>NC_090922.1:920900254-923400254 GCF_040938575.1 Ambystoma mexicanum
TCGGCGAAGGGTAGACACACGTTCAGTGTAGCGTGCGTACAGCCCCGGAAATCTAAGGGCATCACAGACCTGTTATTGCTCGATCTCGTGTGGCTGAACACCACTTGTCCCTCTAAGAAGTTGAAAGCCGACCGCTGGGGGTCGCGTAACTAGTTAGCATGGAGGAGTCTCGTTCGTTATCGGAATTAACCAGACAAATCGCTCCACCAACTAAGAACGGCCATGCACCACCACCCACAGAATCGAGAAAGAGCTATCAATCTGTCAATCCTTTCCGTGTCCGGGCCGGGTGAGGTTTCCCGTGTTGAGTCAAATTAAGCCGCAGGCTCCACTCCTGGTGGTGCCCTTCCGTCAATTCCTTTAAATAGTAGAAGATTCTAGTCAACATTGTTAATGTAAACTATGGGTCAGTCAGGCCAAAAATGTACCAATCCCTCTCCCTGACCGATACCGACATACGCAATTAAGTCATGCCTTACAGCAGCATTTACCTGACCTGCATGACATGGCAGACTGCACCCCTATAGAGAGGAACCTGGTCCTAGATAGCATAGATGCCAAAATCACCTCGGTGATGTATAATGTTCTCACCTCCTTTGCCACACCGGAGCTATCGAGTCTAAAGTCTAAGTGGGAAAGGGATGTGGGAGAGATACTGCCTGAAGACTGGATAACGATCATAATGTACCCGAAAGAAACTGCCATTTCGGCCAGATTACGCCTTGTCCAGCTCAAAATCTGCATAGAATTTACTATCCGATGGTAGCACTATACTGCTGGGGTAAAACCACAGACCCGAACTGCCTGTGCTGTCGCCAGGAAGAGGGCACCTTTTTCCACATCATATGGGACTGTCCGCACATCAAGTTATACTGGCAACACTGCTGCGACACATTGACTGAGGTACTGGGTCGGATCGTGCCCAGAGATCCGAAATTGATGTTGCTGGTTGTCGAAGACGAGGGTGAGATGTCTCGCACTGACAAGCTACTGTTTGCAACCGCCACAGCACTGATCAAACGCAACATTGCCAAGCTATGTAGATTGGGTGTAACCCCTGAGCATGCACAATGGATAGACGATGTAGATGCATGCATTGCGATGGAGTGAAGAGTGTATGCGGCCAGGGGTTGTCCTGGGAAAGCGGGGAAAATCTGGGAAAAGTGGGAGAATGCCCAATAAGACTTATGTAAAATACAGGCCTGTGGCCGGAATGTAACTGAAATGTAAGAGTGAACATGTAATTGTTAACATAACCTTGTGTTGCTGAATTCTGGACCTCATGTACTTTTGAGATGTTTTGGTTGCTGGACTCCTTTAGGGTCAATGTTTATGTGTATTATGCAATAAAACCAATAAAAATGTTTAATCAACAAAAAAAAAAATGTACCAATCCCTGTAAATCCGTGAGATCCATTTTACACAACACTCGCACACCAAGATATAATTTGTTTCTGAGAAAATCTGGGGAATTAAATCATAATTTGCTACTGTCAGAGATGTATATGCCCGGCACAGACCAATATCCATTCATACAATTTCATTTACATGCCCAGTTGTACCTTTTGTGACATAGCCTGTAAACAGGGTTCCCCCAAAATGCTTTTAGGCTGGAAGGTGAGCATTGATTCTTCAGTTTGTACACCCTCCTGAGGCTTATAAATATGATCTGGCAACCTGCAAGATGCCACAGTCACCTCTCTAAATTACCAGCAAGCTTTTTAGGAGCGAAGACTGGCTGAGATATTTCTGGGCACCTGGAAGATCAAACCCTGGCTGCACCCTGACTCAGAATGGTTGGGCTCACTGTTCTTAAAAAGACTGGGGCTCTCGTCTTTCATCTCCCCCTTGTCTTGGGATTGACCAGGGCTCTCGCTCTATGCCTGCTCCCCTGCCTATTTACCCTGACCCAGCAGAGGGGGACAACCCCTCTGTACATGACAAAAATCAACTTGACCTGGGTATCCAGCTAAAGAAAACTTGCTCAGTTCTGGCAGGCCTTTCAAACCTGAAACAGCTTGGTCCTAATTCTCAGTTTTATTTATATGATGTAGGCAACCCTGAAATCACTGATTCCCATGCTAGATGCATAGACGCCTCAGAAGCCACTGGGCCCTCACCCAGAGGAGTAGGAACCTCACAGAACTTCATGACTTCATGACTGGACAAGGAGCTACCAGTGAGACCGGTCTCTCATATTCCATAGCTGGAAGATCCTCGTGGCCTAGGGCCTCAACCATTTCCTTCCTTCCTGTTTGTAGAGGTCTGACACTAGTGACTGTTGCAACTATGGCTGGCTCAGGGAGCTCATTACCAACAGGCACCCTACTGCAATTAAATCTTGGACTGCAACAAAGTACAAGGGGCAGTAGTTAAGACCATCAAACCTCCTTACTGGCTGGTCTGGTCTGGGAATGAGATATACTGTCCTTCCTTCACACATTGTCACCTGACAGCTGTGGCTCTAGCAGCCCTGTCATGCAAGGCAGGAGAATTCCCACTCATTTAACATAAAGACATGTTAAAAAATTATGTCATTCTTTGTGGGAAGTAGAGCCCTCTCTAAGACCCAGTACGATTCCTACTCAGATCGGCTGGAGAACAGTCAGTCACTCCCTGGCCTAGTGGGACACTGAGTATGACCTCTTCCATGGGACCAGGCAGCCACAATGGACTGTTTGGGTTTACCCTGGCAGGCCGAATATCACTTCCTATTTGTCATGTCTGCACACAGAAAAACATCCTTTGGGTGTTGAGGGTGATGGTGCCACAGTGCTAGGGAGACGCTCACTCTTCTTTTCTGTGGTGGCTGACAAGCTATGTATCTGGGATTTCCAATCCTGTTGTAGGTCCGCTGCATAATTATAAAGACATGCTTGCATGCAACCAAGTTAAACATTCCTTCAAATGTGTCAAACATGTTACCAGTGACCTCCCATTCAGATACTTCAGGGCCAAATGTGTAAGTTCTCTAAATCTCTTTAGATATTGCTCTATGGTTTTGCAATGGCCTTCATTTTGCATTAAAGGGCATTTCCTCAAGTGCCTACTAAATAATGACATAGTTTCCAGTTGTTGGTCCGTGGCTCATTAGGGCTGACTCCTGAAATTCTTCTTCCATCTCCTGGAGCTTGAAGGTTAACTAAAGTGCATTGAACCAGTTGGAGAGGCCCTTCCCCACCACAAACATTTGCACTATGGCCTTGGGGAAGTGGCACCTATACTTTCTTTAAGGGCCACCATTGAAAATCCTCCCCTCCCCACTAGAGGTCTTTTTTTGGTACTCCCTCTGTTCTTCCAGTTCCAGCTTTGCAACATCACTAGATCCCTCTGCTTCTGCTAGGGACACAATTCTCTTCTCTAGAAGGAGTTTTCCTGTAGCCAGAGCAGTGCAGTGAGACTACCCTGGGACTTGGCTGACAACTGGAACTTAACTGAAACCCAGGATTTCACTGAAACACAGTACCTCTGAAAAAACCACATTACTCACCCTCTGGGAGAAATGGTGGAAACAACATCACTATTGCTGCCCCCATCCAATTCTACATCCTCCAGTGGAATTGGTACCGGAATGGTAGGCATGAGATCACTACTGACTCCCGGGGCCACCTTTGCCACTATAGCTTGCTCAAAAGCTTGGAGTGAGTCTGGTGTTGATATGTCAGTGCTGAGTAGAGGCAGTCAGGCAAGACACTTCGACACATCAGTCCTGCCATTCGCACTCTATTATCACGCTGCCTAACACCGGTACTCCAGTCCACTCACTCATCTTCAACTACCACCCTTCTGCGCACCTTCACACCTCACAAGTTCTTTTTGTGACCACACTTCTCCCCCCTCCAAAAGTTCCACACTCCTCCTCACCTCAGAGATCTTCCTGGACACAGAAAACATTTCTCCCATACACTTGACTTTCAACCTGGGATTCCTTATCAATACCCAATCCCTAACCTTGAAATTCTTCTCCACAACCGCATGATGTCAGTCATACTCCATTTTCACACAAAAGGACCAAACTGGGCTGCCAGACCAAATACAATGCCCTAATCATCTCACACAAAAATGTATCGGTCAAAAACTTTTATTCATATGTTTTCATGAGCTAATGAATAGCATGTCCCTACAACCACTGTTAACTTCCCCGATATTTCCATGTTAACCCTAGAATGTGCTGGCAAACTTCTTACCTAGGGTGAGTTGACAGCTAAGAACATGACCCTATCCTGAAGTATAACCAATTACTTAGATACAAAGGTATTAAAATCTGGAAAAACAAAACACATGGTGTGAGTTATCTACCATTTTAGTATCCTCTTCTCATCTGCTCCCAACATTTTTTTTAAAAAGACATTAAGAATAGTTGCCCAATCCATTAGTATTTTGTTGGCATCAAATTAAAACAAAAGCGTATGAAATGCCCACGCAAATAATTACTTGGAAATCTTGATAAGTTGTTTGGTACAGCGCCCCAAGCCCTCGATTCTGGGATACTTTTCCCATAGAGTTTACAGTTTCTTCTGGTCTTGAGTGCCTCCATCCAGTCCATATCATATCATTTCTGGTTTGCCTGGGCTGGATTTACCATTAGGGTCTTTTTGGATGTATTTACATTTTTCAGAATTGCCCTGCATGCCATCCTCCACTCCACCAATGGATGATCAGTGTTATTTATCAAGGCTTTATTAAACAATGCAAAACCTCCCTCGTTGTTTGCATAATACACTTACGGTAGAATGACAACATTTTCCAAACCGTAGGGGCGTACATCGAGGTGAGGCCCAACACCACTCTTACTGCATGGATGGTCATGCACTTAGGTAAGGCCAGCATTCGTCTCCAAAAAATGCCTTCAAGTTTTGGCCAGACCTCTGCCGACAAAGTGAATGAGGCCTCTGCACTATAGGTCAAAATTGGCATCACTTTCATGCAGAAAAATTTGATGAGCGGGATCAGCGAGAATTTACAGTGCCTTGGCTGTATCAGTCTCGCCTGGGCTGCCAAGTCCCTTGTCTTGCTAAGGACTGTGGCTTCTCCTTGAGCATCAGTAGCACTATCGTTTAAACACATTCCCAAGTATGTTAAGGAAGAGACCTCCATGGTCTGCTCCCCTCTTAAGTACCAGACTTTTTCCTTGCCTTTTTTTCTCCCAGTTTGCAGCCCGGGGTTAGGATTCTTGATTTTATATGTTAAGGAAGAGACCTCCATGGTCTGCTCCCCTCTTAAGTACCAGACTTTTTCCTTGCCTTTTTTTCTCCCAGTTTGCAGCCCGGGGTTAGGATTCTTGATTTTTGTACATTTGTTCTAAGTCCATTGGACTCAATATAACATGTCAGCGCATCCAATTGCATTTGTAAGCCCACCTGAGTGTGATACAGAATAATCAGATCACTGCATACAGTAGTCGACTTACCGGCACTCTGGCTATTCGTGGTCGGAAGCTTCTTTTAATTCCGAAAGCATTCTTGATATCCGATATGAACAAGTTAAACAATTTGCAGCCTTGTTTCAACCCATTAGCTGTTTGAATAGGGTCTGACATATTTGCAGCATTGTCTAACCTCACTCTCAAGGTGGTATCCGTATATATAGAGTCCTTAAAGCATCTCTTATGTAGTGTGAACATTCCCAGTTTTTTAACTTTGTCCAAAGATTAATGTATCAAAAGCCTGGGCAATGTCAATTGAGGCAAGGTATATTTCAGTGCTGTTCTTCGACTAGGCTCTGGACTTCAGGATGTTAATCAGGAAAAGATTTAGTGTAGTCCTGATCCCTTTCATGAATCCTGCCTGTCATTGATCATAGTATTTTGATTGTACACTCCAGCTTGTAAGGGCCTTTAAGATCAATGCCCCGAAGATTTTACCAAACACATCTAAGAGGGCGATATGCCTATAATTGTTCGGGCTCGACGTATGGCCTTTCTTAAAGATTAGCCTATGATTCTGGTATTTTTTTTTTGTCTTTTTTATTTTTTCAAACAGATCCTGCATAGTACTTGCCCATTTCTCTGAGTCCTTTTTCAAAATTAGATTTGTGGTGCCGTGCGGTCCAGCGGTCCTAGAGTTACTTGCATTCCTAATTAAATTCAAGATTTCATTTTTCTCTGTTGGGAAGGTCCAGCCATTTGGGGTGTAGTCATCCTCCAGATTTCTAGGTTCCCAGGTCTCAGAAGCAGTGTACTGAAATGCTCCACCCATACTTCGGCTGACACCGGATTAGAAATCAGAGAGGACTGGAGGACACTTGTATCATTACATACCCTCCACATTTCTGATGTATTTTTTGAGGGCGTCATTTTTATCTTTTTTTTTACATGCTCTAGTTAACCTTTTAAGCTCCTTTTTCTTTATTGCCACTTCATATCAAACCTGTGGCGAGCTGAAAATCCTCTTCTCCGGTCACTTGATCGTACTTCCACAAAAGCCCTAAGATTGTTAGTGGAATCAAGAGTTCTATTCAGCTTTAGGGTTTCCATAGGGTCAGTGGTATATTCGGGCTGGGTTTTACTCTATTTCTGCCGGGGCAACTACCAGCTTTACTCGCATAAGTATACAGGGTTTGGAGTACCAACTCTTAGGAGTTATCTTTATGATATTATAATCACTATTATGAGCCTCCAAACTCAACAGGTTTCCATATAAATTATGTGAAACAAAGATGTAATCCAGTATCTTTTTCTCATGCCCCCTCTTCCAAGTCAGAATGGCCGGTATGTCCCCTTTGATGTGGCCATTAGCCAGGATGATATTACTTAGTGCTAGATCATTCCTCCATTGCAATTCTCTTACTACTGAGGGAGAAGCCAATTGAGTAAGCTCTTTGATCAGGTTTACAAAGCAATGGATATTTAAGTACCTGCATATAGCGATGTACAGCTTTGACCAGCTTGTCATTGCTTCATCTATTAGATCTAGAATTGACCTAGCGAAACCACCTCCCTTGGATGATGTTATATTCCAGTACAGGTTGAATATCATAACAATCCTTACAGTACCGTCTTGTTGGGGGCCCACCCTTACTGTCAATACCTGAATGAGTGGAGTAGGCTAGTTTGCTCCAAATAACTTTGAAGCCACAAGTATTTTTAGTGCCATTAAAAGGCCCACCACCGGACGACCACTTAGCCTCTTCTATACTGGGTTTAAATAGATAGTAAAGCTCTCCAAGAGTGGGGGTTCCCCCAGCCATGTGTCTTCTTATGTCATAGTCAGCAAACTTTAGGTCCCCCTTTCTGAAGAGATGTGGGAAACCTCTCGTATTCCAACTACATAACACCATCTGTGGGGGATCTGTTTCCTTCGCCATCTCCACCTTCCGTTTTGAGTGCTAGGAACGTGAGCTAGCGGCAGCCAGAGCACCTGCCAACCAGCCCCAGCTTTCTTCATCTGGTCCTTGTTGTTGATCTTCTTCATGGCCTCTTGCCTCCTCTAATGGTTTACTATTTTCAACTACTATGCAGAGTCTCAGATTTTTTCGAGTCACTGTGTGATGGGAGTAGGTATATTTTTGATCTAGTTTAGGCCCCCACCTTGTCCGCTGATGTTTATTCGAGCTTCTGGAGGTTGTTGTTCTCACGGTGGGGATATTTCTTCCTCCCTTTTGTGCTGTCTGTAGGCTTTGATCTTTTAGGTTATATTTGGATAAGCTGAAGCCCATGGGCAGTAAATTCCCCCTCCCTGAGCAATTGATTTATTTTCACTGTTGAGGATAGGTAGATCACTGCTTTATCCAACCAGGCTTTTTCAGGGAATTCAATCAGATGTAAGTCCTTTGACTGAATTCCCCTTAAGTTGGGAATACAGTGAAAAAGCTGCAGCACATTAGGTGATCTTTTGTATATAATACTCTCTCCAGGATCAGTATAAAAGCATCATGGACCCAAGCTTGGCTGCTTTTTGTCCCATATCTCTCCCCTTTATCGAATTTGGAATATCAGAGGTTTTTACTGCCTTTTTGCCCTCGCTCCCCTGATCATATCAATCATCCTTTGCTCCATTGTCTTGAATTGTTTCAGCATCCTGGGTCGATTTGTTCCTTTCTCAGTTGGGTAGAAGCTGCCCAGGGAGGCTTGGGCATGAAGCTTGACCCTACTTGGAGTCCTGTCCCTCATCCTTTCAGAGTTTGTTATCTCAATTCTAGAGGTTCTATTACTTTTTGTCAACCTCATTTCGTATTGCTTCTTTTTCATCTTCATATTCCTCCTTACTACTTCTCTTAGCTTCGCTACTATCATCTGGTATACCAGACCTTAGGGGGACTTGTCCATCCTCCCACTCTCCTTGTTCAATACTTCCCACTGTCTCATATAATGGGCCTCATTGCAAGTTTGCCGCTCTGGTACAACGGTGCCGGTAAGCTACGGCACCGTTGTTACCGGAACAGCAAACTACAAGTTCTGCTCGTGGGTGCCTTTCCGCCCACCAGGTCTGACCTGGTCTGACCTGGTGGGCGGACTGGCACCTGCGAGCAGACCATGTTGGATGCACCAGCACCATTCGCAAATGGGGATTTACCGGGTCCGCTGGGGCTGGAATGCCCTGGTAAATCCCCATTGCCGGGTACCAGTAATTTCATGACTCTGGCGGCAGCCGTGCCTGTTTTACCCCCCTGATACTGACCCCCATGGGTCTTGATATTCTATGTTTCTTCTTTTCTGAGATGATTTATTGTCACGTGCCCAGGACCTCAAGGCACTAGATGTAGGGGAGTGTCCTGTGCTGATGTTATTTCTCACCTCTAGCTGACTCGTGAGTTCCTCAAGTCCTTTCCCCTCACAACTAGGGAATTTATCACTCTTTTGCCTGTTGGTTGCGCGGGTCCCTTGCACCTAGTTAGCTCCACTTCCTTGTTCAAAGTAAGATTGAGTTACACCTCTTCGGCAATCTCATGAGGTAGGCAGGCAGATGGGTCAAGATTCTGCGGTTCGACGTTACCTTCTTTCATAGTACCACCTAATTGCAAGGTCCTGTCTACTTTACGGTAGAAAAAAACATTGTTTAGAGAGCAGATTAGCAGGGGTGAGGCCGCTGGGTTTCCAAATTGTCTTCAGCAAGGGCTGTATTCATTGTTTTGCTTGCCGGTTGTTGTTAGATTTGCCAAACATGTATATAGCCATTTGATCAATGGTTGTGCTAGAGCCAAGAACCTTATTTGGCTGGGGAGCTGCTAGAATTTTAGCAGTTCCTCTTTTTTCCTGGGCCTCTTCTGATTCATTGCTGGGCGCATCTTCAGCCGGTTTGATCCGATGGCCTGGAGCTTCATCGCCCATACAAGCTTGTGGAGCTCCGAGTTCATGTGGACCAAATCCACCTCTTTTTCCAAAATATTATGAGGCAAGGCCGTTGTAGCTCCAATTTCAACCCTAACATGAATAGGGCGGGTCCCCTGACGCCTTCTATCCTCCCTCATTCCTTGGGTTACTTCAAGGCCAATATCCTTGCTGCTGACTGCCAACTACACATCCATCAGTTCTTTGAGCTGCAGACTCATTTCCCTGACAACCTTGTCACCTCCTTTAGAGGCAATCTCCAAGTGCGTTATGGGACCCAAATCCTCACACCGTGAGTTTGTGTCCATAAATGTTTCCAACAGTCCTTCCATCATTACTGGATATTATCAGTCAACAGGAGGTCGGGCCTTCCAGTTGCTTGGATCATAGGGTTAAGACCTCACAGTCTCCAAGCCTCCGAGTTTGCCAAATCAGCCATTAGATATTTAAATCTTGCGATAATCCAAGGAATTTAAAGTTGCAGATCCAGCAGGGTTTTATGTTTCCAATGGGGGGTGGAGCTCGTAACGCTCAACACACCGTCCCCGGCTGTAAAGCAGCTGCAGTTTCGATATTCCTATGTAGTTTTCAATGTAGATCCAACACTTCTGGCAACAAGCACTTGAAAGCACTATAAAGCACTTTTCAACTACTTCATGGCCGCTTCGCGGATCATGCATGGTTTTATGTTTCTAATGGAGGCTGGAGCTTGTCACGCTCAACACAGTGTCCACAGCTGGTAAAGCAGCAGCAGCTTCAATATTCCTATGTAGTTTTAAATGTAGATCCAACACTTCTGGCCACAAGCACTGGAAAGCACTGGGAAGAAAAACTCCTGTTTTCTCCTCCTGCTGCCACTTTTCAACCACTTGCAAAAACCCAAACGATGAAAATCCACAGTGCATAAAACCATTTTCCACTGCTTTCTATGATGACTTTGCCCACAACATATGCCAGTATATGCAATATCTTCATGCTGGCTGTACCTATGTATATCTATGCAGGGTGCACCAATTTATGCCAGTATTATCATATAAGGACTTCCAGCCAGTAAAAAAATTCTCTTCCACAGAAAGAAAGTATATCCAGATTGGAGCCATCAATTTAAGTCATTCTAGCCATGTAACAATACTCATCATGTTTGCTTTAGCCTTGGTGCCAAGTGCAGGGGAAAGTCTGAAATTGTATATACTCCCCTAGCAAACTGCTCCATTATAATATTGAGCCATGTACTGCAAACTCCCATATTTAAAAATTGCTTCTTGCCTGTGTGAGGTGAGGCTTCAGGCTTTACTGTGAATATCCTTACAATGAAGTTTCTTTGCTTAGTTTTCAGCTATGTTTGCCTTCACATCTCTTGCTTCTGACGTGTTTGCCTTTTTGCATGTGTAAGCATGTTTCAGGCTCCCACTTTCTTAGGAAAAGCAGCTTTAGCAGACAGAAATCATTATACTTAAGTGTGCTCACCTTCCTTAGACCATGTGAATATACAGCTGAACTAAATGTATTACTTCATGATGTCCTCCCTGTTAACACTGTCTTAACATGTGAGAATGTAGATGGTATCAAAGAGTTGTATAGTGAGACTTTGTTCCCTACTTGCTCCATTGTTTCAATATGATTCCTTGCCCTGTCTGGTCTTCCCTTCCATTGAGATGCCTGTGTTCATTTGGGTATTAGAGACCGGTGCAATTTAATATATTTTGTAGCATTATTTTATATTAGAATTGTGGCTGTTTTTAAATGTTTAGAATAATGTGTTTTTAGAAGTGTGTTATGAAATTTTTATTACCAAAATGTGATCAAATATTTTTATGTAAATGTTGTTTGCCTTGTGTTATACAAAGCCAATTGGCTAGATGTATATCTAATAAATTGAAATTGAAACATGGATGCCTTTGCAAAGTATGAAAGCAAGCATGACACCATAAAATAAAGTAAAAACACAATGAACAAGGTTCCCATAGTCAGAGCAAAAAGCATTCAGGAGAACGGGAAAAATGTCCGGAAGGCCAGCAAAAGTGCTGGGGCTCTCACGAGGAGAAGGGATTAAGCATACAGCTGATAAATCTCCCTAACAATTTATACCTTGGCATCCCTGCTCACAGAGAGCACGAGGTGCTGGCAGTGTTACAGGAAATTACCCATTCTAAACCCTGTAGAATGGGCCGACACTCCCTGCTCGTGACAGGGGCTGTTGGGCCGAGTCTTGGCCAAGTTACAGTCAACTCATGCACATTACGCTAGTTATGTGGTCAATGCCGAACCAGTCAAAAAGTCTCTGAATCCTGTTAAACCCCTGCTATGTGTACCTCAGTATCCTATTTGCAGATGAGCTGAAGAAGGCATTTGTCCTGTAATAGAATCCCTTCCCCAACAACGTATTATTGTACCAACTTGTAGTCCCTGCAATACTCCGATTTTGCCCACAAAGAAGACATGCAAAGAGGTTTATCATTTTATTCAGGACTTGTGAACAGTTAATGCAACCATGCTACTGGCTATGCCTGATGTACCTATCCCAGCTACCAACTTGTCATGCATTCCTTACATAGCCAAGTGTTTCATCGCTGTTGATCTGTGTCCAGCATTTTTCTCCATACCTATACATCCTGACGGCCAGATCTGTTTGCAATTACCCATAAATCCACACAATATACATTCACCTGTCTTCCAATGAGATACGTAGAGAGCTCTAGAGTATTCTCCCAAATTTTAAAGAAATATCTTCACTCAATTCATTTCCCAGGAAGGTCAACGTTGGGACAGTATGTTGACAATCTGTTCCTAGCCTCCCAGGAAGCATGTGAGAAAGACTCTCTCACACTGTTTGAAAAGGGTCAAAAGGCTTCTAAAGAAAGGTTACAGTTGGGACTGCCACATGTGCAATACCTGGGCCATGAAATTTCAGCTGGGGAAAGACATATATCCCAAGATCTGATTACAGCAATCCAGAAAGTCCCCAAGTCCCAGACCAGAAAGCAGATGAGGGCATTGCTTGGGTTAGTCAATTAGTGCCGACAGTGCGCCCCGGGATATGTAAATATAGTTAAGCGCCTTCAAAACCTCATGCACCATTCGACCATTGAAACACTGCCACGGCCTCAAGAATCAGAAGATGCCTGTGTCACCATTAACTGAGCATTTGCAATGGTCCGGTTTTAGGTTGGGTTAGGTCTGGAGTATAGTAAGCCCCTTGTGATGTACTGGGATGAGCGCAAAAAGTTTGCTGAAGGTGTGTTGACCCAGTTACATGGTGACAAGCATCAGCCCCATCCTACCATAGTGTATCCTTAGATCCAAAATGGTAACCTGGACCCAACGTTACTGTAAATTGGGAGTAGATTCCCTGTGGCGTTCCTCAGATGGCCACCTAGTGGCACCCAAGGTACTCCTGCCCTACCTGGTCTATGAAGTGAACGGCATAGCCCAGTCAGGTGAAAATGCTATTATTAACCTATTGAATCGAGATTGGATGGGCCCTGGCTTTGCCTCTATGGTTCAAGGTTATTGTGAGAACTGGGTTACATATCTAACATACAAGGTTAAGAGAGCAGTATACACAAGTCTGTCTATGCGTCCATTGCTGGAGTGTTCCTCCATGCACATGCATACAGACTTCATGCAGCTCCCCACCTTCATAAACTTTACTTTTTGTTTAGTGATGGTTGATGTATTCTCTGGGTGAGTGGAGGCCTACCCAGGTAGCAAGGCAGATTCAAATACAGTAGCAGAAAAGCTATTAGCAGAGTGTATACCCTTATTTGGAGTGCCCCTTTGTACAGCCAGCGACTAAGGTGCCCAGCTTACTGGTCGAAAGTTTAAAGAATTGTGCAAAGCTCTAGGAATAGCTTAACAGTTCCATTACGCTTATCACCCCCAGACTAGCTTGTATACGAAATGCTGCATGGGGACCTTAAGTTAAGACTGTCTAAAGTGAATAAAGAGACAGGGTTGAAATGGCCCCATGCCCTGCCCCGGCTCTGTTTGCTGTGCACAATAATCCCCAGTGTAAACACAAATTGTCTGCACATGAACTTCTAACAGTTTGTCACATGGGAGCTGAACCCCAGCAGTTCCCCACAAACAAAGTATGCCTTTAGAGGATGATACTCTAATGCTGTTGCATGTTAATTAAAACTGTTCAATCTCTCCGCGCTCTGGTCTAGGAAGCCCTGTCTGAACCAGCAACAGATCCTTGTCACCTTTTACAGCCAGGAGACTGGATTGTGGAGAAGGAAAACGGCACTCCAGCCCAGGTGGCACAGCCCGTTCCATGCTCTCCTAACTAAATTCACCACAGTTAAATGTGCTGGAATCCCAGCCTGGATTCATGCATCATGTTGTCGCAAGATCGCCACCCCAGCCGACAACACCACCTCCACTGAAACCTATATTGCTTGCCTAGGCTCCAGTCCCACCGCGAGCACTGACTACTCCATCAGTGACACCACAGGTCATTGGCCGATGTCAGACCGTTGCAGCGCTGCTGGGACAGAATGGCCAGTACTAGAGGACGAGGGTGCAACCCTTGATCACCCAGTATGCTCATATGCTGAACCAAAACCCACAGCTTCTGAACCTCTTCAATTCAGTGAGGTCCCTGCAGGAGCAATTGCTGAGGCTCTTTAGTCAGTCAAATCCCACTTCTGGCATACCACTTTCAGTGACTGACCTCTCCGAATCCCACAACGCAGCCCTCAAAATAATATCTTTGTGATCACTTGGAAGAGCTCCTGAGATCATGCAGCTCTGAGCAAAGTGGTAAATGACCTGGTCAATCACCTCTTGGATGTGTCCCCTCGACAAAGATCATTCCCCCTGAGGTGTCAGTGCAATGGCAAAGAGTGGATGCCACTACTATTGACTCACCAACACCTGCAAGTTATGGTCCATGCTGTTACCACCTGCTGATCATTCTTTTTGTTTTAATGATCCTCATATTCACATGGCTCTGGTACTCCAGATTGCTGTAGTTGGAACTTTTTGCTGTAATTTACGATTATAAACTGTGGACTTTAAGAGAAATGTTTATCGACACCTCTCTATCACCATACGTTTATCGCAGGCTCCTTGGTTAAATACGAGAAAGGCTTGGTACCATGGCATGCAGAGCATCTGAAAAGCTTGATATCATTTATTTATTTATTTATTTATTTATTACATTTGTATAGCGCACAGCAGCCCTTGGCCATCGAGGCGCTGTTACTTGCAAAGATCTTAGTTACAGGGTGGGAGCAGCAGAAGTGGCTATACAATGATACACTAGGGTACATATTTGCATACAATTGTACATTGGTGTGCACACATACATGGTACATTTGTGAGGTTTATTTGATAGCTGGTGGTCGTGGTGTACGTCAAGTGAAGAGCACTGTTTTCATGGCTTTGCAGAAAGCCATCAGAGATGTCTCACCTGGAGGGTGGGAGGTAGGGCATTTCAGTGCGAAGGTGCGAGGTAAGGGAAACTGGTGCCACCTGCTTTGGATCTCCTTATCATGGGCACACAAAGCATGTTGGCGTAGGGTGTTCTGGTTGGTCTTGCAGATGTGGAAAGGTGGATCCTTTGCGAAAGGTAGACAGGTGCAGATAGGTGGATGCACTTGTGAGTCAGTGTCAGGGTTTTGAATATGATCCTCTCTTTTATTGGGAGCCAGTGGGCTGTTTTCCTGGCGGCCGTAATGTGCTCACTTTTGGATATGCCTTGGGCTTCTCGGACTGCGTTGTTCTGGATTACTTGTAGTCTATCCAGGTTTTTTGTAGAGGTCCCTAAGAAGAGTACATTGTAGTAGTCTAGCCTAGAGCCGGTGATGACGCTGGCTATGTTGGTGCAGTTTTCTTTGGAGAGAAATGGCCTGGCTGTGATAATTAGTTTGGCCTGGTAGGCTGCAGAGGAAGCGATGGCACTGACATGTCTATTCATGGACAGGTTAGAGTCCAGGTAGACTCTTAGGGTTTTGACTGAGCCTGAGACAGGGATTTTAATGGAATCAATGGTGAAGTGGCTAAACTGTGTGTGAAGGTTCTTGAGTGTGCTAGGGGAGCCAATCAGAAGAAGTTCAGTCTTGTCAGAGTTAAGGCATAGTCCATTGGCTGCCATCCAAACTTGGATGGTGTTGTAGATGTTGTTGAGAATAGTGGAGTCTTTGTCGTACTTCCCAGTGAGGGTAAGGAGGATTTGTGTATCGTCCGCATAGTTTTTATAGGAGATACCCATAGCGTGAACAATGAGAAAGAGTGGGCGAGTAAAGATGTTGTGAAGGGTAGGTGAGAGGCAGGAGCCTTGGGGTACTCCACATAGCATGATGGTGGGTGAGGTGGAAGCCAGATCAGAGAATACTTGCGTAGATCTGCCGTTGCAGGAAGGAGGTGATCCAGGTCGTGGTGTCGGGGGAGCATCTAGCTGTGGAAGAGAGGTGGTGGCATAGGACCTTGTGATCTATGAGGTCAAATGCAGCGGAAAGATCGAGGAGTAAGAGTACGGCGGGTTCGCCTAGGTCTCTGGCATCATCCATCTGGTATTTTAAGTCCAGTAGGGCAGTTTCAGTCCCATGCCTTGGTCGAAAGCCAGACTGGCGTAGTCCTTTTAACTTCTTTTCCTCAATGAAGTATTGCACCTGCAGGTAGTCTGCTTTGTACAGTATCTTGAGTAAGAAGGGTATGGTGGTGATGGGCCTGTAGTTATTAGGAGATGTAGGGTCAAGTGTAGGTTTTTTCAGAAGGGGGCGGTCCCATGCTTCCTTAAGGCAGGAGGGGACTTTCCCTGAGGCAAATGAAGCATTGACAAAGGCAGTCAGGAAAGGTGCGAGGGTCTTGGCACAGTCTTTGATAATAGAGGCAGGACAGCAGTCACCCTTGCAATTGGATGGTTTTATGGTCTTCATGAGGTTGATTATGTCTCGTTCCTGTATGGCTTTGAACGAGCAGAGCTGGGGGGACTCCAAGGGGAGGGAAGAGGTGGGGGTAGTAGAGATGGGGAGTGAATGTTTAGTGGACTGTATTTTGGTTTGGAATGAGCTGAGTTTATTGTGCATGGCTGTTTGATTGTCATCACACTGAACCTTGTCTTTGGTGAAGTTCTGGGGGGCAGAGGTTGTAGTCTCTAACTCTCTGAAGATGGAGAAGATTTCTCTGGTATTAGAGTTGGCATCAGAGATTCTGGATTCAAAGGATTTGGCTTTGGCCGGAAAGCAGATGAGGGAATTGCTTGGGTTAATCAATTACTGCCGACAGTGCGCCCCAGGATATGTAAATATAGTTAAGCGCCTTCAAAACCTCATGCACAATTCGACCATTGAATCACTGTCATGGCCCCAGGAATCAGAAGATACATGTGTCACCATTAACCAAGCATTTGCAATGGGTCTGGTTTTTCTGGAGTATAGTAAGCCCTTTGTGATGTCCTGGGACGAGCGCAACAAGTTTGCTGAAGGTGTGTTGACCCAGTTACATGGTGACAAGCATCAGCCCCTATCCTACCATAGTGTATCCTTAGATCCAAAATGGTGACCTGGACCCAATGTTACTGTAAGTTGGGAGTAGATTCCCAGTGGTGTTCCTAAAATGGCCACCTAGTGGCACCCAAGGTACTCCTCCCCTACCTGGTCTGTGAAGTGAAAGGCATAGCCCAGTCAGGTGAAAATGCTATTATTAACCTATTGAATCGAGATTGGATGGGCCCTGGTTTTGCCTCTATGGTTCAAGGTTATTGTGAGAACTGGGTTACATTTCTAACATACAAGGTTGGGAGAGCATTGTCAATGGAATAGATGTTGTAAAGGGTGGGTGAGGGGCAGGAACCTTGGGGTACTCCACATATCATGATGGTGGGTGAGGTGGAGGCCAGATCAGAGAATACTTGCATAGTTCTGCCTTGCAGGAAGGAAGTTATCCAGGTTGTGGTGTCGGGGGAGAATCTAGCTGTGGAAGAGAGGTGGTGGCATAGGACCTTGTGATCTACGAGGTCAAATGCAGCATCAAGATCAAGAAGTAAGAGTAGGAGTAAGAGTAGGGCGGGCTTGCCTATGTCTCTGGCATCGTACATCTGGTTTTTTAAGTCCAGTAGGGTGGTTTCAGTCCCATGCCTTGGTCTAAAGCCAGATTGGCGTAGTCCCAGTAACTTGTTTTCCGCGATGAAGTGTTGCACCTGCAGAGTTGGTATCTGAGATTCTGGATTAAAAGGATTTGGCTTTGGCAAGGGTGATTGCCTTCTTGTACTCTTTTGAGCGGGCGTTAAAGACCTGTTTGTCTTTATCAGAGTGAGAGGTTTGCCATTGTGTAAGAGTTGCTTGTTTTTCTGTGTGGAGTATGAGGAGGTCAGGGGTGAACCACGTGTTGGTGTGGCTAGTGGGTTTAGCTCTGCGGGGTTTGAGTGGGGCTATCGAGTTGACTGCAGATTTAATAGCAGCTTCATAGGAAAGTGCAAGTGTTTCTGGGTCAGAGGAGAATGGTGGTCTGAAAGCTCAGCCTTGGAGGAAGGGTAGTAACCTTTTTTTAGTGAGTTGGCGGGAGCTTCTTGTGAGGGCTGGTGGCAGGGGCTGAGGAGGGGGGTAGAAGAGATCGGGGTAAAGATGCTGAAAGATATAATGTGGTGGTCAGACCAAGGGGTAGGGGTATTGCCCGTGATGGTGAGTGGGCAATTGTGCTGGGCGATCCAGTCCAGGGTTCGGCCTAGAGTGTGGGTAGGGTCAGAAATTAAGTTCTTGAAGCCTAGGGTCTTGAGGGAAGAGTTGAGGGATTTGGCTGCTTGGTCCTTGGTTTCATAAAGACCTAGGTTCATGTCACTGAGTAGGATGGCATTGGAGGGTTTCTTTAGATTGTCAGAGAAGTCACCTAGTGGACCTGGTGGGCAGTAGACAAGGTATATGGCAATGGTGCAGTGGGGGGAGAGGCTGAGTTTGAGTTGGAGGTAGTCGCTGTTGTTGTTCATGGATTTCTCTATCTTTCTAATGGATAGGCAGTCTTTGGCAATTAGTGCTACACCTGTGCCTTTGGATGGTCGATCTTGTCTGGTAATAGAGTAGCCAGACGGAAGAGCAAGAGAGAGTGCAGGGTCTGAGGCTTCATATAGCCAGGTTTCGGTGACCATGAAGAGGTCCAGATTGTGGGTGAAGATGAGATTGTGTCTATCTAGTGCATGAGTGTTGATGGACCTGTCATTGATCATGGCACATTTGAGATGCGGTTCTGAGGTGCCTGGAGCGAGAGGGGAGGGCGTGGTGAGAGGGGTGGTGGGCACATTGGTGGTTCTATCCTTGCCAGTATCAGTGGTTTTAGGGGTCCCGCTTAGGGGGCGAGGGGACACAGTTGAAATAGCATTCATAACATTGCAATCAAGTTTGGGGGTAGAAGATTGCAGCATTTCAACATTTGCATCGGGGTCCCATTTTCAGGGGTGGTAGGCAAAGTTACAATACATATGGGGGTAGAAGATTGTGACATTTCAACATTTGCATCTGGGGTCTCATTTTTAGGGGTGGCAGGTATAGGTGTGGCGTGGGCCATGGGTGTAGGCTTGGGGCCCTCCTTGTTAATGTCCGATGTGATAGAGGCTGTGGTTAGTCCTTGGTTGTAGCTTCGTGGAATGGCGGGAGGTGTTCTTACATACAGTGCTGGGATCTGGATTCTGGACAGTAGGCAAGCGTTACGGGCGCTCGTAGATTGTGGCTGGGATTTGGGTGTGGGTTCATGTGCGCGAGCACATTGTCTATGCAGTCTAGAGGTAGGGCATGTGTTGGGATGGAGTGGGTGGGTACCGGACCCCTTACCTTGTAGGTGTTGCATGGCTCTGAGGCAGGCGGCAGACAAGCAGCGAAGAGTTGCAAAGAGGAGTGCTAGCCTTTTCTGACGGCCTTCTCCATGCTGCTTCGCCTGTCAGCTCACTTCCTTTCCCTTTAATGTGGGGAGGGAGGAGCCGGCATGGCTCTCTGGCAAATGGGGCTGCAGGCTCTCTGCGGCAAATTCAAATATAGGCAGGATGTTGATGTTGGCCATCACGGCGACCGGGGCATCCATTTTGTTGATTCGTGGTGCTGTGTGCGCCATGCACGATGCGGCTGGAGCTGAGGCTCCAAAGTTGACTATCAGCGATCCTCAGCTTCAGCAGCTGATCGTGGAGGGGCACTCGCAGCGGAGCTGCAAAGAGGAGTGCTGGCCTTTTCCAACAGTCTTCTGCTTGCGGCTTCTGGGTAAAACGCCCAGGACCCATATGTTATATAGGAAGAAGGGATGGCCTCATACCAGGCAGGATCATACCGTACCTTGATCATACCATGGGATCATACTAGGCAGTAGAAAAAAACTCTCAAACCTTTTTTCAGAAACCAAAATAAAATTCAGAAGCAAAGAAAACCACAACAATCTTTTGCATTTCACGTATTTCTTGTTATATTTTGTTTCATCAGACAAAACAGTCAACACTTTAGAAACACTTTTCGAACATGGGCAACCATGCCAAATAACATCTCTCATTTAGTACAGGAGAAAAAGAAACATGTCAATTCAACCATGCATTTTGTTATAAAAGAAAACAGAACATGCAATTGCACACTTCTATTTAGTATGATTCTTATAATGCATGTGCCGTAGACTTAAATCCCTTACCACCTCACCCCTGCAGTAGATTGAGGATTATATTGGGACACGCCTTGGTATGCAGTTCAGTTGGTTATGAAAACCATTATATTTTAGGAGCCAGACCCATCTCCTATCCACCCCTTGCCCTTTTAACCAAATGTCAGGTTGGTCTGATATTATCAATAATGGAATCTCTTGAATAACATCATTTTCCCATAATATATTTAGATCCAGGAAGCTCCTGTGTTCTTCGGGTAACATGAAAAACAAGGAAATGTCCTTTTTAGGTCAGTCTGACTTGGCCAAATCACCCCTTGCAAGAAATTCCAGTTTCTTTGGACCATGTCTATAGTCACTGGTGACTGACTTACAAACAGCCCTTGAGGCCTGTCTGCAGTTTGGGCTCCCCTCGGCAGCTACCCCCGCCTTCCAGCCCAGGACACTTCAGGACATTGCAGCTTGAAAGCCTGTCGCACTGCCAGCTACCCAGATAATCTTTGCTCACAGCCTTCAAAGCCCCCGGCAAGATTTGGCCAGATTCCTTTGTGCTCAGACTGCACAGCCGGCCCAGCTTTCTCCCTCAACGTAACAGAAGCTCGCAAACCCTTCCTGATAAGCCCTAGGTCTCTTTCAACTTTGGAAATCCAATCCTCAGACTTTCTAGAAGTCTCACGATTGTTAAATCTTGGCCCAAATAAAAGTTCAGCCAGCCAAAGTCCAGTCACGGACAGCATAATGGCTCAAAACAGGTACACACCAAGCAGCACAAACCCAGGCAAAGACCAAAATACCTTCCCTCCTGCTGACAGTCACTTATAAACCATTTTCAAGAACCGTCCGTTCCTCCTATATAACATATGGGTCCTGGTCATTTTACCCACCTATCTATCAGTCACTTCCTTCAATTCCAGCCCAATTTGGGTGTCACTCCCAGTCCCAACATGTAGCAAAACATCTCAGAAAATTCCAGTGCGTTCTAGCATTTTTCATTTCAGCCCCCTGGTCTTTGCACATCATTCAGAGCACATCACCCGATACCGTAATGTATTCTTCCTTCCTCTTTTCGTGTTCAGAACAATGAATGTTTACACTTGAGATCCTTTCAGAAGCTACACAGGAACAGCCCTGAATCTGGCCTGCAAATGCAGTTGCACTTCTTCACTTTATTCTCAGAAAAATGGCAGCCCACAGCCAGCGTGTTTGTTCATGCACCTGCCGTGGTGCTAGAGCACAGAGAGCCTATGGCCTGCAAATCTAGCCCCCACAATTATTCCTATATTAGCTGTTAGTACCACCCATTCAGTTCCTACTGCTCCATGTCTTTCCCTACACACAGCATGTGCTACAATGTTAGTTTGCTACACGTTAGTCTTGTTATTAAAGCCTGCACACACAGTACATGGCATGTACTGCATGTTTAGCATCATTTAACACTGGTGCACACCATCTCTGTTGAAATGGGTGGTACTGTTGAAATGAGTGCACTCCATTTTTCCTTACAATCTAGGGAATTATTTGCACAGCACCTGATATCTGTTGGAACATTTGAACAGATTTATTTTGCTGCATCTTCACAGAGCCTGTACAATGTTGAAGTGAAAGCTATGGCCTGGCAAGCTTATATCACTTTTGCCCTAACCATCACCTGCCCTGCTGAACTGAACAGAATATTGTTTTCACACCACAAACATTTGCACTGGTGCCATGACCTGATTCTTGAATCTGGATATTTGAGGATTGACCCTAGTGTACACTATGTCTGGCTATAACTCTGCTATAATCGCTATTGTCAGAATACTGATATATTATTATTGCACTTTGCGTCCAATCCGTCATGCAAATGATGGTCCATCTGCACATCCCTGAGTTCACAGTGAAAACACTTATCTGCACCCTTTCCTTGAAGTATGCCTGTATTTTTTATCTTACTATCTTACTTACTGATTGCTGGATCTGTGCTCATCTGCCTCATGATTTATCCTCCAAGTTCCCTACTGCACCCATCCCATTCCAGTGGGGGATGTCTGTTTAGATCTCAAGCTGGCCACCCAATCCCAAGGCCCTGCACATTGTAGGGATGCTCATTCCCACCCAGGTTTCACTGCTTCTCTACATTTACCCACTCCAGAACAAGTACGCATCAAACCAGCGCTACTTCACTGTTCCTCCCTGGCATCCGGTCTTGTACGCTACACCAATCTGGGTCCGCCGTTTACGGATACAAGCAAATGTCATTATTACTTGTCCACCAACTCTATTGAAGTGATCAATAATGTTAGATTTGTCTTTGACCGTAGTTTTTCATTTACACAATCTGAGTATGCTACGAATTCGAGAACTTACTTCATTTTTGGGGACAAAGCTTATCCTTGGCTGCCCATTAATTGTGAAGATAGTTGTTACATGGGCATGTTCTGCTTGCAATGTGTGATACTCCCACCTTTCCAGCTCACCCCCGCCTCAGAAGAAGCACTGCTGTGGAAGATTTGGTTGCTGGGGTAGGATATCTCATACCAGCCCTTAGGATCAAGATAAAAAGAGACTGCCTTGCCCAATTGTCATGGCTGGTAGAGGATATTGCAAATGCCATGTTGTCCTCCTGGACCTTATTATCCCAAGAACAAGTAGCCATCCGAACCATGATGCTTTAGACATCCTAGCCTCACAAGGAGGCATCTGTGCAATAGTGAAAAGTGAGTGCTGAACTGTCATACCCAGTTATGTAAGTTATATTATTGACATTGGTACCCACATGCACCACACTGTAAGCCTTATTCAAACCAGTCGACAGGCTTTCTAGCATTTGGGTCTAGGATGGATTGAGGGTCTACTAGAACCTCTGGTTGCATCAATTGGTCAGATCTTACTCATAGAGCTAGTCATAATTCTAAATCTGTCCTGTCTGATGATGGCTTGTAAAATGCCAGGGGTAGTGAAAGTGACATCACACAACTTTTGACCTCTCATGACATCACAGGAAGTGATGCAATTTGGCCACTGCCCCGAAGTGACATCTCAGGAAGCTAGGGAACACAACCTTTCACCCCTTGACAAACCAGGAAGTGGCATCACATAGCAAGTACACTATGAAAAATATGGTTACGATATCACTATAATGTGATATACATTTCATAAAAGAATGGATCCCCATATGTGTCATTAATATCAGTGTGTATAGGCCAATATTACCAAATTACTGTGAATGCAAGAAGTCATCCAAGGCCAAATGATAATGATGTGTTATTATATAGCACTTATTCTTAAGCACTTTATATAGAACAAATATACATACAATATCACCCAACCTGTTTTGGTACTCATTTATCGACATCAAAAGGCTGAAAGGCTGGGTTGAGGTGTTAGAGAACAGACTAAATCAGTGACTTCATGTCCTCTCTCTCTTCCTCTCTTCTGCCTCCCTCTACTCCCCTCTCTGGCCCCTCTGTGGCCCTCTCTCCTCCCTCCTTCTCTGCCTTTCCCCTGTTCCCCTGTTCACCCCAGGCAAGGTTTTTAAACAAGTCCAATCTATGAAAGTCTCGTCAAAACAGGTTCTCCACTGTTCCTCTAAAACCATCAAGGACCATATTGACACCCTAGCCCCTGCTTTGGCTGACTTCTGAAACCACTCCTTCACCACTGCAGTCTTCCCTTCTCCCCTGAAGCACTCCCTTGTGCACCTTCTTCTTAAGAATCCCTCCGCCGACCCCTCCTGCACTGCTACCACCCAATCTCCATCACCCCTTTCCTGGGAAAACTCCTGGAAAAGCTGGCCATCTCCCAGTTTAATCTTCACACTGAATTTGGTTGTCTCCATGGCTTCAGAGCTGCCAGAAGAGTGGAAACTGCTATCCTGAACATCCGTGAAGACCTGCTCTCCAACCTTGACTCCAATACCTCATGTGTCCTCATCTTTCTTGATCTCTCTTCTGCCTTTGACATGGTCAACCATGCCATCCTGCTCAACCATCTCTGTGATAACCTGGGTATCACTGATCAGGCCCTGGCTTGACTGACTCCTTTCTCTCTGATCGACCCTCCCAAGTGCAACTTGGGTCCTTCCTCACCTATATCTCTATCTTTACATGTGGTGTTTCCCAGGGGTCTAATCTCGCTCCCTGGCTGTTGAATCAATACCTGGCACTTCTTCCTCCTCTACTGTTGCTCTCTGACCAGCCTCTCTTGGGCATCTTCCTTCTCCCACCTGTGAGGCTAAAAACCTTTGACTCCACTCTCTCCTTCTCTCCTCACATCACTGATGTCTCTAAGAAGTTACACTACCAGCTGCACCTCCTCAGAGGTATTCTTCCTTTCCTCTCCTTCCCCCAGAAGCTCACTATCTCCAGAGCTCTGGTTCTCTCTAGGGTGGACTACTGCAACAGCCTCATTCTAAATCTGCCTGCTTCTACTCTCCGCCCTCTGCAACTCATCCAGAACAGGACTGCGAGTCTTGTCCTTGACCTCAAGTCCAGGGATCGTATCTCTCCAGGACTGAAATCTCAGCACTGGCTCCCAGTGGCTGCAAGGATTAAGTTCAAAACCCTCGGCATTGTCCAATACCTTCAACTCGCTCTTCCTAAATATCTTCCTTCTCGAGCTCTTCGCTCATCTGCCTCCAACTCCCTCAGGGTCAGTCGCTTCTCCAAGCAACGAGTTGGTGGTAGATCTCTTACTTTGGCTGGGGCCTCCCTCTGGAACAGCCTCCCTGCCTTCCTGAAACTTGAGGAGAACCATCTCCATTTCTAGAAGCACCTCAAGACCTTCCTCTTTGCTTCGGCTTTCTCTCCTCCTCTCCCCTGCTGAACTCCTGACTGAAACTGCACTGGTCACCTGGCTACCCTCTGATCTTGGGCCCAGGTGCCTGATCTTGGGCCCAGGTGCCCTCCCCCGCCAGCTGCACACCTGCACTGCCTCCCGGGCAACCCCTGCACTTGGGGGCTGTTTCTGTATCCCTACACTCCTCACCAGCTCTTGACACTTGATGTCTGTACTTACTCCTGCACTTTCCATTAGCTGGCTGCAATTTTACCTATTGTTTTATTTATTTTACTTATTCTTTACTATTGATCCTATGTATTGCACTGCCCCCTCTCAGCCCCCCCCCCGCACTTATCCTCTTCCCCCTCCACTGCACTTGCGCGATCTCAATGTCACCTGGTCTAGTAAGATTGTTGTCTTTGTCTTCCCTCTGTTCTCCCTTCTTTGCCTCGTCTCACCTGGAAACACTTGTGTATAGGCGCGTTATAACTGCCATATCATATCATATAATTTGACCTACCGAATGAGGTCAAAAAGATGGCGTCAAATGGGAGTAGGTCAAGTTGACATTAGGTCAACCATGCCAATACCGAGTAAGACACATATTCATCCATTCGGGAGTGATGCATGGTGCAGTACAAGACCAACCTTTTAACACACGTGACAATACAGGGCACACAGATATGAATATGACACGCACACAAAAATCCATCCTAGAGAAAAAGATAGACAAATGTACACAGTGGAATATGACACAAAGTATTAATGGATAATATGAAACACCTTGGTGTATTTAGAATATTATTAAGCACAACCATCCATTCTGTTTACTATGTGGCACACTGATCCATTTCGATTACTAAGACATTCCCTTATCAATGCTGTTGAAGATGAAGACTTAGAGTGGTACAGATATTTTTGTTTGCTGAAAAACCCACAGATTTATTCGGAAAAATAATGGATACACAAATCCAAACACAAATATAAAACTAAGTAATCCATGTACTTCAATCAGACATATGCATGTCCCCAGGAAAAGGTAGTAGACACTGGTTTTGGGGGAAAAGTGACACATATACTGATCCATGGTTGAGGGTGACATCAACACACACCTTTATGGAAGATGAAATATGCACTGCCTCTTGGAAGATAGTAGAACAGAAAATAGTGAAGGCGAGTCAGACATACACTGATGCAAAAGATTTTATTTATTATTTATTAAGTAGTTGTAGGTGTACAAACCTATCCCAAAGGATAATGGAGCACCGAAAAAGATACACAATTCAGTCTAATCACATTGTACATTTATCACAAATTAAACACTACTTCTCAATTATTATAACCTTCTTTAATAATTATTTAACATGTTGGGCCTGATTTATAGAAAAAGCAAAAGGGACGTCATTTCACCAAAATGCCAGGGGTAGTGAAAGTGACATCACACAACTTTTGACCTCTGATGACATCACAGGAAGTGATGTAATTTGACCACTGCCCCGAAGTGACATCACGGGAAGCGAGGGAACACAACCTTTCACCCCTTGACAAACCAGTGAAGTGGCATCACATAGCAAGTACACTATGAAAAATATGGCTATGATATCACTATAATGTGATATACATTTCGTACAAGAATGGATCCCCATATGTATCATTAATATCAGTGTGTATAGGCCCATATTACCAAATTACTGTGAATGCAAAATGATGATGATGTGTTATTATATAGCACTTATGCTTAAGCGCTTTATATGGAACAAATATACATACAATATCACCCAACCTGTTTTGGTACTCATTTATTGACATCAGAAGGCTGAAAGGCTGAGATGAGGTGTTAAAGAACAGACTAAATCAGTGACTTCATGTCCTCTCTCTCTTCTTCTTCTCTGCCTCCCTCTACTCCCCTCTCTGGCCCTTCTGTGGCCCTCTCTCCTCCCTCCTTCTCTGCCTTTCCCCTGTTCTCCCCAGACAAGGTTTTTAAACAAGTCCAATCTATGAAAGTATCGTCAAAACAGGTTCTCCACTGCTCCTCTAAAACCATCAAGGACCATATTGACACCCTAGCCCCTGCTTTGGCTGACTTCTGCAACCACTCCTTCGCCATTGGAGTCTTCCCTTCTCCCCTGAAGCACTCCCTTGTGCATCTTCTTCTTAAGAATCCCTCCGCCGACCTCTCCTGCACTGCTACCACCCAATCTCCAGCACTCCTTTCCAGGGAAAACTCCTGGAAAAAAAATAATATAGTTTGTTAGTTTTTTTAGAGGTTGCAAGGGAGACCACAGGGTAGCAAGGGACGCCTCAGGGGTCACAACAGGGACCCCTGGCAACCACCAAATGACTTCCCTAAAAGCGCATAGACCCCACAAAATCCTCTGCGTGTAATGCCACTTTGCGTGTACCTACACGTAAAAGATTGTTATGCGTGATACGCGTATTCATGGAATTTTAACCACCAAGTAACCCTGGGTACATGTAGCTGGTGGAATGCCCATGACACACCCCCACGCATATACCAACCTATGTGCCCTCCTCATCCACAAAGGGATATGGGCCTTCTCCCCACCACCAAGGCAGCACCCCGGCGACACTTCTTAGGGTCCCCCGTAACCCATAGCTGCACCCCAACAATATGCAATGCATGACTCGCAATTCAAGTCGGCCCCCGATAAATCTGCGTGGGAACCCCTGTAAACTATGTCCGCACCGTGCTAACTAACATACATATGCGCACTGCAATCAGCACCACAACTGTCTTCCAGCGCCCCTATATTCCTGATCGGACCTTTCCTTTGAGTGTTGATTCCTATGTGATTGGGACTTTGCGCTTGCCTTTATGTGGCTGTGAGCTCGCGAGATTTGCGTGCTGATTTCTTCAACGTGACATTGCGCAGTCAGGTCCATGAATAGACTTTGTTTTGTGCAGTGCTGGGTGTGTGATTTCCTCCGTCTCTCGACACGCCCACTTACTGCCTTGTTTTTCCTCATTCTGCCAGGGTAATGGGCAATATGCACGTTCCGCCTCATGTTTACTTCATTGCATAGGCTCCTCTCACACATTGCGTGGTGTCGTGCGCAAGTCACTCGACTGCACGCAGAGACGGGATGGACCTGCACGAAGTACTCACAAGGACCTGGAAATGCATGCAAAGTGAGTTTCATGAATCAGTAAACAGACATTTGCGCGCATGTGATTTTTCAGCGTGCAGAAAATTCCAAAAATCAGGCCCTATGTTTCCCTAATCATAATTTAATGTATTTATTTATTCATCTATTCTAACGCACCATAGCCCGTAGGCATCAGGGCACGGCGAAGGCAGATTGAAACAGAGGGGGATATGTAATGGAGAATCTCTAGTAGATTAACCTAGGAGAATAAAAAAGTTTTAAACACTTTTTTCAATGCTGGGAAACTTCTTTCACAATTTGTTCCATGCAACGGCCACGTTTACAGGGTACGACCTCCCTTTTCACTTGACCCGTCTGGATCTGGGGCATGTCAATCGCATGGGATCCTTTGATCTGGTATTTCCAGTAGAGTCCTGGACAGTAATGCATGTTTTCAAGTATCTAGAGGCATCACCAAATAGACATTTGTGAATCATGGTATTCATTTTCTATTCTATTCTGGCTTTTAAAGGGAGCCAGTGCCGTTCTCTTCTATATTGTGATATATGTTCATGCTTCAGTACATTTTTAATGGTTATTACAGCATCATTTTGCAGGATCTGCAGTCTTTTAACGGAGAGTTTACTTGCTCTGCCTAATAAGGCGTTTCAGTAGACCAGTCTTGGCATAATTAAAGCTCTGACTAGAGTAGCACAGTTTTCTACTGAAATAAAAGGTTTTAATAGATGAAAGAGCCTGAGATAGTATTGTACATTTTTAGTAACATTTGCAACTTGAGCATCTGCATTAAGCGATGCCTCAATGGTGACCTCAAGAGTTTTAACTTTTTTAACTGTGCTTATTAGATGTTGATCGATACAAAAACGTGCATAATCCACTCCTAGTTTTCCCTTGCTTGGGCTGAGCCAAAAATAATAAGGTCAGCGTTGGGTTTTGAAGTGTTCAGTACGCGCCTCGGCACGTTTAAGCTCCACACCAGACTCAGTGGAACCAATGGAAGTCTGCCCTTGTGGTTAGAACAGTTCACACGCTGTGGTCTTCCAGGTTACAGCTGAGAGTAAATCCAATAAAGGCCACCTCCGAAGCGAATCCTACGCACTTTCGTCTGTTCCTCTCCCAGAGACCTATTTTGAAGAGCACCTGCTTGCTTGTAAGGTGAGGGGATTCTGAAGCATGGACTCTGGTTCTCTCCCCTAATTGAGCCGGGGCAACCCCCCCACTGCAACCTGTTTGTCGGACAATTGAAGGATCCAAACAGTGAGATTCTTTGTTAAAGACTACCTACTGCACCTAGAATCTGGGGACATGAGACTGTTTCATTTGTTTTGAATAACAATCTGCACCACCCAAACCAACACTAAGATATAAAGTGAATTGTGGGCATAGGGAGGTGAGGCTTACGAAGGATACAGGGCGTTATCGACTCCTGGAACCATTCTGAAACCATGAGGATCTCATTTTTTGTTTTCACACAGTACAGCAACAGCAACACAAAAATCCCGCCCTACAGGTCATTGTGAGTGCACAAGAATCTGCAACGGGAGCCACAGCCAGGGAATTGAACCCCCAGCGGGCCAATCCCCCCCAACATTGGAATTGTCTCTGAGAGATAACTGCCACGTGTGACCCCAACAGTCCGATTATACTTGCACTGGACACGCACTGGCTCTCCCCTCAGCAAAGCTAATATGCCCAAGGCCTCGTTACATCCGCACTCAGCACCTACGCAGGAATAAAGCATGCCCTCCTCCCTTCTGAAGGGTTGGGCCCCCTGAAATGGGGTATGTGCCCTCCTTCAACCGGCAGACTGCATTGCGACTCATCTGCTCTTCTCCAGCTACTGGATAATCCACTGGATGAAGTGGGACTGAAACCTCCTCGAATTATATGGACATCAAATTGAGATTAGCCGAGTTTGCCTACTCTCCACTCCCTCTGAGCATAGGTATATCGATGATGGAGGCAACCGGGACAGAAGCAGCAGCAACAAAGGGAGACATTGCTGCTCTCCTGAGTGAAATAAAGAACATAGAGGCCAATATAGGTGGGAAAATAGACAAGTTCACCCAACGCATAGACAAGATTGAGGAGAGACTGGAAGGCGTAGAGAATAATCAAGCCTCCATAGATTCGCTCGAAACTCAGATGGACCTTCGAATAAGAGAGATTGATCAAAGAGAGGAAGAGTTTCAACTCAAAATGGACGATTTGGAAAATTGAGAGAGGAGAACTAACCTGTGCTTTTTTGGCATTCCTGAACACGAGGGTGAGACGGAAGGAGACCTTAGGAAGACAATCCATGACATAATCAAATTTCTGGTCGCAGATGAGGAAATTGACAAACCCAAAATGGAGAGGATACACAGAGCTGGCAGCCCAGCAGGCAGACCGAGATCGGTTCTGGACCAATTCCATAGATACCAAGACAAGGCAAGGATTCTTGAGAATGTCAGGATCGGAGGATCAATCACCCTCGGAGGAGCACAGATTACTTTTTTTCAGGACCTATAATCCCTGACCTTGGCTTTGAGGTGAATGTGCGGTCCCCCCAACTGCGATTTGAAAGGGAGATCCGCGACTGTACCTCAACACTTTTGGAGGCGCGTGCAGAAGGTGGAGATCGGGAGGAAGCCGAGAGAGCGGGAGACAGTGGGAACTACAAGGGCCAAGAAGAAGACAGATGAAGGGATCGACGAAATTCAGGAAAGGCAGCGTCACACCCAAAGGAGATAAATGAATATGTTAGTCGTCTGAGTGGATCTCTTTAGGGTTATCACAGAGTTACATGGCGGACGGCTCAACAGACCCCCTTTGTACCAAACCACTTGAGATTCGGAAACAGGGGTAGCTTCTGTTACCCAAACGCTCCTCTCTGATGGGAGAGTGTGCGTGCTATGGAGGACGAACTGTGGGGTAACACGACCATTTTTGAAATTCCTTCAAAAGAGTTTATATTTTGATTTTGGAGGGGGGGAGATGGATGGAAGAGGGGCTCAAATGTTATTGAAAATGTTATTTTGAGAAGGGACTGTGAGGTAACCGTCTCCTCTGGTGGCCCGATCAACATTTCCAGCTGATCTCAGTCGGACGCCACCAATTGGGAATGGGGAATGTAGGGAGGAGGGAGGTGGGAAGGGGGAGGGGGAGAGGGAGGAGGGAAGCGGGATAGGAACAGAACTCTTACTAAGACTTGCATTGGTGTGTGCATGGTTGCTCAACGACTCAATAGGTTGCCAATCATTGTTGAGAGGGTTTCTTTACACAAGTGATTATAGATGGTGGTTAACATGGCTCTAAAAATGGGAGATCTCCTCAGTGTGGGAACGCTAAATGTCAAAGGTCTCAATTCCCCAACTAAGAGATCTTTAGTATATCAGGAATTCCGCAGGGCGAAACTGGATGTTCTTTACTTACAGGAAACAAAATATGCTAAAGAGGAGGAACAGAAGCTCCTGAGGGTGCGAGTGGGGTCTGAATTTTGGGGCTCCGGAACCCTGAGAGGGGGATGTGGGGATACTCATTAGAAAGGGACTAGGCTTCGCGATCACCAAAATGTGGGCAGATGTAGAAGGGCGCTCTCTGCTCGTGGCAGGCAGCATAGGAAAAGTAAATATCACATTTGCTACTATATATTCCCTCAACACGGGACAATCTAGATTCCTGGCCAGGATGGTCCCCAAAATCATGCTGGAGGCCGCCGGTCATGTCCTCCTTGGGGGCGATTTTAACTCGTGGGCGGACCTCAACTTGGATAGAAAAGTGGGTAATCCTGGCTCAAAGGACCCAGCGTAGGGGGGGTGCACTGAAGTTGCAAATATGTTTGATATATATGGTCTGAGGGATGCGTGGTGACAACTCCACCCAGATGAACAGGGATACACCTTTTACTCCGCCCCCCACAATACCTTTACTAGAATTGATTATATGTACTTAACGGAAGAAATATACAATGCTACTATGAGATCGGAAATCATCCCGGTCTCTTGGTCTGACCATGATATGGTCACAACTGATATTCACTGGGACACCTTGCCAAGGAGAGGGGGGTGATAGTGATGTAATGAGACTCTCTGGAAAGATCCAGTCTTTAAAACAGAGATAGAGCGTGAGATCACTGAATACATCAGGTTGAACAACACTGGGGAGGTTTCCAAATTAACTGTCTGGGAAGCAGGGAAGGTGACTTGGCACTGAGTCCTGATTAGAGAAGGCGCGGGGAAGAAGAGAGAGAGGAATTTGGTTGAAAACAAACTAAGAAAAGAGATTTGTCATTTGGATGAGGCGGCTAGGAAGGATGAGAGTGGGAAGGTAGATAAGATCCTAGAAGCGAAAAGGAAAAGGGAAGCACTCCGGCTCTTGGAACACGGACTGATAGTCCGTAAACTACAGCTCTTGAAACAATAGTTCTGCGAGAAAGGGGATAAGGCGGATGTCTTGTTGGCAGCCAGATTACGTGATCAACGAACTAAGCAGAGAGTCCTGGAAATAGAAAACCAGGAAACTTCCCAAATGGCAATTAACGCAGATATTCCTGAAGCCTTTGCCACATTTTATGATGCTTTATATGCATCAGAGGCCCAACCTAGTGACTTGGAGAAGGATGCTTACTTGTCCGAGGTAAAAATGCTGCAGCTATCGTGTGATGAATGCTATGCATTAGAGGGCCCGATAATCGAAGAGGAAATCAAAAGTACAATTAAGAGATTGGCACTAGGCAAAGCACCTTGAGAAGATGGCTACACCGCTGGATTCTGTAAATTCTTCCTCTCTTCCCTCTTATGACAGGGCTTTTCAATGAGATTCTTGACATTGGACTAGCCCCAAACTCTTTTGTTCGAGCCCTAGTTTTGGTGATCCCCAAAGATGGGCGAGATCCTAAGCAATGTGGCTCATATCGCCCCATATCCTTGCTAAATGTGGACGCGAAAATATATACTAGAATTATTGCAGCCCGACTAGAGACATTCATGCCTTGTCTGCTTTATGCAGACCAGGCTGGTTTTAAATTGAGTAGACAGACAGCTGACACTATGAGGAAGACCTTACACCTAACCAACGCATCTCAAACCATGACAAATGACCCCGCCCTCCTGTCGGTCGAGGCTGAGAAAACCTTCGACAGGGTTGAGTGTGGCTTTCTGATGGTGGTCTTTCGCAAAGTGGGAATAGGCCCGAAAATTAGGGTTGGAATCCAGGCAGTATATACATCGCCCAAAGCTTCTGTCTTTGTGAATGGGGAATACTCCCGCTGGTTTGAATTAGGTAGAGGAACGCGACAGGGAAGCCCTATTTCCGCAATACTCTTTGCGTTCTCATTGGAACCCTTCGCTCAGAAGTTGAGAGATGATCCTCGGGTTGAAGGCCTTCGACTAGGAACCATTGAATACAAGATAGCCCTGTATGCAGATGACCTACTTTTGCACATTTCAAACCCCACATCCTGCATACCTAGAGCAATCCATCTGATTAAGGAATATTGGTTTCAAAATGAATCAATCATATTCCCCCTGTATGAGACTATGCAAGCAGATGTAGACTAACTCTCTTTATTGGGTCTTATTTTGGAAAATTTCAAGTTCAAATACCTAGGTCTACAGATCACGCCTTTCGCGCCTTGAAACACTTGTGTATAGGCGCGTTACAAATGCCTTATATCATATCACAAGGGATTTTACTACACTCTATGAAGCCAATTTCCCACTCCTCCTCCAAAAATGTCATGCAGATCTCACCAAATGGGGGAAACTGACGATATTGTGGCTGGGTAGGCTTAATGTGATCAAAATGGTATGTCTCCCCTGTTTTCTTTATCCCTTTCAAATGCTTCCCATACGGATGCCAAAGCCTTTTTTTGATGAGATCAAAAGGGCAATTATGAGGTTCTTTTATGAAGTTCTGATTCCCCACCTGCGAAATCAGAAAGAGCCTCAATGGGTTGCAATGGACAATTACTATTTGTCCAAGTCAACATTTTCCGAGTGGCTATGGGTGCTAAGAGACAAATTATTATGGAGGTTAAGAGATCACCCGATACTGGGGACTATTTGGGAAATATGGAGAGAGAAAAGTGACATGCGGAAAGTTACCCCATGGCCGTCCCCCCTGAGTCATCTATGGGCCCCTAGTATCGGGGAAAGCATTCCCAATTTGGACAGATTCCAAACCTGGTTTGAAGCTGAATAGGAGAGGGTGGGTCAGCTCTGGAAGAATGGGTCCGTCATTACAATTCCGGAACTTAGTGACGTTCTCGGGTTGGGCCCCCTACCGGTCTTTCAGTTTTTGCAGATCAAGGGAGCTCTGACACGGGATGAATGGAAGGATAATGTGGGTAGGGAACTTACCCCCTTTGAGAAGCTTCTGAACTCCAGAACAGAAATGAAAGGTTTAATATCTGCGGTGTATAGAGAGCTGAATGAAGTGGGAAAGGGATCCACATTACCCCTGAAGAATAGATGGGAGAGAGATCTCGGGGATAAAGTGGACCTGATCATGTGGGGAAGAATGTGTAGGGCCGCCCCTCAAGTTTCCATATCCAGCCAATACAAACTTCATGCAATCAAACTGCTACACAGGTGGCAATATGACCCCCCACAGGCTCTCCAGAATGTTGCAGTCACTAAGTCCACTTTGTTGGCGTACATGTGATGGAATTGCGGATTATTGGCACATGTGGTGGGGCTGCCCCACAGTCAAGGTTTACTGGGATGAAGTTCTGGGATGGATCAAAGATCATGACGGAATTCTGCAGAACCCCTTTTGATTCTCTTTGGGTTTGAACAAGGTGATGACGAAAGGAATAGAATCAAAGGTCTGGCAGCTCACCTTCTGTTCGCATCCCGAGCCACTCTAGTTATTAAATGGAAGTCTGAAAGCACACCAAGTAAGGGTGAGTGGATTAACGTGGCTTTGAATATTTGTATTATGGAGACAATAACTAGCCTGCATGCTAAATCTGTACAATGTGATATCATTTGGGGAGATTTTGTCTTTAAATATATGCCAGGCACTGCCCCCTGAGGACATTTTTTTATCTGTTACTTAGAAAAGACCCATGATACGGACCTGTGGACCTCACATAACAGACAACCTACCTTAGAATGAGTAGTACATATGTTACAATAAGCACCACTCGAGTCATCTTTTGAATACACGCATCAGTAAATGAACAAGAAGATACTGTTCTGGGGAGGGTGGGAGTGGGAGGGAGACAATTATTTTTAATAAGGGTACTTTTTTTTTGCTTTATGGGGGGCAAAAATGCTGCCATTGAATGTAACTCGTTCTGTTTGATCCTGTGTATTGCTTTGTAATGCCTTTTCTATGCCTCTGAAAATTCGAATGAACTCAAATTTGAAGAAAAATAAATATTAGCACTATATGGCATGCTTGTACCACCAGAGATCTGAAACTTTTCGGCGAGTTATGTGGGCTTTTCCAGTTGATGCTTTATATATCAAGCAAGCCGTTTTGAAGAGAATAGGTAATTCCAATGGGAGGCTGTGAAGGAGCTCAGTAACCTATTTAACTGCAGAATGAAATAAGGTTTTCAATGGTTGTAACATTTTGACCCCCATCCAAAGGGCATTTCCTCCATCAACATGGGCATCAGCATAACTGGTGGCAGAACACATTTTATTTTCTTTAATAAAGAAAGCTAAAAGTAAGCGATCTAGGATTCTTTTCGTCACGTGACTTTTAAAATTTAATTGGGGGAACCTAGACAAAATATTTAGCGACATCTAATGATTTTCAATCAAAGGAGGTTGATGACAACACTTGCAACCAATTCTGTATATTTCCTGCTTTCGTTCCAGATAATATGAAGAGGAAATCATTCTTTGAGAGTATAATTATAGAGACAAAGAAGCCATCCATACCTCGCTGCTGGCAACACAACCAACTAGACAGGAGATATCTGTGGTAGCCGACACTTTCAAAAAAAGTTGTATGTTATCAGCATATTGGTAGATTGACCCCACCCCCTTTTCACTGCACCAGTAGAACTCCCTGTGGCTGCATGTAAATATTAAATATGATGGCAGACACAATTGACCACTTATACTCTCCACATGACATAGGAAGGGAGGAGGATCCTGAGGATTCCGTCTGAACAAATTGATGTTGGACACACCCAAAAATTAGAAACCACTGAAGAACCTTATCCCATTCCGGATGTGCTGTGCAAAGATGGAAATGAGTGCCTTGTGATCCATCATATTGAAGACCACTAAGAGGAGAGTTACACAAGCAAGCAGGCTTCACTGCCCTCCAAAGTTTGAAGCACATCATTCACTAAATGAAGAATTGTGCTTTCATAGCTTCATCAAGGATACACGTCTGGATAATAGGCTTGATAAAAATAGACTTGGTCCAAATGTTGATGTATCCAATACCTCCTGCCTTCCCAATTATCTTTCCAAAGAAAGGCAACTTGCCACAAGAACTGGGATTGGACCCCCTAAAGTAGGCTTGCTTGTGTTCAATCACCTGTGGACCTTTATCTATACAAGAGGGGATCTCCCACTCCTTCTTTGATTCACTTTTGGACCATCCATGACATAATGAAGAAATAATTTGGTCCGCCTTTGGGAGAGTTGATCTTTCCAGAGCCCTCCGCCACTAAGGTGAAAAAGGAGGATTCCAAGGCAGAGGTAAACTCTGCTTCGTACTTACTCCCAGGGCACACTGGTGTGACTCTTGCTGAGATCCGAGACCTGCTCCTCTGCACCAAACCCCCCTTGGAGAACAGAACTTGGAGGTCAAAACTGATCCAAAAGCCCCTGCAGTGGATCTCACAATATCTGAAGATCCAGATTAGCCACAAACCCTGTTCTACCAAATCAAACAAGTCAAACCACATTTCAAACTGTGTTCACCACACTCAAAGCAGAGGTACCAGCTGGTGCTGCCTTTGACACTTCAATCTTCAAACAACCACTGCTTTGTATCAATTGAATTGGCTATCCACTGCATCGTGCTAAGCAGAGCCCATTGGCTGTCGAAAAACCTGATCTAATCGTAATGGTAAAGCCCAACACTTTGGAACCGAGGGCCCCCTGGTTTGAAGGTCAAGGTTCCAGAATTTGAAAAGGTTGTGCCAGACCTATCTCACACTGCGAGTGCAAGTCCCAGTGACCCAGCTTCTTCCCTTGTGTGATGGATTGCCACAGTGAGGGAGTAGAAGCCCTACCTTTTTCTATTTGTATTAATATAAAATGATGTGGGTAATTCTGTTGTTGAAAGGCAGGTCTGTTAATCAGACCTCCCACCCCCTTTTATAATGCTCCCTTCCAACAGATAGTGCGTACAGGTGCCTTGCTATAAGCAGTCTTCTGGCATGGCAACACCAGCTCTGCTTTGGAAGGTAACCTGTTACGCTCACCTGGCTCCCACAGAGGCGTCGATCGGAACTGGACAGCTGCAGTCTCCACCAAAATGACGCGTAGGCCCGAGATGACGGACTGGGCTGGGCCACCTAGCTTCGTTTGCTTGGCCCGTTGGAATATTCTTCTGCAAATGGAGAAAGTGAACTAACCACCCGTGGAGTTGAGTGTAAATCCCCCCACCCCCGCTGTTCTCCCCACAGATCACCTTTGATGTCCCCTCTTATAGTCTCACCTGATGGTTTGAAAAGATGAGCTCTCCATCCTGCATTGAGCACAGGGGCGCGTTGATAACCAGTTGCTTCACTGGCTCGAAGGAATTGGTGAGTTCCAGAACAATATGGACTCCGAGATTCCCGGCAAGACGGCGTAAGTATAAAGTTCGTAAGAGTTCAAATGCCTGACTTTCACTCTTGTCCGATTCCTTGCAGGTTGCAGCTTGACCCTAATGAAGAGTTCCTCGTGGCAACCGGTAGTATTCTGGTAAGGATTTGTATTTTCCCACACAGTTCGATAAAATAGTGTAACCTGTTGCTTTCTCCCTTATTCAGGTGCTGAGAGAAAGTATGAAGTCTCGGGGAATAATAACTGCGGCGGTAAAATTAGGTAAGTCTATTGTGGTGAGGAGGGTTCCCCTTGTTAGTCCCTTTGTTTCACCTTGCTGTCCTTTTGTTTCCCCTTAGGGGCTGGGGTTCGGCGAAGATGCAGTGGAAGCTGCGCCGACCCGTGAAGAGGAATAGTACCCCCGGTGGTAAAATCAGGTAAGTCTATGGGGGGGGTAACTAATATTCCTCTGTGTATTCCCTTGGCTCACCTTGCTGTTCTTGTCTTCTCCTTAGGTGCCGGAGTGCGGCGGGAACATGCAGGAGGAAGATCCAGTGGAATGTGAAGATGCTGCGAAGGCCGGTGAGTTCAGCGCGGCGCTGAAGCAGGCGAGGTGACGCGCATAAAATAACTTCTTTCTTCCAGCTCGAAGGCGCTATGGATCGGGAATTCAGGTAAGGATCAAAGGTATTGCTCTTGTTCTAACCTTTTATCCTTCTTTCTCCCTTTTTCTAGGAGCTTCAAACTCGGGTCGGGCGTGGCAGAAGGCTGGATGCAGACTTGCAGGCACAGTGAGCGTTACGCTGCTGGATGCAGAATAAAGCGAAGCGTGTGCTGCTCTTCAGGCGTGGTTAAAATAGCCTCCAAAGTAGTCTCAGGTAAGTATGCCTCCACAGCCCCGCTCGAGTAAAAAAATAGTCCCTAAGTAAAGTAGTCCCTTCCAAGCCTCTTTTGGCTTGGAGCTCTTGCAGCATGGTCTGCATCAGGTAAGTTTACAGCATGGTCTGCATCAGGTAAGTTTTAATCTATCAGCCTGGCGCCTATGGTGCCAGGACTGACTCTCCATATGAGCCTGACGCCACAGGCACCAGGACTGGACTCTAATAGCCCCTAGCAGGGGTTGTTGGGCTTGCTTAGGATAACTTGATGCCTGCTTCTGGGGTTGCTGGACTTGGTCTGGGTCCCGGGGGTAGGCATCATGACATAACCCATGCATCACTGACAGCGAATGGGACACAAGGTCTATGCAGGCAGAGGTAGTAATTTAACTTCTGCACATCTGAACTCAATTTTAATCATTATTTGCCTTAATTAGTCTGGTGGCATGTAATTCTCCATGCCTGATTGTGGCATGGTGACAGAAAAGAGAACATAATTATAAGCAACAGCAATCTTATTTCATATCTTTCTTTTTTTTCTTTTTTTTAAATGTATTTATTTGTTGTGTTTAGTTCGTTTAACAAACTTTTACAACAATTTCTTTCATGTTCTTTCTTTACACAATATTTTTTCATTTTGCTTTTTCTTCATACATCATTTCATAATAATTCATATATCATTTGGACTAAAATGTAAAAAAGTCTAAAAATCATATTAACAGTTCATAGATAAAAATTTCGATTAGAATATTGCATTGCACAAAACAAATTGCATTGATACTATTTCATTTAGGAAAGACCATTTGTTGGGTCTCTACATATACCCATACACTTGATTTACAAAATTTCTATTAGAATATTGCATCACACAAAACCAATTTGCATTGATAGGATTTCATTTAGTAAAAAACATTTGTTGGGTTTCCACATATGCCCAAACACTTGATTTACAAAGTCTTTGAGGTAGACCACCTCTATTGCTTTTAACCTCATGACATTGACTTAATACAAAGACATTAGACATGTATCTGACAGAGTGCTGCTCTGTATCTTTTTACCAGATTACTAATAAAAAATCAAAACACTGTCAGGGTCGGACTGGGACAAGAAATAGGCCCGGACACCCAAAAAAAAGTGGCCCACCCCTCGCTTCAAAAAAGTGGCCCACCCTGCGCCTCAAAAAAAGTGGCCCACCCCGTGCCTCAAAAAAAGTGGCCCAGCCCACGCCTCAAAAAAAGTGGCCCTCAAACCATCATCCGTGAATCGCCTACCACGCTTCTCACTGCGCAAACACGGACGTTTCTACAGCATCAGTGCCATTAATGAAACACAACCTTTCACCCCTTCACAAAACAGGAAGTGGCATCAAAAGCAGACTAATATGGTTATGATTTCACTAATGTGATATGCATTTCATACAAGAATGGATCACCATATGTATCATTAATATCTGTGTGTTTAGATCCATATTGTCAAATTACTGTGAATGCAAGCAGACGTCCAAGGCCAAATGATAATATGTTATTGTAAAGCACTTACGCTTAAGCCATTTTTTATAGAACAAATATGCATACAATATCACCCAACCTGTCTTGGTACTCATTTATCAACCTCAGAAGAATGAAAGGCTGAGATGGCCTTGCTGGGATTCGAACCTGCAGATCTCACACACATCACAGCAGCGAGCGCTCAACCCACTAAGCTATCATATCGGCTATAGTAAAATGAGCATCTGCAGGTCTGGTGCAAATGTGGCCGCATTTCAAGCCTGTGTGCAATGCATCTACTTTTCAGGCTCTGCCCACGGTAGTGCTTGTGTGATGAGGGCCTCAGCAAATACAAGTGCATGACACAAGGCAATGGCGCCTGACCGTTGAGGGTAGTTTCTAAGATCCCAGCGTGCAGTCTCTAGTAAATCACGTCCATGACAAGCTGCCAGCCAATCCCCCAGGGCCACTAGCACCTGATGGTAGGCTGATGTCAGCTGGATGTCAAAGCCAGCTTGAAAACAACAAAGTCACATCAGTAAAACACTGTCAGTAAAGGCCCTGTTTCTGGAACACCACCACCAAGGCATGGTGCTTCAGGCAGTCCCGGCCGTTTCCTCTGCTTATTAGGACGTGGGGGGCCCGAGAAGCATGTGAATGAAAGAAGGGACATGCATAGCGCAGCACTGTTAACTGAATCGCCTCAAGGCACTTCCTGGCCACACACCCACAGGGATTCTGGGAAATCGACAGACCAAAGGAGGTTGAAATTGTAATGCAAAGATCCCTGTTAAGCAGGATAGATTTAGCACCGACAAAGCAAAAGTAAGATTCTAACAACAAAATGTCAAAAGAGAAAACAAAATTAGCTTTGATGAAGGAAGGATGACTGCTTTGTGGGATGGAAAGGACATCACACCCCTCCTGAGATTTGTTTTAGCGAGTAGGCCCTCTTTAAATGCCATGTACGCGTACATGTTCCAGATATCATTGATATGACCAAATTAAAAGACTAATTGGAGCATTGTTCACTATTAGTTGCATTTCCATATTTAATTTGGTGACATAAAATGGAGGCTCGTATGCAGGTATAACGTTGCCCACAACTACCTCATGCAAATAAAAGGTACCAAAGGACGTGGGAATCATATTGAAACCACAACACAGTGTGGCTAGTGAAATGTGCGTTCGCCTCCAGCTATACAAGGTTGACAGGCTCAGTAACAAAAATCAAATTTAAAGTTATAGGGGCAGATTTTCAAAACCTTTTTGGTACAAGTGATGAAACGTCATGTGCTAGCTGGGAGCATACAGGCCTGCGGTCAGAGGTGCGCTCGCTCGGTGGTCGTGGACACGGCATAGGCAGTAAAACTGTCCATAAGCCGGAAATGGTTGAAAAGGCTCCTGATTGCTATGTGCCTAATTTAAACTGCAAGTGCTATTTTCAATAAGCAAAATGCAGAAGTACATCTATGTATCAATTCCTATATTATGAACAAACCAACTTTGCCCCCCAGACAGGAGAGTCCTGCGTGTGTTATACCTGCCAGTTCAGTCTTCGGGCGCCGTCAAAGCGAGCAAAAGGACATCAGCAGTTTAGATGTTCTCCAATCAGAAATGACAGAAAAGATTCTAGTTTAAAGGGCAAGTACTACTTTTAAAATTAAAATAAAAGTAGGCAATGCAGCCACCTACATTAAGAACAAACCAACGTTACCGCAATGCAGGCGATTCCCGCCTGTGTCCCAATTTCTCCCTTTTCCTTCTCTCCAACCTCTCCCTCACGGATGTCATTGGGCATTGCTGAGCGAGATGCTGGCATGTCAGGCAGTTATCCTCTGCTGACTGCTGAACCTGGTCCTCAGTGTGCCTGTGCTGTACCTTCCTGCCTAGCAGGTAATGCCCCATTGCAGCTCCACGAATCTGCGACCGCCAGGGTGTGCTCATGAGAAAGTCATCTGTAGCGATCAGATCCTGCCTCTGACTCTAGCACAGGGCCCTTCAAACCAGCATAAACAGCTCTCCACGCTCTTCTGGATCCGGGCCAACAGACCTAGAACCATCACTCAATGTTTACGCATCGACCTGGTGCTGTGCTGACCAACACACATTTCTTGTGACCAGGGGTGGACTAGAAAGCAAAAGAGGCCCTGGAAATAATTTTCAAAGTGGCCCCATGTTACAGATTTTCAGCAAGCCCATCCCTTTCCTATGGGAAAATTTGAAAATATTACAAAAGAGGCCCAGGGTGCAGAGGCCTACCGAGAAATTTCCAGAGTTCCATATGGGCCAGTCCACCCCTGCTTGAGAACCTCAAAAGCCACAATTCTGATGCCTAAGGGCTCACCACAGGCAACCAATGATAGCCAAGAGTAAAGCCTTCAAGAAGCTTGCAGGCAGAGCATGTCTTTCCGAAAGTCGCTTCTGTCCGAAAACCCAGAACTGTTTTTTGAACAATTCCTGCAAAATGAAACTAGCAAGAAAGGGACACGCCACCTGCTGCAGTGGGCAGGAGTGCCAGTCATGTGGCATTGTCAGAAGTGTGTGTATGAGAATCCTTGTTCAGGTTTAAGCAGCTTCACCATGCAGCAAGCAGGCTTCTCAGTACACACTTTATAAAGATTCTCAACGTGTAATGCATCTATTTCAACATTTACTACATATTCCAGGGTATAGCATATTCATTTTAATGTGCGCCTGTTTTCTCGTTTCTACGTTATTAGAAGGAAGTACATTACTTAGCGGTAATTGACTTAGTTGCAATCACTTTGTTTTTGTTTTATTTGATTGTGTTATTTAATTTTTATTTGGGGGGGTCTCTCATCCCCCTTCACTACCACCCCTACACCAAGCCCTCAACCCCCATTACCCCTCGCCCCCACCACCCATTTTACCCCTTAACTCTCAAATACATGTACCACATTCGAAGTAATTCGAAGTGTTTGCAACAAAGTAAATTACTTCCTCGAAACAACGGGGAGACCGCCCTGGGAATTGCTTACATTACAAACAATGTAAATCCGGCTCATTAAGCAAACACATGTATTCCTAATGCCTTCCCATTATCCAGCACTTTGCCCAAATAGTCTAGCAACGGAGTTTAGATTAGTAAAGGAACCCAGTCTTCCAATATGTGGGGAGTGCTTTTTCGCACCGGGAAATAAACATTATTTGATATTGGTATGTAACTCCCATATCACTGCTTTCGCTTCCATGCCAGAGGTTTGAAACCCGGGAGCCAATCATCCTTTCAGGATGATAACATGATGATTACCATTACCTAGGACAACAACAACACACATAATTCCAGTGCTTAGAAGTAGGATGAATCTGGCGTGAACTGCTATATAAAAAGGCGGCAGCTTTATAATTCTAGAGTGGCTACTACCGACCACCTGCACGACTGTGAAGAATGGGACTCGACAGTGGGGCAGACACGGGCCAGGGGCTGGTGGAAGTGGCTCCCATATGTGTTTTAAGCGTCAGACCATTCCTAACAACTTCTGCCTCCCACCCTCCGCCTTAATAGGTCCAAGAAAACAATCCGAAGTTGTTCTGGCTCTGTTGGCTACGAGAATAGTACACAAGTCACACTCCTTACCTCAGGCTCAGTGACTGACTGACTGGCTGGCTGTTGGCTGGCTGCTGTCTGTGGCCGGCACTGGCACTGGGCACTGTCTGCACTGCTGGCCGCCTCAGTGCTGCCTGGTGGGTCCTCCTGTGTGGGCACTGTCGGCCTCCAAGTGGTCCACTGGTGTGTGCTTGCACTGGGGCTAGAAGCATAATGGCGGGAGTATTGGGTGGGCAGGGGCAGCCTGCCCACCAGCCGAATTTTCATTGGGTTATTCCTTTGTCCACTGCGCCGGCGGCCCCGGGGCCCAGCCCAGCCCCCAGGCACAAGTTGAAGACAGTTGCTTTCAACTTTGCAAAGAAGTGTTACTTACTTCCTGCAAAGTTGAAAGCAAGTGTGAAATGTGTCACTGTGTTGTGTTCTGACAGTGCCGGGCCCGGCCCCAGCTCAGTGCCGCGGAGCCCTCAGCCCTGCAGGCTGCACGGGGTCAGGACTCGGAGGGAGGCAGGTGTTACAATTGCTTTGCAATTGCTTCAGCCTGCCTCCCCCACAGATCAAACAAGTAACGTTCTCTCTGGCCGCCGCAGGCCAGAGGCTCGTGAGCCGGCGAGCACACACACGGCACAGCAGGCGCACCGGCCCCCTGCAGTGGCTGCACGGCCGCCCCCCGCCGGCCTGGTGGCCCAGGCCCACCGACGCCGTGACGTGAATGAATCATGCACATACATCTGCATGCATCATAAATTATGATGAATGCATGATGCAATCATCAAAGCAAGGTAACATCTAGTGTTACCTTGCTGCTATGATGATTGTGCTGCAGACTAAGACAGTGCTGCCGGCGCGGCGCCTCCCCCTCCTGGGCTGGCTCTCTGCCATGCCCTGCTGCGCAGCCCAGCCCTGATCCCAGGCGGCTGAACCCCCCCACCCAGAATACTCGCGACGCGAGCTCCGCACATCGCGGCTCGGCGGCGCACTCACACTAGGTCGGCATTCCAATAACAACAAAAAAAAATTCTTTTAAAAAGAAAACCGGCCCAGAGGTGGCTGCCGGAAAACCGGCCCCAGGGGACCCCAAAGTCGATCGGCCACGGGCCGAAAGACCGAAAGGGCCAGTCTGACCCTGAACACTGTGTTCGACTAGTTTTTGTTGAAGTTCCGCGTTAATAATGCGCAAGAGCCTTTTCAATGACAAAAGCAGTGTTACATGTGTGCCCCACATACACCGGATCCACAACCATTCTCCCCCTTGTGTCATTGTACTGGCATTGTTTTTGCCAAATATGGTATTACGCTGTGTTTCAAAGTACTTGCAATAAATAATGAGATGCTTTAGTGTTTCCTTTGTAACATTTTTGCCACGGTATCGACAGCCACCAGATATTGTCCTTACAGGCATTTTTTTCCAGTGTTGTGTTTTTTCAAAGGTAGGAAACTGGTTTAGTTTAAATCGTAAACATATGTCACAGTCTAATTTACCTGGGAATTGTATCAAATATCTAGCTCTAGGAGTGCTTGGTAATGAACTGTGCGATTTCCGTGTACAGTTTAAGCGTTGGGAGAGTCTCAAGGGTATTTATCCAGTCATGTTCATATAGTTTTTTTTTTACATAGACTGGGCACAACTGAAGATCATCAATTGTTGCATCAATGTTATTTAATATGTTTAACATTTCCCCATAAAATTTTTATGGATTTAGGAGATTTGTCTGCGATCATGGTGGCCAGATTTCGAATAAAGAATTTTGTGGGGGAGTGAGCATTTTTGCAAAGTTATTGAGGCGCCTCCAATCAAGACGAGCAGAGAGTGATATTGAACCAACCTCATGACGCAATATTGCACTTGGAATGGAATTGGAGAGCCTCAGCGTTTTTTTTCCATATCAAAGCTTGAGCCTGATTTAGCTCCGGTCCAATCTTTATCAGACACATGTCCAAACCGTATAGCACTATTGCTTCTACTTTTAGCGTATAATATTCAAATAGGGTCATGGAATACTCACAATATCTATTGAATATGATTTTCATTTGTGCATATAACGGTTTGATCTTGTCTTGGTTCAAGGCTTTCCACATAGTTTTGGACTCATTGTTGGATAAATTATATCCAAGATATTTCACTGAAGGGATGCGTTGGACACGGACATCATTCAATGACCATTTATATGTAACATATTTTTTCCTCAGGTTGTTAAATATGATGATGTTGTATTTTGTTGCGTTTGCACTCAAGTTGTGAGATTGTGCATATATTGCAAACAGTTCTTATTTTGCTTGCAGACCAGATGACGTAAGGTCAAACAGTAGTATGTCGTCCGCGAACGCCAACCACTGTATACGCAAACCCCCAAGCTTAGCAGGATAGGTGGAAGTCCCCTGCCATATGTTATCCATATCACTCAGATATGCGTTAAACAAGGTAGATGCTAAATTGCATCCCTGTCTGACGCCGATATGAGTGGAAACTGCATCAGTCAGACTGCCTTGTTGGTTAATGCGGATTCGCACTTGGGTGTTTTCATGATGTAGGACTAGCATGTGTAATAGCATAGCTCAAACCCTGACTCTTCTAGTATGGACCATAGCAATGATCGTATGACTGTATCAAAAGCAGACGTTAGGTCCAGCGAGGCCATATATATCGGGCCACATTCGCTGTGTTTCGATTTTGTTAGTAAGTGCGAAAGGATAGTGGCATTCAGAGGGGTGCCCATTGCACGGCAAAATCCCACTTGAAATCTTGACAACATATTTTTACGTTTCATGTGGAGTTCCAGTTCTTTAAGAATAAGGATAGAGAATAGTTTCTCTGATGTATCTAGTAGGGCAACAGCACTATAGCTCGCAGGGTTTTCGCGGCTGCCTTTTTTCCAAATGGGCACTACTATAGCAGTGTTCCACGATGTGGGTGTTATTTGAGATTTAAAGATGTTGTCATATTTTATTTTACATAACCGGGCCCAAAAACTAGGATCTTGTTTCATAACACATGGAGGTATGCCATCAGGTCCTGGGGCCTTTGAATATTTCAAGTTGTCTATCGCCCATTCAATGTCTTTTTCTGACCAAGGACAAACTATAGCTGTTTGTGTGTTAATGGGACAAGGTTCTGTTTTGTGAAGCCTGGAGGGAAGTTGGTATTTGTTGTTTATAGAAGTGATCCAGGTTAGCGCTGAGATGGAAGATTTCATCGCATCTGTTTTTTTGTCTACACCACTGCGGAGCATGGACCATATTGATCTCCTGTTATTTGTACAAAGAAACAAAACCATATTTTGGTTGTTTTTAATTTTTATACCCCATTTGATATTGCGAAACTTGTTGGGAAATGCGTTGCAAGTTTTCTTTTTCTGCTTTAGATATTCTTCAACATTGGGGCAACTTTTCTTTAATTTTCGTATGTTACTATTTTTGGCACATTTCAGTTTGTGGATCTCGCCGTCGCATGATGGATAAGGCCGCAAACTCTGTCTATCAGATTCCCCACCTAATCTTAACAAAGTGGCTTCAATCATCTCGGTAAAGAACTTCTCTAAGCCCAATGTGTCGCATGTTTGCCAGATATAATTTTCTAAAGATGGAATAGAAGCTTTGATCTTTTTATTTACTTTGCGACATAATTGGGCATTCCATTTTATGGAAATGTCCGGGCGCTCAATATCTACATATTCCAGCACCGGGTCCTTAGATAGTACTGGTACATTCATACTGATGTTTGTGCCAATAATTATATGATGCCCCAATTGTACATCCACAGTGTGTATGGGTGATGTCAAGTGTAACAGGGTCTGTGAGGCAGCCAGAAAGTCAATTCTGGAGTTGATTTTATCTCTCCGCCAAGTATACTGCAATGCAGTGGTATCAAACTCTATCAGATATATATCCCAGCTTTCCAAAAAGTATCTCCATCTCCTGTGCTTGTAATTGATATGAGGACAACCCATGTCTAGAATTTTCAATAACATGCCCAATGCAGCATGCATTAAAATCACCTCCTATGAATATGTAATTTGAGGGGTGGCGTGAGTATATCTCCTCCAAAATTGAATTTAGCTGTTCCAACATGAGGTCTAATGACATTCTTGCTGGATTCCAATATAAATCAATTATGTGAAATGGTCGCCCTGATTCATTAGTAAATGTAAGTTCGACTACCAACATATTCTCTGTACTCTGAATCATCTGTGAGTTCATGTTTAGACTGTTATTAATGCAAATAGCCAACCCTCCAGCAGGGCGCCCTCCCCTACCAATCTTGGCTTTAGTATAATGTGTCGTAAAGCCATTTATTACAAAATCTTGTGTGTTCATGGTTTCCTGTACAAGGATTATGGATATCTGATCATGATCAGGAAATGTGTTCTGCCATATGTTAAAGTTTTTAAATCCACAAGAGTTCCAAGAGCAGATAGATAGTTCTTAGGTACTATAACGAGTATACTTCATTTAGCGTTTTGGCTAGCGGAATCAGCCATGACCAATCTTTGATTGTGGCGGTTAAGTTGGCCAATTGGGAAAGTGCTGATATTTCTGTATCCCTGAGAGCTTGATTGCTGTCAGCTTGTTTTTCAGTGGTGGAATGTTTAGGTGGTTGGAATTGTAAGAAGTTTTTAGCTACTTCATGTGATTCAAACTGAAAAAGTTTGAATCCCAATAGCTCAAAGTCCATACAATGTTCAAGCAGCAGCTTTGTAATTATTAAAAAGTGTGTCTTGCATACCATTCTATTATTGTTAGAGTTATGAAGTTCCACCAATTCAATGTTTTCAGATTTCAAGTTTCTTAGGGATGGTATGAGGTTAAAGATTTGCAGTAGGTGGGATTGATCCGTTTCTTGCCATTAACGTCTTCATCACTCTGCCATCCTATAATATTCTCCATTTCCCTGTCCACTTCACTGATAGCATTGGAGGGCATTTCTGTTTGGAGATCAGAGCTTTTGCCCTGTTTGCTCTCTTCTTCAATGATGGATAGTAAATTAGGGCTTATGCTGCTGCTCGGTTCCTTGTTGGGCAGTTTGAGTTTTTCTATGCCGATGGATCGGCATGCTATTTGTGCAGAATCCTTCTTTACTGTTGGAACTTTTTTATCTATCGATTTCAAGTCGAGCTGCACTTTGGAATTGGTGTTTGACAATTTGGTGATGCCCTTGGATGGAAAAAAGGAAGGAAGTTGTAATTGCTTAGATGATTTAGGCTCAGCAAACAATGTTCTTGCAGCACGAGATTGAGGGGTGCTTTCGTCTCCCTGTTATTAACGATTACTGCGCACTTTGTTGGTATTTCAGTAATGCTCAGTTGAGTTGCATTTTTTGCCTTGTTTATTTTTTTATTTTTTGTTGCACTCTTTATTCCATTATCTACCTCCTTGTTATTTGTCAATTTATTTTTTTCTATTTGGAGGGCCTCCTCCACTAATATGATTTCCGGGGTATCTTCCATAACTACACCTTTAATATCAACCTGGGACATAGCCTCGAGTTGAGTAGATTCTGGCATTTTTGTCTCTTTTTTAGGTCGTAGATTCCTTTTTAGCTGACGTATATGCATACGCTTTTGTCTGTGTGACATGTAGGGACCCGATGTGAATCCCTTATTGCCCCTTGGAAAATCCTCAGTTGTCACACTAGGTAATAATTGCTCACTTGGTCCTGTTTTGTCCTTCTCAATTAGCTCGAGTGGAAGAGATGGACTATCATTCTTTACTTTGCATTTTGAATGATAATTAGATGGAGGGCTTCCAGAGCCACACTCTAAACAGGGTGATGCTGTATTTGCCATCAGAGTTAATATTGCATCAAGCATATCTAGTTTAGTGTGAATTGTGTCAATGACTAATTGTGTTTCTCCATAGATCTCTGCCTGTGTGCTTTTTGTTGACATCGTTTTTTTCTCCAACACTTTGGCATATGATCTTGATGAAAAACGCAAATGGTTTTTCTGATAGATTTGTTTGTGCCGTTTCGGAATGCACTAAAAGCTCTTCAGTTTGTGTGGCTAAAGAACTGACTTGGATTTCCTTTCCTACAGTCAAGTTATTTGTATTGAGTTCACCAGCTTTCTTTATTCCCATTAAATAGCCCTCTATTTTGCTTATTTTACTGAGGGTTTCTTTGGATGTTTGTTTCAGTTCTCTGATTTCCACATGGGTAAGCTCATGCCCCTTATCTAACAGATTCAGAATTCTTATTATTACGGGGAATGTTAGCTCTGCATTCTCAAAATCATTGATTGCATTTGTCATTCCCATAGATGGAATTTGGGATGCTTTGTGTGCTGCCAGCTGAGTTTGTTTCGGATCAACCGGACTGGAGCACGCTCTTGCTCCTTCAGCTGTACTGCGATTTAGCTCATAGTTTTGGAAGTTGTTATTGTTAGCAGGCAAAGATGTATTCATTGAAGTTGCATCTGAATCGTGAGGTTCCATTAAAGGGAATTGGGGACGGTCTGTGTTAATGCAGCTCGCTCCGAAGAGATGTACTTCTTCAATGGTTCCATGTCTGGGATTAGCAGGAGTGGAAGGCCCTAGTGACATGCAAACTCTTTTTCCCAACTCAGCCAGTATAGTTGGAGCTAGTATGGACTCATCAGAGATTCCCTGCTTCAACAAGCCACCTGCCCCAATGCTAGATGGTTTTACATGTGGGTCTTCACGTATACTCAGAAAGCTGAGTTGTACAGAATGTTCTCCCTCGTACATTTCCTTCAGGGGGAACGAAACTATTCCATGTGGGTGCATGCACAGTGTGTGTACTTCTGCATTTACTGTTACGGAGTTGCCATTGTTTGCACTACCAGTGTTTTCTTCCAACGGGATTTGCATTTTTTCTTCTTCAATCAGAGGTGCTGGTTTTAATACCTTCTCGCACCCCTTCCCGCTTCTTAGTCCACTGGCCATAATTCCCTATCAACTTGCGTAGGGAAAAATAGTGTTTTGCTATCTTGCTATACTGGTGACGTGTATCCGTCACGTGATATGCGATCAAATTTGAAAGTATCTATCCTCACTCATTAACAATCGTTACAGTTTTCCATGCAGACCAATGGCTCACGTTATGATCTGCTTGCATACACGTCAAATTTAAAGACACATTCACTTTCAACAGATAAACACTGAATAAAGGCTCGGGGCCACCTCACCACCCTCACCACCCGAACAGCCCAAACAGCACTTTCGGGGTGCGCGTGCGGGTGCGCAAACCCGTGCCTAGTTGTAAGAAGTCTTAGGGGTGGGCGCAGGGGGGGAGGGAGCTTCCTACAGTGATTGGCAGGTCGAGGAAGAAGAAAAAAGGGGACGTTTAAGTACGTATTACAAGAAGCAAGCTCAGTAACAGGATTGCACAATACGAAGACGCGACGCGTCTTCAATGAACAAAGTACTGGCCCAAATGAGCAAAGTACTGGCCCACAGGACGGTATGAAGGAGTCAAGTGTGCTATAGCCCCCGTATAACAGTTCAACCACAACTGGTAGTTACTTTTAATTCTTGGTGTTTCGAGCGCTTTCTAAACGCTGTGCTTCTTCTTGCCGACGGCGTCTGTAGGCAGGAAGCAAATCCTTAGAGCAAAGGCGCAGAGGACTTGGTGTAGGACAGAGTAACAGCCCAAACAGCACTTCCAGGCACTTCCGGGGTGTGCGCGTGGGTTTGCAGACCCGTGCCTAGTTGTAGGAAGTCTTAGGGGCGGGCGCAGTTGGGGGGAGCTTCCCACAGTGATTGGCAGGTCTTGTAATTCTTGGTGTCTTGAGCGCTTTCTAAACACTGTGCTTCTTCTTGCCGACGGTGTCTGTAGGCAGGAATCAAATCCTTACAGCAAAAGTGCAGAGGACTTGGTGTAGGACAGAGTAACAGCCCAAACAGCACTTCCAGGACACTATCAGTGTCTACTCTGTAAGCAGGACCTACATGTGGCAGGCCATATGTGTATTAGTACCTAGATTGGATGTCTCCACAGCTGCTTTATGGAACAATAGCCATGATACTGCCTTCTTTGCTTCCCCAGTAGAAATAGACACACCTTCCACTAGGGCATACAACATGACCCCTGGAGATATCCTGGAAATTGTTCTTCAGAGGTTGAACTGACATAAACAAAAACAGCCCGACACCACAGTGCTAATCACTGGAATGTTTTGAAGCCAACAGGCATGAAGAAGCGGACAGAGTTAAAGTAGGCAGAGAAGAAAGGTAGGCCTGGAGAGGGATTCCACCATCTTGCTTTCGATTAGGGTTCTCTTCCTTTTTTCTGACTACTGCATTTCCTGCAAGCAATGCTATCTGGGTGTGGTGTCATACGGCAAAGGGCATAACAGGATCGGACCACTTACTGAGGCTGGCCGTGGACCAGACCCCTATGGCATGTTGCTTTTATAAGGAGAGGGCCACCCCAAAGCTCTGATGAGAATGCAGTCCTCTGCCATAGAGGTAAAGCCAGAAGGCATGCAGAGCAGAGGAGAGCTCTGTCCCTGAATCATCCACATGGAACAACGGGGGTGATTGCTGCTGGACCAAGACCCCTCTCTGCTGGCTGCACTCGAACCAGGATACTGTTCACTGGATGTGCAGGATCCCCTCTGGGGGACCACCAAGATCCCTGGAGTATGAGTGCAGAACAGAGGGACTCGCCTTGTCCATGGACACTCTGGATTGGGCCTCCTAGCAACCCAGAAGTCAAAGGACACTGAACGACCCTGAATCCTACCCTAAATAGCTTGTAAACAGCATTCACCTGGACATCTCCTGCCAGTCCGAACCTTCTTTGTCCCACATGTCATTTCTGCTGGGACTGTAATGTGTGCTGGACCCCATCAACCAACTCACCAACCCAATGCTGAATAACTGTCTCAGGAAGCCCGTACAAATGTTACTCAATGCTTTTGAGCTGCCAAAGACAAGAATACAGTAATGTGAAGAGACCTTGTCCCCCTAGTCCTCTTTAGGGAGCCTAGAGCCTTTTAATCCCCCCTTCTCTACCTGTTTCTGCTAGGACATTCTTGAACATTGAATTTATGTCAACTAGGTGCCTTTAAACCCCCACTCATTTACCCCAAAAGCCATTCTTCAGCAGTCTGCATTTTCTATATTTTTTGTATATGGGTTGATTTTGCTACTGTTTTTGGTTAATTGATTGTGTTTTCTTATTTGATTAATAGTCTATATTTTTATGGAATCATGATTGGACATTCTTTTATTTTAGCACCATTTTATTAAGTTTTGGGTTGCTACTGTCATCATCTTACACCTCTCCTGAAGATATTGCCTGCCCTTGTTCCACACTACTACAAAAGGGAGAGGATGTATACCTTTCAATCTTTCACTGTGTCAGCTTTATGATTGGAATCACTGCTAGTTCTGTAGTAGTATGGGGCTGAGTTGACTGTTTAGCCACTACTCACCCCTGTATTCCTGCAGAGCAGAAGTCATTTTATTACACCATGTCTGCCTCAGTCTCCACAACCAGCACACAGGTGAAGTGTGACCTGCAAATTGGCTGACCCTTGACTTGTACACTGGCTCTTTCCACTGCTTCTATGCACTTCCCACACTTCTCTGCTGTTTAATATGTTCCCGTTTCTTCCTGAACATCAAACAATGGTCTCTGGGTGATTGCTTTACATCTCCTCCCTGCTGATGTTACTCTTCACTTCTTTAACAATACTCTCCTATGGGTGATCCTTCCTGTCCCTAATACACTACATCACCTCCTCTCCAACCTCCTCCATATTTACTTTATTTTTCTATCCCCCTTTTCCCTCTCCTTCTGATCCAGCAAATCTTCCCGCTCTCTTATGCTCTTACATTCCCTTTTCTCTCCTCCTGCTCCTTCTGATCCATGCTCTTGATCTTTCCAACCTCCTCCTTTTATTGCTCTTCCACAATATTTCTTCTCATGCTCATCCTCCCTATTGGTAGACTTTAAAGGTTCATGCTGCATAGATTTGCTGCCTCTTTCCTGATCCACAAATGTCCAGCCCACCACAGGATGCTGGGACTTCTTTTGCACACCTAGGCACACTGTAGGATGTTTTAATCCATCAACATCTCACTCAGGGGAATTGTTCACACACCACAAATCAGACATGCACAATTTTTTTATTTCCTGAATTATGTTATTTGTATGAACGTGGGACCCCCAATTTAACAATATTGATTCCCTACAGCCTCCCTCCCCTTTCGGGACAAGAAACCCGCAGCTTTGCACAGAAGGTCTATTAATAAGTAGAAATAAATTAATCAATTTAAATATCAACAAGTTATGCATCTCTGAAATTCCAGTGACAGTAGTAGCTACAAATAAACATAACAATCTCCTCTCTACCCAATAGACATGTAGGTATCTGAAACAACACTCCAAAAACTCTATTTAAACGACAGGGTAGTTAGAACTTCCTTGTGTAACTTGCTTGCAAAAGGAACATGCATGTTTAATGTATGTGTTTTTTTTATTTCCCTTCAGTGGCATATCTGTGCAAAAGTGTAGATTTCTCATTTTCAATGGAGAGTTTAAAAGCGGAAAAATGGGTAGCAGTTAATCACCCTTTCCCTCTTCTCTTGAGCAGTTCAGCACTAATAACAGATTCTTCTTGGTGATGTAACCTGGAAATTGCTTTAAATACCTTTTTCTTCTTGGTATGTACACAGGCTTCCATGTCATTTCATTGTGGCATTTATTTTTGCAGGGTTTTTATTGCATATTTTTTTACAAAAAAAACTCCTCTAATTTTTTATTTTTTTATTTTTGGGGGTTCCCCCCAACCCCCACATCCCCCTTACTTTTTTTTATATGTTCCTGACCGCCCACACCCAATTTATATATTTTTCTAACCCCCCAAAAAAATGTGATGATTTTTTTCTGCAAAAAATTTGCAGTAAAAAACCTGCAAAAAAAATCTCACGAAGAAAGGACATCATACCGTACACAGTGAGATGTCATTTTAGTTACGCACATCATAGGACCTATTCTATCAAATATAATTCCAGAGGACCATACACTTAGGAACATCTTTCTAACTTGTAAGGCTGTGTAGCCAATTAATCTACCTCGCCCCTCAATATATTGACTAATAAACAGGGCTGGGGTTTAACTTATTCCCCTTCATAGTATCTTTCCACTCTGAATTATATTTCCCCTTGACTTTATACTTACATTGGAATTTCTTTTGTCCATCTCAAAGACAGGTAGGCACCCTCTTATGGACTGGTTCCATTCCCCCCATAGGAACAGTAGGGCATAAATCAGCAAGATTGTGTCAGCTTCCCTCCACAGCCTGGTCTCCCTCTTTCTGTATTGGCACCTGTTAGCTGTCGTTTTCACAGAAGAAGGCCTGGATCTTTAACTCCAGGTATGCCTCACTTACAGTGCTCTTCTTTTAATCCAAAATGGGTCCATAGTAAAGCAATATATTACATTCCCCTTTCTGTTGTTATCAATTCTCGTTTCTCTCCTTCTTCAGTCAGCCAGTCAGTTTGTGAGCAAGTACATGAATGTCCCCATCATTTAAGGTTCTGAACTTCTATAAAGCAGAAACCACTCGCATTAAAGGTATGTATAGTTTCTCTAATGTAATTAGTCAATGTACATGATTGGACAGTTTTCCAAAAGTAACATCACACTAAGCCAACCCCTCCATACTCATTTGGTGTATTACCAAAGAAGGCAGTCTGATGGGAGAATATTTTAAACCCAGTTTCCCTGCTATTTGATGTAATGTAATCTTGGAGATTTCTAAACAATTAAATTAGATTAAACAATTGTTACTTTCTAAAACACAATGTTCCTCACATGTTATTAATCAGTTCAGAATATTAGTCTCATTTAGGCAAATCAAACACTGTGGTTTTCATCTCAGCATGACATATGGTGGGCATTTTATAGATTTTCTTGTTTTATCGTCTGATACTTTTATACAAAAAATGCATTTTCAGCTCAAAATAATGGTCAAACAATAGGATATGTGAATCACAGGTGTGTGCCATTTATGCACAACAGATAGACAGTCCCCTAATTTATATAAATATCTCCCAAATGTTTTCAATTGAAAGCATTACATGGCATCTCCAGTTTCTCTGCCCATTAACAAAACATCTGGTATCAGTTCCATTTGGAGCTCAGGGTTGGGCCATCTATTACCCAGAGACAGCTGGCTGTCCTGGCAAATGTTATTTGAAGTACAGAGCTGGTACGGCCATTTATAATTCATCCATGCCCACCCAGATGCATGATTCAAGTATCTGGCTGCCCCTTGTGTGAGACATCCAGTCAATAAAAGGTGCAAAATGTCCTTCTCCTTTGGAGATGGGGAATTTGATTACTTGGGAGGGGACCACTCTAAAGAGCCTGTTGTTGTATATTTAGGGTCATTGTGCACAGACCATGTGGCACATGGAAGCTGTACATTGGCAGCCTTTTTTTAAATTACCTATGCATGTCCCTGTAAACCAGGATTCAAGCACTGTCATAAGGTTTTCGCTTGGGAAAGCAAACCACCCCCTTCTTGTAGCTTGTTGAGGAATGAATGACATTTGGCTGTCCAAGCCTGGTTTTATTTGGGTTGGTTTAATTCACACTTGCTGCTTTTAATGTCTAATTTTTCCCATGTTTCAATTGTCCTCTAATACAGAACAACATTATAACTTTTTCTTTGTGATAAAAGTCTTGCCTAAGAGTTGCATTTCTGATATTTATGTAGGTTTGTTTCTACAAAGCTTATCAAGGCCCAATTAGTGTTTTCCTCTCCTATCAAATGATGTGCTTTTCACTCAGATTGAGAAATTCTCCAATTTAAAAAGATGGCTGGATTTGTCCATGCGACTGAAAAGATTTGTTTTTTGTGCTTTGTCTTTTACTTTGGACATATACTCTGATTATGGGAGTTGTTAACATCGCACAATTCCACCCATGTATCTTTTTCAAATGCTGTGCACAGGCTGCAGCTCACATTTTGATTTTTAAATGTAAAGTTTTGCTTTTCATCCTTTTCTTTCACATAGATTTCCATGCAACACCTACAGGGTGTGATTGCTGAACTGTGCCCAGGCTGTGTCTCTGATACAAGCTTGCTTATGCTCTGCACAAGTGTTGGGGTGAATAGTCAATAAACCACCTACCCAGTCCTTACAATTATTCAAACCAACAGTCTCCCAAACATAAAGGTAAAACAGGCTGAGTCAAGAGATACATCTCCTCCAACTGCTGTGGTAATGTGGGCTGAGGGACAGTGATACTCTTAAGAAGGGTTTGAATGTGATTGAGAAGTGACCCAAAAAACAAAGTATCACACCTCAAAATAAAGGCAATGTACCATGAAGGTACATTGATGGTACATTGGTAACATTCATGGTACCATTGATGGTATAAATATATAATGCTAGGGGATGCTTTTTCTCCCTGCTATGTTTCAATTTCTCTATGTTTATAGAGTTTAATTAAAGAACAATGGTTACACCACCCAGTGGTGTGCCGTGACCATGATTTCTCCTTGGCAAATGTGAGTATGTTTGTGCTTTCTATAAGAGTTTGTTGGTCGAAAAATATATATATATATATATTCAGTGAAAACACTTTGTTAAAAGGGACTTTATGGTTAAGTTGCGCTACTAAAAACCTATGAAATTCAGTGAAAAAACTTTGTTAAAAGGGACGTTATGGTTAAGTTGTGCTACTAAAAACCTATCAAATTCTGTAAAAAAAACTTTGTTAAAGGGACGTTATGGTTCAAAGTAAAACTGAAAAACCCCTGAAATTCGGCAGTTATGGTAAAATAGGCAGCCATAACTCGCTCCACCGTGCACTGCTAACACTAACACCCAGGACATCAATACAGAGAACGTCCTCAGAACACCCCCATTTTGTTTATTTTCGAACATTTAAGGACACCGCGAGTGTTCTTATAACACATGCAACTTGCCAGCGAACAATACGGACAACGTCCTCAGAACACCCCCATTTTCTTTATGTACGAACATTTCAGGACATCGCGAGTGTTCTTCTGGCTCACTCTTTTTTCTTTTGCTGACATATCTAGGCCACATGGTTTTCTTCAGTAACAGTCAGAAAGTAAAAATTGTATTTTATTTGTAGACGTATCCTACAAGTAGGTTCTTATAGTAATTCCCTTAGAGTCCAGTCACATCATATGAAACATATACATAGGGGAAGACACAAGCTTTAAAGACAGCATTATTTTCAAGCAAATAAATGATGATTTCTCTGTTTCAAAGCTGCTATTTACCCTATGTATATGTATATTGGTATGTGTTCTTGTCTCTTTGTGTTTTCTCTATAGTAATGCAATTATGTAATACATGGGTTTTATTAGCTACTTATTACATATTTCACAGTACACAAAAATCTATTAATAAAACAATTATCATTTCATTATTCAACATATTAACATTACGAATATTATACCTTCATCTTGTACGCTGCACACAATGCTATGTTTCTGCATTAGTAGCTTAGTATACTAGATAGAACCCCATAATAGAATGCTATTTATATCAATGCATCGTTCAAAGCACTAATTAGGGTATGATATTTATTGCAATGATCCTTGACACTTTTTTCGCAACATTATAATAAGAATCCCTTGTACACATATTTCAAGAAAAGTACATACACATATAATGTCATCAGGGATGTCATCAATGACATTTGTGATGTCATCTTTGATGTCCTAGGTGTTAGTCTTAGCAGCGCACGGTGGTGGCGCGAGTTATGGTTGCTTAGGAATTTCAGGGGGTTTTCGGTTTTACTTGGAACCATAACGTCCCTTTAACAAAGTTTTTTTATTAGCACACAAACAATATACAAAGATGGAGTGTAAAAAGCAATTTCTCAGAGATGGCTGTACACAGAATGTTGCAAACAAAGAATTTATCGTCGTTTACAGTGAAGGTCAGCTGCTTCCATTTTATGCTCGCGTGCCGGAGAGGCCAACGACTCGCACTATAAGGTTCTATTGTTTTTTGACCTTGACAGACAGGGATTGTGCTAAAAGACTTCTTTTGAAGGAGTGTTGCAAAAACGTAAGACACGATAAGGATGACATTTCTGTAACTAAACCACTTTTATATATTATATCACTATGAGAAAGATCGTTGGCACAGATGGAGTCGTATTTTGGGACTGCACTACGCTTAGACAATGGAAAATGCCAATATAATGTAAGTAACCCTTTAGATTATTTTATACCGAAATATAATAACAATAGCGTGGCGTTAAAGCCTGGTTAAGTTATGCTTGTTCGTTCAATGTGGCATAGTGTTTTCTACTACGCACTATCACCGCCGAATTGGTCCCCTGTCGCTTAGAGGGCTCTGAAAAAGGCAGAGGACAGAGGGTGGGTTAATGGGAATAAGTTAACATACTCCGTTGCACTATCCTCGCTAGCAAATAGTTTCACACCCTAATAAATAAAGTGAATATTTTTAATGAAGATCGGCTGGTGAGACTAATTTATGTTTTTTAAAACAGGTACGTCCTTCCGTACTGTCAATGCCACGATTTTCAGACCCCGGCCGATGGATTTTTTAACTGCCAGGTGCAGCTACTTCTAAACAACTTCATGACCCTCACCATTTTATGGGACAATCGCCAAGGACCAATATGCCCTTACGCGTTACTAGCCGCTAGAAGCAACATACCAACCATTATGGTGGTCTAATGCCTCGTTGTTGGAACAGCCTTCCGATTATCAGTGCGACCATAGTGCTTCTTTTATCATAAACCAACACCCTGTGTACCGCAAAGGAACAGAGCGTGACTCAGGATGAACTTTTGCGGATCGACAGCAAAGACAAATGCAAATCGCTGAATATTCTCTAGACATTTGATGTCAAATAAAAGTACTTTACGAAATGTACAATCTTGCTGTTTGCTTTTAAATCACAGTTTCATATTCCGAATTGTGGCGCGCTGTGTTGTGAGATGATCTGTGTTGTTTTCCGGGTTCTGTGTAAAGTCGCGTAGGACTGGAGACGACTGGGCTTTATGCGGTACTAATGGCTAGAAGCAACATACCAACAATTATGGTGGTCTAATGCCTCGTTGTTGGAACAGCCTTCCGATTATCAGTGTGACCATAGTGCTTCTTTTATCATAAACCAACACCCTATGTACCGCAATGGAACATCGCGTGACTCAAGATGAACTTTTGCGGATCGACAGCAAAGACAAATGCAAATCGCTGAATATTCTCTAAACATTTGATGTCAAATAAAAGTACTTTACGAAATGTACAATCTTGCTGTTTGCTTTTAAATCACAGTTTCATATTCCTAATTGTTGCGCGCTGTGTTGTGAGATGATCTGTGTTTTTTTCCGGGTTCTGTGTAAAGTCGCGTAGGACTGGCGACGTTTGGCGCATTTGGCTATGCACCCTGTACCGTCACGGAGAGAGACAGGGAATATGAATGCTTTGATAATGTCAGGCTTAGGGGCGGGAGATATGATTTAGTGTCGCAAAAGCAGGCCAGCCAGGTTGATGGGGCAAGTAATAGGATTATCACATAATGTCGGCGCACAGCAGCCTGATTTATCGTTTGTTTAGTGGACAAAAAGTCGGGTGAGGCCCATAGGAAATTGTAATGTCAACGGACATATGGAGGGTTCTTAAAACACTTTCAACCTGACAACGAACAATACGATCAGCGTTCTCAGAACACCCCCATTTTGTTTAATTGCAAACATTACCTCCACGTCCACTCTTCCTCGTCCCAGTACTTACTTCATGAGGCCCCTGCCTCTGACACAGGACCTTCTTCTATTTCTTTAAATTCCTATAACTCATCTCCCACATCCACATCACTCAGTTTCATATTACCAAGCCAGAGCATGGGACCTTCCCCGCAGGGAGGGTGCGGAGGGTTGTCAGTACTGTGACGAGGAAGAGTAGGACTAGGAGAAATGAAGATTACCGGTAAGTAATCAGAGCATTTCAGGACACCGCGAGTGTTCTTAGAACACATTCAACTTGCCAGAGTACAATACGGACAGCCTCCTCAGGACACCCCCATTTTGTTTATGTACGAACATTTAAGGACACCGCGAGTGTTCTTAGCTCAATTTTAGCTAGCTTGCAAACAAAACGGACACATACTCCATCCTCAGAACACCCCACCATTTAGTTTATTTAGAACATTTCAGAACAGCCGTGTCCGCAGACAAATCGAACACAACAAAAGTGTCTAGCATATAAAAAAAACAGAACATTGAACCTATCTCATATTCCCCCACCCTCCCCAAACACTCTTACACACCAACACACTCCACTAAATACAATTTTTAATCCAAGTTTCACCGTGCTGTCCGCGGTCGTCCGCGAATGCAAGATGGCGGGCGCCACAGAAAATCTGACGCACTTCACGCACCATACCGTCCAATCATAGACATAATGGAAAAAAACTTTGCACACGGCTACAGCCCGAACCGCTGGACGGATTTACACCAAATTTGCGGCAGGAGCGGCGGCTTGGTCCAGAAAGTGTGCTTTTGCAAATTTGGTGTAAATCCATCCAGTAGTTTTTTTAAACCAAAATGTAAGGCAAAAGAATTAGTGATATCTGTGTTCGCTTCGCGGACGGACTTCCCTGTTCGCTCCGCAGACAGCACCTCGATTGGCCCATGGGCTTGCATCATGTCCGCATACATGCGATGTGTTCGCTGATTGGGCGGTGTGGTGCGTGATGCACGTCAGATTTTCTGTCGCGCCCGCCATCTTGCATTCGCCGCCGACCTCGGACAGTGCGGTGAAACTTGAATTAAACATTTTATTTAGTGGCGTGTGTTGGTGTGTAAGAGTGTTTGGGGAGGGTGGGAGAGTATGAGATAGGTTCAATGTTGTATTTTTTTTATGTGCTAGACGCTTTTGTTGTGTTCGATTTGTCTGAGGACAACACACTGTCCGTATTGTCCTCTGGCAAGTTGAATGTGTTCTAGGACCTTCCTTGTGTCCGAGGACATTAAAATGGTTGCAATGCTTGAATCTATGGGTGTGACATAGTCATATGCCATGCACCCAAGAGTCTATGCCCTGGCCAGAAGCTCTGCAGCATATCACAGTCATATGCCATGCACCTAAGAGTGTATGCCCTGGCCAGAAGCACCGCAGCATATCATACTCAGAGTGGCTTATAACTTTGGGTCAAAAACAAATTTATAAGGAACAATGTTATAAGCCAGTATGGGTGTGATATGCTGCGATTGTTGTATTTATGATGCTATACTTACTATTTGGTTTAGTAACGGGAGTCCTTGTTTTTCTTGTTCATTTCTGTGATAAAAGAAAATAGCATGTTAGTATTAGTATTTTATAAAGAGTTATTACATTGTACAATCAACATTTTTTCTTTTCTTTTACCCTCATATTTAGTCGATGACAAACAAGAGTACTGTGCAATTTGCTCAGTTTCTTTGTTTGTTGCTAAAATCATTGGGTCTGTGGGAGAAAAAAAATCCATGCTGGATTAACAAAAACCCTTTTTCTGTTATGCTACAGTTTATTTGTTTGTTTGTTTTCAGTGTTTACTTGTTGTTTCTGGCTAATGCTTTATACATTGGATTGTTCCAGTTTTTGGCAGCAGTAAGATATTAGGTATTTGTTTGGATATTGTACAGTTTTGGAGCAGTTAGATACCAGTAGGCGTATTCTAACTGTTTATTTTTTGATACAATTTCGTGGTATTGATTTATCTGTTTGAATATTTCTAAATTTTGGGACAGTTAGATACCAATTGGCGTATTCTAACTGTCTATTTTTTTATTTATTTGAGTAGTCCTAATTTATCTGTTTAGTTGTTGTAGCATCTTTGGGCAGTTAGATAGCTTTTGGAATATTGTAACAGTTTATATTGTTTTACTACAAGTGTACTTAAGGTTTAAGTACAGTTTAGTTATCAAATTTTGGTTTTAAGAACATTAAATAAGCGTTTCTAAGATTTGCTGGTAATCTCTGCTTTAGAGTAATGGTACTATCATTACATTCAAACCATCCACATTTCTTTTTTATATATGCAGTGTAGTGTCCTGAGTTGGTTGTGGCTCCTGCGTGGTAGATGATACCTATTGTTGTGAAGGTTTTCCTACCAAGTGATATTTGACTATGTGTGAATCCAGTCAGCTTGCAGTTGTTTTTGGTACCATCTGCATTGTAACGTAGAAGCATTAGTATTACGTATTTACTATGTGTTTGTATTACTAACGTGGAGCGATTATCTGAATTGCAGGTGGAACATAATCTACCGTGGTTTGCATTTTGTACAAGTTGCTGAAATGGAACGGATTCACAATTAGGTATTGATATATACACAAAGCGCTCATTGGGGATGTGTTCTTTTGTCACATTGTTGCAGAGAGTGCATGTATGTTTCCACATGTATGAAATCTGGAAGATTTCATTTATAAGTATGTTTTTTGTTTTCCAGTACTTGTAGTAAGTACATTAGAAATTCTTGTGGATCTTCCTGTGAGTTTATAGTGAATTTCACCATTCCAGCACAGTAGTCCAATTGTTGTCTTATTCCATCAACACTATACGTGTTGTCAGGATTGTTTACTGCATTTCTGTGAACTACTAACATTTGCAAACACAATGGGTCTGCACTGTGTAAATAAATGTTCTCAACAATTGGTTGTAATTGAAATAGAATATTCATTGCTACATTTGCGTCGCAACTTATACCAATTATATTTGAGAGTTTAAATGGACCATGTAGTTCTGTATCTGACTGCTTTTTTGTCTTCCTTCTTTGAAGAAGTACCTGGTTTACTTTCCCTAACTGATTCTTTTTTGATTGTGGTACTTGATGAAGTTTTAGTTTCTTTTACTCTTTTTGGAGGATTTGCAGTGACATCCTGTTGCATTTCTGTTTGATTTAGTTTTCTTTTAAAACATTTTCCTTTTTGTGGAACAGGATATGTTTGTAGATGGGGGGTGTATAGTGAACGAAGTCTATTGTATTCTAAAATGCAAGGAATATCAGCGTTTATTTTACTTGCATGAAAGTTGATTAGAAATAGACTGTCAAGTGTACGTAAGCATGATAGTGCTATGTAGCTCATGCCTTCTTTAAAGACTGTGTTACCAATGTCTATCATTGCTTTGTCTAAGGTAAGACCTTGTGATTTAAGAATGGTGACTGCGTATGAAAGAGTTAGAGAAAATTGTTCTCTGCGTGCATACATGTCTTTAAAGAGAAGGAATCGAGCTGTCGAGCGTCCTATTCTTTTAACTTCTGAAAGTTTGTCAAAGAGAATATTGACAAACTGAATTTTGTTGTCACGTGGGTATGTTTTAAAGCCAACAACTGTACCCAGTGCTCCATTAACTAGTCCTTGGTCTACGTCAAGGTTACGTTTCAGCATTACTCTGCAGTTTAAGGATAATTTGAATATCTTTTTCAAGCCTGTTGTGTTTGAGATTGATTTTTCTAAACTGTTTAGTCTTGCTGTGGCTTGGTCACACATGGGTAGTGTCATTCCATGTACATCTAGTTTGTCTGTGGCGCTAATTTCCATTATTGGTTGCATTTCTTTACTTAACATGATTTCATTGAATTTGAAACAGCTTGCAAGAGTTGGCATTAAGGACATTCAATTGACATTTTTGTGGGCTAATTGTTCCCTAACATCTGTAGCACATGCATTATCGCCATAAAGTGCATTAATGTGCCAGGTTTTCAATATTGTTTCTGCTTCTTTAGAAAGTATACCAACTCTGATACTTTTTAAGATGTTGGCATAAGTGAGATCTGCAGATTGCCATATATTTTCTGTTAATTCTCTGTATTGGAAATGTTGCCAAAGGTTGACATTTCCTATGCTGCCAACAGTTTTATGGCAGAGTTTGTGTCCTAATGTTTTAAAAATAGGCTCACCTTTCACTGGTGTATATTGAAGAAGATCTCCGAAAACAATAATGTGTTTTCCTGCAAAGAGCTCTTCATAGTTTGTTTTGAGTACTTCCTGTAATCTGAGGTGAATCAAAGCCAACATTAGGTTGGACACCATGCTCACTTCATCTATTAGTAGCATTTTCATTTGTTGTAATACTCTGCATAGTTCCATTGCAGATTCTGCAGAAACTTTGTGATAATCTAATTTGTTTTGGTGTTCTACTGGCAGGAGTAGTAATCGGTGTAAAGTGACACCACCTATGTTGTAGGCAGCTAAACCTGTGTGGGCAGTGACAATAACTGACAGTTTGTTGTTTGTGAATTGTTGAAGGAACTTACTGATGATTTTGATTAGGAATGTTTTGCCAGAACCAGCTTCACCACTGACATACAATAGTATAGGTTTGTAATTTTGACAGGTGCATTCTTTGTTTTCATGCTGTACACCATGTGCAATTTCTTTTTTTACGTCTTGAAAAATGCAACGTTGCTCATTGTTTAGCTTTGATTCTAGTATAGTTAAGACTTCTTAATCTTCATACTGATACATGGTGTTTTGTACTTCTATCATAGCTAATTCTGCCTCATTTGTTATTAGTGGGTCTCCCAGTGGTTCTTGGCTTCCTGTGACAGATGGTTGACTACTGTCAGGAGTTTCCTTATCTAGTTGGGCCTGGAGTTCTTCTTCGTGTTGCTGTTCATTGTGCAACATTGTTTTGTGCAAAGTTTACATAAATTATACTGCTTTCATTTGCTTTGAAAGCGTCTTCATATGAGTCATAGTTATCTAGTATTTCTTCTTCTTTTCTCCATGGTTTAAAGAGTTGTTGCAGGGACATGTAATATACTTCTTTATGTTGAGGAGTCTTTAATGAAAATTTGATATGATTAATTAAATTTGGTTTGGTGAGTTTTACTAAGCTGCCTTCACAGTTTGTCACTTTGTATTTACGGTTTTGTCATCAGGTTTTATATTATTTTTGTATGTGTAGTTTTGGGCTATGTGGTATAGACTCATGGTTTCCAAAGTGGTACTCCTGTTTGGGTAGTATGTGTCCAATAAATAGTTTTTTAAAATGTCTTGGCTGTTGGGATCATGTTTGGCTATTGTTTCTGTATCTCCGTATGATTTTAGAACTCTTTTTCTAGATTTAGCTGGACCAAGACTTAGCCATACTATATTTGCAGATTTACCATACAATGCAGTACCAGTTAATCGATCAGCTGCTTCATAGGATCCACATTCTCTATGGGACAGTATTTTTATGCCCAAGCTGTATAATTTCTGAGACACTCTTTTATCTGATGACAGGTCATTCCAGAGGTCTTGGAGCTCTGTCTTTTCTGATTTGGTTAAGTATGCTGTGACATATCGTGCAACTGCAGTAGAATTGTCTGCAATGTACTGCACATCTATGTTTACATTCCATAAGTAGGCAATGATTGCATTGTAATCATTGATATATTTTTCTTCTTCTTTTCTTTTTATGCAATATGTATTTTTAGGTGACTTACCTTTAACACTATGTTTAACTGAAGACATGAGGTTGACCACTTGACCTGTATTTGTGACTGGTCTAGGGAAACCAAATCGGCATTTGGTGTAGTATTTCCCTTTGTTTTTGTATTTGCGACGACAATATTTCCCAGATTTGTGTCTTTGGAATTGTAAACTTTTTGCTTGAAGATCACTATTTGTGGATTCTGATGGAATTTCACAAGTGACATATTTTTCAATAAACTGTCTTGACCAAATTTAGGAGCATCTTTAATCCATAAAAGCATGTGGATATGTGGTGCTCCTCTGGCTTGGTATTCTTTTCTCCAAAAGAAGTGTTGCACTTCTCCAAGGGGAGGAACAGTTTTGTTACAAATAAAATGTAGCATAGCAATGAAGCGATGGTGAAAATATCGTGAAACATTAACAGGATCCTGTGAACAAAGTTCTCCAGGTGTTAGTATATCTATGTTTGTTTTGTTTTCATTTGATATGCGTAGGAAAGCATGTAAATCTTCCCATGCATATTCTGTGCAACTTAACATAAGAAACCAAGTGGGTGGGCCAAGGTTTCTGATCATACAACGTACAACTCCATGACGTCAAAACCAGTACTCTTTAGTACCACACATATTTGCTAATAGATTTGTAAGATTTGCTTGTAAAACCTCATCTTTTTGTTGAACTTTTTGTAATAATTGTGTAGCTGTCATATTTTGAAAGTGTGATCCTGATTTTAATATGTGTGCAACTCCGTAACATAAAGTTGCTAGTTCACTTTCAAAGAATAGGTGGAATATGTATTCCACATTTTGTCGAAATCTGGGATCTTCAGAATACATTCGTAATGAGCGATATTCTGATGCTGATATTTGAATAGGCCTATCATCATATCTTCCTCCTTTGCTAGTAGGAAAGAGTAGAGGAAAAGCACGTGCTTCTATACTTTTTTCCCATATGCTGATTGGTGATCCTTTTGTTTGACGCATTTGGTACGTTTCCAGTGCATCTTCTATGGTGTCATTAGAGTACAATGGATGAATTGTATAATGGTCTTAAGTGTTTGATATTGTAGCAGGATCTAGGAGCTCAAATTGACCAGCTTCTTGTGTCTGTTCAATTATTTCACTTGTATCTTGCAGGTTTTCTTCAATATTAACTTCTTTGTAATATTCATTGTTCTCTTTAAGATATTGTAGGGCTTCTCTAACTTTATGTAAATCTACCAGTTGTTGCCAAATTTTTTTGTCTTTTGTAGTTACTCCATTTACCAAGATAATTAAAGATTGCTGCATTGGACGTTGCACTCTGAGAGTGTGCACATTTTCTTTTAGATCTAATGGTAAATACACTACTGCTGAGGATTGCTCTAAGCGCTGGAATGGCCTGAATCGCAAAGCAAAGAACAAGCTGGCTTCAAATCATGCCTCTAAACTGGTGACTGGCGGTGGGTCTCCACCAGAGGAGGAACAACTCACTGAACATGAGTCTGTCGCTGGAGGCTTCATCACAGAGGATCAGATCCAAGGCGTGGGAGACCTACCAGATCTTGAAGCAATGTCTGGTGAGTGACCATGCATGTGTGTGCAACCCATGTGTGTGTTGCTTGGGTGATGTGTTCTGATTGAGTGCCAGGTGAGGCTGTCTAGTCATGACTGCTATGGGTGACCCATGTGGTCCCTCAAAAACATTCCCAAGCCTTGTGTTTCTCTTTCACAGTATCCCTTCTGACCACAGTTCACTTTTTGCACATGATTAATCCACTTGGCCTTCAGCTGTCCTCTTGCCACAACATTGTTCATACTCTTTTCCTCTTCATTCAGCCTGACATAGCATATTTACCAGACATTTTGGTGTCCTACTGTCCCAAATGTGACATACTTCTGTCATAGATTACACCACACAATGGCCCACATGTCTTGACTTATTAGGGGAAACATTTCTACAATCAGGCTGATTGAGTAATGTGCACATACACATGGCCTGGACACTATCATTTTGGGGCCCTGTTTGAATGTTGATCATGAAAATGGTATCCTCTCATGTCGAAGTGACCAACCATTGATGTATCCATGTGCCTGCCATCACTGCATCAGTGAACACTGGCTTTGTTGCAGCGTGTGGCACATAGGTGTTTTCTCACGCTTATTTACATGTTTAATTTCATGATGTCCATCTCACATGGATGGGTGACAGTAATGATTTGCTGCCATCTGGGTGTCCTTGTCAAATCTGCCATGGCTATGGTACGTGCCATCTGTGTGCTGGCATGTGTCATGTATGTGGATTGTCCATACCACTCACAGTCTAATGTTTGATGCCAGTGCAATCCAGCATGCCGCACATGTGTTGGTTTTCCATCTTGCAGTCATCAGTGTGTGCTTTTTGCCTCCCCTTCCAAATCATTGACAGTCCATGCATGCCAGAGTTATTGTCATGTGGGACATGTGTCATTTATGTACTTGATCTTTGCCTCATCAGGCCTATGTGTGTGTGCTATGGTGCTCATGCCTGTTTCCATTTGTTATCTTTCATGTTTTTGCAGATGATGAGGCACTTGATGCTGTTGAGGAGGAGGAGATGGTGCAGACCCAGGAGGACTCACAGCCACAACAGGGCACCAGTGGAGGACATGGGGTGGTGGTGGGTGAAAACCCACTACTCCTACAGACCATGCTGTCCATGGGTGTCTCTGGGTACACCTCCGGAGACCTCTATGAATCAGGTGCTGAATCGGACATTGAGGCATATGTGCCGTCGCAGGTGTGGTGTTTCTGGCAGGGATGCTGTTCTGTCTAACCCACCTGCAACGGGGGTAGACCCCTCTATGGGGATTTCAGTGTTGGAAAGTCCACCTGTGGCAGTTACGGATGCAGGGTCACACTCCACAATATTTACTCCCGTTCCTGGGCTGCCCACCAGATCAAAGGAGGAATGCAGTCCTGCAGCCTCAGGCAGTGCCAGCACAGCAAGGTGCACATCGCCTTGCCCCAAACAGGTGTGGTGCCCGCCAACGCGGTGGCCGTGAGCCACCAGGCAATACTGTGTGGGAGAACTCCATCTACACTATAGCAGTACAACAGGAGGCATCTTGTGAAATGATGGCTCAGGCAATGGATAGGGTGGCCACTTCCATTCTACCCCCTGAAAGGCAGATGGAGCTCCAGCAGCAGGCAACAGACTCCATTTGCCACTCACACAGGGGGGACATGTTGGTGTCCGACAGGGACCAACGGGCTGGACTGGAGACTCTGCGCACAGCCATATCTGTAGAGTCACAGGCCCACAGGGAAGCCCTCAGGTTAGAACGCAGGTCCCTCAGAGATACTCTGGCTGAACTTGAGGTGTCCCGGAGTACAAGGGCAGAACAACAGCTGGAGCAGCTGACACGCACACTCTCAGCTGAGCTCCAAGCAACCCATCAGGAGATCCGGGCATCACGAGAGGCCATGCAGGCAGAAATGCGTGCTACCCGTGAGGTGCTGCATGGGGATCTCCATACCATCATCCTGCAGAACCAAACCTTTCACACCCGCATGCTTGCTGCCATGGAGGAGCATGCCAGGGCTTTGCGTGGGCTGCATCCCATATCATGGCCACCTTCTGATGTACCACCAGAGGGTGATGACAGCAACGGCAGTTCTCCCACTGTAGCATAGCCATGCAGGCATGAACCCATGGAGGTATTTTTGTTTTTTCTCAACATCCAAGCATCTGGGTGTTGGGGTGCACCCTGTACCTCATCCCTCCTGGGTGGCCTCCCCCCTGGTCCACATATGGCCATTTTTGATTATTAATATTTTTTTAACAATTTGGTGCTTTGTGTGGCTCCCGTATGCATTCACTGTGTATTCCAGCTGGGCACATGCAGGCTTGTCTTGTCTTTGGGTTAGATGCTTGGGTTCCTGACACACACACCCCTCCTGCATCCCCTTTCAATGGGCTTGCAAAGGGTGTGACCAAGTGACAGTAACTTACACAGTGACATTGGGCTCCCATAAATTGTGTGGACAGTCTGTGGTCAACATTGTGTATACATCCGTAGTGGGTATTGATGTGGAAATCTCCTCTGCATGGTGGATTTATGTATGGTTCTACATCCCTGACTTTTTCCTTCCATAAACGTACCTTCTTCATGTCTTAACAAGGCCATCTACTTTGCAGATGCAGTTCATGGTCTATGCAGTTCAATGATACATTTGCCTTACAGCAACAATCTGCAGTTGGAAGGGGTAGATGTGCTGCCTTAGTCAGGTTGTGACACTTGCACTACTTTTTATTTTTTATTGTAATATATTGCCACTGTTTGACCATGTACTGATGTTTTCTGTTGCTGGTAAGTATTTGTTCATGTGTGTTGTTTTTGTATTCATTATTGAGAGCAAATTGTCTGTGGCGTGTTTCCATTTAGGACAGTGCATGTGTTGTGCATTCATTTGGTTTCTTTCACATTGCGTGCCATGCCATGGTATGTTGGGGAGGTGTTGGGTGACATGGCACTATTTTTATGTGGTATTTTGCAAGGGGGTAGTCCTTCATGCTGTATGAATTTGTGCCTTTTTGTGACACATCATTGGGTGTCTTTGAGTAGCTAGGGATGCACACAATGTAGCACTTCCAGGTAAACAATCGCAGGCTGGTATGGTTGTGAAAGTTGACTGTGCCTTTTATCATCATCATTGATTGCGAGCTGGTATGTGCCAGGCCTGTGCGCACTCTGCAGGGGTGGTATTTTGGGTGAAGTAATTTGCCACAAGCTGGGTCCAGGCTGCCTCACCACGTGCCCTTTCACCTCCCATGCACAGCGGCGTGCATGTGGTTGGGGATGTGGGATCACCACCATGTCCACTGGCACGCCCCGCCGGGTTGCAACGTTGTGCAGGACACATGCTGCCACTATGATCCTGCACACTTCTAGGGGCGGATATAGCAGCTGCCCACCAGAGCGGTCAAGGGAGCGAAAGCGTGACTTGAGCACTCCGAATGTGCACTCCACTATGCCCCAGGTTGCATTATAGGCTATGTTGTATCTTACCTCAGATGGTGTGGTGGGGTTCTGAATTGGCGTCATCATGTAGGTGCTCAGATGGTAGGTACTGTCCCCTGGGGAGGTAATAATGGTTGTCATTAGTGGGGTTTTCCCATTTCTCAGTTTGTGACATGCTTGCATGCGCAGAGGCATTTATACTCACCAATTAGTAATGTGTCGCCATGCCGGCCAGCTTCCAGGTCCCGGTTTAGGGGTGACATTCTGAATATGAAACTATCATGGCTGGACCCTGGATAGTTGGCATATACTGAGGTGATGATTCCCTTGGCATCACATACGACCTGCACGTTGATGGAATGCCAGTGCTTGCGGTTTCGATAGATATGCTCAGTCGCCATGGGTGGACATAGAGCCACATGGGTGCAATCAATGGCACCTAAGACTTTGGGGAAGTGTGCCACCCCATAAAATTGCTGGACAACAGCTTGCCTTTATACAGGTGTTCTGGGCATGTATATGTGCCTGTGGACTGAGGGGCGTGCAGTCATGATGGCCAACACCTGGTGTAGGCAGCATGACTGCGTGGCATGTGACACACCCCCCACTATGGCGCTTGTCCACCGAAATGAAACAGTAGCCAAGAAGTGCAGTACATTGAGCACCTTTTCCAAGGTGTAGGATTATGTGTGGTGGAAACCTGTACCTCCCCTACACCTGGTCATCAGGCATCCCAAAAAGGCTGGTCCTGGGCAAAAAAATGTGGGGCCTGGCTATCCTCCTCCTCCTGCGGTGTCCCACGACCACTGCCGCGAGGAACGGTATATTCATCGTAGCGTCTGAGCTTGTTTGTTGTTTGCGCGCACTTTTATGCTGCACTGGGCCGCTTACGCCTGCTTCCTGCTGGCTTACGTGTTTCTGGATTAGCGTGTCTTTTTTGGTGCACGCCTTTCCCCTGTTCGATTCCATGAATACGTGTTGTTAGCGCACGTGTGGGCATTGCGAGCATTTACCTCCTGTACTTCCCCTGTAACGCCCACATTTTCACGCGTTGTTCCCCATTCCGCATGTTACGCCCTGTGTTCCGGCCACTTTTCTTGTGTGCGCTACGCTATCTGCGCTTTCCCTGTGCGCGTAGCGCACGCCGTTTAGTGACGTGTGCGCCACCCACGGATTTGGTGCACATCCCGACTTTTACTAGCACAGCGCATTCCATGAATCGATCATCGGCTGCGTGCGTGGCTTTGGCACGCGTGTGCTGTGATTTTCACTCGTGCGCTCCACTTTTCGGCGCACATTTATTCCATGAATTACCCCGTTAATTTTTCCATCCCCTGGCAGGCGTTATGTGCAATGAAATAGACATTGCCCTTGAGTTATATCTAGTAGATATAACCTTTGTCTCTAACCCTCATCTCTATAATGCATACCATGCGATAGAAATCGATCAACAGGCATCTATAATATTCATGAGATACACGGCACAATGTATCCAATAGATATACCTGTCCAATTTGGGAGTATTATACATTTCTTTAAAAAACCTAATTATACTCTCTGATTTTCATATACAAAGAAAACCACGTGTCACCTTGGCAGATTCATTAAGAATAAATAATATTCCTTGGATGTGTGTCCTGCATGACATGCGAACAGGCTCACATTATAGAAGATATTGGGACTGCCGTTTGCTGTGATACACATCATTACGTGGGCACGAGCACACTAGGACATATGACTGGTTCATGTGATCTGCCAAGATGATTTACACAAATCGAGCAAAGACTTCGGAACGGACTCACGACTGTTCAGGGAGGAGACTCATGAAGAGTTTCTCTACAGATCAAACAAAGTAAGTGCTCCATCAGTGATCCCGCGTCTCCTACATGAGATTCGCTGAAGTTTTGAAGAAACCTAAGGAAGACAGAGACATGCTTCTGTAATGATGCAGAGATAATAAGAGCTGTCTCCAGCCCCTTTTCTAAACGCATACCGGAGCATGGCCAAAAAAGGCCAGGACTTTCTCTTTATATACTTTTTGTAACTTTGAAAAACAATTGGGGTAATTCCTTGAGATGTATTAACTTATGAGATGGCCTACATGAACCGGACCTCTTTCCACATCTTTCAAAGAAATGGGGTCATGGTCTCCTCTGTATAACATTACTCAATATATGTCACAATAACCACAGGAGTATGCCACAGCAAGAAAGTGGCCCATATGAATGGGACCTTTCACCACATCCTCTTGGAGGTGGGGCAATGGTCTCCTTTATATGGTACAACTGTATATAGTACAACCCTATTTAGGTCCAACAACCACAGTAATTTTGTATAAATAGACAGATGAGTTCCACAGTACCGAGGGACACTACCATTGTTGTCTATTTTTACAGTCACAATAACCTGATGCTGGTCATGACTTAAATTGACAGTATTTGGCTGCTACTCACATCTAATTATACAATCCTGGCCTAAGGTGAATGGAAAGTTAGTAGATCATGATACCTGCTACATTTTCCATTTTTTAACTAATCTTTGTATTGGCACTCTCACGATGTATTACATGTGTGTCATTTGGATGTTCTAACACGGAGAACCGTACTGAAAAAAATGCTTGATGCAAACTGCATTTTTTGTCGCAATTTAGCCTGGAGCAGTAACAGTGAAGTGACCCTGGACTATATATTTTTTCTGTCCGTAGGTCACTTCGCAGCTTCCACAGTCCATGGCAACAAGAAGTGGGGTAAAGTATATCCCGCACGCTATCTCCGGTATCTGAATGGTCCAATAGACCGGAGATTTTAGAAGATGGTCCTGAAGAAAGTGGTTAAATCCACACCTGAACCACTGAATACGGCAGACAGTGGTTGTGACACGGTGGTGAATAAAAACCTACCTACACTGTGAACAACCCCCCCTCTTTTTATTTTCCATACACCCTGTCCTGTACTAAGCCTTTCGGGACAGAAGGTGCAGGGTATTGTGTCTTCGTCTTTTTATGTGTGTCCAAACAGGCAGTGCCCTTCTTTTTGGCACGACTCTTCTGTTTGGCTTTTATTTTATCTGAAGTCACCCGAGGACCACTCGACTTATCTATTTTTTTGTATTTTTTTTTATTGATTTGTAATGGGCCAGTAGCTCGTAAGCTTTGGGGCTCAGAGACATGTACACAGCAATACAACGTGGGAACATAAATGGCACGAGACAAGACATGACAGCTGAAAGGGGCGGGGAGAACTAATATGCTTTTAGTTGAAAATGTGGGTTTTCAATAATTTGCAGAAGTGCAGGTAATTAGTTTCTATCCGTATGTGAACAGTTAGGTTGTTCCATAAGCCGGCGGCTATGACAGGGAAGGATTGTCCTGCTCCATTTTTGTGCTTGTGCATGGTCACTGCGATCATACCTTGATTGGCCGATCTCAGGTTTCTGTTGAGCACATGTAGGCATAGTTTAGATTTTAGGTATCCTGGAGCCTTTCCAAAGATGCTTCTGTGCACCAGTGTCAAATCCTTGAATTAGACCCTATCTTCAATTTTTAACCAGTGGAGGTCTTTCCGGGCTTCACTGATGTGTTGGGTTCTGTTTTTTTTACAACATTATTTTGGATGACTTGGTAGCTGTGTAAACATTGTTTGTTGGAACCTAAGATAAGTGTATTGCCGTAGTCAAGGTGTGACATATAGTAGCTCTTGCGATGGTAGCACAGTTGTCTTCTGATAGGTATGGTTTTATGGCTTTTAGCAGTCTGAGGAGGTAATAAACTATTTTGTACTCCCAGTAGAAGGTCTTGTCTTTTGCCAGAGGTGTTATCTTCTTTTAACACTCTCTTCCATGCAGTGTGAGTGACTTGGGACAGACAAGGTTGAAACAATCATTAGATTGTGGATTAACTTTTTTCAAAAATAATTTCTCTTTATTTTATTTTCCTATCCCTATTAGATAAGAAGCTCACCAGCGCATTCTAGTTTTAGCTTGAGGCTAGGTAGGGACAGTACGAAAATCTTTCTATTCTTCTGTCTTCCATGAAAAACCTTGTATCTCCAAAGTCACCATCTATATGGGGAAGAATTGTCTGTTCCGAAGAAACTTTACACGCAGCTGTGTTTTGCTCCTTTATTTCATGAAATAATAATGACCAGTTAGGGTATTACCCTGCATACTGTTTTTTCAGTGCCCCCTAGTCAGTGACTCCCCTTCTCCATGTCCCAGCTAACCATCCCCAAAAAATCCCCATCACGAAAAACGTTATGATGAGACTTCAATCCCTACCATTCAACATGTACAAACCCCTAATTCCCCTGTATTTGTATCAATTTCTGCTTCCCCCTCTCTTTCATATTTTTTTTATTTTTATACAATAATGACATATTATGTATGCTGTTACTATATTTCTCTGTTTTTTTTTTTTTAAATGGCCGTTATGGGGCCCGCGGACGGCGTGACTGTCCGGGATGTCTGCAATTAACCAAAATGGAGGTGTCCTAAGGACACCATACCTGTCCGCACTGTTTGCAATCAAAAGGGAGGCGTCCGCAGGACACAAAATCCATCTGCAATTATTCTAAATAAGGTGTCCTAAGAACATCCCCCATGTTCGCATTGTCCGCAATCAGAATGAATATGTCTGTAGAACACATAGCCTGTCCGCCAGTGCGCAACGTTGTGATGCACAGTTAATTAGTTTGGGGCTATGAATACTGTCCGTAGAACACTCGCACGCATGGGTATCACACAGTCAGGTCCTATAAACAGTGCGCTTGTACGTAACTGTCCGCTGCACTTGTGTCGCACTTTTAATTAGTTCAGGGACCTGAACACTGTCCGTAGAACACTCGCACACATGTGTACGACCAACCCTGCGCATTTGGTGTCCTTCAGACATGCGTCCCATTCGCGAACGTGTCCGCAACGTCATCATGTGACCACACCCACGCTAAGCAGACAGAGTCAGGGCCCCCAGACACCAAAAATGATTTTTTTAGCAGTCCAAGGTATTTTCCTGTAAATCTTCACCCTTACACATGTCACAGACCATGTCCCTAGCGATCTGCATACTTTTTGAGCCCTTTTTGGTGTTCAAAGTGTTCGCGGACAGCACGGGTGACTGCAAATCGCGCACCAGCACCCCTATAAAAAGCCACACCTGAGAGCTGCTCCTCATTACGCTTTTGGATTTCCAAGACAGAGCATGTACAACATGACAATTGGTGCAGGTTGCTGTTCCTGCTGTTCCTGGTTCCTGGTTCTTAATAACCTTACAGATGGCATCCCAAGTTGCTTCTGCTGCTACTGCCTCGGCTTCAGCACCACCCCCACCCCTCCACCACCACCACCTTCCTAAGGACCTGGTGAGGGGAACAGGCATGAGGATGCAGAGGAGGATGAAGAGGATGACGAGAATGAGGTGGTGGAAAGCCCTACTACTAGCACTCACCGTGAATCTTGGTTGTGGAGGTTGTTTGCCACTCTTGATGGAATACCAAAAGCTTATGTAAACAAAGTGTGCTGCACTGAGTGCCAGTTGGTGCTCAGTCATGGTAAACCCGGTTTGTACAGCTATGGTACTACCTCAATGAAGCGACACCTAAGGTTGTTCCACAGTGGGGCTATTCGTAGGGTTGTACCCTGCGATAAACGTAGTAGGTTGAGTTCCTCTGCAGCATCCTCCGTTTCTGCTCCTGCCACCACAAGAGACACTCCTGTGGGGCAGTGCATCCCTCCAGCTGCCTCGCAAGCCGTACGTGATGCCGTAGACCCTTACCTTTTGAGGGTCATAGTATTGTGCATGTACTGCAACGCAGTACTCTGCAGGGGGGAGACCCTTCAAAGTGCTTTTGAGGCTGCGGTCCTGGAGCATGAGAAGGACTGCCACCTTCCTGGTTAAAGCCCACCCTACATCTTCCTCTCTCCACCTGCCCTTTTGTATACCCGTGGTTGCCCCTTCCTTACCCTGCCTTCCCTTCCTTTGTTTAAGTGTCATGTCTGAAAAACCCAAAAAAATACAAACCAACAAAGACAAAAAAAAGGCTCTTTTCAGAGCCACCTTTCACAGTTCAAAAATAGAAGTGCCAATGAAATGCTGCAGGGCCCTGTGCATTTCTAGAAGTCTGTGGACAGTCCGCTGATGTTTTACATTTTCGGGGATGCAGCCCTTTCAAAACCATTGCACTCTTCTCAGGGAGGAAGTGGTGGCTCTGAAAAGAGCCTTTATGTGGTGTTTTTGTTGTGTTTCAGAAACTTCAAATGGTCAACACCTACTGGAAAAAGGATTGCTATGATTCCAAAAAGGGTTGCAATGCATTTTGTATATTTTGCAGAAAAATCTGATTGCCAGCATAAGTAAGATGTACTCCATCTCTGCGAAAAATGTGTGTATTACAAAACATAATATTTTCATTGTGAAAAGAAGGCATGCCAACATCTCTCAAAAAGGCACAAACAGCCTTGTTGACATTGCACCTCGCTTTCTGCATTTGTGGACCAAATGAAGAAGATCACAGCCACATTTGTCTCTGCGCAACTGGAGTTTGGAAACATGTCCATGACTTTCCCCCTCTCTACCGCACAGGCCAAGCCACTTCCATCACTTCCATCATTGCCACCCAACTTCTTGGTCATCTGACCCATGAAGTGCATATCAGCTGAGGCTTTTGCTGCCACATTCTCACATTCTCACCCCCTCCCTCCATCTGGCTGACTCTCACCCTGACACAGCCCTCCCCACACTCCACTCTGCTATATCTGATACTCTTGATATCCTTGCCCCTGTCATGAGAATCCACCTGAAGCCCAGAGCCAATTGCAACTCCTGGTACGAATCAGACCTCATCACCCTTAAACACAAGTGCAGGGCGGCCGAGAGGAAATGGCGTACTTCTTGTACATCATCTGACAAACTGGCCTGCCGCCTGCTCCAAAGGCAAAACCGGCTCTCTGTCCTCACCAAGAAGAGAGCTCTTATACAAGCCTGAGTCTCGGTGGCATCTAGCAACTCGGCTGAACTCTTCCAAATCTGCAAGGAACTGGCCAATCCTGCTACCTCTCCTGTCCCTTCCCAGGCCCTCTGCACAGCACTGGCTTCTCACTTCATCTCTGAAACTCAGGACATCCTGCCCTCACTCTCCTCCTCCCCCTCCCTCCCTCTACTCCCTGCTCTTCCTCTGGCCCTTCTGCAGCCACCTCTCCTCCCTCCTTCCCTGCCTTTCCCCTGTTCTCCTCTGATGTCTAGACAAGTCCGATCTATGAAAGTGTCATCAAAACAGGTTCACCATGTTCCTCCAAAACCATCATGGACCACATTGACACCTTGGCCCTGCCCTAGCTGACTTCTGCACCACTCCTTCTCCACTGGAGTCTTCCCATCCCCACTGAAGCACTCCCTTGTGTACCCTCTTCTTAAGATCTTAAGAAACCCTCTGCCGATCCCTCCTGCCCGGCTAACTACCGCCCAATATCCATCACTCCCTTTATGGGCAAGCTCCTAGAGAAACTGACCATCTCCCAGCTTAATCTCCACACTGAATCTGCTGGTTGTCTTCATGACCATCAGTCTGGCTTCAGAGCTGTTAGAAGCACGGAAAACTGCTATCCTGAACATCTGTGAAGACTTGCTCTCCAACCTTGACTCTAACACCCCCTGTGTCCACATCTTACTTGATCTCTCTTCTGCCTTTGACACTGTCAACCATGCCATCCTGCTAAATTGTCTCTGTGATAACCTGGGCATCACTGGTCAGGCCCTGGTGTGGCTGACTTCCTTCCTCTCTGACCGACCCTTCCAGGTCCAACTTGGGTCCTTCCTCTCTGCTATCTTTTTCTCTACCTGTGGTGTCCCCCAGGGGTCTAACCTCTCTCCCTGACTGTTCAACCAATACCTGGCACTCCTTGCTCACAGCATTGCCACTCTCTGGCCCAACTTTCAGTGCTATGCGGATGACACTCGGCTCATTTTCAGGATACCTTTGGCCTGATCTCTTACTGCTGCCTCCTATCCAGGAGTGGTGTGCCACCAATGACCTTTGCCTTAATTCCAGTAAGACTGAGATTCTCCTCATCAGCTCACCCACTACCTCCTTTCCTGTAGTTCTTTGGCCGGCCTCTCTTGGCCCTCATCCTGCTCCCACCTGCAAGGCAAAAAACCTCAGGGTCATCTTTAACTCCACACTCTCTTTCTCTCCTCACATCTCTGTCGTCTCTAAGAAGTCACACTACCAGCTGCACCTACTCAGAGGTATTCTTTCTTTCCTCACCTTCCCCCAGAAGCTCACTGTCTCCAGAGCTCTGGTTCTCTCTAGGCTGGACTATTGCAACAGCCTCTTTCTAAATCTGCCTGCTTCTACTCTCTGCCCTCTGCAACTCATCCAGAACGTATCTCTCCAGGACTGAAATCTGTGCACTGGCTCCCAGTGGCTGTGAGGATTAAATTCAAAAACCTCTGCATCATCCACAAGGCCTTCTGGGGCCTGGGGCCTCAATACCTTCAACTCTCTCTTCCTAAATATCTTCCTTCTTGAGCTCTTCGCTCATGCTCCTCCAAATCCCTCAGGGTCAGTCGCTCCCTCTGGAACAGCCTCCTTGCTTCCCTGAAACTTGAGGAGAACCATCTTTGGTTCCGGAAGCACCTTAAAACCTTCCTCTTTGCTTCTGCTTTCTCTCCCCCTCTCCCCTTCTGAATTACTCATGGATACTGAGACTGCACTGGTTACCCGGCCACCCTTCTGTTCGCGGGCCCAATTCCTGCCTGTTGCATGCCTGCACTGCGTCCCTGGCAACCCCTGCACCTGGGGACTGTTGTCCTTATCCCTACAGTCCCCCCCACCAGCACTTGCCACCAGCTGGCCATTTTTTATTTATCTCGTTATTTTATTATCCCGTGTACTGAACTTTCCCCTCCGCCACCCCCACCCGAATGACACTTGGCCAAGTAAGATCATTGTCTGTCTTCCCTCTCTTCCCCCTCCCTTGCCTCGTCGCACCTTGAAACACTTGTGTATTGGCGCGTTATAAATGCCACATTATATCATATCATATCATTGCAAACATGTCCTAAGCTATTCCCTCCACAATGAATAATAATAATGTCTAAATGACGCTGTTTCACTAAAGTAGCACAAAGAGGTACCAAATCCAGCCACTTCATTCCACGCGCTCCATGCCAGTGCTTTTCCACATGAGGGAATCCAAGGTGTGCAGCCACGCCACTCCACAGCGATCTACATGCACCTCTATAGAGGAGGTCCCAGACATGGCCTGCACCCCTACCCCTCATTTTGAGGTACCAGGAGAGTACTCACCAAGGTATGCGACGTATGTGGAACAAATGAACCAACAAAGAGCTGCACTGGGGCTCTGCCCAGTGTACATCAGAAGATCCATACCTGTTGAAGCGCCCATAACCAGACAAGCCTGGGCAGCACGGTGCCCTATCAGACAGCCGTACCAGCCGCTGATACAAAACGAAGAGCACCTATCCATGAAGTCCATGAAGAGACCCAAAGAGCCTTAATGAAAGGCCAGTGGAAATGACACAAGGGCCTGGACAGACTCGTGAATGAACAAAAACGGCTATTGAAGACAAGCACGCCAGTGCGAGTAGCTACGAAAATAAATGTAATGGACACAGAGAAGAGACAATGTTAAAACATAAGGAAATGTTACTATGAGACAAGATGGAAGCAACCGACCAGTTAAACGTGTGTAAATAGGCTTGGAACGCAAGAGGCTAAAGAAAACGATACTGCTTGCAATGTTTAGTAGAAGATTAGAGTGGCAAGCGCCAACCATACATCTGCCTCAATAAGGCACATAGTACAAGTGCGACTCCATTTTGTAAAGCAGAAATACACCCAGGCTGCCAGAGGCCTAACAGGCCAATTTTCGTAACCCAGCCAGAGGCAAGAGAAGGAGCGGAATCGAAACTCAACAAAGAGCGGCTCATGCCTAGCAAATCAAGGTCAACCAGAGAAAGGGAGGAGAGAGTCAGTTAACAAGACTCAAACTTCAGAGCATACCAGCCTGCCCCATGAAGGTCAAGATAAGGGGGGCCCATGCAGGTGACGAGGCCGAAACAGAATTAAATACACTAAAAGCTGGAAACTGAAGCAGATTCATGGTGAACTAGCACGTGATCAGCCAGGCGCAAAGAGGTACCACCGCCTGATGTCACCCAGAACCTGAGGATGCCATAACTTTTCCTGATAAGAGACTACAGTTTCGAGGCCATATCCAGCCAACTAATTGACACATAGCCTAAAATACTGATTGATGGAAGGGAGGCAGGGTGAAACTTGGGACACTAGGCACCTGGGTGTCCATTCTGCATGCTGCTAATTAAAAGTGGAGATTTATATCTAGGGGTGTAACCTGCCCAATCACAATGGACCAAGTTATCTAGGGTCCTATATATCGTGGAACCAATGAGACGTTGTACTTGCAGTGACGTCTATCACGTGTGATGTAGAGGGAGGGGTGTAGACGCCCACCCGATAAGAGTTATCCAATCCGCCTGATCCATTATCGTATACAAATATAGCACCTATACTTAAATTACCTTTCCTAACCAATTATATTGCATGACAAGTTTTGTAGAATTAGACGTCAATGATAACGAGATTGGTGCATAAAAGTTACTGTTCACCTGAAGTTCGAGGAAGTCAGAGCGAGACAGGTGGTTGCAACAATGCTGATTCCCAACTGCTTCCCTGTTTGATGTACTTGTCATTAAACAGACTTCCCTTTGCCAAACTACTGAGTCCTCATTGTTGAGTCGTGTTGGAGTAAGTGAATCCTGCAGCCCCATCCCTCACATGGTGCAGCTATCTAGTCTTACAAGTACTAGAGTGTGAGCACCGACCTATGGGCCCGTTGGTGGTCATCTCGCCCTCCTGTACACTTGGTAGCGTGAGGATGGTTTCGGCCATCGATTATGGATTATTGATTAATATAGTTATAAGACACCTATAGACTGACAGCACAAAGTAACTCTAGGCCTCCGGCAATATCACAAGTCCTTTCGCCATTCCGGCTGAGGAGGCTGAGAAGCTTCCCGTGGACAATGATAGAGTAAGTCTATACAAATCTGCAGTGGGTCTGAAAAAAACCCACCTTTCCAAGCATAACCCTTCTCATTCCCACGGGCAGCCAATCGGACGAAAAAACCGCAAGAGGCTGAAGAGGAAGGGGCGATGATTCCAAAGCTCCAGAGAGGAAAAGATGCGGTCGGTAAGTGAAACAATAAATGTGTTACTTTGGCAAATGTCTTGTAGGCATTAGAACAAGCAAGGGAAAGGTAACGGAGGGTGGCGGAGAAAAATAAAATAGTCAGAAATAGAGAAGACTGTATATATATAAGGGGTTAATAACTTGAGTATAAAAGAGAAAAATGTAAGGTTACCGGGGGGGGGGCACCCGAGAGAAAAACGTAAGGTTACCGGGGGGCACCTGAGAGAAAAATGTAAGGTTACTGGGGGGGGCACCCGAGAGAAAAACATATGGTTACAGGGGGGGCACCAGAGAGAAAAACGTAAGGTTAACGCGGAGGCACCCGAGAGAAAAACGTAAGGATTCGCCTTGTTCCTGTGCTTTAATACAGCGGTCAGAAGAAATGTGAACTCATAGCCCATATAATAAGGGACAATTAGACTACGATGACGTTTAAAGACGCATTAAAGGAGTTTGTTTAAACTCCATGACGGGGTATTGATTAGAAGGCAGGTATATGTATGACCAGCTGGTGTCTGTCTAGTCTGTCAAGCGTCTGTCCTATGTGCTTTGTTGTATGCGGAATGTAAGAGAACTGTATCATTGATTGTGTGAGATAAAGTTTGATTTTACACGATTCTGTGAAGAAGAGGGAATCGCCAATGAGTTGATGGTTTTGAGTTAATGGATAGTATACATTTTGGTGGAAAAGAGTGGATTGAAGCATGCGTATCTGGTGCTCGCTCATACTAGTAGAAGGATAACAAACTGTATAAATATTGTTGGTAACGGAATTAAAAGGGAGGACGTCACCCCACTTGCGCATCTATGCAAGCAACTACCTAAGCATGCACCTAAATTAAAAAAGTATAGCACAGAGTGGGTTAAGGGTACTGCCCACAAGATGTTTATGCCTTGGCCACAGAATGGGTCCCTATCAAAAGCCTTCTTACAACACATGACGAATTATCTACATGCCACATATACAAGAAGCTAGAGAAACGTCTTGCTGTTCTAGAGCTATGGAAGATGTTTGAGCAGGCAAAGGAGGAAGAGCCTCCTGCAGATTGGATATTAAACGTATGCACAGAGGGGGGTGAGATGCCTACCACGCCACTGGCCCCGCCTGAGCCAACCATCGAGGGTAGCAAGACAGAGGGGCTCTACCCGTTAAGAGAACTAAAGGCAGCCACGGGGTATAGCAACCCCGCATATGAGTCGACTACGTATAGTAAAGATGACAATAAAGAAAAAGACAAGGAAATAAATCTTGCCTCCGCAGTCCTGAGGGACAAGGAGAGACGTAATGACGAAGGGAAGGAACGAAAGGGAAACGAAGGTAGAACTGATGAGATAAAATTCGCAAAAGACGAATGGATGGCAGGGCAGATATTACTAAAACTAGATGGAAAAGGAAGTGATGATGAAAGGCAAAGAGAGAGGTCTGATGAGACGCCGAGGAGAGAGAGAGAAAAGGAAAAGGAATTAAGTGATGAAAGGACAAAGAGGAAGGATAGGCTAAAGCGAGAACAACTATATCGCGAAGAGCAAGAAAAACAGCTTGATCGCAGCCAGAAGGCAACCTACGACCAGTACAAACAAAATAAGCAAAAGTTGGAAGAAGAGCAAAGGGTGCGAGAGAAGAGAATAAAGAGAAGAGAAGATGAGGAAATTAGAAGGGAAAAGGAACGTAGAAACGAAAGGATGAGGGAAGTAGACAAGGCTAGAGAAGAAACGAGGAAGCGCAAGGAAATAGATGAGGAAGCAGAACGTAAGCGCAGACAGAGGACACGATATCTTGAATATTTGGAGCGGGAAGTTTAAAAACCCAATCCTGTTGTAGAATGGGAAGATATAGAGGAATTCTTTCCTGCACATGACTTGGTACCAGATACGAGTGGGACAAATATTGAGGATGACTTCGACACCAGAAGCATCAGGGAAATGATTGATAAGATATACGATGAGATGGGGCTAGAACAGAGATCCCATGGGGGAAGGGAAGACGAGCGCCTGGAGAGCACTCAACTATATGACACAGAGGATGTCACCCAAAGTAGTGGGAACAGGGGACTGTCCCTAGACAGACTGGAGATTGGGCAGGACGAAGAAGATTCAAGGAGTTGTGTAAACTGGGAGTATTCAGAATCTGACTCCGGTGGGGAAATGGAGGATGAGGCACACGAGGAAGGGAGACAGTGTGAAAAAACGGATCCCAGGGGACCGAGGGGTACGATGGTCAGATGCTAGCGAGTCCGGAAGTAGGACACCGAAGTCTGTCCTGCAGTCCGGCCGACATGAAGAAACACACCATGGTCAGAGGGGGGCATCAGCACCTGCCTATGCAGATACATTAAGGGCATAGCCAGGGAGACGGCAAGGTGGAAATGCCACCCCAGTCATAGACTGGAGAGCTATGGGGAAAGAAAATGAAGACTGCACATTCCAATTCCCGCTGCTAGAAAAAGGGGGAGCAAGACCACAATATATTGCATTGCCACACATGGACCGAGAGAACCTAAAAAATAAGCTTCCAATGCTGACATCGGGAGCCGGGAAGTGGATACATGAGTTAGAGAAAATGACGGGGGTGTCACCTTAGCTATAGGGGACATTAAGGGCGTCCTAATTGCCATACTTGGTGAGAGAGCAGACGATGTATGGAAACATGCAGGCTACCCTAAGGGCAGCAGTGTGGAAAGCGCTGCGAACTCTATATCCAGACACTTCCGATATGGGCGCTATAATGACTCGGAAAAGGAAAGAGTCAGAGGATCTGCTGATTTATATCCAGAATTTTCAAGATGCATGGGTGCTCGAAACGCATGAGTCTTGGACGTTATCTATCTGTGTATTCTACCACATATTATCCCAAGGATTGCCCAAGCCAGTGCAAAAACAGCTCAAGAAATTGGTAGGAATAGAAGCCAAACCATGGGCTGAAATACAGTTGATAATTGCACATTACTGTAGATTGTTGCAAGAAAAGAATTGGAGACAGGAGGCAACTCGTAAGGGTGAGGAGGCGAAGCTGGTGCAAAAGAAACTCTCAAAGTATGCTGACAAGCCCAGCTGAACCGCGCAGAGCAAGTGACTAACCCATTGCTGAATATTCAGGGTAGCGTGGGATTTTACCCGAGAGGAAGGGGTTTTGTTTGGAGGAAGAGGATGGCAGAATAATCGGGGTGGGTTTCAAGGTAATCAAGGTGGCTTTCAGAACATACAGATGGGCAGTCCAGCTACGCTAGATGGACAGATGGCCCGACCACTGCCAGTGTGGTGGCTGTGTGGAATGACAGGACATGTGGCGCGCAAGTACGGAAGCCAAGGCATGTGGCAAAACAACCAAGGAATGGGGGCAGGTATGGTGAATCAGCCAGCATCCTACAAAAGGGCGGTGCACCAAATCACACAGTGCAGCAGCAGGTGCCAGGCTTGCAGCAGGGTACACAGCAAGCGGTTTAACCCCCGCACATGGAGAACGTACTGCAGGGACAATCCCAGCAGGCACCACTGCCAATGTCGCAGGGCACTAGCTCTGCAGGGGGAGTCAACCCTGGAAATGTGGGAAATCAGCAAGTATACAGCGGGCCAAACTTATATATGAAATAGGACAGCTCACAGGGGACTCTGATGTCTTCTATCCTATCAGTGACACCAGACCCTAATAGGGAACCTAGGGTGAATTTTGTCATAGGGGGTAAAGAATATTCCTTCTTAGTTGACTAGGGTGCGACGGGCTCGTGCATACGAGAAGGCAAGTTTTCCTTGTCCGGCAAAGCCATAGATACTCAGAGTTTCACGGGAGCTCACAGTAGAGTTCCCTTTACAGACGCGCTCCCAGTCTCCGTGGGAGAGCATGAAATGAATGTACCCTTATTATTTTCACATCAGACCTTAGTAAACATCCTGGGTCGGGACTTAATGACTAAATTGAATATGACAAACTCGTTTACCGAGAATGGTATAGTATGCTCCACTCTAGGAATGCATTATTCAAACGTGTGCAAAATGATCAGAGCATACTCCGGACGTATAGCCATGAGAGCTATACCATTGGAGCCAGAAGTCTTCGCATATGGCGTGCGGGTGCTCATGGCGGGATTGCAGAACCTTGCAGATGGAACTATGAGGATACCTGAAGAGTTTCTATTCAGACCCAGAATACCTATGCACGAAGAGGAGGGACAAGTATTTCCCTTAATGATACCATCTGCCGCAGTACGAGGGAAGGTGGTATTGGTCAAAGGATATGACGACGAAGGCAGACAATGGTGTGCGATCATCGCCATCGAAGAAGGGTATCGAGTGACTGACGTCACTGATGACGATTTGTTCGAAGAACACCCTGACCTAGAAGAGACAAAGGTGGAAGTGAGTCTCATATTTTGGGTCAAAATGATCAAACGGGTGGTTCCCCAGATAGTGATGCTGGCACTGATACGTCCAGAATACTTCGAAGATGACATGGCCCAAGTGCCTGTCACAGTATGGACTACAGGGCCCTATGACGTAGGCCTCCTGAAGGGGGCAGGTGAAGTGAAAATTAAACTGAAACCAGGAGCAATTTTACCAAGAGCACAACAATATCCTATGCCCAGAGAGGCAGATGAAGGGATCACAAATACAATTTCCGCCATGATGGAGCAGGGCATCCTAGTGACGTCAGAATCACCTTGCAACACAGTGATTTACCCTGTCAAGAAATCAAAGGGAGGGTCTTGGCGTTTAATCCAAGATTTAAGAGCATTGAACGATATAGTTGAAGCCGAGTTCCCGCTAGTCCCTAATCCATCCACAATTCTATGCAACATACCCACTAAGGGCAAAATATTTCACGGTGATTGACTTGAAAAATGCGTTTTTTTCTCAATCCCGAAGCACCGTGACTCACAAGACATGACGTCATTCACTTTCAAGAAAATGCGCCTGAAAAGCACAAGGCTGCCACAGGGATACTGTGAGCCTCCATCCATTTTCAACAGAGTCCTGCAGATGGACCTAAGCAATATTTCAGTATACAGTGTTGTTTTGCAGTATGTGGATGACATCTAATCTGTAGCGTCACTGAGGAACAATGCAGGCGTGACTCTGTCCAGCTATTGACTATCCTGGCTGAGAAAGGATATAAAGTTGACAAGGAAAAGCTACAATACTGTCAGCAAGAGGTGCTGTACATAGGACAGCTGATCTCACACGAAGGGAAAAAGATAACCCCAGAAAGGTCTGATGCTATCAAGAACAAGGCTAAACCGCTCATGATAAAACAAATGCAAAGTTTCTTAGGCCTGTGCAATTCTGTCAGAGCATGGGTCTTCGACTACAGCTTGTATACGAAGCCCTTGCTTCAGGCCCTAAAGAAGGCCCAGGCGACAAGGGGAAACATCGAATGGACTGAGGCAATGGAAAAGGGTTTTGCAGAACTCAAGGGGGCGATTTGTAAGGCCCCAGTTCTCGGGGTTCCTAATTAATCAGAGGAATTCTACCTGTTCTCACACACCGATGGTAATCTTATGACAGCAGTGCTCGTGCAGCGAACCTCACTGGGGTACAAGCCCCTAGCATATTACAGCGGGAGTTTGGACCCGGTCATGAAGGGCCATTTCCCATGCAAACAAAATCTAGCTGCTGCCACGTTCGCCATTGAAAAGGCATCATCCATTATGATGGGGTGCTCCATGACATTGTACGTCGAGCACTCGTTATTCGCCATATTAGAGAAGCCAAAGGGCATGCTGACATCTCAGAGAGCATCCGCATATGAAGTGATTATCTCCAACCCATCAATCAAAATAGTGTGATGTAAGACTGTGAACCCAGCTACGTTCATAGCTGAGCCGGTCACAGAGGGAGAACCCATACATGACTGCGTGAATTATGAGGAATTCTATGATGAAATCCCCAGGGTAAAGGAAAACGTCCTGGCAGGTGGTGAGATCATGTTTATTGACGGCTCATCAAGAATTGACCAAGAAGATGGACAAAGATACACAGGCGTGGCCGTGATAAAACACCTAGCGAATGGAGAGTTCCAGGTACTCGTCACTGCACGAATACCATCTCACTATTCTGCGCAAGCTGCAGAACTATTGGCGCTGATACTCGCCATTGTGAATCATGCAGACCAGGAAGTAACGGTGTACAGGGACTCTGCCTATGTGACATCTACCGTGCATGCAGGCTTAGCACGATGGAAAAGGAGGGGATACCTCTGAGTGGATGGCACGCCAGTGCAACATGCAGCCTTATTGGGCAGGTTGATAAAAGCACTAGAACTCCGAGTGGGCATAGCGGTAGTGAAATGCACCGCCCACACCAAAGGGACAGATTTTGTGTCACGTGGAAATCATGAAGCAGACACAGAAGCCAAGCGCATGGCATCCAAGGACGAAACAATCATGGACGTGGAGGTGGCACGTACCCATGAGCGTATGATAGTAGCACGAGCCACACCCGGAGCCTATAGCAACATGGGGCAAACTCAGCTAATGGAAATACAAGGGGAGGCACCTCAGGAGGAGAAAAATGTGTGGAAGCGTCGAGGGTGTTCCTTAAACCCCTCTGACGGGTTGTGGAGGCAAGACAGTACTGGTAAACCAGTAATGCCTGTCGCCCTACTGAAAGTAGCATTGGAGCAATTACACTACCCTACATATGTCAAAAGAAAATGTCACTGCAATGCTTGCAGAACACTGGTTTGCACCGAATTTATCAGAGCATGTTGCTTTCTCCATGGTGAACTGCATAGTCTGCCAGCAATTCACCACTTGGCACACACTAAAAGTAGTAAGAGGAGTTATCCCCAGCCAAATGGGCCCTTCCAGCACTTGCATATCGACTACGTCGACATGATTCAAGTGTGCAATGGGTACAGGTATTTAATTGTGGTGGTGTGTCCATTCTCTAGATGGATAGCAGCAGGTCCGTGTGCACACCCAGACTCTACCTGTGCTGCCAAATTTCTAGTGAGGGAAGTGTTCCCAAGATGGGGGGTGTGCGAGGTAATGAGGTCAGACAATGGGGCTCATTTTGTTAATGCCGTTTTTGAGTAGATCAGCATGTTGCTTGGTATAAAGCACAAGTTCTCATCGGTGTATCATCCGGAGGGGAATGGCATATGTGAATGGCCCAACGGATTGTGAAAGGAGAGGATAGCCAAGCTGAAACTCACATTAAAAAAGGGATGGTTGCACTGTCTACCACTGGCATTGCATGCACTTCGGAACCAACCAGGCTGCGACCATCATCTCATGCCGCACGAGATAGTCACAGGCAGAAGGATGAGGACCCCCCTTACCCCCCGAGATAGAGCTAGATGTGATGCCCAGCCAACCAGTGAGGTCTTGGGGACAGAGATGCAGGAGTACTTGAATTGTATGACATCCAGCATCTCTGTCATTTCAGGCCAGCTGCAGCGACGGCGAAATGTGTGCAGCACAGTACAAAATACAACAGGAATTGCTGAAACAGACAACGCTCAAGGGTTTTGCGCACCTCTCATCTTCCCTGGGGACTTTATTCAAGACCCTGCAAACAAGAAAATAATCTGGCAACTACTGACTGTCATCTCGGAAGCCTTCGCCAAGCTGCCTGAGCACAGTGAAAAAGACACAACTGCTTCCACAGCCAGTAGACATTGACAAACTCACATTTACTTTGTTCTTTCAAATAATCGAGAAATGCCCAGGACTCATCGGGAGAACAACTGACACATGTACTTTCATCAGAGACCCAAGAAACCTAGCTCAATTGAACCAACTGTGGACTAAGCTAAATCACCTCATGGTAGTCCACGCAACAGGAAGGTGCAGAGACTGTGCGAATCAAAAGAAAAGCTTATGACAAGGACCCTGCCAAACAGGACAAATGCCCCTATCACCCGAGGACACCCGGCTTGTGCACAACGTCCTGCTTAGACTAGTCACAGACTATCCGGAAATGGTAGGGAGCCTGCAGATGTTGACGTCATCACCTTCCTTAGAGATCCAGCCAAGGCCCCACACATGGGCACACTCCTCCACGGCATAATGCTCCAGGTGGAGCTATCTAACTTCCAGCGAGAATACCTTGGGAGGTTTCAGTGAGACTTTCCGCCGTGGGACAGATTGTGGAGACAGAGAGACAGTGCTTTATCTTTTCATCGTGGAACAAATCGAGGACAGAGACACAGTTCTTCAATTTTCCGCCACAAGACAGATCGAGGAGAGCAGAGACAAGAACTACACCATCCTATTTTTTCGTTTTGCTTTTTCCTCTATTTTTCCTTACTTTTATTTTTTATTTTTTCATGTTCACTTTTATTTTTATTTTTATTTTTACTACATTTTATTTTTTGTGTGATTTTTAGCAGTTCCATCTTTTCATTCCTTCGCATTGAACAGGTTCCAGCATGTCCTCAGGACCAAGGCAAATACGAGGAATGCACTAGGTCTTTACCTACAGTAAATATGCATTATAATGTGATGTACCAAAGTTGCTAGTCTAACCCTTTTCCATAGTCTAGCACAGGAACTGTACTACATACCCAGAAATTACCGACAGCACCCGCAAGAGGGGGGAACACACGAAAAGCACTTGTCACTTTAGTAGTAATAAACTCATGAGCTACAAGATCAGAGCAAGAAGAGGAATAAATAACTGACTATGGACTTGTTTGAAATGGGGGCACAGAACAGTAACCTGGTTTTACCACCAGCACAGGGGCGCACCCGCTTCGCCCGAAAAGGAAATGCTGCCAGATGTCCCACAAGTCTATTATGTGTATATGCGTAGTAATTATCATTGTCTTTCTGTCATTGACTATCAGAACTGCTTTCTTTATTGGTGCACGAAGTGGTCCAATCTCAGTGCACCCACCAGATAATGAACGTCTGGGGCATACAAAAGCACCCAGACCCTATATAGTCATCCCAGTCCCAAGAAAACCTGATAGTAAAGTTGACAAACTAAAATTAAATATAATTAGTGGTGATTCAGACACACTTGAGGTAACGAATGACGAGAAAAGCTGGAGACAGGGTCAGCACGGAATGAATGAAAGCACGGCAATGACCACTGCACGCACCCACACACAGGATACACACAGACAAGGGCAAGTGTCTATGGCTACAGGGTCTCCAACAAAGGCAGCAGAGAAGGGAAGACTGCCTGGCGAACAATCAGCTCCAGAAAATAGTGGAAGCAACCAAGCAGAACCAAGTGAGAAACCAAAGAAAGAGGGCATAGCAAAATCCCTCAAAAGAACAGAAGTATCCACAAAGGAACTCACAGAGAAAACACAAATACTGATAGATTACTTGTTCCTATTCATAGTCAGAGCAAGGAAACTGCACGAGGAAATGAGAAATAGAACTACAGAGACTATAACAGGAAGCACGCCAGCTCAGACGCAAGGAACAAGCACCAGACCTACGACACGGCCACTCGTTGGGGAGTTGTTGAGCCAACGGCGGTTAGAGAACCTCTATGGAAGATTACAAGAGGAAAGGAAAAGAAACTATAAACCTTCTCCTACCACTGCCCTACCAAGACGCACAGAGTGGAAAAGCAGCACAGATGCTTTTGAAGACATAGTAATAGCAAACTACAGAAGAACGCTGAGAATCAAGAGAAGCCCACATGAAGATAACAATGAGCTCAACGATTACGTGGACAGCACAGCCCACCTCGGAAACAACATTTAGTACCAACACATGAAGGAAGTAGGACGAAGTCAGTCAGAAGGAGAATGCTTCGTCTGTGTACTCCTACCATATAGCATGGGAAAATCCAAGATCTTTGTGGCTGTAGAAATGTATGTACCCACAGCACACTGTATATCACATGTAGCAATGAGCAACACCAGAGAACAATTTATGGGAAGAGATGCCTCGTTGATATGGGCCAACGAAAAGGATTACCCGGATAAAGATGGCTACGTCCAGGACATTAAAACAAGAAACAGGGCGCACACATGGAATCACGTGATCAGATACGAGAATCCTGGCGTCAAAGGATCAGGAACACGTTGGGTAATAAACCCAAGATTGAACATTCAAGGAAAAACTGCAGAAGAGGCTCAGACCTGGAAGAAAAAAGGCCAAATGCAAAGCAGTGGTCTCCCCAGATGGATGGGAAGAAGGAGTAGTAATCTGCAGAGCTTGGATGGTCTTTGGAGCCTGCCAAGAAGCAATAGAGTATTTGCAGAGGTTGCGCAAACCCCTATGGCCAAAACTGGTAAAGCTGCTAACATGGGTCGAAGACAGAGGAGGACCCCTGCAGATAGTACCACTGGAAAGCCCAAAACTCTGCTTCCGAAATAATGGTACGAGGAAGATGGGAGAGAATGTAAACTGCAGACGAATCTTTGAAGCCCCAGGAATGACACAAGGAACCGCAGTTATTATGGACCATTACTGGGCGTGTGGATCCAAGGCATACATAAGACTACCGAAACAATGGGGAGGCATATGCACACTGGTGAACGTCCACGTTCTCATGCTAGTGATCCCTAAGAATGACCTGAAGTTGGACAGTTTCCCGAAAGCAGATGCTCATCTAAGGAGAAGGAGATCTGTGGAATTGGTATCCAGAATGAAGAGAGAAAATTACTTTTCTACCAAATCAGAAGAGGCATTCCATGCAATCCCATACGAACACAGGCTGTTCAGCCTCACCTCAACAGTGTTCACCACGATGCTCTTGCCACACATCCAAATTGGAGTGAATGCTAAATGGTTGCAGATAACCAGATGGGAGTTATTGCAGACCATCTATACCACTATAAACGGATTTAACGCGATCAAAGAAGAGCTGAGAGAAATCAGACTGATGACCCTCCAGAACAGATATGTGCTTGACATGATCACAGCAATGGATGGAGGTGTTTGTGCAAACATCGGAGAATTATGTTGCACATTTGTACCATCGCACGATGAATAGAACGGAACCTTAACAGAGGCCATAAGTATGTTGACAACCTTGAAAAACCAGATGATTGATGAAAGTGATGAAGCGGAAGATGGCAGCTGGTTTGGGGACCTATTCTCGTGGGTCCCACAATGGGTGGCCGATATATTCAAGTTTCTGGGAGCACTATTAGCAATGGTACTGCTAGGATTCTGTGTTATCAAGATACTCATTGCACAGTGCCAGAAAACTGCGAATAAAGCCATAGGGATGAAATTAATGGCTGATGTCGAACAAGGGTGGAAGCCCAGAGACCTGACTGATGAAGAAACAAGAGACTTTGTGAAGGCCAGCAAATTTGCGCCAGAAGGAACAAAGTTCACATATCCTAAGAAACTAAGAAGGTATGAAGGAAAATGGATCTACTGCAGCCCAAATGGACCTGGAACAAAGATGAGCATGTGAGTTTGAAAGGGGAGCAGGGAGTTTGAAAGGGGTGATAAAAATATGGACCCTGAAGACTCACACATTCACACCATCATGTATAAACCCTGAAGACGATGAACATGACAGCGAAGAATCAAAGTAAATAAATGCAAAGGAGATCGCAGAATTGGTCGATGAACCGACCAGAGGGGGGAGTGTAGAGGAGGTCCCAGACATGGCCTGCACCCCTACCCCTCATTTCGAGGTACCAGGAGAGTACTCACCAAGGTATGTGACGTATGAGGAACAAATTAACCAACAAAGAGCTGCACTGGGGCTCTGCACAGTGTACATCAGAAGATCCATACCTGTTGAAGTGCCCATAACCAGACAACCCTGGGCAGCAAGGTACCCTATCAGACAGCCGTACCAGCCGCTGATACGAAACGAAGAGTACCTACAGACGGTCCATGAAGAGACCCAAAGAGCCTTAATGGAAGGCCAGTGGAAATGACACAAGGGCCTGGACAGACTTGTGAATGAACAAAAACGGCTATCGAAGACAAGCACGCCAGTGCGAGTAGCTACGAGGAATAAATGTAATGGACACAGAGAAGAGACAATGTTAAAACGTAAGGAAACGTTACTACGAGACAAGATGGAAGCAACCGACCAGTTAAACGTGTGTAAATAGGCTTGGAACGTAAGAGGCTAAAGAAAACGATATTGCTTGCAATGCTTAGTGGAAGATTAGAGCGGCAAGCACCAACCATATATCTAGCTCAATAAGGCACATTGTACAAGTGCGACTCCATTTTGTAAAGCAGAAATATACCCAGGCTGCCAGAGGCCTAACAGGCCAAGTTTCGTAACCCAGCCAGAGGCAAGAGAAGGAGCGGAATCGAAACTCAACAAAGAGTGGCTCATGCCTAGGAAATCGAGGTCAACCAGAGAAAGGGAGGAGAGAGTCAGCTAACAAGATTCAAACTTCAGAGCATACCAGCCTGCCCCATGAAGGTCAAGGTAAGGGGGCCCATGCAGGTGGCGAGGCAGAAACAGAATTAAATACACTAAAAGCTGGAACCTGAAGCAGATTCATGGTTAACTAGCACGTGATCAGCCAGGCGCAAAGAGGTACCACCGCCTGATGTCACCCAGAACCCGAGGATGCCATAACTTTTCCTGATAAGAGACTACAGTTTCCTGGCCATACCCAGCCAACTAATTGACACATAGCCCAAGATACTGATTGATGGAAGGGAGACAGGGTGAAACTTGGGACACCAGGCACCTAGGTGTCCATTCTGCATGCTGCTAATTAAAAGTGGAGATTTATGTCTAGGGGGTGTAACCTGCCCAATCACAATGGACCAAGTTATCTAGGGTCCTATATATTGTGGAACCAATGAGACGTCATACTTGCAGTGACGTCTATCACGTGTGATGTAGAGGGAGGGGTGTAGACGCCCACCCGATAAGGGTTATCCAATCCGCCTGTTCCATTACCATATACAGATATAGCACCTATACTTAAGTTACTGTTCACTTGAAGTTCGAGGAAGTCGGAGCGAGACAGGTGGTTGCAACAATGCTGATTCCCAACTGCTTCCCTGTTTCATGTACTTGTCATTAAACAGACTTTCCTTTGCCAAACTACTGAGTCCTCATTATTGAGTCGTGTTGGAGTAAGTGAATCCTGCACCCCCAACCCTCACATGGTGCAGCTATCTTGTCTTACAAGTACTAGAGGGTGAGCACCGACCTATGGGCCTGTTGGTGGTCATCTCGCCCTCCTGTACACCTCCAACCAATTTATCCATGAGTCTTGCAAATTACAGACAATCTGCCTTCTGAAAAACACAGCCATAGCTATCTGCTCTCCTCTCAGGAAAAGACTTTGACAAAGTCTCTCCTCACACATCACACCAAGTAAACCTTAGTGACCTATCCCTTGCCCTGCTAAGTCTCATTTGCATGACTCTCAGCCTCAAAATCCCGGTATGTAATATGCGGTGTCAGCAGACAACTGCGGTGTCCGCGGACAAATCGTAAACCCTGAGAGTGGGGAATGAAAATTTAAATAATGTGCCCCACTTCCCCTTTGAGGTTGGCTCTGAAAAGAGCCTTTTTTTGTTTTTTGGGAAAGTGCTTATAAAAAAGCAGCTTTCGTTTTGTTATTTTTTTTCACTTATTTTCTTCCTGATGTCTTCACATTATCCTCTGTAAAACACTCCTTATATTTTGAAATAACATGCATTTCCCAATATGAATAAAGAAATGCCATCTGATTTAAAATAGACACCATTAAGATATTCAATATTGTCATTGTTATAAGACAACATTCCGCTTCTCAACAAAAAAAGTAGACATCTGTCTGTTCACCAAACACCTTGCACCATTTTGCTGGGGACAGAAATTATTACAATTGTCCCATAGTGCCCAGGGCAGTATTTGAGAAGAAATCACCTTGGCATTTGGAACAACCTCCATCACTGCCTGAACCAAATTTTCAAGACTACTCAACAAAGTAGGAGCACTAATGTACCACTACATCTGTACTCTTCCACATGCAGAAAGAACTTTTTGCAAGCTCCAAATACTGCCAGCATATTCCAACCAGGCACAGTTGACCAGTAAACCTCCACTCCCTCAAAACCAAAACTGGGAGCCTTATCTTTAAACATAGCATACCTCTCTAAACCATCTACAAATAAATCTCCAACAACCAACACCCTCACTTTCTTAACATAAGCCATCTTCACTACATACACACCCTCTCTTCCTGCAAAGAACAACTTCAACACCTCATTAGCTAATCCCTACAGTCCCATTTCCATGCTGGATTTGCTGACAAACCTTGGATGTAGCACGCCCTGTCCGCAAACAGCTGCGGTGTCCGCGGAGCGCATATCACTGGAGCAGCCCTTCTACCATTTCCACTTCACTTTCTGCACCATTCCCTCATTGGCTACTGTTAAGCAGTCACACAACCATCCACCAAGCACATCCAAGAACTCTACATCTAACTCCATCATCACAGTTCAGCACTTTAGATGTACAGTTGATCACTCTGAGTACAATTCTGCTGTGATTGCAAAGCACCTACAGCAACAACTACTATAAAACTCTCCAGGATTTCTGCTTGCAGATTCATGCACATCCACGTGCATGAACACAAACTGCAGGTATGAATATTTTCTGCACAGTACATGTACAGCTCTTATATAAATGCATATAAGCAGGGTAACTGACACTTGCCCTGTATAACCTGTAAAACAAGCTTACAGTCATTTCTCCCATCTGCTATGATCAAATGTCACTTGCAAAGCTGTTTGCTCTCCACATTTTTACTTACCCATATTACTAATTGTAATGTGCAAACTGTTATTCTCTTCATTCATTCTATTATTTGTGTAACCACTGCCACCTATTTATCCACATTTCAACCATAAAAGCATTTCATGCATTATAGTGCATTGGATGTACATATAATTTCCTCTCTATACATTCTGGGCATTTTACATACAATCTATCATTTGAACTTCCTATAGAAGTTAATCAGACACAACACACACAGCTGTCTAACAAAGTATCATTTCATGTTAAAAGATGGGAGAAATAACAGTATGATTGTGGGAGAAGGCTTTGTGGGGTGTTATAAGGTGAGAAGCAGCCAGGATGAGTACATGCATCTTTGTTCATGCACACAGATAGGCAATATCATTGGAAAGGCTCCCAGCTAAAAACAACCCCACTAACTCTACAACTGTTCTTCCAATCTAGACAACTCTCCCATTCCAGCTGCTTGCCCATTCCATTCTAGAATTTACAACAGCATTCAACTATAAACAGGTGCAATGATGTCTATCACATCATGTACAACTATGTACAAACAATGTAGTAAACCAACACATATAACACATCCCCCTTCTCTTCAGTTTGCAACGCAAGCACCAGACCCTTCATTGCAACCCTCACTTTATTTCAGACTCTCCCATCTCCAAGCAACACAGGATCGCCCAATAGTTTGCTAATCACCTACAGTCTGGTAAACTTGCTTTGTCCCTTTGACACTTTTCCAGGTTTTCCTATTTGAACCTTCTCCCCTACAACTATCCTGGAGAGTAATACGCTTCTGAGCCCATCAAATCCTTCTGCTTCAAATCCCACACCTTCAGAAATACATACATTGCATGCTTTTCACCACAGTGCCTGCCATTTACAAGAAAACCACACAGTTATTTCTCCTATCTCCTAACATCAAATAACACTGCCTTAAAAAGCCAAGTGTGCTCTGTGTGCTTACTATTGTAATCATTTCTAAGGCAAGTTCAACTCACAGATTCTAAGTAAAATATACACAATGCACATAGACAAAGGAAACTGCATCTACATGCCATGCACAGTTATCAGAAAGCACTGCTACTGCAAAAACAAACAAATACATGTCTACATTAACAAAAGTGCTATTAACACACATATTTACTAACTTATTTTTTTCACAATTGCAGTGAAGACCACTCTCCTGAAAACCAGCAACGTCTGAAGTACGAACTAGAACTCAGAAGAAACCTATTCTTTGCATCCAAAAAAGTAAGTGCAATACTGCCATAATGTTCTAACTGTTACTCAAACATTGTAGACATCTAGTATTGTAGAACAAACAATTGTATTAACCCTTCAGCATTAGATTCAGTATTATTAATTGCCCCTCAGCAGATGCACACTTTGTATAGTCTTCTGAACACCAGTATAGTAACACGCAAATATGAGAATAGCCTTCCCAACCTGAAGTAACAGCCCATTGCACAATCACACACCTCTACATACATACCTACCATCATACTCAGACACTGATGCACAATGCACACATACATTGCACAACGTCCCAACATACACTTTCTTTTTTTCTCCAACAGACCCTAAATAACACCTACCAAAAAGCAACTCTGTAGAAAGCAACGCAGATACAGAGAAAATCAAAATAAAAGTGTCCAAAATAAGCATCCACCTCTAGCAGAATGTATACAAAAAGTTCAAACAAAACAGCTAATACAGTCACTAAGTGAAACAAAAGCAGTTTCCAGTAAAGAAACTGTGCCTCCTCTTTCAAAATGCAAAACTAAACAAAAAGTTATTAAAAAGACTGCACCTACCACTAGTGCTAACACTGCAACTATAAATCTCGATTTAGCCACAAATAAGCACATCAAAAAACTTATTTTACAAAAAATGTTCCATCACAGAATCCTTCAGAGCCTTATCAAAACAAGAGAAAAATCATGCACAACCCTTAAAACCTACTGAAGAAAATGAATCCTGGAAGCTGTCATCGACAGTGCAATCCTTCTCAAAAGGAAATTATTTATTTTAGTTTCAAACAGAATGAAACCACAAACAAAATGAACTACTAAATTACAAAAAAGACTTCTCAATAAAGGGAATATCAAAAAAGATAGCTTTGCAAACATTTGCAGAGGTGAGTGCAGTCACACCACCAGCACAGAACCATATTTCAATGAAGAAGCATCCAAACAAAAGCAAACAAAGCAATTGCTGTACATAGCAGTGGACAAGGGTTTGAAAAACTGAATAATATAATTATAGAACAAGAAACTCTGCTCACAAAAATATCCCCAGAAAACGTAGTATCAACTCTCCATTCCACTGAAGGAATGCATCCAGTGTCTACAAATGGCCATGCACATCAATGTGTTACATAAGCAAAAAATCTTTCACATCTTTACGCCAGTTCCTAGATCAGTATTTGAAAGGCAAAGACAAATTGAAAATAAAACTATTTTCCAAAGTATGGACTCCTGTTCAGTGCGGAAATAGGCAGGATTACAAGGACATTTATTAGCCTGCATTTCTGGACCTATTTGCAAAACCACATTCCACCATATGAAAATGATATCAACACACCATTCAACTATATGAAATCTGGTTCATAAACTGTACTACGCCAAAAGTCCTGTTTTAGCAGTAGCTAATTTAAATAACAATCTTCTACATGGTACAGCCAAAGAAGTACTTGAAGAACTAGAGCAAATCCAGAGAAAATATTTTGGAAGTGAAAGCCACTTACAAAATCCAATAGCTTTACAACAGACTAGCAACAACTTTACAGATGGCAACCTTCTACTACACACATACAAAAAGAAATACTAAAGTTTTAAAGCACATCTGCTGAAGTACCAAACCATGTGTGTGTGAGTTGCTGCATGACTTTTTATAAAAATAGCACAGACACTATAGACATAATGTACAAAATAGAAGGCAATGCAGATTCTAAATGGTTCCAATTAGCTTTCTATCTTATAGCAGAAAACAAATATGAAATTACTGACCCCTTAATACTTTGCAGTTACTGCACTGGATAACTTTACAACAACCAAATACCTTCACGTGCTATCACAAATAACTTGGAATTATTCCCACTACCAAAACCCCTGCAACAACTCAATTTATATGAGAGCATCATAATTCAAACAGTGCACCCATTTCAAGCAATAATACGCCTTCAACCAAAAACAGCAAAACTACCTCCCTCTGAATTACTGAAAGGCATTTGTGGCAAAGTAGTTTATTATCCATTAGATCTCAAAGAAAATGTACACACTCTGGGAGTGCAACGTCCAATAGATCAATCTTTGATTATCTTAGTAAATGGCATACCTAAAAAAAACAAAAGAATTTGGCAACAACTCGTGGACTTACATAAAGTTAGAGAAGCCCTGCAATATCTAAAAGACAACAATGAATACTACAAAGAAATAAATATTGAATAAAAGCTAAGGGTAACCACAGAAATAAATCAGGAACTGGTCAATTTCAACTTCTAGATCCTCCATTATACAATTCACCCATTGCACTGCAAAGACACCATCGATGATGAATTGGAAACTTACCAAATGCGACAAGCCAAAGGATCTCCAATCAGCAGATGGGAAAAAAAGTTTAGAAGCACAAGCCTTTCCTCTACTCTTTCCTATTGGAAAAGGAGGAAGGTATGATGAAAGACCCACACGAATAACAGCATCAGAATACCACTCTTTATGAATGTATTGTGAAGACCCCAGATTCTGACAAAATGTGGAATACATATTCCACCTTCTCTTTGAGAGTGAACTAGCAACTCTATGTTACGGAGTTGCACACACATTAAAATCAGGTACCATTTTTCAAAATATGTCAGCTACGCAATTACTACAAAAAGTGCAAGAAAAAGATGGAGTTTTACAGTCATGCATTACAAATCTTTTAGCAAACATGAGTGGTACAAAAGAATACTGATTCCGACGTCATTCAGATGTATGCTGTATGATAAGAAACCCTGGCCCACCCACTTGGTTTGTGACATTAAGTTGTGAAGAATATGCATGGGAAGATTTACACTATTTCCTACGCATAGCAAACAAAAACAAAACAAATATAGATATAAAAATACCAGGAGAAATCTGCTCTCGAGATCCTGTAAATGTATCAAGATATTTCCATCATCGCGTCATTGCTATGCTACACTTCATTTGTAATAAAACTGTCCCTCCCCTCAGAGAAGTGCAACACTTCTTTTGGAGAAATGAATACCAAGCCAGAGGAGCACCACTCATCCACATGCTTTTGTGGATTAAAGCTGCTCCTAAATTTGGCCAGGGCAGTGATGCCACTGTTTTGCAGTCCATCCAAAAATATGTCACTTGTGAAATCCCTTCACAAACGACACATAGTGACCTTTACAATTTCGAAGACACAAATGTGGGACGTATTGTTGTTGTAAATATACAAAACAAAGGGAAATTCTTCACCAAATGCTGCTTTGGTTTCCCTAGACCAGTTTCAACAACAGGTCAATTAAACAACTTCATGTCTTCAGTTATATATAGTGTCAAAGGTAAATCACCTAAGAACACATATTACATAAAAAGAACATCAATGATTACAATGCAATAATTGCCTTCCTATGGAATGCAAATATAGATTTGCAGTATATTGCAGACAATTCCACTGCAGTTGCACAAAATTTCACATCCTACTTAACCAAAGCAGTACAAACAGAGCTCAAAGACCTCTGGGATGACATATTTTCTGACAAAATACTATCACATAAATTGTGCAGTTTAAGCATAAAAATGCTCTCCCATAGATTATGTTGCTGCTATGAAGCTGTAGACTGTTTAACCGGCACTGCCTTGTATGGAAAATCTGAAAATATAGTATGGCTAAGCCTTGGTCCTGCTGAATCTAGAAAAAGAGTTCACAAATCATATGAATATATAGAAAATATAGCCAAAAATGATCCCAACAGCCAGGACATTTAAGAAAACAACTTACTAGTCACATACTACCCAAACAGAAGTACCACTTTAGAAACCATGCGTCTATACCACATAGCCCAAAAACTTCACATACAAAAATAATAGTAACCCAGATGAGATAGTAGATATAGAGTGGAAAATTGTGAAGACAGATTAGTTAAACTTACCAAACAAAGCTTAATTAATCATATCAAATTGTCATTAAAAACTCCTCAACATAAAGAACTGAATTACATGTCCCTGCTACAACTTTTTAAACCATGGAGAAAAAAAGAATATTTTCTAGATACCTATGACTCCTATGAAGACGCTTTCAAAGCAAATGAAAGCACTATAATATACGTGAACTTAACACAGTACAAAACAATGTTGCACGATGAACAGCAACACGAAAAAGAACTCCAGGCACAACTAGATGTGGACACTCCTGACAGCAGTCAACCGTCTGTAACAGGAAGCCAAGAACCACTTGGATAGCCACTAATAGCAAATGAGGCAGAATTAGCCATGACTGAAGCAGAAAACACCATTGCCAGCATGAGCAATCTACAGAAGATTTTGCTCTACTAAAATCACAGCTAAACAATTAGCAGCATAGCATTTTCCAAAAAATAACAAAACAAATTGAACATGGTGTGCAGCATGAAACTAAAAATTTACCTGCCAAGACTACAAACCTATACTGCTATACGTGAGTGCTCAAGCTGGTTCCAGCAAGACATTGTTAATCAAAATCATCAGCAAGTTCCTCCAACAATTGACAAACAACAAACTGTCAGCTGTTGTAACTGCCCCCACAGGTTTAGCTGCCTACAACATAGGCGGTGTCACTTTACACCAATTACTACTCCTTCCAGTAGAACACCAAAACAAATTAGACTTTTACAAACTTTCTCCAGAAGCTGCAATGGAACGACGCAGAGTTTTCAAACAAATGGAAATGCTGCTAATGGATGAGGTAAGTATGGTTTTGAATCTAATGTTAGCCTCCATTCACCTCAGATTACAAGAGGTCCTGAAAACAGACTATGAAGAACTCTTTGGAGGAAAACACATTATAGTTTCCGGAGATCTTCTTCAATTAACACCAGTTAAAGGTGAACCTATTTTTAAAACCTTAGGGCACAAACTATGCCATAAAACTCTTGGCAGCATAGGAAATGTCAACCTTTGGCAACAGTTCCAATACAAAGAATTAACTGAAAACATGTGTCAGTCTGCAGACCTCACATACGCCAACATTTTAAAAAGTATTAGAGTTGGTATACTATCTCAAGAAGCACAATCTATATTAAAAACCACGCACATCGATGCACTCTATGGATATAAATCATGTGCTGCTGATGTCATAGAACAATTAGCATACAAAAATGTAAACTGTATGTCCTTGATGCAAAGCTGTTCACAATTCAATGAAACAATGTTGAAAAAGGAAATGCAACCAGTAGTTCAAATTTGTTCCACGGGCAAACTGGAGGTGCATGGTATGACACTACCCATGTGTCAACAAGCCACAACAAGGCTAAATATCTTAGAAAACTCTAACTCTAACACAGCTGATTGGAGAAAATGTTAAAATTATCTTTAAACTGTAGAGTAATGCTTAAACGTAACCTTGACATAGACCAAGGACTAGTTAATGGAGCACTTGGTACAGTTGTTGGCTTTCAAACATACCCACGTGACAACAACATTTAGAGGGTAATTCATAGAATTCAGCGCACAAGTGGCGCACGCGGCTGGCGTACAGTGTGCGCGTGCGACTTTCTGCGCCAGTCGCGTGTGCTAAAATCCATTTCCGCGCACAGCGTATTCATGGATTTTAGCTTCCAAAACCAGCCGTGGCGTAGAGTGGCGCAGCGACCCTGAAGCAGCACCAGTTACACCCTAACCCCTCCCCGTGCGCCATGCACAGCGCACAAATCCTGTACATGGCGCACAGGCACCCAACCACAAAAACACCTGTAAAATTCCCCCCGCACCCTTTCGAATACACGTACCCCGCTGCACGGGGAATCTCACACGCGATTGGAGCGGGGTACATGTATAACTGGGGTTCGCGGGAAGTTTCACACGCGATTGGAGCGGGGTATGTGTATTGCACGGGTGTGCTGGAAGTTTCACACGCAATTGGAGCGGGGTACATGTATTTCGGGGGTGCGCAGGAACTTTCACACGCGATAGGGCCTGTGCGAGTGAGGTACGTGTATTTCGGGGGTTTGCGGAAAGTCTCACACGTGATTGGAGCGGGGTACGTGTATTTCGTGGGTGCGCTGGAAGTTTCACAGGCGATTGGAGCGGGGTACGTGTATAACTGGGGGCTGCGGGAAGTTTCACATGTGATTGGAGCGGGGTACGTGTATTTCGGGGGTGCGTGGGAAGTTTCACACGCGATAGGCCCTGTGCGAGTGGGATACGTGTATTACTGGGGTGCGCGGGAACTTTCACATGTGATAGGCCCTGTGCGAGTGGGGTACGTGTATTTCGGGGGTTCGCGGGAACGTTCACACGAGATTGGAGTGGGGTACATGTATTTTGGGGGTGCGCGGGAAGTTTCACACGCGATAGGCCCTGTGCGAGTGGGGTATGTTTATTTCGGGGGATCGTGGGAAGTTTCACACGCGATCGGAGCGGGTTACGTGTATTTCGTGGGTGCGCTGGAAGTTTCACAGGTGATTGGAGCGGGGTACGTGTATAACTGGGGGCTGCGGGAAGTTTCACACGTGATTGGAGCGGGGTACGTGTATTTCGGGGGTGCGTGGGAAGTTTCACACGCAATAGGCCCTGTGCGAGTGGGATACGTGTATTACTGGGGTGCGCGGGTACTTTCACATGCGATAGGCCCTGTGCGAGTGGGGTACGTGTATTTCGGGGGTTTGCGGGAAGGTTCACACACGCGCTTGGAGTGGGGTACATGTATTTTGGGGGTGCGCGGGAAGTTTCACACGCGATAGGCCCTGTGCAAATGGGGTACGTGTATTACTGGGGTGCGCGGGAGATTTCACATGCGATAGGCCCTGTGCGAGTGGGGTATGTTTATTTCGGGGGCTCGCGGGAAGTTTCACACGCGATTGGAGTGGGGTACGTGTATTTCGTGGTTGCGCTGGAAGTTTCACACGTGATTGGAGCGGGGTATGTTTATAAATGGGGTTCGCGGGAAGTTTCACACGCGATTGGAGCAGGGTACGTGTATTTCGGGGGTGCGCAGGAAGTTTCACATGCGATTGGAGCAGGGTACGTGTATTACTGGGGTTCGCGGGAAGTTTCACACGCAATAGGCCATGTGCGAGTGGGGATACGTGTATTACTGGGGTGCGCGGGAACTTTCACACACGATAGGCCCTGTGCGAGTGGGGTACGTGTATTTCGGGTGTGCGCACGAACTTTCACACGCGATAGGCCCTGTGCGAGTGGGGTACGTGTATTTCGGGGGTTTGCAGGAAGTTTCACACGTGATTGGAGTGGGGTACGTGTATTTCATGGGTGCGCTGGAAGTTTCACACATGATTGGAGCGGGGTACGTGTATTTCGGGGTGCGTGGGAAGTTTCATACGTGATAGGCCCTGTGCGAGTGGAGTATGTGTATTACTGGGGTGCGCAGGAACTTTCACACGCGATAGGCCCTGTGCGAGTGGGGTACGTGTATTTCGGGGGTGCGCGTGAAGTTTCACACGTGATAGGCCCTATGCGAGTGGGGTACGTGTATTACTGGGGTGCAGAGGAACTTTCACACGCGATAAGCCCTGTGCGAGTGGGGTACGTGTATTTCGGGGGTTCGCGGGAAGTTTCACACGCGATTGGAGTGGGGTACGTGTATTTCGTGGGTGCGCTGAAGTTTCACACGCGATTGGAGCGGGGTACGTGTATAACTGGTGTTCGCGGGAAGTTATACACGTGATTGGAGCAGGGTACGTGTATTTCGGGGGTGCGTCGGAAAAGTTTCACACACGATTGGAGCAGGGTACGTGTACTACTGGGTTTGCAGGAAGTTTCACACGCAATAGGCCGTGTGCGAGTGGGGTATGTGTATTACTGGGGTGCACGGGAACTTTCACATGCGATAGGCCCTGTGCGAGTGGGGTACGTGTATTTTTGGGGTGCGCGGAAAATTTCACACGTGATTGGAGCAGAGTATGTGTATTTCGTGGGTGCGCTGGAAGTTTCACACGCGATTGGAGCGGGGTATGTGTATAACTGGGGTTTGCGGGAAGTTTCACACGCGATTGGAGTGGGGTACGTATATCCAGTGGGGTGTGCGTGGAGTCCCACACGTGAATTAGCACTGTAGGTCCTCCCAGGTGTCCCTTCTACCCCCTCCACGGCCCCTGCAGGCAGCCCACACCACAGGGGAGTACCCTGTACCCCTGGTCATGTGCCACAGCCAGTCCATCCACCATGGGCATGCCCCCCAGCCAGGCCACATGTCACCTTGCATTAGTGATCACCAACTCATGTCCACCAGCACCCCCACCCCCCAGCAGTCAGGGGCACTTGCCAGCAGGCCCCCACTCATGTCCCACTCATGTCCCACAGCACCCCCACCCCCCAGCAGTCAGGGGCACCTGCCAGCCGGCCCCCACTCATGTCCCACTCATGTCTACCAGCACCCCCAACCCCAGCAGTCAGTGGCACCTGCCAGCAGGCCTCCACTCATGTCCCACAGCACCCCCACCCTCCAGCAGTCGGGGGCACCTGTTAGCAGGCCCCCACTCATGTCCCACGCATGTCCACCAGCACCCCCACCCCCCAGCAGTCAGGGGCACCTGCCAGCAGGCCCCCACTCATGTCCCCCCCCTACATGAAATACAGATGCACAATCATGGCCCACTTCTACACCAAAATACCACAGCACGCCACCCCATTCTTGAGACGCAATGATTTCCCAATCCACCCCACACTGACATGCCTATCTCAAGACACAAACCAATAGTCAACTATGTACATCAACACATGTCCGTCACACACACAATCTGGTTGGCATTGATTGTGTAAACCCACATTTTCACATGCATCAACCCAATGAGCGAATCCCACACATGGAACTAAAATATGAAAATGTATTATGTACAAAAAAAAAGCAATGACATGAAAGCATAAAATAATAGCAAACATGAAATGAAAAGCATGTGCAAAAGATGAGCAAATGAAAAGTAAAACCAATCCAAAGAAATCCGAAAGAAAAATAGTCCAAACTCTCCCTACAACAACGCAAATCCAAAGGAAACGTATAAAGAAAAATCCATTGATCCATGGGGAAATCAAATGAAAAAGGTCAAAATAATCCATTGTCCAACTATGTACAATCCATTGTCAAGGGTCCATGAGCCCAACAAAAGAAATGAAACCTACCTAATAAACTACCTAATAAAAAAACTATATACAAATGTGTGTGGCATAGTCAATTCACCACAAATCAAAGAAAAAGGAAAAGGAAACCTAACTCTAAAAACTATTTACAATGGCAGCGGGCTAGTCCGACGGCTCACTTTTTGATGTCCCGGGCCAGGGCATCATTGAACTCCCGCTCAATGTCCTGGAGGTGGTCCTCTTCCATGGCCCAGAGGGTTCGCAGGGACGATGACATGTTCACCTCCAACTCCCTGCGAATTGCCTCAAGGCACTCGGCCCGTCTCAGTGCCCTCTGCATGGAGTTCTCCACCCTGACCATTGTGAGCTGTGCCTCTTTTGCCCGCTGCTGCTCCACATCTATGGCGTGGCCCAACCGCTGCCACATGGAAGACACTTGAAATCCTGGGTCCTCCTGCCCTCTGGCCGATGCCTGCCCCTCCGAAGTTGAAGGCCCCGAGCCATTATTGCCCCCACCATGTTGCTGCTGCTGTGCCTGTGCCTGCACCCTGGCTCTTGCTGCCTGCACGTCCTCCTCCGGCTGGGGTGCAGTTGTCGTGGTGGCCACCCCTGCTGGACGTCCGACTCCTGACTGTGGCAGGGATGTGTCCTCCACCAGCCTGGCCTCTGGGTCAGAGGCAGCTCCACAGGGTACCCAGGTGATACATGGGTGGGAAGATGGCATGGAGGAAGACTGGCGCATAGGGGGTTCAGGTGAGGAGGGGTCGGAAGAAGGTCCAACAGACGGAGGAATCCAGCCCTGGTGACCCGTCCCAGTAGGTCAACGCGGTCAAAGAGGCATCCAAGATGACGTGCAGTCTCTTCACAAAAACACTGCAGGTCACCTCGCATGCCCCATTGACCAAACACTATCCCAGCCAGGACAGGCTCAACACGGTCCCGGATAGCCACGTCTGCAGGGAGAGGAAAGCCAATTGTTGTGCGCTCATTCCCTCCCTGAAAACGGGTCTGGACATAGGCATCCCTGCTGGTGCCAGATGATGCAGTGACAGGATCAGGGACAGGATTGCACACAGGCACCTCCGTGGCGGCCTGTGCTGTCTCCTTTCTCTGCGCCTGCACTGCACCACTAGCACCAGTGGAATCCCCACCTCCAGACCCCGTGTGTGTCCCTTCCGCGGCCTCCTCCTCCACCAAATCCCCCACCAACCTGGATGACTCAGTGCCATCTTCCTCCGTTGGACTCTGTGGGGTCTCAGCTGCCCCTTCTGCTGCCAAGGAGTCCGCCTCCGACCTCCCCCTCTTGGACCTACCCTTGGCAGCTGCTGCCTGGGACGTGGCACCAGACTCCTCACTCCCCGACGAGATGACAATTTGGGAGGGGAGCCGGGCCTTGCGTCTCCGGCTGGTGGTGCGATCCCTGCTGCTGTGCTCCACAGCACCCTCTCCGCCCTCTTCATCAGTTGACACTGCAGACAGGGAGAGATAAAACACAGACATCAGGGCACTGTACAATGGACTGATACACACATGACAGTTGCACATGAGTGGCAATGTCAAACTTCAGACATGTCATCACACTCCACGACACACATGTCATTTCAACTCACAAACATGAGCATTTCCACAGCAATATTGCACCAGGCAGCACCATCCATACACATACACCAGCATGAACAGCCGAAGGTGAGCCTGACATCACATGAAACACAGGGAGTGCACTAGACATGCGCACACGCCACCACACTTACATGCATGTCTACATCTCCTCCAACTGTTGCAGTCATGAGATCGCCATACATGTCACATCTGGCATTCAGCCTTCTACATATCAGTGTCACATGCATCCATGTTGCATCACAGTTGCACACTTGTCAAATACACACACATGCACATGTACACAGTGCAGATACTTGCAGCAGGAACCACCATCCATGTGTGACACCACAACCATGCCAACGTACATGCACAGAAATTCAAACATGTGTGCTCCCACACCTGCATTTGCACAGCATGCTTACCAACACATACACCATCGATGTGTCTCACACCTGAGAGGACTCACATGTGGCAGCCTCACGCCCCTCTTCATACACATCCCTACATGGCCCTACGAAAACACATGTGCAACCTGCACACTACTGGCACACCACCACACCCACAGCGTCCAATCAGTATGCATGTACACTTACCGCTCGAATCCAGATGGGTCTGCCTCTCAAGGACCTGGACGTGGAGCGCTGGGCATATGTGTTCCAGGACCCTCATTTGGTGGTCGGACAGGTGGCCCTGGCGCCCCTTGGCATCCGCTGCCTTCAAGAGGCACCGGGCCTTGTTGAGGGTCCTGGACCTGAAGTCCTCCCAGAGCTTCTTGACGTGTTGTAAGTCGCGGACTGCCACCCCCTCTGTGTTGATGGCAGTCACGATGTCCATCCAGATCCTGGTCCATCCTTCATTGTCGGCGCGCAAACTTCCAAAGAGGGCATCATACTGCTCCAGGACTTGCTCCACCAGGATACCAACTTCCCTGGCACTGAAGCTGGTGGCCCTCTGCCTCTCTGGCTGGGGGTTGCCAGTGGTGCCAGATGGTGTTGTGCCCGACATGGCAACCCCAGAGGCAGGAGTGGGTGGGCAACTGGGTCCTGGGGCTGGGCTGTGGAGCGATGGTATCCCAGTCGGGAGTCTTCGGTTCCAGCAGGGGTGGTCGCAGCAACTGCACCCCTGGCTGACGTGCAGGCAGCAAATAGCAGGGCACGTGGGCAGCAGGCAGTCAGGCAGCAGCAGATGGCAGGTGGGAGCGTGCTCGGGGATCTGGGGGGCAGTAATTCAGCCTTCTGGGCAGGAGCGTGGTCTTCCGTATGTTGTTGGATGGCCAGCTTGATACGGAGTGATTTGGCACGTGAAAATCTTGCACGTCTGCGTGTAATTCGAGGAAAGGCCCTTAGTGCGTAAGCGCATCTGCACCCGTACGCGGTTTCATTGGACCAAAGGCCCTTAGCACATAAGTGCGTCTGTGACGTGACGCACAAGGACATTTCCCACAACACGGGTTCATGTTCATTGTACACGTGCAAAAACTGCACGTCCGAGTGTCAGCTCGTGTAATTGGAGGAAAGGGCCTTAGCGCGTACATGCTAAGTGATGTTGTATGTGTGGGCCGTTTTAAGAGGTACGTGTAGGACACAATTTCCTTGTACGTGCTTTTCGTGGAGAGCGAGTGGGTGAATTCTGTACTTCTTGTCGGTTCACATGCGATTACTTCACAGCATTTCAAGTTCGTACTCCCTGTTACCTCTGACAGCGTTCTTTATTTTTTTTGGGCCTGTTTCCTCAAACAGCATTCACTTCTTCTTTTGTCCTGTCTCCTCAGACAGCATACAATTCTTCTTTTGGCGGGGGTGTTGCCTACGTGCACAAGCACGTTTTTTTCACGTTATTTTTCCAGGCAGACGGTGAGTTGCGCACGCATTTACCAACTGTGCTTGCCCTGTGTGTCGTGTACCCCTTCAGAGGTAGGCTGCGTGTAACACGCGTACGCTTATTTTTGTGTTTCTGGGTGCCACAGCATAGCGGGGGTCCATTTTTCCATGCACGTGGTCTACGAGGGGTTGCGTGTACGTTACTTTTTGTTTTCGGGGTGCCTGTGCGTTGCGTGACCCCTCATCTTCCCCCAGGGGTCACAGACAGCCTTGCTAGAGCACTAGGGTACGAATTCCATCTAGTACCCTACCCCTTTCACCCCCAATTGTCCAGGACAATTGTTTGCTGCAACTCCCATATGCACAACAACATCAGTGCCATGGTTGGGAGGCGACCAAGCGGTAAGGGAGGCAAAGGCAGCCGACCTCCAAAAGGTGGGCGTGGTGGGCACGGTAGGGGATGTGGCCAGGATTTGCAGGGTGCCCCTAGACCCCCATGTGTGGAGGACCAATCAGGGACAGCCATGATCCCCCCCCATGGTTGAGGGAAACGTGGCTGACACCATCCCAGCTCAGCCCTTGTTGGACCAGCCCATTGTGGCACCTGACCCGGCACAGGATGACTCCCAGGCTGACTTCCAGGTCAGCAAGTCTAAGCCACGTGTGCCGGTGCAAGTTGGTGTCACCAGGCCATGTGGATCTGGGCAGCAATGTCATCTGCTGCCCCAAGTAGGCAGGGTAGGGAGGCTGCAGGGGTAGCTGCAGCTCTATCCACCCCAGCTATGTGTCTCCCAGCTGGGACAGTGTCGGTCCTGGTCCATCAAACTGACATTGCCCCTGCCAACATCACACTTCAGACAATGCCTGCACCAAGACCTATGGTCATTGTGCATTCGCACACTCCCAGCAACCAGTCCACCTGCGCTTCTGCCCCTACTGACCAGAGCGGTGGAAGCCACTCAGGCTCTGCTCCACCTTTGAAGAAGAGGAAGAAGTGTGCTCTGGCACTACAGGCTGAGACCCCAGACACGGCTACACAGTCCGGCACGTCAAGGAAGCCTAGCTTTAATGACCCCGAACTTGATGCACTTGTGACCTATGTGTCAGCACATAGCCGAAAAATAGTGGTGACTGCAGGGTGCAAGACCACACCTGGTCAACATAGGGCACACTTGCAGACCATTGCGTACCGCATAAGTGCCCTTGGATTTGTGAGGCGCACAGCTGATGATTGCTATAAGCGGTGGAATGACCTGAAAAGCAGAGAAAAGAACAAGCTGGCCTCAAATCATGCCGCTACTCTGGTGACTGGTGGTGGATCTCTACCAGAGGACAACAAACTCACTGAACATGAGTCTGTTGCTGGGACCTTCGTCACAGAGGAACAGATCCAAGGCGTGGGAGAGCTACCTGATTATGAGGCATTGTCCGGTGAGTGCCCATGCATGTGTGTGTAATCCATGTGTATGTTGTTTGGGTGACGTGTTCTGATTGAGTGCCAGGTGATGGTGTGTACTCCTGAGTGTTATGGGTCACCCATGTGCTTCCTCCAATACATTCACGTGCCTTTGATTTGGGTATGACGGTATCCCTTCTGGCCACAGTAGCCAATTAGCCCCACATTACCGCTGTTGCACTTGAAATATCATCTTGCAACAACATTGTTCTGTTTTTTTCTGTGTTCATTCAGGCTGATTGTTTAGATTATCCAATTTTTCATATGCTTTTTTCATCCCTAATGCCACATATGTGACATGCTGCTGTCATTGGTTACACCCCACATTGTGCCACTTTAGTTACATGGTTATGTGAATGATCAAACCATTCAGGGCGAGGGAGTATTGGCCTGCTGAAATTTATTTTTAGGGCCTGTTTGCATGTGGAACATGATAGTTGTTTCCTGTCAAGTTGAAGTGACCAACCATTGATGTGTACATCTGCCTACAATCACTGTCTAATTGTACACTGGATGTGCTGCAGTGTGCGGCACATGCATATTTTGCAACACTATTCTGCATTAATCTTCTCATCATGTCACATGTTACACGGATGTGTGAGAGTACTCATTCACTGACATATCGCTGTAGTTGTCTAATTTACCATGGCTATGCTACATGACATCTGTGTGCTGGCATGTGTCATGTATGTTTATTGGACATGCCACTCACAGGCTGATGTGTGATGCCAGTGCTACACGACATGCTGCAAATGTGTTGCTTTTCCATCTTGGTCTCCTCATTGTCTGCCTTTTTGCCTCCCCTTCAAAATCATTGACAGTGCATGCATGCCAGGGTTATAGTCATATGGGACATGTGTAAACCATGTACAGGATTTCTGTCCTGTCAGGCCTATGTGTGTGCTATGGTGCTCATGCCTGTTTCCATTTCTTGTGTTTCATGTTATTGCAGGTGACGACGCACTTGATGCTGGTGAGGTTCAGGAGATGGTGCAGACCCAGGAGGATTCTCAGCCACGACCAGGCACCAGTGAGGGACGTGGTGTAGTGGTGGGTGAAAACACTTTGGTACTGCAGACTATACTGTCGAGGGGTGCCTCTGGGTGCAGCTCCCCAGACCTCTATTCAGGTGCTGAGTCGGATGATTAGACTTATGTGCTGTTGCAGGTCAGTGCTTCTGGCAGGGATTCTGTTTTTGTCCAATCCACCAGGGTTAGAACCCTCTATGGGGATGTCAGTGTTGGTAGGTCCGCCTTTGGCGGTTACGGATTCAGGGTCACACTCCACAGCATCTGATCCTGTTCCTGGGCCAGCAGATTAGAGGGGGAATGCAGTCCTGCAGCATCAGGCAGTGCCAGCACAGCAAGGTGTAGATCGCCTTGCCCCGAACTGGTGTGGTGCCCGCTGACGCGGTGGCTGTGCGCCACCAGGCAATACTGTATGGGAAAACTCCATGTACGGTATGGCAACCCAACAGGCAGCATCAGTAGAAATGATGGCTCAGGCAATGGAGAGGGTGGCCACTTCCATTATCCCCCCTGAAAGGCAGATGAAGCAACAACAGCAGGCAACAGACTCCATTTGCCAATCACACAGGGAAGACATGTTGGCGTCCAAAAGGTACCGACGGGCGGCACTGGAGACTCTGCACGAATCCATATCAATAGAGTCACAGGGCCACAGGGAAGCCCTGAGGGTGGAACTCCATAACCTCAGGCAGAGTCTGCTTGAACTTGAGGCTTCCTGAAATGTTAGGGCAGATCAGCAGCTGGAGCAGCTCGCACAATCACTCTCAGCTGAGCTGCAGGCAACACGTGAGGAGATCCGGGCATCCCATGAGCCCAGGCGTGCAGAAGTGCAGGCAACCCGTGACGTGCTGCATGGGAATCTCTGCACTTTAATCCTCCAGAATCAGACCTTCCAGACCCGCATGCTTGCTGCCATGGAGGACCATGCCATGGCTTTGCGTGGGCTGCCTCCCATAGTGCCACTACCTCCTGATGCAGCAGCAGAGGGTCAAGAGAGCGACAGCAGTTCTCCCACAATGGCATAGTCGTGCAGGCCATGAGCCCATGGAGGTATTTTTTTTTTCTCACAACATCCACGCAGGTGGGTGTTGGTGTGCACCCTGTCCTCGAACCTCCTGGGTGGCCTCCCCCCACCCCTCTGAGCCCCACATGGCCATTTTATTTTATTTTATTTTTTTACAGTGTGTTGCCTTGTGTGGCTCCCGTGGGCATCCACTGTATTCCGGCTGGGCACATGCAGGCTTGTCCTGAGTTTGGATTAGATCCTTGGGTTTGTGACACACACCCCTCCTGCTTCCCGTTTCCATGGGCTTGCAAAGGGTGTGACCAAGTGACAGTGTCTTACACAGTGACATTGGGCTCCCATGAGCTGTGTGGGCAGTCTGTAGTCAATACTGTGTGTACATCCCTAGTGGGTATTGTTGTTGTATTGTACAATGCATGGTGTATTGATATGTGCTTGTGCATCCATGTCTTCCTCCTAATTTGCAGGTTCCTTCCTCATGTCTTCACAAGGCCGTCTCCTTTGCAGATGGAATTCATGCTGTATGCAGTACAATGACACATTTGCGTGCCAGCAACACTCTACAGTTGGAAGGGGTCGATTTGTGCTGCCTTATTCAGGTTGTAAGACTGCCACTAATTTGACTTAGTACTGTCATGTTTTTGCAATGTTTCATGGTGTGTTGCTGTATTGTGTTGGTGGTAATTATTTGTTCATGTGTGCTGTTTGTTATTGATTACTGGGAGCATATTGTCTGTGGGCAGTTTCCATTTGGGACAGTGCACTTTGTGAAATTTGTGTCAGGTCTTGTGCATTGCTTTGTTTGCTTTCACATTGCATGACATGCCATGGTGTGTTGGGTGGCGGAGCTGGGCAGGGGTTGGGTGACATGGCGCTATTTTCATGTTGTATTTTGCAAGGGGGCAGTCATTCATGCAGCATAAATGTGAGTTTTTTGTGACACAGCATTGGTTGTCTTTCGTAAGGTAGGGATGCACACAATGTAACAATTCCAGGTGACCAATCTCAGGCTGGTATGATTATGACAGTTGACTGTCCCTTATGTCATCATCATTGATTGTCAGCTGGTATGTGCAAGGGCTGTGTGCACTCCACATGGGTGTGATTTTAGGTGAAGTAATTAGCCACCAGCTGCGTACAGGCTGCCTCACCACGTGCCTTTTCCCCTCCCATGCGCAGCAGGCGTGCTTGTGGTTGGGGATATGGGGGCACCACCATGTCCACTGGCAGGCCCCGGCATGTTGCAACGTTGTGCAGGACACATGCTGCCACTATGATCCTCAACACTACTGGGGGCGCGTATAGCAGCTGCCCACCAGAGCGGTCAAGGGAGCGAAAACGTGACTTGAGCACTCCGAATGTGCGCTCCACTATACCCCGGGTTGCAATATGGGCTGTTTTGTATCTTACCTCGGGTGGTGTGGTGGGGTTCTGAATTGGCGTCATCATGTGGGTGCTCAGTGGGTAGGCACTGTCCCCTGGGGAGGTGATGATGGGTGTCATTAGTGGGGTTGTGACATTACTCAGTATCTGACATGCATGCATGTGCAGGGGCATTTATACTCACCAAGCAGCCATGTATCGCCATGCTGCCCAGCTTCTAGGTCCCGGTTTAGGGTTGACATTCTGTAAATAAAACTATCATTGTTGGACCCTGGATAGTTGGCATATACTGAGGTGATGATTCCCTTGGCATCATATACTACCTGCATGTTGATGGAATGCCAGTGCTTGCGGTTTCTGTAGATGTGCTCAGTTGCCCTGGGAGGACGTAGAGCCACATGGGTGCAGTCAATGGCACCTAGCACTTTGGGGAAGTGTGCCACCTCGTAAAAATCCTGGACGACAGCCTGCCTTTCTGCAGGTGTTCTGGGCAGGTATATGTGCCTGCGGACTGATGGCCGTGCAGTCATGATGGCCAACACCTGATTCAGGCAGCATGACAGCGTGGCCTGTGAGACCCCCCACTATGGCAGTTGTCCGGTGAAATGAACCAGTGGCCAAGAAGTGCAGTACATTGAGCACCTTTTCCAAGGGTCTCAGTGCTTGGGAGCACAGGGTGGGTGATGTGAGATCATCCTCCCACTCACTCACCAGGTCGAGTATTATGTGAGGTGGAAATCTGTACCTCCCATACACCTGGTCATCAGGCATCCCAAAAAGGCTGGTTCTGGGTGTAAAAATTCTGGGCCTGACTATCCTCCTCCTCCTGCGGTATCCCACGACTACTGCTGCGAGGAACGGTATATTCATCTTGGCGTCTGAGCTTGTTTGTTGTTTGCGCGCACTTTTATGCTGCGCCGGTCCACGTACGCCTGCCTCCTGCTGGCGTACATGTTTCCGGATTAGCGCGTCTTTTTTGGCGCACGCATTGGCCCCGTTCGATTCCATGAATATGTGTTGTAGACGCGCATGTGGGCGTTCCGCGCATTTGGCTTCTGTACTTCCCCTGTGACGCCCACATTTTCATGCGTTGTTCCCCATTCTGCTTGTTACACCCCCTGTTCTGCCTACTTCAGTTGTGTGCGCTGCGCTATGTGCACTTTCGATGTGCGTGTAGCTCACGCTGTTTGGAGACGTGTGCGCCAGCGTGCGCCACACAGGATTTCAGCACACATCCAGGGATTGACACGCGCACAGACTTCCAAGAATCGCTGTGCGCGGGTTTCGCTGCGATTTTCGCACTTGCGCTGCGATTCGCACGCTTTCGCATGCTTGCACAGGAATTTTCAGCGCACATTATTTCCCTGAATCGGCTTGTTAGTTTGTCAATATTCTCTTTGACAAAGTATCAGAAGTTAAAAGGATAGGACGCTCAACAGCCTGCTTATATCTTTTCAAAGACATTTATTTATGCAGAGAACAATTTTCTCTAACTCTAGCATACACAGTAACCATTCACAAATCACCCTAGATAAAGCATTGACAGATATTGGTAGCACAGTGTTTAAAGAAGGCATGAGCTATGTAGCACTATCCCGCTTACGTACACTTGATGGACTATTTCTAATCAACTTTGATGCAAGCACAGTAAACGTGGATATTACTTGCATTCTAGAATACAATAGACTGCGTTCACTCTACGTCCCCCATCTAAAAACCTATCCTGTTCCTCACAAAGCAAAAGTTTGTAAAAGAAAACTACTTCAGACTCAAATTATGCAGGATCTCACAGCAATACCTCCAAAGAAATCATAAGAAGCTAATACTTCATCAAGGACCACAACCAAAGAAGAATCTAGTTCACAGACAAAGTCAACTACCTCTTCAAAGAAACAACACACACTCCCGATCAAATGACTTCGACACAGAACTGTCAGGTCCATTCAAATTTTCAAATACAACTGGTGTAAATTGCTATGCAAATGTAGCAATAAATATACTATTGCAATTGCCACCAATTATTGACAACATTTACTTACACAGTACAGACCAATTGTGATAGCAAATGTTAGTCATTCATAGAAATGCAACCAACAATCCTGACAACACTTACAGTGTTTCTGGAATAAGGCAGGAATTGGACTACTGTGCTGGAATGGTCAAATTCACTATAAACTCACAAGAAGATCCACAAGAATTTCTAATGTACTTATTACAAGTACTGGAAAACAAAAACATACATATGAATGAAATCTTCCATATTTCATACATGTGGAAACATACATGCACTCTCTGCAGCCATGTGGCACGGGAACAAGTCCCTAGTGAATGTTTCATGTATGTATCCATACCTAACTGTGAATCCATTCCATTTCAGCAACTTGTACAAAATGCAAACCATGGCAGATTATGTACTACCTGCAATTCAGATAATCGCTCCACCTTCCAAATACAGACACATAGCAAACACGTAATAGTGATGCTTTTACGTTACAATGCAGATGGTACCAAAAACAACTGCAAGCTGACTGGATTCACACATGTTCAAGTATAACCTGGTAAGAAAACCTTCAAAACAATATTCTACCATGCAGGAGCCACAACCAATTCAGGTCACTACACTGCATATATACAAAGTAATGTGGATGATTTGAAAGTAATGATACTACCATTACTCTAAAACAAAGATTACTAGCAAATCTTGTTAACGCTTATTTAATATTCTTAAAACCAAAATGTAATAGCTAATCTGTGCATAAACATTAAAAAAACTTACATTTCAGAACTATAAACAGTTAGAATATGCCAACAGGTATCTAACTGCCCCAAGATTCTGCAACAAGCAAGCAGATAAATGAATACCACTAAAATGTAACAAGAAATAAACAGTTAGAATACGCCAACAGGTATCCAACTGCCCCAAAAATCAGCAACAACCCAACATGAAAGAAATGTATTTTACCTCAACATAGAATTTTTTTTTTTTAAATCCAGCATGTATTTTCTTCCCACAGACCCAATGATTTAATAAACAAACACAGGAACTGAGCAAATTGCACAGTACTCTGGTTGGAACTATAGTACTTCTAAAGTACTAACTATGAGGGTAAATAAAATACAGAAATGTCTATTATGCAATGCAATAACTCATTATGAACTACCCACACTAACATATGATCTTTTCTTTTATCACAGAGATTGAAAAAGAATATCTGCTGCAATTACCCATGTCATGAAAAAACTGCATACGACCACAAAAAGTCAAGCAGTGAGTATACAACAAATGGACTCACAAACACTGCTGCATAATACACTGATTCAAGCCAACATCTAACCATAGACAACAATCCAAAATGTTTACTGCCATGGGTAACGTGTGCTGCAGTGCTTGTTACCAAACTCTACAATCTTAATTGCATGGCCTAGCCAAAACTTTACATACAGACTCTACAAATGAAACAGTACACAAACTTTTGAAAACATATCCCCTATAAGCAGCCCACATACCACAGTCAAAATGTTTATAGCATGGGTGTGTTATGCTGTGGTGGTTGTGGCCAGGGCCTAGAGTCTTGGGTGCATAGCACGGCCATGCCCCCAAGACTCTAGGCCCTGGCCACAACCACCGCAGCATTACACACACATGCTACTAAACATTTTGATTGTCGTATGTGGGCTGCTTATAGGGGATATATGTTCTATTGTACTATTCAGTATATTAAGAGATAAGATGATCCACCAGCTTCCCTGGGAACCTGAGAGGGTGCTTAGCCTCACTCCTTCAACCTGGATTAATAAAGTCACTGGAGAGGGATATGTCAGTTTGATTAAGATGGCATTGAAAGAGCTTTTGATGACTTTCGAAATGCCTGGTGCTTCTGAGAGCATCTCCAAAATGACTGCTTTATAAATCAAATACATTGTCTTCAGAGGCCAATATACTCCACCAAGGTGATAATGCAACTCAGCCACACACTTATATGCAAAGAAAGCTAGTTTCGGGAACTTGCGTGTGAATCCACTCTCCTATCTTAGAAAAGCGAAGCATGGGCCCTGTTGCGGGTTTGTAAATTTACAAAAGCACGCTTTCGGGACAAAGCCGCCGCTCCTGCCGCAAATGTGGTGGAAATCCGTTCAGCGGTTTGAGCTGTAGATGTGAGCACATTTTTTTCTCCATTCAGTCTATGGGAAAAAAATACATTTTTGACCCCCCCCTATAAATTTGCCCACCCTGGACCAAACCTCACCAAACTTTGCTAAAATATTCAGAGTCAGCCATATACTTTTTTTGCATGGTTTGGTGAGGATTCGTCCAAGGGGAGCGAAGTTATAAGCTGCCCAAAAAGTGCTCTTCCTATAGGATTAGCAACTTAACCCTAACTACATGGCAGCTACCGCAGGCCATGTAATTCAATGAAAAAACGTTGTTAAAGGGACATTATGGTTAAGTTGTGCTATTAAAAACCTATGTAATTCAGTAAAAAAAAGTTGTTAAAAGGACGTTATGGTTACAAGTAAAATAGAAAAACCCTTGAAATTCGCCAGTTATGGTAAACTAAGCAACCATAACTCACACCACCAACGTGCACTAACACCCAGGACATCAAAGATGACATCACAAATATCATTGATGACATCACTGATGACATCACATGTCTAGCCCCTTCTTTTTTGTTCACTGTCATATTTAGGCCACGTGGTTTCATTTACTGACAGTCAGAAACTTAACATTCAAAAGGTATTACATTTATAGATGTTGCTATTCTCACATGTTCTTACACTACTTTCCTTAGAATTTAATTGCATCTTACGATGTACATATATAGGAGAAGAAGCAGGCCTGAAACACAGCAATCATTTTTGTGCGTGAATACGATGATGTAGGTTATACACAGTTGGTAATGATACTGCCTCTTGTTTGTTTACTTTACTCTCCATATATAAGCCCCATATTTGTATTCATTGTAGTCTATGTTTTGTTTGTATTAGTAGAAATATGTAGTGAGTGATGCATTATTAGCTACTTAGTACATGTTTCACAGTACGGAAAAGTCTGATACAGAAGCATTCACCGTTTTATTATATAACTTTGGAAAATTACAAATATTGCACCTCTATGGTGTATGCTGTCGTCAATACCTACATTTCTGTATGAGTAGGTTCCTGTACTAGAAAGAACACTGCAATGGAATGTTCTTTAGAACACTACATTGAGTAATGATGTATGTAGTTTCTTACACATGTAATCCCTGATACTTTTTTTTGCCAACATTACATTCACAACCCCTTGTATGAAAAGTAAATGCACATGTGATGTCATCAATGATGTTTGTGATGTCATCTTTGATGTCCTGGGTGTTAGTTTTAGCAGTGCACAGTGGTGGAGCGAGTTAAGGTTGCTTAGCTTACCATAACTGGTGAATTTCTGGGTTTTTTAGATTTTACATGTAACCATAACATCCCTTTAACAACGCTTTTTCACTGAATTTCAAAGGTTTTTAGTAGCACAACTTAACCATAACGTCCCTTTAAAAAAGTTTTTTTCTTGGAATTTCATAGATTTTTACTAGTGCTACTTAACCTTAACGTCCCTTAAACAAAGTTTTTCCATTGAATTTCATAGGTTTTTATTAGTCCAAGTTAACCATAACGTCCCGTTAACAATGTTTTTTCAGTGAACTTCATAGGTTTTTATTAGTCCAACTTAACCATAATGTCCCTTTAACAAAGTTTTTTCAGTGAATTTCATAGGTTTTTATTAGTGCAACTTAACCATAACGGCCCCTTAACAAAGTTTTTTCATTTAATTTCATAGGTTTTTATTAGTGCAACTTAAACATAATGTCCCTTTAACAAAGGTTTTTCATTGAATTTCATAGGTTTTTATTAGTCCAACTTAACCATTACGTCCCTGTTTATTCATTGAATTTCATGGGTTTTTACCAGTGCATGCTATTTTCCTACAACTTACTAATATCATACTTACCCAATATAACAATATTTGTGTCAAATCTACAACGTGTCACCTTAAATCTCTGCCATGTCCCACCTTCTAGAATAATTTTTAACACTTCTATACACTTTTTGCAACTATTTCAACTTTTGCATCAGTAGACGTCTATGAACATCTGACTTCATTGCGGACCTTCCAGACAGTGCCACATGCCCATACGATGGCACGCGGCATGATGACGTGTCAGAGAACCCGTCCGCACTTCATGATAAGATCCATGCTTTGCAGACAGTTCAGAACTGCATTTTCTACTGATATAGGAACTTTCAACTTCAAAATTTCCCTTGCACAGCTCCAACACCTATTCCTACTCATTATCCATTAACAATCTAGTACACAGTACATACATTAAGCAAAACTGCTATTTATCTTAAAATGGCAACAGTTATTGCGATCCCTCCTCGCCAAGAGCCACCACCAATGCTGTAATCAGGGAGCATGAGAAACACTGCCCCCACCTTAGAAATAATACACGCGCAACATTTTCCCCTGTCCACCTGCCCCTCCATATTAGTGTTTGGTGCCTCTTCCCTCATTTCCCTGCCCACCTTTCATTCTTAGCTCTCCTGCCAAAAAAAAAAAATACATCCAAAAACAAAAAAAGAAATGTTCCTTTAGGAAGCACTGTTCATAGTTAAAAAATAGAACTAAAAAACATATAGACTCCATCTACTTTACATTTCTCAGTAAAGTACATAGGCTCAATAAGATTTTCCAACATTTCCATTTGCATTTTGTGTTATGCTAATGGGAATATTGTGGCATTCATCCCCCGTTCCAGGGACTGGAACGGTGAATACCGGCCCAGCAGCCCAAGTCATCAGCCCAAGCGAAGCGAGGGTGGATAACAAGGTCTCCGGACCATTATACCCCCATTCCAGCCCTTGTAATGAGGGATGAAGGCCATTAGCACCCTAGGTTCCCAAAGCGGGAACCCGGGGTGCCAAAAAAGGATTTTTTGGCATCCCGTGTAGGAAGGAAAATCCTTTTCCAAGATGGCCACCACAGAAAGGGAAGGTGGGTTTCCATACAGGGCCCCTCTTTGCTTTCCATGGCAGCCTGCAGAAGGCGAAAAGAAAACCCAGTGACCATATTACTACGAGCACATTTTTCTTCCCTTTCAAACCTATCCCAATTTCAAACAACTTGACCACAAAGCCGGTCCCAGGTGGACATGGACACTTTAACCACATGTGTTGTCCCTCGTGGTCATGGCCAGTAGCCATATTGTCTGGATCATGACCTTATTCAATGACCCAGACAATGTGGCCACTTCTTAGAGCCACAAGCTACACCTCAGTCACCAAAGGTGTATCACTATTTTTTGTACCTACATTATGATACTAGTCAAAAAATAAAACACGGACACATTTGCAAAACCATGCTTTAAGGTCCTTGCCAATGCTCCTTACACAAGTTTCCTGGAAATCCACCCATGTTTTATTTTTTCAAAAGTGTCAAATGTATGTATATACAATAGTCATATAACTTAGCCCCCACTTGACAAAATATATTCAGACTTTAAAAAAACATGTACATGTAGATTTCAAATCTTTTTGCAAACTTTTGTGTAGATTCGTCAAATTGCACCACATTTACAACCTTTACAATATTTTGAGACCCCCTCTAATTTTGCCCCCTCTTGACAGAATCCTACCAGCCTTTGCAAAAACATTTATATCTAGATCTTTAATCGTTTTGCACACCTTTGTGTAGATTTGTCAAATGACAACACATTTATAAGCCTTTACAATATTTTGGGACCCCCCTCTAATTTTGCCTCCTCTTGACAAAAACCCACCAAACTTTGCAAAAACGTTTAAATCTAGATCTATTATCAATTTGCCAACTTAAGTGTAGATTTGTCAAATGGCACCTCATTTATAAGCCTTTACATTATTTTGGTACCCCCCCTCTAATTTTGACCCCTCTTGACAGAATCCCACCAAACTTTGGAAACCCATTCAGAATCGGGTTAAGAATATGAATACAAAATTTCATGCAGTATCAATAGGTGGCGCCAAATTTATAAGCCATCCAAGAACTGCTTTACACCAACCCTGTAATGTAGAGGTGCCTGCAAACTTCAAAGGACTGTTCGCAGACTTTTGTGGTGAAAAACGCCAGTTGTTTTCTTTTTGCTGCCAAATCCTATCCCATCCTTATCACCCCTCGCCTCCCCAGAGATTATTTGATAAAAGTTTGACAAGTGCAATGTGTTTTTTAATATGTTTTTACCGCAATGTCCACGGACACCAGCCGATGTCCGCAAATCCAAGATTGCGGGCACATTGAGAAAATGTGATGCACCTCACGATTCACTTCAACCAATCAGTGAACACATTGATTGTCCTCGGACATGATGTAGCCCCACTAGGCAATTGGTGTCCTGTCCGCGGAGTGAACACGGAAGTGTCTCCGTGGAGCGGACATAGATATCACTAATTTTTTGGGACCTACTTTTGGGTCGTTTTAAAAAAATGACAAAAGCACGTTTTCAGGACCAAGCTGCCGCTCCTGCCACAAATTTGGTGAAAATCTGTCCAGTGGTTTGGGCTTTAGGCATGAGCAAACTTTTTCTCCATTCAGTCTATGGGAAAAAAATAAATTTTGGGACACCCCTATAACTCCCCTCCCCCCCTTGACCAGACCTCATCAAACTTTGCAAAAAGATTCAGAGTGGGCGTATACTTTTTCTGCAACATTTGGTGAAGATTCGTCCATAGGGAGAAAAGTTATAACTCGTGAAAAGCATTGGCAAGGACATAAAAGCATGATTTTGCAAATGTGCCCGTGTTTTATTTTTTGACAAGTGTCATATTGTAGGTACAAAAAATTCTCATATACCTTTGGTGACTGAGGTATAGCCTGTGGCTGTGGGCAGTAGCCATATTGTCTGGGTCATGGCATAAGGTCATAACATGGACAATATGGCTATTGGCCATGACTGTGAGGGACGTAACATTGTGTTAAAGTGGCCATGTCCACCTGGGACCAGCTGTGTGGTAAAGTTATTCGAAAGTAGGATAGTTTTGAAAGGGAACAAAATTTGCTTGTGGTAATATGGTCGTAGGGTTCTGCAGGCTGCCATAGAAAGGGAAGAGGGGCTCTGTACAGAGCCCCACCTTCTCTTTCCATGGTGGCCACTGGCGTCCCACTGTAGGAAGGAAAATCCTTCCTCCCTACTGTAGGAAGAGAAATCTATTTTTTAGCACCCCGGCTTCCTGTTTTGGGAACCAGGGTTGCTAATGGCCTTTATCCCCCATTGCAGGAGTTGCAATGGAAGATAATGGTCCGGAGTCCTCGTTATTTATTTATTTATTCATTTATAACATGCTAAAGCCCGCAGACATCAGGGCGCACACAGACACACTTTGCTTGGGCCGACAACTTGGACTACCAGGCTTTTATCCCCTGTTGCTGATGAAAAATGGTGTTAATGTGGCCATGTCCACCTGGGACCGGCTATGTGGCAAAGTTATTCGAAAGTAGGATAGGTTTGAAAGTGAAAAAAATGTGCTTTAGCTAATATGGTATTAGGGTTCTGCAGGCTGCCATAGAAAGGGAAGAGGGGATCTGTACGGAGCACCGCCTTCTCTTTCCATGGTGGCAATCTTGGAAAAGGATTGTCCTTCCATCCTACAGCGAGATGCAGGAGGCGTCCCACTGTAGGAAGACATTTTTTTAGCACACCGGGGTACCGCTTTGTGCATTTCACTTTGGTATCTTAAGCCTTTGGTACACTCTCAACAGTGGTAAAGAACTGCCACACCCATGATTCTCTCTGGGTGCTGGAGGTAGGCACGTCCTCTACCTCATCTTCTTGGTCCTCTTCATTGTCTCTGGAAGGACTGCGCTTTTTCTGTTGTGCAGGTCACCCAGCTGGTGGTGGTGGCTCTTGGGGAGGAGGGCGGGCAATATCTGAGGCCATTTTTAAGAGAAATAGCGGTTTTACTAATAATCTTTCAAGTATGTGCTTTGCATTGGTTTGTTAATGGATAATGAGTAAGTATAGGTGTAGGAGCTGTGCAAGGGTAGATTTTGAGCTTGAAAGTTCCTAGATCAGTCGAAAAATGCAGTTCCACACAGTCTTCCAAGCATGGACCGGATTCCCGAAGTGCGGATGCCTTCGCAGACACATCATCAAGCTGCGTGCGAGCGCATGTTCACATGGCACTGTCTGGAAGGTCTGTGATGATATCAGACGTTTGTGGACATCGACAGATGCAAAAACAGTGGAGAAAGCTGCAAAAAGTGTATAGAAGAGTTAAAAATTATGCTATAAGTTGGGAAATGGCAGAGGTTTAAGGTGAAACATTGTATGTTGGACAGAGGTGTTGCTATATTGGGGTACGTTTGATATTAGTAAGTTGTAGGAAAATAGCATGCACTGGTAAAAACCCATGAAATTCAGTGAAAAAAATGTGTTAAAGGGACGTTATGGTTAAGTTGCACTGATAAAAACATATGAAATTCAACGAAAAAACTTTGTTAAAGGGACATTATGGTTAAGTTGCACTAATAAAAACCTTTGAAATTCAATGAAAAATCTTTTTTAGAGGGATGTTATGGTTACAAGTAAAACCAAAAAACCTCAGAAATTCGCAAATTATGGTAAGCTAAGCAACCATAACTTGCGCCACCACTGTGCACTGCTGAGACTAACACCCAGGACATCAAAGATGACATCACAAATGTCATTGAGGACATCACTAATGACATCACATATCTGAGTCACTTTTTTTTGTTCACTGGCATATCTAGACCAGGTGGTTTGTATCTAGACATTAACCATGTCATATGTTCTTAAAGTACGGTCCATACGGTTTAGTCTCAGCTGATGGTGCACATACATGGGGAAATAAGCAGGCCTCAAACACACATTTCATTAGTATACATGAAGATAAACTTTAATGTTATTAACATTTTCTGATGATGCTGTTTCTTTCTTCCTTACTTTAGTTTCCCTGTATGTGCCTTTGATTTGTATGCGTTGTGGTTCTTCATATGCATTGTTTGTACTAGAAAAAGTGTAGTACGTCTTGAATTGTTAGCTAGTTATTACATGTTTATCAATATTCAAAACTCGCATAAGGTAGCATTCATTAGTGTACTTTCCAAAATCACAAGATTATAAATATTGTACTTCTATGATGCATGCTGCAGCCATTGCCTATGTTTATATATGATTAGGTTCCTGTGTTAACAACACTCAAATACAATGTTGTTTAGATTAGTACATTCTTTAATCAATTAAGTAGTTCATGATATGTCTCCCAATCACCCCTGACATCTTGTAGGGACGTTTCATCAAAATGAATTTCACATGTGATATCATCCGTGTGTCATCAATAACATGTGTGATTTAATCTTTGATGTCCTGGGTGTTAATCTAAGCAGTGCATGGTGGTGGCGCGAGTTATGGTTGCTTAGCTTACCATAACTCGCAAATATCTGAGGTTTTACTTGTAACCATAACGTCCCTTTAACAAAGTTATTTCATTGAATTTCATAGGTTTTTATTAGTGCAACTTAACCATAACGTCCCTTTAACAAAGTTTTTTCACTGAATATATATATATATATATATATATGTATATATATATATATATATATATATATATATACGTTCAGTGAAAGAACTTAGTTAAAGGGACGTTATGAATACATGTAAAACTGAAACTCCCTGAAAGTCGCCAGTTATGGTATGCTAAGCAACCATAACTCGTGCCACCACCATGCACTGCTACGATTAACACCCAGGACATCAAAGATGACATTACAAATGGCATTGATAACATCACTGATGAAATCACATATCTGGGCCACTTGTTTTTGTTCACTGACATATCTAGACTAGTTATTTTTGTTCACTAACAGTGAGAATTTCAAAAATTCTAAAAGTGCTACATATCTAGACATTTATTTTCTCATATGTTCTTAAAGTATGATCTCAGCTCGTGGTACACATACATGGGGCAATACGCAGGCCTCAAACACACAATTAATTTGTGTACATGATGATCAACTCTAATGTTATTGTCATTTTCTGGTGATGTTGTTTCTTTCCTCCTTACTGGAGTTTCCCTGTATGTGCCTCAGATTTCTACGCATGGTCGCTCTGCTTATATATTGTTTGTAATAACACAAGTGTGTACTAAGTCTTGCAATGCTAGCTATTTATTCCAATTTTAACATTAGTCAAGTTGCTGATAGGTTTGCATTTATTATTTTACAGGCCAATATTTCCAGATTAAAAATATTGTACTCCTACGGTGCATGCTGCTCCCATTGCCTCTGTGTATGTATTATTATCGGTTCCTGCATTAACAACAACAATCCAATATAAGGTTTTGTTTAGATGAGTACATTTTTTAGTACATTAAATAGTTTAAGAGAGATCCCCTTACATCTTGCTACCAACATTGTAAACACAGCCCTTTGTAGGGACTTTACATCAAAATGTATTTCATATGTGATGATATTAGTGATGTCATCAATGACATTTGGGATGTCATCTCTGATGTCCAAGTGTTAGTCTTAGCAATGCACAATGGTGGTGTGTATGATGGTTGCTTAGCTTACCATAATTGGCACATTTCTGGGGGGTTTACGGTTTCACTTGTAACCATAGCACCCCTTTAACAATGTTTTTTCATTGAATTTCATAGGTTTTTATTAGTGCAACCATGTTTTTACCAGAGCACCCTTAATTGTCTACAAGTTACTTATAGTATACTCACACCCTATGTAGCAGCTTTAGAGACCACAGACAGTATGAAAGTCTGCGGACATCAGGTAGCCTTCCCAAAGCCCAGAAGCACAGAAGACAACAGAAAATGTTGTACCCTTCAATCAACAAACAAATATACATAAAACAACATTACTTATATTTACTACAACCAAATATACCTTTTTCTACAAATCATCATTTGAATATTTACAATTTTCTTTTTAATTTAGCACACATTATGATGCAATGAAACAAGCACAAACCATAACTGTGCACCTCATATTATCACTTCAATACTACTCTTCATACAGACTCACATACACCAGGCGTTCATTCCAAAACATTCCAAAACAAGTTGTTATCAAATAGTAAGCAACTGCATTAATCTCTCTATCATTACCATTCATTATATACACATTTCTTATAAGTAAAAAGCACTATTTTTTATTTTAACAGAAATGGCAAACACACTTGAGTGGTTGGAAGAAATGAGGGATGATAACATCTCTAATGGTAAATAATACATCTTCAATATAAACAAATAATGTAATTTATACAGAGCTAAGTGAAATAATAATGTCTTCTTTTCTTATAGTGCATACTTTACACAAAGAAACAACACTCCAATCTCATTATGGTGAATCTCAAGAATCCCAAAGAATATCTCTATCCCCAACTGTACATTATGAAATAATGATCTTGTCTGCAAATTGGATGAACTTAGTAATGACTTTAAGGAACTTTTAAATTATTTTAAAAATCATGTTATTAGAAATGTTGATTATCACTGTCCTTCTTGTAAGCGATATTCAATCAACACTACAGCTAAGTCAATGCCTAGTCTGGGATGCTGAGGAAAACCCTTATTGATGTATTTTTATGTCCAGTGCAATACTCTGGATGACAACCCTTGTATAACACCCCCCTCTTAGAATCCCCCTGACCCCAGTGAGCCAAGAAGTAGGTTTGTTTTGCAAATTTAAAAGGTTTATTTGGACAATTCAACAATATATATCTATCACACTTTATAAATAAATTGATAACTGATATCACACTTCAGAATATGACCGTGATCAACAATGGATAATGTTACAGGGGTACACTGATTTGGTTACTTAGGAGTAGTATAGAGGATGAGGTAGCTGAAAATGCTTGATGGTTTCAAGGAAATGCAAGGCGGAATAAAATGCAGTACAGAAATAACATGTTATGATTTTACAAGAGATAATATGTTCACTTTTCCCCTGGTGGTAATTCCTCCCCCCCCTATATGCAATGCAAGGAGATGGAAGTAACCCACACAGTCTTCAGGAATACAATCAAATACAATACGGAATTCAGTTCCCCCCCCCAAGCAAGCTTAGACAACAGGTATGCTTTTTAAAACACAGGCCCAAAATGCTTTTAAATGTGATGGCAATGGATGGGAAAATGTGCTAACTGATTTTGATTCCCTCTAGAGATTCAGGGTGAGTGAGAGATGCTTGTTGGTATTAGTTCAGGCTCACTTTAGCAATGCTCTATGAGTTATTACCAGGTTGCAAACGGATTTTAACAAAGGAAAGAATGGAGCTGCTATTTAGCCAAGTGGAGAAATTGAGCCAAATCGCAAATCGCGGTAAATTTCGCGAGTGCGTAAATCGCGATTGCGGTAAAAGTATAGGGAGTAGGAAGTCGGTTCTAGGTTCGTTGGAAAGCCTAAGATGAAAGTTAAATTCCGTTCCTAGCCCAAACGGTTCCAGAGATATGGACGATTTAATAAAGGTAGATTTTCGGATTTAAAGTAAAACTCAAAATGACAGGTGACAGCTTGCAGCTGCAGAATTGACAGGTGACAGTTGTGCAGCTTTAAAAATGACAGATGACACGATTTCTAGGAGGCAGTTCTACTTAGGTTAAAATAGCTTGAATTAGATTATTTTAACTAAGAGATTGGTTCTGCACAGTTCTGCTAGGTACTCACAATATAAATTTGAACTAGGCCTCGTCACGGATCTGGTCAACACGTCCGGCGGCGGTTCTGTCTGCTCAGCGGGTCAATCAGGCACCGGTTCTGCTCACAGCGATCCGGATCTCTGGTTCTGCTCACAGCGTTCTGGGTCAGCTCTGCTCTGCTGGTCTAGCCTCTCTGGATACAGCGGCCTCTGGTTCTGGATACTGCTCTGCTTTCCGGTCCGGATCAAGTGGATTCTGGATGTAACACTGCTTTCTGGGTACTGGCAAAAGTTCTTGGCAAAAGAATTCAGACAGCTCGCCCGGCTGTGGAATACTTTGCAAATGATTTTAAGGATGCTGAGGCATCTGTTTAGGCCCTTGCTTTACGTTCTGAAGTAAATTTCTGGTCTCTGAAGATTGATGGATGTGAAGTCTGGAGTCTCCCGGCAGAGCGTCCAGCAGAAAATGGAATTGAATGTCTCTACCTGTCCCAGCAGTCTCTTTTTATGTGTTTTGGAAGTGGGTGTGTGCGTGGCATAACTGAGCCTGCCCCTCTCTACTTGTCATTGGCCCAATTCTCCCCTCTCCCATGATTGGGGGAAGGGAATGTGAGTCAGAGTGATGAGGTCTGTTTATGGGTCAGGGGATCCTCCCCTGGTCAATTTGCCCATAAATCTATATTTGATTCAAATACATATTTCCCAGATACACAATTTGTTGAAATTACATGTACACATTATATATTCCTTATGGTCCATGCTTGTCCGCCTCTGATCTTCCTGGGGGCTTGCATTCAAAAATGACAACATTTTGCGCTTTTTGACTGGTTTACCAATATCGGACATTTACCAAAAATTACACACATGTGCGCAAGGAGTATGGACATTAATTGATGAAGTGTCAGATTTTTAACATGCAGACATTTGGAGTAAGACCCTTTTTTCCGCTAGCAACCCCCCAGCATACACCACAGGGTCCTAACACCTCTTAAAACTTCCTAACACCTCTTTCGATCCATCTTTTTTTTAAATTATGCTCTGGCCCAGATGGGTGTGGTTTAGGTTCCACAGCACATGGGGGAAGCTTCTGTCTGCCCCCGCCTCCAGCTTGGGTGGCTCCCAGAGGCACTTCTCCTCCCACTTCTCCCAAGAGGAAGCCACTTTACGCCCCCCCCAATATAACATTTGCCTGAGTCCAGGACAAGGCTTTGTTCAACCTCCTGCGGTGCCCCTCCCCTAATCTAATCAGAGAGGTGTCAACTCCTTTTGGTGGGGAAGCAGGATGCAGCTAGGCCTGGGAAGAGTGGCTGAGCAGGTTTCTCCTGTCGGGGGTAGTTGTCAGGCAGAATTCAGCTAAATGTCACTTTAGTACCCAGTTTAAATCAAACTTACAATTTTTACCTATACATTAAATAATTACTTCCTTCAAGTCATTTCAGAATATAGTTTTACATTGTATCCACCTCTTAGCAAGTCTTTCCTTGGTCTGGTTTTGGTTCCTCTGTTCAGTTTTACACAAAAGTCTGGTGGTTTTAAAATGCCGGCTTTCTGATAGTGGTGAGTACCGGTATTGCAACCATTTTTGGGATTAAGAAAATGAATTCCCCACAGTTCTGTGTTGCTTTTTGGCAATCAGCATTGCCATTCCCAATGGTTTCAGGCTACTGTGTGTGTAGCCCAATGGTGGTTTTAGGCAGTGCCCTCCTGTGCTCACAACATAGGCAAAAATGGGTGGCAGCCTATTCTTCATGTTTTCCCTGTGCACTCTCTGGGGAGTTCTGGCCATCATGATGTTTTCCATGCCAGTACTGCACAGTTTTATGGTAGGGCTTGGATGCATGGGTAAAAACATCCCACATTCTTGTACCTGTCCCTGTTACCCCCCAGCAATCTCCCCCATCAAATTCCCTGAAGGAAAATGAAAGATGATTTGATGAAACTTCACTCCCTCCTTCCCCTGATGATCATTGTATAGAAATTCCAAATTTTCCCATTTATGTTTCCCATTCGAATATCCCATCCCTTTAATAAATAACTGCATTTTTATACTATAAATATCTTGTATACTGTTCTGTCATATTGTTTTGTGTGTAAAAACCCAAATCAATAGTCCACAGACTACATGACTGTCCGATGTGTCCTTATGAAAAATGGGGTGTCCGCAGACATATCGCTGTGTCCGAACAAGTATGTTATTGAATGACGCACTTTTAATTAGCCCACCGACAGCGCGCCAGTTTGAAGACATCCATGAGCATGGGCCCAGCAGTCTCCCACTCAATGCTGTCCGCGGACAACCGTCAGCATCACGGATGTCCAGGGATGTTATCATGTGCCCGTGTGGCTTGACGGCCTGTCCGCAGATGGTCTTCATGACGGCAGACAGTTTGAAACTACATTTGTCAGCCAATCTAGTGTGTTTTAAGTTGAATAGTTACCCTTCAAGTGCTCTAAAACCCCTTCTTAGTTGATCTGTCAACTTTTTACAACTTTCTTAGTCCTATTTTCAACTCGATAGTGCGCAGACAAACATGCGATCCGCGGACAGTTGCTCTGCAGGGCCCCACCCTTTACTTTCAGTCAATCTAAATCTGTCTCTCCTGGAGAGACCAGCTGATAGCACCTACTTTGCAGAACAGCTACATTTGCAGCAATGGCATCTGTTATGGTCATTCGGCCTCCCCAGCCACTACCACCACCGCAACCACCTGTAGCACCTGTAGTTGGGAACAGGCGTGGCATTGTATAAGAGGATGAAGAGGAAGAGCAAGAAGAGGTAGGGGAAGTGTCTACCTTGAATGCCCAGAGTGAGTCATGGGTGTGGCAGTTTTTCAACATTGTTGGGGGTGTACTGAATGCTCAAGCAGCCAAGATGAGATGCACTGAGTGCAGGGTCGTACTCAGTCATGGAAAACCTGGGCTGTACTCCTATGGGGCCACTTCCATGCATCATCACACATGATCCAACCACCCGGGTGCTCTGATAAAGTCTGCTCCTTTCTAAGGGAGAAGCAGGCTGAGGAGCTCTTCCCTATCTTCGTCAACCGCTCCTTCCACTAAACAGACGACTCCTCTGGAGTCGGCTGCCTCACAGGCCATACAGAACGCTGTTGACCCTTACCTTCCAAGGGTCACAGTGCTATCTTTGTACTGCAACACACCAATCTGCAAGGGGGAGAAGTTTCAAAGTTCTTTCGAGGCTGCAGTCAAGGCGCATGAGAAACACTGCCACCTACCTTAAATTTATGGCTCACCCAACATCTTCCCCTGTCCACCTGCCCCTGCCCCTGCCCCTCCATCTCTGTGGTTGGGGTCCTTTCTCTCCCTTCCCTCCCCCACCTTAACTTGCCTCTCCAAAAACAAAAAAAGCAAAAGCCAAAAAGTTATAAAAAACCAAAAACACAAAAAAGGTTCCTTTAGGAGCCATGCTTCACAGTTAAAAAAATAGAAGTAAATAAAAAAGTCACAGCACCTTTTGCAGCCTGCTTAGTCCATGGACAGTTTGATAGTCCACGGACATCTGTAATAACCAGGTGTGGGGTGGGGGAATTAAAATCAAAACTTGTTTCTGGTTAAAACTGGTGGCAGTTAATATAACCTTTTTTTCTCTTTCTGGCTCTTATTTATTTTTGTATTATTTGGTTTTATATACTATTTTCACACAAAATGCTTCTAATTTTTTTCCAGTTTTCCTTTTTGTTTACTCCAACTACTACAAAAGACTAGAATCCATATTGTTGTGTTCACAGAAACTGCTTCAATGTATTTTAAAAATTTTCTAGTAAAATCAGATTGCCATCATCAGTCAGATGCACTCCATCTTTATGAAAAAGGTTTACACTATCAAATTTGATATTTCATTATCAAAAGATGACATGCCAACATCCCACAAAAAAGCACATGCAGCTTTGTTAACATTGCGCCTTTGATGGCCAAACAAATGTAAACGTTTCCACTTTTGTCTCTAGGTGAACCATCAAAAATACATTTTTGAATGTGGAAATAGTTACATAAACTTTCTAAATGTATCCTTTATGGCAATCTGTAATGAAATTCCAGTGACACAGCCCAAACTATTGCCTCCACAGTGAACAACAATGATGTCTGGATGCTTCAAATTAACCATACTCTCACAAGCAATTCCGCCCAAATAATTCCATGAACTCATACCATGAAACTTGTAATTGTTCTAATCCAAAATTGTAAGATAATCCACAGTGCTCTGAATAGACCTTCAGCTAGTGGAGTCACCCAGAATCCATACACTATGCTTCTGCAAAGACATATCCATAGCCGTCTTCAGTACACTTAACAAACAAAACTCCTGCTGCTACCCTGTCTTCTGTACAGCACAGCCAAGAAACGTGATTGGCTAATCCCAGGTGTCCACGGACATCATGACTGTCTGCAGTCTCTGCAGTTCCATTTCCATACCAGGCATCCTCAAAGGACCCTGATGGCACATGCAGCATCCGCGGACCACACCGGTGTCCACAGACCCCGTAGTAAGGGACAGCCCTAATACCCATTCTACTTTCATGTTTGTAACATTCCCTCAATGGCTACTTTTAAACAGTCACCCATCCAACCACCAATCATATCCAGAAACTCCACACCTAACTCTGGCATCTCAGTTCAACACTTCAGATGTACACTTAAGGTCTAAGAGCACATATCTCCTGTTAATCACAGCCACCTGCATCTAAAATTACTGTGAAACTTTCCAAGATTTCTACTTTCAGATTCAACAACATCTGCATCTAAGAAGACATAGCACAGGTATGCTTATATTTTTTAAAGAATTATTCTTCAAGACTTACAAATACATACTTATACAGGGTTTCTGCCACTCACCCTGTAAACATCTTCTCAATAAACATACTCTCTTTTTAACCACTCTATCAAATGTCATATATGATAGCACTCTGCACCTGGTTATATCAAGTGGCAGTTACCTACATGCACTGCCATTATATTAAAGTTCCACAAACCAAGTGTTACTTAAACATGTTCTACTAATCTTTCACGTAATTTTCCTTTGTTTTACAAAATTTCCTCAACATCCTCATAAAAATGAACACTTTTAAATGCACACCATTTTCCATTTCCTATTACATATAATCATCAAACTTTCCAACCATTCTCATTAGATCCCTTATAGGGCCACCATTCTCCACCTGCTCTCACATACGTGTATGCTGCCAAACGCCCAATTCATCAAATGTGTTGGACAGTGCAAAGTGACTTTACACTGCTAAAAAGTGACTTTGCACTTCCAACACAAAACCTGAGCTATGATACTGTGCAAAGTGCATTTTTCCAGCACAAAGTCAATGCAAAGTCACTTTATACTGCAATAATGACTTTGCACTGACTTTCCACTGCAAAAATACACTTTGCACAGTTCCATGAATCAGAGTTTCTATTGGTAGTACAAACTCACCTTTTAACAGTGCAAAGTCACTTTCCACTGTACAAACAACTACATTATTCAGGTGCAAAGTATCCATATACAACACTTCTCTTTACATATAAACTATTGTTCTTTTCCAATCCCTTCTATAAGACACCAAACACTGCTCCAACTACAATATGACATTGAATTACCACTAGGCCACACTTTCCCTATTCTTTAAAAACACTGCAACACATTACAAATACATTGCACCACAAACACAGCACTTCTCATTAAAATTACCAGCACAAAAAAAGCCTAGATATGCATCTTTTTAAACACCCATTTTTCCCCTATACCTTATAATGTCCTAAACAACACTACTCAAAGGGCCTCATTATGGGGTTGCCTGTAAAACCTGCTGGTAGCCGGCGTGTTGCCATCAACCCCGCATTACTGTTATGACCAGTAGACATCCGATGCTACCAAAATATCACAATCAGCGTCAGTACACTAAGTTTCCATTCCCATACAGTTCTATAGGACTTCATGGGAATGGGAACCATGAGGCACCGGCACCATAAGTAACAATGCCGATGCTTCAGTGTAAAGCTTGAAGGTAGCAGCCTCAACTGCCATCAGGTAAGACCTGCCGGGAGTACAGTGCCCTCACTGCTACACACAGTGACCCAGTCCAGAAAAGCTGCCAGTAACTTTTTATCAGTATCTTTAACTACAGACTAGATTGTTCATAATGAGAGCCATAGTCCAATTACTCTAATAACATACTTAATATACTTTACTACACCACCCATAACCCACCTTGATTAACTTTTTTTCCCCCAACAACTTCTACTACCATAATAAATAACAAACTCTCTTATTAAAAGTGCTTTGCCATTACCATATATACCCACTAACTTTATTTTACAATTACAGGAAAAAAAGAAAATTGAGGAAAACAGCTACTGAAGAAAGAACACTCTTCACATCCTACAAAGTAAGGACATTAGTACGGCATGTACATCGCTATAATTGTAACAATGTACTTTCACTATATATTAGCCTAGAGTATTCTTTTCTACTCCCCAACATCGTATTTCACTTTTACTCATTATATTGCAACATACACACTATTTCAATTCCCATCTAAACACTGTTCTTAAATATAAAACACTTCTCATTCCTTACTACCTAACAACACATCCATCTCTCAACAATGTCTATACCACAATGTATTTATTTATTTGAATTTGTAGAGCATGAAGCAGCCCGGGGGCATTGTGGCACTTGTTACAGACATAAGCTTAGTTACAGGCAAGGAACAGTAGCAATTTTGAATACAGGCATTTTACAGGAGAAAAACATACAATGTGTTAGACGAAAAGGGAAGTTTTTAATTATTTTCGGAAGGCAAGGAGAGAGTTTTCTGCTCTGATCTCTGAGGGTAGAGTGTTCCATAGCTTGGCGGTGCTGTAAGATTGAGGCATTTGTGGGTGAGGGTAAGGATTTTAAATGTGATGCAATCTTTAACCAGGAGCCAGTGGGCTTCCTGTCTGGCAAGGAAGATATGTTCCCTTTTGGGGAGGCTCAGTGCTGCTCTTAGCGCATTATTTTGTGTTTTGGAGTCCGTTTAGATTTTTTGTAGATGTACCTGCTAGAAGGGCATTACAGTAGTCTAGTTGTGTACCAATGGTAGCTCTAGCTATTGATAGACAATTGGGCTTGGATAGGTATGGTTTTACAGCGTTAATGAGTTTAGTGGAATGAGCTGATGCAGAAGTGATGTCGCTAACCTGCCTAGTCATGGATAGTGTTTAATCTATGTATACCCCAAGGGTATTGACAGATGTGGAGACAGGGATGATAGTATTGTCAATGGTGAAGTGGAGTACAGTTTGTCAAGTTTGGCTAATGTATTTTTTTGACCTAGTATGATGATTTCGGTCTTCTCCCCGTTGAGGCAGAGGCCGTTGGCTCCCATCCAGGCCTGAATGGTGGTGTATATGGTATGGAGTGCTTCGGAGTCTCTGTTGTATGAGACGGTGAGAGGTAGGAGTACCTGAGTATTGTCCGCGTAATTATTGTACGCAATACCCAGAGCGTTAAGTTCATCAAAGAGGGGCTTTGTAAATAAATTGTATAAAGTGGGTGCTGTGCAAGAGCCTTGTGGGACTTATCAGTGGATAGTGGTCGGGGCTGCATTGGCTATGTTGGAGAATATGTTCATTGCCCTGCCTTCCAAGAAGGAGGTGACCCACAGAGCTGCTTCATTGGAGAAGTTAGCTGATTGGGTGAGGTGTGAGGTGAGTGTCTTGTGGTCCACCTAATCAAAAGCCACCGAGAGGTCTAGCAGTAACAAGAGGGCTTTGTCCATGATTTGGGTGATCTGATTTTTGAGGTCAACCAAAGCTGTTTTGGTGCCGTGACCTTTGCGGAACCCAGATTGTCTAGTCCCGAGAATGGAGTGAGTTTCAAGGAAATGTTGGATTTGGCAATGGGCAGCTTTGTCCAGGATCTTAAGAAGGAAAGATACAGTGGTTATGGGTCGATAGTTATTAGGCTGTGTAGGCTGTTTTAGAAGGGGGCATACCCATGCTTCTTTAGAGCTTACAGGGATAGTGCCAATTCTGAAGGAGGCATTAATGAAGGCTGTTAGTAACAGGGCAAGGAGATCAGCGCAGTCCTTAATAAGCTTAGGTGGACACATGGGTGTAATTTAAGGGGGTAACAGCAGTGTTTGTCCTGCCCAACTTCATGGCACACCATTTTGTCCCCATTCATTTGGCTGGGGCACCTTTTTTTCAGATGTCATTTCCCCCCCAACATTTTCACCAAAGTTACTCCACTGGGTGGACAGATGTCCTCTTAGCACATGGAAGGTTTAAGGTTTTTGAGGAGGTTGATGACTTCAGGTTCAGTGATGTCTCTGAAAGAGAAGAGAGGTTTAGTATTGTGAGGTGGAGGGGGTGGGATCAGGTAGTAAGGACCCAATATGGTGGGTTAGGGCTTTGTAATGGTCCTGATTCTTTTTTTTTTTTAAGTAGATCAATTTTATTTTGAATGCCAGATTGAATACTAGCACAGAAGGATTCATCTTTGATGATATCATCTGGGATATTAGGAGGAGAGATGAGTGAATTGAACATAGCGGAGATTTCCGTAGATTGTGAGTTGGCATTAGTGATTTGGGCATTGAAGGAACTGGCTTTAGCTCTGGTGATAGCATCTTTGTCCTGTCGAGAGATTAGGTTAAAACAGTTCTCTGTGTTATGGCTAGGGTTGGTTTGCCAATTTGTCAGTGCTTCCCTTTTGCTGGAGCGCAGTGATTGCAGTTCTTCAGTGAACCAGGAGTTGGAGTGTAGTGACTCTTTTCCTTTTTACATTCAAGTGGTGCTCTGGAGTTGATGGCTTTGGAGAGGGTCTCTCTGTAAATGGCCGCTAGGGTGTCAGGATTGTTGGAGAACGGGGGGCTATTGTTCGGATATCGAGGTAGGGGCCAAGGTTGTCCTGTGTGATTTTTTTGGAGCTTCTCACTTGAGAGCAGCTGGGGCTGGTGTGAGGATTTTAGGTGTGGAAGTGGTATGTAAGGTGAATTTGATACAGTTGTGATCATCCATTGGAAGGGCTGTGTTGGATGTGATAGTGGTGAGACAATTATGGTCTGCAACCCAATCAAGGGTGCAGCCTTTGGTGTGTGTGGGGCTTGAGAATTTGTGTGTGAATCCAAGATTGTTAAGCTCTTTAGTGAGGGTGTCAGCAACTTTGTCTTGAGAGTCATTGAGTCCTAGGTTTAAGTCTCCAAGGAGAATGGTCTTAGTAGAACCTTTGATGTTATCTCTAAGTAGATGGATGAGGGGTCCCTGGAAGTCTGATGGGAGGCCAGGGGGACGATAAAGTATGTGTATGTAGATGGTGCTATTTGGCGAATGTGTAAGCTTAACAGATAGGATGTCGGAGTTGCTATCCCATGGGTGACTGATAGGTCTGATGGAGAGGGACTCTTTGAAGATGAGGGCTACTCCTACACCTATGCAAACTGGTCTTTCTTGTCTGAGGATTGTATAATCAGGTGGCAGTGCAAGAGTGATGGCAGGGCCGGAAGTAGAACCTTTGATGTTATCGCTAAGTAGATGGATGAGGTGTCCCTGGAAGTTTGATGGGAGGCCAGAGGGACAATAATTATGTGTATGTTGATGGTGCTATTTGGGGAAAGTGTAAGCTTAACAGATAGGATGTCGGAGTTGCTACCCCATGGGTGACTGATAGGTCTGATGGAGAGGGATTCTATGAAGATGAGGGCTACTCCTCCACCGATGGGAGCTGGTCTGTCTTGTCTGAAGATTGTATAATCAGGTGGTAGTGCAAGAGTGATGGCAGGGCCGGAAGCTTTGTGTAGCCAGGTTTCTGTTATGGCCAGTAGGTCAAGGTTATGGTTGGTTAAGAGGTTGTGTATTTCAAGGGCATGAGTAGGAAGTGAGCGAACATTAAGGAGGGCACATTTAATATGTGGAGTGGGAACATTTTAATTTAGTCTCTGGTCGTAGGGATACTACCTGCATGAGGCGAAATGAGTGGCGTAGGTGTATGTATGTGTGTGCGAATGAGTTCGAAGTGTGGGGTGCATATGTGGATGGAGCGGGAACCTAGGCAAAGATTACGGTGGGCTGTTGAGGTATGAAAGTGACTGAGATCAAGTGGTTGGGTTCTGGCTCTAAGTCTGGTGTATCTGGTGAATAGTAGACATGAGGTAGCTGTGTGTGTGTAAGCAGGCTGTTGAGTGGAGGTGAACGTAGGCATGGTGGCGTGAAAGGAGAGTGCAGGGGTGGTGTGGTGCAGGGGTGGGGAGTAGGGGAAGTTGGTGAATGTAGTGATATGGTGGAGTGTGGATAGAGTGAGTAAGAGATCAAATACTGTGTTAATAGTGGTATGGCGACAGTTGAGGATCTTACAGGGGAACTCACTTATGACTTTGGGTAGCATGGTGTTTACTTCCTTAATGTACCATACCCCTATGTACTTAAGATCCTAATTCCAACGCAACCATTCTTTAAGTTCAAAATCACTACTACACACTGGCACACATAGACAAACCTCTTCCACCCTTTTATATTACACCTACACAACCCTCATACCTATGCAGTACATCACACTCAGTTGATTCCTAATTCATGGACGACGACGATAGTGGTCCCTGTTAGGAAAGATTTCATAATTGTAGGTAATTTTCCTTCCATGTGGCAACCCCCACACTTTTTGCTGTTGTTTTACACCCTGATCTAGACTTTGCCGGAGAAGCACAGCCTTCTGCCGCACTCCTCTGGGCTTTCGCTCCATTCTTACAGGGAAACTGAAATGCCCTTAAGACAGTCAGTACCGGGAGACTTTGTTTCCCTTAGTCCTTTCCTCATGTTGCAGCTTTTGAGCAACATGAAACAAGAGTGCACCGTAACTTACATTACCGCGCTCTTGGATCTCTGGTCATTCCAATGGCCCTAGAAACTCTCGCTGGACTTATGATGAAATGTGCAAGTGTGTCACGGACGGGACTGGTGGCAGCTATTGTTTCTTTGTGTTTTGAACCCCTTTTTGTCATGTTAACCACGCTTCCCGCGTTTGGCCCAAATGGGTGGCCTGGCCTCCAAAATGGCCATGCCACGAGGTTCTTTGTCCTGTCCGCTGACAGTCTTGCCCCTTCACCTTCCCCCATGTCGAGCCGACCCGGGGCAGCCCTTATTTGGTCATGCACTTTCCCGTGAAACACAACGCTTTCGCGGGCTTCTGCATGCCTTGTGTGTGCCTCCAGGATGTGGGCTGGGATGTCTGTTCCAAATACACATCCTGGGTGCCAGAGAGTCTAGAGTGTCTTGAATGCCTGGGACCATCGTGGTCTGTGATAGGTCCACGTACGGTGTGAGTGTTTTGTGAGCAGATCTCCCATTGGGTCCTCTCCGTTTTGGCGTGAAGGGAACTCTGGATAAGAGGGGGCTGGAAACACCACTACCATGTCTATCTCCTGAGTTCTCACGAACAAAGGATAAGGAGCCAAGTATCCTGCAACTAAGAAGCTGAGTCGAGGAATCGCTGGTGACCCGCTGAAGGTTTGGCACCCTGCACTGCTGTCGTCCTGTGAGACTCCTCTGCCTCTGATCGAACAAGAAGGCCTGTACTGGCGATTTGACTCTTTAGAATAGTGGGAACAACTATTCTCGGCATCTTCACCAAACCCTGTATGTAAGCCTTCGGAAGCGTCCCTGGGCCATCCAGTGGACTGACCAGCCTTCGCAGGAACCTTGCTCTGTCACCGCCGTCTGGCTTACTGCTAATCCTGTGTCCTCGGCACTCTCACACGATTCGTACACTTGGCATTCCGAGGTCTGAAGTGAGACGTGTGCTTTGGGACCGGAATACCTGTGGTTGCCGAGTTGCCCTGCTGTGGTAACAAACCTGTGCGTGTTCGCTGCATTTGGGACACCCTCGACCCTAACTCCTACTGTCGCGGAATCTACACGGCATCGAGACATCCTGCTGATCGCATCTGAAACGGAACCGGAGAAGCCTGGGTCTGCCTGCATCGGGGACCAGTGAGTAGTCAATACCCTAACCGGGCGCCCTCCTGCAGGAGCCTGTGGCTCTCCACCACTGTCGTAAACAGCAACCCTTTTCCGCACTTGCGCCATGCTTCTGCCCACAAGTGGAGGCCACACTTGAGTAGCGGGGAACTGTTCATCATCGTTTTGTTCACCTCTCTGAACTGCCTGATCTTCCTGAAGAGACTCTCCTTTGCCCGTTGGCACCCGCGTGTGCAGGTACTTTTGAGCACAAGGCTCCACTCTTCGTAGGGCTCGGACTTCCTTCTAGTTAGGTGGCCTCTGATGTCGAACTGGGTCTAACGATTACTTGCACTGCCTGTTTTCCTCCCCATCTAGGTGGTCTGCATATTTCGTGCTTCTAACTCTTTAGAACCCTTGGTCTTGTATATATATTGTATTGCTTGTGATGTTTTGGTTTATTGGAGTTTTACCGTGATTCATTACTATGGTCGATGTTACAAAGGCCTTGTAATAAATGTGTCTATATTTTTAATATAACACCTGTCTGGAGTAATTTGTAAGCGTCCTTGCTTTGTGTGCTCATTGCGGCCTTTCAGTCTCCCTCACCCCTCTTGAGACCTAGTCTTGACTGCCGCCATCGCTAGCCTGATTGGTCTGGCTTGTCCAGAGGTTACCCTGTTCCAAGACACTAGGCTGGCCTTATGAAACTCTGCTCCTCCACGACAGAGTTCAGAAACCCATCTTAACAGTCCCAATCTATAAAAAGGGAAACAAAAGCGACCCACAAAACTATCGACCTGTTGCATTGCTGGATCCCATAGGGAAGGTATTTGGGACTTTGCTATTGAAAAACTTCCAAGTGTGGGAAAAACAGGCTGACTGTAATGACCAATTCCAATCGGGTTTCAAAAAACATTCAGGAACATCAATTAACATTCTTGTACTAAGTGTTTTAAAGAGTGAAGTCCTGGAGGGTGGCCCACGTTTCTTTGTCACCTTTATTGACCTAACCCAAGCTTTCGACCGAGTTGACAGACAGCGATTGTGGGCAAAACTCGAGGCTTGGAACTGCCCTAAAGATCTATTAGCACCAATTAAAGCCCTATACTCCAAGACGTCCATGAAAGAGCACCTAATCCAACAAGGTGATTTATCTTCAGAGATACCAATTGCAAGAGGCGTCAAGCAAGGATGCCCCTTAGCCCCAGCTCTCTTCTTGGCTTACTTGGGTGATTAAAAGGACTCCAAAATGGCAGTACGTTCATTCCCGCCAAAGCTGGGAGAGACAAAGATCTCCCGCTTATTATACGCAGATGATCTAATTTTATTCAACCATACACCTATCGGCTTGCAGCGACAATTGAACAACCTTCAAGATTACATCGCGGGTAACAACTTAGAGGTCAACAAGGAAAAAACTGAAATCATGATACTAGAACCTTCTTAAAAAAATAGATAATAACAAATAACACCTTGAAGGAACATCAATAGAGAAGGTACAGAATTTCAAATATTTGGGAGTCATGATGGACAGCTCCAAATGTGTAAACTCTATGCAACTGGCAATGCGAGATAAAATCAAAAAACTGGCGGCACAGGCCAAAGTTATCGACAGAAAATGTGGCAGTTACTCCATGATTCCGATAATCAACTTGGTGCCTTCTCTAACGTACGGGGCAGACGCAATGCCGAACATCCCATGCGAGATATGGCCTAAACTGGAGGCCCTCTTCTGGAGAACGGTTTTAGGCCTTCCCAATTCAACATCAGCAGTGGCAATCTGACGAGAATTTAGCCTACTTTCTTTACAAGGCACGGTTAGCTGTAACTCTCTGATGCTCTATAGGGAATGCTTGATGCCAAACTGCAATTTCATCTATAACATGATAAATCAAGAATTGTCAGGTCATTAAAGTAAAATGCTTACACAATGAAGAAATGTCAATATAACTCTTTTAGACTCAATCGAAAGTGGAGAGGAAGAGCTGATCCACAACCCAGTCAGAGTCCTAAAGAAGTTAAAGGAACTAGACTGGATTCGGACACTAGAGACAGCATAATCTAGAAGTAAACAAACATGGACAAACAAAAGCAGACTGAGTAAAGAACATAACACTATATCTTCCAATGTTAACATAGCCACAGTAAAACAATCAAAATAATTAATTCTACAAAATAATGGCCCCCAAAAGACAATCTTATAAAGACAGCAAAAAAGTCACAATCTACCCTTAAGAAGCGCTGCAGAAAACTAATCCTCAAAGCTCTAATTTACAGTGCATTACTACTAAAGAGGAAGTTGCTCATATTAATATTAAAAAGGATGAAACCACTAACTAAATTAATCAATAAATTACAAATAGTACTTCTAAACATGTGCAATTTCAACATAGATACCTTTTCAAATTTCAGTGGATTCAATGGATTCACACAAGCAGCACAGAACCATATTTCAATGAAGATGCTTATAAACAAGAACAAAAAACAGTAATGGCCAAGGCTATGTAAGGGTAGGAGACAACATTATGGCAAAAGAAACCCTTATAGATAAAACTTCTGCAACAAACTTTCAACCCAATGTTCCTTTTGCCCAAAAAACTGTCCAGTGTACAATGGACCTGCAGCACAATATGTAATGTATGACAACAATCCTTCAAATCTTCACAACAATTCCTGAATCACTATGTGAAAATAAAAGACAAAAGTAGAATAAAAACTTTACAAACCATGGACTCCTGCCAGGTGGGCATCCACACAGGACTGCGAGGACATTCATTGGCTTGCATTTCAGGAACTGCTTGCAAAAGCACATTCCAGAACATCAAAATGTTAGCAACACACCATTCTGCTACCCAAAATCGTGTGCATAGACTATGCTATGAAGAAAAAAGTACTGCTCTAGAACTGCTTTCCGCCGAGGAGAGATCCGACCCCTGAGACTCCTGTGGCGCCTTAGCGGCTGAGAAGAGGTGAGAGGTGGAGCTCTACCGGCCCGTCAGATGAGCACAGGCCGCTGCCCAGGGCCACGAAGTGGCAGAAGGAGAGAGAGCCCTCAGTCGCGTGTAATCCTAGACACGCCCGGGCTCGGCTTGCGATTCCAATCAGACTGATGTCTGGTCCTGAGGAGAGTCGGCTGGTCCTGCCACCAAGTGACCAATCAAAGCCCCATACGAGGCAGAGAACCAAAAAAAATGTCCGAGATGTGGACTCCGTCACTAATTGTAAACAGCAACAGCATATTGGAGGAGGTTAGGCTTTGCGTGACTGACGGTCCTAGCCTCCCCCCTCTTAAAGTGACAGCCACTGATATTGGATTATGCAATAGTACAAAGGCAGAAAATCAAACAACCGTGCTGCTAGATATACAGCATGAGCTGACCCCCGAAAGGTTTAGCTGTTATTAAAGTAATCAAGAGGCCAACCAACTCAGTACCTCATAACCAACATTTGATTTAACAGCCTGCACTGATAAAACCGAATCAGAGGATAACGCCATGCATCAGATTTCCTGGAGCAACAAAAACGCTATTAAGACGGAATACTCCCAATTTGAAGCTTAAGAAAATTGTGTAGAGATAACCAAAAGAGACATAACAACTGAAATAACCCATGAAAATGATCATAGAGATCCCTGCATGGCACGGCCACACAAAAGGAGAGAGCCATGAAGGCTAAAGAGCTATGGAAACATCACTACCAAAGAATGACAAAATCAGAGCTTCATGCAAAGACAGTTGCGCCGCTTAGCCATGGAAGCTTCGAACGTCTCTCGCTCAACTTGACGGAAATCGAAGCTCTGATGGAACTCCAAGAAACCAACTACGGATGACACAACGATGGGTGCTACAATGATGGGTGCTGCACCAATTAAGAAATGTAAACGAAGAAGGCTGATGTGAACGGCAGGAAAAAAACAGCCAACATCAATGCGCCTACCTGTGCTTGCCCATCAAAACCCAAGAACAGCAGGAGTCCATAGCCACCACTATGGTCGATCTACAAAATATGCTTATAGCAGTATAAACTTAACGATGATCCCATATATAAAGCTACAGGAAGCGAACGTTGAAACTGCTAGGGAAAACTCTACAATACTTGGCTCCATCTTTGCCAAACGAAAGAGCCTCAAACAGCTCATATCTAAGATCCAAGGAGGTCTCAATATAGAAGCAGAAAACAGCTACATCTGGCAGTAACGACTAGCCGATATAACAAGACAATATAGAATGGATAAAGCCTCACTAACTGAAGCCTTAATTACAATCACAAAGACTTCCCTAATGTATAACCAAACACAAGATAAAGCCCAAAAAATGACTGAATACAGACAAGATGAAAAGAGATGCCAAGCAACGAAACAACCAGATAAACGTTCTCAGAACAACAAAGACAAGCTAGGAATAGATGGTATAAACCCAGACCGGGAAGAACTGTTGATTGATCTGACAATAGACACGCTCCAGAACAATGCAAACAAAAAGAAGTCCAACCCTTATGCCGGGTCAGTCTGAAGAAAAATCTGACAGCAAAGGAAAAACACAAAAAGGGATTAAAAACTGCAGCATTTTTGAACAACAGCCCCAGAGTCTATCAGATAAAACAAAAACAGAAGTCTCGAAAAAACAAACTAAAAAACAACAAAGAGTCGCAAGAGCCTTCCTCAGAAATTTGCTACACAGCGCAAACGAAAATAAAAAAACAAAGCAGCTAGAACACAAGGCACAAAGTACAGGAAAAACCAAACCGAATGAAGCTGAAGATAGAATTCACCAAACGAAGCACTTGCTCCACATCGAGAGAAGTCCCGATCTAATTCCATAGCACAGTCTATGGGCCCTGCAGATACGTACCAAGGAAACTTCGAATCATTGATGAATCTATCGATAAACGACCCAGATAATACTGAGAATGAAAGTCCCTCAAATGCTGAGCACCCGGAAACACAAACAAATACATCTTCAATGATCATACTCTTCTATGAAGAAACTTTCATAGGATCACATATATCCATTGAATTATCATGTGAAGAGATTTCAGATGATGAACTGAGTTCCAGTACCATAACCTAACTTAAACGATGATGGAACCATCAGACCAAGAAGAAGAATTAGAAGACAATGCCCACGCCCGCTCTAATTTAGAAGGAAGAGATGTGAGCAAGGACCAAGTAAACATCCCAGAAAGTCTGTCTCTTGTGTGCCCCCAATTCGTTGATCCATATCAAAGAGCAAAACAAATTTGATTGAAATTAGAAGGAAGAACGAATCAGGACACAGAAATCATGATGAACAGAACCAACACACTCCACCTCTTCAATGCTATACCAAAACTAAGAACTATGAATACCAAAGATCTAAAACTAATTGAGTTCATAGATGACAAAAGACTTGATAAAATCTGGATCCATTGTTATGCTTTGGAAATGCAGAGATTAATAGAATCATGCGACAAAGAGATGAAGTTGCTAAGATTCGAACTGACCCCAGATGATTGCAAAGCTACAAGGTACGTTGATACCTCAAATACGACCTGGCAAAATACCAGCAGAATGTACTCTGATATAAGCAGTTGTGAAACCCTTATAATCAATGAGAATCCCAAAGAACAAAAATACAGTGATGAAAAAATATACAATGACCAGCAAAAGCAAACTCACTACAGATATCGGTCCTCTAGAGCAACTTCCAGATGGAACTCGGCGCAATCTCCCTTCTGGCGTGAAATTAGCCCATCGACAGATTGACATGAACTGCACAATAAAACACCACTGCAACAACGAGCTAGAAGCACTAAACAAACAGTCACACTTTGTTCTTGGAACACCCAAGGGCACCAGTATCTATTCCAGACTGAACAGACAGACCTGAACCAAGCAAATATCATATGTCTGCAAGGCACATGGCTCATGAAACCGCCCATTTGCGAAGGTTACCTCACACATACGAATCCGGAAATCGCAAAAACGATGGGTAGACCCTCAGCTGGGCTACTTACCTTGATTAAACAGGATTTTCCGTTCAAAGTCATGGAATATCCAAACACCAGCTGTTGGGCCCAAAATACTATACTAAAAAAAAAAGAATGACAATGCAGCAAGGAAACATACTACCGGCCCCCTGTTCTTTGGAAACATACCTCAGCATCACAAACATTTATTGCAATCTGAGAAAATTTGATGAGGAGATAGTAATGGGTTCCATTTTGACTCTTATTGGTAATACCTTGCAGAAGTACGAGGGCGTACAATTCATCATATGTGGTTATTTCAACTCCCATCTTTTCAACGAAGAAGGGAAAATAATAGAAGATCATTTGTTAGAGCATCATGTTCGCAGATGGTTAATAGAGACTCGTAAACAAAAAAATGTGATCATCTGGATGCCTTAAATAAAACAACAGATACTCCTTCGCCCACATGGTTACGAAGAAATAGTAAGTCAATAATAGACTACATTTATACCACCAAAGAAATCACCCAAACCATGACGAATACGGTGAATATATTCAGCGATCATAGCGACCACTATATTCTGTAGCGCCTCTGGGAAGTATACACCAGCAAATCTCACAGAATAAACATCCCTCTGCAGACCCTGTCCTCCAGAATGAATCAATTTGAGATACCACAAAGTAAACTAAAAAATATCACATAATCCTTTAAGAACTCGGAGCTGGAGGACAATAGTAAAGTCAACTACGGATGGTTACTCAACAAATTCAAACTGACAATGGTGCCGAAAGCCCATTTACACCAAATCCCTAAATATGTTTATCACAAAACTATTGCTGAAAAAAAAGCAAGAAAAGAAAACAGCTATAAAGAGAGCCAAATACGAACCCCCTCAAACAAGGACAATGATACATGCAGCAAAGCAAAAATTCAAAAACTGGCTGAAAAATGCAAAAATGATGCAGGATCAAGAAAATGCTGAACTAATGATGAACACCCCAAAAACAACAATACCAGACGCTTGTGGGATCTACTCAAACCCAATACGAACACGAGAGATGCAATGATAGTAGATGTCTCTGAATCTGCCTGAGTAACATACTTCACTGAGTTATACAAAGAAAGACCTATAACCGAGCGTAAAGCTACACCACCCACTGGAAAGAAATGGAATGTGAGCTACGACATCTCGGAACTCATAAATTCAATCAGAAAGCTTAATGCATCGAAAGCACCCGGCCCCAATGTGCTGTCAAATGCTACACTCAAAAAGAACCACGAAATATGGGGTAATTTTTGCGGAGAAATCTTTGAACTAATCAAACTCACTAAAAGCGTCCTGGATTCATGGCAACTCGCAACCCTAATCCCAATTTACAAACAGGGATCAACTAAGGATCTGATGAATTACCTACCATTGGCACTTTTGGACCTCTTAGGGAAAATATTCGCCAATCACCTACTTGTAAAGTTAAACGCCTGGTCAAAACAGACAAACTACCAGGCAGTCCGTCAAACTGGATTTGTCAGAAATGTAGGCACAAGTGTTAACTTGACAATCTTGAAGTTGCTGAAACATGAAGCTGACAGAACAACAACGCAAATATGTGTTGCGTATGTAGACCTTAGTCTAGCATATGACAAAATCAACCAGGATCTTCTCTGGACGAAACTGGAACAATGGGGCTGCCTCAGCGACATACTGGAGCCAATAAAAATTCTGTATACCAACGCCAAAATACAAGTGAGAATGTCTGCTGATGGTATAACCAACTTAATCAATACATGGCATGGCTTAAAGCAGGGATGCCCACTTGATGCGGCCCCATTCAGTCTTTTTACATCTGACTTCGAGGCATTCATCTACACACCAATTAAAAATCCTCCTAAACTAAACGCCACCACTGTACCCTGTCTAATCTACGCAGATGTTATCATTCTCATGGCTAAAACACCTCGTGGCCTGCAAACTGCACTCAATAAAACGCAAGAATATATAAATATTAATGAACTAGCAATAAACATCAAACAGACGAAAATAATGATGCTGACACGAAAATCGCAAAAGAAACAGAATTCCTCTGCATTCTATCTACAAAAAGAAAAACTGGTCCAGGTTACAACCTATAAATATCTAGGAATCTGGATCAATCAATCTGTAAACGAAATTCCCTGGTCATATCATCTGAAATCCAAAGAAAAAGCCCTAGCAAGACAGGGTCTGATGATCCACAGAAAATTTGGCAAATTCTCACTTAAACCGGTGCTACCTTTTACAAGAAAAAGGTGACTGCAATATTAGCATACTGATGAGAATCAATGATTAATATATATCAATCAATATGGATGCAACTGGAGGCGATTTTCTGGTGGAAAATCCTTGCCCTGACACAATCAACATTGATGCGCCGGATACGCTATGAGCTGGGCCTCCAACCCCTCCAGTCAATAGTCACATGGAAAACTGCCGACCTATACAGAAAGCTGAATAGGGAAGACAATATTCCTGCATTGGGCATAATGAGAACCTCTCAATTGAAGGTTAATGACACAGAACTAACAAAATGGAAAGAAGCAGCAGCGAGCATATGCAGCGAAAAGGACATCTCTCTTGAGATGCTAACGCAAAGGCCACAGAATGCCAGAAAAAGATGCACTCAACTAGTTACCACACTATTTTAATCTTTACCCAGATTCCTGAGATTTCGGCTGAACATTCTCCCCACCCACAAAATCTTAGGAAAATTGACTCAAAATTAAGCTGCTAACAAAGACTGCAGATTTTGCAAAATGACTGGGAAAATAGAAACCATATACCATGTAATAATGGAAAGCGAGGCACTCAACCAGAAGCGACTAACATTCAGCGACAAATACCAAAGTTCCCTACGCGAATTGGAAACTAAAGAACGTTGGAGCCAGATTCTCTTGGGCAATAATAGAAAGATGGTTGCCACAATTGTACATTTTTGGGAAGACATTATCTCTGATAACTATGTTCACAACACGGAATAGCAAACGGAAAAGATCAGACTCTATTGTACATTTTATTGAAGTACAAATGTAAGGTTTAAGATACAAACCAAATGCACTTCATAAATAAAAAATAAAAAAAATAACAAAATAGCACTCTCTTACATGGTACTGCCAAAGAAATCCTTCGAGAAATAGAACAGATCCAAAGTAAATATTTTGGAACTGATGTTGACTTACAAAATTCAGTAACTTTTGAAAACATTAGGGAAAACCTCACAACCAGCCACCTTACAAACACATACAAAAAAGAAATAGCTAAGATTTGAAACACAACTGCTGAAATACCAGACAAAGGGCCTCATCATGACTTGGGCGGTGCTATTAGCGCCGGTGCTATCTGCCCTACCGCCGAATCCCCGGCGCTAATAGCGCCGGATCACGAGTTCGGCGGTAATGGTATTCCCTATTCCCCATTGAGCCCATTCGGAATGCCCCATTCCCCATTGGGCTCAATGGGGAAATTTCACGCTCATACCGCCGGCGGTATGAGCACGAATTTTCGGCAGATTTCCCCCCAGCTCAGAGCTGGGGCGAAATCTGCCAAAGCCCTGATTTGGCGGACCCTTAAATCCGGCGGTAATAGCGCTACCACCGGATTTAAGGGTTACCGCCAAAGTCGTGATGAGGCCCAAAGTATGTGTCTGTTGTTGCAGAACATTTCACAAACAGAGCACCAAAATAGTAGATATTGCCAGCAAAATAGAAGTCAATGAGGAATCTCAATGGTTCCAATTAGCTTTATATCTAACAGTAGAAAATGAATACAAAATAATTGACCCCTCAATAGTTTGCACATACTGCAATACAAAGCTGGACAATAACCCCATGCCGTCACATGCTATTACTGATAACTTAGAAATATTCCCTTTTCCAAAAACTCTCCTACAATTTAACTTGTATGAGAGCATTATACTCCAAACAGTACACACATTTCAAGGTATAATACGCCTTTAACCGAAAACAGCCACCTTTACTCCATCTGAGTTACTAAAAGGCATTTGTGCCAAAGTAGTATATTTGCCATTAGATCTTAAAGAAAATGTAGAAACTCTAGTAGTACAGCGGCCAATAGATCAATCATTGATTGCACTAGTTAATGGTGCACCAACAAAAGACCAATCAATTTGGCTAGAACTAGTCGACTTAAACAAAGATAGACAAGCCCTACAATACCTTAAAGAAACAATGAATACTACAAAGATACACAAATCTTACGCTTCCAAAAACATAAATGTGGGAAATACTGCTGACATGATATAAAAACAAAGGTAAATACTATAACAAATGGTGCTTTGGTTTCCCTAGACCAGCTTGCACAGCAGGACAAGTAAATAGCTTAATGTCTTCTGTTAGACACAGTGTAAAAGGGAAATACCCTAAAAACACATACAACGTTAAAAGGGACGAAACATCCAAGTACATCATTAATTACAAAGCAATCACCAAAGCTGAGAAAATAGAGCTAAATGACCTCTGTGATGACATATCATCTGACAAAACACTGTCAGAAGAATTGCACAGCTTTGGAATAAAAATGCTCTCCGATAGAGAATGAGGGTGCTACGAAGATGCAGACTGTTTAACAGGAATAGCCTTTTATGGAAAATCTGGACACATTGTCTGTCTAAACTTTGGTCCAGCTTCATCCCGAAAAAGAGTACTACAATTATGCCACGAGATAGAAACAATAGCCACAAATGATCCTAACAGCCAGGACATTTTAATAAACAATGTAATTGACACATACTACCCAAACAGAAGTACTAGTTTGGAAAACATGTGTCTGTACGACATAGCCCAAAACTGCTCCTACAAAAACAATTTAACACCATAGTATATGATAGTTTATTTATATAGTGCCAATACACAATGTTTTTCAAAGTGCTTCGGAGGCGTATGAGAAAACAGGTGAAATATTCAGTCTCAACATGGGAAGAAAGTCTAGTAAAACTTAAGAAACCAAGCCTAATTAATCATATAAAATGATCATTTAAATCTCTGCAATATAGAGAACTTTATTACATGGCCCTACTACAACTTTCAAAACCTTGGAGAAAAGAAGAAGAATTATTAACTAACCATGACTCATTTGAAGCTACATTGAAAGCAAATGAAAGCAGTATAACAAATGTCAATTTCAAACAATACAAACAAATGTTGGACACTTGGAGAACCACTCATTCTAAATGAAGCCGAAATAGCCATGACTGAGGTAGAAAATACCATGTATCAATCTAAACAATCTGACAAAGACTTGACAGTGCACAAATCATAGCCAAATGATGAACAACTCACCATTTATCTAGACATCACTAAAGAAATTGAACATGGTCTTAAACATGAAACTTAAACTGGCAGCTGTAAACATTATAAACCTCTGCTCCTATATGTAAGTTGTGTTAGCTGCCTACAACATAGGAGGTGTAACTTTACACTGACTACTGCGCCTCCCAGTAGAACATCAACATATATTTGAATACTACAAATTATCAGCAGAAGCTGCTACTGAAGTACATAGAATTCTAAAACAAATTAAAGTGCTGCTGATCGATGAAATAAGAATGGTTTCCAACCTCATGTTGGCTTTAATTCATCTCATAATACAAGAAGTCCTAAAAACCGACCAGGAAGAACTGTTTGGAGGAAAACACATCATTGTTTTCTGAGACCTCCGACAGTTAACACCAGTAAAAGTTCAACCTATTTTTAAAACATTAGGCCACAAACAATGCATAACACACTCTGCAGCATTGGAAATGTACATTTTTGGCAATATTTTGGCTCAGAGAATTAACTCAAAACATGCGTCAGTCTGCAGATCTTAACCATGCTAACATTTTAAAAAGTATTAGAACTGGTCTGCTTACAAAATATGCTAAATCCATCTTAAAAACGAATCCATGAGCCATATGGGCAAAACACATCTGCCCCTGATGTCATGGAAAAAATGTACTCAACAAAATATATAATGCGGGTCGTTAATGCCAACCCTTGCAACCTGTAGACAATTCAGTGAAACAATGCTGATAAAAGAAATGCAACTCATAGTGCATATCAGCTTCACAGACAAACGAAAAGTTCATGGAATGACACTCCCTGTGTGTCAACAAGCCTCAGCATCACTAAGTAGCTAAGAAAAATATCTCCAACACAGCTGGATTAGAAAAGGTATTACCTCTGTGACTAAACTGAAGAGTAATCCTAAAACGTAACCTTAACATTGAAAAAGGTTTAGTCAATGGAGCAATTGGTACAGTTAATGGTTTCCAAACATATCCACATGAGAACACAATTCAATTTGTCAGCATCCACATGGCCAAACCTGCAGTTAAGAAAGTAGGCCTCACAATCAAATGTTTCCTTCTTTTCAGAGACATGTACATACGCAGAGAACATTGTTCTCTATCTCTTGCATGTGTTGTCACTATTCACATATCGCAAGGTCTTTTCCTAGATCACGCATTGATTGACAAGTTATGTGCACTGTAGACCCCTACCTCGCTATGTACCCTGTACCTAAAAGAAAACAACCTTTAAAAAGAAAACTAATCCAAACAGATACCATCACAGATCTCCCAGCAACACAGCTGAAAAAAAAAGTACAACTACTACTCCATCCCGCAATACAAGCACAAAATGCTTGAGTCCTAAAAGAACAGCATGTGCATCAGAACACAACGAGACAAATGGCTGTTGTCAAAAAACAACTGCAGGTCCATCAAAAATGCAGAGGAAAAGCTCTCTGGTCCATTTAAATTTAAAATCACAACTGGATTAAATTGCTATGCAAATGTAGCAATCAATTTTCCCTTTCAATTGCCACTAATTGTTCACAACATTTACTTAAATAGCTCTTAGCAGTTGTGTTTGCTAATGCTCGTACTTCATAGAAATGCCACAAATAATACTGACACTGCTTATAGTGTCTCAGGTATAACGCAAGAAATAGACTACTCTGCAGGAATGGTAAAATTCACCAAAACCACACAGGAAGATCCACAAAAATTCCTAATGTATGTACTACAAGTACTAAAAACCAAAAACATGCCTATAAATGAAATCTTCCAGATTTCGTACACGTGGAACCATACATTCACTCTCTGCAACCATGTTTCACAAGACCACATCCCTAATGAATGATTTGTGTATGTACCCATACCAAATTCTGAATCCATTCCATTTCAGCAGCTTCTCCAGAATGAAAATTAAAGCATATTATGTCCTTTGTGAAATTCAGACAATTGTTCCAGCATACAAATAAACTTACATGGCCAATATATCATACGAGTGCTTCTGAGTTAGAATGCACATGGTACCACATAAACTGTAATCTCACTAGCTCCACCCATGGGCAAGTATCTCTTGGCAAGAAAACTTTCACAACAGTAGGCATAATCTACCACACTGGTGCCACAACTATTTCAGGACACTATACTGCATATGCCAAAAAAAACGTGGTTGGTTTGAATGTAATGACACATCTGTTACTCCAAAACATAGGTTACCAGCAAATCTAACAAATGCCTTCTTAACATTCCTTCAACCCAAATTTACTCATGATAGTTATAATACGCCAATGGGTATCCAACTACATCCATAATACTGCAATAGTAATTTTAATATCCAACACAGTTACAAAACGCCAATGGGTATCTAACTACTTTAAAAATCCCTTCATGGACGAATCCTCACCAAACTTTGTAAAAAGAGTATATGCACCCTGCAAAGTTTAATGTGGTTTTGCTCAGGAGGCAAAGTTATAGGGGGTCCCAAAATGTGTGAAAATCCTCATAGAAGCAATGGAAAAAATTATTTGCTGGTGCTTACAGCCCAAACCACTAGACAGACTTTTACCAAATGTGCCCCAGGAGCGGCAGTTTGGTTCAAAAACGCGCTTTTGCATTTTTTTTGTAAATCCGTCCAGCAGTTTTTTTGAAAATGGCCAAAAAGTAGGTTAAAATAAATAGTGATGTCTGGGTCCGGTCCGGGGACTCACTTCCCGATTCGGTTCCGCGTATGCCTTTGGACTAATCAGAGAGCAGCGTTATGTTCACAGACATCATTTGTGCTCGCTGATTGGTCAATTAAAAACATGTGGTGCATCAAAACCTTTGAAACGGACGCCATGTTGGATTCACAAACTTCGCCCACAGTCCACGGACATTGCGGTAAAAACATATTAAAAAACACGTTGCACTTGTCAAATTATTGAAACTATCCCTGGGGAGTTGAGGGGTGATGAGGATGTGATGGGATATGGCCATAAAAAGCCAAAAAAAATTTCTTAGAAGAAGTCCCCAAACATCTCAGATTTTCGAGGTCATTCCTGTGATGTTCGCGAACATCTCAGATGTTCGAGGACATCCATGCATATTTATGCATTACTGGGTCAGTGAAAAGCGGTTTTTGGATGGCTTATAACTTTGGCACCACTCAATAATACTGCATGACATTCTGCAATATGATTTTAGACCTGACCCTGAATCATTCTGCAAGTTGCGTGCTGTTTTTTCGCAAAATGTGGGGTCCCAAAATAGTCATAAGGCTTATACATTTGGTGCCATTTTATGAATGAGCACACACGTTTTCAAAATTATTTTAGACCCAGGTTTGAATGTTCTTACAAGGTTTGGTGGGCAAAATTAGAGAGGGGTCTCAACATTCTTAGATGGCTTATAACTTTGTTGGTGTTTAAGGAAACTGCACAAAGGTTTATAGACCCAACCTTGAATGTTTTTTCAAAGTCTGTATGGATTTTGTCAAGTGGGGGCTAAGTTATATGACTATTTTTGAAAAAGGTGCTGGTGCTTCTCAGGCCTGGCGGGCGGGACGGCAGCCGCCCACAGTCTCGGAGTGTGCCGGTCCGGTAACAGCGGTGCCGATGGGCTTACCGGCACAGTTGTTACCGGACCGGCATGCTCGTAATGAGGGACAAGGAATATATTGCAAGGGTGATCATTAAACAGTGCAAGGGTGAGAAAAACACCTAATCTAAGCCTAATTCTAAAATGGGAGCAAGCTACAGCCGTCAAAATAAGGAGAACGCTGCCCTAATAGTGTCATGTCAAAACAAAATGGCCTATACTAAAAAACCTAGCACCAAATCCTTACTCTGTATGACAAAAGGGTGTGGGACAATGATATGCATACCAAAAGAGTGTAGTACAAACTGAAATGTCCAAAAGGGTTTTGATAGTTCAAGACTGCTGAACTAGTGTACTGCCTTCCCCACGTTACATCAGGGGATAAGACAGAACAGTGGCATGACTATGAGCGCCCATCGGGCCTATAGGTATCAGGAAGCAGTTTCTTCAGAAAGGGATGGATCCCTAGAATCAATGTTTTTTTGCTTGGCATCACAAAACTTTCCCAAGCTTTCACCATACAAAATTCTCCTCTTCCTTGTGATACCCGCTTCATTGGGTTCACCTTCATCTTTACAACACTGTTCAGTCACTTTAACAAAATACGGAATTCACTTTCTTTTGCTTTCTCTTGGCATCCCTCCATCGGGTTCAAACCAGCCTTTGCAACTTTATCACAATGCAGGTTTCGCTCATTCATGAATGGTGCCGGGGCATCCGTCAAGGTCTGCGAGTGGGTCCCTTTCCGCCCGCCAGGTCAGACCTGGCGGGTGAAAAGGCACCCGCTCACAGAACTCATAGTTTGCCTGTCCGGAAACAATGGTACCGACAAGCTTACTGGTACCATTGTTTCCGGACCGGCAACTTCGCAATGACCCACATTGTGTAGAGGCGCTATATAAATAGACTATTATATCATGGTCAGGCCTCATGCCTTAGGCAATTCAACCATGACTTGCATGCACAGCATGCGCTGCTGATAACGACACACATCAGTATGAGTTGAAAAAAATATGTTTGTTAAAGGAGGTTTACAGTTCTTTCACATATGTTAAAAGAGGAATTATTAATAACTCATATACAGTGATGTAACATCATGAAACATTTTCACTTATAAGAACCTACGGAATTCATAGAAACAACTTTGATAAAGGGACGTATGGTTAAGTTGCACTAATAAAAAAACAAAGAAATTCAGGGATAAATGTTGTTAAAGGGACGTTATAACTGTGACTTGAGAGACGGCACTACAGATCAGGCTACTGGTGCAGCAGGGCACAGATGTATGCTATGCTTTTGGCATGGAGCTTATAAAAGGATAATCTATACCAGATTTCCTTTTCGGTGATAGAATTACCCACATCATTTTACTGACAATTAAAAATCAAAAGGCTTCTACACTTTTGCCAGATGTCAATAATTTAAAGTCTCCTTCTAGGCTAAGCATGGGGCTTGGTTCGTTGGATTCAAATCTGTCCTATCAGCTTTTTCCAATTGGCCTCCATGGGTGTGTGTGGAGCCACAGACTGAGGTCTGATTAGGGTGGTCTGCCATCTTGCCTACTGTGTAACCACAAGGTGTCCCTGATGGTTTCTGTGTCCTGATGGGAAGGTTGCAGTGTTGTGGAGTCCCATTGACATCAATGAACATCCAGTCTCCAGGCTCATGACCTTGGCATATACAGTCTTTGCCGCCTGGCAATTCCGTACATTGAACCAATCTTAAAAATGTTTCTCAAGTCATCGGGATCATGCAACCACTATTTTTCCTGTGTGTCAACTTACAATTTTCATATTGTCAAAGTCCTAAATGTCCTACACAGGCAATTTCCTGAACAACATTTACAGTAGTAGTTTTAGGTAGCCGGTGTATGTTATGGACCCTTTCTACTTAAATTGTTACATGGGTTAGGGATTGACACTTCTATCTTAAGACTAGTGGCTGGTTCACTGGTGGTAACTAGTTTTCTAAACTCAGCTTTATGTATCACTATCATTTGCTTCCGTTTTGTGTTTAACAGATGGTTGTCCTCGTCTACAATCAGTGGTTTCACAGAACTGTTCACGGGATGAAGTAGGAACAAGACTGTATTGACACCATGTTCATACCAAGCAAATGAGTGGCCAAGACTATCCCCTCATTTTTTATATAAAAGAGATGACTTTTTTTCCAAATTACTGACTATGGGGACCCCACCCTCCACTATCTGTGTATGACCCTGTCCAGGAACAGCCACCGTATAACTGCATCTGTTGAACACTACTTATAAGTAGCAACCTAATCTGTTCCAATTAAGATCTTCTAGCCCCTCAAAAGTCACCCTCTTACTAGCACAACATGGGATACTGCCTCACCTAAATGCTATGTGACAGTGCTGAGAGTTTGGGGCATGCCCATGCCACACAGACAAACTTCAGTAAATACTGTGTTCTGTCATCCAAGAGGACCTAATTCCAATTAAACCTTCATTAATGCTGCCATTGTAAGAACTGTATGTGTGTCACAAGCTATAGTTACTGTAGACAAACCACATAGGGCAACATAAGGGGAAGCACAGTAACAGGAAAACAATTGGTATGTCTAAATACTGAGTGTCACCACACAACACAGAGCAAAACAGAAAGGTGATGGCTGGAAGGTTTTGAATTAATTATAACCACAGGCACAGCTCTGGGCAACCCTCCAGACCATCGTTTTTCAGCCTGCAAAGCCATTACAGAAGGGGAAAAACTATATGGAAATCAGGCTTCGTCCTACCCCAAAAGGGGCAATGCAGCCCGAACTGCTGGGTCACATCTCTTCTGCACAAGACCACAAGCATCCCCAGACATGTTTCAGCCTTTTTGGGCATCTTCAGTGAGGAGTAGCTTGGGTCTCAAGGCCCAGCAGACTCAGGACCTATGTCTGGACATACCCGTCCCACTCGGGGTGACTTTAGCAAAACAGAAAGGTGATGGCTGGAAGGTTTTGAATTAATCACAACCACACAGAAATAACAGATGCTGTGCAAAATCAACACTTACAGTCTGTAAATGCCACATACTGCATGCAATAAATACCAGATGTGCAAAAGGTGAAATAACATATGCAGTAAAAAATACCCTATTAGGAGTACTGAGAATGTAACAAAAAACACCAAATACTACACCTTGTGAGAAACCAGAAGGTGTCTCACTCACTAGTCCCAGAGGATCTGTCATCAAGGTTACCAGGACACGGCCATCGCTTTGGATCCAGTTCCTGGGGGTGGATACTTAGGAACTCAGCCCCGCCCTTCACAACACAAACACTGTGTCACGGACAGCCCGCTATGAGAGAAAATGGACTAACACCTGAGCCCTATTCCTAACGTGTCCCAATACAATAATTAGGCAGGATCAGGCAATTACTGACCATCACACACACCTGACTTCCATTACACTTCCCACATGGATAAAAGGCAGAGCACAAGAGCACACTGTGAGCGAGGCAAAGCACACGAAGAAACAGCAGTTCCAAGATGGCAGTTTAACACAAGGAGAAAGATGGCAAAACCGAAAGGGGTCACAAGGAGGGAAGATCCCTTGACCTTTCCACCAAACAACCATTACTATCACAAAACCTCGACAATAAAAAGCACTAAATCAGGAAACCAGGCTGAGTAATCCTGAATTTTGTGTGTCGGAGGTACCCGGGGCCCTCCTGCATCAATAATCAAGGGGGGGGGTCGCTAGCTGCCGTGGTACTGTCCTTGGCGCCAACAACAAAGAAGCGTCAGTGAAATCAACACAGCCGGTAAGTTGGGGGGACCAATACAAGACCGGTGTGTGTTGAAGCCAAGATGCCAAGATGAGTGACAGAACTTTGAAACCAAAATACAATACATTTGACAGAACAGTCCAGTCTCTGCAAGGTGTCCAGCTGAGAGTTCATAAAAGTGAAAGAGTGGCAAAGGATTGTGAATCGAAGTGGTCATGCAATGGGTCAAGCAAAATCCTGTGCACAATCGAAAGTCTTCGATGTTGATACAGTAAAGGAAGTTCATGGCAAAGTAGATAAAGTTGGTCCAAGTCAGCAGAGGGAGATCAATTGAAACCTTTGTGTTAACGAAAGTTTGTATTACACAACATAAATTGGTCCGAGCACGGAGAGGGAGACTGATTGAAGATTTTGTGTTAGAACGAATCTGAGCCTGACAGAGGGGGATCCGGGGTGAACCACGAACCATTTGAGAAATTGTAAACGTGGAAATCCTAAGAAAATTGTGTATGTGAGAAATACGAACTTTGTGTTAAAGTGGATCTGAGCCCTGCGGGGGGGGCATTCGAGGTGAACAGTAAATCACCTGAGAAAAGTGTGCGTATGAAAGTCCTGAAAGGAAATTAACTTTATTATTTCTTTTGTTGCATCAGGCCCTCTGAAAGAATAGACTTTGAATGGCAAAGAGACTTTGGCACAGAAGGCCATGATGTTCGAGTTTGGAACTAAACCCTCATGGTAGAGAAGCCAGAGACTCTGCTAAGCTCGTTTGCACCACCTTATCCTGTGCTGAAAAGGTGGGGAAGGGAGGCCAATGGCTTGAATATCCTGACATATCATTTCTTGAACACTTTTCTTTTACATAACATTGTTTCCCACACTATTTGTATTTAGAGGTAAGGATTGGCAATATTTTTATTAGTATAGACAAGACACCACTAGGACTATTATTTGATGGTCGTAGCTTGCTCCCATCTTTAGATTTAGGATTAGCTAGGCATTTTTTAAAACCAATTGAAGTTCAATAAATACCCTTGAACTGTGGTCACTTGTGTCTGTCTTACTGTTAATACCATGCCTTCCTTACAACTTCCAACATGTACCTCCTGCAAAATGGGCAATATTGATTTTCAGGTGTGTTTGAATATGACACAAGTGCAGGATATCACTCCCAAAATTAAAGGAAAGAAAAAGAGCCCTGTTGCTCAACATTACAGAGATGTACATTATTTTTGAGAGCATACAATATCAAGTCATCCTGTGCAGACCACCAGAAGGGCAAGGTGGTGACTGCCGAGGCTACCAATACCCAGAGTCAGGCAATCCCCTTGTGCACTTAAACCACCCAAATCATGCCCCTTTATTGCTGCTTGCTATTCATGTAGACCCTTTCCCCTCACATTGGGTGGCAACAATGGAACATGGGTGCAGTCCAGGGTACATATGATGTTTGGAAATTCATAAAATTCATCGAAGTGCCATTTATGACTTCCAGATTGTAGATAGGGCAATGTCACCAAAGGAATAAGAAAAGAGGTCACATAATAAGTGTGCAAGATGAAAATAAAATGAAGGCTGGCATGACATGCAATATGCCACCCAAGTGCCTGAATGCGCCAGTGGCACAGAAATGAAGAACAGACACATGTGGGCCTCATTAGGAGTTTACCAGTGTGGTAATAACGTGCCAGTAATTCTGCTTACCAGCACTTTAATTCCCACCAGTATACCCGTCATGATTCCGGCAACCTTGTAATGAGATCCAAAGTCTTGAATAGAAGGTGTATTCCTGTTTGGGCATGTGCCTGAACCTTTATTTCTCCCTGAAGCAGTAACACAACAAGGATAATTCTGTGCATTTCTAGGCAAAACTGGGTGAATTAGTGGTTTCCTTACACTCCTTGTTTAGCTATGCTGATATATAGACCATGGCATTGCTTGTCTACTGCTCTAAAATTGTGAAGGGTGACAAAATGACATCTGCCCTGCAGGAATACAAGGATGAGTAGTGGCTAAACTGTCTACTCAGCTCCCAAATGTCATCAAACTAACAGTGATCCCAATCATAAAGGTAACACTGTCAGAGCTAATAGATATACCTCCTTCTCCTTTTATGGTAAGATGGCAGAGGGAATACTGTACTGTCAGAAGGAGTTGTAACGCTCACCTGGTATCAACGGGGACGCCCTTATGCCTGGTTGCCGTATTCACCATGGACATTCCCAATTCTGGACGATGCCTTCTGTGGCGGTCAGGCCTGAAAACACAGGAGGACTGGGTTTAGGAACAGACTGCGTTTCCTCCCACCCGCCCCCTGGACTCGACCTGATGGCCCACTCCTCACCTTGTTATGATGTCTGGCGTGCTCTCCATCCTGCCTTCTGTGCAGGGGCGCGTAGTCTTCTTCGGGTTGAAGCGACCGAGTTAACTTCACTGGTGCTAATCCATTCAAGTGTCTTTAAGGAGGTAAGTCTGGTTATAGCAGTCTTTAAATGTCCTTGCTTTCCTCCCTTTCTTGCTAATAATGTCTTTTCTTGTTTGTTTCCCCTTAGGTGCACGGAGGTTTGGTGGGTGAACTACTTGGATCAGACTCCTGCCAGGATGATGGAGGCAGGAGCGTATGATGGATGGTAGGTTAAGCACGAGTCAGGCACAGTAATGTGTTTTCTTGCTAACCTGTATTCTTTATTCGTTTTCAGGTCGCGATGGTCTTTCTGGGCGTGTGAAGATTTCCGGAGCGGAACCAGTCAAGAAATGCCCAGCCAGGTGAGGATTTTGTGATTACTGCCGTGAATGCCATGAGTAACCTGTTTAACGGTGTCCTTCTTTCTCTCTCCCTCCAGGTGTTTCGTTCCGGTGCGAGCGTGGTGTCCTGATGATGCTGCCAACTGGATGGAAGACCGCGAGCAGCAGGAAACGACGGATGGAAAGTTGCAGGTAAGCAGATACTGCTAATGATGTTCTTTTGTCTCCTCTGCAGGTCCGCTATTCAAGGATCGCCGGGTACTGGTCTCTGAACACGATGAGCTTCACGCTGCTGGCTGCAGAATAATGCTAAGCATGTTCTGTAGCTTGGGTGCGGTTTATATAGCCCTCTGTAAAGTAGTCCAGGTAAAGTAGTCCAGGCTACCATACCCTAAAAAACTGCACCGCACAGTCTGGTTCCTAGGAACTAGACTGTATGGGTGCCTCCATGTTGGCTGCAGACCTTCGCAGGAAAAGTAGTCCCTTCAAGGTAAAGTCCCAATCTGAACATGGGCCTGGCGCCAAAGGCACCAGGACTGACTCCAGGAGAGTCTATGATAATAATGCAAGGCCCTTGGGGCCCCAAATGAACCCTGAGTCCTGACCCTACCTGGCATGTGACCATGCCAGTGGGGTTCTGGGTCATGGCTCGTGACAGGAGTGTGAATGTGAGCCAGTAGGAACGCAAACACCAATACTACAACAGTTTAATCAGAATCAGGGCACTCTAAAGGTGCATACTTTAATTTTGTTATTTCAATTATATACTTAACTTAAATATCTAAAACACATAAAAAAACACCCGTGTAAGGGAAGACAGAGAAATGCAGACTGGAATGATGAAAGCACTCTGGATACTTAGCCAGCAGGAAAAACAGGCAGGAAATGCAACAAGGTGTTCACAAGGGATATGTTCTTAATTAAAAGAATGACTTAACCAGCCACTAAGTACCCAATAGGTGGACCATGACAGTGTACAGGGTCTCTTAAAAGTATCTGATTCCATGTTTAGGTGGTGACCAATGGTGCTTGCAGGTTGAACCAGCTTAGAAGGTGCGTTGGTCCCAGACGGCGAGTCAACGTTGAGTCAGATTCAAGCAGGTTGTGAGGGGTCAGAAATGAAAGCCAGACACAAAGTTGTCATGCTTTTGGTTAAAAACTTTTATTAATATAAAGAGGTTGGGAAAATGCCTCTCTGACCCTGCTCTAAGAGGAGGTTCCCTACCTGAAACCAAAAACTGAGGATCTGTCTGTGTCAGGACGTCAGAAATCAAAACTGTCCTGTGTCCAAACATTCAATACTGACCCTCACACTACACACTATATAATAAGATGAGAAGGGAAATGTCTTTAACCCGATGTTTGCAAAAAGTGTTCATAAATGAAAATAGAACATAATAGTTCTCCAAGGTAAAAAGACCTTGGTTCCAGAGGGAGATTCTCTTTCCCTGTATTCTTCAGTGGTAAGGCAATGTCTCTTGGTCTCACAGTTCTTTGTGTTTTTCTTGACCCACAACAATACTGTTAGGTACAATGCTTCTTAGCCTTGTGAGTCCTTCTTTTAAAAAGTTCCTTCTTTGTTCAACAAACACTGTCCTTTCATGACACTTCTTGTAGGTTTGCAATTGCCTGGTATAATGCCCTGCCAGGGCTTCTTATGCACTTCAAACTGCTTGGTATACTCCCCCTGTCAGGACTTCTTATGCACTTTCAGCTGCCTAGTAAACTCTCCTGCCAGGTTTTCTCATGTACTCATAGTTGCCTGGCTTACTCGCCTGCCAGGACCTCTTATTTCCATGCATATATAACAGTTCCTCTTTACATCCACAATTGCATATACCTTCCTTGAATCGGTATGTCTAGTTGTTTCAATCTTTGCTTTAAGCTTTCCCCATAGCTGCATTCCATGCCCTCATATATTGTTGGGGGTCGTGTTTGTACTCTGCCTTTTTGACTTGTAAAAAACAACTTATTGTTTCTGTCTCTGCAGCTTTACAATGTTCAAACTGTGTTTGCCGTGGTCACCAAAATGCTTATGGTCCCCACTTTGCTTGGCCTGACTCACCGGCTCTGTGTGGTGTCTTTGGTCCCATTCACACTTATGCAGGGTAGCTCTGCCACCTGCTTTCCAATCTGGACTACTTCGACGCCTCTCAGGCTTCTCTCACCGCTCTGCTTCTGCATGCCTGCTTTCCTTCAGGTCCCGGTGAGTATAATGTTGCTGTCTCCAGCTGCCAAATGCCAAGGAACCTTCCTGTGGTTCCTAGCATCTCTGTGACCCAGCCTGCTTGCACAACTTTACTTTTCCTCTTTACTGGTGATCCCCTTGGCTCCGCCACACAGTCTCATGCCTCCAGCTTCTCCTGAAAAGCCTCTCTCATTAGTTTGCTGTCATTTTTAAATGCCCCGCGTACAGGTACTTTCGGAAAACAACTAGCACACTCATTGAGATTGAGGCTCCTTCTGCTCTGCATCATTTCCTTCATCCTCCTCGCCCAGTACTTAGATGGTTTTGGGAATTGGAGTCCCTTGATGTCAACTCATGCATATTAGTTGGACAATCTCTCTCAGTGGTTCCATATGAAAAAAAAATGTCTACATCAAGGGGAATTAGAAATGAAAAAGGTATTCTTGGAGCTTTTATTTTTTAGACCAGGGATGGGCATTTGGCATAAGGGGTGTTGGGAAAAGGTTTCTCTATTTTCCCTAAATTGGTGGGGGGACTGATGCATGGCAATAAGCCATTAGATTATTAGGTGTCGGGGGGTATTTTCCAAGGGCAGAGAGGGGATGCTATGTCTCATCCAATGAAGCCATGACATCTCCCAGGTGGCTGTATCCTCCCATGTGATCCTCCCCCATATATCCCCACCCCACAATCAGGATCAGGTATCGGCGGCCGTCCCCAAGCCACACGGGAGGAGTTCACCCCTAAGAAATTTGTGATGACGCCTTTGGATTCATTATAGGGTCCTCTGTGGAGTTTGAGGCTGCCTCGAGAGATGCAAATCAAAGGGATCAGCAGGAGCAGTTAAACAATTGAGGATGGTTCAAAACAATGAGTACTGATAGCTCTGGTTGACATGTGACACAATGGTCCAGAGATTGGAGTCGAGCTGCGATGTGAAGTCCTGGATGTTTGATGCTTGGTTCAATGTGGCAGTTCAAAGTTATCTGCACAGGGCATTGGTGTTCAAGCCAGATAGGTGACAATACTCTGCTGGGCCGATGTGGCATCCAGCTGGTTCAATGATGCAAACACTGTGCTTCGAAGATCAATTGAGTCCCCAAGGCAGCACGGGTGCATTGTTCTAAAACTAATGCGGTGAACATGACTGAAATCCACTTTGATCAATTCAATGTGGTGAAATCATTGATCCTGGCTGTTTTGGCCCACAGGATGCTGTGCGGCCCACTGCAGAGGCTCTAGGCCACGGTGAATCTTTTCAGGTCCTACTCTCCCAGCCAAGGGAGGTTTCAAGCAGAGAGGCAAATCCTGGTCCTCAGCAAGGGTTGCCACCAATGTGCTCTGGGAGTGGGTACATTGAGCTTTTTGTATTGTGATTCATGCCAGAGACCAGTCTTTAAGCACAGGAGAAGGATTCACACATGTGTGGCTCTGCATGTCTTGTTTCCCAGACAAATGCATTACCCCTGAGCTATCCTCCTGGCCCAGGGTAGGGAGCATAGATTTCCTCTGTTTTGGAATCTTCCTTCTTGACCTCAATGGCTGATGGCTTTGGAAAGATCAACTCTCCCAAAAGAGGTCAAAATGAATTCTTAATTCCTATATGGTCTAAAAGTTAATCCAAAAAGGAGTGGGAGACCCCGTTTTTATAGGTAAAAGGCCCCACAGGGTTGGAGGCGATCAATCCTGATTTAAGGGTTCCAATCCCTGTCTTTGTGACAAGGGGTCTCTGCCTATTTACACCATGCCCAACAAGCTTTGAACGATACAGGAAGACCGGAGAGGTACAGAGAAACACAATATGGTGGAATCCTTCCCCAACTGTGCTGAGGTCCCTCTGACTATAGTAACCCCTCCTCCTTCTCAGACCCATATCATGAATAGCCCTTTGGTATGCAGCACCCTGGTGTGAGGCTAGTCCTTTCGTTTAGGGCGCATTTTGGTTCCTGTTTCCCAGAACAGCTTCTGCTGAGGGTCTGTCCTGCTAGAGAAAGGCATTCCCAACCTCACAAAGGATCAAAAGGGAGGCATCTCCCACTGGCTTTTGTCCTAGTAGGTGCAGCAGAGGCAGCCAGTCTAGAGAGACTACACACAGCCTGCCTTGGCTGGCCGGTGCTCACATGATGATATTTGGATGATACAGATCAAATATGTCTTTAATAATGTTATTTACCAGCCACCATACCCCAATTCAGGTATGGTTTTAATGTCAATGATTGAACGGCCTCTGGGATGATAGTTCTTCATAATTATGCTGTTATGAAAAAAGAGGTGCTGGTTTAAGTGCAACATCTGTACTGCAGTGACTTGGCTGTCACATCACCTGTCAAAAGGGCACCTGTAATCTTTGGACGTATTCTGTGCCACTGCAGAGTAGGTGCTGAAGATCACAAATAAAGATAAACAAAGCCAGGGCTTCCACACCCTTGCCAGATGGCATTTCCTCGCAGTTGTGCTATGGAAACAGTACATAATGAACATTCTGAAGAATGCAACATACTACTTCTGATTCATAATTTCTTTTCACAGCAATGTATTAAAACAATGATTACTCTAACTATGTACATGGATTACAGGATATGTTCTGAGTTTTCATCATAAATTCATGCCGCATTTGAGCTCAAGCAGAAGATGTACCAATCTGCATTATAACAGTTCATGTTGGAATATACTTAATTGTAGACTGAAACATTTTAAACAAATACCTTCTCCACAGTAGCGTCAGTGATGTCACCTCTTAAATAACTCTTTAATGTTTGGGGGCAATAATACTGCAGGTCACTTTCTTTTGTGAGTGTTCTATCATTCAAGTAATTTTGTGAAGTATGTGATAGATAATGCTTTACATTACATTAAAAGCATGGAAGTTGCCTCTCCAACTCTCCAACTTGAACCATCAGCAGGACAACTCCGGGGGGCGGAGGGGATGTTCTATGCGCTGTAATTATATTTATACACAATGTGGGCTCTGCATATACGTCGTTCTTTCAAATACGATTTCAAAACGTTGTACTTCCTTTCTTCCCATTTTGGGGGCCCATAGCAGGTCGCTAAATTAGCAATGGGAGTCAATGTCTGTCCACCCACATTTCACTCACCTTTTTCCTGCCCACAACATCTGGTGGCTGGAACTTTGATGACGTATATGTCGCTGAACACCCATGTGTGGCTCCTCATTTCTGTGTCTTCATTAAACTATGCAGCAGTATGTGAATGTCTACTGAGCATCACATAGTGTGCAAATGGAGTCCAACGATTTGATTTATTATACTTGTGAAACTCATGTATTATAATATCTGTGATAGCCTTTGTTTAGTAACAGTTTACAGTTGACTTTCAGGTTCTTTGCGTTATCTCTCTAATGGTAACTTTCAATACAAGTGTTACAGAATGGGGGAAAGCCCCATATGCAACATCTAAAAGTTAAGAGCCTTGACATGCCAATAACCCAACAGGAAATGGATAGGGCTGAAGTCAACTCTACTGCTCCAAGTGGGCTGTCTGCTCATTGTATAGAGCTCTTTTAAGGCACCCCTCAGCCTATTATTAGATAGGCATGTTTGTATATATGTTTGGATGCATTTCTTCCACATACAGACCAGCTACCAAAAAAGGTATCACGTTTATAAGCAGGGGGAAACGTTTTGAGATTGTGTATTAGTTGTTAAGCAGAATCATCGCTGTTTGCCCAGGAGGCTGAAAGATAAAGCGAATCCCTATCAGGAGCGGATGGGGGGACCCTCGAAGCGATGAAGTTTGATGTTAATGTGTTTAAACCAGCGACGGGATCTATCATACACGGACACGTGTGTTATCGAACAACGCCTTTTGGATGCTTTGGAATGTTCACTATGTTTCTTAGAATAGAGCATCAAGGTTTCATTTATCTCATGATGCTTTTGGAGACTTTGGTATTTTCGTTACGCTTTCTCTTGTCTCCACGCTGCTGGTAGAGGCTCCCATAACCTGTTCTCAATAGTCTCATTGGTGTGCTGCTCCCTTATTCCTCATCATTTGCCCCCACATTCCCTGTTGCCTACCTTTGGTCACGTGGTCTAAGAAGGGGCGGTTGGTAAACCCCCAGGCTGTGATCTTCGATTATCTTTCCTTTTCTCCCAGGGGCTGTTTGGGCAAATGTCAGTGTTTTCTGTTCCTTTAGTTTATCAGGGGTGTCTAGTCGTGTTTCGTCCCACACCAGGAATTTCATACAATAAATAATGGCTTTTTAATGCATTTCCAGGTTGCTTAAGGGAGACAGTTGGCCGCACTACACGGGTCCCTGTAATTTGACTCATTTGAAAAAGTTCTGGTGAGTCTTGTTTTGTAACCTGGATATAATTTACAGTTGCCTGAGACGTGAAGGACTACACTTGTGATAAATTCCCGTAAAACACAAAACACATATTCTTCTTAACTATGAAGGTATTTTCATAAATCCCTTTAATAACTGAAAATGTAAGTAAAATATGTGTGCAATCTTGAGTAAAACGACATTAGATTAGCTAACGCAGTTAGAAACTTTGTTCTTGAAAAAAACCACCTGGCTTAATGAAAGGTATACTTTCCTCCGAGAGTGGTCGACTAATTATGCAGATCTAAGCTTCCTCAGCAGTTCCCTTACTCCCATATCTGCGATATCATTAGCCATGGAGTGAGAGTCTTTAAGAAAAGCATTTAAAATTGCCCGGATACTTAACCTGAAGGAACACACTTTGTGACTGGAATAAACTGCATTTTAGTCAAAGGCTATCCATGTTCGACATTCCGTTTTTTGTTTTAACAACTTCCTATCAAAGATGAAACAATGTATATGTACATTTGCTTTGGGAGAGAAGAGGTCACGCTGTAAACTTTCCCTGGAGATGTCCTGTTACATGCTGTACATTTCTAGTCACAAATGAATGGTAAATGTGTGGCCTTATCAGAATATTAGCTTAAATGAGATAAGATGGGGGTTATCTATATGTACACTCTTTGCCTGGCACATATATTTAAAAAATAAATGGCCCAAAATGGGCCATATTGGGAAAAAGTCAAGTGACTTGGCGTTTTGCCGAGTAAGTGCGCCTTGGCAAGTTAGCCATACACTCTTAAAGCACGCCAAGCTTGTTGGATCCATTGAAATGCAGAAGAGGCACTTCCCCTCTCTGACTGCTTTGTCCAGCAACAGTAAGGAACACATCCTCTCTGAATTAAGACTGGGAGCTTTATCAAAGCCCGCAAGTAATTATGTGTTATAAATTATTCAGCACGATGGCTCCCTTTGGGAAGTCATCAGAAGAACATCTGTGATAGGATTTCCTTCAAGTGAACAGAAGAGGATATTGTTAAGAATGCTTCGAGCATCTTTATGCATGGCAATTACTCAGTGATCGCTGTTGGTTTCACTTGGTGTATTGTGAAATGCATTCAAACTGCCCTGTTCTGGTTTAAGTTAAGATGATGTGCACTGTCACTTTGAAGGAGAGGGCCGTTACTTCATGCTGGCGTACTCATTCAGGACTTCTGGCAAACGATTTGGTTATAATTGAAATCATCTGACAGGTTGGCACATTATTACTGCACACATGTCTCACACTTAATAATCTGCAATGGAAGGCTACCAGCCAATTAAACAGGAATTGCATGTGTAGGTCTAAAATGATAAAGGCTCAAATTAGCCCCTTAAATGCACCCGATTCACACACAAAAAAGAAAACCGGGCGTCAATTTGTGAAAAGTGAACATTTTAAACTTTTATTGCAGGTTGACCACTGTAAGAGGATTCAATTCAGCACTACAGCTAAGTTAACGCCTAGTCTAGAATACTGAATGAAAACCCTTATTGATATATCTTTATGTCCAGTTCATGCGTTCTGGATGACTACCCCTATATAACACCCCTCTCTTGGAATCCCCCTGACCCCACTGAGCCAAGAAGTAGTTCTGTTTTGCAAGTTAAAAGGTTTATTTGATAATTTAAACAAGAGATGTATATATCACACCTTATAATAAATTAATAATTGAATAGCACACTTAATCTGATATGATAAAGATTAACAACGGAGAATCTGGCACTAACACGCTTCTCTATAATCAATAAGGAGTTGACATGAAATGGATAAGGTAGCACACAGGTGAATAGGAACAAAAGAAGAAGGTGGTACAAAATGCTTTATAGAGTTCAAATGGATGCAAGGTTGAATGAATGAAATGCAGTATAGAGATACTCAATATGATTTCAACAAAACATTGTAATCACTTTTCTCTGGCAATCCCCTCCCCCCCTTGATGCAAGGCAAGGAAATGGAAGGAAAACACACAGTTCTCAGAAATGCAATCAATGTAAATCAGTTCACCCCAGCAAGCTTACACTACAGAAAACAGATAGGAGTTTTGAAAACACAGGCAAAATGCTTTGATATGTGCTAGCAATGGATGAGAAATATGCTGGAAATGCTTTTAATTCCCTTTCAGAGGTTCAGGGTGAGTGGTATCTAGTTAATATTAGTCCAGGCTCACACTAGCAATGATGCAGGGATAGTTAGCAGGTTAAACGAATTTCTGGCAAATGGAAGGCAAGCAGCAGCTGATTTTACATGTGGAGAAATGTGCAAATCGCGGACAAATTTGCGGATGCGCCGAGCGCTATTACAGAGGAACCGCAAGGACTATCACGATCGTTTTGGGGTCCTAGGAAAGCCTAGGATCTCATCTTCCAAATGAAAGTTACTGCAAGTCTCTAGCACAAACGGTTGCGGAGATATGAGCGATTTTGTGAAGGTCGTTTTTCAGATTTGAAATTTTAAAAGCTCAAAATGACACGTGCAGCTTGCAACTAGAAAATGACAAGTGACAGCTTTGCAAATGGCAGGTGACAGTTAGGAGACAGTTCTACTCAGATTAAAATAGGATTGAATTATATTATTTTAACTAAGAGAGGTGTTCTGAGTTTTGCTGAGTACTCACAAGAGATTTTGAACCGGAAAGCGACTTGGTCACGGACTTCAGTCTGGTCAGGTCTTCCCGGGTTCTGCTCACAGCGCCTGGCCTCTGGAACTGCTCACAGCATCGGGGTCAGCACTCTGGATACAATGGCCTGGTCTCTGCTAGGCACCGGTTCTCTGGGTCGGGTCCTGCCTTCTCTTTGGATATTTCTGTCACCGGGTTCTTGCAAAAGTTCTTGGCAAAATTCAGAAGGCTCGCCCGGCTGTCTGAAGAGTTCAGTTGCAAAAATATTTTGAGGCCTGCTGACAAATACTCTTGCTGGCAGTGGCCTTTTTGGTTAAGGTTCTGAAGTCTCTGTTTATCTTGGAGTCTAAGTGTTGGCTCTTTGAAGATTGATGGAGGTAAGTATGGATTTTTCCGGCAGAGCGTCCCGCTGCAGATGGAATTGAAGGTCCCTATCTGTCCTGTCTGTCTGCTTTTATGTGTTTAGAATGTGGGTGTGTTCTAGCATCACTGACCCTACCTCTCTCTCAGCTTCTAATTGGTCAAACTTCCATTTATCATTTGATTGGCGAAGCTAAGTTGTGTCAGAGTGATGTCATTTTATGGCTTGCAGATAGGACACTCCTCTGTCAGATTGCACACATTCTATATTTGATAATAAAAGACATATTTCTGTTACACAGTTGCTTGAAATTACATATACATGGTGTGGCTGAATTTAGCCATGTCTCTGTCCAAATCTGCTGTTTCTAAGAGCTTGCATTCAGAAATGGCACATAATTGACTTTTTAACTGATTTTTCAATTTCTGACATTGACCCAACTTTACATACATGTGCGCGGGGAGTATGGACATTAACTGATGAAGTTTCAGATTTTTAACATGCATACATTTAGAGTAATATCCACTTTTCCGCTAAAACCCCCCTGAACATGCCACCGGGTCGAAAAACCTCTTAAAATGTGGGCAGAAAAATCACAAGAATTATGGTATCATTTATAAAATTTTCACATGTCCGCTCTATGAATGATCCATCTTTTTAAAGTTATGTTCTGGCTCCAAAGGGGTGTGGTTTCCTCTCAGCACAAGGTAGAAATACTGGTTTATCCAGTTCTGCCAAGCCAGCTTGCTCTCACAGGCAGTGCCCCTCCCCTTTCCTCAGGAGGAAGCCACTTTTTACGACCATTTACGACTCCTGCCAATAAAACCTTTGCCTGAGCCAGGACAGGGCTTTGTTCACTTTCCTGCAGAGCACAGGTAATTCAATTATCAGATAGATGGCATATCCTTAGTGTGAGCAGCAAAAGGGCAGCTAGGCCTGGGAACACAGCTGTGACTCAAGTTTCACTCCTGATGGGGGTAGTTGCCAGGCAGAATTCAGTTCCTTAAGCCAGGTTTCAGATAAAATGTCACTTTTTGTTCCCCAGTTCCTGCATTCAAATAAACTAAACATTTTCACATATGCAGCTAGAAGGCTGATTCTAAGTTTAAAACTATGACATTTAAACAATTGCAACCTATGTGACACTCAAAAGTAGGTCACTCAGTCAATTTAAACATTTAGATTTTTTTTAGTGTCTTTCAGTCCAAATTTACCTAAACTGCTGAAATCCACAGCGCAGCCAGTCTTGTTATAAACCTTCAAGTCACTTCAGAATATCACTTTACATGGTATCCACCTCTCAGTAAGTCTTTCTTTGGCCTGCTTTGGGTTCATTCATTTTTACACAAAAAAGTAAAATCTGGTGTTGTTTTAAAATGCCGGCTTTTGGATAGTGGTGAGTACTGGTACTGCACCCATTTTTGGGATTTAAGAATGAATTCCCCACAATTCTAGTTTGCATTTGGCAATCAGCATTGCCATTCCCAATGGTTTCAGACTACTGTGTGGGTAGTCCAATGGTGGTTTTAGGCAGTTTCCTTCTGTGCCCATAACATCGGCAAAAATGAATGGCAGCCTATTCTTCATGCATTTCCCTGTGCATTTTCTGGGAAGCTCTGGCCATCATGAGGTTTTCCATGTCAGTACTGCACAGTTTTGAGGTAGGACTCGGATGCATGGGTAAATACATCCCACAAGCCCCCCTCTTGCGATGGCCATTCTATTTCACGAATGGGACTCGCAAGACCTGGGATGTTTCCTCATCTTCTTCCAATAGATGGCACAGTTCAGCATCTTTTCCTCCATCCGGTACTGATCGATCGGTTCTCCTCGCCGGTCCTGATGGGAATATTGGGCGGTACACTGGGCCCATTGGATCTTCGTTCCCGGTCTCCGGATCGCCCTCCTTGGCCCGTCTTCAGGTTTTCTTTCTCCTAGGACGACAAAGGAAGAGCGGCAATACCTATCCATAGACATTTTTCCACCACTGTTGAGATAGTGGGGCAGCATATGCATTTCATCATAACAAAACATTACATTCTTATTTTGAAAAAAAAACAATATAACTAAGAGACAGTTTCATGCAAATCACAATATTTTAGAGACTAGATGTGGTATGTTTTATGGTTGGAACTGAATTAGTCTGAGACAGTACCCGCTAGGATTCCAGAGGATTCCTCCAGTTGTTGCAGAGCGTGCCTGGGATGGCAACACTTCAACTGGTTTATGTGGACCCACTTGTCTTCTCCCTCTGCCAAAGGACCTTTGGGGATGTGGATTTTGTAGGCCACAGGGGAGATTTTGTCGATGATCTCAAAGGGTCCTTTCCATGTAGGCAAAAATTTGCGCTGCTTGGCCTGGTTCCTTTGGAAGTTGTATAGATAGACCCGGTCCCCCACCTGATATTCCTTCCTGGAAGTTTTCAGGTCATAGTGGGTCTTCATGCTATCAGCTGATCTTTCTAGATTCCGCTGAGCATAAGCAAAAGCATGTTGGAGGTGTTTCCTTAAATTCTCTACATACTCATGAGTTGTGGAGGCATTTATCAGTGTCTGCTCTTGGGTCCTGTAGAGCAAATGCTGAGGAAGCACCATCTTGCGCCCAGTCATCAACTCAAATGGTGACATTTTGGTTGCAGATGAAGGGGTAGATCTGATGGCCATTAGGACCAGAGGTAATCGGATATCCCAACTTGGCCCAGAATCTGCCACAAACTTCTTTAATATGCTCACAATTGTCCGGTTATATCTCTCTACTGCCCCAGAAGAAGCTGGCCTGTAAGCAATGTGTAGCTTTCTCTTGACCCCCAGTATCTTCCACATCTTTGTCATTACTTCACTGGTGAAGTGGCTACCTCTGTCTGACTCAATCCTTTGAGGTAGACCAAAACGGGAAAAGATGTGGTTAATCATCAAGGCAGCTGCAGTTTCTGCCTTGCAATTTGGGGCTGGGAGACATTCCACCCACTTGGTAAACAAGCATGTCACAGTCAACATGTACTTATTCCCCCTAGCCGAGCGAATCACAGGGCCTACAAAGTCGATTTGTAAATCTGACCATGGCAGTGTCATCCCCCTCTTTTGGAGAGGCGCACGGTGCGTGAGGGATGATGGCTGAAATTGTGCACACACTAGACACCCCTTCAAGTATTGGTCGAGGTCCTGCCCCATGTGTGGCCAGTATGCAACCTCTCTTAAGATTTCCAATGTTGTGTGAAACCCCCTATGACCGGCGGTGGCCGCATCATGGGCGTGACTTAACATCAGGCTTCGGAATGAGGTAGGAACCACCCACTGATCGTGGCCAGTTTTGAATTTCCTTACCAGCAAACCGTCTTGAATCCGGAACATTTTTGGACATTTCATCAACACTCTTAGGTCCTCTTTCCCAATGTAATCGGTATCCGTCAGGGGAAAGTTCTCAGGGTCCTCAAGGTGCTGGTAAAATTTACCAATAATTGGATCCCCCTTCTGAGCAGTAATCAAATCATCATCAGGGGTCTCCTTACTCCATTGTGCAATTGAAAGGTCGTTGTGAGCATTTGTCTGGGACCTAGTGATAGCAGTGACCTGGATTTCCCCCAACAGGGACTCAATCTCAATTAGATCCCCTTGGATGGCCCCGGTTTTGGCCAGCTGATCAGCTAAGTCATTTCCAGTTTTGTCTGGTCCCTCTACTTTGGAATGACCCTTGATCTTTTTCCAGTAGATGGTCATCCCATTCGATGTGACCAGATCATCAATGTTTTGGATCAACTTCCCATGTTTCAAGGGTTTGTTGTTAGCACATAACATGCCTCTGGTTTTCCAATTAACCAGGTGCTCCACGAACCCGTTCCGTACATAATCCGAATCTGTGATTATGACCAGTTCGTGGAGTTGATGCTGGACAGCAGTGAGGATGGCCTGATGCACAGCCATCAATTCTGCCACCTGACTACTTCGGGGACCAATTTTGTATCCAGCGGAGGGTTCTGGGGACTCATTCACCCATGCATTCCCTACGCCGGCCACCAGTTCTTTCTCCCCGTTGTTGTCAACATGGTAAGAGCATCCATCCACATAGACAGTGGGCATTCCCTCACACTTGTCTTCTTCAAAGACTTTGTGGGGGGAATTAAGGTATGCCTCCATGTTGTCCTTTATTTTTAGACTTTCGTCCTCGAGACAGTTTTCTCTGGCACAATCATGCAAGTCAGCCAGACCTTGCGCGAGGGGACTCTTCTTGTTTTGGCCATATCGGACCTCCACAGGAAAGCCTTGCATTGACAGAATCCAGGAAGTAATTCGGGAATTACTCACATTTCCGGCCCGGATTCTGTCACTTTGGAGATATTGCAGAGGCTGGTGTGGAGTCTCCACTATGATGTGTTCCCCCTGGATAAACGGGCGGTAATTCTTCAATGCCCACACCGTTGCCAGGAGTGCCTTCTCACAATCGTTGAATTTTTCCTCCACAGAGGATAAAGTTTTGCTCGCATAGGAGATTACTTTATTGACCTTGTCATGCTTTTGGTATAATACGGCCGTCAAGCACGTATTAGAGAACCCTGTCTCCAGGAAGAACTCCTTGTTTCTGACAGGGTAAGCTAGGCAAGGCGCTTGTGAGAGGCTTCTCTTGAGTTGTCTTACTGCCTCGGATTGTTCTGGACCCCATTCCCACTTGACCCCCCCCTTTAGGAGATGAATCAGGGGTCTGGTGATCTCTGCGTAGCCCTCAATGAACTTTCTGCTGTAATTAGTCAGTCCAAGGAGGCTCCTTAGTTCCCGCAGAGTTGTGGGGTCTTTCAGTTTCTGAAGTGCTTCCACTTTCTTTTCCTGGGGACAGAGACCCTGAGTAGTAATCTCATGCCCCAAGAAATAAACACGGGTTCTACACCACTGTGCTTTCTGAAAGGAAAGTTTTGCTCCGGCAGCCCTCAACTGTGTCAGAACATAACGGATCTCCGCTATGTGTTCCTCCACAGATGAACTTTTGATGAGGACATCATCTACATAAGCCAGGTTACCCCTTGCACCCAAGTCAGGCATGGCCTTGTGTAGAAAAATGTTGAATTCATTGCCGGAGTTGAGGTATCCGAAGGGAGTCCGGGTCCATGTGTACTGCTGGCCCCCAAAGGTAAAAGCCAGCTTGTATTGGTCCTCCCTACTGACAGGCACGGTCCAGTATCCATTGGTCAGGTCTATTGCAGTGAATACCTGTGACCCCTGAATCTGGGCCAGCCCTTGGTCAATGTAGGGCAGAGGCCATCGGGAAGTATGGACCCGTTTGTTGAGCTCCCTAAGGTCGGCGCAGAGTCTCCACTGGCCGTTTGGCTTCAATATTCCCAGCACCGGATTATTGAAGGTGCTGTGGACTGGACGGATTATTCCCCGGGACTCAAGGTTCTTAATTATTTCAGTAAGGGACTCCATTGATGCGAGAGGCAAGCGATATTGCTTCACAAACACTGGAGTCATGCCAGGGTCCGTGGGGATTGTGGTTGTGTGGATGTCGGTGCGACCACAGTCATATGAGTCTACCGCAAAGAGATCTTGGAAATCCAAGAAAACTTGTCTCAACTTTTGCTTTTGTTCCAGAGTCACACAGGCATCAGCTAGGTTGACTCTCTCTTCCACCATCTGCCTGAAGCCTGGAAAGACTTCTGGTTTGGCTATTTCAGCGGCCTCCTCCAGCTGGGTGGAGAAGTCCCTGGTCAGAGTGCTGATTTGGACTGGAGGCTTCAGGTGGGAAAGGCAGCCCTCATGGACCTGGAAAATCACCTCATCCCTCCTGAAGTCACAAGTCACATCTTCCTTACCATAAGGGCAAGAAGTGTACACCAGGAAGTTCCCCCCATGCCGGGTAAAAATCCTGTCTGGTGTTGTATTGTCATCACTGTCACTGTCAAAACAGTCCTTGGGGATTGGTCCTAACAGTTCATTTACTAAGTCGATGGAAAAATGTCGGTCATCAACCGCCATTCCAATAATGGTGCCTGTGGCTAGAGTAATACTCTTTAAGTCGCTGTTATCCACCTCTATTAGAATGGTGTCATGTTCTATGTTGACTAATGGTGTTGGGTTTACCCCCAACCCTTGCTGTTGGAGAGAAGCATTTAGATGTATGTAAGCATCAGGGTTTTTCAACTCTTGTCCCCTTTTAACTTTCACTTCCAGGGAGAATTGTCGGGTCCTTTCTGGGATGGTGACTTCCTCTTTAACCTGAATTTCAACTGCATAAGGTAGCAATTGAGCTGACCTAAATGCTTTTTCTGGATCATCAAAGCCCATGGGATTATCCGCTAATCGGGACCAAGCTTTGAAGTTTATTAGGTCCAAACTAATGGCAAAGCGATTGAGAATGTCACTGCCTAAGTAAAAGGCGGCAGTGACGTCTCGCACGACCCAACAATTATGGACTATGCTCTTGTTGCCAATGGAGATTTTGAGCATACACCTGCTTGGCAGGAGATGTTTTGAATTGGGTGCTTCCAGGTCCATTTCCCATTTGTCTATCAGTTTGAAGGTGGGAATGGCTGGATCTTTTGGGAGTTGGCGGAACATGGCTTCGCTGATGAAGCTCTTACCGTTGTTCACACACACTCGAGCGAGAACAGAGTCCTTCCCATCACTTAACTGAACAGGGATGAACAACTGCTCTCCAATTTGCTGAATATCAGCCAGGCTCTGAGCTGATTTCACATCTTTCTGGACTATAGGAGTGGGAGTTTCAGATTGTGGATTGGTATAGAATTTCAGAGTGTTTCCTTCCAGCGTGGAATACCACTTTAGACTGGAAGGAAGGTTGATTTTCAGAAACAGAGAGGACCCCCCATCACCAGTCTGTTGTCCTACTGCTATTACTGTCACGTCTGGAATCTGGTTGTTCTGGAAGTGAAATTCTACTTGGTCAGATTTTTGTTCAACCATGTGGCATGTGCCGTTTAAACTAACATGGTTGACACTCTGTTTTAATTTTATTGGTCGGCTAGTCTGGGTCCAGAGAACCTTGTTTACACAATCTATTAGGGGTGACAACCTTCTCAGGAGGTCATTCCCTAGTAAACAAGGGGTGCCCTCCGGGGTCACAACTATGACCGGGTGTTTCAACTTATGTCGCCCAATTTTAATGTCCAAGTCTGCAGTCCCCTCAACGGGAATTTCCTTCCCGTCAAAGTTCTGTAGTTGTCCCGGAAGAGAGGTGAGAGGAATTTGGTAATTCTCTCCCCTTCCTGCATTCAGTTCGTCAAAGGCCCTTCTGGACAGAAGGGTAGCTTGAGATCCAGTGTCCACCAGTGCCGAGATTGTACCCTGCCCCTGTACTTGTACCGGGGCATAATATCTTCCCTCCTTCTCCTCAAGGGGGCACAGATAATGCACATTTTTGGACAACTGGTGGGCTAACTTTCTGGTTTTGGACATCGATAGCGAAGAGATTTGGGCAGAATTCTGTGGAGAGTCTTGGGAATCTGAAAGAAAAAGTTGGCAACTGGAGATCAGAGCCATTGTGGGTCCCCCTGGTTCCAGTTCTGGGCCGCCCCCCCCTTTTTGGAGGCAGTCCCCAGTATGGGTTTGAACCCGGGGATTTTCTTGCTGTTGGTTCTGGGATGAGATGGTGGGCGGCGGTAGCTCAGTCTCCACATCTCCCCAGTCTGGATTTTCATCCCTAAGGACCCATTTTTCTTTGGGAGGAGTTCCCCCCTCTCTGAAGGAGAAGATCCTTTTCCCAGGATCCTCTGAGGATCCCTCTCCCTCAAATTGGAAGATCTGTACCTCCTCCTCAAACTGAGTCTGTTTGGGTCTTTTGTTTCTCCTACCCCCCCTCTGCTCCTTAGGAGGCAGACTTTCAGGGGCAAGAGATTTTGTTTCCGGTTCCTGGGTTTCCAGGGGCTGTTTACAAGTGAGGAAGGAAGCTTCCTCCAAGGCTTTACACCCCCCTTCCCTTTGTGCCTCCTCCCTGGGAACCGGTGAGTTATCGGGGTGCTGCCCCGTCATTGTTCTGGAGCACCAGGTCCAGAGTTAGGTGCGTTCTGCGCCGGCACGCCCATCTGAGGGTTCTGCTGAGCCCTCAGTATGTGACCCAGATCCCGCGCCATGTTTTGAACCTGGCGCTCTAACTGGGAAACCCGCTCAGGCTGATACGGGGCCCTGTTTTCTCCCCTGGGCTGATCCCGGGAAGGGTAGCTGTCCCTCCTCTGGTAGTACCCCTGGTTGGGAAGATTTGGGTACCCCTCCACCCTTGGCCTCCCCTCTCCCAGATTCAGTGGTCTGGGCTCAGGGAATTGGGGAAAGAAGGATGGATGGTTTTGGGGCTGAAAGTCGGGTGGATATCTGGGGAAAAAGTTCTGCCCAGGGTTTGGTAAATTTCTGCCCTCCTGTGGGAAGTTTGGAGGGAAGTTCCCTGGGTTAGGTGCTTGTCTGGATCCCCCCCCTTGGGCTGGAGGAGTCCACACATAACCCAGGATGGGTCGATTTCCCTTGTAACGGGGACTTACATAATCAGGAGAGCGAGGGACCCCATTTGTGGGGCTGCCTCCTTGGCTCCCTGTCTGTGACTGACCCGAGGACCTCCTGGGCCTAGCATTATTAGGTGCAGGCAGGTTTTTAGGCCCCCCCATCTCCAAATCCAAAACGGGGGTGACCTTTACCTCTGCCACCTTGGCAGCAGCAGGGGTGCTGTTGGCTTTGGGGTTTTTCTGGGCATTACTTTTGCTATCTATCGGTTTCTGCACCTCATAGATCCGGGTAGCCTGTTCAATGACCCAGTCTAAGGATCTTTTCTCGTGAAAATCCCTCACGAGCTGGGTCATGATGTATTTGGGCAAGGCATGAAAAAATGTATTAACGAATTCTCGACTGTCTGTGCGCACCCTTCTGGTGGTCTGCGCAAAAGCACGCTTTAACTCCTGCACAAATTCTTGTGGGGCCTGATCCTCCCCACATTGCAAATTGTAGGCCGCCTTGCGAGCCTCTTGAGGATTTCTGTGAACAGAAAAATGTTTCAAGATGGCCGCCTTATAGGTGGACCATCTTAAATGATTTTGATCCTCCAGCCCCGCAAAGAAACTGGAGTATTCCGGGGAGAATGTCCACTTTACATATTGAATACAGCTTTGGCTGTCCTTCAAATGGAAAGTCTCCATCATTTGTTCAAACAACTCTAAGTGCTCCCAAACAGAATACTTAGCGTTCTTATGGTAAGGCGTGATGACGCTCCTGATCGCCTTAATCTGCTTTAAGGGGTCCTTAAGCAAGGCCCTTTTTGCCTTATTGGCCTTTTTGGTTCGGGTAACCCTTGTCCATTCATCCTCGGACTCAGAGGCACTGCTCCCAGAGGTTCCCGTCTGATCTTCCAGGTTTTCCCGGATTCTGCGAGCCTGGGAATGGCTGGCAGAATGTGGGGACCTGGTCTCCTGTGTCCTGCGCAGTTCAGAGGAGTCTTCAGATTCCTCCTTGCTGCCAGGATTTGATGGGTACCCCCTCCACTGACCTAACTGGGCAGAGGTTTTCAGGATGCCCTTAATGGGCCTACTCTCCTGGGGTTCCTCATCGAACTGTACTGTACTTGGGTGCCCATACCCGGATGCCCACCCCTCCATTCCTGAGTGGTACTGGCCTATGAGCCCCATACTCTTAGCTGGATAGTAATCTGCCATCCCTGCAGCCCTGTGCTCATGTGCGCCAGGGGACATGGGGGTGGTAGAGTCCAAGGACTGGGGGAGATGAAGGCCCCTGGTGGTAGGGCTCCTGCGGTTATGGTCAGGAATCTCTCTTTCCCAGCGGACCTCATCTCTATCCGCCCCTGCTCCCTGTTGCAATGCAAGAGCCTGCATTTGTGCTTTCAGTTCCTCTGTTAAGGCCTTACTCGACTCTATCAGTTTCTCCTGCATCGCTACCTGTTGTTGGAGCCTATCATTGTGTTGACAGAGGGCCTCATTTTCCCTCTGTGCTTCCTGGTTGGTCCTGGAGAACTGGGCCAGTCTTTGCTGCAGGAGGGTTACCTCCTGAGCTGTGTCCCTATTGGCCTGCTCCTTTCTTGCTAGAGCATCCTCCACCCTCCTGGTGTGCTCTAGCAAGTTCTGGTGTTCTTTTTGGAGGTCACCCAGTCCCTGGTGGGTCAGGTGATTTTCTTCCATTTTTCTTTTTAAATGGCAGACTTCCTGGCCTAAGGTATCCCTTTCCTGACTGAGAGCCTGCATCTGTGCTGCCAGGTCGTCCCTTTGCCTTTGGAAGGCACCAGCATTCTGGCGCTCCTGATCAAACTCTGCCTGGGTATCCAGGTCTTTCAGAATTAGTTTGTTGCTCTCTGCCTTCTCTCTATCTAGGTGGCTTTGCAGGGTGACTACCTGCTCAGCACATGCCCTATTGAAGTCTAGCTGTTGCTCCAGCTTTTTCTGGCTTTGCAGTAGGGAGTCCAAACCTTCTTGGTGTTCCTTCTGCAAGGCCAGAAATCTGGTATCCTGTTCTGACTTTTCCTTTTGCAGCACATCCATATCCTCCTTCATTTTAGTGATGTACAGTCTGCTGTCATTTTCTGACTCCTGGCTCCTCTGCAGCCTCTGCTCAGAAGAGACCAGGTCGGATTGGACCTTCTCTAACACCATCTGTTGCCTATTTGCCAGATTTTGGCTTTCAGCACATCTATCCTGCATGTCTCCCATATATAGGTACAGGTATGCTGCTATCCTGGCAATCTTGTCGTGTTCCTCTTTGGCCTTCGGGGCCATGTATAGTTCACTCAGGGCCACATGTAGGGGACCCTGATCTCTATATATATCTGACCCTGTTTCAGTGACCTGTTGCGTGATGGCCTGCAACCAGACTGTTTGGTCCTGGTGAGTCCACTCACCTCTCACAAATAATTTATGTAAGAAGTGCTCTCTGGCTATTTTCATGTCTACTAGGGTCGTCATTCTAGAGATTGGTCTCTGTCCTGACTTACAGAAGTTTGTATTTTATTCTTGCAAAACAGACCGTTTCCTAGAGCGTCCCTTTTGAGGAATGCTTCACAGCGTAATGCAGCGTGGTGATCCGACTGGATGTATGTATCCCGTCAGTTAGCACACTGTATTAAGCTGCACAAGTGGTAAATCTAACCCAACGTCTCGGCTCGAGCCACCAATTTGTAAGAGGATTCAATTCAGCACTACAGCTAAGTTAACGCCTAGTCTAGAATACTGAATGAAAACCCTTATTGATATATCTTTATGTCCAGTTCATGCGTTCTGGATGACTACCCCTATATAACACCCCTCTCTTGGAATCCCCCTGACCCCACTGAGCCAAGAAGTAGTTCTGTTTTGCAAGTTAAAAGGTTTATTTGATAATTTAAACAAGAGATGTATATATCACACCTTATAATAAATTAATAATTGAATAGCACACTTAATCTGATATGATAAAGATTAACAACGGAGAATCTGGCACTAACACGCTTCTCTATAATCAATAAGGAGTTGACATGAAATGGATAAGGTAGCACACAGGTGAATAGGAACAAAAGAAGAAGGTGGTACAAAATGCTTTATAGAGTTCAAATGGATGCAAGGTTGAATGAATGAAATGCAGTATAAAGATACTCAATATGATTTCAACAAAACAATGTAATCACTTTTCTCTGGCAATCCCCTCCCCCCCTTGATGCAAGGCAAGGAAATGGAAGGAAAACACACAGTTCTCAGAAATGCAATCAATGTAAATCAGTTCACCCCAGCAAGCTTACACTACAGAAAACAGATAGGAGTTTTGAAAACACAGGCAAAATGTGCTAGCAATGGATGAGAAATATGCTGGAAATGCTTTTAATTCCCTTTCAGAGGTTCAGGGTGAGTGGTATCTAGTTAATATTAGTCCAGGCTCACACTAGCAATGATGCAGGGATAGTTAGCAGGTTAAACGAATTTCTGGCAAATGGAAGGCAAGCAGCAGCTGATTTTACATGTGGAGAAATGTGCAAATCGCGGTAAAATTCGCGGATGCGCCGAGCGCTATTACAGAGGAACCGCAAGGACTATCACGATCGTTTTGGGGTCCTAGGAAAGCCTAGGATCTCATCTTCCAAATGAAAGTTACTGCAAGTCTCTAGCACAAACGGTTGCGGAGATATGAGCGATTTTGTGAAGGTCGTTTTTCAGATTTGAAATTTTAAAAGCTCAAAATGACACGTGCAGCTTGCAACTAGAAAATGACAAGTGACAGCTTTGCAAATGGCAGGTGACAGTTAGGAGACAGTTCTACTTAGATTAAAATAGGATTGAATTATATTATTTTAACTAAGAGAGGTGTTCTGAGTTTTGCTGAGTACTCACAAGAGATTTTGAACCGGAAAGCGACTTGGTCACGGACTTCAGTCTGGTCAGGTCTTCCCGGGTTCTGCTCACAGCGCCTGGCCTCTGGAACTGCTCACAGCATCGGGGTCAGCACTCTGGATACAATGGCCTGGTCTCTGCTAGGCACCGGTTCTCTGGGTCGGGTCCTGCCTTCTCTTTGGATATTTCTGTCACCGGGTTCTTGCAAAAGTTCTTGGCAAAATTCAGACGGCTCGCCCGGCTGTCTGAAGAGTTCAGTTGCAAAAATATTTTGAGGCCTGCTGACAAATACTCTTGCTGGCAGTGGCCTTTTTGGTTAAGGTTCTGAAGTCTCTGTTTATCTTGGAGTCTAAGTGTTGGCTCTTTGAAGATTGATGGAGGTAAGTATGGATTTTTCCGGCAGAGCGTCCCGCTGCAGATGGAATTGAAGGTCCCTATCTGTCCTGTCTGTCTGCTTTTATGTGTTTAGAATGTGGGTGTGTTCTAGCATCACTGACCCTACCTCTCTCTCAGCTTCTAATTGGTCAAACTTCCATTTATCATTTGATTGGCGAAGCTAAGTTGTGTCAGAGTGATGTCATTTTATGGCTTGCAGATAGGACACTCCTCTGTCAGATTGCACACATTCTATATTTGATAATAAAAGACATATTTCACAGTTACACAGTTGCTTGAAATTACATATACATGGTGTGGCTGAATTTAGCCATGTCTCTGTCCAAATCTGCTGTTTCTAAGAGCTTGCATTCAGAAATGGCACATAATTGACTTTTTAACTGATTTTTCAATTTCTGACATTGACCCAACTTTACATACATGTGCGCGGGGAGTATGGACATTAACTGATGAAGTTTCAGATTTTTAACATGCATACATTTAGAGTAATATCCACTTTTCCGCTAAAACCCCCCTGAACATGCCACCGGGTCGAAAAACCTCTTAAAATGTGGGCAGAAAAATCACAAGAATTATGGTATCATTTATAAAATTTTCACATGTCCGCTCTATGAATGATCCATCTTTTTAAAGTTATGTTCTGGCTCCAAAGGGGTGTGGTTTCCTCTCAGCACAAGGTAGAAATACTGGTTTATCCAGTTCTGCCAAGCCAGCTTGCTCTCACAGGCAGTGCCCCTCCCCTTTCCTCAGGAGGAAGCCACTTTTTACGACCATTTACGACTCCTGCCAATAAAACCTTTGCCTGAGCCAGGACAGGGCTTTGTTCACTTTCCTGCAGAGCACAGGTAATTCAATTATCAGATAGATGGCATATCCTTAGTGTGAGCAGCAAAAGGGCAGCTAGGCCTGGGAACACAGCTGTGACTCAAGTTTCACTCCTGATGGGGGTAGTTGCCAGGCAGAATTCAGTTCCTTAAGCCAGGTTTCAGATAAAATGTCACTTTTTGTTCCCCAGTTCCTGCATTCAAATAAACTAAACATTTTCACATATGCAGCTAGAAGGCTGATTCTAAGTTTAAAACTATGACATTTAAACAATTGCAACCTATGTGACACTCAAAAGTAGGTCACTCAGTCAATTTAAACATTTAGATTTTTTTTAGTGTCTTTCAGTCCAAATTTACCTAAACTGCTGAAATCCACAGCGCAGCCAGTCTTGTTATAAACCTTCAAGTCACTTCAGAATATCACTTTACATGGTATCCACCTCTCAGTAAGTCTTTCTTTGGCCTGCTTTGGGTTCATTCATTTTTACACAAAAAAGTAAAATCTGGTGTTGTTTTAAAATGCCGGCTTTTGGATAGTGGTGAGTACTGGTACTGCACCCATTTTTGGGATTTAAGAATGAATTCCCCACAATTCTAGTTTGCATTTGGCAATCAGCATTGCCATTCCCAATGGTTTCAGACTACTGTGTGGGTAGTCCAATGGTGGTTTTAGGCAGTTTCCTTCTGTGCCCATAACATCGGCAAAAATGAATGGCAGCCTATTCTTCATGCATTTCCCTGTGCATTTTCTGGGAAGCTCTGGCCATCATGAGGTTTTCCATGTCAGTACTGCACAGTTTTGAGGTAGGGCTCGGATGCATGGGTAAATACATCCCACACCACAAGGAGGTGTCAGACTTTGGAGAAAGTGGACCGTGTTCAGGCAAAAACATCAAAGAGTGTTCCGTGTGTTTCTACAGGTGTGCACATGTCCTGAAACGTGGGTGTCTCTGCACCAACCCCCAACCCAACCCCCAATGATTTCAACCTACGAAGTGACAGGAGTATTTTTATGTCTGGCTCGAGAAAGCCTATTCTTTGCTAGCATTTTTGCAGGTACACATCTTGGGGGAATCCTAGCCGCCTCCTCACTCATGGTGAGTGCATCCTGCTGAAAGCCCAGTTCCACTCGTGGCAATTCTATGAGTGTTGCTCTGTGAATCATGCTTTTAAAAGGCATGTATTGTTTCCCTCCTGCTTCGTACAGTCATATCTTTTCAGCTTTAGTGTTGCAGTACCTTGTCATTATCACTGATGACTGCCTCAGTTGTAAGTGTTTGACTACATGGACACAGTTACAAATCCATATTGGCTGCCATTGGCCTAGCAAATTCTGCATGAAGTCGTTATTTCTAGCATTATTACCTAGAACAGCAGATAAGGCTTTCAGGGGTTCTCTTGGGGCCCTCCTTCACTTGCTCCTACAATGTGATGAGGCATCCAAAGATTGCCCACAGTCATCATGTGTAGTGTAGGTGATCCCTGGCCATTACTAACAGTCTGGATATTCTTGCCCCAGTCACGAGGATCTGCCTGAAACCTGCCTCCAAGCATAATACCTGGTACGACTGAGAACTTGCAGCCCTTAAACGCAAGTGCAGAGCTTCAGAACGGAAGTGGCAAACCTCAGGTGCATCCTCTGACAAACTGGCCTGTTGCCTGGTCCAAAGGCAATACAGACTCTCCATCCGTGCCAAGAAAAGTGCCCACAGCTAGGCATGGGTATCGGGTGCATCCAACAACATGGCTGAGCTCTTTAAAAGCTGCGGGGAACTAGCCAAACCATCCCCAGTCTCCTCCTCCCTTCTTCCGCCCCAGACCCTTTGCAATGCGCTGGCCACACACTTCACCACTAAAACACAGGATATCCTGAGCACCCTTGCTTCCCACACCCCCAACCCCTTCCACACTCCTTTGCCTCCGATGGCCTGAGACCCTCCTTCTGTCTCTCCTCCTTTTCCCTTGTCACACCGGATGAGGTCACCAGAGTTTTCCGCTCTATAAAGGTCTCATCCAAACAGGTTTCCCTTTGCTCCTCCAGAACCATCAAGGACAGCATTGGCTCTCTTGCCCCTGCACTCACTGATTTATGCAACCACTCTTTTGCTACTGGCTCTTTACCATCCTCTCTCAAGCACTCTCTTGTGTGTCCCCTCCTGGAAAAACCTAAACAGACCCCTCCTGTCCAGACAACTACCACCCTATTTCTATCACCCCCTTCCTTGAGAAACTCCTGGAGAAGTTGGCCTTCCCCCAACTTACTTCACACACTTAACTTGTTGGCAGTCTCCATGACCATCAATCTGGATTCTGAGCATCCAAAGACACAGAAACTGCTCTTCTGAACACCCGTGAAGAACTGCTTACATCTCTTAACTGTAACTCTCCAGGCGTCCTCATTCTACTCAATCTCTCCTCTGCCTTTGACATGGTCAACCACTCTATCCTCATAAAATGGCTCCATGATAATCTGGGTATCTCAGAGCAGGCACTGGATTGGCCGACCTTCCTTACCGACCGCACGTCCCAGGTTATTCTGGGCACCTTCTCCTCACCTACCTCTTTCTCCGCCTGTGCGGTCCCTCAGGGCTCCAACCTCTCCCCCTGGCTCTTTAACACTTACCTTAATCATCTGGCACTCCTCATTTCCTCCTTCTCCCCAAATTCCAGTGTTACACAGATGACACACAACTCTTTTTCACACAACTTCCTGCAGACCTTCTTGCATCTTACACTATCCCGGACTGCCTATCTGCCACCCAGTCCTGGTGCACTTTCAATGATGTCTGCCTCAATGCCAGCAAGACTAAGATCCCTCTAATTGGGTCCCCTGCTCCCTTCTTCTTCCCCTCACTCTGGCCATCCTCTATGGGCTCTCTGTCTCTCCCTCATCTGAAGCTAGAAACCTTGGAGTCATCTTTGACTCCTATCTTTCCTTCCTCCCTCACATTCAGGATATTGCCAACAAGTCCAACTTTCAACTCTTCCTTGTCAAAGGAATTCTCAATTTTCTCACTTTCTCCCAGAAGCTAAATGTTACCAGAACCCTGATTCTCTGTAGGCCAGACTACTGCAATAACCTTCTCTTGAATCTGCCTTCTTCCTCTCTACGACCCCTTCAGCTCATCCAGAGTAGGGCAGCAAGACTTATCCTTGGCCTCAAGCCCAGGACTGCATCCCTCTTGCAATAAAATCTCTCCACTGGCTTGCTGCAAAGATCAAGTTCAAATCCCTCTGCATCATCCACAAGGCTGTCTGGGGCCAGGGACCATGCCATCTGCAACTTGCTCTTACTAAATACTCTCCTTCTAGACCTCTACATTCCTCTGGTACCAACTCTATGTGTGTCAAGCGTTTCATTAAACAGAGGGCCGGAGGTCGATCTCTTTCCTTAGCTGGAACAGCCTTCCCCTTCCACTTCGTCTTGACCGAGGTGAGTAAAGCCAACCTCTTATTAAAAGTGCCATTGGCAAAACAGAGTGTGGCTCGAGTATAGGGAGCAGGGGGAGGGGGCATTTCAGTATACTTGATCCTCTTAAAGGCAAGCAGGGCTAGAGAAGAGTCAATCACATGTCAGGTACATACATGCTTGTGACCAAGGTATGCAGTCCTCTTTCATTTTTTATTGATCAGAGTGATATTTCCAGAGAGGTGTTCATCCAAAGCAAAAATGTAGGGGTTACCAGCAGCCTAGTTCTTCTCAACATCTGATTGACTCTGCCACAGCCCCACTGCCTTTTGGGGTCCTCGTCAGATCAGGGTCCCACCTCCAGAGAAGAGAGAAACATATTAATAAGGAAAAGGTGAAGTAGTGGAGGAGAACCTGGTAGACAAGATCTCTGCAAAGGCAGGAAGAGCGGTGGCATAGCACGTGGTATGTCGGAAGCTGGCACAAGGCTGACCCGGCATCACATGCTTTTGGGATTTTTTTTTTTCAAACCAGTGTGCCATCTGCAGATGTGCTTGGCTATATTGAAAAGGGGGGATTTGCAAGCAGGCTCCTTCCTAACAAAGGAGGGTAAGGCTGATACAAAGGCAGTCACATGCCAGGTGCTGACACGCATCTGGCCCAGCTTCAGCCCGACCTGCCCTTTCATAACTCTACCTCACTACCTCTGTATGGTACAATTGTCCTGGAGGAGGGCTCCTTATGGGCACAGGTCAAATAGATAACACATTTGAAGTGCTCTGGGGTGAAACACAAGGTATTTTGGGGTAAGGACCAAGAGCGCAGGTTTAGCCGAGCCATCTTCATTGTGACCTCCTGGATAATACAACACCTAGACTGGAGGTGTTGTGGTGTGCAAAGTGATGTGGGCTGCACCTCACTACATTACCAACAAACAGCACATCTGCAGCCAGCAAAGATCTCAATTCATGTTTCCACTCTGAGTCCAGTTGTCAGGAGCCCACATATTGGATCATAGATAAAAACGATTTCCTTCAGGCTGAGTAGGATTAATTTCAAATGGGAGCCTTCAGATTCTCAGGGGTATGTGGGTATTGCGAAGCGGCTGAAATATTGTGTCTAATAGGAGCTGAACAAGCTCAATTAAACATGCCTCCCTTCCCAAACCGCAATGGCAGATCCATACACTTGTTGGTATGAGGGATCTACAGCACCCTCAACACATTTCGTGCCTCATAGGCAGAAGGAATACTTCCTTTGGTTGTATTTATGTGTGTATGTGGTGAGGCAAGGGTTTAATGCAATAGTGGGGTTAAATGTCCAACATATCCCTAATAAAGATCATGGGCCTCATTACGAGGTTGGAGGTAGCCTTGCCGGTTTTACCGGCAAGTCTACCCCCAAACTCGCATCCGGCTCCGGCACCCATGAACGGGGAATCACCAGGCCATTCCGACCTCGGCGGACCCGGTAATTCCCCTTGTGCGGGTGCTGGAGCCGGGACGTCCCCACTCCCATTTGAGCCCCCATAGGCCTCAATGGGAATGGGGAGGATGGTAGCAGCTGTACCGTTTAGAATGGTACTGTTGCTACCATCATGTTCTGCTCGCGGGTGCCGGTACGGCCACCTGATCAGACCAGGTGGCTGCAAGGGCACATGCAAGCAGACGTCCTAGTATGGCGGTACGGTAGCAACGGTGCCAATAGCGATACTGACAAGCAAGTGCGGCAGATCGGGGAACTCATGCAGCAGGGCACATGTGTTCACTTTGCTTTTAGCATGGAGCTTCTGAAAGAATGGTCTGCTTGGCAGACCCTCCCTTCCGAGATGGAATTACAACATAATTTCGATATTTAATAAATATCAAAGAACGCTTGAGCTTCTGCGCACTTAGCACATTCCAAATGCCCCCAGCTGACATTTCTGTTTATTTTCTATTTTGGGAAACCCTGTAGAATGTAACTCCACCTTACTTTACATCAGCCACTAAATTAGCCAATCGTATTGCCTGTTATATGTGACAACACAAAATTGCTATAGTTGTGGTGTACGTTCAGTATATAAATCATTGTTTCATTGTTATAAATTTACTTTTTTGAACATTATTTCAAAAATAAATCTATGGTAACAATTATAATCCCTGTGTCATCCTATACATTGCAATCCTTTGTTATTGTCCCAAAAATGTAAAACATGGTTTAAAAAGCATCATTTGCGACTGCGTTTCATAAAAGACCTTGATAATCTCCCAACCTCTACATCCTCATGAAGAGGTTTTTCAATTCTCTAACGTTTTAGCCAATATTACCACCCTTTGCTACATTTTAGTTTCACCAAGGATATACAACAATACCTATTGTTTTATGTGGCTTCAATGACAATTAGAATTGGTGTTACCTCATGTCAAGCGGTTGACTTCATCCTGAAAACAAGATCCCTCTTTTATTGGCTTTGGCTTTGGGCTTCTGCAGTATTAGGTACATTTAGAGAAGAAGCATTGGATTTGAGGAATATCTCTGATAGTAGCACTCTGCCCTGGTTCCATTATGTGAAGTTATTTGTAAGAAGCTGGGTCAAATGCATTAGCAGCACATCCTAAAACCCGTTGAAAGCTGAATTATTGAATGGAATATTTCCCTGCTGATGATTAGGCCTCATAACTACAGTTTAGCAACTGCTAATCTATGCTTAAAGATAACATATGTGTAGAAGAATACACAGATATTATTAAAGCACCTTGTTTTGTTTCTTTGTTTTATTTATTTCTAATGCGCACCAGACCCAAGGGTAACAGGGCGCAGCAGTACGAAGGTGCAAAGCTTACAAGGTTACAAAGTATTTCAGAGTACGACACAGCATATTACAGGTACAATTTACAAAGGCAAAATTACAAAGGCAATATGGCAGTATTTACAATGTTGGTACAAATATACAATTTATGAGCAGGTTAGATTCTCATTTCACTAGATTGCGAGGATAGACTAAGACAGCCAGATGAGGCAGGTTCCTCTAGTGTGGCTAGCGGTCAGTAGAGTTGAGCAGGTTGATATAATTCTTTCTAAACTGTAGATATGGTTGGTCTACTCTAAGCTCATGAGGCAGGGATTTCCAGAGCTTGGCCGCCTTCACGGGAAAGCTGTTGCCACCAGTTCTGGTGAGTCTGAATCTCGGTATCACAAGGCAGTTGGCATTACTGGTTCTGGTCGGTCTTGTAGACATTCTCTGTGTAGTCTGTCTACTAGATAGCCAGGGGCTGCATTGTTTAGTGCTTTATGGGTCAAGGATATCATTTTTAGCAGTATTTTATTGTGGGTGGAGAGCCATTTATGTTGACATATGATAGCAGAGATATGTGATCTTTTGTTTATACCTAGTGCAGCTCTTAGGACATTGTTATGAAGGGTTTGTAGTCTCTTGATGATGGCTTTGTTAGCACCACTGTAAAGAGCATTGCAATAATCTAGCCTAGAGAGTATTAATGCTCTAGCCAGGATCATGCAGCTGTCATTTGAGAGGAATGGCTTACCAGCTCTGATGAGCTTACAAGTGTACGCCGTGGTAGAGGCAAGAGATTGTACAAAGGACATAGTTGAGTCCAGGTAGAATCCAAGGGTTTTTACCTCCTTAGATAAAACACGCACCTTGCATTTTAAATCAGGTATATTACCTCTGGGGACACTCACATGTGCCTGGAAAAGGGGGAGGAGGGGGCTCCTTATTGTGCCCCTTTTGCCGTGAATGGAGGGAAACATTAGGCCACTTCTATGTCAAATGCCAAGCATATGCTAATATTAGACATTGAAAAACGAGCCTAAAAAAAATCCCTAAATTGGCACTATGTGGGCGCAACAACGTTATGTAAAAAGATGGAGCAGCCAGATGTAATATTTTCTGTTGCCCATGACCTGAGCAGGGGATGGAATAAGAGAGACAAGTCCTTCAAAGCATCTACAGCAGGAACCACTCAGATTCAAGATTAAAGATTAGGGCAACAGAGCCAATTTAGTGCTGATCAATGTAGCGTGTGAGAACATTGAATTCTTATTTTGTAAATCTTACTGTCTATTTAAAGATTGTATGTTGTTACACACCTAATGCAAATTAGCCTTATTAACCTAATGAATTGCATATGAAGAAGAAATTAATTCATTGATGTTTTATTGTGATTTTAATTTTATATTTATTGAGTGACGTGCTGATATAAAAAAGGACACTCCTTGTTGAGTGGTAGGATTAGTGTGCAATGAATTTGCATATCTTTATTGTATTTTGTTTTATTCTTTATTTTATGGAACTAACACCGAAATAAAGATTACATTGACATTAATTGGTGGTTTCCTTTTGAGAGGGACTACATATAGATTGACTTTGCTAAAGAAGACACGGTATCCGGATGGATTGTTTTCGTCCTTTGAACAAGGAGAGTTCCGCTCGCCTGGCCTGATTAACATCAGAGTTTGACATTGATATATATATATATATATATATATGGTTAACCAGCTGAGAAACAAATTCTGTTAATCCCAGAGTTTGTATCATCATATTTTGAGTGCCTCTACTGGGTTTTGTCAGTCTGCCGCGCTCATAATATGTCAGCAGGTTTTCAACTGTAATGTTAGCAGATGGGCAGATCCTGATGGTTATCACTGTAGATTCAAGTTTTATCGAACACCATTGAAAGTCGAAAATATACTGTTTTGCGCACAAGGACGGCAAACCATGAAGTGTCTGAGCCTACATGCTGGCTTGTACAAGAAAAACAAACTACAGTGAAATCAGATATGAAATACAAGTTCCAACAATTTAAAACGTATACTGTGAAACTGCACAAATTGATGATTGAAGAAAGATTTCTTCATATGGCAACAATTGTGTTAAAAAATAATGATTAGAAGCAAGGCCTATAGAAGTATGCAATTGTTTGTCCTATATTTGAACACAATGTTTTTAAAAAAAAGACGTGTTGCCCATTTTCTTTTATGATTTTGTAAACCAAATGATACATAGTATCCATTTGGATGAAATACTTTTGTGAAGAAAAATACCCTCCTTTAGCTGTCAAATCTAAATGACAGTAGAATAAATATATAAGGACAGATAAACAGCCCAGTATATGTATTTCTTTGTTATTCTTATAATCTCTAACAGGTGTGTATTTTTACTAGCAGCCATGTCTAGATTTACATTTGTGATATAGAAATCGAATGTGAAAAGCAAAGGGATCCTATGATCTATTCCTTTATTTCAGAATAAATTAATACATGTGGCTAGACTGGCATACACTGGTGCAACCAGTCTAAATATATTGCTTTACTGTGGCATGGCATGTATTACTGGGCATCAAGGCTAAGGCCAATGTAAGTGTTCTTCAATGGCTACACGGGCCTCCAATGGTGCAACCAGTGTGGATATATTTTCTTACTGTGGCAAGGCACTTTATACTGTGCATTAAGTGTAAAGCAAACATATTAGGTGTTATTGCATGACATGAGTGGCTGGGTATATGTTATACCGTGGCATGGCATTTTCTACTGAGCACCAAAGGTAAAGCAAGCATGATGAGTATTATTATGTGGTTAGATTGGTCCATACTAGTGTAGTCACTCTTGATATATTATCTTATCGCAGCATGGCATTTTTCACAGTATAAGCCAAAAGGGGTATGTCCTTAAATGGTAATACTGGCATGTATTGGTGAAGCCTGCATGAACATGTATGAACATATTTTAAACTGTCATATATCGTGGGCAAAGCCATCATAACATTGTGTTAACAAATGTTCCTGTGAACTGTATCTATTGGATTATTGGTGTTTTGGGTTTATTAACATACAAAACCAATTTCAAACGGTGCTGATTTTTTTCTAAATTTTTCACAGAAAGTGTGCTGTAAAATGCACCATTTCAGACCATTATTTTTAAAATCTTCACTGGGCAAAATCCCTGGTGCCCCTATTGGTTGATTTGTACTCCCTCCCTGTGCTTGGTTGCTCCCACATATTTACACAATTGCAAAATTCACCGGCTGCCACTGCATTCCAATGTTCTGATCAAGCTTTAAGCTTTATAGAACCGTTCTTGTAATGGCCCAGACCCGCCCTTACAGACCCAAGTGAAGGCTTTGACATCCTTGCATGATAGTAAAGATACTGAGGGAGTTATAGCTATTAGCAACCTGGCATGCTTTCCAGGGTGCCAATAGCATTGACGTGGTAGATGATTTGCAAGAACTACAACACCAAATGGCCACTGATGGAAATGGGGGGAGGGATTTACTCCTAATCCCTTCTTGCTTTTTATGGGAGAAATCAGATTCTGACAGGGTGATGGATGCAGAGCAGACACAATCAGTAGATGAGCGTGGGAGATACTTGTAAGGGTGACGATTGGGGTAGGGCCTTGGGTGAGAAAGCCAGTATGGAACCAGGCATCAGCTCAAGAGGAAAAATGGCAGTGAGGTAAAACTTGCATTCTGAGCTCCCTGAGTGGCCATTATACATCATCTCCCACATGCAGAAACATTGAGTAAGTGCTACTATTGGAAGAAGAAGCTAGTGAAAGGGAGCGTGTATTAGACCAGAAACGACCCTGTAGTAGGTAAAGTATGTATATTATGTTGGCCAGAAACCAATCGCATCATGTGACAAACACCGCAAACACAGAATCCTCAATGTAACCAAAGGACGTCCATTTTGTGAAATATCCGCCATTTGCTTTTTTCCTTTCTGTATAAAAATGCTTTGCAAAATGTATTATATGTTATAAAATCATGCACGGTGCAAGGCCACGGCCTGCATGTTGAAAGATCAACCTAGACAGGAATGCTAGACGATACCGAAATACATTGTTTTCCTCCCTCACAAAGTCCTTGGAGGCGAGCAGATGCTGTATCTAATCAGTGGCCCAGGTGCCGGCCTGTTTTACAACCGCTGAAGCAAGAGGCAGTTAAAGCATGAATTATATTCTTTTAGCGGTACTCCTTCGTGGAGACTGGTATTTTCTGCCTCAGATCTGTCTGACCCTTAGTTCATGATAAGAGACACTTAGATAACGTACAACGGAATATTTCTCTCCTACGAACATGATATCCTTGCTGAACTAAGAGCTTTATGTTCTCCATAACAAAAAGCTGTCTCTGCTATTGTTGCTAGAATAAGTATATTTAGACTGAATTGGGACTTGTCATAACGTGTCATAATTGTCATGATTGTCAATCACCGAACTCTAGCCTAAAAGATACATTATGGGCGGTTTGAATTGCCTTCAAAGATTACATGATATGTATATATATTGTTGCTTGAGCGTTGCTTGCTCTCTTGCGTCTCACGAGGTCTGGGTACACACGTTGCGAGACGTTAGACCCCAGTCAGCCGATTGAGAATACTTTGAAATAAACCAGACTTGTTTGGAAAATTGAACCTTGTGTCTGTCGTTTCACTAGTATATGGTGATTGTGCCTTAGTTTCCATATGCAGGGTCTTTACGGCCTAGCACGTATAATGCCCAGGTCCAGCCAATAAGTAATGGCAGGTCAGAAAATATACTAGTAAACACCAGAGGGTGCTTATCTCCAATTATTGGTCCTTCTGCAAATACTGGAATGGGGTCTGAAGACCAAATTAGGCCTAGGCTTGATAATAATCCCAATTTCAATGTTCCTATTTCTATTCCAGGGAAAGTAGCATCCAATGGGAAAAGAGTCCGATCAGATCCATCAGTGAACATTCGTAAAGTCATTGCAACTCTAAAAAAGCTAGTAGACTTCTTCAGGGGCAGGAAGGATCTGGCAGTCCCATGCACAAGCACTGATATTAGGCCAGTGGGGAGAATGAGACCTTTACCAATGAACGGCAGTAATTTCATTAGTGATCAAAGCTTGATAGCAATGAACCTGGTTGATGCTCATGACATTCCTAGAATGGATTTAACATAGGGGGATTGTCAGGTGGACTTGAATGTTGCATTGGAGGAGGATGTTGTCATTTCTTACTGAGCATCAGACTAGTTACTCAGGTGAAAACATGGATGGGTTGGTTGCCCCTGGGTTTTGGACCAGGTCTCCAGGGTATTATACCTTGAGGGAACTTGATGAACAAATGAGGCTAACTGCACTGGAGATATCAGTTTTCAACATGTCATTAAGCTATTTTGCTTCCTGATATGTTAATATAAAACTGGAGTTAGTAGCACACATTCTTCAGCTAGTGAAATAAAACTTGGTCTGGAGGGTGTACAGGGAGATTGTAAAAAGCTGCTGGAAAGGTCTATCACCCCAATCGTATATCCACCATCTTTATCTACTAATCTGGTGGGGGAAGTTCAACGGCCATTTATAAAGATCGGGACATTTAAAAGCTATACGTCCGGTCCAGAAGTTGGGTTAAGGGGGGTTTATAGGGAACTAATACTGACAGGTTGTTAGAAATCTCAGTGGACACCTCTAATCAGAGTCAAAGGATAAAAAGGAAAAAGAAGGGCTGAAATTCAGGCTCCAGAACATTTCTAAGGAACTTACAACTTTCCAAAGTTGCACTGTCTCCAAAGAGGGTAGAGAATAGGGAGTGTGAAGGGGGCAGAGGAAGTTCCTGTATGGGTAAGAAGGGAGCCAGAGGTGGAGACACTCCGCACTCACTTAAGTCAGGATAATGTTGTAATTATCAAGGTAACTGGAGAGGCAGGCACACAGATGGAAATCTTGACCCAAAAAACAACCAAGGCTGTACTGTAGGCTCATCTCTTTAACCAAAAGAGAGGGGGTGACTTATCAAAGGTTTTGGGTAACAGTGTTGAGGTCGGAAAATTGAGTTCTGAGTGGTCGGGAGAGTCGAGCTCAAATCTATGGGCAGGGAATTTGGCCTCCAAACTGAGGGGACTGTGCCTGCTGTGGGGATTCAGAGTACGGTTGGTAAAATGGTTCCGGTAAGAATGGAAAGAGTCCCAGGGAGCAGCCTGGAAAAAGTCCAATGGCCCATTATTTCTCAGGGGGGAAGACCAGAGGTAACCCGTAGGCCCTAACTGTCAGGCTGTGAATAAGGTTTTGATTAGGCAGCCCATAGGGCCTGATGGAGGTGGGGGGGGGGGCTTTAAAGGAAGCTCAAGGAGAATCGAGAGACCGAATGGAAGGATAGGATGATGAGAAGTGGGATGCCATTGTCAGTCGGGGAAACTGCATATAGTCACCCAGAGGCTAGATGTAAATGCTCAGGATGTCCAAAATGGCAAGGGAAGGGAAACATCTATGGGATTTCAATGGTAAATTCAGAATTAGCCTGCTTTGAATATGGAAAATGTATGGTCTTGGAATGACTATTTGCACTAGTGGAGGATATCCCACAAACTGCAGGAATGTTTTAAATCTGTTACATGAGATTGCTCAACTCCGTCTGATCAGTTCAACGGATATTGAAAGTGTTTATTTTCCTCATGAAAAGAGTACAGATGTGGTGCATATAGATCTGAAATCAATGCTAGTTGTAAATCTAGTCGTTATAGCTGGACTCAGTATGGCTACTTGGGTAAAATTTGTATCCTTTCGGGTATTGTAGGGTATGGAATGTGTAGACGACCCCTCTGTTTATAATCGGAGTACTAATGGGGTATCAATGGGGCAGCAAAGGCCATTAAGTATTACATGGAACCTTTATTCTCCCACCAGTCGGGAGTGCTTTCCCCCAGCCGCCTCCATGTCGCCTTTCCCTGCCTGCAGGCCTTTTGTGTCCTCTGAAGATGGTCGACCGTGCAACACATATTACCAGCTGTTTTTCTTCATGGGGTCCATGTGTCCTGTGCTGTCCCTCATGATTACCTCCAGGGTCTAGGTCCGTTGAGGTGATGACAGAGCCAGATGACGATCGCTGGTCCCATCAAGGGCTGACAACCTACTTAAGATGTCTTGCCTTCCTGCACCTACTCTTTCTTATCCCTCCAGTCGGGAGTGCTTTCCACCAATCAACTCCACCTCACCTTTGCCTGCCTGCAGACTTTTTGGGTCCTATGAATATGGCCGACTTTGCTGCACATATTACCAGCTGTTTTTATTCATGGATCCCACATGTCCTATGCTGGCCCCTCATGATTGGCTGCAAGGTCTACATCCGTAGAGTGACTATGAACCTCTAGAAAATCTTGTGGAATATTTGGAGGGGAGTGACCTCACTGAAGTGAGTTCATTTCACAACAGTAAGTTGCCGCCTCTACCGCTGAACTTACAAACTGCTTGTGCTGACACTTCTGCAAAACTTTGCCACACCTCATCAACTTCCTTTCCTCTCCTGCTGTCCCCCCTCCCCTTTCCTTGGCTACCTGGCCTTCCCCCTCCCTCTCTGCCCCCTCCCAGGCACTTTTTACACATCTGCAGGGTGTATCTCTGATCTGTACACCTCCCCGGAAGTTCTTCAAGGGTGGCAACCTTCTCCACATTGCCACTCTTAACTCCTGCTCCGCTGTCAAACATTCCTCTGATATCTGCTGCCTTCTTGAAGAACTTGACCTTGACGTCCTCGGTCTCACTGAGACATGGTTTACGGCCAGCTCTGTCACCAGCTTTGACACGCTCCTACCTGATGGCTACACGATCCTCTCCGTGCCCAGGCCCAACCGCACTGGTGGGGGTGTAGCCCTTATCTTCCCTGAGTGGATTCCTGCCTCTGTCACTCCTACGAAGGCCTACTCCTCTTTTGAATGCCTCATCTGCAGGCTCTCTCTCTCCCTGAGCCATTCCCTTACTGTGGCTACTATCTATCGGCCACCTGGTCAGATTTCTTCCTTCCTCTCTGAGTGGGCGGACCCTTCCTCCTCACTCCTGGCCTCAACCACTCAACTCCTCCTTCTTGGAGACTTCAACATCCACCTGGATGCCTCCTGTCCTCCCTCTGGACTCTTTCGTGACCTCTGCAACTCTCTCTCACTCACCATTCCCCCCTCTGGCCTGACTCACTCTTCAGGGCACACTCTCGATGTTCCGATCTCTTCAGACCTTCCCCTCTCTGTCCCTCTCTCCACTCCTCTCTCCTGGAGTGATCACTTTCTCCTATCCTCCCACCTCACCCTCCCTACCGCGCAGGCCAAGCCACCTCCTACACTGCCACCCACCTTCTCGGTCATCCGACCCATGAAGCGCGTGTCAGTTGAGGCTTTCGCCGCCACCTTCTCACCCCCTCCTCCCCCTCTGGCTGACTCTCACCCTGACACAGCCCTCTCCACGCTCCGCTCTTCTATATCTGATACTCTTGATGTCCTTGCCCCTGTCATGAGAATCCGCCTGAAGCCCAAAGTCAAGTGTAACTCCTGTTATGACTCAGACCTCGTCACCCTAGAATGCAAGTGCAGGGTGGCCGGGAGGAAATGGCGCACTTCAAGTTCATCCTCTGACAAACTGGCTTGCCGCCTGCTGCAAAGGCAATACCGGCTCTCCGTCCTCACCAAGAAGAGAGCTCATATCCAAGCCCGCGTCTATGCAGCATCTAACAACTCGGCTGAACTCTTTAAAATCTGCAAGGAACTGGCCAATCCTGCCGCAGTCTTTACCTCTCCTGTCCCTTTCCAGGCCCTCTGCACGGCACTGGCATCCCACTTCACTTCTAAAACTCAAGACATCCTGTCCTCACTCTCCTCCTTTCGCCTCCCTCCCGCTATTCCCTGCTCTTCCACCGGCCCTTCTGAAGCCACCCCTCCTCCCTCCTTCTCTGCCTTTCCCCTTTTCTCCACAGACAAGGTTTCTAGACAAGTCCGATCTATGAAAGTCTTGTCGAAACAGGTTCACCCTGTTCCTCCAAAACTATCAAGGACCACATTGACTCCCTGGCTCCTGCCCTGGCTGATTTCTGCAATCAGTCCTTCACCCCTGGAGTCTTCCCTTCCCCCCTGAAGAACTCCCTTGTGCACCCTCTTCTTAAGAAACCCTCTGCCGACCCCACCTGCCCGGCTAACTATCGCCCAATCTCCATCACTCCCTTCCTGGGCAAGCTCCTGGAGAAACTAGCCATCTCCCAGCTCAATCTCCACACTGAATCTGTTGGTTGTCTTCATGACCATCAGTCTGGCTTCAGAGCTGCCAGAAGCATGGAAACTGCTCACCTGAACATCTGTGAAGACCTGCTCACCAACCTTGACTCTAACACCCCGTGCGTTCTCATCTTGCCTGATCTCTCTCTGCCTTTGACACTGTCAACCATGCCATCCTGCTCAACCGTCTCCGTGATAACCTGGGTATCACTGGTCAGGCTCTGGCGTGGCTGACTTCTTTCCTCTCCAGCCGACCCTTCCAGGTCCAACTTGGGTCCTTCCTCTCTCATCTTTTTCTCTACCTGTGGTGTCCCCCAGGGATCTAACCTCTCTCCCTGGCTGGTCAACCTATACCTGGCACTCCTTGCCCACCGCATTGCCGCACTCTGTCCCAACTTTCAGTGCTATGCAGATGATACCCAGCTCATTTTCAGGCTACCCTCGGTCTCCTCCTCTCCTTCCCTCATCTCTGTCTGCTATCCAGGAGTGGTGTGCTGCCAACAACCTCTGCCTTAATGCCAGTAAGAGCGAGATTCTACTCATCGGCACACCCACTCCCTCCTTCCCTGCAGCTCTCTGGCTGGCCTCTCTTGGCCCTCTTCCTACTCCCATCTGCAAGGCTAAAAACCTCGGGGTCATCTTCGACTCTGCACTCTCCTTCTCCCCTCACAACTCTGACGTCTCTAAGAAGTCACACTACCAGCTGCACCTCCTTAGAGTTATTCTTCCTTTCCTCTCCTTCCCCCAGAAGGTCATTGTATCCAGAGCCCTGGTCCTCTCTAGGCTGGACTATTGTAACAGCCTCTATCTAAATCTGCCTGCCACGACTCACCGCCCTATGCAACTTATCCAGAACAGGACTGCGAGACTTGTCCTTGGCCTCAAGCCCCGGGATCGTATCTCTCCAGGACTGAAATCTCTTCACCGGCTCCCAGTGGCTGCGAGGATTAAGTTCAAAACCCTCTGCATTGTACACAAGGCCTTCTGGGGTCTGGGGCCGCAATACCTTCAACTCTCTCTTCCTAAATATCTTCCTTCTCGAGCTCTTCGCTCATCCGCCTCCAACTCCCCCAGGGTCGGTTGCTTCTCCAAGCAACGAGTTGGTGGCAGATCACTCTCTTCCGCAGGGGCCTCTCTGTGGAACTGCCTTTCTGCCTCTCTGAAACTTGAGGAGAACCATCTCCGTTTCCGAAAGCACCTCAAAACGTTCCTCTTTGCTTCTGCTTTCTCTTCCCCTCTTCCCTGCTGAAATCCTGACCGAAACTGCACTGGTTACCTGGCCATCCCTTCTGATTTCTGGCCCAGGCTCTGTCAATTGCCCACCTGCACTGCCTCCCTAGCAACCCCTGCACCTGGGGACCGCTATTCTATATCCCTACAGTCCTCCTACCAGCACTTATGTCCGCACTTCCTTGCACTTGCCATCAGCTGGCCGTTTTAGTTATCTTATTTATTCCACTTTCCCATGTACTGCATTTTCCCCTCTCCCTCCCCCCCGCACTTTTCCTTTTTCCCCCCTTCCCATGCACTTACGCGATCTGAATGACACCTGGCCTAGTAGGATCGTTGTCTGTCTTCTCTTTGTCCCCCCCTTGTCTCGTCGCGCCTTGAAACACTTGTGCATAGGCGCGTTATAAATGCCATATCATATCATATCTTATCACGTGCACGCTAACATGCTGGATTTAGGATTTTACACCCTTTCAGACTACAGCAGTCGAGCACCGCTGTGCTCCAGTGGGGGAAACCAATAGAACGCTGTCCAAAGGGAGTACTTCCAAACTGCTTGTACTGACACTACTGCAACACTTTGCCAATAATATATTTTTTGATGGTCGTTCACCACACACAACCTCCTAGCACGACATGCTGTACTTCAACACACTTCTATGTACAGCTCAAAAACTTGCTAGCCCTGCAATCACTGTATGTATATCTGTTTGTATATCCCTTTATGTGGGGTACCAAGATTAACAAGGGACACCCCATCCGGTGTCAAGTGTCAGGTGTCCAGTATAATATATTATTTTAAAGTGATGTCATTAAATTAATGCTGATTTCACCACTCAGGTGCTCTCCAGCATAAACAAAACTTTCCAGGCAGTGCACCAGAACCCGGCTAACAATCCAGAAAATCACGTTACCGCCAAACACACAGCTACTTGCATGGGTCCCGGACCCAATCCCCCGTAGATCCTGCAGATCTTGTTGGACGTAAGCTATCAATCAGCAGACATACTGGCCGTTGCTTGGGGGCAACAAGTCCGCCTGATGCCAGTGAGGGTACAAAAACCTGCACACATGAACTCTCAGAGGCACTGCAACACAGCAGCAGCAGCAGCAGATCTGGATCCAAGTCGCCACGGTATGAGATGGTTAGAGGAATCAACCTCACAACGTGTCCCAACACACACTGAGATAGTCAAGCTGCATCACCGCTGGCCGCTTCCGACAATCCACCAGTTTGTTATTAGAAAACTCGACCTCGATTTGGCATTTATGTGTTTGCATGCATATTGATCTGGCTTAGCCCAAATCTTTTACTCTGGTAATTATATACTCTAGATATCAGAAATCATCCTGCGCATGTATGTAACTCTGAATCAATATTGTGACCAAATGAACTTTAGAATTGAAATCAATCATATATTTGGTTGTCATACACCTAAGAGCAAACTTGCAAGTCCCACCACAAGGATGGGCCTTAATGGGTGTTAACCCAAAGAATGAGAAACACTTCACATCTTGTCCATGAACTTCGCTATAATACTTAGTGATCAGGTAGGTATGGTCTTCATTCTCAGGTGCTGCAGGATTCTTAGTTTCAATTTATATGTAGTGCTACCTGCATACCAGTTCTTACATGAGCAAGCTGGGGCATAACTCATGAATTCTGTATTGCATGTGATTCTGTCTTTTATTTTCCTATCTTTACCAGTAACATAACATATATTTTATATATAGATCACCCTTCCAAGCATATTGACATGCTTTGCATTTATAAAAACTCTTTTTTTCTCCATTAACCACAAGGTTTGTGTGATGTTTTCCTCATCAATGCAGAAACTGGGAGTTAAAATATCCCTCAATGATGGTGATCTTCAACACAATATCAATGGGCTGTGACCAAGTTTTGCTCATAATGTGTCATCCATCATTAACACATGCCATTGTTGCTTCAGACCTGCCCACATTGTCTGTGATTGGTCTTTCTATGTGTAAATCATCCTAGTTTGATCCATGTCAATGTGTGTAGTCTGATGTTTGCTTCTCCTTCTTAAGCTCTATCTCTCTCTCCTATTTGGTTGCCAGGAGATCTGTTCTCTTAATGTTACATACTTTAGAAAATGCTATGTCAATTATCCTCTGAGGATACTGTGTCTGTCTAAACGTAAGTGCAGTAATTCTAGACTTTTCTAAACATTTCTTATTCTCCAAACTTTTTCTCCTTATCCGTAGACACTCCCCATTTGGGATGCTATATTTTAGTTTTTTGGGGTGACTGCTCTGCACCCGTAACACTGTATCTGAGCTAGTGGATGACTTCAATGCAGATCATGTTAGATTTACCAATGAATTGTACATTCAAATTGTTTGTTTTCAAGACCTTCATGTACTCATCTTATTCTGATACCTTACCTTCCAAATGATGAGGAAATCATCAATGCACTGCAACCACAGTACTATTTTCTGTGAATATCTTGTATTTTCAGATGTCCATACTGCATTTTCTTCTGACCAGCCCATTGTGAGGATTGCATAAAATGGAGCAAAAGTCTTGCCAGTAATTGTACCTCATAATTGCAGTTTGTAACTCCCATCCAATAGAAGACAATATTAATTAATGCAAAAGTTAACAATTCTATGATAACTTCTAAACTGTTTTTAAAAATGTAATAATCTAGATCTAACAAAATGTTTACATGGATTAAAGCCTGTTGTATTTTTAATCGACGTTTACAACGACAACACATCTAATGTGACAAGAAGAAAGCCATCCTCCCATGGTATATTTCTTACACGACTCAAAAGGTCACTGGTGGTCTCTTAGATATAATGGTAAACATGTGACTAAAGGAAAAAGAAAGTGATCAAGGTATTTGTTCTTATTATCTAGAAGAGACCCGTTTGATGCCACGATCTGTCTCACAGGTCTTTTTTTTAAACTTGTGTGAAAATTAGGCAAGCCATAGATTGGAAGCATCACAGGGAATCAATTCCATAGAACATCTTTTTCATCATCATAAATTAAGACATTCAAATACCATTCATTCAATAGACCTTCAAACTTATTCTCAATGCTTTCAGTATGGTCCCCTTGAAGTTTAGTATAACAGTTAGTATCTTGCAATTGTCTACTGGCTTCTGAGCTATATTCTGTACATGTCATGATGATTAAATTACCTCCCTTATTGGGGGGTTTCAATACTAAATAATCATTTACTTATTTATTTGTTTACTGATGATAGCCCAATCTTCTCTAATCATATTTTTGATTTTGGTAGTATTGTTTGCCAATCTTAGCTTTTTTATATCATCACTAACATGATCATGAAATGCTTCAATACATCCATTAGTGGTCAAAAGAGGATTAAAAATTAGACTTTTTACGCAAATTACTTTTGCTTGGCCATGATGATTCAATATTAAGGGCATCACAGTCAAATTAATTTCTTTCATATTTGCCATTAAGTCCTTAATAGTAGATACGTAATCAATAGTTAAACTTGTTTTACCCACCAAATGATATAAATAATTTCACTAATTTGCTTTTGGTATGTAATTATCAAAATGAATGTGACTTGTGAAATAGCCAACACTTTGTGGTGGACAAAAATTAAGATCTTTCTGTAACAGTTGTATTTCTTTGTCAGAAATGCATTATTTGTGAGGTTCATTATGACTTGTGTCACTTTCATGAATGTTTTGGTTTCTCATAATGCATCTGCCTTTCTTGTGACATCTGTTCTTTTCTATTTGAAGATTTTGTTTCTCTTTGTGTCTCTATGTGTCCCCTTTTTAAATTCATTTTTGATTTGCTTCTTCCTCTTCCTTTTCCTTTGGCTGTTTGTTTGCCTTCCTGGAGTAAAATGCGTACCTCTTCTAAAAAATCTAACCAAACCAGTGTTTTCTCTCCCTGACTTTCTGATTTTTCCTCTGTGGATGAAGCCTCGTCATTGGATGTATTATTGCCATTTGTTTCTACTGCTGTGCCCCTTGTAATGATTTTACGTACACTTTCAAACATGTGAACAAATGTGTTTACTCTACCGGTCTCATAGTATTCTTTGTCTCGTAGAAATGTTCAGTTTTCTCTGTTTTCTTGGTTTAATGGCAGTCTCATAGACAGTTAAGTTCATATCAACATTTTTCTTCACATTTTGGTTTTCTGTGTTGTCTAAAGTGATTTTATCTTCAAATAGTTTAATTTGTGCAGGCACTTTTTCTCTGACGCATTCACAGTATTTCACCAAAATGGCTAACATCTTAATTTTTTATTTTATATTCTGTCACAATGTTATGTTCTATACAATTGTTTCCTGGCATAGAAGTATTCGGTCACCAATAAGCTTTCAGGGGCCTTTGTGTTTGTTTTCAAACAACATTTTGTTACATGTTCACCTGGTACCAAAGCCCTTTTGTTTATAAAATGCTCCACTGATCTCAGTTGGCGACATTGCTATTACTCATAGCACAACTCCACATCTCTTGAAAAAATGACATCGGGCCTTATTACAAGTGAGGTGGTAAGGGGTTAATGGCGCCGGTAAAGGTGCCGGCACCATTAACCCCGTACCACCTCATTACGAGGTCCCCTCGCGAGACCTGCTCTGGACGTCAGGTCAGACCAGACGTCCTTTGCGGGTCCCGCGAGGGGACCAGCATGCTAACAACGGGCCCGTCATTAACCATTGCTTGTAAAATGAGATAACACAAGGGAGATAGAAAAAAAATATATATGAAAATGGGTGCAGACTTAAATCAGCGATTGCACGGGCAAAACAATCAGTGGTAGAGGCACACAGAGAAGTGTGCATCTATGATGTCACAGCACTCCTCCTTTGTCTCTCACATACATAGAAAGCCTCAGCACTTTTGACAAGCAGCCCTGTCATACAGCCTTGCCATTTAGGGAGCACTCTGCATGTCAGAGTAATTCATTAAGCTCGCCAGAATCAACACATTTCTTTGAACTGAACCCCTTCCTATCCGAGCCCTTATCTGATAGTGTACTGTATCAAAGGTTGGCATATCGGGAAAGAAAGCAAGACAGCTGCATAGATTGGTGGACCACCTGCCTGCACACTTGCTTGTGCAATCTACGTATCAAAGACTTGGTATTTGACACGATAGCTATGTGTGCCTGCACTTTTACTGCGCAGACAAATGCAAAAATGTAGATACCAGTGCCAAACTACCATAACAGTTTAAATAGAGGTGTTTTAATCTGGAGGTGTGGACCCAAAAGCTAATGTACATTTGTACACTCTACATTTGCACTGGTACAAGAAAAAGTGTGTTCACATGCAAAGGATCAATAATGTTGTGATAAACACACAACTAAATGGTGGCTCTTGGTTGGGGTTGTTTTCATGTTAATAAAGTGCTCGAATACCATCAACGTGGTTTCTTGGCGCTGTACCCTATGCTTACTTTTTTGTGATTAGGAGCGATGATTCCCACTCTAACAAACAACGTCGAAGGGTACTATGGTCATGTGCATTGTTCTCATTTTAAAGTTATGAAATGTGTTTACTTGCCAAGCACAGGTCTATTCATGTGTCTACAAAAGATGATATGGACATCTGTGGTAGCAGGTTCAAGAGATTGCTGCTGCCACAAATGAAAAATACCTGTATGCCACTGTAACTTTGGGACCTTTTAATGTTAACCCTTGTGTAGGTTTTAAATGTGTTGTGGTGGTGTATCAGGCGATTGCATTAACGAGAAATTGGGGGTCAGCCCGGTATGAAAATAGTGGTGCAGTTATATTGCAACACCAAGCACACAAGAACACGTGTTGGACCATTCTGACTAAAATAGTATCTGACTTTGAATGGCAACAATGACCAATGGTGCACATACCTGAGATGCTGGCATTAATGCCTGGCAAATGCAAGCAATAGCTACCCCAGGGTTTGTCTGCCCTACACAAATAAATAAACTAAACTCAAATAAACTGCCATATGATGTGAATAGCTGGGCATACCATGACAATATATGGCAAAATGTGGTACTAGCTGGCCATAACAATACATTCTCTAAAAGGTGGAAACAGCTGGCAAATAGTGTCAGTGCCAGAGCTTATTTCCTATCAGGGAATGTCAAAGTCCTTTGCAGAAGACACAACTGTTGGCTTTTCCAGTGCTTGATTTAAAAAATTCACACTGTTATCTTTAACTCAAATAGATGTTTTAAGAAATGAGAGGTTCTGCTTTTATTAAAGTGAAGTTGTTTTAGAGAGTAGAGAGCATTGTGCCTCATTCCAAGACCTGCGTAAAAAATCTGTTGATATCGGCAATCCGGTATTAGCGTTTCCAGTTTGGCATGCAGCGGAATCTCCCGCCGCACTAGGAGTACACAGGCCCATGCACAATCCCATGCCTCTGGGGGATAGCTCATGGGCAACATGCTCACCTTAGAAGCAAGACAACACTGAGCATCACAGGTTCGATCCCCGGGTCCGTGCTTAGAAACCTCTGGGTATTAAGTGCGTTATAAATAACCTATGATATCATATCATGCCGGAAGCAGCAATACCGGCATGCCGGTATTAGCGGATGAATGTGAAAATAAGCCGGCAATACCGGACAGAAACTGGCGCCAATAACAAAACCGCCATAAAAAATGTCTATAACAACAGAAAGGCGGTAATACCAGTGCCCGAAACCGCTGAAACCGGAAGGACTGCGGCAGCCATCATTAAAACCCCAATCCAACTCAATCCACTGGTTCCCAAAGCCATCCAGGCCCAGAACAACTTTTAAAAGATGTCTCTGGAGCAAAGCACCCCAGGGAAGGATTCCTGGCAACGCAAAGCCAAGTTTGCTGATGCAGAACGAACAGCCCTGGTGGACAGTGATGAGTTTTTTGGAGCCAGGCAGTGCAAGACAAGTTCCCAGAGGAAGCGTGCCATATGGGGAGATGTAGTGGCCAATGTGACAGCTGTCAGGACCGTGCCCCGCACATGAAAGGACTGTCGGAAGAGGTGGGATGACCTAAAAGCCAAGGTCCACGCAGCCGTAACTAAGCACAGGAGGGTGTGCACAGCCACTGATGGTGGCACCATGGAAACCCTAAGCGAGGAACACCTCAGCAGCATTCTCCACATGGAGGATATTGAGGGCATTGGAGGCGCTGAGGAAGGAGCAGGAACCTGAGGGGATGCCGGTAAGTACAAGTGCATGCCCCCCCCCCCTTGCATGTATCCACCAGCAGGGCACAGAGCGCGCAGAGCGCAGAGTAATGGGCATGGCAAGTGGCCTGACCCATGGCATATCACGCAGTGCACACACGCCAATGGCAGTAGTACCACAGTAAAATGCACATTGCACATGCCTAGCCCTGCATGGCCACCCTTCTGAGCATTTCGACCCAAGTGAGACACATGATATCAACAACACTGGGAAACACACATCATCGGATGGGTTGAATGCATGACTGACATGTGTGGCAAAGTAGAAACAACCCATCTCATCTCCCCCCAAAAGGTACCCTCTCCATGGACAGTGATAAAACGGGGCCCTCAGATGCAGCCACAAGGAAAGCTCACCTGCAGCTGCCTAGCCAGCACCACCTCAGCTGCAGCAGCTGCCCAGTCAGCATCCACTACAGCAGCACCAGCTGCCCAGCCAGCATCAGTACAACCTGCAGACACTGTTGTGGTGTTGAACAATGGCACAGGTGGTGACAGTGCACACATGCCGCAGGACAGTTCCCTGACCAGCACCAACACTCCCCTGTGCCATGCCCCTGTCATATGTCACAGTTGGACATTGCTGAGGAGCCTGACTCCAATGAGGAAGAGGATGTGGCCATGGAGACATACGAGCCATATGAGGGGGGCACCACACCTGGCTTCAGTCCATCCACACCCTAAGACCACATAGAATACCATCACTGCCTGAAGTCAACCTGCGGGCAATACAGTCACACATGGGCCGGATAGAGTGCCAGTAAGCGGACATATTCACACTATGCCAGGGGAACAACTGTCAAAATGGGAAAAATACACAACTGCATGCTGGGTGCACTCTCTGCAAGGCACGCACCCTAGGTCCTCTCACGGCTGCCATGGTCACACTTGGCCAGAGGGTCCGTGAGCACACGGATGCCACATCTGCCTCAGTAGAGGCTCTTTCACAGGCCACGCAGTTAACACTGCAGTACATTCGTGCTCAGGGTTAGGACCCGTTCACCTCCAATATGCCCACTGAGGGATCCCAAGAAAGCACCCCAAGGTGACGTTCGATGCGCCGCTTCACCAGAAGGATCCGGGAACCAGACCCCAAGCCCAAATGCACCCAAAAGTGAGGCAAGGACAGAGTTATGGTGTTGATGCATAGTGTTGGGGTGGGTGATTGGGGAGGGTGTTGTTCCGGAGGGTGATTGGGGAGGGTGTTGTTGGGGTGGTTGATTGCAGAGGGTGTTGTTGAAGTGGGTGATGGGATGGGATGGGACGTCTAATGCATGTACATTTTGATTGACACTTTACAATATAAATACTTTTCACTTGCAGCATTGATCAGACATTATTCCTTGTGTGCATGTCTTTATTGTGGCAATTAACAGTAATGGATGCATTGCTAGGGATAGTGGTAGCCAGCATCAGAAAATGTTCTGAACTAGCTCTTGGCGAGCAATCCAACCCTGCCTGGCCTCTGCACACGCAGTGTCCTCAAGAGTGCCCCCCACAGGCACTGCATCTTCATCATTAGGAGGGACATTGCCACATCTGGGGGCAGGGGTATGTTATGCTACATTCATATGTTGTGCAACATGGCGCATGCTAGCACGATCTTGCCCACCTTTTCTTGCCTGTACATCAGAGCACCCCCTGCATGATGTACACATTGGATGCGTGCCTTCCACAGGCCCAAAGTGCACTCAAATGTCACCCTGGTCTGGATGTATGCCACCTTCTGTAGTGTCTGGGGATTCCTCAGGGGAGTCATCAACCATTGAAGCTGGGGATATCCGGAGTCACCTGCAAGGAGGGCAGACATGGGAGCATGTGCTTGAGTACAGTTGATGGCTGTATCATTTCAGCAGTGACACAATGGTCAGGGTTACACGACACGTCACATATGGCTGCACAGTACACCTATTCACATATGGCCTATTGGATATGGAGTGTACTATTTCATTCATTCATGTTTATTTCAATTAGTGGAGCTTTTATCAGGCACCTATATTACAAAACAGTGTGTCCAGGCGCAACAAGGCAAAATGGGGAAGGGACTCGGGGAGTAAATAATAATGGCAAAAGACAGTAAATATACATTTGTGGTCCTACTAAGCTGTGTGGCATTTGGACGTGCAAATGCATTGAAGAGAAATTCAGAAGATTGAGGAGGAGGTATGAGCAAGTTCTGATGAGAGCCCAGGAGGGAAGTGCTGAGGGTGGCAGGGGAGGAGGCCACTGGCTAGGTGCAACGGTGGAGGAGTCCCAAGGGTGGCATGCACAGCCGCTGTGTAGGGTGCCTGCTAGGGCAGTGCTGGGAAGGGGTGGAGGATGCTGGTGTCAACTGGGCATGGGCCTGGTACGCTGTGAGTAGCATGAATGTCCAGGCCACCAGTCTCCGCAGCAGAGGGGTGATTAGCAAGGAAGGGATAGAGTGAAGGAGGTAGGGATAAGCAGTGCATGGAGAACTTACCTGAATTTAGGGAGGTCTGGCACAAGTCTGAGAGGGGAAGGGGGCTATTCCAAAGAGAGTCCCCACCTATGTATGCTTAATGATGCTCATACCTCAAATACGTAGCAGTCATGGGTGTGGGCACACAGTACTGACCTGGGTCACATGCCATGTCCTTTACTACTAAGGGTTCCGTCCCCCTTTGTCATTTCATCTGGCAGGCATGTCATGGATGGTGATCTGCTGCACTGAGTGACACAGTGTATGCCCCATGTGTCTGATTCACATTGCTGTGATGTGTTCCTGTAGCTTGCACATGTCCTTTTGCATTCATAATGGGTTTTTGTGGGTCGGCATTGCCTGCTATGCAGAGTGTGCCATGCAGTTCATTGATTCACTTGTGTTATGATGTGATCGGTGCTCCTGCTGACTGTGCCATTTCACATTTGTGCAGGGGTGTGTTGTGGCATGTCAGATGTGCACCTACTCGAGGACCATTTGCACCCCTGTACACATCGTTTCTGCTCACCTATGCACCCATACCTGGGCCCCATTGCAGGCCTTGCTTTCTGTGGGTTTTGCATAGTTGCATTGTGGTACATGTGGTCCTGTGTGCCTGTGGCCTGTTTAGGTTGCAGCCCGGTGTGTCATGTCACAGTACAGTGAACAGCAGCTGTCTTGTCTTGGTGGGGTAGGTCCAGTGTATATGGGGGACTTCCCTGGCCAATCATTGGCATTGTGACAACCCCCCCATACAGCAGTATCAGTATACTGTGACTTGTACTCACCCAATGCCCAGGTAGGTTGCCCTCTGTGTCCCTCCATGTACGCTGGCAGCATGCTGTTGTACAGGATCATGGAATCAAGGGTTGAGCCTGGGAACCCGGCACCACAGTGGGTGATCGTGAGGGCTGCATCACAGGTGACATGGATGTTCAGTGAATGGTATTGCTTCCGGTTCCTGTAGACGTCCTCCTGGGTATGGGGAGCAACCAGCTCCACATGGTGCAATCCAGGGCAGCTACCACATTGGGCATGCCTGCCATGGCGTTGAACCTTGCCTTGGTGGCATTCACCTATGCCATGTTGGTTGGGAGGGCAATGTGCTGTCCCATATGCAGCAGGAGTGCATCCAGCACTTTTGAGAATGGCGCTGTGCTAGTCCGTGCAGCTGACTTACATTATGTTGGAATGTGACTGTTGCTAGAAAATGCAGGACCAACACAGCCTTCCCCAGCAATGGTATGGCTGTGCAGATGCCAATCCTGCTCTCAAGATCTGCCTGGACCATGCTGAAGACATATGCTATGCTCTCCCTTTATAGCTGGTACAGGGTTAGGATTTGCATGTCACGGAGGGTCCATGGTATGGCCTGTACATGCCTTGTATGGCGCCCCCCCCCCCTCCTGTCATTCCTCCTCAACATCCTCCTGCCCTTTGCCTCTTGGGCCCTCTGCTGGTCCTCCACCCTCTGCAGCACTATGTTGGCCTGTAGCAGCTGCAGGTCAATGCTGACTGCGGCCAATGGCAGCATTGTGGTGGTTGGAAGTGTGTTAGTTGAAGGTACAGCCCTTTTCAACTCCTCCATGCTGCATTGGGTGCACCTATGGCCTCATTCCCCACACCTGCATGCATTTACCGCCTGCTTTCAGGTGGAGTTGTCGCCGCCTACCCTTTGGCTGTGTTGCCGCCATTTGTTTGGGGGGGGGGTGTTACCGGGACAGTCAGCCTCGTGATATGGCACTGTTGCCATTGTGGCAGTATTACCGCCAACGGTTAGGGGGCCGGCTGGAGCTCATTGCGGCCAGATTCACCAGCACCTTTATTTGTGGATACCTGTTTGCCAGCGCCGGTGTTTCCGGCTCTGGTTGACCACTTTACGCATATTTTTCGGGTCTGGTAAATGTGCTGGTATCTGTTCATACTGCCACTTTCTTTACCGAACAGACAACCTTGGAATGAGGCCCATTGATTGCTTAACAAACAAGTGCATTCAGTGGTGAGGCAACATCAGAATAGATTTGCATCCCGTTTATGTAAAATGAAACTGGCACATGTCAGCTGTCAACCCCCAAAGCTTGTGCAGTGCAATTTCTACGATTAGAATGATTCTTTGAATTTAGCATCCATTTCTGGGCATTATCAAAGGCATCTTTATAGTAGTACTTTCAGCATCAAAGCCACATAAGCAATCATTTCCGAGCGTAATGGCTTGTATGCGAGCCTCTCCTCTGACAGAATATCAATGCTTTCTTGGCTCTCCCTCTCTCATAATTGCAGGGTTATTTCCCGTTTGCTAAATTTGACATCTACATTGTTTGGAGCTGCACAGACTTGATGATAAAAGATACGTTATTTTCTCCTGATAGGCCCAGCAGAGCTGAGGCTGGGATGTGCTGCCGAAGCAGAGAGCGAAGTGAAAATGGTGTCGCTAGGAAAGAGCATGTCAAGAAGATACAGAAGTGTGTTAATCGAAATGAAGCGTGTTCAAGGAGCTTCATTTCATTGAGTTGAAGGCAGACGTTTCATGACCTGAAATCACCCTGGATGGTCGCAATTTGTTCTTATTCCTTTCAAATTTAAAGCTGTATCTTGGACCAATGAAAGTATGTTTGCTCCCATTCCTTATTAATGTAAAGCTGCATGTTTGACCAATGGAAGCATATTTGCAGGATGAAAGGAACAGCTATGGGGATTGTGTGCTCCTTCTGAACCTTCATTTAGATTAATGAAGCACTTTGGGCCAATTCAAAAACGTTTTTCTAATGCCAGTGAAGGGATAGTAGTGTTATCACATCACTTCACCGGGGGTGGGGCGGCTCGTGCTTAATAGGCAAGCGGGAATCGACTCGCCACTCATTATGGACGAGCAAAGTCAGCCCAGTTAAAACACTGAGTGCTCGCCCATCTACTGCAAGCAACTGAGTAAGGGGTCCTGGGTTGGATTTAACTGAACTGACAATGGGAACCATGGTCTCCCTTTACAGTTCAGCAGTATCCCAGTAGGCATTCCCAACGAACAATGCAAGGACGGGGGATTGTTGCTTCCCCAGCCTTGTATAACCCCTTGGGGATGCAGGCTGGAGTGCTGCAGTGCTGAATTTGTGAGGGGGCGCTCTTGTGCCTCCCTGCACATTCAAGGCCCAAGGGACGTCAATATGAAAGTACTCTGGCTCCATTGTGCATATGCAGGAGCCAGAAAGAACTTGCTGCTTCCTGGTTCCTGTTGTATGCTGTGTGGAACCCATAGATCATTCATTACAGCAGGCAGCGTGAAGTGGTGTGAACTGAAACCCGCAGTGGGGCTGCAAGTTGTGTGCATGAATGGAAGGGTGCGTGTTCGCAAGTGGGTGCGTGAATGAGACAGTGTATGTTGTTTATGTGAGCGTGTTTATGTGAGAGCGTAAGAATGCTGCATATGTACGAGGAAGAATGTGAGAGTGAATGAAGAATGAATGATGCCGCATGAATGCTGATGTGTGTGTGTGTGTGTGTGTGTGTGTGAATGTGAGAGTGAATGAAGAATGAATGATGCCGCATGAATGCTGATATGTGTGTGTGTGTGTGTGTGTGTGTGTATGTGTGTGTGTGTGTGTGTGTGTGAATGTGAGAGTGAATGAAGAATGAATGATGCCGCATGAATGCTGATATGTGTGTGTGTGTGTATGTGTGTGTGTGTGTGTGTGTGTGAATGTGAGAGTGAATAAAGAATGAATGATGCCGCATGAATGCGGATGTGTGTGTGTGTGTATGTGTGTGTGTGTGTGTGTGTGTGAATGTGAGAGTGAATGAAGAATGGATGTTGTAAAAATGATCATGTGATGAATGTGACTGTGCCTGAAGGGCAGCCGTCCTCTATTAGGGGGTTCAGTATGCACTTGTTTCTTTACTGTGGCATGACCTTTAATAGTCGGAATCAATGGTGAAGGCAGCATAATGACTAATCCTATGTGGTTCTGGCCCACATTGGAAGGTCCAGTCTGAACATATTTCTTTACTAAGCTAGGGCATGTTTTACTGGGCATCAGGGTGTAATTATGATGAGTGTTCCAATTTGGTACTGGCCCACACTGGTGTGTCCGGTCTGGACACATCTTCACTGTGGCATGGCATTTGTTTTACTGGACATCAAGGGTGAAGGCAGCAGAATGAGTATTTCTGATGGTACTGGCCCAATTGGGGAGCCTAGTCTGGGCATATTTCATTACTGTGGTATGGCATTGTTTACTAGGCTCACATTGGTGGGACCACTTTGGGCATATTTCTTTACTGTGGTATGGCATTTTTTATTGGGCATTGGGGTGTGTGGAGGGTTTTGACCCATGTGGTATCATTAGACGGGGTAAATATGGGGATTAAGCTGTCGCTGCCCATCATTTTACCCCAGAACAAAAATAAATCATCGGAGTGGGTAAAGATGGGGATGCGCTGTCGCCGCCCATCATTTCATCCCAGAATCCAGGAGAGCTGCGCAGTTGTGCGCACACCAAAATGGTTACCTAACTTGCCACCCACCAGTGTAAAGAAAGGTCTTTGTTAACAAAATCCACTGTTACTGATGTCAAAAAGTTGCTGAAATCGTGACTCATTGGACCACTTTAAAGATTCAACCCTTTTGTGGGGTTCCACATAACCATCTTACTGTAAGGAGCCCCATCAAAACAATGTTAAGCAAGGATTTACTACCATGTAAGAACCATTCCTGTTTAGAATGCATTAATCCAAGAAAGATCCCAAAATTGCATGCAGTACCAACAAAATCCTCAAGGCGGCACTAGCGGTCTAAACTCTGACAGGAGAGCTGTCTTGCAAAACTGTCTAGTGCAAAGAAAGGGGTCTTATTTCATTGAAAGTTCAAAGGGGTTGCCTGTCCTGAGAACTCTTGACACTTCAGAACTCAACACAAGAAGCCAGGAAATCACAGGGTTCTGTTAATTAAATGCAAAGTGGCTCCCTGGCCTCCTGATCTCAGCTTCCCAGAGACCACACAATGGCCCCTTTCCTCTGAAAGGAATATGTTGATTTTGACTGTTTAATGTCAACAAAGCCCTGCCTGCCAGATGACACCTGTGACTGACCCACCCAAGTCTTGGAGGCGGACTCCAACACTCTGAGAACTGATTTGAAAGAAAAATATATATTTTACAGAAACACTGATAACTCTTTGTAATCAAATGACAGAAATGTATAACTTTGAGAGCCTTAATTTAAAAAAATGTACCTTCAATTCAAGCCCAAACTCCAATTTGTGTGATGTTCTGGGGGCAAACTAGCAGTTAAGAGGATATTACTCAAAATGTGTGCATGTGAAAAATCTGACACTTCATCAACTAATGTCCATACTCCTTGCGCACATGTGTGTAAATTTGGGTTAATGTCCGGTATTGCAAACCAGTTAAAAAGTGCAAAATATTGCCATTTCTGAATGCAAGCTCTCAGGAAGAGCAGAGTTGGAACAGGGGTACCTCCTGTGATATGTGAGGGGTGCATGTAATTTTAAACAAATGTTTACCTGTGCAAATATGTCTTTTTATATCAAATATAGATTGTGTGCAATTTGACAGGGGAGTGTCCTCTCTGCAAGCCATAAAATGAAATCGCTCTGACTCACAGTTCCTTCCCCAATCAAGTGAGAAATGGAAGTTTGACCAATTAGAAGCTGAGAGAGAGGTAGTGTCAGTGATGCTAGAGCACACCCACATTCTAAACACATAAAAGCAGAGAGACAGGACAGATAGGGACCTTCAAATCCATTTGCAGCTGGAAGCTCTGCCGGGAAAATCCATACTTTACCTCTATCAATCTCTAGAGAAAGCTGTGCAGAAAGATCCAGACTTTAAATCCCTCAATCTTCAGAGACCAGAGGCAGAGTAGAGCTGACCCAGATCACTGTGAAGTGCAGAGACCAGAGTCCAGTCTAAAACCTGACCAGATCCGTGGCGAGGCATATTTCTAAATATAGTGTGAGTACATAGTAAAACTGTGTAGAACCAATCTCTTAGTTAAAATAATATAATTCAATCTATTTTAATCTAAGTAGAACTGCCTCCTAACTGTCACCTGTCATTTGTAAAGCTGTCACCTGTGATTTGCTAGTTGCAAGCTGCACTTGTCTTTGTGAACTTTAAAATTTCAATCTGAAAAACGACCTTTATTTAATCGCTCATATCTCCGCGACCGTTTGTGCTAGAGACTTGCAGTAACTTTCATCTGGAAGCTGAGATCCTAGGCTTCCCTACGACCCCAAAACGATATTGATAGCCCTTGTATTTCTTCTGTAATAGCGCCCGGCGCATTCGCGAATTTTGCCGCGATTTGCAAATTTCTTCACGTGTAAAAATCTGCTGCTGCTTGCCTTTCATTTGCCAGAAATTCGTTTAACCTGCTAATTATCCCTGAATCATTGCTAGTGTGAGCCTGAACTCATCCCAAGTATATACCACTCACCCTGAACCTCTAGAGGGAAGTAAAAGCATTTTAGCATATTTTTCACTCCATTGCCAGCACATATAAAAGCATTTTGGGCCTGTGTTTCCAACTTCTGTAGTCTAGGCTTGCTGGGGTTAACTGAATCACATTTAATTGCATTTCTGAGAACTGTGTGCCTTCCTTCCATTTCCTTGCATTGCATAAAAGGGGGGGGTGAATTGTCCAAGAAAGTGATTACATTGTCTTTTGCTGAAATTCTATCAAGTTATTTTCTTTACTGCATTTCATTCCACATTGCATCCATTTGAAACCATAAAAGTATTGTTGCTATCTTATCCATTTCATGTCAACTCCTTAGTGATTATCAAGAAGTGTGCTAGTGCCAGATTCTCCGTTGTTAATCTTTATCATATCAGATTAAGTGTGCTATTCAATTATTAATTTATTATAAAGTCTGATATATATATCTATTGTTTAAATTTTCAAATAAACCTTTTAACTTGCAAAACAGAACTACTTCTTGGCTCAGTGGGGTCAGGAGAATTCCAAGAGAGGGGTGTTATATAGGGGTAGTCATCCAGAACGCATGAACTGGACATAAAGATATATCAATAAGGGTTTTCATTCAGTATTATAGACTAGGCGTTGACTTAGCTGTAGTGTTGAATTGAATCCTCTTACAAATTGGGGGCTCGTGCCGGACGTTTGGATTAGATCTATCACTTGTGCAGATTAATACAGCGTGCCAGCTGACCAGATACACATATCCGGTCGGAGCACACGCTGTGTTACGCTGTAAAGCACTCTTCAAAGGAACGCTCTAAGAAAAAGGTCTGTTTTGCAAAAATAAAATACTAATTTCTGTAAGTCAGGACAGAGACCAATCTCTAGAATGACGACCTTAGTAGACATGAAAATAGCCAGAGAGCACCTCTTACATAAACTATTTGTGAGAGGTGAATGGACTGAACAGGGCCAGGATGCCTGGTTGCAGGCCATCACACCCCAAATCACGGAAACAGGGTCAGATACATGGAGAGACCAGGGTCCCTTACATGTGGCCCTGAGTGAACTATATATGTCCTCTAAGGCCAAGGATGAGCACAACAAGATTGCCAGGGTAGCGGCATATTTATATTTACATATGGGAGCCATGCAGGACAAATGTGCTGAAGGCCAAGATCTGGCGAGTAGGCAACTGCTGGCATTACAGAAGGCCCAATCTGACCTGGACTCTTCTGATCAGAGGCTGCTCAGGAGCCAGGAGTCAGAAAATGACAGTAGGCAGTATATCATTAAAATAAAAGAGGACATGGATATACTGCAACAGGAAAAGGCTGACCAGGATACTAGATTTCTGGCCCTGCAGAAGGAGCACCGAGACAGTTTGGACTCCTTACTGCAGAGCCAGAAAAAGCTGGAGCAACAATTAGACTTTAACAGGGCATGCACGGAGCAGGTAGCCACCCTGCAAAGTCATCTAGATAGAGTGAAGGTAGAGAGCAACAAGCTGATTTCGAAAGACCTGGATACCCAGGCAGAGTTTGATGAAGAACGCCAGAAAGCTGGTGCCTTTCAAAGGCAGAGGGACGACCTGGCGGCACAAATGCAGGCTCTTAGTCAGGAAAGAGACACTTTAGGCCAGGAAGTCTGCCACTTAAAAAAGGAAATTGAAGAAAATCACCTGGCCCTCCAGGGGCTGGGTGACCTCCAAAAAGAAAACCGGAACTTGGTAGAGCACACCAGAAGGGTGGAAGATGCTCTGGCAAGAAAGGAGCAGGCCAGTAGGGATGGGACTCAGGAGGTAAACCTCCTGCAGCAAAGACTGGCCCAGTTCTCCAGGACCAACCAGGAAGCACAGAGGGAAAATGAGGCCCTTTGTCAACACAATGATAGGCTCCAACAACAGGTAGCGATGCAGGAGAGACTGATAGAGTCTAGTAAGGCCTTGACTGAGGAACTGAAAGCACAAATGCAGGCTCTTGCATTGCAACAGGGAGCAGGGGCGGATAGAGATGAGGTCCGCTGGGAAAGAGAGACTCCTGACCATAACCTCAGGAGCCCTAACACCAGGGGCCTTCATCTCTCCCAGTCCCTGGACTCTACCACCCCCATGTCCCCTGGCGCACATGAGCACAGGGCCACAGGGATGGCAGATTACTATCCAGCTAAAAGTATGGGGCTCATAGGCCAGTACCACTCAGGAATGGAGGGGTGGGCATCCGGGTATGGGCACCCCAGCACAGTGCAATTTAGTGGGGAACCCCAGGAGAGTAGGCCCATTAAGGGCATCCTGAAAACCTCTGCCCAGTTAGGTCAGTGGGGGGGGGTACCCAGCAAATCATGGCAGCAAGGAGGGATCTGAGGACTCCTCTGAGCACCACAGGAAACAGGAGACCAGGTCCCCACATTCTGCCAGCCATTCCCAGGCTCGCAGAATCCGGGAAAACCTGGAAGAGCAGACAGGAACCTCTGGGAGCAGTGCCTCAGAGTCAGAGGATGAATGGACAAGGGTTACCCGAACCAAAAAGGCCAATAAGGCAAAAAGGGCCTTGCTTAAGGACCCCTTAAAGCAGATTAAGGCGATCAGGAGCGTCATCACGCCTTACCATAAGAACGCTAAGTATTCTGTTTGGGAGCACTTAGAGTTGTTTGAGCAAATGATGGAGACTTTCCATTTGAAGGACAGCCAAAGCTGTATTCAATATGTAAAGTGGACCTTCTCCCCGGAATACTCCAGTTTCTTTGCGGGGCTGGAGGACCAAAATCATTTAAGATGGTCCACCTATAAGGCGGCCATCTTGAAACATTTTTCTGTTCACAGAAATCCTCAAGAGGATCGCAAGGCAGCCTACAATTTGCAATGTGGGGAGGATCAGGCCCCACAAGAATTTGTGCAAGAACTGAAACGTGCTTTTGCGCAGACCACCAGAAGGGTGCGCACAGACAGTAGAGAATTCATTAATACATTTTTTCATGCCTTGCCCAAATACATAATGACCCAGCTCGTGAGGGATTTTCATGAGAAAAGATCTTTAGACTGGGTCATTGAACAGGCTACCCAGATCTATGAGGTGCAGAAACCGGTAGATAGCAAAAATAATGCCCAGAAAAACCCCAAAGCCAACAGCACCCCTGCTGCTGCCAAGGTGGCAGAGGTAAAGGTCACCCCCGTTTTAGAGTTGGAGATGGGGGGGCCTAAAAACCTACCTGCACCTAATAATGCTAGGCCCAGAAGGTCCTCGGGCCAGTCACAGACAGGGAGCCAGGGAAAATCCATACTTTACCTCTATCAATCTCTAGAGAAAGCTGTGCAGAAAGATCCAGACTTTAAATCCCTCAATCTTCAGAGACCAGAGGCAGAGTAGAGCTGACCCAGATCACTGTGAAGTGCAGAGACCAGAGTCCAGTCTAAAACCTGACCAGATCCGTGGCGAGGCATATTTCTAAATATAGTGTGAGTACATAGTAAAACTGTGTAGAACCAATCTCTTAGTTAAAATAATATAATTCAATCTATTTTAATCTAAGTAGAACTGCCTCCTAACTGTCACCTGTCATTTGTAAAGCTGTCACCTGTGATTTGCTAGTTGCAAGCTGCACTTGTCTTTGTGAACTTTAAAATTTCAATCTGAAAAACGACCTTTATTTAATCGCTCATATCTCCGCGACCGTTTGTGCTAGAGACTTGCAGTAACTTTCATCTGGAAGCTGAGATCCTAGGCTTCCCTACGACCCCAAAACGATATTGATAGCCCTTGTATTTCTTCTGTAATAGCGCCCGGCGCATTCGCGAATTTTGCCGCGATTTGCAAATTTCTTCACGTGTAAAAATCTGCTGCTGCTTGCCTTTCATTTGCCAGAAATTCGTTTAACCTGCTAATTATCCCTGAATCATTGCTAGTGTGAGCCTGAACTCATCCCAAGTATATACCACTCACCCTGAACCTCTAGAGGGAAGTAAAAGCATTTTAGCATATTTTTCACTCCATTGCCAGCACATATAAAAGCATTTAGGGCCTGTGTTTCCAACTTCTGTAGTCTAGGCTTGCTGGGGTTAACTGAATCACATTTAATTGCATTTCTGAGAACTGTGTGCCTTCCTTCCATTTCCTTGCATTGCATAAAAGGGGGGGGTGAATTGTCCAAGAAAGTGATTACATTGTCTTTTGCTGAAATTCTATCAAGTTATTTTCTTTACTGCATTTCATTCCACATTGCATCCATTTGAAACCATAAAAGTATTGTTGCTATCTTATCCATTTCATGTCAACTCCTTAGTGATTATCAAGAAGTGTGCTAGTGCCAGATTCTCCGTTGTTAATCTTTATCATATCAGATTAAGTGTGCTATTCAATTATTAATTTATTATAAAGTCTGATATATATATCTATTGTTTAAATTTTCAAATAAACCTTTTAACTTGCAAAACAGAACTACTTCTTGGCTCAGTGGGGTCAGGAGAATTCCAAGAGAGGGGTGTTATATAGGGGTAGTCATCCAGAACGCATGAACTGGACATAAAGATATATCAATAAGGGTTTTCATTCAGTATTATAGACTAGGCGTTGACTTAGCTGTAGTGTTGAATTGAATCCTCTTACAAATTGGGGGCTCGTGCCGGACGTTTGGATTAGATCTATCACTTGTGCAGATTAATACAGCGTGCCAGCTGACCAGATACACATATCCGGTCGGAGCACACGCTGTGTTACGCTGTAAAGCACTCTTCAAAGGAACGCTCTAAGAAAAAGGTCTGTTTTGCAAAAATAAAATACTAATTTCTGTAAGTCAGGACAGAGACCAATCTCTAGAATGACGACCTTAGTAGACATGAAAATAGCCAGAGAGCACCTCTTACATAAACTATTTGTGAGAGGTGAATGGACTGAACAGGGCCAGGATGCCTGGTTGCAGGCCATCACACCCCAAATCACGGAAACAGGGTCAGATACATGGAGAGACCAGGGTCCCTTACATGTGGCCCTGAGTGAACTATATATGTCCTCTAAGGCCAAGGATGAGCACAACAAGATTGCCAGGGTAGCGGCATATTTATATTTACATATGGGAGCCATGCAGGACAAATGTGCTGAAGGCCAAGATCTGGCGAGTAGGCAACTGCTGGCATTACAGAAGGCCCAATCTGACCTGGACTCTTCTGATCAGAGGCTGCTCAGGAGCCAGGAGTCAGAAAATGACAGTAGGCAGTATATCATTAAAATAAAAGAGGACATGGATATACTGCAACAGGAAAAGGCTGACCAGGATACTAGATTTCTGGCCCTGCAGAAGGAGCACCGAGACAGTTTGGACTCCTTACTGCAGAGCCAGAAAAAGCTGGAGCAACAATTAGACTTTAACAGGGCATGCACGGAGCAGGTAGCCACCCTGCAAAGTCATCTAGATAGAGTGAAGGTAGAGAGCAACAAGCTGATTTCGAAAGACCTGGATACCCAGGCAGAGTTTGATGAAGAACGCCAGAAAGCTGGTGCCTTTCAAAGGCAGAGGGACGACCTGGCGGCACAAATGCAGGCTCTTAGTCAGGAAAGAGACACTTTAGGCCAGGAAGTCTGCCACTTAAAAAAGGAAATTGAAGAAAATCACCTGGCCCTCCAGGGGCTGGGTGACCTCCAAAAAGAAAACCGGAACTTGGTAGAGCACACCAGAAGGGTGGAAGATGCTCTGGCAAGAAAGGAGCAGGCCAGTAGGGATGGGACTCAGGAGGTAAACCTCCTGCAGCAAAGACTGGCCCAGTTCTCCAGGACCAACCAGGAAGCACAGAGGGAAAATGAGGCCCTTTGTCAACACAATGATAGGCTCCAACAACAGGTAGCGATGCAGGAGAGACTGATAGAGTCTAGTAAGGCCTTGACTGAGGAACTGAAAGCACAAATGCAGGCTCTTGCATTGCAACAGGGAGCAGGGGCGGATAGAGATGAGGTCCGCTGGGAAAGAGAGACTCCTGACCATAACCTCAGGAGCCCTAACACCAGGGGCCTTCATCTCTCCCAGTCCCTGGACTCTACCACCCCCATGTCCCCTGGCGCACATGAGCACAGGGCCACAGGGATGGCAGATTACTATCCAGCTAAAAGTATGGGGCTCATAGGCCAGTACCACTCAGGAATGGAGGGGTGGGCATCCGGGTATGGGCACCCCAGCACAGTGCAATTTAGTGGGGAACCCCAGGAGAGTAGGCCCATTAAGGGCATCCTGAAAACCTCTGCCCAGTTAGGTCAGTGGGGGGGGTACCCAGCAAATCATGGCAGCAAGGAGGGATCTGAGGACTCCTCTGAGCACCACAGGAAACAGGAGACCAGGTCCCCACATTCTGCCAGCCATTCCCAGGCTCGCAGAATCCGGGAAAACCTGGAAGAGCAGACAGGAACCTCTGGGAGCAGTGCCTCAGAGTCAGAGGATGAATGGACAAGGGTTACCCGAACCAAAAAGGCCAATAAGGCAAAAAGGGCCTTGCTTAAGGACCCCTTAAAGCAGATTAAGGCGATCAGGAGCGTCATCACGCCTTACCATAAGAACGCTAAGTATTCTGTTTGGGAGCACTTAGAGTTGTTTGAGCAAATGATGGAGACTTTCCATTTGAAGGACAGCCAAAGCTGTATTCAATATGTAAAGTGGACCTTCTCCCCGGAATACTCCAGTTTCTTTGCGGGGCTGGAGGACCAAAATCATTTAAGATGGTCCACCTATAAGGCGGCCATCTTGAAACATTTTTCTGTTCACAGAAATCCTCAAGAGGATCGCAAGGCAGCCTACAATTTGCAATGTGGGGAGGATCAGGCCCCACAAGAATTTGTGCAAGAACTGAAACGTGCTTTTGCGCAGACCACCAGAAGGGTGCGCACAGACAGTAGAGAATTCATTAATACATTTTTTCATGCCTTGCCCAAATACATAATGACCCAGCTCGTGAGGGATTTTCATGAGAAAAGATCTTTAGACTGGGTCATTGAACAGGCTACCCAGATCTATGAGGTGCAGAAACCGGTAGATAGCAAAAATAATGCCCAGAAAAACCCCAAAGCCAACAGCACCCCTGCTGCTGCCAAGGTGGCAGAGGTAAAGGTCACCCCCGTTTTAGAGTTGGAGATGGGGGGGCCTAAAAACCTACCTGCACCTAATAATGCTAGGCCCAGAAGGTCCTCGGGCCAGTCACAGACAGGGAGCCAGGGAGGCAGCCCCACAAATGGGGTCCCTCGCTCTCCTGATTATGTAAGTCCCCGTTACAAGGGAAATCGACCCATCCTGGGTTATGTGTGGACTCCTCCAGCCCAAGGGGGGGGATCCAGCCAAGCACCTAACCCAGGGAACTTCCCTCCCAACTTCCCACAGGAGGGCAGAAATTCTCCAAATCCTGGGCAGAACTTTTTCCCCAGGTATCCACCCAACTTCCAACCCCAAAATCATCCATCCTTCTTTCCCCAATTCCCTGAGCCCAGACAACCTAATCCGGGAGAGGGGAGGCCAAGGGTGGAGGGGTACCCAAATCTTCCCAACCCGGGGTATTACCAGAGGAGGGACAGCTACCCTTCCCGGGATCAGCCCAGGGGAGAAAACAGGGCCCCGTATCAGCCTGAGCGGGTTTCCCAGTTAGAGCGCCAGGTTCAAAACATGGCGCGGGATCTGGGTCACATACTGAGGGCTCAGCAGAACCCTCAGATCGGCATGCCGGCGCAGAACGCACCCAACTCTGGACCTGGTGCTCCAGAACAATGACGGGGGCAGCACCCCGATAACTCACCGGTTCCCAGGGAGGAGGCACAAGGGGAAGGGGGGTGTTAAGCCTTGGAGGAAGCTTCCTTCCTCACTTGTAAACAGCCCCTGGAAACCCAGGAACCGGAAACAAAATCTCCTGCCCCTGAAAGTCTGCCTCCTAAGGAGCAGAGGGGTGGTAGGAGAAACAAAAGACCCAAACAGACTCAGTTTGAGGAGGAGGTACAGATCTTCCAATTTGAGGGGGAGGGATCCTCAGAGGATCCTGGGAAAAGGATCTTCTCCTTCAGAAAGGGGGGAACTCCTCCCAAAGAAAAATGGGTCCCAAGGGATGCAAATCCAGACTGGGGAGAGGTGGAGACTGAGCTACCGCCGCCCACCATCTCATCCCAGAACCAACAGCAAGAAAATCCCCTGGTTCAAACCCATCCTGTTGACTGCCTCCAAAAAGGGGGGGGGCGGCCCGGAACCGGAGCCAGGGGAACCCACAATGGCTCTGATCTCCAGTTGCCAACTTTTTCTTTCAGATTCCCAAGGCTCTCCACAGAATTCTGCCCAAATCTCTTCGCTAGCGATGTCCAAAACCAGAAAGTTAGCCCACCAGTTGTCCAAAAATGTGCATTATCTGTGCCCCCTTGAGGAGAAGGAGGGAAGATACTATGCCCCGGTACAAGTACAGGGGCAGGGTACAATTTTGGCACTGGTGGACACTGGATCTCAAGCTACCCTTCTGTCCAGAAGGGCCTTTGACGAACTGAATGCAGGAAGGGGAGAGAATTATCGTATTCCTCTCACCTCTCTTCCTGGACAACTCCAGAACTTCGACGGGAAGGAAATTCCCGTTGAGGGGACGGCAGATTTGGACAGAAAAATTGGGCGACATAAGTTGAAACACCCGGTCATAGTTGTGACCCCAGAGGGCACCCCTTGTTTACTAGGGAATGACCACCTGAGAAGGTTGTCACCCCTAATAGATTGTGTAAACAAGGTCCTCTGGACCCAGACTAGCCGACCAATAAAATTAAAACAGAGTGTCAACCATGTTAGTTTAAACGGCACCTGCCACATGGTTGAACAAAAATCTGACCAAGTAGAATTTCACTTCCAGAATAGCCAAATTCCAGACGTGACAGTAATAGCAGTAGGACAACAGACTGGTGATGGAGGGTCCTCTCTATTTCTGAAAATCAACCTTCCTTCCAGTTTAAGGTGGTATTCCACACTGGAAGGAAACACCCTGAGATTCTTTACTAATCCACAATCTGAAACTCCCACTCCTATAGTCCAGAAAGATGTGAAATCAGCTCAGAGCCTGGCTGATATTCAGCAAATTGGAGAGCAGTTGTTCATCCCTGTTCAGTTAAATGATGGGAAGGACTCTGTTCTCGCTCGAGTGTGTGTGAACAACGGTAAGAGCTTCATCAGCGAAGCCATGTTCCGCCAACTCCCAAAAGATCCAGCCATTCCCACATTCAAACTGATAGACGAATGGGAAATGGACCTGGAAGCACCTAATTCCAAACATCTCCTGCCAAGCAGGTGTATGCTCAAAATCTTCATTGGCAACAAGAGCATAGTCCACAATTGTTGGGTCGTGCGAGACGTCCTTGCCGCCTTTTACTTAGGCAGTGACATTCTTAATCGCTTTGCCATTAGTTTGGACCTAATAAACTTCAAAGCTTGGTCCCGATTAGCGGATAATCCCATGGGCTTTGATGATCCAGAAAAAGCATTTAGGTCAGCTCAATTGCTACCTTATGCAGTTGAAATTCAGATTAAAGAGGAAGTCACCATCCCAGAAAGGACCCGACAATTCTCCCTGGAAGTGAAAGCTAAAAGAGGACAATATTTACAAAACCCTGATGCTTACATACATCTAAATGCTTCTCTCCAACAGCAAGGGTTGGGGGTAAACCCAACTCCATTAGTCAACATAGAACATGACACCATTCCAATAGAGGTGGATAACAGCGACTTAAAGAGTATTACTCTAGCCGCAGGCACCATTATTGGAATGGCGGTTGATGACCGACATTTTTTTCCATCGACTTAGTAAATGAACTGTTAGGACCAATCCCCAAGGACTGTTTTGACAGTGACAGTGAGGACAATACAACACCAGACAGAATTTTTACCCGGCATGGGGGAACTTCCTGGTGTACACTTCCTGCCCCTATGGTAAGGAAGATGTGACTTGTGACTTCAGGGGGGATGAGGTGATTTTCCAAGTCCATGAGGGCTGCCTTTCCCACCTGAAGCCCCCAGTCCAAATCAGCACTCTGACCAGGGACTTCTCCACCCAGCTGGAGGAGGCCGCTGAGATAGCCAAACCAGAAGTCTTTCCAGGCTTCAGGCAGATGGTGGAAGAGAGAGTCAATCTAGCTGATGCCTGTGTGACTCTGGAACAAAAGCAAAAGTTGAAACAAGTTTTCTTGGATTTCTAAGATCTCTTTGCAGTAGACTCATATGACTGTGGTCGCACCGACATCCACACAACAACAATCCCCACGGACCCTGGCATGACTCCCGTGTTTGTGAAGCAATATCGTTTGCCTCTCACATCAATGGAGTCCCTTACTGAAATAATTAAGAACCTTGAGTCCAGGGGAATAATCCGTCCCATCCACAGCACCTTCAATAATCCGGTGCTGGGAATATTAAAGCCAAACGGCCAGTGGAGACTCTGCGCTGACCTTAGGGAGCTCAACAAACGGGTCCATACTTCCCGATGGCCTCTGCCCTACATTGACCAAGGGCTGGCCCAGATCCAGGGGTCACAGGTATTCACTGCAATAGACCTGACCAATGGGTACTGGACCGTGCCTTTCAGTAGGGAGGACCAATACAAACTGGCTTTTACCTTTGGGGGCCAGCAGTACACCTGGACCCGGACTCCCTTCGGATACCTCAACTCCGGCAATGAGTTCAATATTTTCCTACATAAGGCCATGCCCGACCTGGGTGCGAGGGGTAACCTGGCTTATGTAGATGATGTCCTCATCAAAAGTTCATCTGTGGAGGAACACATAGCGGAGATCCGTTATGTTCTGACACAGTTGAGGGCCGCCGGAGCAAAACTTTCCTTTCAGAAAGCACAGTGGTGTAGAACCCGTGTTAATTTCTTGGGGCATGAGATTACTCCTCAGGGTCTCTGTCCCCAGGAAAAGAAAGTGGAAGCACTTCAGAAACTGAAAGACCCCACAACTCTGCGAGAACTAAGGAGCCTCCTTGGACTGACTAATTACAGCAGAAAGTTCATTGAGGGCTACGCAGAGATCACCAGACCCCTGATTCATCTCCTGAAGGGGGGGGTCAAGTGGGAATGGGGTCCAGAACAATCCGAGGCAGTAAGACAACTCAAAAGAAGCCTCTCACAAGCGCCTTGCCTAGCTTACCCTGTCAGAAACAAGGAGTTTTTCCTGGAGACGGGGTTCTCTAATACGTGCTTGACGGCAGTATTATACCAAAAGCATGACAAGGTCAATAAAGTAATCTCCTATGCGAGTAAAACTTTATCCTCTGTGGAGGAAAAATTCAATGATTGTGAGAAGGCACTCCTGGCAACGGTGTGGGCATTGAAGAATTACCGCCCGTTCATCCAGGGGGAACACATCATAGTGGAGACTCCACACCAGCCTCTGCAATATCTCCAAAGTGACAGAATCCGGGCCGGAAATGTGAGTAATTCCCGAATTACTTCCTGGATTCTGTCAATGCAAGGCTTTCCTGTGGAGGTCAGATATGGCCAAAACAAGAAGAGTCCACTCGCGCAAGGTCTGGCTGACTTGCATGATTGTGCCAGAGAAAACTGTCTCGAGGACGAAAGTCTAAAAATCAAGGACAACATGGAGGCATACCTTAATTCCCCACACAAAGTCTTTGAAGAGGACAAGTGTGAGGGAATGCCCACTGTCTATGTGGATGGATGCTCGTACCATGTTGACAACAACGGGGAGAAAGAACTGGTGGCCGGCGTAGGGAATGCATGGTGAATGAGTCCCCAGAACCCTCCGCTGGATACAAAATTATTCCCCGAAGTAGTCAGGTGGCAGAATTGATGGCTGTGCATCATGCCATCCTCACTGCTGTCCAGCATCAACTCCACGAACTGGTCATAATCACAGATTCGGATTATGTACGGAACGGGTTCGTGGAGCACCTGGTTAATTGGAAAACCAGAGGCATGTTATGTGCTAACAACAAACCCTTGAAACAAGGGAAGTTGATCCAAAACATTGATGATCTGGTCACCTCGAATGAGATGACCATCTATTGGAAAAAGATCAAGGGTCATTCCAAAGTAGAGGGACCAGGCAAAACTGGAAATGACTTAGCTGATCAGCTGGCCAAAACCGGGGCCATCCAAGGGGATCTAATTGAGATTGAGTCCCTGTTGGGGGAAATCCAGGTCACTGCTATCACTAGGTCCCAGACAAATGCTCACAACGACCTTTCAATTGCACAATGGAGTAAGGAGACCCCTGATGCTGATTTGATTACAGCTCAGAAGGGGGATCCAGTAATTGGTAAATTTTACCAGCACCTTGAGGACCCTGAGAACTTTCCCCTGACGGATACCGATTACATTGGGAAAGAGGACCCAAGAGTGTTGATGAAATGTCCAAAAATGTTCCGGATCCAAGACGGTTTGTTGGTAAGGAAATCCAAAGCTGGCCATGACCAGTGGGTGGTTCCTACCTCATTCCGAAGCCTGATGTTAAGTCACGCCCATGATGCGGCCACCGCCGGTCATAGGGGGTTTCACACAACATTGGAAATCTTAAGAGAGGTTGCATACTGGCCACACATGGGCCAGGACCTCAACCAATACTTGAAGGGGTGTCTTGTGTGTGCACAATTTCAGCCATCATCCCTCACGCACCGTGCGCCTCTCCAAAAGCGGGGGATGACACTGCCATGGTCAGATTTACAAATCGACTTTGTAGGCCCCGTGATTCGCTCTGCTAGGGGGAATAAGTAAATGTTGACTGTGACATGCTTGTTTACCAAGTGGGTGGAATGTCTCCCAGCCCCAAATTGCAAGGCAGAAACTGCAGCTGCCTTGATGATTAACCACATCTTTTCCCGTTTTGGTCTACCTCAAAGGATTGAGTCAGACCGGGGTAGCCACTTCACCAGTGAAGTGATGACAAGGATGTGGGAGATACTGGGGGTCAAAAGGAAGTTACATATTGCTTACAGGCCAGCTTCTTCTGGAGCAGTGGAACGCTACAACCGAACCATTGTGAGCATCTTAAAAAAGTTTGTGGCAGATTCTGGGCCAAGTTGGGATATCCGATTACCTCTGGTCCTAATGGCCATCAGATCTACACCTTCATCTGCAACCAAAATGTCACCATTTGAGTTGATGACTGGGCGCAAGATGGTGCTTCCGCAGCATTTGCTCTACAGGACCCAAGAGCAGACACTGATAAATGCCTCCACTACTCATGAGTATGTGGAGAATTTAAGGAAACACCTCCAACATGCTTTTGCTTACGCTCAGCGGAATCTAGAAAGATCGGCTGATAGCATGAAGACCCACTATGACCTGAAAACTTCCAGGAAGGAATATCAGGTGGGGGACCGGGTCTATCTGTACAACTTCCAAAGAAACCAGGCAAAACAGCGGAAATGTTTGCCTACGTGGAAGGGACCCTTTGAGATCATCGACAAGATCTCCCCTGTGGCCTACAAAGTCCACATCCCCAAAGGTCCTTTGGCAGCGGGGGAAGACAAGTGGGTCCACATAAACGAGTTGAAATGTTGCCATCCCAGGCACGCTCTGCAACAACTGGAGGAATCCTCTGGAATCCTAGCGGGTACTGTCTCAGACTAATTCAGTTCCAACCATAAAACATACCACATCTAGTCTCTAAAATATTGTGATTTGTATGAAACTGTCTATTAGTTATACTGTTTTTTTTTCAAAATAAGAATGTAATGTTTCGTTATGATGAAATGCATATGCTGCCCCACTATCTCAAAAGTGGTGGAAGAAATGTCCATGAATAGGTATTGCCGCTCTTCCTTTGTCGTCCTAGGAGAAAGAAAACCTGGAGACGGGCCAAGGAGGATGATCCGGAGACCGGGAGCAGAGACGCAACGGGCCCGGGGTACCGCCCAATCTTCCCATCAGGACCGGCGAGGAGAACTGATAGATCTGACCGGATGGAGAGGAAGATGCTGAACTGTGCCATCTACAGAATTGGAAGAAGATAATGTGGACATACCAGCGCCAGGGTTCAAAACCTCCCTTGCAACCGACTCCCCCTCGACTCAAGTCAAAGCGCAGTCGGGCGGGGGGGTTTGTGGAGGGTTTTGACCCATGTGGTATCATTAGACGGGGTAAATATGGGGATTAAACTGTCGCTGCCCATCATTTTACCCCAGACCAAAAATAAATCATTGGAGTGGGTAAAGATGGGGATGCGCTGTCGCCGCCCATCATTTCATCCCAGAATCCAGGAGAGCTGCGCAGTTGTGCGCACACCAAAATGGTTACCTAACTTGCCACCCACCAGTGTAAAGAAAGGTCTTTGTTAACAAAATCCACTGTTACTGATGTCAAAAAGTTGCTGAAATCGTGACTCATTGGACCACTTTAAAGATTCAACCCTTTTGTGGGGTTCCACATAACCATCTTACTGTAAGGAGCCCCATCAAAACAATGTTAAGCAAGGATTTACTACCATGTAAGAACCATTCCTGTTTAGAATGCATTAATCCAAGAAAGATCCCAAAATTGCATGCAGTACCAACAAAATCCTCAAGGCGGCACTAGCGGTCTCAACTCTGACAGGAGAGCTGTCTTGCAAAACTGTCTAGTGCAAAGAAAGGGGTCTTATTTCATTGAAAGTTCAAATGGGTTGCCTGTCCTGAGAACTCTTGACACTTCAGAACTCAACACAAGAAGCCAGGAAATCACAGGGTTCTGTTAATTAAATGCAAAGTGGCTCCCTGGCCTCCTGATCTCAGCTTCCCAGAGACCACACAATGGCCCCTTTCCTCTGAAAGGAATATGTTGATTTTGACTGTTTAATGTCAACAAAGCCCTGCCTGCCAGATGACACCTGTGACTGACCCACCCAAGTCTTGGAGGCGGACTCCAACACTCTGAGAACTGATTTGAAAGAAAAATATATATTTTACAGAAACACTGATAACTCTTTGTAATCAAATGACAGAAATGTATAACTTTGAGAGCCTTAATTTAAAAAAATGTACCTTCAATTCAAGCCCAAACTCCAATTTGTGTGATGTTCTGGGGGCAAACTAGCAGTTAAGAGGATATTACTCAAAATGTGTGCATGTGAAAAATCTGACACTTCATCAACTAATGTCCATACTCCTTGCGCACATGTGTGTAAATTTGGGTTAATGTCCGGTATTGCAAACCAGTTAAAAAGTGCAAAATATTGCCATTTCTGAATGCAAGCTCTCAGGAAGAGCAGAGTTGGAACAGGGTATACCTCCTGTGATATGTGAGGGGTGCATGTACTCACAGTTCCTTCCCCAATCAAGTGAGAAATGGAAGTTTGACCAATTAGAAGCTGAGAGAGAGGTAGGGTCAGTGATGCTAGAGCACACCCACATTCTAAACACATAAAAGCAGAGAGACAGGACAGATAGGGACCTTCAAATCCATTTGCAGCTGGAAGCTCTGCCGGGAAAATCCATACTTTACCTCCATCAATCTCTAGAGAAAGCTGTGCAGAAAGATCCAGACTTTAAATCCCTCAATCTTCAGAGACCAGAGGCAGAGTAGAGCTGACCCAGATCACTGTGAAGTGCAGAGACCAGAGTCCAGTCTAAAACCTGACCAGATCCGTGGCGAGGCATATTTCTAAATATAGTGTGAGTACATAGTAAAACTGTGTAGAACCAATCTCTTAGTTAAAATAATATAATTCAATCTATTTTAATCTAAGTAGAACTGCCTCCTAACTGTCACCTGTCATTTGTAAAGCTGTCACCTGTGATTTGCTAGTTGCAAGCTGCACTTGTCTTTGTGAACTTTAAAATTTCAATCTGAAAAACGACCTTTATTTAATCGCTCATATCTCCGCGACCGTTTGTGCTAGAGACTTGCAGTAACTTTCATCTGGAAGCTGAGATCCTAGGCTTTCCTAGGACCCCAAAACGATATTGATAGCCCTTGTAGTTCTTCTGTATTAGCGCCCGGCACATTCGCGAATTTTGCCGCGATTTGCAAATTTCTTCACGTGTAAAAATCTGCTGCTGCTTGCCTTTCATTTGCCAGAAATTCGTTTAACCTGCTAATTATCCCTGAATCATTGCTATTGTGAGCCTGAACTCATCCCAAGTATATACCACTCACCCTGAACCTCTAGAGGGAATTAAAAGCATTTTAGCATATTTTTCACTCCATTGCCAGCACATATAAAAGCATTTTGGGCCTGTGTTTCCAACTTCTGTAGTCTAAGCTTGCTGGGGTTAACTGAATCACATTTAATTGCATTTCTGAGAACTGTGTGCCTTCCTTCCATTTCCTTGCATTGCATTAAAGGGGGGGGGGGGTGAATTGTCCAAGAAAGTGATTACATTGTCTTTTGCTGAAATTCTATTAAGTTATTTTCTTTACTGCATTTCATTCCACATTGCATCCATTTGAAACCATAAAAGTATTGTTGCTATCTTATCCATTTCATGTCAACTCCTTAGTGATTATCAAGAAGTGTGCTAGTGCCAGATTCTCCGTTGTTAATCTTTATCATATCAGATTAAGTGTGCTATTCAATTATTAATTTATTATAAAGTCTGATATATATATCTATTGTTTAAATTATCAAATAAACCTTTTAACTTGCAAAACAGAACTACTTCTTGGCTCAGTGGGGTCAGGAGGATTCCAAGAGAGGGGTGTTATATAGGGGTAGTCATCCAGAACGCATGAACTGGACATAAAGATATATCAATAAGGGTTTTCATTCAGTATTATAGACTAGGCGTTGACTTAGCTGTAGTGTTGAATTGAATCCTCTTACAGGTGAAGGCATTACAATGAGTCTTCCTATGTGGTACTGTCCCACATTGCTGGGCCCAGTCTAGAGAAATCTTCAATGCGGCATGCCATTTTTACTGGACACCAAGGGTGAAGACAGCATGATATGATATGATATTTTATTCATATCGCGCTCATACACAGGTGTTTCAGAGCGCGATGAGAGTTTCTATGTGGTATACCCACATCCGTGGGCCGACTGTGGCATGACATTTCTTACTCAGCATCAAGGGTGAAGGCAGCATGAATATGAGCTGGAATATTCTCCTGTGCAATGCTGATGACTTACATCTATCAGATTTTGTTCATGTTTTACCCCAAAAAACACATTGCAAAATGTGGCTTTTTATTCAATTTTTCACTGAAAGTGTGCTGACAATGCTTGGTTTTACCTCAATATTTTGAAAATGTTCTCGGGGCAAAACCCCCTGGAATCCTGCTTGCTTGGTTCGGGCTTCCTCACTACTCTCGGTCACTTCTATGTAGTCAGATGATACATGTACACCCCCACCTAAAGAATTGACCCGATAACAATACACGTCACTTGCGTTTTAGAAAATGCACCAGATTCATAAAGGTTTTGTGAATTTACCACCAGATGTTTTGGACTACAACTCCCATCAAAGATAGCCAGCCAGGATAATCAATATTGGGATATGGGGGTTGTAGTCCATAACATCTGGAGACTCGGAGGTTGCAGACCGTTGCACTAGTGGGATGAACTGGACAATGTATGGAAAAGGAAAGCATTCCTCTACGGGACGTGCAATGCATGGGCGTTGTGACCAGTCTGCCATTTTGTTCACACTCGTGTAGCAGTGGCATGAACCACTGCTGTCCATCCAGCATTTCTATCGCTTAAACAGGCATATACATGCTTTTGCTTTTTTAGCACTTGATCATGACAGCTACTTGAAGGTTTGTCATGAGGAACATTAATGTAGGGTAAGAGATAATGATTTCAAGTGGGGCGAAAATGCAAAAAAAGTGAATACGTTGACCTGCGCATTCATCAGAAATGTGCATGAAAGGAACAACGTGCAGCAACCGTAATGTTTCCCTGTGTGGGAATGCAAAATGGACTTGCACAGTGACTGTTGAGCCTCCCCACCACACAGTGCAGAACGATCACGTGTGCTTTGAATATTTTGTGTTTCTGCCAACTGGAACATGGTGCTTACATTTAAAGGACCAAGCAGGGCATGTTTAATGCTCATGTCACATTTAATAATTTCTGAACGTACACATGCGAAGAAAAAGAGTGTTCAAAAGTGGAGAAACCAAAACACTTTAATAGTGGTGGAGAAATTAAGAAGTCACTGCACATTTGTCCCTGTTCTAAATCTGACCTAATTACTAAAAATAAAACATTCACGAGGGAACCCTAACACAGGTAAATTTACTTGCAATGCAAAATTGTAATGCTCACTCAAATCTACTCTCCAAAAGAATTTTTATCAACAAAACACATGGTATTAATATACACTTATATATAAGTTGGGGCCTAACAAAGAAGCGATCAAAACACACTACCAACATGTCATAATGTCCTAATACATAGTCATATGTACAAATAAAACAAACAAAATAAACAGCTCGAGGCATACATGTACAATACTTTAAGGTATAAGTGGGCCTGAGCCCATGAGTCATCTTCGCTCGAGTTAATGAAAAGTGTCGCCATGCTACAAAGACGCTCCATTAGGCACAATGATTTACTTTAACCAATCAACATTTCTTTAATCAGAGGTATGACCCCCTCTTTTTATTTACAGTGTGTAACAATTATAAACATTAGGTAACCCAATGTTCCAGTGAACCTAGACGCAACCCAAACATGATTCGTTTGTTAATTTAAATCAACCTATTCCGAATAGTTTTGGCTATCAGTTGTTTGGTTCTTTTCTAGCAAGCCTTCATCAACAACGTACACGGTATGTTTTTTAGAGTGCTTGCTTCAGTCTCGACACCATGTCAGTAGTATGACCAATTACCATGTAAAATGGGCACAGCAGTTATTTCATGAGCTTTACAACAGGTGGATGCTTTTATTCACACAATTAAGTCACCTTGGAAGAAATGTGAATCTTGGCTTCCACCTTCACTTATAGTTATGAAACACATGGCATACTGCTTTTGACAAGCTTGGGTAAATGGCACTAGTGTACTTCTAACTGCACTTCCCCAGATAAACTAGTCCTGGTTTACTTCGATCAACCGTCTGGTTAGCTACAGCTTTACCTGCTGCCTGTTGGCAAAATGCCAAGAGAAAACGAGGGAAGAAAGAAACCAAGAATGTCTCTTTTTTTGTTTTGCTTCACCGTGTTATGTAGTGAAGGTGTAGCCCTCGCTTGTGTTGCATGTTTCACGCTGAATATGAACGTTGGAGCAATCAAACGCTCACACTGTTCCGGCCTAGCCTGTCAGACATTTGCATGTGCTCCATGTTCGCAAATGAATCACAGGGACTGATTTACAAAAGCGCTGTGTGCCGTGCAAAGTGACTTTGTGCTGCACAGAAAGTCTGAATGGGACTCCACATTAGTAGCCACATTCTCTGGGACTCCACATTAGTAGCCACATTCTCTGGGACTCCACATTAGTAGCCACATTCTCTGGGACTCCACATTAGTAGCCACATTCTCTGGGACTCCACATTAGTAGCCACATTCTCTGGGACTCCACATTAGTAGCCACATTCTCTGAGGCGGAAGAGTCGTAAGATGTCCGCCACACATCGCTAGCTGGCCTGTGCTGGTAGATGGTGCCGCCTGATCACCCACTGGAGAGTCCATGCGTGCAAAAGAACAGCAACAACTATTATACACCGCATCACAATAACCCAGCATTACATGAATTCTAACAGGATACTGGCCCTTCACACAAGTCCCGTAGGGCATCTGCACAGAGCACATCACATGCTGGAAAAGCCATGCTACATGCAATGCCCCCTCAATGTCATGCACGCCACCACATCTTTGTTTTATCCTTGAAATCACCTGCAATACACATTACACGTTCATCACTTAATGGACGGGTGGTGTGTACAGCAGATTCTTGCCATGGCACATCACCTGCACACATGCCAATGAAACTGGACACAATACCACTCAGACGCCATGCATGATCCCTCATATTCACCTTCTCAATTGGCTTACTCCAATCTGAATCCCATCACCTGGCCATGCCTCAGTAGAGACCCAGCTCCCTATTTCACAGCCAGCCATCACCCACAAGCAGACATTACAAGAGTCACTAACCACAGTCTGCAGCCTTTTACCAGACACTCCCTGGTTGGCTCTTTGGAAGACAAACGGGAGAAGCAGTATCTGCTAATTGCCATGTAAGGCCCTGTTCCTCCAATCAACACACCCTTCCTCATTTGTCAGGGCACACGTTCTCCACTGACACATGTCTCATGCACACCTACGTAGTACCATTCTGGACTGTGACTACCTTGGCCCCTGTTCAATGTGTTTGCCAACAGCAGGAAGAACAAATGCCAGACTGAGGATGAGTGAACAACAACGGTAGACCTTTACCCAATATGATTGGGTGGACATCTACAATGTCAGGGAGGTTGTTGGAGCTGTGAGTGCAAGTACTGGCCATAATGTGATATACTCCCATATGTCTAGAGCAGCTTGAATAATGTTCTCTGTCCATATATAGGAATGTAATACATTGTTGACCAAAGACAACAGTTGTCAGGCTTTACCCTCGCCTAGGACACCAAAGGAATGGGGACACTAAAGCACCGGCACTGTTGCTGATAGTGCTGGTGATTCAGTGAAAACACTGCTGGTTGGTGCCTGAACTGGAGTTTCGTGCCCTTACCGGCAAACTCTTAGTTTGACAGTCCAGAAAGGGTGCTCTTACGTTGCTTTTGGCACCCTTATTCCCAGACCACCAAACTCGTAATGTGCCCCATTGTCTAGTGGAATGATCAAAATGTGTACTTAAAGTTCATTGAAAATATGAGTAGCACTGTAGTGCATTACTTGACGTCTCTATTTAGCATCATGATGGTATGCTGTTGGTGAAACCATACAGTAAAACTACTGACAAAAATGCTTTGTTGCATTATACTAGTCACCACAAGAAGCATATTAAAGACAATGTACCCTTTGGTCAGTTTTTCAGGTTGAAACGTATTAATAGTACCAAGGAGGCATACAGTGTAGAAGCTGAGAATGTGTCAAGAAGCTTGTGTACCGTGGCTGCCCTTACAAATTAGTCAAAAGATTTGTCACGGGGGCCTATAATAATAAAAGGGAAGCCCTGCTGGAACATACCACGAGACAGAGAGCAGACAGTGGATTGGGGTTTGTACATATGTTTACGAATATTTCATGTAAGATTAAAGGTGTTATTGTTAAGAACTGGAAAAAATGTTTCCCAAAACTGTCCCTCCACCATTAGTAGCTTTCAAAAGGAGTACCAACTTCAGAAATAAAGCGATTAGGAAAGACATTACAAATAAAACTCGTGAGACGAATGACTTCATGGGACCTTGATCCAGTGACTGGACATCAGCCTTGTGGGACTTGCACGATGTACGGTTTAACAAGTAAAGCCTCTCTGTGAATATTAGATCAGAGAAAGAATGGACACTGACGGAGCATACTAACTGCAACACAGTTAATATGATGTATATGATTAATTGCCCATGTGGGCTACATTAGACTGGAAAACAAATAGAGAATGTAAGACTTGCCTCGAACATCTTAGTTGCATTTTATTGAATGGTTACATTCCTTTTCTGATTTTCTTTGGGTTATCCTGAAAAAAGATCAGTGGTGCTAACCAGGATCTGATCAATAGAAAATAGCTGAACCTTGAGTAACAATTTATTTTTAAAACCAAGAGTCACATTGTGAGCTTAAATAACTGTGTTGAGTTTGACAATGTGACTCGTCTTTGAGGTTTTGGGTGATTAAGGGGTTAGTAGTATGTCAAAATTAATGGTTTTAGTCTGAGCATTTATCCAGTGCCTTGTGAGTCTTGGACCATTTTCTCCTCTCTGCTTTTACTTATGCAATGCGTTATTGTTTCATCTTTGTTGTCAATTGAGTTTCAAGTGCATGTATATATGCCATGTAATATCGATGTCAATGTTTACATTATAATTATGTTAAAATGCATCTTTTTTAATGTGTTTATTAGTTAAAAACAAACCTTATACACAATATTAAACACACACAGTCTTAAAACATTCAATACGCTAAAAACAGAAATAACTTTGTAAATTAATACGCAATTCAAATTCCACATAGAAAAAGAGGGAAAACAAGGGGCAATGACACCTCTTCCAAAGCAGTAAAGAATACAATGATTAAGATTTTAAAAAATTCGAGGATTTACCCTCATAGATTAGACCAAGTGCGGATCTCCAGATGAAGTATGCTGCAGCTGCAATGACCACTGATTCTGCACAATAGATTGTGCCCCAAAACTGATCATCATCAATCCGTGCACGGATGACTATGAAATTGAAATAACCTTTTATGTAATATAAATGCATTACAGTGCATTGCGTCAGCAGATGTTGCACTGACTCGGCAGCAAGGCCATATAGACAGAATAATCTCTTATCTCAGGGGAGTTTCATCCATCTACCAGTATGCTCTAGCATTGGGAATATACTCATACGCAGGTATATAACAAATATGCGGATTGCAGGCGAGTACAATTTAGTTAAATACGACCTCTCAGCATTTTTACAGAACCCCTGTTTACCATATTCTGAGTACATAATCCTGGTAGACAGCCGTTCTATATGGTGTCCGTCCGGTCAAAGATTCGAATCCAAAAGGATTGAATGCCATAGGATCGAGTCAATTTGACCTAAAACAAAAGGGTCAAATTTATTTATTTTTTATATTTTTTTTTTGGGTTTCCGTTTTGGGAAAAAAACGTTGTTTTTACCACAAAAAAGGTGGGTTTGGGGGAGCCCCCTAAAAAAAAATATAAACAAATAAAATAAAATCGACCCTTTTGTTTTAGGTCCTTTTGATTCGACCCTTTTGTCATTCGATCCTTTGCATTTGAATCTTTGACCTAAAACCGTTCTATATTATTAGTTATGTCTACCATTCTGGCTTTCTTTTTTAGCACAACGCGCCAATTCGGGAGAGTTGTCAAATCGTCCATGGAGATATTCAGGTGGGACAGGAATTCCAAGTGAACAAATGTAACTGGGACACAAAAGCATTTCTTTAATCTGGACATTGGAAAGGTCTAGCTTGCTAAACAGAGCATTCAATTCATTGGATGAGGTAAGGATCGAAAGATATAGAATACAACGTTGTACCAGCCAGTGTGACTAAATTGATTGCACTCCCAGACTCCCAGTTCACACCGTAATGCCTCCACTGATTGCAGGCCAACCCCCCCCCCCCCCCCCCGCACCCACCCCACCCCCCCCCCCACCCCCCGGATAGATCTTGAGATTCTATCCTCTAGTTTATCCATCCACTCTAAAAACGTTCAGGAAGGACGACCAATAGCGCAATGTGTCCCTCAATATTATTACCGGCTCTCAGGTGAATACATTTTTTATCATATATGGATGTGCAGACTTTATGTCTTCATACAATGTATGTAACATGGATACGGTAGTAGCACTACATTACTAAATGGGTACATATAATACTGTAACATGTCAAGTTTGTATTCAATATAGGTACAGTATAAGCACTCCAGTTGTACATGCGTGAGCATGGTATTGTAATATGTAATGTATTTTCTGTAAGATTTAAAAAACAATTTGGATGACATATTTCTCGTGGTTGGATGTGTATATCTACGTTTGTAAACTTCAGGATGCCAGTATTCTAATAACCACAACATCTTAATACATGATGCATTGGCATCGGTGATGAATCTGATTTATACTGCAATATTATCTGGTTATTGTAATTCGGATATTCAATTTGGTTGAGTGGAATTGGTGGTAAAACAATGGTTGTCTTTGGACAAGTGTACGTATGAGAGTATTTGAATTGTATGGAGACACTACACCTTTAAGGGAGTATGGAATTCTTTTGTATAGTATTCACATGGGGGAATGAACTGTTTATTTAATTTTCATTTTTTTATAAACACAGTGCCAGGATTATATGCTTGTGGAGATGTTTTGAATATAGTTCAATTTGTGAATGAAACTGTTATAAAATGGCTGATCTAGGTTGTACAATGTATCTGAGCGGGACTGTTCCAATGATGTAAGGGTCCTATACAGTTGACTCTATATGTGGATGGGTTCACCACGCCAATAAACAGCAGCCATTTTCGTTGGCTCACATATGCAGAGCTGAATGCACGATAGCTTTGAGACTTAGCACACGATTGTCAATAAGGTGAGGCTAATCATTGCAACATCACGTGTTTATTTTTTCAAATTGAATACTTTGTTTTAGTGGGAAATAAGTATTGATGTTACTGTTTGGTTTCCTTTAGGAGTGCAGTTGTGGTTTATCAGTACTTATACATGATTTGAGAAAATCTTTTTTTTTTTTTTGCCTGTCCAACCTCATCATTAAGTTGATTTGGAAGATTTCAAGGTATTTTGTGAAATTTAGGTTGAAGTTTAAATACCCATGTTGCTTGGGTTAGTTATCATCAACAGAAATGTTTGATCAAATCAATGTTGTGACTTACATTTTTTGGTTAGGATTTTTATAGATTTTTCTAATGTTTAGTTTCCTCCAGCAATTCATGTGTGGCTCATGCATGTTTATGATATGATATAATAGGTTATTTATAACGCGCTTAATACCCAGAGGTTTGCTCTGTGTTGTCTTGTTTTCAAGGCGAGCACGTTGCCTCTGAGCTATCCTCCCGAGACTCTTATGGCCTCTTTTGGGCTAAGTACATTGCTAACCTGTGCAACATCTTCATGCAATTGATCTGGAGCAATTGGAGATATGTTGTGAGATGTGGGTTGTAGTCATTACTCAATTTCACATACCCCTCTATGGTGTGTCATTCTGTTATAGGCTCTGCCATTTAAGGCAATGCTTTTGAATAAAAACGTCACATTGAAGTGATGGAATATTCAATATTTGACTGACGATTATCCATTATGTATTTTACAGGTACTCAAACATAATGTTAGCTAAGTATGGTTGGTACATTATAATTCTTGAGGCATCGCCTGGTAGTAATTGTTATTTAATAATCAGCCAAAACAAATGGGTGTTTCTCGCTGTTGTTTTTAGAAGGTGATGTAATTAAGATGTGTCCATGTATCAGAATTGGATATTATGAACATCGTAGGAACAGGAAGACTGGTGTACAAGAGAGTAGAACTGTGGGATTTTATAACCTGCCATGTCATCATTGTTAACAAAAACGTTATTCTCTAGACTTAAGCATGTCCACACCATACAATGCTGTAGCTCCTGCGGAATGTCCAATATATTGTTGCATGAAGGACTGAAACATGTTGAGCAAATGACACGTTATGTTGTATATCTACATCATCATAGTAATCCCAATGAGAAGAAACTGCATGTTGGGATTTTGGTGTAAAAGTGATTACATGTGGGTATAGTGAAAGTTGTAATTATCCCTTGAGATATCCTGTGCTTGTTTAATGTGTATGTGTGTATATGTTCTTGATGTAGGAATAACATTGTTTTTACTTTTGTAACACCTTTGGGGTATGAGGAAGGTCATTTTTTTTAGGACGTGATACTTTCATTAGCTTAGGAGGAGACACATGTAATATCATACTTAATAGGACATTGTCCTTGTCTTAGTCTGAAATAAATCCCTGTACATATGTGTACATTAAATGTATGGCCAACAACAAATACATCATGCACATGTCACTTACCAGTTGTGGGTATATGTGTCCATGCCTCAAATGTCAGGACCAGTTCACTTGAGATGAGGCCACTCCTCACCTCTTCATTTGCATCAGCGACTTTATCTAAGGGGATCCTCCACCTGTCACCTGGGCTAAACTCACATTATTCCCCAATGTTTCCTTTATTCTAAAGTGTGATCTCCCATGTACTTAGACACCTCTTTGGCAGAATGATGTTCCACTCCACAGGCATCTGTCCTATATATCTCACCTCCTGCTATAGGTGCTCTCATTCAGTAACTGAGAGAGGGTTCTGTCTGCCCAAGTATAGAGGTCCACATAAAGTCTTCATTGGTGGCATTTTCTCTTTTATTGGTGCCTTCTCTTTTGTTGGTCCTTTCTCTTTTATTGGCCCCTTCTTTTTTATTGGCCCCTTCGCTTTGGATGGCCCCTTCCCTTTCAATGGCTGCTTTTCTTTCTGCAGTTGTTCCATCTGACTCATGACACTCTGCTTTTTCGTTTTAGAGCATGCAATGGAGCCATGCAGAACTAATCTACATGTGTGCCCCCTAGTATTGTGTGACAGAATCCCAACAAATGCATGATGAAAAAGCAATCTGCATGTATGTGCCCCCTCAGTTGTGTAACAGAAATGCAACCTGCACATCTTTCCACTGTTAATGCATACTACATATAGTGTGCCTTGCAGAATGTACGTGCTGCAGGCCTTTCCTCCTCTTTTCTCCATCTGCTGCCTTGTAGTTCTCATGATGCCACTTCTACCTTGCTTGTCTTTCATGCCCTTTCTGCAGCACAACTCCTTATGTCTGTTAATCTGTCATTGGTGGGTGGCCTCTTACACTGTCCTGGATTAACTGTTTGAGACCCTGTCACTTCCTGCTGGAGCATTACATCATCTACTCCCCCTGACCACTTCAAATGCCTCATCTTGATACCAAGAAATCCAGTGTACCTTTGTAGCACTCATGTTCAGGTACTCAGAAGACACAATGTTAGACCTACCAACCACACCTCTGCAATGGCTGCTTCATCAACTGGCACAGGCCAGTAGGTGAGGCTGATGGCTGTCAGCTTCACAGCCAATGAAGTTGGTAGCCTGGGTGATCAAGTCCTGAGCCAAAATGAGTCCATTTTCAGCGCTGAAAAGCAGCTTGGGGCCTCTGCTTGTTGAAAAATCTGGGGCAACATCATGACTGCCATCAACTTGGAGGGTGTGGCAGTCCATACTGTGGAGAATGTCAAGACGTGATGGGATGACATGACGATCCAGAGATGGAAGAAGATGAAGGCAGCAATTGAGGCAGGACACGTTACCAAGGACCATATGTGTGACCCCATAGTTTAACTCTGCTGTAGGTCTGCATCTTCGAAAAGGAGAACCCAGTGCTTCTTGCCTAGGCCCTTGACCTGCAGGACCAGATTCAAGCTGCCGGTAGGTAAACAAAGAAAATTGGATCCTGCATTGCTACAATGTCATGGATGAGATGGCAGGAAGGGAGGCAGAGAGTACACCTACCAGTAACTGGGTGGCATCTAACATGTTAGTTGCATGGTGGCTCATTGGCACACTGTAACAATGGTAAGAGACCCATATGCCTAGTGTGCCCACACTGGGCTTAGGTACCTCTGGTGACATAGTGCAAGTAAGCTTCAGCTGCTGCCCAAGGCATTGGTACATGTTATATTTTAAAACACCTGTGTTCTTCTTTGATACTCACATGAGGCAGCATTATGCTCTCACAAGTGGAGTCTTGAAGGACATGTTATCTCATCATATGCTCACACTACATCCATCTGGTGCAGCATAATGCATACATGTGTGGCATGGTGTCCCTGGGGGGCTGTGAAAAGGTGACTGCGACAGGAGTGTATATTGACCCACAAGTAAAAACATTGCATAGAGGGACATCTTTTGTTTTAGATTCCCATTTCAGGTAGACATTTTATTCTTCATTTCTGTGGCCATGCTTTTGCCGTCAAACAGAAATAGCAAGACACCTCTCCCTCCTGTCAGTGAACATGGTGACCTTTAGTTTATGCCTCATGGAGTGTCTCATGGAGGGTCCACAAGCCTGACATCCACTGCTGACTCTTGCAAATACATGTGTGTTGCATACAGTTCTCCAAGACGGTGCAGGATGCTCGAAGCTAGGTGGGACAACATTGCTCTGTGAATTGGAGTTCAAGTGCCCATGTGCCCCTGCGCCATTTCCATTATGCTCTCTCTGCTGAAACCCATTTGAGAAATGCATGTGTGCCCAGAGAAATGTACACATGTTAATCTAATGACTGCATAGTCACATATCACAGTTTCCTATAGGCAGGTGCAGGGCTCATAATTGGAACTAGTGATAATGAACTCTTGCTGAGAATACGATGGTGTGCCGGTGTATGTGTGGAATGGAGGTGGCATGTAATTTATTATGGCTAGCTAATTACTAGTAACTTGATATTTTGATCTGTGCACATATGTGTAAACATGTAATTACAGTGATCTTTTTCTCTTGGTTTTCTTGGGCAGTGTCTCAAGCAGCCGAAGATGGACTTGCGCCTGAGGAGGGACTGCATACCAGGATAAAGGCCTCCAGGTGGCACCATGGACCCGAGGCAAGATCAGGATATGTAGGTCCATGCAGGGGCATGTGACTGGGGTTGTTGTAAAGCTAGTGAGGAAGAGTAAGTAGGTGAGATTATGCTTGTGGGCATCTTGCCAGCAGAGGAACTGTCATGTGTCTCCCAGGATGCAGATAAGCATAAGAGCCTAGATACCTTAGTTCTGGTGTCAGGGTTGGGTGTGGAAGGGTGTGGGGACATTGAGGGCCTGCCCTTTGTGTCTGGTGAAGGATCTGAGATGGATGTGCATGCTACAGACATGGGCATGAGAGAGGAGGTGTTGCAGGACACTGTGGAGATGTCAGCACATCCTCCTTCCCCAGAATCATTATCTGCAACCCTGCATACCTTCTCCGACACCCAATTCAGACATTTGCCGGTTTTCCAGCAGAAGAGAACATCCAGACCATACTGGCGGTGGGTGGATTTCAGACTAATGCTATCTGTATTGCTTTGCTTGCCAATCAACAGCAGGCTGCACAGCATCACAGAGAGGTGATCGTGCTCTTCACCCACCTAGTGGAAGATCTTAGCAGGGGTGGGCTCTTTGGATAGGCCGCGTTAAGGGCCCCCTCCTCCTCCCAGACTGCCTCAAGTGGGTTAACTACGCCTGACATTTGCTCTGGCTCCACTGTTTCTGTCCCGCCATTGGCCATTCTGAATGTTTCTTTGTCCCTGGTGTGGTGGAGGGAGGATGGACAGGCCTCTGTGCATAACATGGTGCTCAGTGTGGAAGAGGCTATGGTGTCCCAAGAGTCATTCCGGGACAGTGTCAGCATGGGTTCCTCTCTCTGCGGCTGATCAGTTTTTAAGAGGGAGAACCAGTGGCTACAGTGGATTGCCAGGCAGTGGGACGTGGTGCATCCAAGAAGGCATTACATTGCCATAAATGCAGATAGGAGGGTGCAACAAATCCACAACATAACCTATACAAGACAGGAGGCCAGGCTCTGGGTGAGCAGACAGGTGGCAACTGGGTTATCAGAAATGATGCAGCATTAGGAGCAGAGGTGGGCAGTTCGGGCTGCAGCATCTGCAGCTGCCATTGCCAGGGCCAAGATGGAAGCAGAGGAAACCATGGCTTGTGCTCAGGCTTCAATTGTGGAGGGGTCTCTGAGTGCTACCCAAGACATTGAGGTGAGGATGAGGCAGGCCCTAGAGACCTTCCACTGGAGAGGGAAACCCAACTGCAGGAGGCCAGTGATCAGGCACAGTTGGTCTCGGCCAGTTCATTGGTAGAACTGGAGCAGGAGAAGGACGATGTTGGCAATCATTCCTTGTTTGGCAACAGAGGTTTTAGTTTTGCCTTTATATTTGTACGTATGTTCATATTTGTCATGTCTTATGTGTTTATTCATTCCATTTCTTACTTTTCTATGACCATCCCCGTGCTGCATTGTTATTGGTGCATGTGGTGAATACGTTTTTTTGCTTTTGAATGTATGTCAGAGATTTCACTTTGGGTTTAACAAATCATCTCTAAGTGCCAGGGTGTGTGCTATGATTGTCACATACTTAGATGCAATACTCTGTGGGCCAATGAGGTAATTGACATGTTGTTCCTGCAGGCCATGTGCCCATGGTACATGGCACCAGGTAAATATGTATCAATTTATCATGCCCGCTGTATGTAGATGGTCACTGAGTAGTGTTAGCAGGTGACATGTTCACAGTTTTCACATGTGTGTGTCTCTGGGCAACACATACATTGGATTGCACCTTCCAGTGTTTGGTAGACAGAAAGGCATCTCATTCATGTAAGTGGTGGGTTGGCAGATGGGTGATTGATGAGGTGATGTGGGCATTGAGATATTTCTAACTATTGATTTCATTTCTGTGTTTTTAATGGTGGAGTTTGCTTCAGGGAGCAACAGTTCACTGACTCTCACTGTGTTCTCCCCCCATAATTGGAAAGTACTCAATAATAATAATAATAATAATAATAATAATAATAATAATAATACTGACGTGGTTATATGGGGATGTGCACATCGATGGGAGCATTAGGCCAGGGATCAATGGAAGGGTGTGGGGAGGGAACCATGGGGCAGTCCAGGCAAATATGCAACGCGTTAAATACATGCAAGAATATGATGTCGCACAGGAAGGAGAAGGTCCAATATCAGGTTTGATGTGGAGTGGAGGGTGTGTGGAGGTGGGATTTATGGAGGGGCCATTCCTTGTGGAGGATTGTATGGGGTGCATTCCTGAAAGGTGGGAGGAGTTTGGCGGGAGTTAGATGCTGATGGTAATAGTGTATTGACATCTTAGGGCATAGACAGGGAAAGCTTGTGTTCCCATTCCTTCGTTCCTGGCACAGCAGAGTTGAACTCTGCACATGTCTCTGCCCAATGTTGCATGTTGTCAGCAATGATTTTACTGGTTCATTGCTAAGTACACTTTGAAGGAGAGATGTCTATTGTTGTGGGAGTCAAATGCCTTTGCACATGTGAACAGCTGGAGCAAGCAAGTAGCTGGAGGTGGCATGCCATCTACCACACCCACCTGTGTAGCCATGCTACTTGCTTTCTTTTTATTCAAAGTTATGTGACTGTTCATGCATCTACCACCTGTCCTAAGCGCAGACATGTTACAGGATACTTCCTGGGTGGAGATGTTCGGACCATGAAATAGCGCCACTACATACCCTGCTCCTCATGCATAAGGTGTGCTCACTTCAAAGGCAACATCATTGACCTGGAATTGTAGCCATCTCACACATGTAACCATAGAGCACATCACCACTACAATGGCCACCGCTCCATTGGGTGTGATGTTCCCATACGTGCAATTAATAACCTAAGATGCATCAAACATTACCAAGCTGATCACCACACAAGTCTTGTACACCTTATTCATGGCTGAGACGTGTATGTTAGACAACTTCTCCCACAGGCCACCTGCACATTGTGTACAGCTTGCTATGAAGAGACTGTCAATAGAAGATGGTGATAGGTGTCCCTATCATTCGCTATGGCCATGCACATGCACCCGAGTGGACCTCAATACTAGGGTGCATGTGCTCCTTGTTAGTACTGTCTGGCAATGCCCCGCTTTCAGACACAGCAAGCTTAAACATGATGTGACTCCCACTCAAGTAGAGATAACATTCCACTACAGACTTCACAAGCTTCCTCATTGTGAAGTATTTCTATTACCCCTACACCTTCTTTCTACATGTGCTGGAACTTCCTGTCAAACCTGGCAAATATTGGCTTGATGAAGGTACATTGTCTGGAAATTCAGGACTTGTAATCTCACCGTAGCCTGTGTCACAGCCTTTAGATGCTGGAGAATGCCAATCGGAGAGAAAAATACAAAAGAAAAGGGAAAGTCACAACTCCCAACTCGCCCCGCAAACCACAGCAAACCATTTATCACCACTTATCCTCCTGGAGAATGCAGTAGCCATGCATGTGCTCCAACAAGTGCAAGCCAAGCGACATTGTTCGGTGTAATCAATTTTGCCTCTGAGCCTAATGCTGCACAGTTACTGGTGCCATCAGTACCTTCGTTTGGCCTGTTTGTGATGCCATTGGCTTCCATACCATGGTGCAGTATGTTGGTTGACTCACACTTGCAGTCCTTTTTTCAGGTGTACTTCATGTTTCTACGGTGAGCACGTGCAAGGTAGGGCAACTAATAGACTGCATTTGCCTGGAGCTCAGAGGGGGCAGTTATTTACTGAGGCGTTCTGTATGATTGTGTCACTCGTGGCGCAATGTGGGCCCAAGGTTCAGTGTTGTCTATAACTGGGGTGGTGTAAGCTGCCGAAGAAATTAGAACATTTCTAAAGTGTAGAATGTTGTATTATTTGCGAAAAACTGCGTTGGTGTTAAAGCTAATCACCTTATACCCAGTATGCAAGTATTTCGAATTGTGCTCACATGCAAAGGGATAACAGAACTATTTTTAGAATAAATCACAAATCTGTAATATAGCCCATAATTCAGGGGACATGTGTTTATTTACATGTATTGTAAGTAAAAGTCATAAGGACATAACATATAAACAAAAAATAGTAATTGTCATTGTAAATATGTAAACAAGAAATTGGGGACAGTGTTCATATCCATGTATGACCACAACAAAACTAAGCATAAGTCCTAAGATAAATGTGGCTTACAGTGTTGGATTTGACAAGGAATTACTCTCTTCATGAAACAATTCCTGATATTTAAACCAGAAAAGATAATCACGAGCAATTCATCGATTCTACAATTTTCTATAGGACATAGATGAACTTCAATGCATCCAGTATTGCACAAATAGTTGTGATACGATAAGACAAACAAATTAGCACATTTTACTGATAAAATGCAGTTACTGTCTGCAAACTGTCTGAGAACATGACATTTTGTTAGGCAAAGAAAGTGCTACAGGTTCATTGTCCAGGAGGGAACCTAGACCTAACTGTTTCATTGTGAATAGAGCAAAACCTTGTTGTTTGTGGTGAGATGTTACATATTAATTGAGTAGTGGCCAATCCTTGGTCTTCAGTGTTGCCTGGTCAGGGGGAGTGTTCTGAAAATGTATGGCACTTCAGTTTTTTCCTTGCACCGTTAGGTTTTGCATTCACAAGATGATTACATAATATCAAACAGATGCCTGTCATCTTCAGGCATTCAATACAATTAATTTTAGTTGTATTGTATTCATTTATAAATTGCTCACACTGGGTCTCATTATGAGTTTGGGGATAAGTGAAACAAGTAGTGGTGACATAATTATGGCTCAGTGGAAATGAGTGCTGATTCCTCCCTCGGAATTAGCGCTGAAAACCATTGGAATTAGCACATGCAGTAATTTCACTGGAAGAATTATTGCATAAACAAAATAGTAATTCCACTTGATTGCAAAAAGAAATAGTGCCGAAATACCACCCAAAATCGGTGGTTATTCAGCCAAATAAACAGTGCAGTTACCTCCACCCAAAAGGTCGAGGTAAATGCAAACCGTTGGTAGAAATGAAGCCACTGAAGCTAATTGAATTTGAAAGTGTATGTAAGAGCCACACCCTCCCCAAACACACTTCTCAAAACCATACCGCCACTAACATGTGCAAACCTCGACATCCAGCACCTCCTGCTCTACAATGATGCCACATTTTTCATCACTGCCAATGGGGGCTGTGAGGCAGTGAGCCCTCTGTGGGGGAAACACAAGTGGACTGCTCAGACACCTGGCCCCAGATGTGTTGCAGCGTGAGCAGCAGGGTATTCTGCAAGGCCTCGGCAGCTGCAGAAATTGCCTCTGTTAGCTCCCTAACCATCTGGCCCATCATAGTATTTGATGCATTCGCTGCTGATAGGTGGTGGCATGCCACTCAATTGTACTGAGACTCCTCCATATCCCTTCTCAGGAATGCTGTGGCACACTCTCAGGGGTGTGTTCAGGGCTGGGGCTCTCACTCAGGTAGATGTGCCCCCCACCACTTGCATCCACTGATCAAATGCCATCACCATTGGTCCCAATGTCAGAGTCCGGACGCTGGTGGCCTTTGATCAATCACAGAGGTAAGGAGGGAGAGTCAGGGGGCCAGGGGAGCCAGGAGAGCGGTTGCCCGTGTCCCCTCATGGTGGCCGTGATGATATGGGAGTCATTACTTGTCTCCACATGGGCCTGCAGACTAGTGGAATTGGCAGCAGGTAAGGATGCGGCATAGAGAGCTTTGACAACCCTAGTGACAGCAGGTGGTGGGTCAGGATTGGCATTAGCGTCAATTCTGGTGGGGTCAGTTGCCACACTTGGTGTGATGATGGCATTGTGGATGGTTTGTGCAACTGGACTGCTGCTGCTGCTTGTGCCAGATGTTTTCTTTGCTGTGGTCGTCCTGCCTGTGCCTTGGCTGCAGGGTGCAGAGATGGAAGAAGAGTATCTTGTGCCTGTTGCTTTGCCCTATGATGAACTGGCACTGACTTTGTCTCTTTGGGTGGACTGTGAACTTGTTGGGTGATGAATGATATGCAGTCAGTTAACATCTTCAGCAGCTATCTCCTGCTGGTGGATGGACCATAGGCTGAGGACCATGGCCTTGAGAACAATCCATCGCTTCCTGCAGTCTTCATTGTCATGTGGTACAGAGCCAACTGTCATGACCTTATCCCTATTGTCATTCCAGATTGTATTATTCCTCTGGACACAGGTTTTTCACTGGTTGGCCCCAAACAAATCCTCTGCATGGTTGATAACTTAATTTGCATGGACCTTCAGCTCTGCCTCGCCCAAGTCAGCTTTTCAGGGTTGCCTTTCTGGCACCTTCCCCAGGCCTTTATCCTGAGACTGTTTGTCACTACTTCTGGGCTCGGATGGCAACAGGAAATGGATGATTCCGGATGGATCGTGTTTGTTAAGATGGCTACTGGTGAGCTTCCCATTCTGCCAACATAATTAACAATTGGCAATTCTGCCAATATTCCAGCTGTAATGGTCATTCTTCTGAAAACTGGAGGAATTACTGCCCTATGATGGCTTTCGGCAGTAATTCCGCCATATGGAATTACTGTTACCGCTGGTGGGTGGTGTGTGCATCCTCCAACCTATAATGTGGCGGTAATTCAGTCAGACACTATTGTGGTAACAGTCATTTCTACGCTTGCTGCAGCCTCTGTGTTGTGAAAATGGCTGTACTCCTGTGTTTCTCACCTCCATATTGGTGACCTGTATTTGCTTCTGGTCATGTTACATTCACTTTGTGTATCTGCCATACGGTGGTTTTCCTGCCTTTGTATGCTGCATCTTAACTGCCTATAATTTCATATGCCCTACCAGTGTAGTGAGTCCCTCTCTTGGTATTTCTGAAATCCTCCTCCCTTCTATGCTATACAGCACACTAGCTGTACTTTCTGCTATCTAACTGTAATCCCTATTAGTGTTTCTTTTTGGCAAAGGCGTACGCAGTGATTGTTTAAAGTATGGTTTCTTGGAATCTGTCTTTGTTTGTCCTGCACCCCTGGACTCATGGGGCAGTAGGGTTGCCTAAACTGGTATTGTTTCTCACCTGTACAGTAATGGTGTAGAATAGGAGCAGGAATTGAACTTGCATATTTATCTGAGTAGGAGAAGTAGGGTATACCTGCATCTTCATCTGCACCATTACATGATAATGCTGTCTGCGATCATTGTACCATGCAGTAAAGTTTTGCTGTCCCTAGGTAATCCCCCAAGTGAAGCACGGGCATGGATGGACATGGATGGACAACATGCTATTATCACACAACACTGTCACATTCCTCCAGGATGATTATATTTATTATTATTTTTCTTAAGAAAACGGGGATGCGAGAATCATGCTTGCCCAATTTCCTTTACAAAATAAAATAAATATCGCTGGCTTCAGAAACAGAAAAAGGAAAAAAGTACTTTTTCTGTTTCTGACACCATTCACCCATTCCTGGTTGATGAGGCTGATGGAGCAGCAGATAGGTGAATCTGGGTGAGTGGTGGGCAGCAGAGATGGGAGGTATCAGTGACAGGGAACAGGAGCCAGGGGCAGTGGCAGATGAAAAAAACAGCTTGGCGAGTGGTGCGAGACACAGGAGTAGAACATGAGCTTGAACCAAGGGGGATAATGCCTCAATTCCTTGCAACCTGCTTGGCTGGCACCACTCCCCCTGGATGATAATAATGGTTACATTATTTATTACATTTATATAGCACGCCTAACCCTCAGGCATCTGGGCGCTTGAACTTAAGAATACGGTTACATTGCAGAGACTTGGTTGGACAGTAAAGTTACTGAAGTAGTATCGATACGTGCTGTATAATTGCTTTATAACTGTATTATTCACATTTAAGTGTTTAATTACATTTTGATCTTAGACTTTTCAGTAAAACATATGCATAGTCAGATATCCCACTTTCTAGTTGTGCTGTGTCAGTCTTGTCTGCGGATGGAGACAGAGGGGGCGACCTACCGCTCATTAGAGGACCAGTTTGGCGTCTTAATGTCCTTTTTGAAAAAGCCAGGTTTTCATTTTTTTGCGTAAGGATCATAGTGAAGGGTCGGTTCTTAGTTCTGAAGGCATAGCATTCCAGTAGTTGACTGCGATAACAGGGAAGCTGGACCCTCCTGCTTTTTGTCTTTTATGTAATAAGAAAACACCCTATACAACCCTCATCCCTGTGAAATCCACTTTCCCCACTATGCTAGTTCCCCTTGCCAGACCTTTTTTTGTCACTCTAGAAAATCTGGGCACTATATTTTAGTCCTGCCCCTGAACCGAACTTGTGAATATGGGTAAATATGAAATAGGGGATGTCAGAAAAGGAAGTGAGAGATAATGTGGCATGGCTGAGAGGGAATGTATATGATAGCTCAATTTAAAAAGTTCAAGTACAGTAGTAATCTCAGGCTTTAATTGGTACGTGAAACTAATAAAATATGTGAGAATAGACGAAAAAAATGTTTAACTGATCTGTCGAAAATTCAAATGTAAATATAAAAAACACCATTTTAAATAAGAATATTGAGAACTAGAAGAGGCTGGTCAAATAAAAAATGAAAACTTTACAAAATTACTTGGAAAAATGTGAAGTTAGTTTTCTAATTATTTAATTAGAACATGGGTGCCAGGACATAGTTAACATGACAGCTCGGAAATATTGTGTATTTAACTAGAAAAAAGCCTGAGTGATACACTTCATAACCCAAAGTCAATAAATAAAAGTATTTTCCGCAGAAGAAAAGCGCGTCGTTTACTTTGTCACAACCACAGGGAACTTGACTAGTTCATTTTCTCTACTGTACTCGCGGACAGTATGTGTTAAATTACAGTTGTTAGTTTCACACAGAACCACCCAATAGTTCTGCCACTGCAATTTATAATGCACACTTTAAGGTAGCAAGCAAGCCAAGCTATCATATAATCAATAACGTCTCCCATTTACCTCGCCGATTCTCCCTCTTCAACCTTTAACATGATTTCACAGTCGGGATTGAAGTCATTTTGCCTGTCACTCAAGCCTGGAGCCAGACAGAACCGAGGCGTTGAAGAACAGGGTTCTTCCGCTGCGAAGATGAATCAGAGAGGGGCACACAGCAGAACGCAAGGCTGCAATCATTACAGAGCCATATTTACAAAATGTGTCTCCCCAAAGACAAAGAACGAGGGGAACTCCTTTCAGAGTGGCCCGAGGAATGGTGAATTAAACAATAGATACATCAAGAGAAAAGTGAAATTGAATTGTAGAAACTTTTTAAAAGCAACACATTCGCTTTAGAATAAGCCAGCAGAAAATAGTTCTGTGTTGTTTCCATGAACAAATACAAATAATGTCGTGTAAGACAAGAGAAAGGTACTATATTTTAAAAAAAGGAAAACACTGCATGTGTTTTATATTACGGTAATGCATCTGATATTCGCTTTCAAAACCAAATAATCTTTTTGCACCAGGTATTTTGTCTTGATCACTTGCAGCCAAAAAGATGTGTTAGCCTCATAAAATGAACACCATTTATTGGTCCCTATTATAACTTTGCAGGTGTGAAATGAACATGCCAGCATGTTTCCGCACCTGCAAAGTACAAGTACCACTGTGAGTCAATGCAACATTTCCATTCAGAAGCAGGCTTTTCTCGTCTAAGGGTTTCAAAAGATTTTGGGCCTCATTACGACCCTGGCGGTAGAGGGTTAACAGCACCGGTAGCACTTCCGGTCCCGTTAGCCCTCTACCGCCTCATTACGAGGTCTGCTCGTGGGACCCGCTAAGGACGTCTGGTAAAACCAGGCGTCCTTAGCGGCACCCGCGAGCAGACCAAGATGCTAACAACGGGCCCGTTGTTAGCATCCTCCCCATTCCCATTGAGCCCTCTGGGGGCTCAAATGGGAATGGGGATGTACCGGGTCTGGGTTCCTTGAATGGGGAAATACCGGGCCCTCCAAGGTCAGAATGGCCTGGTATTTCCCCATTCCAGGAACCCGGACCCGGTACCCGGTACACGGTATGGGGGTAGCCATGCTGCTAAAAGCGGCATGGCTACCTCCATACTCGTAATGAGGCCCATTATCAGGCAGAGTGGTGAAACAGGCAGTGTTCAGAATACCACCTGTTTTACCATGTCGACCACAATTGTAATGAGATCTTTAGTCTATGGCCCTCATTAGGACTCTGGCGGAAAACCATGGTGCTATTAGCAGCATGGTCGATGCCGGAATCCGCCATGACGGAATGGGGAATTACCACCCCATTCCAAGGTTGGCGGGGCGGTAATTCCCCATGCCACCATGGCCCTTCCCCATTCCCATTTTTGCCCCATAGGGCATGATGGGAATGGGGAAGGCGGTAGGTACGGTACCGCAAATTGCGGTACCGTACTTACCTCGAGAGTCCCTTTGTGGGCCCCTACTTTAACGGCTGGTCTAGACAAGCCGTTAAGGTCGGGTCCCGCAAAGGGACCTCGTAGTAAGGCATTAAGGGTTTAACGGCGCCGACACCTTTTACGGCGCCGTTAATCCCTTAACGCCAGGGTCCTTATGAGGGCCTATAAATACTAGAACAACGTGTACAAAGCTAACAAGACATCCAGGCACATGTCTAAACTGTGTGAGTTTAGTCACAGAAGGTGGTGGAGCAATGAGGTTGAGAGAGAGCAAAAATGACATGTTCTTCTATTTATCAATTTATTTAGCAGTTTTTCAAGAAGCAAACCTAACACACAATGACACACATAAGCACTCACAACTTGATCAATGAGAAGCAGGGCTTGAGTCTGTCAATATCTTCAATGGAGGCTATCTTGAGGTAGAGCTGCGTGCCATCTTCGTATTGGTGGATGTTAATGTGGATGGTGTGTTGCTCGAGGAGGATTCCTAGCAGATTCATGTAAAGAATAAAGATTATGCGGTAGAGAATGGATCCTTGCAGGTCTCCAGAGGAGATGGGTGGAGTTGGTGATCTGGAAGAATCCATTTGTACATACTGGTGGTGATTAGCCAGGTACAATTTGAACCAGCTGAGGATGATATTGTTGACCCAATGCAGAGATATAGATTGTCGCTGAGTGTCTGATCTACTGTGTCAAATGCTGCTAAGAGGATAAAGACAACCAGGGGGCAAGAATGGCCATCATCAAGGATTTTAACGTCATCGTTGATCACCATGATGGTAGCCATTTCTGTGCTGCATCTGGGTCTGAAGCCAGATTGGTAGGACCTAAGGAGGTTGTTGGCTTTGATGGGCTGGAGGAGTTGTGTGGCTACTGCTTTCTTAAGGAACTTACCTAGGAAGGTAAAATGGTTGCTTGGGTGGTAGGTGATGTGGTCGTCAGCATTCAGTGTTGGTTTCTCGAGAAGTGGGAGGATTTTCCGGTCTTGATGGTCTCGGTGCCTTAAAATAGGGAGCTGTTGATGATTGTCAGGAAAGGAGCGTTGTTTTAGTCGGAAGGATCTTGAGTATAGAGGCAAGGAGGATCATGCTAATCTTGTTGATGAAGAAGGAGTTGATGCAGGGATTTTTTTATGGAGTACAGTACGGGTGGGTCAGAGAGAGGGTTGATGCTGTGCTTGATGACTTTGAAAAGGGCTCTGTTTTCATTGTTGGTTTGGCTTTGGAATTTTGGTAGTAAGTGGCCTTAGCAGTGGTGGTCAGTTGTCTGCAAGTGGCAAAGAGCTGCTTGAGCAAGGAAAAGGCTGATGCACTTCAGGATTTTCATACGCCTTTCCGGTTTTCTGATGGTTCTTTGTTGAAATTTAGTTTTTTGGTGCACCAGGGTACAGAAGGTTTAGGCTTCAGGGTGTATTGTTTTACTGGGGCATGGCAGTCGATGTTTGTTATTACGGTGGTGTTCAGTTCTTGGAGAAGTGATTTGCAGCTCTGATTCGTCATAGATAAATTAGCCAATGTGAGGTGGAGTTTGGCAAGATCTTCCGTGAGAGTCTGCACTGGGAAGTTCTTGAATGATCTGAAGGCTTTTTTGCTGAGTTCGATGGTTCGATGGGTTTGCTTGATTGGTGGCACGTGTCTAATGTCAAAGGAGATTGCCATATGTTCTGACCAGCCAGGCGGGATTGGAGACCTGTGTTAGGGAGAATTCTCTGTTTAGGCTGAATTTCCTAACCTAGTGAGTCCCCCAGCAGCTTTGCTCGATTTCTGGAGTTTGTTTTTTTCATCCTGCCAAGAGTGAGACTCTTTTCCTCCCACTCTTGGACATGATTGTGGTTGATTTCTTTGAATGTCAATGTGTTCTATGGGCTATGGGGTCTTTTACTGCATAGGGCCTCATGTGTTTTGCTATGTGTGTTACACCGCACCCTCCGTGCCGTAACACTGGGGTGTCCTAGAGGATCCCCACCATAGACTCCATACCCTGGGACTGACTACTGTCTCCCAGGGCATGTAAAGTCACCATTGGCTTTACTAGACCTAAATTTACTAACAGAACAAGTACAAACCATCCAATTGTGGACGTACTGGTAGGGGTAATTCGATTACCCCTGGGTCTGTTGTTCAAGGGGGCACTGTCCCGTCCCCCTCGTCGAGTTTTGGCTGGTGGCAGTGGATACTACTTTTTATATTCGACCGCAAATATATTCCTATGGGATTCTTCCCATTGTTCGAGGCTAATACTTTTTCACGTTAGTCTCTAACATACCGCCGGTTTATTTGTCTTATATAAATCCACTGGTTGGTATTTTCTGCCAGAACTCGGTTTTTAAAATGGCTTATGTGTTCGCCTCTGTAACTCCGAACCAAAGGTTGAGCCCTTTGTTCCACTTTTGGCGGGCTTCTGCACAGAAGCCCTCCAGAGTGGTGCCATTCTGTCTGGGTACCACAGGGGGTGTGGGAGGGGGTTTAGGCACCCTGGACTGAGTTGCCTTGCCAACTCAAGTCGTACTCTGGTGTGATTGGCCCGAGTGGTGAGCCGCCCCGCTCACCACTTAGCATGTTTGATTGACAGCTAGGCTGAATGAATGGGGGTTTTCTGCATAAAAGCAGGGCTTTTGGGACTGGAACTTCAGAAGTCGCCACAGGACCTAAGAATCCGACGAGGGTAAAGCTGAGCAGACCTGCAACGACGACACCTCCGGTGGAGCCCTGCTGAACAGACTCACCACTTCCCAACGACAGAGGAGATCTCCCTGCTGGAGAGTCTTCTTCCCCTGACTGGTGGGAACAACCAGTCCCTTGTTTTTTCTTCGCTTCCAGGACGTCTAGTGGTCGAATTGCCCGTGCTGAGCACCCCGGCAACCGGATAGCCACTAACCACTGTACCGCGACCAAAAGGTGGTGCCTTGTGATTGAGCACTCCGCGGCTGGTCTCTTCCCTGGTGGTGCAACGATCTTCAACTTTCCTCGACGACGAGATCATCTCATCTTCTGGCAAAGCCCCGACTTGCATCCACCACCAGGAACAACTGCCCCCGCCAGAGCTGCCTCTTCACTCTCAAGGTACTGTGTCCGCCTGGCTTCCCTTGAAACGGTTAGCGTGAGGTGTCTTAAATCCTTACCTTTCCATTGGGTCGCCTCCAGACCTTCTTAAACTTTTGTTCTAAACTGGTCCAACCTTTCTGTGACATTTTGCTACAAAGACTTGAAGTGCATTTCCACTGTGGTACTTTTGGGACATACCGCCTTGCCTCTCTCCGAGTGGGCCTGGCCTCTGAACTTTGTGATTTACAGTAGACCCTGCCTTGCTTGCCTTGCATTTGTTTCGTAAAAGTGTTGGTATTGAGTTGGTTTCATACCCTGCCTTTTCTCTCCCTTTCTAACGAATACTAGAGTGCCATCTAGGTTAAAGCATTCACCTCTGTCTGCAAATAAGTGGTGCCGTTGAACCTAGACTTGTCTAAATATTGTTATGGGATTGATATATACTTATAGTAACTGTGATCGAAGTTGTTTGCCATATTAGTGCCAGTGTGTTTTCCATAGATGTGTTTTTAAATAAATCATTATATATCTTTACACCCAAGCTCTGATCAGTGTCTGCTTGTTCTACTGTGTAAATTGCCCTATCCTGTATACTCCAAATACGGCCTAACTCGTCTTGAGAGAAGTCTGACTGCTCAGCCACAGCTACCAGGTAAATCTGGGTGGTGCAGACTGCTACAAATTGGGTTTACTGCTAACTCCTGTAGACTTAAACTTTTTGCAGGGGTCCCGGAGGGAACTGCACAGGTTTCTGCCTAACAACCTGTGATGGAGAGAGGGCAGGGTGGTGATGATACGGTCATGGACATTACCTTTCCTGTGAGTTGGGTCTTTGCTGTGATGTGTGAGGTTTCCAGTGTCAAGTAGGCAGTGGAGATCATCCTTCATTGTCTTGGTTGCTGGGCGGTGTGGAATATATTTTGGGGTTATACCTAGCTTTGTGGTATTTTTATTATGGTGGAAAAGAGTGGTATTTTATGGTGGTAGTATCTCTTGTGGTAATTTGTTGGGGTATTTCTTTTTACAGTGGTGAGACTAAATTCAGAATACTACCTAACAATTGTTCTTACCAGGGCCACACCATAACAGAATACTGGACTTGATACACTCTGGGTGGGTAACTTATATACCTTCTCTTCTCGCAGTATTTTTTTTTAATCATATATTTTATTGTTTTAAAAACAGCAAAGAAAACAAACCAAGTTAACATTACATTGCATAAAGTCATATGTCCATAGCAAGGTTGCAGATATAAGGGTTCAGATCACATATTTAACAGTGGCCAGCATCAAATATATGTAACATTTACCAGAGTACCACATCAGCATAGAAGATCTTTCAGGCCCCTGCGTCTTCCCAGCTCCGCCACATCTTGTTGGCCTTCATGGGGCAGCCTCTAGCTGTGTATATTCTGAGTGCTATCACGGCACACATGTCCATAGCGGTTGCCCATTGTGCCACAGTTGAGGTCTCTGCGGTGCCCCATTTCTGTGCAATGTTGTGCTTTATCAGTGCTGCTGCCGTGGATAAAAATCGTTTTTCCCATTTGTTAGTATTGCACTCATCTGGGATACCTAACAATAATGTTTTCGGGTTCAGTGGTATTGTTCGGCCAAGGACCTGGGACAGTTTATCACAACATTTGTTCAAAAAATTCTTAATTCTAGGGCATTCCCAGAAGATGTGTATAAAGGTGCCTGTTTCCTTTCAACATCGCAAACAGTTCGGGTCAGGGGTGTATTTCCATTTGTACAATCTCATTCTGGGGTAGTACACACAGTGAAGTATTTTAAGCTGAATCAGACAGAGCCTGGAGGAGATTGCACTTTCCCTTGGATGCATAAGTGCCAGTATCCAGTCTTCTGGTTCTATGAGTCCCACATATGCTTCCAATTTCGCTTTTAGGCTGGCCTATTCTGGCTTAGCGAAGGTAGTAAGAACGTTGTGTAGGGTAAAAGTGACCTTGCTGGGAATGCATGTCAGAAGCATATTGTGTTCAAGGGGTGTACATTCGGGTACAGCCGTATCTGGCAGAATATGTGTCCGCAGGGCATGTTTAAGTTGTGTGTAATGATAGTGTTCCTTGCCTGAAATTTGGAATTTTTGTTGCAGGGCATCGAACAAAGCTATACTTCCATCCACCAGAATATCTCCAACTTTTGTGATTCCAGCCTCAGTCCATCTTGGCCATGACCTGAGTTTACCAAGTGCAACAAGATTATTGTTGTGCCATAGAGTCTGTAACATGGTCACCCTGTTTCCCCACTCGATAAAGGTATGTGAGGTTTCCAGACCACGGCTATGTGCGCTTACATCGTCCGTGAAGGGGGCCTTTTGGGGGGTTGGTAAATCAAATGAAGTGGGTCGGTGTCATGAGCGTTGGCGAGTTCTGCTCTAACATGTGGGAGTTCTCGGTCCCCATCAAGGAGGTCATTGACCACCGCCAATTGGGACGCCCAGTAATAAGTTTGGATACGTGGTGCCCCAATTCACCCCTCCCAAACCGACCTTTGAAGCGTAGTTAGTGCGATGCAAGGTTGTCCGCCGCCCCATATGAGATCACGAAGGAGGCACTCAATCCGGTCAAATTCAGGGTTCGGGATTCTGAGCGCAGTATTTTGCAGTACATACGGAAATCTTGGCAGCACCATCATTTTGAAGGGGGCGGCCCTGCCCATCAGGGTTAGGGGTAGGAGTCTCCAGTGCCGGGTGTCATATGCCAGATGTTCAGTGATCGGGTGCAAATTATTAGTAATATATGTTGTGAGGTCAGTGGAGATCCGAATTCCCAAGTAACGAAAACCCAGGTGTTCTACTTTATAGGGGCAGTTTTGAGGAATCACATGTTCCCCACCCTTTACCGGAAAAAGTATCGACTTTACCCAATTAACTCTCCACCTGCTGAACTCCCCAAAGCGTGTCAGCATTTGTGTAACTATCAAACAGGACTGGGCCGGGTCGCTCAGGTATACCAATAGGTCATCAGCATAGCGGGATATCTTGTCCTCACTGCCATCTGGCCATCTAAACCCCACCCAAGCACTGGTTTGGCAGAACCATCGAGGGAGAGACTCGATCACCAGGGTGAAGAGGAGGGGGGAAGAGTGGGCATCCCTGTTGTGTCCCCCTACCAAGCGGGAAGGGCTCAGGGGGCCATCCATTAACCCTCACCTCAGCTTGCGGGTCCCTACACAACAGCTGTACCCAGCTCATGAAGGTTTCACCGAATCCCATACACCACATGGTTTCCCAGAGGCTGTCCCATCTAACCGAGTTGAACACATTTTTAAAGTCAATAGCGAGCAGTGCCAGGGGGGTATCTAAAATGGGGCTGTGTTCCAACAGTAAGTGGAGCCAACGTATATTCATTTGTGTTGATTTGTGTGGCATAAAACCGCATTGGTCTGGTTGTACCAGGGAGGAGATAACCCGTTGCAACCTATTGGCTAGGAAGTTTCGCCAGGATCTTAGCCTACCTGTTAATCAACGATATGGGCCTATATGAGGAGCAACATCCTGGGGGTTTGCCCGCTTTGGGAATGACAACGATTGTTACTTAGCGCAGATCTGGTGGGAGAGTGCCTTGTTGGTGGGCCTGGAGAAACATTTTGGGGATAGGAGGTGCCATTTCCCCCCTCCCAAATTTTTTCCAGAGTTTGAGCGGCAACCCGTTGGGACCAGGTGTTTTCCCAGATTGTAACTGTGTAATGGCTTCAGCAATTTCAGTTTCAGTAATTTCACCCTCCAGTTGGTTCCTTTGTTCAACAGATAAGGTTGGTAGCGCAATGTCCTCCAGGAATGAAAGATCTACTGGGGTGGGCTACAGTAGAGGGCTGCATAGAAGTCAGCAAAGGCTGCAGCCATGTCGCGGTCAGAGTGGTCCATTTCATTATGCTCATTTACAATCATTCTAACATGTCGTTGGTCCTCGTCCCTTCTCTCCAGCCAAGCCAGCAACTTAGTTTCCTTATCCCCGTATTCATTAATTCGGGTCTTGGATTCTCTATGCGCGAGTGTAGAGTTAGCTAACTTGATGTTATGAAGCCGTTCCCTGGCCCTTTGATGGGATTTATGTGTCTCAGGGGCCGTGTCTGATATATATCTGGCCTCCCATTGCTCTGCCTCTCTTTCAGCTTCTGTCACTTTCAGTAAGTGCTCTCTTTTCTTGTTGGTTCTGCATTTCTTTCCGGTTCCGGTATCTCTTGTGAAATGGGTTGTCGTGGGGTCGATCCTGCCGTTGTCTGCTCTGTGGTCTGTTCCCAGGATGTAGTCCGTGCGCTGCCCACCCACCATCAATATGAGTTTTGGCCCATTTCCAAGCTTCCTGTGGGTCGGTGAAATGGACTGTGATGCCCTGGTGTTGTATCCTGGGTGGGCCGGGAATCGTAACCCGTATTTTACGTTCATGGAGTGAAGTTTCCTCTTCAGGTGTTCAAATGATTGTCTGGCCTGTTGGACCTCGCGGGTCTAGTCTGGGAAAAAGGCGATTTTGCTGCCATTGTATGTGATTGATCCTTTTGTCCCGGCCATCTGTAGTATTGCATTCCTGTCATGATAATTTAAAAGTTTAGCAATAACCATTCTCCGGGACGAACCAGGAATTGGTCTGCCAGCCGGAATCCTGTGAGCCCGCTCAATTGTGAAAAACTTTGAGAGGGTTTTAGGCGCAAAAAGATCTGTCAGCCATCGCTCTAAGAAGAGCTCCATACTGGTTTCTTCTGTATTTTCTGGGAGGCTATATGGGAGGCTATGTGGATATTACTTCTGTGCGATTGGCCCTCACTTTCGTCCACACATGCCTCCAGAGATTTCAGGTGCGTTAGTGCCTATGATAGTTGTTGCTGCACTCCACCAAGGCCGTCCTCCATCCCAGACACACAAAGTTCTACCTCTCCAGTTCAAACCAAGAGTTTCTGGAGGTTGTGATGGAGGAAGGATACCTCAGCCATGATGCCATCCATCTTTTTCTCCATGGAGGAGCAGGAGTTGGCGATGGCTGCCATCACGTCCTTCATGGTCAAGGAGTCGTCAGGTGATGTCGGGGCCGACTGCGTCCCAGCGCCAGATGTCGCAGCAGAAGAGCTTGTGGCGTACTGATACACAGTACTCTGTGTGGAGGTTTTCTTACTTTTATCCTTGCCCATCTCCACGTCCAGTAGTGCACCAGGTATGGTGGGACAAGGTGAGAGGGAGTGCTGGGTGCGTTGTCTCCACTACTGGGTCACAAACAGGCTCGAGTGTTGTAATGGTCCTTCTGTGGCAATAAAATGCAGTCCGTCGGTTGCCCCCCGGAAGTAAAGCCCCAGAGCGGTTGTGTTTTTCTTTTCCAGGTTGCTCAGTAATGTTCGACAGGGAGGGGCAACATGTGTCACTCGGTGCGCTTCCCTGCTGTAACGCCATCTACTGGTAGAATAGGGGGTATGTAGGGCAAAAACACAGAGCAGGAGTGCCCGATATCACAGCAGGACAGGCATGCCCGGTTGTCAAAGGACCAGATTATGGGTTTTCCATGTGCTGGGTAATTGTGTGCACTGTACTATTCACCAGGAACTCGGGGAGGCTAAAAGGGTTCATGCAGGTTTCAGGAAGATGTCCACCTGGCATTCATGCTACAACTCTCTATGCTTTTTGGCCACGCTGGAATGTCCTAGGGCATTCTCTTTGTTGTAAATCATGTAACGATTTGTCCCCCTCTCCTGGTGGTCTTTGGGCAGTGAAGTGCGGTCTCGTTTACATCCTCAATTCTCTTGATGATGTGAGGTGAACAGTCTGGATCGTTGCTAGTCTGCACCGGCAAGATAGTCATATACCACAGACAACTAGGGTGGCTGATTCCACTGCTACTATCAGCCTCCCAGCGCCGCTTTACAGAGGTGGGGAAGGCTGGTGTGCTTCCCGGTGCAGCAGTGGTGGGTTTACAAATTCAGGCACCACGCTCCGGGGTCCGGTTCCCGCACCCGGCCTCACAGCGCAAGAGAGCACAGTCTTTATGGCTACCGCCAGCCGGCGGTCTGTTTGGGACCCGTCCCCAGGTTCCCCCCAGAGGGGTCTTCAAGAGGTCGATTGGGCCACTGGGCAGCCAAGTGGTGGCACGCAGTAGCTGATAGTGTGGGCTGGTGTTCCGATGTCCGCTCCACTGTTCCGAGTTCCCTTTGCAGCTGGTGCATCCGGAGCACAGTGGGAGGTCTGCTAGCTACCGCGGGCCATGGAGGACCCAGGTACTGCACTGGAGGGTGGGACCTCAGTCGGCCAAATTCACAGCAATTCACCACCGTCAAGTCTCTATTCCCCGTCCGATACGGGTGTAGGCGTTCAGATGGGTTGCATGTTTGCGCCTTCCCCTATCAGTTTCCTGCTCCTCTGATCGGGTCCGGCGGCCATCTTGGGAGGGCTTTCTCCTCACTGCTGCATAGCAGGTTGTCCGTTGGTTAACTTCGGCGGGGATGTAAGTACAGATCTAAAACTTCGCTTATGGCACCAGTAGATACTCGCACCCCCGCGGCTAAAATTGCGGTTGGAATTGTGCCGCCGAAACACAATTTTTAGTCAGGATGCTATCGGCGGCCAGCGGAGCTCACGAGGATCACGTCCTCTGCTCTTGCATGCTGGCCACGCCCCCCCTTATCGCAGTATTTTGAGTACAATACTGCAATATTCCCTTGTCGCTGAGTTTAAAAATCATAAAACAAACAAACTGAAATGCAGCATATTTATTCACTTTCTGGCTAGATAGTTCAAAGCTGTTATTTCCCTTTGGGATATTTCTAGGCACACACCCGCTACTTTGTGAAGGTCAAATAAAATGATTGACTGCCGCAAAAATGCACCAGAACACCAAGTGGCTTAATGAAGAGTTGTTTTTATCACATGGCAACAATTATACATGCATCAGGTTTGACAGTGCAAGTGCATTACAATGAGTAATGGCACATTTCAAAAATAGAATAAGCTGTGACCAGTCTTACCCTCCGTCCTTGAAAGTGAGGAATTTGGCAAGAGATGCACTTTGAAGAGAGAGAGAACAAAACAGCAAAGGCACTCATGTCATTTCCTAATTGCATGCACTTTTAACATCGACAACTAAATGACCTATTTCCCTAAGTGACTGATAGGCAATCCAGCACCCCTCACTTTATACATATATTTACCCAGAAGTTGGAGATATTTCTGGCTCAGCTGAACATGGGAATCCCCTCAGGGTCGGCCACTCAGATAGGAACTGCTTCGGCACCAGGCAGCTTGCCAGCACTAAACTCTGTCTTCCAGTCAGCCCCATGCAATTCACTGTCCCTCTCAGCACAGTGTCCGAGGATGTCTGACCTGACTACACCCACTCACAGCCCTTTTAATAAGTTCTTCTGTCAATGAATGCAACACCTCATAATCTAGATCCACCCACATCATACGATTTGCCCTGTCTATTCTTTCATTGAAGTAACTGCATTTCTGAAAGACAAATGTTACATTTCTACCTTTGCTTCCTGACTCACAATGATTTGCCTGAGCAGAGGTGAATTTCATGTTTGTTTAACTTATGGAACCTAGCTCAGTCTGCTTAAAAAGCACCATGCATTTTCCAAAATGTTCCAAGCCATTCCACGTAGACTAATTTGCACTACATATTATTGGGGCGACATGTAACTGGGGTTGGATTAAGTATGTTAATATGTCAGTATTAGTTTAAGTGCAAATCAGTCAATTGAAATATCATCCTGAAGTAATATGCACTTTAAAGCATGTGGTCTGCATTTCTGAGCTCTGTGCATTTCTCCATCTGCGCCTTATGCATTGGCAACCCCGTGCCTTGCGCATGTCTGCATTTCTGTCTGAGACTCACACTACAGCTATATGTGCATGTTAAACTAATAAACCCATACTATTAATAGCCCCCAGCAATTCAGAGTCCCCAACTACTATTCCTACAGCTGCCAGGGATGTTGAAGTCTCCAAAGAAGATGTTGTTGGAATGTGTGAGAGTCATGGTGCTGACCATGTCGGTGAAGTCTTCGATGTAGGAGGTGTTGGGCTTGGGTGATCTGTAGATGAGCTTAAAGGTGACTGTATCCATTAAGGAGAGCGGAAAGTGGCAGGAAAGATTTTGCAAAAGAGCTAATGGTGTTGACCGACAGTTGAGTGCATGCCCATGATGACCTATGAATGATGGTAAGGCCTCCACCAATCATGTTTGGACAGTCTTGTTGTAGAATTCTGTAGCTGTTGGAGATGAGGACATCTAGGATGTGGGCTGAGGTGGATGTCATTCAGGTCTCAGTAATAAAGATGGCACCCACATAATGTGCGGTGATGAGGTTGGCGATGTCTTCTGCATGGATGATCACTGCTGTGCGGACATAGGCGAGCATGAGTTTCCGAGGAGTAGTGGATGATTGTTTGCTGATGGGGTGAGGTTGCTGGGATGCTGTATCCATGATGTTGCTGGAGAGCAGCGTGTTTAGTGTTGAGTTGCGATGGCAAGTGAACTGGATAACCCGGCCCTTTAAAATGAGAAGCAATTACCCTGGAGATGGACTGGGATGCAGATTTTTATTCATACATAAATAATCAAAATGACTCAGGTAGTTGGTAAAAGGAATACTGTTGTAATACCAATTATTTAAAACAGGTAGTACAACGAACATCAGCGAACTCGCTCGATCCTCCTACTCAAAGCATTCTTAGTAAAACCTTAGATCTTAAACACAAAACTCGTCATCAATGATGTTAACCTATATTTTACTAATGTTATTCTACGTGGCAAACTGCAAAAACCTATGAGTATGGCTGACTGGCTCTGAGTGAACATCTAAGTATACCATCCATACTAGTCTACAAAAGTGTGAGTATGTGATTGGTTACTTAACATCAGGTGGGGCAACTAAGCCCTACCCTAAAAATGACCACTATGAATGTCACTAAATACACAACGTCCCATTGGTTTACACAACTATAGGACCCCTAATTACACAGTCCTCTACAATTGGTTGGCACTCTAACCTCTGTCAGTACTTTTCGACCTACATCTAGCAGCATGCAGGCTGGCCATTCAAGTGCTGGTGAGCTCGCCTTAACCATTGCTTCTCACCAAATAAGCATATGAACCCATCATCACCTCAGTGGTCTACTGTCAATTAGGCTTTGAAGTTCTTAGTTCAGAGAAATTTAAGGAGTGAAAGCAAGCACTGCCCTCATGTGTAGGTGTGACCATCTCGCTCGTCCAACTTCATACATCCACTTGACTGGAGACCATGAAATCGAGCTTCTAGTGTATTTAAAATACAATTTTTTAATAGACCTCTGACGTCTTCCTTGTTTTGTTCATGCCTGAACAGGAGTTTCGTTCTTTCACACAATTTGTATCCAATGTCAGTTTACTCCAGTTTGATAAGACCTTGGATTCTTGGCTCATCCAACCCTGTCTGCTGAGATTCACTTTGTAATTGAATTGTATTTTAACGGCGATATACTAGAAATTAGTCCTTCTTGCTATTGTCCAGCACTGCTATAATGCGTAGTGGAAACATCCATCCTTTACTTGTCCATATGCCCATATATATTGTTAAGGATTTCAATCAGGCACACACCCAGGTCTCGCCTAGCATGTAGTGTGGAATGAAACACTTATTTATTTGTCTCTGTAAGTTCAATATTCTGAATGATATACCAATCATATCACACCCTTCTCAAAATACCCCCAGGTCACACTGAACCAGGAATCAGGCTAGTTTGTAAAGGTAAATATTTATTTATTTATTTAATATTCAAATGACACATACATTTTAATATATATAACTATGGGGCAGCAATCACCTAACGGTGACAATGCAATTAAAAAAATAAGCAAAGCAATTGAATTCACTTATACTAATGCAGAATGTAAAACACAGGAAAAAGACAATTTGGTTGTGAGCAGATAGCGTTTAGGTTAATATTTCCCCCTGCAAAGTTCTTTAAGGTACAAATGAGCAATCCTACACAGATGTAAGTAATCAGCAGGTATTCAGGAATGAAAGACAATGTCTAGAGTTGGAATGCAATCTTCCCTCCTCAAACAAGAGAGAAAACCGTTTCTGGAATAGGACACTTTTAAAATGACAGGTGAAAATGGCTTTGTGAAATAATGCAAAAGGGTGCAAAAATGCTTAAATGGAGAACAATTCTTAGGAACGCAACTCTAAACAAGTCCTAACACACATGAGCTGCAATATAAAAAACAGTACACACTTTAGATCAGTATGGGATTTGATGAACATTTTGTATGGAAAAAAAACACGTGAATTTTGGAAAACTGGACATTTGCGGCAAAATTTCATTATGCGATATTGAGAAAAACGACACTGTTCCGTGATGGATGTGGGTGTAGCTAAGGGTCTTAATTATCAGTGAGAGTTGAAATTTTGTTTCGATCTATACAATTGAAGAAGTTTTGGAAGTTTTTTTAGAGGCGTTTTTGCATAATAGGCGCGAAAATGAAAACAGAAATTCGGTTTTAAAAATGGCAGATGGGTTTCATTATACTATATTAATGACTATGAAAAAGAGAATGCCACACATGAATCTTCACATTTACATGGCTAGCGTAACCCTTCACTTGGTGGATACTCGATTCCTTACTGGGATCTACTTTAGTTACTCAAAATCACTAATGACTTATGGTTTTGTAAAACACATGAGAAAAATCAGCTCAAGAATGGTTTTGACAATACTAGGGTTCTGAAGTTAAAGATGGGATGGTTTGAGATTGGGATAAAACAATGCAAATATACTAGGGGTCACTATTCTTCCTATTAATACTTACAGTCCCTTGTGATTAAAATGGACCGTCAAGGTTCTGGTCATGGATCGGGTAAGGTCTATCGGCAGGAGGGCACTTCTGGAGGGATTGGATCAGCGGCGCAGTTCTGGTCAATTTAGGACTGCACCTCAGACTGGATTTGGATGGGCCCTTCTGGTCACTGGAAACAGTGAGGTAAGCTTCTCCGTTAGAGGACAGCTGCTGGATTTACCCACTGCTTTTACTTGATGTTAGCATTACTTTTATTTCGAATTTGTGTGAATTCTACTCTGTGTGTGGCTGAAGATATTTGAATGTTTGCAAAGCTCAGTTGTTTTTAGCGAGATACATGACCTCTGCTAACACTATATTGGCAACATAGAGTGGGCTCAACGGGCTAGGACTGTTTTTAGCAGTCCTCATTCTATGCCCTTGGCCCAGCCCCTCCGCCTCGCTCTCAGACCAATCCCTGCACATATGTGCAGGATCGTTCGCCCGCGCAGCGGGCAGGTGCAGCGGGCGTGCCGCCAGTGCACCAAAGGTGTGCTTACGGCAAGCCCGTCTGTGGCAGTATGTGCCGGGAGGGGACAGGAGGGACCGCAAGATAGATGCTCTCTGCTTTCCCTAGCCCCTTCAGACACTATTTGGCCAGCTGGCTGGAGCCACTGTACGCCTATTATAGCTCCCCCGCCTACCATAAGTGTCAACAGTACGGACCTCACTATGGACACCCATTCCCTACTTTTACTGAATACCAGGTCTCTCCCGGCCCACACGGGTGAAATCTTGGATTTGCTTTCTAGTAAACATCCAGATTTTTTATGCCTGACAAAAACATGGCTAACACCTAGCTCGGCACCAGCACTGGTTCAAGCTATTCCCCCTACTTACCTTACCTCATTATTCATCACAACCACCCACTCCCCAAACGTGGGGAGGGGTTGCTGTTATCTTTAGAGACAAGTATGTTGTTACCCAGCTTTTATGCCCCCATGCACTTAACTGGAACTACTATTTTTTCGATGTGCTATCACTTTGTTTCATATCATCCACTTTTTGCTCATATACCGCCCCCCTGGTCCTATTGGATCTTCTGGGAAAGGGCTAGTGGATCTCATAGCTGATCTGAACCTGCAATGCACCAATTTAGTGATATTAGGTGGTCTTGATTTGCATTTTAAATTGCCAAGACCTGCTGAAATGATTTTTTTCTTTGACAGCCTCTCTGATTTACACTTGTCACAATTGATCCAAGCCCCAACCCACTCACAGGGGAACACGTTTTACTTAGTATTTGCCAAGGACTCTCTTCTTCGCCCTGGCCCAATCGAACCAGTGGTGTGGTCCAACCACCATCTGGTATTGTGTACGCTTAGACTACCCATTCTCCCCTGTAAACCTCCTCCCCCCAAAACACTACTTCACTCCTGGCGCTCGGTCGATCTTAAGGCACTAAGTGCCCACATAGCTACCAACTGTGCCTCTCTGAGGTCTTTATCCCTAACTTCACTTTCCTCATCTCTTGTGATTGCCGCAGATTCCTGCGCCCCACTAAAATTGATTGAAAGGAGCAGATTACCTCCCCAACCTTGGTTTACGGACCAGCTTAAATCTACCCGCCTGCAAGTTAGACAAATGGAACGCAAATGGCGAAATGGTTATAACCCCGCACTTAAAGAACTTTATAAACTCTGTCTTTCTATTTATTTGGCCAGTGTTAAACTAGCTAAAGCTACTTTTTTCTTTCAGAAAATTGAAAATGCTGTGTGTAAGCCTAAAACTTTGTTCTCAATTGTACACTCATTAACCTCTTCCGAGGCCCTCACCTCTATGGTTAAACCTTCGCAAAAATTGTGCAATGACCTTGCCTCTTTCTGCATTACAAAAATTGCTGTGATTCGTTCCAATATCGCCAAATCTCTTGCAAAAACAACCCCTGATGCCGCTGTGTTTCTGCCTACTTCTTCTCCTGATCTTTCTACCAACTGGTCTACCTTTCCTCTGTTTACTGAGCCAGAGGTCCTAGCAGCTATCTTAAAGATCAAATCGTCCTCTTCTGAGGATGCCATTCCAGCAACCATTATGAAGCAGATTGCCCCTGACATTCTAGCAGATATTACAGCAGACATAAACAACTCCTGCCAGTCAGGACAGGTTCCTTCAGAGCTGAAATCGGCGAGGGTCATTCCTCTTCTAAAAAAGCCCTCGCTTGACCCCACTGTCCCTGCCAATTTTCGCCCTATCTCCCTACTCCCCTTTTTGTCCAAACTTCTGGAATCTCTTATCACACCCCTTTTATCCTCTTTTCTGGAATCATCTCAAATCTTCAACCCTGCCCAGGCTGGTTTTAGGATTGGGAGGGGCTCGGAAAGTGTGCTTGTTTCTGTACAAGATGATATGTCCAGGCTAGTTGATGCAAGTGGAAGTGGTGCCTTAATCCTGTTGGATCTGTCAGCCGCATTTGACACGGTTGACAACCCCATCCTCCTTGCACGCCTGGCGCAGATCAGGATATCTGGTTCTGTTCTCGCATGGTTCACTTCCTTTTTCTCTGACCGTACACAAACGCTTGCCATGCCTCCTTTTCTTTTCTCCTCCTGCCCCCTCACTTGTGGTGTCCTGCAGGGTTCTTCTCTTTCCACGATCCTGTTTAATATCTATATTTGGGCACTAGTCTGCCTCATCCGCTCCTACGGACTTAATTGTTACTCCTATGCCAATGACACACAAATCCTGATCCGTTTAGATCAGAATCAGGCTAAGATATCGTCCTGCCTTCATGACTCCCTGAGGGCAGTCGGTACTTGGATGGACCAGAACTGACTCAAGCTTAATGGCGATAAAAGGGTGGTAATGTTGGTGGGTTGTCCTCCCGATCCTTCATTGTGGACCTCTGCCTTTTGGCCCACCTCTCTAGGTCCTTTTCCTAGCCCAGTTAGTAAGGTGAAAAATCTGGCCGTTATCCTCTCCTTGTCCCTTTCCATGTCCAACCAGGTTACTGCTGCGTGCCAGTCTGCTCACCATCAGATCACAGTCCTTAAGAAAGTTCTTCCGCTGATACCAGAGGCCATCCGCCCCCCTGTGGTGGCGGCACTAGTTCTTCCGCGGTTGGGCTACTGCAACTCTCTATATCTATCACAGCAGACCGGCCTTATACAACGGCTTCAGCGCATGCAGAACCTGGCGGCCAGTCTAGCCACTGGCTCTCCCTATGGTGCTCACATTTCGCCAGTGCTTCGACGACTCCACTGGCTTCCGGTGGCCCCGCGTGTCTATTTTAAGTCGCTATGTATTGTTCACCGAGCGATCCACGGCCAAGGAGCCGAGTTTTTGCAGTCTAAATTCTCTCGATATATCCCGGAACGCGACCTATGCTCCTCCACCTCTAATCTACTTATGGTTCCTTGATTTAACCATGAAAGGAGCGGTGGCAGGGCCTTCTCTATTGCAGCTGTCAAACTCTGGAACAAACTTCCATTGCTACTCAGAGGCACTTCTAACCATCTTGGCTTTAGGAAAGCTCTTAAGACCACTTTATTCTAGCTCCTCTTTCTCCATTGCTCTTTCTCTTTAGCAGGCAGCTCCCCTCTCTAGCGCCATGATGCCCTCGGGCGACCGTGCGCTCTATAAGTTTAAGTAACATAACATAACATAACATAACACAGTAGATAGCAGGATGTAAGTTTCAGCTGGTAAGCCTTTGTGGTAGCAAGCCAAACTGGATCCGATATTAAATCCCTTCAAGTTTGGGATGTTTGAAATTGGGTCTAGCTAGAAAGGGTTCAGCAATGCTGAAGTCTGGATCCTGCAAAGAAATCTGGATCTTCAAAAAAGTCTGGAGTCAGCTACAAGATGAAGAGTTCTGGAACAAAGTGCTGCGCGGAAATCTGGATGTGTTCTGGAAGCAGTGTGTCCTACGTGTTGAGTAGTTCCTAAATTTATACTACCAATGACATCACCAAGTTCATGGTGTGGGCAGAATTTCAAAAACACACCCCCACGGCTGTGAGTGGCCACAGACACTTCCCTTGTTCTGGTTGGCAGTCCGAACAGAGCTGTCATCTTTACAATGGGATTTAGGAACTCCCACATTGATTTTGACCACAATTTAGCTTTCCCATGAATACACATTTTTACAAATATGCCCTCTACTAAAATCAGACACATGCATTGCATTTTTTATGGTTTATCCTGGCGTCCAATTCCCATCTCTGTGAGAGCTGTCTTTCTCATTCTATGGGATTTCATCAATTTTAATCATAACAGTTTGGATTAATCATTTCTAATTTGGTACATCCCCGGGCACTTATCAGTTGATCATGTACATACAATCTTAAACTTGCAACATTAATAGTTCTGCTACAATGAGAGTTGTTTCGTAACTTTGATTCCTTAAGTGATACAGGTTTCATCAATGTCTTCAAAGCAAAAGCCTAAAATTAGGTTAACATCTACCAATTTGCAGACTTATCCTTCTTTAGGTTGCACATTTAAAGAGTTTCAAACTTAACCACAAATACAGATTTAAACACCAAGAAGTTCTTAGTTTTTTTTCTCTCCTTTCAACAAACAACAGCTGTCAGATCCCCAGCAGAGCCTGTCCTTTGTTCTTGGCTCAGCCACAAGACGAATGTCTAATGAAGTCTCATTGTGCTCCTTGTTGTCAATATGCGGGAACCATTAAGCAGCCATTAGCCTTCCTGTAGCAAGGGGTTGTCAAACTGAAGTGTCAAACCTTCCCAGGCTGGCCATTCTCCAATCAGAATTAAGCAGTTACTTAACTCCAATACTGGGTTGCTTTTCAAATTCACAACAACGTATTTAACACATATAAATATAAGCACAGTTTATAAGGGATTTGGATATTTAAAAGAATTAAGCCCTTCCCAAACATGCTTTAAGTAGGCGATATTTGCAATTTCTTCAGGAAAAAGAAACACTTTTAAACTAGGTTTTGACAGCTAATTTTCTTACGCAGCTGTCAGTCAGTGAGGCCTGGATTCCTCTGACTGCACAGGAGAATCTATGATTTCAGCACACTTTTCCTTTCAATAATTCACTGGGAAAAAGACTGAATTTAGTGCCAAAACAGCACCTTTAAGGTTGCCATTGATTAGGAAGCTGTATTTAAGGGCATTTATGTATTTTAGCCCACTTCTGGGGCCCTGATTCATGTAACAGGTAACAGCACACACTGGCATTCTCTCGCAGGAGTTCATGCTGTGACATCAACTTTGTCTGTATGTGGCAGGCTGTGCAGCTCTTTTGTGGTTTATGAACCATGCACAGTTTTGCAGATTTGGCGCACACAGGGGTCAGTGCATCCATTTTTGGCAGTTTTCTTTCCCCATTGGCAAAGGGGTGTAATAGGGCGCATTGGCATGGATTGAAATATCCCACAATATATATATTGGTGCTTGCCGCAATCTATTCACTATAAAGCTAGCCTCAAGATTACTTTGTCTGTTTATGTTTCTTTTGCATCAGTACACGTGTAAAATTACTTAATGTCTTTATCTTTTTCTGTGGCATAAGCTTCTTCACCTCGATCAAGATGTCACTTATCCTTGGTACTTTCTTGATGCCTTATAGAATATCTTAATTCTCTTATCTCTGCATCTCTTCTATTTATGTCAGCTCAGCTCTGTGTGACGTATGCTGGTAATGGTCGGTGACGTTACAACTCCTCTTTGTTTGTTTGTTCTGCTTCTTCAGGAATCTCATTTAAACAACTATCATATTTCCTTGTGTGCAGGTATGGTTTCCTCAATGGGAACCTTGCCCCGAGGCTTCCCTTTGGCCGTTGTTGTTCCAACTGTTCTGCGTATGTCACATACTCTGGTTTCCAACATACAGGTAATATGGGTGGGATGGTTGAGGTGGGGGTACTTGGCTCCTCCTCTACACTCCCCCCTCTGGGTGATTTATCGACCACTCTCTCATCATCCTTCACATCCAGACATCCTCTTCTGAAAAAGAGCTTCTTAGGGATCCATATTTGTATGACGCCTTTCAGGCATCCTGCTTATTTGACATGCTCATCTTTGTTCCATGTCATGAGCATGCATTGTCCACTTGGATTGCAATAGATCCATCTTCCCACATACTTCTTGTGATTCTTTGGATACAGGAACTTCGTTCCCTCAGGTGTATGGATACTGGCCTTCACATAGTCTTGGATTTCTTCATCTATCTTTGGCTTTCCATCCTCATTCAACATTGATCATAATCATCATCCCTATTGCTTTCTTTGCTATCTTTTTGCATTGCGAGATTATTATCTTGTTTACACAGAATTCAAGCAACACCAATACAATCAGAGCTCCAAGGAACATGAACATGTCTGCCATCCATTGTGGAATCCAAGAAAAGAGTGATCCAAACCAACTATCATCAGCAATGTCTTCTACTTCGTATATCATTTGACCATGGAGCTTCGTCAGCATTTCTATGGCCTCTGTCAAGGTTCCATTTTCGTCATCATGAGACGGTATAAATGTGCAACATGATTCTCCAATTTTTGCACAAACACCTTCATCCATAGCATTGATCATTACCAAGACGTATCTGTTCTGGAGAGTCATCAGTTGTATGGCTCTCATCTCTTCTCTAATTGCATTGAATCCCTTTATAGTTGTGTTGATCATCTGTAGCAATTCCCATCTGGTGATCTTTAGCCACTTGGTATTTGCTCCAACCTGGATTCTTGGCATGAAGATCATCGTTATTACTGACAAGGGCTAGCTGAACAGCCTGTGCTCATACGGGATAGAGTCAAAAGCTTCTATCGACTTGCAGACAAATAGTTGTCCCTCTTCATTCTCTTCATCAGCTACACAGATCTCTTCTTCCTCAGGTGAGCATCTGCTTTTGGAAAACTGTCAAGACTCAAGTCATTTTTAGGAATCACCAATGCTGGAACATGGACATTCACTAATGAGCACCGTCCTCCCCAATCCTTGGGTAGCTTCATGTATGCCCTGGATCCACAAGCCCAATAATGATGCACGATTACTGCTGTTCCATGTATCATTCCTGGTACATCAAAGATTCAAGCACAATCTGCAAGGGTCCTTCCCTGTCTTCGACCTAAGTCAAGTCAGAAGCTTAGCAAGTCTTGGCCATAATGGCTTGCAGCCGTTCTGCATGCTGTCAATGGAAGGTTTATAACAACCAATGACCACCCAGGCTCTACAGATTAGCACTCCTTCTTCCCATTCATCTGATGATAACACTGATCCCCATATCTACATCTGTCCTCTTTTCTTCCATCTTCGAATGTCTCCTGCAGATTTTCCTGGACTCTCCAGTTTTGTAGTTACTTCCCATCTGATTCTAGCTCCTTTCACTCCAGGCTTCTCATATCTGATCACATGATTCTCGGTATGGGCTTGTTTCTTGTTTTTATATCCTGGATATAGTCATCTGCATCTGGATCTGTCCATTCACTTGCCCATTTGAGGTAGGCATCACAACCCATGAACTGGCCTCTGGTTTTGCAAAGTGCTATGTTCGAAAGACAATGTGCTGTCTGGACATCTATTTCAATAGCTATGAAGATCTTAGACTCCCCCATATTAGAAGGCAGGACTGCACATACAAAGCATTCCTCTTTTGAGGTTTTTCTTCCAACTTCCTTCATATGTTGATACCATATGTTGTTTCCGAAGTGAGCTATACTGTCCAGGTAATCATTTAGTTTGCAATCATCCTCTTTGGTGCTTCTTTTAGGCCTCATTCTTCTCATGTGACCTTCCATAATGATTTCATGAAGTGTACTAGCATAACTCCTCCTAACTGGATTAATCATAGGTACATCTAGCAGTGGATTGGGTACACCTTTATGTGCTGCCTGACTAGGAGGAAGTTCAGAAATGTTCATCCTCTGAGCATACCTCTTAGGCATAAAAATATCTCACACAATCTCCATGTGTGACTTCCTTTTAGAAACTACCCTTGGGCCATTCATCACAGGACCAGGTGTATTTGCATGCCTTACTTGTATGGGCTTACAGTCTAACAAGCTCTTTTCCTGCCTGTCTTGCCAAGCCTGTCTTTTGCGTCTAAAAGGAGTCTCTAAGACACTTTTTGCATGTGAACGATTGTTACTGACATTTATCTCAGACTCAGGCAATTTGTAATCTTTCTTTGGAACAGGACTGACTACATAGGGTCTTGGCTGCCGAGTAGTTGCCACAATTGTACTTTCCTTCTGCTCAGGAAGATTCACACGGGTCTTAGCTCCATGTACATTTATGCGATATGACGCACGCACTGTGAGTGAGAGCAGTATTATTATGAACAAAATGCAAGCATAAATGATGCATAAGTAGGACCATTTACAGTAATGACATCTTTCAGATCATGGACGTGTCCCAGAGTCTGGCATAATGATGTTGCTACTAACACTTTCCATCTTTATTGCCCAAGGAAGGAAAAAGTAACTTTAATACAGCAACATCATGCACTGCTTCTGAAATCTGTTGATTCGGCTCAGCACTTATCCTCGATCAGCTGTCTTTTTTAATCTGGATTTTGTCTCTCCAAAAGTTTCATAGAGAGTGTTCTCAAGCTACTTTACTTGTTTAAACCAACTCGATAACGTATACCAGTTCCAGTCTATGCCTCGAATCTGCCTCAGACCAGATGACATGATGAATTTCTTTCAGCATGAAACAAAATTTCTGTCTTTCCAGCAACCTCCCGATCTGTCCTTTGATGGAAAGTTTCACTCTGACCTCAGAGTTCGCTTGGAATAAGCATTCACTTGAAATATGATATCTCTCAAGATTTCATTTAGTGCTGAATTGTTTCTCGGATCCCTTAGGAATGAAAACACATCAGAGTTTCTTCCATCAAGCTGTGGACACTCTTCAACCAGGTAATAGAAGACCAAACTGACCAATCTGTGAGTGTTACCCGCTGATAGGGGCATTTATCCTTTCCCCACTGTATTCAGAAAGCTGCAGAATTTGCTCAATAATTGCTGCAAGCAATCTCCTTACAATTGGGCCATTCTTAGGATCTTGCAGGAAAGCATGAATGCTAGTAGTTCTCCCCACACTTACGGTATATGTGCGCAATATAAAGAGAAAATGTTTTAATATGAACCGATGAAACGTTGTCATTGGGTACCACCATGGTTGCCTCCAAACAAGAACTCAGTGATAAACGAATCAGGGTACTGCACCCTCTTCCAATTGACAAAAATGAACTCAGAATCTGGCATATTTCTCTTCATATCAAGGCTTAAGCATGCCTCAGTCCAAAGTCAACAAACTCCTGTGGCTTTAAGGACAAAAGATCTTCCTTTAACTCTGAAATGACTGCACAGAGTGTTCGTTTATCTTCCCTTAACTCTTTTGTAAGTGGTTAAAAGAGTATCCTGAAACCAAGCCACAGTCCAATGAACACTTTATCTTTTATTCGACAGCCTCTGCATCCTTCTTCCTCTTCATAGTCCTTGTCTGCATTTGCTGAGGTTCTTCCCCCGAAGCTTGCCTCCGAAGGGTGCAGGAGTGAAGGAGTCTCTCCAGTATAAACTTTTACGTCACCTAAAAAGGTCCAAGCATGTCTGCCTTTCACTCTGACTGCAGATGGCGTGACTTCTTCCACAATGAAAGGGCCATTAAATCTGGGCTCATGCCACTTGCTCGTTAAGTGGCAGATTAGGACCGCATCTCTGGGGAATAATTTGGGAACACAAAGTTCTTGTATTCTACTTGTTGAAGCATCTCCTTCTGTGTTCTGTGCTGCCCCACACCCTTTTCGCCATAGCTGACCTGGAATGACAGAGATACTTGAAGTCATACACATAAGATAGTCACGTAACTCCATTCCTAACAGTTCAGATGTAGGCTGAGCATCACGTCTAACTTTGGATGGAGGTGTGAGGGGTGTCCTCATCTGCCTCCCTGTCACTATCTCATGGGGGTGAGATGGTGGTCTGAACCTGGTTGCTTCCACAAGGCATATAATGCCTGTGGTATGCAATGCAACCACCCTTTCTTCAAGGTAAGCTTCAACTTGGCTATCCTTTCTTCTAGCATCCATTAAGCCGTTCACAGTTCCAATTTCCTTGTAGATGATAAGCAGAATAGAACTTGTGCTATATACCAAGCAACAAGCTGATCTGCTCAAATGTCTGATTCACAAAATGTGGGCCATTGTCTGACTTCATTACTTCACATACTCCCCATCTAGGAAACATTTCCTGCACTAAGAATTTGTCTGCACTGGTAGAGTCTGGGTGTGTACACGGACCAGCCTCAATCCATCGTGAAAAGGCCAAACTACTACAATCATGTATCTATATCCATTACATACTTGCAGCATATCGACATAGTCGATTTGCAAATGCTGAATGGAGCCAGTGAATCTCAGAATAACTCCCCTAACTGTGTGCAGTGTATGCCCAGCCATGCATTATTGACACAAGATGCAGTTCACTACATAGAACGCAACATGTTCTAACAAATTTGGTACAAACCAATCCTCTGCAATAGTTGCAGCAAGGTTCTCTCTAGTTGTATGCGCAGGGTAGTGTAGCTGTTCCAGCGCCACCCTTAATAAGGCTACAGTCATCACAGGTTTACCAGTGCTGTCTTGTTGCCACAATGCTTAAGAGGGGTTTAAAGAACACCCTCTTTGCATCCACAAATCCTTCTCATCTGGAGGTGCTTGCCCTGGACCTCTATTAATTGTGTCTTTGACAAATCACTATATCTTTCAAACACGTTCATCATTACAACCATTTTCTCATTTACATCAGGAGTATCAAATAACATAACATTTTCTGAACATGCAGCGAGTTCTGCTTCATTGTCTGCTGCTTGGTTTCCACGTGAAATAAAGTCTGCTCTTTTAGTATGTGCTTTGCATTTAACGACTGCGATGGCTACTTGGAGTTGTAGTGCCTTAATGAGTCTGTCCAATAAGGCAGTGTGCTGCACTGGCGTGCCATCTGCTCGGAGGTAGCCCTTTCTTTTCCAATGTGCTAAGCCTGTGTGCACTGTTGACGTCACGCAGGCGGAGTCACTGTACACTGTTTCTTCCCGGTCTGCATGATTCTCGAGCACGACAATCAGCACCATTAACTCTGCAGCATGTGCTGAATAATGAGACGGTAGTCGAGCCCTTACCATCTTCAGAAACTCCCCATTGGCCGTGTGTTTTACCGCAGCAGCACCTGTGTATCTCTGCCCACCATTTTGATTGATCCTTGAAGAACCATCAATAAAAACAATTTCTCCACCTGTCAATGCATTTTCTTTTATCCTAGGGATTTCACCTTAGAACTCTTCATAGTTCGAACAATCATATGCATGCTCGTCCTCTGCCAGTGGTTCAGCTAAAAACATGTCTGGATTCACTATTCTGCATTGAACTGTTTTAATCAGCGGATTCTGAGCCCTTTGAGAAGTGAACATGCCCTTTGGTTTCTCTAAAATGGCAAACAGTGCATGTTCAACAAATAACGTCATAGAGCATACCATCATTATGCGTGCAGCTTTCTCTATAGCGAACGCGACGGCTGCCAAAGATTGTTTGCACGGAAAGTGACCCCTCATTACTGGGTCTAAGATCCCACTGTAATATGCAAGGAGCTTGTACCCCAATGTGGTTCTCTGTGTGAGGACTGCTGTCATATCAGTGCCATTCCTCCACATAATTGGGAATCCCTAAAACTGGAGCTGTGCAAATTGCCTTTTTTAATGCGTCAAATCCTTTATCCATTTCCTCAGTCCACACAATTTTCTCTTGCGTTGCGTGTGCTTTCTTTAAAGCCTGTAATAAAGGCCTTATGTATGAGCTGTAGTCAAAAGCCCATGCTCTCACATAGTTACATAATCCCAAAAATACATGCATATGTTTTATCGTGTGTGGCTTTGTGGTTTTCAAAATAGCCTCAGCTCTCTCAGGAGTAACCTTCTTTCCTTCATGTGAAATCTATTGGCATATGTATAACACTTCCTGTTGACAATACTGTAACTTCTCTTTGTCCACCTTTTATCCTTTGTCAGCAAGTGTAACGATCAGCTGAATAGAATAACGTCTACACTCTTCCTCTGAAGTGCTGAAAACTAAAATATCATCCACATATTGCAACACAACACTTTCTAAATCAAAATTGCTTCAGTCCACCTGGAGGACTCTATTGAAAATTGATGGAGACTCACAATACCCTTGAGGTAGTCTCGTACTTTTTAACTTAGTCTGTCTGAACGTAAATTATGTCAGATCCTGCGAGTCTTTGTACAATGGGATTGAGAAAAATGCATTTTTCAAATCAATCACAGTAAAATATCATGCTTCAACATGTATATTAAATAAGATTGTAGCAGGATTGGGAACTAGAGGGAACTCGGCCTCTACAATCGGGTTTATCAGGCGTAAATCTTGAATTAGTCTCCACGACCCTCCCTTAGATTTTTTGATAGGGTACACTGACGTATTACACAGTGACTCTGACGTCATTAAGATACCCTGATCCATCATGGCAGAAATCATCGTAAAAATACCTTCATCTGCCTCTCGAGACATGGGATACTGTCGTGCTCGAGGTAAAATTGCTCCTGGTTTCAGTTTAATCTTCACTTCTCCAACCCCCTTCAACAGGCCTACATCATTGGGGCCTGTGGTCCATAATGAAACTGGCACTTTCGCCATATCTTTTTTTCAAAATATTCGTGACGCTTTTGTGCTAACATCATTTTCTGAGGAACCTCTTGTTTGATTGCTCTCACCCAATAAGTAATATTAATATCAAATATCACTTCGTCATCAGATGGATGATCTCCAAATAGATCATCATCAGTGATGTCAGTAAATCTGTATCCTTCCCGAGAGGCAATTACTGCACACCATTGTCTGCCCTCATCATCATTCCCATTAAGCAAAGCCATTTCACCTCGCACTATGGCTGTTTGTAGCTTTAAGGGAAAAACGTGTCCCTCTTTTTCACGCATATGTATTTTTGGTCTAAATAAAAATTCATCAGGTATTCTCATAGTGCTGCCTACTAGGCCTGGTGGCCATGTCAACAGAATACGTACTCCATAATGAAAAACATCTTGTTCTAAAGGCATTGCACGTATTGCCATCTGTCCTGCAAATGCCATAATAAATTGGCTCATGTTTAAAAAAAGTGTTCCTGTTGTTGAACACACTATACCTTCAACAGTAAACGAGATAGTCATGTGAAACGTTGTCATTAAATCTCAACCTAATAGATTGACAGGTGTCTGCCTTGAATATAGCAATGGCACATACATGTCACACTCTCCTGCAGAGACTGGTAATTCTTCAGTGAAAGGAACTGTACTTGTAGCTCCTGTGAAACCTTAAGTATTCATGACATTGCCAGACATTGAAAACGTTCACTATCGTATACATGAGCGCATTGCACCCATGTCTGCTAAAAACGCAAAACCTTTGCCTCCTATATTGATGTCTACCCTCGGTTCCTCGTGAGGATTCGGCGTCACAGATAGTACTGAACACATCAAGTCTCCCAGTGAGCTGTCCTATTGTGGATACATCCTCATTCCGTTAGTTGTAAAAGGATTCCCTACATCGACAGTGACACCCCCTACTCTAGGAGTCATTAGCTGTTCTGTACTTGTGTTAGGGAGAATTCTCCAGAATTGCTAATTTCCCTTACCTACTGAGTCCCTCAGCAGCTTTGCTGGATTTCTAGGATTTATTTTTTCACCTGGTAATAGTGTGAGCCTTTTTTCCCACTATTACATGTGTTTTGCTGTGTGTGTTTGACATTTTTGTGTTCATAGACTGTGGATCCTCAAATACTCCACACGTATCATCTTTATACTGTGTGTTACACAGCACCTTTAGTGCAGTGACACAGGGTTGTCTTTTTCAGACTTCCCACTTCAAACTCCATTTTCTGGAACTAACTACTGTCTCCCAGAACATGTAAAGTTGCCATTGTCTTTATTAGTCTTTTTAAATTCACAGACCCAGTACAAACTATCTTACATAGAGTTCTGGAAAGGGTTAATAGTTAGCCCTTTTTGTCTGTTTCTCATGGAACATTATTTTGTTCCCCTTTCTTTAAGATTTGGCTGGTGGCAGTGGTATCTACCCTATTTTTCCTACCGCGGTCTATTTAAATAGCCTTGGTACTGTTTTAGGCTAAGTTAGTAGCCTCAAACTATAAACCCACTGGACCCCGTTTATTTTATTTTGGTTCCGGTTGGGTTTATTCGCCATTTCTTTTTGTAAAGGTCTTTCTCGTGTTTTACTCTGCGTGCCAAACCCGGTTTGGTTCCTTTGTTCACCGTCCTTTGGCAGGCTTCTGCACAGAAGCCCTCCTTAGGCGCCTGAATGTCTGAGGGGGACAGGATGTGAGGGAGGGGTTTGAGACTCCCTGCACAGGGTCTCTTTGGAGACCCATGTCGCACTCTATATGATTGGCTGTGATGACTGTCCCGCCAAGACAGCCCCCCTGCTGTGTGACTGACAGCCAGGCTGTGTGAATGGGGGAAAACTGCATAAAAAGCAGGTCTCTGGGACTGAGAAGGCAGTGTCGCCAATGGATCGAGAGAAACGAAGAGAAGCTGACAGAAGAGGACCTCTACAATGACTGAACCTCCCGGTGAAGCCCTGTTGCGGGTCAGAATCTCCAAACTTCGACTACAGGGAAGATCTGCAAGGAATCTTCTCCCCTTGAGCTGGTGGGACCAACCAGTTCACCAAGTGCAAGCCAGGCCTCTCTCTTCTGGCCGAATTTGCTGTGCACAGCTGGAGTGAACTGGATAGCCAGGAGGGCCAGACCCTGCTTGGGTTTTAAGGAGGGCACATTTTATTTGTTGCTTTGCTCTGCTGCTGGTTTCTTCCCTGGGCAGTGCAGGACCCTCCAGTCTTCCTTCTTCGTGTCAGTCCGACAGTCACTCCAGGAACCGTGAGCCTGCAGGACCTGCCAGGAATGTCTGCCTCAGCTACAGCCTTCTTCTTCATTTAAGGTATTGTTCAAACCCGGTTGTTCGTTCCGTCCGACCGCGGTTAAAGTGTTTGAAACCTTTCACCAATCCGAGGGCTTGTCCTACTCTATTCTTTAAAGTAACTTTTCGTCCAACCAACTTTGTTCTGAACTCTTGGCAAAGACTTAACCGCAAACTACCCTGAACTGGGTGATCCTCTGCAAAGACTATGGTCCATTGACTTTGGCCCATGGCCTCTTGATTTGATTTCCACACTATAGATACTTGTTCTAGATTGCACTGCTTACTTACTTGTTGGTGCTGCTCAACTTTTGTCTAACCTTGTTTTCCCCTCCCTTTTAAATTGCTGTCATGCCATTTTGCTCATACTTCATTTTGAGCTTAACTTGTCCAGAATCTATTGGGTGTGGTGTAGTGTATTAAGAGTGTGATTTTTCTACTGCTTTACTTTGGTGAATTGTTTTACAACTGATGTGTAAATAGTGTAAATACATGTATATTCTTTTACTCAGAAACCTTGAGTCAGTGTTTGTTTGAACCATAGTAACTGCTGTCCTTTGTGTAACTATTCATACTGCTCACTTTACTCTTGAGATAAGTCAGGCTGCTCAGCCATCGCAACCACTTTACTGTGTAGTACAGGCTTGTACCAAAGGTGAATTTGTACTGTCACTTTTTGTCTTAATTGTGTGTAGTGTTCACAAGGGGTACTGTATATGATTCTGCCTAACAACTTGTACTCTGCTGAATCAGCATAGATGACTGCTGCGACTGCCCTTGTGGTGCACTGACTGCTACCTGCTGTGTTTGCAAGCCTTGCTGCACTCTCTGCGCTTGCTTCTGCTGCATATTTTGATTCTAAACAAAACCACCTCCATTCTGCTGCGAATATGCACGCATGTTTGAAGTCAACCCTCTTAAAAATTGGCCATTTTGTATGAACCCTTGACTTCTACACATGTGAGCAAAGTGCACTGTCATCCTACATGTCCAACATATATGAGGTCTCCTAATCTGTCCATGCTACATGTTTTGATTATCATTCTGCATATTCTGAAACCCACCCTGATTATTCTGGAAGTTTCCCTGATTATTTTGCCAATTCCCTCGATAATTCTGAAAGCCTCTTCCTTGGAATCCTCCCCTTCCTCGTGGAGCAAGTCCATTATTACCTTGATCGAACTGCCTTTGATTATTCATCTGTGGCATGTTCACCGTCTTCTGTGAATTCGATTCGTCTACACTAGTCAACATTGCCTCTTCAATGGCGTATTTGGACAGTTTCTTTTGTACTAATTTTTCCTCTTCACCTTTTCTTACATCATCTTTCTTGCGATTCTTTTCCTGCAAGAGTCTACAATAATGCGCAATGGTCAGCTGAACCTCCGACCACAGTTTGGCTTCCATGCCCACTAACTTCTTGAGCTGCTTCTATAAAGGGTCTGGCAGCTCTTGGCACAATATGTGATAAAACACAGGTATAGATTTTCCCCAAGCTTTGCGCATCTCCAAGCTCCACTGCTCCTAAAATTTCCCACATCGGACGTGTCTGGATATAGTACTCTAAGCGTTTTCCAGACTGCCGCTCTACAGTTATCGAACGGTGCTCCATCGTGAGCAGTGTTAACTGTAGTAACACCAGCATATCCTGCCCTTGACCAAACATCATCTGCTCTCTCACCAAGTATGGCGATCAGGAGACCCTTAATGTCCCCAATAGCCAATGTATTTCCTCCCGTCATCTTTTCTAACTCATGTGCCCATTTTCCAGCACCAGAAGTTAAACTCAGGAGTTTACACATTAAATTATTCTTGTCCATCTGGGGCCATGGTATATACTGTGTTCTGTCCCCCCCTTTCTCTAGCAAGAGAAACTGTGAAGCCTCAAACTCATTCTCATTTCTCATCATGTGTCTGTCCACCACAGGGACAATATTCCCACACCTCCTTCTTCCTGGCAGCGATCTTAATCTACTCACTTATAGTGGTGACTCCCCCCCTCAGCATGGAGTTGCCCTTTAGGTCAGTCTGACTGTGTCAATGGTTTTGACACCCTAGGTATAGGTATAGGTACATTTAAATCTGACCATCTTACTTCTTTATCCATTGAAAAACACCTCTGAGGACCACATGCATCCCCTCTCTCTTCCCCATGGAAGGTGTCTCTGTCTTCGTCTGACATTTCTTGTGCCCAACTCGTCCAACTTCTCTCCTCTTCGTCTCTGTTCAGAGTCAGTCTAAAGACAGCTCTTTTTGCTTCGCACTACATGAGGCTTTCTCTGTATAGTACAACTGAGTGCTCTCAAGTCAATAATTTTTTCCCTTCCCCTTTAATTCTTTCTGGGCTTTCATTTCATTATATACTTTAGCTATCGCTTCCCCAATGCTCCAAGAGTCAAACTCGTCCTCTAGATTTACTCTAGATGGGCCTAGTAATGACTTGTATTCTGGGAAGAATTCCTCGATGCCTACCCATGCTACTTCTTGATTAGGATTCCTTACTTCCTTTTCCAAGCGATCAAGATTGCGTGCTCTCTGCCTTCTTTTACGTTCCATATCATCATCAAATTCTCTTTGTTTCCTTGCTTCCTCTCTTACCCTGTTTTCCTCTTTTTTCTTCATATCTCTTCTCTCATTTGCCCTTTGTAATTCCTCATCCTTTCGTCTCTGTATTATTTTTTCCCTTAACTTTTGTTCCTCTTCTTCCATTCTTTTTCTTTCTAGCCTTTCCTGCCCATTGATTGCTCTCTGTACATTATCGCGTTTTCTTTGCTCCTCTGCCCTGCCTTGTTTTCTCAATTGCTTGTCTTGATATAACTGCTCTCGTCTTTGCCTATCCTTCCTTTTCGATCCTTTGCCTTTCAATTGTTCCTCTCTTTCTTTATCCTTTTTGTCTTGCTCATCTTGATCTTCCCTTCACCTTACATCGTAGATGCCTTTAACAACGAGTTCAAGCAAAATCTGACCACCCATCCATTTGTTCGTTAAGAGCGCTAACTCATCAGTTTTATCTCTTTCTCCCTTCCATCTCTTTATTTCTCTTCCTATATCTAGAGATGTGCTTGCTCGATCACTTCTCTCTTTATCGATTCTCTCCTTGTCCCTTGGCACCTTACAGATTACATCTCTCTCAGTATTTTTCTCTGGACCCTCGTCACTGCTTTGCGTAGGTGACTCATATGCCGGGTTGCTGTACCCTGCTTTTGCTTTTAGCTCCCTTAATGGGTAGAGCCAATCGTCTTTCTTATTCTCATCTTTTATTTCAGCTGGGGCGGGGGAGCAGAGGGCTCCTCACCCCCTCTTTGCGCACATTGAGTATCCAATCTAAAGGAGGTGGCTCATCTCGCTCCTCCTGGTACATTTTCCAAAGCTCTACACTAGCTAGTCGCTTGTCTAGCTTTTTCCCCCTATATGCTGAATGCAAACATGTTGTCATATGCTGAAGAACTGCCCTCAATAGTGGCCCCCCTTGTGGCCACGGCATGAACATTTTATCCATGGTTCCTTTAACCCATTCCGCACTATACTGTCTAAGCTTGGGTGCATGTTTCGGCAATTGCTTGCAGAGATACACAAGTGGAGTAATATCCTCCATTCCCAACTCGTTACTCTTAACCTGTTTGACACTCGCTTGCTTTAATCACAGATTTAAAAAGTATGCGTCAGAAAAATAACACAATATGAGCGTTCACCACTCAAGGCAGGCTCCACTCCCTTTAATCACACTTTTTACTATAACGTGAGAATAAGAGTGTTATATATATATAGTGAATAGACATTGACTTGAGTGTGGCCAAGCAATAGAGGTACCCTGAGAGAGGCCACGATACATAGAGTACCCCCTGGCCTGCGTTTTAAAGTACCTATCAGAAGAAATTTGAGTGCTATACTGTCTGAGCTTGGGTGCATGTTTCGGCAATTGCTTGCAGAGATACACAAGTGGAGTAATATCCTCCATTCCCAACTCGTTACTCTTAACCTGTTTGACACTCGCTTGCTTTAATCACAGATTTAAAAAGTATGCGTCAGAAAAATAACACAATATGAGCGTTCACCACTCAAGGCAGGCTCCACTCCCTTTAATCACACTTTTTACTTTAATCTTGCTAAAAAACAACCACCAAGTTCAATTTAATACAATCAATTAGTTTTTCCACTTATGACATCATCATTTTCATAATCACATGAAACAACCAGACAAACTCAACCAATCACATATATTCTTTTCTACAGTCTTCTGTAAGATCTGTCTTGCCCTCTAAGATACACCATACAGAGTTCAAATTAACCTCTTTAGATTTGTCTTTAATCAAATCTGTCTTCTACGTCATCTGCTATGGGACTCTACACTAAAATTTCTTCTGATAGGTACTTTAAAACGCAGACCAGGGGGTACTCTATGTATCGTGGCCTCTCTCAGGGTACCTCTATTGCTTGGCCACACTCAAGTCAATGTCTATTCACTATATATATATAACACTCTTATTCTCACGTTATATTTATCCCGCCTCCCTGTGTTACTTACTTTTCCCTTCACTTACTTCTTTTCTTCACTCATCACCAATACATTTTAACAACTCTCTCCGTTTTTACTCACCACTCGCATTTTTGTCTTCCGACTCTTGGGATTGTACGCCTCTTTTACTGCCTCTTCAACCTTCTGTCTGATAAGCTTCTTGTAGACGGGGCAGAGGATTCTGTTGAAACCAGGGGACCCGTCACGCTGCGCTTGCAAGCTTTTTCAAATTACACTAACCATTATCTACAGGGAGCTTCATATCCTTTCAGCCGAATGGCAAAGGTCGTTCGATATTGCCGGGACTCTAAAGTTTACTTATGTTGATGGCTCTGAACCATCCTCTCCACTACCAAGTGAACTGGATAACCCAGCCCTTTAAGATGAGTAGAAATTACCCTGGAGATGGATGGGATGCAGATTTTTATTCATACATCAATAATCAATACGACTCAGGTAATTGGCAAACGGAAAATTGTTTTAATATCAATTTTCTAAAACAGTGAGTACAATGAACATCAATGAACTTGCTCGACTCTCTTACTCAATGGATTCTTAGTAAAAACTGAGATCTTACACACAAAACTCGTCATCAGTGACGATAACCTACGTTTTACTAACGTCATCCTACGTGGCAAACTACAAAACCCTATGAGAATGGGTGATTGGCTCTGAGTGAACATCTAAATATACAATCCATACTAGTCTAAAAAAGTCTAAAAAAGTGTGAGTATGTGATTGGTTACTTAACATCAGGTGGGGAAACTAACACGTACCCTAAAAATGACCACTATGAAAGTCACTAAATACATGACATCCCATTGGTTTACACAACTACAGGACCCCTAATTACACAGTCCTCGACAATTGGTTGGCACTCAAACCTCTGTCAGTACTTTTCCACCTACGTCTAGCAGCATGCAGGCTGGCCATCCAGGTGCTGGTGAGCTCGCCTCAACCATTGCTTCCCACCAATTAGCATATGAATCCATCATCACCTCAGTGGTCTACTGTCAATTAGGCTTTGAAGCTCGGTCTTGAAAGTGTTCTTAGCTCTGAGAAATTCAAGGAGTGAAAGCACACACTGCCCTCATGCATAGGTGTCACCATCTTGCTCATCCAACGTCATCCTTCCACGTGACTGGAGACCATGACATCAAGCTTCTAGTGTATTTAAAATACTATGTTTTAATAGACCTCTGACGTCGTCCTTGTTTTGATTATGCCTTCTGAACAGGAGTTCTGTTTTGATAAGACCTTGGCTTCATGGCTCATCCAACCCTGTCTGCTGAGATTCACTTTGTAATTCAATTGTTTTTTAACTCCGACATACTAGGCCTTCTTGCTACTGTCCAGCACTGCTATAATGCATAGTGGAACATCCACCCTTTACTTTTCCATATGCACATATATATATATATATACTGGCACTTGCCGTGATCTATTGACTATACAGTTAGCCTCAAGATTACTTTTTCTGCTTCAGTTTCTTTTGTACATGTGTAAAAAGACTTAATGTCTTCATCTGTTTCTGTGGCATAAGCTTCTTCACCTCGGTCTCGAGATGTCACTTATCCTCGGTACTTTCTTGATGCCTTATAGAATATCTTCATTCTCTTGTCTGTGCATCTCTTCTATTTACGTCAGCTCATCTCTGTGTGACATATGCTGGTAATGGTCGGTGACGTTACTACTCTTCTTAGCCGTTTTTGTGCTCTGCTTCTTCAGGAATCTCATTTAAACAACTATCATATTTCCTGGTCTGCAGGTATGGTTTCCTCAATGGGAACCTTGCCCCGAGGCTTCCCTTTGGCCTTTGTCATTCCAACTGTTCTGTGTATGTCACATACTCTGATTTCCAACATACAGGTAATATGGGAAGGACGGTTGAGGTGGGGGTACTTGGCTCCTCCTCTACACAGGGATGGGCTGTTGGGAGAGAGTGGTGAAACACATATTTGAGAGCGCTTACCCAATGTCAGAGCAGGGGTTCTGGTCCTCTGTCCTTCTGGTCTGAACAGGTCCAAATAGGATTTGTGCTTTTCTTCATCTGCCCTTTGCTTCAGACGCCTGGGAGAGAGATGCCCTTGATATATGAGTTAGGAAAGGAAAGAAAGGGACAGGGCTAAGCAGATGGGTGGAGTTAGGGACCTGTTATCAAGATCCACCTGCACGTGCTCCCCAAATGCAAAGGAAAAGACACTGGAGGGCTTCTTAACTGCTTAAGGGTGACAAAACAAGAAGGCACTAATAGATTAGCAATGATTGACAGGTGGCGGGAGTAAGGTCATATGATCAAGATCCATATGTACATGCTCGCCAACTGCCCAATCCAGTGGTTTCAAAATACTGCAATTAGAAAGGGCACTGGAAGAATACATGTCCCTACAGACCGCATAGACCGTATCCTCGGGGTACCAGAGGACAGGGTAACATTTACAAGCTCCCTGACCATGGTGCACAATTCCTTTTCTGGACACTTCCCCAATCGGAGTCCCTTCCTTTTCCCCTGGACCACCAACCACTACCCCAGTGAATTTCTGACCCTGCCTGACTACATGAAGATGGGTGGGTTTTAAAAAGCACTTTAATCTTAGGAGACCAAGATGGCCCTTAGGTCCAATGCCATGTTCGGGGGAATGCTTGTATCATGTTTAGTGAACACAGGAGACAATATATCAGTCCTGCACATGGATACCTTTTCTGATGTACCTATGTCCAGAGAGACAGTGAGAGGTGCAGTGTATCCAAAACTGTAATCATACACTCAGTCACAGAGCCCCTCACCATAACCTTGGAACCCATTTCTGACTAGAATGCTTTTCTTTTGAGCGCTACTCAACTAGTAGATCTGTTGGTTAGGGATTGTCTATCTAAGCTCAGTTACATTATATACTGCACACAAGACAGAGTGTTTTTGAGTGTGCTTTCTGCCAATACAGAGACAGTCCTTGCCATGCTCCAGGTAGTAACAGTGGAGATTTGGTGAAAGGGTAGGAGGGATGGATGGATAACTTAAAAGCAGCAATTGACACTGGGCCATTTCATTTCGGTTCACACATGATAAGGGGGTTGGGTACATCCACACAGACGAACATGTTCAAATTAAAGTAGGCCCATTTAAGAGACTGCTCGTATCCCTCAATACCCTTGAAGCCTGAGACTGAGTCAGGTATCACACCTTTTACTGAATCACTCCTGAGTCAGGGAATTATTGTCCCTACAAGTAGGCCATGCAACACTCCTGTATTGCCTGTGAAAAAGCCATGGAAGTCTACTTACCTTTTTTTCAAGATCTAAGCGCTATAAATGCTGTAGTGGACCCCTCTCACCTAGCTGTGCCCAACCTTGCAACTATTCTCTCATGCATACCCCCAATGCTACCCATTTAATGGTAGTAGATAATTTGCTCAGCATTCTTTTATGTTTCCATACATTAGGATGGTCAATACTCGTTTGCATTTTTGTTAAAGGGAGTCCAGTACACCTGGAAAGGATTACTCCAGGGTATTAAGAGTCTCTCATCCTTTTCTCACAACAGCTAAAATGGGACTTGGATGATATAAGGTTACATGGAACGTCTGTATTGATCCAGTATGCCCGGGGAATGCAACCTGTCGCTCTCCAGATTTTTGATCTATGACTAGCATGATTCATAACCATTGACTATGCCAACTAGGGTTGAAGAGAGTTGTCCAAAAGACCTTGAGAGCAAAAGGTTGCAGACCCCTGCAATACATGGATGAGCTATTGATGGTGTTGCCTGCTTCTGAAGCTTGCAAGCCAGATACATATGAACTACTGACAGCAATGATTTAGAAAGGGCATAAAGCATCCAAACAGAAGTTACAACTGAGCACACTACATTGGACATGCCGTTATGAAAGGATACCAATTGACATTGGACTCTTTAAAAAAAATGCTGTTTATAGGATTCCAAAACCTCAGACAGTCATACAGATAAGAGCATCTTTTAGGGTAATTTCTTACTACTGCAGACAATGGATTTTGTGTTCTCTTCAAAAGCACACTCGATTCAACATAGGGGAGCCCATGCAATGAACTCCGGAGGCAGTGGAGCCTTCACAAGAATATGTTTGGCTGAAGCTCCTGCCTTAGGACTTGCAGATTATAAAAAAAAGATTTAGCCTATGCTGCCATGAGAATGACGAGTTTGCTCTAGCAGTCCTTACCCAGAAACATGTTATTAATCATAGACCGATCTTTTACTACAGTAAAGAGCTGTCTCCCGTGCCTGCTCAAATGCCACTCTGCCTGAGATCTGTGGCTGCAGTGGCATAGGTGCTAGAACAGAGTAGAAACATTGTGTCTCCTTTAGAGGTATAAGTGCCCCAAACAAAGACACAGCACATGACTGTTTCTAAAGCAAGCAAATATGAGATTATTCTTTTGAATTCTTCTACTATCTCCCTGAACTGATGCACTGTGCTAAATCCTGTGTCCCTACTCCTTACGCCCTTAGAAGGAGAACCACATGATAGTACTTGAAATGATTGCATGGCCATCACAGACTGTTAATGTCACATGTTAATCTCACTGAATTACCCCATCCTGCTTTGCAGAGGACCCTGTACACCATCTGAGGGTGTGCATGCAAAATGAAGCTCCTTGAGCACACAGCACCCAGGAGTCTGTCTGCAAGTGTGGAAGCTGTCTGAAGCACCATGATTGGCTGCCCAGGAGCACAAGACTGTCTGGAGATTTGTTTTCAATAAAGTTTCTTTTTTCTTGCCACATGCTGCTTTGCCAGAGGGTACTGTGCACCATCAGAGGGTCCTGCTGGCAAAACGAAGCTCCCTGGGCCCACAACACCCCAGGCACTGCTTCCAAGTGTGGAATACATCTGGCTACCAGAGTGACATGTGACTGTCTGGAAGTTTGTGTTCAATAATGTATTTCACACACTTTCTTCACTGTCTTCATTTACCTTTTTCTTCTACTCTTCATCCTGCATAGTGACTTTGGTCCATTCTTCCTTCTAGTTACTCTTCTCCTTTCCGCCTCATAGCCATCGGCCACAACATGATGTACCATCTTCATCAATCTCTAGCCTCCACATCCTCGTCCTCCCTCTACACCCACCCCCTTAAATAAGAATCGTTTGTTGTCCCAGGATCTCCAACCTTGTCTGTCACCCTTGTCTACCTCAGAACACCTGCTCCTATTCCCCACCTCCTATCATTCTTTCACTTGGCCTGTGCAATGCACAATCATTCTGCAACACGTCTCCCTACTTCACTGACCACTTTGATGCTTATCACCCTCAACGTTTACGTCTTGCTATCACAGAAACCTGAATCTTTACTTGTGATTCTACTAAACTTGCAGTTCTCATCACTGACTCTGCTACCTTCTCTCACTTTCCCCGACTAGTTGGGAAGTGCAGCGGTGTGGGTCTCCTTATCAATAGGGGCCTCCTCATTGGCCCTCTGCCCCGTCTGACATCAACTCTTCCTCTTTTGAATATATGACTGTTGAACTCCTTCTTCTTACTCCTTTCAATGTTCTGTCCATCTATCGACCTCATGGTCCTCTCAACTCTATCCTTGAGCTGATTCTTCTCCTTGAGTCACTTCCTACTGACATCCCCATCATCATGATGAAGGACTTTGACCACCCCAAGGCCTCTGCACCCACCTGCCTTGATGTTAACTCCTTCCTTTATGACCTCGCCCCCAACTCTCTCCACAACCAGCCCACTCACTCTGGTAGGAACTCTATTGACCCTTTCTTTCTCCATAATTAATTCTCCTTGTCTAATGTCTCCATTGAGCCCTCTTCCTCTGATCACTCTATTGCTCACTTGAAACCTCTCAGTCCTTCTTACTCCTCATCTCCCCTCTTGAAGGACTAAGAGGAAAGTCATTCAGGTATTTCATGTCCCATATATGGATGATGTAAAGACCTATCTCCTGTCTCATTGCCCTATTCATTCCGCTTTCACTGACCGTGCTTTCACTGACTTTCACTATGCACTTATGAGTCCATTGGACCAACACTAGCCTGTTCGCACATTCATACCTTTCCATCCCCATACTCAGCTGTGTATCAGCTCTGAAATGCAGACCCTCAAAAGAAACATGTGCTGTGACCTACGACACTTGTGCAAATTACAGACTCCTACAAAACTCTTACCCTACAAAAATTCCTCCACACTGGAATCGCACAGCCTCCTCGGGCCATGTTGCCTGATAAATCAGCCAAACTTACAAGACCACTTAGAGGAATGGGCCGGTCCTTTTCTTGCTTTGAAGCTAATCAGTTTCAGCCCATTTTGAAGCTAAGCAGGGTCAGTACCGGTTACTGCATGGATGGGGGATCGAATGGGCATCTGAATTATTTACTTTATTTAAACCGTGCTACTCTCAGTCCTTGAAGGTTTTGGTGAATTGCATTCTGGTATTTGTATTCTCACAGTCAATAATACATTTTTACAGAAATAGTGCAGTAACTAGGGCGAACCCTGCTTAGTTTCAAGGTGAGGCAGGGGACAGCCCATTAAGGCCTTGTTGCCTAATATGTGCCCCCCCCCCCGTTAGAAGAACACTTAGAGAAACATGGCTTAAGGGGGCTGAATCCTTCTTTGCTGTGAAACTAAGCTGGGTCAGTCCTGGTTACTGCATGGATGGCAGACAGTCCACGGTCCTGAATGCCATGTGTTTTCTTAGTTTTAAATATCTCATAACACACAACATCTGCATTTTTATAAATAGAAAAACTGAAATTTAAAAAATCCCATTTATGGTGCACACTGCCATCAGAGAACCACCTTAAGGAGTTTTAGACGCAGAACCTAATCATTATACTACAATGATGTCATTATTTGGATTTTCACAAGTTTCATAACTAGACTTTTATCAATGAACATATTAAATTATAGGCTAAGTATGGAATGTATGCCTCATGGAGCACCAAGTCATTGTGGCCCTCTGGTTAAATGCTGGACCTTGAACTCTGGCAGACCAGTGTTCAGGGCTGTATGTTTTTTTAAATTAAATAATTTGATTTAATTAAAAGAAAAGCAATGCAAGTGGGAGGTGGCGAGGTTTGTTGTAGTGCAGTCCTGTGATCTTATTTAGCATGAGGACATTTAGACGTGGGTGCAATGTCAGCCATGTCCAAACATCCCTCTCTCCAAAATAACGGCACCGGAATGGCTTTTGCGCTGAAAAGGGCATGCCGAAATGGGTGCTGCGGCGGAATGTCTGTGCCAAATAGGCCGGCACCAAAATGAATGCTGCTTAACCAAGATGTGTGCGCCATGGGTATAATCTCACTGCGCATTGCCTAAAAACATTTTGAGTTCTCAGAGTTTTAAATATCTCATAACACACCGCATCTGCAATATTTGTTTTGAACCGTGATACTGTCAGTCCTTGAAAGTTTTGCACTGAGAGACAATTTTTTTGCCTTTTGCTGAATTGCATTCTGGTATTTGGAGCCTTACAATCAAGATGGGGGGGCGGAATAATGCCACAATTGTACATGTTTTGCCTAACATAGTTCTATAAGGATTTACATATTTGAATGACACTATGGTAAGTTTACTTTTCAAGTTAGCTTTATAAAGCAGAGTATTGTTGAAAGCCAGACATGGGGGTGAAGAGGGGAAATGATGAGAGGGCAAGTAAGTCATGAGTATTTGCCCACGATGTGGCAAGAGTGTTTGCAATCCTGAACACTGGTGCAGTTATTTTCCCCTAATTGTGGGTGCTTTTAAGGGAACAAGTAAAGGACACATGTGACTGAAGAGCGTAACTTTTTTTCAGAGGGCGGACGCAACCCCTTGGGTTTCTTTTTTTGTTTGGCTAGCTTGCTCAAGTATTTGGCTCCAGTATTTTACTCAGGTTGTGATGTTCCCAGTGCAAACGCTTACTCTCAAGGCCAGAAGCACTTGTTTTGTGTTGGGATTAAGTTTTCCAGGGAATATTTCATAACAGATTGCTGGGTTTTAAAAATGAGCACTTTATATACTTTGCCAGCATGTTTTTTGGAACATTTCCTCTCAGGTTATTTTTCTCATGTTCATTACTTTTTTTTAAAGTTCAATGCTATTTCTTATTGCGCACTTTCGTCTAAGGAGTAGGTCTGCATTATTAATGTTAATTATGTATGGAATAACAAAACCCTTGTAATTCAAGGAAAAAACTTTAGATACAGGGATGTTAAGGTGAGAACTTAATGCAACAAAACCCCTGAAATTCAGCTAAAGCCAACTTAACTTCACGCCCCCTGTTGCACAGCCTATGACCACAATGATGACATCACAGATCACATCACTGATGACATCACTAATTACATGTTGCATGAGAACACCGATGACATTACAAATCACATCACTGATGCCATCTCGGGTGACAACTCTAACTACATGACAACAATAACTCTGGCCTTAAGCATGGCCTTCAGCCATGGTCAGTGTACAGGGCCAAATATAGTTTAACACATGAATGGGTGCTAGTCATGGCCTTCAGTTATGGATTGTGGTGACAATCTTCATCCATGTGTACTGAACACTTTACAACACTAACAGTCTACCAACCATAGAGGTTGGCCTTTACCAGTGCTACAGCTTTCAACTGTGTCCACTGTATATTATATACACTGGCCAGGCACTAACCATGGACATTAGCACAATAAAGGCAAGTGACCACTATGTTTGACGGTGCCCACTATATATTCTAACATATAAATGGGCCACTAGCCATGGCCTTTGACCTTGAGCAGTCTGTACATCTTTTAGCCATGTCCACCAAATATTTTACAATAATAAAATGCAATAAACCATGCCTTTCGGCCGTGCCCACTGTGTATTATACAATACTAACCAGTCACTAGCATGGTCTTCAACACAATACAAGCCTGTGGCCTCAGTTTTGAGCTATGTAGAAGGTATATTCTAACATATTAATGGGCACTAGCTATGGTGCTATGGCCACTGACTAGAGCTTTGATATTTGAAAACAGTGATGGGCTACTAGGCATGGCTTTTAACCATGCACATTGGTATTTAGAACAGTAACCAATCACTAGCTATAGCTATGGTCTTCGGTACTACTAGTGTCCTGTGTCCCCAGTCCACAGCCTATATTGTTATTAAGGTGATCAAGCTTTTCATGAGCTTTATAAATGATGTCATGTACATTTATGATGTAATCAGTTATATTCAATGTAATTAGTATTGTCATCAGTGATGTGATATCATCATTGTGGTAATTGGAATTGGTTATTTATAACACACTTGATACCCAGAGGTTTCTAAGCGCAGACCCGGGGATCGAACCTGTGTTGCTCTGCGTCATTTTGCTTCCAAGATGTGCGTGTTGCTCATGAGCTATCCTCCCTCATAGGCTGCACAACAGGGGGTGCAAAGTTAAGGTGGCTTAGCTGAATTTCTGGTGTTTTCGCCTTAACATCCCTGCAACTAATGTTTTTTTCCTTGAATCTCCTAGATAAGTGTGCATCTGAGCTTCATGTAATGCATACAAAACATGTGATTACTAGCAGGTGCATGCTGAAGATCAAAATTGGAAACAAAATGATAAATCATAATTGTTGGGTTATTTTTATATCTGTAATGACATTTTACATTGATTTGCTATTACTTTGAATCTTATTAATAACAAAGTCTGGTCCAGGATAGGGGGAGACCCAATCAACTTCAATCTATATTTATCAAAATCAAAATGTGTCTGTTTGTGGTGGGATTTGTGCGAAGCGTTGTTCCACACTATTCCACACCGTTTCACCAATCTGCATCACATTTTGCATAGTTACCTGTTAGGACCCTACAGATATTACTGCTTACTTGTCATTTGGACACTCAACCCTGTTCCCTGGATTTCAGCACAAGTCTATATTTGTTTGTGGGTTTGCGGCTTGGCGAAGCATTGTTCCTTATACAATACCACAATGTTTCACTAATCTGCACCAACATTTGCATAGTAACCTGTTAGGACCCTCTAGTCATTACTGGCTACATGACATTTGGACACCCCACCCAGTTCCCCGGATTTCAGCACAAGTCAAAATGTGTTTGTGGGTTTGTGGCTTGGCAAAGCATTGTTCCTTATACAATTCCACATTGTTTCACCAATCTGCACCAAATTGTGCATAGCTACCTGTTAGGACTCTCCAGACATTAATAGTTGCATGACATTTGTACACCCCACCCCTTTACCCAGATTTCAGCACCTTCACACATGAGACAGTTTGCGGGTCATGGAGTTCTGACGCTTCAGCGAAGGTGGCATTCCCGACCAGACAGGGACCAGGGAGGAATGAAGCAAAACTCAATGAAACAGGATGCACCAGCATCCTGTTCCGCCAATTCCGCCAATGCTGAAGCCCAAAGAAGGGAGAGGCAATGCGGAACAGACCGTGCAGACCACAGCAAAAGCAAGCACGTGGATCTCAATGGGCCAGAGGTACCACCTCCACTACAGAGCAGTGCTGCTGTACTAAAGGTATGGTGCAGCATCTGAGGAGCAGCCTGAGGGTGGTGAGGCAGCAACCAAGTCCACTGGGTTCAGTGTACAAGGAGGTGATAAAAGCAACAGACCGCACTGGGCTGAGCAAGCCCAAATCCCACATGAGGCTAATGACCTGAACGCCCCAGGAGGGGATGATAGAAGGAACCACACAAACTGGCTAAATAAGCCAAAACTCATGAATGATTGAGAAGCCAACTACCTCATGAGAGAAGCACCCACACAAACCGGACTGTCCAGGCCCATTGGCCACATGGGGCTAACAATCCAAATACCCCAGGGTAGGAGAGAAGAGTAACAACACAAAAACGACAGAGCAGGCCTGTTATCCATGCTGGAATGAGAGTATGTATATCCCAGGTGGGGAATAGAAAATCAATATCCACCAGAATATAGCCGCCCTGTGGAGCATAACACGTCTACCCCACGAGTGGGCAATAGAAAGGAGAAAGCAATCAGAGTGGAAGACACTTGGGGCCTACCCGAGGCTACAATTGTGAAGAAACCAGGAGTAACAGCGAGTTAACCTATAGGTACTGACCTACCTAGGTCAGGATAACCCATCCCAGGAGAAGGGATAAAACAGAGACTATGTGGACTACATGATGAGGGCATTATTTAAACCACAGAACCCTTGAAACACATTTATTTTCCTTTGTTTGAACCATTGCTCAAAATCAAGAACCGAAGAGACTGCAAGAGCTCTTTGTTGGGGTTCAGGAAACCAACTGCCAGCAAAGACGAGTAACCCAATATTAAATTGAAGCTTAGATTCCTTTATTAATTTCATGGTGGCAGGCTAGATGGTATGTTAGAATAGATTTGGACAGAGGACTGTGTTTATTTGTGAAACATTGATTGATTGATTGATATTTTATTTCTATTGTGCTCGTACACAAGTGTTTCAGAGTGCAACAAGACAAGGGAGGAAAACAGGGGAGAACAAAACAGCGATCTTACTAGGCCCAGTGACATTGAGAACGCGCAAGTGCATGGGAGAGGGGGAGGGGAAAAGTGCATGGAAGGGGGGAGAGGTGGAAAGTGCGAAGCAGAGGAGAAACATAAATAACAATAAATAAATAATAAAGGCAACAAACAGTGGTAATGCAGCCAGCAATTTGCAAGTGCTAGGTTTAAGGCAGCAGACAGGGTAGGTCTGATAAGTGCAGGAAGAAAAAGGGGGGGCTGTATGGGTACAGATACAGACCCCAGTGCAAGGGGTGGCCCGGAGGCATTGCGAGAGGGTGACAGGATGAGCAGGTACCTGGGTCCAGAAGACAGAGGGTGACCAGGTGCACGGTACCAAGAGAGAACAGATCAGCAGGGGAGAGGGGGAGCAAAGGCAGAAGAAAAGAGGAAGGTCTTGAGGTGCTTCCGGAACTGGAGATGGTTCTCCTCAAGTTTTAGAGTGGCAGGGAGGCTGTTCCAGAGGGAGGCCCCAGCCGAAGACAAAGATCTACCCCCAGCTCGTTTCTTAGAAAAACGACTGACCCTGAGTGAGTTGGAGGTAGAGGAGCGAAGAGCTCGAGAGGGGAGGTATTTGCGGAGGGATAGCTGACGGTATTTTGGACCCAGGCCCCAGAAAGCCTTGTGGACAATGCAGAGGGTTTTGAATTTAATCCTTGCAACCACTGGGAGCCAGTGAAGAGATTTCAGAGCTGGAGAGATACAATCCCAGGGCTTGAGGCCAAGGACAAGTCTCGCAGTCCTGTTCTGGATTAGTTGCAGAGGGCGGAGAGTAGAGGCAGGTAGATTTAGAAAGAGGCTGTTACAATAGTCCAAGCTAGAGAGAACCAGAGCTTGAGATACCATGAGCTTCTGGGGGATGGATAGGAAAGGCAGAGTACCTCTGAGGAGGTGCAGTCGGAAATTTGACTTTTTAGAGACCTCAGAGATGTGGGCGGAGAAGGAAAGGGTGGAGTCAAAGATGACCCTGAGGTTCTTAGCCTCACAGGTGGGGGTAGGAGGAAGGCCAAGGGAGGCCGGCCAGAGAGTGAAGGGAAAGGATGGTGAAGGTGTGCCGATGAGGAGGATCTCCGTCTTGCTGGCATTCAGACAAAGATCATTGGCGGCACACCAATCTTGAATGGCAGTTAGGCAATCAGAGATGAGAGAGGGATAGGAGGTGGCAGAGGGCAACTTCAAAATGAATTGAATGTCATCAGCGTAGCACTGGAAATTTGAGCATAAAAAGGCAATGCAGTGGGCGAGAGTTGCCAGGTATTGGTTGAAAAGCCAGGGCGAGAGGTTAGACCCCTGGGGAACACCACAGGTAGAGAGGAAGATAGATGAAAGGAAGGGCCCAAATTGGACCTGGGAGGGTCGATCTGAGAGGAAAGAGGTCAGCCAGGCCAGAGCCTGATCAGTGATACCCAGGTTTTCACGGAGATGGTTGAGCAGTATGGTATGGTTGACCGCGTCGAAGGCAGAAGAGAGATCGAGGAGGATGAGGACAGAGGGAATGTTAGAGTCAAGGTTGGTGAGCAGATCTTCACAGATGTTTAGGAGAGCAATTTCCGTGCTTCTGGCAGCTCTGCAGCCAGACTGGTGGTCATGGAGACAGCCAACAGAATTGGAATGAAGGTTAAGCTGAGAGATGGCCAACTTTTCCAGGAGTTTGCCAAGAAAGGGAGTAATGGAAATTGGGCGATAGTTAGCTGGACAAGAAGGATCAGCTGTGGGTTTCTTGAGAAGAGGATGCACAAAGGAGTGCTTCAGAGGGGAGGGGAAGGATCCAGAGGCAAAGGAGTGGTTGCAAAAATCAGCAAGGGCCGGAGCGAGGGTGTCAATGTGGTCCTTGATGGTTTTAGAGGAACAGGGATGAACCTGTTTTGAAGAGGCTTTCATAGATCGGACTTGTCTAGCAACCTTGTCAGGGATGAAAAGAGGAAAGGACGAGAAGGATGGTGGGAGGGTGGCTAAAGGAGGGTCAGCAAGCACAGATGGAGAGGGAAGAGGAGGAGTGTGGGTGGAGAGGGTGGACAGGATGTCCTGGGTTTTTGAAATGAAGTGAGAGGCAAGGGCATTGCAAAGAGCCTGGGAGGCAACAGGAGGGGTAGAGACTGCAGCAGTGTTGGCCAGCTCCTTGCAGATTTTAAAGAGTTCGGCCGAGTTGTTAGATGCCGCAGAGACACAAGCTTGAATGTGGACTCTCTTCTTGGTGAGGATAGAGAGTCGGTATTGCCTTTGTTGCAGGCGACAGGCAAGTTTGTCAGAGGATGAACAGGAAGTCCTCCATTTCCTCTCAGCTGCCCTACACTTACGTTTAAGTGTTGCTAGGTCAGAGTCATACCAGGAATTGCACTTGGCTTTGGACTTCAAACGGATCCTCATGACAGGGGCAAGAACATCAAGCATATCAGAAAATGAAGAGTAGAGCAGAGACAAGGCTGTAACAGGATGAGAGACAGCCAAAGGTGGAGGGGGGGAGAGAAAGTGGTGGCAAAAGCCTCAACTGACATACGCTTCATGGGCCGGATGTCCGAGAAGGTAAGTGGCAGTTTTGGGGTAGACTTGGCTTGGGGGGAAGAGAGGGAGAGATGAGATGAGAGGAGGGAGTGATCGCTCCAGGAGAGAGGAGTGGTCAGAGGGATGGGGAGGGGGAGGTCAGAGGAGATCAAGACATCGAGTGTGTGCCCTGCAGAGTGAGTCGGGCCAGAGGGGAGGATGGACAGGGAGAGGGAGTCACAGATGTCACGGAAGAGTACAGAGGAGGAGCAAGGAGAGTCTAAATGTATATTTAGGTCACCGAGGAGGAGGAGTTGAGTGGTAGAGGCCAGGAGGGAGGAGGAGAGGTCTGCCCACTCAGAGAGAAATGAGGTGATTTGACCAGGAGGCCGGTAGATGGTAACCACAGTAAGAGAATGGGTAGGCGAGAGAGAAAACCCACAGGCAAGGCATTCAAACATCCTGACAAGCACCTGTTTGCTGTTTTCTAGCATAGGGAATCCATGTTATGTTATGTTACTTGCCATTCATATAGCGCCTTATGTATCACTGGTATGACCTGAAAGCGCTGATAGGTTGAACGCCCTCAGGAACCGTAGTTCAAGTCAGTAGAGAGAGAGAGTGTGTATGGTGTGTGGGTGCACCGGATATGTGTGCAGCTGGTGCAGTTGTTGGATGATAGCTTCTTCCTAGAGATACGTGTGGTGCTGAGGAAATCAGTAAGATGTGTTCAGTCTGGTGGGTGGACACCCAGACTGGGTTCTGCCTGCGTTAGGCCTGAGGAACGCCTATGTGAACAGCTGGCCGGAAAGTGCTCAGCTAACTGCGTTTTATTAGGCTGATGAGGTGTTCATGGGGTTGTGTTCGTATGTGAACAGCTAGGCCAAATTATCAGAGGTATAGCTGTATTCTAGTTGAATGATGGTGTATAGTACAGAGTAAGCGTAGTGGTGTGATATGGTGGTTATCAGTAAAAACGCCTGAGACCAGGCACATGAGCAGGACGGTGGGAACGTACATAGTGACATACAGATATACAGCGACAGGGTGGATACAGGAATATATGGGATACAGATATATATGGGGATACAGATAGATAGCATATATAGGGGATACAAATATATGGCACAACATGGGGAACAGGTGTACTGTGATACAACGTGTGGGCACTTACAGCTGGTTCCACTCATTCCATTCTGCCCCATTCATTCAGTCTACTTCGTCCATTTTCGGCTTTGTCTACTCAATCAGGCTAGTGTTCACAATTCTAGGTAGGAGAGGCACAGCTAACATTCACAATTCTGTGTGGGTCTGGCGTAGGCTAATGTCCACAATTCTAAATAGGTGAAGCATTGCCAACATTCACAATTCTGTGTGGCTTTGGCGCAGGCTAATGTCCACAATTCTAAGTAGGTGAAGCATTGCTAACAATCACAATTCTGTGTGGGTCTGGGGTAGGCTAATGTTAATGTTAAAAGACACCTGCACCGTGCACCATCATCACCAGAGTGGTCCCCTGGCACTGTGGTGGCTCCAAAAGGGAGGGGGAGGTGAGTCAGTGGGAACGCGCAGGAAAAGTGCAAGAGCAGCGATGTGCCGCTGGCAGCCTCAGCTCGGTTAACACTGTTGGCGTGAATGTCATTGCATTTCTATCTAGATTCGGTATTGGCTAGCACTCTAGTCCCATCATAGAGATAGGGACTAGAGGAGGTTTTCTCAGTTTCTTTAATACACATTTGTACAACACGTGTCCTCTTGTGTGTCTCCTATGTCTGCCTTAATACACTTTTGCTGAATTAAAGGAATCGGTTCCTTGTCCTGATGAGACAACCTCTAAATAAATGGAGAAAACTGCAGTAAGTATGAAATCTCACTAAGACCTATAGACCTTCAAAAAGGAATACAATGCAGGTGATTGAGTTGACCTCTATTTTTTCCAAAGGAACCAATTTTAAAGAGCACACATTCCTCCCTTACGTGGTGAGAAACTTTCAGGATCATAGTTAAGATCTCTCCCATTGTCTACAAAATCAAAATGTAAAAAATATACAAAAAGAGGTACGCTGGATACATTTCAACCAGCTGAAGACCTGTCATTCTGACCCTCCCATAATCAATTTGAGGAATCAGTTCCCTCTATATGATGACCTCTGTGTTAAGAAGGTAAATATAGATGTTCAGTTGAAAGGATGAATTGTTGCGTAATGATTACTCAATGGACATTAATGTTTTAGCCATTCTTGTTAGCAGTGATGGGGAGTAAAGGGTAGAATATGTTGTAATACGGAATATGCAATCTTACAATTTTGTGAACATGTTATACTAAACCAGCCTTTCTACCCCTGTATCTTAGTTAAATAACTTGAAGTAATTTCCAGTATGGATTTACAGAAACAAGGAGGGAAAGGTGAAAATCCCTCACACCAACAAGGAGGCAAAGAGGAGATAAGGATTCCAACAACATCCTCACCCAAGAAGATAAAAGGAGTCTTGACATGAGATATTGCTGATGGTTGAGAGTGCCAATCAAGGCTAACACATAGAAATCAAAATGTCCCTTCTGAACTAATGTGGAATTCAAGTTGGAGCAAGAACAGTTTTAAAATGTCTATAAAAACAACAAACCCTGCACCCATGTCCTTCCCCTTGAGATATTGGTCCCAGGGATAGAGGTATGTAAGAGAAATAAAAGAGAAATGATGGCTGCTTCAATCTAAATTGAAGAGGAACTGGAATAATGCCTCACTTCATTCATGGCCTGTGTTTTTCTTCATCTACCACAAGAAGGGTAAACTTGTCGGATGCCGGCAGTTTACCAGTCAAGAGTCAACAAACTTGTATTCGATTTAAAATCTTCAAGTGAATACATAAATAACATTCCTAAAATTATAATTTGGAAAGTCATATATAAACTGTATGCAGTTCGAAAACAGATGAGAACCCTGTTTGCAGCCTCCAACAAATAATGCAATGTCCTTATACTCAATTGACAATAGGATTCAATAGCTTCTTCCTTAAAAGCCAGAATTTGTGAGTGTACCCAGCGGTGACAAAAACAATGTGGGATTGTAAGCTCTGCCGCAAAAACATTATAGCTGATCCAGTGTCCCTTATCCCTGCCTCCTTCAGTATCGGCTTCAGGTACATTCACAGAAGGTGCTTCATTTTTACACAGATCAGCATGAAATGCAACATTGACTCTCTTGCTGCCTTGCACATCACACATTAATCCAATTTCGAGTCTTTCCAAGATTGTCTGAAGGTGGTCATAGGGGGAATCCCTAATTTCACTTGCATATATAAGGACATTTCAAACGGTGGTGTGATTAGGTCGAGGTAGGGCTTTCTGCCAGGTATACTAAGTTCAAGGTATCCAGGCCCTAGTTTTAGCTTCATGGCACCCGTCACCAGCTTGTCCCTTGCTCGTTGAACCACTGCGTTCCTTATTTTTTTCCTTGTTCCATTGGGTTGATTTTGGGGGTTTTCCAAAGATTGCCTCCCCCTACATTGTGGAGAGTCTCTTTGACATGTCAAAGCCAGTCAATTGAATTCCCTCCATCCATGAACATTAGATAACATAGAGCATATCTGTATGTTTACAGGCCTTCCAGGTAGTTTACCTGCTTACCTGAGGGATATTACCAGACAAATTACACAGATTTGCCACACGCCACAAACATTTCTATGCACTACATAAGCAAAACAAACAAAAAAACTTTCAAATCCTAAGTACTGGGTTTTCATTAACTTTAAGTTATTGCTTCCTGGCACACATGAAGAAAAGAAAATGCATATTAGAACATTAACACGTTCATCATCAAAAGAAATATATGAGAAATGTTACTTAGCACAGAGCACTTAGGTTTCATAATTTAAAGGGACTACACATGTAACAGTACATGTAATTCTACTTATAAAAGTAAACTCATTCATATGTCTGCTTAAACACTGTATTTGAAAAGGAGCACACATGTATCTAAATATGAAAAAATTAAATGCATGACATTGTTTAAATTGTAATGTGATTCTTATTCAGGATATGTTGAACAAGAAGGAGAGAAATCACTGTAGTGTATTTACGAAGGATGGCTTGTGTACCATCAAAATGACAGAAGTGAACAACCCTTTGATGTATAGGAAATCATTGGTTTTCCAATGTGGCATTCCCCATATTAACCTTCTAGGAAACATGACCACAAGCAGAACTCATGGGCAACGAAGCCTTGCTTTGGGGGTGGTTTTATGACCTCAGATATTAGCTCATATCATGACAAAAAAGACATATACAATTAAAATTCATTAAAGAAACTATAAAATGTTCTATGCAGGTGATCTGTAGAACAAGTATGGGTGACGGGATGATCACCCCCCCAAATTCAAGAGGATATTCTCAATAAATTCATTCAATTGCATTCAAGCAAATGCACAATAGTATTATGATCTGATAGGAATCAGGACTCACTGCATGGTTAGAGTTCTGTTTTCCAAATTCCACAGGTTAAAAGAAACAATATTACACTTAAAATGTTTACTTTGAACCAGGTCTTCCAATTATCTCCAAATGGAGCGGTGAAGGGCTCAGCAGCAAACAAAAGAATCCCCTGTCAGTGGATCCTTATTTACAGGTAAGCTCAGACATGTTTCCATGTCTCAAATCTCACATTTAGAATTAAAATGGCATTTAAGATCTAAAAGACTGTTTCAATGCAACTTATAACAATATGACACTGGATAGAAATGAAAGATCATTGCATCCATGAGATTTTCCTCTACAGAATGAGTCAGATGAATGTTTATTAAAAAAAATGATAATAGTTAATAATTCCGTCAAAGATAATCACAAACATTCATGTCATGTATCCCGGCATACCAGGGGCCCATGGGAATCTAGAAATTCATATTTCATAAATGTGTCATGTTGCTACAATAAAATATGGAATACACTCTAACTTGGAATTCAAAAGTGTCCAAAGCATGCAGACCCTACATTCCCATATATAGAAATATAATCAACTTATGAAGACTGAGCAGTGTATGCTCTATGAGTGACTGCCCATGGAAAGCCAATGGAAATACTTGACCAATCCAAAAGTGTTAGGTGACAATGACATTGTGTGGGAATAAAGTCAATTATAAAAGTAGAAACACACAGGAAATGAAAAAGTGCTGCCACTGAAGTATGCAGAGAAGAACACCTGTTTCACATGGATGAAACGTGAACTTGTGACTTATCCACATGGAAACCAGTACCTGCTTTACCAGATGAGGGAGAAGAGACTAGAAGGGGCCTGCTGACTGGGAATTCCCTAGAAAAACTTGAGGGTCACTCTGGCTCAGTACCTTGATGAAATATTCTAAAGTGAGCATGAAAACTACCCAATTTATTTTTATGAAGGTCCTGTAGAACCATGTCTCTGCTAAGTTCCAGGAGTGGGGGGACTGGAGAGATAATTGCTGCTGGTGGCTCATTCTAAATGGAATACTTGAATATTTATAATTATGAGCCAAGTTAGATTTAATTCTTGTAGGAAACATAGCATTTTTTCTGTGCAGAGAGCACCAGGACTGATACATAATTTCTAACAGGAGAAGAATAGGATACTGTAGTTTGCTAGTGTGAATTATATCCTGCTTTTTAAAATATTTAATTATATACTGCTTTTTTAGCATATTCAAAACCAAGATAAGATTAAGTTAAACTGTAAACTACTAGCATTTCAGCGCAGGGGGCCCAGTCGCTTACAACCAAAGCCAAGAAAATTGAAACTGTGTGTTTTCAAAGGATTGGTCAATATCTGGGTTTGTGGACTGGTGGCTAACACTCTATACCATGACAGAGAATGTATAAATGAACACCTGTGAAAGCCATTTTAAAAGACAGATTGTGATGCAAGGGATTTTAGCATTTCTGTTTACATAGAAAAGATGCACTTCCAAATGATCGTGTGTTGGACTGAGAGGAACTCTAACTAATCACATTCAAATAATGTATTGCTATTGGGGGAGGCATAGTTGTTTTCCTTCCAGAAAGTAAGACTCTGGGGTGGAAACATAGAGTAGATACATCAATGTTTTCTGTGTTCTAAATTGATAACACAGAATGAGTATTCCATTTACATGCATAGGCTAGAAACCAACAACAACATATTGCACATGGAAACATATTGCTAGTGAACTATATATATATATATATGGACAATGCATCTGTTTGTGTGACCTTTCCATGATACCAATACCTGTTTTTGATGCAGGAGAAATTAAAATAAATGTTTCTGAAAAGCTTCCGATATGGAAATGTGAATTCCATTGTGTTGCTTTGAAATTTAGATTATTCTATAAGAAATGGCTCAGAAACATAAGAAGTGGATTTATGGTGTGCTTTACTTACAGTGAGATTGTCAAATTCAAGCCAATTCGTGTTGTTGTCAATGAGCTGTAAATATGTCAGCATTTCATTGTGGTTACTTGGACAGCATAAGGTTAGGGAACCACCTTTCAAGTGATTTTATTTAAATCAAATCACATTCTTATTCCTAATACAGACTGTTTCTTGCCCCATAATTTTGAAGTAGGGTTTTATATAAGGGGGACATTACATTAGGGGATGTGCCTTAGTGATATCTATAATTAAATCCTAAAAATATCTGTCAGATTGGACCTACAATCTAATGCTAATGCAATTCCTGTTGTAGGTGGCCTTAACATCTGGCTATATCTGGCCCATTACTCAATTAATTTTATTGTTCATCTAGTATGATGGCAATTACCTCATTTTCATTATGAACATCGAAGTACATCGCATTAGGGTGAAATTGGTAGTGCAGAGTAATTTACACAACAGGTCTCACAGTTGTATGTTAACTGGGCAGAGAGCGTAAAAAAGGCATAGTTTTAAGAAATAAGCCCAATGGATCCTGTTAGGGGTTCAGTCAAATGATGAATTACTGAGTTATTAGAAATGCCAACTGTTCCTACTGTTTCAGAAGACAGAAGGTATCTTTAAAATCTTTGGCCGTTAAGTCAGATTGATTTGAACATGTACCTACAAAGCATTTGACTTATTCACTATTAATCTTACAATGTATATAGGGACCATTATGGTCAAAGGGTATTAATACTGTCCTTTTAGTCTGGAGCCTATAAATGATGATGCTACACTTAAGGCTCTCCATGGCCTGAAATCTGCCTTTCCCCTGGATGCTGTACCTCTCTGTATCTTGAAAGCCCTCCTGCAGAGGGACATTGGCATGTTTACAGCAGCTCTACAGCACTAAACTACTATGGGTAAAGTTTCTGCCAATCTGAAACATGCAGCGGTCACAACCCTCTTAAAAAGAATCTAATCTGGATCCATGGCTGGTGGCCAACTGTAGGTTCATTTCCCTTCTCTCAGCCATGAGGAAACTGATGGAAGCTGTGATCACTCCACAACTTTCCAAATTCCTGGAATAAAATGAATGTCTGCACTATTTTCAATCTGGTTTTTGACCTACAATGGGTACAGAATCAGTTATGATTTCACTGCTAGTTGATTTAGCCTTGCTCCTGGACCGCAGATAGGCCGGAGTGCTAATTCTCCTTGACCTCTCTATGGGATTTGATACGTGGACCATGACATCTTACTGACCCAGCAAGAACAAGCGGGTGTTGCTGGGCCTCTTCTGGCATGGTTCGAGTCTTTTCTTGAAGGGTGCTCCCAGACTGTCGCCTTTCAATTCTGCCATTCTTCTACTTTGGAACTGACTTGTGGAGTTCCACATGGTTCAGCTCTGTTCCCCCTTCCATTTAATTTATATGTGCGTCTACTAGCTGATCTTATTGCTGAGTCTGGAGTCCTTTTTTATACTTCTGCCGACGACACACAGTTAGTGTTTCGGCTGCACTCCATCAAACAGACACCCCACCGGAATACTCAGTGACTGCCTGGATGAAATAGGGAGTTGGATTTGGTAAACTGGCTAAAACTGAATGGAAACAAAACAGAGATCCTGGTGTTCAGGGCCCAAATGGCAGATAACCTCTGGATCTCACTGTACTGGCCTGACTCGTTGGGACCTTGCTCTGTGGCCTGTGCATCAGTAAAAAGCCGCAGGGTGTAGCTCCGGCCCATTGGCTCACGAGAGGCGCATATTTCTGCCATGTGTACTGCAAGGTTCCCCTACTATCCCCAACCAGTTGAACAATACTGGTAACATCAACTATAATGGGGTCACTGGACTACTCTAACAGGATATATCGCGGACAACCCAAATATCAGATCCAGTGTATACAGGTGCTCCAGAATTCAGCAGGAAGACTGGCCCTTAAGGTGCTGCATCAGCTCCTTTGCATTGCCTGCACTGGTGGCAACACAGAACGAGTTTAAGATACCCTGTGTCACCCATCGGGCTGTGCACAATGCTGGCCCAGAGTATCTAAAAAATAGGATAGAGCGTTATTGCCCAGCCAGACAACTATGCTCCGCCTCACATTTACTCCTTAAGATACCAAGGTATCTGCAGAAACAACTGGTTGGTCGTTCCTTCTCAGTTCTGGTCCCAAGTCTGTGGAACGTACTTCCGCTCTCTTTAAGAGCCATGGATGAGTACCTCCCTTTCCACAGAACATTGAAAACCCACTTGTTATAAATTAGTATCATTCAGGTTCTGAGTAGGAAGCATCTTCACGTCTCTGCTGACACTAGCACCTATACCTTGGTTTGCACTTTATAAATGTTCAAATATTAATAACAATGAAGTCAGCTTCCCTTTTAGCTTTGAAAAAGGAGTCACAGTGGGAAATACTGTCTCTTCTCTTATGGCATGGAACTGAGGTTAATTTGGGTATTTTTATTTCCAATGCCCCTCCTATTTACAATACTCACAGGCCATATTACTATTCACAAGCCCACTAAAATGTCCTTGTTTGCCAGGGGTCTTGCTTACCCATTCTACTTTTTCCACTGGCATGCCAGGTGCCTCTTCATGATACAGGCCCCCACCTCCCATAGTGACAAATATTGCCTGCCCCATGGTCTGCTATGGTTTCTGGAAATGCTGCACCTGTTAACACATTCATTTAACCTCACTCACTTCTTTTCTTTTCTCTTGACAACAATCACAATGATTTCTGACTGAAACAAGCTCTGAGATGGGGCTTTATTTGCCCCCAAATACTGTTTTCAACTCTTGCTGGCCCATAGGAAGAAGCCCTTGCGCACATACAATGGCTATTGCTTCCTGTGCCATCTCCTCTGGCTGATTTAATCATGAATGATGGGTAGAAACAAACTTCAAACGGTCTAACAAATCTGCTGGAGATTCCTTTTTCTTGTGTTTACAATTTGAGATATTGCCCTAATCATTCCTACGGGGTTTTACCACAGCAATCTTTTGTATCAAAGCATCTGTAGTCTTTATCAAGTCAGTACCATACCCCCACATACCCTGTAAGCCAGCCATTCCCTTGAGTCAAATGCTGCTGCACTTTTGGCTGGGCATGTTAATCATGGGGTAATTCATATTAGCCCATGAAGGATTATAACATTTTATCAATGTGAGAAACTCCTCAATACAATGTTTAGGTAATGTTCTAACATTTGTAAATGTTTTATATAAATTCCTCAAATTCCAACTTCTAACTGATTACCTAGTACCATATTTTATTTTTCTTAAATCCTATGCCTAGAATCCTGTAACATTTTTGATGATTCGCAAAACCGATTTAACAAAATGTTCCATTCTGCCAATTTAATCGATGATGTTGTGGCTTCGAAACACTTCTTAAATTAAAAAAGTTGAATTATATCAATTAACCCATCTATGTGGAAATGTCTACCTCTAACTCTTTTGATCGTTATATTCCACTTTTTAGGGCACCTACATGTTTTTGGTCATTAGTTCATATACATGTCATGGCCACAGGCCCCAGAACACAAAAAACACACCATCTAGTGATGGAGGCAATGGGTCACTTAACTCACTATGTCCCTTTGGGACCCATAAACACAGGGGCCCTGGCTGGACTCAGCACTGCCGCCTTTGGCACCAGGCTCATACAGAGATGTGAGCAGGAACACTTTATTTCAGTGCAGGAGTGCTTTTACTTTATTTCAGTGCAGGAGTGCTATATTTTACAAGAACTTTCCAGGAGCGTAACGCCTTTATTGCAGAGAACATCCTAATGTGCTGACTTGTCGGGTGTGGCTCCCTAGGCCTGGGATTCATGTGCTGACTCATTGGGTGTGGCAGGGTGTGGCAGGCAGGCTGAACCTGCTGGGCGTGGCTTCAGAAGCTCAGCTATATTAGCAGGGGCGTATGAGAGACATAAAATCTGGGGGGACAAGGGACATCTTGGGGACTTTGTTTTATTTATTTATTTATTGTGTTTTAGTCAGAGGTCGAAGTGGGCGGGAGCGGTCGGGAGCGGTGCTCCCATACTTTTTATTTTTAAGTTTCATCGTTCCTATACTTTTATTTTAAAAAGAAACCGTTCTGGAATGGTTTAGTTTTAAAATAAAAGTGTAGGAAGAAGTTGAAGCTTGCATTTCAGTGCACTGCACTGCACATTCCCATAAATAGCAGGTGTGTTTGTTTCGGGTTTGGATTGTGTGTGGGATGGGGGCCAGGGATGGGGTTTGTGGGAAGCGGGGCTTGCCAGCAGAGAACATAGCTCCACTACTTCTTTTCGCACCCTTCGACCACTGGTTTTAGTGAAAGAACTCGACTTTTCACAAAATTAGAATTAAAATAGCAGTACATATTAAATTACAAATATCACTGTATAAAACAAGAGAAAAGAAGAAAAGAAAACAGAAGAAAATTAAAGGATGCAGCAGCAAAGAACATGTCTTTGTATGTTGCATTTCTGGATTTTTCATCTGACTATGAGGTCATGATAAGAGAGAGGATATAACAATTACTTCCAGTGGGCCACAGCTAGGACGCCAGCTCGTTAAGAGGGAGATCACCTGTAAGTGGACTCCTGCCAATTAAAGGAGTTGCAGCCTTTTCTACCAACTGCAAGTTGCTACTTTTTTTGTGTGGGGCAAGGAGACGTGTGTCTCTCTTGGAATGTAATGATGGGGGTTTCAAAGAAAGAGGACATCTTGTTTGTACCTCTGAGTAAGCCCTGTTATGGGAATAGAGGGACCAGGTGTGTGATGTTGCTGATTTGACTGTCCTCTGGGGGGGGGGGGGTTACAGCAAACAAAGAGGATGAGCGATCGCAAGCCCACCCCCTTATAAGCACTCCCAAAGTCCGCGGCCAGATGTGTCGGACCCGGGGCCTAGTAGGTGGGGTATATGTGGACCCAGGGGGGTGGCCAGAGGGGCAGCCCGCTACGTGGGCTGCCCCTCTAGCACCCCTGTGAGGGCCGGCCAGCCTCGCACGATGAGTCCGGTCCCTCTTATTCCATCTCATGCTGGCTTCAGAACCTTGCCTTTCTTTGCCTTTGTTATTTTGAATGCAGAGCTGGACTCTGTTTCTTTCTTGTTTAACATTTGCTGCAAAGCCTGATCTATTTGATTCTCTCATATGTCACCAGGACGGCAGAGCATGGGTCCTCTGCCCTGTTACATTATTCAAAGAGCCCCTCTGGCCTTTCTTTGCCTCTCCCTTGTCTCACTGCTTGCTTGCTCAATACATACCTCCTTGCTTGAACACTCAACATATTCTCCCTAACACAGCAATGGCAGATGCAGTTTGTCTTAACTTCTATTTGTTCCGTGTCTTAAATTGGCCTCTTATTTCCGCTTTTCTGTCTGCTGCAGGGGAAAGGCATTTGCCAGTCACTGCCATGATGGTTCTACCTGGCCATAAGAGGGCAACAGCTAGCCAATATTGGAAGAACATGGGCATATTATGCCAGAGGCTGGCAACTGCCTTCCTAATGCCTACACAAGAGTCACAACTCTTGCCTTTGTTTCTAACAGTATTTCAGTGGATGAAGAAATGCGAGAACACACATATTGCTTATAGATGAAGGGGATGATGTGTTAACCAAGTTAAGACATTTTGATCACGCCAGGAGCTAATTTCCAGCTGCAATTAAGCGATTACCTTTTAGACTTCTGGCTTCAAATAACGTTTGTATCACCTGGAAAGCACAGAGGTTGCTCAACAGGGTTCCTGGAGCAAGAGGGGTACCCTACTCGTGGGCATGTATGATTGGAGGGCATTCTTGCCCTGGTTTGGAGCCTGGCCCCTACAGCCATGATGGGGGGAGAGGCCTATTACGTTTGGTTGTATGTACCCTTTTAGGGTGGGCAGACATTGCCTCCTGCTTTAGCACACTTACAGCTCTGCTTTGCAACTTTATCATACATACCTGTCAGGTGGCATGTAACTCAATGCTACTAATGTTATCAGCCTCAGAAGTCTGGAATCCTTTGCCACATCAATTAGGGTACAGGTTTGCCACCTGAGACTTACCCATGTCTGATTCGGCATCTGTTGCCCTGTGGGGAAGACACACACAGAAAGAGCAGGGCACAGTGCCCTTGTGGGTTTTTCACACTTCTTCCTCGGGGTGGGCACAATTTACTCCGCAGAGAAAGTGGAACATGCTGGGCAACATCTCCCACTTTGACAATGTCACCCAAAGAGTGAAATTGGCCATTTGAAATACCTCTGTCGACTTATTATTGTGCAATCAACACTGATGGGTTTAAGCACCTGCTTAATGCGAGATGGCAATTAAGGGCATTTGCCAACGCTCTCAAGAAGCACAGGAAACCCTCTTACCGCGACATGCCATGCTCACTCCTTCTGATCACGAATTGCCATCTATCTGGGGTCATGTTAAATGTATTTATTTATTTATTACATGTGTTGCATCACGCAAAACCCCCAAGCATCAAGGCGCAAAGTAAACTGCATGCAGTGGACCACTTCCATTGGCTCACGTTTTTACTTTTCCACCACAAAATGGAAGATTTTAGCGTAAAAGGCAGGTGTAATCACATTGCTTTTACACTTTAGAATTTTCTAAATATCTTGCACAATTAGCGATTGCTAGCGGAATTGACAATGGCTTACTCTGGACTCTGCCCGCTTTTACCAGGTTTCATTTCCAAGCAGATCCCAGAGGAATCCCTTTCCTTATTTCCAGCATGAGAATCCATGCTGGCAGTAAGGCCGCATTTGTCTGGTGGAGCGGGAAATACAGGGGGTTGTGTCCACTCGGCTCCCGAACTCCACCCAGAAAATGCACGAAAACCTGGCCAATTAGAAAAAGCAACAGTAATAGTGTTTTCCACCACTTTATCTGAACCAATTGACCTGGAAAATGCTGTGTTGCATTGGAAGCTGAATGCATTCACTCTGCCTATTATCCCACCGGAAGATTAAGCCAGGTGCTGAACACAGGTGTTATATATTCCTGTGCACAATCTGCATTTGGAGCATTAACTAACTGAGCTACCTTACAAATGATATCTCCTCTGGGGCTTTACCGTCTTAACCCCTTAACTGCCATGGGTATTTCCCCCCAGTGCCAAGGCCTTTTTTGGTGATTTCGGTATGTCGCCATTCAATCTCTTGTAACTTCTTTGTTACATGAGATATCTCGGCCAAAGTTGGCCCCTTTTTTCCCACATTGAGGCGATCGTAACGCCACCCAGGAATCCTAGTTTGCTGTAGGGGGGTGAGAGAAAATAACCAAAAAGGAGAACATTTGCGTTTTTTTCAGAAAATGCCAATAAAATGTTGTACAAAGAAGCCTGTGGTGTTTTCCTTGTAAGAGATAGGAACAAATTTGCTTGCTTTGCTGGATTCGCACTTTTCCAGGCTTTCAAGAACAGATTTAGTGGAAACCAAAATAACATATTTTGATATGCTAATCAGCCGTTTTGTGAGAAGTAGGCGATTTTGGAGTTTTTTGTCCAATAGGACATGCGTGGACGGAATGGAAAAAAAGAAGGGTAGGAAAGCTGATTGAGAAGCCAGAAAGGCATACATTTCTGAAAAGTAGAAAATATTCCAAGTTCAGCAAGGGGTGATTTGTGCAGGTCAGGCAACAACTATGTAGGGAAAGATTCCATAGTTTGGGGGGAAATCGGCAAAATGACAGAAAGAAAAACACAATTTCCGCACATTTCACTCTGGTCACCCACCGAAACACACAGCCAACAACACCTGACCTACCTTCCCGCATTCCCACAGGTTTCCCGATGAAAACGGTAAGCACACGTGTGGGTGCACCTACCTGGGTGCAAAGGGAACAGCCTAAAACACTGGTAACTCCAAGTCTTTTCGCACAGCAGATTTTCAGGAATTTTGCTCATGTGGACAACCTACAGATTTGGGCCTAGGGTGTCGAAGCCACGAAGGAAAACAGGGAACCCCATGCATTTCCGAAAAGAAGACACCCGTGGGAATCCACAGAGGTCTGACTTGCGCGAATCGTCCCATAATTTATGACCCACAATCCCTGACAAAGTCTGAAATTTGGTGGAAAAAACCATTTTTCACTTTGTCTGGGATTGCGGGTAATACATTCTGGAGGGATTCGCGCAAGTCAGACCTCTGTGGATTCCCACCGGTGTCTTCTTTTCGGAAATGCATGGGGTACCCTGTTTTCCTTCGTGGCTTCGACACCCTAGGCCCAAATCTGTAGGTTGTCTCCCCAAACCCTTTGGGGGTTACCAGTGGTTTAGCCTTTTCCCTTTGCGCCCAGGTAGGTGCACCCACACATGTGAGGTACCGTTTATGTCGGGACACCTGTGGGAACGCGGGAAGGTAGGACATGTGGTGTTGGTGGCGTGTTTTGGTGGGTGGCAAGAGGGAAATGTCTGAAAATTGTAGATTTTTCACCAAATTTCAGACTTTGCTGGGGATTGCGGGTAATACATTCTGGGGCGATTCGCGCAAGTCAGACCTCTGTGGATCCCCACTGGTGTCCTCTTTTTGGAAATGCATGGGGTTCACTGTTTTCCTTGATGGCTTCGACACCCTAGGCCCAAATCTGTATGTTGTCCACATGAGCAAAATCTGCTCTGCCGAAAGGCTTGGGGTTACCAGTGGGTTAGCCTTTTCCCTTTGCGCCCAGGTAGGTGTCCAGACAAAAACGGTACCTCACATGTGTGGATGCACCCACCGCGGAGAAAAGGGAAAAGGCCTACCCAATGATAAGCCCAAGCCTTTCGGCAAAGCAGATTTTGCTCATGTGGACAACCTACAGATTTGGGCCTAGGGTGTCGAAGCCATCAAGGAAAACAGAGAACCCCACGCATTTCTGAAAAGAAGACACACGTGGGCACCCCTCTTTCCACTAAAAACATCCATGGTGGTTTAGTGACCCCCACACCCACCCAAAACAAGTTATCATTTTTTTTATTTTTGTTTTTGTTTTGCCTCTTTCCTAGGGGAAGATTGTGCTGGCAATCTGCCCCCAGGGAGGGCTACATGAAATGCCCCTCATCCATTTGGGGTGGGGGGAGAGGGCCACCCCCTTTCCACTAAAAACATCCATGGTTGTTCAGTGGCCCCCCACACACACCCAAAACAAGTTATAATTTGTCTTATTTTTGTTTTGCCCCTTTCCTAGGGGCAGATGGGCACATATGTGTGGGCATCTGCCCCCGGGGGGCAAAACGTACTGCCCCTCGCTTAGGGGGTGGCTCTGCCAATATTTGCAGTGGCCTCCCCCACCACAAATGGATGGGGGCATCTCATGTACCCCTTCGCTGAGGGCAGAAATCTGCCCCCAGGGAAGGCTACATAAGGTGCCCCCATCCACTTAGGGTGGGGGAAGAGGTTGACCCCGCCTTTCAAACACAACAAATCCTGGTGGTCTAGTGGGGCCCCCACCCCCACCCAAACAAGTTATAATATATATATATATATATATATATATATATATACATATATATATATATATATATATATATATATATTTGTTTTGCCCTTCCCTAGGGGCAGATGGGCACATGTGTGTGACCATCTGCCCCCAGAGGGGTGGCAAAACGTACTGCCCCAGGCTTGGGGGGCAGGGTGGCTCTGCCAATATTTGCAGTGGCCTCTCCCCTCTCCCCAAATGGATGGGGGCATCTCATGTACCCCTTCCTAGGGCCAGAAATCTGCCACCAGGGAGGGCTACATAAGGTGCCCCCATCCACCTAAGGTGGGGGGGAGGGCCACCCCCCTTTCAAACACAACAAATCCTGGTGGTCTAGTGGGCCCCACCCACTCCCACCCAAAACAAGTTATAATATATATATATTTGTCGTGCCCTTCCCTAGGGGCAGATGGGCACATGTGTGTGGCCATCTGCCTCCAGGGGGGTAAAAGCATACTGCCCCAGGCTTGGGAGGGTTGGCTCTGCCAATATTTGCAGTGGCCTCTCCCCCCCACCCCAAATGGATGGGGGCATCTCATGTACCCCTTCCTAGGGGCAGAAATCTGCCCCCAGGGAGGGCTAAATAAGGTGCCCCCCATCCACCTAAGGTGGGGGGGAGAGGGCCACCTCCTTGCAAAAATCCCTGGTGGCTAGTGGTCCCACCCGCACCCATCCCACCCAAAACTACATTTTTTTTAAATCCTTTTTTTTTTGTTTGCCCCTCTTCCCTGGGGGCAGATGATCACCCATCTGCCCCCAGTGTATTGCCCCCATGCTTTAGGGGCCAGGGGGGAGAAGGCAGCTTACATAGTAAGCAGCCCCTCCCCCCACTTCAAAAACAGATCCCTGCATGACACACCAAACACATATTCTGGGGGGATAAATGATATTACATCCCCCCCACTTAGAATTGTGGGGGGGATTTGTCCTCCCTGACCCCCCCATGTCCTACGCCCATGTATATAAGCTGCTCCATCCTTAAGGCGGTGCTTCGCGTTACTGTGCACTTGCGTGCAACGTCACGCTCACCGGCACTTGGACCAGTTTACTTACCTTCAAACCAGGTGTTCTCCTGCATACTCACCTCCAGGAAACCGGTGCTTCATCGCTTCATCTGCAGACTCATCACTAGTGATCTTGATCCTGATGCCGCAGCACCGCACTGCACATCCACGAACTCGGACGCTGTGAAGAAGTAGAAAGACGAGGTTAGAACATCCGTCCTAGGGCCGTGCCGCATTTGAACCACACGCACCCCCTAGTTAACAACTTACCAGCTACTGTACCCCTGCAGCTTCGTTCCTCATTCCCTCCAGCTGCCGCCTCGAGCTCTGCAGCTTCTGCTGGCCTGGCAACATCACTTGCAAGGGAAGAAAGCAAAAGAGCAAACCTCAAAAGTGGAACGGACAGCAATACAAGACCACAAACTTTACAATACAACAAAAACAGATGAGGAAAGACAAAGACAAACAGGAACACTCACTTCAAATATAGTGACTTAGTCGCAGCAGGACTGGACTACCAGGTGCAAGGGACCAGTGAAGGAACTTGGTCCAGATCATACAAGCGCCCCTGCCAGAAGCAGCAGGATGGAGTGCTTGCCAAAACTAATGAACAGGTGAGCTTTCCAGGTACAGAGCATGCCACGGTACCACGGTTTGGGAGAAGGGGTCTGGAAGGGGATCAGGCGCACAAGCTGCCATACTCACACCCCCTATTCTCCACGCAGGAGCAGTCCCGAGCACATCACCTATTACCACCAGTCACCACATAAGCGCAGGGGGCGAAGTTGGACCCGAGCAACCTCACCCCTGGGAGGGCTGTAACTGTGCCCCAACGCCTCTGCAGTGTCCAGGTGAGCGTAACAATACATTAAGTATGCTGCTATGTCCCAATCTCGGGACTCTGGTTCATTAGACTGGTGCCCCCACATTTCATTACTTTGCTTTACCAGTTCCTGAACATATTGGTATGCCAATTGCCCACCAACTTCAGTTTCTCCTTTATTTACCTTAAATTAAAGCACACCCATTTTAGGACATTTTCCCAGCTCCCGCGGTCAGCACCTTTTCTCCCCTGGGTTGGCCCTCAGTACACATTGCATTTCGATTACTTTCTTGTGTTTAATACAGGGAAGAGCCCAAGATCTAATAGACTACAGTACTTTGGTTCTGGGTAGCCGCTGATGTGGGAAAGTGTGAGAGGGCTAAAGAAGAGAGCTTATTCAGGGCTGGGTTTGTGTTGATGTGCTAATGGCTAGGACTGTGGTGGCCATCTGTGGGGGGGTTTGTGTGTGTAGTGTAGGGTGGTAGGAGATCTTAGAGGGGAGACTGTTAACCAGGGATACAGGTGAGTAGGTGACTAAGTATAGTTTGTGACTATTTGGCCGAAGCCGAATAGTTGCTTTAATTAATAAATAATGTTCCAAACTTGAAAAAACACACTTATTAAAAAAATAAAGCACCATTTTAAATGCATTCTATACTTGTATTGCTCTTCATTGTAATCAATGCAGCATCTTTATTTAAAGTATAAAAGCCAGTAAAAAAAGCAGATTTAACCTTCATTTTCTGTGTTTAATTTCACTGGTTATACCTGATTTTACTTATTTTTGTTAAATGTAATGCAATTTAAGTGGCATTGTATAGCTGTAGTCTGCAACTGTTGGTCGCCTTGCACTGCTTGTCTCTGTAAGGAAAAAAGGAGGTGGGATTCATTAATGGACAGTGGGAAAGGCAGATGGCAAACCTGTGGTGTTGATCAGTACAAGCCAGAAGTACCCAGTTCCTGAAGGCCAATCTGCTTTTCATGGGATTACCATAGAAACTTACAGTATGTATGGCAAATTTACACGTTTGCCACTTGGAGCCAAGCCAGACTCCAAGGCTCGGCCCCGACTTGGCCCATCCCAGAAATTCTCTGGTTCTTTCAACTCTACATCCTACAAATTCCACCAACAGAGCATAGCTCTCTGATTGTTTCATACAGAGTCCTCACACCTATCTTCACCCGCTGTCACACACTGGCCCACTTTGGAACTGGAGAGACACACATTCCTCTGAGAGGCCTGGTAGGTGGGGGCATATTACTCTGCCTGACATAACTCAGCCCCGCTAGTCTCCACTACCTATTGTGAATTCTTAATGTTTCTCCATGGGCATGGCCCATAGGAACAAATGCTGCTCACTTTTCACTTATCCTCGCCACTCCTTCTCGCCAATATACAAACATATGCACCTTATCATTCCTAATAAAATATCACATAATGTTAAACTCACGACTCAAGTCCTTAAAAAACAAAAAGGGGGGACTATGACATATGCAATGGGAAGTGACATGACAGGAACTGAATGTATCCTAAAGTGAAATATGCACATTTCTTTCAGTTTGTCTTCTCCAACTGAAGGAAGTGCACATTGCATATAAACAGTCGCCAAAAGAAAAGATGTTCTTGTATTGTTGCTGGCTAAGTATAAAAGGTGAGCCCCTTTCATGTCCAAGAATATGTAACAAAACATGCCCTAAAGAGCAACTTACAATCTAAGATATTTCACAGCTGTGTGATAGCAATTTGTCTGGTTTGGAGGCTAAGTGGCTGGTCTAATTCTATTCAGTTTTGCAAACTGGAGTCTATATTTGCCTTTCTGAGTTCTTGTTGCATTGTATTCAAATGAGAATGGCAAATTATTCGGCAAGAGCCGAATACCAAGAAACTATTTCGGCCGGAGCCGAATAGCTTTTTTTCGGCCAGTATTTGACCGAATACTTACTCGAAGCCGAAGTTCGGTACACCCCTAATTATTATTAGGCCTTTGCCTCATATTTCATGCACACTCTGCTTCCCTGCTAATTCTACAAACAATATGTTTCAAAAGCCAGAAAACTGTGAAACGCATACTGCATGAATTGGCTATGACCAATGTTCTAAATGATCCCTCAGCACTCAAACAACTCTTGTAAAACAATTTTTTATTAGGTGTGATGGGTCAGATACTGTGTCTGTACAAGCCAATGAAAAATGTTGTGATGAATGAATAAACAGACCACATTGCCTATATAGCCTCTATTTACTCTACAATATTAAATCAGGCACCACGCCAATGTAAGAGATATAATATTCATACCCTAAGGAACCTCTAATAAATCTTTTTAATTTTTTCAGTAAATTGTTCTGTAATTAGTTGGTAAAAGGGGCACATGCATCTGGGGAATATATTATTCTTTATCATGTGAAGTGCCTTTGACACAATGACAGAAGAGACATAATGTATCCGTTTCACAAGAACAGTTCTTTTGGATATCTGCACATTGTATTTCATTGCACACAGCAGGTAAAATTCTACTCTACTCAGTACATCACTTACACCAAAGCATCCACTTCCAGATCTCACTGCATTCTGGGCACATTCTGCAGCATTCACAGTCGTCATATTCAACCTGTACATGGAGACACAGGGGGAGATCTTGCCTAAATAAACATATAACTCCACCAATTTGCTGATACACTGATATACCAGAAGGTCAACTGCCTCAACAACATTTACCAACTGAGAAACGGCCTCTCCACCATTGAAGACTGGATGTCATTTGCCTACCTGAAACACAACCTGATAAAACCTGGGATGAACCTTCTTGGAGGAAACACCAAATGCACTCAAGTTCAAAACTGGATGACAGAGGTTGATTTCTATGGCTTTCTCTACCCATCTTTCCTCCGGTGCAAAGTCATTCAGCTTCACCATTGATCACAACGTCTCCTTCAAAGCATACATTGCCAAGAAGACACAAACATCATGCCGCTAGCTCCCACTGTGCTGAATTAAACCCTTCTTCCACACATTCATATCCATTGTCCAGGCCTTGGTGTTCTCCCACATGGATGGTAGCAATGGCCTCCTGCATGTGTCCCGACCACAACTCTGGCCCTTTTGGCCGCAGCACGTCTCATCAAAGTCAGAAAATGTGATCACCTCTCCCTCGCTTTCAAGGAATTACAATGGTTACCCATCAAGCTTGCACCTTCAAGGTAGCCATCATATTTAGCCGAAAAGATCATCATCTCAATAGACAATGCAACACAAATAGCCAAGATATTGACGGAGTATAATACAAGAAGTGCAAGAAGGAGAAGATCATAAAACAATCATTATCCTGCTGTGCGCCCAAGCTCTGGAACAATCCTGCGGCTAGCAGCAGGCTGGTTTCCTCCCTCCTGCAATTCAAGAAAGAACTGAAGGGCCTGCTCTTCAAGAAACATTTAGCTGAAAAATGAGAACCATTGACTGAAAAGATGATCCTCCCCACTATGTAGCATTCCCAAAATTGCACAGTGCTCTTTGCTTTGTAGCTAGGCTTTTGCCATATAAATCACCTAAATATGTACATATATATTTCATTTGATGTATTCATTTAAAATGAACATTTTATAAGCACTGCTGTTTTTCATTTAATATACAACAGCCCAGTTATTGTGCTACATTTTAGATGAATCTACTAATTTATTAAGTGATGCTGCTACTTTTCGTTCCTTGAATATCTTTCTAGATGATTTTAATATACCACCTGAAGGTCTTAAAAAGCCCCTTTTAAATTATTTTCTCAAACTATTTTAAATGTAAGGTTGATCCAACATGTTTCATTACCAATTCATAAAAAAGGAAATTGACTAGACTTAATTATTGCCAATTCCACACTTGTGGATTTTGGCATCCCAATTCTACTCGATTTGGTCAGATCACTTCTCTATTCCTTTTTCCATATTGACTTCTATCATCTCTTACAATGGCCAAGAAAAATGACCTACTAGAAGCACTCCTAATTCTCTTAATGTTCCTTATCTAATTTGGAAGAGCCTATTCTTTTGAAATCACAACTATTAAATCTTTCTAATGCTACCAATGATTTAGTCAAAGGCTATCAGGAAGTTTTGCAGAAGGCCTTAGATGATGCTAATCCGCTAAAAATAAAAAAGATTAGTTAAAAACCATCTAATTAATGGTATATTTCCGATTGAAATATTAACAATTTGTAAACAGGAGAAGAGTTGGCGCTGCTCTAAATCTTACACAATGAAACAATAGGCCTCATTATAAGTTTGCCAGTGTGGTAGTAACGGCGGCGGTAAGCTACCGGCGCCGTAACTACTGGACCGGCAAACTATGAGTTGCGCTCGCGGATGCCTTTCTGCCCGCCAGGTCTGACCTGGCGGCCAGAGTGGCACCCATGAGCACAACTCGTCGGATGCGCCAGCACCATTCATGAATGGTGCCTGTGCATCCGACCTGCCCATTCCCATTGAGCCCTGTAGGGCTCAATGGGAATGGGGATTAATGAATACCAGCACCCTGCAATGGGGACGGACTGGGTCCGCCAGGGTTGGAATGCCCCTGTTCGTCCCCATTGCCGGGTGCCGGTAATTTCATGAGTTCTACCGGCACGGCTACCGCCAAACTCGTAATGAGGCCCAATGTGATTAGAGAGGAAGAAGTTTATTAAGGAAGCTAAGAGAAGTTTTTACTCCAAAACTATCATTTCAAATCATTTTAATTTGTAATTCAAAAATCCCTTGTCGTACTTATAGCACTGTTCAGAAATGCATTAATCCTGTAACATCAGCTACCACAGAACCATCTGTAAAATTATGTGAGAAATGCAATAAGGTGGATCTAATTTGCACTGAGTTTAAGAATCAGCCATTAAATGATTACAGTCATGCAGTCAGGAAATGGTTAAACTTATCTTGGGATAACTTGTGTCTTCCTGCACCAGACTCAATTCAAAATATAGTCAATATTCTGAAGCCGACCTTCTATGCTAGCAACTTAATGCCAGCACACATTATTAAACTATTATCCATAACACATTGGATGTGCCTCTTCACATTAAAAGGTCCTCTATCATTGCTCCACTACTGAAAAAGAGTAATCAGGACCAAGAGGATATAGAAAATGATCACTCTTTCTCAACCATTTTAGGGATAGAAAAAGCCACAGCAAGTGAATGACTACATCCATAGGATGAATTTACTCCAAGCACTTCAGTCTGGGTTCAGAGGCAGTCCTAATACTAAATCAGTGACTATTCACATGCTGAATGACATTTGTCCGCATTACTTATGGGGGTGGTGCCTTTCTCCTGGTGTTATGGGATCTCTCATTGCCATTTGATACTGTGGACCATTCTGTGCCTTGTACCATCTTGGCACATTGCATGGGAGTGGGGACTGGGGGGACTGTTTTAAACTGGCTGCAGTATTTCCTTTCAAATAGACATAAAATGGTTAAGATGAGAGCTAGTGATTCCTCCTCCCTTCAGTATTTTTATTGGATTTAAAGATATTTGGGGGAACCCTGTGTATAAGCCATATCACTGAAAAGGGGATGTATTACAGGGTGAAGTTGCTTTATTATTTAGAATTTAAAAATTAAACCCTGGGAAGCATAATTGTATTAGGGATTATCTCTTATGATTTTTTTTATCTCTATGATTTTTTTTATCTCTAGACGCTTTAGGCATCTCAAATTGAAATGTGGAATTTCCCATGCAACTGCATATCCTTGACTCCAGTATTGTTGCAGTAAAGTCCTCCTCCTCTTTCGTGATCTCAAGAAGGCCTTTATTAGTGCTTTGACTCCTGCACCAGTGTGAACAACCAGTCTTGACCCCTGCTCAAGGTTCCATGCCTGCTTAGCCTTCAGAAGTGTTTCTGGACCAACTGGGGACTGACCAGCTCTCTCCTTGGCTACCTCACTACAGCCATTGCTGTACTGAGCAGAGCCTTGGTACTTTGCAGATCTTCAGTTTGAGACACAAGTCACCTGCTCCTGCATTCTCAGCTGTCACACACCAAGGGATGCTGTGCTTTGCCCATTCCTGTACTGAAACTGCTAGACGATTGCGTGTCACTGCCTTACTATGGTGACCTTCGTTGAATCTTGTCATCTTCACACCCCTGAGGTGCCCCTGGCTTTCTGTCCCAAAGGAGTCTTTCTTCATTTAGGTGTTCCACTGGAAGCTGTCTATAACCGATTCCTAAGTAGTGTGACCGACCAAAACTATGTTCCTCAAAACAAAATATCTTTAGATGTCTAGACAACCGTCTCAAAAAGAACTAAGACAGAAGAAGAACAAGCCTGCAGCAAATTCGAGAACCTCCATAAGGGGTACCTGAAGAACTCTAAGACATGGTGTTGTCTACATACCTGTTGCTTTCCCCTGTCTCTTATAGGGTAACTAGTCCTGACTCTAACTCACTCTGAACTGACCTTTGGTGGTGGAACCTGGGTTAAGGATCCCTCCCTAGGCTACCCTAATGTGTTGGGGGGTGAATTAAACCTGATCAGAACTTTAGCTAACTTTTTAATAACTCATATATCATAACCACTGGCACTGCAAATCTCTATATAAATAAACTACTTTGAAAGTGGTGACTTTTTGGCTCTAGGTATTGGTCTTTATAAGAGTTGGGGAAGCTGTGAGAGATATTTAGTGATTATTTTGAAGACTTCTATGAAGGTTTGGCGATTTTTTTGTTGAATGTTAACTTCACTGAATTTATGTTCACTGTTTTTACCCCTTATTTTACCACAGAAAGCAGGGGAGACGACCCGCAACCCCACCTTTGAGCCATGACCCCGCTTCTATCTGCCTTACCCAAACTTACTATCTGTGGTAATAGTAAGTGATAAAACGTTTTGCTAAAAATGCAGTCGGTATAGTTGCCATTCGGCAAAAGTGGTTATAAAATTCTGAAGAGTTCATTCTATTTCTCTGCATTTGGGTACTTACCTGTGTTTCACTGGTCATTGAATCAAATGCAATTCTATTTTTCCTTAGGGTAAATGTACATCTCTGTTTTATGTGACAATGCTTACCTAGAGGTTATCTGCTTAATGTGTAAACTGAAGGTCTCTACACTACTCTCACACCCTTCCTGAGACTAAGGGCCTCATTACACGGATGGCGGAGAACCATGGCGCTAATAGCGCCATGGTTCATGCCGGTAAAATACTGGCACCGCCTTGGCGGAAAGGGGAATTACCGCCCCATTCCAAGGTTGGCGGGGCGGTAATTCCCCCTTCCACCATTGCCCTTCCCCATTCCCATTTTTGGCCCATAGGGCTCAATGGGAATGGGGAAGGCACTAATTACGGTACCGCAAATTGCGGTACCGTAATTAGCTCCCTGGGTTCCTTTGCGGGTTGGTTTTTAATGCCTGCAAAAAGCAGGCGTTAAATCCCCCAACACGCAAAGGGACCTCCTAGTAAGGCGGTAAGGATTTAGCGGTACCGGTATTTTACCGGTACAGGTAAATCCTTACCGCCATCCGTGTAATGAGGCCATAAGCCTTGCAACTTTTCTACCTCACCTTGGCTGGGTTTGGCTAACCTCTCAGTGTCTTCCCAGTTCTCCATAATAGGGAGGGCTCCCAAAATATTCCCACCAGGGCTGATTTTGGAAATCCCTCTTAACACACACACAAGGTGTGAGACGGCTAACTTTGTGCCAATATTTCTTACCAACAACTGCGCACCCTTCGGTTAGCATTCCTTCACACCTGTGCTCTTTTCTTTAGTGGGCCGTATGTCTACTGGCCTGGTCAGACAGCCACAGACTCGTTTTAAATGTCCTGTGCAGGGCATGCCAGTGGTGGTTCTGATTTAAGAATTAATATATATTTGAACAGAAAGTTTTATGTCAGGAAACTTCTGCTTAAGCTCAATGGCCCTCATTACGACCCTGGCGGAATACGAAAAACGATGGCGGAAATGTAATACCGCCATCGAATACCGCCCGTTGCGATCATGACCCGTCACCGTAAAGTACGATGCCATTAGCGACACCGTAGCGAACGCCAACGCTAACTGCACCAAGTACGCGCACGCGCGCCCTGCAAAACCGCAATATCCGCCATGGCGCAACGGTACGCGAATGCTGACCCCAGCGGACATTCACCTAACGCCATCAAGCATGGCGGAAAGTACCATTCCGCCATGGCGAGAACTACGGCATCGCGAACCAACCGTAATGGCCCTACTGAGTGCCTGTACTCCACTCCCTGGCCACATTGCACAACTCCTCGTAGGCGCAATGCAGTCACACCATGCAACCAGCGAAATGTACAAGTCACCCATGCATGCCAACGAACAAATGCATGCAGGGGCCCCAAGTGCCCTGTGAGTGGCCATCCACAATTGGCAACACACCATTGCCGTACTGATGCAGCACAGGCATCTGAAGGTGCAAGTACACCAAAACGAACAGAAAATTCCATGACACAAAACAACTACAGTCCCCCATCGCTTGCCACCAGTGCAAATCAACATCCAAAGCAATAACCTGAGGGAGACTGCACCAGCCCTGTACACATGCCAGTAGTCAAACCAACCATCAGCATAAGGACGTACCACACAACTGTACCCAGAAGCCGGAACCCAATGCAGAACACCTCACAATATATCGCGCCACAAATCGGAATATGCCACATTACTAGCAAAGAATAACGCTACACGGTAAATATCTGAATATAAATTTAATGCACATCAAAATCACCAAGCCCATACAGCCATTAGAACATAAAATCACAAATGATCAGCATTACTGTGGGCTGCATCCGCAATAAATGACCAGCTTCCCCATGTGTGACGCCCTGTACCTTCATGGCACACAGGGGCTACATCAACGTCCAAAAAGGCAACATGGAAGCGCCTATGACCGCAGGGACGTCCCATGAAGTAGACACTAGTCCAGCTGGAAGCTAGGTATGCTGCACCTAGCCACTAGTACTGCGTAAGGGCATGTGGGCCATTGGCGATCGTCCCATAAGATCGTAATGGTGCTCCACTGATTAACTCGAAGCTGCAGGTGTCGACTGTAGAAGCCATCTGCAGGAGTGGCGTACAGATGGCAGCGGCAGAAGGGGAGGAGATACCTGTCACCCAAATGAAAAAAATGATAGTATGGGCATCCGAACTCCATATGCATTAACCACTTCATTCAACACACCAAACCTACAACCATATGCATGCTAGGCCACTCATAAGGATCAACTGCACCCAAAAATCACTTGTGAATCATTACGACACAAATCGAGGTGAATACACTATTTCAAACGAGTGTCTGTGTGCATGCGCCTGTCAGAACAGGATCCATCAGATGGGATCATCAACGTGCATAGACACAAGTGATTGAAGGCGCGTCGAGACAGGGAGGGTTCAACAAGGGCAGACAGACGATGGTCCCACTATGGCAGCCTTGCATCACATAGCGCAGGGGAAGGGGACAGATTCCAAATAGGCATGTACATGGCAGACTCCCAATTAAATCATCTTTCCATGCATCCATTCATCATTCCCTCATCCCGTAATGAAAATGCCTGAATATTCACTCACATAACATTCGAAATTTCCATAGAGTCTGTGCGTAATGCAGCCTTCAAAATCCACTGTGCTCCTGCCCGGATTCCTTGTGTAGTGAAGTCACATGTATTTGGGAACGTCCTGCCTTATCGTCCACTACGCCATGGCGCATCCCATTCAGACCATATCAATCATTGCATTCCCGTCATGGGCCCTGTCCCAAGGACATTCAACAATACAACGTTACATTTCCAGTCAGACCTGTGGGCGTCTCGACGCCGCTAGTTGAAAACCGAAAGCGCTGTCCTTCGAATTCCTCATTTGCAACATCACGTTGAAAAGGCATCTGTGAACGCTTGTATACACAAATACATGTATGCAGTGCGGCTGTGTGTGAAAATGGTAACTGGCCTCAATCACTGATGGGACTCCCCGCCGTCGGAGGACGTCGGTACAGTGCTGCATGAGGGTCCACCGTTGATCGAGCACTACATTCCACTGACCCTTCACAAGTCTGCTCGCGAATGCAAATATAGTATGTGCAACAATGGGACCATAGCAGAATTAACATATAAACCAATATTCCACAGCCATCGGGATTAAGAACATGATTGCAAATGCAAGATGCCATGCGTCGAATTGCAGCGTCGTGTGCGGGACGTGCTCGCACGAAAGGCATTGCAGCTGACACAGGTGGAATTAATCACCACAGGTGAAGGATATACAGCCTGAAAACACATACATTGCATACCCAAACCCCTCCCACAACCACACCCACTCCAGAATGCTACCGGCAGGACTAGCGATGTTGGGCCTGGGGGACCTGATTGCACTGCAAGTACTCCAACTTCAAGAGGAAGACGAACGCCAACGACTGCAACAACCGGCCGCACAGAGGAGACGCAGGAGGAGGAGGAGGAGGGCAAGGCATGGCCAGCAAGCCCCACCAGCACAGCCACTACCACCACGCAGGCAGCCCGCAATCCCACGCCTCCGAGCTAATCCGTTCAACCTCACAGCTGAGCAGATCCACACCCTCTACCGTTTGGACCGGGACACCATAACCGCCATTGTCGACATGACACACGCTGACCTTGTCAGCATGATAGATAGCCCAACCGCCATCCCACCCCTACTGAAGGTGGTGTCTGTACTCCACTTCCTGGCCACAGGCACCTACCAGCACACAGTCGGACAGTTGCATGGCATTTCACAGCCACTATTCTCACGGACACTATTCCAAGTGCTTGATGCCCTCCTGAAGCACTCAGACGACTACATCACTTTACCACGCTCGGAGCAGGAGCTAACAAACACAAAAGTGGGATTCCATGCACTTGGCGGCATACCGGGTTGCATTGGTGCCATCGACTGCACCCATGTGGAATTGGTTGTCCCACATGCCATGGAGGCCCAGTACCGCAACCGGAAACAATATCATTCTATCAATGTGCAAATGGTGTGTGACTCCAACAGGATCTTTACACATTGTTCTGCCCGATTTCCGGGATCAACACATGATTCTATGGTCTTGCGGAACTCTAGAATACCACGCTACATGGAGCGACACGCAGGGCGCCGATCCTGGCTACTCGGTGAGTCTCATTTAATGCATGAGTATGTGGGGTAGGTGATGCGTGAATGACCTGGCAGGAAGGGGGGGGGGTGCGTACGTAGCAATGACATTCCACAAACATCCTTTCTTGTCCACATACAGGTGATTGCGGGTATCCACTGAAGAAATGGCTCCTTACACCAATCCGGAACCCACAGGACCAGCATGAGGAGGATTACAACCATGCCCACTCACGTACCCGTGTGGTCATAGAACAGGCATTCGGCCTACTGAAGGCTCGTTTCCGCTGCCTCAGCAGGTCTGGCGGGGCACTCCTGTACCGCCATGAGAGGGTGGCAAAGATGGTCATGGCATGTGTCATGCTACACAACATGTGCGTACGTAGGAATGTGGCCATGCCCCCCGACGCAGAACTGCTAGCACCTGAAGATGGGCATGATGAGGGTGGGGATGTGGCAGCACCTCAAGGGGTCCGCGAGGCACAGGAGGCCCGTGAATTACGGCAGAATCTCATAGATGCATGCTTCTAGCACTCACGCCTGGTGGCTGTTACATGGACACGGGACTTGTGGCACTGTGTGTGTCTGGGACATGCACAATATGGACTGTACGCCAGGATAGGCCTCGTACACAGAGATCAATGTCCACACATCTCATAGGATGAATATGAAGATTTGTATTGCAGATGTGAGAAGACATTACACACCCAATCGACCCGCCACCCAAAGAAGCACAACACACCCCCTCCACCCTCCTACCTCCCCCCCGAACACCAGTGTCCAATGACGCTCATTGTCAGTGGGCAGACGCTATTGCAAGCCCCCTCTCCGGGTATCAGGGGCACCCCTGCCTGTGGAGCGCCGGGTCCTCCCAGATCTACGTTGGGGGCTGCCCTGGACGGAACTTGCAACGGATGATGTCTCTGCCTGCTCACGTCCATGCATGTCCCTAAGGGTTTGTGAGAGCTCAGTGAGCACACGGCGCACAGCGGCAAGTTCACCACACACGTCTTTGGACGTCGCATGCAGTTCACCCCTCAGGCTCTCGGTACTTCTCTCCATTTGTGCCCTTAGTGTCTCTGTACTTCGCTCGATTTCTGCCCTAAGTGTCTCAGTAGATGTTTCAATGGCTGCCTTAGAACCCCCACATTCATCAGCATGCTCCTTGAGGAGCGTGGCCATTTGCTGCTGTTGCACTATCATCTGCTCGAGGGACTGTTGCCTCTGCTGGGCCATGCCCATTTGCGGTGGTGTCACTGAGGGGCTGGACGCCTCATGTTGCCTTGCAACAGGCCTTGTTGGGGTTGGCCAGTCGTCGTCTTGTGGGTGCCCCTGCGTGGTGTCCTCATGGTGTACGGGATGAAACATACAGGGGGATTGGGACAGGTCATGGATGGATCCTACATCTACAGCACCGTTTTCTGTGTCGGAGCATGCTGGCATGAAAGCAGTGTCACCTATGGTGCTGCTGCCACCAGAAGCAGTGCCTTCTGTGGCATCCATTGGGGGGACCTGTGGTGCTGCTGTTGTGGACATGCTGGCTGCTGGGGTGCCTGTTGATGTCCCCTCCAGTGTGCTGCCACTCGATTTGTGCAGCTGCCGTGCCTTGATCCGTGTAGCTGAGGTGGAGGGTCTTTGGCCGTTGGTCTTGGCCCTCTTTGCAGGTGTGCTGGTAGGGGTGTCCTGAAGCTCGTCGTTGGAATCGGACCCTGTGGTGGAGTAAAGGAGGGCGAGCGTTATTCATGGGTCTGTGGTGATTGTAATGGCAATTGTATCACATGCATTGGGGTGGTACCTGGGGGTGATTTGGGTCAGGGCCTTGGAGGTGGTCTCATTTTTGTGTGCATTGGGAATGCTGTTATTTTGCAGTCTGCAGTTAGGGTGTGCATGCTGCACATGTAGGGTGTGTTTTTTGGTTTTTTGAATATTTAGTTGTTTGATCTGACTTTTAAGGGGCGCTGTCATGGCATTGTATGTGGTCGTTCTCCTGAACATGTGTTTCTATTGCACTATGGGGACACATGGTACTTCACATGGTTGGTAATTGGGGATTTGCCATAGTTTTATTTGGGACACCTACCTGATTCTTCTGATGTCTGCACTCCTTTCTCCATCCCACCGACTCCCTCTATGCTCTCCATTCCGATGGTGGAGGCACAGATTTCTTCCCAGGGGGTCAACTTGATGGGTGATTCCGATCCTCCCCCGGTAGCTGTGGCAATGTTCCGGTTGGCAGAGAGTATGCTCCGGACGCGTATCCGTAGGTCGTCCCATCGCTTTCTGCATTGCTGTGGGTTGCGGGGTGCGGTCCCCACCGCACTTACCCGCTGCGCCACCAGCGCCCATATGGCCTTCTTGTTCGCAAGTGCCGTCCTGGTCATTTGCGTGGAGAAGACGACGGCAGCGTTCTCCTGGAGGGTCTCTGTGAGCACGGTGAGTTCCTCGTGGGAGAAGTGGACCTGCCGCTTGCGGTCGCACGCTTTTTTAGCAACTTTTCCCATATTTATTTTTTTAACTGGGGTGGCTAACGGGTTGGGATGTGTCTCAGGGTCGGATTTTAATGGTTGTGTTGGGATTCTGGTTTTATAGGTGTACGGCGTGCTGTTTCCCGTTCCGGCCCCATGTTTTTACTTCCGTTTCCGTATACTTACGGTGACCGTATTTTGCGCTGACCTCTCATTACGGTGACCGGTAAGATGGGTGGCGGAATTGCACCTAGGGCGACGTACGACGGCGGTAAGGGGCGTTTTGGGGTCATTTCCGCCATCGCGGACTTTGCACTTCCGCCATGGCGTAATGCTCGTGCCCGATGGGTCAGAATTAGCCGCACTTTCCTCCATCGTGCAGTGGCGGAAACGCTATTTACGCTATGGCGGTCATGTCAGTTGATTTCCGCCAGGGTCGTAATGAGGGCCAATGTCCCAATCCGAAAGTCAGGAGTTCATGATGATTTGCCTAATACCTCTTCAGGTCTCGAGGGCTGGTGCCTGGGTGTAGGCCAATGTTACCTATTGTCAAACGCTGTGCATCGAGCAGGGCACTGTCCTCTGCACGTGGCACGGTCGCATCGACAGGCAGATTACATGTGCTGTATTCAGGCTGCAGATAAGATCCACGGAGGCCAGGAGTGGATGCAAACTGCCGCTAACGCAATTAAAGTAGAGTGCCTACGGGCGCCCACTTCCTTTGATTATTGAACATGTCGCTGTCTTTTATAAGCAGTAGAAAACTGAACAAGAGAAGTGACTTCTGGGGGAGGAAACAGCTTGAAGAAGAAAAACAACAGGTGAGCAAAGCTCTTGGGAAATGAAAGGCTTGCAGAAACAAGACTGAGGAAAGCGGTCGACGGAATATAAATAAGTGAAGGAAATAAGATTCTATTTCTCTCGGGACGAAGTGGCCAAGACTAGAGTGTGTAATGAAATCAGTTAGCAGAAACTGTAATCTAGAATGGGCGTACTGGAAGCGCCGTGCAATATGAGGTGAATGTACAACGAGCTGTCGCGCACCACCTGAGGAATCTTAGAGGTGCCGATGCGACGCAATGGGATGGTGGCGGGGGAGCAGTCTGCTTTCAACTTTCCCGTCTCCACTTTCAGATGTTGCTTGCAGTCTCTTAGTTCCGTTGATGGGTGGTTAAGAAGCTTTTGTCCCGCCCCGTCCTGGGCTTCACTGCCGAAGAGAGAAGGCGCGCAATTAACTCAAACATGTAACGGTAAGGTAAACGCGACATCACAAGTATGACGAAGTCAGTGGAACGCCGCCGCTCTTCCGCCGTGAAGCAATAGTTCCACCCGTTTGGGTTCCTTTGACACCTTACATCTATCCTTAATATGGTGTTGGAACGTGTTGTTCCCTAAAGGGTGGTTATTGCGCAATGATTATCAGAGAAACAACGTTAATATTGAAATGGAGAGAGAGCTCTGATGGAATATCTGAGTTTCCCAGTCATTTAGGGTCCCCAATGTCAGTGGTAGATGGGTAAAGGGTTAAGCACTCACCTCAGACATGGAGCTAGCCTACCATTCGCATGTTCTCGGTAGTGTCGACTAAGCCCTTCATGCTTGCGAGGTCAAGAAATGTGCTGCCGTTAAATTGGGGGAAACACCTACTGTTACACTGATTCGATACAGGTGGAGCCCAGCATCAGGCACTTCATAAAATGAAACTCGATATCAGTGTGAAAGCCGTTCATGTTGGCAGCTAACATGTGCTGTCACCTAATGGTGCAGTGCTTGGAAGTATGGGGAATCTGGAATAAAGAGCTATTGAAAAATCAGCGTGATTGTCATTTGGGAAACAGTGAGTAATGTCAGCTCAGGTTAAATGTCAAACTGCCATTTCTGCATCCATGACAGAGTGCAGATGTCTTTTTAACATTTGTATTGCCATCTCAGGTCGCATAACATTGTACAGATAACTAGAAAATATTGGCCCTTAAGTTAAAGCAACATATTAAAAACATCTATAAACATAGTATTTATTCACTGCATGTGGGTTGGGATACAGGGTTGGAAAGGCACAGGGGAGAAGGAACTGGGCGTATTGCACTCAGCAGGTATCCCGGTTAGTGTGTAAACACACCAGGGTTATTTGCATATCATCCCCACCTATCCTGATGTTTCCCCGCATGTACTTTGAAGATAACACTGCTGTATCAAGTTGTGCACATGTTCCTTTCCAGGTAACCTCTTTGCCACTAGTTCCAATGAGGCTAGTTTGAGTATCTCGCTTATCCAGGTGTTAACAGATGTACGATTAATGGCTTTCCACTACGTAGAATACATTCAACCATTCTTCTTATTCGTTTCACCCATTTTGTTCACACGTGACGAGCGTGTGGAGGCCATAGGCCATACCCTTAGACAGTAGTATTGCTTTTGTCATGTTCGTACATGCAGCCATACACAGGCTCGATATTTCCCACTTCTCACGGATCTTTCTACATCCCATTGCATTTGACTTAAGTCTTCTTGTCAGCATTTTCTGTTGGATGTTAGTCCAGGTTTTTGAAGCATTACCGGTGTCCAGCATAGCCTTAGTTTTATTCGGTGGTGGATCCCTACCATGTCCAGACATGCTCGCTCTTTCACATTAAGCCATTGTTCTTCTGGTATGTTTTCCTAAAGTTCCCTTTTCCAATCTACTTATATTTTTTTTAAACAACATCACTTCATCACTGCTTTTGACATTGCCAATAAAATATTATCTGCGATAACATCAAGAGATCTGTTACGATGGGCACACAAAAGGGTGACGGTCGATCTACACCAGTCAGGTTTTAGGAGTATTCCTGGGCACCTCAATAAATGTTTTTTTTTTAACATCATCCAGGAAAGATCACTGCAAAAACGTAAAACAATTTACTTGCATATTGTTGATCTTACTATGACCATTGACCGCATACATAGATCACTACTATGGAATAAGTTGCAAACCGGGCGAGGTCCCAAAGAGTTGGATGACATTATAATCTATTTGCATAAAGAGACGAGAATCGAAGTCAGACTGAACTTGAAAGGAACACTGTCATCACCAATCCCCATGTATATAGAGTGTAGCCAGGGATGTGACTTGACCCACATTCTATTCAATTTATTTATTTCGGACATCAGAGATGTATTCAAGAAGATCAGATGATTTCCGCCTTACCTAGGAAGTAAACCGGTGCATGGTTGGCCTACGCGGATTATCTGCTTTTTATGGATTATACTCCCATCGGCCTCCATCGCCTCTTGATGGCATTTAAGAATTATGTAACCAGGAATGATTTGGAAATCAATCCAACAAAATTAAAAAATAATAATAATGACTCAGTTCAAAAAGACAGCCAGATTTACCTGGAGCAAAAATCAAACGTCCTTAGAAATCGTGGATTCGATAACATATTTGGGACTCCCAATAAAAAGAAAATACTCTGGAGACCTCATCCTAGAAGAAAGCGAGTCAAGACTGCAACCATGGCAACCCAAGCAAAACAAATAAATAATCTATTTGGTAGATTCTCATTGATACCATTAATACACGTTTATAAAGCTAAAATGGTACACATTTGGACATATGGTGCAGAAGGTCCCAGCTCAAGTGATTTCTTAAGAACTTGGACTGCTGTCCTTAGAAATCATTGCGAAATGGAAGATTATTTGCCTTTACAAACAAAATGCTTAGTCCCCCAGCAGCTTCACTGTTCTGTCATCAAACTAAGATGACAGAACAGTGAAGCTGCTGGCATCATCTTCGAGTCACGAGTTATTCATTTAGAAACAATTGTTTAGAAACAAATGTGTTGTACACTACTGTTTGCACTTAATAGCTTGGTGGAGTCCCTGGTCAACAACCCCCAAGATGTGAAAAATAAACTAGAACAATTTGACTGGTGTACTACAAGAAATTGCTTTACGAAATATAATCTGTTTACTTAAGTAACATCTCTAGAAAAACCTATGAATTTTGTTCCGTTATATGTGAACAAAATTTCAAGTCTTGATTGAACCTCTTGCCGACAAACAAAGTAAAAGGAGTGAGGGCAAACATTGCAAGAAAAGAGAGAATATTCAGGTTGTTCATTCAAATGTACATTGTATAACACCAGCTGTCCTGTTGACTAGGATCTTGGAATGCACATTTCCCTGATTTTAGCTGTGGTTAGATTTTTTCTTCATATTTTTCCAGAAATGTATTAACTTATTGTTCTGTAAATGATGAACTTTGCAATTTTCTAATGTAAATCTTATTTTGTTACATCGATAATCGTGGAGTGATTTGTAGAGTGTTCTGCTGTGTGGCTACTTTGTTTCACTGAGGATACATTGCAGAGGAGTATCTTGGATTGCACGTATCTACTTTCCCTGTGGAAGTCTGCTTTCTTTGTCTACCAATGAGACGCTCTTGCTTGGAAGTACAAATCTCTAAAGAAACTCAGCTGCACACGCAGAGCATGTCGCGGAGTGAGTAGAGTGTTCTGCTGTGTGGCTATTTGTTTCACTGAGGATACATTGCAGAGGAGAATCTTGGATGAGACGTATCTACTTTCCCCGTGGAAGTCTGCTTTCTTTGTCTACCATTGAGACGTTCTATCCATAAAGCACGAATCTCTACAAAAACTCAGCTGCACACGCAGAGTGTGTCGCGGAGTGAGTCATAGAATGTTCTGCTGTGTGGCTACTTTGTTTCACTGAGGATACATTGCAGAGGAGAATCTTGGATCGCACGTATCTACTTTCCCTGTGAAGTCTGCTTTCTTTGTCTACCAATGAGACGCTCTTGCTTGCAAGTACAAATCCCTTACAGAAACTCAGCTGCACATGCAGAGCATGTCGCGGATTGAGTCATAGAGTGTTCTGCTGTGTGGCTACTTTGTTTCACTGAGGATACATTGCAGAGGAGAATCATGGATCACACGTATCTACTTACCAGTGGAAGTCTGCTTTCTTTGTCTACCATTGAGACGCTCTTGCCAGGAAGCACAAATCTCTACAAAACTCAGCTGCACACAAGGAGCATATCGCGGAGTTCATCGCAGAGTGCTCTGTTGTTTGGCTACTTTGTTTCACTGAGGATACATTGCAGAGGAGAATCTTGGATCACACATATCTACTTTACCTGTGGAAGTCTGCTTTCTTTGTCTACCATTGAGACGCTCTTGCCAGGAAGCACAAATCTCTACAAAACTCAGCTGCACACAAGGAGCATGTCGCGGAGTTCATCGCAGAGTGTTCTGTTGTGTGGCTACTTTGTTTCACTGAGGATACATTGCAGAGGAGAATCTTGGATCACACATATCTACTTTACCTGTGGAAGTCTGCTTTCTTTGTCTACCATTGAGATGCTCTTGCCAGGAAGAGCGAATCTCTACAAACACTCAGCTGCACACGAGGAACATGTCTCGGAGTGAGTCGTAGAGTGTTCTGCTGTGTTCGGCGTGGTGAGGCGGTGAGTAATAACTTTCTTGCTGATAATCTCTTATAAGTATCTGGTCTTGTACTTTATCAGATAAGACTCTTCTATCTTGCCAGGCAAAGTTAAAAATAAAAACAAGCGATATGATCTAAGAAAAGCAAAACCTTGTGGGAAATCCTTGGGGCGTAACCGTGAAGAGAGTTTCAATGTTTCGATCAACAAAATTACTAAAACACCATTACAGACAAACAAACGAGCAAAAAAATCAAAGCACCAGACTGTAAAAACGCCTGGACAAATTACAGACTTTTTTAAGCCTGGAGTTAATGCTATTAGAAGTGGGCCACAACTCACTGCCCAAGTGCATAATAAAGAAAGCACTGCTAATTTAAGCATTACGTCGGCAGCCTCGTTTGGAGCAATTGATGGGAACTCTTTGTTGGATCTTTGTTACCGACTGTGTGGGTCAAATAGAGCAGCTGCAGAAGCTAATATTGCTTCTATACCTGATATTGATCTGGAAGTGCCGTTAACTACAAAGGAAAATATCCAACCATGCTCGTCACTGAGACTATTGTGTATGACATTGCTATTTCATTCATAATTTCAACCTAGTCCTCCCAGATGCAAGCGATTGTTGAAGAAATTAACAAAAGTGATTGCTTTAAGGAAATACCCGCTGCATCTGAAAAACTCTCGACACACAGCTCTAATGATATGGGTCCCCATGTTAACACTCCCTCATCAAGCTTACTTCATTTTGCTTTGAAGATATTGATTAAGCTCTGCAATAGAATAATAACGCAGTCTTTAAAGCATTGTGAGATCCTGGACATGTTAAGTTCTGTTCATAGAAACACAGAGAATGCCAACGATATTAGCCAACCGATTAATATTGATGACAAAGAGAAAACTACCAATTTGTCCACTGAGTAAATTGAGGCTAATATTGAACATGAACCCACAAATGTTTTTTCAATTGCTTCTTCTAGTCACAAACAAGCGGAAAGGGCTGCGAAGAAACACCAACCAAGTTGTGATGACCTTGAAATTATGCCTCAATCAGAAGAAATGCAAAACCAAACTGTGCATTCATACTATTCAGTGGCATCTTCTTCTAAACTCTCTAAAAAACAAAAATAGACGCATGCGTAAACATGCAAACTGAAGAAGGAAACACCAAGTACTAAAGACAGGAATGCTAACAAGCTTGCTCGTACCCGAAAGTAAACCACCTAATAAGAAACCTTGTGGTACTAAAGTAGCTCCCCCTGTACAACCGAATTGTGACTCTGTTGATTCATCTGGGATGTCAGATGATTGATCTTCCGAAAAAATAGCCAGCTACCCAATTGAACAACCTATGGATCCATTGGTAGCTATACAAGCCCCCACTGCTGAAGTTTTGAATATCCGAACGGTGAACATTAGTACAAAACCTGAAAATAAAGCTATTAATCGATCGGCACTGATGGCACTATTTAATAAAATTCCAGCATTAAGTATTCTCAGCTCCTGTGGTATGGAGTTTATTGAGCCACTGAGTAGCATATTTGGGGAATTACAAAGATTCATTCTGACCTGCCAGCGACAGCTTTTCTTGTGGTCACAATCTGAATCTCTGGATTACTTGGGCTTTGAGTTGGATAATCCTATCCTGTCTATAATTACACAACCCCAATATGATCATTGTAAGTCAAATAAATGTAATGATAAGCTTAAACTTAATGCCAATGTGGACACCGAGAATCAGGTTGGGCTGATGTGGCTGCAGAAACTGGTTAATCAAATGCTGCAACCAAAACCATAAATCTGCTCTGTAGTCTCGTGGAACACCCGCAGCCACATGCATTTCATCAGTCCTGGCCACTCTCTTAACAACATCACTTCTAACACTATATTTATGTTACAAGAAACATGGCTGCAAAAATACTTTCTTGTCGACTCTCATCTGATATTCCAGAGACATGCTAAAAAGGGTCTTAAGGGTAGACCTTACAGTGGCTTGATTATAGGAGTTACCCACGACTTCTATGCCAGTGAAGTTTCCTTGTCTTCTCTGAGCGACAATGTATTGGCTGTGCAGGCTGTTACCAAAAATAAGAACTGTGATTTCAAAATGTTAATAATCAACATTTATGATCCCCCTGTGGTGAATATATGGATGCCATATTTGATACTACTGATGCTCTTTTGTCAAATTGGGTTGCTACCAGGGTCGGACTGGGACAAGAAATAGGCCCGGACACCCAAAAAAAAGTGGCCCACCCCTCTCCTCAAAAAAGTGGCCCACCCCTCGCCTCACGACCCTTGACCTCTGATGACATCACCAGAAGTGATATCATTTGACCCCACCCCAAAGTGACATCCCAGGAAGCGATGAAACACAACCTTTCACCCCTTGACAAAACAGGAAGTGGCATCAAATAGCATTGTTCCTAAGTACATCATGAAAAATATGGTTATGATTTCACTAATGTGATATACATTTCATACAATAATGGATCACCATATGTATCATTAATATCTGTGTGTATAGATCCATATTGTCAAATTACTGTGAATGCAAGCAGACGTCCAACGCCAAATCATAATATATTATTGTATAGCACTCATGCTTAAGCTCTTTTTCATAGAACAAATATGCATACAATATCACCCAACCTGCTCTAGTACTCATTTATCGACCTAAGAAGGATGAAAGCTTGAGATGGCCTTGCTGGGGTTCGAACCTGCAGATCACACACACGTTGCAGCAGCAATCGCTCAACCCACTGAGCTATCACATCGGCTATAGTAAAATGAGCAATTATTCTGTAGTGAAAACCATTAAACTGGTAACTAAGATTTAACAGCAGACCAGTTAAGTTCATCTGCAGGTCTTGTGAAAAGTTGGCCGCATGTCAAGCCTGCATGCATCTACTTTCAGGCTTCAGTGGTTGGCAAAATAGGGAAAGCAGCACACTCACAGTACATCCCATACTCTGAGCACTCGTAACCTCATAAGTGCAAACCAACATCCTGAACAGCATGCCAGGGAGATGGGAAAGATAGATACATTACAACAAAGCACTCACTGTGGCACAATGAAGTCAATGGCCACTTGATGTGCTATGGTCAAATATTTCTACACTGCACAGAAGCTTTTAGGTACAAGGATTTTGTCAAGTGACCGAGGACAGCGAGATGGAATGTCTTGTGATGATCATAACAGAGACAACGGCAGAAAAAAAACATGCTGTTACTGCAACTTGCGAATGGCAAAATACATATTCCGAAATGGATGCTTATTCTACTCTAAAATTAGTTGTTTATCACTAATATCACTAATACATGTTTATCACTAATACAACAGCACAGCCACTCCAGGGGGCAGTGTGCCCCCTGGAGTGGCGCTCATAGCCGCTGATCTGGTGGCAGCCCCCCACCCCTCAACTTTGCATGCTCCAGCAGCATGTGAATGATGCATTCATCATCATTTATGATGCACACAACATGCATGCACATCACTCATCAAAGCAGGTAACATGTATGCCGTTGCAGGTGTTTTTTTTTGTCTTCAAAAATGTAATTTTTTTTCTTCACAATTTTTGAATTTAAACATTTTTTTTTAAATTTTGTTTTCCAAACCGGCCCAGGCGTGGGCAGAAACCAACCCTCACTCCCCAGGGATGATTTCGTCCCGGCCGCGGGCCGAGAGGCTGAGGGGCCAATCCGACCCTGGTTGCTACCAATGAAAATAATATGGTCATACTAGGTGGTGACCTTAACGTCCAGTGTGGGTTAATACATAAATCTGGTTGGTTTCAGAATATTCCGAATGCCAATACTATGATTAAATCTCAATGTAATGCTCGCGGCAGCCTATGCAGATCCTATTTAGCTGAATGGGACTATTGGGCCCACAATGGTCGCACAGCTAGCAACACTGTACCTGTAAATGTACCTGGTTTTGTGGAAAGAAATCAGCTACTCTTGATTATCTATGGGTGAATTCCTATATGCTTAACTGTATAGAAGATTTTGAAGTCTTTGACCAGAAGGCGAGTGATCATTCACTTATCTGTGCCAGATTCCATCTCGATATGGATGGATTGTTTTAACACTCGTGGGCTTATTAATATTAATGTTAACAACGGTGGCATTTGTCTGAAATGGAATATTGGCAAATGTAAAAAAAAGTCTAGACGCATTTCAATATTATTGCAGAAAATAAACACTGAAATGGTCCATATGAACTCAGATGATATCGAAAACTCCATTAGAATAATCGAAACCAACGTAGCTTCCTTGCCTAATTCAAATACTGTAATTACAGGTAAAAATATCAATAGATCATTTGATAGTGAACTACAGGCTATGAAATGTAAATATAGGTGAGAACTACGTAAATTGAAAACTATGAGGCTCTCTCCTATATTTTACACTGGTCAAAAGAAGTGCCTGGCTAGAACTACCGCAATTGGTTTAAACTGAGAAGGTTTACCAAAACTAACCTGAACTGGCAAGCTATGTTTAGAAGACTCCCAAAGAATTAAGTATCTAAAATATGGAAGCTGCTCAATACTGTTAGGACCAATACCATCAAATGTTAGTGAATCCTGTGAGTGAAGAAAAAGGGGCTAGCTATATTACTGATATATGTATATAGATGATTGTCCACCACTAGTTAAACCGAGTAAATCAAAGTGGCCTCTTGAATATTCGTTGGTTAGTATCATGGAGATAATTGGGAAATTGAATAACTCCCGAACCCATGGTCCTAATGGCCACCTGGCTTCCTTCGTAGTGAAACAAGATCCTAACCTATGGGCTCAGGTCCTTTATGTACTATTTGGTAAGGTCTGTCGTGACTGCAGTGTTCCTAAATCTTGGAAGTCAGCCATTATAATTCCAGTCTATAAAACTGGAATTAGAGACATGCCTGATAACTATTGTATGCTGTCTATCCTTAACACTTCCAGTAAAAACTTCACAGCTGTTGTCCTTAACCACCTGTTAAGTTGGGCTAATGCCAATTCTATCTTGCACCCATTACAATCTGGCTTTAGGTCTGGTACCAGCACTACCCACAATATGCTCCTTCTTGATGCGATTACATACAGAGCCAAAATTGCTGGTAATCAATGTGTCTATACTACTTTTATAGACTTCAAATCCGCATTTCACAATGTTAACTGCTCAAAATTGAAAGTTCGATTGGACAGCCATGGCCGTCTCACTTAACCCATTTATGTCAACAAGGGGGTTAAACAGGGGTGTTTATTGGCTGCTTTTCTTTTTAATGTGTACCTGTCTTTGTTGATTGGTAGGTTGTCTGCTAAAGCTAATTGCCCAGCTAAATTTGACACCGAACGGATCACGGCACTCTTATATACAGACGTTCTTGCATTAGTAGACCACACCATTAGTGGTATGAAATGTATTCTTGAAGAATTGGGTCGATTTGCCTCTGAATATTCCCTCACTATCAACCTAAAGAAAACACAAACCATGTGTTATTCTTCTAAGAGTGTGAATAGAACAAAAATGGTGGTGTCATGGGGCACTATTCAATATACCAGCAGCTATAGATATTTGGGCATATTGTTTTGCAGTAAGGGAGGCTTTGATCTGCTAATTGATAATAAAATCAGACGCGCTAAACAAATTAAGTTACTTATAAGGAACTTTGTAACCGATCATGCTGGCTATTCGCTGAAAGGAATCTTACTGCTTCATTGGCAATGGTTAACACCTGTTGCGACATACGGTATTGAAGCCATCACCATGGAAAATCTATCTTGACTTGCAAAAATAGAGGGTTTCTTTTGGCGTAACATTCTGGCCTTGCCTCCCTCATGCCGATTCAATATATTAGAGTTGAGCTTGGCCTCCAATCACTAAGGGCTATCATGTTGCAACAGCAAGGTCTGTTGTTACTGAAAGCCAAGTGTCAACCTGAGAGTGAATTATTGCATATGATTGCTTTAAAGGTGATTAAATTGAAAACATATGACAGTACAAATATATTTCACAACACCTGCCTTACTCTATTCACTGAATTGGATTGGAATATTGAGCAGAACTGCTGCGGCCATTATAATTCTGTGAAATCTGCATTTGTACATAAAGTGAGGTTGAATGATTGGGTGGCTAACTTCACGCGAATGCACGGACTGCATAACTATAAGTACAGTCAAGGTACGGTTTATTCCTGTCTGCGTCCCCAACTATATTTGATGCACTGTCCAGACCCTTTAATACGCAAGTTTCGTTTGCTTATGAGAACTAACCAACTTCCGGTATGAGCAATTTGTGGTACCCAAAGGGAGTTGGCCATTAACCGGTGCTGTTGTCGTATGTGTAAAAATATCTATGCACCTGAAACAGTGAGACATGTTATGACTAGTTACCAGAGATTGGAGACTGTGTATTATTTGAACTATGGCCGATATGTTCATGATTGGTCATTTATTTTAGCTGATCACTTTTTTTTCAATTTTGTATGAATTCGGAATTTGAAGCTTGTCTAATTGCACTATATCGTGTATGGTCTAAAGCCATAGTAATCTTGGAAGGAAATAGTGTTTATTAGATTAGTAGCTTTTGATCAAATCTGTGCCATAAGGAGAAGTTATATATGACATGTTATTTGATTGTCTGTTTATATATGTTTTATGAAGTATGAACTTTTTTAAATATATACTTTGCTGTACATGTAAAATGTATGTGATTTTTTTATTGTTTGTTGTTTTTGAATGATGATAGTTGTATAAGTTCTGTGAACTAAATAAATAAATAAATAAATACATCGATCATTTCGTCCTGGTATTTTGATTTCGTCTATATGTGAAAGGTTTGATTTACAAGCCATATCACAATAATAATAATAAAAATACATGCTTTTGTAGATCGAGGAAACTGAATTTTACCATTCGTATCTGAGATCATTTCCTACCCCAGTTGCACTAGTGGTGAATGGTCTGAGGTATGTTGCAATACATGTAGAAATAAGGACTTGTATAGCTGCATGTATCTCTTTTTTTCTTCTGGAAGATCGTGCTTGATCCTGAGATCATGGAAGCTAAAAGCTATTAAGGGTATCAGGATGTTTCTGCAGTTGGCCGAGTGTATAAAAACATAAGGCTTTGTTAAAACCCATATACTAATCTATAGCATGTGTATGTAGCAGATCTATGAGTGCCTTAGCAATATTGTATATCAAACAGTGTTTGTACTTTGTCCATACAGTGAGCATGTTTGTATATTTAGAAATATCAGCCTCACAATGTCACTCTATCAGTCAAAGAATGCTATACAATTTAATAGGTAGAAAATAGCTGACCCATTTCCATATGTTTTTAGAGAGCCCCAAGTTCCCTCTATCCAGACTTTAGAAGCCAATGGAGTACTGCAACCTTATCTGAGTCAATCCTTCAGACGCAGTCTCACCTCCAACACATTGTTTGCCTTTAAATACCTTTCTTAAGGGGCACACTTTAATTGTCAGAGATGATCAAAAATTAACATGTTGGTAAACAAAAACATTTTAGTTACAGCCCACAAAATGTGATTGGTAAACAAAGATATCCATAATAGTTAATGTATTTATATTTGAATAGCTCTGCTAATGAAAACACGTTGTTCACCTTTATAGAAGACAATCTTAATACAAACACTTCCTTGTCTAGTTTTGTCATTTTGTTTTGGACTATGCTACATCATTGTGTCCTGTCATAGCGATGCCTCGGTCCCCTCGCCACTTCTCTGCATCTTTCCTGCTGGCTTCAGCTGGCTGTGTGCCTATTGGTTTAGCTAAATGATTTGTTCACAGACACTTTCTATACGGCTAAATATTTGGCAATCTTCATTGGCTGTCCTTTCTTATGTAAAATCACAACAAAACATCATTCTGTGAAATGCAGTCAGGTGAATTAAGAAAAGCAGGTGTAGGTGGGTTCTCTGTCATACACTAATAATTTAAATGTGCAGATAAGATATATTTTACAGCATGTGTTTCAGGCTACATCTCTCACATGTAAGTAAATACTGTTCTGTGTACTGTGGATTCAACAGTGTTTTGGGGTTTACATTATGTATTTGTGTATTGTAGCGCCTAGAAACACTTGTGTACAGACGCGTTATAAATGACGTATATCATATCATATCAGCGTAAATGCGCAAAGTGTTTACACTATTAATATCCACAATATTATCTTTCAACAGACAGCCATGTATACTCAGTGGGTTTTGACATCATTGCATATCCTCCTGTGATTTCTTCAAAAGGGTGCAGAACCTAACATATTCATCCATGATTTGGTAGTGCTACAATTGATCAATATAATATATAAATAGGGCCCATTCCTTTATTGTAAAATTAAGCTTTTCTTTACATACCATTTAAACTTCTACGAGCTAAACAAGGTTTTCCCCATAATAACATAGTTATCTGAATTTCTGTATTCCATCTCAATGATTAAAAATGTAGGATTGTAGAACACTAACTACAAATCTAAAGTGTGCATGACGCAAACGGTGTAATATTTTTCAATTTTAATACATGGTTTCTTCTGTAAGCATGAATGCTTCATAGGTACATCGCTAAGTTCTTGCGTTGTACCCCATGAGTAAACACCTAAAACATTTCTGTTAGAATTAAATTCAAATTAAAAACTTTGGATTATGTAATGTCTCTGTTCATCTCTGCTCAACTCACCAATAACTTCAAAAGTATACCTTTCCAGGATGTTCTTTGTGATTAGCCAAGAGGTCACAGCTCTACGTTGAAAAACGATAGCACTGCTTAACTGATTACTTTACTATTAGTCAGACATGTTCAAGTTTTGCATATGAAATAGATCTTCCTTGACATTTTCCAGATTCAAATCAGGAAGTGGATGACATTTCAGTATTAGATTTGATATTTTAATTTCTGTACCAAATTCTTTTATGCATTTGAAGACTAGCGGGCCCCAATTATTCTCCATCTCGTTTGGCTGTGGTCTATCCAATGCAGCTTTCATTGCCTTGTGTGTAGACATCTGTGTATTTCCTTTTGCTTTGCACAGCGCTGCTAATTGCTCATCTTTGGTTTGTTCAGCTGATTCAGATGGGACTTGTTTTGCTAGTGTTTGTTCAGTATGCAGGATTCACAGTCGTCCCTGCATGCTGGTCAGAGATGTCAGGTTCCCTAGAGGTTTAAGGAGGTTTATCTTTTTCATTATCGGGCATTAGTTCATGTTCTGAAGTGATATGTCGTGGATTTCATCCTTCATGTATGAGATGTTTTAATGGGCTTTACGTTGAAACATGTTTTGCTTGTGTCTACCATTTACTTTGATTGTTTTTGCTTACAATCCGATGTCAGAAGCTTTATTAGTAGCCGGTGAGAGTCAAGTAGAATGCAACATGCATTCTAATTGGCTCTCACCGGGTCATTACCCGGCCGAGAATCGCTCGATTCTCGGCCGGGATTCCAGCCGCCTTGTCCATGGCGGGGTGGGGGCGCGGCATCCAAAATCCCCGCTCCGCTCCGAGCCTCCCCACGGCTGAGAAGCTGCCTTTGCCCCCCGCCGGGGACTCAGGTGAGGTGAGGTTTTTCTTTTTTCTTTTTTTTTTTTCTTCCCTTTTCCTCTCACCTCCCTGCCCTCCCCACCCCACTTACCTTCTGCCTCCTTTGACCATGGCGGGCGGCGTGACAGCTTCCAGCCGTGTGGAGGCTCGAAGCAGGGCCATCCCCGCTCCGCTCCTCCACACGGCTGGAGGCTACCATCGTCCCCCGCCGGGGATTCTGATGCATCGTTTTTTTGTTTATTATTTTGTTTTCTTTTCCCTCCCCCATGCCCAAACCCCACTTACATTCTTCTCTGTCGTTTTTCGGGGGAGAGGACGCGCTGGGAACATTTCTGTTTCCAGCACATCCACTCCTGATAGCCGCCATGGCAAGGGAAAACTGACTCCATTTTCCCTTTCCCGGCGGCCATTTTCATGGTCTTTTTTGTTTTTCTGTCCCGAAATGCTGCAGCGTTTCGGGACAGAAAAAACTGCTTTTAGTGCCCCGGTCACGCAGATCTTGCGGGACGGGGTACTAATAGCAATATGCCCCTGGTGGCGTTACCAAGTCAGGTAATGCCCCGGGCCTTCGTTAAGGAAGGCCCCGGGGCATTACCTGACTCGGTATTGCCCCACTACTCGGGCATATAGCTTAGTTAGTATCCGACGAAGGACAATGAGACTGTAACAAGCAATCTCATTGGCCCTCGCTGGGGCATTACCCGACTGAGAATCCTTGGAGTCCTTTTCCCCACTACATTCCTTCTTTTCCCCGGCCGGGGGTTTGGCAGCCTCTCAGCCAATGAGGAGGTTCGGAACAAGGTAATCCCGGCTCCCAGCCACCACATGACTGGAGGCTGCCATCATCCCCCACCGGGGATTCAGTTGTTTTCCCTCCCCAATCTAAACAATCACTTCCCCGCCCTCCTAAACCCACTTACCTTCTTTTTGCTGCATTTCTGGAGCGGAAGCGCTGGGAACACTTCTGTCCCCAGCACGTCCTCTCCCGATCCTCGACAGGCCGTCATGGCGGCCATTTTTTTGTTTACTTTTTTTTCAGTAGCTGCCATTGAAAGGGAGAAGGGACTACTGGTGGATTATGAAAATTACTTTGGGGGTTTCAGCAATTTTTGCACATGCCCTGTGTATCCAGTTCTGCTTAGAAACTCTAACCCTCACGTCTTTTACCATGGGTTAGCCCAATTAAACTGAATCACTCTGTCCATCATGCAATGTGAATCTTGGGAATGAGACACATTTTTTGTTTAATTGTCCATTTCATGCTAACACTAGGCATTATTGATTGAAACCGATTTGTTTAAACTGGAAGGTATGAACAGTTGTAGATGATTTAGCAGTAGCAAATCAACAAGTAACAATGCATCATAAAACAGCATCATTAGCACAATCACACAAATGAATAAAAAATGTAAAAATAATGTCCAGACATTATGAATACATCTTGAAAATGCATCTAATTAAGAATGCAAGGACATGGAAAACAAGGATTGCCAATGCCAACTGTTTTGGCTTTTCTGTGGGTTTGGAAAAGACATTTGCCAGGCACTGCCATAGTGGTTTTAACTGGCCATCGATGGTAACAGCTGCAAAATGGTATGAGTACCTGGGAATATAACAGCAGTGCCTGGCAAATGCCTAATATGTATACACAATACAAAACTGTTGGCTTTGCTAATAGTTGTTTTCAACAGATCTGTAGTGAAGGACATGCATAGTCCTTATAAATGGAGTCGCTGAAGGAAGACCTGGTTACAACATTATTATCATACCAGTAGCGCCTTTACGGCTCTAGTTAAGATATTAACTCTCCGCGGACTTCTTTGAAAAATCTAATCATGGCAGGCACTTTGATTACAAAGCTTGATGGGAATGCTTGACAGTGCTACCCAAAAGCCCCAGGAGGCTGTATTTTGGGTGGAAAAGGGCAGGAAGTAGATGGGAATGGGCGTAGGGATTAGCATGGTCCTGGGCAGTTAATGGGTGGGTAAACTAAACAACATCTATAAGATGTGTGTCCCTCCTCATATGCCATTTTTCCCTAGCTGTACTCTAATGCAATATTTTCAGCTTACATGTGGCACTTTAGCCTCACATAATACCAAAAACTAATAAAGGAAGGGGGATAGTAGCAATATTATAAAACGAATGCCAAATAACCATATTTTAAACCTCCTACAGATAACCCAACCTTAGTTTCTAAATTATTATCCCAAATTCAGAAGAAACATCTCCCCCCCCTGTAATTTAGGAATCGACAAGGGGGTATAACCAATACCACCCATCTTGATCTAAGCATCTGATACCATGCACACAATAACAGCAAGGAAGCCCTATCCTTTCTAGGACCTAACTGACAATCATAATTAGGGCTGATAAAACAGTTGCCCACCCCATCCTTTGTCTTTCTTCAGAATAATTTCTCATCTTTCTCGAGGGCTACTTCATATAGATTTGACCATTGATTAGAAAAATAGGAATGTGTTTGTCCTGGCAATACGACCTGCAACTTGATTTTACATTATTTATACAATCTACATTCCCTTGCTTTAACTTCAACTGAAACAACTGAGCAGATTGGTGATTTTATAATGTCTGCAATATTTACCAAACCACTTATACTTGCTACACTTCTTGGCGCTTTTACAAAGCCATGAAGCCTTAGAATGCATATCCACAGAGAGTCACAGATTGGGCATTCAGTCATAAAATAATCAGTGGGCACTAGATTCAAAGCAAGGACAGGTGGAATGTTAATAGTAAAGTTTAACTTAAAATGTTCTCACAGCGTAATTCTGAAGGAAATTGTATCCCGCGTCTCCTGAAGGAATTTGAGGCACATACAAACACATCGAGATATAACAATACTATAGGATTCATAACAATTATTGTTAATACTTTGGGGGTTGGGTTTATGTGGGAAACAGAAATGCAAACAATGTAGTTTTATTATTTAGGGGAACATTCTATAAAATCTCAGAGAAATCATAGCTATATTATGTTATTTTAAAAGATCCTTTACTGTATTCAAGACATAAAAATAATTGTTACAGTCTTTATTTGTGAATGCATGCTTATGTAAATAAATACGCTGTGTATGGGAACGTGTACATGTAATACTTCCTAAATAGCCTGATCTACTTGATTAAACTGCTCATTGTAGTTAGAATAAGCAATAATCATGCTTGTAATATCATTATGATTGATACTAGACTATTTATGCTGGCTGAGTGTAGCACAGTTCAAACACAAGTTCTTTTGGGAGCAGTATATTTGTATGTATAGGTGTAAGGCTGAGGACCAATAATGGTATATGCACACATATTCATGAACGGCATATATACATTTTGATTTGTATCTAATTGAAGTTGAGTTCAGTCTGCCACAATATTAATCTATGGGCCTCATTATGACCCCGGTGGTACCGGTAAAAACGGTACGGCTGCCGCCTGAGTCATTTTTTTTTCCGGCGCCCGGCAATGAGGACTTACCGGGGCATTAGAGCCCTGGCTGTCCCGGTAATTCCCCATTGCCAGGTGCCGGAAAAATGTACTCCCCATTCCCATTAGAGCCCGACTCAATGGGAATGGGGAGGACAGTAGCACCGGCACCATTCAGAAATGGTGCCGGTGCTACTGTCAAGGTCAAGGGCTGAAAGGCACCTGCTCGCATATCTCTGAGTATGCCGGTTCGATAACAACAGTGCCGATAGCTTACCGGCACCACTGTTACCGGACTGGCATACTTATAATGATGTCCTATATCTTCATTTGTCAGAAAATAGGGTTTTTGCCTTTGAAATCATTTTGTTATGGTTTGAATATGTCTGAATGTAAACATTGTAAATAGCACAATTCATAGGAGGTTAGGGCTATACATCTAAGTACTAATCAGGAGTGTTATTGGAGCTTACTCTGGATATGATGTGGGCAGTGGCTTGTAGCTAGTGCACTGACATGCCCCATCGTGTATGCATCTAGTATGTACACACATCTCTGTGTGGAAAAGTCATTGACTAAATTGTCAAATAATAATGTAAACAAAACTTGAAAAATTGAAAATTATAACTTGGCTTGTTCACCAGAATGTTTTGAAAAAATGAAATGTGTTTAGGCTTTGGCAAATAAATGTGAAAAAACAAAAATAGAATCTTCTCCATGTGCCTTCGCTGGCTGGCTTGTTTCAGGACAGAATCAAAAATAGAATGTTCTCCATCTGCCTTCTCTGCTTGCTTGGAGAAATTGTCTGAAATGGACAGTGTTAGGCAGAATCACATGCAGTACCCTTTAGGAACACTACATGCAATAAAGACTACAAGTGTCAGTACAATTTCACCTTTGGTACAAGCTTGTACTACAAAGTTATGTGGTATCAGTGGCTGAGCAGCCAGACTTTTCTGAAGAGTTTAGTGAGCAAGAACAAGGTACACAAAGGACCAACAAATACAGTGATTCAAATATGCACTAACTCAAGGTTACTGGGTAAAAGAATAGACATTTATTTATACAGTCGGTTTGAAAACATTCCACTAGCAAGAGCAGCTCAATATCACACACTTATATACTACAAATACACAACCAATAAGTTACTGAACAAGTTCAGCTCCCCTGAAGTGGGAGCAAAATAGCACTTCAAATACTTTTAAAAGGGGTAAAAAGACAAGGTTATAAGAATCAATAGCACAAATACTTGAATAGCCAGGGCAAAGGGTTTCAGTAAACTACAACCAGCAATTCAGTTCATAAGCCTGGGCCAAAATCAATGGTTCAGAGTCTTTGTATAGGATAGCACACCTCTGGTAGTAAAGGGTCCTTGCCACAAAGTTTAGAAGAATTTGGCTAGGCGAAAAGTTTGACGAATGTTTAGGGAAGGACAAGCCTTCGAAGTTGAGGAAAGTTCCACAAACTTTCACGATGGCCATGGTGTTTTCCTATGGGATTCTGCCATTATAAAACATTGCTGTGAATCAGGCCCTATGCCATTTCTGTCTTTGAATCTAAAACAAACTTTTGGTAGATTATTTTTCCTTTTGTGCAGTTTTTTCTGTATTGGAATTAGATAAATATGCCAGTTGAAATATTGATTATGTAGATGCCAATAACTGCCACATGAATGTAATGTCTTAAGCCTGTTGATTTGCAGAAGCGTCATTTCGTATTACTGGCAATTTTGTGGACTGAACATTTCTGATTTCTGTATCCATTGGTTTACACAATGGAAAGGATTGTATATTTAAATGGGGTCATAATATTTATCATTTTGTATAACTTTTGTTATTAATGTTTAATGCCCCATTACCTTTCTGATTAACCTCAGAAGTTATATATATTGCTGTGTTTCTCTGTCACTCCGATGTATTGCTTTCAATATTGAATGATGCCAAATAATTTTATTTTTATGTGTTTCAGATGTTTACTTTTTAGAACCCTATTGTTCCTTCCATGTATTGCCAGCAATAAAATCAAGGCTGACTCACAATTTGATTGTATTCTATTAACTCTTGTCTCTTTGGTGGAGCAAGTTTATTTTGCTACTCATACGCAATGTCGTATCATCTGCGTTTTATAGTGTTATATTTGTTTTATAGCACAGTAAAGTGCCAATTGGGTTATACCTGCTGTTACGTGTATGTCATGAAAATGACCTGGTACTTGTGTGTTGTCTGACCGTATGCCTACTGGATTTTAATTATTAAATACCTGTTAATTTATTATTTTATTCTGTTGAAAAAACGCATATGGACTGATTTACAAAATGGCTTTCAATGAGACTTTACCAATTAAAAACATGTTTGTAAATCAGGCCCACACTGTTTTTGGTTGACTATAATATGTCTTTGCTACCATGACTGTAGCAGGGGTTTCAATATAATTTAAATGTATTCAGAATTCTTCTGATTCGGCCCAACCTTACATTTCTTTGCAATTAACAAAAAGCGAACATTATGTTTACATATCCTGACAAAATAATTCAATGGATTTAAAATTCAACAGCTAGACTACTACTCAGACTCAACAGAAAGGAAGGCATAATATTAGTTCTAAGAGCTATTCACTGTCTACCAATTAAAAAAAAGGATCCAGTTCAAGTCTCTCTGTATCAATAACAGAGATTTCTTAAAGGTCAAGGATCAGAATTCCATCAAACAAAATATCACTCTACCAACTAAACAGAGACCTAAGCTTGAGTATTGGGAAATTATTATAATACAGAGGCTACACCTTTTCCATTATTATAGGCACACACTGGAATGTGCTACCACCTGTGCACCCTATAAGACCACATGCAATTCAAATTATTCAATGCAATGCTTAACAGACAGAATGTTCAACCTAAGCCACCAAGCGGTTGAAATGACATTTCTCAGTAGTTTGACTTCCACACGCAGGCACAACCCAGGGGAGCTATAACAAGTGGAACACATCACATCAAAGCACTGCAAAAACTCTAAGAGAATTCCTTCCCTCCTTCCTGGTATATCTTAACCTCAAACCACATGAATGCACCTTCTTTCCGAGTAACTCTCAAACTCTCTCTACCGTAATCACCATACACATTTGCAATACAGCCACTCACACACATCTTTAAAACAGAACTTCTTCCCAGAATTCAATCATCACAAACTTACATCTCTAATTAAAAGTGATATCCTCAGTCCCTATCCAAGACCCTTCCACATTAAAGGCACTTAAGGCACTAAAGGCATGGGGTGGCCCCTCTAATTACAAAAGCTTTAGCAAGATCATAAGCATGCAGAGCACAGGGCACTACCGATCTGCATCCTCAACACAAAGCAAGGTAATCTCACATGTCCCTCTTCTCCCAACTAACCAAAAGCCACCCACTCTTTTGCAGATCCTTCTGAGTGCATAAAGACCACATGAACAGCAGAGTTGGATGTTTCAAGTCCTAATATATATATTGTATAGCATGCATCATTTTAGTTGTATTCACTTAAATTAACACACTGGGCCTCATTACACGGATGGCGGTATTAGCACATGGACCAAGGTGCTATTAACACCTTGGTCCATGCCGGTAAAATACCGGTACCGTCTTGGTGGAAGGGGGAATTACCGCCCCATTGCAAGGTTGGCGGGGCGGTAATTCCCCCTTCCACCACTGCCCTTTCCCATTCCCATTTTTGCCCCATAGGGCATAATGGGAATGGGGAAGGTGCTAATTACGGCACCTCAATTTTGCGGTGCCGTAATTAGCACCAAGGTCCCTTAGCGGGTTGGTTTTTAACGCCTGCAAAAAGCAGACGTTAAAGCACCAACCCGCTAAGGGACCTCGTAGTAAGGCGGTAATGGTTAACGGTCACCGTTACCATTAACGGTGACCATTAACCATTACCGCCATCCGTGTAATGAGGCCCAATGTCATTTTCTATTAAATTTCACTGCTTCCGATCTGGTCCGTTGCATCTTCAAACATGAATGTACATCTATGTGCTTGTAGCATGTACAGTGGTGTATATACAATTAGGCCAGCTAGGACCTGGCCTAGAACAGCAGATTGCCACTGTAGCAAAATGTTTTTGTGATATTAATTTACTATTTGTTATCTTTTAAATAAAAGGTCATTTTATTTCTTTTGGAGAGGCTGATCTACAAGAAACTGTGATGCTGGCACTGATAACCTTTTTGCTCACAGCAGGAGCAAAGTACAGGCAGCGGCCCACCCAGACAGCCTCTGGCCCTGTAGTTATGGTTACGTAGGAAGAACAGTTTTTGGGTGGCTCATAAATTTGGTGCTGTTCAACAAATCTTCATGAAACTGCACAAAAAGTATATGGCTGCCTCTGAATGCTTCTACAAAGTTATGTGCAGTTTCATCAATGGAGAAAAAGTTATAGGTTGGGTCCCAGGAGATATGGATAGACATATGTTGAAAAGGTTTGCTCATGCCTGCAGCCCAAACCGCTGGACGGATTTCCACCAAACTTGTGTGAGGAGCTGCAGCCTCATCTCGAAAGCATGCTTTTGCAAATTTGGTGTAAACCCGTGTAGTAGATTCTTTTAAAATGGGCAAAAAGTAGGCCCAAAAATGTTACCGATATCTGTGTCCGTTCCGCTGACTCACTTCTGGGTTCAGTGTCCATAGACGCCTCTGGGCCATTCAGGGAGCTGCATAACGTTCACGGACATTGTACGCGCCTACTGATTGGTAAATTTAAAATGTGAGGTGCATCAAAACTTTTGAAATGGACGCTATGCTGGATTCACAAACTGAGCCTGTAGTCCAGGGGCATTGCGGTAAAAACACAACATTACACTTGTCAAACTAATGAAACAATTTCTGGGGGGGTGAGGGTTGATGATCATGGGATGGGATATGTCCAGAAAAAAAAAAGAAATGGTGTGTTTTTTCTCTCCGAAGCCTGCAAACATCTCAAATATTCTGGGACATTGCTCATGTTCGTGAACTTGGCAAACGTTCAAGAACATCCATGCATATTTCTGCATTAAAGTGTCAGTGAAGAACAGTTTTTGGATGGCTTATACCTGCTGCCATTCAATAAAATGGCATGAAATGATAATAGACCCAACTTCAAATGCTTTTGCAAGATTTGGTGGCATTTGGCCAAGGGGGCCAAAATTATAAGGGGGGTCCCAACAATTTTTAACGGCTTATACATTTGGTGCAATTTGTCGAATCTGATAAAAGATTTTAGACCCAAACGTTGAATGTTTTTGCATAGTTTGGTGGGATTTTGTCATGAGGGTAAAAAATTAGAGGGGGCCCCAACATTTTTAGATGGCTTATCCCCTTGGTGCCGTTTGACAAATCTGCACACAAGTTTATAAAATGATTATAACACAACCTAGGATGTTTCTGCGACATTTGAAGGGATTTTGTAGTTGTATCATTATTTTTTGTTTAGATATTTCAACCTTTGTTGGCTTGAAATCCTTTCAAGGGCGATTCTACTGTGCCAATGATATTCTTTGTACTGGGATCTGCACTCCAAATGACTTTATTGTGGCTGAAACAATAATGTCTAAATATTTTTACTCATATGTTGTCACTTGCAGTTTATGCGCCTCCTGCACCAAATATGATACGATAGATTCTTAGTTTTTTGATTCATAGGTGATTTTATTCTTCATGTATTAATTTCATACATTCCAATCATCTAAGTTTACATGCAAGCACTTTTTCTCCCAACACGTGTTTCCCCACAGCTTTTAGCCGTGGTTCCTCAGGAGAGATTCATATTGTGGTGTTCACTTTTTGAAAGATAATTTGTAGTTTTTTATGATTTCAAAACTTGAAAGTAGATTTCCTTTATACCAAATTTGATAAATCTTAATCTACTTTATATTTGCCAGGTCCGATTGCCTCGAACATACTCGCCAGGATCCACGATTTTGTAGTTGTATCATTATTTTTTTACTTACTTTTGACACTTTTCAAAAAATAAAACATGGATGGATTTGCAGGAAACATATGCGTGGAGCATTGGCAAGGACCCAAATGAGTTTTATTTTTTGAAAAGTGTCATAATGTAGGTACAAAAATTGTGATATAACTTTGATGACTGAGGTATAGCCTGTGGCCATGGCCAGTGGCCACCAGGGACCTGATATGGGGTTAAAGTGGCCATGGTCTGTCCTGTTCTTTCCAAAGTATTCAAATGTAAGAACAAAAAATAATGATATAACTTTGGTGCCTGACCCTTGGCAAGGATACATCTCTACTCTGATTTGCTTATTGGGGCATGCGGCATGGCCGAAGCCCAATGTTCGAAATTCTGCTTGTGGCAGCAGCCCAAAGTGCTGGACGGGATTAGAGCAAATTTGCGGAAACAGCATCAGCAAGCACCTGAAAACATGCTTTTTCAAATTTATCCTGTGTTTTATTTTTTCCAAAGTGTCAAAATGTAAGGACACAAAATAGTGATATAACTTTGGGCCTGGGCAGTGGCCCGGGCCCTCGGCAAGCACACATTTCTATTCTGATTTGCTTATTGGGGCATGCAGCATATTTGAAGCCCATGTCCCATGGATTGCAGAGATTGTCCATAGATGAAAGCCATGAGCACTGGCCATTGGTCACATTATGACGGTATAGTGGACACTGAAGTAAGATGCAAGCTCGGTGCAGTGGATAACAGCGTTGGTTTGGTGGGTCAGGGGTCATGGTCGAGCCTCATGCCCTAGGCAATTCACCCATGACATCCCCATCATGCACTGCTGAAAACGAAGCACATCAGTATGTGCTGCAAAAAATAAGTTTGTTAAAGGAGGTTTATAGTTCTTTCACATATTTACAAATAGAATTAATAATGTATATACAGGGATGTAACATCATGAAGCATTTTCACTAAGAAAAACCTATGAAATTCACTGAAACAACTTTGTTAAAGGGACATTATGTTTAAGTTGCACTAATAAAAACCTAAGAAATGTATTGAAAAAATGGTGTTACTGTAAAAGGGGACCCTCAGCATCCCCTCTACCTGGACATCTGTGGACTCTGGCTCTTGAACAAGAACAAAAGAAGATGGACGCCTGGGTGCGAGTTCACAGTCATCTTTAAAATAAGTTCAGAAAGATACACCGGAAGCACACACAGCTCCTACAATCAGCTTGCTTTTTTATAGGCTTTTTGAGAATGATGCAATACGAAGGCATACGAGGAAGCGACCCGCTTATAGTACCTCGAAATGGACTCTCAAAAAGTGACAATTCTCAATGGAAACTTGCCTGGTGACATACCGACAAACCCAACATGGAGTAGAGAAAACCAGTACTCAACACTTGACTACATCTTTGTATCAGAATCCTTTTTACCAAAAGCTTGTGAACTGAAAGTATGTAAGATGGAACACAGTGATCATAATCTCCTAAAAATGACCTTCACTTCTAGCAAAAAACTTACACAAAAATTATGGACACATGACATCTCATATCGCTCAGGAAGGATAAGGTTAAACCTGAAAACTAGTGACATAAATCAGATCACATCCATTACGGAACTAACATCTGATGCGATTGAATATCAGCACATACTTATGCAATTTGCAGAACATAAACAACGACTGAAACACCGGCGACTGCAACACAAGCACAAGTTTGATATCCAAATATTACAACGAAAACGGATGATGCATAGAGAAATCCGAAGGCTATCGTGTAAGGATAAAAGTCTTTTTGTTGCAGGAAAAAAACTTGAAACCCAAAAATATCGTAATTGGAGAAAGGTTTATAACGCAACACTGCTTCAAAACGACTCTGAAGAGATGCTCAAAAAACTAAAAATAACAACTCCTCTGAATTTTGGTCTTTAATAAATAATATGGCTGCACCAGAAGACGCAATCCAAACGTCACTAGTCTTAGAGGAAACATGGATAAAACATTATACAGAAATGTTCAGTAGCTCAAAAGCAAAAGATAAAACAAATGCTAAAACACTAACGTCGTGGGATTTGTCCTTCGACAAAAATGACATCTTGCGCTCAATCATAAACTCAAGCGCCTCAAGAGCCCCAGGTCCAGATGGACTGACAAACCATATGCTAAAACAAAATCCGGAAGCATGGGCCAAATTCTGCAGCATGTTGCTCAAAAGAATAAAAACGAAATGTATGACACCGAAAACATGGAAAAACGCCATCAAAGTACCAATATTTAAAAAAGGTGACAGATCTAACCCAAAGAATTATCGGCCAATTGCTTTGCTTGACGTGCTGGGTAAGATCTACGCACGTCAATTGCAAAAAATGCTGTCAGCATGGTCGATAGAAACAAATCACATTGATATCCGACAAGCTGGCTTTGCCAAAGGAGTTGGTTGTAGTTTAAACACTATACTACTGAATCTATTAAAAATGGAATCAATTAGGACCAACGCCCCAATCTATGTGGCTTCAATTGACTTCTCGCATGCCTTTGATAGTGTCAACCGACAAATCTTATGGGCTAAACTAGAAGCTTGGGGGTGTCCGGCAAGTCTACTCACTGCACTCAGATACAACCATACAGATTAGACTAGATCGAGGTGGCACACTATCTAAACCAGTAAAAACATACAAAGGCGTGAAACAGGGGTGTCATATTTAACCTATTTATATCGGATATAGGAGATACCCTTAACAGGGTTGCAACTTTTCCACCAAAAATCCATGGTTCTCATATAGGATGGTTAATATATGCAGATGACTTAATACTCTTAGATGTTACTCCGATAGGGCTACAACGAAGGTTAGACGCCATTGAAAAGTTTGTCAACGAAAATGATCTCTGCATAAACAAACAAAAATGTGAAGTACTGACACTACGAAATCTGTCAAATCAAAAAAGAGGAACCAAACAATTTGTTTGGTATCTAGAAAAAACACCTCTTAGAACATCATCCCACATTAAATACCTTGGATCCTTGATAAGTTTGAATATAAACGACGGACCATGGGTGGAAGAAACAAAAAGAAAATGCAAACAGTTAGCCTGTCAAGCCGCGATAATAAATAAAAAGTACGGAAAGTTTTCAGCAAAACCAATGACCGACTTTTATCGACAAAAAGCTGTTCCAGCTTTAATATACGGTGCTGAAAACATGTTTGGTTGTCCATATGAACTATGGGACACACTGGAGAACATTTTCTGGACTAGAGCATTACACCTACCAAAGGGCTGTCCTACAAGTAACATACGATACGAACTGGGGTTGATATCAATAAAAGCGAGGGTGAGTTGGAACGCCCTTACCCTGTATAGGAAGACTTTGTTAGACAATCCAGTTCCACAATTCAAAATCCTACAAAACCCAGCCTCTGACCTACAACACACGGTATTATCAGAGTGGAGTAATCTTTGTATAGGGTTAATGGACATAAATAACATACAAACCGAAACTCTGATAAAAAACCCTGATAAAGCAAAACTGACGCTATGGAGATCAGATTGGCATAGAACCTCTATAGAGCGAGAAAGCTCACGTTTGATGAAGGATGCTCCAGCAGAAGCCCGCGAGTATGACAAACTACAGTCTTACTTAACTCAATCACCTGATCAAAACACCAGACTACTATTTTTGCAATTTCGACTCAATCTGTTTCAGACTAAAGACCGCACAAAATCTTGGAAGCAGAACGAAAATGCAAATACAACATGCCGTTTTTGTAATCACTCAGTGGAGACTCTAAAACATCTGACTCTATTCTGTAAAAAGTTCAGATCATTACGAACTAAACTGTTCGGGCCACTCTTCAAAGAATGTCAAACTTATAGTGCCATGGACTGGTGGAAAACCATGTTCGACGGCTCGAACCGAAAAGTTATGTTTGGACTGGTAATGTTTTTAAAGGATCTAAAAACATGCTTAACTGAGGCAAATCCCACATCTGCTTCACAATTAATCTAGCCTAAATGAACCTATGAATATGGCGGAAGATGACTGAGAAACTTATTGCGTGAGCGTGTGGGAATGTAAAATGACAGTAATGTGGCCGAGAAAGAAACATTTTTAAAGGTTTTTTTTCGAAACCAAATAAAATAAAATAAATTAAAAAAAATAAAAATAAAAAAAAAAGAATGATGCAATACTTCATACAATTTCAGAATACATATCTGATTGACCCTTCAGCCAAAAAAAAACCCTTCTTGTCTTTGATTGGTTGGCTTATCTGCCACTCACAAAGCCACATTAGCTCATGTTTGGCACACTTTGTCTGACTGACACATAGGGCCTCATTACACGTTGTGCGGTAGGGATTTAACGTTACCGGTTATGGAATACCGGTAACATTAAATCCCCATGCCAATTACGACCTGACTCACCGCTATTAGCGGCACCGCTAAGTACGGTGCCACTAATAGCGAGCAGGCCACGTGCGCGCGACCCTCCTTCCCGTAAATTACGCCATGCCGCTATTAGCACAGCATCACAAGGCGAGCGGACATGCTAATAGCGGCATGGTAAAGCCCCCCAAACCCCTTACCGCCATGGTGCTAATACCGGCATCGCGAACCACCCGTTAAGAGGACTGAGCAGTGTTCCCACCTGCCACAGGTGGACACAATCAGCACAGGTGGAGGCAATGGAGACAGTGGCAGCTCTAAAGGAGCACACCACACCCCTTCCCACACCAAGATGATTCCAATACTGGCAGCATTACATGGCCTGGAGGACCTCATTGCAGTGCAGCTGCAACAACAACAGGCAGCACAAAGGAGACGCAGGAGGAGGAGGAGGAGGAGGAGGAGGAGGGCAAGACAGGCACAGCAAGCACCATCATGGCACCTAATCATACCACAGAGGCACCCACCAATCCCCAGGATCATAGCCAGTCCATTCAACCTAACCCCTGAGCAGATACACACCCTGTACCGTCTGGACACGGCTACCATCACCAGCATTGTGGACATGATCCACGACGACATTGTGTGCCTCATAGACACAGAACTGCCATGCCCCGCTACTGAAGGAGGTGAGTGTGCACCACTTCCTGTCCACAGGCACTTATCAGCATACAGTGGGACAGATGCATGGCATCTCACAACCAGCATTCCCACGCACACTGAACCAGGTACCCGATGCACACCTGAAGCATGCACCTGAACACATATCCATGCCACAGACTGCCCAGGAGATAGCAAACACAAAAGTTGGCTTCCATCCACTGGCAGGCATCCCAAGTTGCATCGGGGCCATTGACTGTACCCATGTTGAATTGGTGGTCCCACATCACAATAAAGTAGTCTACCGAAACAGGGAGCAATTCCACTTTATCTACGTCCAAATGGTATGTGACGCCAACCAGATATTCACACATTGCTGTGCCAGATTTCCTGGAACTACACATGAATCCATGGTTCTGCGGATCTCAAATATCCCACGCTACATGGAGCGACACACCGGACAACGTACGTGGCTACTTGGTGAGTAGCCGGGCAAGCACATAGCAACGTGATTTGGGGGGGAGAGACACACACTCAAAGTGGGTGTTGACTGGCGTCCGTACGGAAAATGGACATACAGATGTACGCCAATGTCCATCAGGGAAGGCCACGATGTACCTGAGAAGAACCCACATGCAATTTGAAGGTAAACGACTATGAGAACAATGCAGGTTGCAAAATATTACACATCCATCCCCATTTCACATCATGCCACGCCACATATTACACAAATCAGCAACATGGTGTCAAGATGGTAATACAGAATCAGCGCATCACAGCATCAATCCAGCAATGTACACTTGAATGCATGCAAAGGGATCACCCCTAGACATAGCACTGAACCACACACCTATAGCACCACTGAAGTGATGCTTCACAGCATGGCAACATCGGTGTCAGAATGTCAGTACACTAGCAGTGTGGTACAAAATTTGCCTGGGCCAGGGACACCTGAGACTTGGCCTCACCCAGGACATGTCAAAATTACTGTTGTAGGCATTATTGTGGCATTTCTACTTGCAGGGTCGGCCACACACTTGCACGTTGCTGTCACACAGACCATCTGCATGTATGCGCTCAGTTTAGCACTTGCATCACAATGCAATGTCAATTTGTGTGATGTGAACAGGCCGCCCTTGAGGTGAACAGTAACAGGACCCCATTCATCCCCCCATACAGGTGATGCGGCCTATCCCCTGAAAACCTGGCTCCTCACACCTGTACGGAGACCACAGAACAGGCACGAGGAGGTATACAATCGTGCACTTACCCGTACCCGCATTGTGATCGTGCAGGCCTTTGGACTTTTGAAGTCACGTTGAATGTGCATTACCAGGTCTGGTGCTGCTCTCCTGTATGGACATGAGAAGGTGGCCAAGATCACCTTGGCATGTGTCATGCTGCACAATATGTGTGACAGACGGAATGGCCCACTGGCCCCTGATGTTGGAATAGAAGCACCTGATGAGGATGATGATGTTGATGAGGACGGAGGTGAAGGGGATGCAGGTGTTGCAAGAGGGGATGGCCAGGAGGCACGTGCTGTGAGACAGCATCTGATCAGCCAATCAATCTACGGAACATGTTTTCGTATTGTCACATGGATATGGGGAGGAATGCACTGGTGTATGTCTTAGAGCATGCAATGGACCCTGTCGCCAATGAAGTACACACACACACAATGAAGATGTCCAAGGCTGTGTTTTCATCAGAAACCAGTGTATTGACTAACATAAAGGTGAAGAAGTGCAAGACCCACAACATCCCACCCCCCACCACAGACCCATAACACCCTTCCCACCCACCCCCCACAACAGACCCATAACACCCTTAACAACAGACCCATAACACCCTTCCCACCACCCCCCACAACAGTCCCTCATGTGTCTGCCATTTTTGCCATGGACAATGCACACCGAGGTATCCCCATCAACCCCCTAATTTCCATTGTCCTTGGAAGGATCTTGAGGGTTGCCAGACATGCGCCTGGTGGTTCGCATTGAGCGCCTGAGGGGGCTTGTTTGTGTTGACCCGGAAGACGAGGATGGGGCAGACTGGCCTTGTTGGTTAAAGTGGCGGTCCATTGTGTCTGCCATGCGGACAAGCACCTCCCTAAGCCTTGCAATTTCATTGCATATCCTGTCCGTGTTGGCGTCCATGCGCTCAGTGGAGTGCCTCACAGTCTGGACAATGTTCTCACTGAGATTGGCAGCCTCAGCGACATGCTGGCCAACCAGCACGGTCAACTCCTGTTGGCGCTGGAGGATGGTGGAAATTTGGAGGTCAGTGCCGGGTGACCGTGCACTGGATGCCGTGCCCTCAGATGGCTGCAATGCAACAGGTGATGGTAGCATGGGTGACATGATTGCAGGGTTGGTGTCCTCGAAAGTCCCATCAGAACCAGGGGTCTGGGATGCCACTGGCTCTGGGCTTCCTGGGAGGTTTGGGGTGTGCATGTCCATGTGCTGGACTAGGGTGTCCTCTGGATCGGATAGGGGGCCAGTGGCGGCTGCCTCACCAGCGGAGCTTGCGGCAGCTGATGGTGGGCCCTGGGTGTCTGGCATTGTTGCCAGTGGGTTTGCCTCCGGTGGTGGGGCCACAGTTGGTGGTGCAGCTACTGCTGCCCTGGCAGTGGCACTATGACGTAGGCTACCACTCTTCAGGTGTGGCCTTCCCCCCTTGCCCCTGGATGTTGCTGGGGTATCCTCCGGCTCCTGTGCCCTTGGCCTCTTGGATGTAGGTGGTGCGTTTGATGCATCAGCGGCATCCTCCCCATCTGTATGTGAGCCTGTCAGGGACGAGAAGGGGGATGGCATTGGTTGCATTTCAATATACTCAATGTAAATTACAGGAATGATGCATTGGGACTTAGCAGTTGTGGATGCAGGTGATGTGCCAGTTCAGTGCCTCATCCATGCATGGTTGAGTTTGGGACTGGTCTCTGGTGATGTGTGCATGTGTGTGTGTTTGGGTCTGACACTGACATGGTGATGGATGGATGCATGTGTGGATGTGTGTCCATGCATGAGTGGGGTCTGTGCTCACATATGGGGGTGACTGTACATTCACACCGCATCCTGTCATGTGTACACTCACCTCCATCGGAAGTGCTAGCCACGCCGACCTCCATGCTACCCACTCCCTCGATGCTTTCGATGACAATCATATCTGCACATGTCTCCTCCCATTCCTTCAGGCGTATTGGTGAGCCATCTCCACCGGCACTGGCAATGCGGTGGTTCTCAGCCAGGATGCCCCTCACCCGCAGCCTGAGGTCGTCCCACCTCTTCCTGCATTCACGCACAGTGCGCGTGCTGGTGCCCACGGCACTGACTTTGTCTGCCACCTCCTCCCAGATGGCTTTCTTCTTCAGCAAGGTAGCGCGGCGCATGTCATTGGCAAATACTACCTCTGCATGCTCTGCAAGGGTCTGTGTCAACATGACCAGTTCCTCATTAGTATATTTTTCCTTCCGCTGCCTGTCACAGGTTTTCTTCAAGGCCTTGGGCATGATGCATGTGTCACGGATGATTTAACACAGCTCACAACTCCAAAATGGTCTAGGGGGCAGAGGATGGCAATGGATTGTGTTTTTAAAGATGGCCGCCGTGCTCTTTCCCGTTCCGGTGCGATGACGCTATTTCCGGTTCCGCAATTTAGCGGTCAATGCTAATAGCAGTGACCGCTATTAGCATGTAGAGTGAGGGTGGAGGTGCTATCAGCACTTTGGTCGGCCCCGGTAAGGTGCTTTTGCGGCATGGCAGTAGGGTCATTTACCGGCATGGCCCTATGCGCGTGTCCGCTTACTCGTAATAGTACGCTATTGGCGGTCTCCTGTGAGGGCAGACACGCTAATAGCGCCATGCCGGTAAATCCCGTTTTTTACCGCCTACATTGTAATGAGGCCCATAGACTCATAAGCCCATTCCAGACTCAGCTAAACATAATGATTTATCCTTCAAATCCTGCCAAGAGACAGTTCTTATCTACTTCTCGAGGGCCTGCCAAATTTACTTGGCAGCTAGTACTGTGAAAAACTTCATGAGTCCATATTATATGTTGCTAAGTAAGCAGCTGTTCTGTCTAATTGGTAGCATTCCCATTCCTTTATCTGATTTAATATCAATCATTGTCTGCTTTCCCTGCCAAGAAATTCTAAATATACCATACCAGACGTGCTTATCTCACATTAAAATGCTGCCAAAAAATAGTCAACATCAGAATGATTCAGGATTTTGCACACCTGCTTTGAAGACACCATTTTGTATTTGTCATCCATCTTAGAATCTATCTCATCCTGTTCAGCTTAGATGTTCGGCTACCAAACGGCAAACCAATTTTCTTTTGTCCATAACTCATTTTCTATCCAGCTTCCGGACTATATTTTTACATATTCATTATATGTGAGTAATACTGGAGACAGCCTTTACTTCCTGAGTCATTCTGACCCTAAAAATATATGTCGTCCCATGTGTACTCTTTTCCTTCAAAAAGCACTATAATTCAGATGTTTTGCAATACTGGGACCATTGATCAGCCTATCATGCTATCTGTATTCAGCTTGCGGGGGAATAGTACTCTTATACATTACCATTAACCCACTAGAAGATCCCCAATAATTCCTAATGTACTTACTACAAGTATTAGAAACCAAAAGCATCCCTATGAATGAAATCTTCCAGATTTCATACACGTGGAAACATACATGCACTCTCTGCAACCATGTTTCACAGGAGCATACCCTAAATGAATGATTTGTATATGTATCCATACCACATTGTGAATCCATTCCATTTCACCAGCTTATTCAGAAAGCAAATCATGGCCTATTATGCCATTTTTGCAATTCAGACAATTGTTCCAGTATGCAAATCAACTCACATAGCCAATATCTCATACTATTGCTTTTTAGATACAATGCAGATGGTACCAAAAATAACTATAAGCTTACTAGCTTCACACACTACCAAGTATCTCTTGGCAAGAAAACCTTCACAACAGTAGGTATAATGTACTACACTGGTTCCACAACCACTTCAGTGTCCTATACTGCATATGTCAAAAAAGAAGTGGTTGGTTTGAATGTAACAACACCTCTGATACTCCAAAACCTATATTTACTATACACATATTACTATAATGGTTGTGTAGTCAGTGGCCAGATTCTTGAGGCCACACGCATGCCCACAACCACCACAATATAATGAAACCATATAACAGTACATAAAATACCCCTGCAAATAACAAAACTCACCCTATATCCCCAGCCATTGATTTGGTGTCTGCGGACTCCGAAACTGACTGCAGACTCGGCAGCATCTGCAAACCCTATTTTCATCTATAAAAACAACTGCATATCATCTTCATTCTATCCCCCTACCCTTTCTATGCCCTATTTCAGCCATCAAATAACCTAAATTGTGTTTTCCAAGCTGCTCATTCACATTGCTGTCCACAGACTTTTTCGACCAGAAAAACAGCCCCATATCATCTCTAATCCATTCGCCCAACCTTATTGGCACTATGTCAGCCATTAAATAACCCAAAATGTGTTTTCCAGACTTCCCCTCAGCGTACTGTCCATGGATTCCAGCAGGTGCCCCTGGAATGGTGGCCGTTTACATGCTTTTCACCATCCAATCTTGGGTGCATCTGATCTCCCCGGACATCACAACAGCCCCTGGACCAATCAGAGACCGGTCAGTGGACAAAATAGGGACATGAGTCCCCAGCTCGAACCCAGATATCACACATTTTTTAACCTACTGTTTGCCCATTTTTTAAAAATACTACTGGACTTATTTACACCAAATGTACAAAAGCATGCTTTCAGGATTAAGCAGCCGCTCCTAGTGTACATTTGGTGACTATCCGTCCAGTGGTTTGGACTGGACGCGTGAGCAAAAGAAATTGTCCATTGCGTCTATGAGGAAAACCATACATTTTGGGACCCTCCATAACTTTGCCCCACACTTGACAAAACCTCACCAGACTTTGCAGAATCAGACCGAGGGGACCATATACTTATTTTACAAAGTTTGGTCAGGATTCATTTAGTGGGGGCAAAGTTGTAAGTAACTCCTATGGGTTGAGCAACATAACTATAACTATAACCTCCATCATCAAAGACTGCGCAGACACCTTGGCCCCTTTTCTAACAGCCTTCGTCAACGCCTCCTTCACCACGGGGAGAGTCCCCGCCTGCCTAAAGGAAGCATGGGTCCGACCCCTCATAAAGAAACCCACACTTGACCCCACCTCCCCTAATAACTACCGCCCCATCACCACTGTCCCTTTCCTCCTCAAGATTCTAGACAAAGCAGCCTACCTGCAGGTCCAGCACTTCCTCGAAGAACAGAACCTCCTTGGACTGAGACAATCCGGCTTTCGCCCTAGGCATGGGACAGAGACCGCCCTACTCGACCTAAAAAACCAAATGGACGACGCAAGGCACCAAGGCAAACCTGCCTTGCTCCTTCTCCTGGATCTGTCGGCAGCCTTTGATCTTGTAGACCACGACATCCTCTGCCACCACCTCTCCTCCACAGCCAACTTCTCTCAAGAAGCCATTACATGGATCGCCTCCTTCCTCCAAGGCAGGACCATGCAGGTCTTCTCCGACCTAGCCACTGCATCACCCTCTATCATGCTATGTGGGGTGCCCCAAGGCTCCTGCCTCTCCCCCACCCTCTACAACATCTTCACCCGCCCCCTCTTCCTCATCCTTGACGCCATGGGCATCTCTTACACCAACTACGCCGACGACACACAGATCCTTCTCACTCTGACAGGCAACTATGACACGGACTCTGCTACCCTCAACAACATCTACAACACAATTCAAATGTGGATGGCTATCAATGGCCTCTGCCTTAACTCCGACAAAACTGAGCTCCTACTCGTAGGCTCCCCTGACACCATCAAGAAACTTGATGCTCAGTTCAGCCATTTCACCATTGACTCAATCACGATCCCAGTACTTGACACGGTAAAAACACTAGGCGTCTACTTAGACTCCAATCTATCCATGACCAGACAAGTAAACGCCATTGCCTCCTCTGCCGCTTACCATGCAAAACTCCTTAACGCAATCAGACCTTATCTGTCAAAAGACACCTGCACTAACATAGCCAGGGCCATAACCGGCTCGCGACTTGATTACTGCAATATTCTTTTCCTTGGGACCTCCAACAAAAATCTTGAGAAGCTCCAAGTAATACAGAACAGTGCCCTACGCGCTGCACAAGGCATTGCCAAGAGAGAGCACATCACCGCTGCCAGAAAAGCTTCCCACTGGCTCCCCATAAAGGAGAGGATCCTATTCAAGGCTCTAAGCATCACCCACAAATGTGTCCATCTTGCCGCCCCAATGTACCTTTCGCAGAGGATCCACCTGGTCTCCTCCACAAGACCCACTAGATCACCCTATGCCAGCATGCTCTCAGTACCCAGGGTAAAAAAGACCAGAGCAGGGGGCTCCAGTTTCCCGTACCTCGCTGCCGTACACTGGAACACCCTCCCTAGCTCCCTGCGCTCTGAACCCTCACTGACCGCCTTTCGGAAAACCCTGAAAACGACCCTGTTCATCTAACAATTACATGGCCTAGCCCTCATAATTGTATTGTATGATGTATTATGTGATATATCTGATCACAGGTCACTGCCTTAATGTAACCCAAGGCACAACCTGCTCACATTGTAACTAAGTCTTCCTGCAAGTAACAGTGCCACAATGCCCCTGGGCTGCCTGCGCGCTATATAAATTTAATAAATAAATAAATAAATAAATAACTATAGGGCCGCTACTGATTGCCCTGTAATGTATATATATGGTTCATTGTCATAAAATACCTTAATGTCAGGTTGAGTTTTGAAAGAAATTAGCACAAAATCCAGTGTGCATTAGCTGTTCAGTGATTCAGTCATACAACTCTTTATCAAAGACATATTTGTTAGCTATGAAGATGAGTGATAATTCTGGTGTTCCCAAAAGGCTCTGCTCTTGGTTATGCTAGAAAGGAAGCGTACTAGTTTAATTTCTGCCCCTATCCATTCTCAGTGTTTTTTTATCAATATGCACAAACTCTCTGCTAATCACATTCACATAGTAATTTCATGTTCAAATACATGACATAGCATACATTTTTTAAACCATTGCAAAATCAGGCATTTTCCTTACAAAATGTAATGGTTACACATGAGACATCATCCAACAATATTAATTGAAAAGATATTCTATATCAAAAAAAAATTCTATGTAGCAGTCAATTATCTTGGCAGTACATTTCAAAATTTCAACCTCTCAATTTCACTTTAAGTATTCGTCGAAGTACCATAGACAAGTACACAACTTCTCACCCATTCACAAACCATTGTATTGGTTTGTGTCTATATTGATTAAAGCTTTAAAGTAAAAATGCAAGTTGTAAACAAGATAAAATAATCCACAGGTTTGACACAGATCCCCAATCACCCTCAAGCTAGATCTAAAATGATTGCTTACTTTAAAATCAAAAATGCCAGTTTTAACAAAACAAAAAATAAATCTATAGGATTGTCAAAGAGCCTGAAGCTCCCTCTAGCGAAACCTAAGAAGCTACTTCAAGTACTGCAACATGCTTCCAGTCAACTCTTCGGCTCCTTTCATCCCTCCCTCATCAGCCAAGCTGCTTCTGTCCAGTGCTGTGTGGTGTATTTGACTTAGGTTGGAATAGCACATTTTGTACCCTTAAATACTTTCATAAGGCAGGTACTTTTAGTACTTACACTTACTTAAGTCAAGCGCACAGTTCTCACAGGTGGGAAGTAAAATGGTGTTTAGAAACAAGCAATACTTTCACTTCCTTGCCCACATTTCGCAGATCTGGGGCAACCCAAAGGTGAAATCATGAAATAGATTGTGTAGAAGTTAAGATGGAGAAGGGAAAATCTAAATGCCTAAGCACATCAAGAAACCTTTGAGACATGCAATGCTAACACAACAGCAGTAACGTGTCATTAGAATCAGGAGAACAATGTTTGTTCTTTCTAACCAGCATTTTAAAACAATTTGCCTGTATCACCTACATATATTTCATATGTAAAGTTTACATTTCACAAAATCGCATAATTGTTAGTTATGTTGTCATACTGCAAACCAGTCTAGGTGCTGCCTATGTGGTGGCAACAGGTGGCTCGAGAGAAAGCAGATTTTGGCCTTGACACTGAAAAGATATGGTCCAACTTTCCCTCCCTTGTGTCCAGTTTTCCAGACAGCTTATGTTCCAATCACTTCCTTTAAAAGATGATTGTAAAGACTGGTGGGGGCTATCTGTACTTTTGCCCTCTATATGTTAGGGTAAAGGCACAGAACACACCAGCCAATGCTCTCAATGGGTAGCAATGGACGAGCAATCAAGGCTTAAACTTTCAGGAGTTGATGCAGGCTGGTTCTTTAGTACAGTGAGTCCCCAAGCCCCTCAAATGAATGTCCCCACACTACTGTAGGTGAAAACACAGCTTCTTTGTATAAAATAATGTTCAGGAGTATATATACATTTAAACAATATTGTGTTGCACCTTGGTAGTACCTGATGGTTCATTGAAAATAATGATGCTATTACATAAAGCTACTTATTTACAGATGGGGCTGAATAATAAAGGTTATATTTCAGGGAAAATGAAGACATTGGTTGGCGAATGCCAATGACATTATGTTATTGGATAAAACACCTTTTTGCCTGCAAAGGCGTTTGAAAGTAGTTGAACAATATTTTATTTATTTATTTTTGCATTTATTATCAACGGACCAAACCGAAAGTGCATAGTACAGTTCATAGAGTGCACGAATATGCATATGGATTACATCAATGGTAGGTGGTACCTGCGCACCTTGTTGAGTCTCACCTCATGATCATGGGGATACTTATAGTGGCCAAAATAGGTGTATATACAGGGGCTGGCAAAGCCTCACATCATAGTGCAGGGGGCTACTTCAGGCATGCAAACAAGCACAGTGGACAAAATAGATGTGCTTACACAAGCTGGAAAAGCCTCACCTCATGGTGCAGGGGCTACTTCGGGCATGTGAACAAGCATAGTGACAAAATAGGGGCAAAGTGGGAATCTGTATACAAACTGGGCAGGCTGCCTCTCATGAGGAGGAAGCGGAATAGTAGCAGTGCAGTAACAGATTAACAAATTGTATAGATTAGAGATCATGTAGTAGCCGTGCAGTATCAGATTAACAGGCGCATAGATCAGAAATCATGTAGTAGCAGTGCATGGTAGAAAAAAACGATCTGGGGGACTTCGACGCATAAGGCATCATGGGTACACTACATGTCATGATAGGGATAGTGTTAAGGGCACTCCCAGGTCGACGTCCCTTTTCGATCTTCGGAAAAAAAAGATGCAATACCATGTGATTACCACTAGATGTTGGACTATATGCACAGCATGTGATTCTAAGCAGATTCACAAGCATCAGAAACGATGTGGCTTTAAGGAAAGTAATACAATTAAAAATGTAATAGAGGAGCAGAAGAAGAAATTAGGACCTGGGACACCACAGGAGGGTCAATGAATGATGACCAGAATATTAATACAGACAATGAAAGATTATAAACGTTACTCACAATATAAAAAAGTAACTTTAATTGGAAACTTTATCACACCAATTTCGAAGTAGTACATGGAGTAAGATATCTAGGCTTTCAATTTATAATAGCAGCAAAGAAAATATGAACTGAAGTTTTTGATACTCTATTTTATTAATTGTTTGAAAAAGGCTTTTTGCGTATATACTTAAAGTATGGATTTTAAGTGTGTATATGTAAAGTTTCATGAACTTTTTGGAGTTTTAATATGTGATTTGTATTGCGTGATTAGTTTATCAGTGCTTGTACGTGCTCTGTCAAAATTATATCAATGGAACGAATTTACAGTCATACATGCACAATAAACACATAAATACATTTGATCATAAATTGGCTTGTAATCACCTTTTCTACTAATCAAAACAAGACCTCACTCTGCAAAACACAGGTGAGCAAAGGACGGCAAGAGCTGAAGGGACGCTCTCTATGTCATTCATTAAGAGAGGGCTTTAGTTTAGTGTTGCATCTCTCACATGTTAATAAATAACTGTTTCGTAAACAGTGTGTATGGGTTAACATTATGTATTTGTGTATTGCAGAGAAGTCTACATGTGCAAAGTGCTTTATGCAATGAATCCCCCAATATTATCTTTAAACAGAAAGCCATGTGTACATAGTGGAGGTCATTACAACCCCGGCATTAAGGGTTAACAACGCCGTTAACCCTTAACGCCAGATTCCCACTTTAACGCCTGCTTTTGGCAGGCGTTAAAGTCCATGGCGCTAACCCGCCATGGTGCTAATTACGCCGCCGTAATTTACGGCGGCGTAATTAGCACCTTCCCCACTCCCATTATGCCCTATGGGGCAAAAATGGGAATGGGGAAGGGAAAATGGGAAATGGGGATTTACCGCCCCACTCACCTTGGAATGGGGCGGTAAATCCGCCATCCACCATGGTGTAAACGTAGTTTACACCATGGTGGTAAAGTTGGTGCACTTAGCACCAAGGTTGTAATGACCGCCAGTGTGTTTTGACATGATCACATACACTGGTATCATTTTTTCAACAGGTACAAAGCCTGAGATACTGTTCACTTGTTTGGTAGGGCTATGTTTGCTCAACACTTTATCTTTATGTAACAACATTATTTTCTGCTCTACCAATCTTGGTTCTATAGGGCCTCATTACACGGTAGGCGGTAAACCATGGTGCTATTAGCACCATGGTTGCCGCCGGTACCATACCGGTACCACCATGGAGGAAAGGGGAATTACCACCCCATTCCAAGGTTGGCTGGGCGGTAATTCCCCCTTTCTCCATGGGCCTTCCCCATTCCATTATGCCCCGTAGGGCATAATGGGAATGGGGAAGGAGCTAATTACAGTACCGCAAATTGCGGTACCATAATTAGCACCAAGGTCCCTTTGCGGGTCCCAACTTTAACGGCTGGTCTACACCAGCTGTTAAGGTCGGGTCCCGCAAAGGGACCTTGTAGTAAGGCGGTAAGGGTTAACGGTCACCGGTACCCTTACCGGTGACCGTTAACCCTTACCGCCTTCCGTGTAATGAGGCCCTATGAGTTGAATTATATCTCATGTTAATTATGGTAGAGGTCCTATGGCAATATCAAACATTGATTGGTGCTCTTTTCGAACATAATATTGTTAGAGAGGCATCCACTGGTGTGTATCTTAGTATGCCCCCCATAAAGTTTAAAAACTGATTTGTATTGTTCACATACATTAAAGTGTCTCATAGTTTCAAATATGTATCGACAGTCAACAATGTCAAACGCCTTCAGTGTATCAAGATTCACAAGCACTTTATGATCAATACTTTCCTTGATGTGGTACATGATGCTGAGTATCTGATAGATGTTTGTGTTCCCATTCTGCTCTTTGTGCATCCCGCTGGGATCAGGCGAAATATCTTTACTACAAAGTGTTCCAGTTGAATTGCCCAGAGTAGTTGCCAAAGACCAAAGGTATCTCTGCATGGTTTAGGAAACACCAATATCATCATTGTGTCATGGAAGACTCGAATGTATATTGAGTTGTGGAGGATTTCATCAGAAAGGGAGCTAATGTGACAATAATGAATGTGTTTGTAAAAACAAGCTATAAAACCATTGTGCCTGGTACCTTCCCAGGCCTTAGTTCCTATATGCCTTGTCTAAGTTTGTCCAGTTATGGTTTGCCATTGAGGCAGTCTGTCTAACACTTCCAATCCCCCAGGGTTAACGTTCTCCTTGAATATCCTGACATCCTCTAATGGAGAGTTCTCTTTTTTGAGCAGTTTGGTATAATACTCATGAAACCACCTGTTTATTTCTTTGTGGGTGAACAGTTTACCAAGCCCAGTCTCCACCTTCTCAGTATTTCCGTCTTGCCCTAAACAGAGCATACTTTGCTTGCTTTTTCGAGTACCCCTTATTTACCTTTTCCCATTTCTCTCCTTTAAGAAGCATTTGATCCCTCTATCTTTGTCTAGCATCTAGCTTGTGTAGTAGTGACATCAGTTTGGATATTTCTAAGGCCTCTTATCTTTTTGTTCTTTCCAATTCTTTCAATAGCATCTGTCAGCTACAGTCTTTCAGAGAGTCCAATAGCACACCTTAATTTGCCATGGAACCTAAGTTTGTATCAATTAATGATTTTATTTCTGTTTTGACACTACTTGCAATTTCTTTATCTCTTAGTATGAAGAGGATCAATCACTGAGTTAAGCTTGTGTGTTCTGTTAAGTCTAATTACATGCTTATTAGCAGATTATTCAAGAGCAAAATAGTTTCAATCTCAGAGGATATGGCTGCTCTTGTCGATTCCTTAAATGTGAGAAGCATGTCTACTGTATAAAGAGAATGTTGAGTAGCTGAAAATAATGTGTAGTCTCTCTTTGTCAGATTAGGCAGTCTACATGCATCTGAGAGACCATGCAGTTCCCTAAAGTACACACACTGTTTTCTATTTTTGTCCATGTGATTAATAGCTAAACTATTATGGTCTTAACGGACACATGTTAATATCCACCCTGATCACATGTCATAAGTGATTCCACAAAGTCTCCCAGTGTACCTCAGGAGTTATACTGACAACAAAAACAATAACAATCAAAGTGAGCATCAAACACTCTTGTGAAGGAAAAATGCAAATGAGAACATAGATGGGATTTTATTTGTAAATTGACATAATGTGACTATGGGAAATGTTATTCATTTCATAGGCTAGGCCTGAGTTATTTGGAAAATGGAAACCATCTTGGCTAATGCGTGCTTGAGAAGAACAGAATGAAAAGCTACTGATAAAATGCCTTCATGCTACCACTGCTAACACTGTTCTCAATGTGTGATTGTATTCCCTGCTCGCAGAAGCATGGCTATCGCACATAGACTAAGCTTCTGATCTGGAGGTGCCTGAGACGTTCTGGATTAATAGTATAACGTATTGTGTTCATCAAAGAAACCCAACCCTCCTTACTGTATCATGGTAATAATATTCCACTCTCCTTTAGTCTTACTAATTAAGCAAAAAAGTATGAAAAGGGCCTGGTTCTGGGGGCCGGGCAGCGCAATTTGAAATTGTGCAAAGATCTGTGTGTCTCTGTGTTCTATTTGGTTTGTTTCTTTGCAATGCTGTGTGTTAAATATTTCTCAAAGTAACCTCGACCCAAATTGATCTTGGCATTTGTTTCCACTGACACCCTAGAGGGTCCTCTTTACACATTATTGATTTATATGTGTGCCTTTTATGCATAAGGATACTAAGAGGGCTAGCTCAATAGAACTATATTCCTACCGATTCTCAATTAAATGTTCTGCTTCGACACAAGTAAAATAGGATTCCTACGACAATGCTACACCAACTTTACATCTCTTTCGGATTATGACAACTGTTTTCCTCTTCAATGCATTGGTTAGGCCAATAACAGTGCATTTCACAATTGTATTAATGCACATCCTGGACAATGTGAGCTAATAGCTCGATCAGGGGTGGAGGTGGGTTAAAGGAAGAGGTTAAGAAAGTGGCAGAGAGAGCTACCACAGTCCATCTACTGCAGGGACAAACAACCTGTGGCTCTTCCGATGTTTTGGATCACTTTATTTAAAAAAAGAAACAGACTGTTTAACAGTGATGTGCATATTTCCCTAAGGATTTCAAACCAGACAAGGGCCCTCATTACGACCCTGGCGGATTTTTTCCGCCATCGACGGACTTTCCGGCCATGGCGCAAAGTCCCTTTACGCCATGGCGGATGGCGGACTTACCGCCCCATTCCGAGGTCGGCGGGGCGGTAAGTCCCCATTGACCCATTTACCCTTCCCCATTCCCATTTCGGCCCCATAGGGCTCAATGGGAGTGGGGAAGGAGTTAATTACGCCACCGTAAAATACGGTGGCGTAATTAACACCAAGGTCCCAGAGCGCCATGGATTTTTCCGCCCGCAAAAAGCGGGCGGAAAAATGACCATGGCGCTCCTGGAACTCGTAGTTGGCGGTAAGGGGTCCGCGCAGCTAACGCTGGCGCAGACCCCTTAGCGCCAGGGTCGTAATGAGGCCCAAGGACAGTTATCCTGTGTTCCAATATCCAAATGTGGCTTTTCAGAAACAGGGCACTTTTACTTTTGGTATGTGTATATCCCACAGTATACCTCCTCTATGATTAACATACACATTCATAATATAGTCACCTCAAATTTAAAGATTGTAGGACAAGAGAGGGGGGTGTGTATAGCATGGGGCAGAAATCTATAACATGTCATACAATATTCATTAAATCCGTAAAGTACACGCTCCAAGGGTGCAACCTTGGCATTTGTTTGTATAACATCACACTGGAGCTGCATAAATGAGGTGCAAGTGGCAGCATGTGCCAACTGCGGTATGTTAGGGAGAATTCTCTGTTTAGGCTGAATTTCCTAACCTAGTGAGTCCCCCAGCAGCTTTGCTGGATTTCTGGAGTTTGTTTTTTTCCATCCTGCCAAGAGTGAGACTCTTTTCCTCCCACTCTTGGACATGAATGTTTGTAATTCCTTTGAATGTCAATGTGTTCTATGGGCTATGGGGTCTTTTACTCCATAGGGTCTCATATGTTTGCTATGTGTGTTACACCGCACCCTACGTGCCGTAACACTGGGGCGTCCTAGCGGACCTCCACCATAGACTCCATGCCCGGGGACTGACTACTGTCTCCCCGGGCATGTAAAGTCACCATTGGCTTTACTAGACCTAAATTAAATATTGTGGACGTATTAGTAGGGGTAATTCGATTACTCCTAGGTCTGTTACTCGAGGGGGCACTGTCCCGCCCCCCCTCGTTGAGTTTTAGCTGGTGGCAGTGGAAACTACTTGTTATGTTCGACCCCGAACATAACCCTATGGGATTCGTCCCATTGTTAGAGATTGATACTTTTTCTCGTTAATCTCTAACGTACCACCGGTCTTATATCTTATAATAAGTTTATCGGATGGTATTTTCTGCCAGAACTCGGTTTTTAAAATGGCGTCTGTGTTCGTCTCTGTGACTCCTAAACCAAAGGTTGAGCCCTTTGTTCCACTTTTGGCGGGCCTCTGTACAAAGACCCTCCAAAGTGGTGCCAATCTGTCTGGGTTACCACAGGGGTGTGGGAGGGGGTTTAGGCACCCTGGACCGAGTTGCCTTGCCAACTCCGGTCGCACTCTGGTGTGATTGGCCCAAGTGGTGAACCTCCCCGCTCACCACTTAGCGTGTGTTGATTGACAGCTAGGCTGAATGAATGGGGGTTTTCTGCATAAAAGCAGGGCTTTTGGGACTGGATCTTCAGAAGTCGCCACAGGACCTAAGAATCCGACGAGGGTAACGCTGAGCCGACCTGCACGAAGACACCTCCGGTGGAGCCCTGCGGAACCGACTCACCACTTCCCGACGAGAGAGGAGATCTCCCTGTCGGAGTGTCTCTTACCCTGACTGGTGGGAACAACCAGTCCCCTTTGCTTTTTCTTCGCCTCAGGACGCAGTGGTCGAATTGCCCGTGCAGAGCACCTCGGCAACCGGATAGCCACTACCCCTGTACCGCGACCAAAAGGTGGTGCCTTGTGACGGAGCGCTCCGCGGCTGGTCTCTTCCCTGGTGGTGCACCGGACTTCACTTTTCTTCGACGACAAGATCATCTCTACTCTTGGCAAAGACCCGACGTGCATCCACCACCAGGAACAACTGCCCCCGCCGGAGCTGCCCTCCACAAACAAGGTACCGTGTCCGCCTGGCTTCCCTTTCGATCGGATCGAGCGAGGTGTCTAAATCCTCTCCTTTCCGTTGGGTCGCCTCCAAGCTTTTTCTCACGTATTGTTCTGAACTGGTTCAATCTTCCAATAACAATTTGCTACACAGACTCGAACACATTTCCACAAAGAGACTTTTTGGGACCTATCGCCTTGCCTCTCTCCGAGTGGGCCTGGCCTCTGAACTTTATGATCTATTGTGGTTCTTGTCTTCTTGCCTTGCATTTTTCCCGTGAAGTCTTGAACTGTGTTGATTTCGTAACCTGCTTATATTTCTCTCCCGTCCTAACTGATATTAGAGTGCCATCTAGGTTGAGGCATACACCTCTGTCTGCAAATAAGTGATGCCGGTAGAACCTAGACTTGTCGAAATATTGTTAGGGGGATTGATCGTTTCTTCTTCGTAGAGTAATTGTATTTGACTTGTTTGCCGTGATAGTGCCATAGTGTTTTCGATAGATGTTGCGTTATAAATAAATACCTTAATATCTTTACACTGAGCCTTGTTGCGTGTTTGCTTGTCTTACTGTGAAGAATTGCCCTATATTGTATACTCCACATACTGCTTAACTCTTCTTGAGGGAAGTCTGACTGCTCAGCCACAGCTACCAAGTGAATCTGTGTGGTACAGACTGCTACCAAGTGGGTTTACTGCCAAACACCTGTAGCCCTAAATCTTTTGCAGTGGTCCCAGAGGGAACTGCACAGGTTTCCGCCTAACACGGTACATGCCTTGTATTTCCTACATGTTGGTGCTAATATCATGCACCTTTGGATTAATTGTTCTTCAATTTGATAATAAGCTGGAGCATGCCATTCTTTTTTCATTCGTGTTGCCATTCCCCCTTTCGATAAGTGTGCAACGCTATGCAGATTTCTCTTTAGAAATATGCTTGACATGCTTGTAATGCTTTTGGGATAACCAATGTCTGTCAGAAGAAGCCCAATGTTTACTACTGTGAAGCGAACGTTCTGCCTTTACCTATGCATTACTTTCTATATATGGTGCCTGCTCATGCAACTCAGACACTTGCTCAAGTGTTCCATGTTGGCGTTTTTCTTACTGCATTTACATCTGAGGCATCATTTACCTGCCAAGATCTTAAGGAAAGGGAACCCCCGCCCCGCCCGTCCCCCTGTGCTGTCTGATCAGAGAGTTTGTTTTCTTTTGTTCTCATCATTTTTTGTTTGGCTTGTTTTTGCACACTTCACAACGCTATCTCTTTTGGGAACCCTCTGTGGTAAGTTGGACATGGGAAACAGAGAAGAAGACATGGTTCAACAAGTTTCATTACAGAAAATAAAACATGAACTAGGCATAGAGCTATGGGGATTGGGATCCCTAACTTCAAAGAAAATAATATACTGATGTTTGTCAGGATGTCTCAAAACAATTGTGCCCTCTATCCAAACCTTTTCTAGCCTATGTTCTATCCCTACCACTAATTAAGTAACCAATATAAATGCTGTCTAATTAAGTTGGTTCCCACTCTACTTGACTCCTGGTAACTGGCTTCTGACCACCATCCACTTGTGTCTTTGGTTCTCTCTCTCAAGCCCCAGCCTCCTGATAAAGCTCAAAATTGGGGGGTCCTTTAAGTCTTTATATCTTCTTAGAAAATGTTGCTTGGGACCCCCATGAAAGTGTTCCTATCAATCCAAAACAGTGGAGTGGTTGGTGCTCTAAACTCGTTCCTTGATGACAACCACGGTCCTGCTTGCTTTTTCTTTAAAAAAATGTCAGTCTCAGGATTACCCATGTTGTGTCTCTTAGCTTCCTTTGGGTTCTCCCATCTTTTAGCCCAGCATGGCTATCAGGCCCTTCAGTCTCTCTAGACACTCTATGCCGTTCACTCCACATATGGTATTCAGTGGGTTAACCCCTCATGGACTTTCAGCCTCTCAGGTCGTTTGATTATCATCTTACTTTCTCTCCCTCGTGAGGGTAGTCTCTGTGTGATGTGGTATTTTCTGTGCCAGCCCCTCATGGGCTTTCGTGCCTCTCATGCCATTGAATTCTCTTGTTTTTTTCACCCCTTCATGGGCATCTCTGTGTCAGTTTCCTCATGGACTTTCCAGCCTACTAGGCTTTCAGATTTTCAGTTTCTCTGTTTCAGCCACTCATGGTCTTCTTCGGTGCCTCACCGCCCTCACCACTTCTTCCATTCTGCCGCATACCTGTTCTCCTGCAGCAGTACTCATTGGGGGACGTTGCTACTATCAGCGCTGTGGAACCGCAACTTTGCCCTCGGTTCCTCCTGTCTGTGACCGACATGATTTTGCCATCGGGATTGCCGGATGCCATTGGGCCGCTTCAGTGGCAGCTCATTTCTCGCTTGGTTTAGCAGCTTTTAGCTATCCACCATCCTCCTGGACTGAACAGCATTCCACTGGCCTCTAGTTTCCTCCTCTGCCATGTCAACAATGTGGTCCTACCTCGAGAGTCCTCCAGGAATGGAAATGTCCCTCCTCTGCGCTGCAGCACAAGCTGGTGTGGATCACTCTCAGGCTGGCTATCTTCACTTCTGCATGGGCCTTGAGACTTTTATGTTCCTTCCTGCAATGAGAAGGAGACACAACATTGGTGTTGATCTTCAGGTAGGGGTGTTCACTGAACCAAGTCAGAAACCAAGGCAGTCACCTGTATCACCTTTAAAAGGCACTGCACATTAGGGTACTGCTCAATCCATGTATATCCAAACAATGTTTGTGACTCTGAGGAAAAGGGAGGCAAGGTGGCAGCTTTACTTGGAGATCGCTTGTCCCCTAAGGTAGAGATCGCCCCCAGTGAAATCCTTCTTGCCCTGTCTCCTAGGGTTGTTAAGCATAGTGGTCTCACCTGCCCTGTCCCAAAGGGGGTGACTCCACCTTGAGGTGAAGGGACAAATTCCCTGAATTCAACACACCTATTAATTGTAGGACTGCATTCCTATATTCTACATTTTTAATTGGGCTCCCCACTACAGTTAAATACCCTGATCCTTCCATATACCACCATAGTCATGCACTATCCCAATGGCATAGCGGGAGTCAGAGTAAATATTAACTTGCTTACCCAACACTATGGTGCTTTCACAAGTTACTTACTCCCCTTATTTGTGTGCTTTCTATTACTTCATGGGTTGTGTAAAACCACATATGTTGACTTCATTTCTCACACCACTCCCATCCACATGAACTTCCTCATCAGGGTTTTGGAATGGGGTTTCCTTTAAATGTTTTTGTGGTTTGGTGAGAATTGGTTAAAACCCAATCATGTTCCTGTCTATCTGTGGGGCAAGGTATGGCCTCCTACCTATCGGACTGATGCTTCACCTTTTTTTGAACACTTTTTTCTCTGCTCATACACCATTTCCTATGGGGGTTATCAAAATGTGGAGTATTGCCCCACTTTTCTTCATACTGTACATCTCCCCTCTCGCCAAATCATTGCCTTCATCCACATCTCAAACTACCTAATTACCAACCACATGCATATATTCTTCTCCTCCCCTTCCTTTACCCTTAAACTATCCTGCTGAATGTCTTCTAACCTGTCCCCTCTCATTCACTGGATGGCATTATGCTGAATTACACTTAATTCTTGTAAGACTGCAGCCATCTGGATCGCAGCAGCCAGCCTCCTACCTCATTGTCCCACTCCATTATCCTTTACACCCACCTCATGAGCCCATACCTCAAGGGTTGGAACCTCGCGGTCTTCCTGAACTGAACCATTAAGCTACAGCATTTCTTTACCTCTTCTCCCACGGCTATCAGCACTCACAACCTACAGAACAATATATTTCAACTATGATGTCCACGCTTATTTTCAACTGATATGACTGCTGCTCCAGCCTCTTCCTTGGTTTTTTTCTGTACACTTTTTCCATCATAAAATAAAAACTTGTCCACCCACACTCTATACCACCAATCAGTTGACTCTACAACCTCTTCCCACTGCCGTCAGGAGGGATGGCTTCCAATGCCTCACTGGACCCTTTTCAACATCTCTTTTTTTTTAAAGTCCACTCATGGGTGGGCCCACACATACCTTGCTAGCTAAGTCACAATGTACTCACTGCTTCATGATGTGTGATCCCAAACCATGATCAGTTTGTCACTTCCCTAATTGTCACTGTACTGCTACTTCTTTCTTCACTTTCTTTCGCTTTCGCTGCCCACTCCTTTTAAAACTCGCTACTTCCTGATATTGAGTATTGCCATTTTTCAAGCCTTTCAGACAGCTCCTAAAAATCACCTCCTGTTATTCACGGTGGGTGTGCCAAAGTCCTAGCCAAAGTATTATCCCTCCGCCCTAATCGACACATCTGTCCTCCTCTGGCACATTAATATATATCATTGTAAATTATTGTCCAGACTATTATGTGCCCATTTTAATGTCCCCTCTTGCCATTCAAAACATGGATCATTTTCTGTTCTCTACATACAATCTACTGTTTAGAACACCATAACATGTATTGCTCCAACCACTTGCATTGTATGCTTACGGTAGAAGCACGCACCTTTCTCTCTAATAAACACAAAAACAAATACACAAATTGCAAATGTTCACTTAAGTCTGTCGGACTGTGATTTTATTTTTATTTTCTTACTTCAGTTCCCTTCCTCCTTTTTGACCATATGGATACAGCCTCTAAAATGACATCAATAAAGTATCCTTTGTTTGGCATCGCTGAATGGGATAAATCATGCCCCTTAGCTGGTTGGATAAATTCCTATTCATAGGCTTTTGTCCAAACCGATCCTCTATCATTCCTATGCTGTTGACTAGTGCACTTGTGCTCACACAATGAGTCCCTTCTGTGCTCTAACTAAAACATAAGATATCTCACCAATAGAAGTGTGCACTACTGTATGTTCCAACTCCCGCATGACTCTTCCGCCTAACGCCTTCCTCAACCCTGCGGTTTCTTTTCATTGATTATTTGTTCCATACCAATTAATATCCAATGAGCTGGACCCAGAATATGAGTAGAACATCTGTCAAAAAATGGATTTCCCTGTACGTGCATCTTAACATATTAATTCATTTGTGATCCTATCAGAACTGTCCAAACAGTCGGGCCAATTCATAGAATCAGGCACAGATGTAGCGCGCGTGCCTGGCACTGAGAGGGAGCGTGCGCCAACCGTGCGCCATTTGGCGCACCGTGTATTCATGGATTTCCCGAGCCATTTGCAGCCATGGTGCAGCGAAAATCCAGCAGCGCCATTAACTCCCCCAGGAACACCCCTTGCACCTGAAAAAGACATAGAAATCCCCAATATGGCGCAAAGGCCTGAGCTAACCCTGGACCAGCACACAGCCCCCCTACACCGTAATTGCATGAAAAACTGCGCGTACCCCACTTGCGGCATCCAAAACGTGTGAAAATCTACTCGCACACCCCCTTGAATACACGTACCCCGCTCGCGTCAGCCAAAACATGTGCAAATCTCCCTGCGCACCCCCTTGAATACGCGTACGCCACTCACGCCAGCAAAAACATGTGAACATTTCCCTACGCTCCCCCACGTGGAAAGAGCTGTGCGTATGGTGACAGGTATGAAGGGATTTCTTCCTGTGGCATGGGCTGTCTGCAGGTCATGGTCAGGGGTTTAGGGGGGTCCTCTGTGGTGTGGGCTACCTGCAGGGCGTGTACAGGGTGATGGGCTGCCTGCGGGCCATGTTCAGGGGTGAAAGGTTGCCTGCGGGGCATGGTACCATTTCTGCTCAAGATCCTAGACCGTGCCGCATACTTTCAGATCCAAAATTACTTGGAAACTAATAACTTGCTAGGTCTACCACAATCTGGTTTCCGCCCCAGACACGGGACGGAGACCTCATTATTAGACCTTAAAACTCAAAACGAGGTTCTAAAGGATCAAGGCAAACTAGCAATGCTACTACTTCTCGACCTTTCAGCCGCATTCGATCTGGTCAACCATACTACTATGCGGACGACACCCAGATACTCATCCCCATCACTGGTGATTATCTAGGTGACACCAAGGCCCTTAACGACGTCTACTTGGTCATCCAAGCCTGGATGGCCCAACATCAGTTGTGCTTGAATGATGACAAGACGGAGCTCCTGATCTTGGGCACCGCACAACGCCTGAGCAGACTAGAGCCGTCCTATCAGTCATTCAACATAGATGGTAATATCATTCGTGTCTCAAAAGATACCAAAACGTTAGGTTTCTACCTTGATGCCACACTCTCATTAACCCGACAAACTAATGCTGTCAGATCTGCGTCTGCATACACATGCAAACTTATCGCAGCTTGCAGACCATTCCTCACTACGTCTAACAGCGTTACGCTAGCGAGAACCCTTATTATGGCTAAAATGTATTACTGTAGTGCTCTTTATCTTGGCACCAGCCAAGAGAACCTGAACAGACTTCAAACGACACAAAACAACGCCATTCGTGCCGCTTTAAACATTCCCCGACACCACCACATCACAGAAACCAGAAGTAAGTTAAATTGGCTACCTGTCAAACAGAGAATTTCACTCAAAACACTCGCCCTTACGCACAAATGCCTAGCCAACAAAGCCCCGATCTACGTTGGTAGTCGACTGTCGCGCCATTCTACCTCCCGACCTCTAAGAACAGCCCAATCCCACTGTCTAGCGATCCCCAGATTTAAATTGCAAAAAGCAGGGGGCTCAAGTTTCCCCGTCTTAGCTTCCAAGTTATGGAACTCCCTCCCTGTTACAATTAGAGCGGAAGACTCTTTCAATACCTTCAAAGCCAATACTAGATCTTGGCTTTTCAACCAGCTTTAAGGCCGGCTTCGCGCTTCTTCCTGACCTACCCTGACTTGCCGACCGCTACTATCACCTATCGGCACTGACACTACTGTACATATGTATATAAGATCCTCTTGTAAATGTATATAATGTTTCTTGGTTATACCTGCATATCTGATCCCATGTGTAAATGTTTAATGATTCTCTGTTATACCTGCATATCTGTAACCTTGTACAAATTGCGCCCTGATGCCTCCGGGCCTGTTGGTTTGCGCGTTATAAATAAAATACAAATACAAATACAAATACAAATATAAGGGGTCCCCTGTGGTGTGGGCTGCCTGCGGGGCATGTACAAGGATGATGGGCTGCCTGTGGGGCAAGTTAAGGGGTGATGGGCTACCTGCGGGGCATGGTCAGGGTTTTTGGGCTGCCTGCAGGGCATGGTCAGGGGTGCAGGGAGGTCCCCTGTGGCGTGGGCTGCCTGTGGGGCAAGTACACAGGTGATGGGCTGCCTGCAGTGCATGTTCATTAGTGATGGGCTGCCTGTGGGGCATGGTCAGGGGTTTTGGGCTGCCTGCGGAGAATGTACACAGGTGCAGGGGGTACACTGTGGTGTGGGCTGCCTGCGGGGCATGTTTTGGGGTGATGGGCTGCCTGCGGGGCATGGTCAGTGGTGATAGGCTGCCTGTGGGGCATGTACAGGGGTGATGGGCTGCCTGCGGGGCATGTTCAGGGGTGATGGGCTGCCTGTGGGGCATGGTCAGGGTTGTTGGGCTGCCTGCGGGGCATGGTCAGGGGTGATGGGCTACCTGCAGGACATGTTCAGGGATGATGGGCTGCCTGCGGGGCATGGTCAGGGGTGATGGGCTGCCTGCGGAGCATGGTCAGGGGTATTGGGCTGCCTGTGGGGCATGGTAATGGGTGTAGAGGGGGTCCCCTGTGCTGTGGGATGCCTGCAGGGGGGGCACGTGGCATCCAAAACGTGTGAAAATCTACTCGCGCACCCCCTTGAATACGCGTACCCCACTCACGCCAGCGAAAACATGTGAACATTTCCCTATGCTCCCCCACGTGGAAAGGGCTGTGCGTATGGTGACAGGTGTGAAGGGATTTCCCCCTGTGGCATGGGCTGCCTGCAGGTCATGGTCAGGGGTTTAGGGGGGTCCCCTGTGGTGTGGGCTACCTGCAGGGCATGTACAGGGTGATGGGCTGCCTGCGGGCCATGTTCAGGGGTGAAAGGCTGCCTGCGGGGCATGGTCAGGGGTATAGGGGGTCCCCTGTGGTGTGGGTTGCTTGCGGGGCATGTACAAGGATGATGGGCTGCCTGCGTGGCATGTTCAGGGGTGATGGGCTGCCTGTGGGGCATGGTCAGGGTTGTTGGGCTGCCTGCGGGGCATGGTCAGGGGTGATGGGCTACCTGCAGGGCATGTTCAGGGGTGATGGGCTACCTGCGGGGCATGGTCAGGGGTTTGGGCTGCCTGCAGGGCATGGTCAGGGGTGCAAGGACGTCCCCTGTGGCATGGGCTGCCTGTGGGGCAAGTACACGGGTGATGGGCTGCCTGCGGTGCATGTTCATTAGTGATGGGCTGCCTGCGGGGCATGTTCAGGGGTTTTGGGCTGCCTGCGGAGAATGTACACAGGTGCAGGGGGTACACTGTGGTGTGGGCTGCCTGCGGGGCATGTTCAGGGCTGATGGGCTGCCTGCGGGGCATGGTCAGGGGTGATAGGCTGCCTGTGGGGCATGTACAGGGGTGATGGGCTGCCTGCGTGGCATGTTCAGGGGTGATGGGCTGCCTGTGGGGCATGGTCAGGGTTGTTGGGCTGCCTGCGGGGCATGGTCAGGGGTGATGGGCTACCTGCAGGGCATGTTTAGGGATGATGGGCTGCCAGCGGGGCATGGTCAGGGGTGATGGGCTGCCTGTGGAGCATGGTCAGGGGTATTGGGCTGCCAGTGGGGCATGGTAATGGGTGTAGAGGGGGTCCCCTGTGCTGTGGGATGCCTGCAGGGGGGGCACGTGGCTGATGGCAGCATGCGAGGGCCTCACGACGCAGGTGTGCAATTCCGGGGGGTATGCGAGTGCGCTTATCACGTGATTTGGCTGGCACGAGTGGGGTACGTGTATTCAGGGGTACGCGAGTGCACAAATCAAGCGATTCGGCTGGCGCAAGCAGGGAACGTGTATTCAGGGGTATGCAAGTGCGCAAATCACGCGATTTGTCTGGCACGAGAGGAGTACGTGTATTCAGGGGTACGCGAGTGCGCTTATCACGTGATTTGGCCGGCGCGAGTGGAGAACATATATTCAGGGTTATGCGAGTGTGCTAATCACGGGATTTGGCTGACGCGAGCGGGGTACGTGTACTCAGGGGTACGCAAGTGCTTATTACATGTGAATAGCCTGTGGGGAGGCCCCTCCCCCCTGACCAAGGCCCACAGGCAACCCACGCCACAGAGGACCCCCTTAGACCTGTGACCAGGCCCCGCAGGCAGTCCACGCCACAGGGGACCCCCTACACCCGTGACCAGGCCCTGCAGGCAGCCCACGACACAGGGGAACCCTACATCCCTGACCATGCCCCACAGGCAGCCTATGCAACAGAGGACCCCCCTACACCCGTGTACATGCCCCACAGGCAGCCCAACACCCCTGACCATGCCCCACAGGGAGCCCACATCACAGGAGAACCCCCTACACCCCTGACCATGCTCCACAGGCAGCCCATGCCACAGGGGATGCCCCTACACCCATGTACATGCCCTTCAGGCAGCCCACGCTACAGGGGACCCCCTATGCCCATGTACATGCCCAGCAGGCAGCCCAACACCCCTGTACATGCCCCGCAGGCAGCCCACGCCACAGGGGACCCCCTACACTCCTGACCAAGCCCACAGGCAGCCCACACCACAGGGGACCCCCTATGCCCATGTACATGTCCCACAGGCAGCCCAAAACCCCTGGTCATGCCTCGCAGGCAGCCCACATGGCACCATACACTGCATTGCAGGCCCTGACCCATGACCCACCAAGTGATGGGCACCTGCACGCAGGCCCCAACCCATGACCCCCACCAGTGACGGGCACCTGCAAGCAGTCCCCAATTCATGTCCCCCGCAACACAACGTCACAACATACAAACATGTAGTAAATGGCCACACATGCTGCCCACCCCATGCAACTACACGCCCATCCATTGGTCCCACCTCACAGTACTGCACCCATGGCATGCCATACCCAGAAGCACACCTGCATGCATGCATGCAAATAAATGTCCAACATAGCCACACAGCAGTGACACATGCCTGAGCCAGTGGCGATTGACACATGCAACAAATAAGTGTGAGCAGACAACACTCAGATTCGAAGATATGGAAATGTGTTGTAAAAAATGAAAATACACGAAACACAAATACAAAATGTGTATGCAAATGAAATGAACGTAAATAAATCAAAATGCCACATTCTAAATAAATGAAACACCAAAAAAGATAAACAAATCATGAAAAAGCCTTTGCCCAAAACAATGTACTCAGTCCAGGAATTTCAAAAATAAACAAGGAAAAACCATTACTCCATGGGCAATAAAAAAAAAAGAATAATCCACAAAATGTCCAACTATTTACAATAAATGAAGAAGGGTCCATGTTCCCAAAAAACAGATTGGTCAAACAAACAACCTACAAAAAACAACTATACACAAAAGAGTGGAGCAATGTCTGGGTCCTCCAAACAAAAAGAATAAAAGCAAAGGAAACCTAACACTAAGTAACTATTTACAATGGCGGCGGGCTAGTCCTATGGTTCACTCTTGTTGTTAAGTTCTTTGGCCAGGGAATCATCGAACTCTGTGTCTATGGCCTGGAGGCAGGACTGTGCCCTATCCTCGAGGGCTCGCAGGGATGCCGCCATTCTCTCCACCAACTCCCTGCGAGTCTCCTCGTGGAACTGAGCCCACCACAATGCCCGCCACATGGAGTTCTCCGCCCTGACCATGGTGAGTCGTGCCCTCTCTGGTCACCGCCGCTCTGCATCCATTTGTTGGCCCATCCGCTGCCTCACGGAAGACACACTTTGTCCAGGGTCCTTCTACCCTTCGGCCGATGCCTGCACCAGTAATGTTGCAGGCCCTGAGTCTGGACGCCTCCTACGTCAAGCCTGCTGCTGCTGCCTTGATGTCATCTGCCTGTGCTACCACGACTGCCAGCGGGACGCTGACAACCCCCGGGACCATCATGGATGTGCCCTGATGGAAGGTGCCTGCACAACCTCCATTGCCAGGGCTCCTGTTTCTGGGGTGACCACCTCTGCTGAACCTCCGACTCCCGACTGTGGCAGGGATGTGATCTCCACCAGCCAGGACATAGTGGATGAAGCAGGTCCGTAGGGTGCCCTGGTGGCAACTGGGCCAGAAGACGGCATGGAGGCCGACTGGCGCATAGTCGGTGCAGAGGAGAAGAGGGTCGCAAGAGCTGCCAGCACATGAGGAACCCTATGACAATGAGCCATCCTAGACAGTTCAGGGTGGCACACAGGCCCCGCAGGCAGCTGTGATGATGTGCGTTGTCCTGCCTGGAATCACGCATATCATCATGAATCACGCATGTGTGTATCACAACACCGACTAAGACGGGCTCAACCGTGTCACGGATTGCCTGTTCTGCAGGTAGAGGAAGGTCAGTTGATGTGAACACTTTCTCTACCTGTGGATGAGCCTGAACTGAGGCATCCCTGTCGCTGCAGAGTGATGCAGTCGCAGAATCAGGGACAGGATTATGCCAGGCACCTCCGCAGCGACCTGTGCTGCCTCTTTCCCCTGCCCCTAGACTGCACAACTTGCATCAGTGGAATCGACCCCACCAGGCCCCATGTGTGGCTCTAATATGGCCTCCTCCTCCTCCTCACCCACCACTAACCTGGATGCCTCCGCACCATCTTCCGCATTGTCCTGCCCCTGTGGCGGCTCACCTGCCCCTTCCGCTGCTGAGGAGCCCACTTCCAACCTTGGCCTCTTGGACCTCCTCTTGACAGCTGCGGTCATAGTGGCGGACACAGCACCAGTCCCCACGCTCACGGAAGATGGCATAACCTGGGAGAGTGACTGGGCCTTGCGTCTCCGGTCGGTGGGGGCATCCCCACCGCTTTGCTCCACAGTGCTGTCTCCGCCCTCTTCTTCGCTCTCCGCTGTGGCAGGCTGGCAGAAGCAGATGGCTCATAAGAGGCTGCTCAGGGCTCTAGGGGACAGGTAAATGGCCTTCTGGGCAGGAGCGTGGTCTTCCATATGTTGTCGCTTGGCCAGCTTGATGCAGACTAAGTCAGCATGTGAAAAAACAGCACTTGAGCGTGTAATTTGAGGAAAGGCCGTTAGCGCATAAGCGCGTAAGTGACGTGATGCACGCGGGAGTTGCCTTCGGCAGGGGTTTAAGGTCCGCGAGGCACAGCAGTTCACTGTACGTGATTTTCGTGGAGTCCGACGCATTTTTTTCTACTACTTGTGGGTTCACACACAACATCTTCACAGCGCTTAAGTTCGTACTTCTTGTTTTGGCGGGGGAGTTGCCTACACGCACACGCACGTGTGTTTTTCTTTTCCACGCAAGGCAGAGAGTCGCGCATGCTTTTATTTCCACTGTGGTTCCCCTTGTGTGTCGCGTACCCCATTTTCGAGATCAGAGTAGCCTGTGTATTCCACGCGTATGCTTTTTTTGTGTCCCTGGGTGCCACAGCATACTGCTGGAGGTTTATTCCACGCACATGGGCTACCGGTGGTTGCGTGCACGTTTATTATCAATTTTTGGGGTGCCTGAGCATTGCGTGACCCGTCTTTATTCACCATGGGTCACATACAGCCTCGCAGGAGCACAGGGGTGCGTCTAACATCACATACCCTGCCCCCTTCACCCCAATTGCCCTGGACAATTGTTGTGTGCCCCTCTCCTTGGCAATAGTCCATCTGTGCCATGGTTGGGAGGCCACCAAAAGGGAAGGGCAGCAAAGCTAGGCGACCTCCCAAGGCTGGGAGTGGTGGGGCACATGGCCAGTGTGGCCAGGGAGTCCAGGGAGTCCAGGGAGGCCAAGGGAGACGCAGAGGGGAACATTGCCAGGCTGTTCCGCAGGGGCAGGATATCCAGCCACATGCTGGGACAGCCATGCCACACCCCCAGTGGCTCAGGGAGATGCTGCTGCTGCAGTCATCCCCGGCGCGCATCTGACCCCACAGCCAGTGTCATCTGCTGGCACGGGCCACCAGGTAGTGGAAGCTGCAGGTGCAGCTGCGGCAACCACCATCCATGCTTGTGGTCAGTCAGCACACGCTGCCTTGGCATAGAAGGACTCCCAGGCAGATTTTCAGGTGGGGAAGGCCAAGCCACATGTGCCTAAGGTAGCTGTGAGCAAGGGACATGTATCTGGGGCAGTGGTGACATTTGCTGCTCCGACCAGCCAGGTGGTGGGAGCTGCAGGGGCAGTTGCAACCAACACCACCCCAGCAGTGAGTCTGCCAGCCAGGACTTTGTTGGTCACAGTCATTGGCATTGAGGCAGTTGTGCCACTGGGTCCTGGCAACAGCACCCAACAACCAATTACACAATCCAGGCCTTCCGTCCTCATGCCTATTACTACTCCCATTCGCCAGTCCAAGATCGCCACTGCCCCTACTGACCAGAGCGGTATTAGCCACTCAGGGTCCGCACAACCGGCCAAGAGGAGGAAGTGTGATTTTGCACTAGAGGCTGGATCCCAGACATGGCTCCAGCTTCCGGCACGGCAAGGAAGAAGCCTATCAATAAACAGGAACTGGACTTCCTTGTGGACTACGTGTCGGCACACAACCGCGATATGCTGGTGGGCTCAGGTTGCTATACTACGCTTGCCCAGCATCAGGCCCACTGACAGTTCATTGCTGATAGTGTCAGTGCCATGGGATATCAGAGGTGCACAGCTCAGGATTGCTACAAGCATTGGACTGACCTCTGACGCTGTGCAAAACAAAAATGGCCCTCTTATTACTCCCTGACTTTGGTGACTGGCAGCGGGCCACCACCAAAGGAGGATGAAATCACTCTGGATGAGGCCATCACTGTGGAGTTCATCGATCAAGGACAGGTCAAGGGAGGGGGAGAGATGCCGGATTATGATGCAACGTCCAGTGAGTGTTGATGCTTGTGTGTCCAGCCCATGTGTGTGTAGCTTGTGTGATGTGTTGTGATTGACTGCCAGTTCAGGCTATGTATTCATGAGTGCCATGTGTGACACATGCAATGCTTGACTGGTGCGTGCTTGTAGTGATGCAGTCTGCATGCAGGCCATGTGCTGCACACCGGGCAGTCCTCATCAGCACACATGCACCCTACTGACATGCTATTCACTCAGCGGCCTCTCCTGTCCATGTTCAAGCTCACTGACATGTTAGCATATAGACTGTGGTGTACTTCCACTCAACACTTGGCCTATGTCGTCACATGAGTGACAGCTATGTGAGGTCACCCTGCAAGCTGCACCTCCTTACCAGCATGCTTCCTTACCTCTCCACCACCCTGCAGCTCACTGTCTCCATGTTGCCGGTGATTTCTGTGTTGGACTATTGCAATGGCCTGTTCCCCATTCCTGTGTACATTCACACTTCCCTCTTCAACCCTGCCAAACCTGTACTGTGGGGTACTTCCTTTGTCCTTGATGCAGGGTGTCTCACTTGGACTGTGCAGATGGCACAGGCTCAGAGTGGACATGAGTGTTCAATCATGGACCATGTGCATTCCCTGCAAGCCCCTCTGGGTCTGTGGCAGGCAATCATTGTACTACATCTTCGATATTTTATCCGTCTCATGCTATTTGGTCATCCATATCATGCTCACTCAAGGTCACTTCCTCATCACGCACATGTTTAGGGTGTCCTTGTCTGTGTCGAGCCCAGGCCTCCCTCTGTTACAGCCACCCTGCCTCTAGGCTACTGTTTTTGTGGCTTCTGCATGCATAGATGTAAGGAGAAGAGGAGGAGAGGAGGAGGAGATAGCAGACAGTGTGGGGTGTTCAGGTCAACAACCATGCACCAGTGGTGGTCGTGGGGTGGTAGGCCGAGAAACATCCATTGGTGCTCCAGCCCATCCTGTCCAGGCCTGCCTCTGGGTATGGCTCTGAGGATCTCTTTGACTCTGATGGTGAATCGGATGCTCTTCAATCCGGTCCGTCGACAGTGGTTGATTCTGCAGTAGACGCTGTTCGGTCCACCACACCTGCAGTGGGGGATGAGCCCTCAAGGGGCCTATCAGTGTTGGAATGTCCACCTGTGGTGGTTACGGGGTGCAGGGTCACCCTCCACACCAGCTGCTCCTGTTCGACAGAGGAATGCAGTCCTGCAGCCACAGGAAGTGCCACCACAGCAAGGTCCACGTCTCCTTGGGCCCAAGAGGTGTGGTGTCTGGCAACGTGGTGGCCATGTGCCACCTGGGAACACTGAGTGGGAGTAATCCATGTATGCCATAGCACAGCAACAGGGGGGTGTCGTTGAGATGTTTGCTCAAGGTATGGAACGTGTGGCTGATTCCATTCTCCCCCCTGATAGGCAGGTGGAGCTCCAGCAGCAGGCAACGCAGTCCACATGCTGCTCACTCAGGCTGGGCACGGCGGTCTCCAACAGGGCCCGCTGGGCTGAACTGGTGGGTAGGCACTCAGAAGTACTCTTGCTGTACTCATTATGAGCCAAGGGACACGGGCACAAAAGAGGATGCAGCAGCTGGAACACACCATCTCGGCTGAATTCCATGCAAGCCGGGAGGAGGTCCATCTGTCACGTGAGGCCTCGCTGGCAGAGCTCTGTTTTACACGTGGGTGGATCAACTCCGTGTTACACGTGAGGTGCTGCATGGCGACCTCCGTGCCACATTCCTGCAGAACCAGGCTCACCAGGCCCACATGCTTGCTGCCGTCGAGGGGCTTGCTGGGGCTATGCGCGGTCAGGCACCTGTGCCACGCGCACCTCCTGATGTACAACCAGGGGATGACGACGACGTATCTCTCACTCCGGTCGGGACGTGAAGACCAAGAGCCCACAGAGGATTTTTTTTGTGTCTCAACAGCATTGAATTTGGGTGTTGAGGTGTACCCTGCACCTCCCCCCTCCTGGGTGGCCCCCCAACCCCGGGTCCACTTTGCCCATTTTTATTTTTTGTCTATTGTGCATTTATGTTACAGTGGGGGTCATTCCGAGGTTGGAGGTAAGGAATTACTGGCACCGGTAAGGGTACCGATGCCCGTAAACCCTTACCTCTGTATTCCGAGGTTCCTTTGCGGGTCCTTCCTTACCTCCTGCTTTTAGCAGGAGTAAAGTACGGGACCCGCAAAGGTACTTCGGAGGTAATTTCGGTACCGTAATTTACGGTGCCGTAATTACCTCTTTCCCCATTTCCATTGAGCCCTATGGGGCAGAAATGGGAATGGGGAAGGGCAAAAGGTGAATGGGGAATTACCGGTCCCTCCAACCCTGGAATGGACCGGTAATTACTCCATTCACCATGCCGGATTTGGGACGATTTCGGAGGCAACCATGGAGCTAATTACTCCATGGTTAGCTCCAAACCCGGAATGAGGCCCAGTGCAGTGCTATGTGGCATCCACTGTGTGTTCCGGCGGGGCCCATACAGGCTTCTTGCCTGTTTCTGTTTGTGGCTTGGGGTCCGGACACATATGCCACTCCTGCTTCCCCTTTCCATGGGCTCGCAAGTGACCGTGTGACAGTAACTTACACAGAGGCATTGGACTTCCATCCTATCTGTGGCCAGTCTGAAGTCAAACTTGTGTATACACCCCTAGTGGGGATTCATGATTGTTTCTCCAGTGCATGGTTGGACTGCATTTTGGTGAGTATATTGTTGACTGTGCATGAATTCATTTAGATTTTTCATGTATTGCCCTGACTGTATACATTGTTGATGCACGTAATGATGTATGCGGTCCCATGACCATTTTACCTGTCGAAGGCACTCTCATGATGGTAGGGGGACATTTGGTGGCAATTTCACATGGAGGGACTTGTTCTATGGTGTTTCTTCACTGTCTGACATTGTCACTGTTGGGTCCTGTGTTCATGATACGTTATGCTGGTAAATTGGTAGTCCTGTGTTGATTTTGCTTATGATGTGTCACAGCATCGGAAATATGTTTCTGTTGCATTTGTGTCTACAACCAAGTGGTTCACATGGGAATTGTGCGCAACACTGAAGGTTCATGCATTTCCCATACTAACATGCATTGAATAGCCCTGCAAACACCCCCCACCCCACCCCATCACCACCAAAACATCCACCCACGCATGCACTACTTGCCTTCTGAGACATGCTGTGTCCCTGCTGCACAAGTTCACATTGACCTTCGTGATCGTGAACTGGCGCCGCAGGCTCATTTTTTTCCTTGTGTTTTTTATGCAGCTGCAGGGGTTTCCAGGCTGCAGACACCACTCACTGTACTGTATTGTGTAGTGAGTGTGGTGTTGCGGTGGGCAACCCCGCTGCACCTACATTTTCTTTTCTTCTTTGGGTTTCCCTGAAATGCATGCCACCGAAGGTTAGAGGTTTTGGTGTTGACACCTTTGTTGGCATGCATTCACGTAGTTTTAGTATAGGGTGGATATTTTTGCTCACTCTTTTCTTCAGAGTCTCTGTCTGAGGGGATTGTCTGTGGCCTGTTTCCATTTGTGACGGTGCACTTTGTGACAGTTGTGTCATGTGTGTTGATATTTATATTGTAGTTTTCACATTGCATGCCATGGCATGGTGCGTGGGGTGGGTGACATGGGGTTGGGGGAGGTTTACGTGACATACCATCATTTGGATGTGATGTTTTGCATGGGGGGTTGGAATCTGTAGCTTGCATGTGTGCCTTTTGGTCACATGGGATTGTGTTTGTTTAAGTGGCTAGGGATGCACACAATGCTGCAATTCCAAGGACACATTCTCAGGGTGTTAAGGTTGTGACAGTTGACTGTCCCTTTGTCATCATCGATTGTCACCTGGAATGTACCAGGCCTGTTTGCACTCCGCAGGGGGGAGTTTAGGTGAAGAATGTGGCCACAACCTGGGTACGGGCTGCCTCGCCACATGCCCTTTCCCCTCCCATGCGCAGCAGCTGTGCGTGTGGTTGGCGATGTGGGGGCACCACCATGTCCACCGGTACGCCCTGCCAGGTTGCAATGTTGTGCAGGACACATGCTGCCACAATGATCCTGCACACGACTGAGGGCGCATATAGTAGCTGCCCACCAGAGCAGTGAAGGGAGCGTTAACGTGACTTGAGCACTCCAAATGTGCGCTCCACTATGCCCCTGGTTGCAATATGGGCTGTGTTATATCTTACCTGGGGTGGTGTGGTGGGGTTCCGTATTGGCGTCATCATGTAGGTGCTCAGAGGGTAGGCACTGTCCCCTGGGGGGGGGGGGTGATAATGGTTGTCATTAGTTGGGTTTGTGTATTTGTCTGTGTATGTGACATGCATGCATGTGCACAGGCATTTGTACTCAACAATGAGCCATTTGTTGCCATGCCTCCCAGCTTCCAGGTCCTGGTGTAGGGCTAACATTCTGAATATGAGCTGTCATGGGTGGACCCGGGATAGTTTGCATAGACAGAGGTGATGATTCCCTTTGCATCACATACAACCTGCACATTGATGGAATGCCAGTGCTTGCGGTTGCGATAGATGTGCTCAGTGGCAGTAGGTGGACATATGGCCACATGGGTGCACTCAATGGCACCAAGCACTCTGGAGATGAGTGCCACCCCAAAAAAGTACTGGACCACGACCTGCCTTTCTGTGGGTGTTCTAGGCATATATATGTGCCTGCGGACTGAGGGGAGTGCAGTCATGATTGCCAACACCTAATGTAGGCAGTGTGACTGCGTCGCCTGTGAGATGCCCCCAACTATGGCAGTTGTCTGCTGAAATGACCAAGTGGTCAAAAATGCAGGACATTGAGCACCTTTTCCAAGGAGCTCAGTGCTTGGGAGCACAAGGTGGGTGATGTGAGGTCATCCTCCCACTCAGTGACCAGGTCTAGGATGATATGAGGTGGAAACCTATACCTGCGATAGACTTGGTCATCAGGCATCCCAAAAAGGCTGGTCCTGGGTAAGAAAATTCATGGCCTGGCTATCCTCCTCCTCCTGCGCTGTCCCATAATCACTGCTGCGAGAAATGGGCCATTCATCGTAGTTGTATATGCTTGTTTGTTGTTTGCGCACACTTTTATGCTGTGCGGGGGGCACTTCTGCCTGCTTTCATGTGGCGGACGTGTTTCCGGCTTTGCACGTCTTTTGTCATGCGTGGGTTTGCCCTGTTCAATTCCCTGGAAACGTGTTGTTAGCGCACGTGTGGGCGTTGCGGGGATTTCGCTGCTGTAATGACCCTGTTATGCCCACATTTTCACACGTTGTTCCCCATTCCACTTGTTCCGCCCCCTTTTTAGGTGTGCGCGCTGGACGTTGTGTGCCTTCACTGGGCGACTCGCGCACAGCTTTCAGGTTGTTGCAATGACGTGTGTGCCACGCACGGATTCCATGCAGGTCCCAGGTAAGCCAGGCACAGGGCCTTCCATGAATCGGTAGCGGGCGGATTCATGCATTTTGCACATGTGCGCTGCATTTTTCATGCTTGTGGCACACATTTCAGTGCACAATTATTCCATGAATCACCCAAGTGTTTATATCCTTTTTAGGTTTAGGGAACTGAGGGGTTCTCAACAAATTAGCATCTTATGGGCCTCAGTCAATAAAAATACTCTGAGCCGCTCTAGTCAGAGCCGTAACTGGACGCGTCTGTCATTTGCTTTTAAAGGAAGGTCACTACATAGCAGCAGTATGTTTCTCTCATTTTAAAACCAGTACTAAAGTGCTTCAGGCCACAGGCAGTAAATAAAATGGGTGTCTTTGAGGTTACTAGAGTAGAGGACAAAGGCACAGTGTGTATATTAAGATGTATCATTTAAAAAATACTGACAAATCTGTATGTACAGTTATGGTTGGCATACTGTAAAAATAATTAATGGAAATTCACTAACACATCTTTAGTTGAAGAGATCCTGTGTTTTCACCTGAAAACATTATATCTGCAGAAATATACCAGAAATGTACCAGTTATGGTTCCTTTAGCAACCCTAACTCGGCCGCCACCATGCAGTGCTCATGACGCCACACATGGTATGATGATGATGATGATAATTTTCATTAATGTACTCACAGTTCCAATAGTACATGGCAAATAAAAACAGATAACGTATATCATTAGTATGCTGGACCAGTTATAGTGAGCTTCAATTTTCATCTGAGGGCCAGCACAAAAAAACCCTCATGGACAGAAAAGGGTTGTTTCAAGAGGCTGTTTTTCATGTCTATTCGAAAAAATATGTAACTTTTGAAGCAGTGCTTTGCAGTGGTCATGTTTGGGTTGTTTTAGGCACCATTGATGATTAATTCCTGTTGTTTTAATGTTTTGCGCTACAACCATATTGCTTATTCAACTAAGCAATATGTTCTTTCTTATCCCCCCTTCACCAACTTGCACAATCTTGTATAATCGACAATGTCATACGCTTCTTTTGTTAATCAATCTGCAAGGGATTACTATGCCCACTTCTCTTGTTTCTAAATACAAAATATATTATTCAAAACGCACAGTATGTAGCTAAAATGGAAAATAAAACAATCAGCACACTGCCCACTCACCATGGAATGCCACTCTAATTTTAACAAACAAGGGTGGTCCTGGGAATCTCTCTCTACTGGCCTATATCCCTGTTTAGAGTCTCAACCAGAGTCTTTAACTCACCATCATTTCACAGAAGACACATTTCCACTACATATCAGTCTTTGTCCTGTCCAAGGGCAGTCGAGTACCGAAATGTCAGGCAATTCTCTTCTGAACAAGAGTACCAACAGCAACCCCAGACAGGTGTTTTGGCCTGGTTGGGCCTCGTCAATGAGGTGGAGCTGTGCCTCTCTAAGAACAGTGAGCAAGGGTTCCACGTCTGGATCATCCTAGTAACTTAGGGTGAAAACCGAAAGCTACTTAATATGCACAAACAAGTGGGTTCCTGGGAGTGTCTCTTTACCGGCCTATATCCTGGGTTACAGTCTCAACCAGTGTCTTTAGCTCACCATCCTTTCACTGAAGAGAAATGTCCATTACATATCAGTCTTTGTCCTGCCCAAGGGCAGTCCAGCACTAAAATGTCAGGCAATTCACTGCTGAACAAGAATAGCAACAGCAACCCCAGACACGTGTTTCAGCCTGGTTGGGCGTGGTAAGTGAGGTGGAGCTGAGCCTCTCTAAGAACAGTGAGCCAGGGTTCCACATCTGGATTACCCTAGTAACTTGGGGTGAAAACCCAATGCTACTTAATATGCAAAAACACAGGGGGTCCTGGGAATGTCTCTCTACCAGCCTATATCACGGGTTAGAGTTTCAACCAGACTCTTTAGCTCACCATCCTTTCACAGAAGAGAAATGTCCACTACATATCAGTCTTCATCATGTCCAAGGGCAGTCCAGAAACGAAATATCAGGCAATTCTCTACTGAACAAGAGTACCAACAGCAACCCCAGAACAGTGTTTCGGCCTGGTTGGGCATCGTCAGTGAGGTGGAGCTGTGCCTCTCTAAGAACAGTGAGCAAGAGTTACAAGTCTGGACTCCCAGGACCCTCTTTGTTTTTTGCATAATTTAAGTAACTTTGGGTCTAAGTTACATGGGGAATACAGACATGGACCCCTTGCTCTAGTCCCTGCCCCTTCACCACCATCCTATTGAAATAGCAGTTGAAGTGCTACAGTTAGGAATCCATGCATAGGTTTATGTGACATGTCCATACCACATCGATTGTACGAAAGATGAAATGCACTCAGACAGCCATTCAGAAGACACTCTCACGTTGAGGCAATGGAAGGAAGTTACAAAGAAGGATTTCCATTGCTGAAGTGCCAGCATGCGGCTATGGGAATCATGGACAAGCTCTAAACAAAAGGTTTGGGACAGTAACATGATGTCATGCAGAAGGTATATAAGCCTAAGCCAAACCGATATGAAAATACTTAAAACTGATGATGTAACAGATGCACTAAGAGAAACATGTACCTATAGATGAAGTTATCATGCAAATAAGAAGATGAAGTAACTTGTTGACCAATAACTGTAAATACGAGGTAATGCAAAGTAGATAAAGCATATAGAAACATGCTAAAAAGAGGTATATATAATGTTTAGGACGGCCATTGAAAGAAAATGGACGACGGCCTGTGTTAAAGAATCCACCCAGATACCTCAAAATGCAAACCTAGGATTGCAATTAAAAAATGAATGTGCAGAATAAGGGAGTACGTTTCCTTGAATTCAAGGAGGCTATTTCGAGAGATGGGTGCAAGGCACAAGGGGAGTTGAATGAACAGACCATGTGCGCAAGGCATATTTCTGCTAAGATTAGGAGGGCAACGACATTTGCTGCTTCCAAAAATTGGACAACCACAAAGACAAAAGCCTATGTGAGCAATTCTGTAAAGTCCAGAGGGGGTAATAACACCCTGTTTAATAAAATCAAATAACAGTAATTGATTGGCTTAAATGGACAAAATCATGGTCTCCTAACACGTGAAGAAGAACCCAAAACAAGGGTTATTCATTAGAGCTTCGAGTTAATATAGTGGTGTGCTCACACTACCTCAAATGTCGCAGAACAGTGAGCAGACTATGAGGTCAACTATAAATGATGGACATTGGCTATGGATCAGGTCAATGACATACGATGGATTAATTGTGAAAACAAAGGATACATTGATGCAGCTTGAACACCTAAGTTTCATTCTGTTCACGTGCTGCTAAGACAATCCGAAAGTCCAAGGTTGGATAAGGTTGCCAACCAATTAAAAGGGCCTGCCACGCAATTTCATATACAATGTTGCAGTTATTTGCCTGCTGCCATATTCTGTGCTATAACCAGTATGTGACGTATGTAGAAGTAGCTCACGGCGTGTCCTACAGATAACGGGCAGCCAATGAGATATTAAAATTTATATAATTCTATAAGTAGACATGTTCCCCTAATCCAATCCTTCCCAGTGTTAAGTTTTTATGAAATGCCACGTAGGATGCCGTCATAGATGACCTATGTGAAAGTATGTAAACTCTGTGGAAGCAATCTTAGGTGAGAATATATCGAGCATTTACTTGATAGCTGTATTTCTCTCTGCTTTCTTTCATTGAGATTAAAGCAGTATTTTACCCTCTTCCTTTGGTCTGTCCGATTATTTGGTCTGTGATAATTATTGGGAATTCCATCTAACACAAAGAAGACGCCTCAGGGAGCTAAAGCAAATTTGGTAGCTGTGCGGATGGTTCAGGTCTAACAACCTAAGATCTAAGCCCAGATCCAGATCCTGGACATTGGTCAGGTCCAACCACAAGCCATACAATCGCAGAATTTCCTGCGGAGAATTAGCATAAAAAATCACCTGATCAAGATCCAGTTTTGCAGGTCCCCCTTTGATAAAATTCCTGTGCAGTCCCTGTAGGCACCCGCTGACTGAAGGCAAACTGGTTGGTTGTGTGAGAGTCGATGCTGAGGGACTCGAGCTGAAAAGCAGATGTGAGTACACCATCAAATATAGTAAAAAATAAAGGGAGAGGTATTGTGCTGTGGTGTGTTGAATATATATATATATATATATATATATATATATATATATTCAGTGAAGAAACGTTGTTAAAAGGGACGTTATGGTTAAGTTGCGCTACTAAAAACCTATCAAATTCAGTAAAAAAACTTTGTTAAAGGGACGTTATGGTTCAAAGTAAAACCGAAAACCCCCTGAAATTCGGCAGTTATGGTAAGATAAGCAACCATAACTCGCGCCACCGTGCACTGCTAACACTAATACCAAGGACATCAAAGATGACATCACAAATGTCATTGATGACATTTCCTATGGAAACACCAACTTAACCATAACTACATGGACGCTACCGCGTCCATGTAATATATATATATATATATATATTTATACTCTTTATATATATATATAAAGAGTAATTGCATTTGTAGAGATTCTAGAGAAAAAAAGGATACCTCGATGTCATGGGCCCATGAGGGACGGAAATAATACATGCCATAACTCCATATAGGAGTGATAAGGGATTCCTGCAGCATAAAGCCAATAAGAAGGGCGTGTATTAAGCTCCAGGATGGAGTCAATAAGAGATGAGATACATTTATTAAGAATAGTAAAGGAAGATGTACGTAGAGGAATAAATTGAAGTGCACATGTGAATGATGTATAATAGGTTTTTATAAAGCATTATGCATGCTTAAACTCATGGATATAAAATTACAGCATAAATACATACAAGTGATTTTTGCTACATGTTTTAAACAAAAGATTGACGTCAATCAGAAGGTTAAACTTAGATTGATATACAAATAAAGAAGAGAACCTTAGGAGATACTAAAAAACCAAAACGATATAAAAATAATTGCTAGAAAGTGTAAAAGAAGGAGCGAGAAGACTAGTGTCCGAATTGACTTGCCACCATGGAGAACACACCACTTTTACACCTATGCAGAACATTGCAGAGACTAAAATTAGCAAATATCATTCCAAATAGGTCAAGGGCACAACTAGTAAAGCACTTATGTCATGGCATCTTGAGGGTTCATTATCAAAACCGATACTGTGTCACATGATTACATACTTACATGCCACTTAGAAAGGAAAAAAGCTAGGACAAAGTTTGTCAGTTTTAGAGCTTTGGAAAATGTACCAGAGTGAGAAAGATGATCCAGTTGAGAGAGAGTGGATGCTTAATCAGAATAAAGGAGAAGATGTAATACCTTTGGCCCCTATTTTACCTCTTGAAAAGCAAGATGTAAAAGTTGACGTAAAGGGATTTTATCCGCTAAAGGAATTAAAGGCAGCAGCAGAGTTTGTTAATCCAATATATGAACCTCTTCTTATAACACCGAAGTCAACACAGAAGAGAGCAGGAAAAGAGAACACAAAAATATATCAGCACGTAATGAAGATAAACAGTGTGATGAGAGAAAAGAAAAACAAGATAAACAGGCAGAGATAGAGGAAAAGGCAGAAAGGCAGAAGGGAACAATCGATACAGTTAAGGGCGTGACAATAATACAGAATGAAAGGATGGAGGACAAATATTGCTCAAACTGGACGATAAGGGCATTGATGGAGTATGGGAAAGAGGAAAGGGAGGAGCAAGAGAAAAGAGAGAAAGAGAAAGAAGAGGAGAGACTATTCAAAGAAGAACGTGACAAATAATATAAGCGGAGGGAGGAACAGAAAAGGTGTGAGAAGAGAAAAGAAAAGGAGCGATTGGAAGAGGAGAAACAAACAGAGGTAGATGCCCATAGATTGAAAGTGAATAGGCTGCAACAAAGGCGCGAGGTAGGGGAGTTAAGGGAATAAAGGAGAAGAGAGGAAGAAATGAACAGGAGTAGGGGGTTACAAAAACATAAAATAAAACATGTATGCCACAGAAGCACAGTCCATAAGAATCACAAGAATGAATGGAAGAAGAAAAAGGGTCACAACAGCCCCGAAGGGAGTTGCAAGGAATGCTGCTATCTGCGTGGGCTGGTGGGCAAGATACAGAAGACATAGAGCAGAGGCTCAGGAAATTATATAGGCAAATGAGGGACAGAGAAAGGCATGAGACTCAAGAGAATATTGAACAATCCTGATTAAAGGGAACTAAATGTAAATCAGGGGACGTCATGACAGGCCATCATAGAACAATGTCCTTAAGTAGGCTAGATCTTGACAATGTAGAAGATAAGAGCCACATGAGCAGGGGCATAATGATGTCAAATGAAGAAAGAGAGGAGAATGAAAGCGCACAGAGAGAGGGCGCACGCCGATTATAAGGGAATCGAGCATAGATAAAAGGGTAAAATGATCAGATTTAGAAGACTCTGTAGAAAAGACACCAGAACCAACACCATATATTGAACTACCACAAGCACGGTCATGTAGTGTGGGGGACATATCCCCACCTTATATAAGCAGGTTAAGGGCATTGCCAGGTCGGAGACAAACCAGTGAGAATAATGCTGCTTGGAAAGCAATGTGCGTGGGTTGGTATGACTATGAACCAAGATTGTCACAATTCCCACTATTAGAGAAAGGAGGGGGTTGACCACAATATATTTCATGGCCATATATTAAAGTGCACACTACCAAGTTTATCTTCCAGTGCAGGAAAATGGATTTCTGAACTAGAAAATAGAACGTCACAAGCAACTTTAGCCATAGGCGACATTAAAGGCCTGTTATCAGCCATCCTAGGGGAGAGAGCTGACAACGTGTGGAAAAGAGCAGGGTATCTGAAAGTCACTGCAAAAAACACAGTGCATCATGGAGCGCCATTTAATAATTGTAGAGCAGATGTATGGCGATCACTGAGAGTACAATATCATGATACATCGGCTATTGCGGCAATAATGACTCGGAAAAAGGGAGAGACTGAATACACCCATTGCCTTTATTCAGGAGATTCAGGACAGATGGAATTTGGAAATACATGAATCATTGGATAAAACAGTAGCATTATTTTGCCATATGTAATGTCAAGAGCTGCCAGAACCAGTGCAATGTCAACTAAAGAAATAGGTAGGAATGGAAGCGAAGCCATTGCCAGAGATAAAATTGGCAATTGTGCACTACTGTAGAATCTTAAGGGAGAAATACAGAGAGAAAGCAAAGGGTAGAAAACAGAAAGAGGCAAATTTGTAAGAAAAAATTATCATAATAAGCCATAGAAGGAGCAGTATTGACAAACATCGAGGGGCCGATGGCACAAACAGTGCAGTTGCCACAACAGAATAATGCGGAATATGTCATGGATCAGAACAGATATCATTTTATGCCGAGAGGTAGAGGGAATGGACCTCTATGAGGAGGATGAGGTTGATTTCAAAACCCTCAAGGAAGGGAAAAATGCAATGGCGGACAGCCACCACAGTGTTGAAGCTGCAATAAATTAGAACATTTAACTAGAGCATGCAGAAGTAGGGGAGGCATGCAGCAACATAATTGGCAATCTCCAAGAGGGGATCAGATATGCTCTACAGTATAATAAAGATTTGCAAGTATATTATGCCCAAGATCACACGCACATGCAGATATATACACCACAAGCACAGCAGAGACAACAAGTCCCAATGCAGATGCAGCCACCAGAAGGGCAAAAACAGCAAGTACCCATGCATACGCAACAGGTACTGATGGTACATCACAATGGCTCATGGATACGGGGGCCAAGCAAGTAGCCACACCCAAATCAGGGAATATGACTGTGATGGGAGGAAATCCTTTCACAGGTACGGAGATGAAATCATATCCACAATAGGACAGCCCACAGAAGGACCTGATGCGTTCAGTGCTATCTGTAACACAGGAACCCCAGAGAGGAACCAAGGGTCAAGGTGACAATAGGAGGCAAGACATTTTAATTTCTTGTAGACACTGGAGAAACTTGTTCCTGTGTCTGTGAGGGAAAATATCCAATGTCAGACGTCATGTATGTGCAGGGATTCTCTGGAGCAACACATTTAGTTCCATTTAAAGATGATTTACCAATTTCTATAGGTGAGCATGACATGTGTATGCCATTATCATAATGTAAATAAACGCCAGTAACTATACTAGGGACCGACTTGATGATGAAACTTAACATGATGGTATCTTTTACTGATGAAGGAATAGTGTGTTCCACTCCAGGAACCCATTATGTAAATGTGAGGGAGCTTATACTAGCATTTACAGGAAGAAATCTTTGTTGACTAAATTAATCGACAAGTTCTTGAGGACACCTGATACATTTTTGTTCAGACCAGAGATTCTAGATAATCAGAAAGGGCAAATTATCCCTTTGGAACTAGAAGCAGCAATAGTAAGAGAAGAAAGGGTGGTGCTTCATGAGACAGACGGTGAGTAAAGGGGATGGAGAATGGTGATAGCCCTCAATGAAGGACAGAGGTTAACAGACACGAGTAACTATTTATGGATAACTGTTCATATGAGGAGCCAATATGTTTCATAAATCTTACTTATTGGATTAAAGTTTTCTTTCAGGAAGTTTTGGAAAAAGAGCCAAGTATCCTATGGACTACACATCTATATGACGTGGGTCTATCGAAAGGAGTAGGAGCAGTAAAAATTAAGCTCAAATCGGGAGCAATTTTTCCACGTGCAAAACCGTATCCCATGTCTACAGAAGCAGATGAAAGTATATTCGAAACCATGGGCCTGACCACGACTTTGGCGGTAATGCCGGAGGTATTACCGCCGGCGGTATTAGCCCTACCGCCGAACTCCCCAGCGCTAATAGCGCCGGATCACGATTTTGGCAGTAATGTAATTCCCCATTCCCCATTGAGCCCATTTGGGAATGCCCCATTCCCCATTGGGTTCAATGGGGAAAATGTGCGCTCTTGCCGCCGGCGGATTTCCCGGCGGCGGTAATAGCGCACATTTTTGGCGGATTTCCCCCAGCTAAGAGCTGGGGCAAAATCCGCCGAAGTCCTGATTTGGCAGACCCTTAAATCTGGCAGTAATAGCGCGGCCACCGGATTTAAGGGTTACCGCCAAAGTCGTGATGAGGCCCCATATCTGCTTTAAAGAAGCAATGTATTTTGGTACCATCCGATTCTCTATGTAACACAGCCCTGTACACTGTCAAAAAATCAATCGGAGGGTCATGGATATTTATCCATGACTTGAGAACCCTAAAATAGCTGAGGCAGAATTTCCTTTAGTTCTGAACCCTGTCACAATAGTGTGTAATATCCCATCAAAAGCAAGGTTCTCACTGTTGTGGATTTAAAAAATGCATTTTTCTCAATTATCTTTCATGAAGACTCACACGATTTGACTTCCTGTTCAACTTGAAAGTACCTTAATTCAATATGATGACGATATTTTAGTGTGCAGTGAAACAGAAGATGCAGAGAAGACTCTGTCAGGCTTATGACTATATTGCCAGAGATAGGGTATACAGTGGATAAAAAGAAGTTTCAATATTGTCAAGAAGTACTCTATATAGGGCAGTTGATCACACACAAAGGGAGAAAAGTGACCCCTGAAAGGGCAGAGGCTATTATGAGGACTGAATAGCCAAAAACAGTGACACAAATGCAACCATTTTTAGCCTATGCAACAATTGCAGGGCCTGGGTCTTTGATTACAGTACACATATTCAACCACTTTTAAAAGGGCTCAAAGAGGCACAGATGGCTAAATATAAACTAATATGAACAGAAGAGATGACTGAAGGATTTCAGGATCTAAGAAAGGTGATCAGCACAGCCCCTCTGTTAGGGAATCCAAATTATAGTGCAGAACTTTACTTATTCCCTCATTCAAATGAAGCAGTCATGACAGCAGTGCTTACACAGAAAACAACATTAGGACATGTTCATAAACCATTGGCTTATTATAGTGGGGTCTTAGATCCGGTCATGAAAGGACATTGTCCTTGTGAGCATTCTTTGGCAGCAGCTGCCTTTGTAGTTGAAAAAGCCTCAAGTGTGACCATGGGGTGTTCAGTGACGTTGTTCGTAGAACATGTATTATTTGCAATTTTGAGGAAACCTAAAAGTACATTGACCACACAAAGGGTATCTGATATGAGGTAATTATCTCAAACCATGCAATCAAAATTGTTAGGTGTAGCACAGTGAATCCAGCAATGTTTATAGCTGAACCAATGGGAGAAGATGATGATATGCATGATTGTACAACGTATAGTGAGTGTTATGATGATATTCCCCAAATTAGAGAGAATGTTCTGGCAAGGGTGGAAGTGACTTTCATTGACGGCTCATTGAGAATTGACCAAAAGAGTGGGGTGAGACATACTGGATCGGCAGTGGTAAAACTGAACTGAGAGGGTAAATTTGAAGTAGTGGTCAGTAGAAGATTGTCCCCAAATTATTCAGCACAGGCTGCAGAATTAGCCATGCTTTTTGATGTACTGCGGAGCTTTGAGGATGAGGAAGTGATACATTACTCTGACTCTGCCTACGTGATGTCAACTGTACAGCCATGTTTGTCACGTTGGACAAGTAGGGGTTTCCTCCGCGTAGACGGCACTACAGTGCAACATGTGGGATTATTAGAAAAACGTATTGAATCTCTGAGTTTCCCAGACACACAGAGATCTTGAAATATGCAGCTCATTCAAAAAGAACACATTTAATCTCTCGCGAAAATGAAGCCGCAGATTTAGGGGCCAAAAAGCAGCCTATTATCCAACTATATTTGAGAGTGAAGTACAAAACATAAGGCAGCCAACACAGCGATGTATGCTGTTTAAGGAAGGATTCAATATGACATCCATTGTGCAATTAATTGAAATACAAGGGCGGGCAACGCTGGGAGAAAAGGAGTTATGGAAAAAACAGGGATGTTCTCTGTCTCCTACTGAGGCAGTTTGGAGACAAGACAGCACTGGTAAACCAGTTATGCATCTAACTCTGTTGAGGGTAGCGTTGGAGCAGCTTCACTACCCAATGCTTGTGACTCGAGAGAGCCTAGCTGCTACTATTGCAGAAGAATGGTTCATACCGAACCTATGTGAACATGTGGCACAGTTCATTATAAACTCTATTGTGTGTCAAAAATTTACAGAAGGACACACTCTGCGAACAGTGAGAGGAGTAATTCCCAGACCAAATTGACCATTCCAGCATCTTCCATGGATTATGTAGATATGCTGCAGACTTGCAATGGGCATAAATGGGTATAGGTATATCTTAGACGTAGTATGTCCCTTTTCAAGATGGATCGACATGGGTCAATGCACTCACCCTGATGCTGCATGTGCCACCAAGTTTCTTGTGTGGGGAGTATTTCCAAGATGGGGTGTGTGCAAAGTTTTGCGATCTGACAATGGATCACACTTCGTAAATGAGCTATTTGAAAATATAGTTCTACTATTAGGCATTAGGCACATGTTTGCTTGAACTTATCATCCGCAAGAAAATGGGATTTTTTTGTGAGAAATTAAATGACCCTTTTAAAGAGAGGATAGCAAAGCTAAAAACCACTTTAAAGAAGGGATGGCTTCATTGCCAACCCCTATATGCTCAGCAGAACCAGCCAGGCTCAGATTATCATCTGACACCTCATGAGTTGGTGACTGGATCCTCTCACTCCCCCAACAAGGGCAAATATAGATGCCCTAAGTGTAGTGAGGGCCTTAGCGATGAAATGCATGATTATTTGAAAATGATGACTGAAAGTGTTTCTTGTATTTCCAAACAGCTCCAGAATCGATGGGAGGGGGCAAGGGGAAATAAGAAAGACAATCAGCCCATTGATTTGGAAGAGAAACTCAAGCCGCTCAGCCTGTACCCGGGTGACCAAGTGCTGGTGCATAGGTTTGTGCGTACCTGGAGCACCGCTCATTTTGATGGCCCTCATGAAGTGGAGGAAGTGAGCCCTACTGCTGTGAAATTACAAGGCAGGTGAGCGTGGGTGCATCTACATGATGTTAAACAATACAAAGGAGAAACCTTGACCTCTGCTGCAACTTGCCCTACCAAAGCGAGTGAAGAACCTCAGAAAATCTAAATAAGATCCAGGACCAAAATACCAAGACCAGGCAAAGGATTAAGAAGCAGTAACATTTCTAAAGGCTGATAACCTCAAACAATACTTCCTCTCTCACACGGTCAGAGGTAGACCAAACATATTTGTATACAAAGGAGAAAGAGCACAAAGACTCATTTCAAGATTTTTCAATTTAGCTGATCTATACCCAAACAGACATGTGGTTGAGAGCCTCCCTATAGTTATAGTCCAGAAAAAATACACCAAGTATGAACAATATGTACACAATACTAAACATATTTTAATAAAGGTTATGAATAAATAAAATACTCATAAAAATGTTCTAAATGAACATGACCCAACATTTAAAACATGGTGAAAACAAAATGAACAACAATTAACCACGCAAACATTTAACCATAATAGACAGGTTTGTACAACATAAATTACATTATACACTTAATCCACTATTTGAGTGTGTAACTCAAATGACATAAAATCCCGACATGTTTCAGTTCTTCAAGGCTGTCATTGCATGAACTTTCTTCAGGGGAGAAAAGCACACAATTTCTTGATTTCTTGATTGTCACCATGCAATCCAGGGCCACATGTAGGTTTCCAAATTCTAATCAAGGTTTACTCCTTTGAATAAGTGTTTGTAAGGCTGATGTCTTCAGTACAACTACAAATAGCTCCAAACTTCCTCTGTCAAGTTTATTATTATTCCATGGAAGCTCTTGAGTAGCTCAGAGTCTCAAGTAGACTTCATTAACTGCTCCTATAGTCCAAATGAATTCAAAGCAACATCCTGTCTGTCGTGATTAAATCACTGCTGCACAGTTGTACTACATCGAGGAAGTGGAAATATGTTACGGGTACCGTACCGCGACGGACAGAATGTTAACCTTGCATACAAAAATGGAAGACAAAGCTGATGAGATGGCAGGAGGCGATTGGTTCTCATTGCTATTTTCATGGATTCCATCTTGGTTGGTGAAGCAATACTCGTGTTAGTGTTGCTAGGATTCTGTCGTTAAAGGATCATCTTGGGACAATGCCAGAAAACAGCCAAGAAAGCTATTGGGATGAAGATAATTATTGATGTTAATAGTGGCACTGAAGTGAAAACGCGGACTGAATAAAGTACTCAAGAAAACATCAAGAAGAGTGCTCTTGCACCTCTAGGAACAAGGTTTTACTATCCCCAAGATTGGTAGAGATATGTGGGATGATGGATATTCTCTTCACCAGCAGGGGATTGTATCTATTTGATCTGGAGTATGGATAAGCACATAAAGAATGCGGGTCAACTGAGGAGGGTGACAAAGAAATGGGTCCCAAAGAAAAGGTAATGCTCACCTGACTCCCACGGAGGCGCTGGCCTGGTTCGCGCTGCTGTGACCTCTTCTAAGGTGATGCGCAGGTTTCGGAAGACGGACTGGACCGGGCCCCCAAATCTGGCTTGTCTGGCTCGCAGAAGTATCCTTCTGTAGGCGAAAATAGGGGATAACTGTCTGCGGGGTAATGCAATCAGCCTTCCACTTTCCCCTCTCACCCTCCTCGAAACCCTTCTGTGATTCCTCGTAGCGTCTCACCTTAGGGTCTGGAAGGACGAGCTCTCCATCCTGCTTCTGATGCAGGGGCGCGTTGGTATCCAGTTACTTCACTGGATTTTCGGATTGGTGAGAACCAAACTTGCTTGGCTTCCAGGTAAGTTTTTTTGATAAGAGATTCCCCTTGTGTCCATGCATTCATGTACTAATGCTAGTGTCTTTTTCCACATAGGGGCTGGGGTACGGAATGCCGGGGAACAGGCACCGACCCGAGATGAGAGGTGAAATCCTTGTAGAAATCAGGTAAGTCTTTAATGAGCGTTTTTTGGTAATGTCTTTTCATTCGCTCATTAACACTGATGTCTCTTTTTCCCCATAGGGGCCGGGGTCCGGAAATGCCAGGATGCGGCGCGGACCCGAAATGAAGAGCGAATGAATCAACAGGTAAGTCTTAACATGGAGATTTAGCTTTCCTTATTCCCTTCTCTCTCTCACCTTTTGTTCTGGTCTTTTTCTCCCTAGGCGCTGGGGCGTGACTGCGAATCCGGATGATCGCTGCTGAACATGGAGGCGCCCTGTAAAGGTGAGTGGAATGCGGCGCTGCAGCGATCGACGCGATGAGCTTTTAAATAAAAGTCTTCCTTTTCAGGATTGTCGGCGAGATGTCTCCGGGATGCGGATTTAGCAGGTAAGGACTTTTCCTTCTTCTGTTCTCTTCCTTTGCAGGTGATCCAGGATGCTGGCAGGCGTGGCAGAAGTCAGGATGCAGGAGCAGACACGGTGAGCGTCCAGCTGCTAGATGCAGAACAACGCGAAGCACGTGTGGCTGTTCGGGTGGGGTTTAAATAGCCTTGGAAGAAGTTCCAGGTATGTATCCTTCCTCCAATCAGGTATGTATCCTTCCCCGACCACGCACGGATGGTAAATTAGTCCCACAGGTAAAGTAGTTCCTTTCAGGCCTCAAGGAGGCCGGGATCCTGCAGCATGGTCTGCATCAGGTAAGTGCACCCAAGCACTTTCATAATGAGCCTGGCGCCTATGGCGCCAGGACTGAAGTCTTTTATGAGCCTGGTGCCATAGGCGCCAGGACACTGTCCAAAGGGCCCCTATATGGGGTTGCTGGGTCCCTCCTTGGGGACTGGATGTCCGCTTTCAGGGACGCAGGGCTTGAACCGGCTCCCCGGGAGCGGGCATCATGACAGCACTCCCCCCCAAGGCCCCTCCCAAGGTTGTTCCCTCCGGGGGTTTTGGTTTGTCTGGGAAGAGTCGGTGGAATTTCCTGACTAATTGAGGTGCATGCACATGGTCGCTGGGTTCCCACAACCTCTCCTGAGGTCCGTACCCCTTCCAATCAATTAGGTAGAACAGTTTTGACCTAAACATTTTTGAGTCTAAAATGTTCTTCACTTCGAATTCGGGCTCCCCATCTATTAGAATAGGTTCTGGAGGTTTGAGTAGTCGGGTTCCGGGTACCACTGGTTTCAGAAGTGACACATGAAAAACAGGGTGAATTTGCATACTAGCTGGTAAATCAAGTTTAACAGCCACTGGGTTAATTATTGCCGTAATAGAATAAGGTCCCAGATATTTTGGGTTAAAAGTTCGAGGCCCTTTGAGTGGTAAATATCTGGTAGCTAACCACACTTGATCCCCAATCTGATACGGAGGTGCTTCACTCCGATGTAGATCAGCATTCTCCTTGTATTTTCTCTTGGCTTGTTGTAAATGCGTAGTTGCCTCTTTGAAGGCTTGGGTAATTGTAGAATGCAGATGTTCTACTGCAGGCATTCCGAGGTTCTGAGGTGAGTCAAGGTTTGAGGTTCGAGGGTGATGCCCAAACAAAGTATAAAAAGGACTGTGGCCAGTTCCAGAGTGTACCGAATTATTATATGCGTGTTCGGCTATCCAAAGAATGTCTTTCCAGTTGCTTTCAGATTGCTGTAACATACACTGTAAGTATTGCTCAAGGGTCTGATTTGTCCTCTCGGTCTGACCATCGGTCTGAGGGTGGTGACTGGTCGATAATCTTACGTCGATCTGCGCCATTTGACAACATTTGCGCCAGAAGTGGGAAATGAATTGGCTTCCCCGGTCAGAGATTAGTATAGATGGGAATACATGTAGCCGAACAATATTTTCGAGGAATTCTTTGGCTAGGACAGAAGCTGAAGGTAAACCTTTCAAAGGAATAAAGTGGGCCATTTTGGAAAACAAATCCACAATTACCAGAATAGTATTATACCCCGAACAAGGAGGCAGGTCCGTAATAAAATCCATTGATAGGGTGTGCCAGGGTGCTGGCGGTTGTGGGATGTATTTACCCATGCATCCGAGCCCTACCTCAAAACTGTGCAGTACTGGCGTTGAAAACATCATAATGGCCAGAGCTCCCCAGAAAATGCACAGGAAAATCCCATTTTGCCTATATTGTTCAGAGGGGCAATGCTGATTGCCAAAAGCCACCTAGAATTGTGGGGAATTCATTTTTCTTGAATGTCAAATATGGCAAAATCATGGGCACAGAATTACTTTACTGCAGAAACACACCAATGCCATGTCCTGAACATGGACAATATACTCCATGTAATATAACTTGCTGAAATGAATCAATCTAAAAAAAATCCCAAGGAGGGATGCAGTAACCGCAAAATCCTGAGGGTGGCGCAGGCGGTCTAAACTCTGACAGGAGAGCTGTCTTGCAAAACTGTCTAGTGCAAAGAAAGGGGTCTCATTTCATCAAAAGTTCAAAGGGGTTGCCTGTCCTGAGAACTCTTGACACTTCAGAACTCAACACAAGAAGCTAGGAAATCACAGGGTTCTGTTAATTAAATGCAAAGTGGCTCCCTGGCCTCCTGATCTCAGCTTCCCATGGCCCCTTTCCTCTGAAAGGAATATGTTGATTTTGACTGTTTAATGTCAACAAAGGCCTGCCTGCCAGAGGACACTTGACTGACCCACCCAAGTCTTGGAGGCGGACTCCAACACTCTGAGGACTGAATTGAAAGTAAAATATATATTTTACAAAAACACTGATAACTCTTTGTAATCAAATGACAGAAATCTATAACTTTGAGAGACTTAATTTAAAAAATGTACCTTTAATTCAAGCCCAAACTCCAAATTGTGGGATATTCTGGGACAAAACCCTGCTGTTTATTAATATTACAGACTCCCTGTTTCAGCTAGACAAACGAAAATGCATTGGTATGTGGGTAGATATGTGAGGAACAGTTGTATAAAATTTAATGAAGATCCAATGTTGTTTAGCACATTAAAAAGTGCTAAAAGTTGCCGTTTTTGAATGCAAGCTCTTAGAAACAGCAGATTTGGGACAGAGTATACCTCCTGTGATATGTGAAGGGTGCATGTAATTTTAAACAAATGTGTACCTGTGCAAATATGTTTTTTTGAGCAAATATAGATTGTGTGTAAAGTTGACAGGGGTGGGTTCTCTGTATCATAAACAGACCTCAACATGATGACACTTCATTTCATCCCCCCAATCAAGTGGAAGCAGATGAAGTGGCCAATGACAAGTGGAGAGGGGCTGGCTAGTGATGCTGCTCACACACACCCATTTTCAAAACACATAAAAGCAGAGAGACAGGACAGATAGGGTCTTTCAAATCCATTTGCAGCTGGAAGCTCTGCCGGGAAAATCCATACTTTACCTCCATCAATCTCCAGAGAAAGCTGTGCAGAAAGATCCAGACTTTAAATCCCTCAATCTTCAGAATCCAGAGAGAGAGCAGACCCAGATCACTGTGAAGTGCAGAAACCAGAGTCCCGTCTAAAACCTGACCAGATCCATGGCGAGGCCCATTTCACTCAAGAATATAGTGTGAGTACCTAGAAAACTGTGCAGAACCAATCTCCTAGTTAAAATAATATAATTCAATCTAGTTTAATCTAAGTAGAACTGTCTCCTAACTGTCACCTGTCATTTGCAAAGCTGTCACCTGTCATTTTCTAGTTGCAAGCTGCACTTGTCTTTTTGAACTTTAAAATTTCAAATCTGAAAAACGACCTTTATTTAATCGCTCATATCTCCGTGACCGTTTGTGCTAGAGACTTGCAGTAACTTCCATCTGGAAGCTGAGATCCTAGGCTTTCCTAGGACCCCAAAACGATATTGCTAGCCCTTGTAGTTCCTCTGTAATCGCACCAGACGCATTCGCGAATTTTACCGCGATTTGCAAATTTCTCCACTTGCAAAAAGATAGCTGCTTTTGCTTTCCTCTGAAAGAAATTCGTCTGCCTCATAAAAACCATCCCTGCATCATTGCTAGTGTGAGCCTGGACTAATATTAACTAGATACCACTCACCCTGAACCTCTAGAGGGAATTAAAAGCATTTTAGCATATTTTTTCCTCATTTCCAGCACATTTAAAAGCATTTGGGCCTGTGTTTTCAACTTCTGTAGTCTAAGTTGCTGGGTGAACTGAATTACATTTGAATTGCATTTCTGAGAACTGTGTGCCTTCCTTCCATTTCCCTGCATTGCATAAAAGGGGGGGTGAATTGTCCAAGAAAGTGATTACATTGTCTTTTGCTGCAATCCTATCAAGTTATTTTCTGTACTGCATTTCATTCCACATTGCATCCATTTGAAACCATAAAAGTATTGTTGCTATCTTATCCATCCTATAACCACTCATCATTGATTATAAAGAGGTGTGCTAGTGCCAGATTCTCTGTTATTAATCTTTATCATATCAGATTAAGTGTGATATTCAATTATTCATTTATTATAAAGTGTGATAGATACATATTGCTTTACTTCTCAAATAAACCTTTTAATTTGCAAAACAGAACTACTTCTTGGCTCAGTGGGGTCAGGGGGATTCTGAGAGAGGGGTGTTATATAGGGGTAGTCATCCAGAACGCATGAACTGGACATAAAGATATATCAATAAGGGTTTTCATTCAGTATTCTAGACTAGGCGTTGACTTGGCTGTAGTGCTGAATTGAATCCTCTTACAAATTGGGGGCTCGTAGCCGGGATTCTGGGTAAGAATACCACTTGTGCAGCTTAATACAGTGTGCTAACTGACGGGATACATACATCCAGTCGGATCATCACGCTGCATTACGCTGTGAAGCATTCCTCAAAAGGGACACTCCAAGAAAAGTTCTGTTCTGCAAAAATAAAATACTAACTTCTGTAAGTCAGGACAGAGACCAATCTCTAGAATGACGACCTTGGTAGATATGAAAATAGCCAGAGAGCACTTCTTACATAAACTATTTGTGAGAGGTGAATGGGCTGAGCAGGGCCAGGAGGCCTGGTTGCAGGCCATCACGCGACAGGCCACTGAAACAGGGTCAGACTTATGGAGAGATCAGGGTCCATTACATGTGGCCCTGAGTGAACTATATATGGCTCCTAAGGCCAAAGATGAACACGACAAGATTGTTAGGATAGCGGCATATTTATATTTATATATGGGAGCCATACAGAATAAATGTTCTGAAGGCCATGATCTGGCAAAAAGGCAACAGATGGCGTTAGAGAAGGCCCAATCTGATCTGGACTCTTCTGAGCAAAGGCTGCACAGAAGCCAGGAGTCAGAAAATGAGACCAGACAGTACATCACTAAAATAAAGGAGGATATGGATGTGCTGCAAAAGGAAAAGTCAGAACAGGATACCAGATTTCGGGCCTTGCAGAAGGAACACCAAGAAGGTTTGGACTCCCTACTGCAAAGCCAGAAAAAGCTGGAGCAACAACTGGACTTCAACAGGGTATGTGCTGAGCAGGTAGTCACCCTGCAAGGCCACCTAGATAGGGAAAAGGCAGAAAGCAATAAACTGATTCTGAAAGACCTGGATACCCAGGCAGAGTTTGATGAAGAGCGCCGGAAAGCTGGTGCCCTTCAAAGGCAGAGGGACGACCTGGCAGCACAGATGCAGGCTCTCAGTCAGGAAAGAGACACTTTAGGCCAGGAAGTCTGCCACTTAAAAAAGGAAATTGAAGAAAATCACCTGGCCCTCCAGGGGCTGGGTGACCTCCAAAAAGAAAACCAGAACTTGGTAGAGCACACCAGAAAGGTGGAAGATGCTCTGGCAAGAAAGGAGCAGGTCGGTAGGGATGGGACTCAGGAGGTAAACCTCCTGCAGCAAAGACTGGCCCAGTTCTCCAGGACCAACCAGGAAGCACAGAGGGAAAATGAGGCCCTCTGTCAACACAATGATAGGCTCCAACAACAGGTAGCGATGCAGGAGAGACTGATAGAGTCTAGTAAGGCCTAGACTGAGGAACTGAAAGCACAAATGCAGGCTCTTGCATTGCAACAGGGAGCAGGGGCGGATAGAGATGAGGTTCGCTGGGAAAGGGAAACTCCGGAGCATAACCTCAGGAGCCCTAGTACCAGAGGCCCTCATACCTCTCAGTCCCTGGACTCTGCCACCCCCATGTTCCCCGGCGCACATGAGCACCGGGCCACCGGGATGGCAGACTACTATCCAGACAAAAGTATGGGGCTCATAGGCCAGTACCACCCAGGTATGGAGGGGCGGGCATCCGGGTATGGGCACCCAAGCGCAGTGCAATTTAGTGGGGAACCCCAGGAGAGTAGGCCCATTAAGGGCATCCTGAAAACCTCTGCCCAGTTAGGTCAGTGGAGGGGGTACCCATCAAATCCTGGCAGCAAGGAGGAATCTGAAGACTCCTCTGAACTGCGCAGGACACAGGAGACCAGGTCCCCACATTCTGCCAGCCATTCCCAGGCTCGCAGAATCCGGGAAAACCTGGAAGAGCAGACAGGAACCTCTGGGAGCAGTGCCTCTGAGTCAGAGGATGAATGGACAAGGGTTACCCGAACCAAAAAGGCCAATAAGGCAAAAAGGGCCTTGCTTAAGGACCCCTTAAAGCAGATTAAGGCGATCAGGAGCGTCATCACGCCTTACCATAAGAACGCTAAGTATTCTGTTTGGGAGCACTTAGAGTTGTTTGAGCAAATGATGGAGACTTTCCATTTGAAGGACAGCCAAAGCTGTATTCAATATGTAAAGTGGACCTTCTCCCCGGAATACTCCAGTTTCTTTGCGGGGCTGGAGGACCAAAATCATTTAAGATGGTCCACCTATAAGGCGGCCATCTTGAAACATTTTTCCATTCATAGAAATCCTCAAGAGGCTCGCAAGGCAGCCTACAATTTGCAATGTGGGGAGGATCAGGCCCCACAAGAATTTGTGCAAGAACTGAAACGTGCTTTTGCGCAGACCAACAGAAGGGTGCGCACAGACAGTAGAGAATTCATAAATACATTTTTTCATGCCTTGCCCAAATACATAATGACCCAGCTCGTGAGGGATTTTCACGAGAAAAGATCTTTAGACTGGGTCCTTGAACAGGCTACCCGGATCTATGAGGTGCAGAAACCTGCTGCTGCCAAGGTGGCAGAGGTAAAGGTCACCCCCGTTTTAGAGTTGGAGATGGGGGGGCCTAAAAACCTACCTGCACCTAATAATGCTAGGCCCAGAAGGTCCTCGGGCCAGTCACAGACAGGGAGCCAGGGAGGCAGCCCCACAAATGGGGTCCCTCGCTCTCCTGATTATGTAAGTCCCCGTTACAAGGGAAATCGACCCATCCTGGGTTATGTGTGGACTCCTCCAGCCCAAGGGGGGGGATCCAGCCAAGCACCTAACCCAGGGAACTTCCCTCCCAACTTCCCACAGGAGGGCAGAAATTCTCCAAATCCTGGGCAGAACTTTTTCCCCAGGTATCCACCCAATTTCCAACCCCAAAATCATCCATCCTTCTTTCCCCAATTCCCTGAGCCCAGACAACCTAATCCGGGAGAGGGGAGGCCAAGGGTGGAGGGGTACCCAAATCTTCCCAACCCAGGGTATTACCAGAGGAGGGACAGCTACCCTTCCCGGGATCAGCCCAGGGGAGAAAACAGGGCCCCGTATCAGCCTGAGCGGGTTTCCCAGTTAGAGCGCCAGGTTCAAAACATGGCGCGGGATCTGGGTCACGTACTGAGGGCTCAGCAGAACCCTCAGATCGGCATGCCGGCGCAGAACGCACCCAACTCTGGACCTGGTGCCCCAGAGCAATGACGGGGGCAGCACCCCGATAACTCACCGGTTCCCAGGGAGGAGGCACAAAGGGAAGGGGGGTGTAAAGCCTTGGAGGAAGCTTCCTTCCTCACTTGTAAACAGCCCCTGGAAACCCAGGAACCGGAAACAAAATCTCTTGCCCCTGAAAGTCTGCCTCCTAAGGAGCAGAGGGGGGGGTAGGAGAAACAAAAGACCCAAACAGACACAGTTTGAGGAGGAGGTACAGATCTTCCAATTTGAGGGAGAGGGATCCTCAGAGGATCCTGGGAAAAGGATCTTCTCCTTCAGAGAGGGGGGAACTCCTCCCAAAGAAAAATGGGTCCCTAGGGATGCAAATCCAGACTGGGGAGATGGGGAGACTGAGCTACCGCCGCCCACCATCTCATCCCAGAACCAACCGCAAGAAAATCCCCTGGTTCAAACCCATCCTGGTGACTGCCTCCAAAAAGGGGGGGGCGGCCCAGAACCGGAGCCAGGGGAACCCACAATGGCTCTGATCTCCAGTTGCCAAATTTTTCTTTCAGATTCCCAAGGCTCTCCACAGAATTCTGCCCAAATCTCTTCGCTAGCGATGTCCAAAACCAGAAAATTAGCCCACCAGTTGTCCAAAAATGTACATTATCTGTGCCCCCTTGAGGAGAAGGAGGGAAGATATTATGCCCCGGTACAAGTACAGGGGCAGGGTACAATTTTGGCACTGGTGGACACTGGATCTCAAGCTACCCTTCTGTCCAGAAGGGCCTTTGACGAACTGAATGCAGGAAGGGGAGAGAATTACCAAATTCCTCTCACCTCTCTTCCTGGACAACTGCAGAACTTTGACGGGAAGGAAATTCCCGTTGAGGGGACTGCAGACTTGGACATTAAGATCGGGCGACACAAGTTGAAACACCCGGTCATAGTTGTGACCCCAGAGGGCACCCCTTGTTTACTAGGGAATGACCTCCTGAGAAGGTTGTCACCCCTAATAGATTGCGTAAACAAGGTCCTCTGGACCCAGACTAGCCGACCAATAAAATTAAAACAGAGTGTCAACCATGTTAGTTTAAACGGCACATGCCACATGGTTGAACAAAAATCTGACCAAGTAGAATTCCACTTCCAGAACAACCAGATTCCAGACGTGACAGTAATAGCAGTAGGACAACAGACTGGTGATGGGGGGTCCTCTCTATTTCTGAAAATCAACCTCCCTTCCAGTCTAAGGTGGTATTCCACACTGGAAGGAAACACCCTGAAATTCTTTACTAATCCACAATCAGAAACTCCCACTCCTACAGTCCAGAAAGATGTGAAATCAGCTCAGAGCCTGGCTGATATTCAGCAAATTGGAGAGCAGTTGTTCATCCCTGTTCAGTTAAATGATGGGAAGGACTCTGTTCTCGCTCGAGTGTGTGTGAACAACGGTAAGAGCTTCATCAGCGAAGCCATGTTCCGCCAACTCCCAAAAGATCCAGCCATTCCCACATTCAAACTGATAGACAAATGGGAAATGGACCTGGAAGCGCCTAATTCCAAACATCTCCTGCCAAGCAGGTGTATGCTCAAAATCTCCATTGGCAACAAGAGCATAGTCCACAATTGTTGGGTCGTGCGAGACGTCCCTGCCGCCTTTTACTTAGGCAGTGACCTTCTCAATCGCTTTGCCATTAGTTTGGACCTAATAAACTTCAAAGCTTGGTCCCGATTAGCGGATAATCCCATGGGCTTTGATGATCCAGAAAAAGCATTTAGGTCAGCTCAATTGCTACCTTATGCAGTTGAAATTCAGATCAAAGAGGAAGTCACCATCCCAGAAAGGACCCGACAATTCTCCCTGGGAGTGAAAGCTAAAAGAGGACAATATTTGCAAAACCCTGATGCGTACATACATCTAAATGCTTCTCTCCAACAGCAAGGGTTGGGGGTAAACCCAACTCCATTCGTCAACATAGAACATGACACCATTCCAATAGAGGTGGATAACAGCGACTTAAAGAGTATTACTCTAGCCGCAGGCACCATTATTGGAATGGCGGTTGATGACCGACATTTTTCCATTGATTTAGGTAATGAACTGTTAGGGCCAATCCCCAAGGACTGCGTTGACAGTGACAGTGAGGACAATACAACACCAGACAGGATTTTTACCCGGCATGGGGGGAACTTCCTGGTGTACACTTCCTGCCCCTATGGTAAGGAAGATGTGACTTGTGACTTCAGGAGGGATGAGGTGATTTTCCAGGTCCATGAGGGCTGCCTTTCCCACCTGAAGCCTCCGGTCCAAATCAGCACTCTGACCAGGGACTTCTCCACCCAGCTGGAGGAGGCCGCGGAGATAGCCAAACCAGAAGTCTTTCCAGGCTTCAGGCAGATGGTGGAAGAGAGAGTCAACCTAGCTGATGCCTGTGTGACTCTGGAACAAAAGCAAAAGTTGAAACAAGTTTTCTTGGATTTCCAAGATCTCTTTGCGGTAGACTCATATGACTGCGGTCGCACCGACATACACACAACAACAATCCCTACGGACCCTGGCATGACTCCAGTGTTTGTGAAGCAATATCGTTTGCCTCTCGCATCCATGGAGTCACTTACTGAAATAATTAAGAACCTTGAGTCCAGGGGAATAATCCGTCCAGTCCACAGCACCTTCAATAATCCGGTGCTGGGAATATTGAAGCCAAACGGCCAGTGGAGACTCTGCGCCGACCTCAGGGAGCTCAACAAACGGGTCCATACTTCTCGATGGCCTCTTCCCTACATTGACCAAGGGCTGGCCCAGATCCAGGGGTCACAGGTATTCACTGAAATAGACCTGACCAATGGATACTGGACCGTGCCGGTCAGTAGGGAGGACCAATACAAGCTGGCTTTTACCTTTGGGGGCCAGCAATACACATGGACCCGGACTCCCTTCGGATACCTTAACTCCGGCAATGAATTCAATATTTTCCTACATAAGGCCATGCCCGACCTGGGTGCGAGGGGTAACCTGGCTTATGTAGATGATGTCCTCATCAAAAGTTCATCTGTGGAGGAACACATAGCGGAGATCCGTTATGTTCTGACGCAGTTGAGGGCCGCCGGAGCAAAACTTTCCTTTCAGAAAGCACAGTGGTGTAGAACCCGTGTTAATTTCTTGGGGCATGAGATTACTGCTCAGGGCCTCTGTCCCCAGGAAAAGAAAGTGGAAGCACTTCAGAAACTGAAAGACCCCACAACTCTGCGAGAACTAAGGAGCCTCCTTGGACTGACTAATTACAGCAGAAAGTTCATTGAGGGCTACGCAGAGATCACCAGACCCCTGATTCATCTCTTGAAGGGGGGGTCAAGTGGGAATGGGGTCCAGAACAATCCGAGGCAGTAAGACAACTCAAAAGAAGCCTCTCACAAGCGCCTTGCCTAGCTTACCCTGTCAGAAACAAGGAGTTCTTCCTGGAGACGGGGTTCTCTAATACGTGCTTGACGGCAGTATTATACCAAAAGCATGACAAGGTCAATAAAGTAATCTCCTATGCGAGCAAAACTTTATCCTCTGTGGAGGAAAAATTCAACGATTGTGAGAAGGCACTCCTGGCAACGGTGTGGGCATTGAAGAATTACCGCCCGTTTATCCATGGGGAACACATCATAATGGAGACTCCACACCAGCCTCTCCAATATCTCCAAAGTGACAGAATCCGGGCCGGAAATGTGAGTAATTCCCGAATTACCTCCTGGATTCTGTCAATGCAAGGCTTTCCTGTGGAGGTCAGATATGGCCAAAACAAGAAGAGTCCCCTCGCGCAAGGTCTGGCTGACTTGCATGATTGTGCCAGAGAAAACTGTCTCGAGGACGAAAGTCTAAAAATCAAGGACAACATGGAGGCATACCTTAATTCCCCACACAAAGTCTTTGAAGAAGACAAGTGTGAGGGAATGCCCACTGTGTATGTGGATGGATGCTCTTACCATGTTGACAACGACGGGGAGAAAGAACTGGTGGCTGGCGTAGGGAATGCATGGGTGAATGAGTCCCCAGAACCCTCCGCTGGATACAAAATTGGTCCCCGAAGTAGTCAGGTGGCAGAATTGATGGCTGTGCATCAGGCCATCCTGTCCAGCATCAACTCCACGAACTGGTCATAATCACAGATTCGGATTATGTACAGAACGGGTTCGTGGAGCACCTGGTTAATTGGAAAACCAGAGGCATGTTATGTGCTAACAACAAACCCTTGAAACATGGGAAGTTGATCCAAAACATTGATGATCTGGTCACCTCGAATGAGATGACCATCTATTGGAAAAAGATCAAGGGTCATTCCAAAGTAGAGGGACCAGACAAAACTGGAAATGACTTAGCTGATCAGCTGGCCAAAACCGGGGCCATCCAAGGGGATCTAATTGAGATTGAGTCCCTGTTGGGGGAAATCCAGGTCACTGCTATCACTAGGTCCCAGACAAATGCTCACAACGACCTTTCAATTGCACAATGGAGTAAGGAGACCCCTGATGCTGATTTGATTACAGCTCAGAAGGGGGATCCAATTATTGGTAAGTTTTACCAACACCTTGAGGACCCTGAGAACTTTCCCCTGACGGATACCGATTACACTGGGAAAGAGGACCTAAGAGTGTTGATGAAATGTCCAAAAATGTTCCGAATCCAAGACGGTTTGCTGGTAAGGAAATCCAAAGCTGGCCACGATCAGTGGGTGGTTCCTACCTCATTCCGAAGCCTGATGTTAAGTCACGCCCATGATGCGGCCACCGCCGGTCATAGGGGGTTTCACACCACATTGGAAATCTTAAGAGAGGTTGCATACTGGCCACACATGGGGCAGGACCTCGACCAATACTTAAAGGGGTGTCTTGTGTGTGCACAATTTCAGCCATCATCCCTCACGCACCGTGCGCCTCTCCAAAAGAGGGGGATGACCCTGCCATGGTCAGATTTACAAATCGACTTCGTAGGCCCCGTGATTCGCTCGGCTAGGGGGAATAAGTACATGTTGACTGTGACATGCTTGTTTACCAAGTGGGTGGAATGTCTCCCAGCCCCAAACTGCAAGGCAGAAACGGCAGCTGCCTTGATGATTAACCACATCTTTTCCCGTTTTGGTCTACCTCAAAGGATTGAGTCAGACAGAGGTAGCCACTTCACCAGTGAAGTAATGACCAAGATGTGGGAGATACTGGGGGTCAAAAGGAAGTTGCATATTGCTTACAGGCCAGCTTCTTCTGGGGCAGTAGAGAGATATAACCGGACAATTGTGAGCATATTAAAGAAGTTTGTGGCAGATTCTGGGCCAAGTTGGGATATCCGATTACCTCTGGTCCTAATGGCCATCAGATCTACCCCTTCATCTACCACCAAAATGTCACCATTTGAGTTGATGACTGGGCGCAAGATGGTGCTTCCGCAGCATTTGCTCTACAGGACCCAAGAGCAGACACTAATAAATGCCTCCACAACTCATGAGTATGTGGAGAATTTAAGGAAACACCTTCAACATGCTTTTGCTTACGCTCAGCGGAATCTAGAAAGATCAGCTGATAGCATGAAGACCCACTATGACCTGAAGACTTCCAGGAAGGAATATCAGGTGGGAGACCGGGTCTATCTATACAACTTCCAAAGGAACCAGGCCAAGCAGCGCAAATTTTTGCCTACATGGAAGGGACCCTTTGAGATCATCGACAAGATCTCCCCTGTGGCCTACAAAATCCACATCCCCACAGGCGGTTCGGCAGCGGGGGAAGACAAGTGGGTCCACATAAACCAGTTGAAATGTTGCCATCCCAGGCACGCTCTGCAACAACTGGAGGAATCCTCTGGAATCCTAGCGGGTACTGTCTCAGACTAATTCAGTTCCAACCATAAAACATACAACATCTAGTCTCTAAAATATTGTGATTTGCATGAAACTGTATATTAGTTATACTGTTTTTTTTTTCAAAATAAGAATGTAATGTTTCGTTATGATGAAATGCACATGCTGCCCCACTATCTCAACAGTGGTGGAAAAACGTCTATGAGTAGGTATTGCCGCTCTTCCTTTGTCGTCCTAGGAGAAAGAAAACCTGGAGACGGGCCAAGGAGGATGATCCGGAGACCGGGAGCAGAGACGCAATGGGCCCAGTGTACCGCCCAATATTCCCATCAGGACCGGCGAGGAGAACCGATCGATCAGTACCGGATGGAGGAAAAGATGCTGAACTGTGCCATCTACCGGAAGAAGATGAGAACTACATCCCAGATCTTGCGGGTCCCACCAGTGAAGGATCAGATGGCCACCGCAAGAAGGGGGGCTTGTGGGATGTATTTACCCATGCATCCGAGCCCTACCTCAAAACTGTGCAGTACTGGCGTTGAAAACATCATAATGGCCAGAGCTCCCCAGAAAATGCACAGGAAAATCCCATTTTGCCTATATTGTTCAGAGGGGCAATGCTGATTGCCAAAAGCCACCTAGAATTGTGGGGAATTCATTTTTCTTGAATGTCAAATATGGCAAAATCATGGGCACAGAATTACTTTACTGCAGAAACACACCAATGCCATGTCCTGAACATGGACAATATACTCCATGTAATATCACTTGCTGAAATGAATCAATCTAAAAAAAATCCCAAGGAGGGATGCAGTAACCGCAAAATCCTGAGGGTGGCGCTGGCGGTCTAAACTCTGACAGGAGAGCTGTCTTGCAAAACTGTCTAGTGCAAAGAAAGGGGTCTCATTTCATCAAAAGTTCAAAGGGGTTGCCTGTCCTGAGAACTCTTGACACTTCAGAACTCAACACAAGAAGCCAGGAAATCACAGGGTTCTGTTAATTAAATGCAAAGTGGCTCCCTGGCCTCCTGATCTCAGCTTCCCAGAGACCACACAATGGCCCCTTTCCTCTGAAAGGAATATGTTGATTTTGACTGTTTAATGTCAACAAAGGCCTGCCTGCCAGAGGACACTTGACTGACCCACCCAAGTCTTGGAGGCGGACTCCAACACTCTGAGGACTGAATTGAAAGTAAAATATATATTTTACAAAAACACTGATAACTCTTTGTAATCAAATGACAGAAATGTATAACTTTGAGAGACTTAATTTAAAAAATGTACCTTTAATTCAAGCCCAAACTCCAAATTGTGGGATATTCTGGGACAAAACCCTGCTGTTTATTAATATTACAGACTCCCTGTTTCAGCTAGACAAACGAAAATGCATTGGTATGTGGGTAGATATGTGAGGAACAGTTGTATAAAATTTAATGAAGATCCAATGTTGTTTAGCACATTAAAAAGTGCTAAAAGTTGCCGTTTTTGAATGCAAGCTCTTAGAAACAGCAGATTTGGGACAGAGTATACCTCCTGTGATATGTGAAGGGTGCATGTAATTTTAAACAAATGTGTACCTGTGCAAATATGTTTTTTTGAGCAAATATAGATTGTGTGTAAAGTTGACAGGGGTGGGTTCTCTGTATCATAAACAGACCTCATCATGATGACACTTCATTTCATTCCCCCCAATCAAGTGGAAGCGGATGAAGTGGCTAATGACAAGTGGAGAGGGGCTGGCTAGTGATGCTGCTCACACACACCCATTTTCAAAACACATAAAAGCAGAGAGACAGGACAGATAGGGTCTTTCAAATCCATTTGCAGCTGGAAGCTCTGCCGGGAAAATCCATACTTTACCTCCATCAATCTCCAGAGAAAGCTGTGCAGAAAGATCCAGACTTTAAATCCCTCAATCTTCAGAATCCAGAGAGAGAGCAGACCCAGATCACTGTGAAGTGCAGAGACCAGAGTCCCGTCTAAAACCTGACCAGATCCATGGCAAGGCCCATTTCACTCAAGAATATAGTGTGAGTACAGAAAACTGTGCAGAACCAATCTCCTAGTTAAAATAATATAATTCAATCTAGTTTAATCTAAGTAGAACTGTCTCCTAACTGTCACCTGTCATTTGCAAAGCTGTCACCTGTCATTTTCTAGTTGCAAGCTGCACTTGTCTTTTTGAACTTTAAAATTTCAAATCTGAAAAACGACCTTTATTTAATCGCTCATATCTCCGTGACCGTTTGTGCTAGAGACTTGCAGTAACTTTCATCTGGAAGCTGAGATCCTAGGCTTTCCTAGGACCCCAAAACGATATTGCTAGCCCTTGTAGTTCCTCTGTAATCGCACCAGACGCATTCGCGAATTTTACCGCGATTTGCAAATTTCTCCACTTGCAAAAAGATAGCTGCTTTTGCTTTCCTCTGAAAGAAATTCGTTTGCCTCATAAAAACCATCCCTGCATCATTGCTAGTGTGAGCCTGGACTAATATTAACTAGATACCACTCACCCTGAACCTCTAGAGGGAATTAAAAGCATTTTAGCATATTTTTTCTTCATTTCCAGCACATTTAAAAGCATTTGGGCCTGTGTTTTCAACTTCTGTAGTCTAAGTTGCTGGGTGAACTGAATTACATTTGAATTGCATTTCTGAGAACTGTGTGCCTTCCTTCCATTTCCCTGCATTGCATAAAAGGGGGGGTGAATTGTCCAAGAAAGTGATTACATTGTCTTTTGCTGCAATCCTATCAAGTTATTTTCTGTACTGCATTTCATTCCACATTGCATCCATTTGAAACCATAAAAGTATTGTTGCTATCTTATCCATCCTATAACCACTCATCATTGATTATAAAGAGGTGTGCTAGTGCCAGATTCTCTGTTGTTAATCTTTATCATATCAGATTAAGTGTGATATTCAATTATTCATTTATTATAAAGTGTGATAGATACATATTGCTTTACTTCTCAAATAAACCTTTTAATTTGCAAAACAGAACTACTTCTTGGCTCAGTGGGGTCAGGGGGATTCTGAGAGAGGGGTGTTATATAGGGGTAGTCATCCAGAACGCATGAACTGGACATAAAGATATATCAATAAGGGTTTTCATTCAGTATTCTAGACTAGGCGTTGACTTGGCTGTAGTGCTGAATTGAATCCTCTTACACGGTATGTCTTGAGGTTGAAGGAGACCGGCTGGTCTTTTCTTTTGACTTTTATTTTGGGCGCAAACACCACAGGACATCACAAAAGATTTAACATCTTTTCGCCAAGAGGGCCACCAAAATTGTCGTTTCACCTTTTCCTCTGTCTTTGCAATACCGGGGTGTCCCTCTATTAATGCATCATGATTACCGGAAATAACTAGTTTGTATAATTCCTTATGTGGCAGGAATAAGCGTCCTTGGAAATAAGGTAAACCATTATCTATGGTAAAGTCTGATCCCTTTTGTATCCAATCCTGTAAGGTTGTAGGGTCCAGGAGTTGTTTCACTCAGGCTTGAATGTCTTCAAGCGTCTGTAACAAAGTCATGCCAAGAATCCTCTGTTCGGGAATTATTGGTACTGGTTCTGAGTTTGTATCAGATTCTCCCATTCCAATTCGGGATAAGGCGTCTGCTTTGCCATTCTTGCAGCCAGATCGATAGGTAATCACGAAATCAAATTCAGCGAAAAACAAAGCCCATCGGAGCTGCCGTGATGACTGAGCCTTGGCGGTTTTCAAATACTGTAAATTCCGGTGATCAGTGATCACTGTGATGGTATGTCGAGCGCCAAGCAGATAATGCCGCCAGGCTTTAAAAGTGGACTTAATGGCTAACAGTTCTTTGTCCGTGATTGCATAATTAACCTCGGGTGCCGAGAATTTTCTGGACCAAAATGCTACGGGATGCAGTTGGTTGGTTTCGGGATCTCTTTGGGACAGGACAGCTCCCATGGCTAGGCTGGATGCGTCAGTTTCGACGACATAAGGGAGATCTGGACGTGGGTGTTTCAATATAGGTGCAGAGGTAAACTTAGCTTTTAAATCCTGAAAGGCCTGCTCGGCTTCTTCAGACCATTCAAAACCTTTATTTCTCCTCAAGAGTGCAGTAATGGGTTGTACCACGCGTGAAAATTCCGGGATAAACCTGCGATAGAAATTGGCAAAGCCGAGCATGCTTTGAACCCCTTTTACAGAGCTAGGTGATGGCCATTTGAGGATAGCATCCACTTTTCTTGAGTCCATTCGAACTCCTTTGGGTGTCAGGATGAAACCTAGAAACTCGACTTCTGTGGTATGGAAAACACATTTCTCCAATTTAGCAAATAGTTTGTGTTGGCGCCGTTTTTCAAGTACTGCCCTGACGTGTTTTCGGTGATCAGATTCCGAAGAGGAGTACACCAGAATGTCATCGATATATACGACAACACAAACATCGATGAGTTCCCGAAGGACATCATTCATGAAGTATTGGAAGGCAGCCGGCGCGTTACACAATCCGAAAGGCATCACCTGGTACTCGAATAATCCGTATTTAGTACGGAAGGCAGTTTTCCATTCGTCGCCTTCTTTAACTCGTACCAGATGATAAGCCCCCCGGAGATCTAACTTGGTGTATATGCAAGCGTCCTTCACCTGGTCAAGGAGTTCAGGGATCAGAGGCAGAGGATAACGGTTTTTAACCGTTATCTAGTTCAATGCGCGGTAATCGATACAAGTTCTAAGGTCGCCTTCTTTTTTGGGCACGAAGAACAAAGCCGAGGATGCCGGGGACTTTGACGGGCGAATAAAATCATTAGCTAGGTATTGATCCAAATATTGTCTCAAATGCAGATTCTCAGGTTCAGTAAGGGCATAAATCCTGCTACAAGGGGGTTGTGCACCGGGCACCAGATCGATTTGGCAATCGTACGATCTGTGAGGAGGTAACGTGTTGGCCTGTTCCTTTTGGAAGACGTCCTGAAAGTCTTGGTATTCCGGAGGTAGTTGCATGGAGGCAGAGGTTACAGATGCTAGATTAATCTTCAGGTTTTCTGGGTAGCAGGTTTGTGTACAATCCGGGAAGGTTATTCTCTTAGCTCTCCAATCAATTTGAGGATTATGTGTCTCTAACCAAGGGATTCCAAGAATAACCTGAAACTGTGGAGCCTTGATTACATCAAACACAACACCCTCCCGATGGCCGTCGGGACCAATAAGAGTCACCTCAGTAGTGGAATGTGTTACCGGTCCAGAGGCAATTTCAGTTCCATCGACTGTGGTGATGACATCTTTGCTGGTTTTAGGACGGAGAGGGAGGTTAATCCTAGAGACCAATTCACGATCCACATAGTTTCCAATAGCCCCACTATCGATGTATGCCTTTATTGCATGCAACCGCTTAGGCTGTTCTGGATCTACGAGAACCGTTGGCACAATGAAATGCGAGGTCTGAGAGCTAGTTTTCAAGCTCGGAAAGCGGACCCCTACACTTGTCGGGCGGAGTCGTTTCCCGAAACAGAGTCTTCATGGTTTTTATCAGCAGCTCCTACCGCCTTTTGGGCGGTTTTGCCGGGCAATCTCGTAGAAAGTGTCCAGAATTCCCACAATAAAGACATAATTTTAACTGCCGCCTCCTTTCACGTTCCTTTTGAGTTAAGGGTCCTTTAACCCCTCCAATTTGCATAGGCTCAGAGACATCAACTCCCTTGGGATTAGCATGGGTCTTGACCAACACCCGGGTCTCAAACCTGGACCGATTTGCTTTTCTGTTTTGAAGTCTGTGATCCAATTGGACCACTAAGTCTATATACTCTGTGCATTCTTGGGGCGGATTTACAACTTGGGCCAAGACATCTTAAAGTTCTCCGCGTAGGCCTCGATAAAACAACGTGACTCTTTTATCCTCTGGCCATCCCGTTTCCACAATTAGTCTATTAAAGGTTGCAATATAGGATAGGAGGTCCTGATTGCCCTGTCGCAGGGATAGAAGTTCGTCATCCAGAGCCTGCCCCTGAGAGTGTTGAGCAAATAACCTTTCCATGCTTGCTTGAAACCTTTAAAAATCATGGAGAATCGGGTCATCTTGAGTAACCAGTGGAACTGACCAATCGGCAGCGCAGCCGCTGAGATATGACAATACAAAGGTTACCTTGGTCTGATCATTAGGGAAGGCCCCAGGTCTGCATAGGAAGTGCAAACGACACTGATTCATGAATACGGCGAATCGTTTGGGGTCCCCAGCAAAGCGTTCGGGTGGGGCCAGTGGCATATTTCCAGGTAGATTAATCTGCACAGGGTTACTGGAAACCACAGGAGCGGGGTTCCCTCCGGAACCGGGTACAGGAGTTTGCCCAGCTTGACCTTGCAAAAGCTGTCTGGCTAGGTCATCAGTTCTTTCCTTTGATATTATTAATTCCCTCCTGAGGGCATTAGTCTCTTGACGAGCGGCATGTACTTCGGCCCGTAATTCCCCCAGTAATTGGGCCAACTGATCAGTCTCAGAACTTTCCATAGCGCCTGGGTAGGAATTTGTAGGAAGGCTTCGCGTTCTGTAACGCTCACCTGACTCCCACGGAGGCGCTGGCCTGGTTCGCGCTGCTGTGACCTCTTCTAAGGTGATGCGCAGGTTTCGGAAGACGGACTGGACCAGGCCCCCAAATCTGGCTTGTCTGGCTTGCAGAAGTATCCTTCTGTAGGCGAATATAGGGGATAACTGTCTGCGGGGTAATGCAATCAGCCTCCCACTTTCCCCTCTCACCCTCCTCGAAACCCTTCTGTGATTCCTCGTAGCGTCTCACCTTAGGGTCTGGAAGGACGAGCTCTCCATCCTGCTTCTGATGCAGGGGCGCGTTGGTATCCAGTTACTTCACCGGATTTTCGGATTGGTGAGAACCAAACTTGCTTGGCTTCCAGGTAAGTTTTTTTGATAAGAGATTCCCCTTGTGTCCATGCATTAATGTACTAATGCTCGTGTCTTTTTCCCCATAGGGGCCGGGGTACGGTATGCCGGGGAACAGGCACCGACCCGAGATGAGAGGTGAAATCCTTGTAGAAATCAGGTAAGTCTTTAATGAGCGTTTTTTGGTAATGTCTTTTCATTCGCTCATTAACGCTGATGTCTCTTTTTCCCCATAGGGACCGGGGTCCGGAAATGCCAGGATGCGGCGCGGACCCGAAATGAAGAGGGAATGAATCAACAGGTAAGTCTTAACATGGAGATTTAGCTTTCCTTATTCCCTTCTCTCTCTCACCTTTTGTTCTGGTCTTTTTCTCCCTAGGCGCTGGGGCGTGACTGCGAATCCGGATGATCGCTGCTGAACATGGAGGCGCCCTGTAAAGGTGAGTGGAATGCGGCGCTGCAGCGATCGACGCGATGAGCTTTTAAATAAAAGTCTTCCTTTTCAGGATTGTCGGCGAGATGTCTCCGGGATGCGGATTTAGCAGGTAAGGACTTTTCCTTCTTCTGTTCTCTTCCTTTGCAGGTGATCCAGGATGCTGGCAGGCGTGGCAGAAGTCAGGATGCAGGAGCAGACACGGTGAGCGTCCAGCTGCTAGATGCAGAACAACGCGAAGCACGTGTGGCTGTTCGGGTGGGGTTTAAATAGCCTTGGAAGAAGTTCCAGGTATGTATCCTTCCTCCAATCAGGTATGTATCCTTCCCCGACCACGCACGGATGGTAAATTAGTCCCACAGGTAAAGTAGTTCCTTTCAGGCCTCAAGGAGGCCGGGATCCTGCAGCATGGTCTGCATCAGGTAAGTGCACCCAAGCACTTTCATAATGAGCCTGGCGCCTATGGCGCCAGGACTGAAGTCTTTTATGAGCCTGACGCCATAGGCGCCAGGACACTGTCCAAAGGGCCCCTATATGGGGTTGCTGGGTCCCTCCTTGGGGACTGGATGTCCGCTTTTGGGGATGCAGGGCTTGAACCGGCTCCCCGGGAGCGGGCATCATGACAACTGAGGAGGGTGACAAAGAAATGGGTCCCAAAGGAAAGAAAATATGATGAGATGATAGAAAATGAAGCAGAAATTGCGGAAGAAGAGAAGAAGAGGACATTTGTCAAATTTTCAACCACAGGGGGCAATGTAGAGGAGCAGGTGGATGCCTCTTCTCTAGTCCCCGCCCATTCAGCATGGTCATATTGGAGTAGCAGAAGAGCTACAATTGGGAATCCATGCACAAGTTTATGCTACATGTCCATTCCGCATTGATTGTAAAAAAAAGTCTATATGCACTCAGAAAGCCATTCAGAAGACACCCTCACATTGAAGCAATGGAACGAAGTTACCAAGAAGGATGTCAATTTCCGAAGTGCCAAAGGGAGGCTATGGGAATCATGGACGAATTCTAAACATTAGGTTTGCAATAGTAACATGATGTCATGGAGAAGATATATAAGCCTAAGCCAAAATGATATGAAAATACTTAAAACTGACGATGTAACAGAAGCACTAAGAGAAAAATGTACCTAAAGACAAAGTCATTATGCAAATAAGAAGATGAGGTTACTTGTTGACCAACAACTGTAAATATGCTATAAAGTAAGGTAGATAAACCATATAGAAGCTTGCTAAAAAGAGCTATATATAACGTTTAGTACGGCCATTGGAAGAAAATGGACAACAGCCCATGTTAAAGAATCAAACCAGCATCCTCAAAATGCAAACCTAGGACAGCAAATTGAAGAATTAATGAAGCAGCTGTCATCATGTGCAGAAAAAGGGAGTACGTTGCCTTGAAGTCAAGGTGACTATTTCTAGAAATGGGTGTGAGGCACAAGGGGGTCGAATGAACAGACCATGTGTGTGAGAGACACATTTCTGCTAAGCTCAGGAGAGCAAGGACATTTGATGATGTCAAGTATTGGACAACCACAAAGACAAAAGCCTATGTGAGTTGGAGTGAGGAAACCTCTAAAGGCCAGAGGGGGTAATGGCACACTCAAAACAATGGCTATTCCTTAAAGCTTTGAGTTAAGATAGTGGTGTGCTCACACTCTCTTGACCTCCCAGAACAATGAGTAGACTACAAGGTCAACTATAAACAGTGGACCTTGGCTCAGGATCAGGTCAATGACATACAATGGACTAATTGGGAAAACGAAGAATACATTGACGCAGTTTGAACACCTAGATTTCGTTCTGTTCACATGCTGCTAAAACGAGCTGAAAGTCCCAGGTTGGATAAGGTTGCCAACCAATCAAAAGGACCTGCCACGTACTTTCATATACAAAGTTGCAGTTATTCGCCCGCTACCATATTCTCTGCTATAATCAGTATGTGACATATGTAGAAGTAGCTCAGGGCGTGTCCTACAGATAAGGGGCAGCCAATGAGATATTAACACTTATATAATTCTATAAGTAGACATGTTCCCCTAATCCAATCCTTCCCAGTGTTAGGATTTTATGAAATTCCACGTAGGATGACATCATAGATGACATATGTGAAAGTATATAAACTCTGTAAAAGCAGACTTAGGTGTGAATATATCGAGCATCTACTCGATAGCTGTATTTCTCCCGCTTTCTTTCATTGAGATTAAAGCAGTATTTTACCCTCTTCCTTTGGTCTGTCTGATTATTTGGTCTGTGCTAATTATTGGTAATTATATCTAGCACAAAGAAGACGCTTTAAAGTGCTAGTGCAATTATTATTATTTATTAGTGCACAATTGCATTTAATCACCACAGCTCAAAGCATCTGAAATGTGTTTCTTCCTTTAAGATTTCCAAATTACACAGAACTACTATTGCCAGCACTGTTACATATTCAATCTTTTTGAATAGTTACTGAATAGTTACAATATGTCATGAAGTGAATCAGTATTTGAAGAGGAGAGATGAATTCACTGAAACACTCTAGTGCCCCTGTAGTGTCCAAGCAAACATAGCCTCATCGTCAGAAGCTAGGGGGGGCTGAGGGGGCTATAGCCCTGGGTCTTTTGGTTGTAGCCCAGGATAGAATCTCAGAGGTTACATCCAAGAAGGTTAGCTAGCCCCTAGTCCCGACAGTCCCAAAATTAGCATAGCCCCGGATCTTTTCCAGACCTAGCAACAACCCCTGCTCATCATTACATGAGGTGGGATACTTTTTGGACAGAAATGACAGAGGGCGAAGGGAAGAGGGAGTGGCATTGTAATATGGGAAGAATAAAGTAGAGGCCACGTTCTACCTGGCTCTGTGTACTTTATTGTTCAGCCTGCTGTAATTCAGGAATGCCTTACATGGTGACACTAGAAATCATTATTAGTGGGACAAACCATGGGGCACAAATACAAGGTGGGTCGAGGTGGTGGCAGATCAAATAAGGGTCAACAGGACGAAATGGCTGAAGTAGACCTATATTTAACCAACCTGATAAAAAAAAGTGACATTAAGCATGTTCAGAGCAGGTTCAAACGCAATAAAGGTTTTGCATTAATTTACAGTACATCCTAAAAAGTGAACTCATGTTCAACAGTGTCAAAAATGCCCTTGCACTCAGCAAGAACCGGCATTATTTTAACTGAAGCAGAAATCACTGCCAGCACAGCTTCAAACAATGTGTAGTTAGAGGTGGTATTTATCAGAAGAAACAACACTTCCAGCTCAGCTTTAAATAATAGCCAGACAAAAAGAGTCAGTGTAACTGAAGAAATGTCACTCAAACCTCAGTTTCAAATGAAAGCCAAGGGCACTGTTTAACAAATGAAATATCACATAAAGGCACAGGGGGAAAGGAGGTAACTCCTCCCTTGGTTCTTTAGCAATGGTTGCAGGAGTTTCACTTTGCCCTCATAGACTTATTCAGAGTTTTAAGTTTCTGGCTGTAGGTCCCATTGGTGGCTGGTGAATTTTGTAATTGCTGGGGCGTAATTATTTCTGTCAAATATGTCAGTGTGATGGAGGGTAGAGAGGGAGCCAGAAACAATCAAGAGGTGTTGGGGGGCTTCAACTCGCCCCGACAACATTTTTTAAATAATGGCTTAAAATGGTGCATTTTACAGCACACTTTATTTGAAAAATTGGACAAAAGGCCTAGCAGTTTGCAATTGGTTTTGAAATCACTCTTTAGTGGCAAGCACACAAAATGATTTAATTTCTCATTGTGCTGCAAACATCACTTTGTTTGCCCAGGGCACAGTGCAGGCTTTATCCTGAAGGTGTATAACCTTCCCTGAGGCCTTTACCCATTCACCAGGGCTTAATCCAAAATACTCATAGATGGCCGAAGAGTTCTGGGGTCCAGGAGCCACAGATGGCCAGCCTGCTGCAGCAACGTGATTGGCTGCCCTTTTTCCTACATTAGCCAATCTGAGGCGCCGGCAGGCTTTAGCCAGCCCCTCCATCTAAGGCCCACATTGAGGCATTTTGTGCACAGCAATTCCATTTCACAGCAGCTGAGGAAGGCAGGGCTGATTCATTGTGCCCTGTGATCATCTCCTTCCATGTTCGTTTTCAGCTGCTGGAGCAGCTTCTATCTACTGCACACAGAAGGTGAGCCCTAGTGGGCTTCTCAATGCACTGGGTGAAATTTCAAAGGATCGAAAAAGAAATACTGGAAATCTTTGGTGGTGAGCGCACGGCATGATCTAAATACACATCATGCTCCAAACATCACTTTAGCCGGCCCCTCCAACTAAGGCATACATCGAGGTCCTGTCTATGCCTGTCAAGGCCTGGACGGGTCGCCACCTTGTTGCCGCCCCACAGACAATGCCACGTCTTGCTCCTGAACTTGAACCATGCCCCCCCCTTTTCCTGCACAAACTTGAGTTATGGCTGAACTGACCAATTGCCTCCTCCAGCTATCTCCTTGAACCGTAACTGTGCAATTCCTTTATTGTCTCTCCCTGGACCTTTTCTCTTTATGACACTGCAGCCTATGTTCTAAATTTGATAAAAACATCTTACATTGTGTTTTTCTCCTTACCTCTCGCATCACTGTGTACACTGCTTTATATTCCTTTTAACACTCGAATCTAGGTGGGTGTGCTTTCAAATTTTGCATCCATTTTGTGTTGCACTGCATTGTATTCCTGTTTCAAAAATTGAATCTAGGTGGGTGTGCTTTCACATCCATTTTGTGCTGCACTGCATGGTATTCATTTTAAAACTCGAATCTATGTGGGTGTGCCTTCACATCTTGCATCCATTTTGTGCTGCACTACATTGTATTCTTTTTAAAACTCAGATCTAGGTGGGTGTGCTTTCACATCTTGCATCCATGTTGTGCAGCACTGCATTGTATTCCTTTTAAAACTTGAATATAGGTGGGTGTGCTTTTCACATCTTGCATCCATTTTGTGCTGCAGTGCAATGTATTCCTTTTTAAACTCGAATCTAGGTGGGTGTGCTTTCAGATCTTGCATCCCTGTGCACGCTGCATTGTATTCCTTTTTTTATGAATTGCTGCACCCCACCTATTGCTCTTCATTTGTATTGTGCCCTCCACTACTAGCCTGCCTGTGAGTTAGGGCCAGGGCTGTGCATTGCAGCCCCCCATTCTTTCTCTTCCCTTCTCGCATATATCCCCTGCCACTGAGATGGCACTTTCCATCTCTCCAATCTTTTCTAACTGCTATACTATCACCTGTCCCCGCTGTCTCACAAAATCTCGATGAAAAAAGCACAAAAAGACATCCTGGGTGCAAATCCTGCCCTTCCCATCACAGACACCTATGTCAGTGCATCCTCCTGAGAAATCTGCACTGATATCCTCTGCTCTGTCCCCTCTCCAGACCTATAGACTTCTCATCTCATCTCTACTCTCTCCCCTTTCTCATCCTCTCCCATTAATCATGGCACCAAGTGGGAAGTCCTCTTGACAGGCTTCTTTTCATCACGCTGCATCATTAATGTCTACCACACTGGCAGTATCCTGGTTCAGGGTCCTCAGGCCAACCTCCTTCTCTTTGAACTGATCCAGCCATCCATCATTAACTTTCTTCCTTCTCCTGCCTCTCCCTCTACTTACCCAACTATCCCCCACCTCTGAATGAAGTATCGCGCCCCTGTACTCCACCGCAGGAAACATTCAAAGGCAGAGATCGTCTCCACCTAGCGACTCTTAACACCCGCTCAGCCAACACTCTGCTGATATCTGCATCCTTCTTGAAGACACTGACCTTGACATTCTCACTCTTATTGATACATGGGTCAATGCTAGATCAGTCACCGCTTTTGATACCCTCCTACCTGATGGCTTTAAAATCATTTCCAAGCCTCAAGCCTCAACCTCAACGTGCTGTCAGTGGGGTTGCCTTAATCTTCCCATAGTGGGTTCCTTCTTCCATCTTACCCACTCAGCTCTGCTCTTCCTTTGAGAGCCTGGTTTGCAAATTGGTTACCTCTCCCTCCTCCACCCTGACCATTGCTACCATTTACCGGCCTCCAGGTGCTACCTCTGTGTTCCTCTCTGAATGGGCTGATTTCTGTTCCTCCTTACTTTTAAACTCTTCCAGCCTGCTACTCCTGGGTGACTTTAACATCCAATTGCACTTCCCTAGCACAGCATCCACTCTTTTCATTGCCCTATGCACCTCTCTATCCCTATCCATTCTCCCTTCTGGTCCAACCCACTCTGCTGGATGCACTATAGATGCCCTAATCTACTTCGTCCTCCCTCTCTAATCCCCCCTGGTCACCCCTCTCCCTTGGTCTGACCACTCTCTTCTCTCCTCCCACCTGAGTCCCTATGGACCACTCCTTCAAAAGCCCTGCCAACCTCATTCAGGAACATCCGTCCAAGGTAATGAGTGTAGCTTCTGCCTTCACTGCCACTTTTATCCCCCCTCTCCCTCCCAACTCAGACTCTACCACTGACACTGCTCTCAGCAACTTCCACCTGTCTATCACCAACAATCAGACCTACTCCTCTTTTGAATGCCTTGTCTGTAGGCTCTCTCTCTCGCCTGCCCATTCTCTTACTGTGGCTACCTTCTACTGACCTCCTGGTCAAATCACCTCATTTCTCTCGGAGTGGGGGGACCTCTCCTCATCCCTCCTGGTTTCTACCTCTCAACTCCTCCTCAGTGACCTCAATATACATTTAGACTCTCATTGTTACTCCTCTGTACTCTTCCATGACCTCTGCAACTCCCTCTCTCTGTCCATCCTCCCCTCTGGCCCGACTCACTCTGCAGGGCACACACTCGATGTCTTGGTCTCCTCTGACCTTCCCTCTTCATCCCTCTGACCACTCTTCTCTCCTGGAGTGATCACTCCCTCCTCTCATATCTCCCTCTCTTCCCCCAAGCCAAGCCTACCCCAACACTGCCACCTACCTTCTTGGACATCCGGCCCATGAAGCGTGTGTCTGTTGAGGCTTTTGCCGCCACTTTCTCTCCCCCCTCTGCCTCTGGCTGTCTCAGATCCTGACACAGCCCTGTCTCTGCTCTACTCTTCAATTTCTGATACTCTTGATGCTCTTGTCCCTGTCATGAGGATCCATTTGAAGTCCAAATCCAAGTGCAATTGTTGATATGACTCCGACCTAGCTACACTTAAACATAAGTGTAGGGCGGCTGAGAGGAAATGGAGGGCTTCTTGTTCATCCTCTGACAAACTTGCCTGTCACTTGCTACAAAGGCAATACCGACTCTCTGTTCTCACCAAGAATAGAGTCCACATTCAAGCTCGTGTCTCTGTGGCATCTAACAACTCAGCCGAACTCTTGAATATCTGGAAGGAGCTGGCCAACCCTGCTGCAGTCTCTACCTCTCCTGTTACCTCCCAGGCTCTTTGCAATGCCTTTGCCTCTCACTTTATCTTAAAAACCTAGGACATCCTGTCCAGCCTCTCCACCCCACCCCTCCTCTCTCCTCTCTATCTGTGCTTGCTGACCCTCCCTTAGCCACCTCCCCACCATCCTTCTCGTCCTTTCCTCTTTTCTCCCCTGACGAGGTCGCTAGCCAAGTCTGATCTATGAAGGTCTCATCAAAACAGGTTCATCCCTGTTCCTCTAAAACCATCAATGACCGCATTGACACCCTCGTTCCTGCCCTTGTTGAGTTTTGCAACCACTCCTTCCCCTCCCCTCTGAAGCACTCCCTTGTGCATCCTCTTCTCAAGAAACTCACAGCTGATCCTTCTTGTCCAGCTGACAATCGACCAATTTCCATTACTCCCTTTCTGGGCAAACTCCTGTAAAAGTTGGACATCTCTCAGCTTAAGCTTCTTTCCAATTCTGTTGGCTTCTCCATGACCACCAGTCTGGCTTCAGAGCTGCCAGAAGCACAGAAACTGCTCTCCTGAACATCCATGAAGGTCTGCTCTTCAACCTTGACTCTAACATTCCCTCTGTCCTCATCCTCCTTGATCTCCCTTCTGCCTTCGACGCGGTCAACCATACCATCCTGCTCAACAGTCTCCATGATAACCTGGGTATCACTGATCAGGCTCTGGCCTGGCTGACCTCTTTCCTCTCTGATCGACCCCCCCAGGTCAAACTTGGGTCTTTCCTATCATATATCTTCCTCTCTACCTGTGGTGTTCCCCAGGGGTCTAACATCTCGCGCTGGCTTTTCAACCAATACCTGGCACCTCTCGCCCACTGAAATGCCATTTTCTGCTCAAAATTTCCAGTGCTATGCTGGCGACACTTAACTCGGCCACCTCGGCCACCTCCTCTCCACCTCCTCTCCCTCTCTCATCTCTGATTGCCTAACTGCCATTCAAGATTGGTGTGCCGCCAATGATCTTAGTCTGAATGCCAGCAAGATGGAGATTCTCCTCATCGGCACACCTTCACCATCCTTTGCACTCACTCTCTGGCCGGCCTCCCTTGGCTCCCCTCCTATCCCCACCTGTGAGGCTAGGATCCTCAGGGTCATCTTTGACTCCACACTTTCCTTCCCCACCCACATCTCTGAAGTCTCTAAAAAGTCAAACTTCCTACTGCACCTCCTCAGAGGTGCTCTGCCTTTCCTCTCCTTCCCCCAGATGCTCATTATCTCCCAAGCTCTGGTTCTCTCTCGGTTGGTCTATTGTAACAGCCTCTTTCTCAATCTACCTGCCTCTACGCTCCGCCCTCTGCAACTAATCCAGAACAGGACTGCAAGACTAGTCCTTGGACTCAAGCCCTGGGGTCGTATCTCTCCAGCTCTGAAATCCATCCATTGGCTGCCAGTAGAGGCAAGGATTAAATCAAAACCCTCTGCATTGTTCACAAGGCTTTCTGGGGCCTAGGTCCAAAATACCTTCAGCTTTCCCTCTGCAAATACCTCCCCTCTCGAGCTCTTCGCTCCTCTACCACTAACTCCCTCAGGGTTAGTCGTTATTCAAAGAAACAAGCTGGTGGTAGATCTCTGTCTTCGGCTGGGGCCTCCCTCTGGATCAGCCTCCTTGCCACTCTAAAACTTGAGGAGAACCATATCCCGTTCCAGAAGCACCTCAAGGCCTTCCTCATTTCTTCTGCCTTCGCCCCCCCTCTCCCCTGCTGATCTGTTCTCTCTTGGCACTGTGCACCTTGCCACCCTCTGTCCTCCGGGCCCAGGTACCTGCTCACCCTGCCACCCTCCCTATCTGCCTCCAGGCCACCCCTTGCACTGGGGTCTGTATCTGTACCCGTACCCATACAGCCCCCCCTTTTTCTTCCTGCACTTACCAGACCTACCCTGTCTGCTGCCTTGAACCTAGCACTTGCGAATTGCTGGCTGCACTACCACTGTGTGTTGCCTTTATTATTTATTTATTTATTATTATTATTTATCTGTTTCTCCTTTGCTTTGCACTTTCCACTTCTCCCCCCTTGCATGCACTTTTTCCCTCCCCCTCTCCCATGCACTTGCACATTCTCAATGTCACTGGGCCTAGTAAGATCGTTGTTTTGTTCTCCCCTGTTCCCCTCCCTTGCCTTGTCACGCTCTGAAACACTTGTGTACGAGTGCGATAGAAATAAAATATCAATATCAATATCAACCTTGACATTCTTGCTCCAGTCATGAGGATCTGCTTGAAACCTGCTGCTAAGCTCAACACTTGGTACGACTCCGAACTTGCAGACCTGAAACGACAGTGCAGAGCAACAGAACGGAAGGGAAAACCTCAGGCTCATCCTCTGACAAACTGTCCTGCCGTCTGCTCAAAAGGCAATACAGACTCTCTATACTAGCCAAGAAAAGGGCCCACAATCAGGCATGGGTATCTGGTGCAGCCAACAACTTGGCTGAACTTTTGTGAATCTGCAGGCAACTTGCCAATCCTTCCACACTATCCTCCTCCCCTTTTCCTTCTCAGACCCACTTCAATGAGCGCACCACTCACTTCACCAAGAAAACTCAGGACATCCTGAACAGCCTTGTCACTCACTCTCCCAACCCATCCCTCTCCCCCTTGCCTCCCTTGGCCACTCACCCTTCTCCTTCGCCCTTGTATCACTCGATGAAGTCACCAGAGTTGTCCACTCCATGAAGGTCTCTTCCAAACAGGTGTCCCCTTGCTCATCCAGAACCATCAAGGACAACATTAGCTCTCTCACCACTGCACTTGCTGATCTCTGTAAGCACTCCTTTGCTCTGGGTTCTTTCCCCTCCTCCCTCAAGCACTCCCCTGTGCACCCCCTCCTTACAAAATCATCAGCAGACCCTTCCTGTCCAGCCAACTACTGCCCTATCTCCATCACCTCCTTCCTGGGGGAAATTGCTGAAGAAGTTGGCCCTGTCCCAACTCACCTCTCACACTGAACTTGTTGGTGGTCTCCATGAATATCAAATTGGATTCCGAGCATCCAGAGAAACTGCTCTTCTGAACAAGCTTGAAGAACTGCTTGCATCTTTGGATACCAACTCCCCTGCTGTCCTCATCCTTTTTGATCTCTCCTCTACATTTGACACAGTCAACCACTCCATCCTCATACAAAGGCTCCATGACACCCTTGGTATTTCGGAGCAGACACTGGACTGGCTGACCTCCTTCCTAACTGACCACTCATCCCAAGTCATCCTGGGCACCTCCTCCTCCACTACATCCTTCTCCACATGTGGTGTCCCCAAGGGCTTTATTCTCTCACATTGGCTCTTTAACATCTACCTTACTCAAATGGCACTCCTCATCTCCTCCTTCTCCCTCAACTTCAGTGTTATGCTGATGACACACAACTCTTCTACAAACATCCTGCTGACCCAATTGCATCTTCTATCAGCCCTGAATGCCTTTCTGCCTTCCAGGCCTGGTGCACTTCCAATGATCTCTGCTTCAATGCCAGCAAAATGGAGATCCTTCTGATTGGGCCCCCTGCACTCAGCTTCTTCCCTTCACTCAGGCCTTCTTCCATGGGCTCTCCCCCTGCTCTCTCTTCTGGAGTCAGAAACCTTGGAATCATCTTTGACTCCTCTTACTCCTTCCTCCCTCACACTCGGGACATTGCCAAGAAGTCCCACTTTCAGCTCTTCCTCCTCAAAGGAATTCTACCTTTTCTCACCTTACACCAGAAGCTCAAAGTTAGCCGAGCCCTCATTCTCGCTTGACTTGACTATTGTAATAACCTCCTCCTGAATCTACCTTCTTCCACTTTGTGACCGCTCCAGCTAATCCAGAAAAGGGCTGCAAGACTTATCCTTGGCCTCAATCCCAGGAACTGCATCTCTCCTGCCCTAGAAAGTCTTCCCTGGCTTCCGGTTGTTTCATAGATTAAATTCAAATCACTCTGTATCATCCGCAAGGCTGCCTGGGGGCCACACTACCTGCAACTCTCTTTTACTAGATATTCCCCCTCTAGACCTCTTTGCCCCCCCTGCCACCAACTCCTGTCTGTAAAGTGTTTAGATAAACAGAGGACAGGAAGTCGAGTGCTTCTCTCAGTTGGCTCTCTTCTTTGGAACAGCCTCCCTCTCCTTCTTAGTCTTGAGCAGGACTTTCTTAAATTCCGGAAAATCCTCAAGACCTTCCTTTTTACCTCCTCTTTCACTCCTGCTCTCCTCTGCTAATATGACAGTTGCTTGTTTGGTGTTCAGGGCCCTTATGCATCCTCTGGGCCCTGACCTCCCACACTAAATCACCCCAAACCTCTGTCTATCCTCAGCACTAACTCTGCTCACCCTCTACACCTGGAGGCTCGCACTTACCTTACTTTGAACTTCAAATGTTGTTCACCCATGAGCACCCCAGCACCTATCCCATTCCCTCACCCTTCTGCAATTGCATGTTCTGAACACTCAAACGGCGTAATAGGTTCGCCCCTGCTATATTTAATATGTTTCCTTTGTTTATGTATTTTAATTGTTTCTCATCCCTTGTCCATTCCCTGTTACCCTGTGGGCACTTTAAAACAGTATTTACTCCCTGTATAAGTGCCTAACAAGTGAGCAATAAAAAGCTCAAAAAATGGGTAACTGATGAAAACATCCAATAGATACAAGTTACCAACAGGTCAGAAGAGCATTTCTTCAACATATTTTCATGATTCTTTTGCCCATAATACGTGCCAGTATAAAAAGAAATTCACGCTGGCTGCGCCCATACATTTCCATGCTGGCTGCACCAATATATGCCAGTATTCCCATATAAGCACATATTGATGTTTGCTTTACACATACTGGCAATAATTATACTATAAGAAAACATCTTCACACTTCTCCCAAAATATGGCGGCATCCCCAAGTAAGAACATACTCCAGTTGGATTTACCATTAAAAATGCCACGTCGTAGTATGAAAACATGTCCAAACTGGCTGCATCAAAAGGCCAGTCTAGCCACGTAATAACACTTATCATGCATGCTTTATCAAAGATGCCCAATACAAAATGGCATACCACAATAAGTAATGGCTAGAATGGCTGCATCAAAATTCCATTCTAGGATCCAAACATCGTTTATGCTTACTTTGTCAAAGAGGCCCAATACAAAATGTCATGCTATAGTGAGAAATGGCTAGACCGGCTGCATAGACATGCCATTCTAACTGCATAATTGCACGTATACTTGCTTTAACATAGATTCCCTCTAATAAATGCTATGCCTGCCCTCTGCCCTCCACCAGCGCCTTGTGCACACACAATCTGATTATGTGTGCATATCTATCATAGATGGCCAGTAGAAACATAACATACCTGCCCACTGCCAATGCCCTGCACAGGAAACTGATTTGAGCTGTTGGGGAGGATGGCTGTGCAACAACACCCCATCTGTAAAAATCAGCTCCACGGCCCAGTACAAAATCACATGTGCACACATTCACACAACCTTCACCTAGAGCATACACTCGCTCATTCACACTTATTACAATCATCATACATTTACTCATTACACACAACACAAGCATACACACATACATACACACATTTAAATAAACATACCTTCTTCCCCGGGCCTGTTATTTCCTCCCAGTACTACAGCTCTCACATAGCATGAACAGGAACCAGGAATGAGAGCTTCATGCACATGTGCACAAGAGCCGGAGCGCTGTGGAAGAAGTGCCTCACTATGTTTGTATATGTGAGGAGGCACAGGAGCGCCTTCCCCACACATGCAAACATGCAGTTCCTCCACCAGCATCCCCAATGGGCCAGGTAAGGTTGCGGAAGCAAAATGGCCCAGGCTTGGAATGGCTCATTGGATAAGCAAGTCTGAGGAGCAGGACTGTCAATCAGAAACTGGGTTTCCGATTGACCGTTCAAGCCCGCCAAGGAGCGCTCTCTCATCTGCAAAAAGCAGCTGAGGGGTTGCTCAATGTTTACACTGGGCTAACTTGTTGGCTCCTCCATAATAGGTTACGGTGTCTGTGGGTCAACACCCCCTCAGCCATTATGGAGAAGCCCCCGCTGGTACACCATCAATGAATGTATGTACAGGGTCAGTGTGGCAGGAGATTAAATACTGTTGACTTTGAACTCATGCACATGAACTTCACTGTTGGTAATGCAGTGATATTTAACAGATTTAGGGATCCTACAATAGAAGGCTACCAGGGTAGCTCTGCAGATGTTATAGATTTAAAACTATCTGTACATCATATGCTTCTTTAACATTCCTTTTAAATAAACAAGTGCTATAAAATGATTTCAACCAAGTGATGGGTTGTTCTGGTAGCTTGCTTATATTCAGGGTGAGGGTGGGGAATTTCTCACCCCATATTGAAAATCAAAAGTTGGCACCCATCCACCCACAGTTTAATTTCCTAATAACTGCTATCAGCACCATAGAAGCATGTATTTGTGATTAAGCAGTTTGACAAGCGTATCACCGCAATTAGAAATACATCATGTGATAAAACACAAATGAAGGGGCACAAAAATGACGGGGTATTTGTGCGGCAGTCAAACAAAGAAAACGAGTGAATGTAAACTTAAGAAGGATGTTTCCGTTTGTAAATGTCTTTTGTTTTTTTCTAGACTAGTGTAAGCTGCACATTTGGAAAACAATAGTGTGTCCAGCATGTAGGTAGCCTACTTCTAACCATGATGGCCCCCATACCAGTGATATTCATGGCCCATTGATTCCTGTGGTGTCCCTTTCAGGCCAGCGGAAAGAACACAAGCTGAGAAAATATAGCCTGCAAACGTGTGAATGATGGATGCGCGAAGAAGCAGCTTTAAGGCTCATGGAAAGAGGTATTTGCCAGGTGGCGTGAGCCACCAATCGAGGGCAAATCAGCCAATGGGCGGGCAGTTGCCCCTCTTTGCCCCACTGTAGGGGCACCTACCGGGGCTGGACTGGCCTATGGGGAATTCTGGAGATTTCCCGTTAGGTTTGCACACTGAGCCTCTTTTTGTGTGGTATTTCCAAATGTTCCCATAGGAAAAGGGTTGGACTTGCTGAAAACGTGTAATACGGGGCCACTTTGAACATTATTTCCAGGACATTTTATGGTTCCCAGTCCACGACTTACTGATGCCTACATCTGTGAATAAACAACACAGGTGCCTGCTGCACAATCATCTGGGTGTTGCATCCAGATTACGACCATTATAGCACTCAACACACACCTATCCTGCACAACCACATTTGCCAAGCCGCTAGATTCAGATCTAATGCACCCTCTTTTTGCAGAATCATCACATGGTGATATACTAACTAAATACCTGCACGGTTTCTGATACGTTCTGTGTGGTCACAGACGCTGTGCTCCTGAAAAGCTGTGTTGGTTGGGGTGATCACCTATGCAAATCTACTGACTACCAGTGGAGCATGTCCTTGATAATAGCAATAGCATTCAGCCAGCAATGCAGTCATGTCGGACGAGAAGGTATTGTCCACCAGCCAAGCTTCACCAATGACATCAACATTTTATATGGCAACAGAAATACTGGCTTTTCAAGCTCTGCTACCATTTGGCATGACGGATACAAGCAATCTGGGTTCCAAATATAGCAGATGGGTGAGGGATGCCATAGGAAATTAAGATGACAAATGCTTGAATAGTATTTAAACATTGACAACAGGCCCTCAAATTCGTGACATAATATACAAATTGCAAGCAGAAGAAATCACAGCATGTGTTTATATAAAACACAAATTAAATTAATGTTTTACTCCCCACACCAATGTGGATCATAAACGACACATATTTCACACTTCAGCTCTGGGGAAAGGGTAAACAATGAATAATCCTCTCATGACAAACCAAAAACGATGATGGCTAGAAGGTTTAAAATGAATCTTAATCTCTGGAATTGGTCTGGGCAACCCTCCAGACCATCCTCCATTTTCTGCCAAGCCATTACAAAAGGGAAAAGACCACATGCAAATTGGGCTTGGTCCCACCCCAAAAAGGGCAGTCCAGCCCAAACTGCCTGGTCACATCCCTTCTGCAAGAGACCACAACCATCCTCAGATATGTTTCAGCCTCAATCGCCCTCATCAGTGAGGAGTAGCTTGGGTCACTAGACCCAGCAGGCACTGGACCCATGTCTAGACATACCCGTCCCACACAAGGAGCCGTTTTGCAATGGGGAAAACGGGCTGGTAAATGGTGTGAAAGGTTGCCCAGAGCAGTGCCAGTGGTTGAGATTAATACAAAACCATCCTCCCATCACATTTTTTATTATAGTTTGTGTCCCTGTGTGAGGGAGGTATGCCTAGCCGTGAGTCCCTTGCTCGCTGCACCATAGGGAACCAAGTTGCACCTCATTGATGAGGTCTAAGAAGGCCGAAACATGTCTGGGGTTGCTTGTCTTTCCACGCAGATGGGACCTGGTCTAGCAGTTTGTGTAGGACTGATCCCATGGAGGGCAGTTTCTGACTGATTTGCATATGACTGGACCCCTTTTGCAATGCTGCAGATGGGCTAAAAAACTGTGATGTCTAAGGTTGCCCAGAGCAGTGGCATTGGTTGAGATTCATTCTAATTTTCTCATGAGTAAGTGAGTACGAGTGAAATATTTCAATTTTCAGCTCCATTCAAATGAAGAAGCCATTACATCCAGATTATGAAAGGGTGTGAATCAACAAACATTTGAAAAATACTCCTACAGAAAAAACACTGGGCCTCATTACGAGTTTGCCGGTAACAAAACAACAATACCGGCATGCCTGGGCACCGTGTCCATGTAGCACTGCTGCTGGAATCGACAGTAGATTCCGAGTCAGCGTGCATGCGTGCATGCGTATAACGGTAGCACCGGCATGCCGGTAATGGCACCAAACCCTTGATAACAGCATCTACGATGATGCAGGCACTAGTACCTACGATGCCGTAAGTACCGGTATGCTGATAATACAGGCACCGGAAGCAACGTAATTGCGCCAGAACGGGAAATTCACTGCCGGCCATCTTTAAAAACGCAATCCATTGCAATCCTCAGTCCACAGCACTTGAACTGGTGAACTGAGTAGGCAGGAAGGTAGCTGACAAACATGACAACCAGCCAAGGCACCGACACACTGGTTAACACGCAGATGTTGTGTTATGTGCAGACCTGCGGCAGGCAGCCCAAACTAGGAAGAAAGCGGTATGGGAGGAGGTGGCCCGCAAGGTCTCCACGGTTGGGACAACAGCCCGGACGGTCCGCGACTGCTGCAAGCGGTGGGATAACCTACGTCTGCGGGTCTGCAACCTATTATCGGCCCAGCGCAGCCAGGGGATCACCACAGGAGGTGGTCCGCCATCGCCCATAAGGCTTACCACATGGGAGGAGACCTGCAGCATGGTCATGAACATAGAGGGCATTGAGGGTGTTGGAGTTGCCGAGATGGGAGCTGGATCATCAGATGATGATGGTGAGTCTCCCTTACTGTAATTCCAAAGTCACACCACACAACTTCCTCCCAAACCCCAATGAAGAAGTCAAAAAGGCAAGTAGGTGACATGGATTCCATGCTGCATTAGCACCCACCTAAAGCCACCACCCACATGACTACAATGTACCTGCCACAAACACAACCAACAAACACCACTGACACACCACCCATAACCCCTTAATTGACAACACAAGCACCATCAGCATGCACACACACACATACACATAAATGTACAGCTGCAGCCCTCCCCACTGTGACACCTCATGGCAAGATGCACACATCACCCCCAGCAGTTTCCCACCTGACACACCCACCATGTACGTACACGCAGTGTAACCATCAATGGCTCAACGTACAGGAGGTGTGCACATCAGTTCCACAATCAAGCACCACATGCCATACAGCCCCTGTGACATGGATACAACATGCAAACCTCAACACACCTGAAGTACACCCAACAGACACCATGCACAGCATGTCCGCATAATAAGGATGCCCCGACACTGCATCCCCCCAGTCCTGTGTGCACCATGGCAGCCCCTCCAACATGTCGAATGTAGTACCATAGATGCATGTTGGATGTATACACACCCATGACTAATGCCCTGCCTCACTGTCTCCAAAAGGCACTGGAACAGACAGCAAGGGTGAGCATGCCCCAACCCCCATAGAGCTGATGGACGGCAGCACCACAGCGAACACACCGGTCGCAGCCAGGAGCCGTCAACCTCTAAGGCGAGACAAAAGCGTGACAGCCCTTCCATGCCACAGCCCCCCTGCCAATAGGACACCCCGGCCGGCTAGCAGCCAACAGAGACACCATCTACCTCTAGGAAGGTCCCCCAGGAAACCACAACTCCTGCCAGCAAACTGCTCCCAGCAACATCCACACCTGGCAGAAAGGGCCCCAAACCAACCTCCACTCCTGTCTCCAAGGCCCCCAAAACAACATCCACATCAGGTACGGCACCAGAGATACTTCAAGGGGAAGAGCCGCAATCCCCTGTGGCCAGTCAGCCCAAGGATTTACATTCAGCAGTACCAAGTCAGCAGGGTGAGGCGGCACAATCTAAACTTCACAGTGAGGAGGAGGGGGTCGACTCACCAACCGCAGCCAGCAAAAGGAGGGCGAAACAACAGGACCCATGCAGGGAAGCACGCCTAGTGCTCCTGCACATGACTCAGGTGTGCACAGCACAGCAGAGGACATTGCCCTGGACACATACAGCAATGAAGCTGTCTTCAGCCCTGCAAGCCCTCCCAGCCCACCTCTCCAGGCAACACATGCAACACAGGACATTGGGGACATTGAGGGGCGGATGATACGCATGGAAGGCCGGCAGCAAGCAATGCAGGCCCTGGTGACCCAGTTCATATCCGACGCTGAGGGAACATGCCAGGCCATGCAGGAGGGCCTGCATGAGAATGATAGGATTTTGAGCAGGGCTGTTTACCGAGTTGCCAGGCACATCCGTGAGGGTAATGCAGCAATGACAGCCCTTGCGCAGTCCATTACCGGGGAGTTGGGGTATTGGGTGTGGGAAGAGTTGGGGAGGGGTAATGGGGTATTGGGTGTGGGGGGAGTTGGGCAGGGGGAGTGGGGACATTGGGTGTGGGGTATTGGGGAAGGGGCGTAGGGGGAAACTCACGTAGATATTGATGGTAGTACTGCATTGCCAAATGTGCATAGTTTTTGTTTGATCAATACAACATTTATGGGAAAGAAAATTACATGACTGGACATTGTTTCTTCAGTGTGTGCCAATTTAATTATGTACAGTGCCCAGTGTGATCCATAACCAGTGCCCTCTTCTCCAGTCAATCATAAGTAGCAGTCAATTACATCTTGGTGTGTCGCACGCCCTTCATTCACATTTTGGGGCTGAGGATTTCCACCATCTCCCCCATCATCATCCTCATCCTCAGGTGTCATCATGTCCATGTCAGGGGGCAGGGGTACATTACGTCGGATACACATGTTGTGTAGCATGGCACATACTAACACAATCTTGTCCACCTTCTCCGGCCCGTAAATGAGTGCCCCACACGACCTGCTGGGGCAGCGAAATCGGGCCTTCAGCAACCCAAAGGTCTGCTCAATCATGACACGAGTGCATGCATGTGCACAGTTGTAGTCCTCTTCGTGCCTGTTTACTGGTTGACTGATGGGGGTCAGGAGCCACGGCTTCAGGGGATACCCAGCATCACCTGCATGGGAGCAATGGAGAATGTACTTGTGATTAATTGGGTAATTCCTTGTAAGCACTGCCTGTACAGTGTTCATAATTACTTGCAACAGGATATTCATGACTGGACATGACATGTTCCTTATTCAAATACCCAGGTAAGTGTACTTAGGGATGATCCACGGTTGGGGGAGGGGGGTGTTGTTCACGTCCCAAGGACCATTCAATCAGAAGCAGCACTCTCACAAATGAAGTACGAAAGCCCATGATGTGCTCACATTTGTTGAATGTGTTACCAATGGGAATGGCCTATGAATGCACAGTGCATAATGACACATTTGCCTAATGTGCTTCATGAAACACAGTGGTTTCCAAATCATGCATTCGACTACTTGATGTCACCATGTACATGTCCATCAGTGCCTTCCCCCATATGACTATGTCACATTCACATTGGTGGTATGGGCCGCTGGTGAAGGGTTCCGTTTCTGTGTTACGGCTGGATGGGGACTGGCATGGTGGGAATGAGGTACTTTGGATGAGTCCTGCACCTCTCAATCATATATTGGTGGTGGTAACTGATTGATGATTTCAATCATTTCCATGCATCACCCATTGTTTTTGGAGAGGTCCCTTAAGGTGACAAAAAAGCCATACTGGTCTACGGTGTACCTGTGGAGTGAGTGCAGTGACTGAGATTTCTCTGTGTGGCAGTTGGATTTAGCTCAGGCATGGCAGCATGACATATGATTTCCTTTGCACTCTCCTGTATTTCATGCATTGTGACTGCAGGATGGTGCATTGTGGGACCTGTGGTCCATGTCATATGATGTTCTTGATGCATGTGCTGGTGTGAGCACTGTGTATGTTGCTTGCATGTACGCAGCACTGCTGTGTAGGCATGGCACATCTGCATCCATTGCCTGTTTCCCACAGTCTGGTGAATTAACTAGGCTCCCAGTTTTAGGCACCCAGCTCGCTGGGTGTGGTCTTGTTCCATTCTATGTGTGTGATTTGTTATTGTGCAGGTTGGGGATGTAGAGGTAATTTAGGTCTGGTTCCTCATGCGACTTTGACTTCTATTGCCCAAAGCAGTCTATCTGCATTGCATTGCATTCATGTAATGCTTACGCCTATTTTCTGGCGTGTGCACTAGTGGTGCTCATGCATGCAATCCTGGGTTATGTTCAAACAGCCCTCAGGCCCAGCCAGCAGACAGGTTGCCTATGCTGTGGTCCCCCCCACTCAACACCCCTCATGGTCCAGCCAGCAGACAGGTTGCCTATGCTTGTGGTTCCCCCCGCAATCAACAATCCTCGTGGCCCTGTGGTTGGACTCACCCAGCAGCCAGGTAAATTGTGCAGCATGTCGTGCCATGTAGCGGGGAAGCATGGAGTTGCGCAGCACCATGGCATTATGTGTGGAGCCTGAAAATCTTGCACAGCAATTTGTTATGATTGTGCGAGCATCGCACACCATCTGGAAATTCAGGGAATGGTAGAACTTCCTGTTGCGGTACACTACCTCCACAGCATGACAGACTACTACCTCCACATGGGTGCAGTCGAGGGCTCAAATTACATCTGGCATGCCTGCCAGTACAAGGAATGCTATTTTGGTTGCAATCACTTCCTCCGCAGTCCGTGGTGATGTGGTCCCTTGCGTGTTTCAGGAGTGCATCTACCACCTGGTTGAGCACACAGGAGAAACAGGGGTGTGAGATGCCATGCAGCTGCCCCACTGTGTACTGGTAAGTGCCTGTGGCAAGGAGGTGCAGCACAGACACAACCTTCTGCAAGGGGGGGTGGCTGTCCGGATGGTGATGCTCACCAGGTCGTCATGAATGAGGTCCAGCATTGTGAAGATGGTGTCCCTGTCGCACGGTACAAGGTGTGGATCTGTGCAGGGGTTAGGTCAAATGGACTGGCCCTTAGGCGAGGGATTGGTGGCTGCCTGCGGGGTGGAGCTGCCCGCACTATTGGTATGTGCTGTCCCAGTCTGGCCCTCCTTCTCCTCCTGCGCCTCGGCTGCATTCTATGGTTCATTGCCTGCTCAAGGAGTAGCAGTGCAGGCATGTCCTCCAGCCCCAGTATTGCAACTACTAATGGTAGCATTGTGGATTTGGGAGGGGTGTGGTGTGTTGGAGTGCTCCTTTTGCGCTGTGCGAGGCTCCACTGCCTCCACCTGTGCTGATTGTGTACACAACAGATCCCTGTTAACGCCTGCTCCGCGATGCAGCTGTTTACGTCATCATGGTATCCGTTGTTACCGGCATCTCCATGCCGGTAATTGCATGTCCGTGCAACTCTTAATGTGCACTTGACTGCGGCATGCCGGTGTCATGGGCATGGCTACCGCATGTCCACACTCATGCCAGCAAGGGGGAGCCCGGTCACAACATGTCCCTGCCGGTGACACCGGCATCGCTGCTTGTAATACTCTGGTCTGGTAAATGAGACCAGTATTACCGTACCGGCATCAATTTTAACGGACCGGCAACCTTGTATTGAGGCCCACTCCCTTGTAGAAATATTGACAATGGCCAGAATGGCTGTTACAATAGAACAGAAACTTGAAACTATGGACAAACTCAAAATCATGTCATTGGTCACAGCATAGCTACAGCACATCTCTTCACATCTGGCACCAGGCCAACAATATAAACAAACCTGCTAAAGATTTGGGTATTAATTCCCACATGAGAGTCAATATCTGGCAATTCGACAATTTAGCCCTGTGTGCAGAAGGGAAAGCCACTTCAACGCAGGGCGGTATGAGCCACAAAACCAGCTCAACCTGCTCCACATACAAGACAGAACACCTCCAGACATGAATTACACACAGTACTTCACAGAAAAACGACAAAGATGGCACTCTCCAGAAGACAGAAGGACATCTTCATGACAATTCAATAAACCACGACAGTTATCTGATTGAAGACTCAACTGAAGACCACTTAGGAAATTGAGATGCATAACATCCAAGACACAATGAATGAAGTTGAGAAAGTACCAATAAACAGCTACGTTTCTGTATTAGGTAGAAAACTAGCAAGCAAAAATAGCCCAATACTAAAATCAATGCACATCCATTGGAATCCCTCATAGACACAGGAGCAATTGTGAATGCAATCGGAGAATGTGAATGAGCCCAATTAACTAATCCAACAAAACTCGGCATATATCCTTACAGTTCCCATATTCTCCTAGATTGGAAAGGTATGTTCTCAACATGCACCTACGAGACACATTAAGACAACATTCAATGACATGTCATCAAGACTGACACGAGTACACAGAATGTCTGCATACGTAGTTTAAAAACGACACTCCACATGGATTGAATCCATATCCTCTACCACACAATATCACACCACTACCTGAACGTAAAGGACAAAATAGACACATTATTTCCTTCTCGATGCCAATGACTAGGCAAGCACAAATACTGCCAAGAAAACCTTCACATTGGTCACTCCATTCAACCAGGGCACAGGCATACATAGGCATACCTTTTTACATACAGACCCACACAGAAAAGAAACTTCAACACTTACTTGACCAAGACATAATTGAACTAGTCCGAGGTCCACGCCATGAGCTTCCCCAATTTTACCAGCCCCCAAAAGTGGGTTGGATCAACAGATGTGCATATGCGTAAATATGAAGGTTCACGCCGAGGGCATCCAATGTAAAAGACATCACATCCCGAAAATCTATGACATGATTCATCTGGTATCGCCAAATAGAACTAGTGACTGGTAGTAGATAGATCACAACGTTCACAAGGGTTATGGTCTTACAAATTATTGACTTTTGGAGTATAATCAGCGGCTGAAATCTTCCAAGAAGAAATATGCACAGTAATCTGGCATGTTCCACACTGTTTCAACTACAGTGATGATGTACTGATACTTTGTGCAACACAGGAGCAACATGATGATGCATTACATTGTGTCTGCATAGCACTGGAAGATGCCCACTTGACATTAAATAAAGATACATTTGAGTTTAGCAAGAGAACATTGATGTTCTTGAGATACATCTTTTCAGAAAAAAGCAATGAACCTGACCCAGAAAAAATATCAGCTCTGATGCTGGCCCAAGACTTTAATATATCACCGGTCACCTGATCAGAGAAGATTCAAGATTATCCAGCTAAGTCTTCTGGCAACTTATCCTGCCTCCTGCCAAAAAAATAGCCCCATTCATTACGCACAAAAGTCTGTTCTTACTGTCCATAGATGGAAGTGACATACAGTGATGCCCTTCCGGTCAACACAGCCGAGGCATGGGGTAGATGCCGCCTCCTTTAGGAACTGGTCTCATCACTTCAGCTGAGGGGTGTTGGTCCTCCACTGTATGACGTCATCCTGGTTCAATCAACAATTTATTGTCCCTTCCAATTCATACTAGATTGTACCTCTGGGCACAGTTCTGTTTTGTTACTCCAGTAATACAGGATGGGCAGAAGCATGGAGTCCTCCATCGCTCAGCACATGCTCTAACCAGTTCATAGTATAACATGTTTTACCTTCAGTCCTCCAAGGAAGGAATGTCCCTTCGCTCACTGTGTCCCTGGATGTGTATGTACTACTTCATTTATTTACTGAAATGACATGCTCGCAAAACATACGAGACCTGGCACTAAGAGACACGGATGCCAATGCCAAACCAGTAGAAAACCGATATGCTGACATGAAGATATGCTAGAGTACCAGACATATGGGTGGGTCATACTGTTTATGTCAGAACATCCATAACACACAAGGCCATGTCTCCATTCAGTCCGAATTCCCTCACGCATTCAAAGCTATGGTTCCCAAATAACTGCAGGCGACGGGATAAAAGAAGTTACGAAAAACCATCCTTTTTGAAGAAAACACCATAATAACCCGAGACGACAGCAGGACAGTGAGCAAGACAAAGGATACTCAGCTGACAGTGAGCATTCACAGAATGAATATAAACCATAAGGAAACAACAGCCTTGAAGTTTCATCCACATATAACATTGACAAAGAAAGATCTACTGGAACCAGAAGATAACCTTGTTGGTGGATAGAAGAAACCGAGTAACTGGTATATATGACTCGGGTTAAATTGTAGTGCCCCAGGAAACGTAGCCCTGATGTTATCTGAGGCAGGATGCATTTTATGCCCGAAGAGGGCAAAGGGAAAAGACAGAGAGCGATGAGCATTGTACTATGATAATAAAAAAGAAGATATAATGTTCTACCTGGCTCTACCTACTTTATTATGTAGTCTGCAGTCATTTTTTGAATGCCTGCAACTTCCCACTGGGTATTAGAGCCCCTTTCCACCAGGGAGATATTTATTTAGTGCTGTCTTAAATGCTTGTATCGTGGCATTGTCTTAATTTTGGTGGATAGGGAGCTCCAGTGGGATGGAGCAAGAATGGTGGAGAACGCAAATTAGAGTCAGCACAGGAGTTGCATGCAATGGGCAGATGAACGAGTGCTTGAGATTGGAGGTTCCAATATGGGGAGTACAGTGAGACAGAGTTATCCAGGTAGGGTGGCATTCTGAATTAGGGTTGTTTTACCACAGCAGAAATAACCGTGACGAAAATGACTGAATGAGAAATGTACGTAATCCAAAATTGCTCGTACATTTCCCATTCGGTCATTCAATGTAAAACAACCCCACATTTAAAGAAACCTTAACCCACCACCGCCCACCCCCCGACCCCTACTTACCTTTCATTCGGTCTTGCTGGTCCCTGCGACACCAGTTCCCTTTCACTTCCATCAGTTCCCTTTCACATCTATCTCTAGATCTTTCTAGATTTAAAAAAAATGTACCAATTGCATTTGTTAAATGCCCAAACTCTGAGGTATCACGGCGTTGTTACAGACATCTTACAATTGGTTCGACAGCATTCAAATACAAACATGTAAAACAATGGTACAGAAGATTACATGGGTTAATACATTGCATGGTCACGATCGCTAAATTACTTATGCTAGAACTAATTTACATTGAGTAGGCATCTATCTAGACCTGAGGAGGGTGACTAGTGTGCATCCGTTGACTAGAATTGGTTGAGTAGCCAGGGTTTTAGTAGTTTTTGAAACAGTGGAAGGACTCTTCCTTTTTAATGTTTAGAGGGAGAACATTCCAAGGTTTAGGTGCCATGACTTGGAAAGTGCTGCTGCACCCTGCTCTGAAGCTTTTGAAGCAAGGGACCACAAGGAGCGAGTTTTTGTTGGATCTGAGCGTTCTATTAGATTATTTTTTGCTTATTGAGTTGTTTAAGTAGTTGGGTGCTTTTCTGGCAATGCTTTTGTTGGTAACACACAGAGATTTGAAGACGATCCTGGCCTTTATGGGAAGCCAATGGGTCTCCCTCCTAATGTTAGAAATATGGTTGGACTTCTTAATTCCTACGGCTGCTCATAATGCTTTGTTTTGCATTAATTTTACTTTCCCTAAGTTGGTGTTGGAGGTCCCAAGTAGGAGCACATTGCAGTAATCCAACTTAGATAGTATTAGTGCTCTAGCTAGAGTAATGCAGTTTGTGGGCCTGAGGTATTTGCCGCTGAGTGCAATTAGTTTGGATGTGTGGGAAGTGGATGCTGATAGAGAGCTTACATGTTTGGTCATGGTTAGATTGGCATCTAAGTAAACTCCTAGAGTTTTTACCTGTTTTGATACTGGGATCAGAGTACCGTCAATGATGATTGATGAATAATCCGAATGGAGAGCGCTGATTTTGGTTTGGGAGCCCATGATGAGTTTTGATTCAAAGAAGTGGTGGTAGAACCCTTCTTTTCAAGGCACAAGCCCTTAGGTGATGGGACTAAAGCTAGCCTGCTTTATGGCTCCAATCCCTGAAATCTAAGTGACCTGTTATCAAGAGTAAACTAGGTTGTAACGATTTAAACTTCATGGTTTAGAGTCTGGAATCAGTGTTCTAGCTGCTTGTTTTAAAATTACAAGTTTATTTAAACAAAGAAAATTGCAACAAAATGACATGTAAATTTAAGCCTGACTCCAAGCCAAACCGCAAACAACTTCCCCCACAGGGACCAGGCACCTCCCTTCTGCTCTCTAGACCAGGAACTCATACCCTTGTGTTGATGAAGAGGGGAGGGGAACTTGGGCTGCTGTGGAAAGAGCACAATGGACTTCCCCCAAGGCAAGGAGATGCTAATTATGAAGGATCGTAAATGGCCTCTGCCAGAAGGAAGGGGGCGGAGATTGCTTCTGAGCTGCAAGAAGGAGAAGGAGGCGGGGACAGCCAGCCTTTTGTTGATTCACAATGGACAAAAAGCATATTTCTAAAAAGACTGATGATTTACTGTGTACAATTGTAAAAAAATATGAACCTAATTTTTGGCTGCACATTTTAAGAGGAGCCAGAACTCTATGGTATGTTCTGGGAAGTAACTGTAGAAATGGTGGTTTTATACCATATGTAATTATGTCAAAAGCATGAAACTTCACACGCTTATGCCCAGATACAATGCGCACAGTTGTACACATTTTTGGACAAACTAGATATCGTGTTTTGGCCCAAAAGGGCAGAATTCTGTCAAAAGCCGACTCACGATTCTACAATGACGGGGCTTGGAAGAGCATTTGCTCCACAAAATATGTTATCTAGATATGTTATTGGTCTAAAGTTTGCAAAATTGTAAATATGTATTATACCAAAAGTAGATTTCATGTTCAAAAGCCAAGGGGAAGATTCTCTGACTCATAAACCCACATAATCATGGTGATACCCTGTTTTCTCCTCCAATCAAGGGAGAGGGGAGATTCTAACCTATTGCCAACCAAGAGGGCGCGCTTAGGATAATCCAGCATACACACCCCTTTAACAAATGCACAAATAGAGAAAGCTGAGGACTTAGAAAGACACACAGATTCACCCACTACCCCGATCCTGATGAAGCACCCTGAAGGAGATCCATCAATATTCCTTGCTCCAGACTCCAGAAACTTTGCAAGCAGAAAGGCCCATTCCATTAGTTGAACAATTTTCAACTAGGCCTTGAATTTCCAGAACTAGAATCCCACCACCAAAGGGGGACATCAAAGAAAACAGCCGGGCTATGCTGTAACTGCTTGCCTGCCAATAATTATCTGCAGAACCAGGGCAGATTAAACCCAATCCTGTGCTGTGCTGTGCCGTGCTGTGCCGATCCTGTCCAGTCCTGTCGTGCGATGACCAGAGCGCCTTGCTTATTGCAGACCCTGTCCAGTCCGGTGTGTCCAGCAGAATTCCTGTCCAGAAATCTTGACTGACCAGAATTCCTGACGGTTCTGTTCAAACACATATAGTGAGTATCCATAGTATAGGACTGTCACTAGCCTATGTACTGTTCATAGTAATCCCTATCTCAAACCCATCCTCTCTTGTATTTAGATCCTGATATTGTTAGAAATATTTTTGAATTGCCTGAACTCTTAATCTTATCCCTACTACCTTCCTTCTGTAATAGTATTGTTAAACATATCTTTGCACTGATATATTTCATCTGAAGAAGGCAAGCTCCTCGGCAGGAAATAACTTGATCCAGAGGCATCCTGGTCTAGTGGCTGTGCTCCCGTGTAGTATTTGCTTCTTTATAGTCTGTCCCTAGTGTAAAGAATTCCTGTTTGTCTTTTGAAAGCTCATCCCTGTTTTCCTATTTTATGCCTATTTGATAAAAACGACCTCCACGAAAACGTCCATAACCTCCTCAATCTTTATGGTAGAAACAGAATTTAAATGTCTGCTTGTAGCTGCTATCCACAGCTTTCCAAATCCTTATAGTTCTCCCGCAATCATGATTACCGCATACAGAAAAGTTTGCCGCAAATTTTCGTTTTTTGGCAAAATCTTAAACGTGTAAAACAGCTTTCAATTGAACCCGACCTCAGTTTTGAGTTTTCACATTGCTTATTAGTGCCATGTCAGTGCTAGTGCTTGTCTGCAACCATATAAAGCGGCTCCCATTAGGATTTAAACAATTTCAGTGAGTTAAGCCATATTTAGTGTTTACCTATTCCATTCCAAGACAACTTTAAACCATTTTGACAGTTTGCCAATCAATTCTGTTTCACTCTTGTGTTTTCTGGGGGGAATTGGGATTGACATTGTATTTGAATTCTGCATTCCTGAAACCTGTTCTCTCTCCTCCTATCTCTCTACATTGCATATTGGGGGGTTGAGGGGTGTGCAGGGGGAAATAAGTAACCACATTGCCATTGAATTTGAACACACACCCACAAAAGTATTATTGCTGTGCTGCATTGTTTTTGGCTCGTTATTACTGCTTGTGATTAAAGAGATTGCTTAGTGGGACATCACCACATTGGTGATTATTGTATAACCATTAAACATAGTGTGATTATATTGTGAATATATATAAATAAATATTTTAACTTTGCAAACCAGCCTGATTCCTGGTTCAGTGTGACCGGGGGGTTCCAAGAGAGGGGCGTGATTTAAGTGGTACATCGTTCAGAATAAAATAACTTTTAGGCACAAAATAAATAAGGATTTCAGTTGTGCATTACACGCTAGGCATTGACTTAGGTGAACTGCCGGATTGAAATCACTTACACTATGAAAGATATTGACCACCACACCATCAACTCAAGTATTGCTTATATCTACAGTTTGGCCTGTCACCAGGACAGTAATTTCACAGTTATGTAGTGTTTGGAACAGGTCTCCATATCTTAAATGCAGCCCTTGCACTGCTTAGACTTTGCTGTCATTGCAGCTACCAAATGGGCACATTTGACCCCTGAATTTGCTCTGACTCACTGTAGAGCAGGCGCTGCAGATCAGGCTATTGATGCAGCAGGACACAAGAGTACACTATGCTTTTGGTATGGAGCTTATGAAAGGGAAATCTGATCAGCAGATCCCCTTTGCTGAAATGGAATTACCTGCATCATTTTATTAATACAAATAAAAAAATACATGGCATCTACACTATTTGCCAGATGGCAATTCCTCACACTTCCAAAGAGTGGAACCTCTCTTAAAATTATATTTACAGTCATGAGTGTAGCACCAAAAGTGGAGGCTCCCCGCATGCCATGCTGGGGGCTCCCCCTAAGCTCAGCAGCAAAGCATGGGCTACGCCACACTCTAGGCAAGCCTAGGCCACTGCACATACACATGTAGAGGTGGAGCCAAGTACCCCCACCCAGAGCTCCTACCCATGTTGCCTATATGCTGGGAGCCAGAGTGTGAGACACATGCAATACCAGTCAAAATACCTATACCAAAGAGAATCCTAAAAGTAAGATTGCCATTGAGGAAGCCATACATGCTTACATGACAATGTGATGGCTATTTGACTGAAATTCCGGAGGAAATGGTAAAAGCAAGTGAGAAAGTAGACTGGTGATGTAATACAGAGCAGAGATGACACGCACCTAAGAAGAGATTGAACAGTATAAGCATTCTATAGAAACAAAGGAGGAGATGCCAAGCATGAGCAACATTTCGGGCTCGGGATGAAGGTGCTCATCCTACAGAAATAATGAAGAAGTTATCAACTCATTTTATAATTGTACAGACTCAGCAATGCACATAGACAAAGTATTCATAAAGGCTAGCTATGTAGAGAATAGATTGTGGCAATGCACCAACGTATATGTATAGGAAACATACAGACTTTGGATGATTCCACAACACACTTTAGCAGAGCTCGATCCAGTGAAAGGAAAGGTTTTTCAGTGCGTCACAACTAGAAATCGGGAAGCTGAACAGTGGAAGTGAAACAAAGAAGGGGTTTGGCAGGCTTAACACCAAGAAGTCAAGGCCACCTTGGACCTGAATGTGTGCACAATTGTTACAGAACGTGTGAAATAACAGTGAGGAGCGAGAAATTTGAAGAAGTCAGAGGTTCATCATTTAATAATATTTTAAATGCAGAAAAGCTCGGAAACATGGTCTGCAGTCACGTGGTTGAATGAGAATAGATACTAAGACAAGCTGTATCGAAACCGAGAAGACAGAGTATGCTATACTCCCTCATATTCTTCAGCACAGAGAACATTTTCAAGGCTGAGTTCAAAGCCTTAATTGACTGGCAGACTGTAAGGGTGATGATAGAATACAGGGCTAATTGGTGGGAAGCTATGGTTATGACCAGCCCACTAGCACCTGGATGATAGCCTGTGTGCTTCTTGCGTAGGTGGAATATTACAGAGGGGTTCAAGGGTGGCAACCAATTACAGAGGGCCTCATAATAGAGAGCCCTATAGTTTTATAACCAATGGGATGTTGTGTATTTGATGAAGTTCATAGGAACCTGCACTAAGGGAGGGCTTAGTTGCCCCACATGATGTTAAAGGCCCAATCACCTTCCCTGACCAATATGTAATGTATACCTAGATGCTCCTTGTAAGCCTATCAACATTCAAAATAGGTTTTTGTAGTTTGCAACATAGGTTATCGTCAATGATGACATGTTTTCATTATAAGGGTCCCTCATTTTCAAGCGGAACCCCCTCTCGATTTCTACAGGAAGATGAGTGGACCGAAGGTTGAAGCGGCTGGTTAAAGGATGAGATGATCCCAAAGGTCAGAAGTTGAACAACGTGAATGGTGAGTAGGCTGAGTGAGCTGGCAAACTGAACAAACTGAATGAGCACTGAGTGAGAAAGAGTGATAACAGGGATAGAGTAACGGAGGGTTGGTTGATTGGGGTATTTTATTTTTTGGGTTAGTACAAGGTGCGTCATAGTGTGAGACAATGAACATCACAGTTTAAGGTATATAGACGAAGAGCGATCTATATAGTAAGCCTAGAGACCTATGCCAAGGACCCCTAGAATGAGCTTGTCCTAAAGTCCAGGTGGGCGTATATAGGCTACGAACGATCATGGCATCATTAAAGAGGACAGCTCATACTTCATCTGAGTCATTTTTAGGGGCAGAAATAGTCACGAGGAGCGTGGACTTAAGTATATATGGGTCGGCCAGTCCGTCAATTTGTCCGTCTGTCTATATGTTACATGAGATATATGTGGTAAAGAAATGGAATATTGAGAAATAAGGATGAAATAGACTTTGGTGGAAAAATTGAGATTTGAAAAAAGTATTATTTATTTATATAGTCGACCAATGGTGTTTAGTGAATAAATAGATTGAAGTAAAAGTGAAACAAGAGGCTTGGAGCTGCGACAATTGGTGCATGCTCATATTGTATTATTTTTCGGGCAAGCATTTATTTTTTGTGAAATAAGATAAAAAAGTGACAGTCGATTGGGACCCAAGTTATGATGGAGGCCATTGCTCCGCTTATACATTTGTACAGACAGCTGCCAAAACAAGCACCAAAACTTAAGCAGTACAGTGCAGAATGGGTTAAGGGTACGGCAGATAAAATGTTAATGCCATGGCCACAAGGGGGATTGCTGTTTAAAGCAGTTTTGCAACATATGACAACATATTTGCATGCAGCATATACTGGAAGAAAGTTAGATAAAAGGTTAGCGACCTTAGAGCTCTGGAAAATGGACCAGGAGGAAAGGGAAGACCCACCTCCTGGATGCTTAATCAGTGCAAAGAGGGGGTTGAAGAGCCTTCTGCTCCCCCTGCCGTGCCTGAAAAAAAAGGCGATTGTACAAAAGATGAAGGATTACATCCTTTAAGAGAGCTTAAAGCAGCAACGGGGTATAGTAACCCGACATATAAATCACCTGCATGTAGCTTCAACGAGAGTCCCAATCCAGAATCCAGAAAGAGATGTGATTCCCAAAGTCCCACGGGACAAGGAAAGAAGTAACCAACCAGGTATGCCTCTAGATATAGAGAGAGAAATAAAAAGATGGAAAAGAGAGAAAGATAAAGCTGACGAGATAGCGCTTGTACAGAACGAATGGATAGAAGCTGACGAGATAGCGCTTGTACAGAACGAATGGATGGGCAGTCAGATATTGCTCAAACTTGATGATAAGAGCATCGAAGAAGTAAGACAAGAGGAAGATTAGGATGAACAGGATAAAAAAGACAGGGAACGAGAGAAACGATTGAAAGAGGATGAGGCCAAAAGAAAGAGTAGACAAAGACGGGAACAACTGTATCAAGATGAACAGTTGAAAAAACAGGAACGAGCAGAACAGCAAAGGAAGTATGATAGCAGGCAAAGAGCAATCGAAGAACGAGACAGGCTAGAAAGGAAGAGAGAGGAAGAGGAGGAACAGAAATTAGGGGATAAAAGAATACAAAGACACAAAGATGATGAAGTGCGTAGAGCAAATGAGAAAAGATAGGTGAAAAGACAAGAAGAACAAAGGGTTAGGGAAGAAGCAAGGAAACAAAGAGAGCTTGATGAGTAAATAAAACTCAAGAGAAGGCAGAGTTCATGCGACATTGATCACATCGAAAAAGAGTTAATGGAACCTAATCCAGAAGTAGCATGCGAGGAAATAGAAGAGTTCTTCCCGACACATGAACCAATGCCAGGTCTGTCTAGAGTATATCTAGAGGATAATTGTTTTGTAAAAAGCATTGGAGAAAAAATCGATAAGGTTTATCATAACATGAGGACCAAAAAAGAATCGAAAGGTAAGGGAAAGAATGATCGATTCGAAGGTGCACAGCCACAAGGCAAAGAGGGAGGTTTGTTTAGACTCGACCATAGAGCTTTGTCTTTGGGCAAGCTGACTCTGAATAGAGATAATTAAGATGGAAGCCATACTAGTTGGGGAGAGGATATGTCAGACGAAGATATAGAACCCTTCCGTGGGAAGGAGGAACTAATGCATATGGTTCTGAAGGGTGTTCTCTAGTAGACAGAGAAGTACGATGGTCAGATCTAGATCTACCTAAACCAAGGACGCCAGAACCACTGGCGCTGATAGATCGACTTAAAGGGGGATCCCATAGTGTGAGGGGTGATTTTCCACCTTATGTGAGCAGATTAAGGTCATTACCGGGAAGAAGACAGTTTGGGACCATTGACCCTGCTCTGCACAGACAGACGAAGGGGGGCGAATGCGATTTTGGGATCTCACAATTCCCATTGTTAGAAAAGGGAGGGGTCAGACCGCAGCATATTCCTTGGCCCCAGATGGATAAGGATATTTTAAGGTGTAAATTCCCGCGTTTGACGTCGGGTGCCGCAAAATGGATCTTTGAATTAGAAAAAATGACAGGAGAGCACGCTGGCTATAGGGGACAATAAGGGTCTTCTAGCAGCTATACTTGGTGAGAGAGCCGATGACATTTGTTCAAGAGCAGGATATGCAGGTGTCACTGCACAGAACACTGCTCTTGATGGAGCACAGTTTAATAATTATAGAGCAGCAGTCTGGAAAGCGCTTTGGGTTCAATAGCCAGACACGTCGGACATGGGAACTATAATGGCAGGTAAGATGCAGGAAGGGGAGGATAATTTGATTTACATTCAGAATTTCCAAGAGCAGTGGAGCTTGGAAAGGCGCGAGCCGTGGGGAAAATCTATACCTGTATTTTATCATATATTATGTCAAGGACTGCCAGACAAAGTGCAGAGACAGCTAAAAAAAACTGGTGGGTATGGAGACAAAACCTTGGCCAGAAATACAGTTGACAATAGCGCATCATTCTCGTTTGTTGCAAGAGAAAAGTCAGAAGAAAGAGGAAGGCAGGAAGCTTATATAGGCTAAATTGGTACACAAAAAGCTATTGAAGTATGCTATAAAAGGGGCATTGTTAATCAATGGAGAAGGGCAGTTTGATCAGGAGGGAATGGATTTATACCACCAAGTAGAGGAAACTTCTGTGGAAGAGAAGGTTTTCAGAACAATCAACGGAACTTCCAGAGTAACCAAGGGGCGTTTCAGCCTATGCAGAATGATAATCAAGGCATGCAGGGAGGGCAAATTATAAGGCTTCCTCCTGTATGTTTGACATGTGGAATGACAGGGCATATAGCGCAAACATGTTGAAGCCAAGGGTACGTACAGAATGGGCAATTCTCAAGGGGGGGGCACTGCTCTTCCGCCTGCATATAGCTCATGAAATAGGGATGGGTTTGCCCAAGATCAAACAATCTATCAAGCAGAAACACCGGGAATGCAACAGGCTTTGCAACCACAGCAAGCACCATTGAATCCTCCACAAGGGCAAATACGGCAAAGCACAATCACAGGACAGTTATTGACTCCTAGCATAGGGGGTGTCACCATCAATGGGGGGAATCCTTTCACGGTGGCAGGGATAAGCATGTACCCACAATAGGGCAGCTCACTGGGTGACTTAATGTGTTCAGTACTATTGGTAACACCAAATCCTCAAGAGGAACCAAGGGTTGGCATCACGATAGGAGGCAAATCCTTTTCTTTTTTAGTAGACAAGGTGGCAACTCCCTCATGTATACGAGAGGGAACATTTTTACTGTCAGGTAATGCCATGAATGCTCAAGGTTTCACAGGAGCTACAAGTAGAGTTCCTTTTACTGAAGAATTGCCAGTCTCTATAGGAGAGTGTGATATGTTTGTTCCCTTGTTGTATTCAAAACAGACATCAGTTAATATACTGGGTTGAGATTTAATGACAAAGTTGAATATGATGATTCTTTTACCAATGAAGGTATAGTGTGTTCAACAACAAGAACACATTTTTTAAATGTGAGCAAATTCATCATGGCATTTATCGGACAAATAGCCATACTAGGAGTACCATTAAAACCAGACGTGGGGTATGCATTTTGTTAACATGGCTGCCTGGTTTAGTAGGTAAAATTATGAGAATACCTGATGAGTTTCTCTTTAGACCAGAGATTCCCATGGACGAAGAGGGGGGACAGATTGTTCCCTTGGAGTTGCAAGCATCACTTGTACGAGGGATTTTGGCTATGCTCATAGGATTTGATGATAAAGGTAGATCATGGATCATAGTAATTGCTACTGGAGAAGGTTACAGACTAACTGACGTCACCAATGAGGACATGTTTAAAGATGACCCATCTGATGATGAAGTAGTGTTCGAGATGAGCATTACATATTGGGTTAGGTCAGAAAGATGCGAGGTCCCGCAGAGAATGATGATAGCGAGACAGCGTCCTGCATGCTTTGATGAAGACATGGCGAAAGTGCAAGCTTCTTTATGGACTATGGGCCCTTATGACATAGGCCTATTAAAGGGGGTTGGAGAAGTCAAGATTAAACTGAAGACAGGAGCAATTTTACCTTGAGTACGACAGTATCTCGAGATGCAGAGGCAGATGATGATATTATTAAGACAATAAACACCATGATGGATCAAGGCATTTTAGTGACCTCAGATTCACCATGCATTAAGGCTGTGTATCCTATCAAAAAATCAAAGGAGGGGTTGTGGTGTTTAATTCAGGACATGCGACCGATTAACCAGATTGTAGAGTCCGAGTTTCCTCTAGTTCTTAATCCAGCAACGATCTTATGTAGCATCCCTGTTGAGGCGTGATATTTTACTGTGATTGATTTGAAAAATGCATTTTTCTCAATCCCGTTGCATAAAGATTCTCAAGATCTGACGTCATTTACATTCAGACACACTAAGTTAAAAAGCACAAGATTACCCCAGGGGTGATGTGAGTATCCATCGATTTTAAATAGGATCCTGCAGATGGACTTAAGCAATATTGATTTGCTTAAGCCTCTTTTCCTTTGAAGATGGGGAGCAGGTGCAGGTAGATCTAGGTCACCTGGCCTAAGCACCACCCACCTTATTAGCCCTGCCTCTTCCTTCCTGCTCTTAACTCTTAGATCAAGGGTGTCTCTCGCCCGGGCATCTGAAGCAAAGTGAAGACAAAGAAAAGCGCAATTCCTTTTTTTGGGCCTGTTCGGAGCAGGAGAATCCAGGGCCCGAACCCCTGCTCAGACAGCAGGTAAGCATGCACCAACATGTGTTTATGCCCTCTGTCCCTACAGGCCATCCCCACCCCCTCCTAACCCCCTCTGCTGTTCCCTTGTGCCCCCCACCCTTCTCGCACATTGGTGTTGCCTGTTTTGCTTGATACTTCTACCCTGCTCCCCCCCTTCCAGCCTACTTCTGCAGGAGTCTGTCCTGATACATTCTGGTTTCACCACCACCGTCTTGTGGTCATTGCTGGATTTAACTTTTATGGACTTCATTGTTTCACGGTGTGCCACCCTTTCTCAACTCTCATGCTGGGCTTCCTTTGCATCTTGTACTCATGGTGGCCCTGAATCATGCTGTTACCATCTGCATCTTTTATCCTGGCTTGCAACATTATGTGTTACTACTGACTTCTGAAATTGTATTCACTCTCCCCTCTTGCTTCTCCACTCTTTTTGACTGCTTACTCTCTGTTCTCTCCTCCTCTCCCTTTCTCCCTTTCCTATCTCCTCCCCTTACTTTCTTCTATACACTTACTCTATCATAATTGTCCCTGGACCTAGTATGATAGCAACCTCGTCTGTCTCCTCCCCCTCCCCTTACTTGTTATTTCCCTCCCCCCAGCACTATCTGAAATGTCGTCAGGCCTAGTACGATAGTCGCTTGTTTTGTTCCTCCCCTCCCTTTCTGCACCCCTCTCCCTCACCTTTTGTTTTCTCCGGGTCTACCAGAAATGTCATCAGGTCTAGTATGGTAGTTGCCTGTCTGTCTCCATTTCCTTCCCACTCTCCTGCTCCCTTCCTTATCTTTGTCATAGCTCTTGCACTATCTGAAATGGCGTCAGGCCGAGTACGATAGATAATTTCACATCCTTACTGTTCATGACCTGTAAGAATGTCATTGTATTTTCCCCTGTTCCCTCCCTTGCCTTGAAGCGCTTTGAAACACATTGTGTGTAGGCGCTATATAAATAAACTATCATATCATATCAAGTTGTGTGCTGCAATACGTAGATGATATTTTGATCTGCAGCACATCAGAAGAAGAGTGCAGACTTGACTCTGTTCAGCTAATGATTATTTTAGGAGAGGAAAGATATAAGGTGGCTAAAGAAAAATTGCAGTATTTCCAAGAAGAAGTATTATAGACCAGTTAATTTTGCATGAAGGGAAGAAAGTTACATCTGAAAGGGCTAAGGCCATTTTGAAAACGGCAAAACCACATACGATAAAACACATGGAGCAATTTTTGGGACTATGTAATTATGTGAGAGCATGGGTATTTGATTATAGCTCTTACACAAGGCCATTGTTGCAGGCCCTGAAAAAGGCTCAAGTAAGTCAGGAAAAGATAGTATGGACTGAGGAAATGGAGGAAGGGTTTGACGAGTTGAAAAAGGCAATTTGCACAGCTCCAGTTCCGGGGATTCCTAATTATTCTGGGGAATTATTTTTATTTTCGCACTCAAATGGAACAGTCATGACGGCAGTACTCAGGCAGAGAACTACGTTGGGGTACATGCCCTTAGCATACTACAGCGTTATTTTAGACCCAGTAATGAGGGGTCACTTCCCCTGCGAACAATCTTTGCCAGCCGCCACCTTCGCTATTGAGAAGTCTGCCAGCATAGTGATGGGGTGTTCCATGACGTTATTTGTTGAGCATGCACTATTTGTGGTTTTGGAGAAATCTAAAGGTACACTGACATCTCAAAGAGCTTCTGCTTATGTGGTGGTTATATTGAATCCGACAATCAAAATAGTTAGATGTAAGACTGTGAATCCAGCCACGTTTGTAGTTGAACCACTGGCATAAGACGATCATGTACATGATTGCTCGACGTATGAGGAATTCTATGGCGAGATCCCGGGGGTGAAGGAAAAAACTCGAGCAGCTGGGGAAATTCTCTTTATTGATTGGTTTTTGAAAATTGATCAAACTGATGGGCAAGGATATTCAGGTGCCGCTGTGGTAAGGCACATGGCTAATGGGGAATTTGAAGTAATGACAAGTGCATGACTACCGTCCCACTTTTCAGCACAGGCTGCAGAATTGGTGGCACTGATTGTCGGGTTTCAGAATCGCACAGACCAGGAAGTAACAGTGTACAGTGACTCTGCTTATGTTACGTCGACAGTACACTCAGGGCTAGCATACTGGAAAAGGAGGGGCTACCTCCGAGCGGACGGCAGTCCAGTACAACACACCACCTTATTGGACAGACTTATTAAAGCACTACAGCTTCCAGTAGCCATTGTGATCATTAAATGCTCAGCGCACACTAAAAGAGCAGACTTTATCTCATTCGGAAATCGAGCCGCAGACGAAGAAGCAAAACAAATTGCATATTCAAAAGATATAATGAGCTTTGATATGCCTGATGTGAATCAGAGAATGGTGATGATGATGATAATAAATGAAAACTTCAATAACTTGTCGAGGACACAACCAATGGAAGTCCAGGATGAAGCACCATAGGATGAGAAAGATCTATGGATACGGAGGTGGGTTCTTTATCCCCTTCCAAGGCATTGTGGTGACAGTAAATACTGGTAAACTGCATGTAGCCTTATTAAGGGTGGCGTTGGAACAGCTACACTACCCTGTGCATGTCACTACAGAAAGCCTCGCAGCAACTAATGCGGAAGACTGGTTCATACCCAATTTGTTGGAACACGTTGCATTTTATGTAGTAAATTCCATCATATGTCAAATGTTTACTGCTGGGCACATGCTGCAAACAGTCAGAGGTGTTATCCCTTGACCGAATGGTCCATTTCAGCATTTACATATTGACTATCTTGATATGCTGCAGGTCTGTAATGGCTATAGATATATGATAGTGGTGGTGTGCCCCATTTCTAGGTCTTTCGAAGCTGGTCTATGCACACATCCAGACGCCACTTGCACTTCAAAGTTCCTAGTTAGAGAAGTATTTCCTAGATGGGGAGTATGTGAGATATTGAGATCAGATAATGGCCCACATTTTGTGAATGAAGTGTTCGAGCAAATTAGCGTATTGCTCAGTTTAAAGCATACATTTTCCTCAGTTTATCACCCACAGGCAAATGGAATCTGTGAGAGGCTCAACGGTCTGCTTAAAGAGAGAATCGCCAAGCCAAAGTTGACATTGAAAAAAGGATGGCTGCATTGCATGCCTCTTGCATTATATGCATTGAGGAATCAATCAGGCTTTGACCATCATCTTACGCCCCCTGAACTAGTAACGGGGAGGCGAATGAGAACACCTCTCACTCCTCCATCAAGGACTAGAAGTGATGCCCAGACAACAGCAGAATTGTTAGGAAATGAGCTGCATGCCTACTTAACATGTATGACTACAAGTATCTCTGTCATTTCGGAACCAAGTCAAGCGGACGGGGTGTCGGTCTCAGAACACAGATGAAGACCATATATCAACCGGATCAAGTGAACTTTTATTGCTAAGATTGTTTACCAGTAACCAGATTCTGATTAGAAACTCTGTCCGCAAATGGCATCAACCTAGGTTCAACGGTCCTTTTATCGTGGAGGACGCCACTCCATCAGCAGTGAAGGTGCAAGGAAGACACGCTAGGATATTCCTTGGAGACGTGAAGATCTACAACAGCGACACCACCACACACCACCCCATTCAGAAGCAAGTCAAGGAGAAGTAGTTCAGCATGTAGAGACTAGATCGATGACGAGGAAGAAGGATGCAGAGACTGTCTAGTAGACAGATAAAGAGTTCATTGGACTGTGGTTCATTCCAGAAACTCTTTGTAGCTACTAAGCAAGGAATAAATAAGCTATTTTTCTTGAGCCACAGGAGTTTGCTAAACATTGGACTGAGACATATAGTCTTGAAAAAATAAAAGCCAGACCTAGAGTTTATCTTTGATAATTGGAAAAGGGAGCAGTGCCCCAACTCCTTTCTCACAGAGTTTCGCTTTGGAGGTGCTCATGGTGGTGTCTAATGGCAACCTTCATCAGATCATTCTTGCGGTTTTCCTCTTCATTCTTCGTGCATATCCATCATTGGTTGGGAGAACTACTGATGTTCACTTGTTTTTGCAAGATCCTAAAAATAGTCCAGTTGTAAGGAGGATGCTCACAGCTATAATTGAGCAAATCGTCCAGCTACCTCAGTACTGTATGGAAAATACAAATTCCTGTGTCTGATGAAGACACTCATAAACTAGTTGGAATGGTCTTTTTATTTCTTGATTGAAGAGTGCCTGCACCTTGTTGGATGACAAACTGACACTCATGCGTTCCTGAGGGATCCTAGGAATCAATCAGCAACTAATCAATTACTGCATGATATAATTGAGTAAGTTTGTCTACTGTCCTCAACAACACAGTGAGCATCCTGATGGTACTGACGTGTGATGATATTCACAATCTACAGACTTTGATCTTTTGCTATTTGCTGGAAGTTCATCTTCATTTTGTTTGGCGACAGGACAATGCCTTTGTCTTTATCCGGAATCCAGTTGATCGTCCTGCAATCAGCCAGCAGCTTGTGGAAAAGATTCAAAAGTTGGCAGAATATTGTATGAGATTGCCGGATTAAAGTTTGGTTTTTCCTTCCTTAAAAGTAATCATAAGCATCATGGGCAAAATTGATAGCAATAACAATGTGGCAACCAACGAGCGACTACCACAACATGCAAGAGGCTATTGTTGCATACGTTGGACCTATTGGTATATAATATATACATGTATTACATGTATTATGTTCATTATCATTCTACTTTCTCTTACAGTACACACTATGCAGCAGGAGGGTACAGATGTGGAAAGTGTAAGACCATGGAGGACTTGTGTGATTGTTCCTACTCCAGGGGTGAATATGAAGGCACCTAGACTTGTGATAGATAGGTCTAAGCCTCCTTTTGGGGGGAGGTCAGCATTACAAATTATTCATGATTCTTGGTTACCTTCGTATTATGCCAATAGGAAGAGACCTTATGCGACTGATATTACACTAGTAGCACATGTAAAGGCACCAATTTCACTGACAAATATCTCTGATTCCCCCAGTAAGAAGGAACTATGCAGACATACTTCAAGAGATGATTATAAAAGCTCATGAGGCAAGAAGGAGACCTAAGAGAAGTACAAGGGAAGATGATCACGACTTGAATGATTATCTAGATGGCACAGCACATTTGGGAAACACGTTTTAGTTTAGTTTAGTTTAGTTTAATTTTTTATTTGTAAAGCCTTCCGAGCCCTTGGGCATCTGGGCGCTAGTCTTACAAGTTACACAGGATACATGACAAAATACAGAATAACAAATGCAGATTAAAGTTACATATGTACATCAAATATTAGAATGGTAAAGATTATATATATATACACATCAGAGAGGTACAGCATAGAATTACATATGTAAAACAAATAGAATGATATAATGATACAGATTATATATATATATACACATCGTGAGCGTATCCCTTCTTCTGTACATGTTTAGTTGAGGTTAAATAGCCTAATTAGTGTCTTGTTTGTGGAGCCAAGCTTTGACCTGATTCCTGAACAAAGGGTAAGATGGTTCTTCTCTTAGAGAAGGCAGGATGGCGTACAAGATCTTGGCAGCGAGGACAGGGAAGCTAACCCCACCAGCTCGTTGAAGTTTGAAATGCCGGATGTTGACGCAGTTCTTCTGGGCTGTTCTTGTGGGCTGTATTGCAGAGTGACGTGAGATGGTGTTGGACAAGTAAATGGGAGCCTGGTTAGATAGACACTTGTGGGTGATGGACAGTAATTTGAGTGTAATCCTTTGCTTAATGTTAAGCCAATTTAGTGAATGTCTGATGTCTGAGATGTGTTGATTCCTTGGTATGTTCAAGGCTGCTCTGATAGCGTTATTTTGCATAACTTGCATTTTGTTGAGGTTCTGTTGAGAAGTGCCAAGATAGAGTGCATTGCAATAGTCAAGCTTAAATAAGACTAAAGCTCTTGCTATTGTGATGCAATTGGCTGTAGTCAAATATGATCGGTAAGCTGTGATAAGCTTACAAGTGTAAGCTGTAGCAGAAGCCATAGCATTCGTTTTTCTGCATAAGGTTAGTGCCGAGTCAGTGTAGATTCCTAATGTTTTTACAACATTAGCTACTTTAATTATGTTGCCATCAATATTGAAAAAGGTGAATAATGTGTCCAATTTACACAGCCTGCCTGTCGAGCCCAAAAGCAGCAGCTCTGTTTTATCATTGTTAAGAGAGAGCCCATGCTGCACCATCCACATTTGTATAATAAAATAAATGTTGTTGAGAGTCTTACTGTCTGCAATGTGGTCACCAGTGATGGGGATGAGTATCTGTGTGTCATCCGCATAGTTAGTGTAGAAGACACCCAGATAGTCAAGATCATCAAAAAGTGGCTTAGTGAACACATTGTAGAGGGTGGGAGACACGCAAGACCCCTGAGGAACCCCACATGTAACTGGGCTGGGTGTGGCCGAGACCGATGGCGCGAAGACCCTCATGGATCTGAGAAGTGTGCAACAGAAGAAAGGTGTTTACATAAGATTTTGTAATTCACCAAATCAAATGCCGCTGATAAATCAAGTAGAAGGAGCATGGCAAGTTTACCCTTATCTTTCAATGTCTGGATTTGTGTCTTGAGGTCAATAAGCTCGGTCTCTGTCCTGTGTCTGGGTCTGAATCCAGATTGTCTTAAGCCTAGTAGGTTGTTCGTTTCAAGTTGTTGTTGTATCTGCAGATAGGCAGCGCGGTCAAGTATTTTTAATAAGAAAGGAACCATCGTGATGGGTCTGTAATTTGCACGGTTATTGGAGTCTACGGAGGGATTTTTTAAGAGCGGGAGTACCCAATCGTCTTTCAAATTCTTAGGTACTATGTTGGATTTAAATGTGGCGTTGATGACTGATGTGATGAATGGGGACAATTCCTTCATGGCCTCCTTAATCAGTGGGGCAGGGCATGTGTCTCCCTGGCAGTTAAACAGTTTGAGTTTCAAAATAATAGTCTCAACCTTTTTGATGGATAGGGGTGTGAAATTAAATTGGGGCTGTGTTAGCCTAGACATGGGCGGTAAGTCCTGAGTAGGATCAACATTGGTGATAAGTTATTTCTTGGTTTCTATTTTGTTTTGGAGCATGATGATTTTGGGGGTCATTACGACCCTGGAGGTAGCCATGCCGCTATTTGCTGCATGGCTACCCCCATTCCGGGTACCGGGTCTGGGTTCCCTGAATGGGGAATTACTGGGCCATTCTGACGTTGGAGGGCCCAGTAGTTCCCCATTCAGGAAAGCCGACCCCTGTACATCCCCATTCCAATTTGAGCCCCCATAGGGCTCAATGGGGAGCATGCTAACAACTTGCCCGTTAATGATGGGCCCATTGTTAGCATGCTGGGCCGCTCGCGGGACCCGCTAAGGACGCCTGGTTTTACCAGGCGTCCTTACCAGGTCCCGTGTGCGGACCTCGTAATGAGGCGGTAGGGGTTTAACATGGCCGGCAGCTCAACCGGCCCCGTTAAACCCCTACCGCCAGGGTCGTAATGACCCCCTTTGTCCAGGAGAGCATTAGTGCACCACTGGGTATCTCTAGTGCAAGTATCTGGAAGTGTGGCCAGTGATTGCAACTTTTTAAAGATGTTAAAAAGTTCCTTAGTACTGGACTTAGCTTTGGTGATGTGGTCGTTATAGTTATCCTTCTTTGCTTGGATAATGGCTACCTTGTAATTGAAGGAGGCTGCTGTGAAGTTGTCCTTATTAGCTAGGGATGGGGTGTTCTTACATATAACTTCAGACGTTCTTTTCAATTTCCTGAGGGATTTAAGATGTGGAGTGTACCATTTGTTAAGGTGGGCATTAGGTTTAGGTTTGCGTAATTTGAGGGGTGCTAAGGTGTTAATGGCCTTGAGGATGTTGTTATTGTATAGGTTGACTAACACTGTAGGGTATGAGAGAGTCTTGGATGGATTGATGATTGGTTGAAGTAGAGGTAGTAGTTTCTCTATGGTCAGGTTACGTTTGTTTCTAATCATCATAGCTGGTGCTAGGTTATGTGCAGTAGGTGGCAATGATTCTTTAATGGTAAACAAGATGAGATGGTGGTTGGTCCATACGCAAGGGGTGTTAGAGTGGATGTCGATGTTGCAGTTTAAATCACCTAGCCAATCTAGGATTCTGCCCTTATTGTGCATAGGTTCGGTTATGCGGTGTGTGAACCCTAGTTCGGTAATTGTATCCTTGAGGGCACCAGCTTTGGTGTCTTTGGAATCTTGGAAGCCTAAGTTGAAATCTCCCAAGATAATGACTTGGGAGTTTTTTTTTAGTGTTGGTAGATAACAGATGCGAGATATCATTTTTGAATGTGGTAGTCTGACCTGGGGGCGGTAAATGAGGTGGATGGTAATGGTGGATGTAGGTGAAGTGGGTAGTTTGACAGATAGTAGTTCAGCTGAGGACATAGGTAACTTGCTAATGTTTCTTAAACCTAGTGAAGATTTATAGATGAATGCAGTACACCCTCCTTCTGAAGTGTTGCCATCTCTATCGGAACGGATGATGGAGTAATTGTCCAGTATAGCCAGGTCATGAGAGGGACCTGAGGCTGTATGAAGCCAGGTCTCAGTGATGGCAATAAAGTCCAGGTCATGCAGTGTTATAAAGTCGGCAATGTCTAGTGCATGTGCAAACAAAGATCTGGCATTGATAAGGCCAGCTTTGATGCGTGGTGTGGTGTTGTTCCATTTGCCCGTAGGTAACCCATGGTTGTGTCCAGATACTGTTGGTGACTTAGCAGGGACAGCTGATCTGTTTACAGGTGTATTGTTTTTGGTTATGAAGGCAGGGCGTTGATGTGATAGCCTAGAGCTGAGCTTTGGTTTCTAGATAGTGTAGGGCAAGGTGTAGTGGACAATGTAGATGTATGGCAACAAAGTGTCTGTTCATTTGTGTTATAGGGAGCGGATATAACGTGTGGTAATGATGAAGTGTTATGTGTGAGTACCTTGGTCATGTACTGGGTTTTGGGTGATATGCATATACCTGTATGTGTGGTTCTTAGTGGATGGATGGGTTCAGTGTACAGGCATGGTGGTATGAATCTTGTTGGGGGTATGAGGGCAGATGGTGGGAGGCTAGTTGTCATGGACAAGCGGGTGGAAGGCACACAAGAGTTGGTGAGGTTATCCATAGGTAGCAATAGGAGGCTAACTATCATTAGTACTAGCAATGACAGATTTGCGCATATGACACAGTTTATAGAGGTAGGTCGCAGTTTGTGGGGTCGCTGCATGACTAAGATCTGTTCAAATTAAATCAGGTAGCTGGGTAAACACCTTCCAATACTGTATACATTTGGCAAGTAGGTGGAAGGTCTTTAAAAAGAGTTATAAGTATACAATCACGTAGTCATTATACCAGTTAAGTACATTATACAAGCCAAAGATCAGTTTAGTTTAAAACACAAGAATACATCCTGAAGTAGTAAGGCCTAGAGTACACAGCTAAAACCTAAGTAGTTTGGCATAGAATGAAGGATTCAACTTGGATTAGTTTGCCAATATTATGTGCCTATAGATGCTCTGGTTGGGATGTAGAGCATATCTATCCCCATATCAAAAGCAACATGTAAACATATAGTGAAGCAGATTTAGATGCATAAGAGGGACATCATTAGAGAATAAATGTAATATTGACAAAGCAAAGGCTAGGTATACAGTTATACGTTGCAGTTATGGCATTTTATGGCAATATACAATGAAAATGGACACATGATAGGAAGTTGATAAACTACAGTAGTGTTAGTATATTTGAGGCTGGATGTGGATATAAATAGCTGTCAATTGTGAACGCGGGCATATGCAAGTCTCATGGCAGTAGTGGAAATCCGGATCGCTGCTACAGAGACAAACGTTGGTAAAGCATCGAGGATGTGCTAGCAGACAGATTCTGGATATGCACGATAACAAAGTTAGAATAGGTCAAGTTAAGATGATATAATATCAGTCGGGCAAAAATAGAAACTGTCCATTTCGGTGGCCATGTTGATACAATAGTGTTATCGGTTTGCGGTGACTGGGACTATAATTTGATGTACGGAGTTGCCAGACCGCAAAAGCGTGGGCAGTGAGGCAGGTAGACTTGCAGGGAGGATTCAGGCCTGGATGCAATACATCAAGATTAATCAAGTTTGCAATGATTTACCATAGTAGCGATGGTGCAGTGTATTTTACCAATGTTTTTCTGTTTTGCACTCAAGCAGTCGCACAGATGCGGCAGAGTGGAGCTGGCAGTGGCAGGATCGGAATTGGATGGGTGACTTGGTGGATGGCAGGGCTGGCCCCTGGGCTCTGTAGCGGCCTGGACAGGCCCAGACAGAGCTAGTCTTTGGTGGGGCCTTAGGTGGAGGGCCGGCTACTGCCTGCCGGCCCTCCCAAATGGCTCAAATAAAGGTAGATAGCCAATTGGGATGAGCTGGTTTTGGAGTTGAGTGTTGCTTAGCAACCTGCTGAACTTACTCCGTTGGCCATTTTGAAGAGGTCGATTCTCGTTTGAGACGGCATCAAGTACACGGGGGCAGCTGCAAATACTGTGAGGCTATTCAAGTAAAGCCCTGGTTTCTACATCAAATGAAATGGGGCAAATTATGCTGCAAATATCAAGTCGAGCGCTGCTGCTGTATCAGCTTCTGCTCACCCGCATTTATTGCTGGCAGTGATACAGCGTCTTTGCTGTTCCTAGATCGGCGACGTTGGAAGGGAAGGGATGGGCTCCTGCCCTCTTGGGTCGATGGGTCTAATGGTACCAACACATGAAAGCGGTAGGAAGAAGAACCTCAGAGGAGGAATGCTATGTGTGTGTGCACTCCTGTTTTATAGTATGGGGAAGTCTAAGATATTCATAGCTATTGAAATAGATGTTCCAACAGCACAATGCCTATTTCACATTGCACTCTGCCAAACAAGAGGTCAATTTATGGGCCAAACAGCTATCTAGCATTCTAGCATGGGCAACTGAATGGACAGATCCAGATGAAGATGATTATGTTCAAGACACAAAGACAAGAGCCGATACAAAAAATCACGTGATAAGATGCGAACAGCCTGGAGTGAAAGGGGCTGGAATCAGTTGGGAAGTAAACAGAAGATTTGAGAGTCCAGGAAAATCAACAGGAGACATTTGAAGATGGAAAAACAGAGGTCAAATGCAGATTTGAGCATCAGTGCTTTCTCAAGATGGATGGGAAGAAGGAATGGTCCTCTGCAGAGCGTGGGTAGTGATGGGATGCTACAAGCCAACTATTGACATTGTGGAGAAGGGATGCAAACCGTAACTTGATAAACTACTGACATGGGTCAAAGACAAGGGAGGACCCTTTGCAGATAGTGCCTCTGGAAAGTTCAAAGTTGTGTTTCAGAAATAATGGCACAAAAAAACCTGGAGAAAACCAGAACTGTGGTTGAATCTTGACGTACCAGGAATGAGCATTGGAACAGCAGTGATGATGGATCACGACTGGGCTTGTGGATCCAGAGGTTATATGAAGCTACCCAAGGATTGGGGAGGACTATGTTCTATAGTGAATGTTCATGCTCCAGCATTGGTGATTCCTAAAGGTGATTTGGATATTGATGAATTTCCCAAAGCAGATGCTCACCTGAGGAAGAAGAGATCTGCTGAGCTCCTGAATCGAACAAAGAGAGAGAACTATTTCTCAGCCAAATCAATAGAAGCCTTTGATTTTATCCCAAATGAGCACAGTTTGTTAAGTAAAGACTTCATCAATATCCACGATAATCTTCATGCCCAGGATCCAGACAGATGCAAATACTAAGTGGTTACAAATAACCAGATGGGAACTGTTGCAGACAATCAACACTACCATAAAGGGATTCAATGCTATCAAGGAAGAGCTGAGAGCCATACGAATGATGACTTTTCAGAATAGGTATGTATTGGACATGATCACAGCTATGGATGGAGGTGTTTGTGCCAAAATTGGAGAATCATGTTGCACATTTATACCTTCTCATGACAACGAGAATGGCACCATAACGGAGGCCATATCGATGCTGACGAAGTTAACCAGCCAGATGAAGTGGAAGACATTGCTGATGACAGCTGGTTTGGATCATTCTTTACGTGGGTTCCACAATGGATGGCAGACATATTCAAGTTCCTTGGAGCCCTGATATTATTGTTATTGGTTGGATTCTGTGTGATCATGATAATAATCTCAGAATGCTAGAAGACTGCAAAGAAAGCTATGGGAATGAAGATCATGACTGATGTCGAATCAGGATGGAAGACTAAAGAGCTGACAGATGAAGAAATTTGAGATTACGTGAAGGCCAGCATTCATGCACCTAAGGGAACAAAGTTCCTGTACCTGAAGAACTACAAAAAGTATGTGGGGAAGTGGATTTACTGTAGTCCAAGTGGACAATGCATGCTCATGTCCTGGAATAAAGATGAGCATATGAAAGCAGCAGGATGCCTGAAAGGAGTCATAAAGATATGGGTCCCAAAGAAACATTTCTTCAGATGAGGATGTCTTGACGTAAAGACTGATGAGAGAGTGGTCGTTGATCGCCCCGGGGGGGGAATCGTAGATGTGGAGTCAACTACCCCCACCAAAAGCTCCTCCCCCATGTTGCCTATATGTTGGGAGCCAGAGTGTGAGACATGTGCAATACCAGTGAGAATACCTATACCAAAGAGAATCCTTGAAGTAATATTCCCATTGAGGAATCCATACATGCATACAAAACCAATATGATGGCCATTTGAATGAAATCCCAGAGGAAGTGGGAAAAGCAAGCAAGAAAGTGGACTGATGACATCATACAGATCAGATATGACACACACATAAGAAGAGATTGAAGAGTATAAGCATTCTATAGAAACAAAGGAGGAGATGCCAAGCATGAGCAACATTTTGTGCTCAGTATGAAGATGCTCATCCTACAGAAATAATGAAGAAGTTATCAAGTCATTTTATAACTGTACAGATGCAGCAACGCAAGTAGACATGGTATTCGTAAAGGCTAGCTATGTAGTGAATAGACTGTGGTGATGGGCCAACGTATATGTATAGGAAACATATGGACTTTGGATGATTCCACAATGCATATTAGCAGAGCTAGATCCAGTGAAAGGAAAGGGTTTTCAGTGTGTTGCAGTTAGAAATTGGGAAGCTGAACCATGGAAGTGAATCAAAGAAGGGGTTTGGCTGGCTCAACACCAAGAAGTCAAGGCCACCTTGAACCTGAATGCGTGCACAATGGTTACAGAACGTGTGAAAGAACAGAACTCCTGTCTTAAGTGAGGAGCAAGAACATTGAAGACATCAGAGGTACATCATTTAATAGTATTTTAAATGCAGAAAGACTCGAAAACATGGTCTGCAGTCACGTGGTTGAATGAGAATAGATACTAAGACAAGCTGTATCGAAACCGAGAAGACAGAGTATGCTATACTCCCTCATATTCTTCAGCACAGAGAACATTTTCAAGGCTGAGTTCAAAGCCTTAATTGACTGGCAGACTGTAAGGGTGATGATAGATGACAGGGCTAATTAGTGGGAAGCTATGGTTATTGACATCCCACTAGCACCTGGATGATAGCCTGCATTCTGCTTGCATAGATGGAATATTACAGAGGGGTACAAGGATGCCAACCAATTATAGAGGGCCACGTAGTAGAGAGCCCTATAGTTTGTATAACCAATCGGATGTTGTGTATTTGATGACGTTCATAGAAACCTGCACTAAGGGAGGGCTGGGTTGCCCCACCTGATGTTAGAGGCCCAATCACCTTCCCTGACCAGTATGGAATATATACCTAGATGTTCCTTGTAAGCCTATCACCATTCCAAATAGCTTTTTGTAGTTTGAAACATAGATAGATGTCAATGATGATGAGTTCTCATTATAAGAGTTGGGTTTTTTATGTGTTGCATTGAGTGTGAAGATCGAGTGAATGCGTTGATGTTCGTTGTGACTCCCTGTTTTAGATAATTGATATTAAAAAAGTTGCTCTCTGCCAACTTCCTGAGTCACTTTGATTATTGATGGTTGAGTATATTCTGCATCTCCATCCATGCTATCTCGTCTTAAAGGGCTGGGTCGGATACCCCAGTTCACACAATAAGCAAGGTATTCATGCTGCTGCAAGGGAATGTTGGGCACTGCACTAGGTGAAATCTTTCAACTAGCGCAGACACAATGAGACTGTGTCTGGCTTCAGGCAACGAAGTGTACCAGCCACCTTGTGCGTGAGCAGTAATATAGCCCACAGTAGTGAAACCATAAAAAAACATGTTCATACTTGCTCTGGAATTGTATGCTAGTATCCCCATGTATGAACATTCTGTTGTTGGTTTTGCCCATAATGCCAGTAAACATCTCCTGCCACAGGAAGATAACCTGATAATGATGACTGTGCAGATGTTTTTCCAACTTCTGCACCACCATGTAAGAATACTCTTCAAGTTGACTTTGCCCTCAACGCCAGTAAAACATGCAATGCTATAGTAAGGAAACATTTCCATGTTTGGTTGCACAATCCCTCCACCCACCATGTAAGAACACACATCAATGAGGTCTTGCCCCTTATGTGTGTATAAAATGTCATACCTCAGAAAACATCCAGTCTGCATGCCCCCTTGTGCTATGAACCCCAACCCAAACAACCCCCCAACTAATAACGTTAATCAAATTGACTTTACCCAAAAATGCCAGTAAAACATGTAGGGAAGCGTCATGTTCCAATGCCCCTTTCCTGGGTCCAAATTTGCACACACACATTCATACCCATTCACCCACCAGTAACTCACCCAGTGGCGGCTGGCACATTTTTTAAATGAGTGGGCATGAACATTTCCCACAAATATGACAGAGTGACCGAGCAAAACAAGGGAGCCCAAGCCATCCAAACAGTTTTTGGGGGTGTTCCAGGTTCCATATATACTCCTGTAGTCCCATAGGGTTATTTGCCTTAAGCATCTACAAGCTTGCTCTGGATCTCTTGTTGCCTTGCATTTCTGCATTACTGCATTTGGCTAATGAGAAAAAAAAACGGGTTTGACAGTATGTATATGTTTCCTTCCTCTAACTATAGAACTATGTAAGCATGTTCTTCATGTATGCGAATGTGTGCTCATGTAATGCGGTGCAGGGCTGCGAGTGTGCTTCATGACTAACGCTGCTATGTCGTGGTGTCACTAATGATGTCAGCATCGTGGCTTCTTGGTGCTTAAACGAGACTGTCCATCAGGGTATTCCCATCCATAATCTCTGTGGTCTCTCCTATCCCTGTAAGAATATGCCCTGGATTGGGTTTGTACAGTTGATTGAGGGGATACCTTTCCATATACGTGTCAGCAAACGGTGCACTTGGGATTCGTCCGAAATAAGATGGATGACTTCGAGCGTTCCTGGCTCTTCATCCTGTCATGTTCCTGGGGGTGAAGATGGGCATTCCTGGTACCCTCTCTTCAAGCACAAAGGATAAGGTATATAAAATCAGCAAAATAAATGCACCACTAATGTGGACATCAGCCGCAGGCACGGCTCTCCATCCACGCACTCTAGAATGCAGCTATGGCTATGACAAATTGGGTCTAGCTGGTCACATAACTTTTGCACTGAAACCCCAGACTTTCCTCAACACCTCTGTCCTTAGTATACAGCAACAACCTATGACAAATTTGATCTAACTGGGTACACATTGAGTCTCCTGCAGTAGCGCTCTTTATGACCACCAACAGCATACGCTCACGTACGTGACTTCTTGGGTTGCTTACTTGAGTCTAGCCAGCCCTCCTGAGCCTTAGTCTCAGCCAAATGCACACCCACATCTTAAAGTCTACTCTTAGAATGTTTTCCCATACCTGGACTTCAGTCCCTGAGGGTGTTCCAACCACAAAGCGCATTGAGGCCATATCAATGGGAACATGGTCGCTATATAGATAATGACTACAATACAATACAAAACAAATGTCCGTGGGTGGTGAAGGGCATCAGCTCAATCCATTGCTACTCATTGCCAGATTTTTTAAGACCAACTCTTTGCCTAAGTATATAAGTAGGCCGCTGCCAGGTATTTTAATTTTTTATTTGTATAACGCCCAACAGCCCCTAGGCATCTCAGCGATCTTACAGATGTAGCTAGGTTTGCTTAGTTACAAAGGATACTAGGTATGCTAACAAGACTTATCATGTTCCTTATTCTACTTGGTTGCAGGTACAAGAACAATAGTGAAAAGTAGGGAAATAGATTAGGGGGTAAACCACTAACAGTATGCATTCTCCAGCTCCTTTCTCAGCAACTGACACTGCCGGAACCCTTGGTCACTGAAGCATTCCTTTCACACAGAACTCAGTCCTTTATTGCACATCCATCCATGCATAGCAAGTACCACAGGGTTTGACTGTAATCCCGGTTTGCTGACTAACTGGGGATCAGAGAGGTACTACAGTACCATGGGAACGATTTGGTGGTTCATCATGACATCTCTGTTGAGCTCTGGGATCAGGGCTGGGAGGGAAAAAAATGTAAGTAGCCAGGAAATATTGAATAAATCACAGAGAGAATGCAACATGGTTACAAGGTAAGAATGCCAATCTTATAGTATGTGAGCTCAGAACACAAGAAGGAAAAATGCACAAAAAATTCCTGAGAACCTCATTATGAAATAGAAAATTGGAACTTGAAATTCCTTTGCAAGTACATTTTGTTCATGCCGTATTTATGCCAAGCAATGTGCAAAGCGCATCCCATTGTGCATCCAACATTTTTTTAATGGTTTATTCCAAACCTTTTACATAAAACAGTTAAGAAGATCAGCCGAAACATCATTACAAAAAAGTTAAAAAAGAAGAAAGAATTCAAAATCATCATTAATACAGTTGGATAAACAATAGAAAAAAGAAATACATCATTTTCCTCATTCACCACGACCCTTTAAAACGGATACATGGTTTAAAAAGAAAGCAGAAGAAGGAAACAAGGGAGATAAGTCAACAATCAACGTTGTAACAATCGATAAAGGCCTTTTACAATTTCATCATCAGTTCATTAATCCTACTTTTTTGTAGGAATTGTACAGTTCTAATCAAAAGTGGAGTATACGCTCCTGCTAGTAAGTATTTCCAAACGGTTTCTTCATTAAAACTATTTTGATCGTGAACGTAGAGACTCTGCTCTCCCGGTATAGTAGTAGTTTCTCCAAACGGATTAGCCTATTCATAGAATTTAAGCCCACTTCGAAATGCAATATTGAGACTGGAACACAGTTCGGGAGTGTGAAAACCTTTCTCCAGATGAGTCCCTCTAGTTTGCATAGTTCTAATTTCAGCAGTCCATTCCCTGTTTCCAGGCCATAAAGGACGGTTGGTACTGCTACGGAGACATAGAACTGGAGTGGTTGGTACTGCTACGGAGACATAGAACTGGAGTAGGGGACAATGGGAAAGCAGCAATATTTCCTCTTAATATATACCATTTGCACCGCAAGTTTCCCCTTTACCTAAACAACTTCCTTTCGGATTCCATGGTTTAGTGATGCAACCAAAGTTATCCCCAGATATTTCACTGTTTGCAGTACCTGCAGTGTAGATAACCCCACTTGCCATTTAAATTTAATGGGGTTTTTCTTTTTTGCATTATAGCATAGTATAATAGATTTGGAAGGATTTGCCACAAGACTATTTACCTTAATATAATCCTCAAACGTGTTGAGCCTCTGTAGTCCAGTGTTTTTTTTTCTAGTAGCAGCACATCATCTGCGTATGCTAACCAATTGCATCGTTCTCCCTCTACCCTTGGTGGGGCAAATGATGGACCTTATATGCTTCCCCCAGGTCCGATAAGTACAAATTGAAATGACAGGCAGCCAACGTGCACCCCTGTCTAAGGCCTTGTGCTGTTTTTATTTTCTTCACTGTCCCCCTGACTTGGATCGTGGTATTGATACTTTTATTACGATGTCTAAAATCTGCATTGGCAAGACCCACTTATACAACTTCAGCCACAGTCTTTCTCTGTTTATTGTGTCAAAGGCTAATCTCAAATCTACACTTGCCACATACAGGGGATCCTTCCCTTTGGTGCTCGCCTGATCGATCAGAGATTGGATGAATAGCCCATTTGCATCCGTGCCGATTCCCCTCCTGAGGCCAGTCTGGAATTTATATAACCTACCCGATTTCAAGATCCATTTTTCAAAGTATGGAAAAATGTTGGTTTCTACAATGCTCTGAAATAGAGTATGCAGGATCAACACCCATAGATTGATAACCTGCTTCATTAATGTGTTGCAGAGACCATTTGGACCTGGTGCATGGGAATTCGAGCCTGATGAGATAATATCTCGTAAGGTCTCTAACGAGATATCAATATCCCATTTGTCAATACAGGCCATTTTTACATTCATTTGAATTATCCCTTTTATAAAGATTTTCTAAATATCTGCACCACCACTCTTCTGGTACTGGATTCGTCATCTCATGGGATGACATATCATGGATTCTGTTCAGGAGAACCCTCAGATTTCTCCCCACTACCCCCATCATCACTTCCCCATCTCTTTGCATAAGGAGGTGTCTTTTTGCAATGGACCCGTTTTTACAACTTTGCCTCACCTTTTTGCTTAGGATCTTTTTTTCCAAGTCTGTTGCTAATCCTGCTTTTATGATTCAAACTTCTCTATCCATCTGGGCTTTCCTCCATTGTATTTCTTTCACACAATTATGGGGCCATTGGCTCCTAAGGGTCATTTTTTGTGGACCACATGTATTAACCCCATGTTCCACAAACAGGAGGAAGTTCTCTACCGACAAAGATTTAAGTTTGTCAGTCAGTAGTGTTGTCCCCCACTAAGCTCTTATATATTCACCCATTTTAGCAAGTGACCTTGAGTTTGAGCTAATTCGATACATTTTTTGGGTTTATTGCAAGGTTCCTACAGACCAGGGTTTCTGATCTCTTTGTCCCTGAGACTAGGCAGAGGGCCAGAATTCCATGGTCATTATGTGTGTTACTTATCACATTGAATGCCTCTACAACACATAGAAAACCATCTGACCCTATAATTTAGTTGATCCATGATCATTAGTCATTCCTATGCTATGTTGGCATTCCTATGCTATGTTGGCTCCTGATATCTGGCCATTCACTATCTGCATTCCCCAATTCTCCCAGAACTCCCTACACTTTCGACCTTGTTGTATTTGTCATGTCTAGTATTCATTCAGATGACTGAGTTGCCGAGTTTACAGGCATTTAATTGAAGACAGTGTGAATTCAGTTCTGCTGCTAATACATCTTCAGATCTTTGGCATTTTGCTTCATAAGTTCCCATGATAACTTGCAATTTCTCCAGAAAGTTAATCAGGTCAGTGTGGGTCTGATGTCAGTTTATATTTATCACTAGGATGTATTTCTGTGTATGGATGGGTTCTAATTCTATTTCTATAGCTAGTATCCCTCCAGTCTCATGGGAGATCATGCTTCCCTTCAAGGCAATTCCTTGTTTAATTGCTATGCATAGGCCGCCAGAAGGTTGGCCCCCATTCATTCTTGTAGCTCCCTCGGTGAACATATGATGACCATCCCACAAAAGGGTTTCCATAGCGCAGGTCTCAAGCAGGCCTACTACAGAGCACTTGTTCAAGGTTTCTAGGAGGGAAGACTCTCGTGTTAATTTCCCAAATGCTCTAATGTTCCAAGATGCTAAGTAACATTTTTGGGCACTTGAATTCCTAGATGGTTTCCCTGGGCATCCAGAAGAGGCTTAGTAGTCTCGCCTTCTGGACCAGGAGGGCTCTGGTCTATCCCATCTGATATCTCTCTTAGGTGTCACTTTTTTTGGGGCAAAGGTGCCCACATCCCTTTTCTCCTGGGATGTTGTTCGATCTGCCCAGATCTGGTGTTTCCCCTCCCCTCCTCAGTTTGTCAAATAGTCCCACACTCTAGGGACCCCTGAACTCTTTATAATTACATTTCATGCAGGCTCTAATTTCAAAGCCCATTGTTTTCATCAGTTCTCCCTCCTTTAGTATCATGTTGTATACAATCGTTGAGGTTACCTGTATCATAGCACTGTCAAATCTAGATCTTGTGTGAAATTTGACCAAATTAATAACTTTAGAGGAGATCAGAGACAGCGCTGGGATTTCATTAATTATCTTTAGGATATTTGTGCGGTTCAAGTCCAGACCTGAGCATAGTCTTGAATAAAGAGTGTACTCTGTGATCATATATAGCGAATAATTCTTGCTTGTGTCTGGTATGTTGGAGTTCCGTTTCTCCCTGCTTTGCCCCCTCTTTCTATTAAGGTCAAGGAGGGCCTATTAGGGCCCAATGTTGGAGTTCTTCTCTTCTCTGGGGTGACATCTTTATCTCAAGGCAAAGAGTGGCTCGAGAATTGTATGCAGTTTCCCAGTTGCCATGGACACTTGCAGCAATTGATTGCACACATTTTACACAACAACCCCCACAAGCCGCAGAACATATATATCAGAACCGAAAAAATGTGTAGGCCATCTGTGATGCAAAGGGTCACATCATGCATCTGAACGCAAACTACCCTCGAGGTACCAACAACAGCTACATATTATGCCATTCCCCCATCCACCAGGCACTGGCATCAGGATTGTTCGGCAAGAAGTGGCTCATTGGTAAGTATCAGCCAGCACACACTTGAAAACACACTGATTGGGGGGTCACATTCTTTTTTTTTCATTTATACAGTGCTACAACTCCTTAGGCATCTGAGCGCTGCTTACCCATGATGTGTGGTGCTCATTTATCAACCTCGGAAGGATGAAAGGCTACATTTGGCCTTGCCTGGATGAACCTGCATTGGCAGGCTCTGCATGGATGTCAAACTGAGCGCTCTACTCGCTGTGCTATTTGACACTTCCAATACAAACCACCATACCATCACATACCATAACAAAATATGATTATAGCCATTCACAGGGGACAGTGCATACCTGCTATCACCATTCCTGATGTCACCTATCCAAACTCACACCACACCAGCAAAGGCCCGCTACAATGCAGACCACATTGCCACCAGAGGCATAATCAAACTCACATTTGGAGGGCTTAATTGAAGGCCCCGCTTCCTGGACCAGTCAGGTGGAGTACTGTTGTATGCACCAGCTGTGTCATGTAAAATCATGTTGGCATGTTGCATCTTGCATAATATAGCCACACGTCATGGCATACCAATAGAGGTGCATGAGGGGTTGTGGGTGCAGCCACAGGCAGTACCCATTACATTAGCAAGCAAAAGGGTGAGGGGCCAGCGCTTACCAATCAGCTTGTCCAGACAAACTTCACATAAATAACATCCAGTGTGAAAGTCACAGCATAGCCACGTCCCTAATGGGCTACTTTACACTGTCTAGTCAAGCTCAAATTTAGTCTAGTCCACGAGGGGCAGGACATCTTTACCTGGCTCCGCGCCCTGAGGAAGGTCTTCAGAAGAACAAGGGCAGTATTTTGTGTCCAATTTGACCAAAACAAATGTCAACGACCACACAAATCATTTGGGAATTATAACCAAATGACATATGACATATATAAATAAGGACAGGGTTCGGAAAGTAGATGCGAAAAGTTGTTTTTAAACATCGGTGTAGCATTTGAGCTTGACTACACAGTGTAAAGTAGGCCGTAATGGTTTTAAGTATGCATGTATGAATGAGGGATTGAGAGTATAGATGCCTGAGTTGTGAAAGAATTGTGATGCTGTGTGAATAATGTAAGAATTTGTTTTAATGCACTCATACAAATATATGTTTATCTAATTAATTATTGAATAAAATGTTTACTAACTGAACTCATTGTTTGTGTCACCCTGACCCACTGGTCCACCTTTTGTTGTAGTACGTATATGCCACTTCGAGTATCACTAGAAAAATCCCATTTGAAGTGAATAAACTGCACATGATGCATCATGGCAATGTCTGTCTGACAAAGAAAAGGAGTCCACCTCGGACAGCAAAAACTAAAATTAAAAATAAAAAAAACAGCAGTGTGCACATAGTCAGCAGGGGGCATGAGAAAAGGGCGTGGTAAGGTGAGAAGCAACATAAGAATGTTGTGCAGGGAAAAACAAAATAGCATCAATTAAAAGAAGCCTTGCTAAGTCCCACCCTGTGGATCATCCTGGGATGGGGGCCTTGGCCACGACAGTTCAATGCCTGGTCCTTTTGTATGGCTGCCACGCTGTAACACAGAAGCATGCAATAGTCTGCCAATTGCAGCCAAGTCCTGATGACTCTCCTTGCACATCTCCTTCATGTCCTCCTGCATGCCAGCCCTTGTTGCATCCATCTGGAAGTTGATAGTGTCCCTCAGGGAGGACATCTCAAGACGGTGATGCTCCCTTGAGGCATCGAACTGCTCATGCAGGATTACACTGAAGTCTGTCATCTTCTGCCTGTGCTGGTCCCTGGAGGCCTTCATCTCCTCATGCAGGCATTGCCTCAAGGCCGAAATCTACTAATGCAGCAGTTGGAATTCCATACACATTGCACCATTAGATGTTATGATATTGTGTGCCATCTCCTGCATGACCTCGCCCTGTTGCACAATTTTCTGTATCACTGTGATGCTGGAAATGCATTGCAGGCACAGGGCCTCGATGTCCTTGTCCTATAGTCCTTTTTTCATATGTGTTCTGTATTGTTTTCTGCCCAGGAGCCCATGTGGGACTCTTGGCAGTGCAGTTCTTCCTATTTTTTGGTTTGGTGTACAGACCCTTGGGATACCCTTATGGCACTCATGGGTGGGGGTACAACCCTGTGCCCCTAGTGTATGTTTCTGGACACCTGTGTGTGGCCCAAAGAGCAGGGTAAGAGCTGGTGGCAGCTCCATGCTGAATTTGACAGGTGCTCTCAATATCCTCCATTTTGGGGATACCCAGCCGCTGCCATTGGAATCAGCTGATTCCTGATAGGAAACAAGATGGCCCCTGTGGCCTCTTGCTTTCTATTGCCTGTTACCTTGGTTTCCCAAAGTCCTGTGAAGCTCTGGCTTTGTCCCTTCCCCCCGACTGGTGTTGGGTGGAAGTTCCATATATGGTATTGTGGGGAAGTCCAGGCCAGACTGGCTGGAGCCTTCCCAGTGACTGTATGTTGCGGGTTCACCCTGTGGGTGGGACCTGATTGAATGGAGTGGATGACCAATATGCACTTCTTGTTATGGGTGTCTAGTTTCTGGCATGTGACACAAAGACTGAGACAGCCCTGCCCGAAACTGGTATGAATGCAGTGTGTAGTGCTGAATGGCTGAGTACTTGTCCCAACACACATTCCTTGTTGTGAGTTTCAGAGAGGGAGGAGGATTGCCTGAATGCACTGTACACCTTATTGGCTGCCTGACTGCTGAATGCCCTTCTGAGTGATTGGTTGCCTGAGTGTGACCCAGCAGAATGAATTAGAGACAGAACAGTATATCTGGAGGAATATCTGAGGGCCTCTCATTGCTAGAAATCGTTCAGAAGCTGAAGTCAAAACTGATACTTGATCTCGACCACCAAGCCCAAAGAAGAAGGTTAAACACTGTTACCTTCACCACAATCTGAAAGCCACTGTAATGTCGAGACTGATCCAAGAGAGGACCTGGTTAGGAGACCTCTCCCCAAGCTACGAGGGAACATAGTGCACCACTAACCTTCACCGAAGCTACCTGGAAGTCAGACCCTCGACAGGCTGCCAACCGGAGATGGGGACAACTGAGGAGAACGAAGAGGAGCACCGGACATTCCGTCCACCGTCATCGACCAGGCTTCGCAGGTTTGCTATAACCGCTGGAGGCCCGTCAAAGCTGTGTTGCCCAAAAGCAGGGACCACTTGACACTGTGCCGCCAAAGACCGGAGCCGCAGCACTCCACCTGATTAAGACATTTTGAATCCAAGGATGTTCTCGCCTGTACCGTCGACCACTTTTGTCCCGCCGGAGAAAGTCGAGGCCGCTGACGTGCCAAGGAGCATCCAACAGTGGGTTTCCCACCACCCGAAGACCACACATACACCAGACAACTTGACGCCCTTACTGGGCCAAAGTTCTTCATAGACTCTTTGCGGTAACAAACTATTGACGCCGAGGGGCCCCATACGCCTCCTGTTCGCAGGATGTGCATGACCGACCATCGACGAGCACCACCAGGACCGAAGCCGCTGCCTCAACCCCGTTGTTCACCAATTCTTCGAGGGATCTTGACGATCCGTGGCTCTTGCCTTAAAGAGAACCACTCAAGAAGGACCCGTCGACGACCCGACATCTAACTATGCTATTCCAGATGAATTGGTGTGGTACAACTACTTTAGAGGGAAATAAGACTCACAGAAACAATATATGGACTAGGCTTGTATTATATCTTTATTTACAGGTTGCCCAGGTGGGGGGATCCTCATACAGAACTGTGCCTGGTAGTAGGGGCCCAATATTCTGCCCATTTGTTCAAACCAACTGCTTTCCTACTGGTCTATTGTTGGTTCCCTTTATTAATTGATTTGTGTGACATTTGACCAAAGTACAGGTGATGCACTTTTTTGAAATCTGATAGTAATTGTGGTACCACGTAGAACTGTGTATATATTACCCATTGTAGATTAACTGAGCACAAAGTGAGTTATTGTGATTGTGTATATAACCTTGAACCTTAATTATATAAAGACTGTGTTTTCACTAATACAGTGTGTGAACATTCCTTTGTGGGTGCTTGGTGACAACACTGTACTTAAGAACCAGCCTGCATCACCCCCTGAGAGCTAGGCCTTGATTGCTCATCCACGTTTTACCAAATAGAGACTCTTGACTGGGGTCCTCTGTGCGTCTCCTCTGCTAAATAGAGAGTACAGACACCCCCCACAGTCTTTACAATCACCTGCTCATCCCAGTCAAAGCAGGAAGCAGACACACATCCCCCATGTGTGTGTGGCTGATGAAACTGAGATGAGGCAGTGCATCCCTGTATGTGTGTGAGCACTGGCATGGGCTGTGGGTCCACATACACCCCACCCCCAGTAAACACCTCTGCTGCCTCTAGGAGGGGTGTGGGCAATGTTGCAGGCACAGTGCTGCCATGGCTCACCACTGGCAGGGGCATGGTCTCCTGTCCCCTTCAGGCTCAGTTTCCTCCAAGATCTAAAGGAGAAACATGGGGGCAGGACTGCTTAGTGGTGGTTGTTCCACCATCTGCCTCAATATGGCTGCGACATCTATATTGTCATCCTCCACCGATGATGCCTTTGCAGGCATGCTGAAGATGGTCTGAAACAGCAGCAAGTTCGCACCACGCACAGCAGCCTGTGGAATCCCTGCAACTTAGATATGTCACGAAGGCCATCAGGACATACATGGAGCACAGACAGTGGCCTGCAGATATCAGCGACACATATGCAAGTGCAAATTTCCCATTCAAGCAAACATCATTAGTTTGCCCAATAAGTCATAGCAGTCATGTCATTGTCAGCAGGACTGGATGAACTCTGCACAATGTGCATGTGTAGGCGTCAGTATTCACACATGTGAGCATCATGATGTAGCTACACTGCCAGAGGAAGAAACAAATGGATGTTGTGGCTGCTGAGGCAAAAGGCAGCGAAACATATAGTAGGTGTGGTATATGTTGACAATGCAAAATTTCATAGACAATGGAACATACAGGTAGGGAAATGGAGTCACAGGGGCATTGATGCAATTGCAAGGTCTGTGGGCAAAGGTGGCAAGAGACCAGCCATGTTGATAACAAACCCTGCAACCCGTCAAATTGAAAGGCAAGCCTCTGTGTGTGCATGTGACCATGTTCAGTCAGTGCCCCATGAAATCACCCTACCACCCTTGTGGGGAAAGGCAATGCCAAGGTTACAGGCAGCTTCCCAGCAAAGGTAAATGTCAAGGGTGTATCAAGTGCCAAATGCACGCATGCATGACAGGTATGTCTGGCAAAGCCTGACACGGATATCCCCAGTGTGCACTTACATAGACAACACAGTATGGCCACTCCAAATGCACCTGCAACATGAGAAGACATGTCTATGCTGTCTGTTGCCAGTATAAGGGTTGCAGTGGATGTGAACCCCTCTATATTTCGCTGGCAGTGCATCCCTTCCTAGGACACCATCTGACCGGAGCAGTGAATGAACCACACATGCATGATCCATTGGTAGTAGAGGAGCCATGTGAGTGCACTCAGCCTTGAGAGTACACTCAACCAAAGCATGACACTGATACTGTGTGCAATGACATTTGTCATGCAGAAAGTGGACATATTGGCATGTAGGCCTTGCTATTCACAAATAGACCTGTAAGGTGCAGTGAAATGACCATCATGCATCCACCAGTCATACTGCATATCATGTGGACAGGGTGCACATGTATGTACAGCCTGAATGGAAATGTCCTGACGTGAATCCCCCTGGGCAACATCAATACACACATCCATTGTCATGCACTGTGGTTTCATGACCACATGTATCGGTCACACATGTCACTCAGCTGCTGCAAGCCCATATGTGTCGTAGCCTCCCAACCCAACAACCTGTTCAGTTGTGATGAGTCCAGAGGCAACTTCCTCAAAAAAAGTGAGCTCCTCAACACGTGGAGACCCACCACCAGTAGCCTGTGCAGAGGACACATTTGTACCAAGTTTTTCTTTGGTACACCTGGTGAGGTTGTCCATCCTCTTATGCACTTCTGGTGCTGTGCTCTTCTCCACCCCACAGACATTAACTAAATCAGTGACCTCCTGCCAATTCTGCTCGGCCAGTGTTAGGCTTCTGCCAGCCCATGTGTAGAGCTCTGACCGGTGCTCATCCATATAGGATTTGCAACTCCTCCTCAGTGAATCTTTTCTTTCCGGCTCTGCCCCTTCTCAGGGACTGGTGACTGTACCTGGGTCGTAGGAGTTCGAGTGGCCCCTTCACCTACAGCGCCGCTGCCTGTCTGTGCCAGTTAGCAACCTCAGCATGTGGTGGTGGGGCTGTCTTCCTGGCACATTTTAGTGGTGGTCCACTGCTCTTCACTGGTCTCCCAGCACTGTCAGGTCCCCTTCCATCCATGATAGCGGTGATGAAGATGGTTCACAGCAAATATCGCTAGTTTGCACTTACCCCGTGTTAACCCAGGTACCGCCCATCATGCCGAATTCCGATATGCTCTGTGTCCCCTGTCTGTTAGGATTATGCAGCCCAGAGACATACATGCGCCCCCTATTCAGAGTAAGCTGTGCATGAGCAGTTTGCTCAGTGCGACACGCATATCTCCTGTGACATGGACCTAAATTGAGTAACCAGCTGTTGCTGCCACAATCCTCTGCCTGCTTCCTGCTCCTGCTCCTTCTTGGCTTGACCTCACACTCCTGTCATTCCTCCAGTGTGCAGTCCTGGGACTATTTGCTGAACACTGCCACTGCCTCATCTGGACATCAACACTTAATCGCTGCTCGACAGTACAGCTAATTGGGGGAATTGTCAAAGGGGAACTAGTGGTTCTGTGGATGCATCCAAGTAGGTGGGAGTGGGACGGCGGCACTTATGGGGATAGGGATTTGCTGTGGGGGGCACAGTGCATTGCAGGTCGGTGCTGTCCTATGTTTTGCTATGTACATCTGCTTGGTTACTGTTGCATTGCATAGAAGTCCACTTCCAATTGTACCATCATGCATATTGAAGCCCCTACTGCAGATGTAAGATTTTTGTTTCAAGATGCTTAAGGTGGTAAGCTTGCTGAGCCATCTACAGATGGTTGTTGTGTGTGCCTCTGTGTGTTTCTGTCCATGCCTGGGTATCACTTCTGACATTGGCAGTGCCTGATTGTCCATGCCCAGCTGAATCTATATTTGGTCAGGGATGATGTGAAACATCCCGGAAGCATTCTTGAGCCTTTGAACAGTGGTCACACTCTGTAGGGAGAAAACAGAGTGGTGGTACAGTGTACCAATGATGTATTTTACACTTCCATCTCTGTTACAGGTGCATTCCTGGACCAGTTCCAGACCACCAGCATCAGCTGCAGCATGTCTGCCACCTCCATCAGAACCCCCAAGGTTGCAAGGATGAGGGCTGCAAACTTCTCAGGGGCAGAGGTTGCCATCTGTGAGGAACAGGTGCTGCTGCACTACGACACCCTCTTCCATCCGGGGCAGCAGGTTGGGGCCTTTGGACAGAGGAGGATCTGGAGGAGATCGCCACGGACATCAATGTTGAGAGGTCGGTCCTTCGTACCCCCCAGAGAACATTAAGAAAAAGGGGCACGACATGAGGATCCAGAGACAGAAAAAGGCCAGGTCAGCCATCGAGGCAGGGCCCACCGCAGAGGTGCACCCTGGCAGGTGCCATCGGATTTCAACTCTACACGTCAGCTCTTCATGCCCAAGTCCTCGAACTGCAGGCTCAGATCCAGGCTGCAGGTGAGTCCACACTGTCAGTGCGATGGGTATGTCATGTGTAGAGGATGCATGTTCGGAGGACGCTGGTCGATGTACACAGCAATGTAGTGTAACATAAATGTGGCAGGGTCCTTGTATTCCGCTATGGCCTTGAGGAATTACATTATGGTGTCGGGTCATCAGATACAGGACAAGGGATATAAAGCCTTCAGGTTTACTTCCCATTTGTCTTTTGTCTAATGGACATATGTGGTCCAATTCAGGGGTGAGGGCCCAGGTCGCCATCTGCGCTGTAAGATGTGTGTTTGCTTTTGTGGGATTTGAGGGCTGGGATGACACATCTGGTGCAGGGGCATTGTCGGTTGGTCCCGATGGACTCTCAAACGCTGTATTGAAGCAAGACCCTCCGGCATGGGCAAACTTCATGTGTCAGATAATAGACATCCTAAACACACTCAACCAAATTCCAACTTCTTGGAGATCAGACACAATTGTCCCCATTTACAAACAAGGACCCCGTGACCAACCACAGAACGTCCGTCCAATTGCTCTATTGGACCCACTTGGAAAACTCTTTGCAACAACATTTCTGAGACAACTAACCTCTTGGGCCACTCAAAATGGCCAGATCTCAACACGGCAAACAGGCTTTACTCCCAATGTTGGAACCAATATCAACCTACTATTACTCCATCTCATCAAATATGAAGCCATCAACAATAAGACCACCATATACGCTGCATTCATCGACCTGAAGATGGCCTTTGACGCCATATCACGGCAGAAGCTATGGGCAAAACTCAAAACATGGAACTGCCCCCCGAACATCGTGGAACCAATTATTCTACTTTGCTCAGAAACTTCAATAAAAGTGAGACTAACAAAACAAGGCATGACCACCAAATTGATAACCACATCAAACGGCCTAAAGCAAGGATGCCCTCTAGCAGCAACCCTCTACAATCTGTTTACATCAGACATTGAACAGCATTTGATTAGCAGCCAAATTAACCCGCCGAAAATAAATTCAACACCTGTCCCTGTTATGGCATACGCGGATGACATCATCTTGCTCGACAAAACTGCATCTGGACTACAAGCTGCCCTGACATCACTGAGTAACTACATGAACAACAACAAGCTAACAATCAACATCTCAAAAACAAAGACTATATGCCTCATTACACGGATGGCGGTGGACCAAGGTGCTATTAGCACCTTGGTCCATGCTGGTAAAATACCGGCACCGCCTTGGTGGAAAGGGGAATTACCGCCCTATTCCAAGATTGGTGGGGCGGTAATTCCCCCTTCTCCCATTGCCCTTCCCCATTACCATTTTTGACCCATAGGGCTCTATGGGAATGGGGAAGGTGCTAATTACGGTACCGCAAATTGCAGTACCGTAATTAGCTCCCTGGTCCCTTTGCGGGTTGGTTTTTACCGCCTGCAAAAAGCAGGCGTTAAATTCCCCAACCCGCAAAGGGACCTCGTAGTAAGGCGGTAAGAGTTTATGACTCTAACCAAACCACAATCAAAAACAACACACCAACTACAATTTAACATCAGTGGAATCTGATTAGAAAATGTCACAACATTCAAATACCTTGGCATATTAATCAACCAATCCAAGACTGAAGAACAATGGCTGGATAAATGGGAACAAAAGGCACAAACACTGGCACGCCAAGGATGCACACTCCATAGAAAATATGGACAATGTTCATTCAGACCAATCATTGCCTATTACAGACTAAAATACATCCTGATAATAACAAACGGAACAGAAGCAATGATGAATACTGAAAAAGTAAACTGGATGAAATTTAAGTCAACCTTTTGGCGTAAGATTCTCCACCTCCCACACTCGTATCCAATGCCGAGAATACGATATGAACTAGCAATACAATTTATTGGATCCATTGTATGCTGGAAAAGATTAGACATCTATCGAAAACTACTATCTGACGAGAAAACTGCTGCAATTCAACTTCTGAAAACCCAACCAAACACCTTTAACAACACAGTGCTAGAATAATGGAAAAACTCTATCATTAAAGAAATGGAACAGGAAGAGATATCCGAAGAACTCCTAATTAAGCGCCCCCAACATGCCAAAACCAAACTCTTACAGAATGATTGGATCAGAACCATTCAAATGAGAAACAGCTACAAACAGACCCTTCAATGTAACAAAGAAAACAGAAAAATACATGAATCACAGCCATATTTGCTATCATTCCCAGACCAAACCATCAGATCAACATTTCTAAGAATCCGTTTGAACATTTTACCAACAAACTATCATCTGCCCACAACAACACAGATTGCCAGATCACAAAACTACTGCCGCTTCTGCAAAGCTCAAACAACACTGGAAACCATATTGCACCTGCTCATGGAATGTCAGTCCCTCGCACCTCAACGCAAGCAATTTGGCTCCTACTTCAATCTTGCATCGCAAAAAATGAATTCAATTCACAACGATGGAAAAGTTTGACACCAAACGAAAACATCCAACGAAAAAAAAAATAATAAATTGTCGGTTGGTGGAAGATGTGATACATGTGAGGGGGTTTTGAGCCCTGGATGGGCATTGATTGAGATGGGTGATGGATAGCTGACTCACCTGGAGGGTGTGGGAGACTATGGAGAAAAGGAAAAGCAGGGAGTCTGCCAGGCCCAGTGTTCCCCTGACCATATCACATGGTTGACAGCTGGAGGAGGGTCCTTGGTCAGTGAAGGGTGAGGTATGTTGGCGTTGATAGTGCAATGATGATGGCTGTGTATCAATATGCTACGGTCCTCATGTGTGCCCGATCCATGTGCACAGTTGGCCCTGGAAACTATTTTCCCATGGAGTACTGACTGCTCATCCTATGGAAAAACATGCATGCAATTGATGGGGATGTCACCATGTTTCACAAGCTTGTGTCTGTGTGTTCAGGATGATTCATTGAAGTCGTGATGTGATGGGGTTGAAGCATTTGTAAATGGGATGGCTTTGGACATGCACATGTGCACACACATATGCTGAACCGCCTCTCCTCTCTCCTTTTTCAACCAGTGTCAAATGCAGATGATGAGTCCAGTACTGAGGAGGAGCAGGTTGCCAGGCCAAGGCCTTCCAGGAGGCTGCAGGAACCATGGCAACCATGGCAACGACTGCCGTCGTAGACCCCATCTGAGGTGGCAGGCAAGGAGACATCTTCAGATGGTTCTGGGGATAACGTGCATGACATTGCCATGGTCATGAAGGGTGAGTCCTCAGGGGCAGAGGGGCAGGGACATTCAACCAGCCACACAGACAGGCCAGTCATCACGGAGGTGCCATCTGGGGTGTGAGGGTCAGGTGTGGTAGAGGGGGAGGGTGCCATTGTGGGCCTGGCCATGGTGTCTGGTGGGGGTACATCATCGGATGTGCAATGCTGACATGGGACAAAAGGTTGTGCAGGACACAGTGGTGGAGTCAGCTCTTCACAATGTTGCAGGCCCTTCGGTTATTAGGCTACACACCTTCAGTCATGGCACAACACAGACTAGTACCGCAGTAAGTGCCGTTGAGGCAATACATGATGCCGTGTTGCCCCTGCTCTTGTCAGACCATGGCCGGCAGGTGGCTGCCCTTGATGCCCTTGATGTGATCTGTGGCCAACTTATCAGCCATTATGGGCAGGTGTGCCACATCATGTCACAAATGGCTGGTGCCCTTCTGTGCATGGTACATTTGACACAGGTAACACCAATGCCACCCACCTCTTCCTCAGCAGCTGTGCTCCAAGCACCTACAGGTATGGCCTCCATGCTGACCACCACCTCAGGCTCCTCTGCCCCTGTCACCCCATTGGCAAGTCTGGTGCATCCTTTGCACTCAGTGGGGGTGCAACTGGCCATGGAGGCTATTCAGGTGGTCCCTTGGTCAGGGATGTCCTTTGCACAGGATCAGGCAGTGCAGGTGGGCATGGCGCTGGAGGTGATTGGTGGGGCTGTACTCCCCTCCAGGAGTCGTTCATCTCACCAGATGGAGACCCAGCACCAGAGGTGGGCTGCCAGGCAACTGGAGCTGTTGTGACAGCGGAGGCAGGCACACCGGCCACTCATGGCACATAGTGTGCAGCAGGCTTTCGATGTCCGGCAAGAGAGGCAGGTGGCAAGGCACCGGATACATGTAGCCACCACATGCCAACTGCAACTCATGAGGCAGCAGGAGGAACAGAAGCTGCAGGCAATGGAGGAGTCAGCTGCCCGGGCTGCAGCACATGCAAGCATGGAGGAGTTGTATGATGCCATTATGAAGGAGATGACGAGGTCTGCACAACAAACTGAACAGAATACTCGGGAGACCCTGCAGGCCCTCAGGGACAACACTGAGACATGCCTGCAGCAATTGAAGACGCAGACAGCCTTGGGCCAAGCATTGGCCAAAATAGGACTGCAGCAGTGCCTGTAAATATTTAGTTTTGTATGAATTTGCATCATTGTTTTCAGTTGACAAGATTTTGCATAGCATTTGCTCATGCATCTGCTCACCGTGGAGGTATGATTCTTGCCAACCAACACCATGGGGGTCATTACAAGTGAGGCGTTAAGGGGTTAACGGCGCTGGTAAAGGTGCCGGCGCCATCAACCCCTTAACGGCTCATTACGAGTCTGCTCACAGGAACCCGCTAAGTTATTAACGGGCCCGTTGTTAGCAACCTCCCCACTCCCATTGAGCCCTATGGGGGCTCGAATGGGAATGGGGATGTACCGGGTCCGGGTTCCTTGAATGAGGAATTACCGGGTCCTGCAAGGTTGGAATGGCCCAGTAATTCCTCTTTCGAGGAACCCGGACCCGGTAGCCCGTAAGCGGGTAGCCATGCTAATAGCAGCATGGCTACCTCCAAACTTGTAATGACCCCCCATGTGTGATTAATGCATGTGTAAAGCTCACAAACATGACTTATGGATCACCATATGTACATGTATTCATTGTGACCTTCTCAGTTCATACATGTAGGCAATGCATGTGCATGGGATTGTTACATGTATTTGTGCTGTGTGCAGACTGTCATGTGCATCTCTGGCTGTATGCATGTGAGTGTGGTGGTGAGGTATTGTTATGGTTCATCATTGTGGTAGTTAAGCTTGTCCTACATTGCAGTCCTTGTACAGATGGTCATGTAGCCATGTATGTTGGTTGTACAGTTCTGTGATTACCTATGTGGGACAATGATGACTGTGCCTTGCAGTAAGCATGGATGTTGCACTGTACACACCTGTGATCCTGAGATGTGGTTGGTGCATATGGCCCCACTACTCATCTAGGGTTGTGATTGTGTCGTGGATGTGGGTGTACTTTTATGGGTGACATTACTATGAGCAAGGCTTTATCAATGTCTTGTGTGTGTCAAAGGGGAGTTGGGTGTGGTGATGTTGCCAGTAATTGTGTTTGTTGCTCTGTGATTTTGATAATCCCAGTGATGGTCACTGTCATGCTCAGTATATGTATTGTGAATGTCTGCCGGATTTGTCCTTTTGTGCAGAGTTGCGTTAATTTCAAGCACTGTGACTGCTAATGCATGTGTTACCCACCAAACATCACTCTGACATCTGTAAGGCAGAGGAGTGTGATATGACATGATATAGCATATGCAGTGTGTGCATAAGGGTGCTTGTAGCTGTGCATGTGCTTCAGGTGAATGTGCGTCAACAGCACCATGGGTACCTCCGATTAATGTAGTCATTGATTTCTCCATGGTGTAAATCATGGGAGACACATTTGTGTAGGATTGGAATCTGAACGACTGGTGTGCAAGGGTGAGTGTGGATGTGATGTCCCACTCAACCCTCACACTTCTATGGATGGTAAAACGGCACATTCATGTGAATGTACAGGTACACTCAAGTGGTGTTCTACTGTCATATTTGGTGTGGCAGGTCATGTGTAGTCAATTACCCCAGGAGCGGTGTTATGGTGAACTAGTAGTTACACAGACTATATTGTGTCACTTCGGTAATTAAGGTAGTGCCCAATCTGAGTTCCATCAACAATTGGGGTCACTAATTTTGTACACACCTCCCACAGGTTGTAGGTTGAAGGATGTGTGCACAATGTATACAAGATACAGTAGGGTGTTGTGGCTACACACTGAAGGTGATGACACTTCTGGTGGATTGTGATGGAGTATTGGGCTGATTACTGACATGCAGAAGTTTGGGGATTTGAAAACAAGGCTGAGGTCATGTGGGTTGCAGACCCAGGAGGAGCCTGCCTGGTGCAGCCCTGTCCAGGTCCCAGATCCCACTCTTACTGCCTTCTCCATGCCTGTGCGTCCAGCTGCTGGGCTTCGTTGGGACTCACATTCCACTCTGGACATTTGGTTCATGTTGGTGAGTGCCCAGTGGTCAGGACTGAGGGCATAGTGTGTCATGCTCTGCCTCACGGTGCCCAGCCAGCTCTTCCCCTGCGACCCCTGCCAAGGACAAGGTCCCACATGGCCCACAACTTCAAGTCACACTTCAGCGTCACTCTGGCCTAAACTGGGGGCACCCAAGGCAGCTGTGGGTTGGTTGGCTTACTGCCTTCCTGTTGCACGTGTACAGGTGCATGAGTGGTTTCCACCAGCTGCCCCACACAACTGCTTCCTGCCATGGACAGTTCTCATAAACCATTGTGCCCCCACAGAGTTTGCTAATTGAGACAGACAATTGACAAATGTATGAGTGAACCATGTGCCCTATTTTCTAATTCCAGGGGGATGCATTGGTGCAGCATTGTCCAGATTTGGGTAGCAACTTGTGTGTGCTGATCCTTTTAGGGGGATGCATGGGTGGGGGGTTAGGAGTATGGTGATTGGTGGTTCTACAGAGAGTAGGATTAGTGAATCTAGGTGTACCTTTCAAGTGGGGGGCTCAGATTGGTGGCTGTACAGGGAGTAGGAATAGTGGGCGTAAGCACACTTTGCATGTGGGGGGCTCAGTTTGGTGGGTGCTCAGGGTGTGGGAATATTGGGTGTAGGCACACTTGTATGGGAGCTCAGGTTGGTGGTTGTACACGGAGTAGGGGTGTAGGTGCACTGTGCATGTGGGTGTCTCAGATTGGTGGGTGCACAGGTAGTAGGAATAGTGGACGTAAGCGCACTGTGCATGTCGGGGGTTCCGACTGGTGGGTGTAAAGGGAGTAGGAATAGTGGGTGTAGGTGCAGGCTGCACTTTAGGGGTGCAGTTTTGTGAAAATCCTGGGACTGTTAATGGTTGGTATGTGTGCAAGTAATGGTGATTACTTGTGGGTATTCACCATGCAATTTGTAGCTTTTTCACTGCACCTGGTGTCAGGGTTCACATTCTGCCCAAACCGGTCTATTTCAGTGGGTCTTTGGTTTGTACTAGGGGCGTATGGTAGGCGTGTGAGGTGCAGTCCTGCTTTCTTTGCACTGTAGGTCCCTGCTTGCACTTATTTCTGTCAATTGACCTCCTAGCCTGATGCGTTTGTACCACGCAATCCTAGCACATGCGCTGGAACTTATATCGCCACTTTGCACGTTTTTCTGTAAATCAGGCCCGGAGTCGGTTCGGAGCATCTTGCTTCCAGAACAATTCCCCAAATGGGTCCTCTCTATTTTATATCATGGTTTAGAAGAAGGTAGGTACATGGCGGAGGGTTTATGAATGGTTTCAATGTATACTTTCAGTAGACTTCATCGCTTGGGCAGCTATTCATAACAGGTCCGAAATTTTGAACTCTGTAAAACCCACCATACAATTCTCCTGCCGGCACATACATCCTTTTCATTACCACTCGATCTAACATTACAGCCAATGCTACTGATAGAAGGATGGTTTACAGCAGACATTTATTTTTTTAGTATTGGAAACAACACACTGGAAAGAAGTAGCTGTCTAGACAGGACACGAATCTGGCGAGTGTTATTATCCCAATTACTTACAATGATGCCTGTGAAACCACGGCAGTAGATGAATGTGAGTGCCTCACCAGGAACAGAGGAATGAGTTGGAGAAAAATAGATCAATAGTCACCATAAATAACGCATAATTATGGCTGGCCTAGAACATGAGCACTGTGAACCGTCCAATGACTAAGATCAAAAGTGGCGTGGGCTTGCCACCTGTGCCTTCAGTAAGCACTGTCCACACAACTAATGCATGTCTGGGCACTGTAACACAATCCAGGTGTTGTTAAAGTGTTACTTTTAGGTATTGCCGGATTGAAAAAACAAGTTCAGAGACAGACAACTGTTGCTATAAAACAGAATTAGAACGTGTTTTTTGTCTTTGTTTCAACGACCTACTAGAAAACAGCCAAACGCATACTGCAAGTAGCATAATCAAATGGGTTGTGGCTTATACATGGCACTTTATTAAAAGTGGCATTGACAAAGAATACAGTTTGGCTTCTTATGGAGGAATTCTATAGGGATTGCCAGGCAGTCACTGTTGTCCAGATATTGCTACCATATGTCCATGTACTACTATCAATTGCTTTAGGACTCACAACAGACGAGAGGTTTTGCTTTAATATTCCATGCATTGCATCAAAAGTCCAGGTACCTACATAATGGCGAGGATTTGACATTTCAAACGCCATTGCCAGGAATTGCCATCAAATGACCAAGTACTCTCATATTTAGCAATACATCCTTAATCTGGGGTGTAAAGTAAAAAAAAAAATGCATCGTGATTACAGCAGCCTCCACTCTTTGTACAGCCTGATTCACCCTCTGCCGCATGCACCTTGTGGAGCATGCACTGCTCAACGTTACATGCTTAATGCAGGAGGATACTGTATACAATATTGTATATTGCATCAATTTCAGACTGTTTTCCTCTCAGGGTCTAATACAAGACACAACATTAAATTACTGGACACTCTGATTAGTGTAGCCAAATGTATGGAAAATCCGCTGCTAAATATTACCTTTGCTGATTTCCGTGCAGCTTTTGACAGGGTAAAGCGAAATATGCTATGGAATAAGTTGAAGGGGATGGTGTGCCCTCATTGGTTGCTTCAAATCCTGATAGCTCTCCACACTTAAACTTCGCTGAGAATAACATTGCACACAAATGGGATTTTATCTGACCACATCGATATAAACAAGGGTGTTCGGCATAGGTGTATATTGCCCCCCCCTATGTTTCAATTTGTGTATAGCAGATTTCCTAGAGAGGTTAGCACATAAAGGCAATTGTCCACCTAAATAGATCTACGCCAGTCACTGCATTTTTGTATGTGGATGATCTGGTCATTTTTTACCATACCTTTTCTGGAATGAGGAAGCAGTTGAACGAATAAGGCTGATATGCAGAGGCAAACGAGCTATCAGTCAATTTGAGAAAGACGAAGGTCATGCTGGTTTCCTCAAAAAAAGTCAATAAGAGAGCATTGAAAACCTCACTGGGAGTGATTGAATATACAGACTCCTATAGGTATTTGGAGTTTATTATAGACTCTAAGACCAGGAAAGCTAGGCAGATAACGTCAATTGTACGTACATTTGTGGGATAATATGCAGGGTATTCATTGGGAGGAATACCTGTGCTATATAAACAGTGGTGTTGCGCCGCTATTCTATATGGTTTAGAAGCACTGGTATGTAGGAATTGTTTTGGCGCAGTATCCTAGGCCTTCCCCAGTCTACTCCCATGGATTATCTGCACCTAGAACTAGGACTTATTTCACTAAAAGCTATGGCCTTGAAAAGGAAAAGCAAGTTCTTTATCAAAGCTGGTTTGGCCCTGCAATGTTCGTTGTTAGCTTTGATGGCGACAACCTATAGAAAAGAATTGTCTGCAAAGAGAGGACCCTTTACGAAACTGAATAATGAACTCTTCGAGAGTTTAAAATGGTTTCCGGACTTTGATTTGTTAAAGGGTTTTGATGTGATGAAGGAAGCCTTCTTGAGAAGACTGGAAAGATGGGACTGGTTATGTAATTACGATCATCTAGCCAAACTACATAGTTATGCCCTCGTGCCACAGCCACCCATGTTTATAAGAAGCCTCAGCCGTACATTTTGATGTTCCCCAATCCAGCAGTGCGAAGGTTATGACTTATTACACACACAAACCAACTGCCTTTGCGAGCCTCTCACGGGGCCAGATGGAAATTGACTGGTGAGTTAAGGTATTGCAGAATATGCCAGCTACCAGAAAAGAAAGAAACAGTGAAACACATGTTTATTGAGTGCCGATATTGGGCTCCTTGCACATGGTAACTTTGGGAAACCTGGTTTAGGATCTCGATTCCATTAAATCTGAAGAATTTTGGAACTACTGCTACACACATTGCACTTTACTCTATCTGGCTATATGTAAAAAAGGCATTATTTTTAGGGTCATAACGACTTTTGAATTTTGCACTTGTGTAGTTGTTTGGAGTTTTAAGTACTCTGAAGTATGATACTATGTGTTTAGATGTTATGGTTTTAGGGTTGTTTTTAAATATTTATAAATGTATATTGTCGTGGTTCTAAAAGTATTGCATGATTTGAAGATTGATGTATGTATGTATTTGTATTTGTATTTATTGATTTATTAAGCGCCTTACGCCAAAGCGCTGTACAATTGAACAACATAATACATAAACAAACAATATAACAGTTGAAGCAAATACTTTATGAATCAATCAAAAAAACAGTGAAAAGAGCAATTAACTGAAGGGCATAGGTAGGGAAGGGGAGAGGGAGTGGATAGGAGGGGAATGGTGAAGAATGGTAGGAGGAGGGAAGGGGAGGGTGAGAGGGGGAAGGCAGGGGGGGGAGATAGTTAGTGGAAAGAATAAGGAGGGGAGAAAACTATATCACATTAAATAAATAAATAAATAAATAAATAAATAAATAGATAAATAAATAAATAAATAAATGCAGGTGGATACACACAAAATGTACGTTTATAGTGGTAGTAGACAACTGTTGACAATTGTTGGCAGTGCTACTAACACATTTCTAATTTAAAGTTGCCTGAGCATTCAACCATTAAATCCAGAGACATTTATGCATGTATTGTCATGCATTAAAAAATACAAAAATTCCTGCAACTAAGTTACCAAAAAAGCAAATTCCAAGAAGGAAAACTAAAATATATCAATATGTTTTAACTGCGTTATAAACCCGACCATCTGAAATCTGAATGCAAGTGCACCTTGTATTCATATGTAGAAAGCTAGGATATCATAACACATGATTGATTGATCTGAGCTGACAATACCGCCCTGGCAAACCACTGACAGTTCACTATTTGTAGAGAGCATTACTTTTGTCAACACAATGTTTTTGTCTTGTCCTTTTTGTTTTTACTAATCTTGCTTTTAGAATAGTGAAGCATGTGTGCATTGAACTAAACATGTATTGTTTTTCTTTATGGTGGTATTTCATATAGGGCAGGCAGCTCCATAGAATGTCTTGTTGAAACAGAAACCTCTCTACCACGAAAAGCTTTGCATAAGCACACTACACGGGTTCTGGTTGAGTCTTCACTACACATAACAGATCTAAAAGGAACATGCAAAGGAGGCAGATTAATGGCAGCTTATTGATGATGGGCGGTGGGGCAGAGCCCCACCCCATATGAAGAGTTTTTAAAGAGGCTGAGCTGCCTCTAGAAACATTGCTGCTTCAGTCTGTGTCAGCTGCTCCGTGATGACCCTGATCTTGTCTCAGAATGAGCCACCTGCACACATGTGGGGCTGGTGAGTAGCATGATCTGTGTCCACGAAGAGACACACACAGACAGCTTGCATGTGCATTTACCCCTCAGGGGCTGAGTGTATGATTTACCTAGCCACACTCGAAGTACATCGCATGCGTCCCCACGCGCAGCACGCTCCTGCCAAGGATTTAGAAAGCAGCATTCTGTGATCAGTGCTACACCCTAGAAGCCACTCTCTGAGCAAGCCATCTTTGGCATACTTGCGCCTAGTTTGAGCTTTTTCACAGACGCTCTCTGAGCTTTCAACACTCAGCTCTGCATCACACTTTGGAGACGCTGCTGGTCTATGATGGCAGCCTGCAGCAGGGTGGCTGGTGTGATATGCAATTAATAGCTCATGGCAAGGAACAACACGGGAACCCCGTGCGCAATGTGCTCCATCCAATGGTAGTGTGTGGACCCAAGTGGGCAAACGTGTCTGAGGAGTCAGAAAGCAGGATGAGAGGGGGAAAAAGGCACAACCCTTCCAGGAAGCAGATTGTTTAAGGTGTAAGGCTGGTGTCTGCACTCTTATACTGCTCTTGCTTTTATTATCTTGATCATCTGCCCTGCCTCACTACAAGTCCATATTCACTCTCTGCCTTGCTTTCAGCCTAGCCCACATTATTTGTATTCTGTCCTTTCGAAAGTTCACTGTTTAAAGGTTTATTCAACTCCGGGACTCAAGGGCTGGAATCCTGGGGGTTTTCAGGATATCCCTCCTTAATATTCATGAAGAACAATTTGCATACATTTAGAATCATCGTATGCAACTGTATCTCATGAATATTAAAGAAGGGTATCCCAAAAAAATGGCATGGATCCGGACCTCGAGGCCTGGAGTTGGACAACCCTGGAATGATGGAATATAAACGAGTGACAGAACCGGGATATAGGGTGAGCAAAATGTGGGATATTAAAGGGTAATCAGGCGGTAGTAAGTGCACTTATAATAAAATAGTAATTGCTCTCAAGGGGACCATCATGTTGGTCTCAGTCACATGGTTCTTGTTACTCCTCTAACATTGTAATTAAGAGTAAAGCACTACATTCCTATAACTGTGGAGAACATATCCGATATGTAAGGTGCAAGACAGGCCCCTCAACATGCCACACTATGGGTGTAAATGCCAGAAGCAAGAAGAAAATAACCTTCACAACTCTCTCCAGAAAAGCCACGGGACACTCAAATGAGATAAACCTCTAGGAGAAGAGGCAGAATGCAAAAGGAAGTTCAAAGACAATCTGCAAGAAGCTAGGAAGTCGATACCAATGGAGACAGCGAAGATGTCCACCTGTTTCCAGGGAGTGCTTCATTGGAGCACCTGACAAAGTAGCGGTACATACATTGCTAAAGCCCCTGCTCACTCACTAGGGTGATTCTCAGCAAACCCGTAGGCGATGCTCACAGACAGCAGCTTAACTAGCTACCGCCAAGACCATAAGAACCAACACAAGTATGAAACCGTAGCCAGTAGAAGAATTGGTCCAACAACAACAAAAAACGTATCTCAAGGGAGCTGTGCCACATACAAACTATGTAAGAACATTACAGAAAAAGAGAGAGGAGGCTTAATTTCAGTGATTTAGGAAATGTCTTGAGTGTTCATCTGTGAGCAAACAGCACCTTGTAAGAAATAGGTCTCTTAATATTCCGTCCTTCTCCTTCAAACATCTGAACGCATGTATGTGCTACTTAAGGTCATCATTGTGCAGTTGCATAGCCCAACTACATGGACAGGTGGGCATCCATTAATGAAACACCTCCCCCAACATTAACAGTAGCCCTAGCTCCCTATTCATAACATCACTGTGCTGTACATCTATACAGTATGAGAAGAGAAATGTGAATATCTGTAACAGTACCAGGCGATCCACACTAATCCAAAAGGAGGTGAGTCAGCACAATACATGGGAAGCCATGTCTATGCCACATATAGGAATATTGATTCCTGAATGTTTCCACTGGTACATCATGGAGATTTTCACCAGCCGAGCCTACTCATACGACATGTTTGAAGGACTATTTCAAGGACTTCTTTAGAGCTATGTTGAGCCTCTTGACTATCCTGTGAGTAGCACTGCATAACCAAGTAGGTGTATTAGGACAGCCCTTAAGAAATGTGTGACCATTTTTATTCAGCATATATCCTTTTGTTAATAACTGGAAAGAATGCAGAGGAAACATTCAAGTCAGACTCATGAACAGGAACCAACTACTAGACAAGATCATCAAAACCAGCAATTTGGCCACAATTCGACATGGGAAAAGGCTGCCTCAAAAGTTATTTTTCAGTTCTTACAGGTTAGGTAAACATTCATTTGAATGGCTTGATTCTTGGTGGATGGGAAGGGTGAGGATTAAACAAAACAATAGAGGCGATGGCTGTAAGGTTTAGAATTAATCTTAACCTCTGGTATTGCTCTGGGCACCCCCTCCCCCCAGACCATTGTTCTTCACCTGCCAAGCCCTCACAGAAAGGGGAAAGACCAGATACAAACCAGGCTTGGTTGCACCCCAAAAGGGGCAGTGCAGCCCAAACTGCTAAGTCACATCCCTTCTACATGAGACCACAAGCATCACCAGACATGTTTCTGCATCATCAGTGAGGAGTAGCTTGGGTCTCAAGGCCCAGTAGACACGGGGCCCACGTCTCAGGCCCAGTAGACATGGGGCCCACGTCTGGGCAATCCCGTCCCACTCGGGGTGACTAAAGCAAAACAATACAGGTGATGGCTGGAGGGTTTAGAATTCATCTTACCTCTGGCACAGCTCTGGGCAACACTCCAGACCATCTTTCTTCACCTGCCAAGCCCTTACATAAAGGAGAAAGACTATATGCAAATCAGGCTTGGTTCCAGCTCAAAGGGGAGAGTAAGGTGAAGGGAGGAAGATTAAGAGACCTATACTACAAGGTACAATGTATCCCATTGAAGATTCTTAAAATGATCTCTACATCATGAAGATTGGCTGGCCAGGACTCAGTTATAACATGTACCGCTTAAAGATATGATACAACTGACAGTGGCCTAGAGCAAGGTCTGTGGTTATGATTAATGAAGAACCTTCCAGCCTTCAATCTTCAGTTTTTCTCATGTCACCATGGGTGGGACGCGTATCCCCAGATGTGGGCCCCAATCATGCTGTGACCAGACACATAAGGTACACCCAATGAGACCTTAACCTGTTTGAGTCACTTGCGGTCTTGTTTAGAAGGGATATGACATAATTATTTGGGCTGAACTGAACTCATTTAATTTCCCGTATGTGAATGTATGTCAAAAGCTTGTGTACTGTAGGTCTGCGTTGATGTTGCCAGTGTGTGCATGAGGTTTCTGAGAGTGACAGTCAGTGCTGATGGGAGAGGATATATATCCCAGTGGTTTCTATTGGTGGAGCCTCTTGCCTTGATCTAGCATGCAGCTGAAACTGCAACAGCCAATTTCTTTTATATAACTACACATTCCTGTCTCGTTCCTGTCCCGTCTTCATCACTTACCTAGCAGGCAGCATTCCTCATTCCGGAGGAAAGGATGCAGCAATGACAAATTTCACCACACATATATTACATGTGCATTCGTCACAATTAGCCATTACAGCTCTTGTATGGCTTATGAAGGAGTTTACATGTTTCCAGATTCACCATGTGTTCATCCAGGGGGTGTCAATACACAGACGGCCCTACTAAGAAACATACATTCGCCCAAAATATTAAAACTACTCCTATACGATGTAGTTGTTTAATATGATACATATGTGATATATATATGCATGTCTGATATATGAGATAGATGGTATGTTGTGGCACGTGATATATGACCTGTAGAACAAACATACCACATACATATATGCACATTTGACACTTTAACTGCCAAGGAATTGTGACTGAAACTAGGCGATACACGCTCAGAGAGTTCAAAAGGAAAAATTGACATCAACCATTACAAAACACACCAGGTGCAGAAGCTGAATGTTGTGTGCCCCCTACCCTACGCGCATGGTCCCCCATACAGAGTTAATAGGTCATCAATATTTACATGTTAAGCAATGTAGCACAATCAGTGGTCATGTAAAATACATACAGAAGTTTGTTTGCACTTGAGTGTATTTTATAATACAAATGAATGGCTGTACAGATAAGTGTCTGGATTTATATGTCGTTCTTCGCATGATAGCTTTATAGCAGACAACAGATTAAATGTTATAGGCACTGTGATGTTGCGATAGGTAATTTTGAACACATGACATATTAAAAAATGAACAGTTTACACGTAAGTGGAGTACCAATGATAGTGTACCCGAAATGTCACATAGTACATGCAAACACGCTGACTTGAAAATCAATATATTATTTACATCTATGAGTTTGCATGTATATGCATGTAGAAGCGAAATAAGTAAAGGTTTCTTGTTGTTTGCAATTATTTGGATGGAGCTAACAAACACTTGATGCACAAGTATGTTTTAAAGCCTTTTTTAACTTTGTTCGGGTAGGCTTTGGATACACTCCTATGAGGAAGGGTGTGTTGTACCACAAAAAGTATGTTCTTCTCAGAGAACTATCCATGCAATCAGTGTTAGGAACGGATACACTATAAAGCACCATGGTTCCTAATCTGATAGAGATCCTGGTCCCCCGGAGGTTCTCTATTCTATTGGTCAGTCTCTGCAATATATACCCCGGCACGCCCCTTGGTTCTAGCGCATACACCGGAAGGGTTTGGGGATGAATGCCTATCGGGCAAGGGTATGTAACCTTTTGCTCTCTGCATGATTTGGATTAGTATTGCCATCAGCCCTAGCCAATATCGCCAATGGTAAGGGATCAGGGGGTTGTAGTCCATAATATCTGAGAACTGCAGATTAAACACCGCTCCTTTAGGGGTAAAGGGTTGTCTAAAATATAAAAGGGTTCCCCTCCCTGAGTTTGGTCTTCCTCAACAGTATCAGGATGGGTCAAACAATACAGTGGTGAGGGTATTTCAATTGTAAGGAAACTGTTCAACCCCTGCGCTCTATGACAAAAGTCTCAAGCTTCTAAGGCCCAGCCATGTGTTTGCTTTATTCACAGTCTTGGGGCTATAGAGCCTGGACATTTTTAGCTTCACTCCCAGTTCCAACTGTAGAGCACCGATTTCACTTCTCGGCTTTGAAACCACAGTCTCAGGGTTAGAATGCCCAGCTCACTTCTTGACCTCTGCTACCAGCAAGTACTTCTCCCCCCCTTACTTTAGGGTTTTCGGTCTGGCTAATATGTCATTATTCTCAAGCCATGGGTTTCAATTTATGACTGCTGATGAAACCTTTTGACACGCGCCTATCAGCAGGTATTTCTCCTCCTTGATGAGGGTGTCTGTCAAGCATATTCTTAACCATCAGCCACGGTCCCCGTCTTGGACTAGGAGCTCCTCCGGTTTCTCTATTCTCTGTCTATCTGGCTTCGTTGTGGTCTATCATATATCTTCCAATGGTCTCTTGTCATTATCAACTCTCTCTACCTAGTCTTTTCCAAACTCTGGATCTGGCTTTCTCCCAGGGTCTGCTTGCTCCCTGGCTCTAGCGTTTTTGCTGGGTCTACCTCTCCTTGAGGGTTTGGATCTCTTTTTGGGTCCACTGTGTTCTCTTCCTAAATCTGTCTCTGTCTGGGTTTTCTTTTACTTTCTCTCTCTCTCTCTTTCTCTCTTTCTTTCTTTTTTTTCTTTCTTTTTCTCTCACACTTTCTCTCACCCTATCTCTGCATATCTCTCTGTGTCTCTCTCATTTTCCGCTGCAGCTCTTTCTCTCTCTCTCTCTCTCTCTCTCTCTCTCTCTCTCTCTCTCTCTCTCTCTCTCTCTCTCTCAAAGAGACAGTTCTTAGCAGGCTTTCCACTTCTCATTCACTCTGGGTCATGTCCCTACCAATGTATGAGACATGGCCCTCTGCAGGCTTTCAGTTCTCTCTCTCTCCCCCTCTCTCTCTCTCCCTCTCTCTCTGACTCTCTCTCTCTCTCTCTCTCTCTCTCACCCTCTCTCTGCCTGTCTCTCTGGGTCTTCTTTGCACTCCTGGGCTTGAGCCCATGCAGATGCCTGCACTACTGCTTCCCTTCCACAGTAAAGGTAACACAACCTCTTTTATGGTGCTTGTTCCAGGGGCCTTCCTGATCTTTGTGGTTCTTTTCTGTAGTAATCTGGGTGGGAGTGAGGCTTTGTAGTTTAGAGCTCAGGAGAAAAGATATTCAAAATGCTAGTGGTATTTCCGAATTCACGCCATGGATTCCACTCTACTTCTATTATTTATATTACCCCTTTTCATCTCTCGAATCATGCTTTACTCTCATTTTCCTGTTCTCCTCCTTCTCCCCCATCAATTCCTGCCCCTCCTGTAAATCAATCTTCCTTTGATCACCATAATCTAAGGAATTTGCTTTCCTACCTTATCTTACTTCTACTTTACCACCCTTGTCTACCTTTTCTTTGTACACTCAGGTTCCATGTCATTTTCATCGCAGGATGTTTTTTTCGCGGGGTTTCTTACTACTGATTTTTTTATGAAAAAACTCATCGAATTTTTTTTTTGTGGGGGGTTTTCCCCCAATCCCCTATCCCCTTTATTTTTTTATATATTCCCGAACACCCACACCGAATTTATATTTTTTTCTAAACCCCCCCCAAAAAAATTCAATGAATTTTTTCAGCAAATAATTCATGGTAAAAAACCCTGCGAAAAAACATCCCGCAATGAAAGGACATTGTGTCGTACACTCCTGACAAAGCTGAAACCCTGCCTTCTTCTTCATTTGCTTCTGTGTAATACACCCTCCACCCTTTACACTCCTGTACTCCTACTAAAAAACATTTCAATCCTGGCTCTACTCCCTATGGACCTCGCTGTGACAGGCTGAACATTGTTGGAGGCAATCCAACTCTCATTCTGATCTTTCCTTTCTCTCTTTTCCCATCATTCATGCTAAAAATTGGTATTTTTGAAATCTCATTCAACTCTATTCTCCTCACCTTCTGCATCTTTTCCAGCTTGTTGAATGTTTTCTCTTGCCCCTTCCCCTGACCTTGCCAGTAAATCTTCTCTTTCTGCTCTAGATTCTTCTATTGCTCATCTAAGATTGTTCAGCTGTGTGCCTCCCTACCTCCATCTTCTACTTCCCCCTCTTCTGTCTGATTTTCTATGTCGCTCCTACCTTTGTCCACCTTTATTCCTGGTTTATTTCTAGAGCTCATCCTTTTGCTTCTCCAGCCTAACCCTTACCTTCCTACCTTATCCCTAAAGTCTTCCCATCTATTATCCCATATGTATCTTTTTTCATGTACTCTTCGCTGTGTTCCTCCATCTTCCCATCTAATTCCAAACATGCTGTCTGACTCCCAGTCATGAAAAAACCTTCCTAGATCTCTCTCCTCCCTCTAACACCCTATCTCCCTTCTTCCTTTTCTTTCTAAACTTCTTGAGAATACCGTCCACTCCCAGGTTTCTGAATAGCTCCATTCTCATGCTCTCCTTCCCCTTCAGCAATCCGGTTCTCGTCCCATACACTTGACCGAAACAGCTTTACTTCATGTCCCAAACTCTCTCTTGACTACTAGACACTCTAAACTCCCTTCAATACTCATTTGGTATGGCTGATCACCTCACTCTTCTTTCCTCTCTTTCTTTTATGGGTTTCTATGAATCTGTCATTCTCTGTTTACATCTTCTCTTTCTAACCATACCTTCCATGTTTCTTTTTCTGGTTCTCACTCCCCTTTAGTTCCACTGCAACATGTGTCCTTCTGGGCTCTGTCCTTGGTCCCCTCCTTTTGTCTCTCTACACTTGCCCTCTTTCTGAAGTTCTATCCAAATGTGGGGTTTTGTTTCACTTTTATGCTGATGATACTCAAATTCTCCTCTCTTTCTCTAAATGTATTTCCTGACTATCTTCATACTTCCCTGCGTGATAATCTAGAATTGAATGTTTTCTCATGTTCTTCGTCCAAGATTCTCTTTTTTCCTTCTTCCTCCTCTGTGTCCCTTCCTATCCCAGCTACCCTTTTCCAACTCCTCAGGTAATCTTGGCGTATTCTTTCACTCTAATCTATCTTTTTCTCACCATATTAATACCATCGCCTATACCTGTCAGTTGCCCCATCACAACATATACAAGGCACACAAGAATTATCATCTCTTGTCCTTTTCAGCACCAAAACCCCTAATTTTGGCCTTCATTTTTTGTGTCTATTTTACTTGACTTCTCTACTTTTCACTTTTCCTGCCTACCAGTTTTCTCAACTTTGTTCAATGTATCATCTATCTATTCACACTCTTCTTTATCTTCCTTCTCACTTGTCTTTGTCCTCTGCTCTCTTTGCTCTCTTCTGGCTCTCTTTTGAACCCTGGCTTCTGTTTGACTTCTTAAGCATTGTCTTCAAATGTTGGTACAGTCTTTCCACACCCTATCGCTCATCTCTTCTATCTTTGTATTCCCATACTCCTCCATTGCACTCCCAGTCTCTCTCCATCCTTGCCATGCCTATGCCTCCCTCTACCTCACCCTGCTTTTGATGATTTGCCCTGCCTTCTACAAAGTATTTAAACTCTCTGCCCCTATTAATTAGTTCTTCCTCTATCTTCAGCACTGAACTTAAAACTGTCCATCTCTCTTCACCATCTTAATGTCATTTTGCAATTGATTTTTCGCTTTGCTTATGATTTTGTCCTTTTTTTAACTAATGTTCAGCGCTTAGACATAAGTGTTTTATGAATAAACATAAAACAAACACAAAATGTGCTTTTGGTGCACATGTTTTCCCTTTTTCTTGGATATTTCAAGTTGGAGTTTCCAGTGTGAATTTAGAGTCAGATATGTGTTTTTTTTATAGGGAAGCTCTGCAAGTTGTATTTATTTGTATTTATTTAATATTTGTACAGCGCGCCAAACCCTGAGGCATTAGGACACTGAAGTAAGGAGGGGGTGTTCTCACCATGCTGTCAGATTAAGGGACAGTACTATTAGCCCATGAAGGTTGATGGGGTTTAGTTTCGCGACCTCTGACATATGCTGGGTGTATCTCACATCTTATTGCCCAGAACCAAGAGTGGGGTTCCATGAAAACGCAACAAAATGGGTCTCTGCTGGATATTGGTCTTGAGAAAAGGGGGTTCTCCTACATCCTGACTCCATTTTGGAGGTTCTTTCTGGATATGCTCTGACTCTAGATCCCATTTACCTTCAAAGTGGGGAAAAGGGTGCAATTACCTGGAAGGTCTTCCATCCATTCTGGAGGTGGTGCCCAGTATTTAGCTTTGGGAGAATGCTACAAGACTGGGACAGGAGGAAGCGCTCCACCCACTAACCATTTGTCCTCCTGACACAATATAGAACATATTGCTTCCCTAAATTGTAATTATCATGCAAGTCTGGATGCTACGTCTCCTTGAATACAATATTCTATTTGAGGGACCTATGCTTCTGGACCTAAGTGAAAACATAGTTTTCACCGGACCGAGAAAAAAAATCATGGACCAAAAAAAAAGATTGATTTAGAATTACCACTCTGTGACTGCACAGTGTGTTAGGTGTGTGTCTGTGTGAGTGTTTTTGTGAGCATATGTGTGCGGATTTGGTGTGTGTTGTGCTGGGAAGGGGACTGGGTGGGTAGGGAAAGGGAAGTTTGGGTGGGGGAAGAAACCACCCGTTTAATATAACAAACATCTGGAGAGGGTGGGAGTGGGGAAGGGGGTCATCTTGGGTGTGGGGGCTGTCATATACCGCATTTAAAAGCCAACACAATAACGGCCTAAATATGTGGTAATATCACATAGACCTGTGCTTCTAACTCCAAAGTACCCTTTTGAAGGTGATTGTTTGTGCATTAAAAACAGTGATCGAAGTGAGCGGGAACGGTCAGGAGTGGTGTTCCACTGCTTTTATTTTTTTCTGTTTACCATTGCTCTACTTTTTACGACCATATTAACCATTCTATATAGAGGATTTGTGCAGTCATGTCTCTGTGCAAGTGTAAAGTTGTAATATGAGTCTTAATTACTAGTCACTTAGACTATTGCAATGTCCCAACTGCAACACCTTGTCACATGCTGCACTATGCTTCCGCCTACCCTCTTACCTGCTGAGGCCACAGTTCCTCTACTTTTTTTGGTACACTTCTACCACCGGTTAAAAGTACACCACCAAAAACATACCAAAACTCCTGAATGCTTAAGTAAATGTAAGGCAAACCCTTCTCTGAGCCAGTTATTTGTGCCTGATGCTGTTCCTACTTTTCCATGAAAGCAGCCGATATTCTGATTTTTAGCATATCAACACCCAGGGGGAGCGCAGCAGCTAATCAGATTGCTCAGAATGTGGTCTGAATCCTACAATATAATGCTGATTCCAAGCAAGCTGCTCATGTCTGCCCCACAATCTTCCCTCCCTCTCCCAGGCACCTCTGCTTATTTCTTCTCTACCTCCAACTTTACCTGTAGGTATTGTGGTGCTGCTATGCCACCCCTCTCATGTCTGTCGGACCAGCATGGCAAAGGAAGGGGGGCTCTGCTTAGAACCTCGCTTCAATTTCTATGGTGGCAATGTTAAGTGATTATTACTTAGAAACAAGCTCGCTGCAACCTTTTGTGTCAAAGAAATCAATTCCTATTGGTACCCTGGACAGCAACCTGGGGTGTAAGTGACCATAATCAGGCATTTGCAGGGCCCTACCGGATGGTAATAACCCAGAGTCCTTGTTAAGGCCCTTGTGAACATGTGATTATGGCAAAATTCAGAATCCAAAAATAATGCAGCATTTCTCAATGACAAACACAATATTTTTCAATGGTCCAAACTTGTTTTTGTGAAAATTTAAAAATTCTTGATAATATCTTGGCTCAAGACCATTTACAGTATTCGCAAGTTCTGTAAAACATCAGATATTTACATGGGATATGCCAAAGGCACCTAAAATGCACCCATCTAGACAGTCTGTGTCATATCTAGACAGGAATGTGATTATTAGCTTGTGTCACATCTAGACAGACATGTGAATATTAGCTTGCATTACTGTAAAGACTGAGGGGGTATCTGTACTCCTGCCCTATATGGCAGAGTAGAAGCACAGAGCACCGCAGACAAGATTCTCTATGTGGTAGCAATGGACGAGCAATCAAACCTTAAGCTCTCAAGAGGTGATGCGGGACGGTTCTCAAGTACAGTGTAATCCTAAACCCCCCACAAAGGAATGTCCACACACGATGTTATGTGATAACACAGTTCTTTATACAAATAAGGTTCAATATATATACACAATAAATAGCACACTTTGTACTTTGGTAACTTTAATCTGGTAAATATGTACAATATCTATGTGGTACCACAGTTCACTCATGACTCCTTTAAAATGCAACAACTGCTGACAGTTCAAATGGCATACAAATCAAACAGTAAGAGGTATCAGCATCTGACATAGGAAGGAAGACAAGTTAGGTTAAACAATGGCAGAATGCTTTGTCCTACTACCATGAAGCAGTTCTATGTGAGGATCCCCCCACCTGGGCAACCTGTAAATAAAGTGTAAGAACAAGCCCAGTACATATATGTTTAAGACAGTCTTCTTTCCTGTTCAAATGTTATACTACCCCAATGTACCTGAGTTTAGCAGAGTTTCTTTGATGGTTCATCGACGGATCCCTCTTGAGTTGACTCCCTTTAGAGCAGGAGCCATGGTTTGTCGTGATTCCTATGAGGAAATATGAACACTGTTGTGGAAATAGCAGCTTCGACCTCCATGGGGCTCATCGACAATCGATCATGGACGTCCTGTGAAGATGAGGCGTGCAGTGCACCTCAATGACAAGACTTTATTGCCACCAAGCAGAGCAATGAAGAAAGTCTTTGTGGACTTCAGGTGGCAGGAAACCCACCGACGGATTCTCCTCAGCTCGACAATGACCTGGACTTTCTTCAGCAGGACAAAGTGGTCTACGGTGATGGCAAGAGATTGCTCAAAATATTTAGACAAATTCTAACAAAAAAATGGTCCATTCTAAAGTCAGATTCGGATATAGACTCACACATTGAGGTTCTTTGACTAATTATGTATCAATGGGCAAAAACAATCAAGAATCTCACTAGCCCGTTACATTTCAAGGCAGAAATTAAAGAGGCTGGACTTCCACAACTTTGGAACACTAGCTCTACAGGTAAATTATATATGTGGCAAATGTACCATGTGTTCACTGTCTGACAATGGGAAACAATCTTTTAAATGACCAAATGGCAAAATCTGTCAGATCAAACACTTTATCAACTGTAACACTCAATATGTAGTGTATACAATAATATGCACATGTCCAAAAACATATATTGGGTGCACTATTCACCAGCTAAAAATCAAAATTGGGGAACATTTTTGAGCAATTAAAAATAAGGACCTTAAATAGCCTCTAGTCCACCATTTTGCAAACAAGCATACTGAATGGGATTTTCAGAACATCAAATTTTTTGGCCTGGAAAATATTCAGCTTCCACCAAGAGGGGGCAATAAGGAACTAATCTTACGCTGTAGAGAATGTTTTTGGATAAATATATTGGACACATGTTTTTCCGGATTAAATTCAGATACAGAGATGAATCACTATCTGTAACACTATGGACACTAGCATTTTGATTTGCAACTTCAGCTATTAAGAAAGCATTTTCATAAATAATGTAATTTATGCCCTGCTTGCGGTATACCATGTTTATCATGAATATGTATTAATAGGCTCTACCCAGTATCAAGGCACTCAATTATCTTATTTCAAAAAGCAGAAATAAACTTAGACTAAAAGTAATGTAACACCGGAGCCAAGCCAAATCTAGCCACAAGTAAAATGGCTGTGGCGTAAATCCAGCGCTATGACGTCATCACGCTATCTTGACACGATTGCGCAACCGTGCCGATATTCCGTCCTAACCACAGCACGGAGACAGTCCTTCTCGACCTGAAAATCCAAATGGATGCCACCAGAGAAGCAGGCAAACTTTGTCTACTAATGCTACTGGATTTATCGGCGGCCTTTGATTTGGTCGACCATGACAAACTCTGTGTCACACTAGCCAACAACTTCAACTTATCCAAAGATGCCACTGATTGAATCAAATCTTTCCTAGCAGATAGAACCTCAAGAGTGTCCATTGGTAAAGAATCAGCCGACCCCATACCAGTTCCTGTAGGTGTCCCACAAGGTTCTTGCCTATCCCCCACGCTCTACAACGCATATACCAAGCTGCTTTTCACAGCTCTGGATGCCATGGGTGTCATCTATATCAACTTTGCAGATGACATCCAGATCCTCATTCCACTATCAGGCAACCATGAGCAAGACTCAATGCTCATCAACCAAATGTACTCCCTAATCCAATACTGGATGGCAAACAATAGTTTATGCCTCAATGATGACAAAACAGAGCTACTTATTTAAGGATCTTCCTCTAAAATTGACTCTCTACAGCCTGTTTATGCTTCCTTCATCATTGATGGCTCAAACAAGTCAAGACACTAGGTGTCTACTTAGACGCCACTCTAACGATGTCTAATCAAGTCAACACCCTAACCTCGTCCACCTCCTATACATCCAAACTCATCACCCTAAGTCACACATTCCTCACATCTGACAACTGCGTTACACGAGCAAGAGCACTAATACTTTCCAGGATCGACTACTTTAATATCCTCTTCCTTGGCACCTCTAAAACCAACATCGCCAAACTCCAACGTATGCAGAATAAAGCCCTCCGAGCTGCATTAGGCATAGAAAAGTCTGAACATATCACCAACATCAGGAGAGATAACCACTGGCTCCCCATCAAAGTTAGGATACTATTTAAAACCCTAAGTATCACACATAAATGCATTGCAAACAAAGCCCCCAAATATCTCATTAATACAGTCATGAAGAAATATCACACCGGACTCTTTAGATCCAACAACAATGCTCACCTTGAAATCCCACGTTACAAAAAAGAGAAAGCAGGAGGTAGTAGCTTTAAAGTCCTTGCTTCTAGACATTGGAATGCCCTACCTACCAATATCAAGAACAAAACATCCCACCTACTTTTTAAAAAATCATTGAAAACCTGGTTATTCAACCAATACTATCCTGAACCAAGACCCTTACCAACAGTGACCAGACCCCCTCCCACTTCATGTATATAAATTGTATGTTTATTTCACTTCTGTTATTATTTTTTGTTCATTTTTATATATGAAGCTTGTATTTACCCATTGTCTGTAACTACGTGTAATAAATAAATACATAAATAATAGGGTGGCCATCTTGGTTTCAAAATTGCAGCAAGATTCGCAGAAACGCACGGGGAAACCCTCTAAAAGTTACAATTTTTTAATAAGTGTTGAATTACACTATAATTTTAGGGCCAACACCTAAACTTTGACTACTAAGATATGTGTTTATATTATTATTTTCGAAACACAATGGGTAACGCTCATACTAGCATAAAATGTTCTCCATTCCTTTAGGCTCCTCCACTCACAGCAAAAGTGGAGGGCAATTTATTAAGTTTGAATTTGCTATCCAAAATTGTGATTGGTGCATACAACATACAATATCAGTAAGTACAAGTACTTGAAACTTCTTTTCCTTTGTGTAAGTTTCAATAACGGAATAGGCAATCGAGTGAAATTGTTCAAGGACAGAGCCTAAAAACAACCACATATCTTGTCTTTTGTCTTTAATTTTCAGACCAGCACTAATCCTCCTGATGAACCGTATGAAACAATGCATGGAAACACGAGTTGAGGATGCTATTTTGAGCATGTTACTTTGAAGAAGTCGAACTAAAATATGTGAGCATGTTAATTTGAAGAAGTCATATTGAAATTTGAGGATGTTATAATACAATTGATTGTGCCACATCTGGCAACCAATAATCTTTTTCTTTCTAATTTTGAACTTTGTTATTAAAAAAGATGAATTGGCGGAACAAAAGTATTCTGACCCTCTTTAACATTTGTTTCAAATGTCTTAGGCAAAAAGTGGAGAGTTGCAGCTCCAGTCGTTGAGCAGCACAGCGTCAAGCTGTCCCCGCTTCTGGGCAACACGACTCAATGGGCTTCCAGCGGTTACGGCAAAACTCCGAACCCTGTTTGACGACGATGGACTTTGATGTCCGGGTGCTTCACTTCAGGTTCCTCGGCGGTCGCCATCTCCAGTCGACAGTCTTTCAGGACTGGCTTCCAGGTTACCTTGGTGAAGATTCGTGTTTGCACGATGTTCCCTCGTAGCTCGGGAAGAGGTCTCCTAGCCAGGTCCTCTCTTGGTATCAGTCCTTGACAGACAGGACAGCTTTCAAATTGGGTAGAAGGAAAGCAGCAGCAATTCTTCTTCTTCCAGCTGGGCTTCATGGTTAAGAATCAAGTTTCAACTTCAGCTTCTGAACAATTCTGGTAAGTGAGAGGTCCCCAGATATACTGTTCTGTCTCTCATTCGCACTGCTGATCCAAGCTTAGACAGCCAATCATTCAGAAGGGCATTCATGCAGGCAGGCAGCCAATCAGGCTCACAGTGCAGTCAGGTCATTCACTTCCACCCAGACACCCATACCAAGGCATGTGGATTGGGGCAAGCACCTAGCCTTTCAGCACACCACACTGCATTCATGTCAGTTTCGGGCACGGCTGTCTCACACAGATACCAGACACCCAAAACATGAAGTGCATATTGGTCACACACTCCATTCACTTAGGTACCACCCCAAGGGCGTAGCCACAACATACAGTCACTGGGACAGCTCCAGCCAGTCTGTGTAACGCTCACCTGATTCCCGTAGAGGCGCCGGTCTTGACTGGGCGTATACCGTATCTTCAAAGGTGATGTGTAACACACGGCTGGCTCTTTGGGCTGGACCTCTGTGCACTGTATGTCTGACTCGAAGGGTAAGATGTCTGCAGATAGAAAATATGGGATTAAGGAACTGGGTTATTGAATGTCTCTCTCTTCTTCCCTTTCTCTTCTCCTGTAGAACCCCAAAGGTTAACGCTCTCACCTTAGGTAAGTGAACGCCGTGCTCTCCATCTGCCTCGGGGCAGGGTGCTGTAACCAGTTTCTTCACTGGATAAGGGGAGCAGGCCTCTTGACTTCAGAGGACTGCTGTCTGTCGTTTACTGCACGAACGGTAAGTTTCGAGTAATTCTAATGTCTTTAAAGTCTTTAGTAATGATGTTTCTTGTTTTGCAGGGTTCCGGCGATGGCGGATGACGGGCTGAAGTGAGTTGAAGATGGAGCCCGTGTGATGAATAGAAGCGCCTGGAAGCACGTAAGTAAGCGCTTGTTGCCTGCTTCACGATGCGCTCTAACTGTCTTTTTATTTTGCAGGTACAAGTTCGGAGCGGCTGCAGGGTGCCGGAATACCCACTGGGTTAGATGTGGAAAGGAGTAATGGCACGTGAGTATTAAAGTTCCCCAATGTCTTTAAACGCACCTTGTTTTGTCTTTCAGATGCAGGATGCAGCGCCGAAGGCCTCCGGAGCGTGCGAAGAGTTGGTAAGCTTTTGTCTTTCAGATGCCGGAATGCAGTGTGAAGACCTCCGGAGCGCACGAAGAGTAGGTAAGCCTTTGTCTTTCAGATGCCGGAATGCAGCGCGAGGCGTTGGTGACAGCCGATGGACCAGGTAAGTGAAGAGCTGTCACTGAAGACCGTAATGCTAACCTGTTCTTTCTTGTCTTTATAGGTGTTGCTGAAGACTGGATTCAGGATGGTAAGCCTTTTTCCTTAGGCCCAGGATCAGATGCAGAAGACACGATGAGCGTTCTGCTGCAGAGGATGCAGAATAACGCAAAGCAAGATTCATCCATCGGGTGTGGTTTAAATAGCCTCCTGTAGTGCTTAGGTGTCTCCTTCCACAGCCACGCCTAGGTAAGAAAAGAGTTCCTGCTTTCCAGAAGAGTTCCAGTGTTCTGAATCTAGGGAGTGGCTCCTGCCCCACCCAACAGGAAAAGTAGTTCTAAACAGAAGAGGATCAGAGGCTCAACTGGCAAGCAAGTAAGCAGCATGGTCTGCTGCAGGTAAGTCCACCCAAGCATTATGAGCCCGGCGCTTCCAGCGCTGGGACTGGGCATATTTATGAGCCTGGTGCCACTGGCGCCAGGACTGGGTCCAAAAGGTCCCAATTGGGACTGGTTGGCACTCGGAACCTGGGTTATGGATCTGCTTCCAAGGGAGTTGGGAAAACCCTGACCTTTTGGAAGCAGAGATCATGACAGTCTGGCCTGGACTTCCCCACAATACCATATATGGTTCTTCCACCCAACAGCCAGGCAGGGGAAGGTACGGAGTCAGGGCTTCCCAGGACTTTCGGAAAACAAGGTAACAGTTAATAGAAACCAAGAGGCCACAGGGGCCATCTTGTCTCCTAACAGGAATCCACTGATTCATATGGCAGGGCCTGGGTATCACAAAATGGAGGATACCCAGAGCACCTGTCAAATTCAGCATGCAGCTGCCACCAGCCCATACCCTGCTCTGTGGGCACACACAGGGGCCCAAAAACATACACTAGGGGTCCAGGGTCGTACCCCCACCCATGGGTGCCATAAGGGTATCCAAAGTGTCTGTTCACAACCAAAAAGAGGAAGACCTGCATTGCCAGGAGTTCCACATGGACTTATGTGCAGAAAACAACACAGAACGCACATGATAAGGGAGTACAGTACAAGGACATGAAGGCCCTGTCCCTCTAATGCATTTTTAGCATCACAGTTACATCTAGCGAGAATTGTGCAGACAAAAATGTGAATATTAGCTTGTGTCACATCTAGACAGAATTGTGAATATTAACTTGCACCACATCTAGACAGAATTGTGCAGACTAGCTTGCGTCACATCTAGACAGAAATGTGAATATTGGCTTGCATCACATCTAGACAGAAATGTGAATATCAGCCATTTGTCACACAGATGAACCGCGTTAGTCAGCCATTTTCCAAATCCAGCTGAACTGCATTAGTAGGTCATTTGTCATCTCTGGGCAAACTGTGTTGCTTAGCCATCACTTGCATCTGGGTGAACTAATACTAACACTCAACGCTTCCTATACACCTCTCACATACTGCACTTAAGACAACCAGAACTCATCAGCACAGCAAACCGCGTATACTTCACAACACTGCAACAACATGACATTGCACACATAACCTTGCACAACACCACACAACGGCTGCCTCTGAATCTCACACCAGGCTCCGTGAATGGTCCATCTGAACTGAAGCTACCAACAGCACATCACGCTCCCTTGTTCTTTTCCCACTCTTCCCTTAACAGTACCCTCTCCCCTGCTTATTTTTTCACAGAACCGCCAGAACGGCGAGACCACGCAATCGGCACTTGTGCACAGTATAAAAACATTTAACATTAACATTAGCATTAACATTTAACAAATGTGAAAGGTGCTATAATCTCCCTTGAACTTGATGTTTCCCCATTCCCTTCAATTTTCCCCAGGCTCTCACTTTCTAATCCAGACATGGACCCCAGCATGTTTTCTCCCTTATTTCTCTGAAGCAGTGCAAGTGACATTTGTGGTGGTGGTTTAAAGGAAAATGAATACATATTAATAAAAGGCTATAAATTCACCTTCAATATAAAAGGATAACGGGATCCTTTAGCAAACCACGAACAAAGGTTATTGGTAGCATATTGCCGTCTTTAAGTAAAATATATGAAGGCATCTCTGAATATTTAAAGCATGCAACTCGATGGGAGCAGTGGTCCCTGCTGGTAATGGCATGCCAACCCAAATTCAGGAGCACAAGAGAGCTTCTAACAAGGACTGCACAAAAACACTGACAGCCAGATGGAACCACCAAGAGCCGTACTATCACCAAAGTGCCATTTAGATTCAGATGAACTGGTGCACAGAGGGAGCACAGATGTGTTCGCCAAAATACAAAACTTTAAAAGAACAAATGCTGTCATAACAAATGCAAAGTGATCTCTAGGACAAGCCCCTTTTCTATAATCATGGCGGTCACAGTTAAGGAGGACAAGGATATGGCAGGCAAAAGGTACGGTTTTAAAATGAAAACTAATTCAATGAGGTAGTTGGGGAGCAGGTCGAGGAATGAAAATATGGGGGAAATAAAAATTAGATTGCTCAGAACACAGGCATGTTTAAGTCTACAGCAGATTTCTTTCTGAGAGAAGAATGCACACCAATTGAGCACTAATCTTTCAGCTCAAAAGAACTGTTTACCTGCCGTAACAAAATCTCAGCAATGCAGTACCCATAGGTATAGATGGCAGGGCCAGTGCAAGCATTAATTAAACAAGACTGGTGCCTATGGCCACTCTTTCCTTTCCACCACAGTTTACCCCAGTAATTTTCCATGGTAACAGAACTATGATCACCATGGCGCTCCCTCTATTGCTGTGATAATCATTCCTAGCAGTAACACAGCATTTTCCGATTACTACATTAATGCTCAAATTCTCAAAAATTAAAAAGTATTGCCCATCCCCACTGCTTCTCTCCATGTGCATCCCTCCTCCTTTTTTGGACAAACCCGGCTCTCTCCCTCCTCACCCTTTCCTATAACTCAAGTCCCCTCGCTCTTTCCAGTGATGCCCCTTTTTCCCCAACCGCATCTTTCAATGTTCCTGGGGGAATCCTAGGTCAATCCTGCAGGACCATTCTCCTTGAGTCACTTCGTACCGACATCCCCATTGTCATGCTTGGGGACTTTAACCTTCCCAAGCCCTCTGTAGCCATCTGCCTTGAACTTAAATCCTTTGTATCTGACCACTCCCCCACGCCCTCCACAACCAGCCTACCACTCTGGTGGGCACTCTCTTGACATTGTCTTTCATTCTAACTAACTCACCTCCTCTGACCTTTCCATTGACCCCTCCCCAGCTGACCCCTCCATTTTTTTCAATTTAACATCTCGATCCCTTCACCTTTGACTTCTCATCACCCTCTTCAATGACTAAGAGGAAATACAGGCAGGACTATATTGCCCCTTACCTTAATGATGTGAGGACTTTGCATGCCTCTTCCATTGACTGTGCTTTCTATGACTTTCACTATGCACTTATGACTCCATTTGACCAATACTACCCTGCTTACACATTCAAGCCTTCTTGTCGCCCTCCTCACTTCTGAAATTCAGACCTTTAAAACAAACATGCAGCGTGATTGATGACACTGGTACACATTAGGTATTCCTTCCCTACCCCTAGCCTACAAAACCTCCTTGCCGCCATAACCACTGCACTGGTGTCTGCCAAATCCTCCTTCTTTACAAACCTAATCGCCTGCCTTCACAATCACTCATGCACATTTTCACATACCCTCCAGTCCTTGCTCACACCTCTGAAAGCAATATCCATCACCTTCTCCCTGTCTGCTAATGCTCACTATGTTGCATCTACAATCTCAAAGTTTCAGACACTCTCCCAGCCCTCCTTCTATCCACCACCATTCCTCGTACCTGTGCTGTGCTACCCCTGACTACTTTTTCCCTACCTCTCCTATTGGATCAGCACACATCCTTCGCAGGGCCAACCAATCTTGACCTCGTATTTGACCCTTTTGCTCCCCAAATGGTCAAAGGTTTAGGGCCTTTTTACAGTTTTGCCAGTGCAGCAAAAGTACTGGTAAAAGTGTCAGTAATATCGTCACCAGCACGTTTACCCCACCAGCAAAACACACGTTTTCTGGTGGGGCCACTGATTTACCTTCAGCCAAGAGCTGGAGTTAAGTCTTGCACCCACTGGAAAAAATATTATGGAATTACCACCACTGGTGATTCCAGTGCCAGTAATTCCAGCAATCCCCTCCATGGAGTGCTATGGGAATGGGGAATTACTTACCTTACTGGCAGTCGTAATCTGCTGGTAATTCTGGCAGACCGAGTTCCTTTAGTGGTAAATCCATTTGGTGGAATCCCTCTGTAGTACCAGCGGGAAACCACCAAATTTATAATGAGGTCCTTAATCTCAATCCCTTGCCCTTATTTCTTTAAATTCGTTAACCGCTCTATCTTCCCTGGACTATTGCCTGCCTCTGTAAATTCTGCAACTGTCTTACCCTTATCGAAAGAACCATCTGCTGACACAAACGTCTTAGCAAACTATCGCCCATTTTCTCTCCCTCCCCATTATTCAAAAGTCCTTAAGCGGGTGCTCCTCAACCGGATCACAAACAAAAACTTGAGAATAATGGAATTGAATTTCCACTTCAATCTGGTTTCTATAGTGATCACTCCATAGCTGATCCCATAGCTGCCTCTAGTGATGCTTAATAATATTATTTTGTATATTTAATTAGTAATCATCTTTGGTTTAGAGCACTTGCCCCGTTAGGTTAATGTTACCTTTGTAAGTCACCTACTTTCTTACACACATTTTGTTTTTGTTTGTTTTGTCTCTGGTATATGCCCTAATTGTGTACACCCTCATCAACTGACTGTTCTAATCTTTATGCTGTTGTCTATGCACCCTTCTTGGGAATACTTCCACCATCTGTAAATGTGTTATTGTAAGTCATTTCTGATATAAATGTGTATTCTTCAAATACATAAAGACATTCCTGCAGTACAAATAAAATTGTCTGATTCAAAAATGTGCTGTCCAGCCCTCTGAAAGTGGCCAACTATTTCCCCACGCTATCCTAACCCTAATATCATTTTTAGGCCTTTTCATTTTCAGTTTCCCATGGGATTACTGCAGGAATCTCTCACATCGAACAAAACAAATTGAAGCTTTTCATTTCTTAAAAGCTCCAGTGCCGCACTGGACCAAGGGAGATATATAAAAGAAAATTGGGACTAGAGGTATCAATTTCTCTGTCATTTTTTTAAACCACTGGATGGACCCATTAAAAAAATATATATATCTGCAATGCTTTTTGCTCAACTTCTTTGTTCTTAATTTGGCGCAAATCCATTCAGCTGTTTTCGCTCTGAACATATTCAATGGATGCACCTTTGCTCTATGGGAAAATGAATAGAAGTAGGCCAAGGACATCTTTTTGTTCTTTGTTTAATAAAGTTTTTTGAAGAGGGTGATGAATTTGCCCGACATTTTCCCGGCTTGAGCCAAACATTTGTCAGTAAAATTTCAGCCTGATTCTTCACAGGAGTCAAAAGTTAAAAGAATCAGAATTTTGGGAAAAGTAATTTCAAATTGGTTTTATCTTATCTATAGAGCAGTGATCGCCAACCTATATTATACGTTTGAGCTTTTCATGAGGGCATTGAAAGAATGGAATCCCCATGTTTTTATCTCCTGATAAAAGCTTGAGAATTCCATAGAGATTCCTTGTAAATGCTGTCTGCAAAGCATCATTTTCAAATGACATTTACTTTTTTTCCAAAATGGAGAGTACAAATGAGAGAGAGTAAAGGATATTTCGCCTGCATTTACCCTTCACTTTTAAAATCCATTTTGTAAATGTTTAGAATTGCAAGCAGAGGATTCAAGAGCATGTAAGTACAAGTGGTACCCTGCTTGCAATTACATTTTTGGTAAAGTGACCGACTTGGTATATTTGCATACACTTTGAAAAAAGTTGCTTGGGTCACCTCTTTCTCCTCGAGTGACTTTACTGAAAACCTATCATAAATGTATTAGAAAATGACTGCGAGAATTGCCAGTATTGATGAATAAATAGCTGCCAGGTTTTCATTTCTGAAAAGCATCAGTTGCTGCAATGCACCATGGGAGATATCTAATACATAAATATGTTTGGTTTTGACCGGGGAATTTCAACCAAAAAAAGGAATATGTGAACTGCTTGGTACTCAAATTATTTCTGATTTGGCGCAAATCCATCCAGCGGTTTTTGCTGCACGCATTGTCAAAAGATTTACCTTTTTCCCTACGGTAATATGAAAGGAAGTAGGGCCAAACCTTCAAACCGTTGGATGGATTTTAACTGAAATGTCTAGTTTGGATGGACCTGTGCCCACCATTTTTATGGAGATAATTTCCGTGTTATCCATCCACTGAGTCAAAAGTTATTTATGCAAATCTTGGGAAAAGTCAATGCAAATCGGTTTTATCTCACCTATTGGGTAGTGATCATTTGCAATATAAAAGTGCCTATTAAAATAGATTGGTGAATAAAGGTGTGTGTCCCAACAGGAAAAGGATTTAAGGTATACCAGTTAAACCAATTAACTGTATCCTGTCTCTCTATATGAGCAAACCCCTCTGAACACTCCCCTGAATGGGTATGTGATATGAATTCTAGTTTTAATTGCTAGAACATAAACCCTTGTAAACCATATGTGCCGAACAGGAGTCCGTCTCATGTGTTGAATAATCATGCACACTGTATTTCCAAAAGAAAAGTACATTGATCCATACAACATGCTGTATTAAGAAAACATGTTAGACCTGATGATTTAGAAAAAAATCTGTATCACAGTTTATTAGAACAATTCAACAAATACACAAACAAAACGTTTTTTTTTTGGAAGAAAGATATTCTCAAACTATTGCTTCAACATAAACTCAACATGCTAAAGCAAAAACCAAAACAGAAGCATTTTAAGATATTGGCATGAAATAATTTGACATGCATAAACTAATTTAATACACTTTAGCTGCTATTCAGTTATTCTTAACAGATCCATATCTGAAAACACAAGCAATTCAACCCAATGGTTACATTTATTGCCAGATGGTATACATTATTCAGACCAAAATGAATTTTTTTTTCAAGATTATGCTTGATCATCATTAAATCTACTCAGGGTCTACGTAGAGTGGCTGTATGGGTTACAGCACAGCCAGCTACCACCCGCTTGGTTGGATGTTACAAGAGCAGGTGTATCCTACATTTCGGCGTTGATAGATGTATGTAACGCATTCCCCAGGACCATAGTCAGATGCACAAAAAGGTGACCCCTTAGGAATAGATTAAAAATTAAAAATTAAAAAAAATTGAGTATGTTTTAATCTAGATTAAAACAGGAACAACTAGCTACTGTGTAGAGCCTCAAGTGGATTGCACAGTCTATACCAGAGCCAGTGCTCCCTGGGTGATGATGATTGGATAAACTCTAATCAACCTCAAGATAAAAGTGTGTTATAACGTGTCCATAGATATGAAAAACACTGTAAACCAGTAAGAACTAGGACACAGACAGTCCAAAGAATGAAAGAGTGAGGCAAAGAAATAAAGAAAGGGCTAGATGCAACCATGAGATATGGCTACATCAACAATAATTTGGTGATTTGAAAGCCCAGAGTGACTCATGCAGATTATGTGAACATAAATAATGAAAGTGACCAGTAATAGACCAAAAAGGTGAATGAATTAAAAAATTAATGAAAAAATGAATAATGAAACGGCTCCTAAATCTGCCGGGCCCAAGAATGGAACATAGCAGGACTTGGTCACAAATGTGTAGGTCGTGACTCTCAAACCAGGGAGAGAAAGGACTGTAACTGTAGTCCCTTGCTGCATAGGGGAGCACGGGGACCCCGTATCCTGATAAAAAAACAGGTCAATGTCAAGACTAGGGGCTAGTTCCTCCATTCATGTAGCAGTCCAAGTATCAACAAGCATATGATCCGAGGATCAAAACCAAATGTACACTGTGTAACACCCATCGTGTACCTGTGCCGCATTAAACGTTCCTAGCGTGTACGGTAAAATAGATTGTCTATATGCGAAAAATACGTTATCTGATTGTCAGTGCTGTCTTTCATCAATACTGAACAGCACTGCTCATGGGTTTTGGAGGGCCACAGCTGATGTTGATAATGTAAGCATTCAAAATTAGTATCTGTCCATTCAAATTTGGCGCACTCAAGAACAAGCAGTCTTGGTGGTGGGGATGTGTTGCACTAACATAAGGGCGTGCTGCTGCAGCTCCCTCCATCCATTGTGAGAGCATGTTAGCAAGACCAATTGCATTTGCAGGCTTACTAACAGCCGCTGTACTAAGTACCCCTCTTTCTCTCCCGACCGCCCCAACCCAATGATCACTCAAGCAAGGTGGAGGACTGGTGGTGAGGGGTGTCCAATACTAGGGGGCATCGTGCTCTCTGTGCCTGCCTCTTTCCCTATCAAATTGCAGGCTAGGGGCAGGGGGGCATTATGGGTCACCGGGCACATGTGGTAGCTGTAGGGCTGAAAAGGACCCTGGCCACATGCTGTACCTGTACATGTTTGAGAATGGTTAGGTGTGCCAGCAAGGATAGTGTTTACACTGACCCTGTCCACTGTATGGTGAGGGAAGCTTGCAGGGCACTGCCCAGACTGATGGTATGTGTACCCATTTATTGGGAAAGCTTGCAATGAATGCTGTCCCTGCTCATGCAGTAACCTGACATGTATTATACAGGCCTGCCGTGACATGCCCGTGATGTATCAATAGCCTTTTCTGGGTGAAGCTTGTACTTGCCCTTTTCACTCTGCAGCTGTTACCATTTAATAGAGAAGCTTGCATTTGCCCAGCCCATGCCATACATCTACCTGTTTGGGAGGGAGGGATGCACAGGTTTTGACTATGCTTTACCTGTTACCATGTGTGAGAGGATATTGCTCCATCCTTGTTCATGGTGTACCAGTAACTGTTTGTAAGTGAAGCTTGCACTGCCCCTGCTCATGCTGTACATGGAAGCTAGCACTCTCCTTTCCCAAACCATATTGTATGAGGAAAGCATGCAATCACCTCCTGACCTTGTATCTGCAGCTGTTTGTGTGGGAGGGTTACACTGGTTACACCCGTGTGGTACCTGTACCCACCAGGAAGGGATGCTTTCAGTTATTGTGCACATGGTACACTTGCACCTTTTTGTGATGTACGCTTGGGCTCGTGGTGCACCTTTTTTCTGAGTGAAGCTGGTACTGGCCCTGCCCATAATGTATCTGTACCCTTTTGTGAGAAGAGTTTGGACTGGCCCTACTCATTCTGTAACTGTTCTATTTGTGATAGATGCTTGCACTTGCTCTATTCCTTATATGTTTGTGTTGGTGATAGCATTGTGTTTCCATGTACTGCGTGACAGGCTGGACATGCATGGGCGAGACTAAGCACATCAGGGGACAGGACATATTCTAGGTCGAGGCACAAGGGGGAGGGGACCTGGCAAAACTACCTGCGGCCAGGGTAGCAAACATCCTGGCACTGACTATGGTAGCAGGTGCTACAAAGACATAACCGTCCACTTCCTCCATGATTGGTAGAGCTTGCCAAGGACCTGGGTGACCATGACCTATGCACTAAAGCAGCTGTACAGAGCCTGCCAGAGCACCCCCTTATATTTAATTTACCTAATGTGTATTACCTCAGTAATAACAAAGGGTAGTCCCTACTAAGGCTGTTATTGAACAAGGGTACTGCTGATGGATTGCTTTTTATCTGGTGCATAAATTACGACTACGGGCATTTCAAGATGTAATATCGGCTGTGGGTCTCATAGGATCAATTTGGAAATGTACGAAGGAATAGCGGGTGTTGTTTTGGTTAATGCCATTTCCCTTTGTCAATACACTTAATATAATGGAACGTGTGCTTGCTTCTAAACGTGTGCAATTAACCCCACATGGCTCCAGATGGAATTAACATTGTCAAATTCTATCGCGGGAAAAGCAGTTTAAAAAGTGTCTGAGCAAGGGAAGAAAATCTGAATGACAAAATGAGAATGTGTCGTAGAGAGATTTTCAGGAGGATGGAAGCTTAACGTTACTGGACTCAAGAGGTGGGGGGGGGGGTAAATGGATCTAGCACCCGATAAGCAGTATTTGTGTTCAGATGTCAGACATTTATAAATGTTTTGAGGATTTTGTTACATGTTTTTCTAAATGCAAACAGAGCACGATTTCAGCAGGAAGAATCGGGATTTTAATTTGACAGTCAGAGTGAGGTATTTATTCATGTCAGGGCTGGATGTTTTGATAGGTCAGGTGTGCCTTGAAGAGGTTTGTTGAAATTAGCCCTTCTGATGGTGGTGGTGGGGGGGTGGGGGAGAGTATATATATTCCAATGTTGCAAGTTACAGCTGCTTAATTTCTTGCCACCTCTGGTCGATGCTGGCTGCTCCTCTCTTTGCTCTTTCAATACCCATGCAAGGTGCTGAGGGGGCTGGCGGGGGCGGGACGCACCACACAGCATAGGAGCATCAGCAGTGGGAGTGGCACTCCACCCGATAACCAGACTGCTGTGCACTCAGCCAGGACCCTCTGCTACTTACGCTTCTGGAAGTACTGATCAGTGCGTTGGCCCTGAGCCGTGGCAGCTGGAGTAACACATAAAGCCAGGTCAGCACATGCACATCTCTTTAACTCTGCAGTATCCAGGTGTGGTGCTTATAGACAGCTGCATTGTTTTCCAGGACTGTCTTTTCCTCTCCCATAGCGATGAGTAACCCTACTTTGCCCTATACATTCTGGCAAGAGGGGCAGGAGTGTATCCCAACATAGTTATTTCAAGTCATTCTAACAAACAATAGTGGATTCAGGAAGCAACTGGAGGGCCATCATTTAGTTGCAGAAGTAGGAGCGAGCCCCCTAGGCTCTTCATGGCTGATACTTGGTGTGTGAGAGGGCCATTTGTTGGGGTGTACCATTTTGAGCTTTTTGTATGTTTGCTTTGCAAAATGATACTGGTCTTCTCTATCCGAAATTGAGCCCTGCTAAGCAAGGCACACGTTCCAATGCCCCAAGCTAAACGGTATAGTCCACACACATGTACTCTGATGGGCCATCTCCACTATCACACCATCAGCAGAAACGTTATTTGACAATATAGCAGCAACAGAGTAACATATTCCTTCGTGAATCCACATCCGGAACTCAAATTAATTCCATAATCTATAGGCTTCTTTTAACAGCGGGCACCCAATATTCAAGTTATATTAAATGCATATGAGAAACAGTTAAAACTTCTGAAACCCAATCTGATTTTATTTTTGCATTGACTGGTTTTCTGTGGCCCTTGCAGCAATAGAGCCGTGTGATATTCCGTCTGGTCTTGGGAAGCACACTCACAGCAGATGGTGGACCTTCCCAGGTCTTTGCTCTCTACTGGGAAGGCTTGACACCTTCCTTGTGGAGCAGACATACCGCCACATGGGATGGGGAAGGAGCTGGGTGCTTCAAAGGGACCTCGGGGGCACAGTAGGGAAATCACACCAGGCAGATACTCACTGGAGTCGTTTTGTTCGTAGGCAGGCAGGAGAGGAATTGATTGTAGTGCAGATCAGAAGAGGATGTGTACTCATGAGTAGAGTCGAGCCCTCTTGAATTTGCGAAGGCCACAATTCCTTGCTAAGACCACCTTAACCTCTTACAGACACAGCACTCTGGGAGCCTTACATTACAAGGAACAAACCTTTTTATAAAAGCAAAGATTGCCTCCTTACAGGAGGCCTGGAATTGGCCAAGCTGCTGTGGCAAAGTGACTGTGTAAGGGGCGAGACTCTCACTCATTTAAATCATCTTTGATTCATCATTTGACCAACTTGATGAAGATTTGCTGGAACCTTTTGCGGTAAAGTCTGGTCAAGGTCCCCAGCCATTGGATTGAAGATAATGATTGAAAATGAGGGTGCAGACCTTCTCCCTAACTGTTTCAATGCTTCAGAAGAAGAATAGAAATTACCTACTATTGAAGACGCCTGATTGTTTCTGGGCACTGGTACCTAGGCTCTGTCGCCTAAAATGGCAAGACTTGTAAGTGGGAGAAGACAGTCTTAACTTTCTTTAGTGACACAGTACCCCCTTGCAGCAACCCTGGGGTGATAGGAATATGCTGTTGGCTTTGTCTTGCACTTAAATAGAATTTGAGCCACTGCAAAGACCCAACGGAGCTGTCTTTGTCACTCTGCACTTCGCTTTAAGCACCTGTGGATCGTTCATAGTCTCCCTGTCTGAAGCTCCTTCAACCCTTAAGCCATTGCCACTTGTCGAAAGGCCCACACTTATGGTGTCACAAACCATTGTCTATGCCTGAGCCCCACCCCCCCCCACGCCCCTGCATTTATGTTTAGGACGTGAGCCTGGGCCTTTAACCTGACATGGTCTGCAGCATTTGTTTTTGTACAAAGTATGGACCCAGTGAGAACCATCAGAGTGCTGAGAATTCCGAAATGCTTTTTTCTGAAAAATCATTACGGAATACGGAGCAACTATTTTTTATAAACCAAATCAGCTCACTCTTGCCCAATGCTCCTCTCCCCAATCAATGGCCCCAGGTCTGCACACACATTCTCATTCCATACTCCACGCACATCATGCATATCTTGACACATACCCACACATTCACACATAGAAGCAGTCACTGTCACACAGACACATGTATAAAACCGTTCTGCTCAAGCAACCCCTGGCAAGGCTGACATTCAGGCACGGGTTTAAACACATATAGTACACGAACATTACGTTTAAACAAGAAAAATACTTACCTGCTGCCAGCTCCATCGGCCCAACGACACCCCTTGACTACACCATTCAGCAGGATGGCCCACCTTACTCTCGTGCACTAGCAGGAAACAGGGGGAGATGTCAATCACACCTTCCCTGAGCCCTAGTGCCTGTAGCGTAGACGTAACCATCAACATTTACATGCTCTTGACAGGCCATTAGGGTGTGGATGCACAGGAGCACCCTCTGAGCCCTAATAGCCTGCAGTACTCCAGCCAGCATGTTCAGTGAGCCATGCAAGAATGGGCAAGCAAAATTCCCCTGGCCTTTCACAGCCCATTGCGCATGCGCTCGCTGAAGCACACGCACAGAAAAGGGAAACATGGCCGGCTTAGTAGCACTCTCTCAGCTGCTCACTGCAGCCAAGGCAGCACTTGGTTTTATCTAGACCTGCCTTTCACTCTTCCATGATGGGTGTCAGGTCGACGACCAGTCGCCCACTATGGAGGATCCACTGCTGATTGAGTGATACAAATAAGATGACATGCGCATGGGCGTAATTTTACGGGGGGACGGGGGTGTTTGTCCCCCCCAACTTTCATGGCACACTATTTTGTCCCCATTCATTTGAATGGGGCACCTTTTATTCAGAGGTCATGTCCCCCCCAACATTTTCAGCAAAGTTTCTCCACTGCATGCTTGTCTTTCAAACTAATCACAAATCATATCTAATTGTTAGCTCTATTTGGGAAATGCACTTATCTAAGCTATTAAACCCTATTCAAAACTTGTAAATAAAAAGGAACTTGTTTTTAATTGTCTTCAATGTCATGGGTTCGGAGTGCACAGATCTACAAATTATGCACATTTTTGGAGTGCGAGCTATGGGAATGTGAGCAACGCATAAGTGACCCTCGAGCCCACTGTGAAAAGTTGGCATCTATGGGAAACACCTGCCATGTTTGCTTTACCCTTGATGCACAGTAACAGACAGAGAAGGACTTAGCTCTAGCAGTGCCCCGGACAAAATAGAATTTGGCACCCCAGGCACCAGCATGGGGTCTTTTCACTTAAATAGGGTGGTGACAGCCACTGCCTTGGGAGGGCTTCAGCCTACAACATGGAGGAGGTTGCAGAAAGAAGGCAGCACTCTGCCTTGCATTCTGAGCGCTAAGCCCTGGGCTCAGATGGGAATGGGCTGCTACCAAGCTCCTTTCAGATTTCTCACCTGGGGGAGCAGACTATTTTTATTTAAACATGCATTAAGATGGCAGCAGAAGCAAGCATACACTGCCAGAGGACAAAAGCCCGCCCAGGCAATATCAATAACCAATCCCTGTAATGACGAGCTTTCAAACTGTCATCCAGCAACCCGTCAAAAAATAAACTGAGGCTGGCTGCACCACCGCGCCAGTTTAGGGAGGTGCCTTATGAAAAAGAAATGCTCCTGTGCTGGAAATAGCACGGGGGCATTTCTGTTCTGACCAGAGCTGACACAGGAAACTCCCGGATCTGCTTCAGAAGACTTGGCACAAGACTGAATGAAGAAACAGCCAGTCTCACATGTTCAAAAGATGTCCAAATTGGTTTATGTGTCTTGCAATTTTCAGCCATTGTTTTGTTAGGGTGATTATGGTGTCCAATGAAAACAGCATATGCAACTTACATTACCCACTCAAAAGGATTTCTTGTTGAATCACTATCACAGACATGTTTCAAATAAAACATTGTGGGCAATTTTAAATTATGAAACATGCATTCTGCATAAAAGAAAACAGCATTTTAAATCCAAAATGTGGTTTGGCCACAACCCTAGGCTCCCCCAAGGAGAAGGCGGAGCCCAAAGTATTTTATTTTTGGGTAGTGGAACCCTATTTCAGTGAAACGCTCCTATCTCCAACACAGGGACAGGGAGCTTTTCACCACCATGAAAACCACCATGTCCGCTTGAGGGTGCCTTTCAAAGGGAGTCACCATCACAAACACGTTTCAAATTTTAAATTTTGGGCATTCTTAATGCCTACAATTTTAATTATAAACATGCATTTTGCATAAACACAAAGAGAATTTTGGGAACCTAATTAACACTTATTAAGTGCCTGTTCCAACTTTATGAGTGAAATCACTCCTAGTTTAGTAGTAGTGTGGGGCTGAGTAGGAGTTTAAAAAAATACTGCTCAACTCTATACACATGCAGATATTTCATCACCTTTGAATTTCCAAGCAACTTGTTCATATAAAGCACCTCCTCAATGTGACAGCACATCATTCTTAAAGAACGTCTGTGGGAGAGGGCATTGTGAGAACTATCCTCAAGTAAAACGATCCTATCATTCAAGTCCCGGTTAGTTCTTCTGTCAGGAAGGTCTGAGACTTTGCGCACTTCAAGGATGAAGGCGATGAAGATAAACAGCTGTCCTGAGGTGTGCATTGCAAAGCTCTGGCTGGTTCCATCTTCACTTAGCACATATTGACAACAGGATCAACTTCTCAATGTAGACCACTTTCCCATTGCATACATGGTTTCAGAGAATGATTTGTGTACTCTGAGATGCTGATGCTGTTATTCGAATGTTCTTCTTTGCCAGACTCACTTCTCTGAATTCCCAGTCGGGACAAATACTGAAGGACCATTTACAATGAAGCATAGCTTTCAAAGTTAATAATACTGTACATGGGCAGGAATAACACCTGTTACATGTTCGAGAATGCCATTATTATATTCCATACTAGAAGATATAAATTAGGCTATCATGTCCTGAAACAATATAATTAACATATTCCTATTGGATTTTAATTTACCCATGGTAGGATGCTTTAATCGGGTGATAGCTAATTTTTTACCCCAAACTAGGTATGCATAATTCTCCTTCATTTAATAAAGTTCTTTTTATGAATATAGGACGCACAATGTAATCAAATTAATTCCTTACAGCTTCCCTCCCCTTTTAGGACAGGAAACATATAGGGATGCATAGAAGGTATATTTATTAACTGTATAGAAATAATTGAAACAGAATATAGATTAATAAATTGTTTCTTCATAAAAGGCCATTATTTGAATGGTTTATTTATAACAGAGATGATTAAGGGTAAGGGGTTCGCCAAATCTACAGGTGCGCTATAATCTCCAGCGAGAAAGTAACTATGAAAAAAGAGCCTGCTGCTTTTACACTTCCACAGAGCCGCCCCAAACAAGGCTCAAATCTGGTAAGAGTAGTTAAAATAAGTTGGAAGTAAGGTAAATAGCGCACTGCTGAAAAAAGATATTTATAGGAAAATTTATAGAACTGATACTACAGTTACAAATACACTTGTATTGAATTCACAAGGGTATTTAATCAGGTGGTGAACAGCCGACACGTGTTTCGACCCAACTGGTTGTTCTCAAGGCTGTGTTGTATGGGTATGATACAAAAATCGGTAACCACAAATAAAGTAAAATAGGTAAACAACCAATAGAAAATCACAGTATTGTCATGGTAAGTTTGGCCCATTGCAAATCAACATTAATGGTAAAAACAGAGCAAATGATTATCTTACCATATGGAAAATAATAATATAAAGAAAACATACCCCAGAACAGTTGTTGGGTTCATAAAAACAGGAAAGGGATAAAATAGGAAAAAGAAACTGTAAATGACAATCATATGGTAATTCCATCAGTTAAGAATGTGTGTACGAAAATGTTTTATTGCACCTCACTTGCCCCAGTGCCACCATATTAGAATGATGTTATAAGCCTGAAAAAAAGGCAGACATAGTCAAAAATACCCAAGGCCAATATCCCTGTGCGTGAATAGTTATAGAGCCGAAATGTAGACTGAATCAAAAAAGACAAAACCATACCTGTCTTATATATGTGGAAACATAGGAAATTCCCAAAAACATGCAAAGAGTAACATGCACCCAGTGACATGAGTGTCAACTTACACTGATGGCTTGAAAATGAAAAATAGTAATCTATTGGTCCAAGAAAAGAAAGGCAATTAGGTAAGGCGGTCTTCCGAAACAATGGAGACAGAGATGTCAGATTGGAATGCATGTATATAAGTAGGTCATACCATAGATTAATGCAGTCAAGTTAGTGGAACGCCATGACACGTCAGTAGAGTAGCACGTAAGTATATTTTGGGAAAAGTCCCACAGTTTGTATCATAAAGCAACACCTCTGTATAAGTCAAAAAACAGAGAGAAGAAGAGAAACAACATCAGGCTTCTAAATATTCATAATAGGGAAGACATTACAACTTTGAACCATAAAAAGTTAGAAAAGAAGATTCTTCACCAGATGCTGTCGTAAGAGACGGGTACTGTTCTGGAGGAGCAAAAAAGAGGTTTTTAAAATAGAAACGTCTTTGCATATACAACGTGGATCCGGAGGCCGTGCCTATTCTCAATGAGAAAAACAAAGTGCAAAAAGAAAAAGGTTTGAGTGTTAGAAATTGACACTGGCCCTGGCAACAGGGCAGAGAGATAAGAGAATCCCAAAGTTACAAGAATCCCAGATGCTAGCGGTGTGGCAAGTCAGAAACATAATTGACTTACCTGTAATGGCGCATTCCCTTTGCTCAAAATCAAAATTGAGTTTAATGCCGCTTGAGAAGCACGGTGAACGCCAACTGCCGTACTAATGTGTGTGTCATGAAAGGGAGATTGGAGAGAACACATCGCAATGGGCACTGTGATGCCACGATGACGTCACGCGTAACTGTGCGCGTGACGTCATATGTAAACAATAACAAATGTCGTCTTGTCTCGAAAGGACAAGCAATGGAGATTGCCCATTCTCCATAAAGGGATGAGTATAGAGGCATAGCAGGTGTTGTCACTGGATAAAAGGGGGCAAAAGGCTAATAGGCAGGTGAGACATCATTGCGCAGGGCAGTAACAGAGAAAGAAAAGAATAATAAAAGCTCAGTACAGAAGGTTGCAAAAACACTGCGATTAGGCCCAAACATTCAAATGCGGGTGAAACGTACACCATCCCAAGCTGGAAATAAGTGAAGAATATGTGGTAACCCGAAAAGGGGGAGCAGCAGCAAAGGTAATGAAGAAAAAAGAATAAATCAAAGGGTTGGCCTAGCAATGCCAAAAAAATCGAACTATTAGCAACCATCCACATCAGAAAAAGATCTGAGAATGAAAAATGAATAAAAGAAAGAACAGAGGAAGGTGAGTGAAGGATGTTTGTGGAAAACACCCAAAATGTCCTAGATGCTGGTGATGAGATAGGAATTAGAAAGGGTTCTCTCCAGAGAATAAATACAGATTTAGCATCATGAATGAGTCAGAAGAACGTGTTAGCAAGAGTACAGTGATCGAGGAGATTATCAAAGACAGATGACCAAAGGCAAATTAGATGCAAGAGCACAACCATTTCTTATGTAGTTTAACGAGACAAAAATAGAAGCGAGGAGCTCATGTCATACAGTCATTATTGATAAAACATATACCAGAACAACATGTGAAAGCACTTACATTTCATTTGTGATCCAAGGTCCTGAATACAAGAAATATTAGTAAGACATGCTCATGAGGCGCTAATCCATCTCGTATCCTGGTGACATACCATGAGTTAAGTAGCGTCACAGAAAAACATGCATTTCATGACCTGTGTTTAGACCATTAACACTATATCATAAGTAACAAATTAATTTAGATTCCATTTGTCTGAGCTTCAGCAAAAGATCACCACTACACTTACCCTTTTTGGCTTGCATTAAGCCTATACATCTCAGATCTGATTTGTCAGTCATTTGGTGCTCAAGTTGCCAATGCATGGCAAGAGGTAGTCTAGGGTCATTTTTGTTTAGATTGGCCAGATGTTCCCTTGTCCGTACCCGTAACTGTCTGATGGTGCTGCCTATGTACAATCTATCACATACACAGAAAAGGGCATAAACAACAAACTTAGTTTTGCAGTTAATGAAGTCTTTGATTTTTACAGATGTTCCTGTGTCATCATTACATTCTTGACAATGCTTATAAGCATATTTGCAAGTGTTACAATTACCACACTTATGAAAACCCATTATCATACACAATATGGCTGAGGAGTCAATGTGGAAAAGCTGCCATATTTGTGATTATAACTGAATGCCGCTAAGTCAGTGTCCCCTCAAAGCAGTGACAGTAACCCAGCACTGTGGAGCCTCAGTTGGCCTGAGATAGGCAGCTTGAATGGCAGTGCATGCAGCTGCTTGGCTCTGGACTTGGTTGTGGCCACAAGTGGCCAACCTCTCTCACCCTTGTGCAACTCATGTTTGTGGGGAATGTGGTGCATGATGATTTGTAGACAACCTGATTCTGGGTCAGGTGTTCGGGCCACCTGATGTTCCGGAAGCAGCTCAAAATCTTCCTTTAATAGTTGGTTTTTTGGCATTGCTAGGCCAACCCTTTGATTTTCTTCTTTTTTCTTCATTACCTTTGCTGCTTGGTTACCCTCAGAGTCTCACTGGGTTCCTGGCTCCTCCTGACCGGTCTTCCTCACACTGCCTCTGGGCCTTTTGCACTAGGGGCTGACACTGTAATCTCTACAGTCCCCCGCCTTCTTGCACTTACCCAGAGCCACGCTGTCCTGTCTGCACTTAGTCAGAGTATTGCTGCCCTGATTGCACTCTGCCCTTCGCCCCTGTGCTCTCCGCATTTTGCATTCCCGCAATTGCACGATCTGAATGACACAAGACCTAGTAAGATTGTTACATTATGCATTGTGCATAGACAGGCAGGGCGGTGGCCCCAGTTTAGTGGCTAATAGAGACTTGTATTGGAGTGTTTGGAGCACTATGGCACCTATATAGCGCTTAGATAGCCAATCTTTGAAGCACTATAGACACAGCTAGCAGAGTGCAGGCCTGGTAAAGCTTGCTCACTAGGGGTTAATTGATTTCAGCTTCTCCTAGAATATTCTGTCTTTGCAACCGTGGCTCTGCCAGGCTTTGCAAACATACCTTCTTTCTCTGAGAAGGCCTGGTACTGTCTTCCCCACGCTGATAAGACATTCCAGTGCTTTTGCAGACAGGGCTCCAAGGGAGGGGTACGAGCACGGAGCATTTCAGAGAGAGCTGGGTTTTTCCATGGGCAAATATATTTTGCACGATTAAGGTTCTGGAAATGCGCATCATGCTGATTGACAGCACGAGAGCACAAAAGGTACCAGCACCCAGAACTAGGTAGGAGATTCATCCGCGGACTTGGCTCAAGCAAGAGCAGCGAGTGCCCGGAACCGGAGGCTTTTTGCAGCACCTTGCAGCGTTGTTATCTGAATGAGCGGGGCTGACAACAGTTAGCTTAAGATGATTGGGGTCTTCTAGAGCTGATTAATGATACCATCTCAAGGGACGTAAGACTGGGTTTCTCTGAGTTTTGTGATTTCTCTAATGAGTTTTGTAATCTTCTCTAACTTGAACTCCACATTGCTGCTAAATTTACTGTTCTGTTATATCATGCTATATGTCTAATAAATGCTAAATTTATACTGAAGGTATCATTTCACTAGCATGAGTTCATTGCTTGGCACAAGCGGACCTGTAATTTGGGTGGAATTGTGTGATTTATGCTAATAAGGGCTGGTCCCGAGGAAGAAACACCCTTTTTCAAGACATTTGGTGTCAGCAGTGGGATCGTGCAGAGCCGTGCCATGCTGGGGAAATGACAATTGTGTGAGAGAACACAGTCCAGATTGAGGGGCAGGCTGTCACATTTCCATTGTTGTCTCACTGCAGCTCTGAGACAAAATGACAGCAATTGTGTGTCAGTCTGCCGCAGCCGATAGCTTGTGTAGTTAAGATTTTCCCCTTCAGTAAATCAGTCGTGGCTGACTTACTGCTTAGGAATGAAACCAGGGAGCAGAAGGCAATGAGCAAGCGGGAAATGGCTCTGTTCAAAGCGCTCCGAGGAATGGTGAGGAAAGATTTATTGTTAATTAGGAAAGAATTTTTCATGCGATTTTCCCAGTAAAAGGTTGTAATTTGGATTGCAAAGTGAAACAAAGTTCTCGCTCTATTTTGGCATGAGGGCAGAAAAAGTTGCGGAAGATATTTGGCCTTTAAAGTGTGAATAGTGATTTAAACATTGAGACTCAGCCCCAGTGTACCAGCGAGTCCAGGGGGCTGAAATGTAAACTGGCAAAGATTCGTCTTTTGAAACTGATGCTTTTAAGTGTTGACATTCCTGAATACATCATGGGAATGAGTCAAGGTTAGCAGAAAGAGTAACAGCTGTGTTGAGAGTCTAAAGAGGTTTGTTCTTTGCCAACTGTAAATTCCATGTGCTGGTGGTGCATTCTGTGTCATTGGCGTCATTTCATTTAGGTGTGCCGTGCTTACAATGGGTGAGAGACTCACAAAAAAGTGAGTGAATGGCATTTGAATTTCGATTTTGTGCATTGATTTGAAATTGCAGAATCAGTTTGCAATGGTTTGGTGGGAAAGACAATTTATATTTGCTAAATTGCCCCAAGAGTATTTGAATGCTCCCCCTCTATGCCATGGATTAGCTGCTAAAAACAAAGAAATGTTGCTATTAAGGGATGTATGTTTTACACATTATATACATGGTGAAAACGTTGTTGACACATTGATAGCCCACGAGCAGAACAGAGTGTGGGTTACTCATGCAGAAATCATGCAGGGAGCTGCACTAAAAGTGACATTTTTAAGCGCAATGATTTGTTTTGGTCTGGCAATGTTACAACAGATTGGAAAATCTGTGCGTGATAAGACAGTACAAAGCTTCAGTGGGTTTAGGGTTTTTTTGAAAGATCGCACACTGCATTGGAGTGAGTTTGTGAAGCCAAACTACAAGGTTACAAGAAAGAAATATGCTTTTGAATGGGACATTGATCAGCAGCATGCCTTTCTACAGGCTGAAAGACGCTTTGCAGAATTGTAGAATTGCATTGAGTTGAATCTAATGACAAAAAGTGCCTCTTTTGAAAATGAAAGTTTGTGTCGGCAGCTTGTGGCTTGAAGACCAAATTGCACAGACATTCCGGTCATGGGATGGGTGCTTGCACGTAGCCAGGAAAATGATTTATGAATTGTGGGGCAGCAGGCTTATGCGAGCAGGAGCGTAATATATTGTGAGGTAAAATGAGTGCGCACAAAGGTTTGGTGCGTATGATAAGGTTTTTGCGTTGAAGAAATGCTGCCAAGGGTATGAGCTCCTCTTAGAGATGTTAACATTTGAAACATGAGGGTATTTTTACAGCCATAGGGTGGGTAAATGAAACAATGACTGCTTTGATACACATTTTATGACAATTATATGATATGGTTTTTGTTAAACCAGCGAGTGCGTTTTTCGTGGGGACGGCTGTCTCCAGCACACTGATACAAAGAGTTACATATGATTGTAGACACTTAGAGTAATCCAGTTGTTTTTTTATTGCTAGTGCAATATTTAGTTGTGATGCTAATTAGTAGAATTGTTTTTTTTTAGAAACCTGGTGCCCATGTGTTCATCTTGCTCATGAAATTAGATGGTTTTGGTTGGGTTCCACTAATATGGGGGAAGTGTCTAACCGCACAGCCCAAAGTCACGTTTGTAGGCCCTGGGAACAGGGGGGTTGGTAGTGGAAGGATGCCAGGTTTAGAGCTGGTAACCATACATTACTGCAATAGTGCATTGTAGATTAGACTATACCAGATTGCCTAGATATTTTAACCGCATGCTGCTTTTTAACTGATGATTAGTTATAGGATTTTTAATTAGGTATTTTTGTATAGGCCAGGTTTTGGCTAGGGTAAATGTCACTGTTCACTGTGTATACGTTTTTGTTTAGGTAGGGTTTTTTATTAACCTTGCATGCCACGCTAACTAACAGCTAGTAGATAGTTTGCTTAAACCACTTTGCAAAGCCCCAAGGTCTACCCCTAACTACCTCATTTATCACTGCACTACATACAAGGTTGAAAGGTTTCAGCCAGCATTGTTGCCCACACTTTGAAAAGGGGTGGAATGTCGTGAGATACAAAGTGCCATATTTCCATATTAGGGCCTTAGATGGCTGCATTAGCAGCTAAAAGCTAATAGCGTATTCAAAGTATGTGCTAAATGCTGAAAGTAATGTGTTGGTAGTGCCTCCATTACGCATTGGAGAGATACAAGGAATATGCAGGCCTAGTAGGGGTGGAAGGTTACATTATGCATTGTGCATAGACAGGCAGGGCAGAGGCCCCAGTTTAGTAGCTAATAGAGACTTGTATTGGAGTGTTTGGAGCATTATAGCACCTATAAAGCGCCAAGATAGCCAATTTTTGAAGCACTATAGACATAGCTAGAAGAGTGCAGGCCTGGTAAAGCTTGCTCACTAGGGGTTAATTGATTTCAGCTTCTCCTAGAATATTCTGTCTTTGCAACCGTGGCTCTGCCAGGCTTTGTAAACATACCTTCTTTCTCTGAGAATGCCTGGTACTGTCTTCTCCCACACTGATAAGACATTCCAGTGCTTTTGCGGACAGGGCTCCAAGGGAGGGGTACGAGCACGGAGCATCTCAGAGAGAGTTGGGTTTTTCCATGGGCAAACATATTTTGCACGACGAAGGTTCTGGAAATGTGCGTCATGCGGATTGATGGCACGAGAGCACAAAAGGTGCCAGCACCCAGAACTAGGTGGGAGATTCATCCGCAGACTTGCCTCAAGCAAGAGCAGTGAGTGCCCGGAACAGGAGGCTCTTTGCTGCACCTTGCAGAGCTGTTATCTGAATGAACGGGGCTGGCAACAATTAGCTTAAGATGACCGGGGTCTCCTAGCGCTGATTAACGATACCATCTCCAGGGACGTAAGACTGTGTTTCTCTGAGTTTTGTGATTTCTCTAATGAGCTTTGTAATCTTCTCCAACTTGAACTCCAAATTGCTGCTAAATTTACTGTTCTGTTATATCATGCTATATGTCTAATAAATGCTAAATTTATACTGAAGGTGTCATTTCACTAGCATGAGTTCATTGCTTGGCACGAGCGGACCTGTAATTTGGGTGGAATTGGGTATTTTATGCTAATAAGGGCTGGTCCCGAGGAAGAAACACCCCTTTTCAAGACAGCCACCAAGGAGGGAATGCAACCTGCAGGAGCCGTGTGGGCCCGGGCAGCAGTCCCATGAGAGGATCCACCATTCTGGCCAACCAACCTACCCACTGTATTGAATCCCCTGAGCGGACTGCACGGACCACACCCATTTACCTTTTGACGGTTTCACTCCCTCTTGTGCTCTGTCTTCAGAGTTCATTCACTTATTGTGCTAGTTCGATACAGCTCTCATGTCCGTATTTGGCCTTACACACTGGGCAACTGGCCCTCCTAACCCCACAGGGTGGGGAAACAGGGAGCCCAGGATGCTCCAACACCAAGCCTCCATGATGGTGCTGGTCAGGGTCTGAATTTAGGTGGACGAAGGGGACAGGGGACCTGCAACAATCCCAGCCACGCACCTGGGGAGTGTCCCCGACATTGACATTCAAGCGGCCCGCATACTGCCAGAGCCCCAGGGGTATAGAGGGCCACAAGGTGTGTTCAGAGTGTTGATCAATGTGTCCTGCAATTAACACTGATTCTCACTGCTTGCTGCGTTCTTCATCGAAGCACAAGCCGAGTGACCCACCACCAAGAGTCACAGGCATATTTTTGGTCCAGACATCAGCCCAAACCTGCAAGTGCAGAAGGGCTGGGGGGACACAGCACTGCTTGTACCGCCCACCGATGCAGTGACACAGCCTGGCAACCTGTCTAGTTTTTCCACGTGTGAGTCGGCCAAGACAATTGCATTTTTCAAGTGAACAGATTCTGGGCACTCACCCCGGAAAGCCCAGGCACCATCTTCTGCAGCAGCACAACAGGGCATTCCTTCAGTGGCGGGGGCAGGCAGCACCACCACTGGAAAACCAGACTAATCCACTCATCCTTCAACAACCATGTCCTCCCACTCCCCTTTAACAACCATGTCCTCCCACTCCCCTTTCAGGAAGGAGGTAAGGAGGGCCAGAGGCAGGCAGGGTGGGTGCAGGTGCAACCACTGGGGTCTTTGAACCACAGCACTGCCATACGGGACCAAGCTCCAGGTACCTGGTCACAAGGTTATGTCTCCCGCTGCACTAGCAAGCATGGCCAATGCTTCCCCATGGTGTTGGGCAGCCAGAACCTCAATGGCCACCCATGAAGTAGGCCTGGCTGCACCGTGGTTCTGAGCTCAGCGAGTGTGGCAGGCCCCCATCCACGTGGAGAGGCATACTTTGAGAACAACCAGGTTTCCCTCAGCTCCCAGATTCACCCAGTCAAGGCTTCACTTCTGACTGTGGTTCCCTCACCAACACTGACCCGATACCAGGTCTCCCAGCAGGTTGACCCAACCCCTGCTCACTGAACCATCCAAACAATCAGTTATGGAATATAATTTCAACCCCCAATCCATATTACGAAAACAGTTCAATGGGTTACCCGCACCTGTCGATTCAGTGTGGTGCACTTGCAGCCCCAGACATCGGACAGTATCACAGACTTGTTGATGGTCAATTTCACATGGCTGAATGCCACTTGTCCCTCTAAGAAGTTGAACACCAAACACTGGGGGTCACGTAGGTAGGTGCCATGGAGGAGTCTCGTTCATTATCAGAATTATCCAGACAAATGACTCCACCAACTTGAAACAGACATGCACTACCACCCACAAAATCGAGGAAGAGATACCTCTCGGTGAATCCTTTATGTGTACGGGCCGGGTGGGTTTTACCAAGTATGATCAAATTGAGCTGTAGGCTCCACTCCTGGTGGTGCCCTTCCATCCATTCCTTTTGGTTTCAGCTTTGAAACCATGCTCCTCCTTGGTACCCACAGACATTGGTTTCCTGTTGGCTGCTCAGCTAGTCATTGTCCTTGCAGGGTAGAGGTACACTCATTGAGAGTCCCTCCCCGAGGGACCATGCCGTTGACACTGTGCCAAGGCAGGTGGAAGCTCATTTCTTGGAATAACAGCTGAGGCCAGCCAAGCAGTCCAACCCTAGACTAACAAAGCATGTCAAATCAGTCCTGGGAATGCAGCGAGGCACATGACCATGCCACACTGACATCGACATGCAAGTAAGATGAGGCTCTTTTATCAGCAAGGCATCCTGTTGGCCAGAAAATTAGTTTGCCTCTTGGAATGCCACTATAGGCTTGTTTTTCGCACCACCATGAGGCAGAAGGTCACCCCCAGCAGGCCATTCTCTGATCTGACATTGCATCGAACTCTGCCTGTTGCCAGTTTGGAGAGGTGCAGTGCTTTCAACACAAAGCCCACTGGCACAGTGGTTTCACCACAAAGCCCAGGTGGGTAAGCAAGAACCAAAAGAACCAAGTGGGGCACAGACAGGTCCCTTACACACTGTCTACAGTAATGCAGAGGAAGGTGACTGAGCTTTCTTGCATTATATGTACCCTGGGAGACAGAGGGGGAGTTCTGACCATAAGCATCCTGCCTCCTTATGGACCCAACTTAAAATGTAATTATAACATTGACAGACATCCAGACTTCCAAAGGAGGCCCACTGTCTGGTAGTGATATGCATTCCAATGGTCCTGGGCAGGAAGGTCCATGTGGCCCCCTGGCCATAGGCCATGCAGGCGATGCAGCAGAACCGTATGTGAGCCAGGCGCACATGGGTCAGGGGTGAGGAGGGCCAACAATGGTGTACTGGCCAGGGTACATTAGTGCTTTTCCCTCCAGGGAGGGACAGGGACCCCAGCAGGATGCCCGACCGACATTCGAGGCAGGTGCTCAGGGGAGGGGCATGAGATGGCTCTTCCACTGAGCCTGCTATGCAGGCACAGACCCTGACCTCCTGGCACAGAACCATCCCCTCTGCTTGGCCCAAGGAGTGAATGCCAAGGTAGTTTTATGGTGCAGGTAAAGTGACTGAGAGAATTTTGGCAAGGAAGGCAGCTGCAAAATGCATTGAGCTTTGCAGGGCTGAGGGGGGCACCCTAGGCAGGTAGAGGGCACTACTCAGTAAACCATGGTTGGCAAGTTTCACGGTTCCATGCAGGATTCATTGAACAAGTCCTTATTTTATTCCACAATGCATGGCTATGCGAGCAGGTGAGGACAGTTAACAAGCCCTGCCCAGGCCTCTCAAGAGGGCATGGCTCATAGGGGTCCCAGCCAGGGCCCTGGCCATCCAGGTGTGCTAACACAGACATTGTGCACCTGCCTTGTATGCAGTGTGCCATCCACATTACTCAGCAAAGTTCCTCACAGGGGTTCTAGCCCACTCTGAAGAGCAAAGCTCAAATCCATTGAGGGCAAAGCCACTATGTAGACCATTGATGTTAAGTTACCTTGTTCCATACGGGACACCTCAAGGCTGTCTAGTTATTTTTCTTTAATTCAAGGCCTGTATATGCAAGATGTGAAGATGATTTAGGGTTCAATGATGTGATTATGAGCCAGGTGTGTGGCACCCAGCAGAGCACAGGGTATGGTGTCATTGGTTGCAGGGAAGTGTTCACTGTGTTGGGTGTATTCGTGTGCACTGGCCTGAGGTGAGCAGATCCAGCTGCAAGCGTACAGAGGAAGACGTGGAGATGGGAGGCTGGTGAGTCATTGATTACAGTTGTTGCATGGCACTCAGGGGGGCACACAGTGATGCTGTTGTGGGTGGGGATGGGGATGCAGTCACTGTGTGGGGTGTTTTTAAGTGTGTTGGCCTGAAGGGAGTAGGTCCAGCTGCATGGGTGTGCAGGGAGACATCGCAATGGGAAGTTGGTGAGTCATTGATTGCAGTTTTTGCATGGCATTCAGGGGGGTACAGGGTACAGTTTCATTGGGTGCATGGATATGTTACCTGCTCTGGCCTTGTGTTTTTGTTTCTTCTGAGGCATTCTGCAAGGAGAGATGGTTGCTGCTATGCAAGGACACATGGCAGTGGAATTGCTTGCATGACACACTTTGACAGTCTTGGCTGGTTTCGGCACCTACAGAGAGTGCTTTGCAACATGACTGTGAACAGCTGGAGGAGACTCTCAAGGGAATAAGCTGATGTGAGATAGACATCTTTCTTGAACTGAACTTGCACATTTCTCAGTCTGTATGACTATGTATATGGAGATGTGTTTAATCATTTGTATTGCTGGCAGGGAATGGGATAGCCACTCCACCAGTATATTAGGGTGAGACATGCCTAGGGTGGCCAGAGCAGTCCTCGCAAGTGTTTGTTCCTGCTTACATTATATGCTATGCTTTTCTACTTGTGTTCTCCTGTGTGTTGTTGGGGGTATGAGTGCACAATTATTGGTGGTGAGCATGTGAAATTGGTAACAGATTTCATCAATTGTGTTGTGTGTTTTTGGGTGAGCAACAAGGATACTGTTGTTTCTACTGGCTATGACTGTATCAGTGGTGTGTACACTTGGTTCTATGGCTATGGACACAGTTTGCCTCTCCCAGGCACACATTCTAAGGGTGTTGTTATGGGCAAGATGGCTTAACCGTCATTCATCACTGATGGGCACCAGGGATGTGTCTTCACTGTGTGTGCTCCACAGGGGCTACTATTCAGGTGAAGTAGGTTTGCACAAGCTGATTGTGTGAATCCTGTCCCTGTGCCCTTCTGCCTGCCAAGGGGGTGGGTGGGGCCGTGGCTATGGTGATGTCGCTCCTGCCACTCTAGTGGCTATGCCACGCTGTATAGCAACCTTGTGAAAGACACAAGATGCAACGATGATCTTGTATACTAATGGTGGGGGAAATAGCAATACATTGCCAGAGTGATCAAGGGAGCGAAAGTGTGACTTAAACATCTCAAATGTGCACTCCACTATGCCCAGAGTGGCTATGTGTGCTGAGTTATACCTTACCTTAACTGGGGTGGCAGGATTCCTGTATGGCATGGGCAGGAATGGTGAGAGTGAGTAGGCACTGTCCCCTAAAATTGTGGAAATGGTTGTTGTGAGAATTAATTGTCATGGGTTGTTAATCTGTGTGTTCTGTGACTGCTTGCATGTTCATGACAGTTTATACTCACCGATGAGCCTGATCTTGCCACAAGTTTGCAATGCCTGGAGAACAGCAGTAATTGAAGCTATCATGTGATGATAACTCCCTTTGCATCGCAGATGACCTGTGCATTGATTGAATGCCAATGAATCCGGTTGCGGTAAATGTGCTCACTTGCTCGTGGGGGCTATACTTTACTTTACTTTATTACATGTATTCCGCACCAAGAGGCCCGATGAATACGGGTGCACGGCAAAAAAACAAACAGTGAAACAACAACAAACATGAAAACACAACAAAACATTTAAACCTACACTGGCAATCAGGATCTTACCACATTAGAAAATACAGTTGTACATGCGACAGAATAAAAATAACGTAAACCAGCGCAGATGCAAATCCATAATAAAGGTAATAGCCGTATGCAATAGAGTTTACAATCAGCTTCACCTCAGATGGCACATTAATGAAGTTGTTGCTTTTTGCTAAAAACAATGAATGTTTCTCCTACGCGAGCCAACCAATATACAGTCTCTATTCCCACATGAGCACCGTTGGTCGATCTTGATTCTTCGAAGAACTTTAAAGTCAGTAGTTTGTATGACCCCCGAGCCAGTCCTTTGTCTGAGCCAGGCCATGACCTTGTTCCTCAAAGTTTCTTTAGAATCAGACCCTGCTGGTTTTGTAACATTAGAGATAATAAAATGTCTCTGGTCAATAACAAATTCTCTTAAGGACTAATCCTGTATAAAGGGCATCTGAGATTTGGCAATTTGCAAACTCATATTGGGCATCCCTTTGACCTTGTTATTGCCACAATGAACATCTGGTAACAATGTCAGATGTGGGACCACAACTATAATATGAGGCCCAACCATATGTGATTGAGTTTGCTCTTCCACTGAAATAGTGGCAGGAGCCTTGCTCAGATGATGCTTCTGCTCTTGGTTTGCCAAATTCACTAATCTAACCCTATCTCTTGCATCCATCTCGGTGTGACAAGTGTTATCCTGCGCCCCTTTCCAATGCTTGATAAGTTCAACAATCTGGAGTTCAGAATTTGGTATACAAACCAATTTGCCACAATCTGTCTGAAGAGTTTGGCAACTTTTATTCGCCATTACAGCATCTAAACACGATGTGGTTTGACATTAACTGTCTATCTTAACAGGCATCACATACTGTGCAGATCTATCTAGAAGGTCGAGCCAGATACCCAAGTCATGAATGTTTTTGCATTTCTGGAGATCAGGAATAATACTGTCTTTGACTATCTGCCACATTAGTTCAATATTCTTGGGATCCACAGTATACATCTCTTTAGAATCCACCAAAGACCTTTGAGGCATTATTCAACATGATTTCCTCTTATTTTTCCCTGCACAACTGTTGGAGCAGATCAAGACACGCCTGCAGCGGGATCAAATGATTGGGGCTGTCAAACTGCAAAGCACTAGCCCATCATTTTTTTATTCTGAATTTCAAACTTAGTTTGACCTTCTTTCACTATTTCCATATCATCATTAACAGAGGAGTGTGACTTATTTTCTTGGAGTCTACACTAACAACCACAATCTCAGATAACCAATTCCTATTGGGGGTAGAGGACTCCATTACATAACCCCTCTTAAATCCGGCCATAATTTACCGGCATAGTCTCACTTTTTCTCACAATCGGGACCAGCCTCTGGGGACTTCTAACCAATCTCTGCTCAAATATAACCCAGACCTCCTGTGCTAAAAGTACAGATAAGCAAGGGAGATCAGATGGGTGCAAGGACAGAGATAGGGCACCTATCAGTATGTCACATAAATGTATATGCACCTTTTGCTGTTGGTCCACCAAGAACACAATAGCACATCAAGGTAGTGGTAGGGGTGAGGAATAGGGGAACATAAGTCAAAGAACAAGTTCTGTACCATACACCCCATAACACTCTCACCAAATGCTCTATCCTCACTTAGAGCTTTCCCCAAGACAACAGCCTTCTTGATCCTAATAGGCTTTCCAAACACCACCACACCCCTATAGAGCACCATGCATACTATCAATGGCTCTCAGTACCCTATGAAGTGTGCTATAGCATAAAACTCCTCACACGCTCTCTGCCTTGCCTGCGGGGTACTTGCCATGTATATGTGCCTACTCACACATGTAATGCAGCAGAGGATTTGGTGTAGGCACCGGGATTGCATGGCCTGCAATATGCCCCCAACAATGTCAGAGGTGTGCTGGAATGAGCCAGTAGCCAAAACATGTAGGGCTGTCAGCACCTTCTCCAAGGGTGTGAGTGCATGGGAGAAGATGACGGGTGATGCAAGATCTTCCTCCCACTCCCTGACCAGGTCTAGGATGACATGGTGAGGGAATTTGTACCTTGCATATGCCTCATCATCTGGCATGCCAAAGACCATTGTGCAAAAATGGAAAATCCTGTTCCTCAACTACCTCCTCCTCCTGCTTCTACCATGAACATGTACCATCACTGCCACTACAGTGAGATTCATCCTGGAAATGCAATTGTGTATTGGTCTGCATTGTATTCTTTAATGTGCAGCCTTTGCGCTTTTTACGTTGCGTCATGTACAGTGGAAGTAGGCGGGATCGGTTGGGAGCCGGTGTCCTCTACTTTTTACTGTTGCTATACTTTTATTTTAGAAAGAAACCTTTGCAGAATGGTTTAGTTTCAAAATAAAAGTGTAGAAAGCAGTTGAAACTTGCAATTCTATGCACTGTACTGAACATTCCCTTAAACAGCAGGTGTGTTTGTATGGGGGTTAGATTTGCACATGGGAGGGGGCATGGTGATGGGGATTGTGTGGAGTGGTGGCAGGCCAGCAGGAACATAGTCCCACTGCTTCTTTTCGTACACTTTAACCACTTGTTGTGTATCATGTGGCAGTGAGATTACTATCTGTAAAATACATTGGGCCTGATATACAAAGCATTTTCAGTGGGCATTTCCTATTGGAAAACAGTGTTGTAAATCAGGCCCATTAGGTGTATGCACTGTGTTGTACTTTAAATTAAGAATGAATTGTCAATGTATTGATTATGACATTTGTTGGAGCCACGGTGGTAGTATTTTATGATGCCTTGGAGTAAAATATTGTTTGACAAAAAAGTTGCCCTGCTCCATGCCTGATCGCAACAAACCTAGATGACATCGCCAAAGAAAAGCCCTTCATCCCATCACGTAAGAAAACAACAGCAAAATGGTTTACCCCACTACTCAGCGCCATGAAAAGAAAAAAACGAAAACTAGAATCTGAATGGAGGACCAACAACACCACTGCAAACAAATTGAAATTCCTGCATCAGATTCTCTCATACAAAAAGGAAATACAAAAAGCGAAGAGGAAAAACTACAACAACCGAATCTTCAAAGCATCAAACACCCAAAAAGAACTCTTCAAAATCATAAACGAAATAAAAAACCCACCGGGTTGCAACAACACGCCAATTCCATCGATGAAACTATGCAATGACCTAGGAGACCACTTCAAAAACAAAATAACTTCCATCCAACACACCATACAAAACAGACCAAGCGATCACACCTCAAACCCCACCAACACCCACGAGGAACATCCAAACAAACTACGAAGCTTCCCAGAAATATCAGTGGAGACTTTCGTCAAACTGGTAAACCAATGCAACAAATCAGGCTCTCCTGAAGACCCCTGCCCCCAGACATATACAAAACAATTCTCAAACAAGGAACCCCCATGGAATACCACAGGAATCTCCTCAACCTCTCAATCTTAACAGGTAAAGTACCACAGGCCTTCAAATCGGCTTACATCAAGCCGCTACTCAAAGACACAACAGGAAACCTAGAGGACTTGTGCAACTACAGACCCATTTCCAACATACCTTACATAGCCAAACTGCTAGAAACGTACGTCTACAAAATAACCCAAGAATTCATCTAGCTTCCCCCTTTCGTCAAACTTGGTACCTCGAAATGGTACTTTCTCACTGTTATTCCCCATTAGGGGGACAACTAGGATTCCATTGGGGACTGGAGAAATTACAGGCACTACTGATCCTGCTGTGATAAATCCTCCATTGTTCTACAGGTGATGCCTCCAGCCATATGCTCCTTTTTAACTCCAAACATGTGAAGAGCCAGGGACATCATTTGGGGGTTGCCAGGGCTCACTGTCGCGACCCTTGTGGTCTCCCTTGCTATCCCTGTGTTAAAAAAAAAGAAATTATTATTATTTTCTGTTTAAATGGAAGTTCCTGGGCACTGGAGCAGCAGGGGCCCCGCATACCAGGTCTGTGGGGCCCCGGCCCAGTCCTCACCCCTCAGGGTGAAGGCTGGGCCGGGGCTTGCAGCGCGAGAAGGAAGCGTTCAATAGGGTGATCATGGCATGTGGCACGTGTCACAAGCCACGTTCAGCTCCAACCCCTTCTCCTCTGGCTTCCTCTTGGCTCATATACAGGAACCAGGAAGCTTGCCCACATTCCTGGTTCCTGTTTGTGAGAAGCATGGAAGAGCCAAGGGTGACCTGGAGTGATGGACCATAGCTTCAAAAACATATAACAAGGTTTTTATTGTAAATGTCATGGGTATTTTCCATGTGTCAAGTGCGTGTCAGATGCATGTGCTTTGGGTCAGTAACTGGTGGTTGAATGAGAAGAAATGTGATAGTGTGTGTGTTTGAATGTTCTGGTTGGGTGTCTACCTGTGTGGAGAATGCAATGAGAGTGGATGTAAGAGAAGGTTTATGAGTGAGTGACTCATAGGTGGATGGACAGGAATGTGATAGTGTTTGTTTGAATGTTCTGGGTGGATACACGGGTGTAAGACACATCTGAAGGTCATGTGCCATCACTTCCTGTGATGTCACTTGGAGGGCACGGTCAAATGGCATCACTTCTTGTGATGTCATCAGAGGTCAAGGGACATGTGATGCCCAGCCATTCAGGCATTCAACTTCCAGCATTGCAAACTAAGAGAGTAGTACTGAGCCTTGAGGGACTGGGTTTTTTGGGCGCAGCTCTCAACTGGTTGGCATCTTAATTCTCGGACAGGAGCAAAGCTGTCCAGATGGCAACATCAGGTCAGAATGCTACCTGGTTACCCACATTCTGTTCACTAGTAGGCTGATCAGTGTAAGGTGGTCAACTGTGTCGAACGCAGCAGAGAGTTTGAGGAGGACTCAGAGTCACCTTTGTCCACAGCCGGCCTACAAATATTGCAGCTGGCTGACAAGTGTCGAGCCAGTCCCTTAGCATCACTGTCTGAGTGTGATTAGGCCGGTGCAAGAAATGTCCTATCCTATAACAAAGTATCCTGCCTAGACCGACCTTGCAAGCCACCATAAACCACAACCAGAGACCCGGAAAATGGGGCTTCTGAGACATAGTGCTGAGCCTAAGAATAATGACCATCTGACAGAACAAAACAGAAGTTACCCTGGTCCTACCTGTGAATCTACCTCAGGGTGCTGCTACCATAAAACATGAGGACGACCACTGCCAACCCGCACAGATCCAGAATGTAATCCAGCAACAGTGGGTTCCTAAGATTCCTAAGAGGAAATTATCCACTCCAGACACTCACCTATCCTACCACTATACTCATTCTCTACTTTTCACCAACACAATAGAGTGCAGCTATACCCCTCGATCAATTTCGGCCTAGCTACACACATACGAATGATACTCCATGAACACCTCAACATCCTACAAGAAGGCAGCTATACCTGTTGAAATAATCAGCGTAGCTGAACACATAAACGTCCTAAACAAGCCTAATGCCGCAACAATGCAGTCTCAGAGACCAACCACCTGACTGCACACATTGAACTGATCTCTCACTATCATCAAACCTAATGTTAGGATGCAGCTACCATCAGCCAAATCGCATTAGCTGCACACATATTGATTGCACCCATGCACCCTATAATACCCTACGCTCTCAAATGACCTGGACTACGGCCCGCAAGTGCGTTCAACCCACAAGCGCTTTGAGATCATACCAATGATATACAGAGCGCTATATAAATGCTTAATAACAATAACAACAATGACAACTTCCAAAAACCCTGGCATTTTGCTGAAATGACGTTCCTGTGAAGAGCACCAACGCTACTCACTTGAAGGTATTTGAAAAACCAGGGGCGATATGTATGGCATTTGTGGTGGGGAATCACAAAAAAAGCTGATGTTTTACCAGAGTAAAAAGGTATTATATCATCCTGAGGCCAAACCGTCATGGTAACATCAATGGAAATAGTTGGTAAGTGGTTGTTACCTTAAAAAGGAATGGGAATCAAATATGAATGCATCAGTGCTCATTTAAAGGCCTCTGTACCAATACAACACATCCGTTAAATCTGTTTTGTTCTAGTAATTCGGGTTCAAAACTTTCATCTCACTATGACACAATGCAAATTTTCATTTGCTGCACTTACCCCTTACTTTTTTAATGTATTTTTGATTGTGCTATTAGTTTATTCAAACTTTTGCACACATTGCACAAACATTTACAACAATTATTATCTTATAACACTTTATACAATCCTTAGTTTCATAAAAGTAAATCGTTTTTAAAATACATTACAATTAATCACTTAAAATGTTTAAAATGAGTACATTGTTTCACTATTCATTATTACATATATTACAATACATAATTTACTGTGTTTACAATAACATTTATTCACTATTCATCGTTATATCCCAAAATTGAAGTGTTGTGACTCAGATTACTCATCTGTGCTTTCTCTACCCGTAATCAAAATGTGGCCACATACTAATCAGACCTTGTCATTACTATAATCGTATCAAACTAATTTATTGCATATTGCCAAACCTTAAATGGAGCTCACGTTAGTGCTAAAGATGACATATTAAAAATAGCTTTCCAAAGTGACAGTTAATTCGGTATAGTGCCCAATCGTCCTTTTATTCCATATGTTTTCTGGTGGAATTCTTCTAACTTAACACATTTTGTAATGGGATGTTCAATAGTCTCTGTTTCGGAGTCACATAGTCTACATACATGTTGCTCCATTGGTTTGTGTATTCTCGCACCCAGTCTAGACAGAGTGGGTAATAGGTTGAGCCTCAATTTCATTGCATAATATCTCCGTTTGGTATCATCCCATTCTACTAATTTGAGCCACATGAACCTCTGTTTCGCATATCTCATACTTGTTTTCCCCTGTAGATGGTCAATAAAAGCTATCCGGTCCCATCCATAGGCTTTTTTAATTAGGCTTCTCTTAATAAGCGTTTGGTTACCAGAACAGTCCATATTATAAACAATGTTTGTATAAAAGTCCATGTTTCGCTTGGGCACCCCCCCTTCATACTGTCAAGGTTACTATACCACCCAAACTGTGTTTTTTACCCTCATAATTAAACATAAGCATTTTTTTTTATATTACTACCCAGCAAGGGTCAATCAGATTGTAATAATCAATCTGTTTGGCCCTCGCGGGGGCTTTACCCGACTGGGAATCCCTCTCCTGACATTCCTTTCCTTTGTCCCCGAGGGGTGGGGTGTGGCAGCTCTTCAGCCAATGAGGAGGATCGGAACGGGGTAATCCCTGATCCGAGCCACCACACGGCTGAAGGCTGCCAACTTCCCCCGCTGGGGATTCCGGTAAGTGTTTTTTCCCTTCTCCTGCCCCCCCAATCCAAACAATCCCCTCCCCACCCTCCCAACCCCACTTACCTTCTTTTTGCTCCATTTCGGGAGCAGACGCGCTGGCAACATTTCTGTCCCGAGAGCATCTGCTCCCGATCCACTTCAGGCCATCATGGAATGGAAGAAGGGACTACACGTAGTCTTCCGTTCCATGGCAGCCATTTTTTTGTTTACATTTTTCCTATTTTTTGAATGGCCGCCATGGAAAGAGAGAAGGGATTACTTGTAGTCCCTTCTCCCTTTCCATGGTGGCCATTTTATGTGTTTACGGTTTTTGATTCGTTTTGAATGGGCGCCATGGAAAGGTAAAATGGACTCTGTTTTCCCTTCCCCATCTGCCATTATTTTTTACATTTTTTTTTTCTGTTCCAAAACGCCAGAACATTTTGGCACAGAAAAATAATGCTCTTATTACCCCAGTCTTGCGGGCCTGGGTACTAATAGCAATAAGCCCCTCGATGCGGGGGAATTACTGAGTCAGGTAAAGCCCTGGGTCCTTCATTAAGGCCTTCGCTTCCCCTGGGGCTTTACCTGACTCAGTAATGGCCCTGCATCTCAGGGCTTATTGCTAAATTATGCACGGTTGTTAGAGACACCCAACCCAGTTCCATTCTAATCGCTTCGACTGGAGTACATTGTGGTAAACCTTGTGCTCGACTCCAGATGGTACCTTCTATTATTTTGTGTCGTTTAAGCTCCTTATCATTGTGCATCTCCAAAACATAAAGAATACTTGGTATCGTGCTCATATAAAATACCTGTATCAACCCTCAGTCGATCAGCCAGCATCATGTGCAGTCAATTTTGTAATCATACCAAATTTACTAAGCGCCCTTTTGGAGACATAGGCCATCATTCCGAGTTTGGAGGTAAGTAACGTCCCTTACCGGCATGGCGCAAATAGCATGTCCATGCTGGCACCAGTCCGCTAATAGAGGACTATTACGACTTCACGGGCACAAGCTTTGTGCCATGCCATAAAAGGCTCCCAAAAAGCCCTTAACGGCATCAAGCTAAGCGCAGATAAAACTACCGACATAGTTCAATGCGTGATTAGCGGAACCGGAAATAGAGTAATCGCACAGGAACAGGAAGGAGCACAGCGCCATCTTTAAAAACACAATCCATTGCCATCCTCAACACACAGGACCCCTGGGACACTGCTGATCGTCAGAACACTTCCTCCTACAAGACAAGAATGCCAAAGGCCCTGAAGAAGGGATCTGCCCGCCTCAGAAAGGAAAGATTCAATCAGGACCATCTCCAGATGCTTGTGGACACTTTGCACGAACATACAGGCACAGTCTTCTCCAGCAACATGAGGAGAGAGGCAGTGCTATGTAAAAAAGAGATCTGGACACTTGTTGCCCAGAGGGTTAGTGCAGTGGGCAACACACCCCGCACAGTGAAAGACGGCCGTAAGCGATGGGACGACCTGCGCCTAAGGGTGCGCAACATATTAGCCATCAATCGCAGCCAGGCCATGGAAACTGGAGGAGGACCTACTTCACCCATAAAGCTCACCCCGTGGGAGGACACATGCGAAAGCATGATTGGGACGGAATCCATTGAAGGCATAGGCGAGATGGAGTGTGGCGCCACTACATCTGGCAATGGAGTTGAGTGTCCAAAGTAAACACTGCGATGCCAAATCTGATGAAAGTCAACGCCAATGTCTGTGCAAAGAGTCACGCCATGGTCGGCCACACACACACACACTCCCTGTAAAGTAGCCTGCTGCAAGGCAATATCGTACATGACACATACCACACAAAGTAGGAAATTCCATGAGGCACACAGCATGCATGACCAAAATAGTATGCATGTCAGACAGCACTGTTCCTGGCCAACATGAGTGACGGTGACATATGCCTGCATTAACCACCCATGTATGAAATGACCTGCCCTTCCCAACACAAATGCCTATTACCCACAATGTATGTATGATGCCTATCAATACATCACTCATGCCGTCCCTCTCTTTCACCCACACAGGCAGTGACCATGACAGCGATGAGCAGGATGCCACCCCTGCACAGGCCACACCCAGGAAGAGGTACCAGGAGGACAGCAACCGGCCGTCAACCTCCAGGGGACAAGCCAGTGGGCGCTGTGTCCCAGCAACCAAGCCACCGCAGGTCCACATTGCACCTGTACCACCAAGGCCCGTGGAGGGCACAGCACCACCACCACCCCCACCCACTGTCCTGCCTGGAGACACCTGTGAGACACCCCATTCGGAGGAGTCTAGTGTGTCTGGGGAGGTGGGGGCGTGGCCAACCGCCATGTAGAGCGGACGCGACTTCGGCAAGCTCCGCAAGATGAGCCATCGATAAGCTGTTTTTCCTGTATTTAAGCCGGCCTCAGCGCCTACAAATCATCCCGAGAGCCGCCGGCGGCGACGAGAACCTCCTGGACCCTTCACACGCGAGGGTGGAAGCCCGGGAGCCGAGCTGAGAGGATCGCACACCCCACGACGCGGACAGCCAAGATGGCGGCTCACATCTGCTGAGCCATCCGAGTGAGGGCCGCCCTGCGCCGCCGAGCGGAACGGCGAGGGGGTGCCCCTGCTGACCCCCCGGTGGCCACCCCGGCGGTAGGCTCGGGAGCCCAAGCCCGAAAACGAGTGATCGACTGAGGCGGACGAGGGCGCCTGCTGGCCCCGCTGTCGGAACCGCAGGGGACGGAGGCCCAGCTGGAACCGAGGCCCAGAGATCGCGCACTACACCGAGTGCGAGTGCACCGGCCACCTCGCGCTGCCCCGGTTGGCGATACCACCGGAGCTGCGCACCCCTGCCCGAATTGCGCCACGGGGGGCGGAGTGCTGGAACCGCGGCATTCGGAACGGGCAGCTACAGAAAGGAGTTCCCCCCCCCCACCGGGCACCGAGAAAAGCAGCGCGGGCCGAAACGCGAAGACTTTCCACGAACTACCATATCAGGCCTAGCCAGGCCGTAACGCACCCCGCGGTGCCTGGAGGCCCTTGAGAACCGGCGCCGGAGCGCTTGACGCCCCGCGGGAGGGCCCGAAGCGTGGACCATAACCCTCCGAGCGCCGGAGGACATCAAGCGGGCAACTTCCACAGCGAGGTGAGGGGATGTCCTGCCCGGATAAGTCAGCGGGGAGGGGGACCAGGTCTAAACAGCGGCAGACCACCCTGGATGCCTACACAGCCCCCGAACCCCCCAGCCCTGAGTGCCCGACCATGGCGACTGCCGCAGGGGACACGAGCGCTACTCCAGCGACGCCTGAACCCACTAACTTGCAACTCTTGGAGGCCATCAAGCTAATCCAAACGACTATGGTGAATAAAATCGACGCAGTGGCCATAGATCTGGGACTCCTCCGCCAGGACGTCCGCTCCCTGGCTAATCGAACGGAGGCACTCGAGACTCAAGTACGCGAGAATTCCGAAGCGAACACCCAACTTCTCCATGACATGGAAGGCCTCCAGCAAACGGTCAAAAACCTCGAGAACAAGGTGGAAGAGGCCGAAGGGAGGGCCCGCCGGAATAACATCCGGCTGCTCGGACTGCCTGAGGGCATCGAAGGCCCAGACCCCACCAACTACGTGGAAAACCTCCTGCTGCAGGAAATCGGCGCAGAGAAACTATCGCAGGGGTTCTCCATCGAAAGGGCCCATAGGTCGCTTGCCAAGAGGCCCCCGCCAGGTGGCCCACCCAGGCCCATGATTGCTAAAGTGTTAAACTACAGAGACCGCGAGGTCGTCCTGGCGTACTCTCGGTCAGGGGGCCAGATATTGAGAAATTCGGCCAGGATCGCCATCTACCCCGACTACACTTTTCAAGTGCAGATGAGCAGGGCCCAGTTCATCTACACCAAAGCCAGGTTGAAGGCCGCTGGTTTGAAATACATGCTCCTTTACCCTGCTAGGTTGAAAGTAATACACAAGAACAGAGCCCACCTATTCGACACACCGGAACAAGCCCGGGACTGGATGGACGAGCAGCAACTACCAGACATAGACGACAAGAGGCGCAGGCCGCGCTGATACACCTACCTAAGACTACTGTATTATACCGCACCATAAGAACACTGCAATCCAACCCCAGGAGCAGCTGAAGGGATCCTACCACGCGGAACACCGAGGTTTTAGCTCCCTCAACCCCCCAGGAGCTTGTGTTTTTCTGTTTTTTCAGGGTACGTTTACCCACCCGTAGGGCACCCGAAGACCATGCCAGGTCCTAGGGAGCGGAAACGGGACAGTCACGACGAGGAGCACCTTGTTAGACCAGTTATTTGTTGGGGAAGTTTTTTCTTAGGGAAAGGGGTGCCGGATATCCGCACCCTAGTTGGGATCCCTAAAGTTGACACACCGAGACCACAGGACTCCTCCAATACCACAGCACCTCCAATGAGGCCTCGACCGGGACCTGGACTAGTGAGAGTACACCACCTTGACTATGGCTGAGAGAGTGAAAGTGATGACATGGAACGTCAGAGGCATGAATAGCTACGTGAAACAGCGAAGAATTCAAGCATACCTGCGACGATGCAAGGTAGGGATCGCCATGCTTCAGGAGACACACCTAACGGAGGCTAAACTGACCGCGCTAGCCAAAACCTGGCGGGGGACCTTGGTGGGATCCTCCTACTCCTCATATGCTAGGGGGGTCCTGGTGTGGATTAACCCGTCAGTCCCTTTTAAAGTCACGGACACAAAAACGGATAACGAGGGTAGGATGGCGCTGGTGCAGGGTACCATGGAGGGAAGAGACCTATGCCTGATTAGCACATACGCACCCAACCATGACGCCACAGCTTTTTTCCGCTCCTTGAGCTCTAGACTATGCCCCCACGCAAACAGCACCATGATCTGGGGCGGGGACCACAACTGCACTTTAGACCCCCTCAAAGATAGGTCAGACACCAAACACTCCCGCCCGTCCCCCCCCGCCAAGATACTATCCAAACTGATTTCCAATCTGTCCCTTAGCGACCTGTGGAGGGAACTGAACCCGGAGAGACGGGAATACTCCTTCTTCTCCCCGCCACATAACGTCCACACTAGGCTGGACTACATGCTAGTCAGCCTGGAGCAGCAAGCCACTTTCAGCGAGGCACAATACTTACCCAGAGTATTATCAGACCACTCACCCCTGTCGGTCACTTGGGAGGTACACCCGCCCAGACCCCCTATCCCTACATGGAGACTGCGAGCAGAAGCATTGCTTGACGCGGCCTTCAGGGACCACGTACAAGACAGCACAGACGAATATTGGCTACACAATCTAGGCAGCGTAGATCGCATCAGCACCGCTTGGGAGGCGTATAAGGTGGTCATGAGAGGGGACATGCTGGCAGCGGTAGGGGGAACCCAAAAGGCCATCACGAACGCCCTGGCAAAAGCAGAAAGTAAGCTGGGGGAGCTGGAGAATAGAGCGAACCCGACCCCCGAGCAGGTACGGGAAATAATAGCGCAGAGACAAGCCTGTCTGTCACACTGGGAGTCCCTGGGGAAACTAAGCTACGCCAAGCACACGGAAAGGACACACGCCCTGGGAGACAAGCCCGGCAAACTCCTGGCCTGGCTGTACAAAAGGGAATCCCCTAGGACCCCCATCTGCCACATCCTCAGACCAGATGGCACTGCGGTGCACACCCAGGCTGATATTAATATGGTCTTCTCCGAATACTACCAGGACTTATATTCTCAAGCCCCGCCCCCGTTAGACACCGGGATCGAGGACGCCCTAGACTGCATAGAGTTACCCAAACTAGACCCACAGTTGGCCGCAACCCTGGAAGACCCAATCACCCCAGACGAGGTCAAGGCAACCATTAGATCTTTACCCTCTGGGAAAGCCCCAGGTATGGATGGTCTCCCGGGGGAATTCTATAAGACATATGAGGAGACCCTCGCCCCGCTGCTGGCACAAGTGTACAATGAGGCTTTCGAACGCGGCATACTCCCTGACTCCATGAGGGAAGCTGTAATCATCCCCTTGCTGAAGCCCGGCAAAGATGGAACAGATTGCGGTTCCTATAGACCTCTCTCCATGCTCAATGTCGACTGCAAAATACTTTCGGCACTCCTCGCCAACAGGCTACGCAAGGTGATCCCCCTGTTGATTCACCACGACCAAACTGGCTATGTACCTGGGCGCTCTATCACTGAAAACTTACGCAGGTTGCACCACATCATATACCGCACTGAGCATGACACCCAGAAATACGCGGTGGCATCACTAGACGCCACCAAGGCCTTTGATTCGGTTAATTGGGAATGGTTGTACGCCACCATGGCCAGGATGGGCATTGGACCCGCCTTTCTTAAATGGACCCATTTGCTTTACACACACCCCGAGGCTAGAGTGCGTACCAACAAGACGTACTCTGACAAATGGCCCCTCCACAGAGGCACACGACAGGGATGTCCCTTATCTCCCATGCTCTATATCATTGCTGCTGAGCCAGTGGCCGCGTACATCCGGCAGGAATACGGTGGGGGAGGCATTATACTTGATGGAGTGACTCACATCATCTCCATGTACGCGGACGACACCCTCCTCTACCTCAATAACCCTGAGCATCTCCTGCCCTACATCTTGGAGACTCTGGACTGCTTCCAAAAACACACAGGCATCCAGATAAACAAAGACAAGTCGTGTCTCTACCCCCTCGCAGCGCTACACAGCAATGAGGGCGGACCCCTGCCCCCACTGGCTCTCCAGTGGCAGGTAACGTCCTTTAAATACTTGGGCATTGTCATACACCGTAGCCCGTACACAGAACACATCCTCAACACAGCCAGATCAAAGGAGGCACTCACCAACTCCATGGCCTTCTGGGGCAAACTTCCCCTTTCTGTGGCGGGGAGGGCGGGTCTCCTCAAAATGGTAGCGCTCCCACGCCTACTGCATTGCTTCACCAATGTCCCCTACAACATCCCCTCAGCCTTTTTCAGGGAATTGAACAAACTCTGCAGAGAATTCCTGTGGCAGGGAGGCAGGCACAGGGTGGGGCTTGACATCCTCCAGAGACCCTACGAGAGGGGCGGACTGAAAGTCCCTAATTTCGAACTATATTATCTGGCCAGCCAATTGAAACACGTAACGCACTGGATGGCAGATGAAACCACCACTGACACCAGACTTCTCCAGCCGGCCCTGCCACTACTGCTACTTAGAGACTTGTTGTGGGTCGGGAAGGGGGCTCCACAACGTCACCCATACCTGGCCATGTTGGGAACCCAGCTCTGGAAGAGGGCCTGTAAGGCTGTGGGGCTGCGAGATCCGTACTCCCCACAGATCCCCATCGCTGCAGTCATGGCGACACCCTCATGGGGGCACACCGAGGCTCGCTCGGTATGGGAGCCCCACGGAGTAGCGACGCTGGGCGACCTCATGCACGAACACGAACTTTCTACATTCTCCGACCTCTGCGAGTCGACGGGCCTGCCCATCGGGCAGTTCTTGCTCCACGGGGCAATAACTCGGGCCTTAAGGAAGAGATGGCCTGAGGCAGACAATCGATTTACAGAGAATGAAACCATCGAAACCTTGCTGGACACAGCCGAGGGAGGCCACGAAACCTCCAGAATATACGAGGCCCTGTTACAGGCAACAACAACGAATGAACTGAAATGCAAAAAGAGATGGGAGAGCGAAATGGGCCTTGTATTCGAGGACAACGCATGGGAAAAGATTACCCACTACCACAAAAAGACCTCCAGAAATGCACGCCTCCAATTAATACAGCTATACATCACGAACCGAGCCTACCTCACACCTGACGCCATATCTAAGTTCAAGGGGGCCTCGCCACAATCATGCCCCAAGTGCCATGCGCCACAAGCAGGAATGACCCATATGTTCTGGAGCTGCCCCATGGTCCTGAGGTTCTGGACCCAGGTACGAGATAGGGTGGCGCTGGCCGGGATAGAAGTCGAAATTCACGAACCAGCAGCTTGCATACTGGGGGCTTACAAGCGAAGCACCAAGAACAAGCCCCTAAATAGACTCCTGGACTTGATTTACATAACGGCAAAAAGGCGCATAGCCATGAGCTGGAAGAGCGCACGAGGACCTGGTGAGGCCCTTTGGTGGTACGATCTCAAGAGATGGGTCGCCGCGGAGACGGCGGCTTGGGAAATGGCCATCCAGGCACAAAAACTTGACTCCAGTGCAGATCTTCTCCGCTGGGTAGAACTGACTGAGCCGCTCCTCCGTTCAGCGACATCGGCCAGCACTCCAAACAGTCCTGGTAGTCCCTGCTCGACACATGAGCACATTGAATGATTGGGGACTGACCTGTGGTCTCGGGGGGAGGGGGGCGGAACGGGTGGGGAGGGATTGTTGAGGTTGTTGGGGGTTTTTTTTTTTTTTTTTTTTTTTTTTTTTCTTTCTTTTTTTTTTTGTGTGGGTGTTACACATATTACACCGCCATGCCACGCACTGTTTGTTATATGTTTTGAAAAACCAATAAAAATTTTTCAAAAAAAAAAAAAATAGTGTGTCTGGGGAGGTGGCAGACACGGCACCCCTGACAGTGGATGACAGCGAGGAGGACATCTGGGGCACCATGGAGGACGACATTATGAATGTGGTCCATACCCCAATCCAAATTGCATCCCCCCAAGTGTCATCGATCGATACCGATAACGCCACCACCCCAGAGCAGTCCGGCCATGACCACACCCAGGGACATCTCAGACCAGTTTTCAGTGTTGCGGAGGATGAGCAGGCTGGGCATGACAGCCAGGTTCCCAGCACATCCACAGGTGCACCCGCAGGGCCACAGCGGACTGACCTGCTCACTTGGGGTGGTCCCCCGGAACACCCCGCTCACTACAGTGAGCAGGGGTTGCTGGGGACAACCCCCAGCCCCACCAAATGAAGAAAAAAAAAAGCTGGGTGCTGCGGAGGTGTCCCCTGGAATACCCTCCTCACTATGCTATACAGTATAGCGAGCGGGGTGTTGTGGGGGGACAACCCTGCAGCACACCCGAGAAAAAAAAGGGGTGTGCCCCACACACCCCGCTCACTATACTTTACAGTATAGTGAGCTTGTATTGTGGGGGAAACCCCTGCAGCTTCCGAAAAAGAAAAAGAAAAAAGAAAAGGACCCTGCGGCGCCTGTTCCCCCACACAGCATGAAGGAAAGGTAAGTAGGGTTTGGTTATGTTGGAGGTGTGGGGGTGTGGGTGTGTTAAGGGTGTGGGTGAGTGTTGCTGGATTTCTGGGATTTGATTTTTTTTACCTGGGAAGAGTGTGAGCCTTTTTTCCCACTCTTCCATGTATTTTGTGTGTGTTTTACTTTTGTTTTATTTGGTTATGGAGTTTTAAAACAACTCCAAGGGTATCATCTTTTTATATGTGTCACACAACGCCTTCAGTGCAGTGGCACAGGGTTGCTTTTCAGACTTCCCAAGGTTTAAATACCTTCTCTGGGACTGGCTACTGTCTCCCAGAACATATAAAGTTAAATTGACTTTACTATTCTCTTTAAATGTACTGACCCAGCACACCCTATCTTACTATAGAGTTCTGGAGGAGTTGCCTAGCTTCCCTGAGTAAAAACACTCATGTAACAGTAAAATGTTACCCTTTCCTACTTTAAATGGCTGGTGGCAGTGGTTTAGATCAAACTACCATGATTTTCCCCACCGCTAACAACGGTAGCTAAAAATCGGGTCAGCCGTGTTTTTCAATACAGCGCCCAATACCTATCTGTAAAAACAGACTCTGGTCATCTTTTTTCACCATTTCTTTTAGGAAAGGTCCTTCTTGTGTTTGTCTCTCTGTGCCAAACCAGGTTTGGTCCCTTTGTTCATTCGGAGGGCTTCAGTGCTAAAGCCCTCCTCTGACTTCAGTGTGTCTAGGGTGGACAGGATGTATAGAAGGTGACCAAAACTCCCTCTGCTTAGTCTTCTAGGAGACCTGAATGCACTCTGGCGTGATTGGCAAGCTGGCTGTCCAACAAGGACAGCCACCCTGCTGTGTGAGTGACAGCCGGCTGGAATGAATGGGGCAAAACTGTTTAAAAGCATGTCTCTGGGACTTGGAAAGCAGAGTCGACCACTGGAACGACAGAACCGAAGAGGAGAGGAAGGAAGAGGACTGCTGCAACTCCTGGACAACCGATGAAGCCCTGCTGCAGGTCCGAATTGCCTAAAACTCTGACGGCAGAGAAGCTCTTCAAGGTTAACTTCTTCCCTTGAGTTTGGTGGGAACAACCAACTTGCAAGCCACCTGGACACCATCCCCATCTGGTCGAATTTTCATCAGAGTGCTGTTTAAAACCAGATAGCCAGAGGGAAGGAAACCAGCTTGTGGACTTTAAGGCACTCACATCTTAAACCAACGTCTTGCTACAGCTTTTGGCCTCATACCTGGGCAGTAGTGCAGGAACCTCCCGACGTCCTCCTTCTTGTCCCCACGACTGAAGCCAGGAACAACGAGATCTGCACGAACTGCCAGGAACAACTGCCTCAGCTACAGCTTTCTTCATTGACTAGGTACTCTGCAATCGCGATCTGGAAATATTTTCAGCCATCGAGAAAGTGTGTGAAACTTTCCTCAACTACAAAGGCTAGTCCTTCCCTAAAAATTTGTCAAATTTTTCACCTAGCCAAATTCTTCTAATCTCCATGGCAAAGACTTAACCGTTAATTACCAAAACTGTCCTATCCTATACAAAAGACTCTGAACCATTGACTTTGGCCCAGGTCTATTGAGAAGAATTGCTGGTTGTATTTAAGTAAAACCCTTTGCCCTGCCTATGAATGTATTTGGGCTGTCTATTCTGATAACCTTGTCTTTTGCCTCCTTAAATTAAGTATTTAAAGCACCATTTTGCTCCCACTTCATTTTGGAGCTAAACTTGTTCAATTACTTACCGGTTGAAATTTTGTGGTTTATTAGTGTGTGTCATTGAGCTGCTTATGCTAGTGTAATGTTTTCTAACTGACTGAGTAAATAAATGTATATTCTTTTACCAAGAAACCTTCAGTAAGTGTTTGTTTGAATCACTGTATTGGTTGAACCTTTGTGTAACTTGTTCTACTGCTCACTTAAACTCTTGAGATACGTCTGGATGCTCAGCCATTGCTACCACTTTACTGTGCAGTATGGGCTTGTACCAAAGGTGAAATTTTGCTTACACTTGTAGTCCTAATTGCATGTAGTGTTCCCAAAGGTTACTGCATGTGATTCTGCCTAGCAGTGAGGGTGTGTCGTGGGTGTGTGTTGGGTGTGGGCTTGTAGGGGTTTTAAATGCGTGTTCACATGGGAAATGTACGAACCTTTTGTGGTTCGCACATTTCTCATGCAAACTTTTCCGTGGCAGACTTTTCCACGATGGAAAAATCACACAGATCCATCTGCCCTTACTTTGAATAAAGTCCAATATACAAAATCAAATAGTTTATTTCGAATTATGAAACAAAAAGGCACGCAAATTAACATGAATCAATAATGGATCTGTATAAATCTATACAAATAATATATACAATAAAAAATACCACACATAATAGTTTCTTACAGAATCCTGTATAATACAACACACTTGATCTTATTCACAAATCAACTCCCTAAAATATGTAAATTTGCAACCAGCAGCAATGTACTGCACAAGCAGGCACAAAATTGATATAGAGCTACAAATAGTTAAAAAAGAAATATGTATTAACAAGGACAGAGACCCTTCCTGGACAATTTGCATTTACATTTCCAGGCCCAAGAAATGTTGCCACTCCACAGAGCACAGGCTGGTCACGTGTTGACTTACATATGGCCAAATGTTGTTGTAAAGATGTGCTCTTGATGAAGAAGAACGCTGACACAACAGGTAGGGAAGTGAACTTCTTTGCTGAAGTTGACAAGGTTACAAAAGCAGGGAAGTTTGTAGGTAAGTTTAAGGGAAGACACAGGAAACATCCACTGGCTCCCACTCTCACAGGCTCTCAGATCCAAGTGAGATCCATAGAGCAGTCAGGGGCACCCACACATCAACATTCTTCATATCAGCATTTCATCAGGCATTCCGTCTAGCTTGCATTCACACAGCACTAGGGCAAGGGAGACACAAGACACAACACATCTCACTCCTCAACACAGACAAAGGAAAGAGGGCACGGAACAGAGCACACAGGGAAAACCATCTGAGAAAGCGACCAGAGGTCTGACATCCCCAACAACCATTACAATCTAACTCAGACAAGAAGCAAATACTCCAGCAACCTTGCAAGCAATTCCTCCTCAAGAACAAGGAGCCACGCTCCACCAAACCATCATCCCCTCAATGTCCTGCAACAATAGCAGGCCAACTCAGCCAATCACAAACTACAGTCCACGACTAACCCACATCATACACTCCAGAACACAGTGCATTAGGTTGCCACAACAACGAACCAATGGAAAAGGAGGACCCCCCAAAAGGGTACCGGATGTCCAACTCAGTGTCTCCAAAATCACAGGCAAGAAAACCTCCCAGGAAACACGTCCAACAAACCTCTGGGTGTCCAACACCCTACCACCAAAACACAACAACAGTCACCGGTTCAAACACCCCAAATGTGCTGGGTGTCCAACAACCCAGGCGGTCCGTGGGCAGGTCAGGCACTCCAGCGGAGACTGCACCACACAACACAACAACAGTCAGGTCAGGCCCACTGGCAGACACTGCACTGCTAAAGAAACACACACAAGGTTTGGGCCACCACAAACCCAACAAGTGGTTTGCTAGCTCACAGACTGAGTTTTACAAAACAAGACACGCAACAAATAGCCTCACCACACATAACAGGTAAATGAGCCTACTCGGACATGGTAAGTGAGAGATTCCTACTCTTATCAAGTCCATGCACTAAGCTACACCAGCATTTGGTGGTCCTGTGGAGGCAACATTTTTAACACAAAACACAAAATGTAACATATTACGTTACTATCACCATCAGTTAGTCCTAGCCTTGGAAAACAGAGGCCATGTCATATATGCTTGAAACTCACATCCCAGAGTCAACTGACATCAAAACCTAAACTCACCACAACCACTTCCACTTCAAGATATAATCCACACATGGCAAAACTGGCCCAACTTGAAAGCAGATAGATCCTAAAACAATTTACAGGCCTCACATGACATCATATGCTATAATGATTTCCCTTGAGATGCTCTGCAACTAGGAATTTATCATGAAACAAAATTCTGACATGTATGCACAGTGCATTGAAATGTTCTCCGACATAGACTGTGAAAAATGTCACCATTAAACGAGATGTTAGGCAGTCTACTCCTGCTGCGCACCATGAACGAAATGTCAGAAGTAGATGAAACTCTACCTCTGCTGCAACACGCTGCTGCCCAAGTCCAAAATCCTTCCTCGCCATTGGTTCAGAGTGCACCCTTCACCAGCATGTCGCATGGCAGCTCTAAGACAATGGAGGTCACCGCCCTCCACAACATGACACATTGTCCTTCACATTCACGCAAAGGACCGTGCATGGCCAGTAACCGTGCCACAGTATACAGCGCACGTGCAGATGCCCCCTATATCTTTAGGCCTGACAGCTCATCACACATAACAGAAAAAATAACCTTGCCACATCGTCGCCCCATCCTCATGCACAGCTCCATCCTATGCTGGTCACTTGCGATCGCCCGGATATGAACATTTCCCAACATCACCATTCTAGAGTGGGGGAGTAAACCCGGGCAGGCCACTGGTGTGAACAGCTCCCGAAGGACACCAATATGCAGGTGACTGTCGACTGCTTGCAGCAGTGCCAAAGTTACAAAGCTGCAATCTCACGATCACGATATGCTTCCAGCTCCTCTGATTCTTGCTCGAAGCGACGAAGTTTACTCAGACATGTCCACCTCAGGTAGCTGTTGATGGCCTCTCCCAGGCCATCGACTGCAGCCGCCTTTAAATGTGCTGCCTGTCACAGGTTTCCGCAATAGCTCACGGCATCCTACAATCACAGATTTCTCAATGCTGGCAGCTCGTCAAACGACCGAGTTTTGCACAGGTCCCCAGTTGCCAATGGACAGTGGCTGAACCAGGTCCCGAGGGCTGCCATGGCAGCCTCCTCCTTCCTCCTCTTTGTCTCTCCAAGGCTGTAAAAGCCACCGTATCCCTCCCAGGCCCTTAACACCACCTCATTGCGTCTCCCCGAAGCTGTCAAAGTCGCCACAGGTGCCCTGTCACTACAGGATGGCCCAAACTGCTACCAGAGGGCCCTTTAGCTGCCCACGCAGCCACATTTACACCTTTAGCTGCCCTTATTAGCCAGTTTATCCACTATGAACCAGGGGTCAGCTCACCTTAAAAGGGGGTGGGGGGCAGTGGATGTTTCCTCTCATGGTCTCATGCTTCCTTTCCTTCTTCCAGGTGCTGTCCCCCTTGAACAGCTGCTGCAGGTTCCTGGCTCTTCACCTCAAGCCAGCTTGTTAGCATTGTAAGTATGTGCTTCAATGAAGAACACTCTGATACACCAGGTAGGGAGGTGAAACTTCTTTACCGAAGTCCAAGTTGACAAGGTTACAGAAATAGGCAAGTTCTTAGGTAACTTTAAGGGAAGACATAGAAAACATTCACCGGCTCCCAATCTCACGGGCTCTCAGCTCCAAATGACATCCATAGAACATTCAGGGGCACCCACACATCAACATTCTCCACATCAGCGTTCCACAAGGCATTCCATCTAGCTTGCATTCACACAGCACTAGGGCAAAGGAGACTCAAGACACAACAATTCCCCATTACAGGGACCATTTCTTTGGTCAAAACGGGATGCATCCAAATAATGCTGGCTTTGAAATGAACTGAACAAACAAAAAAAAAATGCATTTCATCGTACACAGCTGTGGAACATACAATACAAGCAGGACTTGCGTGAGTGTTCCAACTAGATGTGAAGGGCCTGCATTTCGATATTGTCTTGCAAATCCATCTTGCAGAAAACAGTAATAAACTGGGTTCTTGCATTTCATTTAATTTTTATTAAAGTTAGTCTTGCGATTAGCTGATTAACTGTTATAAACAGCAGTGCTGAATAAAAAAAAAAATAAGTGCCAAGGCTCAAATGTTTTCTGACACAACCATGGTACGTCGGGATGGCCAGCTCCCTGACCACTGTTTCCATCATCCAAAGCTGCTCCCCATGCTGTCAACAGAATAGGGGGTTAAAGCTACAACTCCCACCGGGTTATTGTGGTTGACGTATGTACTCGGTCACTATGGCAGATGTGTGATTTACAAATACCAATCAAAATGCGCATAAAATAACATACTCGTTGTGTCTTGACATGAGATAAATGTGTGCCTTTAAACCCAATCATCATTTACATTTTGCTCTGATACTATGGGTGTTTATTATGTGACTGGCAGTTACAATAATATAGTTGCTAAAACACCACATCACAATCAAACTGAGTGTGAGATAATAAGTGCTGGGGCTCAGAAATTAGTGCTAGGGCTGAGCCCTGGCGAAAACCCCTACAAATTAAGCACTGCAGTAAAAAGTATTGTATTGCACAGTATGTTCGATATATACATATTTGCATTGGATTTCGCATCTTGGGTAATACAATTGATAGTGTTATGAAATGGTTTTCATTTCATGTTGAAATATTAGTAAAATAACATTCCATATTTTATGAATTCACTAGAGTGGTCTGTGTTTGTGTGTTTCTTTTGGCATATAACCACTTTGTTCTGATGTAATCATTGTTCAAGTTATCGGTTGATACGAAAAGGTTTTGAATTATTAACCACACTGATATCACCGTGCGGCAGCAGCTTTTTCTGTTTTGGTTTGAGTATATTGCTATGGGCAAGCAATTCCTGCAACCTTTTTGTCTTTAATGGCGAACCCATCCAAAGAGGCTGCTTACGATATGCTGCTTATTACTTCCTTTCAGAAGCATAACAATCTAATTACAAACATTAGGCCAGCTCTGCATGTCAGAGGGATGTTAAAACATTGACCGTGTGTGTTTGTGTGATATATTAGAGATCGCATTAAGGGGTAGCACGGCACCGTGAACTATGCATCTCAGAGCCATTGCTAAGTAGGTAATAAACAACGTGAATGTTGCAGAAAGGCAAAGAGGTGTGTGACAAGTAGGCAGAAGGGATCATTACTCTGCCCAGGAGGGGCATCAGGAATTGGAGGCTGCCTGGCTGGAGGCACAGTCCAGCGGGACTTGGTCATACAGCGAAACATGCCAATGTAAAATGTAAACCAATTTCAGGACAAATTGAGGCTTTGCTACATATTCTTGTGGCTGATGCTCTGCAAGGTATAATTAAATATTAATGATTTGAACAAACAGAACAGGAAGGGAAGTAAGTCAAACAGAAGAGCTTGGAAATCAAATTAATTAGCACCTTCGCAGAAAATGCAAACATTCAAAATAAGATTGACAAATCTAAAAAGTAAACTAAACAAATCTAACAAAGATTAGCCTCGGTATTCAGAAGGTACTGTGCACACAGTGGGTGAAAACAGAGGATTTCAAATGTGTGCACACTTGTCAGTGGCTCCTGGCGTCACATGTACTGTTTGTTAACGCTGACAAGCCGGACATGAAATAAACAAAGGAAACTGTGAAGCCAACTAGAGCAGGAGCGGCTAAGGGCCTCAGTCATAGCGTATTTATTCAGTTTTTTTAGGTTTGCATGCTGACATTCTTTAAGTATGGAATATGATGAAACCCATTATAGCATTAGAGTGTGCCCAACCAAACATCCTATTTCACAGAATGAAGCTCTCAGGAACTGTTCTGAACTGGTTTACCTCCTTCCTCACTGACAGGACACACATCGTCTCCATGCCCCACATCATTCAAATCCTACCCTGGTCAAATGTTGGGTGCCATTCAACCAATATGTTGAATCCATTGGACAACCTCTAAGCAGCCGCAACATCCACTTTCACCAATACGCATATGACATGCAAATATACTTCAAGAGCTCCTCCCCACAGAACTAAACACCGCCAAAATCTGTTCCTCCAAAATCACCACCTCGATGGCGACCCACTTCCTAAAATTCAACCCATCCAAAACTGAATACTTCCTCTTCTGCTCCCCAGACGCAAACCCAACCTCATCCTATGGATGAAAGACATGACCACAGACAAGCCATACATATCCCTCTCCTCATCAGTAAAGTTCCTAGGCTTTAGCAGTGACACAAGCCTATCCTTCACAGACCACAATGCTGCCATCACAAAAGCAGGCCACCTTCAGCTACACCACCTATGCAAGATAATATTCACCCTTCCCCTTGACATCTTCTGTACCATAGTCCAGGCATTGGTCCTCTCCAAGCTTGATTATGGAACCATAGTCCTCAGTGTAGTCCCCAACAACACCATTTACCCTCTGGATGCCATACAGAATGTAGCAGCAAGATTCAATCTACACATATCCGAACACTCACCCAGTATCACAGCTCTCATGCAGCTCCAGTGGGTTCTATAATCCAGATAGTTTATTTCAAAGGACTCTGCATACACAAAGTCATCCACTGCAAATCCCTGTCCGAAGTCCACAAGAAATGTAAACCCATCACCCACACAAAGAAGCCAAGCAAAATATTCTACACACTCCACACTGCAAGCTAACCTGTACATAACAACCGGTCTTCCCCTAATTTGAACCCAGATCCTAGAACATCTTCTCATCCCACATCTGTGCTGCACCTTCCATCATCACCTTCTGCAACATCTTCAAAACCTACTCCACTCCCGTTTTAATCCAGACAAACCTCCAATTGCTATCCTCTAGCTATCCTGATGTTTGTATCTCGTTCTGAAAAATTGAAACTTCTTTGTCATCTCCTTGCTTTGGACTTTGTAGAGGGTTCCAAGATCCTCTATAATAAAACAATAATATAATTTGTTTCTATGAATTGTATTGTGCATTGATGTAACAAAAACAAAAATCTAAAAAAGATTTTAAACATGGCATTCACTTTACCAAAATACATAAGGGTGGGGTAATAAAGGTAGTAAACATTCTTTTGATCAGGAGAGTTTTCAGAGAACTGTTAGATTTATCATATAATATATGTATAATATGGATAATGGCACAAATACAGAACTTCTGAAAGAACTTTAGAACTTCAAATTACTTGTATGACTACCATAATACTGGAAGTGAAGCTAATCGCCACTTACATTTTTGCAAAGTGTCGTATTCCAGTTATCTGTGATCATGGTAGATGAAATTCCACCAAATGGGCTGATGCATAGCTCACTCATATAGCAACAAAGCACACTCATTAGAATTATTTGCCACAACAACACAACAGAGCAAAAACTACAGTCGCCTGGACATTTAACACAACCCAGAAATGCATTCTCATCTATCAGGATAAATAGAATGACCCCAACTGATTTCATTAACACGTTGTCGTTTTTCTATGCTACAGTAATTGGAGTTAGAGGCTATATGATGTCTCGGAAACATGCAACATTACAATCCCTTCACATTTAACCAGACACTGTACCCCTTCCTTTTCCTTCAGAATAAACACCCTATCAGTCACCAATTATTTTGTCTGCCTGTTTGCCTGATTCAAAGGCTGAGCTAGAGGCTGCCAGCTGTTCTGTATCCTGCTAAATCACCCTCCGTTCTAATGTTGTATTGTTCTGTTCATTTAATTGCTATTTGCAAACAGTATTCATACATGTGAGAAGACATATGTAGTAGAACCCTGATGTTTCATGCACTGTTGAAATTCCAACTGAAATTCCGTTTTGTGGTTTTGAATCCTATGCCACTTCTGTAACATTACATTTTTTTATGACTTTCCAGGTGACTGGATACGCGATTATATGTATTTATGTGTGAGTGGTTCTATTTTCTATACATTATAGCTATTGGGATTAAATGTTGAATGGTTAGAGAAGGACTGCTTCCTCTCTTTAATTTGTTTCCAAAATTATTAGCGACCACTGTACTTATATGAAATATTGTCTACAATAGGACTACAACATTATTTTCATGACCAGGATGTGTGGGTTCTGTTCCCTAGAGTCTTGAAACCATAACTGTGATGTCATCAGTGATGTCATCAATGACATTTGTGATGTCATCTTTGATGTCCTGGGTGTTAGTTGTTGGGTGTCCTGACCCACGTTTGAGCTATCATGCTGCAACATTTGGTGCTGTGGGCTTAGAAAATCCAAGATGGCCAAAAAGCCCACATGTGCGCCAGAATCCAGGAGAACCACGCAGTTTGTGCGCACACCAAGATGGTCACCCAAGGTGCCACCCATTTTTGCCTATGTTGTGAGCACAGAAGGGCACAGAGCCTAAAACCATTGTAAAAGGGGCAATGCTGATTGCCGAAAGCAACCCATAACTGTTGGGAATTCGTTTTCTTCAGGTCAAACATGGCTAATTTATGGGCACAACATTATTTTACTGCAGAACTACACCAATGCCATTTGTTGAACCTGGACAATATGCTTCCATGTAATATCTCTTGTTGCAAATGCTTGAATTCAAGACTGATCCAAAAAAATGCATGCAGTACCCGCTTTTGACTGAGGGCGGCACTAGCGGTCTAAACTCTGACAGGGAAACTGCATGTCAGGAGTTGCAGGAGAGGCCTTTACATCAAAGGCTGGGAGTTAATTAAAATCTTAACCACATGCTGTTCCCAGAAGACAATCTGATTTAATTAACAGGCCAAAGGCTGGGAAACCTCTCACCTCCAGAGATTCACACCAGGAGTCAGAATCTCACATGACCTCTTCATTGATAGAAGGCAGACTGGCTGGCAGCCTCTTGGAGACCACACAATAGGCTCTTGCACTTGAATAGAATATGCTGATGTTGACGGTTGACTGTACACAAAGAGCTCCCAGCAGAAGACCCATGTTATCACTGACCCACCCAAGTCTTGGAGGCGGACTCCAACAGTCTGAGAACTGAATTGAAAGCAAAATATATATTTTACAGAAATACTGATAACTCTTTGTAATCAAATGACAGGAATGTATAACTTTGAGAGCCTTAATTTAAAAAATGTACCTTCGATTCAAGCCCAAACTCCAATTTGTGTGATGTTCTGGGGCAAAACCCCCGCTATTTATGGATACTACAGACTCTGTGTTTAAGCTAGAGACATGGGAATTTACTGGAGTATGTATGGACAGGCCGTGTATATGTGTATAATTTTTAATGAAAAACCAATATTGCAAAACCAGTTAAAAAACGCAAAATGTTGCCGTTTCTGAATGCAAGCTCTTAGAAATATCAGAGTTTGAACAGAGTATACCTCATGTGATACGTGATGGGTGCATGTAATTTCAAACCACTGTGTATCTATGAAATATGTCTTTAGGTCAAATATAGATTTGTGTGTAATTTGACAGGGGGGTGTCCTTTCCGCAAGCCATTAAATGACATCATTCTGACACACAATCCTGCTCTCGAGTGAGAACACAAAGAATTCTCCAACCTATCAGAACTCTGAAGGGGTTGGGCCTAGAAAGCTAGCCTCTCCACCCACTTTCAAAACACATAAAAAGAGACTGCTGGGACAGGTAGAGGCATTCAATTCCATTTGCTGCGGAGCATGCTGACCGACGACTTCACATCCAGAGATCCAGACTTCAAATCCATCAATCTCCAGAACCTGTAGCAGTACCCAGAAAGCAGAGCAGTATCCAGAATCCAGAGAGGCTAGACCAGCAGAGCAGAGCTGACCCAGACCACTGTTTGCAGAACCAGAGAGCTGACCCAGATCACTGTGAAGTGCCGAGACCAGAACCGGAGTCCAGTCCAAAACCTGACCAGATCTGTGGCAAGGCCTATTTCAAAAATATATTGTGAGTACCTAGCAGAACTGTGCAGAACCAATCTCTTAGTTAAAATAATCTAATCCAAACTATTTTAATCTAACCAGAACTGCCTCCTAGAAATTGTCACTTGTTATTTTGCAAAGCTGTCACCTGTCATTTTCTAGCTGCAAGCTGTAACCTGTCGCTTTGAACTTTTAAAATTTCAAATCCGAAAAACAACCTTCACAAAATTGTTCATAACTCCGTAACCGTTTGGGCTAGGAACTTGGTTTAACTTTCCTCTGAAAGCTTAGAATCTTACCTTTCCAACAACCGACTTGCTACCCCTTATACTTTCTCCGCAATCATGATTCACGCATTCGCGAATTTTGCCGCGATTTGCGATTTGGCCCGATTTCTTTACTGTAAAAATCAGCAGTTTTTGCCTGAACTGCTCAAATTTCGTTTGCCTCTTAAGAACCATCCCTGAATCATTGCTAGAGTGAGCCTGAAGGGAATTAAAACCATTTTCAGCATATTCCTCACTTCATTGCCAGCACATATAAAAACATGTTGGGCCTGTGTTTGAAACTTCTGTAGTCTAAGCTTGCTGGGGTGAACTGAATTACATTTGATTGCATTTCTAAGAACTGTGTGCTCTCCTCTTCATTTCCTTACATTGCATAACGGGGGGGAGTGGATTGCCAGAGAAAAGTGATTACATTGTTTAGTTGAAATCATATTGAGTATTTTCTGTATTGCATTTTCATTCAACATTGCATCCATCTGAAACTAGATAAAGCATTCTCTACCACCTTATTCTTCTGTTCCTATTCCCAAGCGTGCTACCTCATCCTTTATACTACTTCTGAGTAACCCAATCAGTTTATTAGTAGAACATTACCCATTGTTGTTAACTGCTCATGTTCTGAAGTGTGATATTAATTATTAATTTATCATAAAAGTGTGATATATATATATTGTTTACATTCTCAAATAAACCTTTTAAACTTGCATAACAGAACTACTTCTTGGCTCAGTGGGGTCAGGGGGATTCTAAGAGAGGGGTGTTATATAGGGGTAGTCATCCAGAACTCATGAACTGGACATAAAGATATATCAATAAGGGTTTCCATTCAGTATCCCAGACTAGGCATTGACTTAGCTGTAGTGTTGAATTGAATCCTCTTACAAAGTGGGGGCTCGCACCGGACGTCTGGGTTAGATTTATCACTTGTGCAGATTAATACAGTGTGCTAACTGACAGGAGACATACATCCGGTCGGATCACCACGCTGTGTTACGCTGTAAAGCACTCCTCAAAGGAAAGCTCTAAGGAAACGGTCTGTTTTGCAAAAATAAAATACAAACTTCTGTAAGTCAGGAAGGAACTCAAATTCCAGAATGACGACACTGGTAGACATCAAAATAGCCAGAGAGCACTTCTTACATAAGCTATTTGTGAGAGGTGAGTGGACTCATCAGGACCAAACGGTCTGGTTGCAGGCAATCGCGCAACAGGTCACTGAAACAGGGTCAGATATATGAGGAGATCAGGGTCCCCTACATGTGGCCCTGAGTGAACTATACATGGCCCCTAAGGCCAAGGATGAGCACAACAAGATTGCCAGGGTAGCGACATATTTATATTTACATATGGGAGCCATGCAGGACAAATGTGCTGAAGGCCAAGATCTGGCGAGTAGGCAACTGCTGGCATTACAGAAGGCCCAATCTGATCTGGACTCTTCTGAGCAGGGCTGCTCAGGAGCCAGGAGTCAGAAAATGACAGCAGACGGTACATCACTAAAATAAAGGAGGATATGGATGTGCTGCAACAGGAAAAGGCGGACCAGGATACCAGATTTCTGGCCTTGCAGAAGGAGTACCAAGAAGGTTTGGACTCCCTACTGCAGAGCCAGAAAAAGCTGGAGCAACAGTTAGACTTCAATAGGGCATGTGCTGAGCAGGTAGTCACCCTGCAAAGCCACCTAGATAGGGAAAAGGCAGAGAGCAATAAACTGATTTTGAAAGACCTGGATACCCAGGCAGAGTTTGACCAGGAGCGCCAGAAAACTGGTGCCTTCCAAAGGCAAAGGGACGACCTGGCGGCACAGATGCAGGCTCTTAGTCAGGAAAGGGATACCTTAGGCCAGGAAGTCTGCCACTTAAAAAGGAAAATGGAAGAAAATCACCTGGCCTTCCAGGGACTGGGTGACCTCCAAAAAGAACACCAGAACTTGTTAGAGCACACCAGGAGGGTGGAGGATGCTCTGGCAAGAAAGGAGCAGGCCAATGGGGACACAGCTCAGGAGGTAACCCTCCTGCAGCAGAGACTGGCCCATTACTCCAGGACCAATCAGGAGGCACAGAGAGAAAATGAGGCTCTCTGTCAGCACAATGATAGGCTCCAACAACAGGTAGCGATGCAGGAGCGACTGATAGATTCTAGTAAGGCCTTAACTGAGGAACTGAAAGCGCAGGCTCTTGCATTGCAACAGGGAGCAGGGCGGATAGAGACGAGGTTCGCTGGGAAAGGGAAACTCCTGAGCATAACCTCAGGAGCCCTAGTACCAGAGGCCTTTATCTCTCTCAGTCCCTGGACTCTGCCACCCCCATGTCCCCTTGCGCACATGAGCACCGGGCCACAGGGATGGCAGATTACTATCCTGCCAGAAGCATGGGGCTCATAGGCCAGTACCTCCCAGGAATGGATTGGCGGGCATCCGGGTATGGGCACCCAAGCACAGTGCAATTTAGTGGGGAACCCCAAGAGAATAGGCCCATTAAGGGCATCCTGAACACTTCTGCCCAGTTAGGTCAGTGGGGGGTACCCATCAAATCCTGGCAGCAAGGAGGAATCTGAAGACTCCTCTAAACGGCGCAGGACACAGGAGACCAGGTCCCCACATTCTGCCAGCCATTCCCAGGCTTGCAGAATCCGGGAAAACCTCGAAGATCAGACAGGAAACTCTGGGGGCAGTGCCTCTGAGTCAGAGGATGAATGGACCAGGGTTACCCGAACCAAAAAGGCCAATAAGGCAAAAAGGGCCTTGCTTAAGGACCCATTGAAACAGATTAAGGCAATCAGGAGTGTCGTCACGCCTTATCATAAGAACGCCAAGTTCTCTGTTTGGGAACACTTGGAGCTCTATGAGCAAATGATGGAGACTTTTCATTTGAAGGACAGCCAAAGCTGTATCTAATATGTAAAGTGGACATTCTCCCCAGAGTACTCCAGTTTCTTTGCGGGGCTGGAGGACCAAAATCATTATAGGTGGTCCACCTATAGGGCGGCCATATTAAAACATTTTTCTGTTCACAGAAATCCCCAAGAGGCTCGCAAGGCAGCCTACAATTTGCAGTGTGGGGAGGATCAGGCCCCACAAGAGTTTGTGCAAGAATTAAAGCGTGCTTTTGCGCAGACCACCAGAAGGGTGCGCACAGACAGCAGAGAATTTATCAATACTTTTTTCCATGCCTTGCCCAAATACATCATGACCCAGCTCGTGAGAGATTTTCACGAGAAAAAATCTTTAGACTGGGTCATTAAACAGGCTACCCGGATCTATGAGGTGCAGAAGCCTATCGAAAATAAAAATAACGCGCCGAAAAACCCCAAAACCAACAGCACCCCTGCTGCTGCCAAGGTGGCAGAGGTAAAGGTTGCCCCCGTTTTAGATTTGGAGATGGGGGGCCTAAAAACCTGCCTGCACCAAAAAATTCACAGCCCAGAAGGCCCTCGGGCCAGTCACAGACAGGGAGTCGAGGAGGTAGTCCCACAAATGGGGTCCCCTGCTCCCCTGACTATGTAAGTCCCCGCTACAAGGGAAACCAACCAATCTTGGGTTATGTTTGGACTCCTCCAGCCCAAGGGGGGGGATCCAGCCAAGCACCTGACCTGGGGAACTTCCCTCCTAACTTCCCCCAGGAGGGCAGAAATTCTCCAAATCCTGGGCAGAACTTTTTCCCCAGGTATCTGCCCAATTTCCAGCCCCAAAATCATCCATCCTTCTTTCCCCAATTCCCTGAGCCCAGACAACCTAATCCGGGAGGCCAAGGGTGAAGGGGTACCAAAATCTTCCCAACCAGGGGTACTACCAGAGAAGGGATAGCTACCCTTCCCGGGATCAGCCCAGGGGAGAAAATAGAGCCCCGTATCAGCCTGAGCGGGTTTCCCAGTTAGAGCGCCAGGTCCAAAATATGGCACGGGATCTGGGTCACATACTGAGGGCTCAACAGAACCCTCAGAGGAGCATGCCACCGCCGAATGCCCCAAACTCTGGACCTGGTGCTCCAGAACAATGACGGGGGCAGCACCCCGATAACACACCGGTTCCCAGGGAGGAGGCACAAGGGGAAGGGGGATGTAAATCCTTGGAGGTAGCTTCCTTTCCAACTTGTAAACAGCCCCTGCAAAACCAGGAACCGGAAATAAAATCTCCTACCCCTGAAAGTCTGCTACCCAAGGAGCAGAGAGGGGGTAGGAGAAACAAAGGACCCAAACAGACTCACTTTGTGGAGGAGGTACAGGTCTTCCAATTTGAGGGAGAGGGATCCTCAGAGGATCCTGGGGAAAGGATCTTCTCCTTTAGAGATGGGGGAACTCCTCCCAAGGAAAAATGGGTGCCAAGGGATGCCAATTCAAACTGGGGAGATATGGAGACTGAGCTACCGCCGCCCATCATCTCATCCCGGAACCTACAATACCAGAATACCCTGGTTCAAACTCATCCCGGTGACTGCCTCCAAAAAGGGCGGGGCGGCCCAGAACCGGAACCAGGGGAACCCACAATGGCTCTGATCTCCAGTTGCCAACTTTTTCTTTCAGATTCCCAAGACTCTCCACAGAATTCTGCCCAAATCTCTTCTCTAGCAATGTCCAAAACCATAAAGTTAGCCCACCATTTGTCCAAAAATGTGCATTATCTGTGCCCCCTTGAGGAGAAGGAGGGAAGATACTATGCCCCGGTACAAGTACAGGGGCAGGGTACAATTTTGGCACTGGTGGAAACTGGATCCCAAGCTACCCTTCTGTCCAAAAGGGCCTTTGAGGAACTAAATGCAGGAAGGGGGGAGAATTACCGAATTCCCCTCACCTCTCTTCCTGGACAACTGCAGAACTTTGACGGGAAGGAAATTCCCGTTGAGGGGACTGCAGACTTGGACATTAAAATTGGGCGACACAAGGTGAAACACCCGGTCATAGTAGTGACTCCAGAGGGCACCCCTTGTTTACTAGGGAATTACCTCCTGAGAAGGTTGTCACCCCTAATAGATTGTGTAAACAAGGTCCTCTGGACCCAGACTAGCCGACTAATAAAATTAAAACAGAGTGTCAACCAGGTTAGTTTAAACGGCACCTGCCACATGGTTGAACAAAAATCTGACCAAGTAGAATTTCACTTCCGGAACAACCAAATTACAGAAGTGACAGTAATAGCAGTAGGACAACAGACTGGTGATGGGGGGTCCTCTCTATTTCTGAAAATCAACCTTCCTTCCAGTTTAAGGTGGTATTCCACACTGGAAGGAAACACCCTGAAATTCTTTACTAATCCACAATCAGAAACTCTCACTCCTATAGTCCAGAAAGAGGTGAAGTCAGCTCAGAGCCTGGCTGATATTCAGCAAGTTGGAGAGCAGTTGTTCATCCCTGTTCAGTTAAATGATAGGAAGGACTCTGTTCTCGCTCGAGTGTGTGTGAACAATGGTAAGAGCTGCATCAGCGAAGCCATGTTCCGCCAACTCCCAAAAGATCCAGCCATTCCAACATTCAAACTGATAGACAAATGGGAAATGGACCTGGAAGCACCCAATTCCAAACATCTCCTGCCAAGCAGGTGTATGCTCAAAATCTCCATTGGCAACAAGAGCATAGTCCACAATTGCTGGGTCGTGCGAGACGTCACTGCCGCCTTTTACTTAGGCAGTGACATTCTCAATCGCTTTGCCATTAGTTTGGACCTAATAAACTTCAAAGCTTGGTCCCGATTAGCGGATAATCCCATGGGCTTTGATGATCCAGAAAAAGCATTTAGGTCAGCTCAATTGCTACCTTATGCAGTTGAAATTCAGATTAAAGAGGAAGTCACCATCCCAGAAAGGACCCGACAATTCTCCCTGGAAGTGAAAGTTAAAAGAGGACAAAAATTGCAAAACCCTGATGCTTATATACATCTAAATGCTTCCCTCCAACAGCAAGGGTTGGGGGTAAACCCAACACCATTAGTCAACATAGAACATGACACCATTCCAATAGAAGTGGATAACAGCGACTTAAAGAGTATTACTCTAGCCGCAGGCACCATTATTGGAATGACGGTTGATGACCGACATTTTTCCATTAATCTAGGAAATGAACTGTTAGGACCAATCCCCAAGGACTGTTTTGACAGTGACAGTGAGGACAATACAACACCAGACAGATTTTTACCAGGCATGGGGGGAACTTCCTGGTGTACACTTTCTGCCCCTATGGTAAGGAAGATGTGACTTGTGACTTCAGGAGGGATGAGGTGATTTTCCAGGTCCATGAGGGTTGCCTTTCCCACCTGAGGCTTCCAGTCCAAATCAGCACTCTGACCAGGGACTTCTCCACCCAGCTGGAGGAGGCCGCTGAGATAGCCAAACCAGAAGTCTTTCCAGGCTTCAGGCGGATGGTGGACGAGAGAGTCAACCTAGCTGATGCCTGTGTGACTCTGGAACAGAAGCAAAAGTTGAAACAAGTTTTCTTGGATTTCCAAGATCTCTTTGCGGTAGACTCATATGACTGTGGCCGCACCGACATCCACACAACAACAATCCCCACGGACCCTGGCATGACCCCAGTGTTTGTGAAGCAATATCGCTTGCCTCTCGCATCAATGGAGTCCCTTACTGAAATAATTAAGAACCTTGAGTCCCGGGGAATAATCCCTCCAATACACAGCACCTTCAATAATCCGGTGCTGGGAATATTGAAGCCAAACGGCCAGTGGAGACTCTGCGCTGACCTCAGGGAGCTCAACAAACGGGTCCATACTTCCTGATGGCCTCTGCCCTACATTGACCAAGGGCTGGCCCAGATCCAGGGGTCACAGGTATTCACTGCAATAGACCCGACCAATGGATACTGGACTGTGCCTGTCAGTAGGGAGGACCAATACAAGATGGCTTTTACCTTTGGGGGCCAGCAGTACACATGGACCCGGACTCCCTTCGGATACCTCAACTCCGGCAATGAATTCAACATTTTCCTACACAAGGCCATGCCCGACCTGGGTGCAAGGGGTAACCTGGCTTATGTAGATGATGTCCTCATCAAAAGTTCATCTGTGGAGGAACACATAGTGAAGATCCGTTATGTTCTGACCCAGTTGAGGGCAGCCGGAGCAAAACTTTCCTTTCAGAAGGCACAGTGGTGTAGAACCTGTGTTAATTTCTTGGGGCATGAGATTACTCCTCAGGGTCTCTGTCCCCAGGAAAAGAAAGTGGAAGGACTTCAGAAACTGAAAGACCCCACAACTCTGCGGGAACTAAGGAGCCTCCTTGGACTGACTAATTACAGCAGAAAATTCATTGAAGGCTACGCAGAGATCACTAGACCCCTGATTCATCTCTTGAAGGGGGGGGTCAAGTGGGAATGGGGTCCAGAACAATCTGAGGCGGTAAGACAACTCAAAAGAAGCCTCTCACAAGCGCCTTGCCTAGCTTACCCTGTCAGAAACAAGGAGTTCTTCCTGGAGACGGGGTTCTCTAATACGTGCTTGACGGCAGTATTATACCAAAAGCATGACAAGGTCAATAAAGTAATCTCCTATGCGAGCAAAACTTTATCCTCTGTGGAGGAAACATTCAACGATTGTGAGAAGGCACTCCTGGCAACGGTGTGGGCATTGAAGAATTACCGCCCGTTTATACAGGGGGAACACATCATCGTGGAGACTCCACACCAGCCTCTGCAATATCTCCAAAGTGACAGAATCCGGGCCGGAAATGTGAGTAATTCCCGAATTACTTCCTGGATTCTGTCAATGCAAGGCTTTCCTGTGGAGGTCAGATATGGCCAAAACAAGAAGAGTCCCCTCGCGCAAGCTCTGGCTGACTTGCATGATTGTGCCAGAGAAAACTGTCTCGAGGACGAAAGTCTAAAAATCAAGGACAACATGGAGGCATACCTTAATTCCCCACACAAAGTCTTTTTATAAAAGTAGCACAAAAACTGTAGACATAACATACAAAATAGAAGACAATGAAGATTCCGAATGGTTCCAATTAGCTGTCTACCATATAGCAGAAATTACTGAACCCTTAATACTTTGCAATTACTGCACTGCAAAACTTGACAACAACCAAACACATTCATGTGCTTTCACAAATAACTTGGAATTATTCCCACTACCAAAACCCTGCAACAATTAAATTTATATGAGAGCATCATAATTCAAACAGTGCACCCACTTCAAGCAATAATATGTCTTCAACAAAAACAGCAAAATTACCTCCCTCTAAATTTGTGAAAGGCATTTGTGGCAAAGTAGTTTATTTAACATTAGATCTCAAAGAAAATGTACACACTCATACACCACAATCCAAAATATTTACTTCCAACAGTATCTTATAACGCAGTCCTATTACAAACGCTACAATAATAACTGCATAGCCTAGCCAAACCTTCACATACAAACTGTACAAATGAAATAGTACACAAACTTTTGGGTTCCGGATATTTAATGGGTGTTGATTCTATGGGTGTGTTATGCTGTGGTGTTTGTGGCCAGGGCCTAGACTCTTGGGTGCATGGCCTACGGCCTACGGCCTTCGGCCATGCATTCAAGACTCTAGGCCCTGGCCACAACCAGCGCAGAATAACACACCTATGCTACCAAACATTTTGACTGTGGTATGTGGGCTGCTTATAGGGGATATTAATTACAATCAATCCTCTACTAACAACCCAAAACCAACATCATACTAAAGTAAATTAGCTACTAGTGCATTTATTAAGTCCGTGGACAGCCGTGAAGACCGCAGACATGGCTTACACATCAGGGGCACCTGCCCCCTAAACAAATACAGTATTTGACCCATCTCTTACCCCCCAACCCTCCCCAAGCACTTCTGCACACCAACATACTCCCAATAATTGCATTTTGCCTCTGTACGCCCCCGCGCTGTCAGCAGATCCAAGATGGCGGGCGCATCGAAACCATGTGACGCACCTCACACCTCACCCCAGCCAATCGGCGAACACGTTGCGTGTCCACGGACATGACACAAGCCGCTCAGCCAATCGGTATCCTGTCCGCAGAGCAAACAGGGAAGCTCGTCCACGGAGCAGACATAGATACTACTCATTTTTTGCCTTATGTTTTGGCCATTTAAAAAAAAACTACTGGATGGATTTACACCAAATTAAGAAAAGCACGCTTTCGGAACTAAGCCGCCCGTCCTGCTGGAAATTTGGTGGAAATCCATCCAGCGGTTTGAGCTGTAGGCATGCTCAAAGTTTTTTCCCATTATGTCTATGGGAAAAAAAGAAATGTTGGACCCCCCCTATAACTTTGCCCCCCCTGGATCAAACCTCACCACAATTTGGAAAAATAATTCAGAGTGGGCCATATACTTTTTTTGCAAAGTTTGGTGACGATTCGTCCAGGGGGAGATAAGTTAAAAGCCACCTAAAAAGTGCTCTTCCAATGGGATTAGCAATTTAACCATAACTACACGGCCACTACCATGGGCCGTGTAATATGTCTTTTTTCTTTCCTTTTGCATATGGCCATTAGGACTATATAAAGAGGATAAGAGGTGAACAGAGGTACGGGAACCTAGCTCAGCGAGGGGTTAGCAGGTGGCACCGCATTAAGTGATGAAAAAGTAAACAAAGTAGGGGTCTCGTCTAAGGAGGAGACTCAGAATAGTCGTTAAAAACGCTATCTTCTTCTCTTTCCTTTTTCTATTTTTTCATATATTGGAAGGTGGTCTGCAAGGGGCTAGGATAAGGGTGGGGGTCTGGGAAAATTAGAGATACAGGGAAATAGGGGCACCTCGGTAGGTAGTGCATACGATTTTCTGTTATGTCTAACGTGTTTGTTTCATGTTTAATTGACCTGTGGTGCGTCCATGTGATTAAGTGTTATATGTCACGTGGCCAATGTTCTGTTTAAACATGGTTTTGCAATGACAAAGTAAAGTAATTGAACTATAACAAAAAGGTATTCTGGTGTGCAACATTGTGGTTATTGTGGTAAAAAGAAGTATTGTGTTTCTCCTGACCCTTGTGGGAGTATACATTAGGTCACTTACTTTTTGCATATATACTCGAGCGGTAGTAGTTAAGGCACAATGGGGGCAGAAACGCTGCTCGTGCATATCTGTCAAAACTTACCAGGGTATAAATAAAGAATCAAAAAATACCATGATCAGTGGTGCACGGAAATGAAAGGGGAAGGTATGCCCCAGGTATGGCCCGAAGGTGGGTCGTTTGACAAATCAATATTAGACATGGCGGCGGCATACTTGTGTATTTAGTATAAAGGCAAACAGCTCAAAAACAGAAGAGAGCTATTAGACTTGTGGAGACTGTTTGAGGAGGTGCCCCCAAGTAAAAGCAAGGGTCAAGCTACGGCTCCCTAGGCAACAAATGGCAGTGAGGGTGAAGGGGAGAGTAAAGAAAAACCATTAGCGCATGTGCGACTGTACCCATTGCTGACAAAGCTTGCAGAGGGATACAGCGACCCAAAGTATGTGGCAAAACCAAACACACCTCCCCTGCCGCAAGCAACAGTCCCAGCCCAAGCCCCGTATGACACAAAAGGCTCATTTGGACAGACATGCACCCCACCAGTAGAGATAGGGCAACTAACCCAAGATCTGGAAACACGACGACTATGACGCAAACAGAATTATTGAGACTCAGAGGCCTATGCGGACAAAACTCACGGACCAAGGGAGGTGAGAGAATGCAGTCACCCTTGGCATCTGAAACATCAGCAAAAACAGGAGGGGAGAAGTGGAAAAAGGGAGCGATTTTATTTTGAATTTATGACATTTCTACTAGAAGAATACAGATAGATCAGGGAGGATTGCAGGTAAGTGCGGATCAAGAGGTTGGGCTATCTGAACAAGAGGAAGACTATTGGAGAGATTTAGATGAGGATGAGGAAGGAAACACAGCAGACGAAGTGGTAGGTGGGGTGGCGGGGGGAGTGTCCCTTTTCATGGCCTCATCACCCAGCAAGGATGGAATAGAGGAGGAATGGCAGGGGCGATAGCGAAGTAGAACAGGAAAGGGGCCAGTAATAGGAAAGAAAGGGGGAAAGGTGAGTATGGGAAGAGGGAAGAGTAAGTTGCAGATGCCATTGATACACAAAGGTGCAGGAAGGCCACATTATATTCTGTGGGCAGAGATGGATAAGTCAAACTTATTGAAAACATTGCCTCAGCTTTCCAGGTTTGGGGGTGAGTAAGTGGAAATATGCATTTGGGAAAAACACTGCCTGGGTCCCATAAGCCATTGGAGATGTTAAGAGTTTGCTGGTCTCTGCAGTAGGCAACCAAGAAAATAGAGTGTTGGCAAAGGCAGGATTCCCTGGGGTCACATTGGATTGTGACCACCATGATGGGACATCATTTAACACAGTGAGGGCCCGAGTCTGGGACACACTGAGGGACACATTCCCTGATACTCCTGATTTACAAACAGTAATGCAGTGCACTATGGGGGAGGACGGGAATGCTTCAGCTTACATTCTTCGGGTGCAGGACAGGTGGAGAGCAGAGACAGGCATGGCTTGGGACCAATCAACCTCCCTTTTCTATTTCATAATCAAGAGTGGCCTCCCAAAAGAAGCACAGAAGGCTGTGGATAAAATAGCTGGGATAGACGCCAAGGGCTGGCCCGAGATACAGAGCATCATAGTACACCAATGTAGACAGATCAAAGAGAGGGAAAGAGAGATAGTGCAGAAAAGGTTGGCAGACAAAGCCAAATTAGTACAAACAAAATTGGTGAAGGTCGCAGCAGCAGCTGCCGCCATCCCTGCGGAACGGCTGGTAGACAGAGAGGATGGCCAAATAGCAATACAGGCAAGAATGGCAGCAAATTGGGCAGCAAACGGACAAGAGCAATGGCGACAATGTCAAGGGAGGGGCAGAAGAGGAGGAAGAGGTGGGTACAGAGGGTCAAGAGGGGGATATAGAGGACAAGGACCTAGAGGGAGAGGGCAAGGAACATGTTGGAACACTGGGAGGTGGGGGTCACTTCTCGAGAGAATGTCGGAATCGTCCTATGGCACCCTACCAGAACGAACACCAGTATGGCCACCCCCACCCCGGCAGCCCATATGGTCTTCCTATGGGTGGATTCAGACGCGACGAACAAGCAGATCCCCGGTATGCATATGAACAAAGGGCAGCCCTGCAAAGTGCGCAGTAACATCCCCAATCACATACACGTGATAACCCATTTGCCACCACGCGAACTGAGCGCTAGCACCCTTTAGAGGAATAGCAGTAGTGGGGACAATGTTTTCAACAACCATGATACAACAAGACACCAAGCATAGGACAGCCCACAGAAAGCACTTGCGTGTCCAGTACTATCAACGACCCTTCGCGCAGAAGAGGAACAACTGGTGGGGGCGGAGATAGGAAACAAACAATTCATTTTTATGGTGGTTTCGGGAGTGGGAAGAATCGTGTCTAAAAGATGGCCAGTTTCCTCTTTCGAATAGAAAAATGGAGACGCAGGAATTTTCTGGGACATTGGTTGCAGTTCCATACAAGGAAGATTTAGAAGTAACAGTGGGGGGAAAGAGAAACAAGGGCGCCTGGCGGAGTTCTGATATGCCCAGGTGGGTACCTGTATATATAATTCTAGAAATCAGGATGAGGGATCCATAGATAGCTATCTGGTTGAAAAACTGTTTTATTCGGTTTCCAGGCAGTTTTTTTTACACAGAGATCAATTTAAGTATTTACATGACTTTTGATAAGCACGAAAGTGGTACGGACAGGTGTCATTCTAACCATGAGAAATACAGGTGAGTATCTACCTCTCTGGTCTGGAGGTAAACATTCCCAAATGATGCACAAGTATAGAATACAGGTAAGTAAGGACAAAGATTATATACAAGAGCTGCCCGGGACTGTGGTAGGTCCGGGGGTGTTGAACAAAACAATGGTGTACACAACACTATCTACAAACATATATACAAAGAATGTTTGAACAGTTGTGTCATGGTATATCGACACTGGAGTGTTTTGGCCCTGTGGGGCTGGGTAGGAGCCCTAGATGGTAGAGGCCTTCATCAGGATAACGTTGAGAGTTGTCCTATCCATGTGAAAGATCTGTGGGTGAAAGGGGGAAGCTATCAGGATCTCTGGGGGGTTGTTTGTAATGTATGCATTATTTAATAATGGCTCATTAGTGCCTAAATACACGTTGCAGTGTAATTGGAAGAACAGCTTACCGTTTGCTTTGGTTGCAGTGGTAACGCTGTGATTGGGGATCCTGAGTGGTTTAGCAGGATAATGAAGTGCCCATAGTAATGGGTTTCGATGATGTTATTCAGGCTGGAACAATTGGCCTGGTAGGTCTAGGAGCTGTTGGAGGGAAGGTAAAAACCGTCAATCCACAGCAGCCCTAGGTGGTGCTGGTGTCACATAGTCTTGAGAACTTCCTGGGCCTTCACATATACCGGTCCAGTGAATCACTAAAGACAGAACTGTTTAGGAAACCTACAGACAGGGACAGCCTACTCCATTTCTCCAGTTACCACCCTCAAGGATTGAAATATAATCTACCTTACGGACAGTTCCTCCGCATACGCAGGAATTGCACTGAGAAAGACAAATTTGAACATCATGCTAAACAACTACAGGTACGTCTGGCTGAAAGGGGCTACCCCAAAAAAGCCATCAGAATGGCTTGGAAAAGAGCAGCTAACACCGATCGTACCATCTGCCTCACGGAAAGGACCAAGGACCCAATAGACCAGACAGTGTGTGTAACCACATACAACCCAGTCGTTAACCTCATAAAGACCACCATCAATAAACATCGGTACCTAATCAAGAACAAAGGAACCCTGGAAAAGAAACCTCTTTTTGCATTTAGAAAGAACAAAAACCTCAGAGATACCTTGGTCCATACCTTCCTAGAACCCGAGAGAACACAAACAACGTTATGGAACCTACCCCCGATCATTGGACACTACAGCAGTGGCACATGTGTTGCCTGTCGCTACACTGAGACCAGCAAGACCTTCAAACATAAAGACTTCATCTGGACAATGCAAAGTCACACAAATTGTGAGAGCAACCACGTGATCTTCGTGATCAAATGCCCATGCAACCTCATTTACATTCGGAAGACTATCAGACCCATTAAGCAGAGGATAAATGAGCCTAGGACCTGTATAAAAAACACTATATAAGACAAACCCCTGGTTGAACATTTCAGCAAAAAAGACCACACCCACGAGCAATGTATGTGGACCGGCCTACAACAACATCAACAACAAAAAAGAGGGGGAGATATCAATTTGGCCCTTACTAGACTTGAGCAGAAATGGGTCCACAAATTGGACACAGTCAAAAACCGGCTTAAATATCACCGTAGAGTGGAAACACTTCTATGAGTAATCTATCAGGACAGATGGTCCCCTATTTGAGCACCCGGCATCTAAGTGTTCTAGCATGTGTACACTATGTCAAGTACATTACCAACTATACCTCTTAGCCCTCACACTGTATCTCCAATTATGCTGCCATGCGTACAGTAAGCTAAGTGCTAGATCCTCTGGGTTTCCGCACCAATCACCATGTACCACTATACCACCATGTGATTACCATACCACCAGCTGAATCTTTTTTTAATCGTTTTGAACGCTGTGTTCTACTGTAGAATTATGTGAAAGTCATTTTGGGCTGTCACCATGTATAGCCATCAGAGGCATATCCTGCATAGCACACTGGCTTCTGCAATGCACTACAAAATGTTTTATCTCGATATACCGTGCATGTTTTGCTGTGCAGTTATGCTGAACGTTGTGTGGGTTGCCACCATGCATAGCCACCAGAGGCACGTCCTGCATATCACACTTACTTCTGCAGGGCACTGCATTTGTTTAATCACCATTTACCATGCTATTCCACATTACGTGTTTTATACATAACCAGGCTCCCAATCTTTCTCCAATACACGAGGCTTAGGCATAGCAGCATTTTTTCAACTCATGTCTATCCCGTGGCACACGACAAATTACACTCGGGTTTCCTCTACTTTGTTGCGAACGACAGTATTTTACTTTCAGTTCTCCTAATTGCACCAACAACGATTGACTGTACATTCACCAATTAACAGCCCCACACAGGCCAGTGATGTGTGGCAAAGTTTTTTCCTTTCATTTCGCCTACGTGTACCCACTATCATTGGCAGAGCCACCACCAATCAGGAGCCCAGCATAGGCAAATGACATGCACAGCCAATCACACACCCCCGCTGCTATTGGCTCCTGCTCTCTGGATTGACACCTTATGTTTAGTTGTGTCAGTATTCCCACAACCACCATCAACGCTCCGAGCACGGCCGCATTCATCTTCGCTCTGGTAAGTCCTGCTTTTACGTGCTAGATACCGCAGTTTGCACGTTTAGGGACTCACGAACACCAGATGCACTACAAGAGGCTCTTACAACATGGAGTACTAGTGTCTCCATACCACCGCCTGTGTGCAGCATTTTTGTGATAAGAACGACACTGAGGCTAGTGTCGGTCTCCTAAAGGGAGGTATCCACAAGTTCACTCCTCACCTCTCTAGAATTGTTTTAGGACATCTCCCCTTGAATATGTGTATTTTCACCAGCACTTTGGCCAGTAGCACCATCACCCCTACCCCTGCGCACTGGCTCCACCACCATGTGACTCTTTGGCCACTAGATCGCCTTTGACCACACGTGAGCATCCAGACTTTACACATCGAGGGCTCTGTTTACCATTTGGCTACTCTACCGCACCTCGCTAGAATCCTAGACCCGTGCCATTGCACCACGGCCACTCTTGAGACTATGTGACACCAGCACCACCTAGGGCTGCTGTGGATTGACAGTTTTTACCTTCGCTCCAACAGCTCCTAGACCTACCAGGCCAATTGTTCCAGCCTGAACAACCGACATAATTCGAGTCAGTCCATGAAACCCATTACTATGGGCACTTCATTATCCTGCTAAACCACTCAGGATCCTCAAGCACAGTGGTACCACTGCAACCAAAGCAAACGGTAAGCTGTTCTTCCAAATACACTGCCACATGTATTTAGGCACTAATGAGCCATTATTAAATAATGCACAAATTACAAACAACCCCCCCAGAGATCCTGATAGCTTTCCCCTTTCACCCACAGATCTCTCACACGGATATGATAACTCTCAACGTTATCCTGATGAAGGCCTCTACCACCTGGGGCTCCTACCCAGCCCCACAGGGCTGAAACACTCCAGTGTCGATATACCATGACACAACTGTTCAAACATTCTTTGTATATATGTGTGTAGATAGTGTTGTGTACACCATTGTTTTGTTCAACACCCCCAGACCTACCACAGTCCCGGGCAGCTCTTTTATATAATCTTTGTCCTTACTTACCTGTATTCTATATTTGTGCATCATTTGGGAACTTTTACCTCCAGACCAGAGAGGTAGATACTCACCTGTATTTCTCATGTTTAGAATGACACCTGTCCGTACCACTTTCGTGCTTATCGAATGTCATGTAAATACTTAAATTGATTATCTGTGCAAAAAAAACTGGCTGGAAACCGAATAAAACAGTTTTTCAACCACATAGCTATCTATGGATCCCTCATCCTGATTTCTAGCATTATATATACAGTGGGGGGAAAGACAATGTGAGCACCCCTGTTGTATTATGAAGACTCGCCCATAAATCTGTTGGGAAGGGACCTCCTCAGGAAGCTTAATATGACAATATCCTTTACAGAAAGATGCATAGTGTGTTCAACACCAGGGATATGTGTCATGAGGGCCATATTGCTTATACACGCACAAGATAATGAACTGACAACACGAGGGATACTTGTTGACCCAGACATGTTCGTGCAAGGGATACAGGTGCTGGCATGGGTGGTACCAAACATAACAAGCCAAGAGTGGCGAATACCATTAGAATTTGCACTTCGCCCCGTAGCAACACCAGAGGTGGTGCCTGGGTCGATAGTGTCCATCGACTTGCACGGTGTGGATGATACAATACTTAAGGCCTCTCAATGACGTCATACAAAAAGAATTTCCACATGTCCCAAATCCTGGGTCCATTTTGTGTAGCAAAACAAATGCAGAAGTGCCTGGGCATGTGCAATTACTGCCATGCATGGATATTAGATTACGCAGCATACAAAAAACCCTTGTTACATGCACTCAAAGAAGCCCAAAGGGAACACACAACATTGGTTTAGACCCCCGAAATGAGCACAGCATTTGACACATTGAAATAACTGATTTCAACAGCACCCGTCCTATTGACACCCTATTATAATCATGCAAGTTATTTGTATTCACACTGTAATGGAACGCTGATGACAGCAGTGCTCACCTAAAAAACATCACTAGGGCAAAAGCCTTTAGCTTACCGCAGTGGACACTTCGCGTGCAAACAGGCTTTCACAGCTACCGCATTCGCGATTGAGAAAAGCGCCACCAGTGTAATGGGATGTTCAGTGACACTGTTTGCTGAGCACTCACTGTTTGCCCTACTTGAAAGAGCAAAATCCAGAATGACCACACAAAGAGCCACAGCATTTGAGATCATCCTGTCAAGTGCAAACATACACATAGTTAGATGTAAGACAGTAAACACAGACATGTTCCTTATTGAAGATTGTACTGTAGAAGATATGCAAAGCCATGACTGCGCCACATACAGAGGAGAGGATGATGACATTCCCAAAGCAACCAAAAATTCCCTAGAGGAAGGGGAGGTGAACTTTGTGAATGGATCAGCATCAATAAATTCTGAAACAGGTGAAAAACACATAGGGGCAGTGGTGGTAAGACTGGAGGATGGGGAGTATGAGATGATAGTACAAAAAAGGTTATCACCACACTTTTCAGCAAAAGCAGCAGAGCTAGTAACATTAATTGAGGCACTTCACACTGCAAAAGGATGTGCAGTTACAATTTACACTGACTCCGTTTACATGACCACTACAGTGCATGGAGGATTGCCGCATTGGGGGAGGAGAGGGTTAAGAAGAGCCGATGGAACGCCAGTACAACATGGTGAGCTTCTAAAAGAACTTATAGAGGCATTGGCGGAGCCCACAGTCGTTGCCCTCGTTAAGTGCCAAGCCCACACAAACAACGATGATGTCATCTCTTTGGGCAATGCAGCAGCGGATGCTGCTGCCATAAAGGCGGCCTACCTAGGAAGAGCAGCACAAGGAGAATGTATACTGAAAGGAAATATAGAGGAAGAAAGAGGGGAAGGGTACAACTCAATGTCAGTGGCACAGATTAGAGACCTACAAAAACGGGCACCAGTGGAGGAACAAGAGTTATGGACAAAAAGAGGATGTACACAGTCCCCCACTGACCTCCTCTGGTGACAGAATTGTACAGGTAAAGTAGTAATGCCAGTAGAATTATTGCAGGTAGCATTCCAATAATTGCACTTCCCCGCACAAACAGAAAAACAGCACATAGCAGCAGACATTCAAGAGAATGGGTTCGTACCAGGCTTGCAGGAACACGTGGCAAAATTAGTGATAGAATGCACAATGTGTCAAACTTACAATTCAGGAATGACTTTAAGAACACTCAGAGGAACATTGCCCAACCCCGCTGGACCATTCTGTGAACTGCATATTGATTATGAAGACATGGGAGAGAGGTGTAATGGCGCACAATATTTGATTGTGGTGGTCTACCCTTTTTCCCGTTGGGTGGAAGCAGGGCCCTGCATCCACCGGGACGTGAAATGCGCAGCGAAATTTTTAGTAAGAGAGGTCTTCCCCTGATGGGGGATCTGTGAAATCATACGTTCTGACAACGGAACACATTTCATCAATGACCTATTTAAGGCAGGGACTGCTATGCTGGGGATTACACACAAAATGATTTATCACCCCCAAGCAAACGGCATTGTAGAAAAAATCAGTGGCCTCCTTAAGAACATATTATCCAAATTATGTCACACCCTAAAAAATAATTGGGTGTATTGTTTGCTGTTGGCACTGTTTAAACTAAGAAACCAGCCAATCAAAGACCACCACTTGTCACCCCATGAGATATTAACAGGAAGATGCATGCACACACCACTGTCAACCCTAAGAAGAATGTCAGAGCTACACAGAGCAGCTACAGTATTGGTTGAGCAGTTTCAGGAATACTTAAGAAAACTGATAAGAGCAGCAAGAATAATTGTAAATGAAATAGCGCCACCATTGATGCGAGATAGCGAAAGTGACACAGTAACTGCAGCAAACGATAGCCCAAATGCCCAATTGATGTCTGGGGAGATGGTGTATGTAAGTAGCATTGTGAGATGATGGAATGTTCCAAGATTTCACAGCACTTACAAGGTTATGTAGTGTACACCCACAGCGGTGAAAGTGAGGGGACTGAAATATTGGATCCATTTATCGGATGTGCATAAAGCACATAATTGTGTGACAGCTGAGGACAAGGAAAGTGTTCAGGAAGGAACCACGCAAACATAGCATGACAGGAAATAAAGGAAGTGATGTGATACTTACTGCAACAAAAGAAATACAGCTGATGAAAAAAACAGTGGGTGTAAATGCATAAGGAGAAAAAAGGTGTACACATATTAAGAGAATATCTAATGTATGTAAATTTGAGTAAGAGAAAGAGAATATACAAAATGCAGATAGCGGAAGTTGAATGATATATGTGTTTAGTAAATAGGCAATCCCTCTTCTGTCACATGTATCTTTGGTACTGTTTTAGTAGATTTTTCTTTTTCCTTCTGTCAGGTTCTATTGTATTTTATTGTCCTTCACTCCATATAATATGAAGCATAAATTGAAGAAATGCATTTGAAAAAAAGATTGTTAATGAAACAAATGTGCTTGTGAACTTAACCCATTCTTATTTCACTCTATAGGAACAAAAATGGCAGAAACGAGGGCCCTCGATGCCAGCAACTCTACGGTAGATAGCGATAGGAGAGCCATAAGTAGCACTAGAATGTACTCCAATGAGTGTGGGATAGGATTTACTGTAATTCTTTTTTTCTCATTATTGTTTGGTCTAGTGCTATACTGGGCAATTTCTTTTAATTCTATAGATATAAAAGTGTGGGGAGGAGGAGTAAAAATTATACAAGAAGGTTTCCACCTAATATAGGATGGTTTTAAGATAATCTGGGCCCATAATGCCCCTACTGCCCTCACCACTTTGTACAAGAATAAAACCGTTAGAGGCCCATTACTGAATTATTCTATGGCTGACTACTATGAGCAGCACTTAAATGTATATGACATGAATGACCCAAACCCGATACACAAACATTGCCATATAACGACTTCCATACAACCACATAGGCTATCTCAGATAGTGACTATGTAAATGATGAAATGAAAACACCCACTCTGGGAAGTGACAAAATGGGTGGGCAATGGAATGATGGGTGGGGGCGTAGGTCATTACTGGGATATTCCCAATTCAATACCAGGAATTAGTAGAGATCCACAATAGTCCAGGGGGGAGTAGAAGGTGGAAAAGGGGGGTGGGACGGAGAAAGTATGATGAATATCACGGTCTAGGTTTAGACACAATAGAAGATCCACGACACCCAGTCCAACAAACGGTACGCAGGCATGAGCACAATGGCAAAGCAGACTACAAATGAAAGCTGCTACGTGTGCTCCTTAATACCCCACGCCCCGGGAACACCCAAAATACTGTTACCCCAAAAAGCACCTATTGTGGAATCCCAGTGTCTCGTTCATCTTGCACTGTGTCGAATTAAGAGCAACTTCCAAGCACACACTATTACCCTACAAATGCTGCAAAATGAGAAAACGTGCTATAACAAATCGCAAGGAGTAATATGGCTCAAGGAGCCTTTCTTCACAATTCAAGGGACATTGTTTTCTGACAACAAATTGCATGAAGAGCAAATAACGTGCAAGGCAGAGGCATTGCGAGGACTGTAAGATGAAAAGCTACAATGTATCAAGAACACATCTGCTCCCATATGGTCCCAGCACATCGCCAAACTCACATGGGTAACAGCTCTGGAGAAACCGATCAAGTTGCAGCGTGAAATATCTTACGAACTGTGCTTCCATTGAGAAAGAAAAGTGCCCCTGGGCACAGACAAGAACTGTAGCAAAATTATCATCATTCCAGATATTAAAAAAGGAACAGCAGCGTTAATGGACACTTACTGGGTGTGTGGAAAACAGGCGTACTTGCACCTTCCACAGTCATGGAGGGGCACATGCGCCCTGGCAATGCTGCACTCAGCCCTGATGGTGATACCGGAAAGCCACATCCAAGGGGAGAGGGTGCCAGCAAAGACGTCCCAGGCGCCCCTGTCAACAAAGGAAGAACCCCCTGCGTACACCGTCTTATCCACAGAGCAGCTGTAAAGCACATTGTCCAGGGAAACATAGATCATCAAACTATATTTCTGCCTATCCCTCCCTCAGTGATATTAAATATGAGCATAGGAATTTCCAATTCGTCAATATCGTTCTCTCCTCCTAAAACTTAGGTGGAATATTCTGCCAACAAAAGAGGTTCTGAAGAGAAGGAATTTAATTTGTGAATTCAATATTCAATGTAGATTCTGTCATAAACTGGGGGTTTTAGAAACTGCTCCCCATCTACTCCTGGATTGTGCTGAACCGCAAGGAACTAGGGCCCTATATTTGGGGAATTTGCCACTCTAGGATCCCTGGGAGAAGATTAATTCATCTGGTCAAAATGTGTTTCAATCTGTAACACTGTGGAAGGCCTTGCAGTTGCAGCATTTATTTAATCCCTGGATCTTTTTGCACCCATGGAGTAATTAAGGAATTGCTAACCTAATAGCCTTATATATTTATGTCCCCTCCAACTGTCTTTCATTGCTTTTTTCTTTTTCTCTCTTTTTCTTTTTTTCTTTATCTGAAGACGCTACACTTTTATATCTAGATTTTAACTGCAATCATTGAATATAGGCTATGGATATGAACTTTGGTATATGAATATATAAAATTGCTACCTGTATTATGATATATCTTATTTATTCCAACATACGCTGATTTTAAGCTATGTCTAATATGTATTGAAATTAATTTATTTTTTATGGATGTGATTAAATGTAAAGGTTTCACATGTAAACCATATACAATATGCTGCATCCTCTGAACTTTTGGCAGAAGTCCCTGACAAGTTTAAACTCTTCACATCAGCCGAGACTTTTTTCACTTCCCTTGTCCCAAGCATTCAAGCTGGTGCAAATGCAAAATGGCTGCAAATCACCCAGTGGGAGCTCATCCAATTGGCTAACAAAACAGAAGAAGGATTCAATGTCATCAAGGTGGAGCTGAGAGCCCTGCGACTAATGACCATGCAGAATCGCTATGTTTTGGACTTACTAACTGCAATGGATGGCAGTGTTTGCAGAAAAATAGGGAGTGTATGTTGCTCTTTCGTACCCTCTGCCGACACGGACAACGGGACACTTTTGCATGTGATAGCAGCGGTGCACAACCTCGGTGAAAGGATGAAGTAAGAAAGAGGCATGCAGCCTAGCTCATGATTCGACAATCTGTTTGAGTGGGTCCCATCATGGCTTAGAATGATGGTGAAGCTACTGATACCTATCATTGTTTTTTCCTTCTGATTTTTTGTGTGTGCTAACTGGGACTCAGGTGCTGTGCAATAAATATACCTAACAGTGCAATGATGGTGACAATGGGTAGCGCAGCAGGTGCAGTACAGATGACACATGAGGCCCTGGTCCAGACAGGAGAAGATAAAGAACCCAAATATAGAATGACAGCAATATATAACATTGGGAACATTGTAGACCCATTATGGCATACTACAATTAAGGAGCCCCGGGAATTGGAATGGTACGAAGATGGATGGGTAGATCTAGAGAGGGATGGGGGTTGTATTTACATGACTTGTACTCCCAATGAATATGCACAAGCAGGGGAGAGTTTGAGGGCAGTGTGTCAGGCCTGGATGCCGAGAAAGGGAACTCCGGCTTGGGATGAGGCAAAGTCAGAGGTCGCTGAACGGAGGCATCTTGAAGATTTACATTATTCGTTACTTAAGTAACAAAAGGGGGGAATGTGAGAAAGGAAAGGACTGCCAGGTCCCCCTTCATTCCTCTCAAGGTGCACATGATATGCTCATTCGGCAGCTAACCACGTGCCTCTGGCCAAGGTGTGCGATATCCACTGAATGACACATAGCAGTGCAAGGCATGTACGCCACAAGACTCTATTTTGTTTAGTCACAAACTCCATTTTACATTAGGCCACATGTGAATGTTTAAAGTCAGCCTGCATCTCTCCCCTTCAATGTCCACGCACAGTCAGCAGGCCAACCCACCACCTCCTCCCCTCTGACGTCTCTGCGGCTGTCCTGTTCTCACAGAAGCCTGGGCATGAGAAGTTTCCAAACTGAGCACTGTAGCTTTTGCCTTCCCTTTTAAATCACTGCCCTGTGAATGACTGGACCGGAGCCTGGTCCTGGAAAAAAAACATTAGTCTCCACAAAACTGCCTTGCCCCCGCAGCCCCATTCAAAGAAATATGGACTGCAGGCCCCCTCACCCTAAAATCTTTTTGATGTGCCAGTTGTATACCCCTCGTCTGTGTGTCACCCCAGTTCATCCCCCCAGCACTAATCCCATGTGCAGCAATATATTCCTCTTGTACTAACAAGCAGTAAACCATTCTTTCTGGGGATCTAAAGGAACGCTTGATGAATGTGTCAATGAAAGATTGTGAATAGATTAGGCACCTAGACCTACGTATTCTCACTTTTATTGTCCAGGTCAAATGTTTAGTAATACAATTCTTATATGTCAAAACATACAAATAGTGTGCAAAGCATGTGTGGTCATAAGGGCAAATGTCAGATAGTCTACATCATCACAACGTTGACATCGCCTGACCCTCCATCCCTCCCAGATGAGCTCAGCTGTCCCGCGTGCTCCACGAAGTAACCATCTCAAAACCAGCCAATCGGGAAGCACCACCCCTACAGCATGGATACAGTCCTGTTCCCTTTATCCAATGACCACAATTTCATGTATCCCCGTTAGCACACATCATAGATGACATGTTTATGTAATATAATGCATATTTTCTGATGTTTGGGCTCTCGGAGTAAGCAGAGTCCTCTGCATGCCCCATTTTTCTTTATATAAAGACTTGTCGTTTAATTCACCCACACTTGGTCCTGGTCTCATTCCCTGCTGGGTTGTGTCCATTAGTGTTTTGTATTTGGCTATTTTTATTATATTTGTAGGGAATGCCAGCTTTGATATGATATGGTATGATATGATATGATATGATATGATATGGCATTTATAACAAGCCTATACACAAGTGTTTCGAGGCGCGATGTGGCAAGGGAGGGGAACAAAGGGAGGACGGACAACGATCCTTCTAGGCCAGGTGTCATTCAGATTGTGCAAGTGCGTGGGAAGGGGGAGGGGACAGTGCAGTACATGGGAACAGATAAACAGTAAGTAAGTGACGGCCAAGGGTAAGTGCAGACATCAGGTGTCAAGGGCTGGTAGGGGGACTGTAGGGATACAGAAACAGTCCCCAAGTACGGGGTTTGCCAGGTGGGCAGTGCAGGAGTGTGGTGCTGGCGGGGGAGGAACCTGGGCCAGAGATCAGAGGGTGTCCAGGTAGCTAGTGCAGTTCCGGTTACAGCCAGGAGGTCAGCAGAGGAGAGGAGGGGAAAAAGCAGAAGCAAAGAGAAAGGTTTTGAGGTGCTTCCGGAACCGGAGATGGTGCTCGTCAAGTTTAAGGGAGGCAGGGAGGCTGTTCCAGAGCGAGGCACCATCCGATGAAAGAGATCTACCACCAACTCGTTGCTTGGAGAAGCGACTGACCCTGAGGGAGTTGGAGGTGGTTGAGCAAAGAGCTTGAGAGGGAAGATATTTAGGAAGAGAGAGTTGAAGGTATTGAGGTCCCAGGCCCCAGAAGACCTTGTGGATGATGCAGAGTATTTTGAACTTAATCCTTGCAAGCACTGGGAGCCAGTGCAGAGATTTCTGTCCTGGAGAGATACGATCCCTGGGCTTGAGGCCAAGGACAAGTCTCGCAGTCCTGTTCTGGATAAGTTGCAGAGGGCAGAGAGTAGAAGCAGGCAGATTTAGAAAGAGGCTGTTGCAATAGTCCAGCTTAGAGAGAACCAAAGCTCTGGAGACAGTGAGCTTCTGGGGGAAGGAGAGGAAAGGAAGAATACCTCTGAGGAGATGCAGCTGGTAGTGTGACTTCATAGAGATGACAGAGATGTGAGGAGAGGAAGAGGGTGTGGAGTCAAAGATGACCCAGAGGATTTTTGCCTTGCAGGTGGGAGCAGGAAGAGGACCAAAAGAGGTGGTCAGAGAGCTACAGGAAAGGAGTGAACGGGTGTGCTGATGAGGAGAATCTCAGTCTTACTGGCATTAAGGCAGAGGTCCTTGGCGGCACACCACGCCTGGATAGCAGACAGGCAGTCAGAGATGAGGGAAGGAGAGGAGGAGGCCGAGGGTAGCCTGAAAATTAGCTGGGTGTCATCCGCATAGCACTGAAAGTCGGGGCAGAGAGCGGCGATGTGGTGGGCAAGGAGTGCCAGGTATTGGTTGAAAAGCCAGGGAGAGAGGTTAGACTGCTGGGGACACCACAGGTAGAGAAAAATATAGCAGAGAGGAAGGACCCAAGTTGAACCTGGGAGGGTGGGTCAGAGAGGAAAGAAGTCAGCCACGCCAGATCCTGACCAGTGATACCCAGGTTATTACAGAGACGGTTGAGCAGGATGGCATGGTTGACAGTGTCAAAGGCAGAAGAGAGATCAAGCAGGATGAGGACGCAAGGGGTGTTAGAGTCAAAGTTGGAGAGCAGGTCCTCACAGATGTTCTCCAGGAGCTTTCCCAAGAAGTGAATGATGGAGATTGGGCGATAGTTAGCCGGGCAGGAGGGATCCAAAGAGGGTTTCTTAAGAAGAGGCTCACAAAGGAGTATTTAAGGGGGATGGGAAGACTCCAGTGGCGAAGGAGTGATTGCAGAAATCAGCCAGGGCAGGTGCCAGGGAGTCAATGTGGTCCTTGATGGTTTTGGGGGAACAGGGGTGGACCTGTTTCAACAAGACTTTCATAGATTGATGTCTGTAGAGAACAGGGGAAAGGCAGAGAAGAAGGGAAGAGCTGTGGCTGCAGAAGGGCCAGAGGAAGAGCAGGGAGTAGGGGAGGTAGGGGATAGGAGGAGAGTGTGGACAGGATGTCCTGAGTTTTAGAGATGAAGTGAGAACCCGGTGCCATGTAGAGGGCCTGGGCGGGGACAGGAGAGGTAGAGACTGCCGCAGGATTGGCCAGTTCCTTGCAGATTTTAAAGATTTCAGCCGAGTTGTTAGATGCCGCAGAGACGCGGGCTTGGATATGAACTCTCTTCTTGGTTAGGACAGAGAGCCGGTATTGCCTTTACAGCAGGCGGCAGGCCAGTTTGTCAGAGGATGTACCTCTCAAAGTGTAATCTATCCTTGTGTCTGATGTGGTGCCTAGGTGGGACCGGCACAGCATACCTGAGGTCTCTCTCACAATGTTGATGGATTCACAATGGGCCCTTTGGATGGATGTGGTGACATCTGGGTATATGTTGATCTTAGCCTCCTAGTATTGAAGATACCGCAGTGCTCTGGTGCAGTAAAGTATCAGGTTGAGGTCTCTGTACTGTATTTACGTATTCTCAATATGATGGGCCTAGCAGTTTGCCCTGGTCTCCTGTCAGGCACCAGCTTCCAAACCTGTGAGTGGGACTCTCCCTGCCTGTCTTGGGTGACGCTGATTCTGCTCCCCTCCACCATATTTCTTTCACGTTCTTTGTCCATCATAACTTGTAAAGAGTTAACTTCCAAATTCATCTGGGTTAAGATCTGGGTCAATTTACAGGATGGTTGGGTGCCTGAGATATGGGACTGGATGGTCTCAGCATCTGGGCCTCAGCTCTCCATCCCCTCAAAGGCAACAACAAAAGAGAATGAGGCTTTGGTAACAAAGTGTGGTGGGGCATGCCCACTGGGAGCTCCCTCCTTGGTGTCGGGGCAGTTTCTTTAAAAACTCCAGGTAGGGCAATTTGTAACTGAAATGTGAGAGGAAATGCAGTGGTGAGAGTGTCGAGGTCCTTCCTGCAGATGTTAACGGATACCCCCTCACAAGGGACATAGCAGCATGTGTCCCTCAAGAGACCACCCCAGATCTCTCATGCATATCCAGTGTTCCACCTCAAACACACAGGTGTCAGTCAACCTGAAATCAGCAGTGTGGGATGAAGAGGTGGTCACCAGAGCACATCACTTGGCCCCCTGTCAAGAAGCATTTTGCCTCAAAAGATCAGCTGCTGATGTCCACACTCACTTGTAGAGCAGCTGTAAAGCTGGTGCAAGGATGATTCTCAATGCACGCCGAGTGCCCAGAGACAATGTCACCACCCAGGAGGTGTCCTCTTAAATCCTGAATGCAATCTGAGGGCTTTCAGAGCTAGCAGCTTCTACCCAGTTTATCAGCCAGGACCATGCCATGTGTAGAGGGCGGAGAAGTCATTCCAAATTGTATTCCGGAGGCTAAATTGGGCAGTGTGGATGGCCCAGGATATTCACGAAGCACAGAAGAATCTGTGGATTAAATAATCATGCTACAATGGGTGGGGGATCTTACAGAAGGTCCATAGAGACAGAGGGCTTCAGAGTCTTCAGTGATAGCTCTCTGTCGCAAGATAGTGTAGCTAAAATCGTTGATCTCATATTGAAGCAAAGAGTTTTGTTTAAGGGCATTAAGCTGCATTTATATATATTCAATGAAAAAATGTTGTTAAAGGGACATTATAGATACAAGTAAAACCGAAAAACCTCAGAAATTCGCAAGTTATGGTAAGCTAAGCAACCATAACACACATCACCACTGTGCACTGCTAAGACTAATGCCCAGGAAATAAAAGATGACATCACAAATGTCATTGATGACATCATTGGTGACAATGCATATTACATGGATTTTAATAAATAGTCCCTACAAGGGATTGAGTTAATAATGTTGGAAGCAAGATGTTAGGTGTGATTGGGAGACCAATTATGAACTACATAAAGTATTAAAGAATGAACTTACGTAAACAAATCATTATATTCTAGTGTGGTTGTTAGTAGATGAACCTAATCAAAATTACATATAGGCAATGGTTGCAAAATGCACCATAGAAGTACAATATTTTTAATCTGGTAATTTCCTATAGTAAAATAATAAATGCTACCTTATGAGAGTTTTGAGTAATGTTAAACATGGAATAAAAAGGTAATAATAAATAACGTACTACACACTTGTGTTAGCAGAAAAAATATATATGAAAACTCACAATGCATACAAACTAGAGTCACATACAGGGAAGGAAGAAGAGAAAACAGCACCAAAAAATGGCAATACCATTTCAGTTAATCATGTACATATGTAATTGTCTGTTTGAGGAGTGCTTATTGCCCCTTGTCCCATATATGTGCACTATGAGTGCAGATTAAACTCTGAGGAAAGTACTTTTAGAACTTATAAAAAGGTTAAAGTGTAGATATATAGCACCATTTAAATGTGGGAAATTCCCAAAACTAGCCTAATCATGTCAGTAAACAAAAACAATTGGCCCAGATATGTGATGCCATCAGTGATGTCATCAATGACATTTGTGATGTCATCTTTCATGTCCTGGGTGTTAGCCCTAGCTGTGCACGGTGGTGGCGTGAGTTATGGTTGCTTAGCTTAACATAACTGGTGAATTAATGAAGTTTTTCGGTTTGACTTTTAACCATAACGTCCCTTTAACAAAGTTTTTTCATTGAATTTCATAGGTTTTACAAGTTCACCCTTAATTTCCTCCAATTTACTAATATCATAGTTAACCCAATATAGCAATATAATTGTATAATTTACAAAGTTTCACGTAAAAAATCTGCCACTCCCCACTTTTCAGCATCATTTTGTACACTTCTATACTTTTTTTGCAACTTTTTCCACTGATTTTGTGTTCATCGATGTTCACGAACGTCTAAAGTCATTGCAGACTTTTCAGACTGCGTCATGTGATGAAGCACTCACACGCGGCATGATAATGGGTGCGCGAATGCATCTGCACTTTGCAGACAGTTCCGTGCTTCGCAAACAGTTCGGAACTGCATTTTCTGCTGATCTAGAAACTTTAAAGATCAAAATGTACCCTTGCACAGCTCCTACACCTATTATTACCCATTAGCCATTAACAATCTACCGTAGAGCACATACTTAGGAAAATATTAGCACAACTGCTATTTATCTTACAAAAGGCATCAGCTGTTGCCATCCCTACTCCCCAAGAGGCAACACCACCACCAGCTGGAGGACCTACACAACAAAAAAAGTGCAATACTTCAAAAGACAATGAAGAGGACCAGGAAGATGAGGATGAGGAAGTGCTTAACTCTTGCACCCAGTGAGAATCATGGGTGTGGTAGTTCTTTACTACTGTTGGGAATATACAGATTTTGCTAAAGCTACCAAAGTGAAATGAGTGCAACGTTGTACTCGGTTGCGGACTACCTGGACAGTACTCCTACAGGACCATCTCCATGCGCTGCCACACAATGTCCAACCACCACAATGCTCTCAGAAAGGTTATTCCTTTCTTAGGAAGTAGTAGCCTATCTTCCTGCAGCTCATCTTCCTCAACCCACACTGTAACCACACAGCCTACTTTAACGGGACACAAAATCCCTCCAGCTACCTTGCAAGCGATAAAAGAGGCTGTTGACCCATATCTCTCGAAGACAACAGTACTCTGTATATACACACCACTCTGCCAGGGGGGAGACATTTTGAAGTGCTTTTGAAGCTGTAATCAAAGAGCATGAGAAACACTGCCCCCTACCTTAGATGTAACACACACACAATTGCTTCCCCTGTCCACCTGCCCCTCCATATTTGTGGTTGGTGCCTCTTCCCTCATTTCCCGCACCACCTTACTTTCTGACCTCTCCTGCAAAATAATAAAAAATAAATCAAAAATCAACAAGAAACGTTTCCTTTAGGAACCATCTTTCACAGTAAAAAAATAGAACAAAAAAAATAATCTTATAGACTCCATCTACTTTACAATTCAAAGGCCCTTGTGGCACTGATTATGTTCGCCTGCCCCTAATGCTAGCATCACTATACGCTCAAGATGAGTTCCACCTATTTCAATGATGTTAAAGGGCTGCGTAGCCAAACGTACCCTAGCATCACCAACATCATAAGGTTATATATTAAACGCACACATCCACAACAAATGCAAAACTTTTGTTTATTTTCATAAAAATGATAGAAACATTTTATTTAGAAGAAAACAGAAGTAGTTGGGACTGTAAGAAGTACATTTCATTTTGACACAACAATGAAAACATTTAATTAAGTCCACAAAAACCTAGTTAACTTTTTCGAAAAAAGTTCATAGCTACCGAACTTCGCATCATTCTAATTTTTTGTGTAACTGTTAACAGTGATCTTCTAATGCCAAATTTGATCATCAATCGATTAATGCATGTCTATGCGTTCTTCACAAAAAGTTATCTTCCATGACCGACGAGTAACCTATGCACATGATGCCCCATTACAGAGGAGAAATCAGTACTTTAAAATTGAAATAAATGCAACACTTTCATATCCTAAACGCTCCCATATTGCTCCTTTTTGTCTGCAACCGTGGAAGGACAGATTGTTATCTGGCGAGCATCCCAGATGATCATTATCACAGATCCATTGTTGATCATTTTTGTCCATATACTGTTAAAGAAGCCATCGGCCGGTACACTGTACCCATGACACTCGCACATCAGGATTATATAACTATGTAAATTCGAGATTGCAAAAACAACCACTTTATAGTTGAATATACACAGTGCATTCTTATTTTGGCTATACATTTAAGTTGCAATTAACACATACAATGTCTATTCTTTGTGTCAAATTGAACATTCATCTGCCAGGATGTTCATCATATGGCACACAGCATACTTTAAATCCACACTTCAATAAATATTATTTCAAATATTTGCTTGCATTGCGTTTTGCGAATCCATACTTCCAATGTAACGGAGGACCAACCGCTTCAAGACAAACTTTTCTGAAATAGAATCTTTACTTTCTGACGTAAGCTTTCAATATAGTGAATCTTATCGTTTCTTTGTGGATTTTCGACACATTTAGTCCTTTAAATTCTTAGTGCAGTGTTTTCAAGGCCAAATAACAATGAGGCCCTTCATCTAGCATTCACAGCGTGCCTGAGTCAGTTTCATTTTTGGAAACACATGCCACAAAAATGAACAATATTACTGGCAATCAGTGAACGGAAAAACACTGACATATTTCAAGTAAACCACAGATCACCATATTTACTTCCATTTTACCAGTATCAACACGCCTGTTCCCAATACATTTAGGTTTTCTTTCAAAGATAACCTCAGGTGCGGTCCACACAGGCACGGATTTCCCTATAAGTCAATAGTGATCTGCCCCCTGCTCTCTGCTATGAGAAGCATTTACCCAGCAGAGAGTTGGAGCAACAGGGTCAAAGGTATCGTGAAGAAGAGTAGTTTGTCAGAAAGAGCTGCAGGTAGTGTATTCCCATGCCCCAGAAAGCCATGTGGATAAAACAAGGGTCTTGAATATCATCCTTAAAGCAACCACAAAGGCATTTGAGTTTGTCCGGCATAATTACTGGAACCTGAAGGGATAACAGTGACGTAAAGAGAAGTACAGTGATCACGTAAAAGTGTGGAGACACAAACAGTGGAGTACAGGCTTACTAGCTTCTGTGTACATCTATTCCCGCAATCATATCAATTTCTGCATTCATGCACGCACCCCTCATTGCTCTCCACAGTAAGATGTAAATAAGTAAGGCCACAGGCGCATGTTCATAATGGACATTGGCAATACAAATTTCTTTGTTCGTTATTCCAATGTTGGCTAACACTGTGGCCCATACACTTTTGGTCTATTGCAATCTGCAGCCACTTAGCATGCACCCACTTTCCAGCATGTCCATACTTCACTTACTTAATTCATTTATTTCTTGGTTATTTGTGAAGTGCCTACACCCAAACAGAAATGTGCATGTCGCCACAAGACCAAGAAAGGGTGGGGGCCAGGGAACAAAACAACAATGATATGATATGATAAGTCATTTATAACGCACCTGTATACATGTTTTCTAGGAGCGACAAGACAAGGAAGGGAAAAACAAAGGGAAACAGAACAAATGATCTTACTAGGCCGTATGTCATTCATATCGTACAAGTGCAAGGGGAAACGAGAGGAGAAGTGCCAGGGGAGTTGAAGGGGAGAGTGCAAAAAGCAACCTCCAGTAAGTGACGCCAGGGTGGCCGGCTCTAAGTACGTGCAAATAGGCATGGCATGGTGGGGTTGCAGAAACAGTCCATAGTGCGTGGTGGGCCCGGGCTACTGGTCGTGAGGGAACCTGGTCTCCATAAGGTTTAGAGTGAGGCCAGGTAACCAGTTATTGCAGCAGAATGAGAACATCAGCAAGGGAGAGAGAGAGAAAGCAGAATCATAGAGGAATGTCTTCAATTGCTTCCAGAATCTGAGGTGTTCCTGCTCCAGTTTGCGAGAGGCAGGGAAGCTGTTCCAGAAGGAGTTAACAGCCAAGGAGAGAAATCTACCCCCACCCCCAATCTCTACCTAGAAAGCTGTCTAAAACTCAGAGAGTTGGAGGTGGATGAGCCAAGGGCTCAAAGAGAAAAATGCTTAAGAAGATAAAGATGCATGTAGTGTGGTCCCTGGCCCCCAGAAAAGCTTGTGAACAATGCAGAGGGTGTTGAACTTGATCCCTGCAGCTACCAATTGGAAGCAGTGTAGATATTTATTTTTATTAGTATTATTATTATGACATTTGTTAAGTGCACTTAGCCCGTGGGCATCTAGGCGCTGGTTACATACGCTTAATGGTTGCCATGGTTTTCTAGGTTACATAATTTACAGTCAAATCATCATGGTTACAAAGGTTTTCATGGTTACATAGGTTGAATCAACACTGGTAGCTCTAAGGTTACATTTGGCAGTTGGTTACATATTACATATTGCATAATACAGGTGGGGTTCAGTTAGGAAGTCTGCAGGTCGGGAGTTGGGCAATGGGGGGTATCTAGTTCCCTTGATTGAAGAGCCAGGTTTTGAGTTCTTTCCAGGAGGACCAAGGGAAGGTCGGATCTCAGTGGGCATGGCGTTCCAGAGTTTAGCTGCGACCACTGGGAAGCTGCAGCTACCCACCTTTTGGTGCTTGAAGCGGGGATGTCCAGTAGGAAGGCGTAGGCTGCTCAGGTGTGTCTGGAGGAATGAGTTATAGAGAATTGATAGGAAAGGTATCTCAGGGCATTCTTAGACAAGCATTTCTGAGTGAGGGACAGAATTTTGAAAGTTAAACACTGCTGAACCGGGAGCCAGTGGATTTTACATCTGGCTGCTGAGATGTGATCCTTTTTTAAATTTATTTTATTTATGCATTTATAGAGCGCACAAAGACCATAGGCAGCTAGGAGCTGGTACAAGCTTAAGAGAATGGTTACAGGTTTACAAGCTTAAGAAGGTGGTTGCAGATTTACAACCTTCAAGGCAACGTTACAAGGTTACAAGTAACAAAGGTTACACATACCCATTTGCATTTGTACACATTACACAATTAGCAATTGTGCACATTTGTGCAGGCATTGCCTTGTTGCTGCATAGATATTGCAGGTTTGGGCATAGTTAGGCTGATCCAATGGCTGGGTGACTAATGAGGGGCTCTGTTCTAAAAAGTAGGGTTTTTAGGTTTTTTCTAAATGACCAGAAGGAGGTGTCATTTCTAAGGCATGTGGGGAGGGCATTGCATAGTTTGGGTGCTATTGTTGGGAAGCTTAAGCCTCCTGCTTCCTGTCTTCTGTACTTAGGGGTGATGAGCAAGTTGGTGTAAGGGGAGCGGGTCGGTCTGTTAGATTGGGCTTTGCGGATGAGGTAGCTAAGGTATATAGGTGCCTTGTTTGCAAAACATCTATGAGTTAGCATAAGGATTTTAAATTTGATTCTGTCCTTGACAGGGTGCCAGTGGATATTCCTCCTAATGGTAGAGATGTGTTTGTGGCTAGTATTGTTTAAGGCAGCTCTGATAGCATTATTTTTCTACTACCTGTAGTTTTTGTATATTTCTTGCACTGGTTCCTGCAAGTACTCAATTGCAGTAGTCGATCCTTGATAGTATCAAGGCTCTAGCCAACGTGATAGAGTTTTCAGTGGAGAGGAAAGGCCTGCTAGCTCTAGTCAATTTGGTGGTGTAGGCGCCGAGGAGACAATAGTGTTCACATGTCTGTTTAATGTGAGTGAGGAGTTGAAGTACACTTCCAATGTTTTTATTTTATTGGCTACTGTGATAGTGTTTCCATCGATGTTAAATGATTTGTAAGCCTGGGGGAGGTTGCTTAGTTTAGTTTTATTTCCAATGAGGATTAACTCAGTCTTATCATCATTAAGACACAATTTGTTAAGCGCCATCCAAACCTGGATGGGCAAATATATTTTGTTTAGGTTTTTAGAATCAGTGTCATAACATCCTGTAATGGGTACGAGTATTTGCGTATCGTCTGCATAATTTGTGGACGTGATACCCATCTTGTCGAGTTTGTCAAAAAGAAGCTTAGTAAATGCATTATAAAATGCGGGTGACACGCAGGAGCCTTGCGGTACACCACAGGTCACAGGGACAGGAGGGCTGCTGAGTTGTCAACAAAAACCCTTATGGTCCGATTAGTTAGAAATTATTTGATCCATTTGATGGATTCTGTTGAGAATTGGGATGCGGTCTCAAGATCTTGGCAGAGAATTTTGTGATTGACCAAATCGAAGGCTGTGGAGAGGTCTAATCGGAAGAGGGTGCATAGTTCCCCTTTGTCTCTGTATTGATCCATTTGTGTTTTCAGGTCTAATAGTGCAGTCGCTGTACCATGGCCTGGTCTGTAGCCTAATTGTCTTAGGCCCAGGAGGCTGTTGTCTTCCAAATGTTTTGGGATCTGCAGGTAGGCTGCGCGATTGACTATTTTTAGTAGAAACGGCACAGTAGTGATGGGACAGAAGTTAGTGGGGATGTTGGGGTCTAATATGGGTTTTTTGGGTAGGAGTAGACCCAAACTGTTTTTAGGTCTTTTGGAACTGTGTTAGAGGCAAATGAACTATTGATAAGGCTGGTGACAAATGGTGCAAATTCTGCAGCACATTCTTTTACCAGGGTTGCTGGGCAGATGTCGCCTTTGCATCTAGATGGTTTTAGGATTTTAATAATATCAATGGTGTCAGAAATGGAGAGTGGCGAGAATGAGAATTTATTGATCTCCATTGAGGGAGGTGAAGTTACCTGGATTTGTTTGAGGCTAAGTTTAGATTTTTTTAGTTCTATTTTTCGTTAAAGTAGAGCGACTTTATCTGTCAAGGCATTTTGAATATTGGAACACCATTGTTCGTCTTTAATGGTATGATCTGGGGTAGGTGCTGGAGATTCTAATTCATGGAGAACTGTAAATAGTTCTCTAGTATTGGATTGGGATTGGATATTCTCTGATTATAGATTTCACTTTTGGCTCAAATGATTTCTTTTTTGTAAATGTTGGCTAATGCCTGGAAGAGGCTTTTGTTTACTATAGTTGGTGATTTACGCCAGTTATTTTCAGCAGATCGTTTTGAAGCTTGCACTGTTCTGAGTTCTGTGGTGAACCAGGGGTTGATCTGTGCAGGCAGTTTTTTTTTTTACATTTTAAAGGAGCAACTTTTTCATAACTTCTGACATGATTTCGTTATATTGGCAGGTCAAAGTTGATGGTTCATTATCTAGATGCATTGAGTCGATGGAAGTTAGGAGCAGAAACATGGTGTCTTTATTCATATTTTTAAGGGATCTGGAGGGAGTCATAAGTGCTGGTGGGGGATGTTTCTGGTTTTTGGTAATAATGTTGGTGGTAAAGATTATGGTGTTGTTATCTGACCAGGATGAAGGGATATTGGATTGTATGTTAGTGGTACAATTAGTATCCACGAACCAGTCTAAAGTGCATCCTTTTTTGTGAGTGGGGGCACAGATCCTTTGAGTAAATCCTTGGGCTTCCATAGACTTGGCTAAGAGGTCTGCATGATGTCTAGTGGGTCGTTCAGGCCTAAATTGAAATCGCCCCTGATAATTACTTTGGAGAGTGGTTTTATGTTATGTGCCAGGAGTGTCGTGATGACTTCAAAGGTGGAGATAGTGTTAAACGGAAATCGTATTATGCCTCCTTTTGACTTATATTGGCCAAAGCCTAGTTGCTCTGCGAAGAAAACCGTGTTGCAAAGTTCCGATTTTGGATCAACTTCGCCGCCATTTTAGAATCATCCACCATTTTGATTTCTGTTCATATATTCTCTGTTCTAAAATGGTGGACTGTGTTTTCAACTTGCAACCAAGCCTGTCGCCCTTTGAATTCTCTTAATGTTTAGGCTGACCAAGAGCCGACTGTTTGGACTAAGTAATGAGGCCTTGTACTGAGCATGAACTGTTATCCCAGCATTGTCTGTGCTCGCAAGACTAATCCACGAATACACGTCTGGGACAATGCAGAGTAAACGCCAAGCGTGGACACAGGCCAAACTCAATTGTAACAAAGTTGTGAAAGATGCCTGTTGTAGGATTTGAGAGCATACTTTGTCATTGTATTACCGCGAAAACACAAACTCATGAAATCCATATGCATATTATTGTATAAGCTGTATGTGAACTAGCCACGAACTCTAGACCACAGATTATTAGCATGTAGAGGGGTTGGACAATATTGTTGAAATGTATAAAAAGCATGAATGTTCAGATGTCCAGCACTCTCTCTCCTCTCTCTGATGGGCTGGTACTCATTGTGGGGTGTTGAGAGCCAGATAGCTATCTGTTTCTATGTTTCTTTGTAAACTGTACAGTAGAATAAAGATCGGTGAATCTTTATAGCCCGTGTTTGGTGCATTTCCTTTTGTGGTACTCAGCCTCAATATTTCTTTGTTTTTAAAGATGGTGCCCGAATAGGGACCCGCAAGATTGGTGCCATCTCTTTGAAGTGTTGACGCGGCTATCAGACCGGGATCGGATGGTGAGAAAGGGGGACCCTTCTTGCATGAGACGCGATACCTCAACAGTACTGCACGACTTGATCCCTGGACGGGGAGCATGCGGTCCGAGGCGGCATCTTGATTATGACCCATGTATCGAGGCGGGCAGTTTTGCTGAAATCACCAACCACGAGGGTCCTTTGTTGTCCTTAGTAATCCAATCGGACCTCCCTTAGTTCTTTGATCAGGTGATTCATGCCCCGATTCCTAAGTATCCTGATATTTGATTTGGCACATTGTCCTCGCGAGTACAATTATTGACCAGGTAACACCATTAATCTGATATGCCTGAGAAATTGTCTGCCTGTTTCAGGGCATTATTCCGCAGAGACAGACAATCTTTGGAATTTGGCCGTCCGGCACCACAGGAGGGGTCGGCGGCATGTGCTATGTACTGTAAACATGGAATTGGTAGTATAGTGTTTAACGATATTGGGCACAGACAAACTAGACATGCTTCCGAACTTCAGTGGCCAATCAATGGTAGCTTTGAGATTTCTCGCATAGAATATTTAGAATCTATATTGTTAAAGAAAAAAGCTAGACCTGCGGCATTTGATGTATTACAAAATTGGAAAAAAGAAGCTATCCAGCAGCTTAAATGTAGAGAAAAATATGTGCGCCGACATATGTCAAATGCCGGGAAAGCGTTATTGTATGATCAACAAAAACAGTCAGAGTCAGTTAGAAATATGAATAGGGCTTTTCAACTTGGCATTCAGAAAATATACCCATCTAAAGATTTACATGCGTCAGATGAATTAATTGACAAGCTTCTAAATGAACGAAGGCCTGGTGCCACTGCGCCACCTCCGTATGTACCTACTCCTGTTACTTTACCTCTTCCTGCTGTCGTTCATCCTCCCGTAGTAATTTCTGCTCCTCCTACCGTTCCCCCTATTGCTCCTCTACCTCCAGTTATTGCTCATCCTTCTATTGTTGCTCCTCCACCTGTACCTCCGTCTTTGCCTGCTGCCATAGGTTTGGTAGATTTGTCTCTTCCACCAGTGTTTTCATCTTTGTTACCTATTGTACAAGATTTGTCTTCTCTTTCTCTTCCAAGTGGTTCTGTTCCACTTGTAGTTGATAAGGGAGTGGAATCAAAGATTGTAACTCGTAATACAGTTTCTAAAAGAAAGAAAGAGAGATCTGAATGCATGGGCTAGACAGTGCATGGAGAAAGGTGAACAATCTGATGTTTTTGCTACACTCTCTAATCTAGAAAGATTTCCTGAGAAATTTCTTTTATTGAAGGACTGGGAAATCATTTATCTGTAATGTGGAACGGAATGAATGATGTAGATCTCCCACAAGGGTTGAGGGATCTGAATGTTTTAACATATTCAAGAGATACTGCGGAGAAAGAATATGAGCAAGTCGAGAGGGTTTTTGAGTGTAGAAGGGAGTTAGAAAGGTTACAGAATGATGAAATAGATGGTGATAGTTTGGGCGCTAAGTTTGTACAGAAATGGTTCCTTCCTCTATGTAAATCGATGAGTGAAGAAACACGAATTTGCACAAGAGATGCACTTAGATGGATTTCAGACATGTCGATATCTCCCGTAGAAGTATATGACACGTATAGTCAGTATACGCCAGAAATACAGAGGAAAGTGATACAGGTAATGGTAGAATACCTGCAGGATGAATGTATAAAAAGAAAGATTTGTTGTCCTGCAGAATTATTGAATATCTATAAGAGAGCTTTTTTGTCTGACACTTCTTTAGCTGCTTTAGTGCTCGATTTGGCTCTGTTGCTCAGTAAGTGTTCGGAGTTTCCTACTTCTCAGTTGCCTATGAGAGAGGTTCCTCTGACATTTGTCCCTAAAGTTGAGGTTCCGGCTAACGCTGCAACGGGTGTAGCCGCCTATGACATTGATGCACATTATGTATCTCAGTTTGTTCACGTACCGTTTTCAAGACAGGAGATGAATACTATTAGACAATCTATCCGAGATATTAGGAAGAATCCGACAGGGTTTTATAAAGGAATAGAATCTGTCTTGCAGTCATCAGTATTCACTTTGGGTGATATAGATTTGTTATTTGCTGTGCTCCCACCAGCTGTTTTGTGGAAACAGATTAGGACAGTAGACGATGTACCAGGGTTAGGGGACACATGGGATAATTTGGCTAGACAAGATAGAGATAGACCATCTGGTGAGAGACCACCACAGGTAATACTGACTTTGCCTGATATAATAGTGACAAAATTGAAAGCTTTAATTCCTGAGAGAAGGATTGTTTGGGACAAACTTACTACTTGTGTCCAAGGAAAGTCTGAGGGTGCTATCGAATTCTTTAATCGGTTTGAACAAGTGTTTTCAGATTTTAGTGGACAAGATTTAAGCACATAGTCTGGAAAACGATTATTTGTGGACAAATTTGTGTGTGGATTGTTACCTGATATCCAGTCGCAAATTATGACTTCTGAGAGCGCTTGGCAAGCTAAGTCGCAGTCTAAAGTGTTGCATATGGCTCAGTATTATAAAAACCGAGTCAATAATGAGAAGAAAAGGATTGAAAAGAAGAAGGGAGACTTGAAAACTAAGGTATTGTTGCAACAGATTGTTAGAGGTCTTAGAGGGGGTAGTACACAGTTTAGGGGATGGTATGTTCCACAAGATAATATGCCGTTGGGTCCTGTACACGTGAACCAATGTGCTTATTGCAGACAAGAGGGTCATTGGCGAGCACAATGCCCGATCCTCCAGCAGAGGTCGAATAACACATTTGGTATCATGGGTAGACGATCCAGAGGCCGCCCTGGGGCAGGGGGTCCTGGTAGAAGCCAGTTTTCTCAGAATCCTCAGTCTTTTTTTCGCAAGACAATCAGCCACTGAGTATAGATAATAGAAACATTTTTGATCATCCTTCTACTGCTTATCTCTCTGAAGACCTTCCCTTTGATGCTGTATTGTTTCGCTAGGATTGCCTGAAGCAGGGTTTGGAACCTATGCCTATTCCTGTTAATCAGAAAGGCCCCTACGTTGAAATTATAGTGGGAAATAGGAAACATCTATTTTTGATAGATATAGGAGCACAGAAGTGTTCCATTGATCATTCACGGGATCCAGACATTTCACTGTCAGGGCAAACTAATGTTTCTGTAGGGTTTTCTGGTACGCCAGTGGTTAGTCCATTTTTTTTGATGGTACCCATTTCACTGGGTCCATTCACGGATCACTGTCAGTTTCTTTTGACATCAAACTGTGGTGAAAATTTGTTGGGGTTGAATCTGTTGAAGGAATTAAATGCGGTAATTCATTGTTGTTCGGATGGAGTGCGTTTGACGATTTCACAACAGCAACCTTCTGTCTCACAGTTTCTGACTAGACTTTTGCCGCCGGAATTTAGTGATGTTCCGGAGTATTTATGGGCAATTGACGACAATGATGTTGGAGTCTTACAAATTGAGCCTGTTAAAATCATTTTGAAACCTGGAGTAAAGTTGCCACGCATTCCTCAGTATAAGATTTCGGTTGATGGTGAGAAAGCTTTGAAGTGTATAGTTTCTGATTTTGTACACCGTGGGGTAACTGAAGAATGTGCAATAGTCCAATTTTACTGGTGTATAAGAAAGGAGATAATGCAATTCCTTTTCATTTCATTATCGATTTACGCGCTATCAACAAGATTGTTGCTCCACAATTTCCTATTGTGCCTGATGTAACGACAATATTAACTATGATCCCAGCTTCTGCTACTCATTTTAGTGTTGTAGATCTTGAGAATGCTTTTTTTAGCATCCCTATACACAAAGATAGCAGATACCTGTTCGCGTTCACCCTAGGGGGACGCTCGTTTACATTCACCCGTGCACCGCAGGGGTACACGGAAAGTCTGAGCATTTACAGCAGGGCTTTGAAAGAACAGCTTGATACACTCGAGTTGCCTGTCACTTGTACATTGCTTCAGTATGTCAACCATCTTCTTTTAGCTGCAGATTCAGAAAATGCCTGCAAGGAGGGCACCGTGTTGTTGCTTATTCATCTAGCAAAGCATGGACATAAAGCTTCATTGAAAAAGTTTCAATATTGTCGACAGAGGGAAGACGATTGACGCCTGAGTGGATTAAAATCATTTCTGGGATGTCTGTCCCAAATACACATAAGGAAGTCAGAACCTTGATAGGAATTGCTTCTTACTGTAGGTAGTGGATCCCGAACTTCTCACTAGTGATCAAACCAATGTTGGCTTTGACAAAGAAGGGCATTTCTTTGCCATTGCCATGGAACTTGAAACACCACAAAGCTTTTGATCTGCTCAAGACTGCACTGTGTTCAGCACCAGTTTTGGGCACACCAAATTATGAAAAGGCCTTCTAGTTGTATGTGCATGAACTTGATGGACGTGCTTTGGCTGTGTTAACGCAGGAACATAGGGTGAAGAATAGGCCGTGCGGTTACTTTTCTTCCACCCTCGATCCTGTTGCATGCGCTTTGCCGAGATGTTTGCGAGCTGTTGCTGCTGCTGCTGCGTCCGTAAAACAGAGCGAGGGTATGGTCCTAGGCCATGCGTTAACCTTGTTGGTACCTCACTCTGTAGATGTTCTATTAAATAGAATGCAAACAGAACACCTCACCTCCGCAATATTAACGAGATACAAATTGATCTTGTTCGCACCGCACATTAAAATTCAGAGGTGTTGTATATTGAATCCGGCTGAATTATTACCTCTCCCGCAAGATACTGCTTGGAATGACGAAATGTCACATGACTGCCTTTATGCCAAAGAACAAGAAACTAAAGGCAGGATTGATTTGAAAGACACACCTTTGAATGATCCACAAGGGGAGCTCTTTTGCAATGGCTCCTGTTTCAAACTTCTGGATGGTACATCCACTGCTGCTTATGCCATCACTACACTAAGCAGGATTGTGGAAACCAAAAGAATTTTGCATAACTCCGCGCAGGCCGCAGAGATTATTGCATTGACTCGAGCTTGTGAACTTTCTGAAGGGCTTAGAGTAAAGATATATACTAATAGTCAGTATGCTTTTGGGGTGGTTCACAACTTTGATAGACTTTGGGCAGAACAAGGTTTCTTGACCTCACATGGAGCGAAGATTCAATATGGCACCTTGCTAGTTCGGCTACTTTCAGCGCTTGAACTTCCCACTCAGCTAGCAATTATGAAATGCGCGGCACATCAGAAAATCATAAATGATGTAGGAAAAGGGAACACTTTCGCTGACCAGAGAGCCAAACAAACTACTATTGATCTCTATTCAGATATGTACACTACAAGGAAAGCTACAAATGTCTGCACCATAGATGAAGGAATTGAGTCTATAATGAATATCCAAGCCGAGGCCACCCTAGAAGAAACTAAGCAATGGGCTGAGGGCTAGGTGAGGTTGTATGATGATGGGTGTTGGGTGGATAACCTAGAGGGAAAATGGATGCTGCCAGATGCGTGCATCACTATGATGGTTTCAATGTCTCATGGTCCCACTGATATCTGCGCTAGGAAGATTTGCAAAATGTTAGAAAATGTCTGGGTAAATGTCAACATACCGAAAACTGCTGAGCGTTTTGTCCAGAGTTGCATGGTCTGTCTACAGCACAATATGGGGAAGGGCACATCGACGCAAGGGGTAGTTTTGGTCCACCTTCTGTCCCTTTTGAAGTGATTCACTTTGACTTTATTGAAATGGAGTGTTGGAATAATTTGAAATATGTCTTGGTTGTTATTTGCGCTTTCAGTAAATGGGTTGAAGCCTTTCCTGTAAAAGATGCCACAGCAATGAAACGGCAAAAACCATGCTTAAGGAATATTTTCCTAAGTTTGGTTAGCCAAGGGTCATCTGGTCGGAATATGGTCCACATTTTATCACTGCTGTAATTCTACAGATATGTGCAGGATTACAGATTGATAAACGGTTCCATTCGGCCAGACATGCTCAGAGTGCTGGATTGGTAGAGAGACACAATAGATTCTTAAAGCACAAGCTTGCTAAGACGTGTGCTGGCACCAATTTGAAATGGCCGGATGCCTTTACCGATATTGTTACTCTCGATGCGCACCACCCCACAGACTGGGACTGGGCTCTCCCCATATGAGGTGGTAATGGGTAGGCCAGTTAACATTTGGAATCTTCCGAAACCTAGGGCATTGAGGAATATTGAGCATGTACTTGTTTCTGAGTATTGTGAGCGGTTAACTAAAAATCTGCATTTGATTTATCAACAGGTGCGAGAAGCACTCCCAGCAAAATACGAGGGGCCAGGTCATAACATCCGACCTGGTAACTGGGTGCTTACTAAATCATTTGAGAGAGCATCCTGTCTCGCACCGAGGTGGAGAGAGCCCTACCAGGTCCTCCTGGCCACATAGACGGCAGTACGAGTAGCTGGAAAAAAACACTGGATCCATGCTTCGCATGTCAAGAGGATACCTTTCCCTTTGCCACGCAACGAAGAAGATAAGGAGAAACTTCTGCTCCCAGCGATCATTCAGCATTGAGCTTTATTGAGAGTGCTTCGGAGACACTCCCTGAGCCCGCAGGGCCTGGGGAAACTGCTGCTTCGCCTCCACACTCTCCTGCAGATCCTTTTGCATCCTTTTCTGGTTCTGCTGCAAATTCATCACTTCCATCAGGAAGCAACAACGCATTGTTCGCAGATCACACTGTACCAGGAGTCACAAGGTACAATCTGCGTCCACGGAGCTAGACTTACTGCACGGTTCAGCTGTGCCCACAGGAAAATTACCATAGGGCTTGTCTTTTGCCCCATTTTTTGCATCTGAAGGAAAGGAGGTGGCTGGCGATAGGGAAAGACTAAGAAAACGCGTGATCAGGAGATCATCAGCAAACGGACTACAGAGTTTTCGTCTCAAAGGAACAATGCTTGTTATTGCCCCTACTCGTACGGAACAAACAAGTGACTGTGTGGCCAACAATAACAATGGATAATCAAATACATGGTCTTTCAAGACGTATTGTTTTCTTGTAATTATGTTAACCGGTTTCACAATAGTAGTTGCCTTAGGATTTTGGTACATGAAAGAAGTACATCCGCTTGAAACATTCTTGCCTACTGAGAATGTTCTTACTCTATCTACACCTTTCATGCACCTGCAGACTCTGTCCCCTAGTGACTCTCAACATAAACAGAGTTATCACAACAATACATTACTGTTTATAATGAACGCAACCCATGCCATTTTGAATAAGACAGACTGTTGGGTTTGCTCTCATTTACCGCAACATGGGAGAAAAGGTTTGGGCTGGCATAGTCATCCTTTGCCTCCAACTACTGCATGTTATGCTTCTCTACGGATAGTATTCTTTGGCCGATGGAATGATAGCATCTTGGGGAACTTTGATGGAACGAACTTGAATGAGTTTGAAAGATGAGTTCTAACGCCCCTGGGATGCTCACTCTTCGCAAAAAGGAGCAAGCTTAATGTTGCCTCTATTAGGCCTTCTGATAGGCTGTCTTGACCTTTTCAATCTTTGATCTCTTTCAAGATGGCTCAAATAGGCAATAGGGATGCCATGCCGCCTTCCTATACTGTTAACCATAGGCCCAACTCAGTTTATTTCTGCATACAGAGGAATGATACTCAGTCGATGGGTGATTTCAAGGGTTGCACTAGTGTTGCAAACTTGACCAGTGAGGACAGACCTTTGTATGTAGGCGAACCTGTTTACTTCGTTTGCAGTAATTAAGCTTTCTCATGGCTACCTAGGGATTGGCAGGGAACTTTTTATTTAGGAATTCTGCTGCCAGGGGTATTTATAGCTAGTACCACAGAAATCTCTAGGGCTCGTCCAAGGCGGGACGAGAGTAGTGATACCCCTCCACAAATTCTGGGTGACGTAGCGAAATCTTTTGTACCTTTTTGGGGGCAAATCATGAATTCTGAGGATATTAGAAGACTAGTGAGAGTACTGGAGAAAACCATCAACCGGACCACTGACATACTCTATAACATGATTCTAGAGTAAAAAGCAATCAGATTAGTGGTGCTACAAAACCGGATGGTATTAGATGTCATCCTGGCTGAGCGTGGTGGAGTATGCAAATTAGTGGGGTCCACTTGTTGCGTTTTGGTTCCGGATTCCTCCCCAACCATCTTTAAGGCTATACAAAATCTGCACGTCCTTAGTTCAGAAGTGCATGTTCCCGAGGGAAATTGGGATTTTAGTGCTTGGTTCTGGGACTTCTTACGATATTGGGGATGGAAGCTTATTTCGGTCTTATTGATTATTCTGGCTATTCTGTTGTTCTGTTGTTGCTGTATACAATGTCTTCCTGCCATATGTTCAATGTTAGGAGGATGTTGTGCACAGATGTTGGGAATGATAGGACCAAAGGTAAACGCACCGGAAAGAATGACCAACGAATTTTTGATGAAAGAAATTTCTGCCGCGGATCTAATGGTGATTGATATATCTGATGAATGTGATTCAGGTTGTATGGACATTGAGACGTGGTGTTACTTGTAAAGTGACTAGTTCTTAGTTTAGCACTTGGCTTAGGCCAAAAGGAGGGTTTGTTAAACAAAATCATATTATGCCTCCTTTTGACTTATATTGGCCTAAGCCTAGTTGCTCTGTGAATAAAACCGCGTTGCAAAGTTCCGATTTTGGATCGACTTTGCCGCCATTTTAGAATCATCCGCCATTTTGATTTATGTTCGTATATTCTCTGTTCTAAAATGGTGGACTGTGTTTTCAACTTGCAACCAAGCCTGTCGACCTTTGAGTTCTGTTAATGTTTAGGCTGACCAAGAGCTGACTGTTTGGACTAGGTAATGAGGCCTTGTACTGAGCATGAACTGTTGTCCCAGCATTGTTTGTGCTCGCAAGACTAATCCACGAATACACGTCTGGGACAATGAAGAGTAAACGCCAAGCGTGGACACAGGCCTAACTCAATTGTAACATAGTTGTGAAAGATGCCTGTTGTAGGATTTGAGAGCATACGTTGTCATTGTATCACCGCAAAAATAAAAACTCATGAAATCCATATGCATATTATTGTATAAGCTGTATGTGAACTAGGCACAAACTCTAGACCGCAGATTATTAACATGTAGAGGGGCTGGACAATATTGTTGAAATGTATAAAAAGCATGAATGTTCAGATGTCCAGCACTCTCTCTCCTCTCTCTGACGGGCTGGTACTCATTGCGGGGTGTTGAAAACCAGATAGCTATCTGTTTCTATGTTTCTTTGTAAACTGTACAGTAGAATAAAGATCTGTGAATCTTTATAGCCCATGTTTGGTGTATTTCCTTTTGTGGTACTCAGCCTCGATATTTCTTTGTTTTTACAATATCCCCAGGGGGCCTGTAGACGATGTGAAGTGTAAGTGTGCAGGTAGGTGTAAGGGATATTTTTAGAGAGTGATGATTTCACCTGCAGTGAAGGGGACTTCGGAGGAGATCCTTATATTTATAGGATCCTTAGCTAGTAAGGCTACTCTGCCTCCTCTTGATGTAGTTCTGTCCTTTCTGAAGATAGTGTACCCCTCTGCGATGGCTAGGGAAAGGTGTGGCCTGAGGCTGCGTGTAGGCAATTTTCCATAACTGGTAACAAGTCTAAGTCATTGGATATGATGGCGTCTGCAATATCCAGGGTGTGGGCGGTGATATATCTAGCATTGATGAGGGCACCTTTTAGTGAGATAGCATCCGTGTTGGCAGAAGACTTGCTGGGGGTATCTTTGCGGTGTTTAGGGTCATTTGGTGTATGGGGGAAAGATAGGATGTGATTGATGGACATAGAGGTTGGTGATTAGTTAGGTCGTGGGTAGGAACGTGAGGCGAGTCTATGTATTCTCATCGGTCCCATTATGTGATGTGACTGCAGTGGGGGATTAGTGGTTTGTGTGTTTGTAGTCAGGGTTTTCTGTGCAGAGCAGGATGTGGCAACCTAAGAGTGTCACTGCGCTGTCTTTGCAGAAAGGCTGTACAGTTTTGTAGGTTTGTCTGGTGGCAGTGCAGTTAACAGGAGGTCCTTTGTGTAGGAGTGAGACCTTGTCATGCCCTTGATGGGAGGGCAGATGTTAGTGGGATATGATATGGGGGGAGGATGCGGTTTTGTTGAGGAACGGAGTAGAGCAAAGGATAGGGTAGTGACGAGTACAATGAAGGCGGGCTAGACCCTTTCCGAATTGGATGTAGGCACCTGAGGTGTAAGGGGAATCCATGGCGGTAATAAGGTGTGGGGGTTTCTCCAGATGATAGTTGGCTATCAGTAGCAGTATTGGGAGCATGGCCACAATGTGGTGGCTGGCATAGCATTCAATTTAGGGTTACTATATTCATAGGCTAGAAATCGCAAATTCAATAGCAGCAGGCACATACGGTGCAGTGCATAACCTAGAGGGCTGGAATGCCCAGGTCAATAGCAGCAAGCACATACAGTGTGGTGCATAACATAGATGGCTGTAATGCACACGTCAATAGTAGCAGGCACATACAATGCGGTGCATAACATAGATGGCTGGAATGCAGAAGTCAATAGCCGCATGCACATACGGTGCAGTGCATAACATAATGCACAAGTCAATAGCAACAGGCACATACATTGCAGTGCATAACCTAGAGAGCTTTTTAGGAATGTTAGGTGCTGCTCTTGCTTAAGGCCAAGGACATGTCTTGCAGTCCTGTTCTGGATAAGTTGCAGAGGTCAAAGAGTAGAGGCAGGAAGATTTAGAAAGAGGTTAGTTACAATAGTCCAGCCAAGAGAACTAGGACTCTTGAGGCAGTGAGCTTCTACGGGAAAGTGACAAAAGGAACAATACCTCTCAGTAGGTGCAGCTGATAGTGGGACTTCTTAATGACATCTGTAATGTGAGGATAGAAGGAGAGGGTGGAGTGTCAAAGATTATAGGGACCAAGTAGCAGGGGACCAATAATAATGATCTCAGTCTTACTGGCATTAAGGCAGACATTGTTTGAGGCACCCCATTCCTGAATTGCAGATACACAATCAGGAATAAGCGAGAGAGGAGATGATGCAGCACACAGCTTGAAGGAGAGCTGATTGTCATCCGCATAACACTGAAAGTTAGAAAAGAATGTAGAGATTAGGTGCACTAGAGGTGCCAAAAAAAAAAGGTTGAAGAGCCACAGTGAGATATGCGGTCCCTGGTCTTGAGGCCAATAATAAGACTTGAAGCCTTATTTCGAATTAGCTCGAGGGGGCCGAAAGAGAAGGTGGCTAGATTAAGGAAGAGGCTGTTGCAATAGTCCAGCCTAGAAAGTACTAGAGCTCTACAGACATTGAGTTTCTATGTAAAAGTGAGAGGGGGAGGATGAGCATGAGCAAGCGCGATAGGCCCAGGCAATGTTCAAGGCACACATGCTTATATTCATTGCAGGAACAGGGTCTTCAAAGGAGAGTCTGGAGACACCAGGACTGTGGTGGCCATTTGGAAAATAGTCACAATGTGCAAGATGCCTTTGAGGTGCACATGGTGTATCGCACCTTGAGCGTCCCCATCCACCCAGCCCCCTTGCGACCTCATGATCACAGTTGCCAACTGCCATTGATACTGGATATTGACACTCGCGCTCTGAAACACTTGTGTACGAGCGCAATACAAATAAAATATCAATATCAATATCAATACTGGAGGGGGGGTATACAAGGATGAGGTGAGCGCCATAGGCCAATGCATGTGTTTTTGCAGATCAATATGTAACAATACTGTTATATGTTTGAACGTGTAGTGCACTTAAAAAACTTTCTCACAACTGTTTAACCTGAATTAATTTTAATATTTGTATTTAGTTTAGTAAGGTGGCTATCAATGACACTACAAATTATACTGCTGCGGTAGAGATACTGGCTGCATCAATCCACGGTGCTGTCCGTTGTCACTGGGGAATTCATCAATAATAGCCGAACCACACAAGCAGGTATTACTCTTCGGATGCAAAATCCCAGTCTTCCATGAACCCACCATGTAAACGAGGGATATGCCACAAACTTGCACCACCTATTTAACCGATACAGACATACATTACTGGAATGAATGCAATAAATGCATTTTCTTTATTTGCACTACCTTGTAAAATGTACTGCATGGTTTTCATTTATAAAGTTCCTTGTCATACAACGTATAGACAGTACCTGTGTTTTGCGATCCACAAACAGAACTCTTGTCCATTTAAATTCAGTAACACAAATGGAGTAAATTGTTATGCTAATGTAGCAATGAATCTTCTCTGTGTCACCAATTGTTCACAACATTTACTTACACAACTCAGACCAGTTGTGTTTGCAGATGCTCATCCTTCCTAGAAATGCCACAAACAATCCTGACAACACTTACAGTGTCTCGGGCATAAAAGAACAATTGGAATACTATGCAGGAACGGTAGAATTTACCATAAACACACAATAATTCCTAAAGTACTTACTCCAAGTACTGGAAACCAAAACTATCCCTATAAATGAAATCTTCCAAATTTCATACACGTGGAAACATACATGCACTCTCTGAAACCATGTTTCACAAGAGCACATCCCTAATGAACAATGTGTATATGTATCCATACCAAATTCTGAATCCATTGCATTTCACTAGCTTCTGCAGAATGCAAATCATGGCATATTATGCCCTTTTTGCAATTCAGACAACCGTTCCACCATACAAATAAACTCACATAGTCAATGTCATACTAATGCTTCTAAGGTACAATGCAGATGGTACCAAAAATAACTGTAAGCTTATAGGCTTCACACACCGTCAAGTATCTCTTGGAAAGAAAACCTTCACAACAGTAGGTATAGTATAGCACACTAGTGCCACAACCACTTCAGGGAACTACACTGCAAAAAAGAAGTGCTGTTACTCCAAAACATAGGTTACCAGAAAATTTAACAAATGCCTACTTAATATTCCTTCAACCCAAATTTAGTCAATAAACTATAGTACAATTAACAGAATACACCTGCAGGTATCTAACTATATCCATATTCAATCTTGGTGTGCTGCAAATGACCTCGGCCTCAATGCCACTAAGACTGAGATTGTTCACATTGGGACCCCTGCTCCCGCTTTCCCATTTTTGCTCTAGCCGGCCTCCCTTGGCCCTGTGCCAGCACCCACCTGCAAAGCAAGAAACCTTGGGGTCATCTTTGACTCCACTCTCACTTTCTCCTCTCACATTTCAGACATCTCTAAAAAGTCTATCAGATTCACCTCCTCACTTTGCCCCAGAGGCTCACTGTCTCCAGAGACCTGTTTCTCTCCATCCTGGACTATTGCAATAGCCTCTTAATCAACTTCCCTTCTTCTGCCCTGACGCCTTCTGCAACTCATCCAGAAAAGAACTACAAGACTTATCCTTGGCCTCAAGCCCAGGGACTGCATCTCTATGGTGCTGAAATCCCTTCACTAGCTCCCTGTGGCTGTATGGATCAAATTCAAGACCCTTTGCATTGTTCACAAGGCGTTCTGGGGCCTGGGACCTACCTACCTGCAATGCTGCCTAACTAAATACTGTCCCTCAGAAGCCTTCCACTGATCTACCTCCAACCTTCTGCAAATGTGCCGGTTCTCCAAGCAGAGATTTGGAGGAAGATCCTTATCCTCAGCTGGTGCCTCCCTCTAGAATAGCCTCCCTGCCGCCCTCCGTCTTGAACCAGATCTCCTTAAATTCTGGAACCTCCTCAAGACTTTCCTCTTCTCCTCTTCCTTCTCTCTCCCTCTACCCTGATGAACCAGTTCTCAGTTTTAGCCCTCTCTCCCTCCTCCTCCTTACAACATGCTGACTGGCTGCCGGGTGTAGCTCGGAGTCTCACTGGTCCCCGGCACCCCCGCCGGTCCTCTCTCAAACTTTCCTCAGGGCCCTACACCCCACCCACACTCAATGCACTTGAGAAATTAACCCAAGAGAGTGGCTCCCTCTGCACTTACCCCAGTCTCAACCGCCAGGGTGCACTTGATCCTCCCCCTCTCCTTGACCCTCTGTGCACTTGCTCGATCCATACTCACCGCACCTGAATATCGTCTGTCTGTTCTCCCTTGTCTTCACCCCTTATTTTCATTGTTAAAACTGCTGAATCACTGTCAGGCCTATCTGCTGTCTCCCTAACTGTTACATTTATCTTTTACACACTTACTCTGTCTGTGCAGACTATTATCATCTCAGAATTTCAAGGGTTCTGAGCGACAGTTTTCCCCCCATGTTCCCACCCTCCTTGTGCACTTTGAAACATTTGCCTGTGTATAGGTGCTATATTAATAAACAATACCATACCATACCATAATACTACAATAGTACTTTTGAAAGTCAATCTAGTTACAACACGCCAAGAGCAAGCTTGCTAAAATGTGTGCTGGCACCAATTTGAAATGGCGGACGCCTTACCGATAGTGTTACTCTCGATGCGCAACACCCCACAGACTGGCAATGGGCTCTCCCCATATGAGGTGGTAATAGGCAGGCCAGCTAACATTTGGAATCTTCTGAAACCTAGGGCATTGAGGGATATTGAGCATGTACTTCTTTCTGAGTATTGTGAATGGTTAACTAAAAATCTGTATTTGATTCATCAAAAGGTGCGAGAAGCCCTCCCAGCAAAATACGAGGGGCCAGGTCATAGCATCCGACCTGGAGACTGGGTGCTTACTAAATCATTTGAGAGAGCATCCTGTCTCGCACCGATGTGGAGAGGGCCCTACCAGATCCTCCTGGCCACACAGACGACAGTACGAGTAGCTAGAAAAAAACACTGGATCCATGCTTCGCATGTCAAGAGGATACCTTTCCATTTGCCACGCGACGAAGAAGATAAGGAGAAACGTACTTGTTCTGCTCCCAGCGATCATTCAGCATTGAGCAGTATTGAGAGTGCTTCGGAGACACTCCCTGAGCCTGTGGGGCCTGGGGAAACTGCTGTTTCGTCTCCACACTCTCCTGCAGATCCTTTTGCATCCTTTTCTGGTTCTACTGCAAATTCATCACTTCCATCAGGAAGCAACGACACATTGTTCGCAGATCACACTGTACCAGGAGTCACAAGGTACAATCTGCGTCCACAGAGCTAGACTTACTGCACGGTTCAGCTGTGCCCACAGGAAAATTACCATAGGGCTTGTCTTTCGCCCCATTTTTTGCATCTGAAGGAAAGTAGGTGGCTGGGGATAGGGAAAGACTAAGAAAACGCGCAATCAAGAGATCACCAGCAAACGGACTACAGAGTTTTCATCTCAAAGGAACAATGCCTGTTATCGCACCTACTCGTACGGAACAAACAAGTGACTTTGTGGCCAACAATAACAATGGACGATCAAATACATGGTCTTTCAAGACTACGTGGTTTTTCAACTACTTGAAAAATATCCTTGATTCCAAAACACTTCAAATACCCCACCTCAATTCTTATACGACAAAACATCTTCTAACCTCTAATGTAGCTAGATTATGCCAACAGGTATCTAGCTACTTCAAGCATTCCCTTAATCACAACATACTTCAAACAAACATACTATCACCCTTACACTCACGTAACAGGTTTTTTGAATCCAGTACAGATTTTTTTTCTCCCAATAACCCAATGATTATTTAATGTTAAAACAACAGCAGTGTATCATACACTAATGTTGTACCAAACATAGTACTTAGAATGTACTGTTTAAGAGGGTCTAAAAATAAATGTATATGTAAAATTGTATACAACTACAGCTTTTAAACTATCCTGCTTAACAAATTCCACAGAAAATAGACCAGAGATTCCAGCTTCAACCACAGCAATTATAAGCAAATACATTTTCTATGAGCACTATCCTCAATTGTACTACAATCATGAGTACCATATACAGTTCAATTACATAATTCCTCCATATTACCATCACTTTGTACTCCCACTACATTACCTATAATTATTATACCCATATTACTACTATACTGATTCTGGCCATACTCCTACTACATTACCTATAATTGCTATACACATATTGCAACTGTGGTGGTTGTGCCCAGTGCACATATTCTTGGGGCCATGGCATGCAGCCATGCCCCACAGAATCTGGCCACTGTCCTCAACCACCACAAAACAATGAACTATATAACAATGAACTGTATAACAATGGCTACATGGTTCTTTTTGTGTAGACCCCTGCCACCCACAAGTACTTCCTACTGTTTTAAGCATGTCTCCAAGAGGGCCACCCTAGATTTTTTTGCGAAGAGACTGTATCCCTGGAAGTAGCCTGCATTCTGATTGGTTGCCCCTTCTACCTTTAGCCAAACAGAGCTGCCGGCAGGCGGAAGCCGGCCCAGTCTCAAAGGGCCCTTTTCTAGGCCGAGGGGCTCTTTAGTTCTTCTACCATTCCACCGGAGAAGGAGAGCAGGCTCAGCCTTTCCTGCTCCCACCACCATCTGAAAATCTGTTGCTGCTGGAGCACCGCTGGGGCACTTCAGCCTCTCAAGGTACTGTGACCACTTTTGTTGTTGTCCGGGCTGGGGTAAAATTGTTTTTCTGTGAAAAATCTGCTGAGGAGTGTGCAGCACATCTAAATTTCACCTGAAGAAGTGGTTTTAATATTAAATACCACATGATTTGCACAGAGCGTGGGCAAAGGATTACATGGTTCTTTTTGTGTAGCCCCCCACCACTCACAAATACTTCCTACTGTTTAAAGCATCTCTCCAAGATGGCCGTCCTAGCTTGTGTCACAAAGAGACTGTATCCCTGGAAGCAGCCTGCATTCTGATTGGCTGCCCCTTCTACCTTTAGCCAAACAGAGCTGCAGACAGGCGGAAGCTGGGCCATTCTCCAAAAGGCCTTGTACGGTCCTCGGTGGGCATTGTGGGCCCCACTACTTTTTCTATACCCATCAATATGCACCAGGAGGCTTGGCACCTCATCCAGGCGCTCTTGGGCTATGTGATTGCCCCCTCAGCTATCACGTGAGAGTGGACTATTGCTATACTACCTGCATCACCCTCCGGCCTTTGTGCCTCGCATGACAATCTCTGTAAACTATCTTCAGAAGGCATCTTTTTCTTTTCTCTTTTTGTTTCCTGATTGTTTTGCTGCTGTTTAAAATCAAATTAAGTAGTGCTCACATCCTGATTGTTTTGCTGCCGTTTAAAATTGAATTTAGCAGTGCTCACATCCTGATTGCTTTGCTGCTGTTTAAAATCGAATTTAGCTTTGCTCACATCCTGATTGTGTTGCTGCTGTTTAAAATCAAATTTAGCTGTGCTCAAACCCTGATTGTTTTGCTGTTGTTAAAATCGTTTTTAGCTGTGCAAACATCCTGCTTTTCATGGGAATGTGCTGACAGTTTACCTCCTCTGTCCTTTGTCTGGTCTGTTATCTGTTCCCTTACCCGCGTCATATCCCATTGTTTCTCTCTATCCTGCCTGTGTGTAATGGTGCACTTGCTCCCTCCTTGCCTACCTCCTCCCACGTACCTCAACTGCTCTGCTTCGTTAAGTGTACCACACTCTGTGCCCCTCACTATGGAACTTTGTATGTTCCCCATATACTCTAACTGCTTCTCCATCTCCTATCCTTCACCTCTCACTAAGTCAGGCAGGAAGAAACTCAAGAAGGACATACTGGCCTCCAACCCTGGCCTTCCTATCGCTGACACCTACGTCAGTCCTTCCACCAGAGAGACTCTCACCGACATCCTCTTTGTCGTACCTTCTCTCGACCTATGGACGCTCCATATGGCTGTTTGGCCTCTCCTTACTCTTCCTCACACATAAATGGTGGCACCCGCTGGGAGGCCCTTCTGGCCTCCTTTTCCTCTTCCAGGACCATCATAAATGTCTATTGAAAAGGTACCATCCTGGTACAAAGGCCTCAACCCAACCTCTTACTTTTGATAGGGTCCTTCTCACCTTATCAACTTTCCTCCCTCATCCTTCTGGGCTCCCTTGCCACCTGCCTCTATGACCACCCAGGCTCCATTGCCAACTACCCCCACCTTGGCCACCTTGCTTCCTACCAACCTTACCGCCTCTGTCAAAACTCCCCCTATACTGCTTTCAACTGTACAGGCTCCCTTACCTTCTCGCACTACACTGAGAACCTTGTTAGCATCCTCTACCCTGCTGCCCTGGTCACCCATCTCCACCACATCTGGAGATCCCTTGCCTCCTGCGGCACCTACCACACTTGTTCCCTTGACATCTTCCACTATCCTGGGTCCCTTACCTGCACCTTCCTCACTGACACCTGTGTCACCCTTGTCTCCTCTGCCCCCCCACCTCTATCTTTCAGGCAATCTTGCCATTTATGGGTGGTCCTCGGTCCCCTGCATCCCCTCCTGCTCCATGTTGCCACACTAAACTCTTGCTCTGCTGTCAAGCACTCCTCTGACATCTGCCACCTCCTTGAACTCCTGGACCTTGATGTTCTTGCTCTTACTGAGACATGGTTTAAGGACAGCTCTGTCACTAGTTTTGACACACTCCTCTCTGAAGGCTACATGATCCTCTCTGTGCCCATGTCCAAGAGGACACGAGGCGGAGGTACCTTGATCTTGTGGATCCCTGTTTCCATTATTGCCACTCAGGTCTATTACTCCTTTGAATTCCTAGTCTGCAGGCTCTCTCTCTCACCTGTTTTGACACACTCCTCTCTGAAGGCTACACGATCCTCTCTGTGCCCAGGCCCAACAGGACATGAGGCGGAGGTACCTTGATCTTGTGGATCCCTGTTTCCATTATTGCCACTCAAGTCTATTCCTCCTTTGAATTCCTAGCCTGCAGGCTCTCTCTCTCGCCTGTCGCCTCTCTTACTCTGGCCACTTTCTATGGCTGCCGGGCCAGCCCACCCTCTTCCTCTCGGAATGGGCCAACTTGGCATATTCTCTCCTCTCCTCCTCTTCCCAACTCCTCCTGCTGGGGGTTCTTAACATCCATCTTGACTCTCCTGACTCCTCAGGACCTTTCCGCAACCTATTTGACTCCCTCTCTCTTTCTATTCTACCCTCTAGTCCAATGCACACAGCTGGCCGTACCTTGGATGCTCTTATCTCTACAGACATCCCACTCTCTAATCCTCTTACTAGCCCACTCTCATGGATTAATCATTCTCTTCTCTCCTCTCACTTGAAGCTCTCTTCTCCTTTAGCAACGGTACAACCTTTCCCACTTTCTGCCTTCAATGTCATCTGTCCCATGAAAAGAGTGTCAGTGGCTGCCTTTGCCTCCTCCTTCTACTCCTTTGGCTGTCTCCAGCCATGACACAGCCCTCACCAACTTTCACTGTTCCATCTCCAAAACTCTTGACATTCTTGCCCCTGTCATGAGGGTCCAACTGAAGCCTGCCAAAAAGTGCAACTCTTGGTATGACTCCGATCTGGCTGCCCTTAAACGCAAGTGAGGGGCAGCGGAACGTAAGTGGAGATCTTCAGGTGCACCCTCTGACAAACTGGCCTGCTGCCTTCTTCAAAAGAAATATAGACTCTGCATCCGCTCCAAGAAAAGAGTCTACATACAAACCTGCATCTCCGTGGCATCCACCAACACAGTCAAACTTTTCAATGTCTGCAAATAACTGGCCAACCTCACTGCAACCTCATCCTCTACTTTACCCACCCATGCCCTTTCCTCAGCCCTGGTCGCACGTTTCACCACCAAAACATCAGACATCCTGTCCTCTCTCTCGTCTGCTCCCCCTCCTGCTCCAACATATCATGGGCCCCTCTTGGCCTCCCTCACCCATCCACCTCTTCTCTCCTCCCTCTCCCCTGTTACACCTGATGATGTCCCTAGACAAGTCCAGTCTATGAAAGTCGCTTCCTAACAGGTGGATCCCTGCCCCTCCAAAAACATCAAGGACAATATTGACACTTGCTCCAGCCTTGGCCATCCTCTGCAACCTCTCTTTTGCCACTTAGGTTTTCCTCTCTCCTCTCAAGCACTCTCTTGTGCACCCTCTGCTCAAAAAACCCACTGCTCACCCTCCTATACCAGCACGCTATCACCCGATCTCCATCACCCCTTTCCAGGATAAATTCCTGGAATCACCCAACTCACCCTCCACATTGAATCTGTTGGTTGTCTTCATGACCATCAGTCTGGCTTTAGAGCACCCAGAGGCACAGAAACTGCTCTTTTGAACACCCGTGAAGATCTGCTCTCAAATCTTGACTCTAACTTTCCATCCATCCTCATTCTTCTTGTCCTATCTTCTGCTTTCAATATGATAAACTGCAACATCCTTATCACCCACTTCCGGATATCATGGGCATCACAGATCAGGCCCTGACGCGGCTTGCTTCCTTTTTCACTGACCGGCCCTCTCAGGTGGAACATGGGTCATTTTTCTGCTCTATCACTCTCATCACTCTCTCTACTTTTGGTATCCCCAAGGGTTCTAAATTGTCCCCCTGGTTCTCAAAAATCTATATGACCCCCTTGGCCCACAGGATCTCTACCTTTACCGGTAACATTCAGTGTAATGCAGATGACACACAGCTCTCTTTCAGGAAACTCTCAGCCTCCTCCTCCTCCTCGCTCATCCCTGACTGTCTATCTGCAATTCAGTCTTAGTGTGCTGCTAACAACCTGAGCCTGAACGCCAGTAAGACAGAGATTGTACTCATTGGGACCCTCTCCCGCTTTCCCACTTTTACACTGGCCGGCCTTCGTTGCCCTGCACCCTCACCTACCAATGAGGCAAAAAATCTTGTATTTATCTTTGACTCCACTCTCTCCTTCTCTTTGCACATCTCAGACATCTCCAAAATGTCCCACTAGCAACTGCACGTCCAGAGAGTTATTCTACCCTTTCTCACTTTCCCCCAGAGGCTCACCACCTTGAGAGCCCTGGTTCTCTCTAGGCTGGACTATTCCAACATCCTCTTTCTCAACCTTCCTACGTCTACTCGCTGTCCTCTACAGCTCATCCCGAACAGAACCGCAAGACTTATCCTTGGCCACAAGCCCAGGGATCGTATCTCTCTGGCATTGAAATCCCTTCACAGACTCCCCCATGGCTGCAAGGATTAAGTTCAAGACCCTATGTATAATACACAAGGCTTTCTGGGGCCGGGGCCCACACTATCTACAATGCTTTCTTCCTAAATACTCTCCCTTAAGAGTCCTCTGCTTGTCCTCCTCCAACTCTCTGCGGGTGAGCCGCTTTCAAAAACAGCAATTTGGGGTTAGATCTTTATCCTCTGCAGGTGCCTTCCTCTGAAACAACCTCCCTGCCTCTCTCCATCTTCAGGTTGAGCACCTTCATTTCTGGAAACTCCTCAAGGTCTTACTCTTCTTTTCCTCATTCTCTCTTCCTCTAACCTGCTAACCTCTGTTCTTTTTCTCCACCCTCCTTCCTCCTTCTCCTCCCTTACTCCGTTCAGTCTAGCTGACTGGTTGCCTGGTTCACCTCCAGAGCCTTACAGGTCCCAGACCCCCCCCCCCCGACAGTCTTTGCACTTGCCTCTGTGCCATCGATCAGTAGCAAGATTGGCCAGGTCATGAGCTTATGCCATGACCCACACAATCTGGCCACTGCCCCTGGCCACAGGCTATTCCTCAGTCAAGAAAGGTATATCACTATTTTTTCTACCTGCATTATGACATTTGTCAAAAAATAAAAAACAGGCACATTTGCAAAACCATGATTTAAGGTCCTTGCCAATGCTCCTTACACGAGTTTGCTGGAAATCCGCAAATGTTATATTTTTTCAAAAGTGTCAAAATCTATGTACATGCAATAGTCATATAACGTAGCCCCCACTTGACAACATCCATTCAGACTTTGCAAAAACATTAAAGTTTGGGTCTATAATCTGTCTGAAAACGTTTGTCCACATTTGTCAAATGGCAACAAAGTTATAAGCCATCCAAAAATGTTGAGACCCTCCTCTAATTTAGCCCCTCTTGATAAAATCCCACCAAACTTTCAAAAAACATTTACAACTAGATCTAAATTCTTTTTTCAGACTTGTGTGCAGATTAATCACATAGCACCACATTTATAAGCCTTTGCAATATTTTGGAACCCCCCTCTAATTTTGCCCCCTCTTGACAAAATCCCACCAAACTTTGCAAAAACATATATATCTAGATTTAAAATCGTTTTGCAAGCTTTTGTGCAGATTTGTCAAATAGCACCACATTTCTAAGGCTTTACAATATTTTGGGATCCCATACAATTTTGTTCCCTCTTTACAAAACAGCACCACACTTTCCAAAACCATTCAGAATCAGGTCTAGAATGACATTTAAAAATTTCATGCAGTATCATTGAGTGGCGCCAAAGTTATAAGCCATCCAAAAACTGCTTTTCACCAACCCTGTAATGCAGTAATAGGCATAGATGTCCCCGAACATCGGAAGTGTTTGCAAACATCACACGACTGTACCAGAACATCCATTGTGTACTTCAGGGATGAAAAATACCAGTTTTTGGCTTCTTATGGCCATATCCCATCCCATCCTCAGCACCCCTCACCTCCCCAGAGATTGTTTGATTGCTTTGACAGGTGCAATGTGGTGTTTTTTAATATGTTTTTACCAAAATGATCGAGGACAGCGGCGGCAGCCCGCCAATCCAATATGGCGGGTGTTTCCATAAATATGACGCACCTCACGCTATTTATCATTCAATCAGCGGGTGCGTCCGATATCCGTGGACATCACGTCGCCCTCTAGGCCAATGACATGCACGTCTGCAGACCGAACAGGGAAGTGAGTCCACAGACCGAACCCAGATATCACTAATTTTGTACCTACTTTTAGACTGATTTAAAAAAAAAAGACTGGACGGATTTACACCAAATTTACCCAGCATTTATTTTACATTGAGTCTATGGGAAAAACCACACATTTTGGGACCACCCCTATAACTCCCCCCCCCACCTTCACGAACATTCACCAAACTTCGCAGGATCAATCTGATGGGGCCATTTACCCTTTTTGCAAAGTTTTGTGAGGACTCGTTTGGGGGGGCAATGTTATAAGCTACCCAAAAGTGCTCTTCCTATGGTTTGAGCAACTTAACCATAACTACAGGGCTGCTACAGGCCCTGTAATATATAAACATGAACGGAAGGGAGAGTGGTTGAATATGCTTGAATTGGCGGACGGCTTCATGCATGAGTGGCCAAATATCTTACGGGTGGATTCATGAGTGGTTGCATATGGCTGTATGGATGGATAATTTGGCGAATATGGCAGTGTTGTAAAATGTGTGATTACCTGGGCCTAATATCACCATATATATATATATATATATATATATATATATATATATATATATATATATATATATATATATATATATCATTCCAGGGACCACATCCCCATTCCCATTTCAGCCCCCATAGCGCTCAATGGGAATGGGGAGAGAGCTAACAACGGGGCCATTAATAACGGGCCCGTTGTTAGCTCCCTGGTCCCCTTGCAGGACCCGCAAAGGACGTCTGGTCTGACCAGACGTCCAGAGCGGGTCCCGCAAGGGAACCTCATAATAGGGCGGAATGGGATTAACGGCACCGGCACCTTTACCGGCGCCGTTAAACCTATTCCGCCTGCCTCGTAATGAGGCCCTATTTCTTTTTGAAATCATAGGGCTCCCCCAATCCCATGACATGGAGGCCTCAAGCCTAGCGTCTTCCATGCCATGGGGAGGGCGGAGCCCTCGGGCTTCAAAAGACATTTTCTTTTTGTAGTCACTCTGCCTTCATAAAGAAATAATTTCTGTTACAGAAATTATTTCTTCATGAATGAAGACTGAATTCAAAAAAAAAAAAAAATGTGAAAAAAAATATATATTTTTTTCTCCAGTGGGGCCCCCTCCCAGGACGTGCTGGCGGGGCCCCCTGCACCACGGGGGCTGCGAGGGCCCCTGTTACGCCAGTGGGGCAGACAAGCCACGCCATAGGGATCTGCGGATCTGCGTGAGGCTGCACACTGCCCGAGCATGCAGGGCGATCTCTCACAGGAGCAAAAAATAGCCACTGCCACAAGAAAATCACTGAATTGGGCATGCGTGATCTTCCATCACTGGCGCCATTGAGGACGAGAGAGAAGTGAAAAGACGTTAAAAGTTGCAAGTTCAGTTCAGGTTTTTGAATAGCCACTGACCTCTAGCTGAAACCTTTCCCTCAAAGATGCCTCATTGCAAGTCATAAAACACAACAATAATCGGTTCATTGTTTATTTTGAAATGTCTTAACATTTATCACACATAGAAAAATTTCAATAGTTTACTGATGCTCGGTTGAAACATTAAGTAACAAGCATTGTCTAGGCCAACAGTTCTGCCCTTTGTGTCCCCCTGGATAAGAAGATGCATTGTATATTTACCATTCAAAGATGGCCGGCTTGGTTCCAGAGAGCTTCCTTAGAGACAGACATCCAAGATGACTGGCTCCATGGTAGAGCCCACTCAAAATCAAAGAGTTCCGAGATGGACAGGAATGGTTGGGATTAGCCGTAGTGATTACATTGGCTAGAGGCAGGGAATCGGTGGGATTTCAACTGTGCATCCCTCCTCAACTGTCATCCACATTAGAAAAGCATTAAAGACCTTCATTCAAAGCCAATATTCGAAGCTCTTATGTTAATGGCAATAGTTTTTGCTGTTAAGGTAGCGCTTTCAGTGCCACCTAATAGCCCAAACTAAAAAGGATTCCCAAAGTACTGTGAGTGAAAAGTGGGTAACACATGACTGGAAAAGAAGAGCGAACAGTAGGAAGAAGAGGAAGTAATGCAAACGGAGAGCTAGAAGGAGGAAGTACAAGAATAATTATTTTAATTGCTCTTTTATAATGCTTCCAAGACATGTGTGTTGCCCTTGAGCTATCCTTCCTCTACCTATGCGAACGTGCAGAAGCAAGTGTGCCATAATATTCTATAGAAAGGCAGTCAATGAGACTCAGTTTTTTCGCATATTCAATGACATATCTGTGCACTTAAAGATTTACACCCAAAGAGGGAATTTAAACGAATATATTCTGTGTCATCATAATCGCATGAATTTAAGAAATACAACTCTCATCGTCACTATGTTGGTAATTGTAAAAACAAGTCACATTTCAAATGCCACTTGTTTTGACCAACTGCAAGACTATGAGTAGGTTATTGCAGGACCACTTTACTCTTAGGGCCTCATTACACGGATGGCGGTGGACCAAGGTGCTATTAGCACCTTGGTCCATGCTGGTAAAATACCGGCACCGCCTTGGTGGAAAGGGGAGTTACCGCCCTATTCCAAGGTTGGTGGGGCGGTAATTCCCCCTTCCCCCATTGCCCTTCCCCATTCCCATTTTTGCCCCATAGGGCATAATGGGAATGGGGAAGGTGCTAATTACGGCACCGCAAATTGCGGTACCGTAATTAGCTCCCTGGTCCCTTTGCAGGTTGGTTTTTAACGCCTGCAAAAAGCAGGCGTTAAATTCCCCAACCCGCAAAGGGACCTCGTAGTAAGGCGGTAAGGGTTTACCGGTACCGGTAAAATACAGGTAACGGTAAACCCTTACCGCCTTCCGTTTAATGAGGCCCTTAGTGTGCTATTTACTGCATGAACCAAATATGACATTCAGTGTTCCTAAAATCCATGTGATGTGTTTACTGCCTCTTAATGAATGGTGAACCTGCTTCAAAAAACAAAATAACCCCAAAATATACTACCATCAAAAGATTCGCAATGCCTAGTAGGTGAGGTCAGAGCAGCATCCATTCAAATGAAAAAGGATGGCATAAAACGGTCCCAGATGTGTAAGCATACCAGGGACCAACAAACACGATGCTGGTGGTGAATGGAGCATAAGGGAGAAATACTGCCTGGAGACATGAGGAGAGGAGACAGATGCCACTGAGGAGGAGGAGGTGAAGGTGAAACCATCTCCCTGGTTACTCAGCAATCAGAAAGTACTCAAGTGCTACAGACTGCAGAGACACACCAGCTCCATCCTTCTTCTCTTACAGGGTGAGACTGTGAACAGCATCTAAATGTGCACTGCCATACCACCTCTCCACAATGTATTATTAAGTGCCAGTGCCACTGGCCGTTTCCTGTTACTTTTGGACTGTTCTGTGGCATGCTGCAGTCAACAGTCTCTGTGGTTCTGAGGCAGATATTGGATGCCCTCTTGCCTCATGCCCAAAATTGCATCGCCTTCCCCACCACCCAGTCCCAAATCAATGCTGCTCAAGCAAACCTCAAGCCATGCTTTCTCTGCCCTTTGGACTTCGCCCACATTGCTTTTGTCCTGACCCCTGGCAAAGTACCATGTTTTTAGGAATAGCAACCAGCAGTTGTTTGCAGTAATGATGGCATACCAGATGCTCTCGCACACTGTTCTTGCACATTCAGGGTTGATACAGGACTCAATGATTCGTCAGAACATCAGCCTGCACCTACAGATGGAGTCTCAGAACAGAACACAGACCTAGCTACTCGGTATGTGGCATAGAGTAAATAACTCAATTTCGTCCCTCCCCCTTAGCAGATGTGTGTGATGGGTGACTCCCAACGCAATACATGTATTGAAACCTTTTTTTAGAACTAGGCTGGTGATGTTCTGACGGAGCAAGGAATCATGATTTTTTTTTTTTTTAACTATTCTCATTTTCCGATCAAGAAACTCACAGACCTCTGGAAGAATCTGTATAGAAGCCTCCTGGTGTTGGCATATAAAAAACAAATATATATATATGTTTTATTATGTTTATAGCTCAAACAAGATTTATCATAATACAAAAAGACTATTAATACATTTAAATTAATTTAAAATACAAAGATCAATGAATCACTTGTAATAAAATAATAAGAAGAGAAAGTAAAGAAAAAGAAAGAAAAAGATACAGTGAAAATAGACCTGTCCATATGCATACCACAATCCATCAATGTATGTCTCCAAGTGTGGTAATAAGTGCATATCTTCTAATACCTCACATTCGGACCATTGTTCTTCTCATACTTTAGCTCACTTTTCCCACCTTATATAATTCATTCCAGATGTTAAAGAGCACAATATGTACCAATGTGTTTACCCTATTAAGGCAGTACCACCAAAAAGTCGCACTCTTGATGCTGTTGTAATCGAATACGTAAGGTCCCAGCAACTTTATATAGAGTGGACCAAATTTGCTGCACCTCGTCAATACATGGTGAGAGGTCTCTAGTATTCCAGAGATCATACAAGAGTGAGACTCTTCCCTCTTTAGAAACACCCAACTCATGACCAACGGATGACATTACCTGTAGTTTGCTCATTCGTAACAGCAGCACAAACCTGCGTAATTCAGGGGAAGGGTATAGCTTTAGATACCCTTGAGGAGTTTTATATTTGTAAGCTATCTGGTCAATGTGTGAGCAATAACTCCTCAGGGTAGCGAGGTGGGAGTAGTTTGCACACCAGTCCTGATGCTCAAGCTTGCTAGTAGACTTCTTAATTAGTTTGTGCAAGCTATCCTCCCAGACGGGTTTCCACCCCATGTTTTCAATATTCTCCAATGCCAAAGATGTCAGTGATTCATAATGTACGTTTGGGACTTTTTGACCTAACAAGTGCAGAAGTGGGAATCTAGCTGTTTTGTGCCATTTAAGAATAATACTATCCTCCTTCTTAGTGCCATGGCAGAGAGTGAGGTAAGGCCCAGGTCCAGATGAATGATTTCTACAGGAACACTAGGGCCAAGGCCCAGCATTTTTCACCAGAATGGGCCCTCCAACACGTCTAACCACGAATTATTGCTACATTTAAGCCATGACACCAACCATAAGTACTAACAGATACACCTTGATTTTACATCTTACTCTGGTGATACACAAGCCTACTCTCATGGTCACTAATTAACCAACGAGTATTCTATTGTTCGCTTACAGGCTGATCTAACGCTAAGTTTACGTGTGATAGGATTACTAATTGCGTCATCTCTGCTTGCCCACCTTATATTGCACACCTTGCTATGAAAACCGAAACCCTGTATGACACTTTACTAAACCAATAGTATAGTTCGCCAACCTTCTAGTAACCAGAATCGAACTTGCCGAACCGTCACTGAGGTCAATGTACTGCTTAGTCCCTGATACAAAGCATAATGTATTGTGTATTGCTCGGTTGTCACTGTGAAAGTACATGCCTCCATTTAACTATATGTTCCTAATCAACCTACTGGCATATCGATACTGTTTTAAAGTGAAGCATGTTTTCTATTGTTTAATTACACTCCTGAAGTTTACCCAACTAGACTCCCCTCAGAGCCATTGATTAGCACTTATGCTAATTTCACTGACTCGCACATCGTAGGAGTGTCTATAACCTTCACTGATTTCATTCCACGTTATCTGGTGGGATCTGCAAGCCTCATCCCGAAACTACTCGACTTGAACCAGCCGCCCCTCAACACCTGCCACCACTGGCACCCACACCGCACAGTGCGCATACTAAGGGACCTAGCTAGCAGCTTCACCGTGCTGCTCATATGCCTGCAAGAGAAGTGCCCTATCTAATGTAAATAACTTCATTGTTACACCGTTCGCATTAGCCACCATCATGGACCCATCTCCACGTACAGAGGAGTTACTTCCATGTTCTGAAGGTGCCCTCACCGCGATGAGCAACGGTCGAGCCAAACTTGGCTGCTATCGTCACCACCATCTTCGTTGCCCGACTCCTTTTCTGCCTAAAACCTCCTCCTTTCCACCTTTCAAGCCCTTTAAAGATTCTTTCAGTAAAACCATAAGCTTACCCACAGTCACAACGAATGCCCCCACTAAAAGTATCAATGTATATTACTGCAATACCATTGCCTGCATTGGACCACTGCGCACTACCCGCCTTGGCTCTAACTGCCCCTCCCTCTCACAGCTACCACGTGCCCCATCAGAGGAAGCAGCAGACAAAATAGATTGGCATCATGTATCAGTCATCACGTTGCTCACAATACCAAGCAAACACATCACATCTAAGTGCAGAGACCAAACTTAGCCCCTCAACGTACGAAACAATCCCTAATCATGTCTACACCAAGAGATGACATTAAGACAAAACAGCCCAGTTCCCCACAGCCCCTGACCCCCACCCCTGGACGCCCCTCTTCTCTTAAAGGAACCCTTCTTAATGTCTGCTCACTTGGAGCCCATGGCATTGAGACACACAACCTCATTATAGACCAACAACTAGACTTTCTAGTGGTCACCGAAACCTGGTTGCACAAAGCTTCAGGCCCACTATTATCTCTATCCATCCTCCCTGATGTCAGCATATACAGAACCAACCGTCTAAACTTACTAGGAGGAGATGTGGCCATTATTGTAAATTCCATCCTTGAAAACAGACCATTCCCGCTTGAAACTCTGGAAGGCTATGAATTGCTCTTCCTTAAACTTACAACAGATCCCAAAACTAACATTAATATCCTTATCATTTATAGAGCGCCCAACTATGCTAACCATCCGGAATCTGACATTTCCCTTCTCATTACACCCTATCTCAAGCCTAACATCAAATTCATCATACTCTGTGACATCAACCTAGGTTTCAATGATGCGCAAGACCATGAAGCAAGCGCCCTGTATGCCTCTCTTACAGACATGAACTTCACCCAACTAGTGACCGAACCCACACATGATAAGGGAAGAACATTAGACTTGGTATTAACATCTAATGTCTGTTTTTCTATCGACTCCATCATGGAAAATAACTGGTCTGACCACCATCTTGTCTGCTTCAAACTACCAACTCAAGATAAACTCACCCTCCCTCCATACCACACTCCACCCCATTGAAATGAGGAACATCGGTAATCTCACAGCTAACCACCTCACCGCAGTTCTGTTGGAGGCCTTCGCCACCCACAATACCACTATCACCAACCCTAACAGCCTTGCTAATATCTACCACATCTGTCTCAAAAGCAATATTGATGCACTAGCCCCACTCACCACCAAAATACCACGGTCGGCCAAACGCACTAACTTCTCGTTTGACGAGGAACTTGAAGTTCTCCGGCGCAAAAAAAGATCCTTAGAGCACATCCATCAAAAATTCCTCTCTGCTTACGCAGCTAAATCATTTCTGGAAGCAAACTATTGGTACAAATCTGCCATCATGGCACACAAAGTGAATGCTCTAAACACCTGTATAAACAACGCATCCTCGAATTCCAAAGAACTCTTTACCATTGTCAGAGAGTTGGAAAACCCTGTCCCACCAAACACATCCAATAATACAAGGAAAGTGTGGTGTACCACTATACAGAATGCACTTGCTTCTAAAATAGCTACACTCCAAAGTAATATATCTGCCAAAAGAGAAGTACTAACTAGCAAAAGCACTTCTCTCCCATCACTGAATACAGACCAAGAAAATTTAGAAACACAATTCAAATTCACACAGGTCAGTCAAGACCTAGTCCTGGACACCATAACCAGGCTTAAACCATCCATTTGCAAAGGAGATTGCTGGCCCGCGTTATTAGTCAAACTCTGCACACCTGCACTAACTCCAATCATCACCAAATTTGTCAATGCCTCTTTTCAGACCAATGTTGTCCCGGCCAGTATTAAAGAATCCTGGGTCACCCCACTTCTCAAAAAACCATCACTATATCCATCAGTACCTACATATTACAGCCATATTACCACAGTCCCGTTTTTGCTGAAACTAATCAACAAAATTGCTTACTCAAAAAATCCAAACTCATCTTGAGCAGAACCAGCTTCTAGGATCTAGACAATCTGGCTTCCGGCCCAGTAATAGTACGGAAACGGCCTTATTGGACCTAAAAATCCAGATGGACTCCATAAGAGACACCGGTAAGCTGTGCATCCTACTTCTACTAGATTTGTCAGCCACATTTGATCTTGTGAACCATGACAAACTGCAACACTCTGGCAGAAAACTTCCACTTTTCGCAGGAACCCACCCTTTGGGTCAAACCTTTTCTCTCAGAAAGGACTTCTAGAGTTTCTATAGGAAAGGAAGCTGCTGACCCTATACCAGTCCCCATTGGGGTACTGCAACGCTCATGCCTCTCGCCCACCCTCTATAGTGCATATACTAAGCTGCTTTTGCAGCCTTTGATGCCATGGGTGTCATCTGCACGAACTTTGCCGATGACACCCAGATTCTCATCCCCATCACCGGTAACCATGAGCAAGACACAATCACCATAACAAGATATATGCCATTATCCAAAAATGGATGGCAACTAATAGTATATGGGTGTCATTACAACTCTGGCGGTAGCCATGTCGGTAAAAACGCCAGGCTGTCGTCGGAGTTGTGTATTTTTCTGGCACCTGGCAATGGGGAATGACTGAGGCATTACAGCCAGCCCAGGGGTCCCTGAAGCCAGGCGTTGGAAAAACATACTCCCCATTCCCATTGAGTCCCATAGGACTCAATGGGAATGTGGAAAACGGTAGCACCGGCACCATTCAAGATGGTGTCGGTGCTACCGTCAAAGTCTGTGAGCGGGGGCCTTTCTGCCTGCCAGGTCAGACCTTGCGGGCGGAAAAGCACCCGACCTGCAAACTTGTACTCTGCCGGTCCGGTAACAACGGTGCCAGCAAGCCTACCGGCACCTTTGTTATCAGACCAGCAGGGTTGTAATGAGGCCCTATGTCTTAACAATGAAAAAAACTGAGATTCTCATTGTGGGATCCCCTGCCAAAATGAAATCTCTCCACCTTGACTATTCATCTTTCACCATCGATGGTACACCCATTGCAGTCCTTAAACAGGTAAAAACGCTGTGCGTCCTTTTAGACTCCAAACTAACAATGACCAAACAGATTAACGCCCTTGCATCAGCTACCTCCTACACGGCTAAGCTCTTGGTGCTAAACCGTCGATTCCTGACTCCACAAAACTGTATCACACTTGCCTGTGCTCTCATTTTGTCAAAAATAGACTACTGCAACGTATTACTGCTAGGTTCTTCAAATACTAACCTAGCCAAACTCCAGCTATTTCAAAATAAAGCACCACGAGCAGCCTTAGGCATAATAAAATCTGACCAAATATCCAAAACCAGGAGAGAAATACACTGGCTACCTGTTAAAGCAAGAATCGTATTTAAAACACTCTGTATTACCCACAAGTGTCTAAGACGTCACCCATCTACCTCAATAATGCCATTAAACTTAACAGTGCCACAAGAACATTTAGATCAAACAACAGCACTCAACTCTTTGTCAAGTGCAAAAGCATTGCTTGTAGAGAGTGAGGATGCCTTGGAAGCTATAGCCAGAGGCTGCTCTCACACACCTATACGTAAAAAACAAATATACATTTTTCAAATCTCCATATTGTTATTATGTCCTGTCCACCTAATCATGGCCCCTCTTGCTCCCCACCAATAAAAAGTTGTCTCATCTATAGTCCACTGGAACCTCGAAACACCTGCGAACAGGAGTGTTTCTGTCTGAAGCGTTGTGCCATAATGCTAATTAATACATGAAACATGTATTGCATCAATGTAAATCCCTACAACTCGCCTCCCTAACAAAACAACCCAGCACACAACTCTTGCATAAACACACATTCTCCCAACTCCTTAAGTGTAACAACCAATTCAAACTCCACCCCAAGGCAAGAGCCCACACCGCACCTTCTCTCCTACGTTATCAGTTGCCATGCTCAGGTGAAGTGGCAGTAGGAAGCTGTGAGCTGATGGTGAGGGTCTCATCTGTATGAGTGCAAAGGTGAAAGCCCAACAGCCTTCACAGTCAGTGCCTACTCTATACCCTTCAGGGTCCTTGAGAGCATGCCAAAGCCTTGTTTCATTGCCTCCATGGCTTTCCGCGGCAACCTACTTTTCAGACCAATGGTGCTTTCCAAGGTTGCCTGTGGGCACGACATATTTTGCTGCACATAAAATGAAAGTTTTTCAGCACACATCGCAGTTATTGCAGCATTTTTGCTAGATTAAGAGGCCCTGCAAAAATGTCACAACAAATGCAATTTTGTGCTGCAAAACTTGCATTTTCTATGCTGCAAAATATTTCATGCCACAATATCCTGGAGGGTCTGCTCAGGATCCTCACCACTGCATGCAATAGGACATCCTATGTGTCCTGTTGCCTCTTCATGTTCAGCATCCTACAAATAACAGCATGAATCTGTTTAACTGGGGAGCTGAGTCATGTCGGCTCCTCAGCTCCCTACTCACAATTAATTCTGCCCCCTGCTGCAGGCGCATGGTGGCTGGGGGGCAAGTTATCCATTAGATCCGACATTAGCATCATTGCCACAATCATCATTATAACTATGGCATATGCCATGCTAAGGGTACAGATGGTAATGGTGGCGTGTGCCCCGACCGCCGAGGTTGCCCTGTCCTCAGGGATGTCATGTGGGGTTCCAAAGGTCTCCCTTTTTACTTTTTTTAATTTTTTTATGGAAGCTCCTGGGCTGTGGCCAGCGCCATGTGGATCTTCGTTTTCTGGAGTGGCTGGCTTTCTTGTTCAGGCGTCTTAAAAAAAACATATTGTACCACAAGTGTAACACTTTGTGCAGTGACCCTAAATAAGAAAGAATAGGAATAACAAATGATTCTTCTTTCTGGAATTCTATACAATAATTGCTAGACTCATTAAAGGTTTAGTTCAGGTACACTTCAGGGGGTGAGTCACTGATTTAGTTTGTTCTTAAACACCTCAAATTCACAATGCAGACAAAAACGTCCAAAAAGCATTTAGAGTAGAATAAGCATCCATTTCGGACTATGTAGTTTGCTTTTCACATGTTATAGCATGTTTTTTCTGCCGTTGACTCTGTTACGATCATCACAAGACATTCCATCTCAGTGTCCTCAGTCGCTTGACAAAAACCTTGTGTCTAAAATCTTGTGCACAGTGTAGGAACGTTTGACCATAGTACATAAAGTGGCCTTTGATTTCATTGCGCCACAATGAATGCCTTGTTGTAATGTGTCTATCTTTCCTATCTCCATGGGATGCTGTTCAGGATGTTTGTTTACATGTATGACGTAATGAGTGCCAAGAGTATGGCATGTCGTGTGAGTGCGCTGCTTTCCCTGCGCTACTCTATACTCTTTAATACACATTTCTGAACCGTCCCAATGGTATCTATTTTTCTAACGTCTGAAGCCTTAAAAGTAGATCCACTCAGGCTTGACATGTGGCCAACTTTGAACCAGACCTGCAGATGAACTGGCCTGCTATTAAATCTTAGTTACCAGTTTAAAGGTATCCAATAACAGAGTGTAATTTGATTTTTGACTTTGAGAATATTCAGACGTGCAAATGTTCATTTTACTATAGCCGGTAAGATAACTATAGCTGGTAATATAGTTCAATGGGTTGAGCACTCACTTCTGCGATATGTGTGTGTGATCTGCAGGTTGCAGGTACGAATCCTGGCATGTCCAACTCAGGCTTTCATCCTTCTGAGGCTGTTAAATGAGTATCAACACAGGTTGGGTGATATTGGATGTATGTTTGTTCTATATAAAGCGCTTAAGTGTAAGTGCTATATAATAACCCATCATTATCATTTGGCCTTGAATGTTTGCTTGCATTCACAGTAATTTGGTAATATGGGCCTATACACACTGATATTAACAATACATATGGTGATCCATTCTTGTATGATATGTATACCACATAACAGTGATATCGTAACCCTATTTTTCGTAGTGTTCTTAGGAACAATGCTACGTGATGACACTTCCTGTTTTGCCAAGGGGCGAAAGATCGTGTTTCATCACTTCCAGTGATGTCACTTTGGGGTGGGGACAAATCTCATCACTTCCTTTGATGTCATCAGTGGTCAATGGTTGTGTGATGTCACTTCTGCTACCCCTGGCATTTTGGTGAAATGACGTCCCTGCTTGTACCCAGTGGTCGAAGTGGGCAGGAGCAGTCGGGAAACAGGACGTTTCCTTCAAGAGCAGGCACATGTTTTTGGGGTTTATATTGTGCATGGGAGGGGGTGAAGCGGTGGGGTGCGGTGCAGGCCAGTAGGGAAGATAGTTCCTCTACTTCTTTTCGTACACTTCGACCACTGCTTGTACCCTTGTTGCAGCTGATGATGATGGATTCTCCTCCAGCCTCCCCTCTTAGCAGGCCGCCCACGGCTGCAGGATATTGAGCACATCATCTGACATGGCCAGTGGGGATGATAAGCAAGGCAAGGCGCACACATGTGTCATGGAACCCCACCAGCAGGTTTCTTGGAGATCCATCTGTACCAGACCCACTGGCTACACTCAGTTTGTGTTGCTGATGCAGCTGTGGTTAATCTCATGGCAAGGACGAGTCTATTGCTGGCAGTGGTGACGAGGATAAAAGCAGCACTTCTTGGAGCCACGGGAGCATTGCTTTCTCACATTTATTTTTGGTTTGGCACGTGGATGACAGGCAGATGTCATTCAATGCACTCTACATCACTGTTTTAAATTTCAAGTCTATGACATTTGTATGTTATTCCGGTAGCGGTCAAATACACAGGGTAATAGCATCCGTTGTGATGAACAATTGGGTTGGATGGCATGTTACGTTTGTCACATGTGTTTTGTTCTTAAATAGATGAACAATAGACCACTCGTTATTGGGAGCCAAGGGTCAGAGACATTGGCAGTTTTCTTATTTATAATAAGTAAGGCTCCTTGTTGGTGTTGGATGATTGTACACGTGTAACCCGTCACTACCTCCCCTGAGCACTGTGAACTGGCAGTCAACAGATACCTCCAGAGCCTCTAGCAGCCAGACGGTTCATTGCTCAGGTTATTTTGCCTTTTCCTTCCTGCTAAATACTAGTAGCAAACACACAAAGCTATGAATCCTAATGAAACACCGCGTCTGACGCTCAGGCCCCATCCTGATGCTCACAAAAACCGCACAGAACTATCCCTTAAGAAAATATTGTTCAAAAGTCAAATGTAACTTTGTTTTTGAGTGGGCGGGTCTTGACAAGCCATAGTCTCAATAAAGAATGTTACAACTAAGATGGAGAGGGAAGGCCCCAGGGAGTGGTGGGTGCAGGTAGAAAGAGTTAATAATCAAGAGCACACTAGAAACAAGCATTGGCAAAGCTGGTCATTTTAGCGTGTGCAGGTGTGGATTGTATTTTATGTTTATAGGTATGAATACAGTAAATACGTGGACCTGATATAACCAATAAATATTTTGAGTTGTCCAAAAATATCTCTAAGTTAGTGTTTGAACACACATGCATTAACAATATACATTGAAAAAAGACATCTGTTCATGGTGGTGTATGAAATCTTTTTACTATGTCTATTTGTATATGTATTACTTGTTTTTAATATCCCCTTAAATAATCTACTCTTTTTAAAAACAATATAAAAAATATTAGGACTAAAAAGGTTTAGTCGCAAAAGAGGAGGGTTAATCGAGATCAGGACCTTTTGCCCTGAGCTTCTGAACAGAAGTCAGGCATCAGGCTGTGACATAGAAGACAAGATCAAACTGCAGCTGGATTCTGGGAAACATATCAAAAACTCTGAAAGACTTTTATTGTAAGGTAGTGTGTAAGAGAACAAGGGCGTGTGTGTGAGTGTGAGAATGCAAGCAAGTGTGAACGCTAAGCACAGCATGTGAGCAAGGGAGAGTGGGGCCTAACTGCAAGAAAGAGTGAGAGCGAAGTTGTGACTGAGAGCTTGGGTGCAAGTGAAAGCTAGGGTGTGGGTGACTACGAATGAGAGCTATCGTGCAAGAACGCATGGTAGGTTTAAGTAAAAGTGAGAGCTAAGGTACAAGTCAGAGTGAGAAGTAGGATTTGATTAGTGTGAGAGGGGTGTTGCTAGGTTAGTGAAAGAACCAGAGCTAGAGCCTGGGGCAAGTTTAGACAACCACGTAACTATATCATATGAACGAAAGTGCCGCATCACGCTTTTGAGCGTTAATGCTGCCTAGAATATTGCTCATGCTCATTTGGAGTACTGCCACTCTAACGTGTGAACATGCATCCAATAGTGCTAGATAATACTTTATAAGGCAAAGAAAAGCCTTTGGAGAGGACAGCCAAAGACTTGCTGTGGATTGAGAAATTGTATAAAAGTAGCTGGAGAGCTACCTGTTTTCCACATTAGCCGTAATGTTGCTTGCTGCTGGTTGTTGGGCTGACAAACTGACAGGGCCTAGCTAGTGGGCTTAAAAGGTGGGGGGACATAATTAAATTATACAATGTAGCGAGCGAGTGCGAGCCTGAACTTTACATGGGGAGTACAGGGGTGGGGGGCATCTCCCACTGTGAGAACATTTGTGAAAAAACCCTGTAAACAAATCACACATTTCAGCACGATTTTTCCAAAATAACCAGAAAAGCACATATATTTGTTAGTGATCTAAAGAGCTACCGAACACTGTACCACTAATAAGCTATGGCCAGCGGCAAGCTGGCGGGATACAAATATTCAAATAACATAACTAACAAATGAAAAGCATTACCAATTCTGTAGGGTATTTTGTAGAGATTTGGGGCCTAGCGGTATTTTCTTACCGCCAAAATGAAAATAATTCAGTAATAATCACTCTTTGCATTAAGATTAGATTTGGTATATAGTACTACAGTATACATACATTATTTCAGCACACTGATACATTTAGTGGTATACATTATGTTGGTATGCGTTATTGGTGGTATTTCTGGTGAGCATAATTCCTTTGTTTTATATGTGGCCCCAATATCCAGAACCCCTTATTTTTGCTTAGTTTGTTCGTGTGATCACTAGAGAGGCCTCACGCTTACATTTCAGGAACACCACATTTTCAATTGGAGTGCCACCATGGGCTGTCCTCGCTGTCTTATCTACGGCAGCGAGCTAACATGCGGTATTTATCACCAACTTATCTATATCGGTGAACTATGTCCAGGGCCTCTCTTTCTGCTGACTCATGTACCTCCAGCAGTAGACCATTTCATTATATTATTATTATGTTCCGTTCAGAAAACATACACTTATATACTGAATGGAATCATGCACACAGCTACCGCTAAGTCTTATTTTTAGCTAGCTTAAAAATGACAATTGCACTTTCTAAACCTCTCCCCATATTATCAGCACTGTATTGGTAGATGCACAAATAAAAGAGAAAAATAAAACACACTATCCGCCTGCTTTCAGATATTTTTTGTGTATTATAAAAAATTGCATTTAAACACGATCTTACTCTTTTTACAGAAATAAATGGAAATTGCACAGTAACAACCTTATCTGTAACAAAATGAAAAGAGAGCGGCAAGAACATTTTCAATTCGCAACATTAAACCTGTTGATAAAACACTGGAGTTCCCTCTTCCATGCTGACTGAATAGTTTCGCACACATACACACTGCCCCCACACTCTGTAATATAATTACCAGGCCTGTCTAGCATGTGAAGTTCGTCGGCTGGTCGCCTTCTGGAAGTGGTTCAATGAATTCTTCTTAAATCACCCCAGCAAGGACGAGCATCTGCCGTCACTCAAACCGGGGCTTATTTCCTGGAATTCCCAGTCTCTGGAGCAGTGCACTGGGATCTGCTTTTTCAATCAAGAAAATAACCAGCCACCAGCCAGGTCTTTCTCCCAGCTGTGTAAAAAGTTTTCTCCTCTTCTTTTTCCCGAGATTCATTAGCAAAGCTCTGTTACAGCCTGCCAAATGAGTTCAACCAATGAAATTCTATCATGTCCTACCCTCCTTCTCATTAACAATGGCTTGGCTTATACAGTTGCAACTGTAACCAAACTGATTTCCTGCTTATTCGAGTCTTTGCTTCCTGCAAATACTGTGGACAGAGCGCAGATAGAAGCAAAGAAAAAAAAAATCTGGATGCGCGTTTAAAATGACTTTCAGAGCCTGTCATTTTCCATTTCATTTTGCACTGGAGAACACATTATATTATTAATGAGTTAGAATCATTAGTATTGTTAATAAGGTTAGTTCATTAATTCTCAAATGTGTCTCCTGCAACAGAGGAATTTCAGGTGGAGAAAAAAATATATGCTTTTAACTGTGAAAAAAAATAATTTGCATTTTAAATGTAGAAATCGTTTTTAACTGAATAGCCTGTTTTTCATTTACATGTCCATGTCACACTGGCAACACATGCCTTGCCGTACCGCATTATAGCAGTGCACCAAACCCATGCAGTGGTGCTGCATATAAAATAATGCTAAATACTCTTACAATTCCAACATAGCTTTTTAAACAATGACATTTGCAGATTTATTCCATTACTGTGTGAGTTGTACTTCATAGAAATGCAGTATAGACAGAACATACTACATTAAAAATAAAAGAAGCATTTGCTATTGCAACATAGATTAGCCAATTGTTAACATATTTCAATACAAAGATGCTAAGACAAAACAAATATGATTCTTTGCAACAACTGTGAACTGAACACAGGCACTGGATCAGGACTTGTTGAACTGACTCCTGCTTTACTGGACCCACACCCTAGTAAACCATGGACCCAGGGTGTGTTTGGCATTAGTGATAAATGTTATGAGTAGTTTGCTTGCTATGTTTTTGATATCTTTATGCTTTGAACACTACTTTGCCTATGTTGAAACCTTCTTGCTTATGTTGAGTGTGGGGGTGTTGGACAATGTTACTTTCTGTCGGTTTCTAAGTATCCCCCGGTGGCTGGGTCACGTGGTGTGCATGCATTTTGTTGCTTGACGCCTGGGTGCTGTATGTGTGCTCCTAGCTTTAATGTGTACAGGAGTCCCTGCTGCAGATGCCACGGACGCATGCAGAGCCCGATATTTGCCACTGTACTTCCTGCTTTGTGTTGTGTGCTTACTATCCACCTATAAGTTACTTAACAGTAAATGATTATGCTTTAGGTGGCTTTGAATGGACTTGTGGGTTGGTGTGGTATCCTTTTACTTACGCATGTCGCAGTGTCCGGCAATCAGCACCTGTTTCCTCATTGTGCTTTGGTGTTGTGGCCTATGTCATAGTGTGGAGTTTGTCTAAATGTCCAATGGGGCTTGTACTCTGCGTGACTCATGGGGGAGGGGTTTCTGTGGGTCTCAGTCATGGGAAGTATGAGGCTCATCCTAAAGCGTGCTTCCTCATAGCAGTGACGTCCTTGAACTTCCTTGTGAGAAGGTCATGACCGTGCCAGGCACTTGTCGAGGTAGCTGGTTTGGTTGTTGGCTTGTGGGCATTGATCTGGCTCCCTACCCTCTTCTACATCTCTCTCTTGGGAGTCCATTTTAAGTGTGTTTTCTTTTCTCAAGGAATGTGACCTTCTGAGTGTTCTATGCATGATGTTTAGAGAGAAGCTGGATAAATGGGAGGGTATGCAGGTGGATGTCGTATACCTTCTTGTACTGTCACTTACTTCATGGGGTCTGTACTATACCGGCACTTGTAACTGAAGAATAAAGACAATCCCTTTGTATCTGTGGCTCCTGTGTACTTACCTGATGGGTAACCTTAACTCATGTTCAATAGCTGTCAATTGGTAAGTGAAGAATGAAACCACACCCACAAGCTACGTGGTCCTCCTCCTACCCCATCTCCCTCCAAGCTATATTCCAATGCAAAAGGTATGGCTTATAGATTGCGCTTTAGTGCCACCTATATAGCTAAAACAAATAATAGTTTCACCGTACGTTTGTGATTTGCGCTCCGTGGTGGCATAAAATCATAGCATATGCCCTGTCTACTGGTTGCCAGATTATGCTTCTGTAGATAAGGTGGCCCTTCCAGGCTCGCATTCCTCGAATATTCTTCCATCAACCATTAACGCTTCAACTGAATAGTCTCCCTTGTCGTAACAGAATTAAATTCCCAACATGTTTTTTGTTTCACATTTCATTCCTTGGTGCATTTTACCATGTCAGTAAATACTTTCAGCAGTTACGATAAAAGTTACAAAAACTTGGATTTTCTGTGATAAAGAATGTCATGAATTATTCCAAGGCACCAACATTTCTTTTTAAGTATACAGTAGGAATTCAGTATTTAGGTAAAATCGTGTGTAAGTGATTGGAAGTGGACTGATATTGTTTTATTTTAAGTGGAAGGAAATGTAGAATATTTACCCATATTTAATACAATATAACTAGTACACACATACCTTTGAAAAGTCCAACTCAGTCTTTCATGCTTCCGAGGTCGTTAAAGAAGTACCTACTGCAATAGGGCAATAAGAAATTAACTATGTGCAGCGCTCTGGTGAAAGCGTTACATAAAAAACAAATTATTATTATTGTGTCAGCAGGGATCATATTGCTTATAATGTTCTTTCAAAGAAAGCAGACCAAACTTTAAGTGACAGTGCTTCAAAAGCTTCAGATGGAGAGCTCAATGTGGTTTTGCCCCTTTGCTTTCTCAAAAGCTGTCACTTTTTCTGCATTTCAGGAATCAATTATGTCCCATCTAGCTCTGAGGCATGCACCTACTTCTGACAGTAGTGAGATGCACCCCACGCTCTCAGCCTCATCCACCCCAGACCCACGGCATTGGCTCACACACACCAGCCCTGGTCCGCAGTGTGCTCCCCCTGTGATCAGCCAGACCCCTGCAATGCTCGCCCTCCACGCCCAGACACTGTTGGCAGTCATCCTTGAACAGAAGTTCAGGCACTTGGCAGGCAATGGACGGACAGCGCTCCTCCGCGCAAGGCTCGCAGTCACCACTGTCCCTGGAGCTCTGCCACGAACACAGGCAGAGGGGGGAGAGAAACACTGAAAAAGAAAATCTTTCGGACTGCACAACGTTTTCAGTGAAAGGAGCCCTCCCAACTTAGCCAGCTGAGTGAGCTCTCTGGATGCTTCCAAGCAGGGACTCGTGGCTCGCCTTTTGGTTGGAGCCCCTGACCATCTATCCGGGGTTACAACTAAAAGACCCGGGGCTATAGCCCCCCAGACAACCCCTAGCAACGTCTCTGAGAGGGAGTGTGCAAGTGAGAGCACCAAGGTGTGAGTGCTATGGTGTGAGAGCGAGAGCTTTGGTGCAAGAGTGAGAACTACGGTGCGAGAGATCATAGAGGGGTCATAGAGTGTGAGAAATGATGTTGGAGAGAGAGCCAGGGTGCAAGAGAAGTGGTGTGCGTGAAGCTGCTAGAGAGACAGGGTACATGCGTTTTGTGACTGGGTGTATGAGAGAAAGCAAGGGTGCTAGGAAGGGTGCCTGCATGTGGAGTGCTGGAAATGTGATGATACGCCCAGGGCAGGTGAAATGCTGAAATAAGGTTCAGTTAAAAGCTACGAAATGTGCTGGAGAAGGGGGATGTGAAAGACGGCTGCCTGTGCGTGCTGGCGAGAGAGGGGGGGGCAGAAGAGAGAGCGGGGGGGGGTGTGCGGGAGTGAATGCGTGTGTGAATAGGAGAGAGACTATTTATGGGTGGTGTGGGGTTGATGGGGAGACGCTGTGCTTGAATATAAGCACGCGCATATTTCAAGCACATTCTGAAGCTAGAGCATGCGCCAATGATAGATAATAATAGCTCGCTATCAAAGCAGAGCTTCCTGCCAGAGTTGTGTACTTCAAGGAGAAACTCGGGAGAAATCTAATTCTCTGCTTATGCAGCCAGTGCATGGGATGAGTCCCCCTCAACCCCAAGACTCAGAGAATGTGTAAGATTCTGACACGTTTAAATAAATTAAAAAAGATTGCCTGTGAGAAACATAAATTGACAAGTGCAGTATGATATGGAAGTAGAGATAGACACGACGATGGAATCAAAGAGGGGTGGCAGTGGGAGTGGAACAGCAGAGAGAGGGCACATGTTTGGGTTTTAGGCGTTCTTTCATATTCAAAATCATTTATGATTGAACCTTTTTGAGCATGCTCTATTATACCTGCTGTTTCATAAGGAGCAATTGATTTTCTGGAAGACCACTATTCCTAGGGCTGTGCATTCGACCTCCCTGCTCCAATTGATTTTTTAGGGCAGGGCTATTATTTTTTGTGCATCATCGAGTCTTTGGCGCCAGTACTTATTTCATCAAATAGAAAACATTATGCTCTTGATTTTTTGATCTGCATTGATCCCATGTCGCCTTTGGGTTTGGAGATATTGCATTTGTACTAGGAACCCTACAGAGAATTCTTCCACAGCACAGCCACTGTGTTTAATAAAGGGAACTGCTGAGGAAAGTGCCATGACGGGGGAAACGTGAGTAACTATTGCCGAGCGTGAGCAGCTAGTTAGACAATACGTTTATATGGGGCAATTGCTAATATCTAAATAAATAAAGGTATACAACCATAGAAGCATATTTAGTAGTCTCCGCGGGTGGTATTTCAAAAGGTTGTGTGACTAAATCATGGAAATAAACGACAGGTTTTCTTGCTGGAGCAGCCACAACAATGACAATAGCACTTTATGGTCAAGTAACATTACAGTAAAGAATGGTGTGCGCATGACTGCGCCGAGGGCAGCCTAACAGCTGGCACCTCATAAAGCATGGTCTCTCTCTTCGGTGCTCATAGTCTCCAAATCGGGAGAGTTATAATGTGTGGCAAACACAGATGAATTTGTTTTACAGCCTCACGAAAGCGTATTTTCTTTCAGTGTGCTTTTTTCTATGTTACACTTTGTGTATACCCTATGTATCCCTATGTCATATTGTGATTCTATTCAAAGCATTGTGCCAAAATCCCTTTATGAAAATCTATATGCTGTATACTTTTTACATACATTAACTGTTTTTGATTTATAATGTTTTCATTATATGTTGTAAACCTTATATACACTATTTGTTTTTGACCTGACCTAAATTAATAACTTTCTTTTTTACCTATTTGCAGTAATCAGAGTATCGCTTTTTAGATCACCATGCCTGAAGTAATGTACGGGCTATCTGGCAGGGACACCCGTACCCATGAATTGTAATTCATAAATAAGCTATTATAAATAAGGCATCAAGGTGCAATCAATATTGGTAAATGTCTCTCTCTACGGTGCACCAGTCACAAAGCCTTTCATAGTCGTATCCCAGGTGTCTTATGTCTTCGATGTTTTCATCATGTACTTCACATAGGATTTTAGTACTGATACAATTCCTCTGCTGGCACGCATATTTTGTTTCTCAACCCATGGGTCTATCTGACAGTTCAACTATCAAGGTTCTAGACTACATATAGGATGGTAGCTGTGCTGACTGGACTGTCTTGTCTATTACCATAAGGACTTAGGTCAAGTGGAAGTGAAACAGAAAATAAAGTCTTACATGCCTTAGACCTGAGTTTACACAGCTTCTGAGACGTGGACAGAAGAAAAGAATTGGCCCAATTGTTTGCAAATGTATCCTTGGTTCTCTGTTTTGTAGGCTGGATGTGCTCAATGATTAACACGGCATGAACTATTGAGTTATGCACTGCAAAAAGCAACATACACAATTCAGTACAGCTAGATTGTTGAACGCATCGTACACATTACACTGATGCTAGGTACTTTACATCAGTGCTGGGCAGTTTAGCAGTGTCATTTACATTTTTGGTGTGTGCCAATGTAATTTTGGCACTGGTGGGTTGGTGTACAGTTTAGTACAAAATTGTCTTTATTGCAGTTTCAGTAATTCCGTTCTATGTGCAAGCAAAGACAATTAAAATAATAAGCCAACATAAACCACACGATATATTAAAATAGTCTTAACAGTGCATGCTCATACTAAGTTTTAAAACATCTTGGAAGAGGGGGCGATCTTTTTTCAGTACAGAATGGAAAGGATGTGCCTTCTCAGTACAGACTTCTGGAAATATGTTGGTTTTGAAGATTTGTTTTATAGAGAAGTGTCCTCTGATCTAACACCTCCTATCATGGCAATCCCACCCCAACATTCTGGGACAAGAATAAGGCTGAATATTCTGTTTTATTTTAAATAATCAAAATAATAAAATGTGATCACCTTAAAACATCGAATGCTGGAGAAGTCATTACAATATTCCACACAAAGACAGGCAGCTTGCATACATAAAATAAACACTACCTGCCTGCTATTACAGGAAAAATAAAGGATAAGGGAGGGTGGGGGGCAGATGGTGGTGCAGGGCAGGGGAAGAAGACCTCAGGTTCCATGGAACGCGGGCTGACGTTAGCAGTTTCAGCCTGCGATCCACGGAACATGATTGGCTGACCCCTTGCCCTGGGTGCTAATAATATTTACATTCACGATGAAATCCATCCAATTGTATAAAATGAAGTCTGAATAACTATTCTAGGCAAAAATATGCAATCTTCTTCTTCTCCAATGTGGACATTTAAATCATGACCACTTGCCTACATCACATTTCAATGAAATCCCAAACTAACTTTGCAATAGATATTTAAGTTTATTTTCTTTGTCACCTTCGATAAGTGGCATCAGAGAAAAACATTGGAATCACATACAACTTTCTTATTCTAGGGCGGATTCTGCTCTAGTTGTAGGGCATCGATTGTTTCTAATTCGGCCATGTATAAACAAATGCTGCATCTAACAACTCAGCCGAACTCTTTAAAATCTGCAAGGAGCTGGACAACCCTGCTGCAGTCTCTACCCCTCCTGTTGCCTCCCAGACTCTTTGCAATGCCCTTGCCTCTCACTTTGTTTAAAAAACCCAGGACATCCTGTCCACCCTTTCTACCCACGCCCCTCCTCTCCCCTCCCCATCTGTGCATGCTGACCCTCTTTAGCCACCCCCCACCATCCTGCTCGTCCTGTCCTCTTTTCTCCCCTGATGAGGTCACTAGACAAGTCCGATCTATGAAAGCCTCGTCAAAACAGGTTCATCCCTGTTCCTCTAAAACCATCAAGGACCACATTGACACCCTCGCTCTGGCCCTTGCTGATTTTTACAAATACTCCTTTTCCTTGGAATCCTTCCACACCCCCCCCTAAGCACTCCTTTGTGAATCCTCTTCTCAAGAAACCCACAGCTGATCCTTCTTGTCCAGCTAACTATTGCCCAATTTCCATTACTCCCTTTCTTGGCAAACTCTTGGAAAAGTTGGCCATGCTGTCTCCATGACCACCAGTCTGGCTTTAGAGCTGCCAGAAGAATGGAAATTGCTCTCCTGAACATCCATGAAGATATGCTCTCCAACCTTGACTCTAACATTCCCTTTGTCCTCATCTTCCTCGATCTCTCTTCTGCCTTCGACACGGTCAACCATACCATCCTGCTCAACCATCTCTGTGAAAACCTGGGTATCACTGATCAGGCTCTGGCCTGGCTGACCTCTTTCCTCTCAGATCGACCCTCCCTGGTCCAACCTGGGTCCTTCCTTTCATCTATTCTATCTTCCTCTCTACCTGTGGTGTTCCCCAGGGGTCTAACCTCTCACCCTGGCTTTTCAACCAATACCGGGCAACTCTCGCCCACTGCATTGCCGCTTTCTGCTCAAATGTCCAGTGCTACTCTGACGACACTCAACTCATTTTCAGGATGCCCTCTGCCACCACCTCTCCCTCTCTCGTCTCTGATTGCCTAACTGCCATTCAAGATTCGTGTGGCGCCAATGATCTTTGTCTGAATTCCAGCAAGACGGAGATCCTCCTCATCGGCACACCTTCACTATCCTTTCCCCTCACTCTCTGGCTGGCCTCCCTTGGCTCTCCTTCTACCCCCACCTGCGAGGCTAAGAACCTCGGGGTCATCTTTGACGCCACCCTTTCCTTCTCCGCCCACATCCCTGAGGTCTCTAAAAAGTCAAATTTCCGACTGCACCTCCTCACAGGTACTCTGCCTTTCCTCTCCTTCCCCCAGAAGCTCATGGCATCCCAAGCTCTGGTTCTCTCTAGCTTGGACTATTGTAACAGCCTCTTTCTAAATCTACCTGCCTCTACTCTCCGCCCTCTGCAACTAATCCAGAACAGGACTGGAAGACTTGTCCTTGGCCTCAAGCCCTGGGATCGTATCTCTCCAGCTCTGAAATCTCTCCTCTCCATTGGCTCCCAGTGGATGCAAGGATTAAATTCAAAACCCTCTGCATTGTCCACAAGGCTTTCTGGGGCCTGGGTCCAAAATACCTTCAGCTATCCCTCTGCAAATGCCTCCCCTCTTGAGCTCTTTGCTCCTCTACCTCCAACTCCCTCAGGGTCAGTCGTTTTTCAAAGAAACAAGCTGGGGGTAGATCTCGGTCTTCGGCTGGGGCCTCCCTCTAGAACAGCCACCCTGCCACTCTAAAACTTGAGGAGAACCATCTCTGGTTCCGGAGCACCTCAATACCTTCCTCTTTTCTTCTGCCTTCGCTCCCCCTCTCCCCTGCTGATCTGTTCTCTCTTGGCACAAGGCACCTGGCCACCCTCTGTCCTCCGGGCCCAGGTACCTGCTCACCCTGCCACCCTCCTGCACTGCCTCTGGGATACCCCTTGCACTGGCGTCTGTATCTGTACCTATACAGCTCTCCTTTTTCTTCCTGCACTTATCAGACCTACCCTATCTGCTGCCTTAAACCTAGCACTTGCAAATTGCTGGCTGCACTAAAACTGTGTGTTGCCTTTATTATTTATGTATTGTTATGTATCTGTTTCTCCTCTGCTTCGCACTTTCCACTTCTTCCCCTTCCATGCACTTTTCCCCTCCCCCTCTCCCATGCACTTGCATGTTCTCAATGTCACTGGGCCTAGTAAGATCACTGTTTTGTTCTCCCCTGTTCCCCTCCCTTGCCTTGTCGCGCTCTGAAACACTTGTGTAAGAGCACGATCGAAATAAAATATCAATCTCAATTTCAAAATACAGGGAGTGGTATATTTGCCTACTCTGGCTACATGCTTGGGTTTAGGATAGAAGCTTTCATTTTTGGAGTGCACAATATCTTGATTCGTCTGAAAGGTTACACACACATTAGAATAAAGATTTGAGATAGAAAAGGAATCAACACTTCATTTTAAGTAGCATTTAGAATCCACTAAAGGCAGAAACATGTATTTGCTGTGCAATGTTACTTAGGAAAATGACATTTTCTAAGGGAGAATGATGTGGATAAACTAAGCCCCTTCCTTTTGCACTCTAAGTAATATGGAATTATATTCAGGATTTCTCATTTTGTGTAGACCGTGGTTACTACAGGTCAGAAGTCTATCAATTGCAGCAAATCTGTGAGTCACGTTGTACACCATGCTTCCTTTGTTTGCTAGAATGTTAATTTTGGTATGGCCGATATTCGAATAATTTTACCATTTGTTTATTTTTTTTCAATCTTTCATACGGATACCGTGACGATTCGTAAAGTGTCGTCATTTCTACCCAGGTGGAAGCTTTTCCCATAAGGCTAGGGATGTGTGGCTCCTAGCGAATGGACCACCCTGGGGTAGGTTTAATGCGGGAGGACCTGATGGGGAGGGACTCCCCCCTTGGGGAAAAGGACAACCACCTAGGGTACAGCCAGTTGAGCCATGTCACTCCCCAACATTCCCTAGCCCACCTTCCATACCGAGCCATTTTTTTAGAGTAAGCCCATGTATTTTTGTAGCACATGGGAGATTACCAAAACAAAACAAACTGAAATGAGGAAGAACACAACAACCATGAAGAGTAATCAACTCTTAAGTACTGCCACGAGGTGGCTTCACTGAGGCATGAGGAATGCCAGAGAGACATTACCTGGAGGTGTTGATGCTGTGCCAGGACAGGGTCCTGAAGATAAAAAGGAAAGAGAAGAGGGACTAGAGACTGTCTGATCGTGGGGAAGCCAGGAGCCCGCTGGAGCCCCGGGAGTTTCAAACTCTGAGTGAGGGCTGGAAGAAAGACTGTGCAGGGGATGCTGACTGCAGGCTGCGAGAGTCCATTGTGGGTCTCAGTGGAGCAGACCCAAATGTGAGGATGAAGGAAAGAAGTGGTGGTATGAGCACAATGGCATGGATCATCGGGTCCCAGAGCAAAGCCAAGACTGAAAGGAGCAGAGGACCACGAGGGTGCACCAGGACCGTCAAAGCGGATGATAAAAGAAGAGGTATCTGCCGACAAGGAACCATATCCCAGGAAGGACCGGTGACATGCCAAATCTCAAGAGAAGGTGAAGGGAGACATGGGAGTTCTGGTAGGGATACGAGGGGAGGCAGAGAGAGGGACACGACATAATGTTCCTCACCCCAGTGGCAGCTATATGGCTATTGGGGAAGAGAACTGTGTAGAGTGCATCAGGGAGGATCTCCCTCATCCCAGTAGTAGCGAGATAGCTACTAGACACTGAAAGAGTGAACCAAAAGTCCAAGGAGAGCTTCCGCATTGCATTGGCAGCAATAAGCCAATTGTCCACCAGAGAAGGATATGCAACCCTAGCAAGAGTGAACCAAGCATCCGAGGAGACCTTCCTCAGCACAGTGGCAGTAGTAAGTCCACTGACCACCAGAGAAGGTTCTGGGATGCAAACAAAAAGGGACTGAGCACCTGAGGAGAACTTCCTCATTGAAGTGGCAACCATAAGCCCACTGACCACCACAGATGGGTCTGGAACCTTAACACAAGGGATATGAGAACTGAGTGCCAAAGAGAAGTCCATTGATCAGCAGAGAAGAGTTTGGGACTTTTCTGGTACCAAGAGAGAGTAGCAAAGGACACAGCAAGTTGAAAGACTTGAAAGGGAATGATTCGAGCACCAAGAGAAGGGGGTCATTTTCCTGGGCATGAAAAAAAATCCCTTGGGACATATTCAAAAGATGCCAGGGGAAGGGAGTCATTCCCCCTGGCCTTATTGTGAACTGTAAAGACAAGTACCAGGAGAAGGGAGTCATTTTCTGGTGCAGAATGTGGAGTTGTGCAAAGACTGTGTGGAATCCACAAGACAGGGGAAGGAAGTAATTCCCCCTGGCAACCTTTTCATAAGAAAACATTCTTTTGAACACTTCCCAGATACCAGGAGAAGGGAGTCATTCTCCTGGGGAAGGATTGTTCTGTTGGATTACATTAGTCTTTAGTTGTGTTTTAAGGGATAGAAGTAGGTTGTCACAAAGGACGGTGACGTTTGTTTTTGACCGACATTCTGATGGATGCTTTAGTATTAGTTTATGGCAGGGAAACCACTTTTAGATGGTAGGGAGAGTGAGGGTCTTAGTTTCATAAATAAAAGTCTATAACCACCACATTCCACCTCTGTGTCAGCGTCCTTCTTCAACACCCTTACATATGGTGTCAGGAGTGAGATCTGACTCAAGTGATAAAAATTGGGGAACCCTGAAAAACTCCAAACTGAGTTGCCAGGCCACTGGTCCCATGGTAGCTACTAGGGAGTCTATTGGTACCAACCTACACAGTAGTCTGGATGTTTCTATAGAGGTAGGAGAATGCCAGTTGATCCCCACATGACTAATCTTGTCACCACCAAAGGGCACCTACATCGGCCTAGTATCCAAGTCCAACCTAGCTTGGAGATATGGCTTGGACGAAATGGCTGGAGTAATAAACCCAGACTGCAGCAGTGACATACAAATCTTAATTCAGAGCAATGGGTAAACAAACATGCTATCTAAAAACTGGGGAGGAAATTGCCTTGGGAATCTGAGAAGGCGCCCACTTTCAGAAACCCATAGAGGTTCAAGAACAAGAAATCATGGAGGTACCAAGGGTTTTGGAGTAGCTGATGAACAGCCCCCAGCTGTTTTGACACCATAACCTCTGAGGGCCACTGGCGAGATCATTCACTACCTAGCTTTCGCTCAATGAAATTACCCTATTCTGTCAGAAGCCTTCTTAAAGGTAATTTGAGAGGAAGATGGAAGGTCTAAAAATGGCCCATTTTATTTTATGAAACAAGGCCTTCTCTATCGGGTAGACCACACACCAGAAGGGGTAACAAGGGACCCAGATTGCAGTTCCTAGGAGCCATAGGAGAGTTGCCCTGGAGATAGCTCATACCCACTTGACTTGCGTACACTTAGGAATGGCAAAAACACTGGAGAAGATTATTAGTTAATTGTATTGGCCAAGGGTTTATGCTGACATCAAGAACTTTAAAGCCACGTGCCAGAAAACAGCTCCATATTCCTTTCCACCAGTCCCGTTACAACCTCTCTCTATAATAGAGGCACCCTTCTCTAGAATCGGTATGGACATAGTGGGACCATTAGAACAGTCCAAACTAGGGAATAGGTATATTCTAGTAATTCAAGATTATGCAACCCCTACAGATGAAAGATAATACATCACAACAGATTCTTAAACACATAAACCCTTTCTGTCATCAGTGGGCTTGCCAAGAGAAATATTGACTGATCCCAGGCAGTACCTTTATGTCAAAATTGATGGTGGAAGTAAATGAGATCTTACAGATAAAAACCCTACACACATCTGTTTACCACCCTCAGACTTCTCCTTTTGAGCACCTTTTTGGACGCAACCCTCAATATGTACCGGATATGCTCAGGGAGACATGGGAAGAAAGGGTAGAGGCAGTGCTGCGTATGTCCCAAACAGCCCAAAAGCTTAAAGAGCACATTACTATTGTGCAGGATCTAGTCCAGAAACAACTAGGGCAGTACCAAGAAAGCCAAAAGACTCAATATTATAAAAAAGGCAGTACTGTGGTACTTTTCTTTCAGAAGTGTTAGTCCTCTTACCCACCTCAGAGCACAAAATGCTTTTGCGATGGTATGGATCGTATGAAATATTAGAAGACAGGTCCCTATAACTATAAGGTTGCTCATCCAGACAGAAAGCTCACTACCCAAATATATCCCATAGACCTTCTAAAGGAACACAGTGGAGTATTTTTCTGTGTTAATGGGCAACTTGTTAACGGAAGAAGAATCTGAGCATAGTCTGGTCTCCTCTGATCTACCTGAGCAACAACAACAGGACGTCCAATTACCAGATGTTATTCAATAGTGAACTGGGCAAGTGAAAGGGAGTTAAACATTACATTCGTACAACACCAGGTAAAATGATTAATCTGAGGCCTTACTGAATTCTGGAGGCCACAAAGGAGATACTCCTCTGGGAGGTGGAGAAAATGCTAGCGACAGATATCATTGAACCATCACAAAGTCTATGGTCATCACCAATAATCCTTGTAACCAAACCAGATCAGTCGTGGAAGTTTTGTATAGACTTCTGGAAGCTGAATGCTGTATCCCAGTTTGGCTACTACCCGATGCCTCAGATTGACGACCTCATAGACAGACTGGTATTGGCTGTCTATATCTTCATGATTGATCTACCGAAGGGCTATTGCAGGTGCCACTGAATCCCTCTGATAAAGAACCGATCACTTTTTCCACCCCAAGAGGACTGTTTTACTTCATAATCTGTCCCTTTGGACTTCACAGGGCCCCAGTGATCTTTCGAAGGATGATGGACCAGATATTGTGACCCTTTTCCCACTTCTGCAGTGCATATATGGACAACATTGTGATCCACAGCAAATCCTGAGAGGAATACCTGATTCACTTATGCAAAATCACCCATGCTCTGAGGCAAGCTGGCCTTACCGCTAATCCCAAATAGTGTCACCTAGCAAAGTCAGTGGTTAAATATCTTTTTTGTGGGAAATTGATTAGTCCAAACCCAATTATTACAAGTCAGGGCTGTGCAGGAAACACCTCTGGCAAAGACCAAAAGAGACGTGAGGGGTTTTTAGGGCTTACCCAGTATACCCAGGGCTTATTCCAAAGTATTCAGCCACAACATCTTGCCTCAATGACAAATTGGAGAATGACAAGCCACAAAAACTTTGCTGGCAAAGGGAAGATCAGGCTAGCTTTAACACACTGAAATACTTCTTATACAGTGAGCCCGTCTTGAAGGTTCCCATTTTAATAAAGAATTCATTCTTCAGAAAGATGTTTCCAAGGTGGGGATATGGGCCATTTTATCTCAACAATATGATGGGATAGAGCATCTAGTTTTATACATCAGTCTGAAGCTATTCCCAAGGGAAAATAATTATGCAACCATTGAGCTTGAGCCCCAGGAAATCAAATGGATTGTGGGATACTTAAAATACTATCTGATAGGTAGAACATTTAATTAATATATTCCCACTCTCCTCTGGCCCAGTCTGAAAAAAGAGACAAACCCAGGAATAATGTGCTAGTTCCTTGATCTCCAGCCTTTCTGTTTTAATGTAGAACACAGAAAAGACAAAGAACAACAGGAAATGTCTATTTCCTTTCCTGATTTCCCTTACAGGGAGATGGGAAAGCCAACAGCATTAAGGGAAGGGTATGTGATGATTCTCAAGGTGTTGTCACTTCTCCCCAGGGGTAAGCCCTTTCCCATGAGGTTAGGGAGATGTGACCACTACACAATAGTCCCTCTAGGGGTGGTTTAATGCGGGAGGACTTAATTGGGATGGACTCCCCCTTTGGGAACATTGATAATCATCAATGGTACGACCTGTTGAGCCACATTACTCCCCAACATTCCCTAGCGCCACCTTCCATACTGAGCCATTTGTTTGAGAGTAAGCCAACGTATTTTTATAGCACCTGGGAGATTTCCAAAACAAAAACAAACTGATATGAGGAGGAACACAACAACCATGAGGAGTAATCAACTCTTAAGTACTGCCACAAGGTGGCTCATCAGAGGCACGAGAAATGCCAGAGAGACATTATCTATAGGTGTTGATGCTTGTCCCGTAGATAAAAAGTAAATAGAAGAGGGACTAGAGAGTGTTCGATTGCGGGGAAGCTATGAGGCCGCTGATGCCGGGAGTTTCAAACTCTAAGTGAGGGCTCTGGAAGAAAGGCTGTGCAGGCCGCAGGCTGCAAGAGTCCATTGTGGGAGCAGACCTAACTGCAAGGCCCAAGACAAGAAGAAGTGGTGTCAGCGCAACAGCGTGGATCGTCGGGTCCCAGAGGTAATTCAAGACCGTTAGGAGCTGAGTACTGCGAGGGTGCACTGGGACCATCAAAGCAGATGAGAAGAGAAGAGGAAGTTGCTGGCAAGGAGCACCATGCCAGGAAGGACAGGTGACGTGCTGCATCTCACGAGAAGGTAAAGGGAGGCACGGGAAACCCGGTGGGAATATGGGGGAGGTGGACAGAGTGACACAACATTATGTTCCTCACACAAGTGGCAGCTAAAGAGCTATTAGGGAACTGAACTGTGTAGAGTGCATCACAGCGTATCAACCTCATCCGAGTAGAAGCGAGAAAGCTCCTGGACAGCTCAGAGTGAACCAAACATCTGACCACCAGAGAAGTGTCTGGGACCTTACCAAGAGTGAACCAAGCATCCAATGAGAACTTCCTCATCACAGTGGCAGTATTACGTCCTCTGAGCACCAAACAAGGGTCTGGGACCACCAATAAAACATAAATGAACATCCATGGAGAACTTCCTCATTTCAGTGGCAACCATAAGCCCACTGACCACCAGAGAAGTGTCTGGGACTGGAACCTCAACACAAGGAATCTGCAAACCAGAGGAGAACTTCCTCAGTGGAGTGGCAAAGAGAAGTCCATTGACCAGAAGAGAATGGTGTGGGACTTTGCTGGTACCAAGAGAGAGTGTCAAAGCACACAGCAAGTTGAAAGACATGAAAAGGAACTATTTGAGAGCCAGGAGAAGGTAGTAATTCTCCTGGGGACAGCACAAGAACCCTTGTGACATATTCAAAAGATTCCAGGGGAAAGGTGTCATACCCAGGTAACAGGAGAAGGAAGTCAGTCTCCTGGGGAAGGAACTTTCTGTTGGATTATATTAGTCTTTAGTTGTAGTGAAAGGGATAGAAGTAAGTTGTCACAAGACATGGTGTTTGATTTTACAAGACATTCCAAAGGATCCTTTAGTCTTAGTTTGAGGCAGATGATAGTGATTATTATTTTCATAAATAAAAGTCTATATGCCATCTTTGTGTCAGTGTCCTTCTTCGACACCCTTACATCGTCCTTTTATTTTTAATGGGCCCAATGCATTTTTCCATGTGCAGGAGGGGGTTTGTATTTCCTCCAATCTAGAGGTATGATGAAATTGGAGTCAAATCTTCTTTGCCCTCATAATTTTTACTATGAGCTAAATGAGGCCAATATATATGAAATCGCAAGACAATTCTCAGTTTGTGGACATCTTCTATGTTCCAGTAACTGTTCATTTGAGAAAGTTATTGAAATATGTAAATGTATCAATAAGTCACACATAATAATATATCAGGTTTATAAGTATGTGATGTGGAGCCTTTGCTGAATTTGAATTAGTTTTACATTTTAAATCAATCAAAACATTCAAAATGTAGAGCCGATACTATGATTTAATTTATGGTGCGCTCCAAATAAATCACATTTACTTCATTTTCACCATTAACCATAAGATGAACAAATGCCTCTGAGACCACAGGCCATGAAGCAGACACATAATAGATTGTTGCTTTGTCTCAGGACAAACCTGTCAAGGTTGTATGGAGATTTGGTGTTTAGAAGCATTGTTTTACTAAATTAGCAGGACCATGAATTGTTTTCACCGGGCCTCCGACATACACTGTGCAGCTCCACAAAAGTGTGTTTTTGGCTTGCTGTGTCAAGAGACCCAAACTACATCTCATTGAGGGTGCCCGATCATGCCAAAACTGTTGGGGGTTGTTTGTATTCTTGTCTAGATGGAATGTGAGATGGCAGTTTAAGCTGACTACCCCATTTGGGATGGAGCCAATCCTGCTTTTTTATTAATGAAATATTTAAAACCAATGGTATGGAAGATTGTTCATCTCAGTGTCAGTACGTATTACTGAGATTCTCCTAACCATCACTCCTCAGTTTTGAAACAAACTACAATCTATAATGAAGACAAAGTTTCCAAAGATCCAACATTTCTCATCATATTTTATTTACATTCATAAAAGTATAAAATCATCAGTGCCACACTACTTACAAAAGACAAAAAACATTCTGCTTAGAAAAATATATATAAAATGTGTTTTATTCTCAGATCAAAAAAGGCAATCAGAAAACACCAAAACTGGAAGCACCATTTGGAACAAACAAATTCAGATATTTTTGGAGTGGTCCTAGCACCCATTCATGTATACAGGGCTTTGTATATATGTGCAGCACACCTTTAATGTGTTCCTTATTATTCAGAGAACTACAATTTGGTCTAGAGCACACATTTCCAACTACACCTACAGTTTTTAGATGTGATATATATCTATTTTACATACCCAGCCTTCTGCAGGGAAGGCATATTTATGCTATGTTTGTTTCTTTATCCCCAGCATGTAGTAGGGATATTTCAAATTTGCAAAATACAACAGTTAGAAATAGAGATTTTAATTTAAAACTATTTTTGTAAAGGCTACAAATATACATGTCAATACAGTGTGGGCTCTACAAAATAGAAATGAAGGAATTAAGTTCAATTCAAAACTCAAGGTAAATTAGAAAATTACCTCTGAGTAGGTGGGCGCTACATGTGTGACGAATTGGAAGGATGTAATAGTGGTCATACAAGTGTGCCTCCACCTGGAATAATAGCAGCAAACCCCAAGAACCTCTTGTACCAAATTCAGAAAGTGTGTCAATCTATAGGTCAAACAGACTCACTGGGTGGCTGTCTTCACAAATTATGAAGGGGTAGTCAAAAATGGTAAAATGCACTTTGCAACAATCCTCTCCTCTTAAGGTTCCTCTTATCTTTACTGCAACCTCTCATGTTCTGGGCTGAATGTGATTTATTCTAGTGCAAACTCGGTTATTGTGTAATGCACTGCCACCTCATCAGAAAACAGTGCACTGTGGTGTGTGTCAGATTGTCCTTCACTCTTGGGGGGATGAATGCCCAGTTTTTCTTCTAGATCATCATGATTCTTACCAGAGCATCACTAACAAAACTGGATGTGATAGACACATGGCCTTACAAAAGGCACACAGTAAGGGGATATGGCTCCCACTCAAACTGGTGTCGGGTAGGAATAGATAAATGTGGAGACAGGTGCAGGGCTTTCAAATATTTGATAGATGGCAGTGTATCAGGGGACAAGGACTCAGGCAAGTTCTGTATGTTTGAAGTTTACATATTTTTAGTAAGGAAAATTGTGTATGTTTATTCATATGTTTAGTGTCAAATCTAAACATAGAGAGAACTTTATCATTCATATTTACTCTCTAATCCTTCGGGTTTTGTTGTTCAATGAATTCTGGTCAAAGCTTAATTTTCATTTCTTTATTTTTAGTGTGCTATAGTTACACACCATTAACATCATAAAAGCTATATGCAATAGCCAATAACCTATAAGAAAACAAAGAAACAATTGTGAATTGATTAATAACATACATTAAAAATGTATCCTTAATAGAGAAAGATGCCATCTTTTTCATTGTATACATGTCTTCAACTAAGGTATTTAACTATTATATTTAATTATTATGCTTTCTCAATTATAAAACCCAGAATTCATTGACATTATTTTATTTAGATATTCTTCACATTATTCTTACAGTTCTGCATTCAGTTTCATTATATCACTTATGTTGTTCCAGAAATACATTCGTTTTTAAATGTTCATGACTGAGAAATAGCACTTCAATTGCATTCCATAATTGGATAACAACAAGTAGGAAATATAATTGATTGTTTCTGAGACATCATAGCCAAAAAGCATTTGATTTAATAGTGTCCAAGGAATTAACTAGGAATCTTACTTCCATATACCTCACAGCATATACACACCTTATGAAGTTAACCTAAGTTATCCCTATGAGTTAAATACTAGGGACTGAATATCTTTGAATGATAGTTTATAGAGTATATATATCCGTCCACGAACCAACTAACAAAAATGTACTAGAACACTTGTATTTGGATCCTGAGGGGTCTAATCACAGCTAGTTGGTTTGAATTGACTATAATCGATATGAAGGATCTAGTAATCTTGACAAAATCTGGTGACCTTGGTGAGATTAGAGTACAAAATATATAGGTATGGTAGATGGGGTATATCAGTAATAGGAGCTTATTTTAAAATACCATCCAACTATGGATAAGTTTACAAATCAATAATAGCCTAACGTTTGATATTACTCACTAAGAAACCTGGAGATTCACGTAGACACACAGTAAATATTGGACCCTCTTCCACCTGAATCGTAAGCCTTTATGGGAGATAGCACGTAATGAGGATGCCAATACAATAAGAGTTGATAAGGGATTACAATCACAACTACATTCACTACACTTGGATTTTTTCGAGGTGCAGTGACATTGATAACAATGATTTATTACTCAAATAATGGGAATTTTCTGAACAATTATAAAAGTAGTGATTTCTTGAACGCAGACATCATGACGAATAGAAAGACTACAAAATGACGTCATCACGCAATAGCACAATGACGTAAACAAACAGAAGGTGGCCATTTTGAGATGCTGAGTTTTTTCACGACTCCAAAATACAGAGGCGGACAACTGTTGGAAAGGTAAGGACTAAATCTAAATTACAGGACATTTTGACAACCTGATTCTACACAAGCTGAACAAGTTCGGTTACAGGATTATTCTGAGACACCATAGACAGTCTCCATTCTCCATTTCATTCTGTAGGCACGTGGAGTCTGGACTGAATGTATTGTACGGGTGAATATTGATATTCGAATATCCAAACAAGCTACTGGTGACAAGCCCCTATATACTGTTGGTGAAGATTTCCATCCCAGCATCATAATTAACTATGGGGGACAAGCCCCTATATACCACGCAAGGGTAAGATTATTACACCGAATTACTTTGTTTACAAACACTCAAAAATCAATGAGAAGACAACTTGACCTAGAGACTATTAGAGATAAGGAGATTAGCTCCACTTTGACAATGGAATATTTCTTTATATCAAGAGGCACTACAGAAAAAAAAGGGTGCCTTGCCATAGGGCCTCCTATTATTGGGATACCTACAAGCCAAAAACACTCAGCACATCGAAGTAAAGGATATTTCTGAGACCAAACAGGTAAACTTTATTATCAAGAAAGGGACTATTTTTCATCTGACTGCTTCAACTTAATGTTAATTGTTGAAATTAGAAATAGATATTGGATCTATTGTCTAGTATTGAGGGTAGATAGTTTCTATACTCTTTCTTAGATTTTTTAGGTAGACCACATGCCAGTATATAAGAAACTGATAAGAGAAAGAAATCTTGGAAGTAGTAATCAACAGAGATATATCCAGGTGATTATGGAACATGGGATCATGACAGACTATTACTTATGGAACAATAATGGATGTGATTAAAAAGATAATAGACTAAATGTTGATTATTAATGATCAATTGTAGATACAAATATGACACAGAGAATTGGGTAGACAACTCCTGAAGAAGGGGGAGAAATTGCCCCGAAATGCATAGAGTTATGCAAGAAGATTGAACACTTCACATTATTTTTTCCATCTAGTCATGTGTGAAATTTGTCTATAATTCATTGTGATAAATTGTCTACCTGAGACTGGAAAACTATAAGTTGTTTCTTTAAAAAATTGGTTTAATTAATGACTGACTGTATGTTGCCAATTTGACTTCAATGTATGGGATGAACTTATGATTTATCAAATATCATTTAATGTAAACAAATGATCATGATGAGACAGTATGAAGTAAAAATGTGATGTTTTTTTTTTATTTATCTGGTTGAAAATCAACCTTTCAAGTTCTTCACATACTAAATATAAAACATTTCTTATTAAAACTCAATAATAAAAGAAAAAAGAAAAGAATCTAAAGAAAAAATTCTAAAATGCAAGACTCTAGTTGTCATTTTAGGTCTAAGAAGCAAGGTAATGGCCAATTTGCACCATCCTTAGGATCATAAGTCTAGTATGTATCAATCTCAATGTAAATAATGAATTTCGCTATTGCTACTTGAACCTTTATAAGTCGAGTCTGATACAGCTTGTTCCATAGATCATTGGATAACTACATTCTATAGTCTTCAAAATATGGCCTAAAGTACAGAGTACATTTTATCGAAAGAGCTGGGCATTCCGTACATAAATGTTGCATGGTCTCTTTATATTCTTGGATGCAGCAAAATCAACAATAGTTTTCTGATTCCTTTATGAGCTTGCAATGAGCCTGTATTATTACTTCGTATTACACAGATTCAGCTGAAACCATAGAAATGTTTGTCTCAATTTGAAATCTGGACATTTTAATAAGTACTGTTGCGTAATACCCATTTTTTATGGTCGAATGGATTTTCCTTGAAGGTAATATACTGATGGCATTGATCTATTGTGTGTATCTAATCTGTTTTCCACAGATTAGTTTTTGTTTTGGAAGGATTCATAATCAGAAGCACTATTGTGATATTTGCTGTATCCATTACACTTTGCACATGATTCCTCCAAAGCTGTGAAAAGGTATGATCGGAAGTTAACATGTACATGGATATTTTGTCTATTAACAGTCCAGAGTCAGAGACCATGCATAGCTTTCTGTATACATTTAGGACTTGCCATGAGTACATTGCAGACAGAGATGGTAAACCCAGTACAAATCTTTAAACTGGCATTGGCAAACTGTTAGGTAGGCCAAGCACTCTCTTCCGGTATTTTCCCTCAATTTTCGACCAGAACTGCTCAGTCCTAGGCACTTTAGCATCAGAGCTATATAATATAGTTGCTGTGGCCTTTTGCAAATACAAAGTAATTAAGGCCGAGTTGGTAAATGTACCCAATTTCCCTTGGATGATCATGGCTTGAGATGTTGATATTTGCATCTTTGTTTCTAATTCTCGTATATATGGTTGATCTGTGATGTTATTATTAATGTTGATACCTAGATATTTGTAGTGTTCAATTACCTCAAGTGTATTTCCCATTAGTTGCCACTTACATTTTTGAGATTTGGTTGGAGAATTAGGGTGGCAACATAGTATTTTGGTCTTTTCAACATTAATCCCCAATTGTATTCACAAGGGCACAATTTTGAAGTGTAGTTAGTAGTTTTTGGAAACCAATCGGCGTGTGATGTTTTATCAAAATTTGGAATGCAAATTGGATTATTGAATAGGATTTATAGATAAGTAAATATTTGATTGTATATTAAATACCAATAGGGTGTGCAGGGACGGGAGAGTTCAACAAGTTTGTGGACTACTGCTGTCTTTACATTTGTTAGTACAACCCAGGGTTGATTTTCTCCCCAGCACCCCACTACTTATCAGAAGTGGTCTAAGATCATTTAAAAACGAGGTGTGCGCTAGGCTAAGTAGAACATTCTCTCTCACACACACACAACTGACTGGTGGCAGCAGCTTTGGTTCCACGAGCCAGGATGGCATTTATGAAAGTCTAATGGGAGAAATGTACCCTTTCTGTAGCCGGAATCACAGCAAGCATAATATTATCAACCGTTCAGCGATGTATGGTTCAAGGAAGCTGAAGAACTTCGCACAAGTACTAGACCAAAAAAGTGTTTAGTTAGAGATGCCAGAGGTTTCAGAACTAATACCATTTTCAATGTCAGCCACATATAACGCTGGTTCATCTAAAAGGCGGAATTGAAAATGTGGTGGGCGTATTTACTGCATACTCCCATAGATGTATCACAAGGGTTGCATGAATGGATACCAGACATGATTGGCTCCTATGTGACTTTCTAGCTTCTGCCATAATTTCACACCCCACCCACTAGTCCAAGTAAATCCCTCTTGGCTAATGCCAGCACTGAGCCACTGGGGGTAATGAGTAGTCTTCTTCACAATAGTGGACAGACTGCTGAGTCCACCCTGGGAGATACATCATCTTGGTATCCAAATGGGCCCACAGTGTGACTAGCTAGAGCACAGCTTAGAGCGCACTTGCATTTAATAGCACTGCACATATAACTTGTGACCCTGGGAAAGCATTAATCTGTATATCCAACCAACTCAAAAACGTGATCTCTTGCATGCACTGCACACAGCACAGCATGAAGAGTCATTACCTGCACTCAAGACAGTACCTACAGTACCCCTCCTGCTTCTGTTTTTCGTTCTCACTCCCAACCTGTTAGTCAGCTGACTGGTCGCCTGGTGCACTTGCAGAAACTCACAGGTCCCAGGCTCCTCGCAAATTCTATACTTGCCTCCGGGCCTCCGCACTCTGCCTCGCATTACTGCACTCAGACTACGTTCAATGAGAGTGGCTCTCACTCTGCACTTCACCCTGGCCCCTGCTGGACTGGGCGCACTTGCCCCCTTCCTCGCACTTCTGGCTGTGCACTTGCACAACCTTGGATGAACTAGGCTCAGCATGCTGTCTGTTCCTGTCCTTCTCTCCCTCCCCTCCCTAGCTGCCTGCATGCATAGGCACATTGATGACCAACGCTTTCTTTGTCTTGTATGTGCTTCCCCTTCCCCACGCCCCTATCCCTCCCCCCACTCTTTGTCACGCACTTATACTAGTAGAAATGCCCTGGCCTAGCATGCTAGTTATTGCTGTGAGTTCATTCGGAATCCTCGAGGCCTAAGAGTGCCGAGGTTATCCCTTTGTTTCCTTCCCACCTTGAAGCGCTTTGCAGCACTTCACTTGTGTATAAGCGCTTTACAAATAAACAATTACCTAGGATTTATTACCATCACTGCACACAGCACTTAACACCAGGAGGCACGGTTTTACCTGCAATGCACACTAACATAGCACATCCCAAAAGATCTCTTTTGTGAATAGCACATATCACATCCTGCATTATCTTTTACTTGTTTTCAATCTCCTGTACACATTTGCTTTCTATGTTTGCAGGTAATTAACCAAATGTAGTATATAATATCTTTACATTTCGCATTATTTGTCAGCCAAATTGTTCATCTCAGTGACACATTTCACCACTATGTTGGAACAAATGTATCTCTGATGCCTCTGGTAAATGGAAGATACTGTTTATCATGTCACTACTGGGTGGCCCAATGTCATTCAATGGGAGCTAGAGTACCCTCTCCTGCATGTATTGGCCCTATCACAAGTCCCCTGTGAAGATGAGGAGAGTGAGACATATGCACCTTCTCAAGCACATCAGCATTCAGGCGCATGGGTTTCACTGTAAAATTGGCAGATCTATGGCTCAACTTACCTTATCGATCCTCATAAGGTTCGAGCCTAGTGAACACCACATCAACTGGACACACTCCTCATCAACTGTGTGATCCCTCTATCACAGATTACGATGAACACCAGCAACATTGTTTAGTTTAATGTACTCCCTGCTATTTTAGACAGTGTTTTTATCTATCTTATTTGTTGGTTCTCATTTTATTAAATACTGTAGCGTGTAAAGCCACTATTTTGTCAATGGAACAAAAAAAAACCATAGTTCATTCTCATGACATCCACCAAAGTAAACCTCTTAAGGACTCGCCCATTGACAGAATAGCTCATAGTAGTTTCATCCACAGAACTTCAAATCTGTCAACTGCACATTGGCATCCCAAGACCCCCGTTCTTCCTTGCATTACCTTGCCACTGTTGCTCTGCATTGTAGCACACATTCCACACTATATGATTCCTTGGACGACTAGAGCTGGTACTCCCTTGGTTCCATGTGATAATGTCCTTGGAAACATTTCACTGTTTTTCTGTGGCAACATTATCATATGGAACCTGCTGTGGATACCCCCACCACCCCACATTCTTTTTTAAATGGAGCAGAGGACACCCCTGCAACCCCTGCTCCCATTTACCCCATATATTGTCCCCATATATAATGTCGCCTATGCCGTTTCCCGGCAACCTATACGTATGGCAACATTATATATGGGGACAATATTACCTCAGGCATGGTTTTCATTCTCAGACACCCCCCCTCTGAGCCCCCCCGGCGGCGATATCGCACATACTGTTTAAACACCTCATCTTGTTTGAACAATGCAAAGAATGGTGTAAACAAAAAGTCCAATTGCATGGGTCAGGAACCAAAGTCATGCCTTTCCATAAATTTGATGACTACCATATTGACCTCTGTGCATGCACGTTTCATGGGAAGCCACACTAAGTGCATTAAGGACAAGATAAGCAAATATTTGTGGATGTTCTCTTTTACTGCAAGTGTCTCCCATGTCCACCTCAAACCACCACTCAACTACTTTCCCAGACACACCACAAACCCCCCTCAAGGTTGGAAACCTGATGAATGGAGTCTTGTTTCGATATATAGCTTTATTTGTCAATATCTGCAAATAAAGAAAACACAAAAACAACCTGTCCCTTTTTGTGCATATTGATAAACTGAGTTGAGGATGGGGTAGACCTGAAGGGAAATGAAAAACCCTAACATCAGTTGACATTAGTAAGATGTACTAAACACATGCAAAATATTTTCAGTTTACAGGTCACAAGAGGTTTCTGAGTATGGCCGCCAGCCCTCCCCATTAATAAATGTCCTCTCTAGGGATGATGTGGGTACCACTCCAAACCATTTGATGATCAGTTCAAGAGAATAATGCCATAACTTAGATAAATGTGCACGGTTCTGGGACAGACAGCAAGGGAAACAATGTCATGTGCATCGACATTTTCAAATAATACAAACCCCATGTCAAAAAAGCAACCAAGTGGTCATATGATGTTGGTAACATGGAATTTTGGAGTAGGCGAACAAGGAGGGTCCACCACCCACTATTTGAGGTGGTCCCCAGAGGCAGTATGGGAAGGATCCCCTGACCTCCCAACAGTACTTGAACCCTGCTTGTCCCCCACAACACTGGGAGCCTAGGATTGGAAACCATTTGCAATCACACATGTGAGTCATAAACAGAAGTCTGACCTAGAGGGGAATAAAATACCCTATAAAATACAGGGCTGATCAAAAGAGGAGCAGACAATAGGAAAATAACAGCAACATCAACATCCGACTTGCCCCCTCGCTCCTACAGTTCATGAAGGAATGCATAACCCTCCTCTTCAAGGAATGGCTTCTCCCTAAACCTAGATTCATACACTGTCCGCTCCCAACCTGACCCGAGACTGGGTGATCTGGTCCCCACTGTTTCCTCCCCTGGTTACTTGTAGATCCTTTGCTGACTAGTACCCTTGCTCTGCTGTTGTTAGATCCTTTCTCCCTTGATTCATTGCCCCTAACCTTCTTCTTCCCCCTATGATTGTAAAGCGATACAATGCCTTCTGAAGCTAGGTCTGACCTTAGTAAATACGCAATTAATAATAATAATAATCATAATAATAATAACAGTCTATGTATTGTCTCTGGGAAGTGGAAGGAGGAGCGAGCTTGTGGCAGAATGTTGAGGAAATAAGATAAAAACAAGCTTCAAGGCCAGATGTAGATTTAGAGACAGACTCCAGGAATGAGTGAGTGCTGGTTAGCTCGGGGAGATATGAGACAGGTTTGGGTAACAGGATCAAGCGCCTGAAACAGTGAAGTAAAGTAGAACTGGACCAAGCTCCCGGAACCACTCCTGGCACACCTGAAAGTTACTGCAGTCATTCCTGATAAGCTATACCCATCGTGTGGCCAAGAAAGCGAAAAGGAACCCTGGACCAAGAGGATCTCAAAAAGAAGAGAAGGTGAGCCTAAATACACATACAATAAGTGGCACTGGCAAGAGACCGGAAAAAAGAAACTCATTTATAATCATAACTTTTCATTCTGGAGCCAGAGAAAGAATAGACCTGTGAATTTGTTTGACCCTTTTTTCTCTGCAGAGGGTGTGGCAGTTTGGAGTAGCAGAACTACAAGATGTGGAGAGGGGGAGCTGCCGAGAGAGAGCTGAACATGATACTGAAGATAGAGGTTCAGAAAGATAGAGAGAGAGAGAGAGAGAGAGGGAGAGAGAGAGAGAGAGAGAGAGAGAGAGAGAGAGAGAGAGAGAGAAAGAGAAAGATGTAATACGAGGTGATGATGAAGAGAATGTTGAAGATGCACATGAATATGGGTGTCCTGTGACACCTGGGGGAGCAGGAGGTGCTGTAAGTGCAGAGAGAGTTGTTGGTACCAAAGGAGGGGTTGGATGAGGAGAACATCAAGAAAAAGGGGAGGGTATACAAGAGTTTGGAGAACATTTGAGGGGAGAGTACAGAAGAGGTTGGTGAAGCAGAACATTAAGGAGAAGGTGAAAGGATAGAATATTTCAGATGAGGCAGAACATTTGGAGGAAGAAAGAGAACAAAGGATGTTGTGGTGAAGCAAAGAAAGTCAGAAAGAACAGAAACTCTTAAGAAGTGAAACAGAAGAATGGAAAAGGATAAATGTCCCTAGTTGGACGAGTAGAAAACAAACAGAACCTATGGCTGAAAGGTAATGGGCAGCTTCCTGTTGGCACAGGACTAGTGACTATCAGACAGTAAGATACAGACAGGAAGAAGAGGAAGGAGAAACTGACTTGTGGAGGAACCGCAAGGAGGAGAGCAGTCAGCTAATTCTAGAGTCAGGCTATTTAGAGACAGGCCCACAGGCACTATAGAGTGTCTGTTCAAAGAGGAGTAAAGTAAGACAGGCTTGTGCAACAGGATCAGGCTCTTTAGACAGGGAAGTGAAGAGCTAGATCAGGAGCTAGAAGTTTCTCCTGGCACAACTCATCTCTGGTGCTGTGAACCTTGCTGCAAATGAACGTGAGATGCCAGGAGAATTTGTTGCAACACCTGAGAGGTGCTAGCAGACCCCTGTCCAAGGAGGGGAAATCCCACCCTTCACACAGACGACCTCCAAACAAAGCAGAGCTGAGTCTAAAGACTGTGTGTGATACCGGGTAAGAGAGATTCATTTGTAACCGTGACTTTTCTTCATGTAGTCAGAGAAAGGATAGGCCTGGAATGTTTTATGTCTCTTTTGAAAACAACCTCCACCCCATCTAGGCAGAAAAAGACACAATCAGGGACCATCGGCCGCTATTGCCAGAGGGGAAGCCTTCTGCCGGTTTTAGGGAAACTTGCAAACAATTAGGATTATATTTTGGATTGATGATGCTCTCTGTAAGTGCACCTACTCAATCTAATTATTCAATCAATCAGCTGGGAGTCAGCATCACCCAGTAAATGATTCTGACACCCTCGCCAATATCTACTCCACAATCCAAGCCTTGATGGTAGCCAATCATCTTTCTCTCAATAGCGACAAAACTAAAATCCTAATAGTCAGCCCACTCAGTGCCCTTACAACTCTCAACACCCAATGTGCTGCTTTCATGATTGCTCAATTCTCATCTCCACCACACTTAAGAAACTAAGGGTCTACCTTGATGCCTCACTCACCATGTCCAGACAGGTGAGTGCCATTGCCTCCTCAGTAGCCTATGCCACCAAGGTGCTAAATGCGGCCAGACCTTTCCTCTCTAAAAACAACTGCCTAACCATCATCCACTCAATCATTGGATCCAAGTTAGATTACTGCAATACTCGATTTGCGGGTACCTCTGTTGGAGACATCCACAAACTCCAAGTCATCCAAAATAACGCCCTTAGAGCAACCCTTGACATCCCCAAAAGAGAACATATTTCCAGAGCAAAAAGAGAGCCACACTTTCTCCCCTTCCAGGAGCGCATCTCCTTCAAAACTCTATCCATTGCCCACAAGTGTATATCCAATACATCCCCCCATTCCTCTCACAAGAACTGACCAAAGCGCACTCCTCAAGACCCACCAGGACCCCCTAGACTGATCATCTAATCATGCCTAAAGTGAAGAGATGTAAAGCAGGTGGCTCAAGCTTCCCCTAACTAGCTGCTAAACTCTGGAACAGTCTCTGACCCTACCTGAGGGCACAGAAATCCTACTGGGTCTTCTGCAAAGTCCTCAAAACTCAGCTGTTCTCCTAATCCACAACTCCTGCTCCCCTACTTCTAGCCACCAGGAAACTAACCCTGTTGCACTACTTCACCTCAGTGTGTGTAAATGTCATCTAGACAATTGGTAACTGTGTTATTTTCACCTGTGTCACCCACTGTATTTTTTTTACAATACGTTGATCAAACTCTGTAATTGTAACATCGCCTCAATGCCTACGGGTTGCATGCGCGCTATACAATTGAAAGAAATAAATAAATAGAGGGAAGCTGGGAAACACGTTTATTCAACAAGGACATCCTAACTTGAAACATGATTCGTCTCGGGAGGATAGCACAGGGGCAATGTGCTCACCTTGGATGCAAGACGACACAGACTGCCACAGGTTTGATTCCCGGGTCCGCGGTTAGAAACCTCTGGGTATTAAACGCGTCATAAATAACCTATCATATCATATTAAGCCTTACAGAAGAGGGTTGATAGGGATACATAGTTCTAGGACTGATGTCAAGTTTGTTTATTACTTTCTAACTATTAAGAGGAACTACTTGACATATTAACGCAACTTCGTTGTAAAGCCTTAACAACAAAAAAAACATTTATTAAATGCAACTTGCTTTTCTGCTTGTGTTTTCCCCATACTTTTGTATCACATCCCTATTGGAATTTCTGTCTAGAGCTGATGAGAGTGCCACTCCAAATAATTTGTTGAACAGTTGCAAACAATAAGATCATCAAACGCACAAAGGTCACATCAGTGCACATTATTACAAAACACAAGCAAACAATTGCAAACTGCAGGAGGTGATATGTTTTGGACTATAGTAAGGCTGATGGGAGTGCTAATCCACAGTATTTCTCAAACAGTTGCAGAGAATAGAGGCATTGATGATCTGAAAGGCGCAGCTCAGGGGAGACAGGCAAAACACAAATCACATATATTGGCATTAGTAAACATTGCTAAACAAAAACCCATTAGATTTCTTGCATGCTGTCGGGGGGAAATTCTCCCGGGGCCGGCTGGGCCGTCCGCGGACCTCCGGGCAGGGAGGCCCCAACTCCTCCCGTATATCCCAAAGAGATAGAGTATGAGACACACGCAAGAAGCAAGGTGATTCTGCTGTTTATTAAACAAAACGGCAGGGATGGCCAAGGATCGTACGCATCCGTCCTGACACTCTCTCAGCAGCGTGGGGCTCGCAGGCCCTTTTTACCTTAGCATGACGCGCTACTTGCGTCACCTTAGCAAAATTAGCAAAAAACCTATCGCCACTCTGGATTGGTTCCCCGAGTGGTAGGGTTAGTATAGCATACATATAGAGGACGTGGTTATTGGTTAAGGGTCAGTCAGGTGGTATACTTGGGTTGTCCCTTCAGTTTGATACATAAAAATTGTTACATGAAGACCCCTGAGGATTGGTCAATGTTAATAGCGTCAGTGATAAGGGTCCCATGTTCTGATTGGTTCACCCGCGAGCCCCCCAGTCTGGGACCATCGCTGTTCCCAGCTCGCGGTGCACCTGTCATTTGCAACAATGTTTCACTATGGGTATGTGCAGACAATGTGAGGATTTATTCATAAGCAGGAAGGCCGACTACTCCCACCGCCGCAGATGTCCATTGAGTCGCTTAATTGTATCTGCCTGTGTCTTGAGACGGGGGATCCAGACGCCTTCTTCCTCCTGGGCTTGGCACCCTATCAAGTTCGGCTTGGTCACGTGAGGTGGAGACCGTGGTTGAGGCAGAATTCTGCACAATTAATATTGCATTTCTCACTGTGTGCCTGGCTTATCTTGCAGGTGCGACCTTGGCGTCGGCTTGCGGAATGAGAGTTTGCAACGTTGTGCCCTTGACTGTCTGCTTTCACTGGGCTCATTCTGCAGGGTCAGCAACCAAACCCTTGCTCATTTAATGTTCATGGAAGCTTTTGCTTGCGGCCTACTTGGGCCTGGTGCATAGGTGGAAGCATTTGATGCAGAGCGCTTTAGGTTATGGTATCATATTGCTCTATCCCCAGTATCGTGTCTTCGTTATATTTCTCATTATGGTACATGGTTTTAGAAGAAGCGTGAGCAAGCCTTTTTTAGATAAGTTCATTATGCGTCTTGCGTTTCTGCATTTGAAAAGCCTATGTTAAAAATAATAAAGATGCACGTCCGTGGGTGTGTCCGTCGCCTACGTCATAGCACTGAGTATGTTCTTCGTGTGGATTGGTGTGGGAGTGTCCGGCGTGTATGTTGCACGAGTGTGCTGACCGTTAGCCAGGTCGTCATGGCATCTCTAACGATGTGTTGATTTGGTGCTGGATGGTTTAGTCGAGTTCATCCATGCCATTTATTAAATGCAACTTGCTTTTCTGCTTGTGTTTTCCCCATACTTTTGTATCACATCCCTATTGGAATTTCTGTCTAGAGCTGATGAGAGTGCCACTCCAAATCATTTGTTGAACAGTTGCAAACAATAAGATCATCAAACGCACAAAGGTCACATCAGTGCACATTATTACAAAACACAAGCAAACAAATGCAAACTGCAGGAGGTGATATGTTTTGGACTATAGTAAGGCTGATGGGAGTGCTAATCCACAGTATTTCTCAAACAGTTGCAGAGAATAGAGGCATTGATGATCTGAAAGGCGCAGCTCAGGGGAGACAGGCAAAACACAAATCACATATATTGGCATTAGTAAACATTGCTAAACAAAAACCCATTAGATTTCTTGCATGCTATAAGCAGTCAAACGCTGACCAAAGCAGAGGATGCAAGCACGCAGCTCAAGTGCACCATGCGCCTTCAAAACTGCTATACATTAAGGAGAAAGGGCGCACTTCTACAGTACTGTTATGTCTGCAGTAGTCACTGTTATCAAAGTTGCAGAAAAAGGAAAGAATTAGTTCAGTCAGCAGGCAAACTGGAGTTTGCACCACTGAAGTCAACAGTGCAAACATGCCTCGCATAGAAAGGATTGATATATGTTATTGTATTGTATTGTATTGTATTGTATTATTTATTTATAGTGCGCACCTAACCCAAAGGGTAGCAGGGCTCAAGAGTAGCAAGAGGATTGTAAAACTTAGTTACATAACAACAAAGGTAGGTCCAGCAGAGGTTGCATTGCTAGAAGCACCTGGACATCAATGGTCAATCAATCGAGTAACACACAGGATGTACAGTATATACAATGAATCTAACATGTATCCTCCAATAGGCAAAGGTAAGCATTGGTGTACAAAAGTTGCATGAGTTATGGTAAAGCACAACCTAGAGGGATATTAGGTATCATGTTCCTTGAGCCAGTGGATAGTCATGGATCTAAATTGTAGGTACGGCAGGTCCTCCCTGAGTGGTGGAGTTAATGAGGTCCAACATTGAGCTGCTTTGACGGGGAAGCTATTCCCCCCAGACATCGTATGTTTGAATCTGGGCACAAGGAGCAGGTTGGAATTGGCCTTTCTAGATTGGCGGGAGGAGATAGGTCTGGTGAATCTGGTTGTTAAATGTTGAGGAGCTGCCTGGTGGAGGCACTTGTGCGTCAGGGACACAGATTTGAGGAAGATGTTGTCTTTAGTTGATAGCCAGTTGACAGATCTTTCAGTATCCGAGATGTGTGCTTTTTTCGGGATGCTAAGGGCAGCTCTTAGAGCGTTATTTTAAAGGGTTTGGATTTTATTGGTGATATATTTTTTGCAACCTACATATAAGGCATTACAATAATCCAATTTGGACAGTATTAAAGCTCTGGCTAGTGTGATGCAATTGGGTGATGAGAGGAAGGGTTTGGCTGCTCTAATAAGTTTACACGTCTATGCTGTGGCGGATGCCATAGCATTAACTTGTTTTGAGAAAGTGAGTGTAGAGTCTAAGTAGAATCCAAGGGTTTTGACCTCTTTAGCTACTGTGATCTTGTTATTATCTATTACAAAGGAGGAGTAATTTGGGCCTAATTTAGTAAGGTTAGAAGAGGTGCCAAGAATGAGTTCTGTTTTGTCATCATTCAGGCATAGACCGTGTGTGGCCACCCATGCCTGAATGATGAGGTACACTCTATTTACAAAGGCCAAATCCTTATTGTAGTCCCCCGTCAGCCGGATGAGGATCTGGGTATCATCCGCATAATTAGTGTAGGTGATACCCAGACCATCTAGATCATCGAAAAGGGGCTTTGTAAAGATGTTGTACAAGGTGGGAGAGACACAAGAGCCTTGGGGTACGCCACAGGTAATAGGTGTGGGGTCAGCGGCTGCTAAAGCGGAGAAGACTCTCATAGTGCGGTTATTAAGAAAGGTTTAGATCCAGTCAGTTGCCTCTTGAGAGAAGTGGGCTGCTGATTGTAGATGATTACAGAGTATCTCGTGGTCAACCAAATCGAAGGCGGCTGAGAGATCAAGGAGTAGCAATAATGCTGTCTTTCCCTTGTCTCTCAGCTCATCTATCTGAGTCTTGAGATCCAGGAGAGCAGTTTCGGTGCCTTGCAGTGGCCTGAAGCCAGACTGTCGGACTCCTAAGAGGTCAAAGTGTTCAAGGTAATATTGAATTTGTTGGTATGCTATTTTGTCGAGGATTTTAAGTAAGAATGGTACTGCAGTAATAGGGCGGTAGTTTGTAGGAGTCGAGGGATCTAGGCTAGGTTTTTTAAGGAGGGGGAGGACCCACGTTTATTTCAGGTTATTGGGTATAGTGTTTGTGGTGAAGGAAGCATTTATTAATTTGGTAATGAATGGTGCAAGTTCACGCGCTGCATCCTTTATCAATTTTGCAGGACATAGGTGTCCATGGCAATTTGAAGGTTTGAGTGTGCGGATAACCTTTTCGACCTCTTTGGTAGTAACTTTATGGAAGTTGAACTGGGGAATGGGAGTAGTGGGGGGTGGCTGAGTAGGTAGTTCCGTTGTTGAACTGATGATATTCATTTTGATAGTTGGGAGAAGTGAGGCTTTTTTATTGTTTATCTTAGTTTGCAGGGACGGGATTTTATTAGCTAGGGCATTTTGTATGCTTGCGCACCAATTTTTATCTTTAAGGCAAGAGTCAGGCTTTTGTACAGGAGATTCTACCTTTTTCAGAATAGTAAAGAGCTCCTTGGTGTTAGATTTGGCAAGCGCAATTCGGGAATTATAGGAAGTTTGTTTGGCCAGGATAATTTCTTTTTTATACTGGGTGGCTAGTATACTCAAGTTGTTCTTGTTGAATTCTGTGGGGTGTGATCTCCAAATTTTTTCACAGCGTTGTTTCTCCTGTCTAAGGAGTTTAAGATGGGGGGAGAACCAAGTGTTGATATGTTTGAGGGGTTTGTCTTTCTCAGCTTTAAGGATGCAATGATATCAAGGGAGGAGAACATAGCTTTGTTGTACAGATCTACCATGATGGCTGGGTCTGTGTGGTTGGGGATAGCGTTCAAGGTTGGTAGGATCAAGGGGATGAGATTTTCAGGGGTGATATTTCTTTTATTTCTAGTTTGGGCAGCTGGTGCTATGCTAATAACTTGTGCTGGTCGTGCCTCTAGTGAGAACATAATCAAATGGTGGTCAGTCCAAAGCTGTGGCAGTATAGATGAGGGATAGGGCAGTTTTGCACAGCTAGCCAATCAAGAGTTCTACCTTTGATATGGGTAGGCTCTGTGATCTTCTGGATAAAGCCTAATTCCTCTAGAGTATTGTTGATTACTGAGGCATTGACATCTGTAGGGTCGTTAAGCCCAAGGTTGAGGTCACCTAGTAAGATGCTTTGGGATGGGTTCTTGAGATTATTCGAGATGATGGTAGTGAGGTCTTCCTCAAAGGATCCTAAGGGGCGTGGAGGTCGGTATATGAGGTGGATAGATATAGATTGTGTTTTGGATAACGTTAATTTAGCGGTTAAGGATTCACAGGATCCTAAATTGAGGGATGGAGAGCATTTCAGAGTGAGTTTAGATTTAGCTATTATAGCAAGGCCTCCGCCTCTAGAAGTAGTACGGTCAAGTCTTAGTAATGTATAGTTATCTGGTAGGGCTAGCATAATTGCAGGTCCAGCTGCTGGGTGAAGCCAGGATTCAGTAATGGCTAGGAAGTCTAAATCTTCATTGTACAGTATGTCAGCTAGTTCTGTTGCATGGGCTACCATAGAGCAAGCATTTATGAGTGCACCCTTAATTCCAGATTGTGCAGGTTTCGCCGGTGGTGACTGAGTTTTGAGGGCATCTTTCTGGGTGAGGATAGGCTCTCGGAAGAGTCTGCTTTTGAGTTGAAGAGGATGTTGAGAGGGGCTGGCACGGTCAGGGTTAGCCCTACCATTGCTAGGCAATGATTTGGGTACAGGGTCATAGAGCCTTGGAAGTCTGGCACGGAGTTTAAGGTTCCTTTGTAGAACAGTGCAGGGAGTGGTAATCATATCGGTTAGCTTGTGGGGATTAATCATTGGCATGAGTAGGAGCGAATTTGGGAGCAAATTTGACAAATCTGAATTTATGATAAATAGTAGGGATCTAAGTAGAGCAGTGTAAAGTAATGGGAAATGCATTGTGGGAGTATACAGAGTAAAAGTAATGTACTGTGACTGCTGGCAGATAGCATACAGATCGTTGCACACCTGAGTTAAATTATGGCAGTGGGGTCATCTAAGGTATCAGCAAGTCAAGAGCGCAGATAAAGACACATCTGGATTTGACTTTGGCAGTTTACCTATGAAACAATAGTTCTAATGCAGGGTAAAAACACATCTAGATTCGACTTTTGCGGTTTACCTATGAAACAATAGTTCCTAATGCGGGGTAAAAACACATCTAGATTCGACTTTTGCGGTTTACCTATGAAACAATAGTTCCTAATGCGGGGTAAAAACACATCTAGATTCGACTTTTGCGGTTTACCTATGAAACAATAGTTCCTAATGCAGGGTAAAAACACATCTAGATTCGACTTTTGCGGTTTACCTATCAAATAATAGTTCCTAATGTGGGGTAAAAACACATCTAGATTCGACTTTTGCGGTTTACCTATGAACAATAGTTCCTAATGCAGGGTAAAAACACATCTAGAATCGATTTTGGCGGTTTACCTAAGGAGCGGCAATTACAAAGCAAAGATAGCAACACATTTAGATTTTGCATTAGTAGTTAACCTAGGAGGCAGCAGTAATACATGATTTAAAAGCACGTTTCAATCGGACTTTAGCATTTGTCATAAAGGCAGTATTTTCGAGGCCCAATCCTAGAAGGATTAAGCAGGTAAAGGCTGAGGAAGGTAGTGCCAACGCACAGTCTGGAGTGCAGTAGACTTCAAGCTATAATATTTCAGTGTAGGTGACTAGTAGACCAAGGTAAATGTAAAGATAACTAGGCCAGCGGTATAATGCTGTGGTATTGGCAGCGATAGGTAAACACAAGGGGCGCGGGTGTGATAGTGCACGATAAGTTCATTAATAGCAGTTGAGCTAATATAGTTGAGGAGTAGCGCTAGGTCATATAATATAGAAAGCAAGTATTGCATTCAGGATAAATCGGCAACAAAGTGTATAATGTAGTGGACATAGGCTGTAGGCCTTAAGCAGTAGTGGTCGAACAAGCAAATAGGCGATACATAGGACTTTGTGCGTCTAGTATGGGGCATCGAGAGTGCCACTCTGGGTTATCGAAGAAGTCAATGTTAGGCCATAATCAGAGCATACGCGAGCAGGCACATGAGATCGATAGCAGTACTCACGATGGCAATAGCATGTCCTGCAGGATGGATGTCGGCCATCTGCGGACAGCTGCAGACAGGGCCCTTAGTTTGCGGCCCTTGGGAGCGCGGTTTCCGCCTCCGGTTGCCGTCGTGTAGTCAAAAGGGTATGGGGCGGCCAATCAGCAGGGGCGAGCGTGGTGGTAGCTCTGTTATACCATGCCATGCAATATGAGTCGGCCATCTTGGAATGGTCGGCTAACGCGTGCAGTAATGATAAAGATGCGTTACCTCCGTGTCAGCGCTGTATTCACCACAGCATGCGGGGACGCAGATTGAGATTGCTTCTTAATATGCCGTCTGGATGGATGGGCACGGGGTCATCTTTTGCTGCCGTTGACATCCAGAGCGGGATGGCAGGCAGGCAGGCAGGGTGGTGGGGGGCTTCTGCCCTTCCGCGGTCGTCGGCTGGAATGCTGCAGTCGCTGCAGACAGAGCCCTTAGTTTGCGGCCCTTGGGAGTGCAGCTTCCGCCTCCGGTTGCCGTTGTGTAGTTAAAAGGGTATGGGGCGGCCAAACAGCAACGGCAAGCATGGTGGTAGCTCTGTGCTACCAGGCCGTGCAATATGAGTCGGCCATCTTGGAATGGTCGGCTAACGCGTGCAGTAATGATAAAGATGCGTTACCTCCGCGTCAGCGCTGTATTCACCACAGCATGCAGAGACGCAGATTGAAATTGCTTCTTAATATGCCGTCTGGAGGGATGGGCACGGGGTCATGTTTTGCTGCCGTTGCACATCCAGAGCGGGATGGCAGGCAGGCAGGGTGGTGGGGGGCTCCTGCCCTTCCGCGGTCGTCGGCTATGAGCAGGCATTGTAATTCCACAACATAGACAGATTGGCAGTGCATATCTGGTCAAATATAGCAACACCTGATTTAGTTGCTGTATGTAATGCACTGTAACAATGCTCTCTCTCTTCTAGCAAGGATCGAAAATGTTTATTTAAGAACATTATTGAGGAAACTACCTAATTTTCTAAATTCATCTCTTCCTCCTGAGCATGTTCTCCCCTCCACACCCAAATAAATTGGCTGAACAGCTTGTGTCTGTCTCAGAAATGACATAAGAGAATATTGCTCCTTTAAATGCTTCCTAAAATTATCAAATGACAATTGCACCCATGTTACTCTAACCATTAAGAGAGCAAATGATAAATATTCAGAGAATTAAATGTAATGGTTATCCTTTTTAGAGGAACAGAAAGGGTTGCAATGTTTCATATATAGCAGCAACCAACCTTGCAAAAGAACTTTTTCTGCAACCATTATCACTCACATACAATAAGAAACTACCTCCAGAGTGGTATCAAGCTTCTTGAATTATCACTTGCCTTTTAAGAATACCCTCTGACTCAGTATTCTCCTTTTTAAGAATACCCTTTGACTCAGTATTCTTCTTTATGCGCAAATTGTACATGAGAGCGACATCTTCTTATAATGATCCTTTCCCATCTCATTTTATTAAAACAATGGACCTCATTAAGAGGTTGGAGCTTGTTTAGGTGATCATCTCTCTTCTAATTCCTTACTCAGGCATCATAGGTCTGGCTTAACTGTGGCCACAGCATGGAGATGGCAACCAGTTGTATTCTGGCTAATGTTTTATGGGTGCGGGTGGTGGAGAGGTCTGTGTGCAGGTGCTTTTGGATCTCCCATTGGCTTTCAACATGGTTGAACCAAGAGGCTCTTTTAAACATCTTGATCACATGCATGAGAATGGTGCACTGTGTCCTGGAATGCTTATCCTTTTTTGTCTGAATGTTTGCGGTTTACCCAGGTGGGAATCTCCATGTTGCCTGCTCTGATATAGTGGTTGTGTGTGATGCTCCTCAAAAGTCGATCCCGTTACTTGGGGTATCTGATTAAGTGCTCAGGCATCTCTAGCCACCAATATGCTTACAACACACACATTTACCTTAAAGTTTCATATCAAGGCAATATTACCTGTCTTTGGTATTGCCTAGATGCCATATTCCATTGGGTGCCTCTATTGTCCTTAAAGTAAAATCCACTGAAACCTGAAGTTATTCTGATGTATTCCTCCCCTGCTCATTGGTTAACATGTGGCTTGCAGTTCTTTCCTCTTTAGGAACATTCCATACCTGGGTTTTTTCTGTTTTTTCTTTGGATTCCTCATTACATTTTTATTAGCATTGTAACAAAAAAGTCTGATCATATTTTTTATTCTTTGGGATCTATAAAACCTTTGTTAAATATCTCTGATTTCTGATCTGCTTTACAAGCCCACACCATGGTGGGAAAGCGATGCTTTCAGATCTCACTGGCACCTCACTGGCCCTTCTCAGATCTGATTTGTTTGCAACTTTCTGAATGGTGGTAGTTCCCAGGGGGCTTGACCCTATATCACAGCTTCTGTTTAAATTGCATTGCCAGAAACAGTTCAAGCTTTGTCCCCGAACTCATAAGGCAATTGTTGTAGGTTTACCTTCCTATTTGGTTAATAGTCTATCTTTGAAGTTTCAAGGGCCACTAGAAACTGTGATGTTAAAAGGTTGCTAATTCAAACACGAGAATCTTGCAAGTAAGCCCTTCCCTTGTGTTCTGCTCCGCATGCTTCGACTGCATTGCCAGTTCAACCTCATATACCTCCATCTTCATTAAGTTTCAGAAGGGCTCTCAAAACATATTTCTTCAAATTGGCTTTTTTCTCAAGCATCTTTTGCTGTTATGTATCTTTTTATGCAAGATTATACTATCATTATTGTATGTTCTTCTTGGTCTCTCTGTTGATTGTAAAGTGCTTCAATGCCTTTGAGTAACAGAAGATCGTGGATACTGTAATAATTAAAAGTAAATAAAAAATAAAAACGAATAAATGTTCGTTCCTGATCGAGGAAGCTTGAATGACACAGTATTAGAGAGCCCTAGAAAAGTATGACATTCTATGTAATTCTATGTACATTTCTGCTTGAAAGAGGCCATTTGCGAGAGGGGCAGCCACACCATGGGCACAGTTATCAAGCTGGATGTGTGAACTGCCCAACACAATGAATGTGTGTTCAAAGAAGTTGCTATTAACTGCTATGCATAAAAATCCATTCCATGTACTAAATTGTAGCAATCTGTCTCACGCTCACAACCTACCATACCAGAAAGACATATAACACACACTGAAAGGTGCCATTCCCTGCCTTTGCTCATGACAAATAGAGAAACATGGCAGCCACTGAACCAGCTCCATTTCCCTTGAGCGTTCTATTTAGCAATAGCTTAGTACGAATTGAAACATGGTGTATGCATTGTGACAGTATTTCTATTCATTGTTATATAATGTTGCTTTTACAATCGTCGCTATTCTCTTAATTTCATGCAGAAGTCTTGAAAAGGTGCTTGTGGCACAAAGCACATGTCGACTGTCATTTCAACCTATGATTTGCCCATGAGTGCAATATTATAAATAGTCTGCTTTTCAAATTCAAATGGTGGAATACGTGTTCTCTACGTACTAATTAGTCATGTAGCGCATTGCCAAGCTTCATATTTTTGCATTATTGTATTGACAGGTTTTGCAGCAATTACTGAAATTGTGAATGCAGTCAGCGAACTGCAATTTATTTCAGCCTGCGTAAATAAATTGGCTTTGCAGCTTGCATCCTTCTATGCTGCTTTGCGTTTCCTGGTTGAAATAACATTTAGCTGAGGGAGATGTGCTGATGTATAATACTATTTAGTTGAGGGAGAGAAAGAACATTAAAATCTGAATCGCTTGAGGCAGGTAGAAAGTAAAGCATCTTTTTGTAGCTGCTGTGGTAGGGAGTAACCCAGTGGACCACCTTGCATGACATACACTTAATTTCATTTTTTTGTCAGTGACATTTAGGGAGGAGAAAGTCCCAGAGTTGGCTCACGGCAGGTAGATTACATTAGGTACCAAAATGTAGGAGGTGAGTGGGAACCGCTTCAATTACACATAGATATCCAAATCTGCTTAAACAACAGAATATTACTAAAAGTATGCGGTGCACATAATGGTGCCTGCGCACTGGGTACTCACTCAAATACAACAACAAAGACGAAGGCTAAAGGCCTGCGGGGAGGGCTGCACTCCCTTTTCTAGCTGGACAAGCTAGATGCAGTTACTTTAATCTACTTAAATGTATCATCCTCTTCAATCACACAAAGCTCTATTGCAGGCAGTCCTAGTCTAAGAAGAGATCCGCTGATATTGACGGCAGATGCCAGCATGCCAATGCATTTCGGACAGAAGTGTCCTTCATCAGGGCAGAATCTTAAAACCAAAGCAACCATGTGTCCATGTGATGTTACAACCCCAGTAAACGAGGCAAGTGAACCATAATGTATATTGTAAACAATGTTTGTTGCAAGGGCGAAGTTCCAAAAAAGTATGCAACCAAACATCACATAATCTCACGAGTAAGCATGCAAACATGATACATAGTTAGATTAGTTCAAGTATAATGCAAGATAATTACGACTAAAATACAAATTGCCCATGTTGATTCAAATACTGCGATTGATGATCCCCAACATGTAAACAGAAGAAAAAAAACACGCGAACAGAGAAAAAAGGACAAAAGAAAAAGACACTGGCAATGATTCATTCTTAGGGAAACAACGCATGCTTGCTGCTTCTTTATCAATACCTGTCGCCCTCAATAGAAATCGCTATAGTAGTCATTAAGCACTGTTAGTCCTAATGCTAGTGTTCACTATCAAACTTCTACCAGAAACGATCAAGTTCAATGTGACCAAACAACTGCTCGTGCAGGAAAAAGAAGTAGCAATCAACCTAAATAAGGTGAGAGAAATGAATGCCCAGGTGAAAAAACGGATAGATCTTCCCTCATTCCCTCATAACTGAAATTACGCTGTTAAATCTCTGCCAAATTGGCGGAACGCGTGCTCCAGTGCGCTGAACTCTTTCTCTGTTAGCAACCACTCACTCTCCAAAACTTCGTTATCTGTCAGGAAAGATATGAACTGTTTAATCAAAATATCCCAAAGATCTCCTGTCTCTAAAACAATGCACGCGGGCTATAGAACCTTCTGCAAAGAGAGAGATACACATCCAAAATAAAGTGGCTCACAGTCTGAAAATACAAAAACGAACTATCATGAACTTTCCAAAGGAACAGTACAGCACCAGACTCCCAAACCACTTCTATTACTGGAGTTACCTGTAAGCCTCTGTGTCAACGCTTAGAAAGCATGGGCTACTAGAAGTCAATCTACTGAGAATGAACGTCTTGTCATGTGCCAGTTAGGCACAAGCTGTGACTGGCCTCAGTTGTCTGCTTACATGCTTTGTTATCATACGTTCTCATAGCTACTGTGTACATGGTGAAATCCCAAATTGCATCTTCTGTGTACACGGTGAGGTAAACATTCCACTGACCGTGTCAACATTCAAATGACCTGCCCACCTGCTCAAACCTGTAGTGTGTGCCACGTAGCAGCGCAGTGAATCCTGCAAAAAGAAGAGTACAATTGATGCAGCAAGCACCCTCATGCATCCCAGAAATGCCAATCGTGATTATAATAGCCCTTAGCATCACAGCTACATCCTCGTAAATAATCCACAACCATAAAATGGATCTGCATGTATGAACTGCAGCCCTCAACACAGCCTTTTAGCCTTGGTCTTGTTGGTTAGATTACGTTAGCTGACGTTACGTAAGTGTACCATCTTTTGTGACGTGAGTGAATATAAACTATACAGTAATAATACACTAGTTTGGTAACAGGAGATTACATTAAGTCGATGTATGTGAGTGTGCCATCTTTTTGTGATGAGAGAAAATAATTGCTGAAGAGAAAAGCATAGCATTATTTAGAACCAGCACCCATATTCTTGTGGCTAGTATGAGGGCATTTTCTTAAAGCCTTGTTAATCCCCGTTGGAAGCCCCACTAGCTTAGCTATGGAATCGGTCTCTCTTTAAAGGCATTGGGCTGATTATTATACCACTAAAATGAAAGGCAAGACCCGGACACATGTTCGTCCAACATTCATACTCTCACTGTATGAACATTTTTTGAAGGAGTCATAGTGACACAATGCCTGGACTTCATTGAACCAAACCACCTCTTCCACAAGCCGACAATCCATTTCAGACGAGGCAGAAGAACCGGGACATCATTGCTGTTTTCTGGAAAGGATATTCTATAAAACCTTGATATAACCCCTCCACGCCCGTAGCCACACTGAATCTGACAGCCACCTGTTTGCAGTCCACCACAATACTTTGCTGTCCAGAATGTCATTCTACTTGGAGCATGACTTAATTTGTTATATACACCCATGTTAAGTAGATTGGAATACGTCTCTAATATATAGTCTGTAATAAACATTATAGCTCAATGCTGAATCTTTGTAAAAGTAAGGAATTAAAAATTGAAGCATTGGAAAAAAGACAAACACTGAAAGCCATAAAAGGGTTGCCCGATGTTATTGTCTCAGCAGTTTATGTTAAAGCGATCACAGAAAATCTTAACAAAGCTAACATTTCTAGAATAAATATATGTGGTAACATTTGAAGTAGAAGTGCTTTGGAATTGTGTGTAGCCATATCTATACCTGATCCATCCTCACTATGGGCATTATATGTGTTTTTGAAGGCCTTGGTCAATTTGCGTGATCAATTAGCCATAGAAGTGAAGAGTCATACAGTACTATTAAGAGATGTCAAAGGCACATGTGCTGGAATACACTCTAGTAAAAAAAAAATCAGATAATGAGCATAATGACAAATTAGAAGTAAATGTACCTAAATGAAATTCAATTTACCCATCCATCCTTCATATGATTTTGTATCCTTTTCCAGACACCAATTGTGCTCCAGAAAAGCAAAAATGCTTTACATGACTTCTCTCTTGAGCACAAATTGGTGGTTATCTTGGATAAAACGAAGCTCTTGTGCATTTCCTCGAAGAAAAAAATTATACATTTGAATTAGCATCTAGGGGGCAAGCCTTTGCATCGTGTGGATACTTTAAAACTGTTAAAGCAGTGTTGTGTTCATGTAGTTTTTGATGTTGTGTTTATGTAGTTTTTGACTAGCAGCACGGAGCATTCCGTATGATATCCCTAATCAAAGCTTATTCTCAAAAAATGCCCCGGGTATTTCTTTTAGCTCAGAGACTCGAGTAGCTGATGTAAGGGGTTGGCTGCCTTGTTAAAAGGAACCTGGCATCCATTGCTGGGCTGCCTATAAACAAGCCAATTGAATATATACAGTTGGTGCTAAGCCTAATATTGTTTTTGCTATAGTAAGAATAACGACAGACATTAAGGATTGGAATCCATGTTGAGCACCTTTGCTTTGATCTTATCAAGGCAGCCCATTACCCTATATTTTGGGCATTCCCTGGTTGCAGGGTCACAACCCTTACATCAACTGTGCTGCAGGTACTATGTGCCTAGAGTCTGAATCCTGTGTACAACACTGCCTTTCAGAATGCCAGACTCCGTTACCTCTCTGAATTCCTCTTCCTCTTTGTCTTCAATGTCAGTTAATCATTTTCAGTTGAAATTGCAACAGGAACGGGACTTTATGGACGTCTTTGATGATAGTGCTGATATCCAGCGCCCTACTTTTCATCCTGAAGACTATGCTATAGACCTGTTACTATGCCTGTATTACTGTTGGTTGCATGTACATACTGTCCGAACCTGACAAGAGGGTTCTACGTGAATATCACTCTTTTTTGTGTCCAGACAGGACTGCTCTGAGTTAATCCCTTGGCTGGATTACAGGGGTCTCAATAAAGTAACTGTGAAAGATAAGTATCCACTCACTCTCATCTTCAGATATCCTGGAAGCGGTTCGTCAATCAAATATTTTCTCTAAGTAATGCCTTGGAGGCGCTTACCACTTAATTTGAATAAGATTGGGCGATGAGTGGAAGATCGCTTTCAGGATGCCCTTTGGACATTTCGAGTATAAGGTCATGCCCTTATTGCATTTTGTCATATTATATCTTGACGATATCTTGATTTTTTCCAAAGAGCATGTCGAGCATGAACTACATGTATGAACTGTCCTTTTGCAGTTACTTCAGAATCAACTACATGCCAAGCCAGATAATTGCCTTTTCATTCAAAATTCAATTCCTTACCTGCGCTGTGTTTTGTCATCAGACGGAATCGCAATGGATCAATGTAAAGTAGCAGCAATCAATGATTGCCTCGCTCCCCGTTTGTGAAAGTACAATGATTTTTGGGGTTGTACATTTCCACAGAATGTTTATACAACATTACTTTGAAAAACACTCCTCTTGACAAGACTGCTGAAGAAAGGGATGTGTTTTCTCTGGAACAAAGAGATGGAAAAGGCTTTCCAGGATCTCAAAAAAGCATTCATGGCTGCACGTATTCTTTGCCAACGTAACATTGACCAGCCCTTTGTCATTGAATCTGACACTTCTAATGATGCAGTTGAGACTGTCCTTAAACAAGAACAAAAGCATGGTATTGAACATCTAGTGGCATACCTGTCCTGTATGCTCACTACATCAGAATGTAATTATACTGTTCTGGAAAAAGAGCTTCTAGCTACGAATCGGTCTTGCAACAAATGGAGGCACTTACTATTGGGTTCCCCTCACCAAACGAAATCTGAACTGACCATTGCAACCTGCAAGTCCGCCAACAATTTGATTGCAAAAACCTCAGACAAGCTAGATTGGCTTACTATTTCCTCCAATTCGATTTAAGGTTCATCTACCTGCCCAGGAGTGAGAACATCACAGCTGATTTTCTATCAAGAAAGGTTCAATCGAAGAGTTTGAGGGTACCGTCCAAAGAAATGCTCCGGCTAGTCAAATTTGTATATCTCCTTGCATATTTCCTTTAGTCAGTTAGGTATGCTTCTTCAGAGAAGAACAATCAAACTCTCCAGGATTTGGTCTCTCAACAACTTCTTACGGAAGAAAATGGTATATACTTTCGTGAGCATGACTTGTTTATACCAACTGGAAAATTACAAGGTGAAGTGCTTCGTATGTGTCATGACAGTGGTTCAGCAGGACACAAAGGAATGCAAGCTACCCTCAACAACATTTGCCACCATTTTTGGTGGCCCACTGTGAAGAAGGATGTGCGTGACTATGTCTCGGCTTGCATGGTCTGCCTTCAAACTAAGATACCTCATACCAAACCATTGGGAAAACTACAATGTATGCCAGTACCTGAACGACTGTGGCAGCCTATATCCACAGCTTATGGTGGATCTGCCACTCTCTAAGGGCCATACATCTTTTATGGTTACTGTTGACACCTTGATGAAATTGGATCATTTCAATCCCTTGCCACAGGTACCGACAGCACCTGACTTGGCTTGCATATTTTTGTTTCACATCTTTAGTCTACATGGATTGCCTGAAACCATCGTATCTGACTGAGGTCTGCAGTACGTCTCCCATTTTTGTGGTCAACTATGTGGCATACTGTAAATATGAAGAGCCCTATCTTCTGGATTTTACTGCAGATAAATGGGCAGACCGAACATCTAAATCAAACACTAGAGCACTAGTTACAATGTTTGTTTTGGCATTTCAATACAACTTGTATGATTGACTACCCATAGCCCAATTCGCCTATAACAACACCACTCATTCTACAACCGCAGTCAGCCCCGTTCTTTGCACTTTACGCTATCATGCTCAGCTCTCTCTATCGATTCTTCCTTCTGATTCTCATTTGCAGTCCAAAAGAGATGCCGATCTTAAACATTCAGAGTATCCCAAGTTGTCAGAGGGAATCTGGTCTGTTTGTCCTCTCCGTTCCTGCCCAGATGATTGATGCCATCTAAATTATCACCTCACTTCTTTGGCCCTTTACCTATCATCAAACGAATTGGACCAGTGGCCGATGCCCTTCAATTTCCTCCTACATGGTCTTGGATCTATCCTGTATTTCACATCTCTCAACTCAAGCCTCATATTTTGTATTGTTTTTCTAGGAGAATGAAGCCTTTGCCGGCACCTGATGAAACTGCTACTGGCCTGGAGCACAACGTTTCTCACATTCGTGACTCCCTGTATTTTCAGGGTCGCTTGCAGTGCCTCGTGGATTGGAAAGGGTGTGGTCTTGTGATCGTACTTGTGACTTGGAAAAAGGCTCCTGATGTGCATGCCCCTGTTCTTGTCCGCCACTTTCTTCAGTTCTGGCCCTGGAAGCCAGGCCCAGAACCGCTGGTGAGGGGCCATAATGGTACAAGGTGCCCAGTATTCTGTCATGCCCCATTTTGTTGTGGCAGAGTAGGCGTTTGGCTTCACGATGTGGTACCCTCTACCAAGATGGCCACTGTTTTTCCTCCGCACATGCTGCCTGCCTTTTTCGGTCCAACTGTCATGTGATGTCATCACAGGAGGGTGGCAGCATTCCGATCCTTCTGCTGCGAACACTGAGGCATAGAATATTTAAGGATCACTGCGGCCCAGCTTAGGCACGTTGCAATGCTCAGGTCAGTCTTCCCAGTGCTAACGCTGTGTCTCTCCACTAGTTCCCTGCCTTGTTCCTCTTTTCCTGGCTTCCTCTTGCTGACGACTGTCATTCTCCCTTATCTGCCAGTTTGCCCCTCCTGCTCTACTGTTCTGTGATTTGTACCTACTAATTCTTGCCTCCTGATCTGCTGTCCAGTGACTTGCAAGCCTCCATTTTTCTCATTAATTCTGAAATCAAGTCCTCATTTGCTGGTTACATCACCTGCAAGTTGCAATCACCTGCAGTTTGCCAAGGGTTTTTTCCCCTCTTGGGTGGATCCCTTGTTTCGCAGCCACCATTGGGGTTTCAGCCATCAGCTATCATATCGAGCTAATTGTTGTCATATCGAGCATTGTCGAGCATTTCTGGAGCCTGGCCTTTACCTTCCTGAGTCTGCTTGCGCAGTATTCCAACCTACAGGTATGTACTGTTTCAGTGGTTGGTGACAGCAAGCATCTTTCATGGGCTCAACAGAGCAGAGTTCTGCTGATTTTTTTCTTTTCCTGCAAATTACAATTCTAATATTTCTGCTTTTACTTCCTCCTCTTGTGGTCTTTCTCCCACCATTTTTATTTGGAGAGGCTCCCACCTGTACTTCCCTCTGATATAATGTGCTTGGAATTTGATTTGTTTTCTCCTTTTACATATTCAGGTTTATGTACAGTGCATTGTCATAGGCCACACATACATCTTCCAGATTATCCACTGAGTGCTCTAACCTTCCTCCTCAATCTTGTCATCCAACAAGGAGGGACACCAATTTACCCACACTGCATTCCACTCAGTCATCTAACATGGGAACTTCCCAGAGATCTATGACCTCCAAAATCTCAATGGGCGTCTTATTCTGGTTTGACCCCTCTTATCTAAACATATCAAGTGGTCACTCTAATATGGGGGAAAGCATTTTACCAGATTGTGTGCCCACATAGTCTCAAATTAAATTGTTCCCACAGTTCCTGGGTTTAGTGATGGGTTTAGTGACTATCGCTCTTCAGGTAATTTCTGATCAATGATAATTAGGTAGGGTAGACCACTAGCGTTATTTGGTTGTGGTTCTTGTCCCCATTTGCTATATTCCACAATTGTTTATGATTACCTTTTTTTACCCCTATGTATTATTTGTCTCTAAGAGAATAGTAGTATATCTTGTAGACAATGTAGATGGTACCTCTGGGAATGCTAAAGGCAAGGTAGTCTCCAGTATAGCAAATCTGAAGAGGAAGATGTAGCAATAGAAGTTCTGGCAGTGGTAGTTTTACAATGACTTGAGACATTATGGACGTGTTACGCCCAAATAAATCCAATATCATTGAGATGAGCGAAAGTTCCACAGCCAAATTTGCTCCTCTTTTTTTCACTTAAAAAGACTGCTTGTAGGAATCTAAAAATGTATTGATATTAGGTAAGAGTGATTTTATGGCAAACTCACTGTAAAACTGCTCAATTACATTCTTAATTAGGGACTTTTCTGATACGTTTTTTCAATCTATTTTCCCTTTCATTAAAATTGTTTTCTGTTTGTCGATTTCTGGACCATCTTTTGTTGTCATAATTTATTGTCAGTGATTTTTCTGTGTTTCATATTATCTGTAAAACACTATTGCTTCCTCCCGGCCATTTACTTATGTTGTTCCCATTTTCCTTCTGTCTTTCTTTCTTTTATTCCTTGTTTCTTTCATTCTTGCAGTTAGTTCTGATCTACTCTTGGTCAACATGTTTGCCCATCCATTGTTCTAAAGTCATATTGCTAGTGCCTTTTCTGTGCTTAGATCTACTAGATCAACTTTCTCCATTAGATTGCTGACCTGTTTATAAAATCTGAACACTTAGCAGACATTGGCAATTGTGTTTCATGTCCTTCATGTATTATTGTCCTTTTCCTTGATTTTCATTGTATGATTCTTTTGCAATATGATCACACTATCTAACTGCCCATTTGTACTTTTGAGTCTTTTTTGCTGAACACTTACACATGGACACATTGTTTTGCTCAGGACCTATTCTTCAAATCCTCTGTATTCCAAGTCAGCATGAAATACCAAAAGGTTCTCCTCCCAGCATTTCTGCTTCATCTATCATATCAGTTGTATATTTCAATAACTTTGTTTCAAAGGTGCAATTTAGTTCTTGGCCGATAACAGCCAGCTGATACTGTGGCAATAAGCCACGAGACGACGGGCCACTATCGCCCCAGGTAATGCTCCCGGGGCTGTAGTTACAGGCGGTATTGGCCCGCCGTCGAGGGGTTTATAGCCGTTAGACTGGGGTACTAATAGCATTTTGCCGCATTTCAGAACAGAAAAAAGTCTAATAAAATGGCGACCGGGAAAGGGAAAACCAAGTCCATTTTCCCTTTCCATGGCGGCCATCGGTAGTGGACGAGCTGGGAACAGAAGTGTTCCCAGCGCGTTCGCTCCTGAGAAAAGAAGAAAAAAGAAGGTAAGTGAGGTTGGGAAGGTGGGGAGGGGGTGGAGGAAAAATAAAACGTACCTGAGTCCTCGGCGGGGGACGAAGGCAGCCTCCAGCCTTGGGGAGGCTCGGAGCAGGGATTGCCCCGTTTCGAGCCTCTTCATTGGCTAAGGCTGCTACGCCCCCCGCCGGGAACAAACACAGGCACGTAGGTGCATCCACAGGATTACACCATGGTATGGCTCGGAAACGAGACAATCGCGTTACGTGTATCCCGTGGACACACCCACCCCGGGTACTAATGTTAGATTTGGACTGGATTCAATTAAAATACCGCAATTTTAAAACCACTCAGCAACCCACCCATTCCTTAATGATTGTATCATTTGCGTATTATTTTAATTGGATGTTTTCATAAGGCTCTAATGTTTGCATAATTCCACTTCTAATAATATTTCCTTAGTATTGTCATGGTTAAATATATTTTAGGAACTTTGTGGTTCTGAAATTCTGAAGAAACTGAAATGGACAAGCAAGGATTGAATTTGTTTTCTTAGTAATGTTGTATACTGGAAATTGCAATTGTTTGGAACTGGACTATAAAACTTTCTTAAAATCCAATGTTTGATTTAGAAAATATGGATCTTATTCTATTTTGCAAATAAGACATTATTCTATGGATTTATATAAGATAGATTTAGAAGTTTAGAATCCCATTATGCAAGTTTGTCCTAAAATAGCTGAAAATATTTGTTTACATATTTTTTAAATTACGAATTAATTGTGCTTTCATGTGAGTGCACTATCATATTCAATAATGCTTTTTATTTTTTGACATACTGAACAAGAGGTAATAGTTGTAGCTTAAATATGCCTGCTTAATTCGTTCAGCTGAGAAAAGTTCCTAATTCAGGAAGGCATATATCGCTACCCACCTATTATCATTATTGACTAATCCATAATTGTGTTAGTGAGCACCCAATTAGTGAGCACCCAATATTAACATTAGGTTCTTTTTAATATGTCACATTCAAAAATGTAGGAACTAATGTCTAACAAAGCAGACAAGATTGGATTTACTGACAAAGAATCCATGAGAATATTCAATGTAATAAAAACTACAGAGCAGGATATCTACCCTAAAGTATCACCCTGAGACATTACCCCATGCCCCAGTATAGCCCCTGGAATGGGAACTTAAGGCTATGAAGCTAAAAAGGAATAAAAAGAGGGGTACAGGGAGAATATCCTTGCCATTTTAGGAATCAGGACTCCAAGGCACATGACCGGCATTGGGATCCTGTGGATGCAAGGAAAAATGGCGAAGTTGTGGAGGTGATAGAAGGATGGGTGAACAGAGGTGGCAGAGGAAAGGGTGGCTGCAGTAGGAGGGATAGAATGGACAGGTGTAGGGTAGGGATAGTAGAGTTGACGGGTGTGGTGGACCCAGCATGGTTAAAAATCGAGACCACTGGTTGCATTGTTCAGGGAGAGGTTTCCAGTAATTGTGGATTGAAATTTCGGACGGGTGACCGCAGACTGACATAATTTCATGACTTTCAAGGCCACCGTTGGCAAGTAATTGAGTAGCTATGGTATGGATACAGCGAGTTACTGGATTATTGAGAGATAGCTAAGAGAGCCAAAAGAGCCAAGAATATTTTTGCCATGGGGTTTGTTACTATACCAGACAGAGGAAGTTTAAAGGTTATATTTGTACAGTTGAGTGGATCCACAAAAAAAGCACTGGGCAGTGGAAGGCAATTTAGAAAGTTGCAGTTCTAAAGAATAGATGGGTAATGAGGGAGAACCCGGGGTAGCGTACATTGCACCACAGAAAAGAGTGTGGGAGCAATCAGTCAAGGTGAAATGGTTTTTAGAGGGTTTGTTCAGGGATAATGAGGCAGACTTTTGGCCATGTTCATCAGTTGCAATGGTAAAGGCATTTTGTGGTAAGATACAGAGTTCATCACGGCCTCAGCGTGCAAAGCGGAGTTGCACATCGAACCACACTTTGTACTGCAAAGTAACAGGGTTGTCACAAATGAAAACTGGAGGGGAGCACAGAATTTGCAAATTGGTGGAAGATAATTGGTGACCAATATTTGTGGATGATATTGTGTGCCTTTACTGTTTACATTTGCTGCTATATTCATTTCTTTTACAGTGAGGTTGAGTTGAAATAACTATTTTATAATATTAAGACATGTGTATGTTCTGGCACAGAGCATGCCAGGTATGGACACAGTACAAGACAGATTGTTATGAATACCCCAAGTGTTTCATTCAACAAAATATGCAATAGTTCAGATAGTGGAGATGCAAGGATATAAAGTTAATGATAGTGTTGGAATCAGAAACTACAGGTAGGCTTACGTTCATCAGAGTCAAGGTTCACTCGATTGTTCCCAAACTCACGCCAAGGCAGAGAAGTCAATCCAGTAGATGTGGTTGAAACACAAAGGATATGGCAAAGAAAAGGTTTCTCCAAGCAGTTGCAGAGAAACAAAAAGGCATGTGAAAATCATAAATAATAACTTGTGAGCAAAGGTAAAAAAGGCCTTTTATAAAGTTTTGGGATTGGGGGTTGCACACATCCTATGCTCACTCCATTGTCCAGAGGGACATCTTGGTTTTGTCTTTGGGGTGTGGGTTTTTCTGGTTCACAAGCCAACTTCTAGAGAGTCCATTTCAAGGGCCCTTCTAGGCTAACATGTTGCACCCTTGACAGAGTTTCAAATTCTCTTCTAAAAGGCAGAGATATAAGTGGACCTTTCCCATTGTTAGCCCATTCTTCCCAGGGCTTCCCACAGTATAAGCTTAGGGAGTTCACTGTCATCTGACCACCTCCTTATTTAAAGCCCTGATCCCTGAAAAACTCCCCTCCTGGCTACACCTGTCATAACCTCCCGGTTCCTTGGTGAGATTGCACCATCTCATATCTCCTTCCAGCTCAGCTTTTTTAACTCTAGCTCCCCCTCCTGCTTTTCCACCCACCCTCCACCCCAGATGGAATGTGTACTCTTCTTCCTTCACTTCTCTTCTGAATATGATAACACCCCTCCCTCCAGCCTCCTCAATTCTCACCCTCCAACCTCCTCAATATATCTCTATCAAGATGGTAACACTTTCCATACTATATAACATCTCTCGCCAACCTTCAATATGCTACTCTTCCAACTTCATCAATGTCTCTGTTCAGATGATTGCAATCCTCCCTCCAGCCTCCTTTATCCCTCTCCAAACATCAGCACTGTTCTCCAAGCACTCCTCTTACTATACCTGTTACTCCTCCATTCCTCCAAAAACCTTCCTCAATCTCCTCCCTGAACAACCCACAGTGACAGACTAATCTTGCTGCTTTGTATAGCATGTAGCCTCCTCCTGAGGAGGGCTCTGGGGTGAGGGTCTGCTCCTGTGTTTCTCCAGATTGGGCAAGAGTTTGGATTGGTTACAGCCAAGGAGTGCACTTTTAGCTGGTTCAGGCTCAGGGGCTGGGTCAAACATATATATAGCTAACTTTGACCCTCCCTGGGTCCTGGTTTACTAGCATGTGAATGTGATGATCGAAAACACTGTGTTGTGAATAAAGCCCTTTGTAGAGTGCAGATGTTTCTGTCAGTGCAGGGGAATGGTAACTTCTTGTCAGTAATATGTCTTCTCTCTGTCAGTTAAGAATGGGTGCCACTTTTCAGCAGCATCAATTTTATGTTTGGAAAGCTGAGGGCAGAAAAACAATATATCTGTGTGGATGTTATGCTTTTTGCATAAGCGTTTAACATCAAAGGTAAACCTTGCCATAGTTAAAAACTGTCAGATGTATGGACATTCTTGCAGTTAGTGGTTGGGAGTTGCAATGCATTTCCCCTCAAGGGTAATCTGCCATTTCCTAGGAGAAAGTTATGGGTATGGCTAGGGGTTGGAATAGATTTATCAGTAGGGGTTTTGACCAGACCCTTTGTCCAAGGCGTTCAGTGTTGTTGGTGTGTGTGTCCTGTAGCGGCCCCCTTGCCTTGGTGTGAGGACCCAGTGGGATTCATCTGTGGATCCCCATATACTTCCTCCAGGTCCAACATCCACTAATTCGGGAAAGCTCACGGCCCCTTTCAACACCCTCTGTTAATCCCCCAGATTAGGCTTGAGAGTGTGTCACAATTCCTACAAATAGATCTGAATTAAAATAGATCCGAATATTTTGCTGTGGCGCTTTGATTATTTTATTGATATTGTATAGAGATATCAAGAGTGAGTGCATAGTAACTGAATCCATTGCAAAACTATCACTGTTATGACTATGCCTTCTGCATATTCCTATTCTGATCAGTCTAGACCTGAAAGCAATTTCCATACGACTATTTATTGTGTTACTACACCATTTACTACTCCCCGAGTAGATGTCAATCTTCTGCTGCATGTACTAGTACCTTTGTCCATGTACCACGAGACAAATTAGCTATGGTGCTACCATTAGTGAAACTCAAAACACAGCAGACAATTGTTTATGCATCCATCCTCAGACTAGAAATCGTTTTCCCTATACATAACTGAACATTATTTCAAACAAAATGAGACCATTTATTACTTTTAAAATTAAAATGCATTTTATTGAATTACAAACTTCCTGAAATATTCTTCCTCCTCCACACTACCTGGAGGGGAATGGCACATTCTCTTTTATTCAGCAATAGAAAACACATGTGTTGATTATGCTATGAACAACGGAATAATTATGCCCACAGTAAATGAATGAACAACACAATCACACAATCAATCACATGAAAGGGATCAAAAATGTTGCAAGTGAGCACAGTCTCGCCTTTATACCATTGAATAAATTGGATGCCCTGGTTATACTTAATACATCTGAACAAGACCACAAAGGTGACTTATGTGCTCCAGGTAGCTATGTTAAATTTCTATGGGATGTTGACCCTCCCCTAGCCAAGAAGTCTCTAAAATCCAAGTCCTACCCACACTCTTTTGATGAAGATACTTATATTTCAAAAACACTGCTGAACAAAAGCATGCGCACACTCAAACAGGAGGGTCTAGATAAAAATACCTTTTCAGATAAATAGAAAGAACTCTGCAAGAGGTACCGATACTGGTCACAAAGTCACAGAATACCACGCAATATCCATGATGGCCAAACTATGCTTCAAGCCTTATTACCAACAAAGACAAGACATTTCTGGTTAATAATCAATGTCCGAACTCTATCCCAAGGAATGCAGCAATCATCCACAATCTCAAGTAGTGCATGGGTAGAATTTTTCACTGATACCACAAAAACAGCAACCTTAGACTTAGTTGCTAGTAAGGAAATAATCAATGGAATCTCACCATATCTAAAGATGAAATTGAGTGTCTTATTATTAAATCTTCGACATCTAGGGCCGTCGGCCCAAATGGATTAACACATATGATCTTAAAATCTGACTCAGCAACCTGGTTGAAGATTCTGCATGGTCTCTTTGGAAATATTATACAAACTGAATCCCTGCCCGTGTCCTGAAAGCGATTCATCGTGATTCCCATCAATAAAAAGGGAGACAGAATGGACCCTTTCAACTATCGTCACATTGCCCTGCTAGATTGCGACAGCAAGATTTTCTCAGGCCTAGTGCTACATGATCCAGAGACATGTGCTGAGAGTAGATCAATTCTTGCTAGACAAAAAAAACAGGCTTTCGAAAGGGACTATCCACTACACTTAATGGCCTTGATTCTTTACACCATAAAGGACCAAGGGGGCATGTAACAAATCTAAACCAACATATATCACACTAATTGACTTAAAAGCCTTTGACTTAGTCAACAGGGCTAAATTGTGGGCAAAACTAAAGACATGGGGCATCCCAGAAAGCTTGTTTGCTATTTCAATAGCTCTCCATCATCATAACATCACTCAAGTCAGATTAAATTTAAAAGGAGAACTCTCATCTGAAATATCTACTGCAAATGGAGTGAGACAAGGTTGTATCCTGGTTGATTCTCTTTTTAACCTTTACCCTGCAGATCTTGAAGATGTTTTGCTCGCACACACGCTCGTTCGCCGTAATGAATGAAAAAGTCTTGTCCATTTTCTAGCGTATGCAGACGACATCGCCTTGACTGATTACACCGCCATAGGACTTTAAAATCTAATAACAGTCATGGAACACTATGCCAACGCAAATGAGCTAGTAATGAACCCCTCAAAATCTAACATAATGATCTTCAAACAACACTCAAACAGGAAGAAACTACCTAAAGGGTGTATGAATAATCACACCCTACCGGTAGTAAAAAAAAATATCTAGGCTTTAATCTCAGAACAACACAGTCGTTAAAAGATCTGACAGATGAATTAGAGAGTAAAACAACACAATACATAAGCCAGTTAAAAAAATGTATTAAGTCATCATGTAGATTCTCGATCTTCCTTTGCTAATATTCTATCATGGGAAAGTGATCCTGGCAATTCTATAATGATATGATATGATATGATGTTTTATTTAAATCGCGCCAATACACAAGTGTTTCAGTGGGATGGAAATCAATCCCAGTGCCCGCAAATTTAACTAGCCTCATTTAGAAGGCTGATATATGGAAAGTAACTTTATCACTCTCCATGTCTCTACAAATAGCTCATCTCAGATATGAATTAGGACTACACTCCCTCCAATCACATTTTGATTGGAAAGTATTACTCATATACAGATCCATCTTAGACCCATGTAAAAGTTCTCTGTATGAGAATATACAAGATTATACAAATTTGCATTAGAGTACATTTCTGCTACAACTACAGAGAGACGCTGAACAAATCCTTCAGAATTGCAAGGTAACAAGTGAGATCTTCGTCACAAACCCGGATAAAGCAAAGCGAGCTTTGATGAGAACTTACTGGATTGCAACCAGAGCCTCATTTTGCGACCTCAAAAGTACAAAATAATTCAGCCTATGCGAAAAACGGAGTAAATATGTGCTGCCCTATCTAGGAAGATTTCCAAATCCCAAATGACGTGCCGAACGTCTGCGTTTCCGCTTAAATCTGGTGAAAACAAACGAAACCTAGAATATGGCAAAATTTAGATCATAAAGAAGGGGAATGTGATCTTTGGGGCGAAGGTTACATGCAGGATGTAAGACACCTCTTGTTAAGTTGGACAGCCAAATTTCAAGTAATAGAGAAATATTTTGCTAGATTTGTCCATCACACTGAGTGGTTAAATACCTAAGAATTTTGGCACAGATTGTCCAAATAATGTTTAATGAAATGTAACTAAATAATGTTTGCTTTTTCTGTATTAATTTTAAGAGAACTGTGTCAAAAACTCTATATATGACTAATGGCACAATAAAATAAAAAAAGTTTGGTCCTTATTATCAGATAAAAGTATATGTTTGCAATAATTCCACCTTCCCATATTAGCGGTGGAAAAGCCAATGTAGGGTATCTAAAATCGGCATTTAATTATGAAGGGGTTGATTTTCGATATTAAACAACTCTTGATGAGTCAACATCCCTTCATGTTGATTCTTTACAGTCTCCTACGGCCTCACAAATGTGCTTTCATTTCAGTAGGCCATCCAATAAATGCAGCAACCAAGTGTTTACTAGAGCCATGAGAACAAATATAGATGTTTGTCTTCAACCAGTTATCTAAAGCCTACTTCTTATTTATACAGCTTAACAATCTGTATATGCACTTTGTTAATGCTGATTATGTGGAATCAGATCAGGCTTTATTCACATAGGATAAGAGTATTTACTGTGTAGTATTCACAGGGAAATGTTAAGGCACCTCCCGAGTGGTTACTCTTCCAATTCATCAATGCTACTGCACATCCTTTGGTTCTGATTCATCTCATCCATATTGTTCTGCATCACAATTATTTAAAAATTCAAACATTGTGTTTTCTTACAGGCACAGGGTAGTGCCATGGTAGCCATTAGAGCCCCACATATGCTGGTGCAATTGATAAATCAATGCTATTTTTTACTTGGTCAAAGATGAGAGTAGTGAATGGCACCCCATGTTTCTCAACATTCAAAATCGGGGCTATATCCTTCTCTCAAATGTCAAAATTCACATACCATTATCAAATGTAACAAGGCCTGGCATCCGCATACCAGCAGAATCATGCAACTAGTTTTAAACGCAACTTGTGGGAGATCTAATTTGATAGCGGGAATCAGGTACTGACTGATGTGGTCTAGATTACATGTGATCTGTTTTTACCTTCTATTGAAATATATTCTCCATTACATGGGACCATCAACAAGAAAGGCAAACCTTTGCTCCAATGAGCACCATTGCTATGTTAAATTTAAATATTTTAAATCTCTATACTGCAGACATTTCTTCAAGAAAGGCATTCACATTCACAGTTCATATTTCAAATGTAACAAGCTGTCCTCCATCCAGAAAGAGGTGGAAACATTAAACAAAAGATTTTGGACAAAGATGTCCCACCTCTTTGTTGGCCAATGGCCTGGGCCTGAATGACTTGTGTTAGTAGACATTACACATAGTATTTTTCCTCCCCTTTTATTTGTTTTCAGTTACTCTTTACATTCCTGTTTCCTCTGTCTTCATAAATATCTTTCTTTACTTGATCTTACACTTACTATTGTCATGTCATGTTTTCCTTTCCTTTGTCATTAATCACTTCTCACTTATTCTTTCTGTTACCTCTTAAATATTTTCAAACATATTTTTCCTATTTACTTTAAAACATTCACTGCTTGACATTTACTTGATAGAAAGATCAATTTGGCTCGGCCTATTGATCAGTCCATTCAGCACTAAATTTGGTTGCTCAATTATTATGTTATAACTTCTTTGGTGTTTGTATAATTATCTGCATTTGATATTTTATTTATTTAATGTGTTTTATTTAAGAAGATCAACTGATAGGTCGGATTTTTTTTTTCTCCAATGCATCATTGCTATCAATCAATTTTCTTTTTATTTTGCTTTTTCTGTTGTAGGTCTCACATTCTTGTCATGCTTCATTTTAAGTCCTTCCTCTGTGTTTAGTATTATCTCTGACATGTTCGTTTTTTTTTTCCCCAGCCTTTCTTTCTTTTAGTTTTAATCTCCTGCTGGTCAGTGCACTTGCTCAACCATTGTCCAATGGAGCCCTTGTAGTCCTTTCTCTGTGTTCATTGATAGTTGTGTTTTCTGACCCATTTGTATAATTTGTATAATTTTTATTCTTTACACTTTCTTAATCATATATGTATGCCCCTAATTGATGACATTCATTGTCCTATTAGTTTGAATTAAAATTGTATAGTTTTGTTTTACATTATTTTTATTGTCCATGACCACCCCTTTTCAATCATGAGCCTGTCCTTGCTGATCATTGAAATGTGGGCATAGCCTTTCGCTCCCAAAAATCCTCTAAAATTCCAATATATCAATTTTCTATAATCTTTTAAGTTTGATCCTCCTGGTGTTTGTTTTTCATTTTTCTGTGTATGTTTTTATATTTATTTTACTTCAATTCAATATGTATTTTCATTTTTCACTGAAAACAGTCAGCTCTGAATGTCTGTGTTTGGTTAGTTCTGGAATCATTTTCCAGAGTGCAAGGTTACTTGCTACCTATGGTAGTATGACCCATTGCTTGTTTATTAAATTATTTACATAATATTGTTAGTTTGAGATTTTCTTACAGCTCCAAATATTAATAACATTTTAGTTGATAAAAATAAACAAGCAATGATGTATATACATCTATTTCTCTGTGTACAGATACAAGAGCCTGCTCCTGATCGTTGTTATGATTATGTTTATTTCTAAAAATGGTATTCTTCTGAGGATGGGCAAAATGTATTTCACAAAGATTGATAACATTTTCTATGCTTAAAGTTTTATTTGGGAAATACGATTGTTTTAATGGCACTACATACATTATTCAAAAATTGTAAGATTGGATGTCTAAAATTATGGATTATGGGCCTCATTACGAGTTTGAAGGTAGCCATGCCCTTAAAAAGGGCATGGCTACCTCCAAACTCTGGTCCGGGTCCGGCAAAAGGGGAGTTACCAGGCCATTCTGACCTTGGAGGGCCCGGTACTTCCCTTTCGCGGGACCCAGACCTGGTACATCCCCATTCCCATTTGAGCCCCCATAGGGCTCAATGGGAATGGGGAGGATGCTAACAACGGGCCCGTTAATGACGGGCCCGTTGTTAGCATCCTGGTCTGCTAATGGGTCCTTCTCAGGACTCCTGGTCTGACCAGACGTCCTCAGCGGGGCCCACTGCAGACCTCGTAATGAGGCACCTGTAATGAGCAGTGCCGGTCCCTTACCGGCACTGTTCATTCCGCAGCCACCTACCGCGTAAAGAGGCCCTATGTTTCTTCTTCAGATGAAATACATTATTCCATGGACTTATATGATCTTGTCTAATAAGTGTAACTGAGGTTGACTTCATACATTGTTAGCCTAAAACATGTCCAAATCTTTTAGGAAATATGCTGATATTATTCCATCATTTAAGAAGATAGAATATCTGCATGCCAGAGATTCCAGCAAAACATGACCAGGACGACAGGCGCCACAGTCACGGTCATCACATATATTAACAGCTTAATTCTCACATACATCGTTTGCTTCAATGGAAGACATTTCCTACAAAAGACTGCAAATGTTATGGCCACAAAAAAGGTGCACCAGTATGCAAACCTTTTCATGGCCGATCTTGAGGAGTAGTTTTCTTTTTAAAACAGTCCCAGAAACCACTAACATTCAACTGATACATCAGTGGTATTTTCCTGATTTGGACAAAAGGCCAATCTGCCATTATTCAATTGCATTACTTGTTAAATGGCTGCCACACCTGCATTGAGGCCACGATGGAATACTCCAAGAACAAGGCACACTTCCTTGACATCGCTATTTCAGTTGGAAGGTCCTCCACCGTAGACAATGATGTATACAAGGGAAACCAACGGAAAGGAACAAATTCCTGCACAGGACGACTTCACATCCAAGTCACACAAAACAATGTATTGTTCACAGCCTTGCCATCCAATACCAGTGTATATACTCCAACAGAGAGAGAAGGGACAATCAAATTACCACCACAGGGTCAGCCAGCCAGACATATTGGCAGGGAATTTGATCGAACACTAAGCATACCCAACGATTACCTGCTATAATACAGAGACAACAAAGCTATGACATTAATAATCTAGGATATCACATATCAAACATGCCGTAACATGACTAAATAGAATTGTTAAGGATGGACCTATAAATAGTACTCAATAGGGAGGAGGATCTGGAGAGAATTTTCATGGAAACACGTTTAATTGCATACAAGCAATATTTTGTTGTTTGTGCCCCTTGTGTAAGTCAGTGAGGCATGTTTTAGCATGAGGCACACATGGATAAAATTGAACATTGTACCACATAAACTTTCAGGACATTTCTGAATTGGTTACATCACATGTGGGCCAGCAGGCAAAAGTAACTCTGTTTTATTGTACGACCCTGGTGCTGCAATGGGGCTACAAGAACACGAACTTGCACTATGATGTGTCATTACTTAGTCACTCTAGGCATTGCAACCGCTGCAGTTAATGGTATTGGTGTGGATGCCAGGATGGTGGCATGGAACATTGTATTTGGAAAAACTAGAGGCTGGCAATGCAATAGAATGTTAACACTGCTGTGCCTGTGAACTACGTTATACTGCAAGGGGAAGGTGTACACTTATATTTCCTTATTTCATATAACATGTTTCTGACCTTGCTTTTTGGGATTTGTCTACAATACCATGAATGATTTGTTGTTCTTTCTGGGTCTCACATACAAGACTTGTAGAACTTCGGTCTTTGGACGCATGTCATGCAAAACATCGGGTGAATAACTTGGTCGTGAAAATGTAATTTTCCTGCAAGTATGTATTTTTTCTTATCGCAAATGTGTTGCAATGCATTTAACAGGATCATCTGCGGACTGAAGAACTTGCATACATTTCGTGCAGTCAATGGAGTTTAAAGAGAAGAAGTCTCTCTTCCTTTTTTATATGCAAAAGATATATTTATTTAACATTTATAAAGCGCTCACACAGCCCGCAGGCATCGAGGCGCTGAATCCAGCACTTTTTGTTGTTGTCTATGTTATCGCCTATCCACCATCGGATGATGAAGTCTAGGATTTTCCATCAAAAATAATATGTTCAATTAGCCAAATATAAACTATAAAAATGTGGATTTTGTATGATATGATTTAGAAAGTATTTTGGTTTCATCAGAGGGCATGGTATTTCCACATCTTTGCACATTCGAACCTCTGCCTTCCTGATCAGACCATGAGGCCTCAAAATGTTTGAATGAGAGGAAAATTTAATGGAGAATCCAAGGCACTATCAAGGTGACTATAGCTAGGAATTTGAGTGCACCCTCAACCGCTTAGAAAGAATGTTATCCTATTCATTATTATTATTTATTTGAATTTGTAGAGCGCGCAGCAGCCTGGAGGCATCGTGGCACTTGTTACAGACAGTTTTCTTAGTTGCAGACAGTTACAGACAGAACAGTTTTCTTAGTTACAGAGGAATTGAGAGACAGAAGTTTACAGTACAAGCATGCGAGAAAGCAAGGCATTCAAGGATTAGATGAAAAGGGAGGTTTTGAGGGGTTTTTTTTGGAAAGCAATGAGTGAGTTTTCTGTTCTGATGTCAGTGGGTACCAATGTTGCAATGTAAGGTTGCAATGTAAGGGAAGCCTAGCCCACCAGCTTTAGACCTGTTGATGCATGGGATGTGAAGTTGGTTAGTGTAGGGAGTCCTGATGGGCCGTGTGCATGTGTATTTAGCTATAGGCTCTGATAGATAGGATGGCGCTGAAAGTCTGAGGCAATTGTGGGTGAGAGTGAGGATTTTAAAAGTGATGCACTCTTTGACCGGGAGCCAGTGAGCTACCTGTCTGGCCTCGGAGATATGTTCCTTTTTGGGGATGCTTAAAGCTGCTCGAAGCGCAATGTTCTGTGTAATTTGAAGTCGATGTAGGTTGTTTTCAGATGTGCCTGCTAGAAGGGCATTACAATAGTCTAGTTTGGCACCAATGGTGGCTCTAGCTATTGATAGACTGTTGGGCTTAGATAAGTATGGTTTTATGGCGTTTATAAGCTTAGTAATGTGTGCTTAAACAGATGTGATGGTGCTAACCTGCCTAGTCATGGATAGTGTGGAGTCTATGTGGACCCCTAAGGTCTTCACAGATGTAGAGACAGGGATAATTGTGTTGTCGATGGAGAAGTTAGAGTAATGCCTGTCGAGTTTGGCTAGTGTAGTTTTTTGACCTAATATAATGATTTCCGTCTTCTCCCCATTGAGGCAGAGGCCATTAGTCGCCATCCAGGCCTGGATGGTGGAGTATATTAGGTGAAGTGATTTGTAGTCTTTGCTATACAGTCCGGACAGTGGGAGGAGTACCTGGGTATCGTCAGCGTAATTAGTATATGCGATACCAAGTGCGTCCAGCTTATCGAATAGGGGCTTCGTGAACAAGTTGTACAGTGTGGGTGCTGTGCAAGAGCCCTGTGGGACTCTGCAGTGGATGGTTGTAGGTGCTGTGTTGGCTATGTTAGAAAATACTCAGGATGCCCAAGCAGCAACACTGGTGTTATCTACACCCCACTAAAGAATGTCATATTACTGGCTACTCCCTGCCCAACTACTGAGGGTGAACCAATTGGGAATTGGGGAATGTGACTGAATTTGACTACAGTGATCAGAATTACCACTACTGAAGTTGAAAACGATAGTGATCAGAATTCCCAATACTGATGGGGTGTCACTGCCATTGCACACCTGAACTGTCTTTCTGATGAGAGCATCAGGCTTAAAAATGCTACAAAGAGAAGAACACCGTAGAAGTTGAATACTGAGTGGTTAGGGGTATTTGCACCTGTGGAAGGTGCTCATCCAATCAGGCTCTTCCTGGGTGCTTCCATTCTATTTTTTGGTTCCCTCGACCCCTCCTCTAGCTCCCCTACCCCACCCACTCCCAAACTATCTCCCTGTCCCACATGTCATCCCCTTACCCAACCCGCCCACCTCCACCACGCTTACCTGCTGGGGCTCACAACACCATGCTCCTTCCTGGTCCATTTTCTATTTTGTATGGCAGTGGCCATCTTGAATAAAAATACAACTATTCACACCATGGATAGTGTCCCGGGGTGCAAATAGCCATTGTCTCCTTGTTGGGGTGGTGTAGTGGGCCAGTAATGGCCCTGATCCCTCGCTGCCTAGATTCGGGCTGGCAGGACGTTACTGGTGTAGTATTCCCATGAAACAGGGATAATTGCTATAACCCCCCAGGTCCCTAGTAATCATAGCATACTAGGTTTATTTGTGAAGTGCATTTTCCCCTACAGGTGGTTCCCTTGGTGTAAGGGACAGGTAAACAAATGTTTATTGTCACTCATCTCACTGGTACTCATTTTATCATCCTTAGGAGGATGATGGGCTGAGTACACTTGCCAGAATTTGAACTTGTGACTATGAGGTCAAACACAGATCCCTGTTGTAAATGAATTAGCCACTGAACCAATGACATAGCTTTCTCTGTCTATCCCTGCTATGCAATGGCTGCAAACATTCATATTTCTCTAGGTCTCTCGGCAAAGCAGTGTCTATGACCACTAACATTTCTTAGGTACTCCGAGATACTATTTCTCTGGGTCCACCTGGTATGCAATCGCTTCAAAAAGAAAGATTTCTCATGGTCCCCCTGCTGCTATTTCTCATTGTCTTCCTCTTATGCAATAACTGCAACAGCAAATCATTCTCAGAGTATCCCTGCCACTATTTGTCAGGCTCTCACTGCTTCTATTTCTCTGGGTTCCCCTCTTACGGGATCGTTATAACCACAAGTATGGACCCTGTGCGTCTATTTCCAACTATATCACTGTTGTATTTCTCAGGTTCTCCCTGCTATGCAATAGGAGCAACCACAAGCATTTCTCAGAGTGTTATTGCTGCATTTTCCAAGGATCTCCCTAAAACATGACAGCGGTTTCTTCCCCCTCTTCTGATAGAGCCACTGTTGATCGCCCCCTTTCTCAATTTAGTGGTGGATGCTGGGGTGATGGGGACACAGATGAGCCAGCATGAAAGCTTGGAATAAATGGTCATCCAGTTCTCTCTGGCTGGTCTTCACCCAGAAATGCAGGCGATGTGTGCCTGCATACCAGAACACGCAAGCATGACAGTTGTTCCCACATGGAGGCACAGTCAACCTGGGGCTGGGCCTATATATCACAACATTGAGCTCACTACCCACAGAAAGGAAAAGTGTATAGAAGGTCCCAAGACTTTCTCTAGGTCTTCGCACCCTGGGATCAGGAAAGGCTGAATCACATCAAGACACTCAGACTGGATTCTCAAAGGCATCTGTTTATTCTTTGTAGCAGAGCAGGACACAGCATACAGCATACAGCAGAACAATCTGCAACTCCCAACTCCCCTGGGCTCTCAGCCACTTTCTATACAATCTAGAAAGATGAGGTAATGGAGTGATCAATGTACAACCCCTTTTCCTGCCTGTGATTAGTTGGCCTCCCTGCAACTCAGACCCATTCTTGACAGGTTTCATCTAACTCATTCTACACCAGTGGCCTCTTTATGAACTTCTATGAAAAATGCTATCCACTGCCCTCATCATGAATAGCAGAAATTGACCATTTTGTATGCTCAAGCATCCATGTTAGAGTTGACTGACTTATTTTATCAAAAATGGCTGACCAAATTACAAAATGCCTGACCAATTTATTTTTACTCAGAATGTGGTCCCTGCTCAATTTCGAATCTAGTTTGTTTGATAATTTATGATAAACATGTACTACTTAACATATTTTCTGCTGTGTACAACATTCTGACTCCACAAAATAGATTGCCTTTAATGCACTTTTCTAAAAGGCACTATATTTCTGATTTTCGCAGTGTTAAAGTCATTGATCAACCCGATAAGTTATCTACATTTGGTTTGAGGGAGGTGGGGTCTATTTCCTATACATTCAGTTTGAGGAGGAGAGGGGCTCGTCCCTGTACAGAAGCATCTCCAGACATGCTGGCAGATGACTGCTATGCACCACTCAGGTATTATAGAGTCTACCAAGTGGATCTTGTAGGTCACTTCATGCCACTGCTGCATGTGCTTACTCATTGCAATTGAACCAGTCCATAACACACACTCTTCTTGGCCTGAAGCACACTCTGTTTGTGAACCGTGCACACAACAGTGAACTGCTTTGCATGTGTCTTCCCCTGATGCTGCAGAAACCAATGGCAAACCCAGAAGAAGCACCTTGTAGAACATGGCGGATCAGTGCCCTGTCCTTTGATCAGTTTTATGGCCATATTGATTCTTCCACATAATGGGAGCCACCAGCATCTGCTCAGTCATCCTATTAGTCCTCCTCCAGCCTCTCTTCCCCCTGGCTACATCTGTGCCATTTGCCTTTTGTCGTCCTGTGCTGGCTGTCTCCTGTTTCACAGCCTGTGGCCATGTCTCACTCTGGTCTACATCCACCGTCACTCCTGCTCATGTTCCACCTGCTGCCACACATTCACCTCCTCATGTTCCACCTTCTGGCCCTGCTCATGCCTCTACAAATTCCACGCCTTGCAGACCCTCCGCCTCTGGCTCCTCATGTTCTACATACTGCTACTTTATCGGCTCCTTCATCCTGTGCCTGCCTCATTGTATTCCTTCTCCTGCAGCTCCTCCTTCTGAAACCTTTTTTTCATTTACTGTAGCCACTGGTTCCATTCAGCCACCAACTCCTCTTTAACAAACTTGGGCTCTGTCGTCACCTCCGCCACTTCAGTTGAAGGAGCCCTGGTAATGACTCCATGCAATGGGTGTGTGGCTGCTCCCATTTTATCTAAACGTTTGGCTGTTCATGGCATTCTCTTTCTGTCTCTTCAGCTTCATCATTGAGGTGTCAACCTGAACCTCAATGGGCTTTGCATAATGTCATCCACAACACACACACTCTCCCCCATTATATAAAGATAAAAATTGTACTTTAACGATCCAATGAGTAATGTTCTTTTTGCATCCATTTGGCCTGATTCAAAAAAGCCTTTTATAATGGTGCAGCCCCATTGAAAAGTGCTCTGTGAATCAGGCCCATAGTTTCTTGTGGTCTTGCACGAGGGGATAAAGGAAAGAGTGTCACAAATGTTTGCTCTTTTTTCGTTTTTCAGTGGAAGGAAGAAGTGGCAAGAGAAAAAGGTAAGGGAAAGATATAACAAATAAAAGTAATAAGGGTATGACAAAGGTTTTCACAAATTGTTTCACAAGGGGATCATTGTTTTCTTTTTTGGGTTCAATGAAAAAAGTGAAGGGGCACTGATTAAAAATCAAACACACACAATGGCTACTCGAATGGGGAGTAAGAGTTTAAGGAACTTTAAGGAAAATGTCAAAACCATGAAATGAAATGTGAAAAAGGCACCGACGAAATAGTCTCAGTGGCTCCTTCACAAGCTCTCATGCACGCGCCTAATGTGGTTCAGTCCTAATCCGCCCTTTAAAAGCCAAGCACAACCCGTCGAAGCTGAGGGGTGGGCCTTTACTATGGCCATTAAACTTCCCTAGAGATTCAAGCGCTTCCATTCATGAAATCTCTCTGAGAAGGGCTGTTTTCTCAGTTTGCACACGCTTTTGGGCAAAACATCAACCTGCCACGGAATCGCGTGAAAGCTGGCTAGTCTACAGTTGTTTAAGTAAATGTGCTAAAGAAAAAGTGTCAATTTTGGATAATATTTTTCAGACGGTTAATGAATATCTTAAATTTTACAATATGACAGCATCTTCTTTTAGCATGACATATCTTAAATGTGGAGAGTAAACGACCACCGCAAAAAAAACGACTGTTAATGATTAGCCTTGATTCTTTTACTTAATGTTCCTAATAAATACACTATTTCCCTTTGTTTCATTTGAACGTCAATTTATAAAACAAAAGGAAATTACAGTTTCAATAAATTCTCATAACCCGTCCATCATTTCGCCTCAAAGTGGGTTTAGAGCGCATGAAATGACAGCAATTAGCCGTTGCTTTCATGTAATTATCTGCACATTAGCGCATCTGACAAACAGCAACCGTCCCCTTGCAAACATGAGCCTTATAACTGGAAAATGTTGACCGAGATATAAAGCAAATCCCCAGAGTATTAGTGTCGGCTCTTATGCCACCCACTGGAGCCCCTGATCATGAATTCTCCATATTGATGCAAAAGTGACAGGTAATTACAACAGAGCAGCCATCAATCAGATTGTGGCCAGCATCATTCACTGGCAACATCCTCATATGTAGTGAGCTGGGGATGAGGGTGACAGCCAAGTCTCCTTGTCTGTGCAATTGCAAACAACCTTCTTTAATCTCCTGTCAACAATCACTTATAGGAGCAGCGGTGCAATAAATGAGCTCTTGAAATTGTCACTTATAACAAAACATGAATTGGCCGCATGCCAATCCTGATTGGCATTTTTCCTGCTAAACCTGATTGAATTCTGCAAATCATACTGCTGTATGAAAGAATGGAAAACAGATCTGCAATCCACTTGTTCATTATCCACGAGGGTAAACAATGGTATATGCAAGAAGGGTACATGATAAAAGCCACCTGTGATTTATTTCTGATTACTTCCTTGCTTTGATGTAGGCTTCACTAGTCTTAAACCTTGGCCCTGGGGCAGCAATCCTCAATTTCTCTTTTTTTAAATCCTGCCAGATCCCCAATTTCTGATGTGTGCTCCCTGGAACTTACTTTTGTAATAGGTGGAGTCAGGCCCCGTACCCTCTGTTTCCTCAGGTGAATTGATTGGGCTGACTGGTGTAATGAGGCTTCTGATTGGTTGCCTTTTATAATATTTTGATACGTTCACGCAACTATTTGTATAATTCTGTGGCTCGTTGCTGCAACTGGAGAGTATCCGGCAATCTATAACAGTGAAAATAGGAGGTATTTGCAAATACTGGAGCTCATTATCAGTTTCCAGCCATTTATGAGTAGCCGGTAACATCGTTGCCGGTAACACTGTCACCAGTAATACCGTTGTCGGGCACACGGGTGCTGGTATCACCGGTGACGGAATACCAGATGCCGGTACCTTGTCCAACAGTATTACTGACAAAACGGTATTACCGGCTGATCATGAGATGGGAAAACGGCAGTAATACCACCAAATACTTCAAGTAATACCGGCAAAAGCATGCCAAACAAACCTCCACCTGCAAGCTCGAGGTAAATGCCCACAGGTGAGTGAAAACAGGCCACTGGTGCTCCCAATTAGCCCAGGTGCATTCAATGCACAAATGAAGGGTAAATGATGGCCACACCTGCACCTCAGAAACACCAATCCAACACCACCTTGTTGTCACTGGTCTGCTCGATGGTGAACATGCAGCTGTTGCAGTTGGATATTAACCTGCAGGAGGACTATCCAGGAGAGCAAGCAGCAGAGGAGTGTAGGAGGAAGAGGAGGAGCAGGGGAGGAGGAGGCTGATGGCGAGTACGAGATGATGGGCAAGGAGAACAACCATACCCCCGGGCAGGACATCCCCCTGGAACCAAACCGATGGCCAGATACTAAGCCTGTATCGCTTCAACAGGGAGGCCATAGTGGAACTACTATTCCTGATCCAGGAGGATATGGAAGCAGGATCAACATTAGCACAGCCATTCCACTGCTGGTCAGGCTGATGGGCACATGTAAGCAAACAGTGGCCACGCTGAACGTCATCTCACAGCCAGTCTTCTCCATTGTGCTTGGACAGGTGTTGACAGCACTCCTGCACCATGGTGGATGTTTCAACACTCCCCACCACCCTGGCACAGGAGAAGGCAACCAAGGGCAGATTCTAAGCCCTGGCACATATGCCCAATGTACTTGGGGCCTTGGATTGCACCCATGTTGAGTTGGTTGCATCCCAGGCATCCGAGGAGGCGTACAGCAACTGCAAGCAGTACCACTCCCTCAACGTCCAGGTCACCTGTGACCACACCCTCACCATCGTGCACTGCTGTATTCGATTTCCAGAATCCAAACCCAACGGCATAGTTCTGCAAAACAGCACGCTGTCAGGGTAAATGGAGAGGCAGAGAGGCCAATAGACCTTGATGTTGGGGGAGTACTTGTCCAAATACCCTGATCTTGCTGTATGAGTGACATGCAATGGGGTAGGAGTAGCACATGTTGTGAATGCATGCCCTGACATAGCCCTGTACATGCTACCTGCGCACCCCACACATGACACACTGCACTCCACAGGAGTAGGACATGGACCATGATGCAGCAGGAAAAGGCCAAGCTATGCAACCCCAACAGGCAGGCCTCACACACTGAACTACAGGTACCCGATTGCAACACCACACAGACCATACGTCAGGCTGAGTCTTGATTGTAGGGCCGCAGGAGCTGCTGAACCCCGACAGACCCTCAAAAGTGTGAGGCACTCAAGTACTCCTAAAACAGTTGAGCACTCCACACCTCTGGAGGAAAGGGGAAAGTGGATAAAATAAGAAAGTCAGAGGGCATCATTACAAGAATGGAGGTAATGAAAAAAGGAAGGTGGAATGGTAATATCGGCATCGTTAACGGGTCCGGGGCATTACAACCCGACAACCCACCAATACAACCACCGCCAGTACCGTGCCCCTGCATACCGGCTTGCGCGCGTAAAAGCTCCCCTTCGCGGAGGAAATACCGGGATGCCGATAATAGGAGGACATCACAACTCACGCGGGCATGCAATTACCGGCATCCCGAAGGCGGTAATTATGGCCTGCACGATGGCAGCCATACAGGCATGGCAGACCACTCGTAAACAGCAATCAAGGCAACTGCCACAGGTGCACGCAATCACCACAGGTGGAGTCAATGGAGCCTGTCCCGATATAAAAGGAGTACACCTACACACCACACCCCTTCCTACACCAAAATGATACCACTAGCTGTTGCAATCATGGGGCTGGAGGACATGCCTATACTGCTACAACTACAGCAACAACATCAACTGCAACAACAACTACAGCCACAACAACAGGCAGCACAGAGGATACGGAGGAGGAGAAGCAGGTTGAGACAGGGCCAGCAATTACCACCAGTGCAGCCAGTAGTACCTCATAGGCAGCCACCATTCCCTCACATCAGACCCAGTCCATTCAATCTAACCCCTGAGCAGATCCACACCCTGTACCGGTTGGAGCGGGACACCATCACCACCATTGTGGACATGATACACAACGACATTGTCAGCCTCATAGAAATACGCACTGCCATCCCCCCGCTACTAAAGGTGGTGTCTGTGCTCCACTTCCTGGCCACAGGCACCTACCAGTACACAGTGGGCCAGCTGCATGGCATTTCACAAACACTATTTTTACGCATGCTGACCCAAGTGCTGGATGTCCTCCTGAAGCACGCTAGCACCCACATATCCCTACCACACACTGACCAGGAGATAGCCGACAACAAAGTAGGCTTCCATGCACAGGCAGGGATGCCCAATTGTGTTGGTGCCCTCGACTGCACCCATGTAGAATTGGTAGTCTCCCATGTCGTAGAGGCGGTGTACAGCAATCATAAGCAATACCACTCCATCAATGTGCAGATGGTATGTGTCTCCAGCAAGATCATCACACATTGCTGCGCCCGATATCCCGGATCGACACATGATGCCATGGTGCTGCGTAACTCCACACTACCCCGTCACATGTAGCGACATGCTGGACCATGTGCCTGGCTGCTTGGTGAGTTGCCTGACTGGCCCATGGTAGTGCATCAGGGTTGTGATGTGTTGGGATGCATACTCCACCTGCGTGGGAATGGGGGGGTGCATAATCCGCCTGGGTGGGAATGGGGGTGGATGCATACTCCACCTGGGTGGGAATGGGGGGATGCATACAGCACCTGGGTGGGAATGGCCGGTGAGTGGAGAATGCACGCAGAGCTAAACACTACTGACCTGAACCTCACAACCCGAACATTACACATCACTTCACACATTGGACCAATGCTGTATATCAATGACAACATGTAACACGCACAAACTGGCCACCATGGGTATGTCAAGCAATGCATGACTGAACATGATTGCAACTGTGCCAATGTGGCTAGTGGGACCATGCACAGTGTACTATAGACAGCAAATATGTGAGGCAAAACATTGTCCTGCAACCACAGTACATCCACATCAGCATGCAAGAATTCACCCCGCATCATCTGTACAACGCCATCCAGACTACCACACCATATTGCAGTATAGAATGCATCTAAATAATATTTGTGCATACGTACAGGGAAATGTGCATGTCGACAGTAAATAGCTGCGGCCATGGCTGTGAATCCTGAAGATGGCAGCTCAGAGTGACTCACATAGACCTATTTGTATTTGCTTGCAGGTGATGGAGGATATCACTTGAAGCCGTGGCTACTTACCCCTGTGCGGAACCGACGGAACAGCCATGAAGAGGAATACAATCAGGTTCATACCCGTACCCGTGTTGTGATTGAGCAGACCTTTGGCCTGTTGAAGGCACGGTTCCGCAGCCTAAGCAGGTATGTTGGAGCACTCCTTTATAGGCCTGAGAAGGTGGCAAAGATCACCATGACCTGTGTCATGCTGCACAACATGTGCATCCGGAGAAATGTACCACTGCCACCTGACATTGACATGCATGCACCGGGTGAGGATGATGAGGATGAAGATGGAGGAGAAGCAGCACCCCTGCCAGTATGTGATCCACAAGATGGCGTGCAGTACGCCAATCACTGATTGGTGAATACTTCTGACCCACAGGGACGTCGATAGATATGTGTCAGTGACACATTGTAGACTGGGTCCATGTGGACATGCACACAGAGAATGTGGGGAGTTGGGCACTGTGCGCCGTCATGAATTAAAAGGATACACACGAAATGAACAATGTCCAGGCATTGAATGATTTTTCACACAACGAGTGTATTAATATCAACTACAGAAATGTGCTTCCCTCCACCCCTCCACAACAACAAAACTCCCCATACCCCCCAATGAAATCCCCATACCCCCAATGAACTCCCAAAACCCCCCAATGAACTCCCCATACCCCCAATGAACTCCCAAAACCCCCCAATGAACTCCCATACCCCCAATGAACTCCCAAAACCACCCAATGAACTCCCCATACCCCCGATGAACTCCCAAAACCCCCAATGAACTCCTAAAACCCCCCAATGAAATCCCCCTAATACACCCATATACCACTGACACCATTCAAGCCACTCCCATTATTGTCCCACACTATTTTCTTGATTTCCTGTTGTCCGGGGGCAGCATTTCTGAGTGCCTCGCACTCTGTCTTGTTGGACACACAGGGCGGGAGGGTGCAGAGGAAGCGGGTGCAGAGGAAGCTGGTGTGGAGGATGGTGGTGTGGTGGATGGGGTGCTGTCCAGTCATTTGGTCGAAAGCCAAATGGTCGACAGAATTTGGTCGAAAGCCAAATGGTCGAATTTTTTTTTTCATTTATATATATATTTTTTAGGTTTTCGTTTAGGGAAAAAAGGGTTTTTTAGAAAAAAAAGGGAGTTAGGGGGGACCCGCCAAAAAAAAAAAAAAAGTGAAAATACAAAAAAATTAAATTCAACCATTTGTCTTTCGACCACATGGTGTCGACCATTTGTCCTGTCGACCTTTTTTTTGACCAAATGACTGGTAACCGGATGGGGTAGAAACCGTGGTGATTTTCACAGCTGGTGCGGGTTGCGGCTGCTGCATGTGCAGCAGGATAGAGGTGAGGACCTGCGTGACGGCCCCCAGACTGTCCCGCATCATCAACGCAAGTGGTGCTGTGAATGGCACCTTGGGATGCTTGACAAATAACCCTTAGTGGTGTTGGGTGTCCTGACCCACGTTTGCACTATTATGCTGCAAAATTTGGTGCTGTTGGCTTAGGAAATCCAAGAGGGGGAAAAGCCCACATTTTGCGCCAGAATCCTAGAGAACCGTGCAGTTTTGCGCACAACAAAGGGTTCCTCTGACCTGCCACCCACCAGTGCAAGCATGATGGGCCAGGGGTGCCATGAGTGGAATGTGTGCCAAAGGAAAAACAGCAGTGCCTGTTAGCATAAAAGCGCTTTAAAATCACCTTTGTTTCCCCGAATCCAAGCTAAAAATGCCTATTTTAAACATCACAAGATATTCAAAAATCTGAATGAACACCAGCAGACATTTGGCAGAATGTATTCTTGTGTGGGTGCATACAAAATCTGGAAAGATGAAGAGCCCAAAACAATGTTTATAACAGAACTGGCTGAGCGGTGGATGTCAGCAGCTTAAGTTAAATGGACAGAAAGCCACTAAAATCGAAATGTTTAAAATAAATGAGTGACCTACTTTTGAGTGTAACATAGGTTGCAACTGTTAAATGTCATAGTTTTGAACATAGAATCAGCATTCTAGCTGCATGTGCAAAAATTGTGAGTTTGATTTGAATGAAGAAAAACTGGGAACAAAAGGGACATTTAGCTGAAGCCTGGCTTAATGAAACTGGGTTTTGCCTGACAACTACCCCCGACAGGAGAGGGAATTCTGCAGCTGTGTTCCCAGGCCTGGCTGCATCCTGCTGCCCCTGCCAAAAGGAGATGACACCTCTCTGATTGAATTAGGGGAGTGGCACCTGGGGACTACAGGAAACTAAACAAAGCACTGTCCCTGGCTCAGGCAAATGTTATATTGGGGGGGTCGTAAAATGGCTTCCTCTTAGGAGAAACTGGGAGGGGCAGTGCCTGTGAGAGCAAGCTGAGCTTGGGGGAAGTGGATAAACCAGAAATTCCACCATGTGCTTTGGAAAACCACACCCCTTTGGGGCCAGAACATGATTTTAAAAAGATGGATAATTCATAGTGCGGACTTGTAAGAATTATATAAACAACATCATCATTCTTGTGATTTTTCTGTGCACATTTTAAGAGGTGTTAGGACCCTGTGGTATGTTCTTGGGGATAGTAGCGGAAAAAAAGGTTGTTACTCCAAATGTATGCATGTTAAAAATCTGACACTTTATCATCTGAAACCCATATCCCTGGTGCACATTTGTGTAAAATCTGGAAAGGTTTAGAGGTCGTTATTTGGATGAAAAGGGGAGAATTCTGTCATAAGTGGACACGACATCGTACAAAGACAGGGATCGGATGGTTTGGTGCTACAGGAAATATGTTAACTAGACCTATAATATTAGAAAAATGGTACGTAGATAAATATATTTGTGTCAGAAATAGATTTGTGTGCAATTTGACAAGGGGAGGTTCCTCTGACCATAAAACCTACAGCATCACTCTGGCACTCCATTTCCTTCCCCCAATCAAGGGAGAGAGGAAAGCTTGGCCAATGATAAGTGAGAGGGGCAGGCTTAGCTCGGCCCAGGCACACACCCATTTTCAAAACACATAAAAGGAACATTGAAACCCAGGTAGAGACATTCACTTTCCACTTTCTTGTGGGACGCTGTGCCGGGAGACTCCAGACTTCAAATCCAGAACTCCAGGGATCCAGAACTTTACTTCAGAACTTGTAGCAGAGAGGCTAACCCACAAGCTGAGTTCTCTTCAGCAGGCCTCAAAAATCATTTTCAAACTATTCAACCGCCGGGCTGTGCGGTTTGCTGCTTGCTAAGAATCCACTTGATCCAGACCCGCAGAACCAGAGACCGCTGTATCCGGAACCGCTAGCAGAACTGATAACAGAACCGGAGACCCAGAGACCAGATTGCTGTGAAGAACCACTAGCAGAAGTCCAGCCAATCCTGACCCGATCGGTGATGAAGTCGCATTCCTGTCCAAAATCTAGTGTGAGTACCCAGCTAGCACTGTACCAAAACCAATCTCTTAGTTTAAAATAATCTAATCCAAACTATTTTAGCCTTTTAGAACTGCCTCCTAGAATCGTGTCATTCTGTCATCTTTAAAACTGAAAACTGTCATCTGTCATTCTGAGCTTTAAAATTTCAAATCCGAAAAACTACCTTTACTAAATCGGCCGTATCTCCGGAACTGTGCTAGGAGCGAGTTTTAATTGTCATCTTAAAGCTATGATTCTAAGCTTTCCAACGAGCATAGAACCAACTTCCTACTCCTCATACTTCCTCCGTAATTGCGCTCGACGCATGCGACCAAATTTGCCGCGATTTGACATTTTGCTTAATTTCAGCCACGTGTAAAACGATTTGTCCTTGCTTTCCTTTGCTGAAATTCGTTTGCAACCTGAAAATCATTCATAGAGCATTGCTAAAGTGATCCTTAGCTAATACAAAGTAGCTGTCACCCACCCTGAACCTCTAGAGGGAATTAAAATAATGTTAGCATATTTCTCACTTCTTTGCATACCACATCAAAGTATATTGCCTGTGTTTAAAACTCCTACCTGTTTTCCTCTTAGCTTGCTAGGGGGGAACTGAATTATATTTGATTGCATTCCTGAGAACTGTGTGCTTTCCTTCCATCTCTTTACCTTGCATAAAGGGGGGGGGGGGGTGAATTGTCAAAGAAAAGTGATTACATTGTCTTTTGTTGAAGTCATATCAAGTTTATTTCCTGTACTGCATTTTCATTCATCATTGCATTGTCCTTGAAGCCATAAAAGCATTCTCAGCTACTTTATCCTCTCTGTATCACTTCTAAGCCATCAAAAAGAGTGTACCACTGTAACATTATCCATTGTTGTTCACTATCATCCTCACAAGTGTGTGCTATAAAATATTAATTTACTATAAAAGTGTGATAGATATATATTGTTTAATTTTCAAATAAACATTTTAATTTGCAAAACAAACCTACTTCTTCGCTCAGTGGGGTCAGGGGGATTCTAAGAGAGGGGTGTTATATAAGGGTTGTCATCCAGAGTAAATGAACTGGACATAAAAATATATCAATAAGGGTTTCCCTCAGCATCCCAGACTAGGCATTGACTTAGCTGCAGTGTTGAATTGAATCCGCTTACAAAGTGGGGGCTCGTAGCTGGTGATTCTGGATTAGAGTTACCACTTGTGCAGCTTAATACAGTGTGCCAACTGACCGGATACACATATCCGGTTAGATCACCACGCTGTTTTACACTGTGAAAGCACTCCTCAAAGGAACGCTCTAAGGAAACGGTCTGTTTTGCAAAATAAAATACAAACTTCTGTAAGTCAGGAGGGAACTCAAATTCCAGAATGACGACACTGGTAGACATCAAAGTAGCCAGAGAGCACTTCTTACATAAGCTATTTGTGAGAGGTGAATGGACTGAGCAGGGCCAGGATGCGTGGTTGCAGGCAATCACGCAACAGGTCACCTCAACTGGGTTAGATATCTGGAGAGATCAGGGTCCCTTACATGTGGCCCTGAGCGAACTATACATGACTCCTAAAGCTAAAGATGAACACGATAAGATGGTTAGGATAGCGGCATATTTGTATCTATATATGGGAGCCATGCAGGACAAATGTGCTGAAGGCCAAGATCTGGCAAGTAGGCAACTGTTGGCATTAGAGAAGGCCCAATCTGACCTGGTCTCTTCTGTGCAGAGGAGCCAGGAGTCAGAAAATGATAGTAGGCAGTATATCATTAAAATAAAAGAGGACATGGATATACTGCAACAGGAAAAGACAGATCAGGATACCAGAATTCTGGCTTTGCAGAAGGAGCACCAAGACAGTTTGGACTCCTTACTGCAGAGCCAGAAAAAGCTGGAGCAACAGATCAATTTCAACAGGGCATGCACAGAGCAGGTAGCCACCCTGCAAATCCAACTAGACAGAGAGAAAGAGGAAAGCAATACATTGATTTTGAAAGACCTGGATACCCAGGCAGAGTTTGATGAAGAACGCCAGAAAGCTGGTGCCTTTCAAAGGCAGAGGGTCGACCTGGTGTCACAAATGCAGGCCCTTGGTCAGGAAAGGGATACCTTAGGCCAGGAAGTCTGCTATTTAAAAAGAAAAATTGAAGAAAATCACTTGGCCCTCCAGGGGCTGGGTGACCTCCAAAAAGAGCATCAGGGCTTGCTAGATCACACCAGGCGGGTGGAGAGGCTCTGGCAAGAAAGGAGCAGGCCAGTAGGGATGGGACTCAGGAGGTAACCCTCCTGCAGCAGAGACTGGCCCAGTACTCCAGGACCAATCAAGAGGCACAGAGAGAAGATGAGGCTCTCTGTCAGCACAATGATAGGCTCAGGGCCACAGGAATGGTAGATTACTATCCAGCCAAAAGTATGGGGCTCATAGGCCAGCACCACCCAGGAATGGATGGGCGGGCACCCGGGTATGGGCACCTAAGTACAGTGCAATTTAGTGGGGAACCCCAAGAAATTAGGCCCCCTAAGGGCATCCTAAAAACCTCTGCCCAGTTAGGTCACTGGGGGGGGTACCCATAAAATCCTGGTAGCAAGGAGGGATCTGAAGACTCCTCCAGGTCCCCACATTCTGCCAGCTATTCCCAGGCTCGAAGAATCTGGGAAAAACCTGGAAGATGTAGGGGAGGGCGGGTCCAGGAGACCCCTCTCGCCTGCGTTTCTTTCCCAGGTGAGGGCTATGACCCATTGGGCGTTCCCTCATGCCACCCGGGCCCAGGTGGTGGAGGGCTCACCCACTGGAGACATTGCCCACACGTATCGCATGCCCATATGTATTGATTACAACACAAATTTAGCTAGGCCCAAAAACCATTCTTTGCCCGGTAAAGATGATGTGAGCTCAGCGCACTGTAGCGCGGCCCCCACCCTTGGAGAACATCCCTGTTGCCGCAGCACCCTGGCGGATCCGCTGCGAGCACGTTCCCACGAACAAGACGGACATGAGCTAGCGCAATACGCTAACATTGTAACAGTTCACCTCCCGCAGTGTACCATCACTATCAGCATGACCCGGCCAGCAGGCCTGAACAATGAGAAGAACAGTAAAATGGTCCTCTGATGGCGGACAGTCTTTATATATATGTATATATTAATGTCAAGACCTCTTGCATTATTTCTTTCTTCCACAAAATACAAATGCCTGTAGAATGTATTAAAATGAGAGAGTATGCTCCCATGATATAAGCTATGGCGAGCTCGCACCATTGCAGGTGGATGCCAATGATAAAGGAACGCTCCAGGGATCTGTTCGTTGCGTGTATTACTGGGCAGCCTACCTCACGTGGTTTTGCACCATAACTAAAGCTAATGCTGCTAGAGTACACGAGAAAGTGGATGCAACTATACTATGAACTCATGTAAAGAATGCGCGAGAGTGCACGTATCATGTGTGAATGTCTGAGCCCCTCATATGCCACCACCGTCACGTACAGTGGTGGGTCGTCTTCTATGTACTCCACTGATCTAACCACTACCTCATTTACTGCGAATGTATATGCATGTAACTGAAACACTGTAGCTGCTAGAGTATAATGTACAAATATGATGCTCGAACTGGGTATAATCGAAACGCACCCAGCAAATGTTAAATGCATGTTTTGAAGTAATTTTAAATAAGTATTATAGAAAGTATTCAAATGTTTGCGATGTCTTTACTTATATTCAGCAACACACAAGGGAGATACCTTTGTGAAAACGTACAAGGTCTCGATGTATCCCCCTCCCTCCCTCAGAAGGCTGCCAAGACATGAGAACAGAGCCCCGCTCTGCGTTACCACGCCTCCCCCGACCCGACTGGAGCCGCTTCAAAGACGTGTAGCCCCACCACAGCACCCAAGGCCGCGGCCAGCCACCTGCATTATTTACAGCATAGCAGTAAACCTTAGTTTAAACTCAAGCGCCCCCTTGTAAACCCCACAACCCACCGGACTGTCTCCGACTTATGGCCCTGTGTGATCAGGACATCCAACACTTTGACGACACACAGCGAAACATCTATAACCACTTCTAACAAGACAGAAAGATCTGTACCACCCGCCCAAGTCCCCGAAGCTTAGCCCCGCGACCCACGGTCCCGGTCAACAGATCACAAGTAACCAGGCCTCGATATATTATCTCCAGACCCCTCACAAGGTGCATTCCTCCTGTGTTGCATTAACCTATTGAAAGATTTACTAAAGAGAATAGAACTGTAAATGACTGAATGACTGCGGGGTGCATGGCAGAGGGCAAGCAAGTCAGGAAAGGCATTCATCCCTGCCACAGGCCGCCTCAGCGCACCAACACCGCCCGGATGAACTCAAGCCGACCTGCCAGGCCCAGCCCAACCCACGAGGGTGACCAGTGACGTCCTCCAGCCAAGACCAACCACACTTCAGCAGCACCTATAGTTAGTCGTCGCCACCCAATCCCAATGAACTTGTGCCCCCTATAGTATGTAGGTTTTGATGACGTTTTTTGTAAATATATACGCCTGTCTTTGCTATTGTCAGACAGAGCGCTCTCGGAGTTTGCAGAGTTCTTTGCATGCCCAATTCTGATTGATAAACTCCCATTTACGCTCACCCGCACTCTGTCTTGGCCTTATTCCCATTTTGGGAGAGTCCTTCATTGTCTCTCATTGCGGGGAGGATCGTGCTGTTTGGGGACGCTTGCTTTCAGACGGGCACCTCTGGGAGCAGTGCTTCTGAATCAGAGGATTAATGGACCATGGTTACCCAAACCAAAAAGGCCAATAAGGTGAAAAGGGCTTTGCTTAAGGACCCCTTAAAACAGATTAAGGCAATCAGGAGTGTCATCACGCCTTATGATAAGAACGCCAAGTATTCTGTTTGGGAACACTTGGAGCTCTATGAGCAAATGATGGAGACTTTCCATTTGAAGGACAGCAGTAGCTGCATCCAGTACGTCAAATGGACATTCTCCCCTGAATACTCCAGTTTCTTTGCGGGGCTGGAGGACCAAAACCATTGAAGATGGTCCACATATAGGGCGGCCATCTTGAAACATTTTTCTGTACATAGAAATCCCCAAGAGGCTCGCAAGGCAGCCTACAATTTGTAATGTGGGGAGGATTAGGCCACACAAGCATTTGTGCAAGAATTGAAGCGTGCCTTTGCGCAGACCACCAGAAGGGTGCGCACGGACAGCAGAGAATTCATCAATTTTTCCATGCTCTTCCCAAGTAAATAATGACCCAGCTCGTGAAAGATTTTCATGAGAAAAGATCTTTATACTGGGTCAATGAGCAAGCCACACGGATCTATGAGGTGCAGAAGCCCATAGAAAATAAAAGTAATGCGCAGAAAAAGCCCAAAACCAGCAGCACCCCTGCTGCTGCCAAAGTGGCAGAGGTAAAGGTTGCCCCCGTTTTAGATTTGGAGATGAGGGGGCTTAAAAACCTGCCTGCACCAAATAATTCACAGCCCAGAAGGCCCTTGGGCCAGTCACAGACAGGGAGTCGAGGAGGTAGTCCCACAAATGGGGTCCCTCGCTCCCCTGATTATGTAAGTCCCCGCTACAAGGGAAACTGACCCATCCTGGGTTATGTGTGGACTCCTCCAGCCCAAGGGGGGGGATCCAGTCAAGCACCTAACCCAGAGAACTTCCCTTCAAACTTCCCACAGGAGGGCACAAATTCACCAAACCCTGGGCCGAACTTTTTCCCCAGGTATCCACAAGGTTTCCAGCCCAAAACTCATCCATCCTTCTTTCCCCAATTCCCTGAGCCCAGACAACCTAATCCGGGAGAGGGGAGGTCAAGGGTGGAGGGGTACCCAAATCTTCCCAACCCAGGGTATTACCGTAGAAGGGATAGCTACCCTTCCCGCTAGCAGCCCAGGGGAGAAAACCGGACCCCGTATCAGCCTGAGCGGGTTTCCCAGTTAGAGCGCCAGGTCCAAAACATGGCACGGGAACTGGGTCACATGCTGAGGGCGCAACAGAACCCTCAGATGACCATGCCACCACAGAATGCCCCAATCTCTTGGCCTGCTGCTCCAGAACAATGACGGGGGCAGCACCCCGATAACCCACCAGTTCCCAGGGAGGAGGCACAAGGGGAAGGGGGGTGTAAAGCCTTGGAGGAAGCTTCGATCCCAACTTGTAAACAGCCCCTGGAAAACCAGGAACCGGAAACAAAATCTCCTACCCCTGAAAGTCTGCTACCCCAGGAGCAGAGAGGAGGTAGGAGAAACAAAGGACCCAAACAGACCCACTTTGTGGAGGAGATACAGGTCTTCCAATTTGAGGGAAAGGGATCCTCGGAAGATCCTGGGAATAGGATCTTCTCCTTCAGAGATGGGGGATTCCAATCCAGACTGGGAAGATGTGGGGATTCAGCTGTCGCCGCCGATCATTCTATCGCAGAACCAACAAAACCAAAAACCCCTGGTTCAAACCCATCCGGGTGACTGCCTCCCAAAAGGCAGGGGTGGCCCAGAACCGGAACCAGGGGAACCTAAAACCGAATCAACAGACTGGGTAGATGTGGGGATTGAGCTGTCGCCATCCATCATTCTATCCCAGAACCAACAATACCAAAATCCCATGGGTCAAACCCATCCTGATGACTGCCTCCAAAAAGGGGGCGGCGACCCAGAACCCGAAACCATTTCCAGTTGCCAACTTTTTCTTTCAGATTCCCCAGGCTCTCCACAGAATTCTGCCCAAATCTCTTCGCTAGCAATGTCCAAAACCAGAAAATTAGCCCACCAGTTGTCCAAAAATGTGCATAATCTGTGCCCCCTTGAGGAGAAGGAGGGAAGATACTATGCCCCGGTGCAAGTACAGGGGCAGGGTACAATTTTGGCACTGGTGGACACTGGATCCCAAACTACCCTTCTGTCCAAAAGGGCCTTTGATGAACTAAATGCAGGAAGGGGGGAGAATTACCGTATTCCTCTCACCTCTCTTCCTGGGCAACTGCAGAACTTTGACGGGAAGGAAATTCCTGTCGAGGGGACTGCAGATTTGGACATCAAAATTGGGCGACACAAGGTGAAACACCCGGTCATAGTAGTGAATCCAGAGGGCACCCCTTGTTTACTAGGGAATGACCTCCTGAGAAGGTTGTCACCCCTAATAGATTCTGTAAACAAGGTCCTCTGGACCCAGACTAGACGACCAATAAAATTGAAACAGTGTCAACCATGTTAGTTTAAATGGCACCTGCCACATCATTGAACAAAAATCTGACCAAGTCGAATTTCACTTCCAGAACAACCAGATTCCAGATGTCACAGTAATAGCAGTAGGATAACAGACTTGTGATGGGGGGTCCTCTCTATTTCTGGAAATCAACCTTCCTTCCAGTTTAAGGTGGTTTTCCACACTGGAAGGAAATACTCTGAAATTCTTTACCAATCCACAATCAGACACTCCCACTCCTATAGTCCAGAAAGACGTGAAATCAGCTCAGAGCCGGGCCGATATTCAGCAAATTGGAGAGCAGCTGTTCATCCCTGTTCAGTTAAATGATGGGAAGGACTCTGTTCTCGCTCAAGTGTGTGTGAACAACGGTAAGAGCTTCATCAGCGAAGCCATGTTCCGCCAACTCCCAAAAAATCCAGCCATTCCCACATTCAAACTGATAGACAAATGGGAAATGGACCTGGAAGCACCCAATTCCAAACATCTCCTGCCAAGCAGGTGTATGCTCAAATTCTCCATTGGCAACAAGAGCATAGTCCATAATTGTTGGGTCGTGTGAGACGTCACTGCCGCCTTTTACTTAGGCAGTGACATTCTCAATCGCTTTGCCATTAGTTTGGACCTAATAAACTTCAAAGCTTGGTCCCGATTAGCAGATAATTCCATGGGCTTTGATGATCCAGAAAAAGCATTTAGGTCAGCTCAATTGCTACCTTATGCAGTTGAAATTCAGATTAAAGAGGAAGTCACCATCCTGGGAAGGACCCGACAATTCTCCCTGGAAGTGAAAGTTAAAAGAGGACAAAAATTGAAAACCCCTGATGCTTATATTCATCTAAATGCTTCTCTCCAACAGCAAGGGTTGGGGGTAAACCCAACACCATTAGTCAACATGGAACATGACACCATTCCAATAGAGGTGGATTACAGCGACTTACAGAGTATTTCTCTAGCCGCAGGCACCATCATTGGAATGGCGGTTGATGACCGACATTTCTCCATTGATTTAGGAAATGAACTGTTAGGACCAATCCCCAAGGACTGTTTTGACAGTGACAGTGAGGACAGTACAACACTAGACAGGATTTTCACCCGGCATGGGGGGAACTTCCTGGTGTACACTTCTTGCCCTTATGGTAAGGAAGATGTGACTTGTGACTTCAGGAGGGATGAGGTGATTTTCCAGGTCCATGAGGGCTGCCTTTCCCACCTGAAGCCTCCAGTCCAAATCAGTACTCTGACCAGGTACTTCTCCACCCAGCTGGAGGAGGCCACTGAGATAGCCAAACCAGAAGTCTATCCAGGCTTCAGGCAGATGGTGGAAGAGAGTGTCAAACTAGCTGATGCCTGTGTGACTCTGGAACAGAAGCAAAAGTTGAAACAAGTTTTCTTGGATTTCCAAGATCTCTTTGCAGTAGACTCATATGACTGTGGTGGCACCGACATCCACACAACAACAATTCCCACTGACCCTGGTATGACTCCAGTGTTTGTGAAGCAATATCGCTTGCCTCTCGCATCCATGGAGTCCCTTACTGAAATAATTAAGAACCTTGAGTCCCGGGGAATAATCCGTCCAGTCCACAGCACTTTTAATAATCCGGTGCTTGGAATATTGAAGCCAAACGGCCAGTGGAGACTCTGCGCCGACCTTAGGGAGCTCAACAAACGGGTCCATACTTCCCGATGGCCTCTGCCCTACATTGACCAAGGGCTGGCCCAGATCCAGGGGTCACAGGTATTCACTGCAATAGACCTGACCAATGGATACTGGACCATGCCTGTCAGTAGGGAGGACCAATACAAACTGGCTTTTACCTTTGGGGGCCAGCAGTACACATGGACCCGGACTCCATTCGGATACCTCAACTCCGGCAATGAATTCAACATTTTCCTACGTAAGGCCATGCCCGACCTGGGTGCGAGGGGTAACCTGGCTTATGTAGATGATGTCCTCATCAAAAGTTCATCTGTGGAACAACACATAGTGGAGATCCGTTATGTTCTGACACAGTTGAGGGCCGCCGGAGCAAAACTTTCCTTTCAGAAAGCACAGTGGTGTAGAACCCGTGTTAATTTCTTGGAGCATGAGATTACTCCTCAGGGTCTTTGTCCCCAAGAAAAGAAAGTGGAAGCACTTCAGAAACTGAAGGATCCCACAACTCTGCGGGAACTAAGGAGCCTCCTTGGACTGACTAATTACAGCAGAAAGTTCATTGAGGGCTACGCAGAGATCACCAGACTCTTGATTCATCTCTTGAAGGTGGGGGTCAAGTGGGAATGGGGTCCAAAACAATCTGAGGCAGTAAGACAACTCAAAAGAAGCCTCTCACAAGCGCCTTGCCTAGCTTACCCTGTCAGAAACAAGGAGTTCTTCCTGGAGACAGGGTTCTCTAATATGTGCTTGACGGCAGTATTATACCAAAAGCATGACAAGGTCAATAAAGTAATCTCCTATGCGAGCAAAACTTTATCCTCTGTGGAGGAAAAATTCAACGATTGTGAAAAGGCACTCCTGGCAACGGTGTGGGCATTGAAGAATTACTGCCCGTTCATCCAGGGGGAACACATCATAGTGGAGACTCCACACCAGCCTCTGCAATATCTCCAAAGTGACAGAATCCGGGCGGAAATGTGAGTAATTCCCGAATTACTTCCTGGATTCTGTCAATGCAAGGCATTCCTGTGGAAGTCAGATATGGCCAAAACAAGAAGAGTCCCCTTGCGCAAGGTCTGGCTGACTTGCATGATTGTGCCAGAGAAAACTGTCTCAAGGACGAAAGTCTAAATATCAAGGACAACATGGAGGCATACCTTAATTCCTCACACAAAGTCTTTGAAGAAGTCAAGTGTGAGGGAATGCCCACTGTCTATGTGGATGGATGCTCTTACCATGTTGACAACAACGGGGAACAAGAACTCGTGGCCGGCATAGGGAACGAATGGGTGAATGAGTCCCCAGAACCCTCCGCTGGAAACAAAATTGGTCCCTGAAGTAGTCAGGTGGCAGAATTGATGGCTGTGCATCAAGCCATCCTCGCTGCTGTCCAACATCAACTCCACGAACTGGTCATAATCACAGATTTGGATTATGTACGGAACGGGTTCGTGGAGCACCTGGTTAATTGGAAAACCAGAGGCATGTTATGTGCTAATAACAAACCCCTGAAACATGGGAAGTTAATCCAAAATATTGATGATCTGGTCACATCGAAAGGGATGACCATCTACTGGAAAAAGATCAAGGGTCATTTCAAAGTAGAGGGACCAGACAAAACTGGAAATGACTTAGCTGATCAGCTGGCCAAAACCGGGGCCATCCAAGGGGATCTTATAGAAATAGAGTCCCTGTTGGGGGTAATCCAGGTCACTGCTATCACTAGGTCCCAGACAAATGCTCACAATGATCTTTCAACTGCACAATGGAGTAAGGAGACCCCTGATGCTGATTTGATTACAGCTCAGAAGGGGGACCCAGTAATTGGTAAGTTTTACCAACACATTGAGGACCCTGAGAACTTTCCCCTGACAGATACCGATAACATTGGGAAAGAGGACCTAAGAGTGTTGATGAAATGTCCAAAAAGGTTCCGAATCCAAGACGGTTTGTTAGTAAGGAAATCGCAAGCTGGCCATGATCAGTGGGTGGTTCCTACCTCATTCCGAAGCCTGATGTTAAGTCACGCCCATGATGCGGCTACCGCCGGTCATAGGGGGTTTCATACAACACTTCAAATCTTAAGAGAGATTGCATACTTGCCACATATGGGCCAGGACCTCAACCAATACTTGAAGGGGTGTCTTGTATGTGCACAATTTCAGCCAACATCCCTCACACACCGTGTGCCTCTCCAGAAGAGGGGATGACACTGCCATGGTCAGATTTACAAATCGACTTTATAGGCCCCGTGATTCGCTCCGCTAGGGGGAATAAGTATATGTTGACAGTGACATGCTTGTTTACCAAGTGGGTGGAATGTCTCCCGGCCCCAAACTGCAAGGCAGAAACAGCAGCTGCCCTGATGATTAACCACATCTTTTCCCGTTTTGGTCTACCTCAAAGGATTGAGTCAGACAGAGGTAGCCATTTCACCAGCGAGGTAATGACAAAGATGTGGGAGATACTGGGGGTCAAAAGGAAGCTACATATTGCTTACCGGCCAGCTTCTTCTGGGGCAGTAGAACACTACAACCGGACCATTGGGAGCATATTAAAAAAGTTTGTGGCAGATTCTGGGCCAAGTTGGGATATCCGATTACCTCTGGTCGTAATGGCCATCAGATCTACCCCTTCATCTGCAACTAAAATGTCACCATTTGAGCTGATGACTGGACGCAAGATGGTGCTTCCCCAGCATTTGCTCTACAGAACCCAAGAGCAAACGTTGATAAATGCCTCCACAACTCATGAGTATGTGGAGAATTTAAGGAAACACCTCCAACATGCTTTTGCCTATGTTCAGCGAAATCTAGAAAGATCAGCTGATAGCATGAAGACCCATTACGATTTGAAAACTTCCAGGAAAGTATATAATGTGGGAGACTGGGTCTATCTATACAATTTCCAAAGGAACCAGGCCAAACAGCGAAAATGTTTGCCTACCTGGAAGGGACCGTTTGAAATTTTAGACAAGATCTCCCCAGTCGCTTACAAGATCCGCATCCCCAAAGGTAGTTTGGCAGAAGGGGAAGAGAAGTGGGTCCATATTGATCAGCTAAAGTGTTGCCATCCCAGGCACACTCTGCAGCAACTGGAGGAGTCCTCTGCAATACCAGAGGGGGCCGCCCCAGAGTAATTCAGTTCCAACCCTAAAATATTCCACATATAGCCTATACAATTCTATGATTCTTGAATGCAAATTGTCTCCTGATTAAAAAAAATGTATATGTTCTTGTCTCCTGATTTAAAAAAAAATTTATATGTTCATGTCTTTTGATTTATAAAATGTATATGCCGCCCCACTATATCAATAGTGGGGGAGAAATGTCCACGAATAGGTATTGCTGCTTTGCTTTGTCATCCTAGGAGAGATGAAACCATGGAGACTGACCAAGGAGGACTACCCGGGGGCTGGGAGCAAAGATCCGAGGGGCCCGGTGTACCGCCCAATACTCCAATCAGGACCGGCAAGGAGAACTGATCGATCCACCCTGATGAAGGAAAGATGCTGAACTGTGCCATCTGCGGAATCGGAAAAGATGCTGAACATTGCCATTTGCGGAATCGGAAGAAGATGATGTGAACATCCCAGCGCGTGGATCAAAACATCTTTTCACCCGACTCCCCCTCGACTCGAAATCAAAGCGCAGTCGGGCAGGGGGGGCTTTGTCGGGTGTATTGACCCACATTCGAGCTATTATGCTACAACATTTGATGCTGTGGGCTCAGAAAATCCAAGATGGCAAAAAAGCCGACATTGTGCCAGAATCCAGGAAAAGCGCCTAGTTTTTGCGCACACCAAAATGGTCGCCTATCCTGCCACCCACCAGTGCGAGCGTGGTGGGCCAGAAGCGCCATGAGTGAAATGTGGTGCCAAAGGAAAAACAGCAGTGCCTGTTAGCCTAAAAGCGCTTTAAAATCACCTTTGTTTCCCTGAATGCAAGCTAAAAGTGCCTATTTTAAACATCACAAGATATTCAAAAATCTCACTGGACACCAGCAGACATTTGGCAGAATGTAGTCTTGTGTGCATACAAAATCCGGAAAGATGAAGAGCCCAAAACAATGTTTATAACAAAACTGGCTGAGCTGTGGATGTCAGCAGCTGAAGTGAAATTGGACTTAAAGCCACTAAAATCGAAATTTTTAAAATAAATGAGTGACCTACTTTGAGTGTCATATAGGTTGCAACTGTTAAATGTCATGGTTTTGAACTTAGAATCTGCATTCTAGCTGCATGTGCAAAAATTGTAAGTTTGTTTTGAATGAAGAAAAACTGGGAACAAAAGTGACATTTAGCTGAAGCCTGGCTTAATGAAACTGGATTCTGCCTGACAACTACCCCCTACAGGAGAGGAAATTCAGCAGCTGTGTTCCCAGGCCTGGCTGCACCCTGCTGCCCCTGCCAAAAGGAGATGACACCTCTCTGATTGAATTAGGGGAGTGGCACCTGGGGACTACAGGAAACTAAACAAAGCACTGTCCCTGGCTCAGGCAAATGTTATATTGGGGGGGGGGGGTCGTGAAATGGCTTTCTCTTGGGAGAAACTGGGAGGGGCAGTGCCTGTGAGAGCAAGCTGAGCTTGGGGGAAGTGGATAAACCAGAAATTCCACCATGTGCTTTGGAAAACCACACCCCTTTGGGGCCAGAGCATGATTTTAAGAAGATGGATAATTCATAGTGCGGACTTGTAAGAATTATATAAACAACATCATCATTCTTGTGATTTTTCTGTGCACATTTTAAGAGGTGTTAGGACCCTGTGGTATGTTCTTGGGGATAGTAGCGGAAAAAAAGGTTGTTACTCCAAATGTATGCATGTTACAAATCTGACACTTTATCATCTGAAACCCATATCACTGGTGCACGTTTGTGTAAAATCTGGAAAGGTTTAGAGGTCGTTATCTAGATGAAAAGGGGATAATTTTGTCATAAATGGACATGACATCGTACAAAGACAGGGATGGATGGTTTGGTGCTACAGAAAATATGTTAACTGGACCTATAATATTAGAAAAATGGTACATAGATAAATATGTATTTGTGTCAGAAATAGATTTGTGTGCAATTTGACAAAGGAAGGTTCCTCTGACCATAAAACCTACAGCATCACTCTGACACTCCATTTCCTTCCCCCAATCAATGGAGAGAGGAAATCTTGGCCAATGATAAGTGAGAGGGGCAGGCTTAGCTAGGCCCAGGCACACGCCCATTTTCAAAACACATAAAAGGAACATTGAAACCCAGGTAGAGACAATCACTTTCCACTTTCTTGCGGGACGCTTTGCCGGGAGACTCCAGACTTCAAATCCAGAACTCCAGGGATCCAGAACTTTACTTCAGAACTTGTAGCAGAGAGGCCAACCCACAAGCTATGTTCTGTTCAGCAGGCCTCAAAAATCATTTGCAAACTATTCAACCGCCGGGCTGTGCGGTTTGCTGCTTGCTAAGAATCCACTTGATCCAGACCCGCAGAACCAGAGACCGCTGTATCCGGAACCGCTAGCAGAACCGATAACAGAACCGGAGACCCAGAGACCAGATTGCTGTGAAGAACCGCTAGCAGAAGTCCAGCCAATCCTGACCCGATCGGTGACGAAGTCGCATTCCTGTCCAAAATCTAGTGTGAGTACCCAGCTAGCACTGTGCCAAAACCAATCTCTTAGTTTAAAATAATCTAATCGAAACTATTTTAGCCTATTAGAACTGCCTCCTAGAATCGTGTCATTCTGTCATCTTTAAAACTGAAAACTGTCATCTGTCATTCTGAACTTTAAAATTTCAAATCCGAAAAACTACCTTTACTAAATCGGCCGTATCTCCGGAACTATGCTAGGAGCGAGTTCTAACTGTCATCTTAAACTAAGATTCTAAGCTTTCCAACGAGCCTAGAACCGACCTCCTACTCCTCATACTCCCTCCGTAATTGCGCTCGACGCTTGCAACTAAATTTACTGCGATTTGACATTTTGCTTAATTTCAGCCACGTGTAAAAAGATTTGTCCTTGCTTTCCTTTGCTGAAATTCGTTTGCAACCTGACAATCATTCATAGAGCATTGCTAAAGCGATCCTGAACTAATACAAAGTAGCTGTCACCCACCCTGAACCTCTAGAGGGAATTAAAATCATTTTAGCATATTTCTCACTTCTTTGCATACCACATCAAAGTATATTGCCTGTGTTTAAAACTCCTACCTGTTTTCCTTTAAGCTTGCTAGGGGGGAACTGAATTATATTTGATTGCATTCCTGAGAACTGTGTGCTTCCCTTCCATCTCTTTACCTTTCATAAAGGGGAGGGGGGCGGTGAATTGTCAAAGAAAAGTGATTACATTGTCTTTTGTTGAAGTCATATCAAGTTTATTTCCTGTACTGCATTTTCATTCATCATTGCATTGTCCTTGAAGCCATAAAAGCATTCTCAGCTACTTTATCCTCTCTGTATCACTTCTAAGCCATCAAAAAGAGTGTACCACTGTAACATTACCCATTGTTGATCTCTATCATCCTCACAAGTGTGCTATCAAATATTAATTTACTATAAAAGTGTGATAGATATATATTGTTTAATTTTCAAATAAACCTTTTAATTTGCAAAACAAACCTACTTCTTGGCTCAGTGGGGTCAGGGGGATTCTAAGAGAGGGGTGTTATATAAGGGTTGTCATCCAGAGTAAACGAACTGGACATAAAAATATATCAATAAGGATTTCCCTCAGCATCCCAGACTAGGCATTGGCTTAGCTGTAGTGTTGAATTGAATCCGCTTACCGTGGGTGTTGCAGATGTGGAGGGATACAACCCATGGGCCTGGATGTATTGCAGGGTCAACTGGATGGCCTGGTTGGTTGCTTCTGCAGAGGCCGAGGTGGACTCAGTGTGCTCCATCACCCTCTGTCCCAGTGCCACCATGGAGGCAGTGGCATGCTCAAGTGACCGTGCGATCCTGCTGGTACACCTCTGCAGGCTGTCCTCCATGGCCTGCATCTCACTAAGCTCCTGGCTCACATGTACCTCTATGGTAGCCTGGTGCACTTTATGGTCGCCAGCCTGGCATATACTGCTGCCATGTTGGCCGCATGCAGTGATGGTGGGCTGCATGGGCTCTTTGATGGTTCAGGGCTGAAACATGGGGACAATTCATCCATGTCATGTACCTCCTCCTCCCCCTCTTCCTCATCGGTGGACGGAATAATGGACCCAGCCATGATGTTAAAGTGACTGTGATGCATGTGTTTGGGATGAAGGTGTATTGCTACCCTGATGGCTGTGCACCACTGCTGGGATGGCCATGGCTTGTGCCACGACAGGTGGCAGCTTTGTCACCTGCCTGACTGCTGGTGAGCTTACTCTGCACCACCGTAGGCATTGGGTCATTCACAATGGTCAATGGAGTCTTCGATGTGGTCTTGGGTGGTGGTGGAGGGTATGTTGGTGGTGTCACCCTGCTCTGCTGACTGCTATCACTGGCAAGGGATATTGCCTGTGCAGGGGTGGTGCTAGCTGCAGTGCCTGCAGTGGAGGGTCCCTCCTCATCGCTGTCCGTGGACTGTGCACCTATCAGGAATAGAATTACATGCCGCCAGTCATGTTGTGGACTTGTTTGCGAGCTTGCAGGATGTTCATACAACATTTATGTATGTTCCAGTGGTGCACTGTTGGCCAGATTGGCATAGGTATTGTTTGGTGCATTGGGTGCCCCCACACAAACATGGTGGGGGTGCCTGCTGGGGATGTACACAGCGCATGCATGTGCTCACTGACTTTTGGGCTGCCATGTCAGTGCTGCCATGTTTGGGCTGCCATGTCTTTTCATGTGTGGCATGGGGAATCACGTTCTGACATGGATGTACATGGCATACATGGGTGGTTCTCAGGTGTCCCTGGATTTGCATACATGTGTCACCTATGGTGCATGTACATGGCAACATTTCTCCACATGCCCAGGCCTTGAGTGTCCTCACTGTGCATTGGCCATGTTGTGTCACATTTGCCTGTGGTGTCTGCCAGTGCTGGGGGACATTTGCTCATCGTCACTTTCCGCATGTACATGAGGTTGGTTGAACTCACCTCCATGTGGAGGATGGGGCTGGCTGTCACCTGCCATGACATCAGTTTGAGGGACTCAACCGTTCTGCCTCCAGTTTCTGCAGTGTCCCACCTGTGTCTGAAGTTTTGGACTCCACACCCTCGCCTTGAGGACATCCCACTGATTGTGGCAGTCTGTGGTAGGGTGGGGTACAGTGGCCACTGCTGGCAAGCGTCACATGATCTCCCCCCAGATGGCAGCCTTTATTTGGCCACTGTGCTTGCACTGTCTTGACCCAAACAGGTTCTCTGAGTGTTCCATAACAGCATAAGCAAGTGCTGTCAGCTCAGTCTGAGTGAATTTAGGCTTCTGTTGACGCATATCAGAGAGGCTTGTCTTCTTTTTCTGTGCCATAGTGCTGCAACAGGTTTCAAGATTGGGTGGCAAGTGGAAGTGTAAATTCACAGTGGACTTTCAAGATTACCGCCCTGGAGCTTCCCGGTCCAGCTGTGCTGTTATTTCCTCTTCTGGTATTACCAGCGCTGGTATTTCCAGCAATAGAATGACCCGCGCTGGTATTTCCAACAACGGTAAAACTGTCAACAGTATTGCTGTCTGGGATGGTGCCGTCAAAAGTGTTACCTTTTTTGACAGTATGAACGGCATTCCAGGCTTTTTGCCAACAATACCCATGCAGGGTCATAATGTGGTGGTGATTCCGCCAGTTACCCTGCCGGTAAGGGTAATGCTAGCAAATGGGTGTTACTGACAGTTTAATGGCAAACTTATAATGAACCCCACTGTTTATTCTTACCACCTGCCACTTTATCACGTATGGTGGTATTTAGAGCAAGCTAAATTATATAACAATATTTCTTGTTGTTAAATAACACAAATTATGATGTCAAATGCCCCATTTATGTTAATCCAATTCTGAGGTGGAGGTACGCAATTCAAAAGTACCTTGTCAATCCAACAAGGTTTTTCAAGTAGCTAGCTAAGTACATGCACTTCATTGCAGGAAAACAACTTTCTGCATTAACACGGCCGGAGGGAGTTCAAAACGTGGTCATCTTTCCTCAGCCTCTTTGCCATCTAATGCAGAGAAGGATAGAAAATGATCCTTTTTTATTAAAAAAAAAAATGCACACTAGGTGTGCAATCTGATACTTTACAGAATTCATTTTTATTCTCACAAAAAAGTTGGAAATAGATTTTAAAAGGTTCATATTAATGCATACAGACTTTCAGAAATACTTACTGTGCAGTAATTCTGGAAATCTATATCTGTTCCCATACCCACAGCAGCTTTGCCATAATCAGACAGAGTTCAAATGCAAACAGCATTTCTATTATCACCACTCTGTGTAGTGGTATTACTGGTGGATGGATTTTGAGTACCAGGTTGATGGTGTTCATTTCCATTCATGGAGTCTGATAGGACTCCATGGAGGATTTGCCGGTATTACACATTCTGGTATTACTGGCGCCTGTCATGCCAACAATTGTTGCCGGTAAGGTGGAAGAATTACCTCAATCTGGAAATTCTCACAGGTAGGGTGGAGGAATTAAACATTCCTCCACCCGGGCGGCAAACTTATGATGAGGCCCAAAGTTTATCCATCCCACATCCGATGCAATCCAAGACATTGTCTGCCACCAGGTGCCAAATTCACCAGGTGCCATGTCAAAAATGTTTCTGCACACCTGTAAAGTGCCTGTACCTGTGTTTAATTGCTATGAGTAGTGTCTACCTCTTTCAATATGTCCACAACAGGAGCCACCTCTCATGTGGTTAGAAATGTCTGGGATTTGCTGTGGCCTCATTGGGCAGAACCTGTGTGGCTTTCCACTGCTCCATTCCTGGTCGGGCAAATCCAGCTGACTTTGTACCTCAGCTGACACCAGAGTACCCTGTCAGTGACAGAACAGGGTGCCAACAAAGCCTACAAAACACGACAATTGTGGCCATAATAATGTATGACCATGAAGAGGATTTTTTTCACAATTTGGGGGCATATCGCAGTAAATGAAAGCCAAGTCCAAGTTATCTACCCGAAGATTTGACTGACAGGATGTGATCGTTTCAGGACTATCTGCCACTCATCCAACACCCTTGCAGACGTCTCAGTTCGCAGTACACTTAAGGGTGGCAGGAGAAGTAGAAATTGCTGACATGCTGTGGAGTAGATCTGATGAAGGAAGGGACCCGCCATGTGTGGGTTGCATGGGGGCACTGCACAGTGAAATGTGGTTTACTCTTCTGGCCAACAAGAGACACCACAGGAACTCCCTTCCATCTCGATGTTGAAGCAACTTCCAACTGACTCACATCAACAAGTGGTTAGCCATCTTGGAATATGAGCATACAAATCAATAATCTCAAAGACCTTACTTAGGAACTTCCTGTCTCAGGAAGGACTATAACAGAAAAGCTTGTGAGAAAATATTTTCTTCCCCTCACAGGGAAGAGCAACTTGAATGTGTCTATATCCATCAGGTTAATTGGAGACTTGTACTAGATGCTCTAATTGGGATTTTGGGATGCATGTGCAACGGCCCATGCAGGTGAAGAGATTTAAACATGAAAAACATATTAGCTTGCGGCCTAATGCTAGCAGTAATCGTTGGCCATGACAGACGGGTGCATGTGTTTTTAGCCTTGACACATATTAGAAGCACCATATAGCAATACAGAAAAAGCAACACTGTATTTATGTTGAGGATGCCGAGTTTAAAGATAGGGTGATGAATTTTGCATTTAGTGTTAGTATACAGTGTTACGTTTTCAATGATGTGGTAGTAGATAGTTGACATATGTAAGCATGTGAGATGAATTCAGAGAAGTGATGCAGCAGAGGTGAGGTCCAGAGACTAAGGCAGTACTAGTTCTGCCATGTTGGATTTAGGGCACGTTACAAGATGTGAGAAACAGGCCTAATGTGGCTCTGTCCAGTTGCCCCAGAGATGAGTCCAACTTCCACCCCACAGATAGAAGTGATGCTGTCAAGGTCACAGGCAACCGCAGTGTGCCAATATCAGCTAATTGGGTACAGCTGCAGAGCTCAGAAGAGCTGTGAAAGGAATGCTAGGTCCTGGGAGGAAGAGTGTTGATGCACTTTTTGAAGACTGAATTCATGTTAGTAGGACATAGGGTTCTGTTATGCCAAGAGGCCTGGTAAAGATTTAGAGCACTCTTGCCCTCACACGAAGAGCGGTCATCCTATTTGAACTGCAGGTGCTGAGCTCTGGGGATCCATAAACAAGTGAAATTCAAGCATAGTAGTGGTGCCCCAATCACGTCATTCATGGGCACCTAGGTTCCCAGAAAGATAAGGGAGGAGACATGCTAGGGTTGTCCCATGATTTGGGATGGGAGAAGCAGAGGTGAAGCCAATAAATGTATCTACAAGGGCAGGGAGCTGTCTGTGCATGCCACAATGTCTGCTATAATGAGAAGGCCCATTGTATTATCTAAGCAGATTTGACCTCGCTATTCACACTTTGATGATGCTACGATGGAGGGGTGCACATCACGTGACCGCCAGGGATATTTACTCGCTACAAAAAATGTATTATGGTAACAATGTACCTGGTAGTCAATCAACTCCTAAGTCTCACAATGATGATATAGTAGGTCACGTGGTTAGGAGAATGTGTTTTAGATAAGGTGTGACCAATGAGGTAAGGAGCTATTGGGGATGATTTATATTTGTATATCAGTGTTAGACAACAGGGAATACAGGATCATATTGTAATCTTTATTAGTCCCCGGCGAGAGTCAAGCAGAATGCAACACGCATTCTGATTGGCTCTCGCCGGGTCCTTACCCGGCCGAGAATCCTTTGATTCTCGGCCGGGACTCCAGCTGCCTGTCCTCGGCGGGGTGGCGTGGCAGCCCCTCAGCCAATGCAGAGGCCATCCCCGCTCTGAGCCTCCCCACGACTGAGAGGCTGCCTCCGCCCCCCACTGGGGACTCGAGTAAGCTTCTTTTTTTTCCCTCCCTCCTCCCTACCCCACCCCACTTACCTTCTTGCTCCTGCTTCCACCTTTGTAGGAGAAAGCAACATGGGGGGGGGGAGTGTGAAGGTGAGTGTTGCGTGTGGAGTGAATAGACCACATGGCAATATATCAGTTTTTATAGTAGTGGCCAGAGGGAGCTCCTCCAATGAGAGGAAAGATGATGTCATAAGTAGTATAACAGTGATAGAAGAGAAGAGTGGAAAAGGGGTCCTCTCATACAAGAGTGAAGGCAGCGCTGCAAGTAGAATATTGGTTCTGTATATCGAGGGACAGGGATCCCTCCGCCCGGGACAATGGGGCATGAGGAGGGGAAAACCTGCACCTCGGGTCTCTACTTAACAAATTATTTACAGTAGTCAGGTCCATCTTCTTTCCTGAAATGAAAGCACAGACACACAGGACAACAAAAACTGAGAAACGTACATGACATATTTTATACACAAAGAAAGAGGGAAAAAGGAAGATGGGGAAAGAAAGAAAAAGGGAGAGAGAGGGGGGTTTAAGGGGAGAGAGAGAAAGAGAGAAGGAAGAAAGCGCTCCTAGAAAAAAGAAAGATAGGGAACTAGCCTGCCACTTGAGCATGCCACTGCACATGTATCACCCCTGGACAGACCAGTGAGGTAGTCGGGGTACAAGTACTGCTACCCCTTGTTTTAAGATAACTGATGTACCAGTGTATTCTCTGAAGGTGCCCTATGAACGTCAGAGAGGTGGACCTAGTAATGCAATTCCTTGACTTTAACAGCGAGGGGAGTAGAAAACACCACCTCATAGGGCCCTTGGAACCGAGGATTATTCCATCTGAGCACCAGGAAAAACTGAAAAAGCATGATGAAAAACTGGGCATCACATGTCATCTGAGCATTTGCGGAGCATAGCATCTTCCAGTTGTGGTACATGTGCTCAGTGGTCTGGCCTGGAGAGGGACCAGAGTGATGTGGATACGATCAACTGGACCAGCCGCACTGGAAAATGCAGCGGTTGCATGAATACAAGACTTTAAATGGAACGACTGAGCAGCATACCCTCAGGGAATAGTATGCATTCTTGCAGGTGTAGCAACATTACTGTGGCGGAAGAAGAGCTGTCTGCTTGCTAAGATTATACAAACCTGACGGCTCCCTGTTCATTGTGCCATCATAGGACCACCTGACATATTTGGGCACTTTGGGCCCGATTCATGGAATTTTTTGCACGGTTCAAAGTGATATTGCACTTCTGAAAAGTGACTTGGCACTGGCGACAGAATCCCTGATTCATGGAACTGTGCAAAGTGTATTTTTGCAATGTAAAGGCTGTGCAAAGTCAGTGCATAGTCATTTTTGCAGTACAAAATGACTTTTACGGACATTATACTGCATAAATACACTTTGCACAGTTTTCAGCAGTGCAAAGTCACTCTGAACCGTGCAAAAAATCCATGAATCTGGCCCTTCATGGTTTTCTTCAAATCCTACATAATTATTGCATTGCAGACACAGGTGACTGCACAGTAGCAGGTGCTGTTGCTGCACACCCCCTTCTGGTGGCCGAACCTGACATAGACAGCCAAAATGGGTGTAGACAGAGCTCAACTATTGCATGCTTGAGAGATAGCATTAGGCGTGTACAACATTTCCTAATGTGGTGTTCTACATGCCCGTGGAGTGCACGAGCGTGCAAAGCTGTGCGCATTTTTGTCATAGTTGCATGTGCTCACCAGTAACCATTAAAGGAACAGTGCTTGGGGGGTTTGTGTTGTTTTACACGCACTAGTTCATAGCTTCTCAGGATCTATTTGTTGACTCCCTTCCTGCACCTGCAAACAGATCAAGAAGAGAGATGCATTGTAATACGGAATGCAACTGCAAAGACTTTTGACTCTTGAAAAGTCAGTTTAGATGTCCCACTGAGTCGGGTGATTGAGTGGACTGGGAAGCAAAAGAGGCCATGGAAATAATTTTCAAAAGTGGCCCCATATTGCACACTTTGAGCAAGGCCAACCCTTTTTCTATGAGAAAATGTGGAAATCAAATAGGTTACCACACAAAAGAGGTCAAGGATGCAGAGGCCTACTGGGAAATCTCCAGAGCTCCCTATAGGCCAGTCCAGCCCTGTGCCCAATCGAGCTCTGCAGCGCAAGGTGCCTGGCTGAAAAAAGGCTGTCTACCCAAGAGACTCAGAGAAGGCACATTGTGTTGGACAAGACAGCCCCGTTTTAAGGATGGTGTAGTTGCTCATTTATGTACATGAGAAATTAGGCACGCACAGGTTAGGAGTACACCAACTGCAAATATGCTGTTTCATTGCTCTGAGCAGCTTTCCGGACAAAACAATGTACCATGGTCAACTGTCAATGCATTGTGTTTATTGTCATTTAAGGGTCAGCTGTCCTTGTATGAACTCTTGCGCACCCCTGCTTTGTTGGGTCAAAATATCAAAAAAGCATCCATCTGTCCATCTGGCATATGCCAATTTGCAACAAATGTCCAGACTTTCAAACACAAAGCATTCATTTGCAAGCACCACTATTTGAAACACAGGGTGTTAAAAACTGCTAACTGTGACTTGTGACATTATTTTCGTCAAGCAAGCACATCACTTACAGGTTTATTCTATCAATTGTCAACACATGCAAGTGTACACATTTGAACCTCTGCATGCATACAACCTCCAGATACGCTTCACACACCACTAAAGTCTCTGAATCCTTTGGAAGTGACAGTGAAAAAAGTAATTCCTTAAACAAATTATCTGCTAACTAGAAATGAGTGTGCCTACTCCAGCACATTAATGTGCTGCAACCTCATAACTCACTTCCTGTGAGCTCCACTGTGTCTTTTGGTTACTGTTGTGACCATTGCCACACCAACCAGGGAGTTGACTTCTGCTTGGGTGCCTGCTTTTGTCTGCATGTTCTCTAAAAGTGAGTGACCATATGCACCCTCACTTCTGCTTTGGAAATACCCAAACTAGGTACCCTTTCCACTTGCATGTTATACATTACAGTGTACAGGAATGCATAAACAGTTTGGTTGATAAGAGGTCGCCTTTGCCTTAGTAGAGACACGGAGAAGGAGGCTTTATCACCCTGGGCTGGTGCTTTGCAGACAGCGAGAAGATGGGGGTAGGCAGTGCCATGGAGGGAGTGCTTTGTAGGCAGAGACATGCAGAAGGAGGATAGAGGGATTTGAATGGAGAAATATGAGGAGATGGTGCAGGCAGACAGAATGTTATGGTATAGATATGTAGAAAATGTCATGATGACCAGAACACACAGTGATTGAAAAGTACAAGACATGCATCACAGACATTTAGGCACTGCTCAGATTTAGAAATGCTGACAGACAAAAAGAGAGGTATTTTAGCTTAGAGAGAACGAGTGTAACTATGGATATGTATACGTCATTAAACAGTATAATGAGAGGTGAGGCTTTGGGAGTTTCTAGTTGTTGGAGATGGAGCTGCTCTCTGAGAGATTGAGAGATCGAGAGACGTTTGGATGACTCTGAGATCGAGGGAGCATTGGGGAAGCATTCAGAGCTGAGCTGATGATATCTGGCAGGGATCTGGCAGAGAGAAGCCTGGCCCTGACTGACTGGCTGGTTGCAGAGTTAGCAGGAGAGGAGAGACAGAGCAACACAGAGGGAAAAAGGGGAGTATTGCTGAATAAGACACGTGCATGTGGTATTTGAACAGACTCTCACACAGAGCTTTGGCTGACATGATAGATGGGGTAATCAGACAGGGTTTTTCTTAGAGAGAGAGTGTGAAGTATGGTGTGGAATGGAGAGGAATGGTTGGGCTATTAGATTGCATGCATTAGAAGCCTTCAAGGCTTATAGTTATTGCATTGCTGGTAGATTTGCACCAAAAGCATAAAAGGTGCAAATTTGAGATTTGCATTATAGTAGTGTTTGCATCATGCATTGCTATGTATGAATAACAGTGTTCCTATTGTTGAATCGATTCATGTGTTTTCTTTATGTCTTATGTTAATGTGTCCATTGGAGTAAGATAGGAGTAATCTAGGAGTAACACAGTGCACAGAGGCGATGAGATACAAGAGCAGGGGGGAATAGTGATCCACATCCCCCTAGGAGATTGTCTAAGACTGATACATGATCGCCCACTAGGGGTAAGGCCAAAGGTAGATTTTGTCTGACTTTCCCACAATGTACCTGGCCTGTCACCATTGAGTCACTGGTGTCTGGTAAGGAGTTACTGCTCCCTCCCTTGGACTTCACGTAGCGTAATAAGAGTTTGCAAACACTGGGTGATTGTTTGCAGCACTGTCATAAAAGTTGTCCTTGTAGAGAGAATCTCATATTGCATCTTCTGACGGCAAGATAGTCCCTTCCGGTGATTTCTGCCACTTGCGATGCACAGCGTTCCCACAGATGCAGCGAATGCATGTATCTGAGCGCTCACAAGGTGTAGCTCATCGACCACTGGCAGACAGCCTGTCTACCTTTGATGGTCAACATCCACATACTGCAGGTAAACAATGTCCTCTCCTGCTGTCACATAAGGCTGTGCTTGTCCATACACCCCATCAAGATCTTCATGCAATTCATCAAGAGACAACTGAGGGCAGTCATGTTGATTAACCATCTACTTGAACACTGAGAAAATGCACATGAAGAAATGCAAACTGATCCAGGCTTAGCCCCATATCCACTACTTACCAGGTTCCTTCTGCAATGAGTCCATCCCTCTGACATCCTTGGGGACTTGCAGGGTCCATGGTCCCCAAGACCTTCAGCACAATAGTTCTATAATTGTGGTCCACTGAAGTGCCACCACAGGTCCTGTTCCAGTGTTTGATTGCCTGCAGAAGTGTCTCCCCAGCACTCTGCCTCACATCATGCCACCTATTTTTGATCTCTTCAGTGGTCTGATGGGTTGCTGAGATGGAGTTTGCCTTCTAGGAGATCTTTTCTCAAATGCGAGTCTTCACCAATGACATGCGGTTGTTGAGAAATGTCATCTGGCAAGGGAGTAGAAGCCCTGGTGTTTTAATCAAATTATGCAGCATAGTGTACACCTGTGCCATGCTGGATCAGCATTCCCATCTACAGCGCCTGCTCTCCAGGGACACAGAATAGGTTCAGGGGTCACAGGTGCCCATTTGACAGCTGCTGTGGCAGCTAAGTCACCTCAGCATAGAGGCTGCATTTAGAGTCTTCACCTCTATTCCAAAATGATATAGTTGTGAGCAATTACTATTCTAGTGGCAATGGAAGCTTTAAACATGAAGAAGGGCCAGGCGGATACCTCAGTAGCAGCGTGTTTGGTCTTGGAAACAAGACAACGCAGTGCAACACAGGTTTGAATCCCAGTCACATGCTTAGAGATTGGTCTCCGGTATTAAGTGTTTAACAAAAGATGAATTTATTATTAAAGCCATACCTTAGTTTAGGCTATGGTGGGTAGTAAGTCACATAACCGTGAGAAGCCACTCAGATTGATATCATACATGTGTCAGCATTCTGATCCCAGGCCAGCTGTGGAAGGAGTGTGTGTATTCAGGTCAGACAGCCTGGCCCTGCCTTTCTGCAGGGTAGAAGAGGGAAGGGCTGGGCCTCTCCTTTGGTTCTTTGTGAGATCTGGTGACAGGTCCCTCACGCAGGACAGCCTACCAGCAGGAACTGTTTTGGGAAACGTGAATCAAATGGCACACCTATCCCAAAAAGACTAGTTTCACACAAGGGTGCTGCATACCGAAAGGGTTATTGATGCTATGGACAAGGAAGGAGGCAAAAGAGGTGTAGACAGACGGAGCTCAGCATAGTAGGAGGAATATTCCACCATCTTGTTTCTCTCTATATCTCTCTTTGCTTCCTATCCCCTCCACTTCCTTTAGCACAAAGCACTTTGGGTGTGATGTCAGAAAGCAAAGACCAATTGTCTCAAGGACAGGGATTGGACCCCTTAGAGCAGGTTTGCTTTGTTCCAATCATGTGTTGGTGTTTGTCTACAAACAAGGAAGTCTCTCACTCCTTATTTGATTCACTTTTGGAAAAACACTTAAGGAAGAATTCATTGGACCTGTGTTGGGAGTGTCAACTTTCCAAACCCCTCCACCAGTGAGGTGAACCTGAGTATACAAGGAAGAGGCACAGTCTGCTCCCTAACCATCCACAGGCACATTGGTAGTGACCTGCGGATAGAACAAGACATGCCTCACTGCCGGCCACACTGGTACCAGTGACCTTACTGTGATGAAGGACCCCTAAAGGTGTGTGCCAGCCTCCCCGTGTTTGGGAGATAGAGAACAAGGTCTTATCTTATACTTGCATCAATAGATTAGGACTCACAGCAACCCAACAGACAAAGGTGCCAGGATCTGTGTTGAGCCATGATTCAAGCCTGTTGGAACCAACAGAACACTCAGGAGGTGTGTTTTGCACTCTTCTGATCTTCAAACTGCTGTGCTGCTCTTACAAACCAGTTTCACACCACACCGCACCAGCTGAAATCGTCATTGCCATGGCATGAACCTTAAGGTAATTGTTGCATCTGCTGTGCTCAAACCGCTATTCAAAGCGCCAACCTCTTCAATGCCAATCCACATTTACAGTTTAACTGACCTTGAGGGACTCATAGGACCGCGACCATCAAACACTGCATTGAACTGACTGACTCAACCTACCCATCCAGTAACAAGCATCTTTGCAGTTGGACAGACTGTCGAACCGACCCTGGTGGCCCTCACAACCTGCACTTCTTCGAATGCTGCTTTGTGCCACAACAAGCTTTAGCTTGAGCCTGGCTCAACAGCTACTCCCATCTGGAACAATGCAGCTGCCCCATTTGAGCCTGATTCGAACCACACTCACGGCACGGAGAAGCATGGTTCGACGAACCACAAAAAACAGTGAAAGGTATTCCTGACTGCTAACTGCCCGCTTGCTCCATCTTTGGGCCCTTGAGACTGGTAAATTCACCTTTAATCCCTTTTTCGCACAAGAACATATTATTTTTAAGAACATTGTGGTTTTTGATTGTCTTTCAGCCCAGATTTTGCTCCCCTGAAAACAGAGCCAAACAGCCAGCGAAATTACTAAATGGTTATTTTACATGTGCGGTTGAATGGATGAGGTAGAATCAGTGTAACAGTATAAGAGATGTAAGAACACTAGCAAACTACAAAGCAATGTCCTAACAGCAGGCATGCAGTTCAGAAAATCGACATGGGAAGGAAAAACACAGTGCAGCCAAATCACACGTGGAAAAATTGCATTTTCTTATTTTCACAGGTTTAAATGTCAAAACAGCTTGAAAAACGGGTTCAACAGACAAAATCGGAATGTGATTTTTATGCTAAGGGACACATCATAGGAATAATAAGAAAGTGAAAGGGGATCTCTAAATGAATGACAGTATGAGATTCCCAAAGGGAAAGGAAATTCGGTTTTAAAAAGTGAAAGTAGGTGACAGGGAAAATCGGTTTGGAAAGGAAATGACAAATACTATTACAACTATATTTCACAACTAGATTATTAAGAGGAGAAACACTGCCCCTGCAAATGGTCAAGCTGCAGTCTTAACCCCCCTCATGCTGCGCATCTCCTTATGGGGTAATTAATTAGTTTATTCCAAATATTACTAAGGATGTATGCAATGTACTATAAGGATGCAGAAAAATGATGCTAACACTTGGAAATCAATGAACAGGATACACAGAGGGTGCTGATAATTTGAAACAGTTACTAGTGTTCTTTTTGGATTACTTATAGGGTTCGAACAAAGGGCAAGGTAGCAGAATTGGATATTCTACGTTTTGCTATGGGATGGGGTGATACAATAAGCACTTGAATATGGAATTCTGAACCGCCAACCGGGTATCTGAACAGCTGGGTAAGGGTCTGGTCACGGCACAGCGGCACATCAGCTGGATAAAGCAGGTAGCAGGGCAAGCAGGTAGCGCTGGATAATCCCAATGAGGGCCACCTTTCCCCTTTGTACCTGAATTAGTGGGATTGTTGTGGGGTTCAATTCTGAAGGGTGGTTCTGCATGGATAGGAGGGTCTGGATCAGCTACCCCTTTCCTGGCAGTGGAATCTGGAATATGCACGGTGGTATGAAATGTCTGGATCTCTGGATATGCTGAAGCTGAAAATCAGAAGAGTCACTCCTTTGTCTCTCTGAGCCTTCATCTTTTATAAGTAGGATGACATCACAGGATTATACTATGGGGGCAGACTTTGGCTTGACATCCCTCTAACAACTGGATTGGTCAGGGTGGCTGTCACCGCCTTCCTGTCAGCCGGTTGGACTTCAGGGACATGACATCAGTTTTATGGTGTGTGATTACAATGTGCATGGCACTCCCCCAGTTATTTTTGCCAAAATCAATTATGACATAAATTACAAATTTTTACAGTTGTGGTGCTTTTACAAATCACATGGGCAAAGGCCATATTTTACACAGATCCTGTCATTCCAATTCCCAAGTTTGTACAATGTTGTTTAGTCCTTCTAATAACCTTTCGCAATTTCTAGTGGGAACCGTTTCACATAAAATTCTACAATTTTATATATGTGTACATATTATCATATAGCATGTTTGCATTAATTTCCAAAGTTGTACCATGTATACTTTTCCCATTAATTACATTTTACTGTGGTTTGCATCCCCAACATGCTAGGGAAAGCTGCAATGTCTTATTTTAATGCCACAAAAATTACATTCGAACTGTTAAAATTTCGCATTACTGCGTTTTCCGGTTGCAGAAATAAAGGTCTTAAAGTTTTTAAATAAGAAAGGTCTTTTGCCCCAGATGGGCTGGCTTTGTCTTCCAAATAAGGGCATTCTTTCCAACCCACAGCCAAGTGTCAGGCTCTAGTCATCCTTAGTCCGTTGTTGCCATGGATGTGCCTTTGAAGTTCTTCAGTTTGAGTTGAGGGGAGGTGCCACCAGAAAATCGCACCTATGTGTCCTGGAAATCCTTTGTCCCAGGCTGGAGAACTGCCGCTTTGTCTGACGAGGGTGCAAGATCCTTCACCCTTGCCTATTCATATGCCCCGGGGGGCTGGTCCACTTGGGGGGAGGTAGATCCTGTTCCCAGGAAGCAAAGTCCTTTGAAGCCAGGGCCTGCAAAAACCTGTTCTGCTGGGCTCACAGCAAATATATTTATGTATTTATTTTTCTTTCCTGAACCAGAAAGCAAGTCTCTTGGAATTAAATATCCTATATATGTTTTAAAACAAACCCCATCACATTTCTATGCAAGGACAGGGCCTTAATTCAACATTTTACTTTTAAACCGACATTGTCTTGTTTGTAAAAAGCACCATTTTACACATGGGTTAATGTTCCTGGGCTGTCACTTTACAATGCGGCCTTCCTCCCATCCATTTTCTAAAGCTTTCCAAAGCCCTAGTCATGTTTATAATGCACAGGCATTTGTTCATGGTTCTTTGAAACTGACATGAACTAGGAGAGGGGGCTTTTTGGAAGAGTTTGCCTGTGATACTTAGTTGCAAAATAGTAAAACGCTCACCGCATGGCTTGGAGTGCAGTTCTTTGCTATTTCACAGATCTTGCCTGACACAGCCTGTCATTTCATGAGGAATGCCCCCATTTGCTGGAGCACAACCTGAATATGGATGAACATAGCTGGGTCTTACTGGAACCAAATTGTGTACAGATGAAAGGATGGACAGGGCATCAGTGAGATGCAGAACGCTTTCTTTTTCAATGGAAAATTCAGAGCTGGCAGCATAGCAGCGATGCCTTTGACTTCTTTTCTCTGGTGCAAATGAAGAAATTAACACGCAGCAATTCTTAAAGTGTTCTGTGTTTCCTTGTGCCCCATATGTGTCTGATGAGACAGCGCAGCCATTATTTTGGTGACTACAAAACACAGTTTTAAGGCAAGGTGATTGTGCTCACGGAGCCAGCACAGCCATTCTGCTGGTGACTGCTGAGATGCAGTTTGGTGAGGTGGGGGAGTTCTGCTGGTGCTGGTAAATGTACCCCACAAATGATTTTCTCGATGAGCGTGTTCAGTTGTTCAGGGCATTGTCACAAAATTACTGCAAAAATGGTGCTTCCCCAGCATCTGCTCTATAGAACACATGTGCAGACACTGATTAACGCTTCCACAACTCATGAATTTATTGAGAATCTGAAAAAACACCTTCAGCATGATTTTGCGTACGCTCAGCGGAATCTGGGGAAATCGGCAGAGGGGATGAAAATCCACTATAATTTAAAGACAACTAAAAAAGAATATCAAGTATGAGACAGGGTCTACTTGTACAATTTTCAGAGGAACCAGACCAAGGAGCAGAAATTTCTCCCCTCCTGGCGCGGTCCCTTTGAAATTATAAACAAAATTTAACCTGTCGCCTATAAGATCTGCATCCCCAAAGGAGAACTGTCAGAGAAAAATTGGTCCACATCAATCAGTTAAAAAGCTGTCACCTCAGACACGCTTTGCAGCTGATTGATGAGCCAAAGGAAAATCAAGCAGAGGAACCATCTGAAGAGTGAGAAGAAATGGAAAAACAAAGCAAAGGGAAGTATTTAGATGGCTAGGTATATCTATATAACAGGGAGTATTTTACTTGGTGTTATTGTAAAAATGAGAAAAAGATGTTATAAAAGTTGTTGTCCTTGTCCTGTTGAGTAATTTACATGGGGTGATTGTAAAAATGAGAAAAAGCCATATAAAAAAAAAATTGTAAACGGTAATCGTTGTTCCACTGTTGTCAATCTTACGGGAATAACGCCATTAAAAAGTACTAAAACTTGTGTTTTATCTATCTTCTATTAGATAATTAACATAATTTCCTTCTAGCCTGGCAAGGATCACCCCGGGGACCTGGAAGGCAGGAAAGAGGGTGCCGCCCCATACCCTCCAACTTAAAGATGGAAGGAGATCCTGGAATGCTGTTCCCTGATGAAGGGGAATTCCGCTAAATGAACATCACTCTGGCCTACTCTTCCCCAACATAATTCACAGAGGAGCAGGGGAAGGAATCTGGGGGGTGCATTTAGGACCCTAAGCAGAAATGCCCTTCAACCAGAAACTGCATTTAAACAGTGCCACAAAAACGGCAGTGCTTTTGTATTCCTGGCACATGTGTGCTGAGCATTGAATATTGCCATCCAAGACGGCCCTGCATTTGTTCTTTCTTTCATCTAAAACACCACAAAGTTGTGCGCTCCATTGAGACGGTCCTGAAATCACTGCATTTTCGACTGCATAACTACAAGTGATGCCCTGCCTTCAGAACAGGGCTGCAGCTGCCTTCTCACATTTGAAAAACAAAAATAATGCACGACATCTGAAACAGCCTTGTGTATTGATAAACCACATGAGGGGCAAAGAGTTATGCATTTCACCCAACACAGCTTTTGTTTCCTTTTGATGTGAACCCTTGCGCTCAAAGTTCTGCAAATGAAAGAAATACCGTACTTTTTCTCCTTTCCATGTCAATATCAAAGAAATCCTTTGCAGCATCCTTTTGTGTCCATAAACCAACAGTATGTGCAAACCTCCCCAGAAGATTAATTGAAAGTCAATCCCATGCATTGCAGAACCCGCATTTGTAAACTTGAAAGGAAAGGAAATGAACACAGGTGTGAATCTGCTCTTTTGAAATTAAGGAAAATTCTGTTTAAAAGTTAAATGGCAAATGACAACTTTTGTGTGCACAGAAATGTGATTGAATATGTGGGTGGGGTTTTGAATTGTATAATGTACATTATATTTGACCCCAAAAGACATGGTTATGTAGAAAAGACTCAGAAACCAATAAAACTTTGGCCCAGGCACTGAATTCAATGGCCAGCCCTGCCTCCCACTGAAAGAAGTTGCATCCATAAGTGAACCAGCCCACAATGACATATGAAAAGGCCGAACATGTGAGGATTCACTGCCCTGTTCGACTAGCAGGCAGCCCTGGGAAAAGAAACAATGGAAGCCAGTAGGGCTGTGCGTGACTGAGAGGTACGATTTACTCCAGCACCCACTCTGAAAGGGGACCTGTCAAACTTCAAAGGGCATCATAAAAGTCTTTTGTTGAAAGCCAAGCCAGGCAGAGACAATTTGAACCATGGTTGGTGCCAGTGTTTTAACGAGTCTGCCATGGTGGAATGGGGAAATACCGCCCCATTCCAAGGATGGCGGGGCGGTATTTCCCCATTTCACCATGGCCCTTCCCCATTCCCATTTTCACCCCATAGGGCTCAATGGGACTGGGGAAGGCGCTATGTACGGTACCGTAAAATGCGGTACCATGATTAGCACCAAGGTCCCTTTGCGGCACCCTACTTTAACGGCTGGTAAAACCAGCCGTTAAGGTCGGGTCCCGCAAAGGGACCTCGTAATCAGGCATTAAGGGTTTAACGGCGCCGACAACTTTTACGGCGCCGTTAAAACCTTTACGCCAGGGTTGTAATGACCCCCTATGTCTCTACTAACAATTTCAAAGACAATACGGCTCATTGTGAGTTTGACTGTGCAGTATATTTTAGTGGTAACAGAATTGCTTCCTGTTTTCCATGCCACCGAATTCCGAGTTAACATCAAAGTGGAGGAGTTCTCAGCAGTCAAGTGCTGGAGGAAAATTCTCCATTCTATAGGCCTCATTACACGTTGTGCGCTAAAAACCCCAAAATACCGGCATGGCGCTATCAACGTGTCTGCCCTCGCAAGAGGGCGTTAATAACGTACCATTACGAGTACGCGGACACGAGCATAGCACCATGCCGGTAAACCCCCTACCGCCATGGCGTTAAAGACCCAATAAAGTCACCTACCGCCCTCGACGAAAGTGCAGATTGCACCTCCTCCCTCCTGCTGCATGCAAATAGCGGTCACCGCACAGGAACGGGAAAGAGCACGGCAGCCATTTTTAAAAATACAATCCATTGCCTTCCTCTGCCCCCTGGACCTGTTTGGAGTCGTTAGCAGTTGAAAATCATCCTGGACGCCTACAACATGCCCAAGGCTTTCGAAATAATCACTGACAGGCAGCGCAAAGAGAAATTTACAGCAGAGGAATTGAACATGCTGACACAGACCCTGGCTGAGAATGCTGATGTTGTTTTTGCAAATGACATGCGGCGGCCGACACTACTAAAAAAAAAATCCATCTGGGAAGAAGTAGCAGTGAAAGTCAGTGCAGTGGGCACCAGCACCCGCACTGTGCGTGAGTGCAGGAAAAGGTGGGACGACCTCAGACTGCAGGTGAGGGGCATCCTTGCCAAAAATCACCGAATTGCCAGTGCAGGTGGAGATGGTTCACCCATCAGACTAAAAGAATGGGAAGAGACCTGTGGAAACCTAATCGCTGTGGAATCCATTGAGGGAGTAGGCACCATGGAGCTTGGCGTGGGTACCACTTCGGATGGAGGTGAGTGTACACATGACAGGATGCGATGTGAATGTACTGTTCCCCCCATATGTGAGCACAGACTCCTCTCATGCATGGCCACACTTCCACACATGCATCCATCCCTCACCATGTCAGTGTCAGACCCAAACACAAACACATGCACACATCACCAGAGACAAGTTCCAAACACAACCATGCATGGATGAGGCACTGAACTGGCACATCACCTGCATCCACAACTACTAAGTCCCAATGGCCACAACTGCATCATTGATGTAATCTGCATTAAGTATATTGAAACACAACCAATGCCATCCCCCTTCTTGTCCCTGACAGGCTCACATACAGATGGTGAGGATGCCGCTAATGCATCCCAGGCACCAGCTACGAGTAAGAGGCCAAGGGCACAGGACTCGGAGGACACCCCCACAACATCCAGGGGCAAGGGGGGAAGGTCACACCTGATGAGCGTGAAACATCATAGGAGTGCCACTGCCAGGGCAGAAGTAGCTGCATACTGCAGCCCCACCACCGGAGGTGAACCCACAGGCACCAATACCAGCCACCGAGGGCCCACCATCAGCTGCGGCAAGCTCCACTGGTGAGGCAGCCGCCACTGCCCCCCTATCTGATCCTGAGGACACTATAGTTGACCCAATGGAGATGCACACCCCAAGCCCCCCTAGAACCCCAGAGCCAGCACCATTCCAGACACCTGGGTCTGATGTGACTGTTGAGGACAACAATCCAGCCATAATGTCCCCCATGGTGGCTTCACCTGCTGCAATGGATGCATCTGAGGTCACAGCATCCAGTACACCATCAGCCAGCACTGCCCTCCATCTGACCACCATCCTGCAGCGTCAACAGGAACTGACTGTGCTGGTTGGCCGGCATGTTGAGGAGGCTGCCCATCTCAGGGAGGATATTGCGGACACGGCAAGGCACTCCACTGAGAGGATGGACGCCTGTACTGACAGGCTGTGTAACGAGATATCCAGGCTCAGGGAGGTCCTTACTCGCATGGCTGACACAATGGACCGCCACTTCTCACAACCAGGACAGTCTGCCCCATCGTCATCTTCAGGCTCAAGACAGACAAGCCCCCTCCACCACTCAACACGCACCACCAGACGCACGTCTGGCCATCCTCCAAATACTGCTACAGACAATGGCCAATAGGGGGTTAATGGCAATTCCTCTGCGTGCATGGGCCAACCGAAACATGGCAGACACATGAGGAACTGTTGTGGGGGGTGGGGGGAAGGGTGTTATGGGTCTGTTGTGGGGGGTGGGGGGAAGGGTGTTATGGGTCTGTTGTGGGGGGTGGGGGGAAGAGTGTTATGGGTCTGTTGTTGGGGGTGGGGGGAAGGGTGTTATGGGTCTGTTGTGGGGGTGGGAGAAGGGTGTTATGGGTCTGTTGAGGGGGGTGGGGGAAGGGTGTTATGGGTCTGTTGTGGGGGGTGAGGGGAAGGGTGGTGGGATGTTTGGGGACTTGCACTTTTTCACCTTTCCGGTACTTAATACACTGGTGTCTGATCAAAACACAGGCTTGGACATCTTCATTGTGTTTGTGTACTTTATTGCCGACAGGGTCCATTGCGTGCTTCCAAACATACACCAGTGCATTACTACCCATATCCATGTGACAGTACGAAAACATGTTCCTCAGAATATTTGGTTGATCAGATGCTGTCTCACAGCACGTCCCTCCTGCCCATCCCCTCTTGCAAGACCTGCATCCCCTTCACCTCTGTCCTCATCACCATCATCATCCTCATCAGGTGCTTCTATTTCAACGTCAGGGTCAGTGGCACATTCCGTCTGATACACATATTGTGCAGCATGACACATGCCATGGTGATCTTGGCCACCTTCTCATGTCCATACAGGAGAGCGCCACCAGACCTGCTAATGCACCTAAACCGTGACTTCAAAAGGCCAAAAGTCTGCTCGATCACGATGCGGGTACGGGTATGTGCATGATTGTATTCCTCCTCGTGCCTGTTTTGTTGGTTCCGTACAGGTGTGAAGAGCCAGCTCTTCAGGGGATAACCTGCATCACCTGTATGGGGGAATGAACGGGGTCCTGTTAATGTTCACCTCAAGAGCGGCCTGTTCATATCACACAAATTGACATTGCATTGTGATTCAAGTACACAATTAACAGCATACATGCAGATGGTCTGTGTGACAGCAATGTGCAAGGCTGAGCTCGACCCTGCAAGTAGGCATGCCCCATTAATGCCTCCAACAGTAATTGACATATCCTGGGTGAGGCGAGGTCTTAGGTGTCCCTGGGCTCAGGCAGATTTGGTTCCACACTGCTGGTGTACTGCCATTCCAACACTGACGTGACTTCAAAAGGCCAAAAGTCTGCTCGATCACGATGCGGGTACGGGTATGTGCACGATTGTATTCCTCCTTGTGCCTGTTTTGTTGGTTCCGTACAGGTGTGAAGAGCCAGCTCTTCAGGGGATAGCCCGCATCACCTGTATGGGGGAACGAACGGGGTCCTGTTAATGTTCACCTCAAGAGCGGCCTGTTCATATCACACAAATTGACATTGCATTGTGATTCAAGTACACAATTAACAGCATACATGCAGATGGTCTGTGTGACAGCAATGTGCAAGGCTGAGCTCGACCCTGCAAGTAGGCATGCCCCATTAATGCCTCCAACAGTAATTGACATGTCCTGGGTGAGGCGAGGTCTTAGGTGTCCCTGGGCTCAGGCAGATTTGGTTCCACACTGCTGGTGTACTGCCATTCCAACATTGATGTTGCCATGCAGAGAGGCATCACTTCGGTGGTGGTATAGGTGCGTGGTGAAATGCTATGGCTAGGGGTGATCCCTTTGCATGCATTATAGGGCACATTGCATTATTGATGTTGTGCTGGACTAATTCAGGATGACTATCTTGATGGCATGTGTGAAATTTTTGTATTTTGTGACGTGGAATGTTGTGCAATGTGTATGTGGATGGATGTTTAATGTTACTAGACCTGAAATGTCATCTGTGTTGTGCGGCTTATACTTGCATGTCGGTTCATCTCAAGTACGTTGCGGCCTTCCCAGATGGACATTGGCGTACATCTGTATGTGCATTTTGCCGACAGATGACAAGCCACACCCAGTTGGAGTATGTATCTCTCCCCCCCAATCACACCCACTTGGAGTATGTATCTCTCCCACCCCCCAATCACACCCACTTGGAGTATGTATCTCCCCCCCCAATCACACCCACTTGGAGTATGTATCTCTCCCCCCCAATCACACCCACTTGGAGTATGTATCTCTCCCCCCCAATCACACCCACTTGGATTATGTATCTCCCCCCCAATCACACCCACTTGGAGTATGTATCCCCCCCAATCACACCCACTTGGAGTATATATCTCTCCCCCCCCCGATCACACCCACTTGGAGTATGTATCTCTCCCCCCCAATCACGCTGCCATGTGCTTGCCCTGCTACTCACCAAGTAGCCACGAACGTTGTCCGGTGTGTTGCTCCATGTAGCGTGGGATAGTTGAGTTCCGCAGGACCATGGAATCATGGGTAGATCTGGGAAATCGGGCACAGCAATGTGTGATTATCTTGTTGACGTCACATACCATTTGAACATTGATGGAGTGGAATTGCTTCCTGTTTCGGTAGACTACTTCATTGTGATGTGGGACCACCAATTCCAAATGTGTACAGTCGATGGCCCCGATGCAACTTGGGATGCCTGCCAGTGAATAGAAGCCAACTTTTGTGTTTGCAATCTCCTGGGCAGTTCGTGCCATGGATATGTGTTCAGGTGCATGCTTCAGGAGGGCATCGAGTACCTGGTTCAGCGTGCGGAAGAATACTGGTTGTGAGATGCCATGCATCTGGTCCACTGTATGCTGGTAGGTGCCTGTGGCCAGGAAGTGGAGCACACTCACCACCTTCAGTAGCGGGGGATGGCAGTTCTGATGTCTATGAGGCTCACAATGTCGTCGTGTATCATGTCCACGATGCTGGTGATGGTATCCCAGTCCAGACGGTACAGGGTGTGTATCTCCTCAGGGGTTAGGTTAAATGGACTGGCTCTGATCCTGGGGATTGGTGGGTGCCTCTGTGGTATGATTAGGTGCCGTGGTGGTGCTTGCTGTGCCTGTCTTGCCCTCCTCCTCCTCCTGCGTCTCCTTTGTGATGCCTGTTGTTGTTGCAGCTGCGCTGCAATCATGTCCTCCAGCCCATGTAATGCTGCTAGTATTGGAACCATCTTGGTGTGGGAAGGGGTGTGTGAAGTGGTGTGGTGTGCTCCTTTTGAGCTGCCACAGTCTCCATTGCCTCCACCTGTGCTGATTGTGTCCACCTGTGGCAGGTGGGAACACTGCTTAGTTCTCTTAACGTGTGGTTCGCAATGCCGGTATTAGCACCATGGCGGTAAGGGGTTTGGGGGGATTTACCATGCCGCTATTGGCATGTCCACTAGCCTTGTGATGCTCTGCTAATAGCGGCATGGTGCAATTTACGGGATGGAGGGTCACGCACACGCGGCCTGCCCGCTATTAGTGGCACCGTACTTAGCGGTGCCGCTAATAGCGGTGAGCCGGGTCGTAATCCGCCTGGGGAGTTAACGTTACCGGTATTCTGTTACCGGTAACGTTAAATACATAACGCCTACCATGTAATGAGGCCCTATGTCAATAGTTGGGGGAATTACCATGGGTCAAGTTAACTACCACTGGGTAGTCCTCCTCATTTCCATGGGGTCCTGTGGACTCCATACATAGGGACTTAAACACAATACTACCACTCATAAACCAGAGATTCGGCTAAACCGCCAAATTTGTAACGAGCCCGAATGACCCTGATTATGAGGCTGGCTTCAATGATAACAGCCGGCAATTGCACATGTTGCTAGCTCTTATGGACTGCCCTGACCATGTGCTTGCTGAAAAGCGTGTGCGCAATATAAACACGAGCGCTTCTTTTCAATGCACGGAAAAAATGTCTATGTACGGGGACAACCACAGTGTTAAAAAAGTGGGTATCTCTGATGCCCACTTTCTTATCACCATTGCAATATAAAGCGCAAACGTGTCAGAAAGCAGCCGTTTGTGCTGTGATTAGTAACTGTACACAATCCCGTACCATCCTCAGAAGGAAGGAAAAGGATGAAAATGATGAGAACGACTCTGCATGTGAATTTCCAGAAATATCGCATGCAGCATATGAGCACATGTGCAAATCCACATCTGATCTGCCAGCGCATCAGATCTCTTGTCATGTGTTGGATAAACCCCACAGGCAGTCACGGCAAATACCGCATGGAGTATTTCCGTTCGGACGCCAAACTATAATGAGGGACTACCTCCTCTCTTGAATGAAGCGGAAAAGAAAAAAAGGTTTACATTAGATTCTTGTCCGCAGCTAATACTTGATGTGTCGAAATTATTAGAATAGTTATTGATTGCTTGGTTCCAAAACGCTTAGGGCCTCATTACACGGATGGCGGTAAGGATTTACCGGTACCGGTAAAATACTGCTACCGGTAAATCCTTACCGCCTTACTACGAGGTCCCTTTGCAGGTTGGGGGATTTAACGCCTGCTTTTTGCAGGCGTTAAAATCCAACCCGCTAAGGGACCTCGGAGCTAATTACGGCACCGCAAAATTGCGGTGCCGTAATTAGCGCCTTCCCCATTCCCATAGAGTCCTATGGGGCAGAAATGGGAATGGGGAAGGGCAATGGTGGAAGGGGGATTTACCGCCCAATCCCCTTTCCACCAAGGCGGTGCCGGTATTTTACCGGCATGAGCCATGGCGCTAATAGCATCATGGCTCACCGCCTACCGTGTAATGAGGCCCTTAGTCCAAGGTCATGACTTCAGTGCTGCTTTCAGCCGCATAATTTCGATAAATAGACCCCTTAAGTGGCCTTACGTCACAAGGCCACCTAGATAACGAATAGTTGTATAAGTTTTTTTTTAAAAAAACAATAATTATTTAGAAACGAATTTAGAAGCCAATCAGGAAACCGTGACTGATAACAGGAAAACTCCAGAGGACTAAAATGGGCAAAAACTCGAGGTGAGTTCCAAATGATCAGGGGTCAGGTTGGTTAAAGCACAGAGGCGCAGAGCAGTGCAGAAGGAGTTCAAGCAGAAACAAGAGAAGAACGATGTCTACACTTCGCTGAACCCAAATCATGCCCCTGGGATCCATCGATTATTTGGAACCTTTCGGGAATTTTAGTGTTGAGTAACACTTTTACTCTAGTGAACGTTGACCAGGCCGCGTATTTCATCATCATTATTAATCTGCAAATTATCATCACCTTTTCAACGCCTACCTCGCGCAGCACTTCATCCGAGTCATAACCTGGCACCACTTATTGAGCGTGCCACTGCTGAAGAAAAAAAAAACATTCTTCTGGCTGCCTGGATCGATTAACAAGAGCCTGTACAGACTTTAAATAATCCATAGAAGTTGGTTATAGATAGTGGCGATTGCCACGGAAGAGGTCTGGGCATTTTTCTGCTGGGCACACAGCACTTTTGGCTATCAGTCAGGCTACGGGATCGGCCGTGCATATCAAACAGCTGCTTTACAATCCTGATGAAGTAAGATGCAAATGCCGAGACGTGATGTAAAATGGCTGCCACCACGCAGACAAGGTATGCCTTCCGCGGCGACGCAGAACGTGCACTGTGACTTTAATGAACTCCTGCTATTTATTTATCAATACCCTCTAAAGATCACGGAGAGTAAACTGCAATCTTTTCAAGCCAGAACAATCCAATCTAAACGGCCGTCCTTTCGCTCCCGTTATTCTTGTTTGATAAATGTTCTCCCTAAACCACCGAGGCATAAAAAAACAAACAGGAAACATAAATACAGAGCCGCTGTCTGAAGGCCATTTTTCATCATAAATTAGTGAGAGCGATTAATGATCACCTCGTTGCTGCTGTGCCTTACCTCTATTTCCTTAGCCTATCTGTAAAAGGCCGCGATGCTGTGACATGTCCCCACCCACGCAGCAGTCATTTTTATTGCACATGAAAAATGGATTGCGTGCATCACAAACATAAATGGAACAAAATGCATTTAAACTTGACGCAAATTAATGAAGACAGCAGCTACTCTGCATCTGAAAAACGAGAAGCCATTTAGCCTTGTTATAGTCAACATGCATTTTGAAGACGCAGCTGGACAACCAAGGCACGGTTCCACGGTGACTGGAAATGAGATGTAGTGTCGAGATTTATGTGTGACATTCCCTAGTGTTGGTCCCAACTTCACTGCAGGAGTACTGCGTGGAGTGGATCAACATGTTATGATGGGTGTTATCATAGTCTGTTTTTTCATGCCACCTCCAACTCATTCAGGGCACAACGCATCCGAAATAAAAAGCGGACAACTATCTAATTATAGTCATTGGAGCAACAAACCATAGTGCACACATTTTGCTGGAAGTGCAGGAGAGGTGAATAATGAAACATGGCAGTTTGTGAAAAACCTTGCACTTTTACTTTGCTTTGGTATTAATGAAGGTTCCTTCTGGTTTCTTCTGTAATACCAGGAGCCATATTCCAGACACCGTGTACCAGGGCAAGTTCAACTTTGCACTGTATTGGCACTAGGGCAATGGGCATGACTTGCCCTTGAGGGAAATTCCACCATCTGCACGGTGGGTGTTCGCTCGCTTGGGCTGTTTTGAATTTTTTAATTAAAGGGAATGATAGTAGAACAATCTCAGGAAAATGTGTGGGTGCACAGTTTAGTGATAAAACTGCATTATGTCAGAAGTGTAGTTAATTTGTACGTTGACTTAAGACATGAGAAGATGATCACCACAGCAGCCACGTGATGGAAAGCAGACGGATTGGGCTGGAACCAATGGAACCAATGGACTGGCATCGCTTATGGGGCAGGCGGATCCTGTATAGGCGTACACCAACCAACCACACATGTTTCTACTGTATATGTTGCATCATATATGACGATGTTGTGTTTTATAAGATTCTGGTTGTACTACTTTTCAGCATAACGTTTTTAGCAGCAGAGTCCTTTGCTGTTGCTCTCATCTGCGTGTGAGATTAAAACTTGTTATCCTTACAAGATCGACTCGGGCCTTTCTTCCCTTGTGGGTTGTATTCTCTCTGGTGTGAGCATTCAGGGACTTGCCTTCATAAACACTGGCCCGATACAAGGACAATATCAAATATCACACGGAATGGGTTAAAGATACAGCGGGCAAGATGTTTATGCCCTGGCCAAAAGCAGGCCCGCATTCGAAGACGGTGCTGCAACATACAATCAGTGGTCGTAGTGAGCAGGTATCAGTCGGGAGCGGTGCTCCTCTACTTCTTTTAATTACATTTTCCGTTCCTATACTTTTATTTTAAAAAGAAACCATTCTGGAATCGTTCCATTTTAAAATAAAAGTGTAGGAAGAAGTTGAAACTTGAACTTTCAGTGCAGATGTGTTTTGGGGTCTGTATTGTGCATGGGAGGGGGCATGGGGATGGGATTTGTGGAGAGCAGTGCAGGCCAGTAGGGAACATAGTTCCACTACTTCTTTTCGTACACTTCGACCGCTGCATATAATGCACCTATTTAAATGCTGCATATAAGGGGAGGCAATTACAGCAGCGGCTAGCCATATTTGAGTTATGAAAAATGTACGGCAAACACATGGTGGTGCCAGATACGAAGGAATGGATGCTTAATCAGCATGGCAACTGGTATACGACACCCACAGGTGCTCCTCCTCTTCCCCAGAGCAGTTATCCATCATCAACTGCACAGAGATTATATCCATTGCACATATTAAAAGCAGCAGTAAGATATACTACTCCCACATATGCACATATGCACCTCCTGCATACAGTAGTGAAGACAGTATTAGTGGAGAGAAAGTAAGCAAAAAACAACCACTGTCGACTCATATAGAATATGACGAGTGCTGCAAATTGCAAGTGAGGTTAATAGAAGCCAAGGAAGCGGTTAAGGGAGAGAGGGGAAGGCAAGACGAAAAGGATGAGGCAGCAATTGTACCAAATGAATGGATATGTGTAAAGATAATGTTCAAACTGGATGGAAGTCAATTGCCCTCTCTTCAGCATCAATGATTCTGAAGAAAAGCAAGGGATAAAGAAGAAGAGAAAAGAATCGCGAAGGAGAGAGAAACAGAGCAAAGAAGAAAAAAGAGACAAAAGGAGAGACAAAAGGAAGAGAAGGAAAGGGCGGGGCAGACAATAGGAAGACAGAGAAACATAAAGTAAACATGAAGGGAAGAAAAAGGAGGACAAATGAGAGGAAGACAGGGAAAGACAAAAGAAACTGGAACAGAAAGAAAGGTTAAGAAAGAGAGAGGAAGAGAAAGAAAGAGTGAAACTGAAAAATGAAGAAAGGGGAAGAGAGAAAATCTAAGAGAGGCGCTGCAAGGAAGTTGATGGCATTATGAGCAGACATGTGGTGTCAGATAAAGGGGATGAAGGTGTTGTGTGAAGTAGAAGTTACAGTCAGGACAGGAACGGAAAGGATGGCATGGTGTAAGAGGAAGTTGGAGAACAGACAGCAAGAGGATGGCAGAGACATAGAAGTGATGAGTGGGATGTATGGAACCAATGCTCTTAGGAGACTATATTTTGAGGACAGAGAAGATGAGGAAGATGACCTCATATTGACAGAAGTGGGAGATGAAGATGAGAATAAAAAGGAGGAAGCTACATGTGCTCCATCTAAGGGCATGTGTGTGGGGAGGGAAGTAGTTTGGTCAGACATAGAGGAACCGGCTATAGGACCAGAACCTATTCAATATTCAAATTGCCTAAAGCTAAGTGCAAACAGTTCATAAGGGAGAATGCCATATATGAATAGGCTGAGAAATTTACCAGAGCGAAAAAAGTTATCATGACAGATGCGGTGACTAGGATAAAAGGTGCAGCTGTGATTGGATGGGGTGCTGGACTAACACAATTCCCCTTATTAGAGAAAGAGGAGAGACTAGCACAATATATACCATGGCCACAGACAGATACAAATAACTTGATTAACAAATTACCATTGCTGACAGCAGGGGCAGGAAAGTGGATCCATGAGTTGAGTAGAATGATAGCGGGTCTGACGTTGGCAGTGGGGACATAAAATGCCTGTTTGCCGCCATATTGGGTGATAATCAGAGGACATTTGGAAATGGGCAGGGTATCCTGGGGTGCCTGCCCAAAACACAAAACATGGCAGGGCACCGTTTAATAATTGTAGGGCAGATGTTTGGAGGGCACTTAAAATACAATATCCTGACACATCAGATATGGGTGCAAGTAAGACATGGAAAATGGGACCAGATGAAGACCCTGCTGGAAATTTGCAGGACATTCAAGAGAAATGGAGACTAGAGACTAGGGAGCAATGGGACAAGAACATGACAAGAACATGACAACTATATGTCACATTTTGCAGGGATTGAATCAAAAACCATGGCCAGAGATCCAATTTTTTAAAGTTATTTATTTATTTATTTATTTATTTATTTATTTATTTATTTATGTTGGCATTTGTAAAGCACACCGATCCCGGGGGTATCTGGGTGCTGGCTTACATGATGAGAGTGGTTGCACTTGGTTAAGGCAAGGTTACAGACATAGGTGGGACCAGAACATGACAAGATTCTCTGGGACATTGTCAGTTTTGAAGGAGTTATTGATTAGTGCTGTGATGAAAGGGGCACGTTCTCCTCAGCAATCCTTTATGGCAGTAACCGGGCAAATGTCTCCTCAGCATTTTGATGGCTTCAGTAATAATCTTGGTAGTTTCAGCGGTTGTGACCGGGGTAAATTGGAACCTGGGAATGGAGAGAGGGGTGGGGGCTGCTGGTCTAGGGGGTGGTAAAATGTCAGGATCTTTCTTTTACAGTGATTTTAGTTTGGAATAGAGAGATTTTAAGAAGGGCATTTTGGATTTTCTTACACCAGCTGATATCTTTGGTGGAGTTATAAGGAGGGGGAGCAGGTGTTTCAAGCTCACATAAGATAGCAAAGAGCTCTCTTGTGTCTGAACTTGTTTCTTCAATCCTCCTGTTGTATTTGCTCCTTTTGGTTTGCAGAATATCTTGTTTGTACTTTTTGGAGAGGGCTGAGAAGTGCTGTTTGTTTTCGTCTTCGGTATTTTTGTCTAGGTGATCTCAACTGCTCTTTTAGAGGAGCGTAGGGTTTAGAGACTGGTGGTGTACCACAAATTAAGGTGGGCACTTGGTTTACGGATGCTCAGAGGTGCTACTTTGTTGATGGCTTTGTGGAAGGTTTGGTTGTATAGTTCGACCATGGGGTGGGGTCCGTTTTTGCATGTGAATGAGATGTTATAGGTAGCAACAGGGGGAGTAGATTGGCTGGAGATATGCTCCATGAGTTTCTCGAGAGGGAAGCTGGTGCTGGTTGGGATGAGACCTCAGAGTGAGCTGTCTCAGTAATATTGTAGGTGATGACATTGTGGTCGGACCAGGGACAAGGAGCGTTGGTTAGAATGTTGGTTTTGAGGCCTGCTATCCAATCTAGTGTCCAGCCTTTAATGTAGGTGTGGCTTGAGATCAGGTGTGAGAAGCCTAGGGATTCAATGCTTTTGTCTAGAACATGTGCATGTGGATCAGATACGTCATTTAGACCTAAATTGACATCTCCCAAAAGAATGATTTTGGAGGAGGGCTTTGTGTTGGTGGAGAGGAGATGCACAATGCCTTCCTGAAAGGAAAGCAGTTGGCCTGGGTTCTGTAAATTAAGTGGATCATGAGGGTGGCTGTAGCGGATATGGCGACTTTGATCGAGTGCAGCTCCCCTGAGCTGATCATTTGGTTTGGGAATTCTCTAATGGGTAGTAGGTTTTTAGAAATAAGGCTACTCCATCTCCTTTGGATACCAGTCTATCTTTCTTGAAGATAGTGTAACCATCCGGGATGGCTAGGGAGAGGTAAGGGCCAGTAGCTGGATGCAGCCATGTTTCTGTGATTCCTATGAAGTGCAGTTTGTTAGTGGTGATGAGGTTGGATATGTCCAGGGCATGGGCAAGGAGGGATCTGGCACCGATGAGCGCTCTTGTAAGAAATGTTGTTGTGTTCGCATTTGTGTCAGAGGTGGAGATAGTCTTGTTAGGTGTGTGTTCTAGGCTTACAGATGAGAAAGGTGTGGGTATGGTGTGTACTTTGGCCTGTGCTGTGGCTGCAGTCTCTAGGTTGGTGTTAGTAAGGGTGAATATTGTTGGTCATTGTAGGTTGAAACAAATGACGGACAGAAAGAAAGTTCAGGAAAAAAGAATAAACAAAGCAAAGTTACTGCAAAAGAAATTCTCTAAATTGGCATTGTAAGGGGCTATGTTAACAAAAGAGGGAGAAAATAATGCTATGCAGGAAGTGCCGCAGGTGCAGCCAGGGCCAAATGGAAATTTTGTAGGACGAGGAGATTATAACTATTACCTCGGGGACAAGGGTTTGCACCGAGAGGCAGAGGTTTTGGATTTCAAGAGCAGCAAGGAGCATTTCAAGCACAGCAAGGAGGAGGGTTTAATGGAGGATTTAATGAGGGGGCAGTTATTTTGAGGGCATCCACAACAGTGATAGACATGTGGGAAAATTGGACTTATTTCATGGGTATGCAGAAGTAGGGGAGGAATGTACATTAATTGGCAAGCAGTAGACACAAGAGGGGGCAGCACATACCCACCATATAATCCAGAACCACCAGCATATTATGCACAAGATTACATGCAGCATCAGGCACACTCAACACAAATACAGCAGATGCAACAGGGGATGCCACTCCAAACACAGAAAGCACCAATACAAACACAGCAAGCACCAATGCAAACACAGCAAGCACCCATACCAACTCAGGCACCATCAGAACAGAATGCAATGACACCATGGAAGGAAACATATTACCACAACCTAGAATGAGGGTGTGACATTAGGGGGAGGCAATCTTTTCACAGGTACAGGACTGAATATGTACCCACAATAGGACAGCCCACAGACAGACTTGATGTGTCCCATCCTGTCGGTTACACCAGACCCACAAGAGAAACGAAGGGTTAGAGTAACAATAGGGTACAACACATTTTCCTTTTTAGTAGATAGAGGAGCTACCCGATCCTGTTTTAGAGTGGGAAAATCCCCAATGGCAGGTATATCCATGGACACACAAGGATTTTCTGGGGCAATGACAAAGGTTCCTTTCTCAGACAGCTTACCCATTACCGTAGTAGAACACAACATTGCAATGCTGTTGTTATATTCCCTCCAGACACCAGTCAATATATTGGGGAGGGACTTGATGAGTAAATTAAACATGACAATATCGTTCACTGAAAAATGGATAATGGGCCTCATTATAACTCTGCCGGTCACGGTAACAACAGTCCCAGTGAGTTACCGACACCATTGTTACCGGACCGGCAGAGTACAAGTTTGCGGGCAGGATGCCCACCAGATCTGAGCTGGCGGCCGGAACCACACCCACCCACAGACTTTGATGGATGCACCGGCACTGTTGCACACAGTGCCAGTGCATCTGTCCTCCCCATTCCCATTGAGACCAATGGGACTCAAATGGGAATGGAGAGTTTATTTTCCTGGTGCCTGGCTGTATGGGACTGCCAGACCTGTAATGCCCAGGTGATTCCCCATAGCCAGGTGCCGGAAAAAAAACATGATGCCGGCGGCAGCCTGCCGTTTTTACCAGCACGGCTACCACCAAAGTCATAATGAGGCGCAATATCTTTTACCCAAGCGATCCACTATGTGACTGCACAAGAATTCATAACAGCATTCTATGGTCAGAAAGCACTGAGAGGGGTACCAATAAATCCAGAAGTATTCCTTTATGGAGGACATATATTGCTAGCATGGCTTCCAAGAATACAGCAAAAACAAAGAGGCGATTGCTGGAAGGTTTAGAATGAATCTTAACCTCTGGCATTGCTTTGGGCAACCCTCCAGACCATCATTCTTCACCTGCCAAGTCATTACATAAGGGGAAAGACCATATGGAAATCAGGCTTGGTCCCACCCCAAAACAGGCAGTCCAGCCTGAACTGCTAGGTCACATCCCTTCTGCACGAGACCACAAGCATCCCCAAACTTGTTTTAGCCTTGTTGGGCCTCATCAGTGAGGAGCAGCTTGGGTCTCTAGGCCCAGCAGGCACGGGACCCACGTCTGGGTATGCCTGTCCCACTAGGGGTGACAAAGCAAAAATAAAGAGGTGATGGGTGGAAGGTTTAGAATGAATCTTAGCCTCTGGCATTGCTCTGGGCAACCCTTCCGGACCATCGTTCTTCGCCTGCCAAGCCATTACAGAAGGCAAAAGACCATATGCAAATCAGGCTTGGTCTTACCCCAAAAGGGGCAGTCCATCCCAAACTGCTAGGTCACATCCCTTCTGCACGAGACCACAAGCATCCCCAAACATGTTTCAGCCTTGTTGAGCCTCATCAGTGAGGAGTACCTTGGGTCTCTAGGCCCAGCAGGCAGAGCTCCACCCTACTGATGAGGTCCAACTATACCGAAACATGTGTCTGGGGTTGCTGTTGGTACTCTTGTTCATAGGAAAATTGCCTAGCATTTCAGTGCTAGACTGCCCCAGGGCACGACAAAGACTGATATGTTTTGGATATTTCTCCTCTGTAAAAGATAGTGAGCTAAGGACTCTGGGTAAGGCTCTTGTAACCATTACTAATGTCTGGCAGAGGGACTTGCCAGGGCCCCCCCTGGTTATTTGCATATTATAAGTAACTTTGGGTCTCACCTTAAGTTACTAGGGGAATCCAGACGTGGACCCCTTGCTCACTATTCTTAGAGTGGCACAGCGCCACCCTACTGATGAGGTCCAACCAGACCAAAACACGTGTCTTGGGTTGCTATTGGTACTCTTGTTCAGAGGAGAATTGCCTAGCATTTTGGTGCTTGACTTCCCCAGGGCAGGACAAAGACTGATATGTTTTGGTTATCTTCTGTGTAAGATAGTGAGCTAAAGACTCTGGGTAAGGCTCTTGTAACTAATGTTTGGAAGAGGAACATCCCAGGACCCTACTTGTTATTTCCAAGAATACAGGACAAAGTATTGAGGATGCCCACAGAGTTTTTGTGCCACTCAGAAGTGCCCACAGATGTGGCAGAAGAGCAGATAATTACAATTGAACTAGAAGCAGCAATAGTAAGAGAGGACTACGTAATTGTGCATGGAGTAGATGACAAAGAGGTAAACTGGCAAACAGTAATAGAGCTTGATAAGGTACATAGACTGATTGATGTGACAGATGAAGAATTGTTTATAGACGAGGACTCCGATGATGAAGTGATATTTAGCATAAGTCTCACATACCAGTTACAAATTGAGAACCCGGGAGATCTCCCAGGGAAAAGGCCTCATCATGACCCTGGAAGTAAGCCTTAAAAGTGACTTTAACAGATTTTCTGCCACAAATACCACTCTGCCGTTTCAAGAGCCAGTGCAAATACCGCTGACTGTAAAACAGCTTGCACTATTATAGCTGCTGCTTTTGCAGCTGGCTGAATTTGCACCGATACCAAGAAGCGCAATTACCGCTGCATCACAAGTCCCAACATGGCGGTATTATCACTGAAATACGGCACTAATACCACCAAAACACAGGCGCAATTAACTCCAGGTGGAGGTAAATGCATACAGGTGGCAGAAATTAAGCCACAGATGAACACAGTCCACTCAAGAGGGCTAGATAAGGCACACACCTACCCAAACACAGTTCCTAGCACCTTGCTGCCAGTACACATTGCAAGATGGGACATGCAGCTACTCATGCTGCACCTGTAGGTACAGAGGCAGAACAACCAGCACAGGGCATGCAAAGTGTGCACCAATACCCATAGTGAGGTCCTCACAGTGTACCGCCTCAACAGGAGGACCATAAGTGAGCTGTTCACCACAATCCAGGGCGACATATAGGCCCTCATTACAACACCGGCGCTATTAGCACCATGGTTGGTGCCGGTGTTGTAACGGGTCCGCCATGGTTCAATGGGGAATTACCACCCCATTCCAAGGTTGGCGGGGCAGTAATTCCCCATTGAACCATGGCCCTTCCCCATTCCCATTTTCGCCCCATAGGGCTCTATGGGAATGGGGAAGGCGCTAAATACGGTACCGCAAATTGTGGTACTGTACTTAGCACCAAGGTCCCTTTGCGGGTGCCTACTTTAACGGCTGGTGTAGACCAGCCGTTAAGGTCGGGTCCTGCAAAGGGGCCTCGTAGTAAGGCGCTAAGTGTTTAACAGCGCCACAGCCTTTTACGGCGCTGTTAAACACTTAGCCCCAGGGTCGTAATGAGGCCCATAGAGCAGGAACAACATCAGGTCAGTTGTGCCCCTACTGCTAAAGTTAGTGCCCATCCTGCAATTCCTAGGAACTGCCACTTTCCAGCACTCTTACCATGCTGCACGGCATGGCACAGCCAACAATTAGTGCAGTTTTAGGCCAGGTGCTGGATGCCCTCCTGCGGCATGTCTCACGCCACATCTGACGGCTCACAACCCCAGCACAGGTGCACACGATGATGGCACCATTGTTGCACAAATGCCAAATGTCATTGGGCCTCATTACGACCCAGGAGGTAAGTTACCGCCTGGGTCGTACCTTTACCACCATGGTGGTTGGCGGACTTACCGCCCCATTCCGAGGTGAGTGGGGCGGTAAGTCCCCATTAACCCATTTACCCTTCCTCATTCCCATTTTTGCCCCATAGGGCATAATGGGAGTGGGGAAGGCGTTAATTACGCCACCGTAAATTACGGTGGCGTAATTAACAACAAGGTCCCTTAGCACCATGGATTTTAACACCTGCTAAAAGCAGGTGTTAAAACCTCCACGGCGCTAAGGGACCTCGGAATCAGGCGGTAAGGGTCGGCGCTGTTTCCGGCGCCGTAAACCCCTTACCGCCTGGGTCCTAATGAGGCCCATTGCAACCTTGGACTGTAGCCATGTGGTGTTGGTGACCTCCCAGGTCCACAAAGAAGTGTACCGCAACAGGAAGCATTACGACTAATTGAACGTGCAGGTGACCTGTGATCACAACCTGTACGATACCCACTGTTGTGCTCACTACCCTGGGTCCACCCACGATGCCATGGTCCTACAAAACCATACACTGCCTGGATACATGGAGAGGCGCTAAGGACAACAGACGTGGATAATGGGTGAGTGAAGGTGTCAGCAGACAGGCGCTGTGATGCATCTGACCACATGGGCTGGGGCGCATGTGCAAAACTGAACAATGCATGCCATGACAAGTAAATGTACAAGTAGGACCTTTCCACCTCCCGCACCAATGTCACAGTACAGCTCACATAACATGTACATGTCGGATATACCTGAATGGATAGGCTGATGCACACAAACAGTAGTGACTTCCAACACACAGATGAATACAGGTACCACAATGCAACATGTATCATCCCAAATCAATGTAACTCAAAGTGACACATCATTTCACACAACAACAACCCTGCCAGCACCTCAGCCAGATACCCATGCATACTGAGCCTGCAATGCAGACCTGCTACTCCCAGAAGCTTATGGAGGGCCGATATTGAAAACATCAGGCCACATGCACGAGAGTAATACACTGCCACAAGACAACCACTTTGACAGCTTCAAAAGGCAATGACAGACACATGATGCAGCATCTGCTGCAAGGGAACAGCATGCATGTTAAGTAAATAGAATGCATGAGTTGACTGATAGAACATGCACCTGCAATGAATAAGAAACATGCTATGTAATGAAGCCCCATACGCATGCACATGATGTCCTTTGCCCTGATGTTGTGAAAGGCCACCCCACACAATACACTGTGGCTCTATGCTGTGCCTCTCTCCATGCAGGTGATTCCAGATACCTGCAGTTGCCCTGGCTCATGAGAACTGTTTGCAATTCACAAACACCACAGAAATTGGCCTACAGTTACGGTCACAGCAGGACCTGTGTGTGCATAGAGCTTACCTTTGGCCTCCTCAAGGCCTGTTTCCGCTGCCTGGACTGTACAGGAGGGCCCTAATATATACACCGGAGAACGTGGATAAAATCATGTTTGTGTGTGCCATGCTGCACAACATCTGCCTCCAGAGGAATGTCCCTCTACCCCCTGATGTGGACACGCCACCCCCAGTGGATGAGGATGCAGTGCATGTGGCAAAAGCGTCTGTATGCATTGCCAGAGATGACATTAGGGATGGCAGACTAGCTCGCCATGGACTGATGGATATTTTTTTCTAAGACATTCACATGGCACATACCATGCACCACTGTGTCCCACTCACATTAATGAATAAACACAACAATGACACAACGAGGAATGTCCTTGCATTGATGAAGTTTAACTATGTTTAATGTTTTTAAGTGTACTAACTAACCCCCTCCCCTATCTCCCACCACCTCCCCAACATCCTATCCTCCCAAAACCCCACCCCCACCACCATCCCAACACACTATCGCCCCAGCCCCCACCACCACCTCAACACACTGTCCCTCCTCCCCCCACCCTCCGCCACCACCCCAACACACTATCTCCCCTCCCCTCAACCCCCACCACCACTCCAACACACTATACCACCTCCCGCACCAAACACCAACATCCCAACACACTATCCCTCATCCCCACCTCCCACCAACAACCCAACATGCCCACTGTGGGCAACTAGTGGGACACTGTCACTTCCGTGGCCTCTTCTAACTCTGGGCAGCCCCAACAGACTTTGGGCCCAGATGACGCTCAGAACGGCGGATTGGTGTGCTGGTCAATGAACCCTCACTGGGTGTAGCTGAACTTGAGGGTATGGACCCTGGCCCCCAGATGTGCTGCAGAGTGAGTTCAAGACTTTGTTGCATGATTTCCGCAAAATCTGATATTCCCTCGTCAGCTCCCTGACTCTCTGGTCATACACCATCAGTGTGGCAGTACTTGTAGCCACCTGTGTCCGGTTGTGCTCCATTGACCTGATGATCCTGCGGGTGCGCCCCTGCATACAGTCATGTTTGTCTTGCAAGTGCAGTGAGTGTGTGTTGGCAATGGCCTCCATCTGCAGTTGCCGCCTCTCCATGTTGTCCAGCCTCTGGAGGATGGAGTGGCTTGGTGTAGGTCAGGGAATGGGTTGGGGGCTCTGCAGAGAGTCTTGGCTGAAGCACAGTGAGCAATATGTGGGGGTGACCACGTCTGGCTTGGGTGACTGGGCACTCTGGTGGTGAGGAGGGCTGTCAGGGCTGTGTGTCCGCAATTCACCCTGTTGCACCAGGCTGGATTCCTCCTGGGTGCCCTCGGAACTCTTGCCAGCAGGTGTAACCTCAGTGATGGCTAGTGCAGCTGGCTGTGAGGGCGCAGTTGGTCTGGAGGTGCTCACAGTGGCATGTGTGGTTGGCGCAGGGCCTGTACTGCCACCAGCAGGCTTGGTATTTCTGGGGCCTCTTGTGGAATGGTCAGTCTTGCGCTTCAGCGATGCATATGTCTGCCCTTCAGGGGTGGTAGTGGTCCTGGGCCTGCAGGCACCAGTTGCTGATGGGCATGCCCCTCATCCTCCTCGGACTCTTCCAGAGCTGCCTGAGTGCTCGTAGAGGACAAATGGCATGTTGTAAGGTATGGTGCATACATGTAGATTGGCATGCAAGTTATATTTGCTATTGTACAGAGTGACACTCCACCCATGTGGCCAGATGGGCATGGTTGTTCAGGGGCCATTGCATGTGCCCACAGCATTGTGGGAATGGTTGCTGATATGTGTGTGTGATCCATGGACAGTTGGCCTTTGACCTGTGTGAAGTCAAGGTGGGATGTGCATGCAGGGGCAGCTAAATGGGTGTACAATGCATGCATGTGGTCCTGCAGGGTCACACATATTGTGTCATGCGCCCATGATCAAGTGCTGGGATGCACATGTGTTCATGCCTCCACATCCCCTCCCCTGGTGATACACGCTATGTGGGAGTGGGTAAGGTGGCTTCCTCTGAGGAACTGCCATGGCTCAATGGGACAATGATTTGCAGCCAGCAGCGGTGCACTGTTTTGTTTTGTGTTTAGCTTGCTGCACCCATGTGGGTACAGAGATTCATGCACAGGCATGGGGCTCATCTGCCATGCCAGACTGAGGTTGGCCAAAATGGCCCGCAACATGTTGGTGTGGCAACTGCACAATGTTGTGGTTACTCACACAGAGAGCGCCAGCATGGGTGTGGGGTACATTGCACTTGGATTGGCCACTTGCCACACCTTCACATGGCACAGCCACTCATGGGTGTACTTGGTGGCCTACCCCCAGGCTGCTGTGGAGGGTGGGCTGATGTGGCACCCCATCACTTCACCATGATTGGCCGTACAAGCTTCTGGGCCTGCTGGCATGTGTCCCTGTGCACTACATCATTTTGTGCTAAGGCTAACATTCATGGATGCTCATTTCCTATATGGATTGGGGGGTGGAGGTTGGCACACACCTTGCTCCTAGATGCTGGCACCCGCTCCGATTCGCCAACTCCCTCAATACCCTCCATGTCGAGGATATTGCTGCACTTCTCCTCCCATGGTGTGAGGACTAGGGGCTTGGTGGAACCGCCACCTGTTGCCATGGCCTCCAACCGGCGTTGTAAGAGGAGTCCCCATACCCTGATCCTTAGGTCATTCCTCCTCTTGTAGCAGTTCTCTGTGTCATGGGAACACTGCTTACCGCAGTTACCTTCTGGCTTATTGTCAGCGAGATGCAATTTTTTTGCGCTGGCCTGAGGTTTTGCACTGTCTGCTACCATACAGCTCCTCACAGTGGTCTACGCCCTCATCTGTGAGGACTACCAGCTCTGCCTCACTAAATGTTGGCTTATGGAGCCGGTTTTCTGGCACCTTCCCCCTGGTCTGCTCCTAAGACATGTTGCCAGTGATGTATAGGGTCGTATGGCTGCAGGAAGTGGGTGATTCGGGTACAATTCAGATTTTAAAGATGGCCACCACCATGCTTTTCGTTCCATCAATGATGTAAATTCTGCCGACGCTATTAGCGCCGCCAGAGGACGGCAGTAGCGCTATTTGCACCAGGATTTTGGCAGTGTGCCTTGTTTCGGCACAGAATTAGCGTTGCCGCCGAAGTGGGGCACGCGTTCACGCCATGTTGTGATGCAGGGATAATTGCACATCATGTCCTGGCGGTAATACTAATTCCACCCGGCTGAATATCCGCCGGGATACCGCCCAACTCCCCATAGCCCCAAGTAGGTAAAATCATCACGGAAAGCTGTCACGCATTGGAATCGTGTTGCATTACCACTCTCGCTGGCTTCACATGCACATGATGAAGCCACATTGATGCAATGCCACTGCATTACACAAATCCTAGAATGCACAGTGGCAGTAAATACCCATTGAAATCTCGGCCTGGACATTAATCAGGGTCGCGAGGTTCAGAATGAGGTTGTAAGAGGGACACAAAACATTAAACCAGGTGTATCTTCACTGGCTCCCACACCAATAGCGTTATTTAAATTGTGCTGTGTTATAAATACGGCTTGATATGTAAATGTGCCTCTCTATTAAGCCAACAGATGTGATAATGTGCAAAATATTTCTACCTTAAATAGAAAAGCTATAATTTTCCATTTTCAAAACTGGTGAAGAATAAACTAAATTGCTTGCATCTCTTATGCGGTGTCAGAAAATAAAGTAACGTTTGTGTCATTTGTTAGGAAACAGTGGCATGCCACTTTTTATAATAATGAATAAAAATGCCAAAAGGCTTTGCGATTTCGTTTGAACATGTTTACTTGCAGATCTGCGCTGTGCCATTGCGTTTTGTTCAGTTTTGCAGTCCATAGCACGTCCAGAAGATTTTGACTCGAAATGAAATACAGTACAACTCACATGTTGATCAATTGTTCATTTAATTGCTGAAAAGATGACTCATGGAAACCGTCACTTCCTTTCTTTCTTTACAAATCCGAATTTTCTGGGTCTTTTAACAGACATGCAAAGCAATAACAAAACCGTGTTTCATTTGTTATCCCAAGGCTATCAAGGGCAATTCGTATGCAATAAGAAGAATTACAGTTTAATATGTTGTCCCATTTTCCTTGGCTGAATCTATTTTTTCTGTGGCAGTTAATAGAGACGCTGTTCAGTGAAGCGCTTCTGCAGTCTCCAGTAACATCCCCACGGGTAGTTGATACAAAGCAAAGAAAATATCAAAGTGCATGTCATAGGAATGCGAACTTTCCTATCTGGATTATTTCTGTCATTTCAAATTACTGTTGGGTTCCAAATTCTCTGAATTTTAGCAGACACCCGTGTCTTTGACTCAAAATTGGAACGTATAACTTAAGTAGAATCTACTCAGAAACTATCCACTTTAGACAATATGTCATACCTACACTACTGCAAAATAATAAATCACACGCTTTCGCGCTGTCAGGAGATTTTCCTTTCATCTGAATTAAATCACTGAGGTAGCCAATGGACGGTTTTTTTGATCTTTCAAGCATCGTCATGTATGAAAGGAATGGAAAGACCAGAGTGGCAAAATATGTTGTGTGTTATGTACAGTTGTTAAGCAAAGGTGGCGCATCTTGACTTCATTTCTACCTTTGCCTTTTTCTAAGCTGGATTCCAGTGCTTTCTTGTTTTTCTTCATTAATTTCATTTGTTTAGTGAGCATAAGCACATACAAAACAGCATTTTCAACATGCATAAACAAACAGAATAGCAAGTACAATGTGTGTAATAGTAAAACTTTAAAACACCAAATATATTGAAATGATTAGTCCCGGCTAATTCAAAACAAAACATTCCAACATACTCTCAAGCAAGAAAATACATTATTACAGTAACAATATTCAGACATTACCCATATCATACACAGAATACATACTGTCCCCCAATGCATACACATTCCAAACATACTCTAAACCCCAAAAGCTTACACATTCCAACATACACTCAAGCAGTGAAACAGATACGTCCAGGAAGAATATTATGCCAACTTTACCATAACCACACACATCATACACAAGGAAATACATAATTTCTCCAAGAAAACACATACACATTTATTATAAAAAAAATTGTATTTTATAAAAAAAAAAGTAAAACATAACCTAGGCCTTCAGGGATATTGGCTAAACATAAATGATTCCCCTCGTCCGTCAAATATACTTCATCCATCTGAAAAAGAATGCCAATGTTACTCTTAATATTCTTGTGAAAAATAAAATTTAGTCCATGTTCACCTGAAAACGTATATATACACCTATTTACAGTTTTGCAAGAACCATTCAGTTTTCTCTAATTTTCACATCCCCATATCCAAACTTTACATGCTGCCAAACACAAAAACATAATATTGTTTGCTGGGAATAATCCTATATGGCAAGTCCCTTCTGATGCCAATAAAATAATTAAAGGAGAGCCAGCCAAAAATGAGATGCACAATATGCAGTAACAGCAAAAATTGTATTGTAATAGACTACCAAGACAGGGAATTATCTAACAGACATTAGAATACTAATAGAGTGAGTACATACTTATATCATATTCTCAAATACAAAAGCAATACATTTGTAATGGTTCGCTGTAATATGATTGGCTAGGAAGCATCACACTATGCATGAATTGATTTTTATTGGCCTATTCTAAACATGTGGTAGGCTGATTAGCTCATTGCCCGATGATGTCACTGGATCTCTCATACGTTTCAATTGGATAGAAGCAGTCAACACATGCATCAGTAAAGCATTCCTTCTCATTGGCTGTTCCAGGGTGAGTGGAAGTGAAATGTACAATTTAGATTGGGCCGCTTGGTAACACATGACAAAATATAACAATTGACTTCCCTTTCTCAGGGAACATCGTGCAGTTTTGCACTAACACTCTGTTCTATCAATGTACTTTGCAAAACTCAGTGGGAAGATTACTTCACAAGCATGATCTCATTTGTATTTTGTATTTTGTATTTATTTTTATTTATATAGCGCTTTAATCCAAAGTGCTTCATAAGAGGAACAAGTAAATACAACAAACTAATCTAGACCAGAAAACAGTACAAAGAACAATTTACATTATTGATGAGGTTAAGCACAAATGGAGAGGGACAAAAGTGAGAGAGGGGGTAGGAGGAGTGGGTGGAGGTGGCTTCAGTAGTGAGAGAAGAAACAAAAGGTGCTAGGTGGGAGAGTGGAGGAGATAGGATTTTAGAAAAGTGCAAAATGAGGGGTGGGAGGTAATAGAGCGGAAGGAACGAGAAGTTGGAAGGAGCGGAAACGGGAAGGGGCACAGGGTGGAGGAGGAGAGAGAAAGAAGTGATTTGCAGAATGGGGACAACGAGAAAGAGTATAGAAAGTGAGAAGGGAGGATAGGTAAGGAGGGGCAAGACAATAGAGGGCGTTGAAGACTAGACAGAGGAAGTTAAAGTTGAGGTATAAGTGAAGGCAGAGGGAGTGGATGGCAGAGTGGTAGATAGATTAGAGTGGGGAGAGGTGAGAGGAAGGGAGTCCAAAGAGAAGAGTAGAGCAGTAGAAGAGTCTGGAGAGAGGAGAGAGGGATGAGGAGTTTGGTAGCGTGGAAGGTTAGGAAAGGACACATTTTACGGATGTTGTAGAGGTGGAAGTGGCAAGATCTGGCAGTGAGAGAAATGTGATGAGAAAGACAGAGTTGGGGGTCAATGTGGAGACCAAGGTTGCGGGCATGGGGAGAGAAGGGGAGTTGGGAAGGGGGAAAGAGAATGAAAAGAGGAGGGGAGGGAGGATGAAGAGTGTTGGCAGGGAAGAAAAGGAGTTCAGTTGTATCTGCGTTAAGAGTAGAAAATGAGAGGATATCCAAGATTTAATAGCAGAGAGGCAAGAAGAAAGCTTATGGTGGATGTCAGGAGAGAAGGAGGAGAAAGAGAGGAAGAGCTGGGTATCATCAGCATAGAAATGGTGTGAGACACCAAAGGAGGATATTATGGGAGCGGGGAAGGAAGTATATAGTGAAAAAAGGGGCCAATGACAGAACCTTGGGGAACGCCGTGGTTGAGAGGAAGGATAGGGGAGGTGCAGCCACCCCAGGAGACTGAGAAGGTGTGGTTAGAAAGATAGGAGGAGAACCAATTGAGAACAGAGTCTTTAAGGCCAAATGAAGAGAGAGCTAAGGAGTAGAGGGTGGTCAGCAGTGTCAAAGGCTGCAGAGAGGTCCAGTAGGACAAGAATAGAGGAATGCTTAGAGTAGCGGGCAGAGAGGAGAGAGTTGAGAACAGAGGTGAGAGCAGTTTCTGTGGAGTGAAGAGGGCGGAATCCAGATTGGGTAGGGGGGAGGAGAGAATGGTTGGAGATGAAGGTAGAGAGTTGAGAATAGACAATACGTTCTAGGAGTTTGGAAAGGAAGGGTAGTAGAGAGATGGGGCGATAATTAGATGCAAGATGGGGATTAGTAGAGGGTTTTCTGAAAATGGGGATGAAAGTAGCATGCTTAAAAGGGGTGGGGAAGGTGGAAGTGGAGAGAAAGGTGTTGAAAAAGGAGGTGAGAAGGATATGAAGGGGGTAGATTTTAGGGATGAGGGAGGTAGGTATGAGGTCAGTGGGAGATGCAGTGGGATGGGTTTTAGAAAGGAGGAGGGCAACTTCAGATTGAGTGATAGGGGTGATTGAGGACATGGAAAAGGGAGGGGACAAGGGGGAGGTGGGGGAGGAGAATAAGAAGGGGAGGAGAGGGTAGTTTGTTGGAGATGGAGGACTTAGTTGGAAAAGAAGGTGGCAAGATCAGAGGCAGAGAGAGGAGAGGCAATGGAATAATCAAGGCTAGGTGAGGAGAGAAGTCGAGTTATGGTTTGGAAGATACAGCGAGGATGAGAGGACAGAGAGTGGAGAAGGTCGGAGAAGTGCCCTTAGCAGAGTTGAGACAAGAGTCATAGAGGGAGTGATAGTAGAAGTAAGCAGATTGATTGGTGGGGGTGGGGTGTTTGAGCCTGGAACGTTCAAGGCGACTAAGAAGGCGGTGCATAGAGGAAAGATAAGCTGAGAGCCAGGGTTGAGCAGGTCGGAGCGAAGGGCAGAACGAGGAGAGAGGGCAAAGAAGATCAAGAGTAGAGGTGAGGGAGGAAGTTAAGGTGGATGTGGCTTCAGTGGCTGAAAGAGAAGAGAAGTGGGAAAGGGAGGGGAGGGAAGAGGAGCAGGAAAAGAGGAAGAGAGAAAGGCTGAAGTTGCAAAGGTTGCGTCAGAAGAAGGGGGTGGAAGAAGGAAGGAAGGGGGAGGAGCGGGAGGGAAAGGAGAGTAAGGAGTGGTCAGAAAAATAGTTAGGTAAAGAAGAGATTGGAGAAGCGGAGAAGGTGAAGGTAAAGATGAGGTCAATGGTAGAGCCAGAATGGTGAGTAGGAGAGGAGGGGAGAGGAGTGAGAAGGTAGGAATGAAGGATGGACAGAAGAGGTGAGGAGGAAGGGTTAGTAGAGAGATGGAGATTGAAATCGCCAAGTACGATTAGTGGGGTGGGTGGGGGGCGATGAGGCTGAGAAGATGGTCAATGTCCTCGTAAAATGAGCCAACCGGGCCAGGAGAGCAATATATGATGAGGAATGATATAGCTTTTATACTAATTATGTATAATTATGTATACATTATTAATGTATAAAGATTTTATACATTAATTCAAAGGAAGGAAGAGTGGGTAGAGAAGTAGGAGAGGGAGAGGAGGTAAAGTGAGGACAAAAAAGATGGCCTAAGCCACCACCCCGGCCTTGAGGAGCGACGGGCATGTGCGACAAAAGATGAAGACGAGGTAAGGGAATTGGGGACAGAGGAGTTATGGGGAGGGATCCAAGTTTCCGTGATACAGAGAAATTGGAGGTTGAGGCATAAGAATAGGTCAAGAACAGCCAAGACAGGAGCACCAAGAAGGAGGCTGCACTGCAGTAGGAGCTGGAGAGAGGAGAACTGCAGGGCACGGAAGGCGTCGTAGCCTGTGGTGGATGGGGCAGGCCACTGGAGCAGCAAGGGCAGCAGGATCCTAGCTGGTAAGACGCAGGATGTTGGCAGGTACAGCAACCGCCAGATGCAGCAGGCGCTCCAGCACAGAGTCAACCAGCAAAGAGTCAACAGAGCGAAACACAGGGATGGCCGCAGCGCTGGATGACAGGAGCTCCGGCCATGGTGCAGATGACAGGAGCCAAGGAGAGACCTGTTGTGAGATGGGTCTTTCACAGCGAAATATCAAGGCTAAGTACCACAAAATCAAATATGCCAATCACGGGTCGAAAATATACAAGTTTCTTTTATTTCTGTACAGAGTCAAAGGAAACAGATAGCTATCTGGCTCCCAACACCTCGCACTGTGTACCAGCAAACACAGTGAGGGGTGAGAGTGCTGGACATCTTAACACGGTCCATTGTATACAGTTTTCAAATCATTGTCCAGACTCTCTCAAAACTAAGAAGTTACATGATAGGGTTTGTGCCCAGTTCACATGTTAAATATTACAATATTGTACAACGGATTAAACAAGTTTGCTTGTCCATGAAGTTACAATGATGCAGTTGGTTCTCTGATCCACAGTAAGCCTTATTTCAAGGAACGCTACAATGCAGTTCAGCAAAAACACACGATCTGAGTTTGTTCTACATTGTCTCATTGTTTATATGAGGATGAGGCTTGAGAGTGCAGACAATAATTGGATTGCAGTTCATTTGAGTCACAAGGTTTCTTTGCATTGAACAAACAGTCTGCTATCTGTCAGCCTAAACATGAACAAAACTCAAAGGTCATTTGCTCGGCTGCAAGTTGAAAACACAGTCCACCATTTTAGAACACAGAAACAAGAGTTGAAATCAAAATGGCAGACGATTCTTAAAATGGTGCGAAGTTGATCAAAAATCGAAACATTTCAGATGCAGTTTTCCATGTAACGCGAATGGGCTTAGGCCAGTATTCATAACAAGGCGGTATTATATGAATACGGTTTAACAGTGGGGCGGAGGTGCTCATTGACAATGGTATGAATGTGGATTTGCTTGTGTAGTGCATGTTACCATGAATGTGTATTTACTTTGCTAATACATGTTAATGTTAATGTTAAAGGACATTCATACCGCGCACTATCACCACCGGAGTGGTCCCCTGGCGCAATGGAGGCTCTGAAAGAGGAAGGGAGGGTCAGTTAGTGGGAGGAAGCAGGAAAAGTGTAAGAGAGCAGTGATGTGCTGTTGACGGCCACAGCTCGGTGGGTCCATTGGCTGGGCCTGGGGTGTTTGGAGCCGGTAGCTGTCGTGTACTGTTGTGGAGGTCTATGTGTGTTTTTGTTTTCTTGTTGAAGTGTGGTGAAGTTTGTGTGGTTTGTTTTGCTGTAGGTTTGTGGTTGTGTTTTGGTTTGGAGTTTGAGAGGGGTGTGCAAAGGTGGAAATTGTTAGTAGAATTAGTTAGTTGGCATCTCTATCCTGGATTGAGGCACTGGGCTTGCAAAGTCTCTCCTGATGCTCGTCTGTCTTGATCTCGATCCATCTTGCACTAAGGTCCCTTTCACACCTGGCCCCCACCTCAACCGGCCTCCATCACAACCCCTCCTGTCCTCCTTACCTGTTCTTGTGGCCAGTGCACCTGCCAATGTTCACCACTCAGCTAGTTTGGTGATTGCCAGTGTCTCTGCAATCCAATTGATATTTTGGAATGGGTGTCACCTGTGTTTTAGTCTATCCTGTGTCACCTGCCTGGCATTGCGGGAGCTTCACTGTTGTTTCTAGGGATGTTAGTGTCCTTTCCTGTTCCGTCATTCTTTTTTCCTGTTTCGATTTTCAGGTTGAGTCTGTGGTCTTGAAGAGCCAGGTTTTTAGTAATTTCCTGAATTTGTGGTGATCTTCCGTGTTTCTGATCTCTTTCGGGATGTTGTTCCAGGTTTTTGCGAAGGAGGTGCCTCCAAGTTTTTTCTTAAGGTATGGGTTTAGTTCCAGGCAGATTTCATTGCTGGATCACAGAGGCATCTTTGGTTTGCAGATTGTGATTTTCTTTTGTAGGAATTCTGCTCCTTGTCTACTGATTGCCCTGTGCGTTATGCACATGGTTTTGAATGTGATGCAATGTTTTACTGGGAGCCAGTGTAGTGTTTTTAGGGCAGGAGTGATGTGGTCTGTTCTGGATTGTTTGAGGAGTAGTCTGTCTGCAGCATTTTGGATCCGTTGTAGTTTCTTCAGGAAGTATTCTGGCATGATGAGGGCGGAGATAGTGATTGTTTTGTGCGTGAAGGAGAGGAAAGGTAGGATTCTTCTTGCTGCGTGGAGGAGGAAAAAGCATTTCTTCACTGTATTTATTTGTGGTTCTAAGTTAGGGTATTGTCCATCAGGCCTCCCAGATTTTTTACTACTTTAGATGGTGTTGGTGCGGTTCCCAATTCCGTTGGCCACGGGATGGCGGTTTCGTTCTCTTGGTCTTTGGATATGATCATGATTTCTGTCTTTCCTGGGTTGGCTTTCAGGTTGTTGGCATTCATCCAGGTGAAGATTTCTTTCAGACAGTCGATTAGAGCTGAATGATCCGCTTCAGAATCTTTGATTTGGTAGATGATTTGAGTGTCATCTGCGTAGTTGTAGCAAGTAATGTTGTATTTTCTTGAAGATTTTGATGACCTGCGTCTGGTAGATGTTGAAATATAGTGGTGACAGGGAAGATCCTTGTGGCACTCCACAGTCGTTAACTCGTGGAGTGGATTTGAAGGATTTAATCCATACGGTTTCTGTTCTGTCTGCTAGGAATGAATTAGTCCAGAGTAGTGCCGTGTCTGTTATGCCTATGTCTTCTAGTCTTTTGGTCAGGGTGTCATGGCTAACTGTGTCAAAGGCTGCGGAGAGGTTGAGCAGAATAAGGGCTGAGGTTGTGTTTGAGTCTGCATTGGTGTTTAGGTCGTCTCAGATGGAGAGTAGTGCTGTTTCCGTTCCTCTTGCTGGTCTGAAACCGATTTGAGCTTGGTCTAGCAGGTGGTGTTTTTCTACGTATTCTTGGGTAAGTTTATACACGTATGTTTCCAGGAGTTTTGCCGGGTAGGGTATGTTTGAGATCGGCCTGTAGTTGGAGAGGTCTTCTACATCACCACTTGTGTTTTTTAGAAGTGGCTTGATATATGCCAATTTGAAGATCCTCGGTATGGTTCCTGTTGCTAGTGATCAATTTAGAAGGTTTCTGTAGTATTCTGCTGGCGTTCTTTGAGCGAGGATTGATTTGTAGATGTCCGGGGGACAGGGATCCATGGGGGTTCCAGCTTTCTTGCTGCGTTTTACCAGCATTGCGAATGCCTCTGCTGAAATTTCCGGGAAGTCTTTTAGTTAGTGCTGTGGTTCTGTGTTAGGTTCTTTTGGTTGTATCTCGTGTTTGGTTGGTTGTTCTTGTATGGTTTGTCGGATGTCATTAATTTTTTTCTTGAAGTGGTCTGCCAGGTCGTTGCAAAGTTTCTCTGAGGGGGTTGGGGTATTATCACAGCCTGGTGGGTTTCTCATCTCTTTAATGATGTTAAACATTTCTTTTTGTGTGTTGGTGGCATTGGTGATTCTGTCATCATAATGCCTTCTCTTCGCCTTTTGAATTTCCTTCTTGTATGCGCAGATTTGTTTTTGGAACAGTGTTTTTTTGTCTGCGTTGTATTCTTTCCTCCATTCCAGTTCCATCTTTTTGTTTTCCTTTTTCATGGTGCTTAATAGTGGTGTGAACCATTTTGCTGTTGCTCTTTTTTTTGATGGGGTAAATGGTTTTTCAGGGGCAATCTTATGTGTCTGATGTCGGGTGTATTGACCCACGTTCGAGCTATTATGCTACAACATTTGGTGCTGTGGGCTCAGAAAATCCAAGATGGCCAAAAAAGCCCACATTGCGCCAGAATCCAGGAAAACCATGCAGTCTTTGCACACACCAAAATGGTTGCCTAACCTGCCACCCACCAGTGCGAGCGTGGTGAGCCAGAAGCGCCATGAGTGAAATGTGGTGCCAAAGGAAAAACAGCAGTGCCTGTTAGATCAAAAAGCGCTTTGAAATCACCATTGTTTCTCTGAAATGCAAGCTAAAAATGCCTATTTTAAACATTGCAAGATATTCAAAAATCTCACTGAACACCAACAGACATTTGGCAGAATGTTGTCTTGTGTGCATACAAAATCTGGAAAGATGAAGAGCCCAAAACAATGTTTCTAACAAAACTGGCTGAGCTGTGGATGTCAGCAGCTGAAGTGAAATTGGACTTAAAGCCACAAAAATTGAAATGTTTAAAATAAACGAGTGACCTACTTTGAGTGTCATATAGTGTTTAAATGTCATAGTTTTGAACTTAGAATCAGCGTTCTAGCTGCATGTGTAAAAATTGTCAGTTTGTTTTGAATGAAGAAAAACTGGGAACAAAAGTGACATTTGGCTGAAGCCTGGCTTGAAGAGAGTGAATTCTGCCCGGCAACTACCCCCGACAGGAGTTGAAACTTGCTCAGCCACTGTATTCCCAGGCCTGGCTGCCTTCTGCTGTTCCCACCAAAAGGAGGTTACACCTCTCTGATTGAATCAGGGGAGGAGCACCTGAGAGCAGGGAAACAGAACAATGAGCCTTCCTTGGCTCAGGCAAATGTTAAATTAGGGGGGGTCATAAATGGCTTCCTCTTGAGAGAAACTGGGAGGGGCAGTGCCTCTGTGAGCAACTTGAGTTGGAGGAAGTGGACAAACCAGAAATTCCACCATGTGCTTTGGGAAACCACACCCCTCTGGGCCAGAGCATAATTCTAAATAAAAAGATGGATAATTCATAGTATGGACTTGTCAAAATTATATAATTAATATCATTATTCTTGTGATTTTTCTGTGCACATTTTAAGAGGTGTTAGGACTCTGTTGTATGTTCTGGGGGGTAGTAGTGGAAAATAAGGTATTACTCCGAATGTCTGTATGTTAAAAATCTGACACTTTATCATCTGGTGCCCATATTCCTTGTGCATGTTTGTGTACATTCTGGAAAAGTTTAGAGGTTGTGTTCTTGATGAAAAGGGCAGAATTCTGTCATAAGTGGACACAACATCTTACAAAGACAGGGATCGGATGGTTTGGTGCTACAGAAAATATGTTAACTGGACATATAATATTAGAAAAATTGTATGTAGATAAATATGTATTTGGATCAAGAATAGATTTGTGTGCAAATTGACCAGGGGTGGATCCTCTGCCCCATAAACTACCTCATCACAATGACACTCCATTTCCTTCCCCCAATCAAGGGAGAGAGGAGAACTTGGCCAATGATAAGTTATGAGGGGCAGGCTTAGTTATGCCCACGCACACACCCACTTTCAAAACACATAAAAAGAGACTGCTTGGAAAGGCAAGACATTCATTTTCCATTTTCTTGCGGAGCATTTTGCCGGGCCACACAACATCTAGAAGGAACATCCAGAACTTAGACTCCAGAACTTAAAGCAAAGGCCTAACCCACAAGCTGAGAACTCTTCTCAGCAGGCCTTCAGAATCCAGCAATCCAACCAAAATATTCTACCGCCGGGCGAGCTGTGGGAACCTTTGCCAAGAACTTTTGCCAGAACCGGTAGCAGACCCAGAAAGCAGTGCTGTATCCAGAATCCACTTGATCCAGACCAGCAGAACCACAGACCAGACCGCTGTGAAGTGCAGAGCAGAGCTGACACAGAGAGCTGTGACTTCAAAACCACCCGCCGGAGTCCAGTCCAAACCTGCTGACCAGACCTTGACGGCCTATTTCAATTTTAGAGTGTGAGTACTCAGCTAGAACTGTGTCAGAACCGATCTCTTAGACTAAAATAATGTGATCCAAACCATTTCATTTTATCCTGTCCAGAACTGCATCATAGAATTGTGTGTCCCTTCTCCGATTTTAAACCTGTAAAGTGTAATTTTGCCATTTTTAATCATTATTTCATTTCTGAAAAACTACCTTCATAACATCGTCTGTATCTTTGGAATCGTAGGTGCTAGGAACGTGGTTTAACTTTCATCTTAAAGCTAAGATTCTAAGTTTTCCAACAAGCCTAAATCCGTAATCGCGATTGACGCACTCAGAAAAAAGTGCCGCGAATTGACAGTTTGCACAATTTCAACCACGTGTAAAAATATCTGTCTTTTGCTTCCATTACTGAATCCCGTTTTCAACCTGATAACCATCCCTGAATCATTGGTAGGGCTGACCTGAACTGATTTAAAGTAACTCTAACTCATCCTGAACCTCTAGAGGAAATTAAAAGCATTTTCAGCATATTTTTCACTTCATTGCCACCACATTTAAAAGGATCTTGCCCGCTTTAAAATCAGACCTGTTTCCTCGAAGCTCGCTGGGAGGAACTGGAAATTTGTATTGCATTTTGTATTCCTAAGAATTGTGTGCTCTCCTTCCATCTCATTATCTTGCATAGGGGGGGAGGGAATTGTCAAAGAAAAAGTGATCATATTATCTTTTGTTGAAATCGTATCAAGTTTATTCTGTGCTACATTTTTCCCTCATTGCTTTTCCTGGAAACCATAAAAATATTTTCTGCTACCTTATCCTTCCTATACTAACTCCTCATTGATTGTGAAGAAGTGTGCTAGTGTCAGATTATCTATTGTTGATCAACATTATATTCATAAGGGTGCTATCAAATATCAATTTATTATAAAAGTGTGATATATATCCTCCAGGGTAGAACTTGCTATAAAAATATATAAATAAGGGCTTCCCTTGAGCAATCCCAGACAAGGCACTGACTTAGTGGGAGTGCTTGATTGGAGTCACTAACAGATTGGGGGCTCGTCCGGGATTCTGGATTAGAGCTATCACTTGTGCAGATTAATACAGTGTGCAAACTGATATATACATTTTGTTGGATCACCACGCCGTGTTACACTGTAAAAACACCCCTCAAAGGAACGCTCTAAGGAAACGGTCTGTTTTGCAAAATAAAATGCAAACATCTGTAAGTCAGGAAGGAAATCAATTTAAAGAATGACGACCTTGGTAGATATCAAAATAGCCAGAGAACACCTCTTACATAAGCTATTTGTGAGAGGTGAGTGGGCTCATCAGGACCAGGCGGTCTGGTTGCAGGCAATCACACCCCAGATCACTGAAACAGGGTCAGATATATGCAGAGATCAGGGTCCCTTACATGTGGCCCTGAGTGAACAATATATGGCCCCTAAGGCCAAGGATGTGCACAACAAGATTGCCATGGTAGCGGCATATTTATATTTATATATGGGAGCCATACAGGACAAATGTGCTGAAGGCCAAGATCTGGCAAATAGGCAACTGATGGCATTAGAGAAGGCCCAATCTGACCTGGTCTCTTCTGAGCAAAGGCTGCAGAGGAGCCAGGAGTCACAAAATGATAGTAGGCAGTAAATTATTAAAATAAAGGAGGATATGGATATCCTGCAATAGGAAAAGTCTGACCAGGATAACAGATTTCTGGCCTTGCAGAAGGAGTACCAAGAAGGTGTGGACACTCTACTGCAGAGCCAGAAAAAGCTGGAGCAACAACTGGACTTCAATAGGGCATGCGCAGAGCAGGCAGTCACCCTGCAAAGCCACCTAGATAGGGAGAAGACAGAGAGCAATAAACTGATTTTGAAAGACCTGGATACCGAGGCAGAGTTTGATCAAGAACGCCAGAAAGCTGGTACCTTTCAAAGGCAGAGGGACGGCCTGACGGCACAGATGCAGGCTCTTAGTCAGGAAAGGGACACCTTAGGCCAGGAAGTCTGCCAATTAAAAGAAAAAATTGAAGAAAATCACTTGGCCCTCCAGGGACTGGGTGACCTCCAAAAAGAGCATCAGAACTTGTTAAAGCACACCAGGAGGGTCTAAGGTGCTCTGGCAAGAAAGGAACAGGCCAGTAGGGTTGGGACTCAGGAGGTACCCCTCCTGCATCAAAGACTGGCCCAGTATTCCAGGACCAACCAGGAAGTGCAGAGAGAAAATGAGGCTCTCTGTCAGCACAATGATAGGCTCCAGCAACAGGTAGCCATGCAGGAGAGACTGATAGAGTCTAGTAAGGCCTTAACTGAGGAACTGAAAGTGCAGGCTCTTGCATTGCAACAGGGAGCAGGGGCTGACAGAGATGAAGTTCGCTTGGAAAGGGAAACACCTGAGCATAACCTCAGGAGCCCTAGTACCAGAGGTCTTCATCTCTCCCAGTCCTTGGACTCTGCCACTCCCATGTCCCCTGGCGCACATGAGCACAGGGCCACAGGGATGGCAGATTACTATCCAGCCAAAAGTATGGGGTTCATATGCCAGTACCTCCCAGGAATGGATGGGCGGGCATCCGGGTATGGGCACCCAAGCACAGTGCAATTTAGTGGGGAACCCCAGGAAAGTAGGCCCACTAAGGGCATCCTAAAAACCTCTGCCCAGTTAGGTCAGTGGGGGGGTACCCATCAAATCCTGGCAACACTGAGGGATCTGAAGACTCCTCTGAGCGGCCCAGGACACAGGAGACTAGGGCCTGACACTCTGCCAGCCATTCCAAGGCTTGCAGAATCAGGGAAAACCTGGAAGATCAGACAAGCACCTCTCGGAGCAGTGCCTCTGAGTCAGAGGATGAGTGGACCAGGGTTACCCGAACCAAAAAGGCCAATAAGGCAAAAAGGGCCTTGCTTAAGGACCCCTTAAAGCAGTTCAAGGCAATAAGGAGTGTTATCACCCCTTATCACAAGAACGCCAAATGTTCTGTTTGGGAACACTTTGAGCTTTATGACCAAATGATGGAGACTTTCCATTTGAAAGATAGCAGTAGCTGCATTCAGTATTTAAAATGGACTTTCTCCCCAGAATACTCCAGTTTCTTTGCGGGGCTGGAGGACCAAAATCATTCAAGATGGTCCACCTACAGGGTGGCCATCTTGAAACATTATTCTGTTAACAGAAATCCCCAAGAGGCTCGCAAGGCAGCCTACAATTTGCAATGTGGAGAGGATCAGGCCCCACAAGAATTTGTGCAGGAGTTAAAGAGTGCTTTTGCGCAGACTACAAAAAGGGTACGCACGGACAGTAACGAATTTGTTAATACGTTTTTCCATGCCTTACCCAAATACATAATGACCTAGTTCGTGAGAGACTTTCACGAGAAAAGATCTTTAGACTGGGTCATTGAGCAAGCCACCCGCATCTATGAGGTGCAGAAACTGGTGGAAAATAAGAAGCAGCCCAAAAGCCCCAGAACCAACAGCACCCCTGCTGCTGCCAAGGTGGCAGATGTAAAGGTTGCCCCCGTTTTAGATTTGGAGATGGGGGGCCTAAAATCCTGCCTGCACCGAATAATTCACAGCCCAGAAAGCCCTCGGGCCGGTTACAGACAGGGAGTCAAGGATGTAAGCCCACAAACGGGGTCCCTCGCTCCCCTGACTATGTAAGCCCCGCTACAAGGGAAACAGACCCATCCTCGGTTATGTGTGGACTCCTCCAGCCCAAGGGGGGAATCCAGCCAAGCACCTGACCCAGGGAACTTCCCTCCTAACTTCCCAGAGGAGGGCAGAAATTCCCCAAATCCTGGGCAGAACTTGTTCCCCAGGTATCCACCCAACTTCCAGCCCCAAAATCATCCATCCTTCTTTCCCCAATTCCCTGAGCCCAGACAACCTAATCCGGGAGAGGGGAGGCCAAGGGTGGAGGGGTACCCAAATCTTCCCAACCCGGGGTACTACCAGAGAAGGGATAGCTACCCTTCCCGGGATCAGCCCAGGGGAAAAAATAGAACCCCGTATCAGCCTGAGCGGGTTTCACAGTTAGAGCGCCAGGTCCAAAATATGGCACAGGATCTGGGTCACATACTGAGGGCTCAACAGAACCCTCAGATGAGCATGCCACCGCAGAATGCCCCAAACTCTGGGCCTGGTGCTCCAGAACAATGACGGGGCAGCACCCCGACAACCCACCGGTTCCCAGGGAGGAGGCACAAGGGGAAGGGGGTGTAAAGCCTTGGAGGAAGCTTCCTTCCCCACTTGTAAACAGCCCCTGGAAACCCAGGAACCGGAAACAAAATCTCCTGCCCCTGAAAGTCTGCCTCCCAAGGAGCAGAGGGGGGTAGGAGAAACAAAGTACCCAAACAGACCCACTTTGAGGAGGAGGTACAGATCTTCCAATTTGAGGGAGAGGGATCCCAAGAGGATCCTGGGGAAAGGATCTGTTCCTTCAGACATGGGGGAACTCCTCCCAAGGAAAAATGGGTCCCAAGGGATTCCAGTCCAGACTGGGTAGATGTGGGGATTGAGCTGTCGCGGCCCATCATCCTATCCCAGAACCAACAATACCGAAAACCCCTGGTCCAAACCCATCCTGGTGACTACCTCCAAAAAGGGGGGGTCCCAGAACCAGAACCAGGGGAACCCAAAACCGCATCTATAGACTGGGTAGATGTGGGGATTGAGCTGTCGCCGCCCATCTTTCTATTCCAGAACCAACAAAACCGAAAACCCCTGGTTCAAACCCATCCTGGTGACTGCCTCCAAAAAGGGGGGGGGGCAGAACCGGAACCATGGGAACCCAAAACCATATCCAGTTGCCAACTTTTTCTTTCAGATTCCCATGACTCTCCACAGAATTTTGCCCAAATCTCTTCTCTCTCAATGTCCAAAACCAGAAAATTAGCCCGCCAGTTGTCCGAAAATGTGCATTATCTGTGCCCCCTTCAGGAGAAGGAGGGAAGATATTATGCCCCAGTACAAGTACAGGGGCAGGGTACAATTTTGGCACTGGTGGACACTGGATCCCAAGCTACCCTTCTGTCCAAAAGGGCCTTTGATCAACTAAATGCAGTAAGGGGGGAGAATTACTGAATTCCTCTCACCTCTCTTCCTGGACAGCTACAGAACTTTGACGGGAAGGAAATTCCCGTCGAGGGGACTGCAGATTTGGACATCAAAATTGTGAGACACAAGGTGAAACACCCGGTCATAGTAGTGACCCCAGAGGGCACCCCTTGTTTACTGGGAAAAGACCTCCTGAGTAGGTTGTCACCCCTAATAGATTGTGTAAACAAGGTCCTCTGGACCCAGACTAGCCGACCAATAAAATTAAAGCAGAGTGTCAACTATGTTAGCTTAAACGGCACCTGCCACATGGTTGAACAAAAATCTGACCAAGTAGAATTTCACTTCCAGAACAACCAAATTCCAGACGTGACAGTAATAGAAGTAGGACAACAGACTGGTGATGGGGGTCCTCTCTTTTTCTGAAAATCAACCTTCCTTCCAGTTTAAGGTGGTATTCCACACTGGAAGGAAACACTCTGAAATTCTTTACTAATCCACAATCAGACATTCCCTCTGCGATAGTTCAGAAAGATGTGAAATCAGCTCAGAGCCTGGCTGATATTCAGCAAATTGGAGAGCAGTTGTTCATCCCTGTTCAGTTAAATGATGGGAAGGACTCTGTTCTCGCCGAAGTGTCTGTGAACAACAGTAAGAGCTTCATCAGCGAAGCCATGTTCCGCCAACTCCCAAAAGATCCAGCCATTCCCACATTCAAACTGATAGACAAATGGGAAATGGATCTGGAAACACCCAATTCCAAACATCTCCTGCCAAGCAGGTGTATGCTCAAAATCTCCATTGGCAACAAGAGCATAGTCCATAATTGTTGGGTCGTGCGAGACGTCACTGCCGCCTTTTACTTAGGCAGTGACATTCTCAATCACTTTGTCATTAGTTTGGACCTAATAAACATCAAAGCTTGGTCCCGATTAGCGGATAATCCCATGGGCTTTAATGATCCAGAAAAAGCATTTAGGTCAGCTCAATTGCTACCTTATGCAGTTGAAATTCAGATTAAAGAGGAAGTCACCATCCCAGAAAGGACCCGACAATTCTCCCTGGAAGTGAAAGTTGAAAGAGGACAAAAATGGAAAAACCCTGATGCTTATATTCATCTAAATGCTTCCCACCAACAGCAAGGGTTAGGGATAAACCCAACACCATTAATCAACATAGAACATGACACCATTCCAATAGAAGTCGATAACAGCGACTTAAAAAGTATTACTCTAGCCGCAGGCACCATTATTGGAATGGCGGTTGATGACCTACATTTCTCCATTGATTTAGGAAATGAACTGTTAGGACCAATCCCCAAGGACTGTTTTGACAGTGACAGTGAGGACAATACAACACCAGACAGGATCTTTACCCGGCATGGGGGGAACTTCCTGGTGTACACTTCTTGCCCTTATGGTAAGGAAGATGTGACTTGTGACTTCAGAGGGGATGCAGTGATTTTCCAGGTCCATGAGGGCTGCCTTTCCCACCTGAAGACTTTGGTCCAAATCAGCACTCTGACCAGGGACTTCTCCACCCAGCTGGAGGAGGCCGCTGAGATAGCAAAACCAGAAGTCTTTCCAGGCTTCAGGCAGATGGTGGAAGAGAGAGTCAACCTAGCTAATGCCTGTGTGACTCTGGAACAGAAGCAAAAGTTGAAACAAGTTTTCTTGGATTTCCAAGATATCTTTGCGGTAGACTCATATGACTGTGGTCGCACCGACATCCACCCAACAACAATTCCCAGGGACCCTGGCATGACTCCAGTGTTTGTGAAGCAATATCGCTTGCCTCTCGCATCAATGGAGTCCCTTACTGAAATAATTAAGAACCTTGAGTCCCGGGGAATAATCCACCCAGTACACAGCAGCTTCAATAATCCGGTGCTGGGAATATTGAAGCCAAACGGCCAGGGGAGACTCTGCGCCAACCTTAGGGAGCTCAACAAACGAGTCCATACTTTCCGATGGCCTCTTCCCTACATTGACCAAGGGCTGGCCCAGATTCAGGGGTCACAGGTATTCACTGGAATAGACCTGACCAATGGATACTGGACTGTGCCTGTCAGTAGGGAGGACCAATACAAACTGGCTTTTTCCTTTGGGGGCCAGCAGTACACATGGACCCGGACTCCCTTCGGATACCCCAACTCCGGAAATGAGTTCAACATTTTCCTAGACAAGGACATGCCCGACCTGGGTGGAAAGGGTAACCTGGCTTATGTAGATGATGTCCTCATCAAATGTTTAAATGTGGAGGAACATATATCTCAGATCTGTTATGTTCTGACCCAGTTGAGGGCCGCCGGAGCAAAACGTTCCTTTCAGAAAGCACAGTGGTGTAGAACCCGTGTTCATTTCTTGGGGCATGAGATTACTCCTCAGGGTCTCTGTCCCCAAGAACAGAAAATGGAAGCACTTCAGAAACTGAAAGACCCCACAACTCTGCGGGAACCAGGGAGCCTCCTTGGACTGACTAATTACAGCAGAAAGTTCATTGAGGGCTATGCAGAGATCACCAGACCCCGATTCATCTCTTGAAGGGGGTAAAGTGGGAAAGGGCTCCAGAACAATCCGAGGCAGTACAACAACTCAAAAGAAGCCTCTCACAAGCGCCTTGCGTAGCTTACCCTGTCAGAAACAAGGAATTTTTCCTGGAGACAGGGTTCTCTAATACATGCTTGACGGCAGTATTATACCAAAAGCATGACAGGGTCAATAAAGTAATCTCCTATGCGAGTAAAACTTTATCCTCTGTGGAGTAAAAATTCAATGATTGTGAGAAGGCACTCCTGGCAACGGTGTGGGCATTGAAGAATTACTGCCCATTCATCCAGGGGGAACACATTATAGTGAAGACTCCACACCAGTCTATGCAATATCTCCAAAGTGACAGAATCCGAGCCGGAAATGTGAGTAATTCCCGAATTACTTCCTGGATTCTATCAATGCAAGGCTTTCCTGTGGAGGTCAGATATGGCCAAAACAAGAAGAGTCCCCTCATGCAAGGTCTGGCTGACTTGCATGATTGTGCCAGAGAAAACTGTCTCGAGGACGAAAGTCTGAAAATCAAGGACAACATGGAGGCATACCTTAATTCCCCACACAAAGTATTTGAAGACGACAAGTGTGAGGGAATGCCCACTGTCTATGTGGATGGATGCTCTTACCATGTTGACAACAATGGGGAGAAAGAACTGGTGGCCGGCGTAGGGAATGCATGGGTGAATGAGTCCCCAGAACCCTCTGCTGGGTACAAAATTGGTCCCTGAAGTAGTCAGGTGGCAGAATTGATGGCTGTGCATCAGGCCATCCTCACTGCTGTCCAACATCAACTCCACAAACTGGTCATAATCACAGGTTCAGATTATGTACGCAACAGGTTTGTGGAGCACCTGGTTAACAGGAAAACCAGAGGCATGTTATGTGCTAATAACAAACCCTTGAAACATGGGAAGTTAATCCAAAATAATGATTATCTGGTCACCGTGAATGGGATGACCATCTATTGGAAGAAGATCAAGGGTCATTCCAAAGTAGAGGGACCAGACAAAACTGGAAATGACTTAGCTGATCAGCTGGCCAAAACCGGGTCCATCCAAGGGGATCTAATAGAGATTGAGTCCCTGTTGGGGGAAATCCAGGTCACTGCTATCACTAGGTCCCAGACAAATGCTCACAATGATCTTTCAACTGCACAATGGAGTAAGGAGACCCCAGATGCTGATTTGATTACGGCTCAAAAGGGGGATCCAATAATTGGTAAGTTTTACCAACACATTGAGGACCCTGAGAACTTTCCCCTGACGGATACCAATTACATTGGAAAAGAGGACCTTAGAGTGTTGATGAAATGTCCAAAAATGTTCCGAATCCAAGACAGTTTGTTGGTAAGGAAATCCCAAGCTGGCGATGATCAGTGGGTGGTCCCTACCTCATTCCGAAGCCTGATGTTAAGTCACGCCCATGATGCGGCCACCGCCGGTCATAGGGGGTTTCATAAAACACTTGAAATCTTAAGAGAGTTTGCATACTGGCCACACATGGGGCAGGACCTCGACCAATACTTGAAGGGGTGTCTTGTGTGTGCACAATTTCAGCCAACATCCCTCACTCACCGTGCGCCTCTCCAGAAGAGGGGGATGACACTGCCATGGTCAGATTTACAAGTTGACTTTATAGGCCCCTTGATTCGCTCCGCTAGGGGGAATAAGTATATGTTGACGGTGACATGCTTGTTTGACATGTGGGTGGAATGTCTACCGGCCCCAAACTGCAAGGCAGAAACAGCAGCTGCCCTGATGATTAACCACATCTTTTCCCGTTTTGGTCTACCTCAAAGAATTGAGTCAGACAGAGGTAGCCATTTCACCAGCGAGGTAATGACAAAGATGTGGGAGATACTGGGGGTCAAAAGGAAGCTACATATTGCTAACAGGCCAGCTTCTTCTAGGGCAGAAGAACGCTACAACCGGACCATTGTGAGCATATTAAAAAAGTTTGTGGCAGATTCTGGGCCAAGTTGGGATATCTGATTACCTCTGGTCCTAATGGCCATCAGATCTACCCCTTCATCTGCAAAAGAAATGTCACCATGCTCTACAGGACCCAAGAGCAAACGTTGATAAATGCCTCCACAACTCATGAGTATGTGGAGAATTTAAAGAAACACCTCCAACATGCTTTTGCCTATGCTCAGCGAAATCTAGAAAGATCAGCTGAGAGCATGAAGACCCATTACGACTTGAAAACATCCAGGAAAGTATATAATGTGGGAGACCGGGTCTATCTATACAATTTCCAAAGAAACCAGGCCAAACAGCGAAAATGTTTGCCTACCTGGAAGGGACTGTTTGAAATTGTAGACAAGATCTCCGCAGTCGCTTACAAGATCCGCATCCCCAAAGGTAGTTTGGCGGAAGGGGAAGAGAAGTGGGTCCATATTAATCAGCTAAAGTGTTGCCATCCCAGGCACACACTGCAGCAACTGGAGGAGTCCTCTCCAATACCAGACGGGGCCGCTCCAGAGTAATTCAGTTCCAACCCTAAAATATTCCACATATAGCCTATAAAATTATATGATTCTTGAATGCAAATTGTCTCCTGATTAAAAAAAATGTATATGTGCTTGTCTCCTGATTTAAAAAAAAATGTGTATGTTCATGTCTTTTGATTTATAAAATGTATATGCCACCCCACTATATCAATAGTGGGGGAGAAATGTCTACGAATAGGTATTGCCGCTTTGCTTTGTCATCCTAGGAGAGATGAAACCATGGAGACTGACCAAGGAGGACGACCCGGGGACCGGGAGCAAAGATCCGAGGGGCCAGGAGTACCGCCAAATACTCCCATCAGGACCGGCAAGGAGAACTGATCTATCCACACTGATGAAGGAAAAGATGCTGAACTGTGCCATCTGCGGAATCGGAAAAGATGCTGAACATTGCCATTTGCGGAATCGGAAGAAGATGATGTGGACATCCCAGCGCGTTGATCAAAACATCTTTTGCACCCGACTCCCCCTCGTCTCGAAATCAAAGTGCAGTCGGGCAGGGGGGCTTTGTCGGGTGTATTGACCCAGGTTCGAGCTATTATGCTACAACATTTGGTGCTGTGGGCTCAGAAAATCCAAGATGGCTGAAAAAACCCACATTGCGCCAGAATCCAGGAAAACCGCGCAGTTTTTGCACACACCAAAATGGTCGCCTAACGTGCCACCCACCAGGGCGAGCGTGGTGGGCCAGAAGCACCATGAGTGAAACGTGGTGCCAAATGAAAAACAGCAGTGCCTGTTGGATCAAAAAGCACTTTGAAATCACCTTTGTTTCTCTGAAATGCAAGCTAAAAATGCCTATTTTAAACATTGCAAGATATTCAAAAATCTCACTGAACACCAGCAGACATTTGGCAGAATGTAGTCTGTGTGCATACAAAATCTGGAAGGATGAAGAGCCCAAAACAATGTTTATAACAAAACTGACTGAGCTGTGGATGTCAGCAGCTGAAGTGAAATTGGACTTAAAGCCAATAAAATCGAAATGTTTAAAATAAATGAGTGACCTACTTTGAGTGTCATATAGGTTGCAACTGTTTAAATGTCATAGTTTTGAACTTAGATTCAGCGTTCTAGCTGCATGTGTAAAAATTGTAAGTTTGTTTTGAATGAAGAAAAACTGGGAACAAAAGTGACATTTGGCTGAAGCCTGGCTTGAAGAGAGTGAATTCTGCCCGGCAACTACCCCCGAGAGGAGTTGAAACTTGCTCAGCCACTGCATTCCCAGGCCTGGCTGCCTTCTGCTGTTCCCACCAATAGGAAGTTACACCTCTCTGATTGAATCAGGGGAGGAGCACCTGGGAGCAGGTAAACAGAACAATGAGCCTTCCTTGGCTCAGGCAAATGTTAAATTGGGGGGGTCGTAAATGGCTTCCTCTTGAGAGAAACTGGGAGGGGCAGTGCCTCTGTGAGCAACTTGAGTTGGAGGAAGTGGACAAACCAGAAATTCCACCATGTGCTTTGGGAAACCACACCCCTCTGGGCCAGAGCATCATTTTAAAAAGATGGATAATTTATAGTACGGACTTGTCAAAATTATATAATTAATATGATTAGTTTTGTGATTTTTCTGTGCACATTTTAAGAGTTGTTAGGACTCTGTGGTATGTTCTGGGGGGTAGTAATGGAAAATAAGGTATTACTCCGAATGTCTGTATGTTAAAAATCTGACACTTTATAATCTGGTGCCCATATTCCTTGTGCATGTTTGTGTAAATTCTGGAAAGGTTTAGAGGTTGTGTTCTTGACAAAAAGGTCAGAATTCTGTCATAAGTGGACACGACATCTTACAAAGATAGGGATCGGATGGTTTGGTGCTACAGAAAATATGTTAACTGGACATATAATATTAGAAAAATTGTACGTAGATAAATATGTATTTGGATCAAGAATAGATTTGTGTGAAAATTAACCAGGGGTGGATCCTCTGACCCATAAACTACCTCATCACGATGACACTCCATTTCCTTCCCCCAATCAAGGGAGACAGGAGAGCTTGGCCAATGATAAATTGTGAGGGGCAGGCCTAGTTATGCCCACGCACACACCCACTTTCAAAACACATAAAAAGAGACTGCTTGGACAGGCAAGACATTCCTTTTCCATTTTCTTGTGGAGCATTTTGCCCGACCACACAACATCTAGAAGGAACATCCAGAACTTAGAAAAAGGAACAGACCAGACTGACTACCCCTCTCTCAAGGGCCTGCCGAAAACACAGGTGCAAGTGCAGCGGTACTGCTTAGTAATTCTACAGTAACCAACAACTATAAGGAGCCAATTATTTGACTATATTATTAACAAAAATATAAATCACTTTAATAGTTGCTTAAAACCACATCTTAAAAACATTTATGGGCTTTTTCATACATCAATCATACCTTTCATTCCAATTCATACCAATTCATACGTTCTATGGACTAAGGATTCAACAATTTGCATCTACTATGAGCATATTTGCTGTTTACAATATGCGTGACATTGGAGAAAAAAAACATTTGATTTTCCTATAAGTCGACATATGTTTCGGCCCTTCTTTAAATTCCCATCGTTGTCTTCTATGGTTAAAACTGTGGCTGAAAACATCTTTTGTGCACTTTTTGATTGCACCACTATGATGCGGTTGCATGTAGCACTGGAAGCTCTCAATAGGGTACATCCCCTTACCAATCCGAGTGGTTCTCAATTGATGCAACATAATTCTTCAACTTCGCCTCTCTTTACAATCATGAGATACGCTATGAAACGTGCTCCTTTCGCATGATCGCGATAATATAGGCAGCACCTCGTGTTTAATTGAGGCCCGGCTGCTTTCATTCACCGTTACATTAGTTGACGGCTTCAGGCACTACCCATGGAGGTCACGTGCGCTTGATGCACCTTCAGTTCACATCAGGTGACCTTTATAATGACATAGCCCCCTCCCCCGTCGCAACTTTGCGAACGGCAAACAGGACGCCACCGAGTCACTGCTCCGAATGAGAAACGGAACAACAGGTAAGACCTTTGCTTTGAACTCGCCTCTTAGCGAGCACTCCCTTTACGTAGGCTGAGATTGGCTTCACTTTAAATAACTGACGTGCATTCCGCACAGCAAGTAACAATTGTAGAAACATTGTGGCTTTGCTAGCTACTCTATATGGGGTACACAACGCGACTTCGCGTTTGATGCTCTCTTCCCAGCGGGTGCTTCTTGCAATCATGCTGATCTCAGGTCTCATTGCCTATTTAAATATAAACATTCATCGATATATTATCTTTGGGATGCACGGTGCGAGCTCCCCTACCTAAAAGCTTGTTCCATTCGGAGCAAATAATAGCGAACTCAGCATCAGCCACTGGTAGTCCTAAATTAACTAAAATAGTATTTCAGAACAGCAGCACCAAGGACGCTGTCCCTTAAAGCATGTTGGTAATCCATTGTGCTGCATGCGCAGCACGTTTCACTTTGATGAAATAACAGCGAACCTAGAACCAAACTGGGCGACCTGACAATAACTAAAACAATAGTCTATAACATCAGTATAACTCACACTAGCACTATGAGCAGTACAGTAATTATGTGTGCCTTATTTTCAGGCACTACACCAGATGAATCTGACAAAATCAGTCCTAACTTGACAACAGCAGACTAGGCGGCATTCAAAAAAGAGATTTTGAAGATTCACCTACACTGAGGTGTCCCCCGTAAGCCCTTGTTACTTTTTGGATATAGGAATTTTCTTTTTCCTGCCTTGCTAAATGACAAATGCGAAGTTTATTGATTATCTTCCCTATGTTCCCTGTAAATAGGCTTCCAGATACTGTGAAATACAGAAGATATCCAGTATCCATTACTCCATGGTCCACAATAATACACGTCGACCGTAGGTGGGTGTTCTGCCTTGGCGCACGAATTTGGCCATCACCTTGACAATAACTAAGTATGGCACAGACCGGTACACAATGTAATATATATGTAACTTGTGTTTTTAGATCTTGGCTTTTTCGTATGAGAAAAGGGGAACGAAATTAAGCTTCGATAAAAGCACGACTGAAGATGGCCTAATACCTATCGTTTTAGCCATCGCAGACAACGATGGGAATTTAAAGAAGGGCCGAAACATATGTCGACTTATAGGAAAATCATTTTTTTTTCCGATGTCACGCATATTGTAAACAGCAAATACGCTCATAGTAATTGTAAATTGTTGAACCCTTAGTCCATAGAACGTATGAATTGGTATGAATTGGAATGAAAGGTATGATTGATGTATGAAAAATCCCATAAATGTTTTTAAGATGTGGTTTTAAGCAACTATTAAAGTGATTTATATTTATGTTAACCACTGGTCTCAGCCAAATAATTGGCTCCTTATAGGTGTTGGTTACTGTAGAATTACTAAGCAGTATTGCTGCACTTGCACCTGTGTTTTCGACAGACCCTTGAGAGAGGGGTAGTCAGTCTGGTCTGTTCCGTTTTCTTCCTAGAATCTCCCCGTTTACAGATCTGACCCCCCGAGAACAAAAAATTGGGAGCACCCATTTACATAACATCCAGAACTTAGACTCCAGATAGACTACAGAACTTAACGCAAAGGCCTAACCCACAAGCTGAGAACTCTTCTCAGCAGGCCTTCAGAATCCAGCAATCCAACCAAACTATTCTACAGCAGGGCGAGCTGTTGGATTCTTTGCCAAGAACTTTTGCCAGAACCGGTAGCAGACACAGAAAGCAGTGTTGTATCCAGAATACACTTGATCCAGACCAGCAGAACCACAGATCAGACCGCTGTGAAGTGCAGAGCAGAGCTGACCCAGAGAGCTGTGACTTCAAAACCACCCGCCGGAGTCCAGTACAAACCTGCTGGCCAGGCCTTGACGGCCTATTTCAACTTTAGAGTGTGAGTACTCAGCTAGAACTGTGCCAGAACCGATCTCTTAGTCTAAAATTATCTGATCCAAACCATTTTAACCTGTCCAGAACTGCATCATAGAATCGTGTGTCCCTTCTCTGATTTTAAACCTGTAAAGTGTAATTTTGCCATTTTTAATCATTATTTCATTTCTGAGAAACTACCTTCATAAAATCGTCCGTATCTTTGGAATCGTAGGTGCTAGGAACGTGGCTTAACTTTCATCTTAAAGCTAAGATTCTAAGCTTTCCAACAAGCCTAAATCAGTAATCGCGATCGATGCACTCAGAAGAAAGTGCCGTGAATTGACAGTTTGCACAATTTCAACCACGTGTAAAAATATCTGTCTTTTGCTTCCATTACTGAATCCCGTTTTCAACCTGATAACCATCCCTGAATCATTGGTAGGGCTGACCTGAACTGATTTAAAGTATCTCTCACTCACCCTGAACCTGTAGAGGGAATTAAAAGCATTTTCAGCATTTTTTTTCACTTCATTGCCACCACATTTAAAAGGATCTTGCCTGCTTTAAAATCATACCTGTTTTCCTCTAAGCTCGCTGGGGGGAACGGGAAATTTGTATTGCATTTTGTATTCCTGAGAATTGTGTTCTCTCCTTCGATCTCCTTATCTTGCATAGGGGGGGAGGGAATTGTCAAAGAAAAAGAGATCATATTATCTTTTGTTGAAATCATATCAAGTTTATTCTGTGCTACATTTTTCCCTCATTGCTTTTCCTGGAAACCATAAAAGTATTTTCTGCTACCTTATCCTTCCTATACTAACTCCTCATTGATTGTAAAGAAGTGTGCTAGTGTCAGATGATCTATTGTTGATCAACATTATATTCATAAGGGTGCTATCAAATATGAATTTATTATAAAAGTGTGATATATATATATTGTTTAATTTTTCCAATAAATCTTTTAAATGCCAAAATAAACTTACTTCTTGGCTCCGTGAGATCAGGGGGATTCATAGAGAGGGGTGTTATACAAGGGTTTATCATCCAGGGTAGAACTTGCTATAAAAATATATAAATAAGGGCTTCCCTTGAGCAATCCCAGACAAGGCACTGACTTAGTGGGAGTGCTTGATTGGAGTCACTTAACACTGCACTCCATTTGTGTAGTAGTTCCGCTTTCCCGTATAGATCAGCTAACTCTAGTTCTGCAGCTGAGGGCTTGGTTAATTCCAGTTGTTCGAATAGGTTAATTTCTGTGACATATTTCCAGTTTCTTTTTGTGGTGGCTGTGAGTTTAGGAGGCTGGATGCATACTTCAGTGGGCATGGTGATCGTGAATGGGATGATGAGTTGGTTGCTCCACAGTATTTGTATCAGCGGTGCCGTGGTGATGAGTTTTTCATTGGTGAAAATTGCATCGAGGGTGTGTCCTGCCGAGTGTGTTGCCCCTTTGACTAGTTGTCATAGTTTCATGGTAGCTAGTTGTTCAGTCAGTGAGTTATGGGAGTTTACATGACTGCCTTCAAAACAGATATTGAAGTCCCGTAGGATGATTAGGAGTCTGTGGTTGATGGCTATGTTGGTGATGGCTTCTATGAAATTGTCGACGAAGGTTGCATCATACGTTGGTGGTCGGTACACCAGGATGAATATAATGTTGGTTTTTGGGCTCGTTGTTAGGTGTATTACCATGGTTTCGCAGTTGAGGATGTTGAGTGGTTCATCCATTTTTAATTTCAGGTGTTCTTTGAATGCTATTGCGATGCCTCCTCCTTTTTTGTTTTTCCTGTTGGTTTGAAGGCATTTGAAGTCGGTTGGAAGGCAGCTTTGGAGTGTGATTTTGTAGTTGTCGTCCAGCCATGTTTCTGTGATGAACAGGATGTCAATGGCGTTGTCAACGAGTAGGTTGAAGATCTCTGTTGAGTGTTTTGGCATGGATCTTGCGTTTATTAAATTGCAGTGAAGTTTGGACGTGTTGTTGTTTGGTTTGGACTTTCTAGTAGAGGTCGTCTTCTGATCGGTATTGAGGTTGCCTTCCTGGTCGAGCTCTTGTTGCGCAGTCGGTTTTGGGGTCTCTGCATCTTCGAAGAATTCCTCTAGGTTCTGTCTTGGATTTTGGTGTTCATCGGGATCGTCTTCCGGGGGTTGTATTTGTTCATTTGAAATTCCTCTTGTTTTGGTGATGTAGGGTGTTATCGCATCGGTCGTGTATTTGTTGTATTTTGTATTGTTCATCCTTCATCTCCGTGCTTGTGTTAGGTTATTTGATTTTGCTGCTTCTAGCGTCGGGTTGGTTTGCTGTGGTGCCCAGTTGTCAGCGAGGTATGAAGATAGGTAGAGAGATTTGTCTCTTCTCTCAGTGTTGGCTCGATTTTTGTTCCTGTCTGTGGGGGTATGTTCTGTCATTTTCTTTCTTTCTTGTTGCTCCGGAGTGTTTGTTCTTTCTTCTCTTGTTCTTTCCCTCGGAATGGGTCATTTGTGCTGCATTGTGAGGTTGGAAGTTGTTTAGTCTTTGTTTTTTAGGTACTGTCCAGTTGGTTCTCTTTTTGGTCTGGTTGTCTTGTGGTGTAGTAGTGGGTGTGGGGGGGGCTGTCCGCTACTAGTTTGGGCTTTGTCTGTAGGTGATATTCCAGTTGGTGTTACCGACTCGTTCAGTCGCTGTCTTGAGAGAGTAGGTGAGGTGGTTATCGGTTATAGATTAGTCGGTGGCTCTCTTTAGTGACCGTCTCCCATGACGCGGTTCACTGTGGTGAGCTAGATATGTGGGTTTGAGAAGGATATCTCCTAATTGAAGAGTGGGTTGGGGGGTGCTGCTAGGAATAACACCTTATGAGGCGTGGGCCCCTAATTTGAGTGTCACTCCACAGTAGTTCACCAGTGGATTAGTCTCACTTTTGGGTGAGTCGGTCAGCAAAGTTGAGAGATCTTTATAGTGTGGGACGCGCCTATCAATGCAATCCAATTTCGAGCAGTGCTAATGGAGAAAGAGCCCCTGCTAGAGCTGGGAGATCTGCACAGTGGGTGAGAGGCCCAATCAATGCAATCTAAGTATACACAATGCAGTCTGGACACAGAACGTCCTCTGAATTCACGCGGCCTATATAGTGGGTATAGAGGCCCAGCAATGCAATCTGAATATAGCACAATGCAGTCCAATCTCACATAGTGCAATTGGAGACAGAACCCCAGCTAGATTCGAGAGACCTGCATGGTGGGAGAGAGGTCCAGCAATGCAATATAAATATCATACAATGCAGTTTGGAGGCCTATCAATGCAGTCTAAAATAACACAGTGCAATTGGAGACAGAAACCCTGCTAAATTCAAGAGACATGTATAGTGGGAGAGGGGCCTATCAATGCAATCTAAATATCGTACAGTGTCGTCTGGGGGCCAGTCAATGCAGTCTAAACATTGCACAGTGCAATTGTGGGCAGAACCCCAGCCAGACCCGGGAGACCTGTATAGTGGGAGAGAGGCCTATCAATGCAGTCTAAATATCATACAACGCAGTTTGTAGGTCTATTAATGCAGTCTAATATCACACAGTGCAATTGGGGATAGGACCCCATCTAGACTTGAGACCTGTATATTGTGAGAGAGGCCTATCAACCCAGTCTAAAACTCATACAATGCAGTTTGTAGACCTATCAATTCAGTCTAGTATCACACAGTGCTATTGCGGACAGAACCCCAGGTAGACTTGCAAGACCTGTATAGTGGGAGAGAGGCCTATCCATGCAGTCCGAAAGTCATACAATGCAGTTTGTGGGTCTATTAGTGCAGTCTGATATCACACAGTGTAATTGGGGACAGAACCCCAGCAAGGCTTTGGGGACCTGTGTAGTGGGAAAGAGGCCTATCAATGCAGTCCAAACATCACACAATGCAGTTGGTAGGCCTATTAATGCAGTCTAATATCATACAGTGCAATTTGGGACAGAACCCCAGTTAGACCTGAGAGACCTGTATATTGGGAGAGAGGCCTATCAGTTCAGTCTAAATATCATACAGTGTAGTTTGTAGGCCTATTAATGCAGTCTAATATCACACAGTGCAATTGGGGACAGAACCCCAGCTAGATTTGTGAAACCTGTGTAGTGGGAGAGAGGCCTATCAAATGCAATCTAAATATCATACAATGCAGTTTGTAGGCCTGTCAATGTAGTCTAATATCACACAGTACAATTGGGGACAGAACTCTGCTAGATTCGGGAGACCTGTAAATTGGGAGAGAGGCCTAACAATTCAGTCTAAAAATCATACAATGCAGATTGTAGGCCTATCAATGCAGTCTAATATCATACAGTGCAATTGGAGACAGAACCCTGCTAGATTTGGGAGACCTGTATAGTGGGAGAGAGGCCTATCAATGCAATCTAAATATCACACAGTGCAATTGGGGACAGAACCTCAGCTAGACTTGAGAGACCTGTATATTGGGAGAGAGGCCTATCAATGCAATCTAAATATCATACAGTGCAATTGGGGACAGAACCTCAGCTAGACTTGAGAGACCTGTATATTGGGAGAGAGGCCTATAAATGCAATCTAAGTATTATCCAGTGTAGTTTGTAGGCCTATCAATGCAGTCTAATATCACACAGAGCAGTACAATGTGCAATACATCACAGACAGTGCTAAATTAGTATATGCAGCTATACTAATTCATTAGTTCCTTTGGAGATGTATTTATATAGGCAAAGGTCCTTATGCAAGATGAGTTGCCTGCAACATTGTAGTGGACAGGTGCAAATGTATGTGTTTTCTATTACTTAATTAGGGCTAAGTATTAAATAAACATTTCTGCATAACTGTGTGTGTTTGTCACCAAGAAAGCTCTGCAAATGGGATCTGCCCGATGGCTGGCAGTCTGGTACTGTACTCATTCTATCTCTATCAACATGTCTGGCTGTTCACTTTCTGCTAGAGCAAGGCCTTCATGCTTTTAGCCTAAGAACACAAATTGTTACATTTCATCTGAAATATGGCAGTGCAAACTTGATAAGCTTGCGTCATCTTAGCTAATCAGTGTATCATTTACTGTCTTATCCTTTGGAATTTTGTAACTCTCTTTTAAAATTCTATTTATATGGCTCACTGCTGAAAGCTAAACTTCTGTGGAAAAAACAGTGTTGGTTCATTATTTTTGCTCTGCCAGTTCCTGCGCGATATCAGGCCTTTGACCGTGCAATGTTTCAAACTTTTGAATGAACTGTCTGATATTCTGCTCTGAGAAAAAGGTTTTTGTTCATTGAGGAAAGCTGGCTGAATTCTGGCCTAGATGTGCTGCATTTAGCTGGTGTTAATTAAAATAAGTACTTTGCCTATATTTTTTCTTTAAAAATTAAGCTGGGTCAGGCTACGTAACATACTGTGTGGGTTTGTGTTTCCATATGGACCTGCCTGATAGGTTATGCACAGAAGTGGGGGAGGGTTCTCTCTGAGAAAGAAAGGCTGACTAAATATGGAGTTCTCATGCAATGTGTTTAGCTAATGCAAACTGGTGGAACTCCTGCAATTTATCACTCTGAACAACTCTTCTATATTTCTTAAACTGATGCAAACTATGGCGGGTTTTGGTTAAAAGTACATTGGTGCTTGCCTACAAAAGGTATATGCCAGGCTATGTTGGGTCTGCATGCAATGTTTTACCCTGAACAGGCTGCTTTGCTTCATGGCTGTGTGCAAATTGTGGCCTAATTGAAGAATGAATTCTGATCCTCTGCTCGCCTAAGCATGAATCCTTTTGGTAAATAGTGCTGTTTACTTCATTTTAATGTGCTTCTCACAGTTAGTTCGGAAATGTGTATGTTATTGCAGGTTTGGGAAGCTGAACAAATGTGACCATATTTGTATACTGCCCTACAATCCTGCTGCATGTGGCATATCACTTTTAATATCAAAACAAAGTTCAATCCTCTTTTATAGCAATGTTTTTTATCCCCAGCGTGAATTAAATAAAAACCAGGTGACTTGGCAACACTGTCAAAATAAAAAGTTGAATCATAATTTCATGAGAAACAACAGAAATCTTCCAACAGTAATATAATATTGAATTAGAGTTGTGCATTCTGATTGCAGGGCTCAAGGTTCAAGTCACCCACTGAACACCTCTATATTATGACTAGAAACCAATGATGCAAATGTAAACACTGTTTATTCATAAAAAATCATGTGTAATATTGCAGTTCAAGCATAAAACTCATGATTAAAATATGTGTTTACAACTTATGTTTCAAGAAGAATTGATACAAAAAAAGAAACAACCCATGAGGGAAAGTAGGCCTCAAGTAAGAGGTGTGAACAGAAGGAATGTCAAATATTTATGAATCAAAGATCGAGGGTTAGAATACTTAAGAGAAAACATAACAAAAGAGATAATTAATTGACACTCTAGTTATCAAAGAATCAATTCATTAGTCGTGCCCTTGAAAATAGTTTCATCTGGGTTACAATGATTTTAGATAATACATTGATTCTCAAATCACACATTAGCATATCAATTCATGCAATTCTCGATTTTCATTGCAAAGTGACGAGTGCATTAGTCCTGCTATACAACTTAACCACTGGTATATCCAGAGATGGACAGATCCTTCTAAACAGCTGATGCTGAGCTTTAACATTAAATGGGTTATCAGTCAATTATCTGTTTTTATAGGCGAATGAGTCCTTCTAAACAGCTAAATGTCTTTCGAGGTAAATAATTCTGTCTAAGCATTTGGTATTGAATTTGAAAATAAAATGTATGCCTGGTCTATTAGTTGCCAACATTCAATAGATGCTGTGTCTGTTAGCTACCAACGTGAGCATGGAATCATGACCGTATATGGGTAGACAATGGAATATACAAGCAGTTAAAAGAGGAATACCCAGGCCTCCACGTTTTGGCATATATGTGTAAATACGATCAACTTAATCAGGGTTGAATACAGGACCCTATAATGCAGAAATGTGTGTCACTTAAATGAACTAACATACTACACAGAAGGACTATAACTGTTTCAACTCTAGGAGAGCCAAAAAAGGGGGCCTACCCTACATAGATGCTCAGTGCAGGTGGCACTCAACAGGGTTAGGGGGTTGCCCTTTTTTGTAAATCTGATTCATAATGTCTTGCCATTTGCCACGTGTAAAAGCAACTTGAAATCAAGGAGGAACCCCGATTGTGCACTCATAAAGCAAATGTCAGAGTGCTGCCTCTATCTAGCCCCGGTTGTTGGTTAATAGTGACACAAAAGAAAAGATAGAGTCTTGTCTGTAAGGTTAGGATAACTGAAAGGGGGGCTTCCTTCAGTGGTTAAAAACCAATTTAATCATCACAAATATAAACATGATTCATTGTACAGTTAGTTCACTAAAATCATAGAAAATACCAAATATCTGGATTGATTACTCGTAGGTTAAACACATTTCCAAAGGGTTTATTTCACATAACACTCTGTAGTTGTTTGCATTGAATTGAGCACAGTATTCTCATTAAACAGTACATTCTCTTGCACACCACTCTGTGGTTATTTGCATCAGTTAATCACTGTATTTTCATTAAACAGTCTAATCTGAACATGTTTCAGTTCAAAAGGGGCAAGTATCCAGAACATTCGTCAGGAATGGAACCCTGGCATTTGTACAAGTGTTTAAAATATGCCAGTGTGCTTGAGGAGGGATTTCATCATGTCTTAATCTTGTCAGACAAAAACAAACACAAAGCACTAGTGTAAGATATAATTTCTCAAAGTTCCAGTCAACTCATTAAATGGGTGTTGCACTACAAAAGGTTGGACTTTACCTGAGTTGGTGCATTTAGAGGGTGATGCTAATCTCAAATGATGGAGGTAGGATCTATGTGTGTCCTTCCTAGTACCTACTAGGTAGAAATGCATAAATGAAGTAGGCTTTTCATATCGCTTAAAACAATGCCCTAGGGAGTGCCCGTGGGCTACACAGAATGGTGATCTATTGCCTCCTCTGTGGATGTATATTGGAGGAGTAGTGTGTGAGAGAGGAATAGTCGACCAACTCACCTCAAAAGTGGGTTAAGTGGCCAAGACTCAAATGCCTCTAATGGACGTTTGTCCCTGGTTCATCTGTGCTGGTCTTGGTGGGTCAATCCAGTGATTTTGTTATCGGGCTGGGGAAACAGGAGGAAGTTTGTATCAAGGTCCGTGCCCGCATTAAAATACAGGTGGTCTCATTCTAAACAGTTAAAACCTATGTGGAGGTGCGTCTGCACATACCTGAGTTGTCGGTACTTAACAGCGCGATGTCAAAGGGAACCCGCGGTTGCAATGAGGCACGCTCGTCAGTGAGGGCGGGAGCCTCTAGAAGGATACAAGCGGGCATGTTTTTAGGTCCCAGTTAACGTCTTGGGATTCTCAGGAGAATTATTCCAACCTCTGTAATCAGACAAGACTGAGATGTAACAGACCGCTGTGTTTGTTAAAGATGATGATGTTGGTGATGATAAAGTATCATTGCAGGGGAATATTAGAAGAGGAAGGACAACACACACACCCTGTTGATGATCAGGGTGTATTTTTTCGTATCTTGCTTCTTGCTAGTAGTCTATGATAATAACAATAATAATGATAGGAGAACAGTGGCCTTGTTCGGAATATTGTTAAGAGGTGCTTGTAGTTATAGCTGATGGGGGGAAAAAAAGAAATATAAATTATAATTATAAGGCACCTAATGTATGATTGCTGGATCATATGGAAAATGATGTATTGCTTCCAAATGTTTATAGGACTTCACTTAAATGAATTATGGCGTTATTAATCTAATCTAACGGAAATAAGTATTCATTTAAGATTCTATAAATACTGTAATCTACAAGTATTGTTTTAAGAAAGTCCATGTTGTTTTAAGAATTTCTATGTTTTAAAAATGTAAATTGTATTTTAAATTAAAAGTTGATTAACTCAACTAATTCAATAAAACAATAAAACAAATATAGATGTTATTTTATAGTGTTTCAGGTTGAAGTCCTCCAAAGTCATAGAATAACAGATGTTGGTGTTTCACAAGTTCTAAGGAGTGGAATTACAATTGTTGGTATTAGCTAATCCAAAGGTACACATTTAGTCACCCTAAGAATGATGAATGGTTGAGTCTGCTAGGGCCATGGGATTTGAACGTGCAGCAGTGCAGGTGGGCCTCATGGGTGAGGTCATCAATTATCGCGGGTGCCACCCACACAGTCATATACACTTTACTGTGTTGTAGGTTCTGGGTGAGCTTGGGTGATGCAGTGGCTCCATAAACATCTGCAATAGAGCTACATTATTAAAAGGAAGGCTCGGAGCGTTTTCAAGAACAGCCTGGAGGACAGGAGGAGACATATTTCAGGAGAGAGCGAGTTTCATATTCTTGGAGCCCATCATTTAGTGGCATCTGTTACTCTCCGCTTCTCGAGAGACTGTGGGGCAGCTTACCTTCCATAGTACAATGCACGTACCTAGCATTAGCAACGGACCACTGCATGTTACTTTAATGCACTTATAGGGTCCGGACCAAAAGGGCCAATCCATTCCCCTTCAGATTGCAATCCTAAAGACAAGCATTGTCCCCTAACTCTAAGCCCTTGTGCATATCTATGAGCCATGTTGCGCCAAGCTCTCTGCAGGCGCACATCCAGTAAGCCATGCTTCCTCCGGGTACCTTAACCTCCATGGAAACAAGCGGACCCATCCTGCGCGCCTCTCTGGACCTCAGCACTGCCTGCTCACCGGAATGTTTATGACAGTACATCTCTCTGGCTAGATCAGACTCAACCCTAGTCCAAGCCCCACTAAGAACATGCAATCCCTCTTCAGTGTCTTCCATTCTGACTCCACGTCATTCAGAGTTTTATAACAGGTTCTTTTATAAGGGGCCCTGAGCATGAGTTATAAAAGCATATGTTTTGGCAGTTGCTATCTTCGGGGCCCAGCAAAAGTAGGGCCGGTCTTAGTGGCAGCTGCGCCCTGGGCCAATTGGTGCCCCTCCCCTCTCTGCGTGCCCCTGGTCAACAGAGGGACAGTGGGGGGGGTTGGGAGGGGCTACAGGCATGCCACTTTTTTCTTTCCTATCTCTCCCTGCTTTGGCGCCTGGCAGTTAATCACTGGACTAGGACGTTCATGCGCCCTATTCCATTGAAAGCCGCCTTGCACCTGCCTGGGAGTGGGGAGGTATTCATAGGGTGTTGATGCAGGCGTCAGCACCCTATTGTTATTAAATGCCTCCTGCCGCCACGGGTGCATTTAATAACAAAAGGGCAACTTCCGCACCTTCTTCCACTACGCCAGCGTGTGGGTGCCCTTGAAAGACTCCCAGAGCTTTAATGGTGCCCTAGTGGGGCATGGCGCCCCAGGCGGTCGCACAGCCCACCCTGTGCTAAGGCCGGCCCCGAGCAGAACCCCACGTTTAAGGACTGTGACAGGGAAGAAACTTAGGGGGGTAATGACTGAAGCATGTATGAGTACTTGTTCCTTTTGCACTGTGCGCCATCAGCCATATACGCATCACACGCGATATTTCGCACTGAAGAGGAGGTCTTAAGTCAGATGAATGCAAAGCGGGGGCGCACTGGTGAGGAATGCAGGCAGGCGTGCTTCAGGCAAGCTGCCGTCTCTGTGATTAGCCCACGGACATGTTCAAGGCCTGTGAGCCCACTTGACCTCAGGCATAGATCAGAGCAGAGCGAGGCAGGCGATGATTAACAAGTGACGTCTGATGCACAGGGCAGATAGTGCCTGGAAAGTGAGGCCTAATGTGCGACGAGCAGAACCATTTCCTCATCTTTCACAGACATTGCAGTGTTCTCAATTAAACGTTTGGCTTTTAATCCCTGCTAATGCATTCAAAGTTAGGAAATGAGAACATAAGCCAAATCCATAAAACAAACGTTAAACCACTGCACATGGAAAAGGAACACCAGCAGCCACACTGCAATAATTGAGGAGAGAGCGAGAGCAGTTCCCAGGGCAATATAATCATCATTTTAACCGCGTGCATTACATTAAGGAGGAAGGGTTTTGTTATGTCCAGAAGTTAAACATAGTGCGAGTCTTCTCTCTCCATATTTTACGTGCTTAATTAGATCTTTTAGGTCGTGTTGCTTTCGGGTGCGTGTGTGTATCTTTCACCACTAGACAGGTACATATGATAATGGCATTTATTGCTGTTCAAGCATAACATTGACTTCATTGTATTTTCGACTCCATATAAGACAAGGATCTACTGGCGTGCACTTTAACTTCATGTATCTAGCTTTTATTTTCAGACCAAACAGCGTTATTTTCACCTTTCCCTGTCCCCGGAAGCACCCCGTGCATATTCATCGTGGCTTCGGGCTTACATCTGGCAGAATGACGCACAGGCACGACACGCTTGAAGTTGTTATAAAAAGCTTAGCTGAATCCTCTTTCTCTCTCCTTCATTTGACTTCTAGGTTTATGATAGCATTTAAGGGCGGGGGTGGGGGGGGTAGAATTTTCGCTTATTTTAAATGCATTGTAAGTATTGTAGATAGGATGCTTTCACTGGAATGTTTTTCGTTATGCATTCATATGATGGTAAATTGAATAAACTAGTTTAAACCAAAAAAAAGCTTAGATGAGCCCAGTTCATGCTGGCAAAGTCTTTCTGAACTCAAGGCAGTCTTTGTTCCAACATCGTGTGTTCTGAAACTGATCACAAAGATCCCTGAAATTGACCACCATGCCAAGCTTGCTGACGAATTGTGTTCAGAGGATCTGATAAAACATCATAGTAGATCATGATGCTAACATTCTAAAAGATTACTCTGCAAGGTCAGGCTGTCTGACAGTTTCCCCTACCCCTTCCTGCTTTACCTTACTCGCCATGAAACCATGGATTCTGAGTTCTAGGCCTGGCTTGCCCTTCCGGTGGAATGAATTACCCACACAGTGTGCAACCCGGCTCAGCTAATACGCCCTCGCAGTAAGATGGTCGTCCCGAGTGCTTTGGAATTTCATTTACTTCAATGTCACACCATTTGTATGCAATGAGAGGGTTCCTTGTTTCACTACAACCCCAAATGGCACAGCTTATCTGCTTCATACGGAGGGAAAAGTGTAATCAGAATGATTGATTCCACCAAAAGCAATCAGTAGAACCCCCGGGTCTGTCACAGAATGGCCAAAATATTCAGGGGCTCATTTTAAGACCTGGGCATAATTTGGTAGCAGGCAGCTGTTACATGTAGACTCCCTGCAGCCACATTTTATGATCATTTGCACAGAGGGGTGCAATTGTGCAGGGAAAAAGCTGACATATATTAATTGTAATTGTAAACGCTGCCTGTCATGTGATAGAGGGTAGGCAGTGTTTAATTGTAAATAATGCCTGCCATTCAAACATGGTAGGCAGCGTTTACAATGGACCCCATAGGGATGGCCAGCATTTGTGCAGTGGAAATGCAAGTTGTGTTCTGCCCCCTTCTCTCTGCCATAAAAATCAATGAAAATGGGGCGTGACCATTAGAGTTATGCATCATTTGAAAATGAACTCCGTAGAATGGGTGTAAGATAAGGCCGCATTTAATACCATGTCTCTGTGTGCTGCCAGCTGAAACCATATAGTCCACAGTAACATCAGCAATGCTAGAGGAAAACATCACCACAATGCCAGTGGTAAATAGAAAACATTTGGAAAAGCCTTAACAGAAATCCTACCCACAAATCTGCACAGTAAATCGTACCTGAAATAAAGAACAGTGCTGCGCTGAAGCCTCTGTAATTGTGTAATTCATAAAGTCGACAATAATTGCTGGACTCAACCAGGAGAATCTAGGAAACAGTGAGAGGAATAATCAGTGCCACACCATAACTCAATACAAGACAGCTGGAACTTGGGGCATTTTAAAACGTGGAACTATTTCACTTTGTAGGGCAGAAAATGGGGAACGGCAAAATAAATCACAATTGTTTCCAGCTATTTAAACATGATAAAGCGATGCACCAGCTAGTAAAACAGTGCAAATGAGAGGAAACTGAAAGAGAGAAAGAGACAGAGAATATCAAACTAGTGGCTAATTTCTAGAGGGTTAGATGACACCAGGCAACACATTCCTGGAGATTGGGGGACACAGGTGGAATCGGCCAAGGGGAGGTACACACAGTGGGGATTTGCCATCGGGCAAGAGTGTAGAAGCCCTGTCTTTTTTATTTGTATTAATTAGCAAAAAGATAATCTTTTAATCAGATCTCCCTTTTCTAAAGCTTTGTACCAAAAGTATAATATACACATGTGACCTACTGATCAGTAGCCTGATTACAGTGGCTGATCGCCAGTGGCACATGTGCCCTCTTAAAAAATGCTGTGGCAGCAAAACATATTAAAGCACAGTGGCTGCTTATAAGGTATGCATCCTGTTCCATAACTATGAGAATTCTGTCCTGGTGGCACATTAAACTATAAATGGAAGCCATACCCGAGTTACGGTATGGTGACCACATTAATCTGATATCAAACAGGTGTCAGCCCTTTGTTCAGTTGTGGAAAGGGTTATGTCTATTTCCCCCAAGCGAGGCTATCCTTGCTGCAGCCAGGATAACTGTAGACCTGGGGATTGCCTCTCTTTGTTACTTTGTGAGTGCATGTAACACCCTCCACAGAGAGACAGCCACTCAACACAAAGGTTTCCTGTGAACAGGAATCAAAGGGCACACCCATTCACAAAAGGAGTGGCCTCACACTAGGTTGCTGCATATCAAAAGGGCCTTTGACTCTATTGAGAAGGGGTGAGGTTAGCATACACTGAGGGAGCTCCTTAGAGCTGGAGGAAGGCTCCACTATTTTGTTTCTCACTGCCTCTACCTTTCCATCCTGTCCCTCACTTCTTGTAGCATTTTGGATGTGATGTCAAAGCGCAATGTCCACTTGTTCCAATAACGGTGCACAGGACCTGCTGTAGCGTGTCATTGCCTCAGCTCAAACAGAGAAGTACTGCTGCATTTGCACTGCTCGAACTACCAATTGGACCAAATATCTCTTCCTCGCTGTCGATCAAATTTAACTGTGGTGTTCTTCCTGAATTGCATTTTATTTAGCCCTTGCATCCAACCAGCGTGCCTGCTCATCCTGTCATCAGCCCATCCACCATCGAACTTCAACCATCAAACCGAACCAGGTGACATCCACCGTCTGCATCGCTCGAGCATGCTTACAACTGCAGCCTTCTTTAAGTGAGACCCCTCAACTTGACATCTGCTTGCCACTGGATGACCGCAACTACAACCTCTCCGACTGACTTCAACCACAGAACAGTGTTGAGAAGCCTGGTTTGCCATTGCCGACCTGAAGGTTGCCAGATTAGTAAATTGCAGCGCCCTGTACTTATCTAGGACAGGACACTGCAATTTACTAATCTGGCAACCTTCAGCAAAACCCATTGGCCTTGAGAAAGGCTTCTAGTCGAAACAGATGTTGGCTGTTTCTGCTTTACCGTCTATCGGACAATAAACTGGAATAAAAACTGATTGAAGACTTTGGGGTACTTTTTACATGGACACATTTTGCCAAGACAATATATAACTGTATCATTCAAGCGCAAAATTTGAGTGGTTTCTCATCTTACTCATAGGTAAGTACTGTGACGAAGAATAGTAGTACTAGGATTCTTGAAGATTACTGGTCAATCAGAACATTGACCCCATTCTGCAACTCAAAAACATATCCTTTTTGGACATTGTGGTTTTTATCGAATTTCCCCCTTGCTCTTGAATTTGTATTATATTGAATTTGTATTGCACTTTCACCCATACCCTGAACATTGGATAAAAGCAGTACAATCAATTTAACAAAAGAGAAGCAAAAAGAATTAATGGACTAAGAGCGTTATAATAATGTAGGTAAATGGGTTTTTAAGGCAGTATGAAATATGTGAAAGAAGGAGAAGAACATATAGGAAGAGGAAGGGAATTGCACAATGTATGATCAAGTAATGTAAAGGAACAAAAGCGAGACGGGGCACAGGGGGATTCGGGGACTGCCAGAAGATAGAGATGTTGGGATAGCAGAGAACATTTGTTTGGGGTATGAAAGGAAATAAGAGAGGCAAGATAGCAAGGGGTGAGACCACAGAGGCATTAATAAACTATACAGAGAAAATCGAATAATAGGTGATTTGCGAAGGAAAGAAGGGAGTCAGAGCATTGGTGAGCTGAAATAGAGGCGTGAGCAGGGAGAGAAAACAGAAGACAAATTGAAGAATTAAAGAAAGAACCGAGAGGAACAGGGTGGGATGCTGGAAGGCCAAGGAGAAGTGAAGAGCAATAGTCTAGTCAAGAGAAAACAAGAGGAAAAATAAGAAATTAAGGGGTATAAGGGGGATAAAAAAGGGTGGGCACAAAGAATATTACATAAATGATAGTGTGGGCAGTAGTGGCAATGTGAGCTGCAAAGGGAACTGAGGCGTCAAGGATAACTCTAAGGTTACCAGCACATGAAGAAAAAGGAAAGAATGGTTGGTGAAAAAGAAATGCCTGCTACTTGGTAGAAAGAGGTAGAGTTGCGACAGGGAAGAACAACAGTTTGGTTTTTAGCTGGATTTAGATGCATGAATTACATGTCCACCCAATGTTTGATGGCAGAAAGGCATGCTGAGACATTGGTCCGAATAGAGTCAGTAAACAAAGCGAAAGAAAAGAACAATTTGGTGTCTTCAGCCTAGAAGAAAGGGAGAGATGAAAAGAGAGTATGAGTTGGAAAAATGGAAATCTTTAGAGAGAAAATAGAAGGGGGCCAAATTAAAGTGGGCCTGTCTCAGAGGTAGAGCCATCCCAGGAAACCGAGAAAGAATGATTAGAAAGATATGAAGTAAACGACTGCAGGACCGAGCCAGAGAAGTCAAGTGAGGCAAGAGAGGACAGAAGAGTAGGGTGATCATCAGTGTCAAAAGCTGTGAAAAGGTCAAGGAGGGTAAGAACAGAAGATTGTTAATCTTGATGAGCAGAGTGAAGATAGTTACATGGAGAAGGGAAGTTTCCATGGAGTAGGCATGACGGAAAGCAGACTGCAGGGGGGGAGAAGTGTGTGTAAGTGAAGATAAGTGGAGACCAGAGCATAAACTATATGGAAAGGAAGAAGAGTAATGGGTGATAATTTGAACATGATGATGAGTCAAGAGATGGCTTCTTAAGGATAGGAAACTTGGGGGCATGTTTGAACCAAGAAGGAACAATAGATGATGAAAGAGAAAGATTGAAAAAAGAGGTAAAATAGGGAATAAGATAGGGATAGACTGACGCTACATGCGAGGTTATAAGAGAGGAAGAGGGTCCAAAGGAGAGGAAGTAGGGTGGGTCCTGTGCAAAAATGTTGCAGTATAAGAATCAGAGCAGCTGCAAAGAAGAGAGAGTATGAGAGCTTGTGGGGAAACAGCAGGAGGGGGAGGGAGGCAGAGGTTGAGGAGGAGAAGTGGGGAGAGGATGGGGAAGCAGTAGATAAAGAAGACTGGAGATTGTCCATTTTAAATATGAAGAACTTAGAGAACTGAGTTGCTCAAAGCGAAGAGGATAGAGAGGGATCAGGTGGTTTGGAAGAGGGGATGAGAGTGAGAAGTTGGAAAAGATGACGCGGATGATAGGAGAAAGAAGCAGCCAAGGAGGCAAAGTACTGTTCTTTTGCTTCCAGCAGTAGAGAGCCATAAGATTAATGGAGAGAGGAGAGAGGGGCAAGATCAGCAGCAGGGGAGAGCCTTTTAGTCCTGTGAACTGAACTGAGGATTGAAAGAGAGAAGATAAAGTGACAGCCAAAGTTGTGGAACTTGACGACTTGGTTGAAAAGAACAAGTAGAATAGTGAGCATCAAGAGCAGACAGAAGGTTACCCTAAAAAGTGTTCATAGCCTGTTCAGTGGAAAGGAAGGGAAAAGACCCAATAGGTGGAAGAGAAGAATTAAGAATACATAGAAAGGTATAAGAGGTAAAGGAACAGAGATCATGGCACAGGAAGGTATTATGAGTATGTAACCGGTAGGGGAAAAGGAGGAAGACAGGAAGAAAAAGAAAGTAAAACGTGATCATGAAGATAAAGATAAAGAGGGCGAGCAGAGACTGTGGCATCAGTAGGAAATTAGGAAAAGATTCAATCCAAGGGGGATCCAGAGCTTTGGGAGATAAAGGTGGGGATGTGAGAGAGGTGATAAGAGTCAAGGAGAGCGTGAATGGATCAGGATGAGGACGAAGAGGAGAAGTTGATATTGAAGTCACCAAGAGGGAATACACAAATAGTAGGACTACTTGATAGGAGAAAGTCACGGTCATCAAAGAAGGATCGAAGGATAAAAGAGCACCAGGAGAGCGATAAAGGGGAATAAAAGCTAACAAGCTCTTGGTTTGTAGAAGGGTGAGGTCTGAGTGGGTGCTTTAGCCTCAGCTCATCCTTCTACCTCTGCACAGCAGAAGTCAATTCATCACAAGCACCATGTACAGATTTACACTAAAGATCTCACTGGAAGTACTGGGTGTAAAGGAACGTAAGATACCTGCCACCACATGATGCAATAGGTCCATTCACATTACTGAAACATCCTCAAATTGGTCTCAGATTGGGCAGAGCTCACTAACGCGAAGGCGTGCCAATGAGCAGAGACAGAGCACACACGTGCAACGATATGCCATGCACAGGCTACCAAATTCCTTTCAGGTAACTCACTGCACTCCCAAACCTAAACAGGTACTCGTCACAGAGACCCATCCTTAAGGAAATATGTGCTTATATGAACGTATACTTGCTGTTCACCAACACCAATGTCTAAGTGCCTGCACTCCCCTACCCAACGATGCTTATATATTCGTAAACTACTGGGTGATTGAGTAGGTACAAGGAGAATAGACTGATTTGAAGATTGGTGAGCTAAGGCATAAATCGAGACAGCTCGCAGAGGACAGGTTAGTGCTGTGCATTGGGGCAGCTATGGGAAAGGGAAGCCTATGTTTTGATGGAAGCTATGGGGAGACAAGGCTGGTAAAGGGATGCAACAGTTGAAGAAGGTGGGTAGATGGAAAGGGTCTGAAGAAGGGAAAGTGGGACAAGAAGAAGGGGCTGTTGATGGAAATGTGGGACAGGAGGAAGAGCACAGAGGTACAGAGAAAAGAAAGGATGGGAGGGTGGAACAGACCTGAAAAGGTTAAGGTGTGTGGGAGGATAGTGCATAGGGGCAAGGGAAAGATTGCCAAAGAGGGGCGTGAGTGGGCATTGATAAGAGACAAAGAGCATTGGGTGCACGAGTGCTAAGGGACATGCTCATTTAAAGTAGTATAGGAGGATGAGAGGAAGAAAAGTGTGATAGGAAACAGAGGCAAAAGTAAGATTGTCTTGGAGGGAGTGCAGGAGGGAAAAGGGAGGGAGCATTCAAATGGTATACAGTAGAGCAAGGAGAATACGATCTGCGTGTGGTGCAGGAGGGTGGAGGGAAAGATTTAGGGGCAAGCAGGGGAACACAACAAGTGATCCTGGAGAGTAGTGTGGGAGGGCATTGGAAAGGGGAGTTGGGTGCAGGAGGGATAGAGGACCCTCACTGCTAAGTGAGTGCATGAGGGTAAGGAGAAGGGATGCTGGGAGATTGGTGCATAATCCTAAGAATCCTAAGAAGAAGGGAGGCTTTGAGAGCAGTGTGGCTCAAAGAATGGAGGATGGGAGAGGTTAGACTAGAGGCAGACTGAGGGGATGTGAGGCTAGTTAATATGCAGTGAAAGCTAAGAGAAAAAAAAGATTGGTGTGGGTGCAGAAGGAAGTTAGGTTGAGAGGGTGCAGGAGGCTAATGAAAAGGGGGCCGGTAGAGGGATGGGAGAATCTAAAAAGGCAAAAGAAGCTGGGTGTAATGTCAAGAATGGCACATAGATAGATGGCCGCCTACAAGATGATGCAGGGGGACAGTCTGAGTTAAAATGGGAGGTGGTGCAGCAAAGGGGAGAGAGCCTAAAAGATGACAGAAGGAGGCCTAGGGGAACTAAGGCTGGGAGGGGGTGGAAAGCCAAGCAGAAGAGGGGTGCAGAGAGCTAAGGTGAAGGGTGGCTGGGCAAGGGCTGCAGTAGGGCAAGGGGGAGGAGATTGTGTGGGGTTGCAGGATAAACATGACTGTTGGAAGCAGTGGAGAAGAGAGGCTGAGAAGGGTGAGTGTGAGGACAATGGGAAGATAGCTTCAGAAACAGGGTGCAGGAGACAAGGGAGCGTGTAATAGGCTACAGGAGGCTATGGGGAGGGGAGGCTGAAAGCGGTTGCAGGAGGGAAAGTGGAAGCATACTCTGCCTGCATGAGGAGGGAGGCGAGTCTATAATGGAAAGACAAAGTAGTTGAACATCACAAGTGCTAAGAGGAAAGGATGCAGGGAGTAGGTTACATGCCTGTATGGAGCAGCAGAGGCGTAGACAGGGTAGGGCCTGAGCAGGCAAGGAAAAAAAGACCTGGGACTGGAAAAAGTTTTTACTCAAACGCGACAAATTTGAAATGAGATGTTGCCAGGTGAGTCAATTTCGTACATCAAATCCCTTTTATTGTTCAAACTTTAGTTCAATCTTGCAATGCCAGTGTTGACTTGATAAACCTTAAGAATAATGAATCTCATGAGTGTCCCAACAGTTCCTAGCTTTGTTCAAACTTTTAGTCCAATCTTGCAATGCCAGTGTTAACTTCACACTTTATAGATTTGCTTCAGTTCAATACACACATTTATTTCTGTTAGTGTTAACTTCACATTTTTCGTCACTGATAAATCTTAGAAATCATAAATCTCATGAATATCCCAACAGTTCCTAGCTCAACACGTGTTTCCCCATTGATGGTATCAATGGTTCATCAGGAGATGGAACTATATTCTATCAAAAAGAAAAATAAAAGAAAAGCAAGTTGCAGTAGTTTGTCTACACCTTGAAAAAATATTGAAAAAAGAAGTTGTTAACTATATGTAAGTAGTTAAACATTTCTTGACTCTTTTGATCAATGTCAAACGAAAGTAAAATGTTTCTTCATACCAACATTAAAGGCACCTTTAAGTGTGGACATTGCAAATTATGCCCATTTATACACCAAGGAAAAAAGGAAATCTTTTTACCAAATTGAAAAACTAAAACTATTGATCAAATGATAAACTGCAATTTGACGTTTGTAATATATGGTGTTGAATGTACATGTGGGAAGCTGTATATTGGAAGTACAATCAGAAAATTCAAGGTGAGGATTTTTGAACAATTGCGAGCAATACGTAACAAAGATCTCCGATCCCCCATCTCAACTCATATTATCACAAATCATCGCACTTTTGACTTGACAGAATTAAAGATTTTCGGCTTGGAGAAAGTTGTACTACCCCCTTGAGGAGGAAATAAAGAAGAACTACTGCATAAGCGAGAATGTAAATGGATCTGTATCATGGACACATGTGCGGAAGGTTTAAATTCTGATACAAAAATGTATAATTGGTTGTAAGTTTAATTATTAAGTAAGATGGTATATAGAGTTTAGAATGAAAAAAGTGTATATCTTTTTTACATTGATCATTGACAACAAAATGGAAAGTTATCAATAGTAGAAACATTGCAGTTTGAGGCAAAAAACTTGATTCTAAATGTCACAGATAAAGGCCAAATACAAATTAACGAAGAAAAAATATAAAAAATAAAAAATAAAAAATAAAATAATAAAAATAGACTAGAGCTTGAACTTAAAATAAACACTTATTTTCTTCTTATATATTTTTGTAACTAAGAGTGAGTAACTGTAATATTATTAACAAAAAGAATTGCTCAATGCATGTCTTTCGTATGGATTACGAATTATAAACAAAGTTCAAATTTCATTATAGCAGGAAACCTAATTTTTTCTTTATACAATAACAATTCTTTGTAAATAAAACTAGCTCTGAGGAAAAAGAAAGACAAAATCAAGAATCACAAGTCTTTTTTGTCACAAACTTGCATCTAAACAAAGTAGGAATCGCGTATCTGGATTCCCACTCAAAAATGGCTGACAAACAAGTGGCTTAACGTGATCACGTCACCACGCCACTTGAAATCACATGATTGCGGGGTGATGACGTCATCACCCCTTTGAAAACCAAACAAATAGCGCGAGAAAGCACTGTAACATGGATCACTCGACTTGGTTACCCCCTGCAAACTTATCATGGTCTAGCAGGTTACTTGAAGAAAGAGAGAGAAATAAGAAGGTAAGATCATTGAAATTTTCAAGAACAGATAATACTCCAAGTTAGAATACCTGTTTTCTTTTATCTATCTACTGGATGTTAAGAACAAACCAAAACATTATTTTGGGGGAATACTTAAAAAAATTAAGAATTTAAAATCTAAACAAAGATTATTTGCCTCTTTATCCTTCTCTTCCTTTAGTGATTTGTTTCACACATATAAACATAAAAATGCAAAATGTCAGGCAAAATATGGATTATTAAGGAAAACCCCTATTTTTGATTTAAAGAAGGACCAGAATATCATGAAAACACTATAATATCCAATGACCACAAACAAAAAGAGTGAGTCAAGAAATTTTTAACTACTTACATATAGTTAACAACATCTTTTTTTCAATAGTTTTTCAAGGTGTAGACAAACTACTGCAACTTGCTTTTCTTTTCTTTTTAATTTTTATAGAATATAGTTCCATCTCCTAATGAACCATTGATACCATCAATGGGGAAACACGTGTTGAGCTAGGAACTTTTGGGATATTCATGAGATTTATGATTTCTAAGATTTATCGGTGACTAAAAATGTGACGTTAACACTAACAGAAATAAATGTGTGCATTGAACTCAAGCAAATCTATAAAGTGTGAAGTTAACACTGGCATTGCAAGATTGGACTAAAAGTTTGAACAGAGCTAGGAACTGTTGGGACACTCATGAGATTCATTATTCTTAAGGTTTATCAAGTCAACACTGGCATTGCAAGATTGAACTAAAGTTTGAACAATGAAAAGGATTTGATGTACGAAATTGACTCACCTGGCAACATCTCATTTCAAATTTGTCGCATTTGAGTAAAAGCTTTGTCCAGTCCCAGGCCTCTTGTTCATTGAATCTGTGTAACAGTCACACAGCTATTGGAAAATACTCATGCTGACAACAACATCTAACTAAACACCAGTTTAATTTTAGAAAATTATAAAAGTGATCGCCAAGGGAGTGCTTTGTTGGCTGTACTTTCTGAAATTTCCTGAGCAGACAAGGCCCACCCAAAATCAATAAATGCCCACTCAGCAGCGCTGTGTGGGCATTTGCAGCGTTAATGTCACTGTGGTGGGCTCAACTAAATAAGCTTCAGGCCCCACTTGCAAGACGACCCTGGCTACACCTCTGAGGAGCAGGTATGGTGGGGGGATGCATGTGGGCAAGAGATGATAGGCGATGGTACAGGAGGTCAAGGGGAAGGGAGCCGAGGAAAGAAGCAGGGTGAGTCTAGGATTTGGATGCAAGGAAAAGAAGAAAGGAGTTTGTGAGGAGTTGCGTGAGGAAAGTGGAAGCGAGTCTTAGGGAGAGTTTCAGGAGGGTATGCAAGTCGAGTTCGAAAATGATCTGTTACATCACAAAGTCACATCGCACTCCAACATGTTGCTCCACCCATGCACCGACACAACATTAAAGCAACACCTATATCACAGTGTCGCGCACATGGTAAATAGCAAAGCTTTTTTCTAAGACAGGCGGAGCAATGTTCAATGATCCCATTGCACATTACAGATAACCATCAATAAAACAATTGTTACATGAAACACTCACATACATGCCCCACCCACAGCACGTACCCTCCAAGTTTCATCCAGCATCGCAATGCTGCACTCGGGCATGTGGAAGACACTCCTAAGGACACACATAGCCTAGGGAAAGTGCAGCACTGCCAATGGCATTGTCGCACTAACAAGTCATGCATGCAGCCCTCCCATGGAATGAAAGGTGACTCACCTTCTTGCATGCTCCGAATGCAAGGTGGAGAAACATGCAACTCCACACGTGTGTCAAACGTGATGTGATTCCATGAAGGCCCCTACATTGAATAGCATGACTTCTGGAAAGGAGATTGACACTGCAAATCTCCACTCCACCAAATGCGCCTGTGACTTGCCGTGCAGCTTGCATATAATATGCATGTAGAACTGCTAAGCCATGCACAAGTGAGTTTAAGCCTGATTGACAGTGTGTATTCATGGGTCATTTCTGGCGATATTTGATGAGGCTGTGCTTCCTGACTCCTTTCCTCAATCCAAGAAATGTTGCTGATAGGTAATGAGGCATGTGAGATCAAGATTGTAATGTTTAAAGGCATAGAATGCACGTGGGCCGTAATGTTGCACTAGAGTATGACACGCTATGCAGCACAGCACTAGGCAGGTTATTCCCTTGGCTTGATGATGACACTGAAGAACCACCTGCATCTCTTCCGCTATGCATCACACTCTAACAGCTCTGCTTACTAGTGACCAACTTGCAATGTTGTCTAAAAGCAAGTCAGAACCACATTTGGAAATTTCCCCAGAAATCCTACTGCATGCTCCGAGGCTGCATCACCCCCAGAAATACTACCACACTCTCTGAAGCATCAGCATCACGAACATAGGCTGTCTAACACATGAATATTCTGGTCAGGCAACTTGATTACTTTTGCTGGGATATTTTGGCAGATTCTTTCACTGTGTGGGCGACTCATTATGCACCCCTGGCTCCACTCACACTCTCCTGAGAAAAGCCTTGACTACTCTCCAGTGCTACCTTGATTGGGTTTTGGCTAACCTCTCAGAGTGCCCCTGTTCACTATATCTAGGGTGCCCCTCTTAAACCTGTCCACCAGGACAGCTCCTAGAAATCCATCTTAACAATGGCCCTGTCGATACAGCACACTGTATCAAATGCAGGTCACATTTTTTAAATGGCAACCAGAATGGCACTGCTCTTTATAACTGACCTGGTGTGCACATTGTGGGAGAACTCTTCTGCAATGTGATTTGGCATGTGATACCTCCAATTGCAGAGTTAAGTCTTGGCCACATGTTATACTGTGACCAGAAACAGCCTTATCCTTCACACCTGACTAGGTGATTGGGACACTGCCATTCAGTAGTGTCATTAACACATGTATTTGGCAAATTCAAACCACAGTAACATCATGTATGCGAGATCAGGGCAGCATTGTATTCAGGTACGTATTTCAAATTGACTTTCTGATATTGTTCTGTAGACAAGCTCTTAGCATGCTCACCTGAGTTTGCATGTGTGACGCCCATCACAGTCTCCCCCTGATGGTTGTGGGGCTGCTTTCAGTGGTGCTGCGAGGTTTGTGAGAGAGTACATCTACCTGTTGTGTGCTGGCTGCCTGCACCTTCTTGCCTTTCTCCTCTTGCCCTCTCTGTTTAAGACGTTCCACCACTAGCTGACTTCATCCGTCAACTGAGTAACACAGAGCATGGTGTTAGCTTTTCTGGCTACCTTCCATCACAGTCTTTCTTGTCTAATGACTGATCTTGGAAGTCGGGGTCCCTCACAGCCTCTCTGTGTACTGTAGGGCTTCTTCACTGAGTACACACAACACCTATGCTGATCATGTGCTTTCTCTTGTGGCGGTACTGGTCTCTGTTCTCTTTTCTCCTTGTCCAGAGGTCCACACAACGTGCTCTGTGGAAGCATGTAAACAGGGAAGGTCCAGTGGGGTCGACTGCTCCCTGCAATGTTTCCTTATTGTTGGCCAATGTCATGTAAGTATCTGTGGATCTCCAAAGGAGACACTTTCCTTTGTTGGTGGGCAAGCATAGCTGCATGTGATTTCTACTATCCCTATCTACTTCCTAGAGTAACAAGAGCCAAGGCAATGGTCGTAGCTAAGGTAGTAGATCATTAATGTAGTTACTTAGGCATCAGCACTTTGGGTTCAGTGGAACATTTAGCAAAACGAAATATAAAAACATAGTAAAATAATGTGAAATAAACTTTGTACCCCTCTGGGTGTGCCCCCTTTATCCAGAGAGAGAGAGAGAGAGAGAGAGAGAGAGAGAGAGAAGGCGCATGGCTCTCATACTTCTTGAAAATACTTCTTAGACTGCTCTTAGACTGTGTCCCCTTCTAGCGTATTCATCCCGGGTGCAGCTCATATAGATACACCCTCCCTCACCCTCCAGGTCTACCCATGCTTCCTTATACCATTGTCATTCTCTGGGCTTTATGGATGTGTGATACAAACTATCTACTATATGCCTGGTGTTGTATATGGCAGTCATCCTGTATTTGGGCTCTGTGCTATCGCCTTTTTGTACTTCTGCCTCATGTTTTCTTTGCGCCACACCATTTGCACGTCCCATTGTTACCATCATCAGTGCACCATTTGGTACTGCATTTGCGCAGCATTGGAGTCCCAATTGACACACACAAAAAATAAGAAGAAAAAAGACGATGAGTGGTACAAGGAGCTTTACCGTCATTCCAAGCCAGGAGGGTACCCATGAAAAAAGATTGTTGAGCCAGGTGCTGGGTTGTGCTCCTCCTTCATTCTTCATTCGCTCGCCAAGGTCGTGCACTGCTGCTATTACATGTGACAGGGAACCGTTCTCGGCGTCTGCAGAAGGTACAAATGTGCAACATGCCCTCCCGATTCATCGGCAAACACCTCCCTCAATAGCTGTTAATAGATCCAGCACGTATCGATTCTGCATTGTCATTAACCGCAAGGCTCTCAGTTCCACTTTGATGACATTAAACCCCTCTTCTGTGTTATTGGCTAATTGGATGAGCTCCAATCTGGTTATTTGGAGCCACTTAATATTTGCTCTCACCTGGATGCTGGGAATGAGGGACGCGAAGAATGTCTGCACGGAGCTGAAGAGTCAAAACCGGTCGGGTATTTGGGTCAAAAGTTCTGAGGACTTGGCTGAGGATCATTTCTTTCTCTGGAGTGGGTTTTGGCTGCCTTCCTCACCTATGACATACGCGGGTATCACTTCCAGCGGTGTCGGGGATGATTGCCGCATGTTTACTCCCTCCATGGATGTGGCTCTCGGGGATTAGCATTAGCGCAGAATGCAGCGTTGCCAAGGAACACGTTCCTTTCCATGATTGTGGGAAATGTAGGTATGCCATGCTGACGCAAACCCAATATAAATCCATCATTGCCGCTGTTCCCTTCTTCATGTCCGGTATTATGAGAGTTTTGCTGCAGTTTTTGTTTTTTCCCCATTTCCCTCTTTCCTTCTCCATGAAAGCACAGTTCATATGAAATGTTTTTCTGTAACTTGAAGGGTTTCTCGATGGCGGTGACCCACGTGAGTTTGCTTATGTGTTCAGTCCATATGGGAGCGCATGTTCTCTGTACCCATGAGAGTTTTTCCTCAGACAAGCCTCGTAACGCTTCTGCTTTGCACAATATCTCCTCCTACTGCCACTTTTTGTCCATGTGTAATGTCCCCTTTATTACCAGAAAAGGCTCCTTCACACTCATCACTCCTTGTGGCCAGCAGTAACATGTTTGCTCGTTCTGTAGAAGTTCGAAGGAAACTGTGTGTGCTTAAAAAGTATTTTTAATTCGGCACAGCGTAAGATGTAGGAGACATTGGGCCTCTGCAAATGGGACTTCTTGTGGCAACAGCACCTTGGGGGTGCCTGAGGCGTGGGGTATGAGTGAGCAGACATAGCAGCTCTCATTAGTTGCTTGTTTTGCCGTGTTGCTCATTTCTGCATACCATTTATTTGTTTGATGGGGGTGCTGTGGTTCATCAACTGTGTCTAAGCCGAATTTATAATGTTCTCCCCAGTTTTCTTGCAATGTTTCCCTCCTTCTTCTCCTGGGCTTCTTTCCCTCAGTCCCCGCCGGGCCATGCTTGCCATCCCATTGAGCATATAAATTATTGTAAGTACTTGACATGGTTCACTCCTATCACCCCCTTCTTTAATGGTTGGGCCATTGGGCGTTGCTACTTCTGAAATTGACACAGTTGTTGGGTAAGGGTGATTCTGCACCCATGTGAGCTCTGAAGGGGTCTTGTCATTCATTGTGTACACAATGAAATGGGAATCATTCATTTTTGGAGATTGCGAGGTAGCCTCTATCGTTGTGACATGGGGGACATTTGTGGCATTATTTTAGTGTTCATCCTCTGGAGTCCCATGACCCCATATTAACTTGGTGCCATCCCAGATTAAATGGGTCCCCTTCTTGATTGTTTCCATGCCCACACCCCCCTGGCCGGCATCAATTGAAATATAAACAATTATCCAGTATAGGAACAGGCCAAACAATATGAAAAGAATACCACTGCACACACAAACAGCATACATTCATATGAATACTAGGGTACTCATCCCTCCTCCGTCTACTCCTATCTACACTACTGCTTGCTGCTGCTGGGGCCTCCTCCGTTCCCATTGAGACTCCTACTAAATGAAATATAAGCATTTGTTAATCATGCATATTATTCACATGTGTTTTTTACAACCATTGTTTCGTACATTTTAGATTGTCTTTTCCGAGTTATGATTACAATTCTTAATCGCTCATAATCGGCTTCTTAATCATTTTTATGTATACTCATTCTCTGTTCTTCCGCATCCCTCCGTTTGCTCCCCTCCACACCTCAAGTCTGGGGGAAGAGAACCGAGGGAGGCTAAATACCATCAATTCAACTCATTGCTAGGGGAGGAAAAAATGTTATTCATATGCACATATTTCAACTGAAAAATAAGGATGAGGAGATGACTAGGGAGAGGAAGAGAAGGAGAAAGAATAGATAGTTCACCGTTAACTTTCTTTGTCAAGTAACATCAAAACATTATCATACTATACAATTATGTACACTTTTTACCAGTCCTGATTTTCCCTCAGGCTTTGTTTGATACCTGTCCCTATGTACTCTTAATTGCTATGTTTGTGCACTACCCTCGTCCTCTCCTTCTCTGGTGTCTGTACCATTTACGTTCCCACTGGCCCTACAAATATCTGTCAGATGTACCCAGTACTGCAGTCCCTGTACTTTAACCGCTGTGGGCGTGCAATAGATCACTTTATAGGGACCATGAAATCTCGGCCCGTTCCATCTCCGCACAAAACTTCGTACGTACACCATGTCACCTGTCATCAGCTGGCAGTCTGCATTTTCTGTAGCTGGGGTTACTGTGTCAGTGGAGATGTCTTGTGTGAAGGGGGTGTTATTTGCTTTGCTATGGCTCGTGCAGCTTTTGTCAAATTTCTGAGATACTCATGAAATTCTTCCCCTAAAACAGTGGCACTTTGGTGCGCATCTGATTGCCTACGCAATGGTGAGTGAGCGGTATGCATCCTCCTACCTGTCACTATTTCATGTGGTGACAGGTGGTGGTCCTTGCTGGGTTGATTTCTCATTTCAAAAAGTACCAGGGGTAAGCAATACACCCAGTTCTTTTTGAGTGTGTGGCACAGATTTGACAATCTACTTTTAAGCAATCCGTTCATTTTTTGCACAACACCGTTCAATTGCGGATGATAAATCGTGCAGAGCTTGTGTGTTATGCCTAGCATTGCAGTGATATGCTTAAACATGTCGTTCACAAAATGCGTTCTGTTGTCCGAACGTATGACTTTACAGATGCCCCAGTGGAAAAACACCTCCCTTACTAAAAATTTAGCAGCACACCGCGCATTGGGGTGAGCCCAGGGGCCTGTTTCCACCCACCGGGAAAATGGGCACACGACAACAATCACATTTCTAGCCCCATTACATCGCTCTCCCATGTCTGCATGGTCTATATGCAGCTCTCTAAAGGGCCCTTCTGGTTTTTGAAACGTTCCCCTGAGGGTTCGTAATGTCATGCCGGAGTTGTATGTTTGGCATGTGATGCATTCTACTATTAACTTTGTGACGTGTTCCTGTATTCCGGGGGCAAACCAATTTTCCTGTATATCTGCAATGATGTGTTGCTTTGCATTATGGGCTGGGTAATGTAACTGTTTAAAGGCTACCTCTAGCAATTTTGTTGGCATCACTACCTTGACAGTATTATTTTGCCTCTATAGTAATTCAGTAGACGATTGGCTGCACCCCCTTTTTACCCACATCTCTTTCTCTTTGCTAGGTGCATCATGTTGGAGCTCGAGTGTCTGAGAAATTGGTAATGAATTAAAGCCGGCTGGCTGCACTTCCTCTACTGTATTTTGTAGTATGTACTCACCTGCTGGGATTTTTGGAAGATAGGATGCTTCTTTCGATGACGTCATCGCCTCGTGTATGGGCCTGGCATTTTACAACCGCCACGAGCATGGTTTCTTTCAATGCGTCATTCAATTCTCCTAGTAGTGCTGCGTGCTGTACTGGTGATCCGTCCGCCCTTCGAAAACCCTTTCTTTCCCACCTCGCTAACCCCCATGCACGGTCGTAGCCATATATGCTGAATCTGTATAGATGGAGACTATGCACCCCTTTGCAGTGTGAAGCGCCTCTATGAGTGCTACTAATTCTGCTGCTTGGGCCGAGAAGTGTGGTGGCAACCTTTTCTGCACTATTATTTCAGAATCCCTGTCTTCCACCTGAACTTCTGCTGCACTTGTATGCTTTTCTCCTGTTTCACAATCTATGGAGGCAGACCCATCTACGAAGTAAACCTCCCCTTCTGACAGTGCATTCTCCTATTACACTAACTACGCGGATGACACCCAGATACTCCTCACCATCACTGGCAACTACAACACTGACGCCACCAGGATCAACGAAATCTTCGCCATCAGTCAGGCATGGATGGCCATACACGGCCTCTGCCTGAATGATGAGAAGACTGAGCTCCTCTTGGTCGGCTCCCCCAATAACCTACAGAAACTCAGCCCTGACTACTCCAAATTCATCATAGATGGCAACATCATTCCAGTTGTAAACCATGTGAAAACCCTAGGCTTCTACCTAGACGCCAATACCAACCTCTCCAAACAAGTTAATATGACCGCCTCAGCTACCGCCTACACGGGGAAATTAATTAGGGCTTGTAAACCCTTTCTATCTACAAACAGCTGCCTCATTCTGGCGAGGGCCCTCATACAATCTAAGCTCGATTATTGCAACAGCCTCTACCTTGGTGCCAACCAAGCTATAATCAAGAAACTTCAGATCCTCCAGAATAATGCGCTGAGAGCAGCTCTAAACATTCCCAGGAGAGAGCACATCTCACACATAAGACTAGCTTGTAAATGGTTATCTATCCAACAAAAAATCGACTTGAAAACCCTCTGCCTCACCTATAAAGCCCTAAATCACCTTGCCCCCCAGTACCTCACCAACAAACTCTCCCTCAAGCCTAACACAAGACTCACCAGATCATCCAATACTCTCTGCCTCACCGTGCCCAGATTCTCCGCCAAAAGAGCGGGGGGCTCAAGCTTTAGTGTCCTTGCCCCTCAACTCTGGAACACCTTGCCACTGAGTATTAAATTGACCAAATCCTTCCAACTGTTCAGAAGATCAGTCATTAGCTGGCTTCTAGAGAAGGAAATCCCCAGATAAATTAAGCTCAGTCCCACTTGCGTTTACTGTACATACCTTGAATAGATGATTGTCTTAGATCTGTACCAACTGTATATATTGTACATACCTTGAAATGCTCCCACTGCCTGCCTGTATACTCTATATTTGGCATCTTAACGCCACAATTGTATAACTGATTATTTACTGTAATTATGTAACCTATCCTTAAGCGCCCATTTACCCCTGGGTCTGGAGCGCTATACTAAATAAAACAAACAAACAAACAAACAAACATGTCATCATTATCTCCTGCATATGTGGTGCAGTCATGTTGCTGCATGTCTTCTACTGTGCATGCCTCTGTGATAAATGTGGCTGGGTTTACGCTTTTACATCGCACAAAATGAATATTGACACTGGAGATAATCAATTCATATGTTGTGGCTCGCTGAGTGGTCAATGTGCTCTTTGATCGTTCAAGAATGGCAAACAGAGAGTGTTCTACGTATAACGTGACGGAGCATCCCATCACGCTTGTAGAGCTTTTTTCGATCGCGAACGTGGCGGCTGCAAGAGCCTGTTCGCATGCAAAATGTCCTTGCATTACTGCATCGATTGTACCTCTGTAGAATGCCCAGGGTTTATGGCCCAGGGACGTCCTTTGTGTTAGCACGGCTGTCATGAGTGTGCCATTGCAATTTGAGAATAAGTAAAACTCCTGCTCATAGTTAGTGGTCGCGAGAACGGGGGCAGTGGATATCAGTTTCTTGAGTGTGTCAAAGGCTGTGTGCATTTCCTGCGTCCATTGTATATTGACATTTTATCACTGTGCTTCCTTGAGTGCTTGCAGTAGGGGTCAAGTGTATGCTGCATAATCCAATATTCAGGCACGGCAGTAATTACACATGCCGAGGAACTTCTGCATCCCTTTAATTGTGTTGGGCTCTTTTACTGCTCTTATTGCTGCTGCTTGGTCTGGTATGATCCTTTTACCGTCTTTGGACATCAGTTGACCTAAATACAATACATCTGTCAAGCAGTATTGCAGCTTCTGTCTATCTGCCTTGTACCCTTTCTGTGCAAGATGTGTTGACAGGGTGATGGAGTCTTCTCTGCACTCGTTTTCCCTTTCCCCCGCAGACTAGCAAATCGTCTACGTACTGAATTATGGGACTCGTTGTGTGTATATTTCCGAGATCTTCATGTAATATCCTGTTAAAAATGCTGGGGCTTTCGCAGTACCCTTAGGGCAATCTGCAATGTTCATACCTTTTCCCCCCTAGCGTAAATGCTGTTAGGTACCAAGAAGCTCAATCGAGTGGGATTGAAAATAATGCATTTTTTAGGTCCACTAACGTGAAATGAGTGGCTTCTGTTGGGATGCTACATAGAACTGAGGCAGGATTTGGGACAAGAGGGAACTCCTTCTGTACTACGTCATTAAGTGGGTATAAATCCTGCTTCATCCTCCATGCCCCTCCCTCTGCTTTTTTGATTGGGTAAATGCACATATTGCAGGGTGAATTAGATGGGACTTTTATGCCCTGTAAAATCAATGCATATATTGTATCTTTTATCCTTCCTCAGCTTCCCTTGATATGGGGTATTGCTTCAACCACGGTAGGAAGGCTCCGGGTTTGAGCTTGATTTTTACTGGTGTCAATTCGTGTAGTAGCCCTTCGTCATGTGGCTGTGTGGTCCACAGCTGCTGTGGCACTTGGGACATGTCTTCCTCAGTATGCTGGTGGAGATTTGATCATTTGCTATGAGGGGTAGCTGCACCTCTCGCCTTTGGATCATAACATCACAGGGAATTGCAATTTCCATTACTATCTCCCCATCATCCTCTGTGTCACAAAAAAGTTCCTCATCTGTCAAGTCTCGCAGGGCCTTATTGGTGTTGATGCACAGCACTGTTCTCCACTGACATCCCTGCTTGTCCATTGCTTTCACTGCTATTCTCTGAGCTGACACCTGCACTGCGTGTATATCCAGGGACACGATAGACCCCGGCACTATTTCTGGGTCTGCTATTGGACAAAAAATGAACTCTGAGGGAACCCTCCATTTTTTATTTTTCAATTCTGGCACTACTCGTGCTAATATTCTCAGCCCTTGTGTGAACATGTAGGGATTTGCAGGTATGCTGCGTATTTGTGGAAAGTCTACCTGAGTGTGTATCACTAGAATGGCACAAATCCCACATATGCCTGGTGTGGAGCACACTATTCCTCTATCAGTAAGATATCGTCATGTTGAGCTTGCTGAGAAGGTCCCTTCCCAGCAGGTTGATGGGCGATTCCTCATAATAAAACATGGGGGCACCTACAGTCTTCCCTCCCACCTTTATGTCTAGCTCTTCAGAGTATGGAACCTCGACCACCACCCCAGAGAACCCCTGCATTTCCAAAGTCCGATTAGAAAGCGGGAACCTGCCTTAATTGATTTTTCCGCTCCTGAATCCACCATGAAAATGAATTGTTTGTTTCCTATCGCTGCCCCCACGAGTGGTTCCTCTGCTGCGTTATGGGTCGTCGACAGTACTGGACACACAAGTGCTCTCTGTGGGCTGTCCTATGCTGAATGCCATGGGAGTTCATCCACATCAAAAACATTTCCCGTTACCATTGTTGTCCCCCTACATGGTGTGGTTGGTGCCCCATTCGCTGTGGTAGCATAAGTGTTATTGCACATGGGTGCAATATTGCCATGACACTGGGGGTGTGAGGAAGTGTCTTGCGGGGGTAATGGGCGCTCATTCCTGTATCTTGGGTCGACCTGGCCAACTCGTCTTTTTCCACCCGTTGGTAGCCCATAGGGGCTTCCCGGGTGGGGGTGTCCGATCTGATGTTCATTTGGATATGAATTGATGGCTCTACTTCGAAATTCTCTCATGAAATGACCCTACCTCCCACAATTCCAGCATTGCCCTTGCATTCCCTCTCGGGGCCCTCCATAACCCGCGCCCCTCCTCTTGATCCCCTGAATCCTCCTCTATTGCCCTGCCCCCCTCTCGTTGGCCACTGTGATCCCTCATATTGGTTTTCCCCTGACCATTGGTCCTGGCCGTTACCGTTACGTCTTCCTCCTCCCGCTCCCTTCCTGCTGCGCTGGTTGCTGCTATTAGTAGTTTACTCTGCACTAATTTAGCTTTGTCTGCCAACCGCCGCTAAGCTATCTCCTTTTCCTTCTCTTTGATCCTCTTGCAGTGGTGTACTGTGATGCTTTGAATTTCAGGCCACCCCTTGGCTTCTATACCAGCTATTTTATCAAGGGCCTTCTGCACTTCCTTTGGGAGCCCCCTTTTTATAATGAAGTAAAGCAGGGAAGTTGATTGGTCCCAGGCCGTACTCGTTTCCGCTTTCCACATGTCCGGCACCCGGAGAATGAAGGACATTGCATCTTCCTCATCATTCATTGCATCACTGACTGTAAATCGGGAGTGTCTGGGAATGTTTTCTTCAACGCATCCCACACACGTGCTCACAATATATTGAACGAGGCCCCATCATGGCGGTCACAATCTAATGTTATTCCTGGGAATCCCGCCTTTGCCCAGACCCTGTTAGCCTGGTCTCCCTCCGCAGATACGAGTAGACTTTTAACATCCCCCACTGCCAAGGGCACTCCTACAGTGTGTTTTTCGAAAGCATATATCCACTTGCTGGCGCCTCCGGATAGTGGGGGTAGCTGCTTGAGTAAGTTAGCCTTGTCCATTTGAGCCCATGGTATGTAGTTTGGCCTTCCCGCCCCCTGTGTATTAGTGGCAGCTGCACATTTTCCCCCCCTTCTTAGTACTCACCTTCTTCCCTTTCTTGCCGATCACAGCCATACGCCCCATTCTGTTTCTTAACCACCCTCTCCATTCTTCCATGGGAGACAACCCTTCTCCAGTCAAGGCCCCACCGATGGCTATTCCCAGCCTTCTCCCCTCCTCCTCCTGCTCTTCTATGTCGCTCCAATATTCTTCCTCTCGATCTGACAACACTCCCCCCCTTCTTCTATCTCCCGTTCACTGTTGGCTGTATTTATTTCTATGATTCGCGTGATGGTGTCATTTATCTGAACTAGTATCTCGCCCTTTTTCCACCCATCTTCCTCTGCCCTTACACTAGGCTAGGGCGTCTCATCACTTTCTGCTGGGGGGGTAAGCAACCCTCCTTGCTCACCCGTAGCTCCTAAACAAGATAACTCAGCTCGAGCCATCATCAGCCATGAATCTAGATCCCGTGTGAGTTTGTCGATATCGATTGCAGGGGTACTTACCTGTCTGATTGTCCCCTGGCTCTCATAAGGGGGTGGCGCTGTACTGGATGGCTTAATTGTGGGGGGCGCTGAGTGCTGTGCTACATATTCGGGATCACTGTATCCTTCTGCAGGCACGGGTTTTGATAATAAAGGATAAAAACGTGTGATCTCTATTGTTTTCTCATCTGATGTGGTCGGCCCTGTACTGCCAGTTGTTGTCAGGGGAGATGTGTTGTGTTTGCTGCTTTTCCCTGGAGGCACCTCTTCAAATAAGCACTATAAGTCCAATATTTCTCTCCTATTCTGCAGCTGCTTCCCCTTATATTTAATATACAAGCATGTGGCAACCATGTCTAACACCGCCTTATCAAAGGACCCTCCCTCAGGCCACACTTGGGGTAATCCTTCTCCCTTCAGCTCCACGACCCACTGGTCATGGTATTTGTTAATTTTCTCCACGTACCCTGGTAAAGTTTTGCAAATATGGGCGAGGGGCGTTTCTGCACCCACCATACTTTTACTGTCAATACGCTTTACCTGACACTCTTATTTTATCTCATATAACCAATTTAATGCACTTTTCAATCCTTCTCAACCAAAATGGAATGTTCACTAACTTTTCAATGAAAACATGGAGAAGAGGTGGGCACCACTGTGAGTTGTGCTGTTGAATTTTTCTTTTTCTTCAATCACATATCACTTTCATAAACTGATGTTTATATATGGAGCTCCCAGGTTGACGATAGCCCAATAACACCAGGGCTATATATAATCTAGCAAAACCGAAAAACAGAGTAGAATCCACCCCGTGAACCCGGTGCTCAGTCCTTGCTCCTTATAGGAGCTAAATTATTTTCTTATAATTTAAGCAAAATATTATTATTTGTGCTTTCTTTCAACCTTTTATCTCATTCGTTCGTTCAAAAATAAGGAAATGTCCAAATCTTCTCAAAATATTTTTTACAAGTAACTTGTGTTTTAATCACACAATCTCAAAGGCGAAAAAAATTATTAAGGCAAAAAAGAGCCCCATTCATTTGTATAAAAGCTACTGCCAATGCATTTCGGTGCATAGCACCATCTTCAGGGCTTTGTTTTTCAAAAATAAGCATCATTACATTTCAAACCAACATCATTTATATAAACACATTCCAAAATCATGTCGCAGATACATACTGCCATTATCATTATGATGAATGTTTCAGTTCAATGTAGCGTAGAGAGGTAGAAAGAAAAACACACAGTGCACCTATTAGTTTCCTTTGCCGTCTGACTTTAACTGAATGTAACATTCCGGGATTTCCCAAGGCATGCATACAAAATTACCTTAGCTTTAGTGAGCAATAATCTTCCTCGCCTAACACTCTATGTGTGTACGATGGGAAACCCTCCCTGTAAAAGTAAAGATGAACAGCACTCCTAAGTTATTGTCTCTTTTCGCTTATTGCTACTAATGTCGCATAGTAGCTGGGTTTCTACCGGGTTGCGAAAACTCAAGCCCACAAGGATTTCCTGTTTTATTGGTTGCTATGGTGATCATGGTGTCGTCCTCAGACCAGGATTGGTCGTGCTGGATGCGTCTCCCACCCTGCTTCCCCATAGAAACGAGTAGCGGGACGTGCGATCACCATGGTTCCCACACGTACTTTCAGTCTGTATTTCAGTTGTACTGTAAAGTCAGTGGAACTATATCCCTATTAATAAAGAATGCCTTATTCTACATGAAATCCAATGACAGATTGCTTGCGTTCTTACTGGACGTGTCTCTAGTGAATCTATTATATATGTATGTCTGCGTTCACTCATAACATTAATGCCTTTGATATGCCGTGTCTATTCATCTTGTATGTTGTATGTTGTGTTGGATGAAACCAAATTGACTATATATTTAAAATCCGTACTGACTGAAATGGTGGAAACTAGCCCACCATGCCGGTCACGTAGATTAGTATGGATTCAGTGCTACTGTTCTGTGTTTCCTTATTGATCTCTAAATAGGACTTTAAATAAATACATGGTGGATCACACATAATGGAAACATGGGCAGATTAATACCTCCACATCTTTCTGGAACTTAGAATCATGATATAAAAACGCTCATCTATAACACATTTCTGTTGTCTCGATCTACAAAGCAAAATATAAGCATAACAACTTTAAAGAAAGCAGGCAAAGTTTATCTCCTCATTCAAACCTGTTGGTCATAATGTTCCCAATTTATCTATCCAAAACGATTCTCTCTGATCAAGTCTTTGTTGCATATTCATGTATGGTTCTCTCTTTTTCACAACCTCTAGTATTTGAAATCTTATCTGCGAAAGGTTATGTTTCTTTAAGTCCCAGTGTTTTGCCACTGCAGAATTTTTGTTGTGATTCCGTATGCAGGAGCGATGCTTGTTCCATCTTACTTTCACTGTACGTGTCGATTGTCCTACGTAGTACATCCCATATGGGCATTTGATTGAATAAATTATATTACTTGTTGTGCATGTTCCAAAGTCTCAGAGGTTTATCTTTTCTCCAGTGTGTGGATGATTCACTATGTTCCCTTTCTGTATATATCCACAATTGCTGCAATTCAAACATGGGAAAAGACACAATGAAAACTGGAACATAATTCCATTCAAATATAATGTATTCAATCAAATGCCCATGTGGAATGTACTATGTAGGACAATGTGTTTTAACACTTGTGAAAACAGGGTTCTAAGGAAGGTTTATTTATTGCCAGGCATGAATTAACCATTTCACATCAAAGGTACTTCTCCCTTTGTTCAAACATATTAGGAATATATTGGTTAGGGGGTAAAGCTCAAGGGGTCAATGTATGGTCGGAGGTGTCCATTAGGTACCAACAAGGGGAAATCAGAATATATGGCTGGGATGACCAGGTCACAAAAGGAACATATCATGGTAAGCATACAGTTCATTGTGGGGGTTCAGTGATCGAATGTCCAAACATCTGTTGACACCCAGATGGACTGGGGCGGATCGAGGCCCCTGTTGCAGTCTGATTTCATGTTATACAATAGCTCAGAGTCCTTCAGAACACAATTTAACATTCTGCTCTTAGAACGTGGCTGGTTGTTTAATACTTAAATCACATAGGTCTAAAGTATGTTTTTATCTTCATTTAACTAGGCACTCTCATTATAACAAAAGGGAAACAGAGGGTTCATTAAAGAGTAATTGAGAACTACACATGTCTTTAACTCAAGATTCACTTATACATACATATGTAAGTCACAGCAAGGGTCTATGGGAGCGCCTTTAGCTGGGGGCGGAACTAACTAGGAGTGATTTGCCTCTGTATTATGTTGGTATGACACGATACATTTTTTTTACATTCAGCTTCAACAAAAAATGAGGTAGCATTGTGCTAGTACGTACAGATTTATATTTGGTTAAACATTATAATGTTGCAATTAGTGTTATGAGCATTTCTGAATCATAGGTCGACATACATTGTGCTTTCAACATAGCAGATTAGCAGAGGAACTTCCAGTTACACAGGTATATGTATGTACATTGTTCACTCATAGGCCTTCTTAGTTCATCATCAGGTTTGTATGATTTTGCACAAGAAGAAAAGCGCATTTACTTTTATCCATACTAGAGGAAAAATAAGCTCAAGAGTTTAGGGGTCTTTTTCTGTTTATGGCCAGGGTCTATGAGCTGTGGGGCAGGTTTATAGAGACAGATAGCTTTTGCTTTGGCCCTTGCTCTGGGTTGCATCTGAACCAGTGAAGGTAGTCGGGAGGCAGATGATACAGTGTGGATTTTGTTGCAGTCTTGCAGCCAGCCTTCTCATCGGAACAGAGCAGTTGTGGAGACGGCACAGGGGAGGAGGGGGTGGGGGGGGAAACCCGCTTACTGAGGGTGCCTGCCGGGGAGAACTGCAGTCTGGAGTGAAGCCTTCATGGCCGTGTACATTGCACAATGGCTTACAAAATGGAGTCTTATTCACCTCTGGTTTTGTTATAAAGGATGTACATGAGGGGATTGCAGCTTCTAGGGTCATCCCCGTACGAAGGGTTCACAGTTCCTAAAGGTGTTCCCGCACAAGTGCTCTGGGACCGGGGCCCTGGACCCAGAGCAGCCGCGGCTGGGCCTACCCATGAAGTGTAGGAACGAGGGGGGGTCTAAATGTCCCCTCCTTCCACTCATAAATTACAATGGAACATTTCTGTTTCAAGTGACAGAATTGTCTTCTTAGTTTCCTCTTTTATACCTGTATAGCTTTGTCAAAAGAATGTTCATGTGTAGTTGGTTTAGATACTGGATTATAAAATGTTCTATATACAAGCAAGAGGGCATCCTCATAGTTACAGGATTTAAGCAAATAATCCAAGGGAACATTATTTAAAAGAGCTTCAAGCCTTACATTAGATTTTCAATTAGAGTTATATTCCATCATAAACGGTTCCCTGAGTTGTTAACATACACCATAGGTTTAAGGTGCAAACTATACTTAGTGTTATGTTTACACTCCCAATTTCAACAGGAGCACACCATGATCACTCAGCAGAGTCTATTGCACCTCTAACATCCTGCTTTTCAGAAATACATTTTCAGAACGAAAAATATAATCAATCGTCGAATAGTTTGTGCCCTTTCTCCAGGTCATTTTTGCAGGGACATCTTCCAACAAATTGCCATTTGCTATGCCTAGCCCCCAAACTGCCAAATGGGTTGACTATTTTCGGCCACGCATCAAAGACACTTGTTTATATGCTGATATGCTCTCATTAGAGTCATTGCTCTCAAAACAGCAGCTGTTGAAATCTCCACAAACAATGAGTTCGAAGGAAAACCTCATATTACACATATTACCTAAATAAATTCTAAAGTATCCATCATTTCTTTTTGCCTACAGTTACAGGATTCCAATACAGGTTAGTATAATAGGATACATGTCCATACATAGATTTTTATCCCATTCCAGTTTTATAATCTGCAGAAAAGAATTAGGAGATTCAATTTCCATTGCAATCATTCCTCGCCCATTGCGTGTCCCTATTAACAGGCCCGCTGACTGCTGTCCCTTGCTGTCCCTTCAGTTTTATTATAGCAGGAATTAAGAAAACAGGAAACACGTCTAACCAGGCACAATTCATTTCAATCACATATTTGGACTTATCCTCCTGGGCAATAATCATCCCCTTCTGGTTAAAATCACCATTATGACATGTGATTTTTAGTAAACCACCTTCAGTATCCACATTAGGTCGCACATTAGTGGCCGGCTGGGCCAGGTTCTGAATTTCACCGGAGGGGTTTTCCTAAATTCATGAATTCAATCAGATCATAGCCCATAGGCAGCAGCTGTCCCGCTGCTTTCAATAAGGTTTTAAATACTAATTTAGATTGAGTATGTAAGTGTACCTTGTTTAAAATGCGATCATCAACTAATTCAACCCAGGTAATTTCACTTGATGGAATGTCTCTTATGTCTGGAATTGCTGTGAATAAAGCTAGAACATTTGCACTGTTAAGAACAATATCTTCTTTCCTAACAGAGAGTTTTTTTCAGCAATAAACACTGCGTCTTTTCCATCTTAACCAAATGCATGTTCCGCTCCGCTGAATTGGCTGTTCTATCTAAAGGTTTATCTTTCGTACCCACAGCTTTAACCAATTGGTACGATTTAGGAATGGAGGTGCGCACCTTCCTTCGGAAAGTGAGATTACGGACCTTCTTCCAGGAACATGCCATAGAAACAGATGCCAATGAAGACGACACTGGCCTTCATCTTCCATCAACATTCACCCCGTCAGATAGTCAAAAACCGCAGGACCTTCTCACCTTTGAGAGATGTATCTTACAGGATCTGGATGACCTAAGATCCAAAACCATGAAAACCAAGCATAACCTTAGCATAGCAGAAAAAAGAGCACTGACCTTGCTCCAGAACAACAAGAGAATCATCATCAAACCCTCCGACAAAGGAGGAGGCTTGGTGATAATGACAATCAAACAGTATAAGGACATGGTCCTGGCGTAACTGAATGACAGGGATAGCTATAGTATCCTCCGCAAAGACCCAACCAAGGATTTCTGTCTAGAACTAATTAATGCAGTCAACTATGCACGAGAGCGTGATTGGATCTCAGACAAAGTAGCAGAATTTTTGAGTAGACCATCAGGTAGAACCCCATGTTCTACGCTTTGCCAAAAATTCACAAAGACCCTCTGAATCCACCTGGCCACCCGATAGTTTCTGGTTGCGGCTCTATTCTTGAACCCATGTGTACATTTGTGGACGTCTTCTTACAACCGATCAGCACACAGACACCCAGTTACCTAAAGGACACTACTCATATGATCACCATCTTTGAGGGCTTTTGACCCTAAAACTCAGCTCCTGGTTACCATGGACATCAAGTCCCTATATACGAATATTCCCCAGGCTGAGGTTATAGGATGCACTCGAGAATGGTTCACTTCAGACTCCACCCCCACAAGACTCCAACCAACTTTATACTCCAACCAACTTTATACGAGAACTGATGGAAATAGCTCTGTGCCAGAACTTTTTTACATTTGATCAATCCATATACTTGCAGACAAAAGGGACCGCGATGGGTGCCGCAATCCTCTACATGGCCAAATTAGAGAATGAACATGTTTTTTTCCAACCGCAACACCTGGCAGACCCAGATCACCCACTGGCACCGATACATCGATGATGTGATATTTATCTGGACGGGTACGGAGATCCAGCTATGTGCCTTCTGGACTTGGCTCAACACTTGTAACCGAGATATACAGTTCACCATAGACTTCAATAACTCTGCAATCATTTTCTGGATTTAATCATCAGAAATAAGGACAGCCACCTAGAGTGTGATCTGTATCGAAAACCTACAGACAGAAATACCCTTTTGCACTACGCCAGCACATATCAAAGACAACCTGCCCTAGGGACAATTTTTCCGGATACATAGAAATTGTACATCCGGGGAGGATTATAAGCGTCATTCTGAGGAGCTAGCAACTCGACTCTGCATCAGAGGGTACCCGAAAAGACAACTAACACAAGCCCAGAAACGAGCCCGTAACACTCACCGAGACACACTCCTCACATTGGAAAGGGAGGACATACCAGCCACAGAAAACCGGATGACATGTGTTGTGACTTTTGGCACCCACACTGCACAACTCAAGAAAATCATCAACAGACATTGGCATATTGCCCATTTCAATTTACCGGACAAACCTCCTCCGAGATTCGCATACAAACGTGCCAAAAACATTAAAGAACATCTGGTGCACTCCCTTTACCAACCCGATACCCCTGGCAGTACTATACGTACCGTTTGCCCTCTGCTAGGACATCATCCATGTGGTAATTACGTAGCCTGCAAATTTACCAAGAAGATGAACATGTTCCTCATTGGTGAATGCCAATGGACCCTCAGAGACCTTACTAATATTAAGAGTCAAAATGTCATCTACTGCATCGAGTGCCCATGTGGCCTCCGATACATAGGTAAAACTACCAGGGCAGTTAACATCCGTATCTCAGAACATCAATCCAAGATCAGATGTAAAAATCTCATACCACCCTTAGTGGAACATTATTTGTCATCCAACCACACCCCCAATGATATCCTCTGGTGGGTAGTGGAAAAAATCAAAGGGGGCCCTGATATCCAACATTGCCTCCTTAGAAAGGAATCAAGGTGGATTCATCGCCTTGATACCTATCACAATGGTCTAAATGAGATCTTTCAGCCCTTAATTTAACATACACTTTCTAGGAGGGCAGCTGCACTTATCAACCTCCCGCTCCATCCTCCACTGGCTAGCTCCCTTCCCCAGCTAGGCTCCCAAACTTCTTTTTACACCCCCTTGTGACTCTGTGGTCCCTTTTTTCAGGCAGCAACTCCCTCCATGGACATATTCTAATAGATGTCGGGACCACAGGCCTTGTCCAAGTTCTTAGTTTTTCGATAACACATACGTGCAAACTAGCACACTACAGACCTATTACAGCTTCCTCCAGCTGAATACGGCCATCAGGATGCAATCCTTCACTTTAGGCCTTCACAGGCCTTATTACAATGGGCCTTCTTCGCTTCACATGACTCACACCCCTAAGGCTGCACATATCAATTTGCTTTTTAATTCAGACACAGACACGGGCATAATGACCTCCGTTAATACTTAAGAATTCCCCTTAGGAATGGACGCCACCAGGGCCCCTACGGCCTGTGACACTTTAATCACACCCTGTCAGTAAGCCTGCACATACCCAAAAGACAGCTGCGCCTTCCATTACATGGGCCAGCCTGCGTTGATGCTCTCCAATGCATCCACTGGGCTACCATGACAACAGAGGCTACAACTACCGTGTGAGCGCACGCGCTTCCTGATAGACGGCCGCGAAGCCTATCAACGCTGGCTAGGTCTATGCATTGCTTTCATCAAAACTACGCATGTGCGGTTTCCCGGGACAACGGCATATACACAATGCCTCTAGTTCGCCCGCGTTAGCAGCATAGATGCCAACGCTGTATGCCGGGAAGTATACCCTGCTCGATAGGCAGCTCGGAACGAACACACGAGTTAAGGTGACCTTACCATTCTGTCTAATTGTGATTCTCTCGTATTACACTTTTAACCCCAGGCTCCATCTGCATAGCATCTCGTCTCTACCGCTCTCTGGCGCACCATTTAAACTTTACACGCATGGCTCTCAGAGGCATCAGACACTAATGCAGATGACTCTGGTATGCCTCGGCACTCATGGATATTCCCCTTTCATACGAATATGGTCAAAAGGGGTAATTTCACACATTCTCTATGCTGTGCACCCATGGGGCGTCCCTTTGTCTTTATGCCTATGAATTGAAAATATAAATCTCTTCTTACTCACTACAGCAGCCTACACCAACAGCAAAAACATTACTATTCTCTTTTAAACACAGCACCCATCCCTCTGACTAACTTGGCCCTGTCTTTTCTCCCTGTTGTCCCCCACTTGACCTTCTCAGGAATCACGCAGGACATTTACTACGGCCTGCTGGGTTACAAAATCGGGAACAAGGGACCACAAGACATCACAGGCTATTCTTATTCAGCCAATAGGTACTCACGATTTCATGTATTTTTCTTGCCTGGTTTGTTTTTTGCAGAGCACACAAGCCAATACTTTTATAAACACCCAGGCTTGCCACTCAGGGAGCTGGGGTTTATGGTTATTCAGCAGCCCTTCCCATCTTTTGCCTTTTTCTGTTTCCCATTCAGAACTCGGAGAGCATCCAACAACTACACAGGCTCTCAATACACTATGGGACCCCTCTGATGCTCCACTCTGCCCAGCACTAAGCCTTTTTGTGACCGACAACCGAGTACTTGGGATACAACAGCACCGGCAGGTAAGACACCAGCCTGGTGCTGCGAGCACTAATTCATAATTACAGTGCCTATTAGTTGAAGGCACACAACAACCTCACTCACTGGTACTTTCTGCACTCCCTACAGGGTCGTCCACATGGAGCCCTGAAGAAGGCGGACGCAGCTTTACTGCAACACCGCCGAAATGTGAAGTCAACTGGGAACACGTGATTAATTCTGTTCCTGGCTCTACAGACTCTGTTTAATCAGTCTCTGCCACGTTGGCAAAGATATCTTTCATTCCATGGGCAAAGATATCTTTCATTCAATGACCCTAGAACATTCATTGTTCAACCTAAGTTGTTCTATACAGAAATTGCACTGTTTAAATCCATTTTCTGGGTACCTGTAAAACTCGGCTAACTCACCAGTGTAGGTGGTAAAGACTACCATTAACCTGCACCCTAGCGTTTAGAGTTAGGGAACCCTCTAGGGCGAGTTCATAGGCATCTGTTTCCTTTATTCCATGAACACACCGCACTCTCTGTATTTACTTATGTCAATGAATTAATAATTGATACCTACCTGTGCTTTTGCTGCTTAGTGTATTAAGTTGTTTCTGTTCTGCACAATTGTTAATTGTCTTTTTGTTATTACTAATTCATACATGTATACTTTAAGTTTCTATCATGTCTCATCTACGCACTACATGTTTCACAATAACAGAAAATAAATTACTGTGTCTTAAGATTTTAACACGTTTATACAGTGAGTGGTTATTACCTGTAGATTCACTCTTTGGATCTCGCACTTAGGAGACCAACTTTATAAAAAAACTTTTTAGGACAGGCTGAATTATTGATCTCTGTCCCCTACAGTCACTAGACTGTATATGATATAATCCTTTATCAGTAAGGGTACAAACTTATGTTCACATGTCCGCTCCACCGGTAGTCTCGGTTTTTCCATGGAAGGAACCCTGGCTGTAGGGTCTAAGGCAAGTAGATGCTGTTCTAGAGTAATGAAAAGCACTTTCCCAGTATACCGCGAGGGCTGATTAGGGGTTGACCTCAATAAACCCAACACCCCAGGTCTTGTTGTTAGGGGTTTATTTATTACTGCAGCCACTCTCTGGTTAATTTCCACCCCATCAGCCGTTATAAAGTTATGTCCTTCCATGGAGTAAATTGACATGTCTTGCAGAAAGAACCAAGTCCACTAATACGTTAGATTGAAGGAGTCTCTCACTAAGTATCCCACCTTCTTTTTTCAGGCGGTGTGTTGTCTCTATTAGAACACCATGGACTGACCGTGACAAGTCACACAGGAGCGATTCACATTGTTTCTTTGTCTTCTTTACAACGATTTTAGGAGCTGACACCTCCTTCTCTGGGAGGGTAATCTGTCATAAGAATTTGCGAAAACCTCTGTTCCTTTTCATATTACTTGATTTTATATTTTTTTACTTTTATGTGGGTGCTCCCTTTTGATTTTGCAGAGCATGGTTCTTTTTGTATTACTAAAATATAGAATAGTTGCCATTCTCATCTATTAATTCTCTTTTTGGGGCCTCTTAAGGTGCTAGTAACACTAGGGATTGCATCATGTTGAGGAGGGGGTCATCAGTGTTATGGGAGTTTTCCTAAAGACCTACTGGTAGTAAGACTTTAGTAAGCTATTGCAGTGGTTTGTAGATTCCCCAACTCTTAGTATCAGTCTGTACTAGCTCAGGACCTTGGTAGAGTGGCAAAGCAGTCAGGCTTATTTTAAGAGGAAGATGTGAGCTGTAGGTAAGTACAATGAATCTTAGTTAGACAGGCAGAGCAAAGAAGCACCTACATATATATTCATTATATTTACAACAGAATCTCTTTAAATACTTCAGATGTTTATACTAGAACACTTAGGAATACTTGATAATATGCTTCAAGGGGCACTTTCACTTTTGTGTTTGCGGTTACATTTTTTTTCTATTGTTAGAAAGGGAAAAGACAATGTTATCATATTATGTGTTATTGCGCACTCATGCAGTTTTCAACGGTTTATACGGTATTGCATTTACTCTGCAAACACATATAGTAAAGTCACTTAAAGGGGGGAAAATGGTTAGTCAGTGTAACAAAAGCTTAGTTCAAGGTTCTATAGACAGTTTCTTCACCTACTAAGTCCTTTAAGTCCAAAAACGCAACCATAGCTAAAGACAGTTCGGAGAGGGCTTGAAATCTTGACAAGCAGCAAATTACAAAAAGTTCCTGTGGATATCTTCCCGTTTCTGGTGTTTTTGAAGTAGGATGTTAACAACTAACAAGGGAGACCTTAAAACAGACTTGAGAAGGGGATGCAAGCAATGGCGTCGTCCTCTTTGGAGCTCCTCTGTTGCACAGACAATGGGGGCAGGACAGCAGAGGTCAATTCACAGTGTTGAAAAGGGTCTGCAGGTGTTTCTGGTCATCTTTTTCTTCAGTTACTTCATTTTCCAGTGGTCAACTTGCTTTTCACCCCAGAAACCTCACCTTTTGTATAGTTTGAGCACACACTCCTCTGAAATCTCTTTCAGCATTTTACAGAAATGCGTGATTGGCTGTCCAATCAGGACAGCAAGACCCCATGTGGGATTTGGACCTATTCAGGCACTGGCAGACAAAGGACAGTGGGGTGGAAAACTCCTCCCCCACTTCCTGCCTGCCCAGAAACTCTTGAGCCTAGGCGGGGATACCCAAGGGTTTCCACCAAAGGTAAAACACACAGGCCTCCCCCTCCAAGAATGGTAGAAGATGGGCTGACAAAGAACAACCATACTAGTAATGGTGAATAAAGAAGGGAGGCCCCATGTTGATACTTGGGTGCCTCTATTGAGCACTACCGAGGCTATGGACATAGTCTGCGGTATACAAAATACACAATAGTTGGCAGAACACGTCCACTGCCACCAGCCATGACAAGGTGATTGTCTATGTGACTAAAAAAAATAACAGGAGCAGAGAGAAGGGGGATACTAGGTATCCCTTTGGCACTCCACTGAAGGTTGTCTGGGCCAATCTCCCAGATTGTATAGTTTTGGGAGATATACTAAGTATCTCTCTATCCTTATGTAGTGTAGTTACTTGCGGATATAGAAAAAGAATGTTAAAGGAGGACCCTAAGGGTCCCCAGCAACACAGCCCATAAGGAGATGTGTGCTGCAGTTGTAAAAATGCAGATGCTTTTAAGAGTTATGGAGCAGACATACTCCATAGTACAGGTAGAGTACAAAGAATAGAGTTCTAGAAGACAAAGCCCACAAGACTGAATGGGCCTCATTCCGAGTACGGCGCTAACCAATGGCGCTATTAACGCCTTGGTTGACGCCGTACCCGGACCGGCAGCGCCTTGGTGGATGGTGGAATCACCGCCCCATTCCAAGGTTGGCGGGGCGGTAATTCCCCATTCACCAAGGCTCTTCCCCATTCCCAAATGAGCCCCCATAGGGCTCAATGGGAATGGGGAAGATGCAAATAACGGTGACCGTTCATTACGGTCACCGTTATTGGCTTGGAGGCCCCTTTGCGCCCTCGACTTTAACACCTGCTCAAAGCAGGCCTTAAGGGCGAGGGCGCAGAGGGAACTCGGAGTATGGCGGTAAGGGATTACCGCCACCGGTCTCGTTACCGGTGGCCGCTATCCCTTACCGCCATACTCGGAATGAGGCCCAATGAGTGGAAAAAGACTCCACTCATTCAGGATTGAAAGAAAAAGGTCCAGAAGTCCAGCAAAAAGTGCTGGGGTCTCACTAGGAGAGGGGATGAAGCATACATATGACAAATCTCCCTAACACTCACCCCCTCCCAGACTAGGGACAGGAGGATCTAATCCACTCCTCGGTGGCTCCCTTGATCCAGTCAGTCATACTTTCTGGAGAGACCATCAGCATTCTTATGTTGGGTACCTGACCTGTGCTCAATAGTGAAGTCAAAGCTTTGTAGGCTTATGGACCCCCTGAGAAATCTTGGGGTTTCTCCTGTCAGCTGCATCAGCCACCTTAAGGGTTGGTGGCCAGTTGGAATCTTGAAAGTAGTTCCATAGAGGAATGGTCTGAATTTCTTCAGGGCCAACACAATAGAAACACATTCACATTCATTGGTTGCCCACCTTGTTTCCTTATCTTTGAACGTTCTACTAGTAAAGCAGATGGGATGCTCCCTGCCTTTGCTATCAAATTGGCTCAAGCCTGCTCCTGTCCCTGTGTTGGAAACATCAGTTTGAACTAGGAAGGCCTGAGTGTAATCTGGAGCTCTCAGCACTGGGGCTTTACAGACGGCATCTTTCAGCCCCTGGAAGGCTTTTTCACAGTCCCCATCCCACTTGACCTTTTTAGGGTACTTGGGAGAGGATATGATATTCAGAGGAGAAACTATGGTTCCATAGTTCTCAATGAGGTTCCTGTAATAACCAGTAAGTCCTAGAAACAGCCAAATCACCATGACAGCCAACACCCTATGTCCCTGGTCAGACGACCATATCATCAACTTCACCTTCCCCCTGCGGAAACAGCAGACCCCTAGCCTAGCCATGCCCCGATCCTTATCACGGAGCACCCAGAAGACATCCAAAGAAACCATTTCCCCCACTATTCCCAGAACTTCTCAATTCCACAGACCCAGATGTATTAGTCAAAATCTTCACCAGCACCCTTAGCAAAGCGGTAAACTTGGTAGTGCCGCTACTCTTGAGGAAAGCCAATCCAGCAAGTCAAATCAACTTCTGGTTCACTGAAAACCTCCAGGCTTTGCACAGTTAAAAAAGACAGGTGGAAGCTATTCGTAAAAAATCCCCATCAGCCACATCCAAATCCACGTTCAACAGGATAGTTAGAGAATACAAGCAGGCTATCATTACTAACAAAACAAACTCTTACAACAAAAGAATAGCTAATGCTAACTCCAACTACCAGGAACTATTTAAACTCCTCAGGGAACTAGAATCACCCTCATCCTCTCCTGCCACCATCTCTAAAGATGACACCTTGTGCTGTGAGAACCAGGATGCCATGCGCCTGAAAATCAGCACTCTCCAGCAGAAAATTGAGAACCCTGACCAAAGCTTTCACCCGTCTCTCTACTCTGACCTAAATCACCCAAGATGCTGCAATTCCTCTTTAGGGAGATCTCGGAACTAGAAACAGCCAAGATCATCAAAAACTTAAAGCCGTCCAGGTGTAAAGGAGACATCTGCAGAGCCAATATCATTAAAGATTGCAGATAAACCTTCACACCCTTAATATCCAAATTCATCAATGCCTCCTTCACAGGTAGCCGAGTCCCAGCCAGCCTTAAAGAAGCCTAGGCCCTCCCACTGCTAAGAAAACCAACACTCGACCTGTCTATCCCTAACAACTACCACCCCATTACCACAGTTACATTCTTACTAAAAATGTTAGACAGGGCAGCATACACCCAAATGTAATCCTACCTAGAAGACAACCACATCATTGGGATGCCCCAAATTGATTCCTGGACAGGCCACGGTACATAAACAGTGCTCCTTGACTTAAAAACACAGCTGGACGTGTTCAAAGATGAAGGCAGGCCTGCACTCCTCCTCCTCCTACTAGACCTCTCTGCCGCCTTTGACCTGGTAAATCACAATACCGCATGCCACCACCTCACAGATGTGGCCAACTTCTCATTGGAAGCAACATCGTGGGTAGCTTCTTTCCTGGAGGGAAGATCCACGAGAGCATTCTCTGACCTGGCCAGCGATCCACCCGTAGGCACACCATGTGGAGTCCCGCAAGGCTCCTGCATCTCCCCTGCCCTCTACAACATATTCACCAAGCCCCTCTTCAACCTCCTGTACAACATTGGCATATCCTACACAAACTATGCCGATGACACCCAAATCCTCCTCCCATGTCAGGTAGCTACGAAGAAGATTCCCGCACCGTTAACAGTGTTTACTCAACAATCCTATGCCTAAAAGACAACAAGATGGAGATCCTACTGGTGGGATCTCCAGCCCTGCTCAAGAATCTTGACCCCCAATTCTCCACATTCACCATTGACGGGTTACAAATCCCCATCTCAGCATTAGTAAAATCCCTGGGTGTCCACCAAGATGCCTCTGTCACAGTCACAAAACAAGTGAATATGATCGCTTCATCAGCAGCATACACAGCGAAGCTTATCAACGCTGCCAGACACTTCCTGACACCACCTAGCTGCCTTTCAATCGCCAGAGCAATCACTGGGGCCAGACTGGATTATTGTAATGCCTTATTTGCAGGAACATCCAAACAGAACTTGAACAAACTACAGACAATCCAAAACAATGCCCTTTAGGCTGCACTCAAAAAGAGTGAAAAGAGACCACATGCACTGAAAAGAGACCACATCTCAGCCATGAGGAAAAAAGTGCACTCCCTCCCAATTCGGGAAAGGATCATCTTTAAAATCCTCTCAATCACATATAAATGCCTATCTAATATAGCGACCTGTCACAAAAGATCGTGAGATCCAAGTCTAACAGACCAGCCAGAACCGCCCACGCTTACCGTCTGTCCCTACGAAGAGTAAAAAGAGCCAGAGGAGGAGGCTCCAGCTTCCCGACTGTGGTAACGATGAACTGGAACGCCCTCCCACCGGACTTAGAGAGGAAACATCTTATTGGCCGTTTCGCAAAGCCCTAAAACCTTGACTATATGTCTAAGACGCTAGCTGCCTAACAGAACTCGGGCTAAGATTGAACTTCAGCCGGCTAAGTACCTTCGCCAGGAGGGAGGACGGTGATGTCTGTATTATGCTGACTTAAGTTGTTTGCTCTGATACATGTTTGTAACTGGTTCTGCAAGAGCGCCCTGATGCCCATGGTCTAAGGTGATTTAGAAATGAAAAAAATAAAAATAAAATAACATTCATTAATAAATGCCTTGGCATGGCATTGCATCTCACACGATTTTGCTACTTTTAACCATTCTTAATTTAAATGCTTTTACTGTGTTGTTAATATATACGATATTCACATTCCACATACATTGGTAGTAAGGGTGAACAACAATGAACAATAACATTGGCAGTAAGGGTGAATAACAAGAGACCACTAATGAATATTGTTCCATGTCTTTATTTGCACCTTTAAACAGGCGCGTTATAAATGCCATATCATATCATATCATTTAGAAGACATTTAACAGTGATTATCGTGAACAGTTATCCTTATTTGACTGTTTCTCAATGACCTATGAATTCATTAATATGAATAAAAGCCTGAACTCGTTGGCTATAACATAATGTGTCCAAATTGTTTCTTTTTGCTATTCTACCTTTATTATTACTCATAGAACAAGAAAAGTAAACAGGATCCTGGAGCTTGGTTGCTATAAGAATTCCCTTCCATGATTTCACAAGTCATAAATTTATTAAATACACATTCTTAATTAAAATACTGTTCAGTCTCATGGCTCTAGTTAAACTAGCACAAAGCAAGGATATATAATGTAATATTCAGAGGATGTGCCACAATGAAAAAGTTGGCAGTCCTCCATTTATGATTACTTGTTGCACTTTCGATACACATGAGGTCTTGGTGTTCTCTTGCTACAGCAGACCCATGCTTTGGCTGCAGTAGATATGATACCATTTTGCTATCAAGACAAAAATACAGTCTAATACAATAAGATTAGTAGCAGTTATAACTTATTATTGTATGCAAAGTAAACTTTGAATTTACACGTGATTTAAATATAGACATTATAGGGGCATGTTTTGCCTTTGTCTTATTACAGTTGCAGTTACGCTGGAATGTATAATTTGATAGGTCACTTAACAATATCTGAAGTACGTTTACCTATCATTCACCAATGAAAAGGAGAAGCATTTGAAAGAATACATTAAAATTGAACATGTTTTTAATTTAAGAAGATACAACATAAAATAACAAAAGTGGCAATATTTTGATGTGCAAGAGCCAATAGACTAATATTAATTGAAGTTAGAGCTTTTCCACTTTAGTTAATGTCCTCAAACACAAATTGTAACCTAGTACTCATATAGTTAGATGTACCGCAAAGAAATTAACATCTTCCATTATTTATTTTTTCATTTAAAAACTTCTTTTCCAAATGTTTCATTAATTGAATAAAACCTTGAAAAATGGTGGCATAGGTCGAATGAGAATTTGTCACAAAACGCTTGTTCCTCTACATTGGATTGTAAGAAGGATTAAATACTCATTAAGTGTGAAATGTACAAAAGAATTGATCTTTTAGTTAGATTTCTTTAGAATAATTAGTCCTAGTGAAAGCGACATGGTCCCAAAACAATACAAAACGAGCCAAATAAAAGGACGCACCACACTAGGGAATGAGACAAGGAGATGGATTGCAAGTTGAACAAAGTTTTATATTGATAAAGACGTGCATGCAGAGAACTCTGCTGTCCTGAGAGCACTCTGCCAAACTATACACAGGCAGCACATTATGAACCTAAAAAGCGTCATGAATGATGTAATGACATATAGAACAAAATAACAGTTTCAATTGGTTGTCCCACATGGCACAGTATACTCTATAGGTGATGTCGGATTCCAATTGGCTGCTGTGGTTGGGGCGGTCAGTTGGCACATGGGTCAGCTGGGCTCATCTTCGCAGGGTGAAGGTCAGGCTTAGTTCACAGTGTTACAATCCTAACTAATCTAAACTACCCAATGGTCATTGGCATGCAAAGAATAAAGTTGGACATAAAATCATTACTTAGTCGGGGGTTGTTTATAAAGTGTAGGCAGATATATGAACATTCCAACCCATGCCTTTATGGGGGCACGGGTTCCCTCTCTCAGGTTCCTTATCTTTGGGGTTTGATCTGTGATTTATTCTTCCTGATGCATCACGATTTGAAAGGAAGGATGGATGGGTGTTAGTTTAAAGGGGGATATATGATCTCACTGGATTAGGTATATGATGGGCAATTTAGGGTGGTCTGGGGGGAAAGGCCTTTCAGGCACTTATATTCAAAGAGAGTGGAGGGGCAAAGGCTCTGCAGGCTGTAACTTCTAAAGGTGGGGGTGAGGTGGCACAGGCAGGTTTGTGGAGACGGATGGGCACGCAGGCCAGGGTTTGCTCCGGTCACACGCGGGGCAATGAGCTCAGAGGAAGAGAGGAGGATACTGAATACTTGCAACAATACATGGCCAAGCTTCCGTGAGAAATGGGTGGAGCTGCCAGGAGGTGAATGGGAGGCTGGGCTTTCTGTGCGTGTCGCTGGACAGGGGGAGAGGTGGCTTTTTAGAAATCATGGTGTGGCCTAGGAAAAGATGCGTTTCAGGGGGGCACAAAATGGAGTGTGTACGTCTCACCAGATGGCTTTGTTTATCGCCTTCATTTTTTTGTGGTTACCGTTAAGTCCAAATCACATGACGTCTCCCGCCATTTGGGTAAACATAAGATCCATTTCACGCAGGAATGTCAGGGGGGTCTGAAAAGACCTTTCCTCCCTAACACTAGTGAAGAATGTAATGTGCTTGTGCTGCAGTGGTACATGTTGCTTTTTATACTTTTCTATAGCTCAACAGCAATGACTTCTTCCTTACATTTTCAATAATTCTAGTGAAATCATGTCTTCATGAGAAAGAATACATCGATTCAATAAAAATTAAATAACAATTTTGTAAAGGACATTAAGAGTATGTGGACCTCTCTTTTGCCTTTAAACTCAATTTAATAATTTTACAAAGTACATCGACATACATGCATTCAAAGTACATAATTAAGCATATGCACTTAATCCAAATAATTCCTCAACATCAAACCACCCCAAAACCAAGCTGTACTATGTCATTACCAGGAAGACATGAATATATGACTAGAGAAGGGCGTGTGCTCTTCTCTAGAATTAGTTTGGAGTGTCGGAAGCGGCTGCATGCTGACTGGTGTTCGTGTTGCAGTGCAGCTTGACACATCTTCTGTACTTCTTTGTGCCTTTCCTCTTACTCCATGGATTGTCGGTCACAGCATCCCTGGGCTCCCACTGTACCATTTCAAGTGATGGTGGTTGAGCAGGTGGGGCGAGGTCTGCATTACACTTCTATGGCAGACCTATGCAAACTCAAGCAGACTCACGCCCTGCGCTCAATCCTTCGTTCCTGAAACCAGGACTGTGGCCTGTGACCAGGTAGATGCTACCTGTAGCGCATTGCAGCGTGGTGGAGTTCTCTAGCTACCAAGATAGTGGTGTCGGCAACCCATTAAGCTGAGATATTCCACTGCACAAAAAGTGCCATCTGGGCCAGCGTGGAGTGCATATCGTGACCTGCAGTGGCACCTGCACTGGAGTTGCTTCACCTGACCCTGTTGTGACCTCTGCATTACATGCACATTAGTCCTTTAAACCAGGCCCCTTTTGCCTTGCAGCATATACTCTGGTGTCTGACGGCAGTGCTGTGGGGCCTTCTGTGATATTAAAGGAACAGGTGGCACTCCCTTCATAAAAATAATCTTTGCAATCTGAAAATATTGTTTGTGGCTTTAAAAAACCTCAAACTATTTTGGTGTGCGGGTGGCGGGGGATGCCTCTTTCCATCTCCTGATCTTGACAACGAGAACCCACGCCACCCTCTGAATCCTTCTTTTCCCTCCTTAGTCCGTATTCATCAGCGCCCCACATCATTGAATTAGTCCGATAGGACACGACAAGCATCAAGTCCCACATCACAGTTGTTTCCAACCTGTAAACATGAAATTAGTATGCCAGCACAAATACTGCCTTCGTAGTGAGGCAGCGAAGGTAGGCAAGTGACCACGTAGTCTGGCAAAAGGAAAGGGGGCCATTAAAAGTGCCCCTTGCCCAAAAAAAGGGAAAAAAGACATAATTGCCAGTACGGTTAAATCACATTTGGTAAAGGATTCACAGTTGAAAATTACTGGTTTCCCTTTTTACTCTTTGCATTAATTTGTCTATCATCATGACCTCCCAAAATGTGGCTGAGTCAGAGGACACCATACTGCCAAAGGACTGCATGGTTGCTATTGAAAAACAGCATGTTGATGTGGACGGTCAAGCGTTGGATGTGATCACCTCTGACCTCGATCTGGCACATAATGGCTCATTAATGATCATTGCTGAATCAGAACAAGACGCCATTGAGGCCTTACATGCTGAGATCTCTATGCCCAAAAGCCCGCTGAGAATTCCAAAGTGCAGCAGAAATGGTCTTTTGGCAAAAATAATCGGCACGTTCTTTCATGCGGGTAGAGCTCAAAACATTCAACATTCGCTTGAACGCCCTTGGGTTGGCAGAAAAGTGTCCTCTTCACCTACTCAAACTGTCATGTTTACTAAAGATGAAGGCAATGGGCGAACTAGGCAAGTGGAATTCAGAGGTCCTCTTGACAGATGGATTTGTGACAAAGAGATAGTGTCTACTCTAACATCCGTCAAGGAAGTGAATGACTACAATATTGGCAAAGATGGTTGCGACCTTGCAAGTTCTTTAAAATCAGCCAAGTGCATAGATAAAGGCAAATGGGGTCATTACGAGTTTGGAGGTAGCCATGGTGCTATTAGTACCATGGCTTCCTCCAAAGTCGTGTCCGGGTTCTCTGAATGGGGACTTACCGGGTCATTCCAACCTTGGAGGACCCGGTAAATCCGCATTCAAAAACCCTTCCCCATTCCCATTCGGGCCCCCATAGGGCTCAATGGGAATGGGGAGGGAGCTAATAACGTGCCCGTAAATTACGGGCCTGTTATTAGCTCCCTGGTCCCTTAGAGGCTCCCACTAAGAACGGCTGGTTTTACCAACCGGCCTTAGTGGGACCCTGGACCACGGAATGAGGCGTTAAGGGGTTCACGGCACCGGCATCCTTACCGGTGCCGTTAACCCCCTACCGCCGCACTCGTAATGAGGCCCACAGTCAGTGCTTTCACACCAGCTAAGGCAGAAAACGGGCTGCCTATCACTTCAACAATTAGCTATGTTAGCTACGAGGGTGGGAGCAGCGAATCTGTTGATCCAATAGTACAGACGGACCTCGAAACTTCGGCCCTCTTTGGTACACCAGTAAGAATGGAAGAAATGTACCCCACAGCTGACAGTCCTTTTCTAAATCGCTGTCAATTGTTAGCAATGTGGAAGTAGGTCCCTTGGCTTTCTGCTTTCTGCAGTTAAAAGTAGTGATCTTCTATATGTTGAACTTCCCAAGTGCAATAGCCCTACAAACTGGACTCTCATTGAATTTGCCTCTCCTGCTCGAGTATCTCTGTTATGTGCCGTCTCAGATATTTGACGAAATTCGGGTTTTAGGAAATGGTAAACTGTAATGAATCTAATTGACAGTATTACAACCTACAATCCATACAATTTATCAAAAACAGTGATGCATTTATTTTACAGGTAACTTGGACTATGGTGAATTTTCATATTGATGGATGCAATATAGTTCACAGACGTGCAGTGCGTGGCATTTGCGGGCAACCAATGGGTGGCCCTTTTAATAGGGGTTCAATCCTCATTTAGACTTATGCAATTTTCAGGGAAATTGTCTCTTTTTGTGTGTTATCAGCTATTTTCTCTGTCTTCTTCCTGGGGATATGTGTATTGATTATTAATATCTACTCCCCTCCAGGGCATCGAAGGGTCAAAGAAATTGTAAGCGTGGTGGATATAACCTTAAATAAATTTCATGATTGTAACCTGATGGGTAGAGTTATAGTTGCTGGTGACTTAAATGCTCCCTTGCTTGCAAAGTTTAATTGGACTTCTTCCCAGGATTATTTGAATGAGAATGTGTATTGCTCCCATTCACTTGCGAATGGTGGTAATGCTATTTGGACTTCTACTTTTAAAACTTTTGATCTTTCTTACTTGTAAAACTTGCAGGAGGTGGTCACCATTATATACATGGTCTAACAACCATATTTATTCATGCCTTGATTACATTTATGATGACCATGATCCATGGGATAGTTGTGGGGTGCTTGAGATAGTTTTTACTACATTAAGAGACCACACTATTTTAACTTGGTCATATGAATGGCCTTCACCTGTGAAAATCAATTATTTTAATGATCGTGTTTCTCCAAACAGTCAAGGTAACCATCTCATTTGTCAAGAAGGTGAGCAGCTACATCGAAAATGATGGCCCTCTCCTCCATAGCTGGCTCATGGAGAACCAGTGGGACCTTGCCTATATGATGAGAATCCTAAGTAATACTTAAAATTAAACTCGGGAGGTAGGAAACCGTGTGCAAATAACAACAAAGCCTTTGACACACTAGTATATCAGCCCAGGAAAACCCTCCGGAAGAAATATTTAGAGCTCAATAAATCCCTGTTGCATACACAAGAAGACAAGCATCAATTGAAAGCACATGCCGCTACCTGTTATAAAAACTGTTTAAAATCCGATAAATCTTCGATCAACAGTGCCAATTGGAAATGCATATTTGAAATGTTTGAAACCCATGATGAAAGGCAATTCTGGACTAGAATTTTAATCTTTATCAATACTTATACCATGCATGAGTTGAATCTAATATGTGAAGCTGACTGGACAATAGCTATAAAAGAATTGCATTGGTCCACCGATGAACAAAGTGATAGTGACTCGAAATTTGTTTTCAATACTTGTTTTTCTAGGGACTTTGATTGAGACATTATGATTATTAACACTTTAAATATTTCGAGGGCCCCGGCACTAGATAATTTAGCGACTGTAGTTTTTAAGGATAACTCAATTTTTGAGCTGCCGTTTTAGAACAAGTATTTCTGAAGATCTTAATGCTAGGCCTGATCCCGAACAGCTGGAGCAAATCACTTTTGGTTCCTGTACATAAAAGGGGTGCAGGACCAACCCGGCAAATTACACCCTGCTGGCAATGATAGACGCCAACCAAAAAACTTTGCTACCATACTGCTGAATAAACTTTCTCTTTGCGTTAAGGAGTCGAAACTATTATCTCTGTTTCAAACTCGATTCCGAAAAGTTTATAACACTCTGCATAATCTCTGTGCCTTGCAGTTTCTCATTTCGGCTTGCACTTCCACTGCCAGTGCCAAGCTGTATCTCTGTTTTGTTGAGTTCAGCAAAGCTTTTGACATGGCATGCAGGTTTATTATGGAAACAAAATGAGAGACTGGGGGATAGATCCTTCTTTACCATATTTCATTATCACACTTTATACCAATAACAGTGCAGTGGAACACATGAATCAAAGCAGTGAAATTACTCCCAAAATTCCCACTAATATAGGCGTGAAACAGGGTTGTGTCTTAGCCCCCCTTTTGTACAATATATATGTCAGTGACATGGATCTTGCCATTAAGGCTGGCCATAATTTTCTGCCGCAGATTGGCACAGTCCCAGTCACCTGGATAGGTTACGCGGATGATACAATCTTGATAGATCACACCCTTATTGGCTGACAGCGATCTCTAACAGCCCTGTATACTTTTGTGAAGGCTAGTAATTTAAAAATAAACACTGATAAAATGAACATTTGAATTATTGGTAGCAAATCCAAGAAAGTTAATTATACACAAGCTTTCCAAGCCCCATGGACAGGTAGCTCAAAAAATGACTCACAGAGAATCCTGGTATGACCGAGAATGCAGGCAGTGTAAAAAAGCCTCTCGCCTCAGTAAAAAAAAAAAAACTCCATTAATAGAAATAGTAAGAAGATACAGGACAAGAGTTATGTATGTAAAAATGAGATTAGCTAGCGGAAGAGTGCTTGTGCATCTAAGAACTGCTAGTGTAGCTGTGCATAGTGGGAACTGGAGAGACAAGGGTTTAATAGGAGTGCTGCAGAACAGGAGGCCTGCATACATGAGACGATTTGGCTCAAAAGGGAGGCCTTTTTGTCAAAACCTTCAGCCTAAAAATTTGAAACGGTTTAAAAACACTGGTTATCACATTAGAAGAGGTACACATAGCAATCTACTCCATAAAAACCGGGAAAGATCTTGGTCCAGAAGTCATTTCCAATCACAAACGATGTACTATCCAATCTACAAGTAGGTTTAGAGAAGGGAGAGTGGCTGTTGATTAAACTTTAGGTTGTACCTGTTAGTTGGGAAATGTGTAGGGCTAAGGAAAATGACTCTTTATTTCTGTTTCATAGGCCTTAGAACCGCTTTTGATTCAGTTCTCCATCAAGCACCATTGTTACCCTTAAGAAAGCACAATTTATAATGACATCTTCAGAGGCCAATCGTGAGGCTTTATATTATCAATGTGGCAAGTGTCCCATATGGCCTAGCGGAAGAGTAAACCTCTTCCTTCCCAATTGAAAAAGGTGGAAGGCAGGGATGTGTCCAGGGGCCTGTCCTATTCAATTTATTTACAAATAACCTTGAAGGAAGGATTTCAACTCTGAAAGCAGATTCACACCAATTAAAGGTGATTGCAACTGGGATTTTATTGTTTGCTGATGATGAGGTTTTAATATCAAAAGCAATCTCCTGGTTAAAAGAGAAGTGTCTTCTTGCGCTTCTATCAGAGGTAATAAAGGTCTTGAAATAAACTATTCCAAAATCAATTCTATGGTTTGTACTGTGGAAAAAACAAAGGTCAAGAGCTTGAATGTGTGTGTTCATGAACATCAGATTGAAGAAGTTCCCTTCCACAAGTATCTAGGAATCAGACTTATTAAAGCTGGGAATTGTTGAGTAGAATGCACAAAATCAAGTATAATACTAGCAAAAGGTTCTGGAGTCCTTTTAAGGTTAGCACGAGACAAGGGTGGCAGGCAGGTCAAGCCGGCATTGAATGTATTCAAAGCAAATGTCCTACAAGCGTGCATTTATGGGGCAAAAATGTGGTGTTTCTCAGATTACAAAGCCTCTGCATGTAGTGAAAACATGTTTTTAAAAAGACTATTAAGTCTTATTTTGTCTGCACCATCTTTTGCACTTCGGCTGGAATTAGGGTGGACCCCAATTGTAGCAGTAATCTCCTGAAGGACATACAAAATTGGGTGAATTTGGACATTTCCCTGAACCTGGTGCAGGTAAAGTACCTATGATTGACACGCTTAGCCAAAATGAAGCTTCACAATTTCCCTGGATTAGGCACATCAAGACTATTCGGAGAAATTCACTATGGAAAAATCCTAATAATTAAAAAAAAAAAAGTCAAAATCACTAATAAAAGAAAAGTATTTCATTAGGCTCCTGGAGAAAAAAATAACTATGTATGGCTGTTGAAATAGTGCTCTCCTTTAAGTTATTTATCGGTAAAGAACTCTTTTGAGCATGAATTTGAAATGGACATTGTATCTGATTTTTATGCAAGGATGCTTTTATTAAAATTACGTCTAAGTAGTTTGCTGGTGGCAAATCTTAAGAAAAAATGGAACCCAGCACTCCAAGTCCTTTGCCCTGCATGCATGATAAGCCCGGAAGCACTTCAAGACTTTTTTTTTATTTGTTCAGTATTTAATGACATACGTAAACACGATTTGAGACCATGGCTGAAGAATAAAGGTGCTGCAAATGTATTAATGGGCATTGCTAGAATGTAAGGTGCTGTCATCCACTGATTGTATTTTTGCTGTCGCAATGTACCTTTCATCAGCTTGGTACAAGCGATCTATATGCTGTAAGTCAAATACCTGACATTATTATGTCATGCAACGAACCCCCTTGGTCTGTGAGCTTTTATGCAATGTATTTTATTTTAGGTACAACGTGTTTTTATATGTATATGCATATTGGAATGTACGGTATTGTTTTGCATACATTTTATAGATATTATCTTGACATTTTTTTTACCTGGGATTACATTGTATCCCTCGAACTACCTTGAGATTTGCGAATTTCAGTTGGATTCTAAGCGATTCTAGTTCATTTTCAATCACCCACTATCCCCATTGTGCTTCTCTACATTATTTTTATAAATATTTGAGAGTCGCCCTCATTTCCTTTTCGGAAGTTCTAGCATATCTAGTGTCCAGGATGCTTTTCATCTCTAGCCAAGAGTACACAAAATGGTGCAGCAATCCTGATGAAGAGAAATGTTAATGTACAATATTGAGATACGGTTTGGCTTAGATGTCACCTGGAATTTGGAGAAGATTAAACGTGGAGGTCGCTGTGAATTGTCTTTACCAGAATAACGCCCAATGTACATGATGCACAATTCTTGAAATCTCGTTCACCCACAATGATACCTGCTCAGAGCACAGCTCTCATTGTTGGAGGAGATTTTAATATAATTTTAGATAATCTGATAGACATAATGGGCCTCATCACGCATTGGGCAGCATCCTGACTGTAATACCGCCCAACTGTAATAGCATTAGCTCCAACCGGTTCAGCGGTATTACCTTCTGGATTACGTGTTGGGCCTTAACAGTAAACCCTATCCTCATTGGGATCTTTGGACCCAATGGGGAATTTTCGGCGCTAATACCACACGCTAATACAGCTGGCGTAATTACGCCGAAAACATGGCGCTAAATGGGATTTTCACCTCCAGAAAAAAGCTGGAGGTAAAACAGCCCATTTAGCGCCCAACTCGTGATAGGGCCAGCCCTTAAGGCCCATAGGATTAACAAAAAGATCCGAGTGGCAAAACATCCGCAATTCTTAGAAACCACTAAAGTTGACTTAATTATCTGTCCCAGGAACATTAAAATGCACCACTGACTTATTAACCTATCCAACATAACTTAGTGCATGTTTCAAATAGCCTTTGCCTTACTTTAGCAAATGTGTTTTCAACTTGTACAACATATTTATGATCTGTAACCATACTTTCTATGGGATTAGATTTAAAAAAGTAAATTAAGATAATTCAAAGAATGCTTGACATTCATTAATGTCAATGGGCCTCATTACAAGGTTGCTGGTCCGGTAAAATCGCTGCCGGTATTACCATACCGGCATCATTGACCGGACTGGAGTATTAGGAGCTGTGATGCTGTTGTCAATGGCATCGGCAGGGACCCGCCATGACCGGCCTCACCCTTGCCGGTATGAGCATCAACACGCAGCAGCCGTGCCAGTGACACCGGCATGTTAAGTGCACATTAAGAGGTGCACAGACATGCAATTGCTGGCATGGCCAGGCCGGTAATAACAGATACAATGATGCCGTTAACATCGGCATCGCAGTGCAGGCATTAATAGGAATCTGGTGTGTGGAAACCTGCCACAGGTGTACACAACCAGCACAGGTGGAGGCAATGGAGTCTGGCACAACACAGAAGGAGCACTCCCACACACCACACCCCTCCCAAATCCACAATGTTTTCATTAGCACTTGCAGTACTGGAGCTGGAGGACATGCATGCACTGCGACCCTTTGAGGAGGAAGTGAGGCAGAGAATGCAGCAGAGGCGCAGGAGGAGGAGGGCAAGATTGGGCCAGCACATACCTATTGTGCAGGTAGCTGTTGCCTGCAGGCAGCCACCAATCCCTCGCCTTAGGGCCAGCCCATTCAATCTCACCCCTGCTCCGATCCACATCCTGTACTGGCTGGACAGGGACACCATCACCACAATAGTGGACCTCATACATGATGACCCGGTGAGCGTGATCAATATCCGGACAGCCACCCCCCCTTGCTGAAGGTAGTGTATGTGTTACACATCCTTGCCACAGGCACTTATCAGCATACATTGGGGCAGCTGCATGGAATCTCACAACCCTGTTTCTCCTGTGTGCTCAACCAGGTGCTAGTTGCACTCCTGAAACACGCAAGCGACCACATTACGTTACCACGGACTGCAGAGGAGGTGAATGCAACCAAAATAGCATTCTATGCACTGGCAGGCATGCCAAATTTAATCGGTGCCCTCGACTGTAAACATGTGGAGCTGGTTGTCCGGCATGCTCTGGGGGAAGTGTACTGCAACAGGAAGCTGTACTATTCCCTGAATGTACAGATGGTGTGCGATGCACACAAAATTATCACGCAATGCTCTGCTAGATACCCTGGCTCCACACATGACGCCATAATGCTGCGCAACTCAACGCTTCCCAGCTACATGGCACGACACACTGCACAACATACCTGGCTGCTGGCTGAGTCTAACCACAGGGCCATGAGGGGTTTGATTGGGGGGGCCAATCACAAGCATAGGCAACATGTCTGCTGGCTGGGCAATGAGGGGTGTTGATTGGGGGGAAATCACAAGCATGGGCAACGTGTCTGCTGGCGGGCCATGAGGGGTGTTGATTGGGGGTGGGGGGGAATCACAAGCATAGGCAATGTGTCTGCTGGCTGGGCCATGAGGGGTGTCGGAACATAGCATAGGATTGCATACATGAGGAGCACAAGTGCACACTGCATGCATTAATCCATCATCACTCCTTCAAATAGGCGTAAACATTACCAGGTATGCAATGAAGTGCAGAGAGACTGGGTCGGGCAATAGAAGGCAAAGTCCAATGAGGAATCAGACCTAGCAATCTCTACATTCCCAACCTGCGTAATATTAAACCACACACATAGAATGGAACAAGACCACACACAGCGTCTTGGGTGCCTTCAACTGTGACCTTAGCAGATTAAACAGAATGTGCAACACAGACAATGCTTTCAGATGTGCAAGGCCTACACAGCTGTGTGTACATGCAATCAACAAACACAGTGCACACACCAACACATGCATCAGGAACATCAGAAACAATTAACCACATGTAACACAATGCACCACCCTGTAGTGGCAATGCATGAAATACATGAACTCAGCAAAGGAAATCACGAGGCATGCTGCTCTGCCTGAGAGAAACCCATCTGCCACACTGAAAAATATCAGTCACTGCACTCAGTCCACAGGTACACCGCAGATCAGTATGCCTGTCATGTCACCTTAAGGGACACACCCAGGTACAATGGTTGAAGCATGAAAACGATAAAAATCATCAATCATTGACTACCAGCAAGATATCATTGAGAGGAGCAGGACTCATCCAAAGTACCTTAGTTCCACCATGCCAACCCCCATCCAGCCGTATCACAGAAACATAACCCTTCACCCGTGGCCCATGCCACCAATGTAAATCTGACATTTGGGGGAAGGTGTCGATGGACATGTAGATGTAGACATGAATAAGTAGAATTTATACTGGGGATACTATTGGGTTACATGAAGCCAATTAGGCAAATGTGTGAATATCCACTGTACATGCACACTCAATTTCCATTGGTAACACATCAATGAAATCTGAAGCCGTCATGGACTATTGGACTTGATTTGTGAGAGTGGAGGTTCACATTGAATGGTCCTTGGGGCGGCAACTGCACCCATCCCCCCCCCACCCATGGATCGGGCCTAAGTACATTTGCCTGGGTCATTGAAAATGGAATATGTCATGTGCAGTTCTGAATCCTTAGTTGCAATTACTCATGAAAAATGTACAGGCAGTGCTAACATGGAATTACCAAATCAATCACAAGTACCCTTTCTCTTGCTCCCATGCAGGTGATGCCGGGTATCCCCTGAATGGCTGGCTCATGACCCCCATCAGGCAACCAGTCAACAGGTACGAAGAAGACTACGACCGTGCACATGCACACACTCGTGTCGCCCTTGAGCAGACATTTGGCCTGTTGAAGGCCCGTTACCGCTGCCTCAGCAGGTCGGGGCACTCATTTATGGGCCAGAGAAGGTGGCAAAAATTGTGTTAGTATGTGCCATGCTACACAACATGCACATCCGGCGCAACGTACCCCTTCCCCCTGGCACGGACATGATGCCACCTGAGGATGAGGATGATGATGAGGAAGATAGTGGAATTCCTCAGCGGCGTGATGTAAATGAAGGACATGCAACACAGCAAGGTTTAATTGCCCACTACCTCTGATGGACTGGAATGGACAAGGCTCTGGGTCACACTGGGCACTGGGCACTGTACATAATTAAATAGACACACACTCAAGAAGCAATGCTCAATCATATGTTTTTATTTTACACACCAGCTGTATTGATTAATGAATAACTATGTACAGATTTGCATTATATAACAACCACCACTTTCCTGTTAACTTGAACCCAGACCCCTCACCCACTACCCCCACACCCAATACCCCAACACGTCTTCCCACACTACCCCCACACCCAATTCCCCAACACCCCCGCAGACATGACAGCATTTCCTTCCTGCACATTCCTGGCCTCGCGGTACACAACTCTGCTTACCATTCTTGAAGTGTCTTGCAGGGCATCCTGCATGGTCAGCCGTGTGTGTTCAGCATCTGTCACTGTAAAGACCATAGGGGGGTCTGTACTTATGCTCTCTATATGATAGAGGAGAGGCACAGAGGACCCCAGCCAAGATTCTCTAGTGTTGGTAGAAATGGACGAGCAATCAGGGCCTAGCTTCTCAGGAGGTGATGCAGGCTGGTTCTTAAGTACAGTGTAGTACCCAAGCACCCACAAAGGAATGTCTGCACACTGTATTAGTTAAAACACAGTCTTTATATGATAAATATTCAAGATTATGTACAATATCACAATAACTCACTTTGTACTCGGTTATCTATAATGGCATATCTATACATTTCTACTTGGTACCACAATTACTATTCAATCTCTTTAAAGTACATCAAATGTACGGTTAAATTTCACACAAATCAGTTCGTAAAGTAACCCAACATAGATATAAGAGGAAAGCAGTTGGTTAGAACAATTGGCAGAATACAGGCTTCGTTTACCTAGACACAGTTCTGTGTGGAGATCCCCCCACCTGGGAAACCTGTAGAATAAAGATATATTAAAAGCCCAGTCCATATATTGTTCACAAGAGTCTTTCCAATAGTTCAGCAACCCCAAAGTACCTGGTGTTGTAGTGTTCCTTGTCAGGGAATCAACACCCCTTCTTGAGTGCCCTCCCTTTAAGGCAGAAGTCACAGATCGTCGAACGTCCGGCGAAGAACAGGGTGAACTACGGCGGCGAAGTGGCAGCTTCTATCCTAGCGGTGCTCGTCGACGGGGAAGCGTAAATGTCCTGCAAGGAAGAGGCATGCAGGGCACCTCAGTGTCGATAGTTCTGGACCGCAAAGAGTTTTGAAGAACTGTGGCCCAGCAAGGGTGTCGAGTCGTCGGCGTCTCTGTGGTCTTTGGGTGGCGGGAAACCCACCGGCGGATGCTCCTCGGCACGTCCACGGCCTGCCTTCTCTGGCGGGATAAGGTGGGCGGTGATGCGGACGAGAGCGTCCGTGAATTGAAAGTTCTTAGGCAATGTGAGCTCAGCAGCTCCAGTCGGTGACGGCGGTGGCGGACAACAGTCTGGGCGCTTCTCTTTGGGATTCCACGGCAGTCCCAGTCTCAGATCGGCAGCCTGTCATAGGTCTGTCTACCAGGGAGCTTTGGCAAAGATCAGCTGGTGCAGGATGGTCCCTCGTAGCTTGGGAAGAGGGCGCCTTACCAGGTCCTCTCTGGGTCAGTCCTTGGAGACACAGCAGCTTTCAGATTGATGAAGAGAGCAACAGCAATTCTTCTCTTCCAGCAGGGCTTCAAGGTCAAGCTTCAGTTTCACTCCAGTTACTCTTCGTAGTTTGGACTTCAGCTTCTGAACACAATTCCTAGCAGTGAGAGGTCCCCAGATATACTGTTGATCTCCCATTCATTCTGCTGAGTCACACTCAGGCATCCAATCAATGCGAAGGGCATTCAGCAGTCAGTCAGCCAATCAGGCACACGGTGCATTCAGGCCATTCTTCTCCATCCAGACACTCATAACACAGAATGTGGATTTGGACAAGTACCACGCCATTCAACACTACACACTGCATCATTCCAGTTTCGGACAGAGCTGTTCAGTCATTGTGTCAAACACTAGATACCAGACATCCACAACAAGAAGTGAAGATTTGTCACACACTCCATTCACCCAGGTCCCACCCACAGGTGTACCCACAACATATGGTCGTTGGGAAGGCTCCAGCCAGTCTGGTCGCCACTTCCCACACTACCATATATGGAACTTCCGCCCAACAGCCAGAAAAGGGGAAGGGACAGAGTCAGGGCTTCCCGGGACTTCGGGAAGATCAAGGTAACAGGCTATGCAAGGCAAGAAGCCACAGGGGCCATCTTTTCTCCATCAGGAATCTACCGATTCCAAGGACAGGGCCTGGGCATCCCAAAATAGTGGACGCTCAGGGCACCCGTCAATTCAGCACAGAGCTGCCACCAGCCCATACCCTGCTCTGTGGGCCACATACAGGTGCCCAAAAACATACACTAGGGACCCAGGGTTGTACCCCCACCCATGGGTGCCATAAGGGTATCCCATGGGTCTGTACACCAAACCAAAAGAGAGAGCTGCACCGCCAGGAGCCCCACATGAACTCCTGCATGGAAAACACGACAGAGCACATGATAAAAATCAGTAAAGGACAACGATACGGAGACCTAGTCCCTCCGATGCATTTCCAGCATCACAGTCACATAATGCGTGACCAAGGCCTGCATCGCCTGCTGCTGGCCTTCCATCCGTGTGAGCCATGCCTCGAGGTCTCTGATTTGGCCCTGTCCGGGTAGTGGCAAGAGATGCGGGCTCTGAGGGCCTGGGATAGTGAAAAGAAACAGAAAAGTTCCCAATTAAGGAACTCACGTCCCCTGCACACTTTCTAATATCTGGATGACCAGACCAACAATTCATTTGTATTTTAAACAGTATTTCTAATAATATCTTTTTAAAGAAACATTTAGCATGAAAAAAGCTTAGGGAAGTCAATTATTGAAGAAATCAACATTCAGTCAGAGTAGGACACAAGAACCGAAATTCATGTTTATTCTTGATATTGTAATTGTAGAAGGCCCAACACGTTTCGAGTGGTACGACATTCTTCATCAGGGGCAAATCAAACAGTTCTAAGGAAAGATATGTACAAAATTTACATTACAATAATGTTTTCAATTGATAAAAATTGATAAAAATTTTACAAAAACAGCTTGTACAACCAACTTGAAAACTGTACATATGGCTAATTAAATGAGCATCATTGGCGCTAAATATCATAATTTCGAGGTGCAATGACATTTTCAAACTCAATAGTTCCCTTAATGTTACAATTTATAAAACAAAGTGAGTCAGCATCATGAGCTTACCTAATAGACTGGACAATGGCCCTCATTACGACCCTGGCGCTAAGGGGTCTGCGCCAGCGTTAGCTGCGCCGACCCCTTACCGCCAACTACGAGTTTCCAGAGCGCCATGGACACTTTTCCGCCCGCTTTTTGCGGGCGGAAAAATCCATGGCGCTCTGGGACCTTGGTGTTAATTACGCCACCGTATTTTACGGTGGCGTAATTAACTCCTTCCCCACTCCCATTGAGCCCTATGGGGCCGAAATGGGAATGGGGAAGGGTAAATGGGACAATGGGGACTTACCGCCCCGCCGACCTCGGAATGGGGCGGTAAGTCCGCCATCGGCCATGGCGTAAAGGGACTTTGCGCCATGGCCGGAAAGTCCGTGGATGGCGGTAAAAATCCGCCAGGGTCCTAATGAGGGCCAATGTGTTAAGAAATATTGTAAGGTCATGTGGTGGTTATAAAAAAAGTGGACTGAAAAACAGAAAAGGAAATTCTAACCTTGTGAATATATAAAAATATCTTCAAGTGAAGAGATGGTGGATCCGGGAAGGGGATCCCCAGTAATTGACCAAACAGTACTAGATTAGTATTGTCAACGCACTCATATCTGTAGAAAGGAAGTGGGTATCAGAGACTAGTAAATAAATGCAGTAATCAGGAAAGGCTCGAGCAATAATCAACTTGGGACTACACTTACGATTGATAGCGATCTATCTGGGTGGTGGAAAATCATCTTTAGCCATGGTGTGAAACCCACGGTAATCAGGAAACCAAGAAGGTGGCTTGGAAATACTAAAATTGTAGCCAGTGACTGGAAGAGTTGTTCAACAGATGTCCACTGTGACTAAAAGGAATAGAAATAGAGAGGTGGAATAATATCAAGGTATAGCCGAATTTGAAGGAGGTAAAGGGCGACGTAGGAACAGGATTCTGCATATGGAGTGTAATTAGAGGTGAGGAGCTCTTACCTGTGTAACCACAGTACTGCCAACTGGAGACCGGAGCCCAAAGGAACGCCGACGCCATTGTCAATGCTGTGTGTGTTAATGTTGCGTTAAAAGGCGTGACGTCATCACGCTGATGCGTGTGACGCTACATCTTCAAATTGGGTAAATATCGGAAGATGTGTTACAAATAAAAGAATAAAAGACAGGGTATCACAATAGTGGAGATATTGTGACTACCATTGGGATAGTGCCGAGTGTAAAAAAGGAGCGAGGCAGCAGACCAAGGGGTCTGGGATGTTAAACACATGACGTCATCACGCAAACGCGTGCCTGACGTCATGTGTGAACAAACACAGGCCGGGCAACTCCATGTCCCTGCAGGTAGAGGTGAAATGTTAAGGCAAAATGAGATGAAAACAAGTATGCCTCATATTGATAGTAGCTTGGGTCAGCCTAACAGTGCGAGCGGCTCCTGATTAAAGGCAGCTTGTGATAGAGTTTAAAAGCTTAAGACTGATCAGAAAAACATTGAAAAAAATGTAAACCGCCTAGGGAAGGTCACCAGTTAAGCCAACTGGTGATGATCTCGTGGAGAGGAGGATAAAGTAGCTTGTTGTTGTATGCCACTGCTCATAGAAAACCCGCGCAGGGGTTTGGTGGTTCTGATAGCTCAGTATATGTGCCAAAAGGTATCAGGCGCACAGAGCGAAGGAGTGATGTGTTAGAATAGTGACGAACTTAAAGTGCAGGACTGGTGTCATAGGTCGAGAGAGGGAACTTTATGAAGGTTGTGTACAGACATAAGTTGACTGGAATAGATTTTGGGTCAAAAGTTGTGGATGAGAAGAGGATAAAAGGAATTCATATACCAAGCGTAGCAAAATATCAGGGTGAGTTAATGAACCCTGTTCTGGTTATAATTAATTCTATTATCATGAAATATGGGCCAGCCCGCTACACTGCCCATAAATGGTTCACAATTTAGTCATATATCAGGGTATCATAAGACATATGATCAGACAAACTGAACTACATATATAGTCAAATTTAAGAGGCGCAAGGCTGCCCGTCGGATTGGTGCACAATCTAATGGTGGCCATGCAGTTATTTCATCAGCTTCATTATTTAACCAAGAAGAGTGAGGTTGGGCTAAAGGTGGTAAACAGGATAGCAAAACAAGTAGTGTATTGACAGCAATTCTAAATTCTTAGATAAAAGGACCCAAGTAATAGTCTTTGTTGAGCCCCAAAGCGGACATTGCATCAAGTTTGTGGATCCAATATAGTTATTTTTGTGCAAGTAGCTTAGGTAAATCACCTCCCCTTTGTAGGGAGTGCACTACTTCCAAAATCGCAAATCTCATCTGAGAGATATTATGATTGTTGTCCCTAAAGTGCCGGAACACCAGTGATTTGAAATTTTTAGTTCTGATCTGAGATTTATGCTCGGTCCATCTTTACTTGGCTTTTCTACTTGTCTTCCCAAAGTAGTATTGGCCACAAGGGCATTTGATGGTATAAATTACATTTTTGGAATCGCAATAGTGAATAGTGAACACAGCTTCGTCAGAACCATCTATTGCTGTTTGATTGATGTTTGCCTAACTGGGTGCTGTGGATTGTGCCTCCTCTGGCTGGCTGCCCACTGGTGAATGGGCCTCCTCCGGTTCGCTTGCCACCGGTGAATGGGCCTCCTCCAGCTCGCTGGCCACTGGTGAATGGGCCTCCTCCGGCTCGCTGGACACTGGTGGTTCAGAATCTTCTACCTGATATGCTCGCTTAGCCAAAGGTGTTGTGGTTGACTGCCTGGGCTCGCTGCTGGCAAGTGTTGGTAGGTGCTGATCTACTCCAAAGACCACGTCGGCATGCTCGATTAGTGTGTTCGCAAGCATATTGAGCTCCTGCTCACTAAAGCAGGGTTTGCGGTGACGGACGGTTCCTCGTGTCGATGTCAATCTCCTCATTGTAGCTGTGCACTTGGATTGGCAGTTGCACTCCTGCAGGATGAGGATTGGAATGGATTGTTATTTTAAAGATAGCTTGCAGTGCATTTCCCATTCCGGCACGGTACCGGTAATTACGGATTCATCGGTGCCGGAGTCAGTGCCTGCGGCATCGAGAATGCCAGTATATGGGGTTTAGAGGGCATTACTGGCATGCCGGTGCTACCGTTTCCGGCATGCCGGAATGCACGTGTACGCTGACTCGGAATCTACCGTAGATTCCGGCAACAGTGCTACATGGACACGGTAGCACCAGCATGCCGTTAATTCTCCTTTTTTACCGGCAACCTTTTAATGAGGCCTAATGACTTTTATTAGTGCCTACCCAACATATTGCTCCCAGCCTAAACTCAGTCACTGACCATTTTGCTGCTGCAGACAAATTTGATGGTTCCTCCGGCGAGGAGCTTTTTGTTGCTATTTCAAGAGAAGGGCAAGTAGAATTGTAAATACAATGTTGTCTACTGTACTTCACTGATTAACCAAAACAGCAAAATGCATGCTAGGGTATCTACCTACATACTAGCCCTAACCCTAGAATTGGTTCTCTACGCTGATCAAGTAGATTTTTGTAAATGGCAGACATTCAACATGCAATACGACAATGGCATACCATGCCAAATCTAATGCTTCACTGTCCAATAAAATCCACGGCCTCCTCGCATTTTATGCAGAAAAATGCATTTGCCTAGGTCTCTTGGCACATCCTATTCTCCACCGCAGCTAAAATGGGATTCTGCAACATGTTTATAAGAAGGGTTGCAGCACTATATAAAGTCCATGTAGCCGTGATCTATCTGAGTGGATTTTTCTCTCCGACCTTCCATTAGTTTGGGGGTGCAAGGCATGAGTGTGTCTTTTCCCCTATGCCTTTTTCTCTTGGCACTTCACTCTCTTCAAGATGTTTACTAAAGAGATGCAAACCTATTATGCATCAATATAGCTAGAGAAGAAATAAAGCTGCCAGCTTATGCTAATGGCGTTATGCTCTGAGTATCCGATCTAGCTGAATACATACCTGCAATTCAGAAAATTGCTCAACATTAATCCAACGCCCCTGGAAGCTGATAAGGAGGAGAAAGCCCTAAGAGTTTTCCCTTAACACATGATGCAACCCACAACTGTTGGGAAGCTTCTCTAGTGTGTGGCCTTGTTCATAAAATACGCGAGGATTCGCTTTGCTAGAAACATGGCTGACATGATTATGATGAGCATGAATACAATCATAACGACCAACAACACATCTCTTTCCAAATGGTCTTCACATTTTTTCCTATGCTGAGGAAGAGGTGAAGTCAATAAGATGAGTAGAGCTACACAACTGCTATACTCATGGTATCTTCTCCCGGTCAATTTTCCTGGTCAATTTCTAGGCAAGCAAAGATGAGCATTTAATGAATGATGTTTGCAGGGGCAAAGGAGTGTGAATCTCCCTAGCCTTACCTAGTCCCAGGAGGATAGCTCAGCGGCAGCGTGCTCGACTTGGAAACAAGACGACACGGAGCAACACAGGTTTGATCCCTGGGTCTGCGCTTAGAAACCTCTGGGTATTAAGCACGTTATAAATAACCTATCATATCATAACCTAGAAGTATGAAGGAAAGGCATGGTGCAAAACGGTGGGAGTTCATTGTTTTGCTTTTCTGCTAAAACAAGGATATAGGTAGTACCAGGCAGAATCAAATCCTAATTCCCCCCACAAGCTCCCAGTACTTTAGTGATGGAAAAACGGATGGTCTACCAACTCCCACTATTCAATATGGTGTCCACGGGCAAGCATCCACATATTGCTAGATCACACATTATTATTTCTGCATCCCCGATGATTTAGGCCACCCAACATACATTTCCAAAAGTGGACTCAGTATGCATCATAACAACCCAAAACACTATAGACATATAAGTGCAACATCACTCTAAAAATCAGATTCAAAGACACCCAACTCTCAGAAAGATTTGACCCTGAAAGATATAACAACTCTTAAGGACTGGGTGACGAAGAGTTCTATAGCTCCATAACCTGTCATATCAGCCAAATTTGATCTCAGTCCTGATGGGTTTGTTTCCCTACATCAAATTAATGCAGGCCTCAAAGGCTTCATGATACAGCTGTTACCATTGCATCCCTCTGGCACCTGAACACACGATGCAATATAAACTCTTCATTTAGTGGCCATGTCACATGCACAGTGTATATGCCAATGTGATATGTAACATACCAGAACCCACCAAATAAAAACCTTTGATGACATTTTAATTCTTCATTACCCATTGAGACGTCGTCCTTATCATGCTGTCGCTTTCAGCTACAAAGGAGAGCGGCCAGCATTGGTGCAGGGTAAGACCGCTTTCTTTGTAATGCTTTGTGTACCTCGTGGAGTTATTCAGCCTTAGGTTATCTGATTCACGCGTTTATTGGAATTGCAAACACATTGAAGGATCAGTATCCCATATGTTGTTCTAGAATGAAGCATGGGAAGTTATAGTATTAATTCGCATACCATTATGCTTGAGTGTTATCACACTCACATATTATTCCTCAGCCCACAGAATGAACGTGCAAACTCCGGAACTTTCTTATATGCCTTGGTATAAGATCAATGGAAGCAAATTGGAAATCAACAAAACTGCTTTCCCTTCACCCTTTGGGAAATAGGGGATCTTTATGAGAAGGGCTATTTCTCTCTCGCTCGGGGGTAGCTAAGAGCCCACAGGACAAGCGTACATCCGATCAGATTCACAGATAAGTCAATGCAATGCTCAAAATAAATGATGAGACAATGCAGGAAATTCACATACGTGTGTTGATTTCTTCAGGTCTTACATTTTATTTTTGTAAGTAGAGCCTTATGCCAGATTCCTCCACTCTCGAAGCAATAAAATAGTAGGTGTTCATCTTTGCCAATGTAATGGTTATTAGTTTATTAAGATTGGCAGGATGAAGGGCTGTTGCTGGCCTTTCGAGAAGCCACCACTTAATTTGCAGGCTTGCTCATGTCTGGGCTAGCTCTTAGCTCGCTTGCCTCTCTGCCCTCACTTCTGCTCTGCTTATATTTATGCTGCAACATCATGGTGGGTCTGCATGCGTGGCCTTGCGTGCGTATTTACATTTTTCGGAGTAAGCCATGTATGCATTTTATATTTCCGTTTTTACATGGGAATAGTTTTACAGCATGTTGCCTCGTTAACTTAATTAATGCTTAAAAGAATAGACCAGCCAAACCTGCAGAAACTGAAAACTATGATTAGCGCAGTGGTCTCCTGACTCAAAGGTGTTGTGTGCCACAATATTAAGGAAGAGAGTCACTACAAACCGCCTCCAGACGCCTGGACTTAGAGGTGTGCTGGATGGTGCTTGCTGCATGGATGCTGTGACTCCAAACAATGGTTAGTAGCTTCATTTTGCAGAGCGCTGACTGTGTCCAGTTTTCATTTATTTTGGCAAGAAACTCAGGCCCAGTACTCTAAATGTTCTATTTCCTAATGTATTACTGTGCACAAGAGTGGCGTGTACATAATGGGCAAAGGGGCGCAGAGCTGCCCCCATTATAGAGGAGCCGAAGTCTGCCCACAGAAAGTCTGAGCACTCCAGCATGCAGCTGAGGAAGCACTTCTCAGTTGGCTGTGTTGTGGGAAAACAAGGTTTCCAATTGGGTGAAGTAGGCCAGCTGTGCAGGGACAGTGAGCAATGCAAGGCCAGGCCTTTTGCTTCCCCAGACTTACATGGCCCTTTGGCCATATTGGCTGGAGTACTGCAACCTAAGAATCCATATGGGACAGTCCTGCACCGCACCATGGGTTAAGAGGGCCAGGGGCGGTAAGTCCTTGTCACTCTGCCTCCCTCTCTAGGCACCAGGAATCAGAGAGAGATGTTTGATTGACCACTCTCCTTATTTACTGCCTGGAGGGTGTGCCAGGATGGACTACCAGAGCAGTTGTGGAGTTAGCGGGAGCCCAGAGTCAACGGACAGGTGGGTATTTTATACATTTAAAACAAGAATAATGTGTGTAGGTATACATGAGAGCATGAGAGTGATTGTGTTTGTGTTTTTGGATGTGTGTAAGTGTTTGTGAGTACAGAATCTCTGTGCACAAAATGGTGCCATGTGCTAATATCCCCTCAAACATATCGCCATACAAAAATATTGCCATATTTATGCAGCGATATTAAGCCATGGAACCTGCGGGGGACATCCCCACAACCACCCTCATTTTTTTAATGGAGCGGGGGCACTCCTGCATCCCCCGGTCCCAATAACCCCATAAATTATCCCCACTAATAATTTTGCCTATGGCCTTACCCCACGACCAGATATATGGTGATATTACTGATGGTGATAATATTACTTGATACCCACAAGATCAGGGGCAAAAAGGCACAGACATCAAGGTTAGCCTTCTTCCACCCTCCTCTTCATCTTTGTCATTCCTGCTCACCTCCTTAGTTGAGGAGATAGCTCGAATCCCTAAAGTAAAGCACAATCAAAGAAAGTAAAAAACATGGTTCTGGTTCATGGGTCTCAACTCATGGGGTTTGACAAAGAAAGATCCCATCATCAGGCAATTCACAGGAACATCCAAGAATGGACTGCCTTTCTTGCCTGCCATTGATCCCGATAACAGAAAGAAAGGAATGGAGGAATGAAAAGAAACAAAGTGAATTTCCATACCATGTTTCATCTCAAATTATAGCCATTTGCAGATGAGGAGCTACCGACGTCTTTAGAAGTGGATATGATGCTTTCCAATGTAACAGTGTGACATCTAAGAAGAATTTGTACCGTGCCACACATTATACTAGAAAAATGGGAAAGTGGGCGCAGTCTTAAAAAACAATTACGAGGGAACACACTTATCATTCAGAAAATTCACCAATGTACACTGCACTCTACACTGCAAAATGAAAGACGTAACATATTGTTAAGCCCTCTTTAAAGGAATTCATCAGCAAGTGGAAATACTTTCTGATCAATGCTATAAATCTAAGGTCCAACTGTTCATTTCTTGACTCTTCATTTACAATACAAAGGGCCTGCTCACGACTTTGGCGGTAATGTCGGTGGTATTACCGCCGGCAGTATTAGCCCTACTGCTGAACTCCCCGGCGCTAATAGCGCCGGATCACGAGTTTGGTGGTAATGTAATTCCCCATTCCCCATTGAGCCCATTCAGGAATGCCCCATTTCCCATTGGGCTGAATGGGGAAAATTTGCGCTCTTACCGCCGGCGGATTTTCCGCCGACAGTAATAACGCGAATTTTCGGCGGATTTCCCCCCAGCCAAGAGCTGGGGTGAAATCCGCCAAAGTCCTGATTTGGCGGACTCTTAAATCCGGCGGTACTAGCGCGACCGCCGGATTTAAGGGTTACCGCCAAAGTCGTGATGAGGCCCTAAATTAATAAACTTACTTTACATTTATTAAATGAAACATCATACAATTCATGTCTAGTCTCTAGTAATAACTATTGAAGAAATTGACAAACAAAAAGATGCATTTTGTAGGATCCAACTGTTAAAACCATTATGTACACTTTAATTTTATCATGAGAGACATTAATCATTGCAAAATTCCCTTCTCAGCATAGAGCAAAAGCAATAGTGAACATTAATGTTGTGTGGTGCAATACCATATTGTCAAGATCACAAATCCTGTGTACCAATCTAACTACTAATACTGCTCACCTTTATAATACAATACAATGCCCAACATGTTTCAGTCCTCTAATCTGTTATCGATAATTGGATGGAAGTTCATCAGGGGGAAGGTAGCTGTTAGTGGGGTGCAGACACTATGCTGACTATGCGCCATGAACTTCTAGCCTGTTATAACAATGCAGGACACATCTTTTCTCCAATTAAACAGTTTAGCTATTATAACAATATGAGCCACCTCTTTTCTCTACTGTTAACAATTAGCTCATTGTATGAACTTGTAGCTAAAATAACTGTGCAACACCTTGTGCCTCGCACTTTTCAGTTTGTTACCCCTGTTGATTCCATAGGTCCTACAGTAAAGTGCATAGTGCAAGTGCATTAGTTCACGGTGTAGGACAGCATATAATAAGGTGCATTAAATTGTCTATAAATCGCAAATTTTGCTGCAAATAGAATGGCTAAAAATAATGCCACTTCTATTTATACAGTTCTACTTTTTTAAAAACCTCTTCAAGCTGGTCTCTCATAGAGCAACTATGACTCTTCTTCTGACTAAAGCCTATATATTGCAGTGATATCTGTGTCTTCATGATAGACATGATATTCAAATCCCATCATACTTATGCAAAGGAAAACCTCGAATGATCTGCATTTTCGTTTAAGCCATAGCACAAGGTTCTCAGTTGCATATCCTTCATAGTCAGGTGCGCGACTTTAATCTGGTGGTTATTCTCACAGAGCTTTTCTACCAATATTTTGGATGCATACCTTTTCATCCATTTCTGATCTGACATTTGATAGGATGTGAATGGCAGCAATAGGGGGTACATAGATGCCAGCTAGGAGGCAAATCCATGTATAAGATTGATCTACGTGAAACTCCCAGAAGGTTGTGTGACTTCATGTACCATTTGCATAGTCCATAAGAGGACTAACATGCTAAGACTCTGAGAAACCCCAAATCTCAAGGTTGATGTCACCCAATAGGATCAGATAACATGCTGGAACGGTTCAGGGAGGGCTAACTTCAATGGCAGACCTATGAACCCCACCCCTGGTATCCTCTAAACCCAAGTCCCAACAAAGGCACTGTAATCCTAATTATGCTGGGGACCTATACCTGGGGGCTGGCTGAAGCTCTAAATGACAAGAAACCATAACCATCACATGGATACCAAACTTCGCCAAGAGGGGCTACTGAATATAATTTTTGGGGATACCTGCAGGAACAGGCACCATCATCACATTCTGACTGAAGGATGCAAAGAAGAGGAGAGTCTGCAGGGAGCAATTTGAGATTTTCCTCAGAAGTGGTCCATCGCCATAGTGCTAGCAGAACAAAGCAACAAAGTGTTCTGGTCCCCAAAACACTGGGGGGCTTCCATCTGGACCTATACCTACAGAAAGTGATCACGTTTGTTCAGAAAATCCTGTTCAAGCTGGAAACCCTGCAAGGAAAGGAACAGCTCCAATGTACAGTCCTGCACATACACACCACAGCAGAGTTGACACACAGGAGCTGCCACATGGGCGATATCAATTGGAATGTGGTGGCCATGATCTTAAGTAGTGAAATGCACTATGCCTAAACTCAGGCATAGTTTCATTTTAGAGTTTACCCTGCCACCGCCATGGGTTACTTATGATCATCATAGCTTTGGTACAGGGGGCATATCTTAAATGCTGCCACTGTGCTGTAGAGACTTGGCTATTGATGATGCTGTTGAGTGGGCATCTTTTGATCTTTGAACCTGATCTTTGCCATGAGTAGAGCAGGCACTGTGGAGTATGCTACTGATGCAGCAGGGCACAAGTACACTATGTGTTTGGCTTGGGGTGATGAAAAGGGGAATCTGGTTAGCAGACTTACCTTTTGGGGTTACCCTCATCATTTCATGTATTAATACAATTTTAAAAAGCCAGAGCTTTGCACTCTTGCCAGATTACTATTCATCACAATCGTACATTGGCCTTTTATCCAACATAAAGAGACAGAGGGTGCAGAGTATGGACTGTTGCTTTGTTGGTTCTTTGCATACTGTGAATGGCATATTTTTGGAGACACAAGTAAAAGGTTGAAGAGACATGCACACATAAGTACCCCCATTTTCTTGACCACTTTCACAAAGAACTGATTTTTTCCCATGTGACTAGGACAGAAACCAGTGAGCCACGCAAAGGATTTAGTGCTCACCAGAAGGATTTCAGCCTTGGAGGTGCATCGTTTTACCAAGCACGTGCACATCCAGTGCTCAACTGCTACCAGGCATTGTAGGATATAAAAACGTGTATCCTCCTAATAAATATATTTGTCGATGCCACAGTCCTGAATCATATAAATCAGGGGGTTATATAAATGCTGAAGAGAAACAAGGACAAGGCATGGCTCTCTGGTTCCCTCTACCTCAATACCATCTCCATGGTTGCTAACAGAGGTAGTGAAATCTTCTGTCTTCTTTTGGAAAGAAAGGAATATAACCAATCTAGAGCCTTGCATTGAACCCAATCTCAGGCTGGTGTTTTATCAGGATGCACTGTTCAAAAGTATCATAGGTGGCTGACAAGTCCAATAGCACTATTGTGCCTTCCACATTGGAGTCTTCATGCAAGAAAGCAGTAACAACCGACTAATTCCCATGGAATGGGCGAGCCCTTACCCCATCCTTTGCAGGAGTTTCTTATCTTCCATGAACACTTGGACCTGCTTGGTCAGTGATTGACCCCTCCCACCGTGGCTCATTCTGCTCAGAATCTACCCATTATCTTTGATGGCTCTTTCTTCTTCACTCCTCAGATTATTGAATTCTCAGAGAAACCTTATTACCATCTTCACCTCCTCAAACATATTCTTCCTTACTTTGATTTCCATAGCAGGCCCTATTCCCCTCGAGACTGTACTGTTGCAGCACCCTCTTCCTGGGCAACCCCAAGTCCTCACTCTGATTCCTGTACACCATCCAATACGGCAGCTAGACTCATCCTTGACTTCAGACCTAGTGACTACATTACCCCTACTCTGAGATTTCTCATTTGCCTCCCTATTGAAGCTAGGATGTCCTACAAGACCCTCTGTGTAATTCACTGGGCCTAATAAGGCTGGGATCCTCTTTAGCTTTGGCACAAGGTGCATAAATATCATCTCCCTTTTGCACTGAAATCCTCTTCCTTCTGAGCCCTCATTTTTCTGAGGCCAAAGAAGAAGCTTGGTGGCTGGACTTTTGGCATAGCGGGGGCACATCTCCAGGGCTCCAGACTCACCAGTCTAAAAAAGAAGAAAGTCGTCCTCATTTCAGGAAACAAATAAAGTCCTTTTTTGCAAAGAATTTTTTGGGCCATAGGGGTCCCCTCCTGCCCTCTCTTCCTCTGAGAGCGTGGCTCATCCCCGTTACTGCATGCCTTCAGGACAACTGCTTCACTGTATCATTCTCTCCTTATCTGCTGATCTGCTACTTTCTCGCCTCTTAGTCCTTTTCAGACACATGCTCCCAAATTTTAGTGTTCCTTGAGTTGTATGACTAACACTTGCTCTCCCTTCCTTCCTTCTAAGCACCTCCAACTGTCTCTAACTTCCTAGCTCCTGCTGTATTTATTTTCCCCTTACCACTAGAGACACTTCACCAGTTCTGAGCCACTTCGTTGGAACTAACTGTAACTAATGATGCAGCTACTGTGTTTGTCATTTAAGGATGTCTGCTATGCTTGCACTAACAGTGCACTTAGACGTGTTTCAATGGGCGTCTCCATGCTCACTGCGCTTGCACACTTCCTGGCCCTTGCACTTTCCAGGTCCTAATGTTAGAAGGCTTTGAAGCTCTGTCTCTTCTTCCCTTTGCCCCCTCACTTGTAGCTCCACAATGTAACTGTGTTCATGTTGGGCATTTACAAACAACAATAAATATATTATAATAAATATTTAGCTGGATAGGTTAAAATGGACCAAGGTCTAATAACATTGGTGGATTCCACTGGATCAGCTCGTGGCTTTTCAAGGTGATAGTGACAGATGGAATCTTAATGGCATCAGGAGCTCGTTCAGAATGCAGCCAGTTGTTAATCAGACCAGTAAGGGCATAGGCTGTAGGAGCCAATTAAATCAATTTGTTGTACATTCTATGAGGGCGAATCTCTGTTTGTGGATCTGCACATTTGATGCTCTCAACTTAGATGTTAAATTGTCCCTTAAAAAGAAGCAGAGTTGTCATAATCCACTGCTGTGCAGTCAAGCAGGAGAAAGCCCAAGCCTGATCTCAATTGATTGATTGATTGATTGTTTATTTATTGGGTGCTTATACACAAGTGTTTCAAAGTGCAACTATGCATGGGAGGGAAAAACATAAGGAAGACAAGACAAACGATCTTACTAGATGTGGTCCATTCAGATCATGCAGGTGCACAGAGCAGGAAGTGTGTGTTGTGGGGGGCAATATGGACCAAGTGAGCCAAGTCGCGTCAGAACATAGGTTAAGTGCAAAGAGATACCACTCTTATGGGTCATAACCAAAGTGCAGTAGTGCTGCGGCAAGTACAGGGCCCGGAGGCAAGTGCAGGAGACTGGTGAGGAAAGGTTGGGACCTGTGAGGCTCTGAAGGTACACCAGGCAGCCAGTCAGCGAAAAATGAGCAGAAGTAGAGGAGAGAGCATGAGAGAGCAGAAAGAGGTGGTTAGCAGGGGAGAGGGAGAGAGAAGGAGGAGACAAAGAGGAAAGTCTTCAGGAGTTTGATGAATTTAAGGAGATCCAGCTCAAGATGGAGAGAGGCAAGGAGGCTGTTCCAGAGGGAGGCACCTGCAGTGGATTAAATATCTTCCCCCAAGTCTCTGCTTGAAGAAGCAGCTCACATGCAGGGAGTTGGAGGAAGACGAGCAGAGGGCTCAGGAAGGAGAGTATTTAGGAAGAGACTGTTGCAGATAGAGTGGGCCCAGGCCCCAGAAAGCCTTGTGAACAATACAAAGGGTCTCAATATAATACTTGCAGCCAGAGGGAGACAGTGAAGGGATTTCAGCACGGTTATGTTCTGGATGAGTTGAAGAGGACGTGGGGTAGAAGAGGAAAGGTTGAGAAAGAGGCTGTTGCAGTAGTCCAGCCTAGAGAGGACCAGGGCTCAGGAGATGGTGAACCTCTGGGGAAAAGTGAGAAAAGCTAGAATACCTCTGAGAAGGTGCAGCTGGTAGTGGAACCTTTTAGAAATGTCAGCGATGTGAGACGAGAAGGAGAGAGTGGAGTCAAAGATGACCCACAGATTTATTGCCTCATTGGTAGGTGTAGGTGCAGAGACAAGGGAGGCCGGCCAGAGAGAAAGAGGGAAGGCGGGAGCAGGGGTCCGAATGAAGATAATTCCTTTCTTACTGGCATAGAGGCAGAGGTCATTTGCAGCACACCATGACAGTCAGGTATGAGTGAGGAAGAGACTGAAGGTAGCCTGAAGAAGAGCTCCGCTTAACACTGAAAATTGAAGGTGAAGGTGGCTATCGTATGGGCCGGGGGGGCCATGCAGCCATTGAAAAACCAGGGGGATAGGGTGGATTCCTGGGGGACACTGCACATAGAGAGAGTGATAGGAGAAAGAAAGGACCCCAATTCCACCTGGGATGGGTGGTCAGTGAGAAAGGAGGTTAGCCATGCCAGGGCTTGATCAGTGATATCCAGTATAAAAGCATATTTTTGCATGAATATCGCCTGATAGTAAACGATTTCCCTAAGCACATTCGCATCACACTATAAATTACATTGAATGAACCTGAAACAGGCTGACTACACCGCCATTTTGAGTTATCCGCCATTTTGATCGGCTCTTGCTTTCTGTTCCATGTTTAGAATTGTGTTTACGGCTCCAGCAGAGCAAAATGAACTTTGTACTGTTTCCATGATGTCAACGTAGAAAAGAATGTCGAACCTGCTAAAGTGGATTGTTTGTCCTACACTGAGAAACCTTGGAGTTAAACAAAAGCCGTACTAATCAGTAATTTAGATACCATCTTTTCCAATAGTGCCTTTTCCATCCAAATAGCAAAGTAGAATGATGAATAGTTGAACGTGCTCTTCTTGCAGAAATCTTTGTTTTCGCTCATTGAAACTAAGCTGACTTTAAACCCAAGAGCAAATGATAGACAAATATAAGCAAGCAAAATAAGGAATATTACCTTTGTGTCTTATGTTTGGAAAACATGTGAAATGTTTAAAGGAAAACTAAATGTTTAAAGGAAAACTACAAACTATTCAAAGATGTCTAAGCATGACTTAGTTATGTGGAAAGGCTTTGAACACTATGTAAATGTATTACCCGAAGAGTGGCTGGACGGTGTGTCTGGGATTGTGGAAAATCTGTATAAATACTTGTGTTTTTGAAATGTCCAGCACTCTCTCATCTCACGGTGTCTGCTTGCACACTTTGCAGGGTGTTGAGAGCCAGACAGCTGCCTGTTAAGAAATGTACATTATACTTTGACCTTGTGACTGGCGTACTTCTATTATGTGGTATTAAGCCTCCATATTCTTTAATCTTTTACCAGGGTACCACAGAGACGTGCAATCAGGATGTTGTGGTTTACCATATCGAAGGCAGAGGAGAGGTCAAGTAGAATGAGGACAGCGGGAGAGTTAGAACCAAATTTGAGAGCAGATCTTCACATGTGTTCATAAGAGCAGTTTCCATGCCTCTGGATGCCCTGAAGCCAGACTGGTGGTCATGGAAGCAATCAACAGATTCAGCATGGAGAATAAGCTGAGAAATAGCCAACTTCTCCTAGAGTTTGCCCAGGAAAAGAGTGATAGAGATTGGGTGATCATTTTCCAGAATGGAAGGGTCAGCCGAAGGTTTTTTTGAAGGGAGGGTGCACACTGGAGTGCTTAAGAGCAGTGGGGAAAACTCCAGTGGTGAAGGAGAGGTTGTTGAGGTTGGCCAAGGCTGGGGCAAGAGAGTCAATGTTTTCCTTGATGGTTTTGGAGGGACAGAGGTCCACCTGTTTGGAGTGGGCTTTCATAGACCAGACTTGTCTAGTGACCTCCTCAGGTGTGACAGGTGAGAGAGAAGAGAGAAGAACGGGAAGGGTAGGGGTGGCCAAGGGAGGTACAAGAGATGTTGGTGCAGGAGGTGGTGAGGAAGAGAGAGAGGATAGGATATCCTGTGTTTTGGAGATGAAGTGCACAGACAGGGACGAGCAAAGGACCTGGATGGGTGCTATGGTGGAGGATGCTGCGGCAGGATTGGCTAGTTCCTTTCAGACTTTAAAAAGCAGGCCATGTTATTGGATGCCACAGAGATGCAGACTTGAATAAAGACTCTTTTCTTGGAGCGGATGCAGAGTCTATACTGCCTTTGAAGGAGGTGGCAGGCCAGTTTGTCAGAGGGTGCGCCCCAGGAATCCCATTTCCCTTCAGCTGCCCTGCACTTGCGTTTAAGGGCAGCCTGTTCGGAGTCGTACCAAGTTGCACTTTTTTTCTAGGCTTCAGTCGTACTCTCATGACAGGGGCAAGAGTATCAAGGGTGTTGGAAATGGAGGGCTCTGTCAGGGTGGGAGTCAGCTGCAGGAGTAGAATGAGCAGAATAGGTATAGGCAAAGACAGCCACTGACACTCTTTTAATGGGTCGGATGACCTTGTAAATGGGAGGCAGTGCTGGGCTTACCGATGCAAGAGGAGAAGAGAGCTTCAAGTGAGAAGAGAGAAGAGAGTGATCAGTCCAGGAGAGAGAAGTAGTGAGAGGGATAGATAGAGGGATGTCGGTTAAGATGAGAGCATCCAAAGTGTGACCAGTAGTGTGTGTTAGGCCAGAGGGTAAGATGGAAAGAGAGAGTGGCAAAGATTGCAGAAAGGTCCTGTGGAATCAGGTGAGTCAAGATGGATGTTGATATCACCTAGCAGGAGGAGTTGAGAATAGAAGGAAAGGAGAGAGGCTGCCAGGCAGCTTATTCTGAAAGAAAGAGGGAGGGCTGACAAGGTGGTTGATAGAAGGTGGCCAACAGGAGTGAAGAGCTAGGAGAGAGGGAGGGCCTGCAGACCGGGCACTCAAAGGCTGAGTAGGCCTGAGTGGGAATGACAGACACAGGGATGCATTCAGGGAAGATCATTGCTACTCCCCCCCTGGACTGTTTGGTCTAGGCAGAGAGAGTATCTTGTAGCCTTCTGGGAGAAGTCTGTCAAAACTTTTGATAGAGCTTTCGTTGAAGCAAGTTTCAGTGAGGGCAAGAACATCAAGATACAGGAGTTCAAGGATGTTGCAGATGTCAGAGGAGTGTTTGACAGCTGAGTGAGTGTTAAGTGTGGCAATGTGGAGCAGATTGCCATCTTTGAAAGACTTACGGGGTGAGCAGGGGACAGTGCCCCCCCATATGTGGCGAGAGTGTCTGAGGGACAGAGGTAGATGGAGGCAGAGGAGTCAAGGCCGGCAAGGGAGCCGGGACTGCAGTGGATGAGGAAGGAGCCCATGTGGGAGGGGCTGCAAGGGGCAGGGGAGCCTCAGATATGGGGGTAGTAGATGGCAGGTTCACCCAAGAGGAGGAGGCTGATGAGATTGTCAATCTGGGGGGTGGCAGCAAGGAGGCCGTGGTGAAGGTAGAAGAATGCTAAGGAAGCAGCAAGGGAGCTAAGGTGGGCACAGCTGATAAGAGAGCCAGGGATGCCGAAGGAGCTGGTGGCAGGGTAGCCAGGGCAGAAGGACAAGGAAGGATGATAAGGCAAGGAAGGAGCCTATCAAATAGTAGAAGGTTGGGTTGAGGACCCTGCACCATGATGGTACCGTTGCAATAGACATTGATGTCATTGAGGTGGATAAGAGGGCTAGAAGGACCTCCCAGAGGGTACCATCATTAATGGGTGAGAAAGAGAAAGGAGAGAGAAGTGCAATCACATGGAGAGTCCATAGGTCAGTTGCTGGAACCATAAAGAGGATGTCGTGAGAGTCTCACTGGCGGAGGTAGTGACATAGGTGTCTGCAATAGGAAGGCCTGGGTTAGAGCCCAGTATGTCCTTCTTGAGTTTCTTCCTGCCGGACTTAGTAAGCGGTGAAGGATAGGAGATAGAGAAACAGTTTGAGAAGAACGGAGGGATAAAGAGCACCATAGCAAACTGCAGAGAGTGAGGTACACTTAACCAGGCTGAAGCTACAAAGTCACGGGGGAGCAGTAGGCGGGGGCGAGACAGGGCACCAGACCGGGAAAAAAACTGGGAGCTTGACGGAGGTAATGTGCACAAAAAACAGGGAACATGCAGAGGAAAGGGGATAGCAGGTGTAGAGCTGAAGGGAATAACAGCGCAGAGAGACAATGGGAACTGAAGGGGGGTGAGGGAGCACAAAACAGACCAGAGCAGAGGGGGTAGCCAATCACCATAATCCCACCAATGAACAATGTGAACACATCTAAAAACAATCTTTGACTGGCAGCAAAAGCATGAGGTGAACACAGCTAAATTTGTGTTTAGAGCAACAGCAGGTCAATGCAGGATGTAACACAGCTAAATTCGATTTTAAAGCAACAGCAGGTCAATAGAGGATGTAACATAGCTAAATTCGATTTTAAAGCCTCTTTATTAAAATCTTCCTCTATCATGGCATTAATTCCTCCCATGATTTCTTTTATTTCTACGGTATCATTGCAGAGTTGTGTGTTGGAATAATCTCTGTGGATCATACATTAGGAAATGTTACCATTTGATCATCCGGGACAACATCCTTTGAGAGTTGATTGCACTGGTGATGTATTTATGATAATATTACTTTTTAGAGCTTGATATTTAAGTTGTATACTATCTGGTAAGTGTCATCAGGTAGGTGATGTCCTCCTGGAGGCGATAAGCTCTCCCTTTACATTCACATTTTTTTTTAATTCTTTGCTTCAGTTAGTTCAGCAGTAAACAATGAATGTTAATGTATTGTTTTATTATGTACCTTCTTGATGGTCACCAAAATCTTTATATCCAAACAAGAGGTAGCCCATGTGTTGTATTTATGGTTAATATTTCTACATACTAGAATTGAAGATATTTTCAAGGTGTTTGGGGATCATAGACTGTTTTAGTGTCTGCCAAGAGAGGTTCTTGCAAGATGGGTACATTTCTTGCCACTTTATTATGTTAATAACAATTGTATAATGTGGCTTCCTCTTGAAAAATGTATGATATAATGATTCATCCATATGAATGGGGGTGGAGTTTTAAAATTCAATTTACCTGGTGAGCTGAAGGTATATAATTCAGTGAGTTCCCCGGAGTGTGGGCTGGGCCTTTTACTAACTGAACTAGGAAAGGTGAAAATTGCCCATTTCATACACAAACCGTTAAGTCAAGCTTTTCTATATGTCACCAACCCGATAATTAAATCCCCTAGGATGATGAGGTATTTTAATTCCAGCACCATTGAAGACTAGAAATCTGCCAAATTAAGTGGTTATTCAAAGGAGCTTATGTTGAGCTGCTTGGTACCTAAGCTGCTTGGTACCTAAGCAAAAATACCCCTTTTCATTCATTTGTATGGTGGAGAGAAGGGCAGATCGTAACTTACGATTCTGACGCGCCCTTTCTAGCCACCATACAAATACTCCAGCAATTGTGCCAGCATGCATTTTCATGATGGCGCAAATGCTCAAGATTCCTAAGGAGTCCACATTTTCATGTCTTAACTTGCATAATCGTAATAACATCATACAAGGAGACTCGCAAGACTTCCGAACACAGGACGCAAGATAAAAAGATAAAACTACATTTTGCAACTTGTGATCACACAATGCTAATTTATGGCCTGTGTTGCCCATGTGGCAAATAGTATGTCGGGCAAACATAAAGAAAGGTCAAAGAATGCTGGATGGAACAAAAATCCAATGTATGGATGGGTAATGGAAAAGCCCCAGTATACAGGCATTTTCACGAAAATAGGTACACTATTGCACAACTGAGATGTGTTGTTTTGGACTCACCCCCAACCGGACGGGATATGAACAAGAGATTGCATCAGAGGTTAATGTACTGGATACATAAACTAGATTCAGTCTATCCAGATGGTATGAACGAAAAATTCAACTTCAGTTCATTCTTATAAGATGTATGATTTTTACCTTGATGTTCTGCTATAATATGGTTATTTTCTATTTAGGACGAATATGTTTACCAACATTATCAATTTGATTTGTCTCTAATTTTCTATTTTCTTACTAAAAATATACTGTAATACATATAACGTATGAAAAAAGTACGCTTCTTGGGCTAATACATCTATTCTTAGATTGTAAATATACGTTCTATTAATCAATGAATCTATTTTCATTTTAGACACCTTTGTATTAATCATCTTTTGTTCTATTGCTTTATGTTCAAATTGGTTTACATCACGTGTTAGAAGATGTCACTTTATTAGAAGCAGCATTTTCTTGATACGTTTGCAGTAACAATCATGGTTGTAAGTGTCACTTTGACTCTCTGGTGGAAATATTCTTTTCCTGGTAAGTCTTCCTCACTACTCAAGGGTATTAGATATACAAGCCGTACGTTAGTGGTGTTGCACATATCCATGCATGATACCTATCCTTTTCTCATACTGATTCCAGATTGACTCACACAATGTACCTCTAAAATTATATTTGAGATCCACCATTCTCCTTGAAGAGGTAAGCTGATGCTTAATTATTTTGTCATTGAAATTTATGGTCCTCCCTAAACTTCACTACTGACACTTACTCTTGTATTCTTCTATAATACAGACATACACTCTGCCTCTTTGAAGGTGAATTGTAATTGATTTAAAAATAACAACTAGAACCGTAGTGGATCCGGAATTACTTTTATGTCTAACATTTCATGGGAAATGTTGTTTCCTCCAATTGAGTGGTAAATTGATTTATATGACAATATGAGTTTCCACATAAACTTTCTTTACTTATCTTTACAACAGATGATTCTTATCTTCTAAAAAATGAGTTATATTTACTCTTTCATTTAATAATTAGATTCTGAAAAAGATTGATTATTTATGCTTCTGATACAGGGATGATTTCCTGAAATGCGTTGAGTTGGACAAACCGAATACATTTTATCTTCCTACTTGAAGAATGCCTACTAACTATCATTTGAAATCTGAATCTGCACTTATGATTATCCACCTAGAAAAACCTTTACAAACTTTGTGCTGTTTTTCACTCAAAAATACTTTGTTATAAAAAATCATAATCTTTCTTAAAAATTAGGCAATAAAGGCCTTTGATAGTGTGCAGGAGATGGGAGTATCCCTCACATTTGGATACCCTCTTACTTACTGTTTTGTATTTGCAATATAATGTGAGGAAGGATAGCACAGGGGCAACATGTTTGTCTTGGAAACAAGACAATGCAGGGCCACATAGGTTCGAATCTGAATACTGTGCTCAGAAGTCACCATGATGGTATGTTATAAATGAACAATTAAAAAAGTAAAACTGTTGTGCCAAGATTGTTGTTTTGTCCCCTGCACCTCTACATTACATAGGTCACTTTACCATCCTAAGGACTACTTATTATACGCTTAAAAATTGGTGTGCAATTTGGATAATTTGCTTTTTGATTCCTAAGAAGTCTGCCAGATTTTTTCACCAGCATATAAGGAGACGAACTCTGTAGGAATCCTTTGTAAACACTGCCTATCATGCGTGCATGGTAAGCAGTGTTTATTTCTTTTGCCAGGCAGAGTACTAAAAGGGTGATGTGCAAGCATGTATGCTGCCTTTTTACACCCCCCTTTTGCACTCTGCCGTGCAAATGAGCAAAGTTCGGCGGCAATGGCCTGTTTACACAAAAGTCTAAATGTAACAGGTACCCGCCGCCAAATTAAGGGGAAATCGAAAATGAGCCTGATACTGTCTGTATGCTGGACCCTACTGAGCCTATCAACAGCCAGGAGTAAGACCCTCATCTGACCAATAATCTGCACAAGAGCCTGGGGAGGGACCTGTGAGAAATCAGAGGGCGTCTAACTAACTATTCCCTGGGGATCTGTCATCCAGGTGGCCAGGACACGGCCATCACTATTGTATCCAGTTCCTGGGGGTGGACCAGTGTGGGAGGATCACCTGGGCAAGGAGTTTTAGGGGAGTGGAAGTGGGACACCAAGGGTTGAGACGTGGTATCCCCTTTCGTGTAACACCTTTTCCCCATCCTACCCTGTAGGATATTTAAAAGCTCTACCCCCATGCACCTTTCTGACATGAACACTTTCTTACATGATAACAGACAACGGACTAACACCACGCTGTTTAGCTGACATGTCCCAAAACAAGGGTCAGGCAGAGTTAGGCAATTGACAATAATCATGCACACCTGATGGCCCTTTACCTTTGTCACAGGGATAAAAGGCAGAGCATGAAAGCACACTTTGAGCAAGGCCAAACGCACAAGGGGACAGCTACACCAAACCAGCAGTTCAAAAGGAGAAGAAAGGCGGTGGGACCTGGAAGGAGGACGAAAGGGGAATTGCCCTTGCCCTTTTCACCTCAGACCCGAAAAGCCTCTGAAAGGGAAAGCATAAGACCGGGAGCTACAGCTGGAGTGTGAAGCAGCACATCTTAATGGTACACAGGGGCCTCCCGCTTTGATAATGCAGGCAGAGAGAGAAGCTGGCTACCGTGGTACTATCCTTGACTCCAGAGAACAAAGCAGCCAACGGTCTCAGCACAGCCAGTGAGTTGGAGGAAGCTGATAGTAAACCAAACTGTGTTGAGCCCAAGGTAGACAAAGAACTTGTGTATGTGGTTGAACTTTAGAGAAAGCTCAGTTGAGGTCCAGGTGCAGAGGGGTCTGGCGCCACACGGGCACTCATTTGAAAGACTCTGACCGGGACCTATTCTTTGAAACTACAAGAACCAGAAGACCTAGGAAGGGGTGATAAGAGGCTTCAGAGTAATCCTATAAGAGTTACGTCAAATCCTGTATACAATTGAAAGTCTCTGACCTGTAGGCACAGGAAAGCTAGGGGAATGGAACCATGCTTTCCGATAAGATTGTGAACTGTGGAATAAGGCAAGTGTGAACCCGACAGAGGGATGCCAAAAGAAAGCTAGGAGAAGGAAAACCCTGCATTCTGATGAAAATGAGCAATACATGAACTGTGTTAGAAATACATGAACTGTGTTAAACAAAGGCTGTTGTGAACCCGACGGAGGGAGGCCCAAACTGCAAGGAGGATCCAAGCCCAACAGAGAGAGTTCCTAAGGAAAAAGGCAAGAAGGATCTGTGCCTGACAGAGGGAGATCCTAGGGGCGAAAGTTAGTCGCCCAATGTGCAAAACCACCAAGAGAACGTTTGTTTATTTGATTATTTTGCATCAAGAGTAATACACCAGTGAACATTGTGTTGACAAGAGTAAACCTGATTTAGTGTTGTCTGCAGTGAGGAATTGTTGGACATTTGCCTCATACAACCAATATTTGAAAGACTGTAGTGAACACGACGGCGGGAGGCCCAAGTTGCAAGAAGGATCCGAGCCCGGCGCGGAGGGAGATCAAAGGGGCGAAGATCAATCGCACCAAGGTACGAGAGTACTGAAGTACGTTTTTGTTTATCTGTTTGTTTCTTTGAATCAGCCAGCCTTCTAAGCCAAGAGAGTTTTGCAAGAAGGAGACATAACCTCTGAAGGTTTTTGATATAGTAACTGAACTGTAACCACATACTGACGAGGCCAAGCAGTGTGCTTCAAACGTGGGGAAGGGAGACCCATCCATACCATCCTGACTTTTCCTTTTGTGACCACTTCTTTCTTTTCTGGTGAACATTATACCACACTCCTTTAGTAATTTAGTAGTAAGGAATTGGCAATAGTTTTGTTTTAGTATAGGCCCTTTTTTATTTGACAAGACACCACTAGGACTGTCTTATTATTATTTGATTATTGTAGCTTGCTCCCATCATAGATTTAGGTTTGGATTAGGCATTTATCTCACCCATTATAAAGTTGAATAAACACCCTTGAACTGTGATCACTTGTGGTTGTCTTTACTGTTACCATCATGAGTTCCTTACAGACCTCAGCACGCTTCAATAGGGTGCTCAAACTCTTAGGGGGAACACAGCTCAAGGGAGCCGGAACACCATCTCTCAATTCCCTCCCTTGATAGGGTAGGTTTAACGCTCTTGAACCTGCAATCAGCTTTTAGGCACTACAGAAATATGGACCTACTGCCGCCCTGTGCCAACTCATGCTCTAAGCCAATGTTTTCAGGTCATCCCTACATGGGGAGATAAGTTGGTCCAGCTGCAGTGCCAGTAGGGGCAATGGGCTGCGAGCAGCCTCTTTGCTCATCCAAAGGACACAGGGTGCCCCTGTATCCCCAAGTTCCTTTGTAGGTGAAGAAACACGTACATGGGCCTCATTACTAGTTCGGTGGTTGCCATGCAGGTAAAACTGGCCGGCTGCGGCCGGACTCATGAATTTTTCCACCGCCTGGCTTCCCTGCACCGTTCATACCAGACTGGCATATTTTTGTAACTTCTGTAACTACTGCTTTTTGTAACATGTTTAAGAGTATGCGCCCGGTTGCCTCTGGGCCTGGTTTTTTGCGCTTTATAAATAAAATCAAAATACTCGTAATGAGGCCCATTGTCTTTTCAATACTTTCTCCTCAAATAACTTCTATAAAATTCTTTAGATATATCTGCTACCAAAACTGTGCCACTTATTCATTGATTATAAACCATAGACCATCAGGCAACCAATGCCTGAAAAACTGCACTCATAGCTTTTTCTGCTTACTGTAAATTAACTCGAAGCACTGCAGTCCTAGGAAAATGTAGGAACCACAAAATGAATGAATCAAACCGATAGAAGATAGCAGGGGCTTTTCACAGAATCGCAATGGAAAATGAATGGAAACTTTAAGGCTGGGTTCCCCCTTTCCCGTATTAAATAAAAACTGCAGCGTATGATGTTTTACTGCACACGATATGTATTTACCGAGGTACTGCTATCCGCCATTACTTCTTGAATGTATCCATGCGCTCAGCCCTTTTACTAAAGTACCAGTGATTTACCTGTCTCAGCTATGGAGTTTCATATCACAGAGAGGAAACAATATAGCTTAAAGTTCCATTCGCAAATGAAGTCTTTTTTTAAAATGTGTTTCCTGAATGAGAATTAAAGAACGCATCATGAGTTATGGCTCTTCTTCCTACTTCATTGGGAAATCACACACCGCTTCGCTCATAATTGTGGTTAAATTGTAGCCACTTATTTACAAGATAGTGCCAAGTTGATGAGCTGTGCCAGTATCTGCACTGCACTGTCTGCCAATTCCAAGACACAGTGAAGAACATTGCGATATTTATAATATGCCGTCTGTATCGCATTAGTCACACTAGCCAGCACTAGGATTCTATTTATAAGTGATCACACAGCTAAATCACAGACCCCGAGAGAAGGACGCCACTCGTAATGAGTCAAAAGGTGACGGGAAAGTCAAGTGGTGTTTTAAATGCCCCCTGATTTTACTACCTGCCTGATAATAGCGCATAAAGTACCTCATGGGGGTTGCAGGAAATGTTGCATGCTGCAAATGCTGAATTATTACGAGTTACAAGTCTGCACGGATTTCTGCACATTTTTACCTCCCCCAAAAGGTAGTCGTAAATACTTACAACAAAAAAAACAGCCTGATGTAAAGCTTTTGTCCCTATGCGAGGGGATGTGCAAGATAATGCCTCCCTTTCCTTCGGGGGTAACATTTGCAGGGTAGTCCCGCATGGCGTTAAAATGTGGTGATTATAGATATGACACATTCTCAGCCCCTTCAGACATGATACACAGAATGGTCATTCCCATGCTCCTGACGGAGATGGAAATTATTATCATTTTTTTCTGTAAAAAATAGGACATGCAGTTTTTCTGAAATGTTGCATGTTTTTCACGGACGTCATTTCACCAAAATGCCAGGAGTAGCGGATGTGACATCACACGACCCCTGACCTTTGATGACATCACTGGACGTTATGTCATTTCACCCCACCCCTAAGTAACATCACTGGACGCGGTAGAACACGACCTTTCACCCCTCGACAATACAGGAAGTGGCATCACATAGCATTGTTCCTAAGTACACTACGAAAAATATGGTTACAATATCACTGTAATATGATATACATTTCATACAAGAATGCATCACCATGTGTATCATTAATATAATGTGTTTAGGCCTATGTTACCAAATAACTGTGAATGCAAGCAGACGTCGAAGGCCAAATAATAATGATGTGTTATGATATAGCACTTATGCTTAAGCGCTTATATAGAACAAATATGCATACATAATCGACCAACCTGTATTGTACTCATTTATCGACCTGAGAAGGATGAAAGGCTGAGTTGGCCTTGCAGGTATCCTGAGCAGCATGCCAGGGAGCTAAGAAAGATAGACACATTACAACAACGTATTAATTGTGGCACAATGAAATCAAGGGCCACTTTATGTGTATGGTCAAACATTTCTGCACTGTACACAAGCTTTTAGGCACAAGGATTTTGTCAAGTGACCGAAGACACCGAGATGGAATGTCTTGTGATGATCGTAACAGAAAAACAGGCTATAACTGCAACTTGCAAAAACCAAAATTCATGGTCCAAAATGGATGCTTATTCTACTCTAAATGCTTTTTAGAAGTTTTTGTCTCAAGTGTGAATTTGAGGTGTTTAAGAACAAACTAAGTCAATGACTACCCCTGAAGTGTGCCTGAAAATGGGTCTAGTAATCATTGTAAATTATTTGTTATTCCTATTCTTTTTTATTTACGTTCACTGCTCAAAGTGTTACACTTGTGAAACCCCTGTTATTTTAAGAGGCCTGAACAAGAAAACCAGCCAGATGGCACTGGCCACAGCACAGAAGCTTCCATTAAAAACAAAAAGTGATATGTATATATTGTTTTAGGGGTAGCAAGGGAGACCTCAGGGGTCGCAGTTGTGTCCCCTTACGACCCCCAAATGACATCCCTGATGTTCTGCCTTTGGATGTGCAGCAAAGCAGAAGCTCAGATTAGCGAATCCAGTGATCCTGGCCCTGCCCTATCAATTGCGGTTCGATAAATTGACTTTGTATGCTGTGACATTGGATCTGTGTGATCTGCCCACAAACGTTTTGTCAGCGGGTGTCATGTTCTGTACGGCAGATCCTTATCCTGGGAAGTACTGCAACATGGCCGCCATAACTGGCGATCATAGCACACACAACAGTCTAGATGTTCTATCCCAGAACACATTGCAGCTCACTGATGTCACATCCTCCCAAGCAGCTTATCAATAGAATCCTCCAAGAGTCCAGTGCGTTGCTACTCTCGTAGGAGTATACAAGCGCTACGTGAGTTAGTTTGTTACAGTTTACCTATCCTTACTTCCTTATTCCTGACTCCTTCTGACACTCTCTTACCTCGCTATTCTCCCTTCAATTCTTGATCTGCAGACCGCCACGGCAGTACAAGAAAAGACGTTACCAGACCTCGGACGAGCTAAACCACGCCCCTTAGGAGCGCGGTTCCAGCCCAGTTTCTCTTTTGTTCGGAATTCAGATCCTCGCTCTCCACGAGGTATTCCGTAACGCTTTATATTAATCCTTCTTCCATCGGCAGTCTAGGGTTTTCCGTAAACGGTTGTTCCCTTTTCATGTTTTCATTCTAGCGCGGTTACCTACCTCAACACCCCAGTCTAACAGCCACTCCCCCGTGAGCAGTCTCCGGGAGGCTTCCTTTGTTTACGAACTGGTAGGCTTTATATTTTGTGGTTTTGCTACTATTGTTTTGTGATCTTTAGCTATTTCTCCTTCTACCCTGTTTTTTCTATTCTACTGTTTTCCTTAGCCCATCTATTCAGTATTTCTGGGAACTCCAGGTGACCTCTCCCTTCCTTCACATCGATTTCCCAGGACGCCTCTCTTCCTACTAACTGGGGGTAAGACATAGAACAGAAGATACAAAGGGGGTCTGGCAAACTGATAGACAAGGAAATTATATCCTACTCTAACCTAATCTAACCTTATCTTCTTAGCCAGACCTTAGTCTCAATTGCTAAGAAGCCTCCAACCACAGAAGGCGGAATTGCATCCCGCGCTGGAACATCTTGGGGAGACAACGCTCTCTAGCAGCTCTCCGCAGGGTTTTTTCCCCCGTGAGGGTTTCCCTGGGAACCTCCCGGGGATCAAGCCTTTGAGCAGGACTCCGCAGGGGTTTTCAGGGGAATTCCTAATTACTGCAGGGAAAGTCAGAGAGATCCATTCCAGGCACTCACCGGGCCACAGGACATTTCTCTTCGTTAATCCAGTCCAGGTAGGTGATTTTCTGTTTTCCTTCTCTGTTCACCTGGAGCAATTAACATTTATATCTAACAAAGTATAATCGATGACAGTTAGCAACACCCAAAAAAGTAGTCAGCAGTTGCTGACTAGCTCCAAGTGATTAGAGTCGGTTCCAGAGAACCCCTTAAGATGGATCCTCAACAACAGCAGATCCAGCAGCTAATAGCTGTGGTACAATCCTTAACTACTGAGGTGCAACAACTTAAGCAGGAGAATAATACCCTACGACAGCACCAACAACAGGCAGCACAGCAGGTAGCCCAGCAGGCCGTAGCCTCTCGCGTACCTCATTGTTCAGAGGTTCCTCCTGGCCCTTTACCAGGTGGCCAGTTTGATGGGAACCCCCATAAGGTCAAAGAATTCCTAGACTCTTGTGCCGTACAGTTCACGTTCAAGGGGGCATTTTTTCATACTGATCGAGACCGTGTGGGTTACATGATCTCACAAATGACAGGGCCAGCCTTAGCCTGGGCAACCCCTTTGATTACTAGTAATAATCCCATCCTGGACTCTCATACGGCCTTTTGTAACAGCATTCGCATCATGTTCGGCCGACAAGAAATCCGGGTGGCCTCCCAAGAACACCTGCTTGATTCAAACAAGGAAATCTAGATATACTGACCCATATTACTAAATTTAAGCAGATGGCAAGTGAGACCACCTGGTCCGACGATGCACAGGTTACGATCTTTAGGAGAGGGTTATCAGAAGAGCTTAAGGACGAAGTGTCCAGAGTATCACGGCCCACCAATCTAACAGAATTCATTGCTCTAGTTCTACAGTTAGATTACCGTATGAAGGAGAGAATGTTAGAAAGGAGAAAAGGCCGGACTCCTCGATTCGCATCTAACTTTCCTCACTCGCCCAGGACTCAGGCTACAGAAGAACCTATGCAGTTAGGGTCAACTTCAAGAGGGCCTTTAACGCCAGAAGAACGGAATCGCAGAAAGACATTAGGCTTGTGTATGTACTGTGGCGCCAATACACATACTGTACAAGACTGCCCGATTACACCGCCTAGGCGCTCAGGAAACGCCAGTGCCCGGTCGTAAGAGGAACCACGATCCGGGATCTCACTCTTCAACCGGGTTCCTCACAGTCTTTTCATTCTTTAATGTGTACCAGTCATCCTGATACCAACATGGTAGTGTTAAGGATTTCATTTTCCTTTGGAGATAGAATTTTACAGGATATTCCAGCACTTATCGACAGCAGAGCTGCAGGGAACTTCATTGACGATCACTGGGCTGCTTCGCATGGTATCCCACTCTCCTCAAAGGCAGAATCAATACCAGTGGAAAGCGTTGATGGGAGTCCATTAGTGTCAGGACCTATCAAAGACCAGACCAGCCCTCTGTTGATGTCCATTGCATCTCATCGGGAGAGTCTCACCCTGGATATCATTCGAGCGGCTCATCATCCCATCATCTTGGGTATACCTTGGCTCAAAAAGCACAATCCATTCATAAACTGGACCGCAGGATCTTTTTTCTTAGGGTCAGAATATTGTCTGACACATTGCAGAGGGGATCAACAGAAAGTACTGGTAGACTCAATGTCCACTCTCCAGGGGTCACCAGGGGTTACAACTCTAAACCAGATATCAGGTCTCCCAGAAGCATACTAACTATACCGAGAGGTATTTGCCGCTACTGAATACAATCAATTACCTCCTCACAGAAGAGATGATTGTACAATTGAGCTGATTCCAAATCAACCTTTACCTTTTGGTCGGATGTACATCCTATCAAATAACGAAAAAGAGGTTTTACGAGACTACCTTAGAACCAATTTAATGAATGGATTGATCACAGAGTCAACCTCACCAGCAGCCGCTTCCCTGTTCTTTGTTTCAAAGAAGAACACTGCTGAACTCTGTCCTTGCATAGACTTTCGGGGACTGAATAAGATCACAGTCCCCGATAAGTATCTGATTCCCTTAATCCCTGACATCTTGGAGGCCGTTAAAGGGGCCAACATCTATTCAAAATTAGACTTGAAAGGAGCTTACCACCTAATCCGAATGAAATCAGGGGACGAATGGAAAACGGCATTTCGAACCCCTTTTGGCCACTTCCAATATAGAGTGATGCCTTTTGGCCTTTCAAACGCTCCGGCTATCTTCCAACGATTTATGGATCATCTGTTCGCCGACCTCCTCCTTCATAACGTCGTTGTCTATTTAGATGACATTTTAGTCTATTCCAACGCAGCCCAGGAACATGAGAAACATGTTGAAGAGGTTCTACGGCGACTCCAGCAGAATCATTTATACTGCAAGCTGTAAAAGTGCTCTTTCCACTAGCCCCAGGTTACTTATTTGGGGTATGTTCTATCCGCAAAGGGAATAGCTATGGACCCGGAGAAGGTGTCCGCTGTTCAGGACTGGCCAACGCCTGCCTCCTGCAAAGACATTCAACATTTTGTGGGGTTTTCAAACTTCTACCGACGATTTATGCCTGAATTCTCCAGACTAACACAGCCTTTGACGAAACTTCTAAAGAAAGGAGTCCCTTTTCTTTGGACAGAAACCACATATAAAGCCTTTAAAAGGCTTAAGGAACTTTTTACCTCAGCACAAGTGTTGTTAACCCTTGATCAGAACTGTCGGTTCATTGTGGAAACCGACGTCTCACAATATGCTCTAGGGGCTGTCTTGCTTCAAATAGACAACTCAGATCTTGAACGACCTGTAGCGTACCTATCCAAAACCCTTGCTCCGGCGGAGCTAAACTATACAGTACTGGAGAAAGAGTTATTGGCAATCAAACGTGCATTCGAAGAATGGCACCATCTACTACTGGGAGCCAAGTTTCCGGTAGAAGTCCGGACAGACCATCATAACCTCAGGATCCTACAATATGCCCAAACATGTAACAGCCGTCAAGCCAGATGGGCTCATTTCTTTTCTCCATTTCGAATCACGTTCACATTCATCCCAGGAAAGGAAAATCTAAAGGCCGATGCTCTGTCCCGTAAGGAACAGTTTCCGAACAACCCTTTCAGGTCTGAACCCATCTTTCCTTGTATGGCTCTAGGACTGCACACGGTGCCCGATTTTCTCTCACGTCTGAAATCACAATCCTGTCCAACTGCAAAGAAAGAACTACCACGGTCTACACAACTGGCGTTAACTTTGGAAGACGGTTGCTATTTCTTTGGACACAGGGCGTTTATTCCGACATGAACACTTCAGGAAGAAGTTCTCAATATGTGCCACAGTTCAAAATCAGCGGGACATAGGGGCTTTGCCTCCACCCAAGAATTGGTTTCTCGTTTCTTTTGGTGGCCATCATTGAGAAAGGACATAAAAGAATATGTTAGATCATGCCCCATATGTCTCCAAACTAAAACGTCTCGGCAAGCCCCTCTAGGACTTCTGGTCAAGATGCCTTTGCCCACACGACCGTGGCAAATAATATCCACAGACTTCATAGTGGACCTACCACCATCACGAGGATGCTCTGCCATAATGGTAACAATAGATACTTTTACTAAGATGGCTCATTTCATCCCACTTGCCGGAGTGCCTTCTGCTGCCTTGATGGCTCGCATCTTCATCAACCACATATTCACCTTACATGGCTTACCAGAGACAATCATTTCAGACAGAGGTTCACAATATACTTCACAGTATTGGAAACTTGTCTGCCCTTATCTTGGAATCTCACAGGCTCTCAGTTCAGGCTATCACCCCCAATCCAACGGCCAGACAGAAAGGCTCAACCAAACCTTGGAAGGATACCTCAGGAGCTATGTCTCCGTGGCTGAGGATGATTGGAAGGATCTATTACCTTTAGCCGAGTTCGCTTATAACAACTCTTTTCACTCGGCAATCTATACTTCTCCATTCCATTGCTCCTATGGGTTCAACCCATCATCCTTTCCCACCTTGAAGAAGTCTGAGTCCAAATTCCCAGATGTAGATTGCCTGATGGACCAAATCCAGCAGGGTCATCGCACAGCTATCACTGCGCTTCGACAGTCCCAGGAAAGAACAAAACATTTTGCGGACAGTCACCGGTCTCCAGCCCCGATAATCAAACCAGGAGATTGGGTTTGGCTGTCATCGCACTTTCTCCCTCGGCATCTAGTGCCGTCCAAACTTTCTCCCCGATATTTTGGGCCATTCCAGGTGATCGCAGCGATAGGATCAGTTTCCTTCAAACTCCGTCTACCAAGCACCTGGGCTCGCATCCATCCGGGGTTTCACGTATCTCAATTAAAACCAGACAATCGGAGTTCCTTTCACCCAAAAACCTCTACTCGTCCTCCACCAGTGATGGTCGCATCCGGACCAGAATTCGAGGTCAAAGAGATATGTGACTCACGGTATCACCGGGGTCATTTACAATATCTTATAGACTGGAAAGGCTAGACACCCGCGGATCGGAGTTGGGAACCTGAATCTGCTGTACACGCGCCCAATTTAGTAAAAAAGTTTCATCTATTGCATCCGGACAATCCAGGAGGGAGCGGCCCTAAGAAGGGGCATACTGTCATGTTCTGTACGGCAGATCCTTATCCTGGGAAGTACTCCAACATGGCCGCCATATCTGGCGATCATAGCACACACAACAGTCTAGATGTTCTATCCCAGAACACATTGCAGCTCACTGATGTCACATCCTCCCAAGCAGCTTATCAACAGAATCCTCCAAGAGTCCAGTGCGTTGCTGCTCTCATAGGAGTATACAAGCGCTACATGAGTTAGTTTGTTACAATTTACCTATCCTTGCTTCCTTATTCCTGACTCCTTCTGACACTCTCTTACCTCGCTATTTTCCCTTCAATTCTTGATCTGCAGACCGCCACGGCAGTACGAGAAAAGACGTTACCAGACCTCGGACGAGCTAAACCACGCCCCTTAGGAGCGCGGTTCCAACCCAGTTTCTCTTTTGTTCGGAATTCAGATCCTCGCTCTCCACGAGGTATTCCGTAACGCTTTATATTAATCCTTCTTCCATCGACAGTCTAGGGTTTTCCGTAATCGGTTGTTCCCTTTTCATGTTTTCATTCTAGCGCGGTTACCTACCTCAACACCCCAGTCTAACAGCAACTCCCCCGTGAGCAGTCTGCGGGAGGCTTCCTTTGTTTACGAACTGGTAGGCTTTATATTTTGTGGTTTTGCTACTATTGTTTTGTGATCTTTAGCTATTTCTCCTTCTACCCTGTTTTTTCTATTCTACTGTTTTCCTTAGCCCATCTATTCAGTATTTCTGGGAACTCCAGTTGACCTCTCCCTTCCTTCACATCGATTTCCCAGGACGCCTCTCTTCCTACTAACTGGGGGTAAGACATAGAACAGAAGATACAAAGGGGGTCTGGCAAACTGATAGACAAGAAAATTATATCCTACTCTAACCTAATCTAACCTTATCTTCTTAGCCAGACCTTAGTCTCAATTGCTAAGAAGCCTCCAACCACAGAAGGCGGAATTGCATCCCACGCTGGAACATCTCGGGGAGACAACACTCTCTAGCAGCTCTCTGCAGGGTTTTTCCCCCCATGACGGTTTCCCTGGGAACCTCCCGGGGATCAAGCCTTTGAGCACGACTCCGGAGGGATTTTCAGGGGAATTCCTAATTACTGCAGGGAAAGTCAGAGAGATCCATTCCAGGCACTCACCGGGTCACAGGACATTTCTCTTCGTTAATCCAGTCCAGGTAGGTGATTTTCTGTTTTCCTTCTCTGTTCACCTGGAGCAATTGACATTTATATCTAACAAAGTATAATCGATGACAGCGGGCAAACTGCCCACATAAGACTTCTTCAGCCCCTGTTTTGACCGTTCATTGAAAACAGGGGCCCAAGCAATTTTTGACCCCCACCTCCAATGTTAAGGGACACCCCCGCAACCTCCGAGACTGCAGATTCCGAACATGGGGAGCAGGGAACACCTCCACAACCCCTGCTCCTCATGTTTTGTATTTTCAGACCCAAATTGTTCAAAAACATTCAAAGTAATGGTCAAGACCGAAGTCAGTCAAATCTACCATGCGTTCACATTTATGCGAACAATTTGGGTAATACTGTGATATCTACTCGCCTTCTCTACATAATTTCTTAGGATCCCTCTGGACTGATACCCACCAGTGCCAAAACGTATGAATACCTTTTCGCAATCCTCCAATTGTCACCTTGTGTTCTCTTAACTCATATAACATTTGCAGAGAAGAACTATTTGGAAATGGTAACACTCCACAGGATTTAGTTCAAAGGGAAATTTGTATTGCTGGCTGGCTTCACCCCTGACAGCCATTCTCCAGCTCCAGACAGATTAACACCAGGAGCTCGGCAGAGGGGCATCATTCACCCCGTCATGCATCCAATGAACTGGCTCCCGATAGAAGCAAAGTAATATGTAAACTGTGAAAATGATGCTAGATTATGAATCCTCTGCATACTTTGAAAACAAGATAAAAGTTTCAAATGGAACAGGACCTTTCCAGAGATATTCCTTTTACTGAAAAACATACATTGCAAAAGCAAAAAAATTAAATCAATAATCTTCAGAATTGATTATTTAAAGTGGGTTACTAAAAATGGGGTGCAGCCCTAAATCATCATGAAAGAAACATTGTTTGAGGGTGTGGCCTTAGGACCATGACTTGGAAGCCTCTATAGAAACCTAGTTAGTGGAAATCAGGAATTGCCTAACCAATGTGAACCATAATTGTACTGCAGACTTGTGATCTTGGGAAATCAATTTACTCCAAGCTTTTGTGTTCATGGGATGGAAAAAAGGTGGGAGTTTCACTCTAATCTGTGTTTATTGGCAACCACGAATGGGAAGCACAAACAAGGGCAACACGTTAGGTCCTGGTCAAACAAGAATGTATTTCTTCTTACAAGGTAGACATTCTCATGAAAGTCTTAGTATGTAGAAAGCAAATCTCTTCTACCAGTATCCATGAATAATTTGTCTTGAAAAGCATGCTTCAGTGGGGATCTGGGGGTCTGATGATCAGGGACTTCAATTTGGTTGGCAGTTCAGCACTTGGTACAGTATCACCCTTTAATATAAGTGGTCCAGGCAGTCCTCTAATCCCTCTAATAGTCATGATGCATTTCAGGGCTAGGGGGCAGCATGGGATGTTTGCATAATCCCTGATTTCATTCTCCGCAACCAGGTTTGATCCCAATGGTTACCCCCTCCACCCCTGGGAGGGTGTGTCATAAGCTCCCCGACCCCCTGGTGAGGTTGCATCAACTTGCTCCTCTCCCTGCCTCTGACATCTGCCTTCGACCAGACTGGCCCACTGAACCTCCCTTCTATAGCTTATGGAGTAAGCCTGCTTGAAACCCTCCTTTCAGGATTGGTGTGACTATCCCTCCCTTTAGCTGGTAGCCTCTTGTTCCAGCTACTTCATATTGGTTGGTTCTGGTCTACACTCTCAACCATCCTCCCAAGGATCCTCTTCTCTGATGGTAACTTCCCTCGCCCCGCTAACTTCTGCTGAGGAAGTAACCTTGTTCAGACCAGCAATCCCACTCTGATAAGCCTTGTTGCTCTGCTCCTTTCAATAACTCCTTAGATGCTAACCTTCCTACTCCTCCCTGAAAGAAACCTCCTTCTGCCAGCCTCCAGCTGTCGTCTCCAATCTTCTTCCTACTTTGTACACCAATTGCTCAACCATTCCTCCAAACACAACTGTCCAGCTACCACATCAGCATCCCACATTTGAAGATTTATTAGCTTGACATTGAGATTCTGCCTCCACCTCTCTCAGGCTAGGGCCTTCGGCAAACCGATGCATCTGTACAGAGGAGTCTAGCCAAGCCCATGACTGGCCCATTTTCCTGGGATAAGGTGGTCTGTGAGGGACTGTCTTGAGGTTACATTATGCCCTTGCACCATTTTGAATTCCACAGTGAGCCTGGTCATGTTGGAGTTGATCTCTTCTCCTCCTGGGAACTGTGGTGAGGCTGTCTTTTTCCATCTTAATGTCTCTATTGCCCTACTGTGCATAACAGCAGTCAGTAAGCCTGCGTATGAGTCTGGGAGTCCTTTCTGAAACAGGGGACTTTAGTCACTGAGAATTGACACTTTGTATCCCCTGCAATGCTACTAGGACTCATGGAACAATGGGGAAGATACAAAGGGCCTGATTCATGGAATTATTGGCGCTGCAAAAAACCAGTCCCTGTCCGTCGATGCGCAGGGCTTACCTGGGACTTTGGAGGAATCAATGCCGGTCCCAATACGTCACTGCAACACCACAAACGCCTTGTGCAAGACTCCAAGGGAAGGGCCATCGAGGCCTGCGCAGCCTCCTAAAAAGGGGCAGAACATGTGTTATGAGGAAGAACAAGCGAAAATGTGGGCATTAGGAGGGACGTTCCACCGTCAAACAATCGCACGGCCCATACGCATGCAAAACAACCATATTCATGGAATTGAACAGGGATTGTCGATGCAGGAAAAAGCACACCCAAATCATGAAACACCTACGTTATAGCAGGTGAAAACGTCAAGGCACACACAAATAAAAAGCATGTGCGATCAACAAACGGACGGATACAGCCACGATGAATGCACCATTTGTTGCAGCAGTCATCCTGGGACATTGCAGGAGGAGGATGGCCAGAGCCCGGATCTTCCACCCAAGGACCAGCCTTTGTGGGATACCTGACAACCAGGTCTATGCCCAGTATTGGTCCCCCCCTTACATCATCCTAGACCTGGTCACTGAGTGGGAAGATGACCTCACATCACCCACCCTGTGATCCCAAGCACCGAGCCCCTTGCAAAAGGTGCTCACTGTACTGCATTTTTTGGCCACTGGCTCATTCCAGTGGACCACCACCATAGTTGGTGTCAATTCACAGGCGGCGTATGTCACGCTGCCTACACCTGGTGTTTGCAATAATACCTCTACGTCCTACTGTCCACCGGCATATCTATATGCCCAGAACACCTGGAGAAAGGCAATCAGTGGTTCAGGATTTCTATGGGGTGGTGCACTTCCCAAAAGTGCTAGTTGCCATTGATTGCACCCCTGTGGCTCTACGTCCATATCGAGCAACAGAGCACATCTACCGCAACCAGAAACACTGCACTCCATCAATGTTCAGGTTGGGTGTGATGCCAAGGGTATAATTACTGAAGTGTATGCCAACTATCCTGGCAGCACCCATGATAGTTACATCTTCAAGATGTCCCCTCTACAATGGACCCTGGAAACTTGGGAGCATGGCAACACATGGCTCATGCACATGCAGGCATGTTGCACACAGACAAATAGACACTGTCAACAAATGACAATGACAATCATTCTCACCTCAACAGGGAACAGTGCCTACCCTCTGAGCACACACATGATGACTCCCATACGCAACCCCAACACACCTGCCGAAGTAAGATACAACACTGCTCATATTGCAACTCAGGGAATAGTGGAGCGCACATTTGGTGTGCTCAAGACACGTTTCCGCTCCCTTGACCACCATGATGGTGTGTTGCTATATGCACCATCAGTAGTCTGCAGGATCATTGTGGCAGCATGTGTCCTGCACAGTGTTGCAAAACGGTATGGTATCCTGGTGGACATGGCGGTGGCAACTCATCCACACCCACGGGCCCACTGCTTGCGTATGACTGGGCAAAGGGCACGTGGAGAGACTGCATGTACCCAGCTTGTGCAATCATATTTCACCTAAAATCCCTCCCCTGTTGAGTGCACACGATCCCGCTACATCCCAGGTGCCATTCAATGATGACAATGGGCCAATCCACTGTGCCCACAAAACCACCCTGAGAAAGTGCCCTTGGAAGTTCTAAACAGTGTGCATCCCTTAAAACTAAAACACATTTCATCCAAAAGAAACACATTGAAAAGGGAGTATGCCACTAGCACCATGCCAACCAATCAATTATGTCACCTCTCTTTCACCAAAACCATTCCATATCTAATGTAAAAGGATAATTTTACTGTGCACCATACCCACTGTAGTGGTCCCCTTCTGCGGTGGTGTATCTGACTAACTAACATACCAGTCAAATGTGTAAGCTTTGATAAATCCAGAAATATTCATGTCTGAGCTGCAAGCCATACATGGCCTCAGCTATTCACATGTACACAAATTTCAACAAGCACAATTGCTAATATATGCACACATGTCCCAGATTGTGCATGATGCGCACACACATGTTCCTATTGTGGGGTGTATAAAAGAAGGGCAGTATTGACCCACAAGTTCTTCAACATTCCATACCGATCAATACAATGAACATCTTACCTGTCCCCTTGGCATGCAGTTGACAGTCAAATTTCATCCCATGAAATAGCCATCATTCCCTGATCGAAGGATCTGCAGTCAAAGAACAAAATCAAACATAATGCAGCTAACACATACATGCCCCAAAAAACTGAAGACCCATGGGCACTCAGTGACATAGAACACATGCAAACAACAACTCACAAGACACCCATCAACATGTGCCCCAGCACACATGCACAAACACCTACACACTGAATGCAAATCAAACACACAAAACACACACACTGACAAACAACATCCCCCACACTGCCTGCCCCCATCAATGACATGCAGCAAATGTGCATGTCACATATCCCCATTCACTAGACAATGGCACATACACAATGCATGTATCAGTCAACATGCTGCATGAAAATGTGAAGACATCACATATGCAGATAATTGATCCCAAAAAAAAGCTGGTACACCCCTGGAAGACTACCAATGACATGATAAGGCATGCCATCATGTGCGTAGTACTGGGACTGTGCAATGAACACAGTTGTGGGAGCACATTATTAATAAACGTATATATTTGTTACAACAAATATTTCTAAGTGCACATGGGGCAACAGGGTGGGGACAAGGGAAGGCAGGCAATGAATTACAAACTGATAAATAATAGAATCAATATTACAAACAAATCATGACAATACCTGGGAGGGGTGACGAACCCACTATGCCTTGTGGGTGTTAACAACGTGCAAGTGTACAGGAGAGGGTGGTATTGGAAAAGGTCCGGATTTGTTCATGGAACAGCTCGGAGTGAAGTGCTAAGAAAATAAAAAATAAATGTAAATGCAACCTCCCGTGGTGAGGCTGAGCATGAGCAATTGGAGTATATACACAGCGGCTTTAATGATATATGTGGGGGGGTCAGGGCCCCAAGGACACATAAGGGCCCGGCACATCAGGCATGCAATTGTATGATTAGCACGGAAGAGAGAAAGGACGAGGAGAAGAGAAAGGACTTGAGGTTTATTGGGAACTGAAGGAGGTCCTGCTCAAGATGCAAATTACGCAGACGGCAGCATGCAGAGGAAATTGATCCACCAACAGCCCTTCCTACACCAAAGTGCTTCTCACACAGGGAGTTGTTGCCAGAAGAACGCTGGAGTCTAGAAGTGGAGTATTTCATCAGGAAGCTTTGAAGATAGAGTGGTACCCGGCCCCAGATAGCCTTATGCAATCCGTGCTGAGACTGTGAGCCAGTGAAGGCTTTGTGGTACAGGAGAGATGCAATCCCTGGGCCTGAGGTCAATGATAAGTCTTGTTGCCCTAATCTGGGTAAGCTGGAGGGGTTGTAGGGTGGATCAAGGAACAGTAAGGAGGAGGCTGTTGCAGTAGTGTAGCCTGAAGAGAACCAGATCACAGGTAACATTGAGTCTGGGGGGAATGTGTGGAAGGATACAGTTACTTTGAGAAGGAAAAGCTGAAAGAGAGACTCCTTGACAATGTCCAGAATATGAGGGATGAAGGAAAGGGGGAGTCAAAGATGACTCCAAGATTCCTGGTTTCGGATGAGGGTGCAGGGGGTCAGCCCATGGAGGAAGGAAAGAGTGAATGGAAGAAGTAGGCTGCAGGGGATCCAATAGGGAGAGTCTCAGTTCAGATGGCGTACAAGCCGAGGTCATTTGCAGTACGCCAGGCCACGATGGCAGAGAGGCAGTCAGGGTGAATAAAGATGCAAGTGTGATATGATATGATGTAGCATTTATAACATGCCTATACACAAGTGTTTCTAGGCACGACGTGGCAAGGGAGGGGGAACAGAGGGAAGACAGAGACAACAATCTTACTAGGCCAGGTGACATTGAGATCACGCAAGTGCAGGGGAAGGGGAAGGGGCAATGCAGTACATGGGTTCGACAGTAAAAATAAATAGAATAAATAAAAGCAATAAGTAAAATGTGTGGCCAGCTGGTGGCAAGTGCAAGGGTAAGTGAAGACATCAGGTGTCAAGTGCTGGTAGGGGACTGTAAGTATACAGAAAACAGTCCCCAAGAGCAGGGGTTGCCAGGGAGGTAGTGCATGTGTGCAACTGGCGGGGGATGGGACCTGGGCCAGAGATCAGAGGTTAGCCAGGTGACCAGTGCAGATTCAGTTTCAGCCAGGAGTTCAGCAGGGGAGAGAAGGAGAGAAAGCAGAAGCAAAGAGGAAGGTTTTGAGGTTCTTCTGGAACCGCAGATGGTTCTCCTCAAGTTTCAGGGAGGCTGTTCCAGGGGGAGGCCTCAGCCAAAGAAATAGATCTACCTCCAACTCGTTGCATGGAGAAGGGACTGACCCTGCGGGAGTTGGAGGTGGATGAGCAAAGAGCTTGAGAAAGAAGATATTTAGGAAGAGAAAGTTGAAGGTATTGAGGTCCCTGGCCCCAGAAGGCCTTGTGGTCAATGCAGAGGGTTCTGAACTTAATCCTCGCAGCCACTGGGAGCCAATGCAGGGATTTCAGTCTTGGAGAGATACAATCCCTGGGCTTCAGGCCAAGGACAAGTCTCACAGTCCTGTTCTAGATGAGTTGCAGAGGGCGGAGAGTAGAAGCAGGCAGATTTGAAAAGAGGCTGTTACAGTAGTCCAGCCTAGAGAGAACCAGAGCTCTGGAGACAGCAAGCTTCTGGGTGAAGGAGAGGAAAGGAAGAATACCTCTGAGGAGGTGCAGCTGGTAGTATGACTTCTTAGAGACGTCAGAGATGTGAGAAGAGAAGGAGAGTGTAGAGTCAAAGATGACCCAGAGTTTTTTAGCCTCACAGGTGGGAACAGGAAGAGGGCCAAGAGAGGCCGGCCAGAGAGTGACAGGAATGGATGGAGTAGGTGTGCCGATGAGGAGAATCTCAGTCTTACTGGCATTAAGCCAGAGATCATTGGCGGCACACCACTCCTGGATCGCAGAAAGACAGAGATGAGAGAAGGAGAAGAAGAGGCAGAAGGGAGCCTGAAAATGAGTTGAGTGTCATCCACAAAGCACTGAAAGTTGGGGCAGAGAGCGGCAATGCGATGTGCAAGAAGTGTCAGGTACTGGTTGAACAGCCAGGGAGAGAGGTTAAACCCCTTGGGAACACCACAGGTAGAGTTAGAGATAGAGGAGAGGAAGGACCCAAGTTGGACCTGAGAGGGTCGATCAAAGAGGAAAGTGGTCAGCCAAGCCAGGGCCTAATCAGTGATGCCCAGGTTATCACAGATATGGTTGAGCAGGATGGCATGGTTGACTGTGTCAAAGGCAGAGCTGCAATGCAGTGGGCAAGAAGGAACTTTGCTGAAGAGGTGTGTGTCATCAGCATAGCACTGGAATTTGTGGGAGAATGAGGCAATAAAGCGTTGCAGCAGGGAAATGTATATGTTAAAAACTCATGGCAAAAAATGGAGACCTGCGGGATGCCTCAGGTAGAGGAGGAAGTAGGGGGGGGAGAAAGGTCACAGAATGGTTTTGTAGGAATAGTTGATTAGGAATGAGCTAAGTCAATCCAGTGTCCAGTCATGGAGCATTTTAATGAGGATGGAATGCTTCACTGTGTCAAATGCAGATGAGTTATCAAGGAGAATGAGGACATCAGGGGATTTTGAATTGAGGGATGCTAGCAGTTCTTCATGGGTGTTCAGGAGATCAGTGTCCATGGCTCAGGATGGTTGGAATCCACACTGGTGCACATGTACACCGCCAACAAGTGCATTATGGGCATCAATCTGGGGGAGTGCAAACATCTCAATCAGTTTTGCCAGGAAGGTGGAAATTGAAATGGGGCGGACGTCGGCTTGGCAGGATGGTCCTGCAGATGGTATTGTAGGGATGGGGCACACAAGGGAGTGCTTGAGGGAGGATGGAAACAAAACAGCAGCAAATGAATGGTTGCAGAGATCAGCAAGAGCAGGGGGCCAGCAAGGAGATGTTGCCCTTGATGGTTCTGGATGAACATGGGCCCACCAGTTTGGATGAGACCTTCATGGAGTTGACAACTCTGGAGACTTCTTCAGGGGAAACAGGAGTGAAGGAGTAGAAGAAGGAATGAGGAAGCTGAGTGGTAGGGGGGCAGAGGTAGGACAGTTGTGCTGGAAGAGCCTGTCACAAGGAGGTTTATTGTGCCCTGGCGTTTTGAAAATAAATGAGATGTGAGTGCATTACAAAGGACTGTGAAGGAGTAGGTGCACATCATACAGTGGATGGGTTGGCAAGTTGGCAGCACATTTTGTAGAGTGCAGCCATGATGCAAACCACTAGAATGCAAGTACACAAATACTCACCTCTTACCCTCCCAGCAGGACAATGCTTGACACAAAAATGCACAGAGGCCGATGTCGCACTGGAATGCTGGCCACCGAGGGAACTACTGTGGAAGACATAAGCAGACAACACAAAGCAATGCGATACAGCAACCAAGGAAAAATACATGCTAAATGTAAGATGCAAACCAAAAGAGCATGGTCAATGCAGACTTCATTGTTATAGCATACAATTGGTCAAATACTGCATTCAATCGAATGCAGCAGTACCATCCACCCAGCTGCGGTGAACTTGAAGCTGCAAACACCATGGTGCAGCATGCACGGTACATGCATGAGAAAGCACCAACACCTCTAACCCTAAGGTGCTGGTACACAACACTGCATCCCAAAAAAAAAATGCATAAATACCCACATGCTCGTGGCATTCAACTAGTGCTGCACACCATAATGGTTGATCCATAATCAAGACAGGTCAAATGTGCCGTCGATCCATAAACCCACAAACATTGCAAGGGATGTGAAGTGTCACTCATTAGACATGATCAAAGTGCCATGAGACACACATCAGGAACCAGCAACACCTGTCACATGCCACAAACAGCCAGCCATGCTACCCACTCCCAAACACCCATGAAAGGCCCATAGAGTTAGAATGCCCACAATTTAGAATGTGAAAACAGTGACCCCACCAATCCATCAAAACTACACCTTGCCCAGACCCATCATCAGAAGCACACCCTGTGAAACATGCACCCATTAAGAAGTACTGGTGGCCCACAAGACAAGTCAATCCCAAGGGAACACACACAGTGCTAGACTCCTATGCAAACACCGGACAAGTGTCTGATTATGCTCTTCACTTACCTGTACAGGGCACCCACCTGCCTTGCATATAATGCACACAATCGGGAGACGCTTCCCCTAAACGCAATCACATGCATAGTGGCAGCTGAAAAAACATGCACATCCATGACAACACATGATTTGCTACAGAAAATATGCAGAGACCACCCACTGCAAGAGCAACACAGGGTGCCAGAGGGTGGTAGGAAATAGATTGTGATCAGCCTAGGAGTGCAGTGTACCACAACCGAGAGAGGGAGAGAGAGTTACACTTAGAGGGAAGGCCAAGGAAATGCCACATAAAGGAGTACACTGCCTACATTGGAGATGGACAATTACATGCTCTACAGCACAGTAGGTGCGGCCATAGAGGTATTCACCAAGGTAGGAAACACAGTGATATGAGCACCACTTAAATAACCATACCGGCATGTTATCATGCAAAGCACATATAAGTTAAATAAGACATGCAGCAAACATGCACACCAATGACACATGCTCAACATGCAAGACAGTGCTCATTCTTACCCGTTGACTGTGCCGGCATGGTGTGAATCCCGCATCACCTTCACCCGTAACTGTGTCTCCTAATCAGGTGCAGGAGGAACAAAGCCTGGTGGAGTGCATGTGGAGCATGGACATCAAAGGGTGCAGGGTGTCTCCCCCGGGACAGCAGTCACTGCCAGATCATGGATTACTGAAACAACATGGGTGAAAACATTACAACAGGCATAGTGAAGTACTATTCACACAGCACACATGTGTGATGCAACACAGAAACCATATTTACCTGCACATGTCATCATATGCACCACCATGCAAATATGCAAGTTGACCTCACTATGCATGCCTGCATGTCCACCTCTGCAAATGTCATGGTCTTGAGATGTAAACAGCACACCTCAAAAAAATATAAGAAACAAAAATAAAAAATGAACCAGGAAAGGGCAACTCAAAAATAAAATGCCAACATAAGGGGCTGGGGTGAACAAAAGTATCAACAGAAAATTATATAAAAATCAAAAATGTCCATCATGGACCGAGGGGTGGATCCAGCCAGGAGGGGGGAGGGGCAGGGTGCATGTCAACTTTCACATGGCTGGATATAAAAAAAAAAAACTCCATGGGCTCACAGACCGCACATCTATGGTGTACCGGGAGGCATGTCTCTGCTGGCACAACTATCCTGGGTGGAATCAAAAGGTGGTAGTGGTGCTTGAGGCTCACCAAGTAGTGCCCTGGCCTGGTCCTCAGTGGCAGCGGCAATTTGTGACACTGATGAATGCACCAGCACACTGACGGATTGGAGGTCACCATGTAGAACCTCACGGTATGCACAGAGTTCCTCTTTGATATTCTTCCTCAATGTTAGCATCTCCTATTGGAACAGCCTCCTGGTGGATGCCTCTTCCTCACGGGTTGCAGCTCTGTGGGCCAACAACTCTTGCCTCAGGGCTTCTCTGTGTGCCCAACCCTCTGCAAGCAGGGATGTGTGCAGAGACCTCAGATCTGACCGTCGGCTCCTGACTTTGGTTTCCATGCATGGCCTGTGGGAGCATCTTGTGGACCGCATTACCTGCAGCTGTTGCTCCACCTGTGCTGCTGGTGGGATCATGGAACTGGCTGCCCTATCCATTCCCTCAGCCAAACTCTCATAGGCAGCACCCTGTCGGTGTGTGGAATGCAACATCTGCTGCTCCCACATGGTCTGCCCAGGCTACACACATCCCCCATGTATGCTGGGCCAACACATGCCTGACCCAAGGGAGCATACCCCTTGCTGTGATGCCACTGTCTTGGACATCTGCCCCAGGACCATAAACCAATACATGGGAGTGTGACCTTGCATTCAAAACTACCACAGACAGCCCTGACACCTCTGACTGGCCTTGTAAAGACACCTGACCCCCTGCAGACTCACGGGCCCCAACTGTTCCAACAATTGGTGCACTTACCTCTGCTAACATTGAGGACTGCACATCCGGTTCAGCATCAGAGCTACTGGAGTCCCAAGAGTAAGAATCATATGCTGACAGGCCCAGGATGGTCTATAGCACCAGTCGATTCTCATGGCCTGCCACGCCACATCCTCCACTGGTGGTCTGGACTGCCACAGACTCTTCTTCCTACTCTGCTTCTGGTGCCCCTTCCCCTGCACAAGGACAGAAAAATACATGAGGAGTCATGTGAAACATGTCTACAGTAAACATGTGTATCACATTGCTGTCATGCAACAAAATCCAGGACATGTCACCATGAGAGAACCAGCATCCACACACTATGTACAAGAAGCCATCTGATCATGGCATGTGTAGACTGGCAACAACATTCCCTGCTCAGGGCCATGCAGCTAGTGGACACATTGCCAACAAACATGGCGGTTAGCAAGCACATTGTGGCACATGGCACAGCAAACTATTGACCAGTGAAATGGGCATGGTCATGTGGCCCCGTGACATGCTATTACATGACATGTCAACAGGGAGACAAACATATTCACATCCAAGTATGCATCCTTCACATGCCACACCAGTCTTGACCTGGCACAGGGACTGCACAGAATGGGATCATGCCCTAAGTGTGGAAAAAAGGAAACAGTCCCAGTTGAAATATGACTGTAAGAGTACCACCTAGCCAAGGTCTGTGAAGTGGAGAGAGTAAGTAAATGTAGTTTGAGATAGGAACAAGGTACAGTGAGCCACAAAAGTGACAGGGGCATGGACACATGGAGTGTGTGCTGAGTGTGACAGGGAAACAGGGATCAGGCCTCACAACGATTTGACTCAGGAGTCATTTCCATAGCGACAGCAGGGATGTGCATAGTCTAGACATATGCACACTCCTTCATGGCACACCGTAAGGCATGTTGGTTGTCATCTTGGATGTTCTATGTAGCATGGAAGCACCTATGTACATGTGTGAATAGAGAATCTATACCCCGCAGTGCATTTTGTGTAACTCGTTTTTCAGACGCAAGCACATGTCTAGCAGATCAGAGTCACTCACATCAAGGATGCAACTAACAAGAGGGTACGTTGCGGTATCATGTTGCAGATGCTGGGTGGGTATGCTAGTGGGGGATGAGTACTGTCACATGACCATGTTCAACTGATGTACTACACATGGGTTGTATCCATTCGTGAGTACAATGGACAGGAGTCAGTACACCACAACATGGTTAACCCAGGGCAGTCATTCAATTGCAGCCAGATCCGCAACACAATCATACATCTTGGTAATGCTTCACTACACGTGCTAAGGATGCACAATCTTGGTCATTCACCAGAATTGCCCTCGTAATTTGGAAGGCCTCCCACGCCTTGCAACTGATCCAGTATAATGAATTGGCTCAGCATCTTCATGCTGGGTCTGCTCCTCCTCCTATGGTGACCCCCCTCCAGTTGCCATAGAAGAGGCGAGGTTGGCACCCATCTTGGACTTGGTGCGACAGGCAAGGTCATTCCAGCACTTAACTACCTGAGCAGCAGTGCTCTTCTCAAACCCTAAGGTGTTTATCTCATCTGTGCCATTGCACCATAGACTGTGCATGTGTATGTTTGCTCCCTGGTTGCAGGCACATGTCATAGTGGTACCTGCTCACGTAGACCATGACGATCTGGAGTTCTTCATCATGGAAGTTCCTCTTCCTCAATGTGCCAGTGTCCTGTGCCGTGCCATGGGGTTGAGCCTGTTTCTGCTTTGCAGGCTTTACCTAATTGGCACATGGTATTGGTGTTGACCCTGTGTGGCTGGGACCACTGTGGGCTCCAGATGCCAGACAACTAGTGGCATGGGGCATGGCATCACTCACTGGGGCTGGCAAAGCTGCTTTAGCTGCATGTCCCTTACCCTTCAGGGCTGGGACAGCTGCTTTAGCTGCACATCCCTTACCCTTCAGGTTGGACCCTTGGGGCTGGGAGAGCTGCTTCCACTGCACATCCCTGGACCCTTGGGGGCAATTAGAGTTAGGGGGCAGTATATGTGATGGAAAATATACTTCTGTGGTCCAGCAAGGCTCAAATGTACCCTAGGTGACAAAAATAGGGGATGTGTAACGCACAGGCACCCCAAAAACAGAACAAATTGCATACGCGAGACATGGATAGCTTCTGTAAAAAGTAACATTGTTTTGTGATACTCAGTGGCACCCAGCAAGGCTAAAAATGCATACGCGAACCCCAGAAAGCTATAGTAAAGGTAAGAATAGAGGTATGCGAAACACTAGGGCACCCAGAGTAGGGAAAATGTGTACACGACTCACCGTTAGGCTCTGAAAATACAAAAGTAGATGTGTGTATGCATGGAGGCAAATCCCGCACCAAAATAAAACGTTTGTCTGGCCCCTGAAGTGAATGAATTATGTGGCACCCCATAATTTGCAGTATTCCACTCATCCATCAACTCCCCTTCCCATGTATGGTCGGAGTTGCTTCTACGTGTACTTATGTATCTCCGATTCTGGCGTGCCCAACGTGGCACAGCGCATGTCAGGTAAGTTATGTGCTGAGGGCCTTTCCTCAGATTTCACGTGTCCACGCTAATTTTTTACACGCAAAGTCCTGTCACAATACACAGAAGACCCACGCTCCTGCCTCTGAGCCATATTATCTGCCTTCTACTTCCCTGAGCTGCCTCATAAATAGCCATCTGCTGCTACTTTTTCAGTGTGTGTGCCTGGTGCCCACCTGCGCTGCATTTTGAGTGCCTGCTGTCCTGCCATTCCAAGTGCTCCTGTCCTTGGCCCTGTGACCACCTCAGCTGCTCCACTGGACTCCTACCATGCCATACCACCACCACTGCTCCACAGCCAAGCTCCAGGACCACCTTGCCCACCCACACCTGCCTCGGGGGTTGCCATGTCTGTACAATCATCTTCAGACCGTAGCAGCAACCTCATGGCAGCGAGGCAGAGGGCTGTCAACTACACTGCCAGGGAAGTTGACATCCTGGTGGGGAAGGTCCTGGAGAATTATGATGCCCTCTTCGACCCAGTGATGCACGCGGCAAGGAAGGACATCAGCAGATCTGGGATGGGATAAGGGATGCCATCAATGGCGAGGGGGTGGCATCCCAGACCTTCAAGACCATGCACAAGTGCTGGGAGGACCTGAAATCCAGGACCCACAGCAAGCCCCTGTGCTACATCAATGCCGGTACCACCGCAGAGGTGCACTGTGCATGCAGGTGCCGGCTGTCTAATACCAACACGCAGGCCCTGGTGGAGAAGTTTTACCCAGCGCTGTGCACCCAGGTCAGCGAGATGCGTCAACATCTGGAGTCGACTGGTGAGTATCCTTGTGTTACTATGCTCTACGGTGAATGTGCATGTTGCTGCATGTTAGCAGTGAGCCCCTCAGACTTGCAGCAAGTGTGCCTCTAAGATGGATGTCTGTGTGCATGCCCCACAATGCCCCTCTCCATGTGTGCATTGGGCCATATGTATTTTGAATGCGATAGCAATTGCATTGTGTGTTGAACTACATTCCTCTCAGACCGTGCACATGTGTTGTTACTTGTGTCTGAGATGTGCTCGTGTGACAAGTGTGACAGTTGAGATGCATGTGCCAAAGATGGGAATATGTGACTGGCCATCACTCATGCCTGGATGCAACACGTGCAATTGGATGTCTGACGTAGTCATGTAGAGGGATTACAGTTAACAGGGCTCTGATGTGATTGCTCAGCACACTGCTTGTGGCCTCTATGTTGATGTGTGTGCATGACATGTGTATGTGCACATGATGCATTTGTGTGTAGCATATGCAATTGATTGGTCGTGAGAGTAGCACGTAGCCTAATGTGAATGTCTGGAGTGATGGGCATGCATGTGTCTGGATGTGGATTGCATGTGCATGTTAATGTTGGTATTGCCACGTACACATTGGTGCAGTACACTGATGTTTCTGTTCTCTGTCTCATTTTCCACAGTTGCATCTGATGAAGAGGGCGGAACCAGTGCTGTGGAGCATGTCAGCAGGAATGCCTCCACCAGGTAGAGGTGCAAGACCCAGCCACACCCCCATGAAAGCACTTCTTCGGGGAGTGATGTGGCTGTGGCCATGTCGGTACCATCAGGTAATGCTACTGGCAAGAACGCAAAGGTGGGAGTGGACTCCTCAGCAGCGGGGGGGACAGGTGATGCCACACAGGGGCCATCCATGGCAGAAAACGCCCCAGGGTCATCCAGGTTGGTGAGGGTGGAAGGGGAGGAGGTGGCCATTGAATTCCACCACATGGAGTCAGGTGGGAGTGTTGAGGTGGGTGTGTCTACTGCAGTCCTGTCCCTGGAGCATGAGGCTGTGCAGGCAACCCTGGAGGTGTCTGTGCAAATTCTTGTCCATGGGCCATCGGATGCAGCTGTATGCGCCTGTCGGGATGCCTCTACCCAGACTCAGCCCCTGGTGTTGGCTGTTTCCACCCAGACCAACACCCTCTTACCATCTTCTGTTGCCATCCAGGACTATGTGCTACCCCTGTAGGCCGGTGTGGCAAGGCATTCAACCCGCATCCGTGATGATGTGTAGGCTACACGTAGTTCACTTGCATATCACACCAGTGAGGTATGCCGCCTCATCACCTGGTTTGCAACATGCCTCTTCTGTGTTGTGCTCTCTGGGCTGTTCACTAATGCAACCCCCTCCTCGTCTTCCTCCTCTGTGCACCAGTCATCCTCCAGGGTGCCTTCCAGCCCAGATACCACCAGGCCCCATGTGCACCAGTCCCACCCACATTGCCCAGTCTGGTGGAGCCAGCATCCCTGCCCGAGTTGGGAGTCCGAGGTCAATCAGCTGATGTGGTTACCGTATCTACCCAGGTACCAACAGGATCACCGGCAATGGAGGGACAGCAGGCACCTAGAAGCAGGGCAAGGGCTTTATGCCCCCAGGTATCCTCATCACCCCAGAGGGCGTACACTCAAAGCAGGCACCGGGCACCGTGGCGGCAGCAGCAGACAATCAGGAGGAGGCTAGAATTCTCAGGGTCTGACATCCAAAGGGGGCAAGTGCGCAATGTGAGGCAGGAAGAACACGTGGACCTGAGGGGCAGGATGTCTTCCGTGTTCCGAAGATATGGGCAGCAGATCGGAGCAGAGAGGCAGCGGGCTTGGGAGGCAAGAATTGCGTTGGCCAGGGCTGGGGTTGCACCGCGTCAGGTAAGGAGGTGGGCTGCCATCCTGGAGGCCACATGCAGGGAAGCCTAGGTGACAGCGACACAGATGTTGGAGACCCTGCAAGCCCTCCAGGCAAGAACGGAGGCCCCCCTGAGGAGTGAGGACGTGGCACTGGAGTCAGCCCTGGTAGAGAGCCTAAGTGAGATTGGCAAAGAAGAGATGGACTTGCCTGCTGCCTATGTAAATAGTTACTTAGGTGTAGGTTTACTTTATTTATTATTTTACCAAGACTTTCTTCTGACATTCCTTCCCTGTTTATACTGCATATAGTTCTTTAGGCTTAAGGATTTCATTTTTGTACATAGTTTACATGGGCAACTTTTACTTTCATTTGAATTTTATTTTTTGAACATATTTATTCAATATATATCATTCTGTTTGTCAGATTCCACGCTTCGTGCAATTCATTTGTGTGTTGGGCTGTTTGCTAATTCTATTTTCAGCCAGTGCATCTATTCATTGCAAGTCATGTGTCTCGTTGCATGCATGCATGTGTATTGTTGTTGCTGGGATGATTGCGGATGGCAGGATGCACATGTGCCTGACATTTGGTGGTGTGTCCATCAGACGAATGGTTGTGCACTGTATATATGGGTTTGCATTGACCTGTGCTGCATCACTCTGTGTTTGGCATCAGTGTGGTTGGGGTGGTGGGAGGTGGGCTAACTGTGGGAGTGTTCCATTGTCACGTTCATAGCACATTACTTTGTTATTGATGTGTAAAACACATGTCATGCATATACCTTCACCAGCATGTGAAGTCACACAATGCATCTCTCATGTGTTGGTCAACCTCTAACACTGGAATGCAGTAGTGGCACATATTTGATCTTCCTGGGTACCTGCACAATTCACCAGTCTCTGTGAGTCATGCTCTCTCTGACTGCCCTACCATCACCCATGCATCGACCGGTCATTTGATGGTTCCCTGACAGGTATTTTGCCACCCAGCTCACTCACGCTCAGGCTGTGACATGCCTGGCCATTGTTTGTGGATCTTGCAACAACTTTTGGTATGTTTGCTTCTGTCGTGGGCACACATTCTGACACTGTGCTTTGATGCCTTGGCGATGTGGTATGGGTAGCATGCACATATATTTGCACTCACTAGTCACATGTATATGTTGGGGGATGATTAAGGCCTGGAAAGGTGTGTGAGCAGATACTCCACTCATGGATGGACCTCCCGTGATTCCAATTGTTGGGATTTGCAGGATACATGTTCATGTTTCAATTCATGGTGCTGTCACACCATGGAAGTTCAGGTGAGCAATATACATGCATTGCAGTGGTAATGTGTCAGACTGTTAGGGGGCGGACTGTGGGGGGTGTCCTGTCTGAAGTCTGAAGGGGGCTGCCTGTGGGGGATGTCTCATCTGGAGGGGGCTGCCTGTGGGGTGTGTCCAATCAGTAGAGGGCTGCCTGTGGGGGGTGTCACAGGTGAGTGGGGTGTTGGACGGTGTCCCGTCTGGAGGGGGCTGCCTGTGGGGGGTGTCTCATCTGGAGGGGGCTGTCTGTGGGGAGGTCCCATCTGGAGGGGGCTGCCTTTGGGGGCTGTCCCGTCTGGAGGGGGCTGCCTGTGGGGTGTGTCACAGGTGAGGGTGTTTGGGGGGTGATGTCCCGTTTGAAGGGGGCTGCCTATGGGGGTGTCACAGGTGAGAATCTGGGAGGTGGTATCCTGTCTGGAGGGTGCTGCCTGTGGGGGGTGTCCCATCTGGAGGGGGCAGCCTGTGAGGGGTGTCACAGGTGAGGGGGGCTGGTGGGTGGTGTTTGGACTACAGTGGTTCATGTGCAGTAGGGGGGTATGTGGACAGGATGGGTACTGAGGGTGTAGGGGGAACTCATGTTTTCTTAGGGGGTGTAGCCTACACTTAAGTGGGGTGTGCCATTTTGCTGGAGTACAGTCTGGGCTTGCGAGGGAGGACACGCGTGTTCTCTGGTGTGTGGCTAGGGATTGCGAGCAGAGGTGTGCGATTGTGCTGGTGTGTGACCTGGGTTTGCAAGGGAGGGCATGCGTTTTCTCTAGGGTGCGGCCTGGGATTGTGAGATTTTGGTGCACGATTTTGCTGGGGTACGGCCTGGACTGGGGAGGGAGGGCATACGTTTTCTATGGGGTGCGGCCTGGGCTTGCGGGGTTAGGTATGCGATTTCACTGGGGTACTTGGTGCTGGGCCATGCGTGGCACAGAGGCTTGCAGCGTGTTTGTCCTTTTGCTAGCATTTCTGTGCGCTTGGGGGCGTGTTGTGGGCATTATTCGCGCAGCTTGTTTTTACTTGCGCGACGGGTAGTAATGTGTCTTTCAATCCATGAATACGTGTGGCGTGCAATATTTTTTCTGCGCCACAGCTTGAACAGAGTCCTTCTCGGCGCGTGATACTTGCACCATTTCTGCACCACATGAATTGGACCCAAAGTGTCTGTATGATCCCCTCAGAGTGTTCTTAGTTTATATCCGGTAAGAGACTGATCTGTGCTCGTGAACCATCCTGGTTTGCTTACTCTGTGCCATTTCCTCAGTAATGTTGCTGGAGAAATACATGTAACAGAAACTGGATGTTCATTTTTCCTTTTTGTAGAAACACATGTATCAAGATCACTATTCAGAATTGTTTCTTTACCGGGCACTTGTGCTGAGAGTAACATTAAATCCCTGCAGGGTCTGTTTGTTTCAGAGAGCTGCTGCAGCTTGCATCCTTTAAAAGGGGAGGCACTCTTTTGGATATAGGTCTGTAGGACTTGCTTATCAGGAAGGGTCCACCTCTCTTATGGCAGTGATGAGCAGATGGGACTGCCCTCAAGGGCCTGATGCCACCATTTCCCCCCCGTAAACATCAATAGGCTCTTCAAGGGTCCCAATGTGATGATTCCCTAGCACCCCTGGATCATCAAAAAGGCTGGAGGGAGCCCCCATTTACTTCCTCTGGGTCTAGCACCCACTGCCATAGAGCGGCACTTGAGCCCTTTGATTACCCTACTGTCACTCCCAGGGTCGCACACACTGAAATTCGTCACTCCTGTACAATATATATATTTTTTAAAATCAATAAGTATGATATAGATATGTTATGTTCTCTGTAATGGGGCTCTAGGAAAGTATCAACGTGAAATATTGAATTATCCTTTCTAAATCCTAGTGCACATTAATGACATACACACAGAACACAAGAACGTACTACATATATTTTGACTAGGATCACAAGGATGCAGCACAACAAATCCCTCCACCTCCCAGTGTCCATTGATGTCTACCTTATGAAATATAAAACCTCAAAGTATATTGTTTGCCAAATATCATAAGATTGCAATGCATTCAAAATGAAAGTATAGACATAAAACACATGGCGATGAGTACATATTGCACAAATAATTTTGTTAGACACAATCATCAAGCGCGATACACATTCTGAATGAACATAAACAATCAATTTGCAGCATTCTTCACCAAGCGCAAAGCTACTTGCCTTTCTTTATTAATAAGTATTCACAATTTTTCAAATTATCAATTTACAAAGAATCACATTACATCATTGCAAATCCTAGCCACAGGAACCTGCTGCCTCGTGTAGGGATGTTTTGTGCTATAGATAAATATACCTAAAAAGACCAGTTTGCTCTGGTAAACACAAAATTGTATAACAGAAATCACATGGCATTCAAAATATATAATTTGCCATCATATACACACTGCTCATATAACCCCCAACATGTTTCAGTCCCAATAAATGGGGTCAACCTTCTTCAGGGGGTTCTATGTTGTGGCCAGGGAAAGCCACACATAAAAGATCAGGCGGGACACAGTGAGGGGCTGTATACTGTTAAGGAATGCTTTATTAATAACATGTGGAACTATTAATATGTTTTATTAAAAGAAAATCAATTCAGATATCTTAATACTCATTCAATCCTGTGGCAGGTGACAAAAGGAAGTATTACCCTAAGGACAAATTCATAACCCCCAAAAGCTTGGGACTCCCTCAATATTTACATACCTTTGTGTTTGTCAAGAAACTGCTTCCTTGTGAGTAGTTCCTCTTCGTGCTGCAAGATGGCTGATAACGTAGGACATTTTTTGTCAAAAATCAGCCACCTCAATACAATTAATGAAAAGTAAAGTGATGTATTTGCAAAGTGAATATTGGTGAAAATGAGTGTGTGTAGCTATGGGTTAAATAATGGCCTCTCCGCTTGCCCACATATGGTAATGGTATAACACATCTAAGGCTATCACTGAATGATGATTGTGGGCAAATGTTGAAAAACACATTTCAGAACTCATGTTTGGAGCATCTTGGAAAATCAGGCATCAGCAGCTGAGAAACAAAATGTCAAGAAATCTCTAAGTCAATATAAGTACCACTAGACCCCTTCATTAAATCCAATGATATGACTTTTGCCTCTAAAGATTAAACACTGCTCTAGATTCAATACTTTTTCTTTTACCTGCTTGTAAAGTAGCAAGGAAGGACCATTGAAGGTTATCTTAAGTGTTTACTGCAGAAATATAGTGATTAAGCGGTCAGGTTTTGTTTGTGAACACAACTTCGATGCTTTTCGAGCATCCATTATTTGCATCTTTACCTGGAAACTTGCTTTGGTCATATTTTTCATATGTCAAATGAACATAGAATCGTGTACGCATACTAGCTGAGTTACCGATGGTGCATTTGTTCTGTTTCCACCGCTGTTGCAGGCCCATATCAAACCCAATACTGTTAACCTGCAGGCAAAGCATGAGCTAGTTCAGCCAACATTGATTGTTTGGATTGCAAACTTTCATGCATAGAAAGTTCGTATTGCTTTTTTATTGGGTGCATTCGCACATCGCCCACAAATGTGGACACTATTTTGACCCCAATTTATAGTCAATATATGTGGTAAACAGCATCATGCGGCACTATGGATCATTTTGGCAATATGTGGCTCCTTGATATTCAACGAGGTTGGGAGCAACTGCCCCAGTCACAGGCATGTGACATACGGGTTCTTCCATTCAGATGCCCATCCCTCACCATGGTAAGAGTGGCTCTGGTGTTAACTGCCTATGCAATGCACCCATGATAGATTTTGGAGTGGGGTTTGAACCTGATTTGACAATCATCCACTGGGTTAATGTCTCATCAACTGGGTAAGATCTCAATCAACTGAGTCCCAGGAGTCAATCCTCAACACTGTTACCACTTTTAATATGCTAAGCAAATCATTTGTTTCCACTATTTATGGAGTATTTATTTATGGTTTGGATTCAGATGTATCCACTGCGTATTTACATATTCTGATTTTAGGGTGAGGGGGAAAAACAGCAGATAGAGGTGCTGCAAAATCTGTGCAGTGTTTATTGTTAGTTGTTTTAATTTAATAATTGTATTTCCCCCTCTTCTTTATTCAGCGCATTTTAAATGTTTGCAGCATATCCACATGTGTTACAGTACCCACTGTACAATGCAAACAAAAACAATCTACTGTGTAGTAAACTTTTCAATGATCCCCAATCCACCACGTTGTTCAAAAGATGTATTTGGCTCAAGCTTCCCCCTCGTATCTCAACTCCCCTGCCCCAGCAATAGACACATGACAGTAGCTCTGTCACATGTGATAAGTACATACACCCTGTCAATGCCCACAGTCAGTATCAACACTCTGCAGGAGCTTAATACCTCATGCAAGTGGTGCAGCCACATCTCACAGCCACCAAACCCCTGAAATTCAAACTAACTGTTAGAAAAGTAAGTCATGAAAAAAGGGGGACCAAACCATAGCACATATTTCAATTAAAATGTCACAATGAAAGGGACGCTATAGTGATCATTATTATTTTATACCAAAAACACAAACTATATTGGTTATCAAGCAGTTCCAAACATGTGTTATTACACATTATCTGAACCAGTCCTGGCCATTTCAATATAGCGAAGACTTATGCCAGAAATCAATTAAATGCACAGAACCCATCTGCTAACCAAGCCACAATGTTAATTGCTGCTTCATGTGTACAAGAATAGTTGTTAGTTTATTTGTTTATTTATTTGTATGGCACACCCAACCCGGGGGTATCTGGGTGACTTTTATACAGAGGTTTACAAGTATACTTCAAGCTTAGTTTCAATAGATACAATAGATACAATTGATACAATAGTTACAATGAAGCAATGGATACAGTGTGTTATGCATAGAAAACAGGCCTAAGGGATATATATACAATTATACAAGAATACATGAAATTACTTAATGGTCAAAGAGGGTAATTGTCAAAGTCATAGCAGTTGGTAAGGACAGGGAACATCATATGTACTGAACTAGGGCTGGCTCTTGTTGTGCATTCAATATTTTGTAAAGGAAAAGAAACGTTGTTGTTTTATTTTTCTCGCGCTCCCAGCGCGTGTGTGGCCTGCTCCTGCTCCCCCCCCTCCCACTTCCTGGTCTTTCCCCTCCCTCCCCGCCTCCCTGCCCGCCCACACCCCCTCCCCTCCTCTCCCTCTGCCTATAACCTCCCCCTTCCTGGGCAGCCCTCTGCCCGGCAGCCCCTGCGGCTAAGGGCCCCAGGCCAAGGGCGACTCCTACAGTGCGGCTCCCTGTGTGTCTGCAGGTGTCCGCAGGGGACGCCAAGCGCAAGTTCCACCTGTTCTCCGGCCCATCCCTCCTCACCTCACCCGCACGTTGCCTCGCCCCCCTATTCTAATTTTCCGGTAAACTAGGGTGTTTCTCTCCTCTCGCAGGAATCTCAAACTTAGGTGGCCCTGACCCCCTACGCATTACTGTTTGCTCTTCACTGTGTTAAACTAGTGCCCTCCACTCACTTCCTGTCTGCATACTCGTGTCGTTCGCCTCCCCTCCTATTCCATGGTGCTCTCCATCTCGCCTATCTACTCTAACTGCTTCTCCATTGACTATCCTGTTCTCCTCACTAAATCCGGTAGGAAAAAGTTTAAAAAGGACATCCTGGTCTCCAACCCAGGCCTCCCTATCGCTGACACCTACACGAGCGCCTGCTCCAAGGAAACTCTCACTGACATTCTCTTCTTCGTGCCTTCACCTGACCTATGGACCCTTCACATGGTCGCTGTGCTCTCTCCTTTCTCCACCTCTCCCATTAATGGTGGCACCCGTTGGGATGTCCTCTTGGCCCCTTTCCACTCCTCTAAAGCCATCATTAATGTCTATGCTAACGGGACCGTCTTGGTCCAAGGCCCTCAGGCCAACCTTCACCTCTTTGATAGACGCTTCCCATGCCTCATCAACTTCCTCTCCGCTCCCGCTGTCCCCCCTCCTCTATCCTCAGCTACCTTACCTCCCCCCTCCCTCCCTGCCCCCTCCCTTGCTCCCTCTTCAACTCCTTCTCTAACACCTCCGCAGGGTGTACCTCTGATCTGTACCCCTCCCCGGAAGTTCTTCAAGGGTGGCAACCTTCTCCACATTGCCACTCTAAACTCTCGCTCTGCCATCAAGCACTCCTCTGACATCTGTCGCCTTCTTGAGGAACTGGACCTCGACGTCCTCGGTCTCACTGAGACTTGGTTCACTGCCAGCTCTGCCACCAGCTTCGACACACTCCTACCTGACGGCTACAAGATCCTCTCCGTGCCCAGGCCCAACCGTTCAGGGGGTGGTGTCGCCCTTATCTTCCCTGAGTGGATTCCTGCCACTGTCACTCCTACGCAGACCTACTCCTCTTTTGAATGTCTTGTCTGCCGACTTTCTCTCTCTCCTAGCCATTCCCTTACCGTGGCTACTATCTATCGGCCACCTGGTCAAATTTCCTCCTTCCTCTCTGAGTGGGCTGATCTCTCCTCATCACTCCTGTCCTCAACCACCCAACTCCTCTTTCTCGGCGACTTCAACATCCACCTTGATGCCTCCTGTCCCCCCACTGGTCTCTTTCGCGAACTCTGCAACTCTCTCTCACTCTCTATTCTCCCTTCTGGTCCTACTCACTCTGCAGGGCACACTCTTGATGCTCTGATCTCTTCTGACCTTCCCCTCTCCCTCCCTCTCTCCACTCCTCTCTCCTGGAGTGATCACTTTCTTCTATCCTCCCACCTCTCCCTCCCTACCCCACAGGCTAAGCCACCCTCTTCACTGCCACCCACCTTCTCGGTCATCCGACCCATGAAGCGCGTGTCAGCTGAGGCTTTCGCTGCCACCTTCTCGCCCCCTCCTCCCCCCTCGGCTGACTCCCACCCCGACACAGCCCTCTCCATGCTCTATTCCTCTATATCTGATACTCTCGACATCCTTGCCCCCGTCATGAGAATCCGCCTGAAGCCCAAAGCCAAATGTAATTCCTGGTACGACTCGGATCTCGTCACCCTAAAACGCAAGTGCAGGGTGGCAGAGAGGAAATGGCGTGCTTCATGTTCATCCTCTGACAAACTGGCCTGCCGCCTGCTCCAAAGGCAATACCGGCTCTCCGTTCTCACTAAGAAGAGAGCCCTTATCCAAGCCCGCATCTCTGAGGCATCAAACAACTCGGCCGAACTCTTTAAAATCTGCAAGGAGCTGGCCAACCCTGCTGCAGTCTCTACCTCTCCTGTCCCCTCACAGGCCCTCTGCACTGCACTGGCCTCGCACTTCATCTCAAAAACTCAGGATATCCTGTCCTCACTCTCCTCCCCTCTCCTCCCTCCCTCTCTTCCTGGCTCTTCCTCTTGCTCTCTTGCAGCCGCCCCTCCGCCCTCCTTCTCTTCATTTCCACCTTTTTCTGCTGACGAGGTTTCCAGACAAGTCCGATCTATGAAAGCCTCGTCTAAACAGGTTCACCCCTGTTCCTCCAAAACCATCAAGGACCACATCGTCTCCCTGGCTCCTGCCCTGGCTGACTTTTGCAACCACTCATTCGCCTCTGGAGTCTTCCCATCCCCCCTCAAGCACTCCCTTGTGCACCCCCTCCTCAAGAAACCCTCTTCCGACCCCTCCTGCCCGGCCAACTATCGCCCAATCTCCATTACTCCCTTCCTGGGCAAGCTCCTGGAGAAACTGGCCATCTCCCAGCTTAACCTCCATGCTGAATCTGTGGGTAATCTTCATGACCATCAATCCGGCTTCAGAGCGGCCAGAAGCACGGAAACTGCTCTCCTGAACATCCGTGAGGACCTGCTCCTAAACCTCGATTCCAACACTCCCTGTGTTCTCATTCTGCTCGATCTCTCCTCTGCCTTTGACACTGTCAACCATGCCATCCTGCTCAACCGTCTCCGTGATAACCTGGGTATCACTGGTCAGGCTCTGGCATGGCTGACCTCTTTCCTCTCTGGTCGACCCTCCCAGGTCCAAATGGGCTCCTTCCTCTCTGACATCTTTTTCTCCACCTGTGGTGTCCCCCAGGGATCCAACCTCTCTCCCTGGCTTTTCAACCAGTATCTGGCACTCCTTGCCCACCGCATCGCCGCCCTCTGCCCCCACTTCCAGTGCTATGCGGACGATACCCAGCTCATTTTCAGGCTACCCTCGGCCTCCTCCTCTCCTTCCCTCATCTCTGACTGTCTGTCTGCTATCCAGGAATGGTGTGCCGCCAATGACCTCTGCCTTAACGCCAGTAAGACTGAGATTCTACTCATCGGCGCACCCACTCCCTCCTTCCCTGCAGCTCTCTGGCCGGCCTCCCTTGGCCCCCTTCCTGCCCCTACATGCAAGGCTAAAAACCTCGGGGTCATCTTCGACTCCACACTCTCCTTCTCTCCTCATATATCTGATGTCTCTAAGAAATCACACTACCAGCTGCACCTCCTCAGAGGTATTCTTCCCTTCCTCTCCTTCCCCCAGAAGCTCACTGTCTCCCGAGCCCTGGTTCTCTCTAGGCTGGACTACTGTAACAGCCTCTATCTTAATCTCCCTGCCTCCACTCTCCGCCCTCTGCAACTTATCCAGAACAGAACTGCGAGACTTGTCCTTGGCCTCAAGCCCAGGGACCGTATCTCTCCAGGACTGAAATCTCTTCACTGGCTCCCAGTGGCTGCGAGGATTAAGTTCAAAACCCTCTGCATTGTCCACAAGGCCTTCTGGGGCTTGGGGCCTAAATACCTTCAACTCTCTCTTCCTAAATATCTTCCCTCACGAGCCCTTCGCTCATCCATCTCTAACTCCCTCATGGTCAGCCGCTTCTCGAAGCAACGCGCTGGGGGTAGATCTCTCTCCGCAGCAGGGGCCTCCCTCTGGAACAGCCTGCCTGCCTCCCTGAAACTTGAGGAGAACCATCTCCGGTTCCGGAAGCACCTCAAAACCTTCCTCTTCGCTTCTGCCTTCTCTCTCCCTCTCCCCTGCTAAACCTGCTTAACTCCCCACTGAATTCTGTACTTAACCTGCATCTGGGCCACTCTCAGCGACCTCGGTCCAGGGCCCAGCCACTCTCCACTTGCACTGCCCCCCTGGCTCCCCCTGCACTGTGGGACTGTCACTGTATCCCTACAGCCCCCTGCTCAGCACTTGCTCTGCACTTACCTCGCACTTGCCACTAGTTGGCCCTTTTTATTTATTATTATCGTTATTATTTCACTACGCCACTTACCTTGTACTGCACTTTTCCCCCCACCTCCTCCCCCTGCACTTTCTCCTTTTCCCCTTACCTCTGCACTTGCGCGATCTGAATGACACCTGGCCTAGTAGGATCGCTTGTCCGTCTTCCCCTTGTTTCCCTCCCTCCCTGCCTCGTCGCGCCTTGAAACACTTGTGTATAGGCGCGTTACAAATACCATATCATATCATATCATATCATTGGTAACAAGCCACTTTATGGTGTTGTACCTAATCAAGAAGAAGGGTTGGTTGACTCTGAGTGAGGGGGGTAAGGCGTCCCAAGCTTGGGCTGCCATGACAGGGAAGCTAGTTCCCCCTGCCTTTTGTCGCTTAAATCTGGGTACAACCAGGCATGATGAGTTGATTGTTCTCATGGAACGTGTTGTGGATGTTTTAGTGATCCTCTCAGAGAGGTAAATAGGGGCTGCGTGATTAAGACATGTATGCATTAGTGATAAGGTTTTAAGCATGATTTTGTCCTTGATAGAGAGCCATTTGATCTGTCTCCTCAGGTGTGAGATGTGTTCTCTCCTTGGTATGCCATGAGCTGCTCTCAGAGCATTAGTTTGAAGAATTTGTATTTTGTTGATGATATGTTTATTTGCCCAAAGGTACAGAGCGTTACAGTAATCCAACTTGGAGAGTATAAGTGCTCTCGCTAGGATAGTGCAACTTTCTTTGGACAATAACGGTTTTCAGGCTCTGATCAGCTTACATGTATATGGCCTGGAGGATGCCATGGCACTGACTTGTTTGTTGAGTGTGAAGGTAGAGTCTAGGTAAAAACCTAAGGTTTGTACTTCTTTTGCCACTTTGATGGAATTGACCTCAATGTTGAAAGTGGTGTAATTTGAGCTAAGTTTGTTAAGGTTAGTTGTAGATCCGAGAATTAGAAGATCAGTCTTATCATCATTCAGGCATAGGCCGCGTGCAGCCATCCAGGCCTGGATGATAAGATATATTTTATTCACCAGAGCCAAGTTCTTCTCCTACTCACCCGATAAGGTTATGATGATCTGGGTGTCATCTGCATAGTTATTGTAGGTGAAACCCAGATGATCTAGGTCATCGAACAATGGCTTTGTGAATATATTATACAATGTGGGGAAGACACAGGAACCTTGTGGCACACCACAGATTATCGGGATCGGGACAGCTGCAGCAAGTGGCAAGAAGACTCTCATAGTCCTATTATTCAGGAATGATTCAATCCAAGTAATGGTGCCTTGTGAAAAAAGTGCTGCCGAATCCAAATGTTTACAGAGGACTTGGTGGTCCACCAAGTTGAAGGTGGCCGAGAGATTGAGAAGTAGAAGCAAGGCTATTTTTCTTTTACCCTTCAGTTCATCTATCTATGTTTTTAAGTCTATTAGGGTTGTATCGCTACCATGACGAGGTCTAAAGTGCAATTTTCGGGCTCCTGGGATTTGATTCGACTCAAGGTGCTTCTGAATTTGGATGTAAACCACCTTGTCAAGGCTCTTGAGTAAAAATGGTACAGTGGTATTTGGCCTGTTGTTGGTTGGAATTGAGGGATCCAGGGACTATTTTTTCAGGAGTGGTAAGACCCATGACTCCTTTAAGTTACAAGGGACAATACCAGCAGTGAAGGAGGAGTTAATTAATTAGGTTATGAATGGCACAAGGTCTTTTGCTGTGTCTTTGATTATCTGTGCCAGGCAGCTGTCTCCTTGACAGTTAGAAGGTTTGAGTGAGAGGATTACTTTTTCAACCTCAAGAGTCAAGACTTGGGAAAAGCTGAACTCACTAGGGAGTGGTTGGTGGGGGTAATGTCTAAACTATGTTTATCTAGGATAGGAAGGTTAGCTTTTTTATTGACAATCTTACTTTGGAGTAATGAGATTTTGTTCTGTAAGGCATCCTGGATACTTGTACACCAGGGTTTATCCTTGAGAGATCTGTCTATCTGAGGGATGGGAGCTTCCATTTCCCTTAGAATGGTCAACCGTCCCTTAGAGCTTGATCTGGCTTTGATAATTCTCTCATCATAGGATTCTTGCTTGACCGTATTATTTCCTTTTTGTCGAAGGCAGCTAACTTGATTAGGTATGTTTTATTTTCCTCAGTGGGACTGAGTTTCCACAGTGATTCAAGCTTTCTTTTTTCCATTCTCAAAGTTTTTAAGTGGGGGTGAACCATGAATTCGGATGTGCTTTTGGTTTGCTTTTCCGCATCTTAAGTGGAGCAATAGCATCTAGTGCTTTTATCATGGTGGCATTGTAAGCATCTACTAGATTATCTGGACTCATAGAATTTGGCAGTAGGTTAAGAGTAGGCAAGATGAGCGGAATACGCTTATCTGCGGTAATATTCTTTTTGTTCCTGGTAGGGAGGGGTGGTGCAATCGGGATGATCTTGGACTTAGAGGTATTAGCTGGCAAGGTAAATGATAGCAGGTAGTGATCAGTCCAGGATTGAGGTGTTATCGATGTGATAGATGTATCACAGTTGTAGTCTGCTACCCAGTCAAGGTTTCTCCATTTGTCATGGGTGGCTTGGGTCAGTCTTTGGGTAAACCCCAATTCTGCATTAGAAATTGTTGGAGCGTGGTGATCATTAGGATCATTGAGTCCTAGGTTAAAATCTGGCTGAACTTTTCCATTGCCTCCTCCACCAATCCTCCTTGTCACTGTTCATATGTACTCTGCCTTGCCTCTACCAATCTACATCTCCTCTCACTGCATTCTGCCTCGAATTTTGGCTGTGTGTACTTTTACAATCTGTGCACTTCTCCTGCATTGCCTTTGTGCCTCATCAAAAAAAAAATGCATTTTGGCTTTGTGTACTTCTACAACTGTTCACCTCTCTTGCATTGCTTTGTGCCTCCTTTAAAAATCGAATTTTGGCTTGTATACTTTTACAACTCTGCACCTCTTTTGCATTATGATATGATATGATATGGCATTTATAACGCGGCTATACACAAGTGTTTCAAGGCGTGATGAGGCAAGGGAGGGAGACCAGAGGGAAGACAGACAACGACATGGACAGTGCAGTACATATGATAATATAATAAATAAGTAAGGTACAGCCAGCTGGTGGCGAGTGCAAGGGTGAATGCAGACATCAGGTGTAAGTGCTGCTATTGGGACTGTAGGGATACAGAAACAGTCCCAAGTGTGGGGGTTGCCAGGAAGGCAATGCAGGTGTGTGACTGGCAGGGGAGGGGACCTGGGCCAGAGAACAGAGGGTGGCCAGGTAACCAGTGCAGATTCAGTTTCAGCCAGGAAGTCAGCAGGGGAGAGGAGTAAAAGCAGAAGCAAAGAGAAATGTTTTGAGGTGCTTCCGGATCCGGAGATGATTCTCCTCAAGTTTCAGGGAGGGAGGGAGGCTGTTCCAGTGGGAGGCTGCAGCTGAAGAAAGAGATCTACCACCAACTCGTTGCTTGGAGAAGCGACTGACCCTGAGGGAGTTGGAGGCGGAAGAGCAAAGAGCTTGAGAAGAAAGCTATTTAGGAAGAGAGAGTTGAAGGTATTGAGGCCCTAGGCCCCAGAAGGCCTTGTGGACAATGCATAGGGTTTTGAAATGTATCCTTGCAGCCACTGGGAGCTAGTGCACAGATTTCAGTCCTGGAGAGATACGATCCCTGGGCTTGAGTCCAAGGACAAGTCTCGCAGTCCTGTTCTGGATGAGTTGCAGAGGGCAAGAGTAGAAGCAGGCAGATTTAGAAAGAGGCTGTTGCAATAGTCCAGCCTAGAGAGAACCATAGCTCTGGAGACAGTGAGCTTCTGGGTAAAGGAGAGGAAAGGAAGAATACCTCTAAGGAGGTGCAGCTGGTAGTGTGACTTCTTAGAGACATCAGAGATGTGAGGAGAGGAGAATGTTGAGTTGAAGATTACCCCAATGTTTTTAGCCTCACAGGTGGGAGCAGGTAGAGGGCCAAGAGAGGCTGGCCAGAGAGTGACAGGAAAGGAGGGAGTGGATGTGCCGATTATGAGAATCTCAGTCTTACTGGCATTAAGGCTGAGATCATTGGTGGCACACCACTCCTGGATGGCGGACAGACAGTCTGAGAGGAGAGAGGTAGAAGAGGTGGCAGAGGGAAGACTTAAAAGGAGCTGGGTGTCATCCGCGTAGCACTTGAAGTTGGGGCAGAGCGCAGTAATGTGGTGGGCAAGAAGTGCCAGGTATTGGTTGAACAGCCAGGGAGAGGGGTTAGACCCCTGGGGATCACCACAGGTAGAGATCGAGATAGAGGAGAGGAAGGACCCAAGTTGAACCTGGGAGGGTTAAGCAGAGACAAAAGAAGTCAGCCACGCCAGGACCTGACCGGTGATACCCAGGTTATCACGGAGACGGTTGAGCAGGATGGCATGGTTGACCGTGTCAAAGGCAGAGGAGAGATCAAGTAAGATGAGGAAACAGGGGGTGTTAGAGTCAAGGTGGGAGAGCAGGTCTTCACGGATGTTCAGGAGAGCGGTTTCCTTGCTTCTGGCAGCTCTGACAACAGACTGATGATCATGGAGAAAACCAACAGCTTCAGTGTGGAGATTAAGCTGGGGGATGGCCAACTTTTCCAAGAGTTTGACCAGGAAAGGAGTGATGAAGATTGGGTGAGAGTTAGCCTGGCAGTACGGGTCGGCAGAGGGTTTCTTAAGAAGAGGGTGTACAAGGGAGTGCTTCAGGGGGAAGGGAAGACTCCAGTGGCTATGGAGTGGTTGCAGAAGTCGGCCAGAGCAGGAGCCAGAGAGTCAATGTGGTCCTTGATGGTTTTGGAGGAACAGGGATGAACCTGTTTTGGTGAGGCTTTCATAGATAAGACTTGTTTAGAAACATTGTCTGGGGAGAACAGGGGAAAGGAAGAGAAGGAGGGAGGAGGGGTGGCCAAAGAAAGGCCAATGGAAGAGCAGTGAGTAGAGGGAGGAAGGGCAGAGGAGGAGAGAGAGGACAGGATGTCCTGAGTTTAAGAGATGAAATGAGAGGCCAGTACCATGCACAGGGCCTGGTAGGGCACAGGAGAGGTAGAGACTGCGGCAGGATTAGCCAGTTCCTTGTAGATTTTAAAGAGATCAGCCGAGTTGGTAAATGCCGCAGAAATGCAGGCTTGGGTGTGAGCTCTCTTCTTGGTGAGGACAGAGAGCTGGTATTGCTTTTGGAGCAGGCGGCAGGCCAGTTTGTCAGAGGATGAACAAGAAGAATGCCATGTCCTCTCAGCCACCCTGCACTTGCGTTTGAGGGTGACAAGGTCTGAGTGGTACCAGGAGTTGCACTTGGCTTTGGGCTTCTCGGATCCTCATGACGGGGGCAAGAGCATCGAGAGTATCAGATATAGCAGAGTGGAGCATGGAAAGGGCTGTTTCAGGGTGTGCGTCAGCCAAAGGGTGATGAGGGGATGAGAAAGTAGTGATGAAAGCCTCAACTGACATGTGCTTCATGGGTCGAATGACCACGAAGGTGGGTGGCAGTGCTGGAGTTGGCTTGGCCTGAGGGGTAGAGTGCATGAAGTGGGAAGAAAGGAGAAAGTGGTCACTCCAGGAGAGAGGAGTGGTGAGAGGGCTAGAAATGGGAAGGTACGAGGAGATCAAAACATCCAGAGTGTGCCCTGCAGAGTGAGTTGGCCCAGAGGGGAGAATAGAGAGTGAGAGAGAGTCACAAAGGTCATGAAAGAGTTCAGATGGAGGGCGGGAAGCATCCAGGTGGATGTTGAAGTCTCCAAGAAGGAGGAGTTGTGTGGTCGAGACCAGGAGGGAAGAGGAGAGGTCTGCCCACTCAGAGAGGAAGGAGGAGATCTGGCCAGGTGAGCGATAGATAGTAGCCACAGTAAGGGAATGGCTAGGAGAGAGAGAGAGCCTGTAAACAAGGCATTCAAAAGAGGAGTAGGCCTGCGTATGAATGACAGAGGCAGCCAAAGGGGGAGGAGGGGATGAGAAGTGTCGCCAAAGGAGGAAGAGGGGATGAGAAAGTGCATTACCTTTGTGCCTTCTTTAAAAATTGAATGTAGTTTGTGTGTACTTCTTATATTTGTATACCTCTTGTCTTCTGAAATCCTATTCCTCTCTGGATTGCATTTATGCCTTGTGACCATTCTTACTAGGCCACCTGGTGTGTTAGCTAGAACTGTGCTGTGCAGCCTCTTTCCTTTTTCTTTCCTTGACTAACCTCTGCTGCCCCTATGGCTCTCTCTATCTCACCCATCTTCTCGTACTGCTACACTATCACCTATCACCCCTCTCTCACGAAGTACGGTAGAAAAAAGCACAAAAAAAGACATCTTGAGTGCAAACTCTGGACTTCCCATCGCAGACACCTATGTCAGTACTTCAGCCAGAGAGGTTTTCATGGATATACTCTTCTCTGTCCCCTCTCCAGATCTGTTGACCCCTCACCTCATCTACACTCTCTCTCCTTCCTCATCCTCTACCATTAACGGTTGCACCAAGTGGGAAGTCCTCTTGGGCGGTTTCTCATCTTCACATTGCTTCATTAATGTCTATCACACAGGCACTATCTTGGTTCAGGGACCACAACCCAACCTTCAGTTCCTTCCTTCTCCTGCATCTCCCCCTTCTACTCTGTCTCTCCCTCCTCTGACTGGTGTACCACACCCCTGTACCGCACCTCGGAAAACCTTCAAAGGCAGAGACCTCCTCCACCTGGCGACTCTTCATGTCCGCTCAACCAACAAACACTCTGCTGACATCTGCCTCCTTTTTGAAGACATTGAACTTGACATTCTTGCTCTTACAACATGGTTCAATGCAAGCTCAGTCACTGCTTTTGACTCCCTCCTCCCTGACGGCTTCAGAATTATCTCCAAGTCTCGACCCCACTGCACTGGCGGTGGGGTTACCTTAATCTTCCCTGAGTGGGTTCCTGCTTCCATCTTACCCACAAAGCTCTACTCATCCTTTAAAAGCCTAGTTTGCAAGTTGGTCATCTCTCCCATTTCCATCCACACCATTGCTACCATTTACCAGCCTCCAGGTACCACCATCCTGTTCCTCTCTGAATGGGGTGATTTCTGCTCTTCCCAACTTTCATCCACCTCCAACCTCCTTGTTGTGGGTGATTTCAACATCCAACTGGACTCCCCTGTCTCTGCATCCAATCTCTTTGCTGACCTCTGCAACTCTCATTCCCTCACCTTTCTCCCTTCTGGACCAACCCACTTAGCAGGTCACACTCTGGACACCCTCATATACTCGTACCTCTCTCTCTCCCCCCACTAGTTACCCCTCTCTCCTGGTCAGACCACTCTCTCCTCTTCTCCCAAAGGGGCCCACCCTTTGGCCCTCTGACCATCCCCAAAAAGCCCCACCAACCTCGTTCACTAACATCTGCCCGATTAAATGACTATCAGCGGCTGCCTTTGATTCCACCTTCATCCCCCTAACTCCCTACCTATGATACTACCTCTGACTCTGCTCTCAGCATCCTCCACCTTTCCATCACCAACACTCTTAACATTCTTGCCCTAGTCATTAGGATCCGCCTGACCCCTGCCTCTAAGCGGACACCTGGAACGATTTTGAACTTGTGGCCCTGAAACGAAAATGCAGGGCAGCTGAATGGAAGTTGCAATTTACAGGTAAACCCTCTGACAAACTGGCCTACCGCCTGCTCCCAGGGAAATACAGACTCTCCATCCGTGCCAAGAAAAGAACCCACATACAGGCATGGGTTTCCAGTGTATCCAACAACATGGCTGAACCTTTCAAGATCTGCAGGGAACTAGCCAACCTTCAGCAGTATCCTCCTCCCCTTATCCTCCCAGGCCCTCTGCAATGCACTGGTACACACTTTGCCACCAAAACTCAGGACATCCTGAACACCCTTGCTACCCACACTCCCAACCCATACCACACCCCTTTCCCTCCCTTGGCCCCTCACCCCATCCTTCCTCCTTCTCTGCCTTCTTCCATGTCACACATGAAGAAGTTACTAGAGTTGTCCACTCCATGTAGGTCTCTTCTAAACAGTTTTCCCCTTGCTCATCCAGTACCATCAAGGATAACATTGGCTCTCTTGCGCCTGCACTCACTGATTCCTGCAATCACTCTTTTGGCACTGGATCTTTCCCCTCCTCCCTTAAGCATTCACTTGTGCCCCCACTTCTGAAAAACAATTGGATCTGTTTTGCAAAATAACGAACAACGACAAAGCTTCGGCTATGCAAATTCTACAGACCATTCCAAATACTATGAGCAATACAGTACTGAATGCATGGAAACATAAAATGGTACAAACAACTGATAAAGGAAGACATCTCCACTGAAATGCTAGTACTACGCCCGCATCATGCCAAAATAAAACTTCAACGGGACAACTGGGCCAAGACATTCAGAGAGAAAACAAAATATCAAATGAACCTTCAATGTGCAATAGAGATAAGAGCCATCAACAAACTTCCAACCTACCTGAATCTATTTCCGGATTAAAAAATCCAGGACGCCTTTATGAAAATCAGACTGAACATCATTCCTACGAGATACAGACTTGCCAAAACGAGACAAATTATGATGACAGACCAATTCTGTCACTTCTGCCTTAACCAGTAATCGCAAGAAACATTGCATAATAATGTCATAGTATGCCCGGCACTCACTCAAAAGAGACAGCTCTTTGGAGATCTTTTCAAGATCGCGGCACAGCAAATGGACATTGAAACCAGATGGGCAAAGATCTTAGTCGGGAACGACAAAAAATTAATGTACATTATTGTCCAGTTCCTAGCTAACGTACTCGAACTTGACAAGCCCCAGTCATGATTATCATCTATCCTTGTGACTCTGGTTATTTTTTGTTTTACTGTTACTGTTATGTTGTACTCGTTTTTACGTGTGTATTCCGGAATAACACAACAAGACTAACTCTATCAAAGTCGATAAATGAAAAGTTTAATATGAAAACTAAATCATTTTAAATAAAAACAAATTAAAAACTTCAGCAGACCCTTCCTGCCCAGCCACCTACTGCCCTATTTCCATCATCCCTTTCTGGGGAAGCTGCTGGAGAAGTTGGCATTGCCCGAGCTCAACTCACACACTGAAATTTTTGATAATCTCCACAACCATCAATCTGGATTCAGAGGCACAGAAACTTCTCTTCTGAACACCTGTAAAGAACAGCTTTCATCTCTGAACTCCAACTCCGCTGATGTCCTCATCCTTCTCGATCTCTTCTCTGCCTTTGACACAGTCAACCATTCCATCCTCATACAAAGGCTCCACGATACCCTTGGTATCTTGGAACGGGCACTGGACTGACTGACATCCTTTCTTACTGACCGCTCTTCCCAAGTCATCCTGGGCACCTTCTCCTCTCCTAATTCCTTCTCTACCTGTGGTGTCCCTCAGGGCTCTATCCTCTCCCCTTGTCTCTTTAACATCTACCTTAATCTGCTTGCATGCCTCATCTCCTTATTCTCCTCCAACTTCCACTGTTATGCAGACAACACACAGCTCTTTTTCAAAATTCCTGCTGCCCCTCTTGCACCCTCCATCATCCCAGACTGCCTATCTGCCATCCAGTCCCAGAGCACCTCCAACGATCTCTGCTTCAACACCTGTAAAACCGAGATCCTTCCCACAGGGACCCCTGATCCCTCCTTCTTCCCTTCACTCTGGCCTTCCTCCTTGGGCTCTCCCCCTGCTCCCTTCTCTGAAGCCAGAAACCTTGGAGTCATCTTTGACATTGCCAAGATATCTCACTTTCATCTCTTCCTTCTCAAAGGAATTCTCCCTTTTCTCACTTTTCCCCAGAGGCTCAATTTTACCCAAGCCCTGCTTCTTGCTAAGCTTGACTTTTGCAATGGCCTCCTCCTTATTCTGCCTTCTTCCACTCTGCGACCCCTCCAGCTAATCTAGAATAGGGCAGCCAGACGTATCCTTGGCCTGAAGCCCAGGGACCACATCTTTCCTGCCCTAAAAATTCTACACTGGCTCCCAGTTGCTGCACGGATTACAATCAAATCCCTCTGCATTATCGACAAGGCTGTCTGAGCCCGCTGACCGCACTATCTTCAACTTTATCTTACTAAATACTCTCCCTCTAGACCATTAGTTTCTTCTGGCTCCAACTCTCTGTGTGTAAGCATTTTGCTAAACAGACGGTAGGTGGTTGATCACTTTTCTCAGCTGGCTCCCTCCTATGGAACAGCTTCCCCTTGTCTCTGTGCCTTGAGCATGACTTCCTTAAATTCCAGAAGCTTCTCAAGACTTTCCTCTTTACCTCCTCATTCCCGTCTTCTCTTTTCTACTAATCCCACAGTTGCTGTGATTGGTGTCTGGGGCCCTTATGGATTTGGATTGCTTTACTAATTGCTACTATTTTGCACTCTATACTGTGCTCTTAATCATGTTTAAACTGTTTTCTTAACAAATGGTGATGCTAGTTCAGATAGTGCATTTAAATTGTTGATAGGGTCCCATTTCACTTACTTTGTGTAATATAGCAAGTGTGATTTGAAACAGAGCATTTCTTACTCTGCACGCACTGCAATATCTCAGTTTGCGCCAACCTCGACATGGGAAAGGGATCAGTTCACACCGCAACCATCCCTAATCCAGCTGGGGTGGTGAAGGTTGGATGCATACTGCATGTCAGTTTAGACCACATTGCAACCACTGATTTACATTCAAATACAAAGAATGTTCATAAAACAGATGTCCCATTTAAGAAGGGGTTGTTCACGGAAATACTGATGCTATTATAATTAAATACAAGGTGCCTCATTACGACCCTGGCGCTAAATGTTTAAAGGCGCCATAAAAGGCTGCGGCGCCGTTAAACACTTAGCGCCTTACTACAAGGTCCCTTTGCGGGACCCGACCTGAACGGCTGGTCTACAGCAGCCGTTAAAGTAGGGACCCGCAAAGGGACCTTGGTGCTAAGTACGGTACCGCAATTTGCGGTACCGTACTTAGCGCCTTCACCATTCCCATAGAGCCCTATGGGGCAAAAACGGGAATGGGGAAGGGCCATGGTTCAATGGGGAATTACCGCCCCGCCAACCTTGGAATGGTGTGATAATTCCCCATTGAACCATGGCAGACCCGTTACAACACCGGCACCAACCATGGTGCTAATAGCGCCATGGTTTAGCGCCAGTGTTTTAATGAGGGCCAAGGTCTCTTGTAAAACACATGATTGATGTTCACGACTTTATATTAGAACATAGTGTGGACATCATGTGTATCACCGAAACTTGGCTCACGCACGCACCTGGCCCTACTATCAAGCAAGTGACCCCTCCTGGTTATGTTCTTTTTGTGATGCACCATGAGGGGGGCTTAGGAGGAGGTGTGGCTGTTATGTGTAAAAAGGAGCTTGAAATTTACGAAGTCAAAATAGAGTGTGAAGGCTGCTATTTATTGCACATCAAACTACTTCCTAATTTCAACCACAGTGTTAACCTGGTCTTGATCTACCATCCACCAGGTGAACCCTCAAAGTTTAATGAGGACTTTGCAAATGTCCTAGCCCCTTTGCTAACAGTCAATTCATGTCATGCTAATATTCCCAGGATACTTAGATCTCAGGTTTCAATTCTTAAAGCCTTTAATTCTGATAAGATTGGCAGATCTGTGGAACAGGCCATGATACTTTACCATGACTCATCTGATAATTTAGTGGTTCCCTACGTGTGTAATTATCTGTCATGAGCATGTAGGAGGAGGATGGCTAAAACTACTAGAATTAGATAATACAGAAGCCATCCATCCTCTAGGTTGCCCTTTATGTGCTCTCTGAGCCTTTGCAAATGATGCCTGCTTTTATTCTAGTGGAGTTGATAATGACTGTTTTAAGAAATTAGTGGATTTTAATATGTGTCCTTTTTAATGTGGGATGTTGTATTATCTGCAAGTTCTTTTAATTCAGGAGACCGGTGGATGGCTCTGTGGATGGTTGAATGCGGCCAATCTGTGGCATGGGTAAAAAGAGAAGAAGGGATGTTGTGTGCCCCTCGCCAATGTCCATTGCCACATGTAGTTGTTCGTAGACAGATCACATTTGACACTCAGCCATGCCTCTTTTACACCTTGCAGTTGAAGGGAAACTGTCCTTGATTGTGGATATTTTCCTCGGTCTGTGGACATCAGAAGACACAGCCAATCGGGCATTCTGTTTGTAGAGTGTTTAATTCTTTTTTTGTGCATTGCTGAAAGCATGGAGCACAATAAAAAGACTGTTTGGGCCATTCAAAATTTGTGAGCTCGTTGCTTAGAGATGTATGCAAATTGATTTGGTATTTCTGATAACCTTAATATTGAAAATGTGAGGCTACTGTGATATGGAGTTTGTGATATGAAGTTGAATCAGGTGTTGCCAATGTGTCAGCAGATGGAGAATTGCAAACACCTACAGGTGATTATTATCAATTTTTGAGGTCATCATATGTAACTGGAAAATATTTGCAATTTGCTGTGAAAGCTATATTTCGAGCTCTGCTGGTTCTTTTCTACGACCTGCATTTATTTTTTTCCAATTTACGAAAAGGCAAGTGTTGAAATGATCCGCCCGCATTGAGTAATGATCTCAAGCTTCTATTCTGTGTTTTGGAGGTAATGAACTGAGATAGAATTGACTTTCCGCATGTTGCTCACTTACTTTCTTTTTATGACCCAAAGAGCTATTGGTTTTTTAAGAGCCTTTTGAGTTATGTTCGTGGAATTGAAACAAAAGTTTTTACGTATGTTAAAACTGTAGATTTTTCAATAAAAAAAAGAAATGATCTAAAGATTTTTGTCCACAAATTGAAAATGCCAACATTCGACCATGATGAAATGAATGTTTTTCAAAAAGATGCAGAACATGGCAATTAGCTCTTTTTATGTAATATACAGTGCATCTGTTTTTGTAAGAAAATATATTATTGATGTTTTGATATAAGCAACATGTATATTTTTCTATATCTGTAATGGTACTATCGGTTTTGTAAACTTGTTCATTTATTTCTGTGTATATAAATGAAACAGGTTTTGAATAATATGCTTTGCAGTTTTTTTTTTAAACAATATCTTTGTTATAAATCAGTTTTTTTGGCTAAGCATTTTCTAAATAAATATGCAGTACATTATTTTAAATGATGTTATGAAATCCTTTCAAAAAGTGTTCTGAAAACAGAAAATGGAATGTCTTTTAAATAATGTTTTTAAAAAAAAGCTTTCTACAATCAGTAAACCTGTATGCATGATTCAACATAATCTGTAATATCATTGTTGGGTTGTTAATGGAAAAATCGCTGACTGAAATTTAGAGAAGATAGCTTGCTGCTGGAAAGAAATATTGCACCCTAACACCTTTGTGATGCTCAAGTGACTTATTGAAAAATGGCTTCCAGTTTACCTCATATGTGGTACAATCCTAAAGATACTGTAAATATTAAAAAAGAACAATTTGCATTTAATACAATAACAAGATGGATATATGATGTTATGTTTAAAATTGTGTCATTGTTTGGTTGCAATGAACCATTCTTCTTTTCAAAAAAGAGATAGTAAACTCCCTTGTCTATTTGGGTACCATTGATGACACTTGCCCTGATGGATGACTGCAAATGTGTGCGAGGACTCCTCCAAAACTGGATATAAAATGTAACAGAGAATAAAATAGCCATATCGTAGTACCTCTTAAGAATATTCTGAGTGTACAGATATTGCTAAAATAACAGTGATTAATCCAAAGGAGTCACCACAGATTCCCTGGTGGTAACCTTCTCCCATGTGGCCACAGGACGGCAGCTTCTACCTGATCCTGACCCTAGGGGCGGCTATATGAGGGAAGATCAATGGGAGGAAACTGCCTCCAGGGAGATGCATGGCTTCATTATATGAGACATGGTATCCCCCATTTGCCCATAAATAAAACCCCTCCATACCCAATAACCTAATAGCCTATTGCCATGTTTCTATACGCCCTTCAGGAAAAATAGAGAAACCTTTTCCCAAAACTCGTTAGGCCAAACTTCCATCACTGGTCAAAAAGGTAAATGATCCAAGACCACCTTTTCCAATTCATCATTTGGAACCATTGAAAGTGATTTCCCTCAAGCTACTCAAGTATTGGGACGAGGAGGAGGAAAGGAACGATGCAGAGCAGATGGAGCCTCAAGCTGTCCAGATGTCTTCAATATGTTATGTATGTTAAAAAGATTTATAAAGTGCAATATTCACCAATTAAGGCATCATGGCGCTGTAAAGAACTGAGAAGAAGAGCAGCTGAAAAGGAGAGAACAGGAGTTAAAAAAAGAAGAGATGACATTGAAATAGAAGATGACTTTTGGTCGCACCTAGTGAACGAGGAAATATTTTCTAAAGAACTGCTGCAGTCACTGAAAAGGCAAGCCCTCCCACCGAGAGAGCATGTACCTATGCACCTGCATAAGCATTTCATTCTCAGTTCTTAAAGCTTGTGAGGGAATATACAGGTGAAATATTTCCTAAAGGTACTCTGCACCATTGCTATATATGGCACAATGAACAATGCAGAGTGCTGTAAACTCCATCCGGCGAGCAATAGGTAGCTGGTGCAGCGAGCGCAGAACTGGCAAAATCGAAGCATGAAAGGGAGTACTAGTAGCAGCTCTAGCTGCAGAATTCTGCACAACCCGCATACGGTTCAGGAGGTAGCAAGGTTGGGCTAGATAGAGAGGGTTACAGTAATATGTAATTCTGAAGATGGAAGATGAAATCACTAGGGCGCGCAAGTGAGCCTGTCGGAATGGAAGAACCTTATGCAGGATTTTCAGTTTAAAGTATCCCCTTTGACAGACCATGCTGACCTGGGATTCTGTTGAAAGGGATGCAGAGATTTTACAGCCCATGTCTTCAACCACAGCAACTGGGGTGGGAAGGGACCCAAAGAAGTTGGACAGAAGGCCCGTGTCCAGAATGAAGTAGAAGAAGAGGGACAAACCACCATAACCGTTTTGTCTGCATTAAGCTTCAGACAATTTTGAGTCACCCAGAAACGCACAGACTCCAGGCAGCAGCCCAAACGATCACCTGCATCTGCCGCTGTCAGATAGACGCATGACGATTTGGGTATCGTCCGGTTATGAGTAGTAGCGAAACCTGTGGCACTGGATGAGCCTGGCTGTAACACTTACCTGAACTCCACAGAAGCGTAATGACTTCCGACCCTTTTTGGTCTGCTAACAGGAGCTTTGGAAATTCCTTTTCTGTCAGGAAAGAAACACAACAAGAAAGGAGGTGCTATTAAATGAGTGGATATTATGACTGTAAGGATTCTATGTCTATCTTCTCCCTAAAACTGAGACCAAAAATATCCTCACCTGTGTTTTATGTTTTGGTAGCTCTCCATCCTGCTATCATACAGGGGTACATAGATATAAATGGCTCTGAAGTCTGGATGGCGTAGAGGTAGAAAGACTCTGAGGTAAAGGTTCTTTAAAAGTTCATAAGTCTCTTGGAATGAACCATTGAGCAAGCTGTTATTTTGCTTTTTCTGTGAACAAATTAATGTACTTTCTATGTTGGAGACATCTCTCGTGCTAACTAAACATTTCTTCTTTCTTAGGGAGATTCTTGAAGAAAGAAGACTTCAACTGAAGAGTTTGTAGTATAAGGAAAATAGTTTTAACACCTTTTAACAATGAGAGTTGGAGTGCTAACTTCCAGAATGAAGCGCACAGTAAATGAAGAGGTTATTGTAGCTTAGAATTGAATTTTGCCTGAAGAATGATTGTGCGTGTAATCATGAAGAGAGAGTGCTAACTAGTGTAAGTTCGTCTTAAGAGAGAAAACCGCAACAACCTTCTACTTCAAAGTGCAGTTATAAACTGTGAGGAAAAATCAACTCTGTGGAGCTTCAGGTACATATGCTTTAGAAATTATCTTTTCTTTTAACTGGTAATGTTCATGCTTTGAATTATGTACCTTTGTTTGCAGGACTTCAGAATACGGAGATAAGCCTTGGACGATGATGTGGTTACGAGCGAAGGCTGCTGACTGAAGAGGAACTGTGACGAAAGGAAATCTTTAACTGGAAAGCTGCGACAAAGGAAAACTGCGGTGAGGTAACTCTTGTCTGTGCTTGATAGATATTCTGTAGATTCTTCAAACTATTGATATGTCTTTTCTTTGGTTTTCACAGGTTCTGTGAGCTGAGTCACTGGTAGTGTTACACCACTGTCAGCGGATCAAATGCGAAGCACGATTTACAGCGTAGTCGGGACTTAAATAGTCCTCAATGTTCAATGTCAAGATTACTGCTGCTGCTGACCACCTGGGCGACCATCTTTTGGGAATTGGGAAACTATAGCATTCCTGTGGGGGTCTATGATTATTCATTGCTGTGTACTGTGTGCATGCCAGGTTTGCTAAGCTAACACCCACCTTAGACCTACTGATCTCTGTAATGGATCAGTAGGTCTAACCTGGATTCTTGACTCTGGACTATGAATCTGGGATGTGATCATGACACTGGCCAAAGGCTGTATGTAGAGATTAAACAGAATAAGGGACAGAGCAGAACCTTGGAGAACCCCACAAGTGATAGATATAGGATCAGATTGAAAAGCACGAAGAGAAAGTGATTGAGAGCGATCACAAAGAAAAGAGTCAAACCAGCACAAGACTGAGCCAGAGACACTGGGAGTATACAGCCTGAATTGCCCCTTTGTGCAGGACATTTAAATATTGAAAACAAACTTCAAGAGGCTGCTGCTGTTCGGGAGAAGTTGTTGCACCTCTCTGCAAGGCTTGTGGAACTTGGAAGTGTGAACTAGGGTGGCAGTGCCAAGAGGCTTACGCGCAAGGAAGCACAGCAATGCTGCATGACCAAGATGTGCCACAGACATACCACGAGCCAAGGAACATTGCTGGGCCTTCAGCAACGGGAGAAAGCAGACTTTCACCTACAGGGACCTGAAGCAAGACCGACATGCTGAAGCAAAGCCGCGATAAAAACCGGAATGTCATGAAAGCAGTCTAGAGTGGAAATCCGGTGACAAAACCTTTGGCCATAAGCTCAAATTGGACTGAAGACGCCACACAGATCCAGTGAGTCAACCACAGGAAAGTGGGAACCAAGGCCGTTTTGACGACCGTGCCAAATAAAAACTGTACACATTAAAGCCATAGAAACAAAGCATTGAAGAGACTGATCGCAAACCAAGGAAGAATATTGCAAGCAGGGATTGCAGGCATATATGAGTGCATTGAATACAAATATGTAGAGAAACCAAAGCGAATGTTGAATCAACCAGATGTGCAATACCAAAGAAGATATATGCAATTGAAGAAGTACACGCCTTCCTGGCACGCAAGTACACCAGGCATTTACAAGGGCATGAGAAGCCTTGGCAGGGATTGTACCAGGCAATCACAAGTGCAGAAGAGGTTTTGGCAGGGTAGTAAACCAGGCAATTGCAAATTTACAGGAAGTGCCTAGAAATCATATAAAACTGTGTTTTCTGAACAAAAAGTTACTTTTCGAAAGAAGGAACTACAAGGCTAAGTAGCCTTATAACTAACAGGATTGTTGTGGGCCAAGAAAGACCCGGAAAACTGTTTGACAAAGAAACATTGGTGGCAAGTAAGAATCCAGGGGAAGGGACTTTACCTCTGGAACCAAGGCGTGATACTCTTAGTGCATTTTTGGGTTGAAGAATTAATTGCTGTGAGACAAAATCCAAGAGAAAGTAATCCCCCGAAACCAAAATCTTTGTATTGAAGAATCACTGAAATTGAGAAAGAATCCAGGGGAAGGAATTGTCACCATGAAATTGAAGGTTTTGGCCTTAGAAACCTTTTGTGGTATAAAAAAAAAAAATCAGAAAGAACCCAAGGGAATAGCCACCATCTGGAACAAGGGCTCTTTTACCTTGGAGAATATTTATGTTGGAGCTGTTCTATGTTCCTTTATGAATTCATTTTGCAATAAGCAGGTTAAAGACATTTCCCTTTTCACCTTAAAGTTTGATTTCTTAGTGTGAGGGTCAGGATAGAACGTTTGGACACAAGGACAGTTTTGATTTTGATATCATAACACGGACAGATCGTTAGTTTTTTGATTTAGGTACAGAGATTCCTCTGAGATCAATGTCAGAGAGGCTGTTTCCCGACCCTTTTTGTGTTAATAAAGCCCTCACCAAAAACATGGCAACCTTCTGTCTGACTCTCATTTCTGACTCCTCACATAGCATATTGGTTAGGTTGTTCTTATAAAGACATGTGATATTCATAATACCCTTCCACCTGAAATGTGAAAGTAAACTAAGTCATTTCAGCCAAGTCACAGGTACCAAAGTGTAACCCACTACCCATCACTGCAGGTTCACCTCCTGTTCAGAGCCAAATGAGCATTGTATTGTGGGTATGCAAATGACCTCAAATGCAATCTCTTTCATGCAAGAAAAATACCTTTATTAACAGAGCAAACTGATGATAAAAATGACTATCAATGTAGAGGGGATTGCTCAATGTTTACGCAGGGTTGAATAATGATGCATATTTGGACATGGAAAATAAATGTATCAGCGTCCCAATAAGCTATACAGTATACCGTTCTTTCTTGGTGTTGCGATCATCATGCTGTTTTGTCTCCAGGCTGAGTATGGTTCAGCTCTCTAGCTGTCAGAGTTTACATTCCAGATTTACAGGCCGATTCATGGAATAATTAGCGCGGCGCAAGTGGGCAAAAACGTGCGAATCGCAGTGGAATAGCGAAAATCGCAGTGCAAGTGCGAAAATCGCACGAAAAGCAGCGCACGTCGATTCATGGAAGTCCGTGTGCGAGAAAACCAGCGGATGTGCGATAAAAAGTGCGCCGCGCACGTTGGCGCACAGGCCATCTAACAGCGTGCGCCAGGTCACAGCGAAAATCGCACAGGCCACAGCGAAATTCGCACATAGCGCGGCGCACGCAACAAAAGTAGGCGGAACACGGGCGTAACACTCGGAATGGGGAACAACTTGCAAAAACGTGGGCGTCACGGGGGAAGTACAGGGCACAAGTGCGCGGAAAGCCCACACGCTCGCCTACAACACGTATTCATGGAATAGAATAGGGCAAAAAAGCGCACGCTCAAACCAGCGCACAGGCACAAACACGACCGCCACAAGAAAGCAGGCGGTAGCGTCTCTGCTGCTGTAAGAAATGTGCGCCAAAAGGTTCGCCAATAAATAGCACCCATATACTGCCATGATGAATGTCCTATACTGTGGCCCTCCTGGACAAATGACGTGCAAAGGGGTACCCACAAACACGGACACGCTGACAAAAAATACGTGTGCGTGTATACCGGGGTGCGCGGGAAGTCTCACACGCGATTTGGCCGGGTACGTGGATTTCAGGGGTGCGCGGGAAGTTCCACACGCGATTCCATCAGGGTAGGTGTATTTCAGGGGTGCGCGGGAAGTTCCACACGCAATTCCATCAGGGTACGTGTATTTCAGGGGTGCGCGGGAAGTCCCACACGCGATTACAGCAGGGTACGTGTATTTCAGGGGTGCGCGGGAAGTTCCACACGCGAATAGCCTGGGCGCGTGTATTTCAGGGGTGCGCGGGAAGTTCCACACGCGAATAGCCTGGGCGCGTGTATTTCAGGGGTGCGCGGGAAGTTCCACACGCGAATAGCCTGGGCGCGTGTATTTCAGGGGTGCGCGGGAAGTTCCACACGTGAATAGCCTGGGCGCGTGTATTTCAGGGGTGCGCGGGAAGTCCCACACGCGATTACAGCAGGGTACGTGTATTTCAGGGGTGCGCGGGAATTTCCACACGCGAATAGCCTGGGCGCGTGTATTTCAGGGGTGCGCAGGAAGTCCCACACGCAATTACAGCAGGGTACGTGTATTTCAGGGGTGCGCGGGAATTTCCACACGCGAATAGCCTGGGCGCGTGTATTTCAGGGGTGCGCGGGAATTATCACACGCGATTTGGCTTGGTACGTGTATTACAGGGGTGCGTGGGAAGTTACACACGCGATTAGGCTGGGTGGGTCCTCACAGGTGTTCCCTGTACACCCTCCACGGCCCCTGCAGGCAGCCCACAAAACAGGGGACTACCCTGCACACCTGCTCATGTCTCCCACCACCCCACCCCCCACTATCCAGGGGCACCCTCCACCAGGCCCCCACTCATGTCTCCCACCACCCCCACCCCCCGAGTCACCAGGGGCAGCCTCCACCAGGCCCCCACTCATGTCTCCCACCACCCCCACCCCCAGCAGTGCAGGGGCAGCCTCCACCAGGCCCCCACCCATGTCTCCCACCACCCCCACCCCCCAGCAGTGCAGGGGCAGCCCCCACCAGGCCCCCACTCATGTCCCCTATCACCCCCACCCCCCAGTCACCAGGGGCACCCTCCACCAGGCCCCCACTCCTGTCTCCCACCACCCCCACCCCCCAGTCACCAGGGGCACCCTCCACCAGGCCCCCACTCATGTCTCCCACCACCCCCACCCCCCAGCAGTGCAGGGGCAGCCTCCACCAGGCACCCACCCATGTCCAACCCATGTCTCCCACCACCCCCACCCCCCAGCACTGTGGGGCACCTGCCAGTAGGCCCCCACCCATGTCACCCACCACCCCCACCCCCCAGCCACCAGGGGCAACCTCCACCAGGCCCCCACTCATGTCTCCCACCACCCCCACCCACCCAGTCACCAGGGGCAGCCTCCACCAGGCCCCCACTCATGTCACCCACCACCCCCACCCCCCAGCACTGTGGGGCACCTGCCAGCAGGCCCCCACCCATGTCACCCACCACCCCCACCCCCCAGCCACCAGGGGCACCCTCCACCAGGCCCTCACCCATGTCACCCACCACCCCCCAGCATCCAGGGGCAGCCCCCACCAGGCCCCCACTCATGTCCCCTATCACCCCCACCCCCCCGCCACCAGGGACACCCTCCACCAGGCCCCCACTCATGTCTCCCACCACCCCCACCCCCCCAGTCACCAGGGGCAGCCTCCACCAGGCCCCCACTCATGTCTCCCACCACCCCCACCCCCCAGCAGTGCAGGGGCAGCCTCCACCAGGCCCCCACCCATGTCTCCCACCACCCCCACCCCCCAGCAGTGCAGGGGCAGCCTCCACCAGGCCCCCACTCATGTCACCCACCACCCCCACCCCCCAGCACTGTGGGGCACCTGCCAGCAGGCCCCCACCCATGTCACCCACCACCCCCACCCCCCAGCCACCAGGGGCACCCTCCACCAGGCCCCCACCCATGTCACCCACCACCCCCACCCCCCAGCATCCAGGGGCAGCCCCCACCAGGCCCCCACTCATGCCCCCTATCACCCACACCCCCCCCGCCACCAGGGGCACCCTCCATCAGGCCCCCACTCATGTCTCCCACCACCCCCACCCCCAGGCACCAGGGGCAGCCTCCACCAGGCCCCCACTCATGTCTCCCACCACCCCCACCCCCCAGCAGTGCAGGGGCAGCCTCCACCAAGCCCCCACCCATGTCTCCCACCACCCCCACCCCCCAGCAGTGCAGGGGCAGCCCCCACCAGGCCCCCAATCATGTCCCCTATCACCCCCACCCCCCCAGTCACCAGGGGCACCCTCCACCAGGCCCCCACCCATGTCACCCACCACCCCCACCCCCCAGCATCCAGGGGCAGCCTCCACCAGGCCCCCACTCATGTCCCTTTGCACCCCCACCCCCCAGCAACCAGGGGCAGCCTCCACCAGGCCCCCACCCATGTCACCCACCACCCTCACCCCCCAGCAGTGCAGGGGCAGCCTCCACCAGGCCCCCACCCATGTCCAACCCATGTCTCCCACCACCCCCACCCCCCAGCACTGTGGGGCACCTGCCAGCAGGCCCCCACCCATGTCACCCACCACCCCCACCCCCCAGCCACCAGGGGCACCCTCCACCAGGCCCCCACTCATGTCTCCCACCACCCCCACCTCCCAGCAGTGCAGGGGCAGCCTCCACCAGGCCCCCACCCATGTCCAACCCATGTCTCCCACCACCCCCACCCCCCAGCACTGTGGGGCACCTGCCAGCAGGCCCCCACCCATGTCACCCACCACCCCACCCCCCAGCACTGTGGGGCACCTGCCAGCAGGCCCCCACCCATGTCACCCACCACCCCACCTCCCAGCCACCAGGGGAAACCTCCACCAGGCCCCCACCCATGTCACCCACCACCCCCACCCCCCACCATCCAGGGGCACCCTCCACCAGGCCCCCACTCATGTCTCCCACCACCCCCACCCCCCAGTCACCAGGGGCAGCCTCCACCAGGCCCCCACTCATGTCACCCACCACCCCCACCCCCCAGCACTGTGGGGCACCTGCCAGCAGGCCCCCACCCATGTCACCCACCACCCCCACCCCCCAGCCACCAGGGGCACCCTCCACCAGGCCCCCACCCATGTCATCCACCACCCCCACCCCCCAGCATCCAGGGGCAGCCCCCACCAGGCCCCCACTCATGTCCCCTATCACCCCCACCCCCCCGCCACCAGGGGCACCCTCCACCAGGCCCCCACTCATGTCTCCCACCACCCCCACCCCCCCAGTCACCAGGGGCTGCCTCCACCAGGCCCCCACTCATGTCTCCCACCACCCCCACCTCCCAGCAGTGCAGGGGCAGCCTCCACCAGGCCCCCACCCATGTCCAACCCATGTCTCCCACCACCCCCACCCCCCAGCACTGTGGGGCACCTGCCAGCAGGCCCCCACCCATGTCACCCACCACCCCCACCCCCCAGCCACCAGGGGCAACCTCCACCAGGCCCCCACCCATGTCTCCCACCACCCCCACCCCCCCAGTCACCAGGGGCAGCCTCCACCAGGCCCCCACTCATGTCACCCACCACCCCCACCCCCCAGCACTGTGGGGCACCTGCCAGCAGGCCCCCACCCATGTCACCCACCACCCCCACCCCCCCAGCCACCAGGGGCACCCTCCACCAGGCCCCCACCCATGTCCCCCTGCCCCCAGGTCCTGACGATACACAATCATGGCAGTAATGGGCAGCATACCCAGCACAAACACCCAGGCAAGGATTGCATCCACCCACATAGTGAATGCAATTACATGACACAACCCCAATGGCAAGTATGTAAATGAACACATGTCACACACACACATACACAATGGCTGCAAGTGAATGTCAAAACCCATATCATGACATGTATGAAACCAAAGACAAAATAACACAAGTGGAAGTAAAAATAAAAAATGTATTAAAGATTAAAAATAAGTAACCAAATCAAACATACAACTATGTGGATAACAAAATAAATGGTCCATGTCGGAGAACAAAAGTAAAAATCAAAAAAAGAAAAAGGAATACAAAAACAAATGTTGACCAAAGCAATATCAAGTAGAAGGAAAAGAATGAAAAACCATTTCCACATGGTGAACACAATAATGAAAAAAAGAAAATGTTCCTTCAAAAAACAAACTAAATACAGGAATGTACCAGGGTCCATGAGCCCAACACCATAAAGGAAACCTACTACTACCTAATGAAAAAAATATATACAAAAAAGTGGCCATTGTCCGAGCGGTCCAAAATAATAAAAACAAATAAAGGAAACCTAACACTAACTAACTATATAACTATATACAAAGGCAGCGGGCAAGTCCTGCGGCTCACTTGTTGATGTTGCTGGCCAGGGCATCATCGAACTCCATGTCGATGTCCTGGAGGCGGGACTCTGTCCTGGCCCCGAGGTCTCGCAGGGATAACCCCATGTTCAGCTCAAACTCCCTGCGAGCTTCCTCGAGGCACTCAGCCCGCCTCAACGCCCGACGCATGGAGAACTCCGCCCTGACCATGGCGAGCCGCTCCTCTTCCGCCCGCTGCCGCTCCGCACCTATCCGCTGGACCAACTGCTCCCACACGGAAGACACCACCATCCCAGGGTTGCCCTGCCCTCCGGCCGATGCCTGCCCCTCTGATCTTGATGGCCCCGAGCCATGATGCCTTCCACGTCGAGCCCGCTGCTGCCTCCGACGCCACTGCCTCTGCCAGCACGACGGCATCCAGGGTGATGGAAACCACCGACGCCGTTGTGCACGTGCCCTGCCTGATGATGCTGTTACATCTTCCATCTGCTGGGGTCCAGTTGCTGTGTTGTCCACCCCTGCTGGACCTCCGACTCCCAACTGTGGCAGGGATGGGATCCCCACCGAGCTGGCTGCATTGGTCGGGGCAGGTCCACAGGGGGCCCTGGTGGCATCTGGGCTGGAAGACGGCAAGGAGAACGACTGGTGTATAGCCTGCACAGAGGAGGAGAGGGCCGCCACATTGGCCAACACATGCAGGAAACCCCCGAACATGGCCTATCCCAATTGGGCCACGTCGGCACGGTGCACTTCGTGATGACGTGCGTGCTCCTCCCGGGAAGCACGCACGGCATCACGAATCACAGCCATGCGCATCGCGACCCCAATCAGGACCTTCTCCGCACGGCCAGGGGTTCCCACGTCCGCAGGTGGAGGGGAGTCAGGTGACAGGGATATCCCCTCTACCTGCGGACGGGCCTGGGACGGGGCATCCCTGCTGGTGCATGGTGGTGCACTCACAGGGTCAGGGACAGCGACATGCACAGGCCCCTCCACGGTGACCTGTGCTGCCTCCTGCCCCTGGCCCTGGACTGCACCACTTGCACCAGCAGGGAAGCCCCCACCAGGCCCCATGTGTGCCCCAGTGGCGGCCTCCTCCTCCTCTGTGCAAACCACCAACCTGGATGGCTCCTCACCGTCTCCCACCGTAGCAGGCCCCTGTGGGGGCTCACCCACCCCTTCCGCTGCAGCCGTGGGGGCATCCCCGCCGCCTTGCTCCACAGCGCCATCTCCGCCCTCTTCTTCACTAGCCGCTGCGTAGAGGGAGACAAAGAACACAAGCATCAGGGTACTGTACAATGGTCCCCTAGACAGGAAGCAATAGCAGATGACCACCACTGTCAAAGTACACTTCCATCATGTCCCTCCACAACACATGGGTCAGTCCAGGCAAAACACACACAGTAACAGGCATGCTGCATGCCATGGACATTTCCATGCATGTCCAATGGACTCTTGAAACATTCAATGATATGGAACTCACATGCATCATGGCTCATGCCTTTCACATGCACACACTTCACCTCAGTCACATCCATCTGGCCCCAAACACAACAAACACAGCGGATACAAGGGCAATTTGGCTGCTTCACTGAATCTGTGCATTGTCACACACATGTGTCATGCATCCATGGCATGCACAAGTCACAGACACGCAGGTCAGCCACACAGACATGGCTACCACATATGTACCTGGCATCAACACCCATCCCTCACCCCCACCCATGTCCCGGTACAGAGACTGGCATGCTCTCATGTTCAAAATCTGCATAGGGGTCCCCATGCGGCATTTGAACACATGCAACAACCATGTGGGTCACACATCACTGGTTGCACATGCATTACCATGATGTCCATGCACACATACATAAATACAGGGCCTATTGCACACATACAGGCAAGTATCATAGACCCAGCACACAGCAACATGCCCTGTGTCACACAGTAATGCTTGGACACTTACCGCTCAACTCCAGACGGGCCTCCCTCTCAAGGATCTGGGCGTGGAGCGCTGGGCATACGCGTTCCAGGACCCTCATCTGGATGGAACTCATGCGGCCCCGGCCCCCCTCCACGAGGCGCCGGGCCTTCACAAGGGTCCTGGACCTCAAGTCCTCCCAGCGCTTCTTGATCTTCTGGACGTTGCGGGTTGCCACCCCCTCCGCGTTGATGGCAACCCCACAGTCGGCCCAGATCCTCTCCCGTCCATCCTTGCTGGCGCGGGACGATCCAAAGAGGGCATCATACTGCCCCAGGACATGCTCCACCAGGACACCAACTTCGGTGGCAGTGAAGCTGGTGCCCCTCTGCCCCTCTGGCCTGGGGTTGCCACTGGTGCCAGATGTGGAAGTGCCCGACATAGCAACCCCAGAGGCAGGTGTGGGTGGGCAACTGGGTCCTGGGGCTGGGCTGTGGAGCGATGTAATCCCAGTCGGGAGTCTTCAGTTCCAGCAGGGGTGGACACAGCAACTGGACCCCTGCAGATGGCTGATGTGCAGGCACCAAATGGCAGGGCACGGTGGCAGCAGGCAGGCAGGCAGGCAGGCAGCAGCAGATGGCACGTGGGAGGCTGCTCGGGGCACGGGGGGCAGTAACTCGGCCTTCTGGGCAGGAGCGTGGTCTTCCGTGTGTTTTCGCGTGGCCAGCTTGATACGGAGTGATTTGGCACGTGAAAATTCGGCACGTCAGCGTGAAATCCGAGGAAAGGCCCTTAGCGCATAAGCGCGTAAGCACGCATACGCGATTCTATTGGTCCAGAGTCCCTCAGCGCGTAAGCGCGTATGTGACGTGACCCGCACGGGTGTTCCCCACCCAGCACGTGATGACGGAGCACACGTGTAAATACTGTACGTCAGAGTGTCATCGCGTGTAATTGGACAAAAGTGCGCGTACACGCGATTGGCCTATGTACGTGTATTTCAGGGGTGCGCGGGCACTTACACACGCAAGTACGTCAGCGCACCTGTATCCCGTTGTGCGTGTGAATTTCCACACGCTATTGGACTGGGAACTGGATTCCAGGAGTGCGCGGGTCACACGCTCGCCTAGAACACGCGCAAAGCATGAATTTGCGCACTTTAACAATAACAAGCCAGACGCCAGGATGAACATACCGTTCCTAGCAGCAGTGGAAGTGGGCTACCAAAGGAGGAGGAGGAGGATAGTCAGGGCCAGAATATTCACACCCAGAACCAGCCTTTTCGGGATGCCTGATGACCAGGTGTATGGAAGGTACAGGTTTCCACCACACATAATACTGGACCTGGTGAGTGAGTGGGAGGATGACCTCACATCACCCACCCTGTGCTCCCAAGCACTCAGCCCCCTGGAGAAGGTCCTCAATGTACTGCACTTCTTAGCCACTGGATCATTTCAGCGGACAAGTGCCATAGTGGGTGGGGTGTCACAGGCCACCCAGTCACGCTGCCTACACCAGGTCTTGAACATCATCACTGCACGCCCATCAGTCCGCAGGCACATATACCTGCCCAGAACACCTGCAGAAAGGCATGCTGCCGCCCTGGATTTTTACGGTGTGGCACGATTCCCCAAAGTGCTAGGTGCCATCGACTGCACCCATGTGGCTCTACGTCCCCCCAGGGCATCTGAGCACATCTATAGGAACCGCAAGCACTGGCATTCCATCAACGTGCAGGTAGTATGTAATGCCAAGGGAATCATCACCTCAGTATATGCCAACTATCCCGGCTCCACCCACGACAGCTTCATTTACCGAATGTCCACCCTATGCCGGGACCTAGATGCTGGGCGGCATGGCGATACATGGCTGCTTGGTGAGTATGTATGCCACTGCACATGCATGCATGTTGGATACTGAGCAAGGTCACAACCCCACCAATGATACCAATCACCACCTCCACAGGGGACAGTGCCTACCCTCTCAGCCCCCACATGATGACGCCAATTCGGAACCCCACCACGCCACCCGAGGTAAGATATAACACAGCCCACATTACAACCCGGGGCATAGTGGAGCGCACATTCGGAGTGCTAAAGTCACGCTTTCACTCCCTTGACCGTTCTGGCGGGCAGCTGTTATACGCTCCCCCAGTAGTGTGCAGGATCATAGTGGCAGCATGTGTCCTGCACAACGTTGCAACACGCCGGGGCCTGGCCGTGGACATGGTGGTGGCCCCACATCCCCAACCACATGCACAGCCGCTGCGCATGGGAGGGGAAAGGGCACGTGGGGAGGCAGCCCGTACACAGCTAGTGGCTAATTACTTCACATAGAAATCACACCCCTGTGGAGTGCACACTGCCATGGCACATTCCATCTGACAATCAATGATGACTCAACCTGACACTGATCCTGAATGTCTGGAGAATGAACCGTGAATACCATATCAGCCTGAGATTGTTTGTTTGTTTGTTTGTTTGTTTATTTATTTATATAGCGCTCTTGACCCGGGGGTATATATGCGCTTTGAACATCAGGTTACAGGTAAAAGACAATAGTACAGTATTGATAGGGCATAGATAATAGTATTCAAACAATATACATAAAATTGGACATTCGGAGTGCATACATGTGTGGTAGGACAGTTATTTGTTGGTTAACCAGGAAATGACCTTGGTTCTGAAGGGTTGGAAGGTAGGTGTGGATTTAATATCCAGTGGGATGGAGTTCCAGAGTTGTGATGCCAGGGTTGGGAAGCTGGATCCTCCAGCTCTTTTGAGGGAGTATTTGGGAACTGTTAGTTGTAATGAGTTGGACGATCTGGTGGTTCTGGTGTTCTGTCTAAGTGTAAATTTGTTCGAGAGGTAAGGTGGGGCAAGATGATTGAGGGCTTTGTAAGTAAGGCATATGGTTTTCAAATCAATTTTCTGTTGGATGGACAACCATTTGCAGGCAGTTCTGGTGGCGGAGATGTGTTCCCTTCTAGGAATATTGAGGGCGGCACGGAGTGCGTTATTTTGTAAAACTTGCAATTTATTGATTACTGTTTTGTTGGCACCTACATAGAGGCTATTACAGTAATCCAGTTTAGATTGAATGAGTGCTCTGGCTAGGATGAGACAGTTGCTAGGGGAGATCAGTGGTCTGCAGGCCCTGATAAGTTTACCGGTGTAGGCAGTGGCTGAGGCGGTCATGTTGATTTGTTTAGCTAGGTTGATGTTCGTGTCTAGGTAGAAACCAAGGGTTTTTACGCTCTTGGCAATGGGTATGGTGTTACCGTCAATAGTGAAGCTAGTGTAGCCGGGACAGAGTTTACTGATAGTGTTCGGTGAGCCGACAAGAAGCAATTCAGTCTTGTCATCATTCAGGCATAGGCCATGTGTGGCCATCCATGCCTGAATGATGGAAAAGACTTCGTTGATCCATTTGGCGTCCTTGTTGTAGTTGCCTGATAAGGTGAGGAGTATCTGGGTGTCATCTGCGTAGTTAGTATAGGTGACACCCAGATTGTCCAGCTTGTCGAATAAGGGCTTGGTGAAAATATTGTAAAGGGTAGGTGAGACACAGGATCCTTGTGGGACACCGCAGGTGATGGGGATGGGGTCAGCCGCTGCTAGGGGGGAGAAGACCCGCATGGTTCTGTTGTCCAGGAAGGATTGGATCCATGTGACTGCAGAGTGGGAGAAGTGTGCTGCCAGAGATAAATGGTTGCACAGGATTTTATGGTCGACCAGGTCGAAGGCAGCGGAGAGGTCAAGGAGTAGAAGGATGGCAGCCTTGTTTTTGTCTTTGAGTTCGTCTATCTGGCATTTGAGATCAACAAGGGCCGTTTCTGTCCCGTGTTGTGGTCGAAAGCCAGATTGGCGAGTTCCTAGTAGGTGATTGGCCTCAAGGTAGTCCTGGATTTGTAAATAGGACACTCTATCCAAGATTTTTAGTAGGAATGGGACGGTGGTAATGGGTCTGTAGTTCGTGGGGATGTCAGGGTTGAGAGTAGTTTTTTTTAGTAGCGGTAGGACCCAGGACTGTTTCAGATTGCTGGGGACCATGTTGTTGGCGAAGGACAGGTTTATTAATTTGGTGATAAATGGGGAGAGATCCCTAGCTGCATCTTTTATGATCTGTGCGGGGCAGCTGTCCCCCTTGCAATTCGATGGTTTAAGGGATGCTATAATTTTCTGAACCTCCAATATGGATACCTTTTTGAAGGTGAAGCCTGAATTAGTGGCAGTAGGTGGAGGGGGCGTGGGGAAGGAGGTGGGATCGAGAGTGAGTTGTTGTCGTTTGTTGTTGATTTTAGTTTGGAGCCCTGAGATTTTGTTAGCAAGGGCATTCTGGATCCCTGTGCACCAGGGTTTATCCTTAGTGCAAGCATCAGTGGGGGTAATGGGGTTTTCTAATTCCTTTAGTATGTTAAAGAGCTCCTTAGTTCACCTGGAAGTGTCACAATGTGTGCATCCCTACCCACACAGACACCACCAATGCAGTTTTGTGGAGTTACACATTCAAGCAGCTAAAAAGAATACCCACTTGCAAAATGCAACAAGAGGACAGTGCCATGTCAGCCAACCCAACCCCAGCACCGCCACACGACACACCGTGCCATGTCATGCTATTTGCAGGTAAACAAAGTAATCCCCACAACATGACACTAGTGTCACTATGTACAGTGTTCCTATTAGAAACCTGCAACACCTGAAATGCTCACAGCAATGCCGGACCAACAACATACTTGAGCACGTACTACCATTAACATGACATCACAAATTTTACATATTAGTAGTCTCACCACCTGGAAATGCCTGCACTCCCACCACCACCAACTGTGCAGTGTTGGCGCCATGTAGAGTTGTAGGTGCACTGCTGCCAACATGGACCCCATCTCCAGACTAGAGGTCCTTGTGTAGACATGAGGAAGGGACCTGCAAATTGGGAGGTAGACACAGAAGATGAGTTACACATCAATGCAACATGCAGTGTACAACACAACAGCAATATGCACTAGGAATGTATACACAGTATTGACTACAGACTGCCCACACAGCTCATGGGAGTCCAACGTCACTGTGTAATTCACTGTCACTTGGGCACACCCTTTGCAAGCCCATGGAAACGGGAAGCAGGAGGGGTGTGTGTGACTCAAACCCAAGCATCTGAACCAAATACATTACAAGCCTGCATGTGCCCAGCCACAATGCAGCGTATGCCCACAGGAACCACGGAAGCCAACAAATCGTCCCAAAAAAATAGGGAATAAAATAAATAACAATAAAAATAAAAATAAGAAACAATCAAAAATGGCCATTGATGGGCCCGGGGGGGTTTGGGAGGCCACCCAGGAGGTCCGAGGACAGGATGCAGACCAGAACCCACCTGCGTGGAAACTGGGAAAATAAAACACCTCCATGGGCTCATGGCCCACACGGCTACCCTGTTGTGGGAGTATCACTGCTGTCGCTATTATCACCCTGTGCAGCTGCATCCGGAGGTGGTTGCACTATGGGAGGCAGCCCACGCAAGTCCCTAGTCTGCTCCTCCATGGCTGCAAGCATGCGGGTGTGGTAGGTCTGGTTCTGGAGGATGAGTGTGCGGAGGTCCCCATGCAACAACTCACGGGATGCCCGGACCTCCGCCCCCGTTGCCTGCATCTCAGCTGAGAGCGTACGGGTGAGACGCTCCAGCTGCTGTTCTGTCCTTTGGTGTGTTGAAGCCTCAAGCTCAACAAGAGTCGTCCTGAGGTGAAGGAGCTCCTGCCTCAGGGCTTCCCTGTGGCCCTGGGACTCAATGGAGATGGCAGAGTCGCCAGTGCCGCCCGCCTGTCCCTGTTGGACCCCAGCATGTCCTCCCTGTGTGACTGGCAGATGGAGTCGGTTGCCTGCTCTAGTCGCTCCATCAGCCTTTCTGGGGGGACAATGGAAGTGGCCACCCTATCCATGGCCTGAGCCATCATCTCGGATGATGCAGCCTGTTGGGTTGCCATACCGTAAATGGATTGCTCCCATGCGGTATTGCCAGGTGGCGTACGGCCACCACGTCGGCGGGCACCACACCTGTCTGGGGCAAGGCGAACTGCGCCTTGCTGTGCCGGCACTGCCTGAGGCTGCAGGACTGCATTCCCCCTCTGATCTGCTGGCCCAGGAACAGGATCAGATGTCGCGGAGTGTGACCCTGCATCCGTAACCACCAAAGGCGTAGCTGCCAACACTGACATCCCCATGGAGGGTTCTGACCCTGGTGCAGGTGGGTGAGACAGAACAGAATCCCTCCCTGGAACACTCACCTGCGACGGCACGTAGGTCTCATCCGAATCAACACCTGAGTACAGCTCGGGGGAGGTGCAGCCAGAGACACCCCTTGAGAGCACGACCTGCAGCACTTGTGGGTTCTCCCCCACCACCACACCACGTCCCTCACTGGTGGTTGGTCGGCCCTCGGACCCCTCCTGGGTCTGCACCATCTCCACAACCCCAGCAGTATCAGGTGCGTCTTCCCCTGCAAAGACATGAAAACAAAGAAATGGAAACAGGCATTAGCACCATGGCACACAATGAGGGCTGAGAAGCAAGAGAACCAGTACTTGATTGACACATGTCCCACATGACTAAAACCCTCCCATGCATGCACCCTCACTGCGTATGATTTGCAGGCAAATGGCACACACTGATGACACCAAGATGGAAAATGAACACATTTTCTGCATGCTGCCTGGCAGTGGCATCACACATTGGCCTGTGATTGCCAGGTGAAACACACATGCCATCACACAGATGGCATGTACCATTGCTATTGAGTGAAGATGGAGAGGAGGGCAGCACCTATTCATTCAGTCCAGTTCCCCCATGTAATTGCTTTTCTAATTCTAACAGGTCAGATTTTTCACCTGGAGCTGCCAGTCTGAAATGGTCCAATTGCACAGGGACATGTGTGTACAAATGATATCCATGTAACAAAGTCACTCCACTTCACCATAGCCATGTCAGACATGTGACTAGTGGACAGCGACATGGCTAGTAAAAGTGGGGGAATGCAAACAATCTGACTGAATGGGCCTCATTACGACCCAGGCGGTAAATTACCGCCTGGGCCGTGACTTTACCACCATGGCGTAAACTACGTTTACGCCATGGTGGTTGGCGGACTTACCGCCCCATTCCGACCTTGGCGGGGCGGTAAGTCCCCAATCCCCATTTACCCTTCCCCATTCCCATTTTTGCCCCATAGGGCATAATGGGAGTGGGGAAGGCGTTAATTACGCCACCGTAAATTACGGTGGCGTAATTTACTCCATGGTCCCTTAGCGCCATGGATTTTAACACCTGCTAAAAGCAGGTGTTAAAAGCGCCATGGCGCTAAGGGACCTCGTACTCAGGCGGTAAGGGTCGGCGCTGTTAACGCTGCCGTAAACCCCTTACCGCCTGGGTCGTAATGAGGCCCAATGAACAGTGAAAAATAAGCAACAATGTTGTGGCAAGGTGAAACTTCAAGGGCAACTGGCGTGCAGTTGGGCTAGATGTCTACTGTTGGCAGAAGGGATACTGCTATGGCCAAATGCAGCTGCGCAGGAAGTATTGCATGAAGCACATGGCTGACCCATACGACTCAGGCGCACACACTCTCACCTGGCACACAAACAGAAGCCCTCACACACACACCATGCACATGGATGACACACACATGCATGTGCACTCACCGGACAATGCCTCGTATTCAGCCAGATCTCCCACGCCTTGGATCTGTTCCTCCGTGACGTAGGTCCCAGCGGCTGACTCATGTGGAGTGAGTTCCATGTCTACTACTGGAGACCCACCTCCAGTCACTAGAGTTGCGGCATGACTTGAGGCCAGCTTACTCTTTGCCCTGCGCCTTAGGTCATTCCAGCGCTTATAGCAATCATTGGCTGTGCGCCTCACGATTCCAAGGGCACTTACGATGTCCGCAACGGTCTGCCAGTGTGCCTGGCGTTGTGCAGGTGTGGTCTTGGATCCTGCAACAATGACCATCTCGTTGTCATGTCCGGACACATACTCGACAAGTGCATTCAGTTCGTCATCCGTGAAGCTGGGCTTCCTGGACGGGCCGGACTGTGTAGCCGTGTCTGGGGCATCAGCCTGTGCCGGACGAGCACTCTTCCTCTTCCGCTTGGAAGGTGGTGGTGATCCTGAGTGTCCTGCGCCGCTCTGGACACTAGGGGCAGGAGCCCTGGTGGACTCTGTATCAGGAGTGTGGGATTGCACACTCAGCATGGGAGTTGGTGCAGGCATTGGCTCTAGTGTGATGGTGTCAGGGGGAATGTCAGCAGCATGGACTAGGACCGACACTGTCCTGGCTGGGTGTGTGAGGGCTGGGGTGGATGGAGCCGCAGCTGCCCCTGCAGCCTCTCCGCCCTGCCTCCTTGGTGCAGCAGATGACCTTGCTGCCCCAGATCCACGTGGCATGATGGCATCAACGTGCACCAGCGCATGTGTCGTAGCCCTGCTGACCTGGAAGTCAGCCATGGAGTCAGCCAGGTCTGGTGCCACAATGGGCTGGTCCAACAAGGGCTGAGCATGGATGGTGTCAGCCACATCAGCCTCAACGGGAGGGGGGGAGGGGGGGATTATGGGTGCCCGTGACTGGTCCTCCACACATGGGGGACAGGCTCACCCTGCAAGTTACGACCACGTCCCCTACCGGATCCACCACGGCCACCACTTGTGGCTCTTCCACCTTTGCCACCCTTACGGAATCCTCGCCTCCCAGCCATGGCACTGATGTTAATGTGCGTATGGGAGTGGATGTAGACTATTGTCCTGGGCAATTGGGGGTCAGAGGGGTTGGGTACCAGATGGTAATTGTACCCTAGTGCTCTAGCAAGGCTGAATGTAACCCCTGAGGAAAGATGACGGGTCACGCAACGCACAGGAGGCCCAAAAAAGGGAGATGACGTGCACGCAACCCCTCCTAGACCACGTGTGCAGAAAGAAAAACCTGCACTACGCTGTGGCACCCAGTAACACAAGAATGAACGTATGCGTGTCACACGCAGCCTAGAATGACCTCTGAAGGGGTAGGCTACACACGAGGCAAGCACAGATGTTAGATACGTGCGTGACTCACCGTCTGCCTGGTAAAGGAGCGTGTAAAAGGAGCACGTTTGGTTGGCAACACCCCCGCCAAAAGAAGATTTGTACGCTGTCTGAGGAGACAGGACAACAGTAGAAGGGAACACTGTTTGAGGGAACAGGCCCAGGTGAACCAGTAAAAGAGAAAAAAGAGAAAAAGCTGTCAGAGGTAACAGGGAATACGAACTTGAAACGCCGTGAAGTAAATCGCGTGTGAAACGACAAGAAGTACAGAATTCACCCACTCGCTCTCCACGAAAAGCACGTACAAGGAAAACGTGTTCTACACGTACCTTTTATACAGGCACACACGTCCAGCGTCACTTACGCGGCGTGTACGCGCTAGGGCCATTTCCACCAATTACATGCTTTGTCACTTCTGCGTGTAGGGCCATTTCCACCAATTACACGCTTTGTCACTTCTGCGTGTAGGGCCATTTCCACCAATCACACGCGATTACACTCTGACGTGCAGTCTTTCCACGTGTGCTCTGTCATCACGTGCTGTGTGGGAAACACCTGTGCGGGTCACGTCACAGACGCGCTTACGCGCTGAGGGCCTTTCCTCGGTTTTCACGCTGACGTGCAGGATTTTCACGTGCCAAATCACTCCGTACCAAGCTGGCCACGCGTACGCACACGGAATACCACGCTCCTGCCCGGAAGGTCAAACTACTGCCCCCCAGAGCCCCAAGCACGCTCCCACCTGCTGCTGCCTGACTGCCTGCTGCCCCTGCACTGCTGGGGGGTGGGGGTGGTGGATGACATGGGTGGGGGCCTGGTGGAGGCTGCCCCTGCACTGCTGGGGGGTGGGGGTGGTGGGAGACATGGGTGGGGGCCTGGTGGAGGATGCCCCTGCACTGCTGGGGGGTGGGGGTGGTGGGTGACATGGGTGGGGGCCTGCTGGCAGGTGCCCCACAGTGCTGGGGGGTGGGGGTGGTGGGAGACATGGGTGGGGGCCTGGTGGAGGATGCCCCTGCACTGCTGGGGGGTGGGGGTGGTGGGTGACATGGGTTGGGGCCTGCTGGCAGGTGCCCCACAGTGCGTGGGGGTGGTGGGAGACATGGGTGGGGGCCTGGTGGAGGCTGCCCCTGCACTGCTGGAGGGTGGGGGTGGTGGGAGACATGGGTGGGGGCCTGGTGGAGGATGCCCCTGCACTGCTGGGGGGTGGGGGTGGTGGGAGACATGAGTCGGGCATGAGTGGGGGCCTGGTGGAGGGTGCCCCTGGTGGCTGGGCGGTGGGGGTGGTGGGAGACATGAGTGGGGGCCTGGTGGAGGCTGCCCCTGCACTTCTGGGGGGTGGGGGTGGTGGGTGACATGGGTGGGGGCCTGCTGGCAGGTGCCCCACAGTGCTGGGGGGTGGGGGTGGTGGGAGACATGTGTGGGGGCCTGGTGGAGGCTGCCCCTGGTGGCTGGGGGGTGGGGGTGGTGGGAGACATGAGTGGGGGCCTGGTGGAGGCTGCCCCTGCACTGCTGGGGGGTGGGGGTGGTGGGAGACATGGGTGGGGGCCTGATGGAGGATGCCCCTGCACTGCTGGGGGGTGGGGGTGGTGGGAGACATGGGTGGGGGCCTGGTGGAGGCTGCCCCTGCACTGCTGGGGGGTGGGGGTGGTGGGAAACATGGGTGGGGGCCTGGTGGAGGCTGCCCCTGCACTGCTGGGGGGTGGGGGTGCAGGGGGACATGAGCAGGTGTGCAGGGTAGTCCCCTGTTTTGTGGGCTGCCTGCAGGGGCCGTGGAGGGTGTACAGGGAACACCTGTGAGGACCCACCCAGCCTAATCGCGTGTGTAACTTCCCACGCACCCCTGTAATACACGTACCAAGCCAAATCGCGTGTGAGAATTCCCGCGCACCCCTGAAATACACGTACCCTGCTGAAATCGTGTGTAAGACTTCCCGCGCACCCCTGAAATGCATGCGCCCAGGCTATTCGCGTGTGGAACTTCCCGCGCACCCCTGAAATACACGCGCCCAGGCTATTCGCGAGTGGAACTTCCCGCGCACCCCTGAAATACACGTAGCACGCTGGGAGACAAGAGTGGGGGCGTGGTGGAGGGTGCCCCTGGTGGCGGGGGGTGGGGGTGATAGGGGACATGAGTGTGGGCCTGGTGGAGGATGCCCCTGCACTGCTGGGGGGTGGGGGTGGTGGGTGACATGGGTTGGGGCCTGCTGGCAGGTGCCCCACAGTGCTGGGGGGTGGGGGTGGTGGGAGACATGGGTGGGGGCCTGGTGGAGGATGCCCCTGCACTGCTGGGGGGTTGGGGTGGTGGGAGACATGGGTGGGGGCCTGGTGGAGGATGCCCCTGCACTGCTGGGGGGTGGGGGTGGTGGGAGACATGAGTCGGGCATGAGTGGGGGCCTGGTGGAGGGTGCCCCTGGTGGCGGGGGGGTGGGGGTGATAGGGGACAAGAGTGTGGGCCTGGTGGAGGCTGCCCCTGCACTGCTGGGGGGTGGGGGGGTGGTAGACATGGGTGGGGGCCTGGTGGAGGATGCCCCTGCACTGCTGGGGGGTGGGGGTGGTGGGTGACATGGGTTGGGGCCTGCTGGCAGGTGCCCCACAGTGCGTGGGGGTGGTGGGAGACAAGGGTGGGGGCCTGGTGGAGGCTGCCCCTGCACTGCTGGGGGGTGGGGGTGGTGGGAGACATGGGTGGGGGCCTGGTGGAGGATGCCCCTGCACTGCTGGGGGGTGGGGGTGGTGGGAGACATGAGTCGGGCATGAGTGGGGGCCTGGTGGAGGGTGCCCCTGGTGGCTGGGGGGTGGGGGTGGTGGGAGACATGAGTGGGGGCCTGGTGGAGGCTGCCCCTGCACTGCTGGGGGGTGGGGGTGGTGGGTGACATGGGTGGGGGCCTGCTGGCAGGTGCCCCACAGTGCTGGGGGGTGGGGGTGGTGGGAGACATGGGTGGGGGCCTGTGGAGGCTGCCCCTGGTGGCTGGGGGGTGGGGGTGGTGGGAGACATGAGTGGGGGCCTGGTGGAGGCTGCCCCTGCACTGCTGGGGGGTGGGGGTGGTGGGAGACATGGGTGGGGGCCTGGTGGAGGATGCCCCTGCACTGCTGGGGGGTGGGGGTGGTGGGAGACATGGGTGGGGGCCTGGTGGAGGCTGCCCCTGCACTGCTGGGGGGTGGGGGTGGTGGGAGACATGGGTGGGGGCCTGGTGGAGGCTGTCCCTGCACTGCTGGGGGGTGGGGGTGCAGGGGGACATGACCAGGTGTGCAGGGTAGTCCCCTGTTTTGTGGGCTGCCTGCAGGGGCCGTGGAGGGTGTACAGGGAACACCTGTGAGGACCCACCCAGCCTAATCGCGTGTGTAACTTCCCACGCACCCCTGTAATACACGTACCAAGCCAAATCGCGTGTGAGAATTCCCGCGCACCCCTGAAATACACGTACCCTGCTGAAATCGCGTGTGAAACTTCCCGAGCACCCCTGAAATGCATGCGCCCAGGCTATTCGCGTGTGGAACTTCCCGCGCACCCCTGAAATACACGCGCCCAGGCTATTCGCGAGTGGATCTTCCCGTGCACCCCTGAAATACACGTAGCACGCTGGGAGACATGAGTGGGGGCCTGGTGGAGGGTGCCCCTGGTGGCGGGGGGGGGGTGGGGGTGATAGGGGACATGAGTGTGGGCCTGGTGGAGGCTGCCCCTGCACTGCTGGGGGGTGGGGGTGGTGGGTGACATGGGTGGGGGCCTGGTGGAGGCTGCCCCTGCACTGCTGGGGGGTGGGGGTGGTAGGAGACATGGGTGGGGGCCTGGTGGTGGGTGCCCCTGGTGGCTGGGGGGTGGGGGTGGTGGGTGACATGGGTGGGGGCCTGCTGGCAGGTGCCCCACAGTGCTGGGGGGTGAGGGTGGTGGGAGACATGAGTCGGGCATGAGTGGGGGCCTGGTGGAGGCTGCCCCTGGTGGCTGGGGGGTGGGGGTGGTGGGAGACATGAGTGGGGGCCTGGTGGAGGCTGCCCCTGCACTGCTGGGGGGTGGGGGCGGTGGGAGACATGGGTGGGGGCCTGGTGGAGGATGCCCCTGCACTGCTGGGGGGTGGGGGTGGTGGGTGACATGGGTGGGGGCCTGCTGGCAGGTGCCCCACAGTGCTGGAGGGTGGGGGTGGTGGGAGACATGAGTGGGGGCCTGGTGGAGGCTGCCCCTGGTGGCTGGGGGGTGGGGGTGGTGGGAGACATGAGTGGGGGCCTGGTGGAGGCTGCCCCTGCACTGCTGGGGGGTGGGGGTGGTGGGTGACATGGGTGGGGGCCTGCTGGCAGGTGCCCCACAGTGCTGGGGGGTGGGGGTGGTGGGAGACATGGGTGGGGGCCTGGTGGAGGCTGCCCCTGGTGGCTGGGGGTGGGGGTGGTGGGAGACATGAGTGGGGGCCTGGTGGAGGCTGCCCCTGCACTGCTGGGGGGTGGGGGTGGTGGGAGACATGGGTGGGGGCCTGGTGGAGGATGCCCCTGCACTGCTGGGGGGTGGGGGTGGTGGGAGACATGAGTGGGGGCCTGGTGGAGGCTGCCCCTGCACTGCTGGGGGGTGGGGGTGGTAGGAGACATGGGTGGGGGCCTGGTGGTGGGTGCCCCTGGTGGCTGGGGGTTGTGGGTGCAGGGGGACATGAGCAGGTGTGCAGGGTAGTCCCCTGTTTTGTGGGCTGCCTGCAGGGGCCGTGGAGGGTGTACAGGGAACACCTGTGAGGACCCACCCAGCCTAATCGCGTGTGATAATTCCCACGCACCCCTGTAATACACGTACCCAGCAAAATGGCGTGTGATAATTCCCACGCACCCCTGTAATTCACGTACCCTGCCAAATCGCGTGTGATAATTCCCGCATACCCCTGTATTACACGTGCCCTGGCTAATCGCATGTAAGACTTCCCGCATACCCCTGTAATACACGTTCCCTGGACAATCGCGTGTTGAACTTCCCGTGTACCCCTGTAATACACGTTCCCTGGACTAACGCGTGTTGAACTTCCCGCGTACCCCTGTAATACACGTACCCTGGCTAATCGCGTGTAAAACTTCCCGCGTACTCCTGATATGAAGGTTGCCCGCTTTGCGCTCCTTGTTTGGCAGCCCTGTAAACTGGTCCAGGGTTAGCGCAGCCCTTTGCGATGATTTAGCGATGTTGATGGCTTTTCCTTGCGCGAGGGCGTTCTTTGGGGCGTTACTGGCGCTGCTGCAGGGTCGCTGCGATTCTTTGCGCCACGGCTGGTTTGGGAGCATGGAATCCATGAATACGCTGTGCGCGGAAATCAGTTTTAGCGCACGTGCCTGGCGCACACAATCGCACGCGGACACTCTGCGCCAGCCGCTTGCGACACTTTTCTGCGAAATTCTATGAATTACCCTGTTACTCTTCTGGCATCTTTGGTCACTGTCTTAAGTCCAAGGAAAGTCAGATGTGTTGTGTTGGATTAGTGTGCTTCAATGTTTTGCTGTTGGATAGCTATAATTTTGACTTTACATTTGAGAGCTCTGAGGCACTGCAGAATGTCAATGTACATCTGGTGCTCCCATGCTATACTTCATACCACAGGGGTTGGTGAGAGCATATACAACATTTCTGCATTCACAGATCTTTTTCCTTCAGAATCTTTACTTTGTGAACAGTGAAAGGATGAATAATGTTTGAGCATTCATTTGAATGTTGGCAATCCTTGCACTTGCTAAATGTGTACTAGCTGAGAGCTATTTGGAGGAAATGTTCTTTCTGAGTACCATATATCTGGATACAAGTTGATTCTTCAGCGAGTGAGACTTTTTGAATATTATTTGCATTTTTCTTCAAAGTACGCATTGGAGATATTTATCATGATACAGTCAGTTTAGAACATTTCTGATTGAGTGTGACTTTCTATTATAAGTTGTTGACAACCTGATCTTGGTTGCAGGGGGTTCAGTGCCAGCCTGTTTCTGAGTCCACCTTTGCATTTGGTCAACTTGGCTTTTTTATTTTTCCTCGATGGAAGATCCAAACATTTTGGAATATATGTTGAACTCAGTGTCGTCTGATAAGTTTTGGATGGCATAGAGAAGTTCTCAGTAAGGTATACTGTAAGGTATATTGTATATACAATGTGTGGGATGGCTTTTCCCAGCATGAATTATGACATTGAAATTCACAGGTTTGTGGTATTTTTTTCTTTCTAGTTTGCCTCTCTTTGATATGATTGTTAGGTCTAGAAAGGGGACGTTTTTGTCATCATCTTCCTCAGTATATCTGAGATTGCATTTGATTGTTTTTCAAAATGTTTATGAACTGTGTCCATTCTTGCACACTGCCACTCTAGATAATAAAAGAATTGCTGATAAACTGTAGCCAAAATACTACTTTTTAAAATATGGTATTAATTTTCTGTTGACCACGCTACTTCCTTTTCACCCCCACACTGATGTAAGGTTTGCATATGCCAGAGTACCCATGGCCATGCCCCTTTCCTGCCTTCAGTGAGATCATTTTGACAAGCAGTAATTGTTTTGAAGACAGGACCTTGATATCTCAATCAGCATTTTTGAGTAGAAGAGGTAGTTCGGCGATGTGTCCTTTAGTAAGTACTCACATGCAGTGATACCAATGCTGGGCACAATGTATTTTCTTCTCAGTCTAATAATTCTGCTTCTTGCCACTTGTTCAACAATGCATCATACTAATTCTAAATTTGAATAGTAGGGCCCTTCATAAGGCATGTGTAATATTCTTTATACTTCCATTGTTACATTACTTCAGCAGTATATTTGGCAGAGTTCTGGATCACTACATTCTGCCTTTTATTCATCAATTTGAAGATAACGGTTTCATTTTAGCAGAGTGTCTCTAGCGCAATGTATAGTTTTGTTGACACTTTGGTTGGATGGTTATTGTGGTATCTGAGTTTTTCAAGTCTATGATTAGTTCTTCAAATACATGTTTTCCATTAATTTGCAGTCCAGAGGCCGCAAGGGTGAATGGAGATGCACAAACAAGGATTGCACAAGAGCCGACATGCAAAAATATGTCACCCTTCGCCCTGGTGGTTGCCTGATCATAAAGCGGGGAGCCGGTAGGTGTGGCAGCAGGGGGTGATGGTGAAGGCTAGGACATGAGGAGGGAGGAGTGCCACACAGTGATGACAGGGCTGGGCTAGCAGAAGCCAAACTTGTGTGGGAACAGCCTCCAGATGGCAGTCTTCCACAACATCACTCTTACGCCAGCTCGATTTAGACATGGAGCCCTTCCGTTTTGTTCAGGCACTTCCGCCATGATTTACTTTATGTCAAATGCATCCAGGTTAGGTTGGCCAGTTCATACTTTTGTTAGGTTCTCAGTAGCTGTGTGGGACAAGTGTGCCAGTTTCACAGAGTTGCCATTTGTATGCCCATGTGGCAAAATTATAATAAAGGTTACATCAAACTTCACATAGGAAAACGCAAAAACACTTTCCTATTTGCCTTTTGTTCCCATCCATCCAATGCCACCAAAATGAAAAAGCCATTGTACTGTACTTATCCGAACCTCCATGCAATATATGGTTATGTTTCCTTAGTGTTTCAAGGCGCTCTCATCAAACATGTTCTCTTACTCCACTTTTAGAAGAGACACAGGCAGATCCTGACAACTATTTCAAAACTCCCATTTCAGCAAAACATCTAAACAGGTGATAGTCAAACAACTATAGGCTCTCACTGAAGGCAATGCACTGTTAGATCCTTGTCAGGCAGGGTGTTGGCCTTCTCACAACTTTGAGTCAGTGGATACTACCATCTTAGGTGACGTAAGGTAAGGGGCCGATAATGGAGACACAGGAATATTGGTGCTCCCAGACATGTCTGCGGCCTTTGACATGGTCAGTCTTCACATCCTACTCTCCCATTTTAAAGAGTTTGGAAAAGTAAGTAGCATGCACATATCAATTTCATCATTCTTGACTGATAGTATCCAAAGAGTCACTTTACCTCTTCTCTCCCCATGTCTAAAACGTATCTGTCACACTCTCGAGTACCGCAGTGCTCTTCTTTCTCTCCAATATTGTTCAATATTTATATGTCCCCCTTAATAAGCCTGATTCAAGACATTGATTATACTAAATACATTTTCAGTCTTCACCGTACTCAGAGAACCCACTACTAAAATACACAATGCGTCTTAATTATCAATGACAGGATGTCAAAGAGGTAGGTTAAAATGAATCATGATAAGTCAGAGAGTGTGTTAATTGGAATCAATAACTCCAGATGGACTAGCGAAATAATTAATTTAGCAATAAAAAACAAATTTCCTGCTATAAATGATTAAACCCTGATTGACCACATCACATCACTTTTCCTTTAACTTATACATAGTTCCAGAACAATCCACACAAGCATCCTCTCACTAACACTCTGTCGCGATATAGGAAATAATAAATATCTATGTTGGTTACATCAGTAACCAATATTACATCAATACGTTGCCAAATGTTCAGCCCCTTTCATGGTATATTTTATAATTAACAAATATGCAGGTCATTCAAAAGGATATTACGTGCATAAACAACAAACAAATGCGCTGAAAGTTGATACTCAGATTATTCTGAAAAGAACACACACAACAAAGCAATATGCAGCCTTTTGAGGAAAATTGTATGCATCAACTGTAACTTGGCAACTCCAATAAAGTTTAACAACCTAAATCACACGCAAATTATAGAACACTATCTTAAACGAATGAGAAAGTCAGTGGGGAAAAACATTATTTTTTTTAAATAGTCAACTATACTGTTTACGAAAAGCTGACACTTGTTAACATCAAGGTTGTCATTGTTAAGGTTTGACCTATTGATAAACACTCAGGATGAGATAAGATAAAACAATTTCCATTGCATACATAGCATAAACTGAACATTGGTGGAACCTTTACTCACCCTCACAATGACAAGTGCAAAGATGACATCAGCATATGTTGGTATAGAACGCTGCTTACCAACAAAATACACATAAAACATGCCATACATTCTAAAACACACTGCATTACCATTTAAATAACTTTAACATGCATTTTACATTAAAAGAGCTCAATCATATCTATTAAATAACCTCAAAACATACACCGACAATGACATCTTATGCTAAGTAACAACAGCATATAAATAACCTCAACATCAAAAATGCCATTTGTGATGTCATGTCATCTTCGATGTCAGGTGCTTCAATATGAGCAGTGTAGTGTGGGGTATGAATTCATTTTGCGCTGCAACTATTACATCCCTACAACTAAAACATTTTCACTGAATGTAAATGGTTTTGAAATGACATACTTTTTTCATTTCCACCCCATCAGAATAAAGTAAATACTATGCCCTTTGAATAAAGGTTTTTATTAAGAAAAAGATTTGAGCAATAATACTTCTTATGCATAACTGTGTAAATTGTTTTGCAACAGGAAGGGAATCTTAATCAGAGCCTTCGTTTTATAAAGCTTTTTCAATGAATACATATACATCCGCATGCATAGATGACAGTCTTTCAAAATGTTTGCAGCACTTTTCTGCTTGAGAACTAGCAAAACCACCCTTGTATTATGAATCCAAACCCATCCTCAAGATCTCTTTTTCAAAACAATATATATATTTTCAAGGAAAATACTTTAGTTGTATCCATCTTAACTTCAGATTTGATTGAAATTTTGAAAGTCATTAATGACTTGCTGCCCCCACCCCCCAGACTGCAAAGTAGCAGTGGAGGGAGGAAGCACGAGTTATGGTTGCTTAGTGTACCATAACTGGCGAATTTCAAGTTTTTCTGATTTACTTGTAACCATAACATCCCTTTAGCAAAGTTTTTCACTGAATTTCATGGGTTTTTGTTAGTACAACTTAACCATAACGTCCCAAACGTTTTTTTCAGTGCATTTCATCGGTTTTTATTAGTGCAACTTAACCATAACGTCCCTTTAACAACATTTTTTCAGTGAACTTCATAGGTTTTTACTAGTACCCCTTTAATCTGCTACAAGTTCCTTATATTATACTCCCTCTCCCAATATGGCAGATATGGAGTCCGCAGACAGCGCGGTAGTCCGCAGATATCAGACGGCATTTACAAGGCTCAAAATCAAAGGGGAGACCCAAGAAAGATTTACCCATCAGCCAACAAACAGATGTACATAAAATCACAACTAATGTTTTTCAACATGCAAATTTACCTTTTTGTACAAACACTTACATTAAAAAATACTATTTTTCTGTTTAGCACACATTACAATGGAATGCACCAATCACAAACCATAACTGTACACTTTATATAATCTCCTCACTACGACTCTGCATACAGATTGAGGAAGACCAGGTGCTTATTGCAGAACAAATTCTCACTAAACATTGCACTGTATTTTTTTCTCTTTTATTAGCTTTCATTATATAAACATGTGTTATAAGGCAGAAGCACTTTTTTTCTCACAGAAATGTCAAGTACTCTTGAATGATTAGAGGAGAACTTCACAAAAAACAAAAAAAGGAATGAGTGACAATAACATCTCCAATGGTATACAATACATATTTGAATGTAAACAAATGTATTTTGTACACAGCTTACTAAAATAATAATTTCTATTTTTCTGACAGTACATAGTTTTCATGAAGAAACCACGCACCAGTTTAATGACACAATCCCGAGAATCAGAAATAGAAGTCCTATACTGAACTGTATTTAATCAAATCATGAACTTGTTTAAAAAATTGGATGAACTAAGTAATAATTTTAAGCAACTTTTACATTATTTGAAAAATCGTGTCATTAAAAACGTTCCCTATCACTCTCCTTCTTGCACTTGTCCCCCTTGTCCCCTGCAATCATCCCAATTAAATTCTCAACATTTTAATCGAAGACCCAACTACATGGTGTGGACAAAGAGTGCCTCATCTCCACTGCAGGAGCAGTGTTCCACTCTCTCCACCATCAAAGGTAAAGCCTTGGGGATACTATGAATCCTGCACAGAGAAAATGAAACATTCGGAAAGTGCACAGCGAGCCTCTCATGAACTTCTAATTTGCCTTAGACTGTTTACTGCTGCCTCTCATTGATGCGCTCATCTGGGGATAGTGCACTGAAGGTGTTAAGCTTTCCAGAAGCCATTTGGCTACCTCGCGGCATTGCCACTCCAAAAGGGCTGACACTCTCTTTGTGTAGAGGAGCCACCCTCCAGAAGCAAGCTGCCACCTGTTATTGGGCAGCCTCTACCACTAAGCAACCAATCACGGTCACCGGCAGGCGAGGAAGCCGGCCTCCAACCCGAAGGCCCATACCTCAAGGTCCTGTCTGTTCCTGTGGCCACTTTAGCAGCAGAATCATTGCAACAACACTGTGTGGACAAAGAGCCCCTTATCTCCACCACACGCTGTAGGAGCAGCGTTCCACTCACTCCACCATCAAAGGAAAAGCCTTGGGGATATTTACTATCAATCCAGCACTGAGAAAATGAAGAATTTGGAAAGTTCACGCCGAGCCTCTCATGCACTTCTAATTTGCCTTGAACTGTTTTTTGCTGCCTCTCATTGATGCACTCATCTGGGTATAGTGCATTGAAGGTGTTTAGCCTTCCAGAAACCATTTGGCTACCTCGCGGCATTGCCTTTCCAAAATGGCCGACACGCTCTTTGTGTAGAGGAGCCACCATCCAGAAGCAAACTGCCCCCTTGTGATTTGGCAGCTATTTCCACTAAGCAACCAAACACGGTCGCCGACACGCGAGGAAGCCAATGTAGTGCTTACCTTCCGATGCCCCGGTCTTCGGTGAGTAACTGGTGTGTCCTGGGACCCCTCCCGTGAGCTGCAGTGAAGAATGACCCAAACCACTCCACCCCACTGAGTTGACCGAGTGGCACCTTGGCCCGGCACATGGTGTAGGTAGGTGTGTTTTGGAATTGGTTCACCCCTGGCGGAGGAATAGTTGCTGACTGGGTTGGTAACAGGTTTCTTGCGTAACCTAGCGACAGTAAATGAACATTGTTTAGATTGTGCCTGGTGTTTGTTCGCTTGTCCAACCTCCCTTGACCCCTCCCTAGGCTGCCGGCTGGCAAGGGCGCTGGCTCACCCTAGTATGCAGAAATCCGGTTCCAGTTACTTCACTGGAGTGTCGTGGTCGGGCCAGCTGTGACGCACAGTTTTCCGGGTAAGTACAAATGTCTCAGGTAGGTAAAGTCACAGGGTGAAGCTGAAGAGGAAGAAAACATGGGCGCCGCCAAGCGCACGTCTTTAGAAGCTGAAAAGTCTTGGAGCGATGGTTGAAGTCTCAATAATGTTGCTCTAGCTGTTTTTTGGCACTGTGCATTATCTGCTGCAAATGGCTGTGCCACATTGCCAGTTGACTGCATTCTGTTTATGTCCCTACAACATGCAGAATGCTGGCGAGGAACTGCAGAGGTGAACACTGCTTACCCAGATGATGCTTGCAAGCAGATGGTAAACTAGGGTGAAGGGGTAAACTGCTGCCCGGATGATGCTAGCAGAAAACTGATGGTAAGCTGGGATGAAGCGGGCAGGCTGACCTCCTAACCTGTGTCCTTTGTTGTTTCACAGGTTCCACAACTTTGCGTACTGCCGGAATCACAGACAGGACCTTGGCAACTTTCTGCAGATAAGTATCCCGGAAAAGAGCCTCTCCGATGATATGGAGGCACACGCAGGAATCAGCTGGAGATTCCACGAGGCACAGAATGGTAACGGTAAATGTTACACTGCTCGCGCGTACTTGCACTTGGAACAGAAAAGACACTAAGCATGGGTGCAGCCCAGGGCATGGTTATATAGCCCTGGCCTGCTCCCTGAAACACTAGACCACCAGGGTTGGGTCTGTTGTATGCTGCTTGGGGGCCATGTTGGATGCGATTGACTGGCCCGATGTAGGTGGCCATCTTGGAACAGGCTTCCTTATGCCTGTACTTTTGTTTGTGCCAGCCAGCCATTCTATACACCCATTCCCTGCCAATACTGAGGGTGTGTGGAGACTGGCCCAGAGCCCTTGACAGAAGCCTGCCTAACCTCCACTGGGAATCATGACAGCACCCACCTTCAACCCCCCTCCCCCAAGGAGAGCTAAATCAGGTCCTGGTTTGTTCAGATTGTTTCGGTGATAACTGGCTAACAATCGTGGAGCATGAATGTGGGCAGCCGGTTCCCAAAACTGATCCAGCACACTGTAGCCCTTCCAGTCAACAAGATGGTAGATGGTTTTCTTGGTAATCTTAGAGTCCAGTATCTCTTTCACCTCATACTCCTTGTCTGTTTTGTGTTTCAATGGGAGGTGGTTGTGTAATTATTTCTCGAGTGCCCGGATGAACAGGTTTTAGCAATGAAACATGGAAAACTGGATGCATCCGCACAGTTTGGGTAATTTGAGTTTCACTGCAACAGCGTTTATAAGTGAGATGATGGTATATAGGCCAATGTATTTTGGATGGAACCACTTGGGGCCTTTCAACTGAAGATACTTGGTTGCTAACCATACCCTGTCCTCTGTGTGATACTCGGGTGCCTTTGACCTATGTTGATCTGCAAAATGTTTATGAGACACTTTAATGTCATGCAGGATTCTTTTGGCCTTTTGTATTGTTTCTTTGATGCTCATATGCAAAGAAGTGATGGCAGGCATGTCCAATGCCATAAGTGGGTCAAAGGCAGTGGTATGTGGGTTCCTTCCATATAGGAAGAAAAAAAGGTGTGACACCAGTTCAAATATGCAGCGTGCTGTTGTAAGCATATTCGGCGGCCGAAAGTAGGTCAACCCAACCTGTTTCTGTCTGTCATATCATGCAATGCAGATATTGTTCGAGGGTCTGGTTTGTTCTTTTGGTTTGGCCATCCGTTTGTGGATGGTGGCTAGTTGACATGCACACCTCAATTTTGGCCTTTGTACAACAACTCCTCCAAAAGTTGGAAACAAACTGACTTCCTCGATCAGAAATTATCACAGACGGGAACCTGTGTAGCTTGACTATGTTTGTCAGGAAGACCTGTGCTAGGGTTCCAGCATTCGGTAGTCCTTTTAATGCAATGAAATGTTCCATCTTGCTCATCAAATCCACAACTACCAGAACAGTAGAATAGCCATTACAAGGAGGGAAATCAGTAATAAAGTCCAGAGATACAGTATGCCACGGTGTTGCATAAGTGTGGGCGGCATTGGCAGTGGCCAAAAAAGGCCTTGTGGATTAATTTGCAGGGTATTATTCCGTGCACAGATGTCGCCATTTTTTAACATAGTGGATGATTTCCTTTCACCAAGTCGGCCACCAGAAGCGTAGTCAGACTTTGGCCATTGTCTTCGTGATACCCGGATGGCCTGCTGTAGGCGTGTCATGATAAACCTGAAGAACCTTCTGCTGAATAGTGTCACAACCCTTGACACAAACCCCCACTGGCATGTCCACATGCCAGGTGGGGTCAGGATTCGGGGTTCCATTGGGGCCTCTGAGCCTTGCACTACCTTCCGGGACTCTCTTGGAGTCAGTCCTGGCGCCTTCGGTGCCTGGCTCATGTTCAGAATGGGAAACATCCTTGAAGGGACTACTTTTCTTTGGGGCCTGAGGCCAACGTGGAGACACCCACACAGTCTAGTTCCTAGAACCAGACTGTGCGGTACAGTGTTTTGGGGTGTGGTAGCCTGGGACTACTTTACCCGGACTACATTTCTAGAAGGCTATTTAAACCACACCCAAGCTACAGAACACGCTTCACATTATTCTGCAGCCAGCAGCGTGATGCTCACCGTGTCCAGTGTCCTGATACCGGCGATCATTGAAACAACGGACCTGCAGAGGAGACAAAGAACATCATTATTAAACTCTTACTTACCTGTGAATTCCACCCCGCATCTGCCCGACGCTCATCCATGCTTCTGCTGCTCGCGGACATCCATCCAGCCATCAGCATCTTCAGGACACCACGAACACATCGGAACGATGCAACCTGAAAGGAGAGAGAGAAAGACAACGTTAGAACAGGTCAGTTACGGCGTAAGCCTCGGTCATTTCGAGTACCTCACCAGGTTGGGCATCTCTAGTCCGGCATCATTCCGGAACACCTCGCGCACCAGAGAAGACCATTGTGACCTGAAAAGGAAGAAAGAGTACAGGTTAGCAAGTGAAAGACAAAACAGTGCCGCACTTAGCGCGTTACCTACCAAATCGTAGTGCGCTTCTTGCGCCCCCCATTCCGTCAGGAGCTCAACCCAACCAGCATTACACGCCGAACCTCCGCTCACCTAGGGGGGCAAAGAAAAGACATTAACCACAAAGGAAGGAAGGCAAGGACAGTAACATATAAAGACTGCTGCAATAAGGCCTACCTTTAAAGATACTTGAATGGTCTCGCACCAGTGAAGTAACTCGGTCACTCAAGCCCGCAGAAGATTACGCACCCCTGCAAACAAGGCAGGATGGAGAGCATGCCAGATATCACAACTAGGTGAGGAGAGGGCCATCGGGTCGAACCCAGGGAAGGTGGGAAGAGACTGTACCTGATCATAAACCCAGCCCTCTTGTGCTTTCAGGCCCAACTTTCATTGAAGGTACCACCCGGGATCGAGAAGGGGTCCAGGGCACGAATCAAGCAACCAGGGCTGAGTGGCGTCCCCGTGGATACCAGGTGAGCGTAACAATAGTGGTGTTTGGTAGGTACAATCTTTGCTGAAAATAAGAGGCAGCCCCTTATGTTCTGTCCATAGTGGATCCTGAAAAACCCAGGTTTGCAACTGACTAGGGTTCAAGGATCTTCCCACGAGGCACCTTCAGTAGTAAATCCTAGCAACTTTTCCTCAGGAATGATGGCTACTGGGATCGGCAGAGCATACATGTCCCTCCCCTCTGAGTCCAAGTCATACTGCATAAAGAACTGTGCCCACCTCATCTGGTGGGGAGATTGTACCTTGGCTGTCTGCAGGTATTGGAGATTGCTGTGGTCAGCAAGCACTGTCATGGTATGTTGTGCACCTAGGACATGGTGACGCCATTCTTTACAGCCTGCCTTCATAGCGAGGAGTTCTTTATCCGTCACTGCATAGTTAACCTCAGCCGGCGAGAATTTCTTAGACCAGAATGCTACTGGCCGCAGCTGTTGGGTTGTTGGATCAAGTTGGGACAACACGGCCCCTACTGCTATGCTGGAGGCATCGGTTTCTACCAGGAACATCAGTTCTGGATCAGGATGTCAGAGCATGGGTGCAGAGGTAAATCACTGCTTTAGTTGTTTGAATGCTTGTTCAGCTTCCGTAGTCCACACAAAGGTTTTGTTCTTGTGCAACAAGGATGTGATGGGATGCACTATGTCCGAGAAGTCAGAGGTGAAACGTTGGTAGAAATTGGTGAACCCAAGGATGCTCTGGACTGCTTTAATTGAAGTGGGAGATGGCCATTGGAGGATTGCCTCCAGCTTGCGGTTGTCCATTCTGACCCATTGAGGGGTTAGGATGAAGCCCAGGAACTCCACTCCAGACACATGGAAGGTGCACTTCGCTAACTTGGCATACAGCTGATGGTGTCGTAACTTCTCCAGGACTGCTTTCACGTGTTGTATGTGCTCTTCCAGGGTTGCAGAATAGATGAGGATATTGTCTATATATACCATGGCACAGACATCTAGGAACTCCCTCAAGATGTTGTTCATAAAGAACTGGAATGCAGCTGGTGCGTTGCACAGCCCACAGGACATGATGGTATACTCAAACAAACCGTATTTGGTGCGGAAGGCTGTTTTCCATTTGTCACCTGCTTTCACGCGCAGAAGGTGATATGCTCCTCAAAGGTCAAGTTTAGTGTAGATGTTACCCTTCTTTACCTGGTCTAGCAGTACAGGGATCAATGGCAAAGGATATGTGTTCTTGAAGGTGATTTTGTTGAGATTCCTGTAATCGATGCAGGTTCTACGGTCTCCCTCCTTCTTTGGTACTAAAAAGAGCACACTGGAAGTAGGTGATTTGGAGGGCCTAATGAACCCGCTTGCCAGGTACTGGTCTAGGTATTCACATAGTTGCTGGTTCTCTTTCTCTGTAAGAGCGTAGATACGACTGCATGGGGCTGAGGATCCAGGGATCAGGTCTATTTGGCAGTCATAAGGCCTTTGCGGAGGCAAGGTGTTGGCCTGCTCCTTCTGGAACACATCTTGATAGGTGTCATATTCCCAAGTTAATTGCCCTGTGATACCCAGCACTACCGGTTGATTATTTTCTTGAGGTGTAGATAGTACCTCACCTGATCTGGACAGAGGTGCATAACAAGAACATAGACACTCGGCTGGGAGGGTCATGGTGTCTTTCAGTCTATATGTGGATTGTGTGCTTTCAGCCATGGCATTCCCAAGATAAGCTGGATTTGGGGAGCATTGATGAAGTTGAAGATGATACTTTCTTGATGACCATTGTTACACAGCAGCTCGACTTCCCTGGTACATTGATTCACAAGACCCGATGACAGCTGTGTTCCGTCAACCGCGACTATGTTTTCAGTTCTCTCTCTCTGTTGCATTGGAACGCCTATCCGTTGGGTCAGGGTGTAATCCATGTAATTCTCGACTGCTCCGCAGTCCACATTTGCCGCGAGGGCATCCATCCGCTGTAGCTGTTCTGGGCAGAGTAGTATTACTGACATGGTGAGGTTCCGAGATCGTTGATGTCTTCTCTTTCCTCAACAACGCGATCTCTACACTTGTCGAGCCATGGACTTTTCTGAAGACGAGACCTCTCTTATTTCCATGCCGGTAGTTGCCCATAAAGGTTTTTGGGGTAGCTTGATTGCGCAGTCCTTCAAGAAATGCCCCACTTTCCCACAATATTGACAAAGCTGCCGATGCCGCAGTCTCTCCCTTTCTTCTTTGGTTTTGTGCCCTATAACACTGCCTATTTGCATCAATTCCGGCGGAGTCTCAGTAGGGCGTGACAGGTTTTCTCTTGGTTGTACATACAATGGGCATCCCTCAGAACTTGAGCGGTCCATCCTCCTTTCCTGCAACCGGTGATCAAGCTGCACCACTAGATCTATGTACTCAGAGCATCGTTCCTGGGGATTGACCAGTTGTGCTAAAACATCCATGAATTCACTGCGAAGGCCCCGGTAAAACAGGTTAGTCCGCTTGTCTTCCGGCCAGTTGGTTTGTGCCACCAACCTATTTAAGGTGGTGATGTAGATGAGGAGATCCTGTGTACCTTGTCTCAGAGACAATAATTCCCCATCTAGGGCAGGCCCTTGAGTACTCCGGGCAAAAAGTTTGTCCGATTCCTCTTGAAAGCCCTGGAAGTTGTGCAGGATGGGGTCATCATGGTTCACCAGCGGTACTGACCAGCTGGCCGCATGACCCCCCAGGTAGGACAAAACAAAGGCAACCTTGGTCTGGTCGGTAGGGAATGCTCCAGGCCAGCACAAAAAATTGAGCTGACACTGATTAATAAATATTGCATATTTTTGTGGGTCTCCCACAAAGCGTTCAGGTGGGGCAAGCGGGACAGAAACAGGGGTGGTGACTTGAATATGGGTTGGTGCAGCTGCAGCACCATCCGATGGGCCTGGTAGTGTAACTTGGACTGCTTGGGTTTGAGTTAGGCATTTTGCAAGGTACACCGTTCTCTCCCGGTTCACTACCAGCTCCTTCCTCATTGCATTGGTCTCTGAGCAGTCGGCATGAGCCTCTGCCCTCAACTCCCCTAACGGGGCAGCTAACTGGTCTACCTCTGACATGATGCCCAGGCAGGACTTAACAACATGGGCTTAGCGTTCTGTAACGCTTACCTTCAGATGCACCTGCGTGGGCACCTGTCTTCGGTGAATAACTGGTGTGTCCTGGTACCCCTCACGTGAGCTGTAGTGAAGGATGACCCAAAACACTCCGCCCCCACTGAGGTGACCGAATGGCACCTTGGCCCAGCACACAGTGTAGGTAGGAGTGTTTTGGGATTGGAGTTCACCGCTGGCCTGATGTGCTGGAATAGTTGCTGACTTTGTTGGTAACAGGTTTCTTGCATAACCTAGGGACTGTAAATGAACATTGCTTAGATTGTGCCTGGTGTTTGTCCCCTCTTCCAACTTCCCTTGACCCCTCCCTAGGCTGCAAGCTGGCAAGGGTGCAGGCTCATCTTGGTATGCAGAAATCCGGATCCACTTTTTTCACTGGAGTGTCATGGTCCAGACCGGCTGCGAGGCACAGTTTTCAGGGTAAGTACAAATGTCTCAGGTATGAAAAGTCACAGGTTGAAGCATTAGAGGGAGAAAACTTGAACGCTGCCAGGCGCAAGTCTTTAGATGCTGAAAAGACTTTTAGCGATGCTTGAAGTCTCAATAATATTTCTCTAGCTGTTTTTTGGCACTGTGCGTTATCCGCTGTGTTTTGCTGTGCGGCGTTGCCATTTGACTGCATTCTGTTTATGTCCCCACAACATCCAGAGTGCTGGTGAGGACCTGCAGAGGTGAACACTGCTTACCCGGATGATGCTGGCAAGCAAATGGTAAGATAGGATGAATCCGGCAAACTGCTGCATTGAAAACTGCTTCCCAGATGATGCTAGCAGCAAGCTGATGGTAAGCTGTGATGAAGCTGGCAGGCTGAACAGGGAGGCTGACATTCTAACCTGTGTCCTTTGTTGTTTCACAGGTTCCATGGCTTTGCGTATCGACGGAATTACAAGCAGGACCGGAGCTGCTTTCTGCAGGTAAGTATCCAGGAAAAGAGCCTCTCCGATGATATGGAGGTGCACAGAGGAATCAGCTGGAAAGTTCTGCGAGACACAGAAGGGTAACGGTAAAAGCTACGCTGCTCGTCCGTGCTAACACTTGGAACAGCAAAAACACTAAGCATGGGGTGCGGCCCAGGGTGTGGTTATATATCCCTGGGCTGCTCCCTGAAACACTAGACCAATAGGGTTGAGTCTGTTGTATGCTGCTTGGGGGCCATGTTGGATGCCATTGACAGGCCTGATGGCGGTGGCCATCTTGGAACAGGCTTCCTGTTGCCTGTACTGTTGTTTGCACCAGCAAGCACTCTGTACACCCATTCCCTGCCAATACTGAGGGTGTGTGGAGACTGATGGGTGCGTGGAGACTACCCAGAGCCCTTGACTGGAGCCTGCCTAAGCCTCCACTGGGAATTATGATAGCCAGCCCCCAACCTGAAGGCCCACACCTCAAGGCCCTCTCTGTTCCTGTGTGTGCTTGGTCGTGCCACAAGCCCAATTATTTTGCTATCCTCAATGATAATGCACCATGCTGATACATTTACACTCATTGCCACTCATGACTGTGCCATCCCTACTTGACCATCACGAGAGTACTGCTAATTAATGGCTGCCTCGGCGCCGCCACTGAATTTATTTCTTCTGCCTCCAAGTCATTCACCTTCAAGATGTCCCATGCTTTTCAGTGACTCTGCATGCTGCCTTTCACTCTCTGTGACTCATTCCCCACTGTCAACAACTACGTTACTGCTGTGCTGCACTTGTTGTGCCATTCCCCAAAGTCTGTGCCTGTCTACTGAAAATCGTTTTTAGCTGTGCCTATTTCCTGCTTTGAAAGTGCCTGTTTGCATGAAAATCGTTTTTAGCTGTGCCACCTTCCTCCTTCGAAAGTGCCTGTTTGCCTGAAAATCGTTTTTAGCTGTGCCTCCTTCCTGCTTCAAAAGTGCCTGTTTGCCTGAAAATATTTTTTAGCTATGCCCCCTTCCTGCTTCAAAAGTGCCTGTTTTCCTGAAAATTATTTTTAGCTGTGCCTCTTTCCTGCTTCAAAAGTGCCTGTTTGCCTGAAAATTGTTTTTGCTGTACCTCCCTCCTGCTTCGAAAGTGCCTGTTTGCCTGAAAATCGTTCTTAGCTGTGCCTCCTTCCTGCTTTGAAAGTGCCTGTTTGCCTGAAAATTGTTTTCAGCCGTGCCTCCTTCCTGCTTCAAAAGTGCCTGTTTGCCTGAAAATTGTTTTTAGCTGTGCCTCCTTCCTTCTTCAAAAGTGACTGTTTGCCTGAAAATCGTTTTCAACTCCGCCTTCTTCATGCTTCAAAAGTGCTTGTGTGCCTGAAAAGCATTTTTAGATGTGCCTCCTTCCGCTTTCAAAAGTGCCTGTTTGCCTGAACTTCATTTTAAGCTGTGCCTCCTTCCTGCTTTGAAAGTGCCTGTTTGTCTGAAAATTGTTTTTTAGTTGTGCCTCCATCCTTCTGTTTGACCTTACACCAATTCCCATTGGCCTACTGTGCCTAGTGGATAGGCTCAGAACTGTGATTTTCAGCATACCTGCTGCACTGTGGTCTTTCTGCTTAGCAAAACCTGAAACTTGGCTGTGTGCACTTTCTGCATTGTGTTTCCTTCTGCCTTTGCTAGGATGGAACTTGACTGGGGTTCTTTCTGCCATAGCTAAAATTGAACTTGGCAGTGTACTTGCTGTTACCATTCTTGCAATCGCTTCTTGCTAGGTGCTCAACTGTTACTACCTTTTTACAAACAGCGGTTACTGTTGAGTACATCCTGCACTAAGTCCTGCACGCCCTACCTTGTCCTCAGTGACCCTCTCATATCCTCTTGTCCCCCACCCCCTGTGTATTTTGCCATCACCCACTTCCCTCCCATGTGACTCAGTACATCAGCTTGGTAAGTGTCTTCCTCGCCATTGCAGCTAGCTATGTCACTATCTATCTCACCTATCTTCTCTGCTTCTCTATTTTCTATCCCTGTCTTATCACTAAATCTGGCCGAAAGAAACTTAAGAAGGACATACTGGGCTCCAACCCAGGCCTTCCTATTGCAGACACCTATGTCATGGCTTCCACCAGAGAAACTCTCACAGACATCCTCTTTGTCGTTACCTCACCTGACCTATGGACCCAGCACATGGTTGCCTTTCTCTCTCCTATCGCCTCTTTTCCCATTAATGGCGGCACCCGCTGGGAGGTCCTCCTTGAACTCTTGGCCATTTCCAGGGTCATCATTAATGTCTATCTGAATGGAACCATCATGGTTCAGGGTCCTCAACGCAACCTTATTCTCTTTGACAGGCACCTACCTCGCCTTCCAAACCTTACCTGTCCCCCTGGACAGGCTCCCTTGCCTACTGTGCCTTCTTCTTCCTCTGCACAGGCTCCCTTGCCTGCTGTGCCCTCCTCCTCCTCTGCATGGGCACCCTTGCCCTGCCTCAGTTCCCGGCTCCCTTGTCGGCCTTGGCCCCTCTGCCATCTTCCACTATCCTGCTAGCTCTCTTGCCATCCCCAAGCTGGACCACCGTCCCCTGCGCCCCCCGCGGAAGATCTTCAAAGATGGCAAGCTGCTCCATATTGCCACGCTTAACTCTTGCTCTGCTGTCAAACACCCGTCTGACATCTACAACCTCCTTGAATGCATGGATCTTGATGTGCTCACTATCACAGAGGCATGGTACAAGGACAGCTCTGTCATGAGCTTCGACACACTCCTCCCTGATGGATACAAGATCCTCTCTGTGCCCAGGCCCAATGGTTCAGGAGGGGGAGTGGCGTTGATCTTCCCAGAATGGATACCTGTGTCTATCATCCCCACTTTGGCCTACTCCTCCTTCGAATGCCTAGATTGCAGGCTCTCACTCTCTCCTAAATTGTCTTTCCTCATGGACACCTTCTATCAGCCACCAGGACAGTCTACTCTCTTCTTCACGGAAGGTGCTGACCTGGCCTCCTCTCTACTCTCCTCCTCTGCTCAACTCCTCCTGCTGGGTGACCTCAACATCCATCTGAACTCTCCTGACACCTCAGGGCTTTTCCGCAGCCTATGTGATTCTCTCTCCCTCTCCATCTAACCTTCTGGTGCCACACAAACAGAGGGCCACACTTTGGATGCTATCATCTCTACCGACATCCCTCTCTCTATCCCTCTCACTTCCTCTCCCTCTTGGACTGACCACTCTCTTCTCTCTTCACACGTGAAGCTCTCCTCTCCCCTTGCATCGGCACACCAGGCGTGGCCACTGAGTTTCAAAGTCACCAGACCCATGAAACAAGTGACTTTGCCTCCACCTACTCCCTGCCTCCTACGCCTGTGACTGCCTCCCACCCTAACAGAGCCCTTGCTAACTTCAATCTCTCTATCTCTAACACCCTTCATACTCTTGCCCCTGTCATGAGGGTCCGACTGAAGCCTTCCAAAAAGTGCAACTCTTGGTACCACTCTGATCTGGCTGCCCTTAAACGCAGGTGTATGGCAGCTGAGCAGAAATGGAATGTGTCAGGCGACCCCTGACAAACTACCTGTCACCTCCTTCAGAGGCAATATTGATTCTGTATCAACACCAAGAAAAGATTCTTTATTCAAACCTGCACCTCTGTGGCATCAAACAACACGGACAAACTTTTAAAAGTCTGTAAGGAATTGGCCAATTCTGCAGCAGCCTCATCTTCTGTCACACCCATCCAGGACCTTTGCTTGGCCCTGGCTGCACACTTAACTGAAAAAACCCAAGACATATTTCCTCTCTCCCTTCCACACCACTTCTTACACCAACACCCCTGGAACCTCCCGTGGCCCCTCCACCACTTCTCCTCTCTTCTCTTACTCCCATCACACATGATGAGGTCACCAGACAAGTCCGGTCTATAATGATAATGATGTGTTATTTATATACCGCCTTTATCCAAAGCACTTTACAGAGCACATATTTACATACAATATCACCCAACCAGAATTGGTACTCATTTATTGACCTTGGAAGGATGAAAGGCTGAGTTGTCCTTGCCGGGAATCGAACCTGTGACCTGCAGGTCAACCTCAGATCGCAGCAGATCGCTGAGCTATCTTATCGGCTATGAAGGCCTAATCCAAAGCCATTAAGGACAATATTGACTCGATTGCTCCAGCCTTGGCTGATCACTGCAATCTCTCATTTGCCACCAGAGTTTTCCCTACTTCTCTTAAGCACTCCATTGTGCACCCTCTGCTGACTCATCCATTCCGGCAGACTACTGCCCCATCTCTATCACCCCTTTCCTGGGCAAACCCCTGGAGAAGCTGGCTATCTCTCAACTCACCCTCCACACTGAATCTGCTGGTTGCCTCCACAACCATCAGTCTGGCTTTAGAGCATCCAGAGGCACATAAACTGCTCTTCTGGACACCCATGAAGACCTGCTCTCAAATATTGACACTAACACTCCCTCTGTCCTCATGCGTCTTGACCTCTTCTCTGCCTTTGACACAGTAAACCACAACATCCTGATCGCACTTCTCCGTAACACCCTGGGAATCACAGGTCAGGCTCTGGTATGGTTAACCTTCTTCCTTTCTGGCCACCCATCGCAGGTGGAACTTGGGTCCTTTCTCTCGACTACCACTCTTTCAACCTACTGCATTCCTCAGGGTTCTAACCTATCCCCCTGGTTCTTCAATGTCTACATGGCTGCCCTGGCACGTGTTATTGCCACTTTCATCTCTAACTTCCAGTGTTATGCGGATAACAAGCAACTCTCCTTCAGGCTACCCTCAGCCACCTCCTCTACCTCTCTCATATCTGACTGTCTGTCCGCAATCCAGTCATGGTGTGCTGCAAACAACCTCTGCCTCAATGCAAGAAAGACTGAGATTGCTTGCTTCGAGACTCCTGTTCCCGCTTTCCCACTCTAACTGGCCTCCCTTGGCCCTGCACCCGCACCCACCTGCGAAGCAAAAAACTCTGGGGTCATCTTCGACTCCACACTCTCCTTCTCTGCTCACATTTCAGACATCTCCAAAAAGTCCAACTTCCCGCTGCACCTCCTCAGAGGTACTCTTCCTTTTCTCACCTTCACCCAGTGGCTCACTGTGTCCAGAGCCCTGGTTCTATCTAGGCTGGACTACTGCAACAGCCTCTTTCTCAACCTCCCTGCGTCTGATTTGTGCCCTCTACAACTCACCCAGAACAGAACTGCAACACTTATCCCTGGCCTCAAGCCCAGGGACCGCATCTCATCATGCTGAAATCCATCCACTGGCTCCCTGTGGCTGCAAGGATCAAGTTCAAGACCCTGTGCATTGTTCACAAGGCATTCCAGGGCCTGGAACCTACCTATCTGCAAAAACTCATACCTAGATACTGTCCCTCCCGAGCCCTCCGCTCATCTATCTCCAACTTTTTTGCGAGTGAGACGCATCTCCAAGCAGGGATATGGAGGGAGATCTTTATCCTCATCAGAGGCCTCTATCTGGAATAACCTCACTGCCACCCTCTGTCTTGAGCCTGATCTCCTTAAGTTCCAGGAACCCCTTAAGACATTCCTCTTCTCCTCTTCCTTCTCTCTCCCTCTAACCTGAAAACCTCTCTCACTGCTCTATCCCTCTCTCCCTCCTTTTCCACACAGCTTGCCAACTGGCCACCCGGTGTACCTCAGAGTCTCACAGGTCTCTGGCAACCTTGCCAGTCCTCTCGTACTTGCCTCAGGGCCTGCACTTGCCTCATTGCTACTGCACTTGATCAATGATCCATAAGAATGGCATCCTCTCCGTTCTCACCCAGTTTCAGACTGACTGGGTGCACTTGGATTCCCCACCCTCTCCTGTACCATCTGTGCACTTGGACAATCTGAATGGATCATGCCTTGAAGATCGTCTATCTTACCTGTCTCCCCTCCTTGCCTGGTGGCACCTCAAAACACTTGGAAAGACTGCAGAATCATCATCAGACCTATTTGCTGTTATCTACACTGTTAATTGTATTATATGCACTCACTCTGCTTGTGGAGACGTGTATCATTCAGAAATTCAAGGGCTCTGAATTACTGTTGTTTTTTCCCCTTGTTCCCACTGTGAAACACTTGCCTTGTGTATAGGCGCTTTACAAATAAACATTACCATACCATACCAAACATCCCTCCGTTTCTCCCCATGACCATCAGTCTGGCTTCAGAGCTGCCAGAAGCATGTAAACTGCTCTCCTGAACATCTGTGAAGACCTGCTCTCCAACCTTGACTCTAACACCCTGTCAGGGATGGTACTCTGTCAAGAGTGGCACAGGGCCCCCAGGTAGGGTTTGGGTGGCTGTGCTGATGTAAGGTGACAGATAAGTACACACACACAGCAGGAAACTCATCAAGAAAGAAAAGTAGGCAACTGTAGTTGTGAACAGAAAGGGGCAGGAAATACAAAGATACAAACAAACTGGATTCCCTCTTGGGGTGTATGCAGATATGGAAAATGAGTGTTCCACTGTTCTTTGGAAACTCCAGCCTTTGGCACAGATTACTATTACAGAGGCCCACTCTGTCTGCTCATGGCTGGGAACAACAGCTGTGGGTTTCTGTTAAACAGAACACGTGGCAAGGGAAGGGGCAGAGGTTGCCTGCCGGAAACCAACAGTCAAATTCTGTACAAAGGATCAACATAAGACACAAGAGAGACAAGAACAGAAATAACCAGGGACAAGGAAGTCTAAGAGAAATCTAGCAGAAGGGAATGAAGGAAAAAACAGTACAATAGAAATGGGTAAACTAAAGGGGAGGACAGAGGAGTCAAGGAAGAGAAGCACAGGGATCAAGAACAAGGGGTTGCAAACAAGGAAGAGAGCAAGGGAGCAGCAGCCAGGAAAGAGGGGGGCTGCAAACAAGGAAGCAAGGCTGCAGTACCGGATGGCACAAAGTACAGGAAAACTGTACTGGATTTCAGAGGACTGTAGTAGGCTGCAAGGCAGAGAGTCCAGAGGAGCAGGACTGAGAGCTGTAGTAGGCGGCAGACAGAGAGCCCAGAGGAGTAGGGCAGCAAGGAGCTAACCCAAACGAACAGGGCATTGAGGCAGAGAGACCAGAGGGTCTGGGCTGAAAGCAGAAGAGAGTAGCAGGCTGCAAGGCAGGGAGCCCAGCGGAGCAGAGCAGCAAGGAGCGAGCTCAGAGGAGCATAGCAGCGAGGCAGGGAGCCCAGAAGGCTATGGCTGTAGGCAGCGGAGTGTAACAGGCTGCAAGGCAGGAAGCCCAGAGGAGCAGGGCTGTGAGACAGGGAGCCCAAAAGGCTAGGGCTGTAGACAGCAGGGTGTAGCAGGCTGCAAGGCAGGAAGCCCAGAGGAGCAGGGCTGTGAGGCAGGGAGCCCAAAAGGCTAGGGCTGTAGGCAGCACGGTGTAGCAGGCTGCAAGGCAGGGAGCCCAGAAAGAGCACTGGATCAAAGGCAGGAAAATGCAGCAGCAGGAACAGCATACAAATTCGAGTCAAAAGGCAAAAAGGGCCTGGGAGGACTCTTGATGCAAGAGACTGAGCTTCTGCAGGCAGCTGCTTAAATTATGTCCTGCCCTGTACTGGGGCAGGCTAATTGGCAGCACCTGGAGTAGCACACCTGAATACAATATGCCTCCTCCCTCTCTGGTCCTGAGATGGTGAAAGCAGCACTGATCCCTAGGGCTTCTGGGGATTGTGGTTCCAATACTGACGAATGGGAATGGGCAAGAATTGATAGCTGTAGCAAGGTGCATTGTGGTACATGTAGTTAGTTGAGTTAAATAAGAAGGCACCAAAGTCACGCAAATGGGAAGTAAGTACCAAAGTGTGAATAGGGGTTGTTCCAAGAGTATTCTGAAGATAAATGAATAACAAATAGTCCATGATGGTTGCCAATGTGTGCGCCCATGGTGCAGGCATGACAGTATGCCCCTCTCCAGGCTCCCTGAAAACTGACCAACAAGAAGAGCAAGACCAAGACCTGCCACACCGTGAAAAAGTCTTATACCAAAAAGGTACATCATGAAGCACCAAAAACTGTTTAAGGCTGCAAGGTGAGAGTCTTTAAGGGAGGAGACATTACCAATGTTCCAAAACTATGAGGTAGAAGTCAGAAAGGACAACGTCTTAAGGGCACAAAACCCAACAGTGTGTTCATGAACTGAAAGACTGTGAAGATCTGCTGCAGGCTCCATGGCATATATGTCTTTGAAAGTAGTGGTTTTCCTTAGGGCTGGCAACGGTACAGTGCTGAAAGGTGGAAACAGAGATACAGCTGAATAGGTTGCTCTACGAGGGTCTTCCAAATATTCAGAAGCAGCAATAGCAACATTAAGATTTGCAGCAGGGACTTCAGGAGTCACAAATGTTGCAGGGACACCCTGAGTAGCAGGGAGTTCAGAAGCCACAGCAGCCGGGAGATCATGAATAGCAGTCGGAAGTTCAGGTGCTGTAGCAGCTGGGAGTATAGGTGCCACAGGAGTACCAGTGGGCAGGGAAGCAACTGAGACTGAAGGAGTACAGTCTGGTAGTTTAGGTGCTGCAGAGGCACCAGCAGGAACAACCGGAGCTGTAGCCTTAATAGGAGAGCTGTTAACTGGCGTTGCAACAGGTACTGTTCTTGCAGGCAGAGAGGAAGGGGGTGCTTCAACTGCAGTAAGAGTGATTGGAGATGCTGCATCAGTAGCAGGTTTAGGAGTACTAGCAGGAGGAGCAGCAGAGATTGGGCTTGCAGATTCTGTAACAGGTAGCATGGCTGACGGAGGATCAGAAAAGGGTAGGCTTTCTGATGGCTGGCCTTCAAAGTCTTGTGTGCTCCGGTGGATAGATGGGTCTGGGGTATTGACTGTTGGCAAAGCTGGATTCCAGACAGGTACTGGGTATAGTTCAGGATCTGACACATGTCTGGTGCACAAAAGTCCATAGATGCAGAGTACCTCTCTGACTTGGTCACCTCTTTAGAGGCTGTAAGTGTGAGTAAAGGACCTCCATCAAGGGTAAGAACAGGACAATCCTTTGACTCAGCAGGATCTCCAGCCAGATGATTACACTTGATTTGTGGTGTAAAGGCAGTGTGAGTGATTTGGCCCACCGAAGGAGTTAATTCTTCACTATCTGAGCAACAGCATGAGTTACTGTGGCTAGTAAGTGAATGAGCTAAGTCAAACTTTAGAAGGTATGCATATGCCAAGTTCAGGTCTTCCATCTGCTCTGTATAAGTATGGTTACCAGACATTTGGTCGAAAAAAAATTGGTCAACCAGACAAATGGTCGAACCAATTTGGTCGAAAACCAAATGGTCGAATTTTTTATTTTTTTTATTTTCACTCCTTTTTTTGGGGGGGAGGGGTCCCCCCAACCCCCTTTTTTTCTAAAAAACCCTTTTTTTAAAAAACGAAAACCCGAAAAATAAATATATAAAAAAAAAAAAATTCGACCATTTGGTTTTCGACCAAATTGCGTCGACCAAATGTCATTCGACCAGTTTTAATTCGACCAAATGACTGGACACCTATAAGTATGCATCCTTTTCTGTATTACCCTTCGAAGCCTTATCATGCCAATCTCTAAAGACAGAATGTCAGGTGTTGGGCATAGTGCCAGATGGTCTGGTAAATTGTGTGCCTTTGCAAGATTCTTACCATGCAAATAGACAAATTCATCATAGAGGTCTTCGGTTTGTCTTTTAAGGCGTGAGAGTTGTTCTTGTAACTGGTATGTTCCATTAGCCTGTTCTACAGCTTCAGAATCTGGTGTAGCTGAAAATTCGGGTGTTGCAATAGGAAGACTAACCTTAGAGTTATCGTGGTTAGTAGTTGCTGGGGAAGCATTAAGACAACCGATGGTCAGTATTGGTCTTTTGTACCCAGGACCAGCTGCACTAACCTCAGGATACTGAATGCCTTGTCCTGTTAAATGAGTGTTTCCAGCAGTCTGGGGAGGTTGTTCAGCTTGCCAATCTGATCTTCAGCATATCACTTTGGCAACAGCGTACTCTGGTTGAGAGTCTGCCACGATGAGTGCAATATCCTTGGCTGTAGCAGTGTTACGACATTGGTCCTGAGATAGGGTAGCCTGGGATAAAGGAATACAAGGTTCGTGTACCGGCTGAATGTCGAATGCAGTGTCAGAAGTAATGCCTGAAAACGCATGAGTGTTTTCCAGTGGTTGGGCTAACAAAATATGCAGGAATTCATTATCTTGCTGTAGTTCTTCTACAGATAGAGACTGCAGATCATAGTTGCAAATGTCATAGTAGTTATACATAGAAGGGTCAGCGAGCCAGTGAGTGTAGTACTGTGCTTGTAAACCTTTGTTTACTAGGGTGAGTCTGCCTTTTAAACTAGGATTTTTGTTTGCAGTCCTTAAGAAAACTTTAGATTTTTGCAGAGGTTTCTTGAATCGAAAGGAAAGCATCTTTGGTCTGTGTGTGCCTTTCCTGCCTATGGAACAAGAATGTTTTAGCTCTTGCATTCTGTCAGGGATGGCACTCTGTCAAGAGTGGCACAGGGCCCCCAGGTAGGGTTTGGGTGGCTGTGCTGATGTAAGGTGGCAGATAAGTACACACACAGCAGGAAACTCATAAAGAAAGAAAAGTAGGCAACTGTAGTTGTGAACAGAAAGGGGCAGGAAATACAAAGATACAAACAAACTGGATCCCCTCTTGGGGTGTATGCAGATATGGAAAAAGAGTGTTCCACAGACCTTTGGAAACTCCAGCCTTCTGCACAGATTACTATTACAGAGGCACAATCTGTCTGCTCATGGCTGGGAACAACAGCTGTGGGAGTCTGTTAAACAGAAAACGCGACAAGGGAAGGGCAGAGGTATGCATGCCGGAAACCAACAGTCAAGCTCTGTACAAAGGATCAACATAAGACACAAGAGAGACAAGAACAGAAATAACCATGGACAAGGAAGTCTAAGAGAAATCTAGCAGAAGGGAATGAAGGAAAACAAACAGTACAATAGAAATGGGTAAACTAAAAGGGAGGACAGAGGAGTCAAGGAAGAGAAGGACTAGGATGAAGAACAAGGGGTTGCAAACAAGGGAGAGAGCAAGGGAGCAGCAGCCAGGAAAGAGGGGGGCTGTAAACAAGGAAGCAGGGCTGCAGTACCGGATGGCACAAGGTACAGAAAAACTGTAGTGGATTGCAGAGGACTGTAGTAGGCTGCAAGGCAGAGAGTCCAGAGGAGCAGGACTGAGAGCTGTAGTAGGCGGCAGACAGAGAGCCCAGAGGAGTAGGGCAGCAAGGAGCTAACCCAAACGAACAGGGCATTGAGGCAGAGAGACCAGAGGGTCTGGGCTGAAAGCAGAAGAGAGTAGCAGGCTGCAAGGCAGGGAGCCCAGCGGAGCAGAGCAGCAAGGAGCGAGCTCAGAGGAGCATAGCAGCGAGGCAGGGAGCCCAGAAGGCTATGGCTGTAGGCAGCGGAGTGTAACAGGCTGCAAGGCAGGAAGCCCAGAGGAGCAGGGCTGTGAGACAGGGAGCCCAAAAGGCTAGGGCTGTAGACAGCAGGGTGTAGCAGGCTGCAAGGCAGGAAGCCCAGAGGAGCAGGGCTGTGAGGCAGGGAGCCCAAAAGGCTAGGGCTGTAGGCAGCACGGTGTAGCAGGCTGCAAGGCAGGGAGCCCAGAAAGAGCACTGGATCAAAGGCAGGAAAATGCAGCAGCAGGAACAGCATACAAATTCGAGTCAAAAGGCAAAAAGGGCCTGGGAGGACTCTTGATGCAAGAGACTGAGCTTCTGCAGGCAGCTGCTTAAATTATGTCCTGCCCTGTACTGGGGCAGGCTAATTGGCAGCACCTGGAGTAGCACACCTGAATACAATATGCCTCCTCCCTCTCTGGTCCTGAGATGGTGAAAGCAGCACTGATCCCTAGGGCTTCTGGGGATTGTGGTTCCAATACTGACGAATGGGAATGGGCAAGAATTGATAGCTGTAGCAAGGTGCATTGTGGTACATGTAGTTAGTTGAGTTAAATAAGAAGGCACCAAAGTCACGCAAATGGGAAGTAAGTACCAAAGTGTGAATAGGGGTTGTTCCAAGAGTATTCTGAAGATAAATGAATAACAAATAGTCCATGATGGTTGCCAATGTGTGCGCCCATGGTGCAGGCATGACAGTATGCCCCTCTCCAGGCTCCCTGAAAACTGACCAACAAGAAGAGCAAGACCAAGACCTGCCACACCGTGAAAAAGTCTTATACCAAAAAGGTACATCATGAAGCACCAAAAACTGTTTAAGGCTGCAAGGTGAGAGTCTTTAAGGGAGGAGACATTACCAATGTTCCAAAACTATGAGGTAGAAGTCAGAAAGGACAACGTCTTAAGGGCACAAAACCCAACAGTGTGTTCATGAACTGAGAGACTGTGAAGATCTGCTGCAGGCTCCATGGCATATATGTCTTTGAAAGTAGTGGTTTTCCTTAGGGCTGGCAACGGTACAGTGCTGAAAGGTGGAAACAGAGATACAGCTGAATAGGTTGCTCTAGGAGGGTCTTCCAAATATTCAGAAGCAGCAATAGCAACATTAAGATTTGCAGCAGGGACTTCAGGAGTCACAAATGTTGCAGGGACACCCTGAGTAGCAGGGAGTTCAGAAGCCACAGCAGCCGGGAGATCATGAATAGCAGTCGGAAGTTCAGGTGCTGTAGCAGCTGGGAGTATAGGTGCCACAGGAGTACCAGTGGGCAGGGAAGCAACTGAGACTGAAGGAGTACAGTCTGGTAGTTTAGGTGCTGCAGAGGCACCAGCAGGAACAACCGGAGCTGTAGCCTTAATAGGAGAGCTGTTAACTGGCGTTGCAACAGGTACTGTTCTTGCAGGCAGAGAGGAAGGGGGTGCTTCAACTGCAGTAAGAGTGATTGGAGATGCTGCATCAGTAGCAGGTTTAGGAGTACTAGCAGGAGGAGCAGCAGAGATTGGGCTTGCAGATTCTGTAACAGGTAGCATGGCTGACGGAGGATCAGAAAAGGGTAGGCTTTCTGATGGCTGGCCTTCAAAGTCTTGTGTGCTCCGGTGGATAGATGGGTCTGGGGTATTGACTGTTGGCAAAGCTGGATTCCAGACAGGTACTGGGTATAGTTCAGGATCTGACACATGTCTGGTGCACAAAAGTCCATAGATGCAGAGTACCTCTCTGACTTGGTCACCTCTTTAGAGGCTGTAAGTGTGAGTAAAGGACCTCCATCAAGGGTAAGAACAGGACAATCCTTTGACTCAGCAGGATCTCCAGCCAGATGATTACACTTGATTTGTGGTGTAAAGGCAGTGTGAGTGATTTGGCCCACCGAAGGAGTTAATTCTTCACTATCTGAGCAACAGCATGAGTTACTGTGGCTAGTAAGTGAATGAGCTAAGTCAAACTTTAGAAGGTATGCATATGCCAAGTTCAGGTCTTCCATCTGCTCTGTATAAGTATGGTTACCAGACATTTGGTCGAAAAAAAATTGGTCAACCAGACAAATGGTCGAACCAATTTGGTCGAAAACCAAATGGTCGAATTTTTTATTTTTTTTATTTTCACTCCTTTTTTGGGGGGGAGGGGTCCCCCCAACCCCCTTTTTTTCTAAAAAACCCTTTTTTTAAAAAACGAAAACCCGAAAAATAAATATATAAAAAAAAAAAAATTCGACCATTTGGTTTTCGACCAAATTGCGTCGACCAAATGTCATTCGACCAGTTTTAATTCGACCAAATGACTGGACACCTATAAGTATGCATCCTTTTCTGTATTACCCTTCGAAGCCTTATCATGCCAATCTCTAAAGACAGAATGTCAGGTGTTGGGCATAGTGCCAGATGGTCTGGTAAATTGTGTGCCTTTGCAAGATTCTTACCATGCAAATAGACAAATTCATCATAGAGGTCTTCGGTTTGTCTTTTAAGGCGTGAGAGTTGTTCTTGTAACTGGTATGTTCCATTAGCCTGTTCTACAGCTTCAGAATCTGGTGTAGCTGAAAATTCGGGTGTTGCAATAGGAAGACTAACCTTAGAGTTATCGTGGTTAGTAGTTGCTGGGGAAGCATTAAGACAACCGATGGTCAGTATTGGTCTTTTGTACCCAGGACCAGCTGCACTAACCTCAGGATACTGAATGCCTTGTCCTGTTAAATGAGTGTTTCCAGCAGTCTGGGGAGGTTGTTCAGCTTGCCAATCTGATCTTCAGCATATCACTTTGGCAACAGCGTACTCTGGTTGAGAGTCTGCCACGATGAGTGCAATATCCTTGGCTGTAGCAGTGTTACGACATTGGTCCTGAGATAGGGTAGCCTGGGATAAAGGAATACAAGGTTCGTGTACCGGCTGAATGTCGAATGCAGTGTCAGAAGTAATGCCTGAAAACGCATGAGTGTTTTCCAGTGGTTGGGCTAACAAAATATGCAGGAATTCATTATCTTGCTGTAGTTCTTCTACAGATAGAGACTGCAGATCATAGTTGCAAATGTCATAGTAGTTATACATAGAAGGGTCAGCGAGCCAGTGAGTGTAGTACTGTGCTTGTAAACCTTTGTTTACTAGGGTGAGTCTGCCTTTTAAACTAGGATTTTTGTTTGCAGTCCTTAAGAAAACTTTAGATTTTTGCAGAGGTTTCTTGAATCGAAAGGAAAGCATCTTTGGTCTGTGTGTGCCTTTCCTGCCTATGGAACAAGAATGTTTTAGCTCTTGCATTCTGTCAGGGATGGCACTCTGTCAAGAGTGGCACAGGGCCCCCAGGTAGGGTTTGGGTGGCTGTGCTGATGTAAGGTGACAGATAAGTACACACACAGCAGGAAACTCATAAAGAAAGAAAAGTAGGCAACTGTAGTTGTGAACAGAAAGGGGCAGGAAATACAAAGATACAAACAAACTGGATCCCCTCTTGGGGTGTATGCAGATATGGAAAAAGAGTGTTCCACAGACCTTTGGAAACTCCAGCCTTCTGCACAGATTACTATTACAGAGGCACAATCTGTCTGCTCATGGCTGGGAACAACAGCTGTGGGAGTCTGTTAAACAGAAAACGCGACAAGGGAAGGGCAGAGGTATGCATGCCGGAAACCAACAGTCAAGCTCTGTACAAAGGATCAACATAAGACACAAGAGAGACAAGAACAGAAATAACCATGGACAAGGAAGTCTAAGAGAAATCTAGCAGAAGGGAATGAAGGAAAACAAACAGTACAATAGAAATGGGTAAACTAAAAGGGAGGACAGAGGAGTCAAGGAAGAGAAGGACTAGGATGAAGAACAAGGGGTTGCAAACAAGGGAGAGAGCAAGGGAGCAGCAGCCAGGAAAGAGGGGGGCTGTAAACAAGGAAGCAGGGCTGCAGTACCGGATGGCACAAGGTACAGAAAAACTGTAGTGGATTGCAGAGGACTGTAGTAGGCTGCAAGGCAGAGAGTCCAGAGGAGCAGGACTGAGAGCTGTAGTAGGCAGCAGACAGAGAGCCCAGAGGAGTAGGGCAGCAAGGAGCGAACCCAAAGGAACAGGGCGTTGAGGCAGAGAGACCATAGGGTCAGGGCTGAAAGCAGAAGAGAGTAGCAGGCTGCAAGGCAGGGAGCCCAGCGGAGCAGAGCAGCAAGGAGTGAGCTCAGAGGAGCAGAGCAGCGAGGCAGGGAGCCCAGAAGGCTACGGCTGTAGGCAGCGGAGTGTAACAGGTTGCAAGGCAGGAAGCCCAAAGGAGCAGGGCTGTGAGGCAGAGAGCCCAAAAGGCTAGGGCTGTAGGCAGCAGGGTGTAGAGGGCTGCAAGGCAGGAATCCCAGAGGAGCAGGGCTGTGAGTCAGGGAGCCCGAAAGGCTAGGGCTGTAGGCAGCAGGGTGTAGCAGGCTGCAAGGCAGGAAGCCCAAAGGAGCAGGGCTGTGAGGCAGGGAGCCCAAAAGGCTAGGGCTGTAGGCAGCAGGGTGTAGCAGGCTGCAAGGCAGGGAGCCCAGAAAGAGCACTGGATCAAAGGCAGGAAAATGCAGCAGCAGGAACAGCATACAAATTCGAGTCAAAGGGCAAAAAGGGGCTGGGAGGACTCTTGATGCAAGAGACTGAGCTCCTGCAGGCAGCTGATTAAATACCGCCCTGCCCTGTACTGAGGCAGGCTAATTGGCAGCACCTGGAGTAGCACACCTGAATACAATCTGCCTCCTTCCTCTCTGGTCCTGAGATGGTGGAAGCAGCACTGATCCCTAGGGCTTCTGTGGATTGTAGTTACAATGCTGACGAATGGGAATGGGCAGGAATTGACTGCTGTAGCAAGGTGCATTGTGGTACATGTAGTTAGTTGAGTTAAATAAGAAGGCACCAAAGTCACGCAAATGGGAATTAAGTACCAAAGTGTGAATAGAGGTTGTTCCAAGAGTATTCTGAAGATAAATGAATAACAAATAGTCCATGATGGTTGCCAATGTGTGCGCCCATGGTGCAGGCATGACACACCCCCTGTGTCCTCATCTTGCTTGACCTCTCTTCTGCCTTTTACACTGTCAACCATACCATCCTGCTAAAGTGTCTGCGTGATAACCTAGATATCACTGGTCAGGCCCTGTCGTGGCTGACTTCCTTCCTCTCTGACTGACACTCCGAGGTCCAACTTGGGTCCTTCCGCTCTGCTATATTTTATCTACCTGTGGTGTCCCCCAGGGGTCTAACCTCTCTCCCTGGCTGTTCAACCAATACCTGGCACTCCTTGGTCACCGCATCGCCATTCTCTGCTCCAACTTTCAGTGCTATGATGATGACACTCAGCTAATTTTCAGGCTATTTCGGCCACCTCTTCCCCGTCCATCATCTCTGACTGTCTATCTGCTATCCAGGAGTGGTGTGCCGCCAATGACCTCTGCCTTAACGCCAATAAGACTGAGATTCTCCTCATCGGCACGCCCACACCCTCTTTTCCTGTAGTTCTCTGGCTGGCCATTCTTGGCCCTCTTCATGCAAGGCTAAAAACCTGGGGGTCATCTTCGACTCCACACACTCTTTCTTACCTCACATCTCTGACGTCTCTAAGAAGTCACACTACCAGCTGCACCTCCTCAGAGGTATTCTGCCTTTCCTTTCCTTCCCCCAGAAGCTCACTGTCTCTAGAGCCCTGGTTCTCTCCAGACGGGACTATTGCAACAGCCACTTTCTAAATCTGCCTGCTTCTACTCTACGCCCTCTGCAACTCATCCAGAACAGGACTGCGAGACTTGTCCTTGGTCTCAAGCCCAGGGATTTTATCTCTCCAGGACTGAAATCTCTGCACTGGCTCCCAGTGGCTGCGAGGATTAAGTTCAAAACCCTCTGCATCGTCCACAAGGCCTTCTGGGGCCTGGGGCCTCAATACCTTCAACTCTCTCTTCCTAAATATCTTCCTTCTCAAGCTCTTCGCTCATCTTCCTCCAACTCCCTCAGGGTCAGTCGCTTCTCCAGGCAAGAGTTGGTGGCAGATCTCTCTCTTTGGCTGGGGTCTTCCTCTGGATCAGCCTCCCCGCCTCCCTGAAACCTGAGGAGAACCACCTTCCGTTCCGGAAGCACCTAAAAACCTTCCTCTTTGCTTCTGCTTTCTCTCCACCTCTCCCCTGCTGAAGTCCTGGCTGATAATGAGACTGCACGGGTTACCTGGCCACCCATCTGATCTCGGGCCTAAGCCCTGCCAGTTGCACGCTTGTGCCGCCTCCCTGAGGCAACCCCTGCACCTGGGGACTGTTTTCTGTAGCCCTACAGTCCCCAAACCAGCACTTATGTCTGCACTTGCCACCAGCTGGCTGTTCTTATTTATTTTATGTTATTATTTTTTATCCCATGTACTGCACTTTCCTCCTGCCGCACTTTTCTTTCCCCCCTTCCCTTGCAATTGCACTGAATGACACCTGGCCAAGTAAGATCATTGTCTGTCTTCCCTCTGTTCCCCTTCCCTTGCCTCATTGTGCCTTGAAACACTTGTGTATAGGCACATTATAAATGTCATATCATATCATATCATAACCTGCAAATACACTGGAATCACAAACCACAAACTGTCCCCTCCACAATGCACAATCACAATGTCTGGACATTTAAAGTGAGCCATACTCTCACAGAATGAAAGCAAGCTAGCCACGTTTAAGCCACAAACTGCATGCCACAAAACATCCACTTCTGCCAATCCAATATTTCTAAGGATGCCATAATTTTCAGCATACACCTTCAAAGACTGAATTAAAGAGTCCCTCAGAATCTACACAGTCTACCTTCTCAAACACAGAGCCATAGCCATTTTCAGTGCTTTCACAACTCCAGAAAACAATTGCCTGCTACCCTCCCTTCCTGTACATCACACACAACAAACCTGATTGGCTAATCCCCACAGTCCCCTTTCCATGCCGGGTATCCACATGCCATCCGTGGACTACTGCGGGCAACCCTTCTACACATTCCACTTCCATGTTCTCAACACTCTGTCATTGGCTGCTTTCAAAGTCATACTTCCATCCACCAATCACATCCAAAATCTCTAGACTTAACCCTATCATCTCACTTCAACACTTCGGGTGTACACTTGAAATCTCAGAGTACATGTCTCCTGTTAATGAAAGGTGGCTCTGCATCAAAAAACTACCGTGCAACTGTCCAAGATGTCTATTTCCAGATTCATCAAGATCTGCATCTAACAAAACAAAGTCCAGGTATGCTTATATTTAAAAGAAAAATGTCTTCAACCCTTTCACAAATATATATATATATATGTGAAATATATATATATATATGTATACATATATATATATATATATATATATATATATATATATATATATATATATATATATATTTGTGAAAGGGTTGAAGACATTTTTCTTTTAAATATAAGCATACCTGGACTATGTTTTGTTTTGTTATATATGTATACATATATATATATATATATATATATATATATAGAGAGAGAGAGAGAGAGAGAGAGAGAGAGAGAGAGAGAGAGAGAGGGTCCCTGCTACTTACCCTGTAATAAGCTTACCAATAAGCATATTCTCTTTTTTAACCACTCTAGCGAATGCCATGCATTGCATCATTCATCATCTGCTCACACAATGCAGCAAACAATTAGAATGTTCTGTGCTTCAAAATGTTTCTTTTTACAAGCATTATGATGAAAGTAAAAAAATGCATATGTGTATGTATAGCAACATTGTGTCAATGTTTCATAAAATAAAGGAAAAGCAGATAAAATAGATCTTTAGACCATTTTTAAGTGCCACTTAGTGTCTGCCAGTTTAATATGTTCGCATCACATGCATGCATCCCAATAGCACCCATTCCAATCCATAGGTGCTTATTAAGTCTTATTTTTTCATTTGTATTCTGCCACTTCCAATTGACTTCGCCCATTATAAAACTCAAACTACAGGTCCCAGATTGCAAAGAAAAACACACGACTGAACTTCAAGATTAAAAACTGTGACATGTTTATCAAATAAATATAAAATGCTGTACTTTTCAAACAATCTTTTTTATTTTTTATTTTTTGGAAGTCTATTGAACAAAGCAAAACAAGTATATCTGCATTTATAGCAGCACTGTGTCACTTTTTCATAAAAGAAAGTGAAAGCAGATAGAATAGATTTGTACACCATTAGTAATTGGCACTGAGTGACTGCCAGTTTAATATATTGGCAGTACATGTACCCTTCCTAACAAACCCCATTCCAATCATCAGCTGCTTATGCTGTCCTACATTTTTCTCTACAATCTGTGATTTGTACTCCAAGTTTAATAATGGGGAAAGTGGAACTACAAGTCTCAGAACGCAAACAAAAAATCTAGGACTACATAAATACCTACAGATTTTAATGCATTGGGTACGTGTATTACAGGGGTGCGCGAGAATATCTACACGCGATTGGCCTGGGTACGTGGATTTCAGGGGTGCGCGAGAAATTCTACACGCGATTGGCCTGGGTACGTGGATTACAGGGGTGCGCGAGAAATTCCACACGCGATTGGCCTGGGTACGTGTATTACAGGGGTGCGTGAGAAAATCTACACGCGATTGGCCTGGGTACGTGGATTTCAGGGGTGCGCGAGAAAATCTACACGCGATTAGCCTAGGTACGTGTGTTTCCGGGTGCGCGGGTAGTTCCACACGCGATTAGCCTGGGTACGTGTGTTTCCGGGTGCGCGGGTAGTTCCACACGCGATTAGCCTGGGTACGTGTGTTTCCGGGTGCGCGGGTAGTTCCACACGCGATTAGCCTGGGTATGTGTGTTTCCGGGTGCACGGGTAGTTCCACACACGATTAGCCTGGGTACGTGTGTTCCGGGGTGCCGTGAACTTTCACACGCGATTGGTTGAAATCCACGTGTGTTCTGTCATCACGTGCAATGAGGGATACACCCTCGCACGACACGTCACAGATGCGCTCACGCGCTGAGGGCCTTTGGTCCAATGAAAATGCGTATGCGTGCAGACGCGCTTACGCGCTAAGGGCCTTTCCTCGAATTACACGCTGACGTGCAGATTTTTCACGTGCCAAATCACTCCGTATCAAGCTGGCCACGCGAATACACACGGAAGACCACGCTCCTGCCCAGAAGGCCGAATCACTGCCCCCCAGTGCCCCGAGCAGCCTCCCACGTGCCATCTGCTGCTGCCTGCCTGCCTGCCTGCCTGCCTGCTGCCACCGTGCCCTGCCATTTGGTGCCTGCACATCAGCCATCTGCAGGGGTCCAGTTGCTGTGTCCACCCCTGCTGGAACAGTAGACTCCCGACTGGGATACCATCGCTCCACAGCCCAGCCCCAGGACCCAGTTGCCCACCCACGCCTGCCTCGGGGGTCGCCATGTCGGGGCAAGCACCATCTGAGACCAGTGGCGACCCCCAGCCAGAGAGGCAGAGGGCCACCAGCTTCAGTGAGAAGGAAGTTGGTGTCCTGGTGGAGCATGTCCTGGGGCATTATGATGCCCTCTTCGGAAGACCACGCGCCAACAAGGAAGGACGGGAGAGGATCTGGGACGATGTAGTGGTTGCCATCAACGCGGAGGGGGTGGCAACCCGCAAATTCAAGCACATCAAGAAGCGCTGGGAGGACTTGAGGTCCAGGACCCTCAATAAGGCCCGGCGCCTCACGGAGGGGGGCCGGGCACGCCTGAGTGACATCCAGATGAGGGTCCTGGAACGCGTAGACCCAGCGCTCCACGCCCAGATCCTTCGGAGGCAGACCCATCTGGAGTTGGCCGGTAAGTGGCCAAGCATTACTGTGTGAGACAGGGCATGTTGCAGTGTGCTGGTTGTCTGATACCTGCCTGTATGTGTGACATAGGCCATGTACGTATGTGTGTGTGCAGGGACATCATGGTCAGGCATGTGAGTACAGTGATGTGTGAACCACATGGTTGGTGCATGTGTTCTATTGCAACATGGGGGGCTCTGTGCGGAATGGACACATGGAAGCATGTTCCTGGACATGGGTGGGGGTGAGGGATGGGTGCTGGTCCCATGTACACGCATGGTGTCCATGTGTGTGTGTCTGACCTGCGTGTCTGTGACTTGTAACTGCCATGGATGCATGACACATGTCTGTGACAATGTTCAGATTCACTGATGCAGCCTAGTCATCCTTGTATCCACTGCGTCTGTGGTGTACGAGGCCAGATGGATGGAACTACGGTGAGGTGTGTGCATGTGATGGCAAGACCCATGATGCATGTGAGTTTAAAACCAACATTGTATGAATCATGAGTCCCTTGGTCATGTATGCCAATGTCCATGGCATGCGCCATGCCTGTTACTGTATGTGTTTTGCCTGCACTGACCCATGTGTTGTGGAGGGACATGATGGAAGTGATGTATGACAGTGCCACTCATCTGCTTTTGCTTCCTGTCTAGGGGACCATTGTACAGTACCCTGATGCTTGTGTTCTATGTCTCCCTCTACACAGTGGCAAGTGAAGAAGAGGGCGGAGAAGGCGCTGTGGAGCAGAGCGGCGGGGATGCCGCCACGGCTGCAGCGGAAGGGGTGGGTGAGCCCCCACAGGGGCTTGCACCGGCGGAAGACGGCGTGGAGACTTCCAGGTTGGTGGTTTCCACAGAGGGGGAGGAGGCCGCTACTGAGCCACACATGGGGCCTGGTGGGGGCATCCCCGCTGGTGCAAGTGGTGCAGTCCAGGGCCAGGGCCAGGAGGCAGCACAGGTCGCCGTGGAGGTGCCTGTGCATGTCACTGTCCCTGACACTGTGACTGCACCACCATGCACCAGCAGGGATGCCCCATCCCAGGCCCGTCCGCAGGTAGGGGAGATGTCCATGTCATCTGACACTCCTCTACCTGCGGACGAGGGGACCCCTGGCCGTGTGGAGAGGGTCCTGATTGGTGTCGCGTTGCGCACGGCTGGCATTCGTGATGAGGTGCATGCTTCCCGGGAGGAGCATGCACATCATCACGAAGAGCACCGTGCGTACGTGAACCATTTGGGAGCCGCCATGGTCGGGGGTTTCCTACATGTGTGTGGCCTTCTGGCGACCCTCTCCTCCTCTGTGGAGGCTATGCGCCAGTCGTGCTCCATGCCGTCTTCCGGCCCAGATGCCACCAGGGCCCCCTGTGGACCTGCCCCGACCAACGCAGCCAGCTCGGTGGGGACCCCATCCCTGCCACAGTCGGGAGTCGAAGGTCCAGCAGGGGTGGACACACCAGCAACTGTCCCCCTGCAGATGGAGGATGTGCCGGCATCATCTTGCAGGGCACGTGCACGACGGCATCGGTGGATTCCATCAGCCTGGATGCCGTCGTGCTGGCAGAGGCAGTGGCGTCGGAGGCAGCAGCAGGCTCGACGTGGGAGGCATCATGGCTCGGGGCCATCAAGATCAGAGGGGCAGGCATCGGCCGGAGGGCAGGAGAATCCTGGGTTGGCAGTGTCTTCCGTGTGGGAGCAGTTGGTCCAGCGGATAGGTGCGGAGCGGCAGCGGGCGGAAGAGGAGCGGCTCACCATGGTCAGGGCGGAGTTCTCCATGCGTCGGGCGTTGAGGCGGGCTGAGTGCCTCGAGGAAGCTCGCAGGGAGTTTGAGGTGGACACGGGGTTGTCCCTGCGAGACCTCGGGGCCAGGACAGAGTCCCGCCTCCGGGACATCGACATGGAGTTCGATGATGCCCTGGCCGGCAACATCACAGAGTGAGCCGCAGGACTTGCCCGCTGCCATTGTATATAGTTCTTTAGTTAGTTAGTGTTAGGTTTCCTTTATTTTTTAAGTTTTTTTTGGACCGCTCGGACAATGGCCACTTTTCTGTATATATTTTTATTATTAGTTAGTAGTAGTAGGTTTCATTTATGGTGTTGGGCTCATGGACCCTGGGATATTCTTGTACATAGTTTGATGTTTGGAAAACATTTGTTGGATTTATATTTGTGTTCACCATGAGGCAATGGTTTTTCCTTATTTTTTCCCCCCATTATTTTGCTTTGGACTACATTAGTTTTTGGATTCCTTTGTTTTTCGATTTTTTCTATTAGTTCTCGGACATGGACCATTTGTTTTGTCATCCCCATTGTTGTGTGTTTTATTTCTTTACTTCATTTTCATCTTTAATACATATATTTATTACTTACATTTGTGGTATTTTCTCATTGGTTTCATGCATGTCATGATATGGGTTTTGACATTCACTTGCACCCATTGTGTATGTGTGTGTGACGGACATGTGTTCATTTACATACTTGCCATTGGGGTTGTATCATGTAATTGCATCTACTATGTGGGTGGATGCAATCCTTGGCTGGGTGTTTGTGCTGGGTATGCTGCCCATTACTGCCATGATTGCGTTTCGTCAGGACCTGGGGGCAGGGGGACATGAGTGGGGGCCTGCAGGGGGGTGGGGGTGCAAGGGGACATGAGTGGGGGCCTGCTGGGGGGTGGGGGTGCAAGGGGACATGAGTGGGACATGGTTGGGGGCCTGCTGGCAGGTGCCCCACAGTGCTGGGGGGTGGGGGTGCAAGGGGACATGAGTGGAGGCCTGCTGGGGGTGGGGGTGCAAGGGGACATGAGTGGGACATGGTTGGGGCCTGCTGGCAGGTGCCCCACAGTGCTGGGGGGTGGGGGTGCAAGGGGACATGAGTGGGGGCCTGCTGGGGGGTGGGGGTGCAAGGCGACATGAGTGGGACATGGTTGGGGGCCTGCTGGCAGGTGCCCCACAGTGCTGGGGGGTGGGGGTGCAGGGGGACATGAGTGGGGGCCTGGTGGAGGCTGCCCCTGGTGACTGGAGGGGTGGGGGTGCAAGGGGACATGAGTGGGACATGGTTGGGGGCCTGCTGGCAGGTGCCCCACAGTGCTGGGGAGTGGGGGTGCAAGGGGACATGAGTGGGGGCCTGCTGGGGGGTGGGGGCGGTGGGAGACATGGTTGGGGGCCTGGTGGAGGCTGCCCCTGGTGACTGGAGGGGTGGGGGTGGTGGGAGACATGGTTGGGGGCCTGCTGGCAGGTGCCCCACAGTGCTGGGGGGTGGGGGTGCAGGGGGACATGAGTGGGGGCCTCCTGGGGGGTGGGGATGCAAGGGGACATGGTTGGGGGCCTGCTGGCAGGTGCCCCACAGTGCTGGGGGGTGGGGGTGCAAGGGGACATGAGTGGGACATGGTTGGGGGCCTGCTGGCAGGTGCCCCACAGTGCTGGGGGGTGTGGGTGCAAGGGGACATGAGTGGGGGCCTGCTGGGGGGTGGGGGTGCAAGGGGACATGAGTGGGACATGGTTGGGGGCCTGCTGGCAGGTGCCCCACAGTGCTGGGGGGTGGGGGTGCAAGGGGACATGAGTGGGGGCCTGCTGGGGGGTGGGGGTGCAAGGGGACATGAGTGGGACATGGTTGGGGGCCTGCTGGCAGGTGCCCCACAGTGCTGGGGGGTGGGGGTGCAGGGGGACATGAGTGGGGGCCTGGTGGAGGCTGCCCCTGGTGACTGGAGGGGTGGGGGTGCAAGGGGACATGAGTGGGACATGGTTGGGGGCCTGCTGGCAGGTGCCCCACAGTGCTGGGGGGTGGGGGTGGTGGGGGACATGGGTGGGGGCCTGGTGGAGGCTTCCCCTGGTGACTGGAGGGGTGGGGGTGGTGGGAGACATGGGTGGGGGCCTGGTGGAGGCTGCCCCTGGTGACTGGGGGGTGGGGGTGGTGTGAGACATGGGTGGGGGCCTTGTGGAGGCTGCCCCTGGTGACTGGGGGGTGGGGGTGGTGGGAGACATGGGTGGGGGCCTTGTGGAGGCTGCCCCTGGTGACTGGGGGGTGGGGGTGGTGGGAGACATGGGTGGGGGCCTTGTGGAGGCTGCCCCTGGTGACTGGGGGGTGTGGGTGGTGGGAGACATGGGTGGGGGCCTTGTGGAGGCTGCCCCTGGTGACTGGAGGGGTGGGGGTGCAAGGGGACATGGTTGGGGGCCTGCTGGCAGGTGCCCCACAGTGCTGGGGGGTGGGGGCGCAAGGGGACATGAGTGGGACATGGTTGGGGGCCTGCTGGCAGGTGCCCCACAGTGCTGGGGGGTGGGGGTGGTGGGAGACATGGGTGGGGGCCTGGTGGAGGCTGCCCCTGGTGACTGGAGGGGTGGGGTGGTGGGAGACATGGGTGGGGGCCTGGTGGAGGCTGCCCCTGGTGACTGGGGGGTGGGGGTGGTGTGAGACATGGGTGGGGGCCTTGTGGAGGCTGCCCCTGGTGACTGGGGGGTGGGGGTGGTGGGAGACATGGGTGGGGGCCTTGTGGAGGCTGCCCCTGGTGACTGGGGTGGGGGTGGTGGGAGACATGGGTGGCGGCCTTGTGGAGGCTGCCCCTGGTGACTGGGGGGTGGGGGTGGTGTGAGACATGGGTGGGGGCCTTGTGGAGGCTGCCCCTGGTGACTGGGGGGTGGGGGTGGTGTGAGACATGGGTGGGGGCCTTGTGGAGGCTGCCCCTGGTGACTGGAGGGGTGGGGGTGGTGGGAGACATGGTTGGGGGCCTGCTGGCAGGTGCCCCACAGTGCTGGGGGGTGGGGGTGCAGGGGGACATGAGTGGGGGCCTGCTGGGGGTGGGGGTGCAAGGGGACATGGTTGGGGGCCTGCTGGCAGGTGCCCCACAGTGCTGGGGGGTGGGGGTGCAAGGGGACATGAGTGGGACATGGTTGGGGGCCTGCTGGCAGGTGCCCCACAGTGCTGGGGGGTGGGGGTGCAAGGGGACATGAGTGGGGGCCTGCTGGGGGGTGGGGGTGCAAGGGGACATGAGTGGGACATGGTTGGGGGCCTGCTGGCAGGTGCCCCACAGTGCTGGGGGTGGGGGTGCAAGGGGACATGAGTGGGGGCCTGCTGGGGGGTGGGGATGCAAGGGGACATGAGTGGGACATGGTTGGGGGCCTGCTGGCAGGTGCCCCACAGTGCTGGGGGGTGGGGGTGCAAGGGGACATGAGTGGGGGCCTGCTGGGGGGTGGGGGTGCAAGGGGACATGAGTGGGACATGGTTGGGGGCCTGCTGGCAGGTGCCCCACAGTGCTGGGGGGTGGGGGTGCAGGGGGACATGAGTGGGGGCCTGGTGGAGGCTGCCCCTGGTGACTGGAGGGGTGGGGGTGCAAGGGGACATGAGTGGGACATGGTTGGGGGTCTGCTGGCAGGTGCCCCACAGTGCTGGGGGGTGGGGGTGGTGGGAGACATGGGTGGGGGCCTGGTGGAGGCTTCCCCTGGTGACTGGAGGGGTGGGGGTGGTGGGAGACATGGGTGGGGGCCTGGTGGAGGCTGCCCCTGGTGACTGGGGGGTGGGGGTGGTGTGAGACATGGGTGGGGGCCTTGTGGAGGCTGCCCCTGGTGACTGGGGGGTGGGGGCCTTGTGGAGGCTGCCCCTGGTGACTGGGGGGTGGGGGTGGTGGGAAGCATGGGTGGGGGCCTTGTGGAGGCTGCCCCTGGTGACTGGGGGGTGTGGGTGGTGGGAGACATGGGTGGGGGCCTTGTGGAGGCTGCCCCTGGTGACTGGAGGGGTGGGGGTGCAAGGGGACATGGTTGGGGGCCTGCTGGCAGGTGCCCCACAGTGCTGGGGGGAGGGGGCGCAAGGGGACATGAGTGGGACATGGTTGGGGGCCTGCTGGCAGGTGCCCCACAGTGCTGGGGGGTGGGGGTGGTGGGAGACATGGGTGGGGGCCTGGTGGAGGCTGCCCCTGGTGACTGGAGGGGTGGGGGTGGTGGGAGACATGGGTGGGGGCCTGGTGGAGGCTGCCCCTGGTGACTGGGGGGTGGGGGTGGTGTGAGACATGGGTGGCGGCCTTGTGGAGGCTGCCCCTGGTGACTGGGGGGTGGGGGTGGTGGGAGACATGGGTGGGGGCCTTGTGGAGGCTGCCCCTGGTGACTGGGGGGTGGGGGTGGTGGGAGACATGGGTGGGGGCCTTGTGGAGGCTGCCCTTGGTGACTGGGGGGTGGGGGAGGTGTGAGACATGGGTGGGGGCCTTGTGGAGGCTGCCCCTGGTGACTGGGGGATGGGGGTGGTGGGAGACATGGATGGGGGCCTTGTGGAGGCTGCCCCTGGTGACTGGAGGGGTGGGGGTGGTGGGAGACATGGTTGGGGGCCTGCTGGCAGGTGCCCCACAGTGCTGGGGGGTGGGGGTGCAGGGGGACATGAGTGGGGGCCTGCTGGGGGGTGGGGGTGCAAGGGGACATGGTTGGGGGCCTGCTGGCAGGTGCCCCACAGTGCTGGGGGGTGGGGGTGCAAGGGGACATGAGTGGGACATGGTTGGGGGCCTGCTGGCAGGTGCCCCACAGTGCTGGGGGGTGGGGGTGCAGGGGGACATGAGTGGGGGCCTGGTGGAGGCTGCCCCTGGTGACTGGAGGGGTGGGGGTGCAAGGGGACATGAGTGGGACATGGTTGGGGGCCTGCTGGCAGGTGCCCCACAGTGCTGGGGGGTGGGGGTGCAAGGGGACATGAGTGGGGGCCTGCTGGGGGGTGGGGGTGCAAGGGGACATGAGTGGGACATGGTTGGGGGCCTGCTGGCAGGTGCCCCACAGTGCTGGGGGTGGGGGTGCAAGGGGACATGAGTGGGGGCCTGCTGGGGGGTGGGGGTGCAAGGGGACATGAGTGGGACATGGTTGGGGGCCTGCTGGCAGGTGCCCCACAGTGCTGGGGGGTGGGGGTGCAGGGGGACATGAGTGGGGGCCTGCTGGGGGGTGGGGGTGCAAGGGGACATGGTTGGGGGCCTGCTGGCAGGTGCCCCACAGTGCTGGGGGGTGGGGGTGCAAGGGGACATGAGTGGGGGCCTGCTGGGGGGTGGGGGTGCAAGGGGACATGGTTGGGGGCCTGCTGGCAGGTGCCCCACAGTGCTGGGGGGTGGGGGTCCAAGGGGACATGAGTGGGACATGGTTGGGGGCCTGCTGGCAGGTGCCCCACAGTGCTGGGGGGTGGGGGTGCAGGGGGACATGAGTGGGGGCCTGCTGGGGGGTGGGGGTGCAAGGGGACATGGTTGGGGGCCTGCTGGCAGGTGCCCCACAGTGCTGGGGGGTGGGGGTGCAAGGGGACATGAGTGGGGGCCTGCTGGGGGTGGGGGTGGTGGGAGACATGGTTGGGGGCCTGGTGGAGGCTGCCCCTGGTGACTGGAGGGGTGGGGGTGGTGGGAGACATGGGTGGGGGCCTAGTGGAGGCTGCCCCTGGTGACTGGAGGGGTGGGGGTGGTGGGAGACATGGGTGGGGGCCTGGTGGAGGCTGCCCCTGGTGACTGGAGGGGTGGGGGTGGTGGGAGACATGGGTGGGGGCCTGGTGGAGGCTGCCCCTGGTGACTGGGGGGTGGGGGTGGTGTGAGACATGGGTGGGGGCCTTGTGGAGGCTGCCCCTGGTGAGTGGGGGTGGGGGTGGTGGGAGACATGGGTGGGGGCCTTGTGGAGGCTGCCCCTGGTGACTGGGGGGTGGGGGTGGTGGGAGACATGGGTGGGGGCCTTGTGGAGGCTGCCCCTGGTGACTGGAGGGGTGGGGGTGGTGGGAGACATGGTTGGGGGCCTGCTGGCAGGTGCCCCACAGTGCTGGGGGGTGGGGGTGCTGGGGGACATGAGTGGGGGCCTGCTGGGGGGTGGGGGTGCAAGGGGACATGGTTGGGATCCTGCTGGCAGGTGCCCCACAGTGCTGGGGGTGGGGGTGCAGGGGGACATGAGTGGGGGCCTGCTGGGGGGTGGGGGTGCAAGGGGACATGGTTGGGGGCCTGCTGGCAGGTGCCCCACAGTGCTGGGGGGTGGGGGTGCAAGGGGACATGAGTGGGACATGGTTGGGGGCCTGCTGGCAGGTGCCCCCCGGTGCTGGGGGGTGGGGGTGCAAGGGGACATGTGGCTTGGCTGGGGGGCATGCCCATGGTGGATGGGCTGCCTGCGGGACATGACCAGGGGTGCAGGGTAGTCCCCTGTGGTGTGGGCTGCCTGCAGAGGTCGTGGACGGGGGTAGAGGGGAGACCTGGGAGGACCCACACTGGCAATTCACCTCTTCAACTTCCCGCACACCCACGTAATACACTGCCCCACTCGCACAGGCCCAATCGCGTGTAGGATTTCTCGCGCACCCCTGTAATACACGTACCCAGGCCAATCGCGTGTAGCATTTCTCGCGCACCCCTGAAATCCACGTACCCAGCCACCCAGCCAATCGCGTGTAGATTTTCTCGCGCACCCCTGTAATACACGTACCCAGGCCAATCGCGTGTAGATTTTCTCGCGCACCCCTGTAATACACGTACCCAGGCCAATCGCGTGTAGCATTTCTCGCGCACCCCTGAAATCCACGTACCCAGGCCAATCGCGTGTAGATTTTCTCGCGCACCCCTGTAATACACATACCCAGGCCAATCGCGTGTAGCATTTCTCGTGCACCCCTGAAATCCACGTACCCAGGCCAATCGCGTGTAGATTTTCTCGCGCACCCCTGTAATACACGTACCCAGGCCAATCGCATGTAGAATTTCTCGCGCACCCCTGAAATCCACGTACCCCGCTCAATCGCGTATTTAACTTCCCGCGCGCCACTTTTTTAATGCGCTGGGACTCTACCGCCTGCCTTCGTGTGGCGGCCGTGTTTCAGCTTGTGCATGTCTTTGGCTGTGCGTGGCTTTGCCCTATTCGATTCCATGAATACGTGTGGTTCGAGTGCGTGTGGGCGTTCCGTCTGCTTCCCTACAGTACATCCCCAGTTCCGCCCTTATTTTCGCGTGCTGTGCCCCATTCCGCGCGTTACGCCCCATGTCCCGCCCACTTTCTGGTGTGTGCGCTGAGGTTGTGCGCTTTCACTGTGCGCGTCGCGCACGCCTTTCGCGATGTTGCAGTGACTTGTACGCCATGCACGGGGACTTCCATGAATCGCACGCGTGCGCGTGCGCCTGTTTTTTTCCGCTTGCGCATGCTTGCGCATGCTTGCGTGGAGATTTTCGGTGCACGTTTGTTCCATGAATCGGCCCCAATAGACTCCTGTCCAGTGCGCAGCCATACTAGTCTGCAAGGACAATCATTACCCTGCATTTTAGGAACTGCTTGCAAAAGCACTTTCCACCACATCAAAATATTAGCAACACATTATTTTACTATATGGAATCTTGTGCATTGACTATACTATGCAAAAAGTTGTGCTCTAGAACTGGAAAATTTAAATAACATTCTCCTACATGGAACAGACAAAGAACTGCTTCAAGAAATAGAGCACATCCAACATATATACTTTGGAACAGAAGTTGACTTAGAAAATTCTGTATCTTCAAAAAACATTACTGAAAACCTCATAAACATCAACGTGCTAATAAAGACATAGGGCCTCATTACGACCCTGGCGGTAAGGGGTTAACGCCAGCGTTAGCTGCGCCGACCCCTTACCGCCAATTACGAGGTCCCCTAGCGCCATGGTGCTTTTAACACCTGCTTTTAGCAGGTGTTAAAATCCATGGCGCTAAGGGACCATGGAGTTAATTACGCCACCGTAATTTACGGTGGCGTAATTAACGCCTTCCCCACTCCCATTATGCCCTATGGGGCAAAAATGGGAATGGGGAAGGGTAAATGGGGATTGGGGACTTACCGCCCCGCCAAGGTCGGAATGGGGCGGTAAGTCCGCCAACCACCATGGCGTAAACGTAATTTACGCCATGGTGGTAAAGTCACGGCCCAGGCGGTAACTTACCGCCTGGGTCGTAATGAGGCCCATAGTAAAAAGGAATAGCTAAGTTTCAAAACACCTCTGCTGAAATACCAGACCAAATATGTGTCAGTTGTTGCAGAACGTTTTATAAAAAGAGAACAAAAGTAGTAGATACAGCCTACAAAATAGAAGACAATGGTTCCAATTAGCTTCATATCTAACAGCAGAACTAACCAAATGTCATCACATGCTATAAGGAATAACTTAGAAACATTCCCACTTCCGAAAGCTCTCCAACAACTTAACTTGTATGAGAGCATTATAACCCAAACAGTGCACCCATTTCAAGCTATAATATGCCTTCATCCCAAATCAGCCAAATTACTTCCATCCGAGTTACTAAAGGGCATCCGTGGCAAAGTAGCATATTTTCTATTAGATCTGAAAGAAAATGTACAAACTCTAGGAGTACAACGATGAACAGATCAATCTTTGATTGTACTTGTTAATGGTGTGTCAACAAAAGACAAGAGGAAAAGGAGGAACATATGATGAAAGGTCCACGCAAATTAGTGCATCAGAATACTGTTTTTTAAGAATATATTCTGAAGACCTCAGATTCAGACAAAATCTCAAATACATTTTTCATCTCCTCTTCAAATGTGAACTAGCAACTGTATGTTATGGATTTGCACACAAATTAAAAACAGCATTTACCTTTTTAAACATATCCCCTACCAAACTGCTTCAAAAAATAAAAGACAAAGATGACTTTTTCAGTAAAGTATCAAAATCTCTTGACAAACATGCATGGTACAAAGGAATACTGGTTACAATGTCACACTGATGTACATTGCATGCTAACGAAAATAGGCCAACCCACATCGCGTGTTACTTTAAGTTGTGCTGAGTACGCATGGGATGACTTGATTACTTCTTACGCACTGCAAACCAAAATAAAGATGGAACAGATACAAAAACACCAGGTGAACTCTGTTCTCTTGACCATGTCAATGTATTTAGAGGAAAATTCATCATTAGGGATGGCCATACAAACATCCCATTATACTGCAGATTTCAATAATATGGTAATTGGAAATATTCCTGAAAGATATGTAGATACAAGGGGTGTATTGCCAGAATATCTGGATTCTCAGCCCAAAGGGATCTTTAAAATTCAGTCTGTGTAAACTTATGATTCAAATGAGACAGTGTGCTGTCACCAAGAGGATTATATAGTATTTGACTTAAATGAAAATGAAACAGGAAATCAGCACATTGAAGTGGAGGCTAATATGCCAAGATATTTATTTATTTTATTTATTTATTCGCATTTGTTAAGCTCACAGAATCAGCCCTGAGGCATCGTGGCGCTGGTTACAGAATAGCGCTGGTTACAGGGAAAGCGCGTCTTAGTTACAGCATACAGAGGCATACATGCATACAGTTTGGGCAGTAGCAATAGTTAGCAGTGTGTGCCTGAATGGCAGTAGGTAGAGGAATTTTAGTTAAAGAGAGAGGTTTTGAGTTTTTTTCTAAACGCTGTGAGGGAGCCTTCTGCTCTTAGAGCGTGGGGGAGATTATTCCAAAGTTTTGGTGCTATGTAGGGGAAACCCAGCCCCCCGGCTGTAATCTTGTGGATGCGTGGTACAGTGAGTTGGTTAGTGTAGCAGAGTCTGGTAGGTCTGGATGAGGTCTGTCTGAGAATGGTGTCTGAGAGATATGATGGTGCAGTGTGGTGGATACATTTGTGGGTAGTAGTCAGTACCTTGAAGGTGATGCGTTCTTTGACAGGGAGCCAGTGAACTGATTGCCTTGCCAGTGAGATGTGGTCCCTTTTGGAGATGTTTAATGCTGCTCTTAGAGCGTTATTTTGGGTGACCTGGAGTTTGTTTAGGTTTTTTTCAGAGGTGCCGGCTAGAAGTGCATTGCAATAGTCAAGTTTAGCGCCTATGGTAGCTCTTGCTATTGAAAGGCAGTTTTCTTTGGAAAGGAATGGTTTAATGGCGTTGATGAGTTTAGTGCTTAGTGCAGATGCGGAGACAATGGCACTAACTTGTTTGTCCATGGACAGGGTTGCATCAATGTAGACCCCTAGCGTTTTCACAGAGGATAGGACTGGGATAGTGCAGTTGTCGATGTTGAAATTGGCATAGCAGCTGTCTAGCCTGGCCAGTGTGGATTTTTGGCCGAGGATAAGGATTTCAGTCTTATCCCCGTTAAGACATAGGCCGTTAGTGGCCATCCAGGCTTGAATGGTGGCATATATGAGTTTTAGAGCTAGGGCGTCTTTGTGGTATGAGCCTGATAGAGGGAGGAGCACTTGGGTGTCGTCGGCGTAGTTGGTGTAGGCAATCCCAAGTGCATCAAGTTTCTCGAATAGGGGCTTAGTGAATAGATTGTAAAGCGTAGGTGCTGTACAGGAGCCTTGAGGGACACCGCAGTGTATTATGGATGGTGTTGCGCTCGAAATGTTTGAAAAGACTTTCATGGCCCTCCCTTCAAGAAATGAGGTTATCCAGGAGGTGGCTTGGTCAGAGAAATGTGCGGAGTGGGAGAGGTGTGAGGTGAGGGTCTTGTGGTCCACTAGGTCGAATGCCGCAGAGAGGTCGAGGAGAAGTAAAAGGGCGGGTTTACCTTTGTCCAATATCTTGGTTATTTGGTTTTTTAGGTCCAGCAAAGCAGTCTCTGTTCCATGACCTTTGCGGAAGCCTGACTGTCTGGTGCCTAGGATGGAGTTAGATTCGAGGTATAGTTGGATTTGGCTGTGTGCCACTTTATCTAGAATCTTGAGAAGGAAGGGGACAGTTGTTATAGGTCTGTAATTGTTAGGCATCGTGGGGTCGAGAGTGGGCTTTTTTAGAAGTGGGCGCACCCAGGCTTCTTTAAGACTGTCTGGGACAGAGCAGGACTTGAATGAGGCATTAATGAATGCGGTAATGATTGGGGCAAGTGGTTCAGCGCAGTCCTTGATTAATTTAGGGGGGCATGTATCGGCTTTGCAAGTCGATGGTTTCAGATGTTTCAGTATGTCCAGGACTTCTAGTTCTGAAACTTCTTTAAAGGCAAATTTGGGAATGTTAGTGGTTTTGCTATGGGATTGGGAATCTAAGTGTCGACTCTGTTTTGGCAAGGTATTGTAGTGGTCGCGGATTTTGTTTTGTAAGAGGTCTATTTTGTTGAGCATGGCGGCTTGGATACTGTTGCACCAGCCTTCATCCTTGATGATCTCGTCAGAGGAAGTGGGAGGCACTGTGAGCTCTTTAAAGATAGAGAAGAGTTCTCTTGAGTGGCACTTTGAGTCTAGTATTCGACGGTTGTATGATTCAGATTTGGCATTGAAGATGGCGGTTTTGTATTTTTTTGCAGTGACTTTGAATAAGTCTTTGGTGATGTCGCATGGGTTGGCCTGCCAGTTTTTAAGTGCTTGGCGCTTTTTGTCACGCAGAGCTTGGAGGTCCTCTGTGAACCATGCGTTTGAGTGGAAGGATTTTTTTTCTTTTTTCTCTTCTAGAGGAGCGATGGAGTTTATAGCATTGGTGAGCGTATCCTTGAGTATGTCTGCTAGGATGTTAGGATCTTGAGGGAAAGGAGGGGCGAGGCATGGGGTGTTGAGAAGGGGGAGTAGATTGTCTGCAGTTAACTTTTTGGAGCTTCTGGCTAGGGTGGCGGATTTATGTACTGGTGTTTTTCTGGTAGGTAACGTAGGGATAGAGAATTGTATGCAGCTGTGATCTGTCCAAGGGAGGAATGTGTTGGATGTGATAGAGGAGTTACAGTTATGGTCGGCCAGCCAGTCAAGAGTTCTGCCTTTGGAGTGGGTGGGTGACAGGATTTTTTGTGTGAAGTCTAGGTTGGAGAGGTCCTTGAGGAAGGAGGTTGCTGTTTTGTCCTTTGGGTCATTATAGCCTAGGTTAAGATCACCTAGGAGTAAGGTTTTGGTGGATTTTTTTAGGTTTTCGCTGAGAATATGCGTGATTTGCCCTTGAAAATCGGTTGGGAGTCCTGGAGGCCGGTAGATGACGTGAATGTTAATGGTGTTGTTGTGAGAGAGGGATAGTTTGGCCGATAGTATGTCTGCATTCCCTTCCCATGTGTGGGGTGTGGGCCTGATATGGTGGATGTCTTTATAGATTATGGCAACCCCTCCCCCTGATTTTGTAGGTCTGTCTTGTCTAAGGATGGAGTAGCCTACTGGTACAGCTAGGGTAATGGCGGGGCCTGAGGCTTCATGCAGCCAAGTCTCTGTGATGGCTAGCAGATCTAGGTCGAAGCTGGAGATGAGCTCGTTGATTTCTAAGGCATGGGCAGTGAGCGATCGAGTGTTAAGTAATGCGCATTTGAGTGTAGGTGCTACCTGACTTCTGTTGGGAGGCCGCTGTTTCGTTTGTTTTTTCAGCTTGAAGTTGGGTGGGGTGGATGGTATAGTGGTGGGTGTGAGGTTGGAACACGGTGTGGGGATGTGGGGAATCCTACCCACAAAGTTGTGAGAGACAGATGTGCGAGAACCTAATCTATAGTTTCTGAGTGATGCTGGGATGTGTTGCGATGAGAAGGACCTAGGTAGTGTGCGTGTCCTCAGTCTGCACAGTCTGGTGCAGCTATTAGGTGTAGAGGTGTGAGGATGCGCGGTGTTGGGGCTGGGGTGAGGTGTCGAATTTGTGTTGGACTGCATCATGATGCTGGGGCTAGGTAAGCACGAGTGTAGATAGTGTCGTTCATATATTGCATTGGCGAGGAGTGCGCCTATGAGTAGTAGTGTGCTAGTCTGGTGGTGCAGCCCTGGTAGCATGCTGGAATACTCTGTAGTGCACGTGGAGGGAGGCGAGACTGAGCAGCGATGGTTCTAGTAGTGCAAGGCGCTAGTTGCCTAGAGGATGTCAGAATATAGTGGTCTCTGGGCGACCATAAAGGCACTACGCAATAATACAGTGGTCTATGGGCGACCAAAAGGCACTACGCAATAATACAGTGGTCTCTGGGCGACCAAAAGGCACTACGCAATAATACAGTGGTCTCTGGGCGACCAAAAGGCACTACGCAATAATACAGTGGTCTCTGGGCGACCAAAAGGCACTACGCAATAATACAGTGGTCTCTGGGCGACCAAAAGGCACTACGCAATAATACAGTGGTCTCTGGGCGACCAAAAGGCACTACGCAATAATACAGTGGTCTCTGGGCGACCAAAAGGCACTACGCAATAATACAGTGGTCTCTGGGCGACCAAAAGGCACTACGCAATAATACAGTGGTCTCTGGGCGACCAAAAGGCACTACGCAATAATACAGTGGTCTCTGGGCGCCAGAGCCTCGCTCTGGTGCCGCTATGCGCCCGCCATTGCTGGGCCAGGCGGAAGAATCTGACGAGGTCGGGCGAGACTCAAGAAGCGTTACGCCTCAGAACTCGCCGTACAGCTGGCAATAATGAGTGTGCACGATGGGCATACCTGGCTGTGAAAAGATGTCAACCCTCGCCTTTGAGGGAGTTCGATGAGGCAGGGTGATCTAAGCACGGCCGAACCGTGTGTAGCAGAAGATGCTCCTCGGCTCAGGGGCTAGTCCGTTGTGTGCTGTTGCGGCCGGAATGGTGAGGGCAGGGTCTGTGGCCCCTGGCTCCTGATGCTCCTAACAGGCTCTCAACAGGCCTTAGAGTGGCCTTTGCGCTGGCCGCCGGCGTGATCCGCCTGCCGGCGGTTACAACTGATTTTCACGAGGCTCAGCCTCGGTTTCAGCCCGCGCTGCGCCCGGCATGCGTGGGTCAGGCGGCGTGTGGGGACAGGGTCAGGCAGGCCCTGTCCGTGTTGCTCGTGGTCTCGTGGCTTCTCTGCTGGGCTGGGGTGCTGGGGGGGCTCCTGCCCTCGCCCCACGGTGAGGAAGAGTGAATGAGGGGGTGAGCAGGCTCTCAACAGGCCTTAGAGTGGCCTTTGCGCTGGCCGCCGGCGTGATCCGCCTGCCGGCGGTTACAACTGATTTTCACGAGGCTCAGCCTCGGTTTCAGCCCGCGCTGCGCCCGGCATGCGTGGGTCAGGCGGCGTGTGGGGACAGGGTCAGGCAGGCCCTGTCCGTGTTGCTCGTGGTCTCGTGGCTTCTCTGCTGGGCTGGGGTGCTGGGGGGGCTCCTGCCCTCGCCCCACGGTGAGGAAGAGTGAATGAGGGGGTGAGCAGGCTCTCAACAGGCCTTAGAGTGGCCTTTGCGCTGGCCGCCGGCGTGATCCGCCTGCCGGCGGTTACAACTGATTTTCACGAGGCTCAGCCTCGGTTTCAGCCCGCGCTGCGCCCGGCATGCGTGGGTCAGGCGGCGTGTGGGGACAGGGTCAGGCAGGCCCTGTCCGTGTTGCTCGTGGTCTCGTGGCTTCTCTGCTGGGCTGGGGTGCTGGGGGGGCTCCTGCCCTCGCCCCACGGTGAGGAAGAGTGAATGAGGGGGTGAGCAGGCTCTCAACAGGCCTTAGAGTGGCCTTTGCGCTGGCCGCCGGCGTGATCCGCCTGCCGGCGGTTACAACTGATTTTCACGAGGCTCAGCCTCGGTTTCAGCCCGCGCTGCGCCCGGCATGCGTGGGTCAGGCGGCGTGTGGGGACAGGGTCAGGCAGGCCCTGTCCGTGTTGCTCGTGGTCTCGTGGCTTCTCTGCTGGGCTGGGGTGCTGGGGGGGCTCCTGCCCTCGCCCCACGGTGAGGAAGAGTGAATGAGGCAGATGATTTCAGAGTGGCAGCTTTACAGAGAGACCAAGCCACACAGTTAGAAGAAAGTACAGAGATTCCTCCACTGGAGGATTTCCCAGAATTTTCAAAAATCATTGAGGAGCAGATTTTATTGGCAGATGCATGTGATAGCGATGAAGATAAATATGAATTGAGGAAATATTTTTTGAATCTAAAGACGTCTTTGCTAAAGATGCATATGATTGTGGCCTAACTAACTTACATGTTGCTACATTACCGGAAGGGTGTAGTAGAAATCCAGTATTTGTGCGCAAGTACCGCTTACCACTGGCATGTTTAGAGTCACTGGCAAAAATAATTAAAAACTTGGAGTCTCGGGGAATTATCAGGCCCATTCATAGCACATCCAACACTCCTATTTTGGGTGTGTTAAAGCCAAATGGTCAATGGCATCTGTGTGCAGATTTGAGAGAATTAAATAAAAGAGTGCCAGTGTCCAGATGGCCACTGCCATTTATTGATCAAGGCCTTGCTCAGGTGCATGGCTCAAAGGTGTTTACTACATTAGATCTCACATCTGGATATTGGTGTGTGCCATTGGCAGAGGATATTCAGAAATTGTTTTCATTTTCATTTGCTAAGACCCAATACGCATGGGTTAGAACACCGTTCGGGTACGTCAATAGTGGGAGTGAATTTGGCATATTTTTGAGAAAGGCTATGCCTGATGCAGCGGAAAGATGAACGATAGTTTATGTGGATGATGTCCTGATAAAAAACGAAAGCTTAAAAAGCTATTTTGATGATATTGGACATGTTCTTGGCCAATTGCAAAAGGCGAGTGCCAAAGTATCTTTACAGAAAGCACAATGGTTCAAGAAAAAGGTGAATTTTCTAGGCCATGAAGTGACTCAACATGGACTGAACCCACAAAAGAAAAAGGTAGAGGCCATACTGAAATTAAAAGACCATAGAAGTGTGAATAGTTTAAAAAGTTTATTAGGAATGACGGGATATAACAGGAAGTTTATATAAAATGATGCTGAAATTACTCAACCATTGACTAAACTACTGAAGCTGAATACACCCTGGAAATGGGAAAAAGAGCAATCGGAGGCTGTGGCTAACAAAAGAAATGTCTTATAAAGGCACCATCTTTAGCATACCCCATAAAGAACAGGGATTTATTTATAGAAATAGGTTTCTCTGAACATTGTCAGGGTAATTCAAAGACATTTGCACAAAAGTGGCGCACGCGACTGGCGCACAGCGTGCCCGTGCAAATGTCTGCGCCAGCCGTGTGCGCTAAAATCGATTTCCGCGCACAGCGTATTCATGGATTTTCGCATCCAAAACCAGCCGTGGTGCAGCGTGGCGCAGCGACCCTGCAGCAGCGCCAGTTACGCCCCCAAGAACGCCCTCGCGCAAGGAAAAGCCTTCAAAATCCCCAAATAATCGCAAAGGGCTGCGCTAACCCTGGACCAGTTCACAGGGCTGGCAAGCAGCAAACGCCAAGCGGGGAACGTGTATTTCAGTGGTTCTCGGGAAGTTCCACACGCGATTGTCCTGTGTACGTGTGCATCAGGGGTGCGCGGGAAGTATCACACGCAAAATCAGCAGGGTACGTGTATTTCAAGGGTGCGCGGGAAGTATCACACGCGATTCCAGCAGGGTACGTGTATTTCAGGGGTGCGCGGGAAGTATCACACGCGATTCCAGCAGGGTACGTGTATTACAGGGGTGCGCGGGAAGTATCACACGCAATTTCAGCAGGGTACGTGTATTTCAGGGGTGCGTGGGAAGTATCACACGCGATTTCAGCAGGGTACATGTATTTCAGGGGTGCGTGGGAAGTATCACATGCGATTCCAGCAGGGTACGTGTAATACAGGGGTGCGCGGGAAGTATCACACGCGATTCCTGCAGGGTACGTGTATTTCAGGGGTGTGCGGGAATTTCCACACGCGATTGGCCCCGTGCGAGCAGGGTACGTGTATTTCAGGGGTGCGCGGGAAGTTCCACACGCGATTGGCCCCGTGCGAGCAGGGTATGTGTATTCCAGGGGTGCGCGGGAAGTTCCACACGCGATTTCAGCAGGGTACGTGTATTTCAGGGGTGCGCGGGAAGTTCCACACGCGATTGGCCCCGTGCGAGCAGGGTAGGTGTATTTCAGGGGTGCGCGGGAAGTTCCACACGCGATTGGCCCCGTGCGAGCAGGGTACGTGTATTTCAGGGGTGCGCGGGAAGTTCCACACGCGATTTCAGCAGGGTACGTGTATTTCAGGGGTGCGCGGGAAGTTCCACACGCGATTGGCCCCGTGCGAGCAGGGTACGTGTATTTCAGGGGTGCGTGGGAAGTTCCACACGCGATTACAGCAGGGTACGTGTATTTCAGGGGTGCGCGGGAAGTTCCACACGCGATTCCATCAGGGTACGTGTATTTCAGGGGTGCGCGGGAAGATCCACATGCGATTGGCCCCGTGCGAGCAGGGTACGTGTATTCCAGGGGTGCGCGGGAAGTTCCACATGCAATTTCAGCAGGGTACGTGTAATGCAGGGGTGCGCGGGAAGTTCCACACGCAATTTCAGCAGGGTATGTGTATTTCAGGGGTGCGCGGGAAGTTCCACACGCGATTTCAGCAGGGTACGTGTATTTCAGGGGTGCACGGGAAGTTCCACACGCGATTTCAGCAGGGTACGTGTATTTCAGGGGTTCTGGGGAGTACTACACGTGAATTGGCCGTGTGGGTCCTCCCAGGTGTTCGCTGTACAACCTCCACGGCCCCTGAAGGCAGCCCACACCATGGGGGACTACCCTGCACCCCTGCTCATGTCCCGCAGGCAGCCCATCCACCATGGGCATGCCCCCCAGCCAACCCACATGTAACCTTGCACTACTGATCAACAATGCATGTCTCCCACCACCCCCACCCCCCAGCAGTGCAGGGGCAGCCTCCACCAGGCCCCCACCCATGTCTACCACCACCCCCACCCCCCAGCCACCAGGGGCAGCCTCCACCAGGCCCCCACTCATGTCTCCCACCACCCCCAGCAGTGCAGGGGCAGCCTCCACCAGGCCCCCACTCATGTCCCCCTGCACCCCCACCCCCCACCAGTGCAGGGGCACCCTCCACCAGGCCCCCACCCATGTCTACCACCACCCCCACCCCCCAGCCACCAGGGGCAGCCTCCACCAGGCCCCCACTCATGTCTCCCACCACCCCCACCCCCAGCAGTGCAGGGGCAGCCTCCACCAGGCCCCCACTCATGTCTCCCACCACCCCCTACCCCCCAGCAGTCAGGGGCACCCTCCACCAGGCCCCCACTCATGTCTCCCACCACCCCCACCCCCCAGCCACCAGGGGCAGCCTCCACCAGGCCCCCACTCATGTCTCCCACCACCCCCACTCCCCAACAGAGCAGGGGCAGCCTCCACCAGGGCCCCACTCATGTCCCCCTGCACCCCCACACCCCAGCAGTGCAGGGGCAGCCTCCACCAGGCCCCCACTCATGTCCAACTCATGTCTCCCACCACCCTCACCCCCCAGCCACCAGCGGCAGCCTCCACCAAGCCCCCACTCATGTCTCCCACCACCCCCACCCCCAGCAGTGCAGGGGCAGCCTCCACCAGGCCCCCACTCATATCCGACTCATGTCTCCCACCACCCTCACCCCCCAGCCACCAGGGGCAGTCTCCACCAATCCCCCACTCATGTCTCCCACCACCCCCACCCCCCGGCAGTGCAGGGGCAGCCTCCACCAGGCCCCCACTCATGTCTGACTCATGTCTCCCACCACCCTCACCCCCCAGCCAAAAGGGGCAGCCTCCACCAAGCCCCCACTCATGTCTCCCACCACCCCCACCCCCCAGCAGTGCAGGGGCAGCCTCCACCAGGCCCCCACTCATGTCTACCACCACCCACACCCCCCAGCCACCAGGGGCAGCCTCCACCAGGCCCCCACTCATGTCTCTCACCACCCACACCCCCCAGCAGTGCAGGGGCAGCCTCCACCAGGCCCCCACTCATGTCCGACTCATGTCTCCCACCACCCTCACCCCCCAGCCACCAGGGGAAGCCTCCACCAAGCCCCCACTCATGTCTCCCACCACCCCCACCCCCCAGCAGTGCAGGGGCAGCCTCCACCAGGCCCCCACTCATGTCTACCACCACCCCCACCCCCTAGCCACCAGGGGCAGCCTCCACCAGGCCCCCACTCATGTCTCCCACCACCCCCACCCCCCAGCAGTGCAGGGGCAGCCTCCACCAGGCCCCCACTCATGTTCCCCTGCACCCCCACCCCCCAGCAGTGCAGGGGCAGCCTCCACCAGGCCCCCACTCATGTCCAACTCATGTCTCCACCACCCTCACCCCCCAGCCACCAGGGGCAGCCTCCACCAGGCCCCCACTCATGTCTCCCACCACCCCCTACCCCCCAGCAGTCAGGGGCACCCTCCACCAGGCCCCCACTCATGTCTCCCACCACCCCCACCCCCAGCAGTGCAGGGGCAGCCTCCACCAGGCCCTCACTCATGTCTCCCACCACCCCCATCCCCCAGCAGTGCAGGGGCAGCCTCCACCAGGCCCCCACTCATGTCTCCCTGCACCCCCACCCCCCAGCAGTGCAGGGGCAGCCTCCACCAGGCCCCCACTCATGTCTCCCACCACCCCCTACCCCCCAGCAGCAGGGGCACCCTCCACCAGGCCCCCACACATGTCTCCTACTACCCCCACCCCCCAGCAGTGCAGGGGAAGCCTCCACCAGGCCCGCACCCATGTCTACCACCACTCCACCCCCCAGCCAGCAGGGGAAGCCTCCACCAGGCCCCCACTCATGTCCAACTCATGTCTCCCACCACCCTCACCCCCCAGCCACCAGGGGCAGATTCCATCAGGCCCCAACTCATGTCTCCCACCACCCCCTACCCCCCAGCAGTCAGGGGCACCCTCCACCAGGCCCCCACTCATGTCTCCCACCACCCTCACCCCCCAGCCACCAGGGGCAGCCTCCACCAGGCCCCCACTCATGTCTCCCACCACCCCTTACCCCCCAGCAGTCAGGGGCACCCTCCACCAGGCCCCCACTCATGTCTCCCACCACCCCCACCCCCCAGCAGTGCAGGGGCAGCCTCCACCAGGCCCCCACCCATGTCTCCCACCACCCCCATCCCCCAGCAGTGCAGGGGCAGCCTCCACCAGGCCCCCACTCATGCCCCCTGCACCCCCACCCCCCAGCAGTCAGGGGCACCCTCCACCAGGCCCCCACTCATGTCTCCCACCACCCTCACCCCCCAGCCACCAGGGGCAGCCTCCACCAGGCCCCCACTCATGTCTCCCACCACCCCCTACCCCCCAGCAGTCAGGGGCACCCTCCACCAGGCCCCCACTCATGTCTCCCACCACCCCACCCCCCAGCAGTGCAGGGGCAGCCTCCACCAGGCCCCCACCCATGTCTACCACCACCCCCACCCCCCAGCCACCAGGGGCAGCCTCCACCAGGCCCCCACTCATGTCTCCCACCACCCCACCCCCCAGCAGTGCAGGGGCAGCCTCCACCAGGCCCCCACCCATGTCTACCACCACCCCCACCCCCCAGCCACCAGGGGCAGCCTCCACCAGGCCCCCACTCATGTCTCCCACCACCCCCACCCCCCAGCAGTGCAGGGGCAGCCTCCACCAGGCCCCCACTCATGTCTCCCACCACCCCCACCCCCCAGCAGTACAGGGGCAGCCTCCACCAGGCCCCCACTCATGTCCCCCTGCACCCCCATCCCCCAGCACTGTGGGGCACCTGCCAGCAGGCCCCCACTCATGTCCAAGTCATGTTCCCCTGCACCCCCACCCCCCAGCACGGTGGGGCACCTGCCAGCAGGCCCCCACTCATGTCCAACTCATGTTCCCCTGCACCCCCACCCCCCAGCACCGTGGGGCACCTGCCAGCAGGCCCCCACTCATGTCCAACTCATGTTCCCCTGCACCCCCACCCCCCAGCACCGTGGGGCACCTGCCAGCAGGCCCCCACTCATGTCCAACTCATGTTCCCCTGCACCCCCACCCCCCAGCACCGTGGGGCACCTACCAGCAGGCCCCCACTCATGTCCAACTCATGTTCCCGAGCCAACATGTCATCACAATCTAGATCCCCGGTCCCTAAGGTCAGCCTCCAAATGCAAAACACCCACCCGAGTATTGCATCCACCCACTCAGAAATGGCAATAACATGATAGAACTGCAATTGCAAGTTTGGAAACAAACACATGTCCCTCACATACACCCAATGGGTGTCAGTGAATCTCAAAACCCATATCATGATATGCATGAAACCAATGAGATGATACTACACATTGAAGTTTGATCAAAAAATATGTATTAAAGAAAACATGAATTGAATCAAAAATAAACTAACAGAAATGGGAATGTAAAAAAAGTAAAAAGAAGCATGTCCATGAAAAAATGCAAAACCAAAAATCAGAATCAAAGGAATGGTGTCCAAAGTCACAGTCCACAAAAGAAAATCCAATGGGAAATTATAATTGAAAGCCATTGCTCCATGGGTAAATTTAAAAAAGAAAAGAAAATCCAACAGTGAACTATGTACAGGTGAACAAGCCAGGGTCCATGATCCCAACAAAAGAAATGAAACCTATCTAACAACACTACCTAATAAAAAATAACTATATACAAAAATGTGGCCCATTGTCCAAAAGGTCCAAAGAAAATGCAAAAACAAAGGAAACCTAACACTAACTACATAACTATTTACATGGGCAGCGGGCTAGTCCAACGGCTCACTGGATGTTGTCATGGGCCAGGGCATCATCGAACTCCTGTTCAATGGCTTGGAGGCGGGCATGTTCCCTGGCCCCGAGGTCTCGCAGGGATAAAGCAGTGTCCAGCTCCAACTCCCTGCGAAGACCCTCGAGGCACTCAGCCCGCCTCAGCGCCCTCCGCATGGAGTTCTCCGCCCTGACCATTGTGAGCCGTTCCTCCTCTGCCCGCTGCCGCTCCGCACCTATTTGCTGGCCCAACCGCTCCCACACAGAAGCCACTCCCATTCCAGGGTTCTCCTGCCCTCCGGCCGATGCCTGCACCCCTGATGTTGATGGCCCCCAGCCGTGATGCCTCCCACGTCGAGCCTGCCGCTGCCTCCGACGCAACTGCCTGTGCCAGCACGACGGCATCCGGGCTGATGGTATCCACCGACGCCGTCGTGCACGTGCCCTGCCCGATGATGCCGTCACATCCTCCATCTGCTGGGGTCCAGTTGCTGGTGTGTCCACCCCTGCTGGACCTCCGACTCCCGACTGTGGCAGGGATGGGATCCCCACCGAGCTGGCTGCATTGGTCGGGGCAGGTCCACAGGGGGCCCTGGTGGCATATGGGCCGGAAGACGGCATGGAGAACGACTGGTGCATAGTCTCCACAGAGGAGGAGAGGGTCGCCAGATTGGCCGACACATGTAGGAAACCCCTGACCATGGCCGTTCCCAACTAGGCCACGTCGGCACGGTGCTCTCCGTGATGACGTGCATGCTCCTCCCGGGAAGCACGCACCTCATCACGAATTGCACCTGTGCGCAACGCGACACCAAACAGGACCTTCTCCATACGGCCAGGGGTCCCCTCGTACGCAGGTGGAGGGGAGTCAGATGACATGGACATCCCCCCCACCTGCGGACGGGCCTGGGATGGGGCATCCCTACTGGTGCATGGTGGTGCAGTCACATTGTCAGGGCCAGTGACATGCACAGGCCCCTCCACGGCGACCTGTGCTGCCTCCTGCCCCTGCCCCTGGACTGCAACACTTGCACCAGCAGGGATGCCCCCACCAGGCCCCATGTGCGCCTCAGTAGCGGCCTCCTCCTCCTCTGTGGAAACCACCAACCTGAATGTGGGGGCTCACCCATTCCTTCCGCTGCAGCCGTGGGGGCATCCCCGCCGCTTTGCTCCACAGAGCCGTCTCCGCCCTCTTCTTCACGTGGAGCTGTGTAGAGGGAGACATAGAACACAAGCATCAGGGTACTGTACAATGGTCCCCTAGACAGGAAGCAATAGTAGATGAGTGGCACTGTCAAAGATCACTTCCATCATGTCCCTCCACAACACATGGCTCAGTGCAGGTAAAACACATGCGGTAACAGGCATGGCGCATTCTATGGACATTAGCATACATGTCCAAGTGATTCTTGAAACATACACTGTTGTTTTGAAACTCATATGCATCATGTGCCATGCCTATCACATGCACACACTTCACCCTAGTTTCATCCATCTCGCCTCGTACACCACAGACACAGTGGATACAAGGATGACTAGGCTGCATCAGTGAACCTGAACATTGCGACAGACATGTGTCATGCATCCCTGGCATTCACAAGTCACAGACACGCAGGTCAGACACACAGACATGGACAGCATACATGTACATGGCATCAGCACCCAGCCCTCACCCATGTCCAGGAACAGAGACTGGCATGCTTTCATGTGACCATTCCGCATAGGGCAACCCATGTTGCATTTGAACACATGCACCAACCATGTGGTTCACACATTACTGGTCTCACATGCATGACGTCCCTGCACACACATATGCATACATGGCCTATGTCACACATACATGCAAGTATCAGACAACCTGCACCCTGCGACATGCCCTGTCTCACACAGCAATGCTTGGCCACTTACCGCTCAACTCCAGACGGGTCTGCCTCTCAAGGATCTGGGCGTGGAGCGCTGGGCCTACGCGTTCCAGGTCCCTCATCTGGATGGTACTCATGCGGCCCCGGCCCCCCTCCATGAGGCGCCGGGCCTTCAAGAGGGTCCTGGACCTGCAGTCATCCCAGCGCTTCTTGACATGTTGGTAGTCGCGGACTGCCACCCCCTCCGCGTTGATGGCAGTCACGATGTCCGTCCAGATCCGAGTCCGTCCTTCCTTGTTGGAGCGCTTACTTCCGAAGAGGGCATCATACTGCCCCAGGACTTGCTCCACCAGGACACCAACTTCGGTGGCAGTGAAGCTGGTGCCCCTCTGCCTCTCTGGCCGGGGGTTGCCAGTGGTTCCAGATGTTGCAGTGCCCGACATGGCAACCCCAGAGGCAGGAGTGGGTGGGCAACTGTGTCCTGGGGCTGGACTGTGGAGCGATGGTATCCCAGTCGGGAGTCTTCTGTTCCAGCAGGGGTGGACACTGCAAATGGACCCCTGCAGATGGCTGATGTGCAGGCACCAAATGGCAGGGCACGGTGGCAGCAGGCAGGCAGGCAGGATGGCAGCAGCAGATGGCTCGTGGGAAGCTGCTCGGGGCTCTGGGGGGCAATAATTCGGCCTTTTGGGCAGGAGCGTGGTCTTCCGTGTGCTTATTCGTGGCCAGCTTGATACAGAGTGATTTGGCACGTGAAAATCATGCACGTCTGCATGTAAATCGAGGAAAGGCCCTTAGCGCGTATGCACGTCAGCTCGCATATGCGATTTCATTGGCCCAAAGGCCACCATGCGCAGCTGTGACGTCACGCGCATGGCCGTAGAGAATAGCGCGTGTAAAGATGAAGAGATACACGTCCGAGTGTCAAAGCGCGTCATTGGTGGAAATGGCCTCATTGCGTATGCGCGTCTGTGACGTGTGTATAAAAGGTACGTGTAGAACGTCATTTCCTTGTACGTGCTTTTCGTGGAGAGCGAGTGGGTGAAATCTGTACTTCTTGTCGGTTCACACGCGATTTACTTCACAGCGTTTCCAGTTCGTACTCCCTGTTACCTCTGACAGCTTTTTCTCTTTTCCTCTTTTTCTTGGGCCTGTTTCCTCAAACAGCGTTCCCTACTACTGTTGTCCTGTCTCCTCAGACAGCGTACAATTCTTCTTTTGGCGGGGGTGTTGCCAACGCGCACACGCGCATATTTTTCACGCTTTTGTTCCTGGCGGACGGTGAGTCGCGCACGTATTTAACATCTGTGCTTGCCCCGTGTGTTGCGTACACCTTCAGAGGTCATTCTAGGCTGCGTGTGACACGCATACTTTCATTCTTGTGTTCCTGGGTGCCACAGCGTAGTGCAGGTTTATTTTTGAAACGCACATGGTTTAGGAGGGGTTGCGTGCACCTTACTTTGCTTTTTTGGGGTGCCTGTGCGTTGCGTGACCCGTCATCTTTCCCCAGGGGTGACATACAGCCTTGCTAGAGCACTAGGGTACGATTACCATCTGGTACCCAACCCCTTTGACCCCCAATTGCCCAGGACAATAGTTCACATCGACTCCCATACGCACAATAACATCAGTGCCATGGCTGGGAGGCGAACAAGCCGTAAGGGTGGCAAAGGTGGCCGAGCCCCAAGTGGTGGCCGTGGTGGATCCGGTAGGGGACGTGGCCGTGACTTGCAGGGTGCCCCTAGCCCCCCATGTGTGGAGGAGCAGTCAGGGACACCCATGCCTCCCCCCCTTGGTTGAGGTTACCGTGGCTGACACCATCCATGCTCAGCCCTTGTTGGACCAGCCCACTGTGGAACCAGACCTAGCACAGGGTGACTCCATGGCTGACTTCCAGGTCAGCAGGTCTAGGCCATGTGCGCCGGTGAACGTTGGTGTCATCAGGCCACGTGGATCAGGGGCAGCTAGGTCATCAGCTGCCCCGCGTAGGCAGGCTGGGGAGGCTGCAGGGGCAGCTGCGGCTCCATCCACCCCACCACTCATACACCCATCCAAGTCAGCGTCGGTCCAAGTCCATCATGCTGACATTCCCCCTCACACCATCACACTTGAGATAATGCCTGCACCAACTCCCAGACTGAGTGTGCAATCCCACGCTCCTGCCCCTAGTGTCCAGAGCGGCGCAGGACACTCCGGATCTCCACCACCAATTTCCAAGAGGAAGAGGAAGAGTGCTCGTCCAGTAGAGGCTGATGCCCCAGACACGGCTACACAGTCCGGCCCATCAAGGAAGCCCAGCTTCAATGAGGCCGAACTGAATGCACTTGTAGAGTATGTGTCCGCACATGACCGCGAAATGGTGATTGTTGCAGGATCCAAGACCACACCTGCACAACGTCAGGCACACTGGCAGACCATTGCAGACATCATAAGTGCCCTTGGAATCGTGAGGCGCACAGCTAATGAATGCTACAAGCGCTGGAATGACCTGAAGCGCAGGGCAAAGAATAAGCTGGCCTCAAGTCATGCCGCAACTCTAGTGACTGGAGGTGGGTCTCCAGCAGACGACATAGAACTCACTCCACATGAGCAGGTTGCTGGGACCTACGTCACGGAGGAACAGATCCACACAGGTGGGTTTTGGTGTGCACCCTGTCCTCGGACCTCCTGGGTGGCCTCCCCAACCTCCCCAGGCCCATTAATGTCCATTTTTTATTTTTTTTTATTTTTTTTTTATTTTCTTTTGGGACAGTGTGTTGCCTTGTGTGGCTCCTGTGGGCATACGCTGCATTGTAGCTGGGCACATGCAGGCTTGTCATGGATTTGGTTCAGATGCTTGGGTTTTTGTCACACACACCCCTCCTGCTTCCCGATTCCATGGGCTTGCAAAGGGTGTGCCCAAGTGACATTGACGTACATGGTGACATTGGACTCACATGAGCTGTGTGGGCAGTCTGTAGTCAATACTGTGTATACATTCATAGTGCATATTGTTGTTGTATTGTACACTGCGTGGTGTATTGATATGTGCCTCTGCATCCATCTCATCCTCCATAGTTCCAGGTCCATTCCTCATTTCTTCACAATGCGGTCCACCTTGGAACTGGAGTCCATGTTGTAAGCAGTGCACCTACACTCTTGCGTGGCGCTAACACTGTATACTTGGAAGTGTTCGGAGGGCTGTCATCATCAGGTGGTGAGGCTAGTTAATTTTTAAGTCTTTAATGTCATGTTTAAGGTAGGTTGGAGGTTGTGTAGGTGATTGGTATTCTTGGTAAGTATTTGGTAATGTGGGTTGTAGGTCCTGCATTACTGTGAGCATTTCATGTGTGGACATGTTTCCATTAGGGACACTGTAGCTGCTGACACTTGGGGCATGTTGTGGGGATTAATTTCTTTCCTCTCACATTGCATGACATGCCATGGTGTGTTGTGTGGCCGTGCCGGGGAGGGGGTGGGTGACATGGCACTGTTTTCATGTAGTATTTTGGAAGTGGGTATTCATTTCTGCATCATGGAAGTGTCTTTTCATGACACTGCATTGGTGGTGTTTGTGTAGGTAGGGATGCACACATTGTGACACTTCCACATGAACAATCTCAGGCTGCTATGGTTCTGACAGTTGACAGTCCCTTTGTTCGTCTTAATTGTCAGGTCGAGTCATCATTGCTTACCAGATGGTATGTGCCAGGCCTGTGTGCACTCCACTGGGGTGTGATTTCTATGTGAAGTAATTAGCCACCAGCTGCGTACGGGCTGCCTCACCCCGTGCCCTCTCCCCTCCCATGCACAGCGGGCGTGCATGTGGTTGGGGATGTGGGGGCACCACCATGTCCACGGCCAGGCCCCGGCGTGTTGCAACATTGTGCAGGACACATGCTGCCACTATGATCCTGCACACTACTGGGGGCGCATATAACAGCTGCCCGCCAGAACGGTCAAGGGAGCGAAAGCGTGACTTGAGCACTCCGAATGTGCGCTCCACTATGCCCCGGGTTACAATATGGGCTGTGTTGTATCTTACCTCTGGAGGCGTGATGGGGTTCCGAATTGGCGTCATCATGTGGGTGCTCAGAGGGTAGGCACTGTCCCCTGGTGAGGAGGTGATGGGTATCATTAGTGGGGTAGTGACATAACTCTGCATCTGACATGCATGCATGTTCAGTGGCATTCATACTCACCAAGCAGCCATGTATCGCCATGCCGCCCAGCTTCTAGGTCCCGGCTTAGGGTAGACATTCGGTAAATGAAGCTGTCGTGGGTGGACCCTGGATAGTTGGCATATACTGAGGTGATGATTCCCTTAGCATTACATACTACCTGCACGTTGATGGAATGCCAGTGCTTGCGGTTCCTATAGATGTGCTCAGATGCCCTGGGGGGACGTAGTGCCACATGGGTGCAGTCAATGGCACCTAGCACTTTTGGGAATTGTGCCACACCGTAGAAATCGAGGGTGGCAGCCTGCCTTTCTGCAGGTGTCCTGGGCAGGTATATGTACCTACGGACTGATGGGCGTGCAGTGATGATGTTCAAGACCTGGTGTAGGCAGCGTGACTGCGTGGCCTGTGACACCCCACCCACTATGGCACTTGTCCGCTGAAATGATCCTGTGGCCAAGAAGTGCAGTACATTGAGGACCTTCTCCAGGGGGCTGAGTGCTTGGGAGCACAGGGTGGGTGATGTGAGGTCATCCTCCCACTCACTGACCAGGTCCAGAATTATGTGTGGGGGAAACCTGTACCTCCCATACACCTGATCATCAGGCATCCCAAAAAGGCTGGTTCTGGGAGTGAAAATCCGGGCCCTCACTATCCTCCTCCTCCTCCTTTGGTAACCCACGGCCACTGCTGCTAGGAATGGTATATTCATCCTGGCGTATGAGCTTGTTTGTTGTTTGTGCGCACTTTTATGCTGCGCGGGTCGACGTACGCTTGCTTCATGCTGGCGTACGTGTCTCAGGATTGGACCATTTTTCGGCACGTTGTTGGCGAACGTGTGAATCTTCCCGCCCACCCCAGGAATACACGTAGCACGCTTTCACAGGCACAGTCGCGGGTAAATATTCCCGCCCACCCCTGGAATACATGTACCCCACTCTCACAGGCCCAATCGCGTGTGGAAGTTTACGCGCACCCCGAAGTACACGTACCCAGGCCAATCGCGTGTGGAAGTTCACACGCATCCCGAAGTACACATACCCAGGCTAATCGTGTGTGGAACTTCCCGCGCACCCGAGGTACACATACCTAGGCCAATCGCGTGTGGAACTTCCCGCGCACCCCGAAGTACACATACCCAGGCAAATCCACGGCTGGGGGGTGGGGGGGTGGTAGACATGAATGGGGGCCTGGTGGAGGCTGCCCCTGGTGGCTGGGGGGTGAGGGTGGTGGGAGACATGAGTGGGGGCCTGGTGGAGGGTGCCCCTGACTGCTGGGGGTAGGGGGTTGTGGGAGACATGAGTGGGGGCCTGGTGGAGGCCGCCCCTGGTGGCTGGGGGGTGAGGGTGGTGGGAGACATGAGTGGGGGCCTGGAGGAGGCTGCCCCTGGTGGCTGGGGGGTGGGGGTGGTGGGAGATATGAGTGGGGGCCTGGTGGAGGCTGCCCCTGCACTGCTGGGGGGTGGGGGTGGTGGGAGACATGAATGGGGGCCTGGTGGAGGCTGCCCCTGGTGGCTGGGGGGTGGGGTGGTGGTAGACATGAGTGGGGGCCTGGTGGAGGCTGCCCCTGCACTGCTGGGGGGTGGGGGTGGTGGGAGACATGAGTGGGGGCCTGGCGGAGGCTGCCCCTGGTGGCTGGGGGTGGTGGGAGACATGAGTGGGGGCCTGGTAGAGGCTGCCCCTGCACTGATGGGGGCTGTGGGTGGTGGGAGACATGAGTGGGGGCCTGGTGGAGGCTGCCCCTGGTGGCTGTGTGGTGGGGGTGGTGGGAGACATGAGTGGGGGCCTGGTGGAGGCTGCCCCTGCACTGCTGGGGGGTGGGGGTGGTGGGAGACATGAGTGGGGGCCTGGTGGAGGCTGCCCCTGGTGGCCAGGGGGTGGGGGTAATAGGAGACATGAGTGGGGGCCTGGTGGGGGCTGCCCCTGCACTGCTGGGGGGTGGGGGTGGTGGGAGACATGAGTGGGGGCCTGGTGGAGGCTGCCCCTGCACTGCTGGGTGGTGGGGGTGGTGGGAGACATGAGTGGGGGCCTGGTGGAGGCTGCCCCTGGTGGCTGGGGGGTGGGTGGGGTGGTAGACATGAGTGGGGGCCTGGTGGAGGCTGCCCCTGGTGGCTGGGGGGTGGGGGTGGTGGGAGACATGAGTGTGGGCTTGGTGGAGGCTGCCCCTGGCGGCTGGGGGGTGGGGGTGGTGGGAGACATGAGTGGGGGCCTGATGGAGGCTGCCCCTGGTGGCTGGGGGGTGAGGGTGGTGGGAGACATGAGTTGGACATGAGTGGGGGCCTGGTGGAGGCTGCCCCTGGTGGCTGGGGGGTGGGGGTGGTGGGAGACATGATTTGGGGCCTGGTGGAGGGTGCCCCTGCACTGCTGGGGGGTGGGGGTGGTGGTAGACATGAGTGGGGGCCTGGTGGAGGCTGCCCCTGGTGGCTGGGGGGTGGGGGTGGTGGTAGACATGAGTGGGGGCCTGGTGGAGGCTGCCCCTGCACTGCTGGGGGGTGAGGGTAATAGGGGACATGAGTGGGGGCCTGGTGGAGGCTGCCCCTGCACTGCTGGGGGTGGGGGTGGTGGGAGACATGAGTGGGGGCCTGGTGGAGGCTGCCTCTGGTGGCTGGGGGGTAGGGGTGGTGGTAGACATGAGTGGGGGCCTGGTGGAGGCTGCCCCTGCACTGCTGGGGGGTGGGGGTGGTGGGAGACATGAGTGGGGGCCTGGTGGAGGCTGCCCCTGGTGGCTGGGGGGTGGGGGTGGTGGTAGACATGAGTGGGGGCCTGGTGAGGCTGCCCCTGCACTGCTGGGGGGTGGGGGTGGTGGGAGACATGAGTGGGGGCCTGGTGGAGGCTGCCCCTGGTGGATGGGGGGTTGGGGGTGGTGGGAGACATGAGTGGGGGCCTGGTGGAGGCTGCCCCTGCACTGCCTGGGGTGGGGGTGGTGGGAGACATGAGTGGGGGCCTGGTGGAGGCTGCCCCTGGTGGCTGGGGGGTGGGGGTGGTGGGAGACATGAGTGGGTGCCTGGTGGAGGCTGTCCCTGCACTGCTGGGGGGTGGGGGTGGTGGGAGACATGAGTGGGGGCCTGGTGGAGGCTGCCCCTGGTGGCTGGGGGGTAGGGTGGTGGTACACATGAGTGGGGGCCTGGTGGAGGCTGCCCCTGCACTGCTGGGGGCTGGGGTGGTGGGAGACATGAGTGGGGGCCTGGTGGAGGCTGCCCCTGGTGGCTGGGGGGTGGGGGTGGTGGTAGACATGAGTGGGGGCCTGGTGGAGGCTGTCCCTGCACTGCTGGGGGGTGGGGGTGGTGGGAGACATGAGTGGGGGCCTGGTGGAGGCTGCCCCTGGTGGCTGGGGGGTGGGGTGGTGGGACACATGAGTGGGGGCCTAGTGGAGGCTGCCTCTGCACTGCTGGAAGGTGGGGGTGGTGGGAGACATGAGTGGGGGCCTGGTGGAGGCTGCCCCTGGTGGCTGGGGGGTGGGGGTGGTGGGTGACATGAGTGGGGGCCTGGTGGAGGCTGCCCCTGCACTGCTGGGGGTGGGGTTGGTGGGAGACATGAGTGGGGGCCTGGTGGAGGCTGCCCCTGCACTGCTGTGGGGTGGGGGTAATAGGGGACATGAGTGGGGGCCTGGTGGAGGCTGCCCCTGGTGGCTGGGGGGTGGGAGTGGTGGGAGACATGTGTTGGTGATCAGTAGTGCAAGGTGACATGTGGGTTGGCTGGTGGGCATGGCCATGGTGGATGGGTTGCCTGTGGGACATGAGCAGGGGTGCAGGGTAGTACCCTGTGGTTTGGGCTGCCTGCAGGGGCCGTGGAGGGTGTAGAGGGAACACCTGGGGGGACCCACATGGCCAAATCACGTGTAGCATTCCCCGGCACCACCGAAATACACGTACCCTGCAGAAATCGCATGTGAATCTTCCGCGCACATCGGAATACATGTACCCAGGCCAATCGCGTGTGGAACTTCCCGCGCACCCCGAAGTACACGTACCCAGGCCAATCGCATGTGGAACTTCCCGCGCACCCCCACCTAGCCAGGCCAATCGCGTGTGGAACTTCCCGCGCACCCTGTAGTACACGTACCCAGGCCAATCGCATATGGAACTTCCCACGCACCCCCACCTACCCATGCCAATCGCATGTGGAACTTCCCGTGCACCCCGTAGAACACGTACCCAGGCTAATCACGTGTGGAACTTCCCGCGCACCCCGAAGTACACGTACCCAGGCTAATCGCGTGTGGAACTTCCCGCGCACTCAGGAACACGCGCACATGCTATTTTTCACACAGCGGGTGTCCGTGTTTGTCGGTGCCCCTTTGCACCTCATTTGTCCTAGAGGGCCACTGTATGGGCCATTCATTATGGCTGTATATGGGTGCTTTTTGTTAGCGTACATTTTGGCGCACATTTTTTTCAGTCGCAGGGCCGCTACCGCCTGCTTTCTTGTGGCGTATTTGTTTGGCCCTGTGCGCGTCTTTGACCGTGCGCTGGTTTGCCCTATTTGATTCCATGAATACGGGTTGTAGACGAGCGTGTGGGCGTTCCGCGCACTTGCCTCCTGTACTTCCCCCGTGACGCCCATATTTTCACGCGTTGTTCCCCATTCCGAGTGTTACGCCCCGTGTTCCGCCTACTTTTGTGATGTGCTCCACGCTATGTGCGATTTCGCAGTGGCCGTGGCGCACGCTGTTGGATGACCTGTGCGCCGGCGTGCGCGGCGCACATTTTTAGCGCACATCCAATGTTTTTCTCGCGCACGGACTTCCAGGAATCGCTGTGCGCTGGTTTTCCTGCGATTTTCGCACTTGCACTGCAATTTTCGCACTTTTCCTGCGATTCGCATGTTTTGGCACCTCTGCGCGGGAATTTTCGGCGCACATTAATTCCATGAATCGACCCCTGTATGTCAGCAGTGTTATCTCAAAAACATGATTTGAATCACAAAACCATTGCTTTTGCAAATAAGGTATTTTCTCAAGTTGAAATTAAATTCAGTGAATGTGAAAAGGCCCTTTTGACCACTGCATGGGCGTTACAACATTTCTGCCCCATTATTCAGGGAGAAAAGATAATCATTGAAACAAATCATCAGCCATTGCAATTTTTAGAAAGTAAAAGGATTAGGTCAGGCAACCTAGCACAGTCCAGAATTACTTCTTGGACATTAGCATTGCAAGGTTTTCCTGTAGAAGTGGGGTATGGCCAAAATAAGAAAAGCCCAGTTGCTCAAGGATTGGTAGATTTACATGACTGTGCAGCTGAACATGTATCAAATGAAGTAGAGGTGGAATCTAGAACAATCACCACACAAAGCTTTTGATGAAAAGACATGCAAGGATTTGCCAACTGTATATGTTGACGGTTGTGCCTTTCAAATTGAAAATGACAGTAATAAACAATTGGTATCAGGAATTGAAAATGTCTGGTTGAAATGGGAAGACATTCCCAGAATAGGGATGAGAAGTGGGGCTAGGAGCAGTCAGGTAGCGGAATCGGCAGCCATTTATACAGCAATTACTACCGCAGTTGATAATAAATTTAGTGAAATTGTCCTGGTTACTGATTCTGATTATGCACAAAATAGCTTTGTAGAATATTTGCCTGGCTGGAAAGCAAGAGCCATGATTACGTACAATAAAAAGCCCCTCGAACATGGAAAACTGATACAGGCCATAGACAAATTAGTGTCAGAGAATAATTTAACAATATACTGGAGGGAAATTTGTGGACATTTAAAAACTTCAGGAGAAGATAAGAAGGGAAATGATAAAGCAGATCATTTAGCCAAAATTGGGGCTGTGATGGGAGAGTTGCTACCTATTGAACATTTACTTGGTGAAATACAAATTGATGCAGTTACACGCTCTAAGGTTCCAAAAGAGGTAGAACAACCAGTAGTGCAATGGAGTTATGATACACCAGATCAAGACCTGATTAAGGCACAAAAGATGATTCATTTTTGGGAATCTATTATAACCATTTGATAGACCCCGAACAAAATACTTTAACTGAAAATGATTGTACAGGAAAAGAAGAGTTGAGTGTGCTATTAAAGAATAAAAAACGAATCAGACTACAGGATGGACTCATGATTAGGGAATCCATAACAGGACAAATACAGTGGGTGGTACCCCTTCCATTCAGAGGGCTAATGCTACACCATGCACATGATGTAATAACTGCAGGACACAGAGGTTTACAAAAAAGATTATGCTTTTTGGCTACATATGTCCCAAGATGTAGAATTATATAATGGTGGTGTATAGTATGTTCCCAATTTAAACCCGCTTTGCCAATTCCTGCACCAGATTGTAGTGTGCAAACAGCAGCTACATTACTGGTTAATCATATATTTTCGAAGTTTGGGTTACCACAAAGAATAGAATCAGACAGAGGAAGTTCACAAGTGCTTTAATGAGTAAAGTGTGGCAGATACTGGGGGTTAAAGGAAAACTGCATATTGCATACAGACCCACCTCTTCTGGGTGTGTTGAACGTCGCAACAGGTCTGTTGTGGACATATTAAAGAAGTTTGTAGCAGAGGCAGGTTCCAGCTGGGATTTACGTTTACCTCTGGTTTTGATATCAATCAGATCAACTACTGCCAAAGCAACAGGTATCAGCCCTCAAGAAGTATTGATAGGTAGGAAAATTGTATTGCCACAACACTTGTTATACAGGACATATGAACCGACACTTGTAAGCGCATCTACAGTTCACGAATATATGGAAGAACTGAGGAAGCATTTACAACGTGCATTTGCTTTTGTGCAGCGGAATTTGGAAAGGGCTTCTGACAGTGCAAAGTCATATTATGATAAAAAGACGTCTGTGAAAGATTATAGTATAGGGGATCAGGTATATAAATTTCATTTTGGAAAAGGTAAACAGAAAAATTCAAAATTTCTGGCGGCCTGGCCGGGGCCGTTTGAAATTATAGATAAGGTGTCTCCAGTCGTATATAAAATATTAAGAACAGAGGGTGAAACGGTAACAGAGCAATTTGTTCATGTTAACCAAATTAAGCCCTGTCATCCCAAACATGAAGTCAGGAGACTTGAGCAAGTAGAAACAGCTTAGTTATCCTGGAAACATGGAAGGAAAGACACGGTGACTGTGTTCATAGTACCTCACATTATAAAAAGAATATACAGTCATGGAATTATTAGAAATATTAGTAGATGAAAATACCATAAATGTTAAACATTAACAAAAGGGTACTGAAGCAGATGGTATTATTTTAATACAATGTTGAAATATAGTTAATGTATAATGATGCTTTGTGTATATGTTTGTTTTCTCTCTAACGTGCTTAATTTCAGAAACTAGAAGAAAAAGGGCAAAATGTTTTGGACTAAATATTTTATTTTTGGTAAAAGGGTGAAATTGGTATTGTGCTATGTACTTAATCTGTCTCTTTTCTATTTTGATTTAGAATGATTAACCTGTGTTTTGAGGTCAGAGGTCACAGGACCGGAGGACACGAGAGATGATGGAGTCATGGAGTCCACGGGATGAAGATCAAGTAATGCCTCCGGACCGAAATATGGAGGTGAAGACAAAAGTAACCGGGACGCCAAAAGAGATGACTTCACTGAAAACCATCCAAGAGTGACAGAATTAAAGAATTGCACCGAATGAACCAGATGATAAAAGACAATGATCAGGACAACTTGACTCCTCAGCGTTCTGAATGGAGAAGATCATCCCCTATGTGACTCAAAGCATGGGCAATGGAGTCCCACAACTTTTATTATTTTAATTAATTGTTTAATTAATTATGTTAGTTATTTGTTTTATTTATTTATTTTATTTTATTATTTTATTATTGACTTCAAATATTGATTTCACAATTGAACAAATACAATTGAACATATGGACATTTCAGTTGGAAAGAAACATGTACAATGTTTTATAAGGACTCATCAACCCATTTGAGATGAATTTTGCTTTTATAGTGACTGAGCAGTGATTTATTATGAAAAATGTAAATGTTCATTTTATGGAGTTGCTATGATGGAAAGAAAAAGAGGCGCACAAGTTGGGTTTCCTCCAATTGTGGATTTGAATACTGCCAAATTGTCAGAAAAAGGAGGCGTATGTAGTGATATATATAGCGCTTTATAATATTTATAGCACTTTAGAGTATATAGTGCTTCAATAAATGTGATGGCATTTTGTTGCCAGCTATAATGTGGCACACACATATAGTTATTTTATGTTGCCAGTATAACATGTGAATATGTTGCTGGTGGCATGCAAGGTACAGGATTCATAATGCAGCAAAAGCTCAATGTGAAACTGCAGAGAGTAAAAGTGCACCATTTTTTTTTCTTCTTTTGAATACCTCATGCATAGAAGACTACATTATTTATATAACTGACTGACTTAATTAACAATTACTAATCACTAATGCTAACTCCTTAACATTATAATGTAATCCCATGTACAAAATGAAGTGAGAATACATATTTTGAAATTTTTTTTTTTAAACATGCACTGCCATTTTTTTCTCTCTCTTCTGTGTTCAGTTTGAAGAAAGCAGAAAGTATGCGCGAAAGTAAATAATAATTGAAACAGTTGCTCAGTGAGCAAAGATCCCATTGTGTAAAAGTGAAGGGTGATGCTGCCTTTTAACCTGATTGGAGGAAAGTGTCTGCAGATATATCACGTAGGCAAAGTGGGTAGGTGCAGAGCTCTGCTAATGGGAAAACTGACAGAGAGAAGTTAGTTCGGGATGACTGGGCTCTGAGACAGATGTGCCTGGTCTCACTCAGCGCTGGCTGGAGAACCCTCTGTTCTTGCTGCGCATTCCAAACATCCAAGAATAACAGGAGCGGTTCATTGGCTGGGGCTGCTCTTCTGAGGGGAGCAAGGACAAGGTTGTGTGGGAGAGATTCAAGCAAATATTTTTGGTAAGCAGACACAGTTTATGTGAGGTCACTGTGCGCTGTTGGATGAATGACCAATCTAAAAATATAATGTAGGCAGATTAGCAAAGGAAATTCCCTGCATCTTAATTCGTCATGTTTATAATGCTAAAACGTAATGTCTTTTTTAAAAAAAGGCTTATTTGCTCTGTATCTGTTGTTTTTTTATCATTTTATTACAGATAATGGTGAAAAGTATATGGTAAGAGTTGTATTATGAATTGTACTTATCCGCAATATAACCAATATATAAAAACAGATTGTTTAGAGTTTTTTTATTGCTTTGGGGATTGCATATGTAGACGCGGGGGAAATTCATTTTCTTTGGTAATACATTTGTCAATTTGCCCATGCAAATAGAATAACAAACAGAATAAGCAGTGATAAAATAGGTGTGTGTGTGTGGGTGTGTGCTGCGTGCATGTTATTTGGAGGGGATCTAATATAATATAGATTACTGGGGGTCTATGAACCAGTAATGATGCCTACGGGCGCATAGATCACTGGTGTAGATAAACCTGTGATACAGGCCACAAGCCGTAGGTGGCTCTCTATATAAAAGTGTTGGGCTTCCTTGGGTGTATAGTTCCAAGGCTCTCTATAGATCACTAGGAGGTAGTCTTATAGAAAGGAAGGTTTTGTTTATGATGGGGTTATGATGTAAGGAAGGAAACTATGCTCACCACTAAATACTGCAAACCATATGAACCATATGCTACCATAAAATACTGTAATTAATTACTTGGTTCTCCAATATAATGTAACAAGGTATTGTCACTAAAATTATATGAGGCCAAACCAAATCTAAATTCAAGAATAAGTTATCACCAAACCACCGCTCATTTTTGGCAATAAGAAAATACAGCTAAACCCCAAATTTACACTTAATATCCTACAGGAATTCTGTACCAGAGCGATATGCTGCAATGACCACTTTATGGAGTGGTTTGTTTTAGTGTGTGGACTCAGGTTTACATTATTATTATTATTATTATTATTATTATTATTATTATTATTATTATTATTATTATTATTATTATTATTCAGGTGTTAAGCTGTCCTACTGTTATTTTGTTTTTAGTTGTCCCCCACTGTGATGTTTGCACAATTGTGTGTTGTTCAATGTGTTTACCTACTTTGATCTGCCTTAAATATTTGCACTACTATCATGTTCTTTGGGGGGTGTCCCATGGTGACTTTTCTGCTAGTCCCAACCCCCCTGAAGATATCTCCATGGCTAAACAGGATACCAAGTTTCAAAATAGGGATTGCCTTACTGCCGCAGGTTCTTCAGGCTAATTATAATGGAACAACAAAAATGAACCTGGGCGAAATGAGATCAGAACATCTGTACACATTTAAACAATACCAGGTCTTGTCAAAAAATATATATATATTTATTTATAAACAATTTACACAAATATTTATTGTTCTCAACATTCCCATTTAAACACCACCATTCATTCCATCATTCATTCACACTCTCACTATACATGTCAAAATTCCACACTTGTGGTACTCAGACCACCTAGAACCAATATATTAACATACATTTCAACACCTCTTGGTGATTACAGTAAGTGTTAATACAAAAACAAATAGCATCCTGCTTATTTGCTGTAACTCAGCATATGTTTCGGTCGTCACAATAGGCCCCTAATTTAAGCCGGTAAATATAAGCGACCTTCTTCAGGAGACGGATGGTTCTGTTGCAACCACTCCGAAATGTCAAATGGTGGAGGATGTCATCAAACCTCAATCTACAAACAAACAATATACATAACATCAGAATTCCGATCTCTTATTTGTTTAGACACAGATATATCTTGTGTGTATATCTCAATTTATGTGTATACAGATTGGCACTCCCCTCCACGGCAAATAATGGAGATGCGTGTCAACGTTGGACTAAATCCTGCAGTGGTGCTAGATAACTCTGCGCCTATACTGCAACGTAAGAGGAGGACAAAGCATCTTAGTAAGCCTGCCCTATAAACAATACACCTTTGTATAAATGGTCTGGACACACTGTCTTACCTGATCAAAGATTCAGGTATGGGGGTATCTTGCGTCTTCAGTCAATAAATCCAAAGAGGAAAAATCCCTGTTCTCGCCTGAAATGCAACACAGAGACTCAATACTCAAATATTTTCATCTTGACCACACTGGAGGTAATCAAAACCTCCTATCAATTCGCCTCACCTCATGTGGCCGAGTCCAGAAATGTTCTAATCTGGTACCCCAGTTTTTTCTCACTGCGCGGTGATTCCAGTTCAATGTTCCTGAAGGGATAAATGGAACAAAACGTCATGCTCATATATGTAACTAGCTCAAAGCATTATCAAGGTTTTTTTTAATGCTGTTGTCTCACTCCCCCCTATTTCGTGCATAGACCAATGGGTGCTTATGCTGCATGATTGTTACTGTTGGTGTATGCGGCTCATTCCAACATCTGAGGTGATCCTTGGGTATAGCTTGCTATTCTGGGTCGTGGCCACTCACCTTCAGTTAATCCTGGATTATGGTGTGATCTTTCATGACTTACTAATGGACACAAACGCCCTACCCCCTCACGGTGGCAGGAGGCGCCTTCGCCACAACCAATATTGTCAAAATCAAATATGGGTAAACCAGAGTCCAAATGAATGTGCTGACATGCCATGCCCTTCATATATATTTATCAGATGGCATATATATCAGAGGTTCACCATACAACTGATATAGAACCGTGTACAACCAATGAGAGCAGAGACCATGTCTCTTATCCAGTTACCAGTTTGTTCCAGTCTATGGAAATATTCAAACCATTTTTAACTGAGTCCAAAGAGTGAATCCGTCTTTGTTCTAGTCTGTGTAACATAGTGGATATGTCGCCTCCTCTCATGGGGGTCTTGATGGTTTGAAGTACAAACCACCTAATATCCTTGTCAGTGTGCCCCAATTTGGAGAAATGTTCAACTAAAGGTTTGTCTTGCACATTGTTCCTTATGCACGAACGATGTTCCAATATTCTCTGGCGTACCGCTCTCATAGTTTTTCCTACATATACAAGATCACATGGACATTGGATAATGTATATGACGTTTTTGCTCAAGCAATTGGTGTGATTTTTAAAAAACCACTCCTTCTTGTTGCCATATTCAAATGATTTTTTCGTGGAAGTAAATTGGCACGCCACACAATGGCCACATTTGTGATGTCCCGTCATGGGTTTCAAACCCCATTGGTTCATCACTGTTTTGTTATCTTCTTGTTCTTTATATGTGTGGACCAGTTTTTGTCTGAGATTCATGTTGCATTTAAACGCAAACATTGGTTTCTGTGCCAGACTCCCTGGGCATTTCACCAGATGCCAATTCTTATTGACACTCCTCTTGATCAAATTGCTTATTGGGGAAAATGTAGACACACAGATCAATCTGTTATTCTTTTCTTTGGTCTTCGTTAATAGACAGGTCTCCCGATGTGTGTTGAGGGCTCGTTTATAGTGTTGTTTCACCAACTTTTTTGGATACACTCTATCCATTAGTCTGTCCTTCAATTTCACGGAGTGGTTCACAAACTCGTTTTTTTGTGTGCAATTTCTCCTGATGCGGAGAAATTGACCGTATGGTAGATTTTGTTTAAGACCTCCCGGGTGAAAACTCGAGTAATGTAGGAGTGTGTTTTTATCTGTGCTTTTCCTGTGTAATGTTGTTTCCAAATGATCTTCTTTCTTTTGGATTACTAGATCCAGAAAACTTACACTCACTTTATTCCACTCCATTGTGAACTTAATGTGGGGATCACATGCATTAACCCACATGTGGAAGGCCACCAGAGATTCGGTAGAACCTCTCCACACAATGAACACATCGTCTATGAACCGTTTCCACACTCTCAAGTGTCCCCCAAACGGCTGTTGTTTCAAAGCACATAAGGGTCCCAGTACAAAATTATGTTCAAAATCAGCCATATATAAATTTGCCACATCAGGTGCAAAGGTGGCATCCATACTTACCCCTCTGAGTTGTTTATATAAACTTTTCTTAAAAAGAAAAAAGTTTTCACACATGGCCAAACGCCCACATTCAAGTATGAAGCCCGTTGGTGGATTTAATGGTGTTTCTCTTGTTTCGAGGATCTTTCTTAACACCTCCAAACTCTGCATCTGCGGGATGGACGTATACAATGATTCAAAGTCCATCGTCACTAAAATGTCATTTGGTTCCACGGTGATGCTTTCCAGCATGAGGAGCATATGGGTCGTATCCTTTATATATGCAGGCATTAATTCAACAAATGGTTTCAAAAAGAACTCTGTATATACAGATAGGGGCTCTAACAATGAGTCAATGGCAGAGACTATCGGTCTCCCTGGTGGGTGCTCTGCATTTTTATGCACTTTTGGAAGTACATAAAATGCCCCTTTTCTTGGGTGAACCTTACATAGGAATAGTTGTTCTTCCTCACTAATCCATTCTTCATTCACCGCATGTCTCATCAGATTTCCTATTTCCTCTTGTAGAGCTTGCGTAGGGTCATGATCTAATTTTCTATATGCATCCCTGTCTCCAAGGAGCCTCAAACATTCATCTTCATACTTCTGAATATCCATCAACACGATGCCACCCCCTTTATCAGCAGGTTTAATAATTCTAAGGGGATCTTCACAGAGCATTTTCAATGCTTCTCGTTCGTCTTTATTCAGGTTATCCTGATGGAAATTTTTCTTCTTGATAGCCTCCTGCACTTGTTTCCTCACAATGTCCACAGGATACCATACTCCAAATATCCATCAAGTAAACATTACCAATAATTATAACAGTACAATATAAAAATGGAGTGTGTAAAAGATAGCTGAATTCTAGGTTCCACCAAGGTGTTTTGGAAGAGTCAGATCTTCAGCTATTTCCTAAACTCAAAGGGACTTGGAGTAGTCCGGATTGCCATTGGGATGAAGTTCAAGAGTATTGGAGCATAGCATAAGTAGGGCTGTTTCTTAGTTTTCTCCTTGTATACCACACCAGTATAATTGCCAGTCTGCAAGATGACCGTGGGCCACCCAATGTTTTTAGTTTGACTATCAGTAAGGCTGGTGTACCAGTGGTGGTTAACGTGTAAGTGAAGCACATCATTTTCAACCAGATCTGAGCCAGGATGGAGAGTTGCACAATGTGGAGGATCTATGGTCAAATTTCTTACAGCCATGATGAGAAAACCTACAGCATGGGTGGATGCTTTGACTATGTGCATCGGTGGACGCTTTGACTATGGCAAGGTGACCAGCTGGGATTCATGGAAGGAGGGTGTTACCACATCAACATGTAAAATCGCTGCACCACCACTCAGAGGTCCTGGGGCAGGAGGGAGAGCTTGATCTTGTGGAGTAGAGCAATCGATACCACATATTTGAGTCTTTTTTGTAATGTGTTGTAATGTGTTGTTGGATGGATAGATAGTTACCCACAATGAATCCTGGGGATTTTGCTGAGTGGGTGAGTTGACTGATGAAGCCGTACAACCGCATTTCGTCTAGCCACCTTTGAGTGGGTTCTGCTTGGAGGGGTTGTCTACATGTACAAATTCATTATTGTCATCCACATTTGAATGGTTGTAAGGCATAAGAAAAGACAAATCATATAGTCTGGGCTTTTGACCTTTAGGTACAGTGGCGTATCATCTGCATACTGGTGTATCATGATGTTGTTTTTTTTTCTAGGAGTGAGCCCCATAGTTCAATATAAAGGTTAAAGAGGACCAGGATGAGAATAGAACCCTGAGGGTTTCTACAGGTGATGGGGTGGCAATCAGATTTGTGAGAGCACTTCAGGATAGACTGGTGTCTACCAGATAGGTAGCATGTGAACTATTTCATGAATGTGCCAAAAATGCCCATCCTTTGTGTAAGTAGAGTGAGTAGTGTGTGATGGTTGACCATGTTGAATGTCCAGGAGGACTCGCAAGCACAAGTCAGCTTTTCTGATAATCTGAAGGGTGTCATCGACCACCCGGAAGGTGGCTGTTTCAGTGCTGCATTTGTGGCAGAAACCTGGATGAAAAGAACACGTTGCTTGATGTTTGTAAGTACTTGGTTAACAACTATGTTCTCAATGATGTTGCTGATAAACAGAAAACTTGTGAAAAGCCAGTCATTTGCATGTAAGCTCTGTTTTTCCCATTGTCTGGGAAAGTGTCCTCACTGAGTAAAGTGTTGACTATCCTAAGGGCAGTAAGGGCAAGACCAGTAGGTTTTTAAGGATGGTAACCGGGAGGATGTTATCATTGCAGGAGGTCAGTTTTAAGAAAGTGTGTATTTATGAGAGGTCTTCGGGCATGGTGGTAGATATGTCGGTCCAGGGTTTGTTGACCAGTGGGAGGATATAGGGAGTTGGGTTCAGAGGATTTTAGCCTTTGATGTGGAACTTGATGGTATCAATCCTACTATCAAAGAACCTACATATAGCCTTAACATTTTCCTCGAGTTCTGGTACTTCTTGGTCTGGTGTAGGGTAATGACTGCTGTGAAATAGGCTTTATCTCTTTTAGAAGCTGTCATAATGGTGGTGGTGAAATAATTAGCCTTGGCTTCAGATATCAGAGTCCAACATTAGTAACGTATAGCCATGGGGGTTAAAAGGTTCTCTGGTTTGTGGGTATAGTGCTATAATCTCTCTGATGGTACTTTTCTTTATAGAGCGCTCTTGAGGATACCAGGGGTGGACCGTGAATCTGTTACTGAAGCACATGGGAAGGGTGTTAGGGAAGTTCATCTGGGATCCTGGACTGGCATGTCGAAGTAAAATGCTTTGAGATGACCAGACCTGTGAAGACGTCCTCGAATGTAATGTGTTTTCATTGACTGATTGCTGTTTGAGGTGCCTTACTGTACTTAGTGTTCTGGCTTTATCTTTGCTTCCTTTCACCATTTTCTTTTGGTCAGTAACGGTCAGAGTTTTGTGGCTGTCATGGTGAAGAACATTGATGTTGGTGCTTTGCTGAGGCATGGATACGGATTGAGGGTGGATGAAGAGCCAGCTGAACCCGTCATTGCATCCAGTCAGATTACAGGGTCAGCTTGTTGATCTCCCTGAGAGTTAGGAAGCGTGGCGATGCCAAGGCTTTTGCTATCTTGTGTCTGTTCCGTTTTTTGGTGTGTGTGGATGTAGTCAGTGTTTGTGTGTGCATTTCCTGCCGTGCAAACATTGGGGTATTGTTGGTTACATCCTCCAGTAAATGTAGGAGAAGATTTTTGGTGTAGCAGTCAGCCTCCTATCACAAGTGTTCGAGGAAGGATGGTGACATGCTAGTAAAATGGAGGTGTGAACTGTGTTTCATTAAGAAAGTACATTATGGGGGATGCTTAGTGTTAAGGGAGATTGTTCCAGTGTATGCAATGCAGATCATTTGTTCATTCATTCTTTGATACAAACAAGCGGGTAATACTTAGGGCCTTAGGAATGAAAGAATTAATACTGTATACTTGGTAGTCTTCCATATGTGCTGTAGTGGGTAATTTTGATTCACCACATCAGGGCTCTAACTAGACCTTACTGTAATAGCATATGTGGGCTATCCTCAAAGCTAGTAAAAATGTAACTTCTCATCAAAGGTATATTGGTACGCAGCTATCCTGGAGTACTAAGTGTCTTAGTTCTCAGAAATGGTTAAACAAAAGGATTGATAAGTTTGCTTGCAATAGAAGTAGACATTATCCTAGTCATTAACCACTTCCCACCTGACTAACCTGGCCTGCCATTTTTAAATTATTTGGGGCACATGACCCATGACATTTCTAGAAACACCAGGCATTCAGGCATGCCAGAGGCGTTGCTAGGGGTGGGGGCTAAGTGGGCTATAGCCCCTGTCCTTTTGGTTGTAGCCCCGGATAGAATATAAGGAGCTACAAGCAGAAGGTTAGCTAGCCCCCAGTCCCGACAGTTCTGACATCATCGTAGCCCCGGGTCTTTTCCAGACCTAGCAACACCCCTGAGGCATGCTATTCTCACCTCCCTTCTAAAACAATGCAACCCACTGTCACAATACATAGTTCACCAACAGTGTTCATGCAGAGTAACATCTGTAACCATCCACTACTGGGTAAGCAGGGCTGATCAGGTCTACTTCTAGTCTTGCCCTCCTCAGGTGAGGGGCATTGGACCTCCACTCCCATGACACCTTCTGTTCCCGATGAGGGGCTTATTGCGTCAGCCGGTCTGTAACAACAGGATCTGTTGGCCTCAATTCAACAGCCTTTTCCCACTGCACTCTGCAGGGCACACAGTTCATAGTCAAAATTGCGCTGTTTAGTTCATGATGGACAAGTGCTAACAAATGACAACAGGAGGAAAAACTGCTAGAAGGAAGAAGAAAAATAATAAACACTAGGGTTAGGGAAACAGGATGATGTCATTATGGGGTGGGGTCCTGAAAAGAAAAGTTGTCAGCCCCATCCGTCCTCTCTTTGTTTTTCAAGCCCCTGATCAGTATTTGACTCATTTATTTAATTGACTCAGGTGTGCATTCTTCCAAGAGGGTCACAGCAAAAATATTGAGAATGAAAATGAGTTTAAAATGGAGTTGGGACCTTACAAATGAGGGTCATTTTGGACTTATGTATATGTAGGTATGTATTATGATATTTCTTTATCTCTTAAAGTCAGGCACACAAAAGCATCTACCAATACATTCAGTACTGATTCGTCCTGCTCCCCTATTTTATGTGACAAGCTCAGGAACGTGCTCCATTTGCTGCCTTCCCCTTACAAATTGGGGGCTGATCCTGAAGCAAAACGGGCAGAGTTCTGCACACTACATTTTCCAATGCGTTCCTAATGCACTCCCAAACACAACAGCAACCTTTTTTGGGCACAACCATCTGCCCTACAGAGCCTCTAAGGTGCAGTATCCCCATTACCCTAATGTCGGATCTTGTAATCTGGAGTCTAGGCCAGACTTTCTGTCCTAGTATGATGCCACTGCCTGTCCTTAGCACGTGAAGATTTTCAGTGGGCCTTGCCCACTCAAGCCCTACCATGTCTACGCCTCTGAGTACACCTATCCCAAACTGTGATATCCCTGCCCTCCCAAAAGCCAGCTTTGCCTATGTAAATTGAAGTGGGGTTCACCTGGAATTATACTCAGCTTTCTCTAGGAAAATGCACCCAACAACACTAAGAGTCAGGCAACCTACCTGCATACACTGGTGGAAAAGGAATAGATCAGAATGCCTGGGATTTCCAGATCTGTGTGATCACTGCGCGCCCCATAATATCAAAGACTTAAATATCAAATCCGAAAACAGCAGCGCACAGTGATCTCATAGGTCACACTGCCCTGCATCCCCCCTGCCCACAACCTATTACACAGCCACAGTAGTGGCTATGTAGTTATGGTTAAGTTGCTGTTTGCATAGGAAGAGCATTTTTTGGGTGGCCTATAACTCCGCTCCCCCTTGACGAATCCCCACCAACTTTGCAAAAAACGTATATGGGCCACTCTGAATTTGTTTTGCAAAGTTTGGTGAGGATTCGTCTAGGGGGGGAAAAGTCATAGGGGGGATCCCATAGACTGAATGGGGGAATGGGGGGAAACTGCGCACGCCTACAGCCCAAACCGCTGGATGGATTTTCACCAAATTTTCGGCAGGAGCTTGGTCCCGAAAGCGTGCTTTTGTAAATTTGGTGCCAATCCGTCCAATACTTTTCTTTAAAATGACCAAAAAGTAGGTCTAAAAAAATGTGTGATATCTATGTCCGCTCCGCGGTCACACTTCCCTGTTCGCTCCGCGGACAAGATACCGATTGGCTAAGGGGCTGGCATCATGACCGCATACACGCAACGTCTCTGCCGATTGGCTGCAGTGAGACGTGTTCTGCGTCAGATTGTTTGGATGCGCCCGACATCTTGGATCCGCCAACAGCGCAGCAGCGACCAGCGGCAACATGCTATTTCAAAACCTATTTTGCTGTACACAGTAAGAGATGGGTGAAAAACTGTATTTGTTCAGGCGGTAGGTGCTAATGATGTATTCTCTATGCACGCCTTGTTCGGAATATTTGTGCATACAGAAAATGAGGGTATTAATAGGGGTAGTATTTCAGTCTGTGCTGCGCACAGGCACCTTGAAACTGTTCTAAGGACATGCATGGTGTTTGCGAACATTGAAATTGAGTATATGTCGTTATTACATTATTTTTTCCCATGGTTGTGCAATTGATTAGTACGCCGCCATGGGTGTAACATGCTGCTGTGGTGTGGCCAGGGCCTAGAGTCTTGGATGCATGGCTGTAGTCCATAGGCCGAAGGCCATACTTCCAAGACTGTAGGCCCTGGCCACAACCACCGCAGCATGTCACACCCATGGAAACACCTGTAGTATTGGTTATCGATTAGATGGTTGAGGGGAGTGTGTACAGTCTTGAACAAAGTTATAAACACTGGAGGTATAAGCCACTGCACACCCATACATTGTAATATCTATGGACATACCTCAGGCCAGAACCACTGAAGCATACCACAACTATCGATACACCCCTACTACCGCACATCACACAGGTGTTTGCGGGGAGGATCTGCAGTCTTCGGTGCATGGCCAGAGGCCATGCATCCGAGAACAAACTTGTCAACTCTGAAGTTATAAGCCAACATGGATTTTAAATAGTGCAGTGGTTGTGGGCAGGACATACAGTTTTCGGTGCATGGCTGCAGGCTGTAGGTCATACACCGAAGAGTGTAGACCCTACCCACAAGCAGTGCAGGATATCACATTCATACATCACACCCATACATTCGATTATGTATCTGGTAGGTGTGGGCAGGGCCTAGAGTCCTGTGTACAAAATGAGTGGATGCTACAGTTATAATGTTTAATTGTATGGGTGTGTCACTCATGTATAAGCGACCATGGGTGTAATATGCTGTGGTGGTTGTGGCCAGGGCCTAGAGTCTTGTGTGCATGGCCGTAGGCCGTAGGCCATACTTCCAAGACTCTAGGCCCTGGCCACAACCACTGCAGCATATTACAGAAATGGATACACCTGTAGTATTGCTTATGTGTCAAATGGTTGTGGAGAGTGTGTAGAGATTTGGCTGCATGGCCGAAAGCCATGCACCAAAGAACAAAGTTATAAGCACTGGAGCTATAAGGCACTTCACACCCATACATTGAAATATGTATGGACATACATGCAAGACTTTAGGCCCTGGCCACAACCACTGCAGCATATCACAGCTATAGATACACCTATACTATTGCACATCATTCAGGTGGTTGGGGGGAGGCCCTGCAGTCAGCACATTTATACGTAGTGTTGTTACAAGCCACAGTGGGTGTGATATGGTGTGATAGTTGTGGCCAGGACGTAGAGTGATAGTTGTGGCCAAAGGCCATGCACCCAAGAACAAAGTTATAAGCACTGCAGTTGTAAGCCACTATGGATTTTATATACTGCATACCCATACATTGAAAGATCTATGGCCTTACACCCAAGCCTGTAGCCTGTGGCCACAACTACTGCAGCATATCACGGTGTAGGTGCACTCGTACTATGAAACATCATTCAGGTGGCCGAAGGCCATGCTCCTAAAACCAACTTTATAAGTAGTGAAATTAGAAGCCACAATGGTTGTGATATGCTTTGCTGGTTCTGGCCAGGACCCAGAGTCTTGGGTGCTGAAGTCATAAGCAGTGAGGTTATAAGTGAACATGGGTATGGTGTGGTGCAGAGGTTATTTGCACGTTCTAGTGGCTTGGCTGCATGGCTGCAGACCATGCACCCAAAACTAAACTTAGAAGTAGTCAAATTAGAAGCACCATGGTTTTGATATGCAGCAATGGTTGTAGGTAGGACCTATAGCCTGGGTTGCTTGGCCGTAGGGTGTAGGTGGTAGGTTATACATCAAAGATGCTAGGCCCAGCCTACAGCCACTGCGCCATATTACTGCCATAGATTAGCCATGTAGATTTGCATATGTATGAAATTACTATAATTATACTTACTGTTTAATTTGTTCAGAATCCATATATGTTTTACATGACTGTAGTACTTGGAGGAACTAGCCTTTTTCAATTTCTGTGATAAAAGAAAAAAGTATGTTAGTGTTTGCATTTAATGAAGACATATTACATTCTATAATAGACAGTTTAGCTTTTTTTTTTTTACCCTCATATTTAGTTTACAAACCAGTGTACTGTGCATTTTGCTCAGTTTCTGTGTTTGTTTTTCAAATCCTTAGGTCTGGGGGAAAGAAATCCTTGTCGGTTTAAAAAAAAACCTTTATTTGCTATGCTACAAACAATTTTGTTGCTTTCATTGAGTGTTTCCTTGTTCTTTCTGATGAATGTTATGTTTGTTGCCTTGTTGCCGATTTTTAACAGCAGTTAGATACCTGTTGGCGTGTTCTAACTGTGCATTTGTTGTTATGGTTCTGTAGTAGTAGTAGTTTATCTGTGTCGTTGTTATACACTCTTGGGCAGTTAGATACCTGTTGGCGTATTCTAACTGTTTGTAGTCTTTAACAACATTTTTTGGTAATGTTGAAGTACAGATTAGTCATTACATTTTGGCTTTAAGAAGATTAAATACGTATTCGTAAGATTAGCTGGCAATCTCTGCTTTAGAGTAATGGTGCTATCATTACATTCCACCCATCCACATTTCTTTTTAATGTATGCATTGTAGTGACCTGCATTGGTTGTAGCACCTGCATGGTAGATTATATCTACTGTTGTAAAGGTTTTCTTTCCAAGTGACACTTGACCGTGTGTGAATCCAGTCAGCTTGCAGTTGTTTTTCCTACCATCTGCATTATAACGTAGCAGCATAAGTATTATGTACTTATTATGAGTTTGTATCAGTAAGGTGGAGCGATTGTCTGAATTGCACATAGTACATAATCTGCCATGGTTTGCATTCTGTACAAGTTGCTGAAATGGAATGGATTCACAATTAGGTATGGATACATACACAAATCGCTCATTTGGGATTTCTTCCTGTATCACATTGCTACAGAGAGTGCAACTGGGGTCATTCCTCTCTGACATCTTTTTCTCCACCTGTGGTGTCCCCCAGGGATCTAATCTCTCTCCCTGGCTGTTCAACCAGTATCTGGCACACCTTTCCCACCGCATTGCCGCTCTCTGCCCCAACTTTCAGTGCTATGCGGATGATACCCAGCTCATTTTCAGGCTACCCTCGGCCTCCTCCTCTCCTTCCCTCATCTCTGACTGTCTGTCTGGTATCCAGGAATGCTGTGCCACCAATGACCTCTGCCTTAATGCCAGTAAAACTGAGATTCTACTCATCGGCACACCCACTCCATCCTTCCCTGCAGCTCTCTGGCCAACCTCTCTTGGCCCTCTTCCTGCTCCTACCTGCAAGGCAAAAAAACCTCGGGGTCATCTTCGACTCCACACTCTCCTTCTCTCCTCATATATCTGACGTCTCTAAGAAGTCACACTACCAGTTGCACCTCCTCAGAGGTATTCTTCCCTTCCTCTCCTTCCCCCAGAAGCTCACTGTCTCCCGAGCCCTGGTTCTCTCGAAGCTGGACTACTGTAACAGCCTCTATGTTAATCTGCCTGCTTCCACTCTCCGCCCTCTGCAACTCATCCAGAACAGAACTGAACTGCGAGACTTGTCCTTGACCTCAAGCCCAGGGACCGTATCTCTCCAGGATTGAAATCTCTACACTGGCTCCCAGTGGCTACGAGGATTAAGTTCAAAACCCTCTGCATTGTCCACAAGGCCTTCTGGGGCCTGGGGCCTAAATACCTTCAACTCTCTCTTCCTAAATATCTTTCTTCCCGAGCCCTTCGCTCATCCGTCTCCAACTCCCTCAGGGTTAGCCGCTTCTCGAAGCAGCGAGCTGGGGGTAGATCTCTCTCTGCGGCAGGGGCCTCTCTCTGGAACAGCCTTCCTGCCTCCCTGAAACTTGAGGAGAACCATCTCCGGTTCCGGAAGCACCTCAAAACCTTCCTCTTTGTCTCTTCTTTCTCTCTCCCTCTCCACTGCTAAATCCTTCACTGAAACTGCACTGAATCTGCAACTGGGCCACTCTCACCGACCTCGGTCCTGGGCCCAGCCACTCTCCACTTGCACTGCCTCCCTGGCAACCTCTGCACTGCGGTCTGTCTCTGTATCCCTACAGCCCCCCTTCCCAGCACTTGTCTGCACTTACTTTGCACTTGCAACCAGCTGGCCCTATTTATTTATTTATTTTATTCTACTTACTTGTACTGCACTTCCCCCCTCCCCTTTCCCCTTGCATTTTTCCCTCCCCCTACCCCTGCACTTGCGTGATCTGAATGACACCTGGCCTAGTAGGATCGTTGTCTGTCTTCCTCTTGTTTCCCCCCTCCCTGCCTCGTCGCGCCTTGAAACACTTGTGTATAGGCGCGTTACAAATGCCATATCATATCATATCATATCACATCATATCATGTATGTTTCAACATGTATGAAATCTGGAAGATTTCATTTATAGGTATGTTTTTGATTTCTAGTACTTGTAGTAAGTACATTGGAAATTCTTGTGATCTTCTTGTGAGTTTATAGTGAATCTCACCATTCCTGCACAGTAGTCCAATTCTTGTCTTATTCCGTGAACACTGTACGTGTTGACAGGATTGTTTATTGCGTTTCTATGAAGGACTAACATTTTCAAACACAATTGGTCTCTACTGTGTAAGTAAATATTGTTAACAATTGGTGGCAATTGAAATAGAATATTAATTGCTACATTTGCATAGCAACTTGACATTTGAATGGACCAGCTAGTTCCGTATCTGAGTGCTTTTTTTGGATTTTCTCTTCCTTCTTTGAAGAAGTATCTGGTTTACTTTCCCTAATAGGTTCTTCTTTGCTTGTGGTAATTGATGAACCTTTTACCTTCTTTTGTTTTCTTTGAAGGATTTGCAGTCAGATTCTGTTGCATTTCTGTTTGAATTAGTTTTTGTTTACCCTGTTTTACTTTTTCTGGAACAGGATATTGTTTCAGATGGAGGGTGTACAGTGAACGCAGCCTATTGTATTCGAAAATGCAAGGAATATCAGCGTTCACTTTACTTGCATCAAAGTTGATTAGAAATAGACCGTCAAGTGTACGTAAGCGTGATAGTGCTACGTAGCTCATGCCTTCTTTAAAGACTGTTTTTCCTATATCTATCAATGCTTTGTCTAGGGTAAGACCTTGGGATTTATGAATGGTGACTGCATATGCAAGAGTTAGAGAAAATTGTTCTCTACGTACATGCATGTCTTTGAACAGAAGGAATCGAGCAGTTGAGCGCCCTATCCTTTTCACTTCTGAAAGTTTGTCAAAGCAAATATTGACAAACTGAATGTTATTGTCACGTGGGTATGATTAAAAGGCAACAACTGTACCCACTGCCCCATTAACTAGCCCTTGCTCCACGACAAGGTTACATTTAAGCATTACTCTACATTTTAAGGATAATTTTAATATTTTTTCCAACCAGATGTGTTGGAGATTGAATTTTCTAAGCTACTTAGTCTTGCTGTGGCTTGCTCACACATGGTTAGTGTTATATCATGTACGTCTAGTTTGTCTGTGGCGCAAATTTCCATTATTGGTTGCTTTTCTTTATTCACCATTGTTTCATTAAATTTGAAACAGCTTGCAAGAGTTGGCATTAAGGCCATACAATTGAGATTTTTGTGCGCTAATTGTTCCATAACATCAGTAGCACATGCGTTATCACCATAAAGTGCATGAATGTGCCGGTTTTTCAATATTGCTTGTGCTTCTTGAGATAGTACACCAACTCTAATACTTTTTAGGATATTAGCATAAGTGAGATCTGCAAATTGCTGCATGTTTTCTGTTAATTCCTTTATTGGAAATGTTGCCAAAGGTTGCCATTTCCTATGCTGCCAACAGTTTTACGACAGAGTTTGTGTCCTACGGTTTTAAAAATAGGTTCACCTTTCACTGGTGTCAATTGTAGAAGATCTCTGAAAACAATAATGTGTTTCCCTGCAAAGAGTTCTTTGTAGTTTGTTTTAAGTACTTCTTGCAATCTGAGGTGAATCAAAGCCAACATTAGGTTGGAGACCATGCTCACTTCATCTATTAGTAGCATTTTCATTTGCTTTAAAACTCTGCGTAGTTCCATTGCAGCTTCTGCAGAAAGTTTGTAATAGTCTAATTTGTTTTGGTGTTCTACTGGAAGAAGTAGTAATTGATGTAAAGTGACACCGCCTATGTTGTAGGCAGCTAAACCTGTGGGGCAGTTACAACAGCTGACAGTTTGTTGTTTGTCAATTGCTGAAGGAACTTGCTGATGATTTTGATTAAGAATGTTTTTCCTGACCCAGCTTCGCCACTGACGTACAGCAGTATTGGTTTGTAATTTTGGCAGGTGCATTCTTTATTTTCGTGTTGTGCACCATGTGCTATTTGTTTTGTTACGTCTTAAAAAATGGTGCGCTGATCTTTGTTAAGTTTTGCTTGTTGTACAGTTAAGTCTTCTATATTTTCTTGATAGTGACACATGGTGTTTTCCACTTCTGTCATAGATAATTCTGCCTCATTTGCTATTAGTGGCTGTCCTAGTGGTTCTTGACTTCCTGTTACAGAAGGTTGACTACTGTCAGAAGAGTCCTTATCTAGTTGGGCCTGAAGTTCATCTTCATGTTGCTGTTCATTGTGCAACATTGTTTTGTACCGCGTAAAGTTCACATTGGTGATAGCACTTTCATTTGCTTTGAAAGCATCTTCATAGCAGTCATAGTTATCTAGTACCTCTTCCTCTTTTCTCCATGGTTTAAAAAGTTGTAGCAGAGACATGTAATATAGTTCTTTCTGTTGAGGAGTTTTTAATGACAATTTAACATGATTAATTAAGCTATGTTTGGTAAGTTTCACTAAGCTGCCTTCACAATCTGTGACTCTATATCTGCCTTTGCTTTCATCGGGTTTTATATATATATTATTTTTGTATGCACAGTTTTGAGCTATGTGCTATAGACACATGCTTTCCAAAGTGCTACTCCTGTTCGGATAGTATGTGTCCAGTAAATTGTTTTTTAAAATGTCTTGGCTGTTGGGATCATTTCTGGAAAATGTTTCTATGTCTTAATATGATTTCAGAACTCTTTTTCTAGATTTAGCAGGACCAAGACTTAGCCATACTATGTTGTCTGATTTTCCATACAAAGCAGTACCGGTTAAACGATCTGCTGCTTTATAGGCGCCACATTCTCTATGAGAGAGCATTTTTATGCCTAGGTTGTACAATTTCTGAGATAGTGTTTTGTCTGATGATAAGTCATCCCAGAGGTCTTGAAGCTCTGTTTTTTCTGCTTTTGTTAAGTAAGCTGTAACATATCGTGCAACAGCAGTGGAATTGTCTGCAATGTACTGCACATCTATGTTTGCATTCAATAAGAGGGCAATGATTGCATTGTAATCATTGATATATTTAGATTCTTCGGTTCTTGTAAAGAGATTCGTGTTCTTAGGTGATTTACGTTTCACACTATGTCGAACGGAAGACATGAAGTTGTTCACTTCACCTGTTTCTATAACTGGCCTAGAGAAACCAAACGGCATTTGGTGTAGTATTTCCCTTTGTTTTTGTATTTGCGGCGAGAATATTTGCCACATTTGTGTTTTTGAAGTTGTATAATCTGCCCGTGCAGGTTACTATGTGTCCGTTGTGAAGGGATTTCACAAGTGACATATTTTTGAATGAACTGCAAAGCAGTGGCATCAGTGTCGTGACCAAATTTAGGTGCACCTTTGATCCGTAAATACATGTGAATATGTGGTGCTCCTCTCGCTTGGTTTTCTTTTCTCCAAAAGAAGTGTTGCACTTCTCCGAGGAGAGGAACAGGTTTTTTAAAATAAAGTGTAGCTTAGCAATGAAACGATGATGGAAATATCTTGACACATTAACAGGATCTAGAGAGCAAAGCTCTCCAGGTGTCAATAAATGTATGTTGGTTTTGTTGTTGTTTGATATGCATAGGAACTCATGTAAATCTTCCTATGCATATTCTGCACAACTTAGTGTAACAAACCAAGTAGGTTGTCCAAGTTTTCTGATCATACAACGTACGTCTCCGTGCAGTCGGAACCAGTATTCTTTGTACCACGCATGTTTGCAAACAAATTTGTTATACTTGATTGTAAAACCTCATCCTTTTCTTGTACTTTTTGTATTAATTGCATAGCTGACATATTTTGAAAGTGAGTTCCAGATTTCAAAATGTGTTCAACTCCGTAACATAGGGTTGCTAGTTCACTTTCAAAGAGTAGGTGGAATATGTATTCCACATTTTGTCTAAACCTGGGATCTTGCGAATATATTCGTAATGAGCGGTATTCTGATGCCGTAATCTGAGTGGGTCTGTCATCGTATCTTCCACCTTTGCCAGTAGGAAAGAGCAGTGGAAAAGCATGTGCTTCTATATTTTGTTCCCATATGCTCATTGGTGAACCTTTGGTTTGTCGCATTTGGTAAGTTTCTAGTGCATCATCTATGCTTTCATTGGAATGCAATGGATGAATTGTGTACTGGTCCAAAAGAGTGGATACTGCAGCATGATCCAGAAGTTCGAATTGTCCAGTTTCTGATGACTGTTCAATTATTTCAGTTGTTTCCCTTAAGCTTTCACCAATATTTATTTCCTTGTAGTATTCGTTATTGTCTTTTAGATAATGCAAGGCTTGGCTAACTTTATGTAAGTCCACCAGTTCTTGCCAAATTTTTGTTGTCTTTTGTTGGTATACCATTTACCAAGACAATTAAAGAATGCTCTATTGAACATTGCACTCCTAGAGTGTGTACATTTTCTGTGAGATCTAATGGCAAATAAACTACTTTGCCATCAATGTCTTCCACCAATTCAGAAGGAGGTAATTTTGCTGTTTTTGGGTGAAGGCGTATAATTGCTTGAAGTGGGTGAACTGTTTGAATTATGATGCTCTCATACAAATTGAGTTGTTGCAGGGTTTTTGGTAGTGGGAACAATTCCGAATTATTTGTAATATCACGTGAAGGAGTTTGGTTGTTGTCTAGTTTTGAAGTGCAATAACTACAACATATTAGGGGTTCACTTATTTGATATTTGTTTCAGCTAAAAGGTAGAGAGCTAATTCAAACCATTTGGAATCTTCATTGTCTTCTATTTTGTATGCTATGCCTACATTTTTTGTGTTCCTTTTGTGAACCGTTCTGTGGCAACACACACACATATGGTTTGGTATTTCAGCCGATGCACTTTTAAATTGTAGTATTTCTTTTTTGTATGTGTGTAATAGAAGGTTGCTATGTGCAGAAATGTTGCTAGTCTGTTCTAAAACTATTGCCTTTTGTAAGTGGCTTTCACTTCCAAAATATTTTCTCTGGATGCGGTCAATTTCTTCTTGTAGATATTTGGGTGTACCATGCAGAAGAGTGTTATTTAAATTGGCTAATTCTGAAGATGGACTTTTAGCATAGTATATTTTATACAGTAGATTTCTTACATTTGAATGATGTATTGATATCCTTTTGTTATCATGGAAGGTGCTTTTGCAAATTGGTCCAGAAATGCAGGCTAATGAATGTCCTTGTATTTGTCCTGTGTATTTGCGCAATGGACAGATATCCATATTTTGCAGCACTTTCATTTTAATTTTGTCTTTACCTTTCACATACTGATTGAGGAACTGACGTAAAGATTTGAAAGATTTGTTAGCAATGGCACACATTGATGTGCACGGCCATTTGTATACTGGACGGTCTGGTTCAGTCGAATCGAGAGGTAATTCTGAGTTTTCAGGGGGTACTTTTCTAAGCAGTGTTTCTTGTGCCATGATGCTATTATTGATTTTTTCATACCCTCGTCCACTGCTATGGATGGCAATTGTGCTTGTTTGATTTTGTTTGTATGCTTCTTCATTAAAATATGGTTCTGCTGTTGTTGTGTGACTCCATTCACCTTCACAAATATGCAAGAATTTATTTTTGTTCACATTCCGTTTATTGATAAGTTTCTTTTGTAGTTTAGTACTTACTTTTGTAAGTGGTTTCATTCTATTTAACACTAATATAAACAACTTCCTTTTCAGAATGATTGCACTGTTCACGAAAGCTTGTAGGATTAATTTTCTACGGTAGGTTTTAAGGGTTGAGGATGATTTCGGTCCTCTTCTTTTTAGATTCTGAAGGACTCTGTGGCAAAACATTTTTGCTAAAATACTTGTTTTACTATAGGTTCTTGTTACTATATCAGGATTAATAGGAGCATTGTTAGCAGTACCGGTAGCCAATCTTTTGTGAAGAGTTTTGTGTTTCGTGCTACATTTTGTTGGAGGAGGTAAAATTTCGGTAGTTGAAGCTTCCTTTGTTTTGCTAAACAACTGTATCAGCTGCTTTGTTCCAGCGTTCTCTACAAACTCTGCTACAGATGGATGCTTAGGTTGGACACTTTTATTTTTATTTGCTCTACTTCTGCGTTCCTTTCTATGGACTTGCTTTTTGGTAGGCATTCTTTGGGGTCTGTTGAAAAAAAGAAGGCATGGTTTGGTCTGTTGTACAATGTATATGTGCTGTGTGCATGCGTGGATGAGTTTGATGGGAAAGCTCTTTGTGGTGGTGTGTGAATGTGCATTGGCCTCTTTCAATGATTTGGAAAGGCCATTTTTGTGTTTGCATACTACTACAATTTGCTTCAGATGAGAATACAAAGTGGGCTAGTGGCGAGGAGAAGCATTAATACTGAACGTAATGGCATAAAATTAAAACAGCTATTTGTTTTCTAGTACTAACATTCTAAGGGTTCTGTATGTTATTTGAGTTCCAAACATACAGGGATTTGTGAGTCACTCTGCCTGTTATTCTTTGTTTGATAAATGGGGATTTGTGGGTAGAATGGTTCAGAAATCACTGTTTGTGGAATAGTTAGAATACAAAGGTCGTACTGTACTTACCTTTTTTTACAGAATGACCAGGTTTCTTCCGATTTGTTGTTTGCAGTGTAGATGCTGTTGATTTTTAGGGAGAGTAGTCTTCACTGCGATTGTAAAAAGAAGAAGTTGGTAACTTTGTGTGTTTAAAGCAGTGATGTTACTGTACACGTTAATTTTGCATCTTTCGTCAGAGTATTCTCCTTTGATATTTCAACACAGTGCATGTGTGCATTTCACTTCACTATGTGCTGTCTTTGTATGTTACTTGCAGTATGTCAGTTGTACATGCTTCAGAAATAAGTACAATTTTCAGGTTATGAAAATGCCTTGTTCTTTTAAGCTGTGTTATCTATAGCAGAGAGGTTTGTAAGCGATAGATCATTATAGTAAATGAGAAAAAGTTCTGTACTTTCATATTATAAGTACGTTTTCGAAAAATCAGGAGACCCTCAGAGGGAGATGTCACCACAGCAATTGGGAGAATTTACTTTTTCTCATACGATCACATTGGAAGTAGCATTTATGTAGGGGGTATACAATAAAACATTATGCCATTTTCTAATGGAAAATCGAGTTTCGCACTAAATAGGGAGGGTTGTAACGTATGTATAGGTTATGCGGGAGACAGTAAGAAATAGTGCGGTTTGCCAATGAAAAATCAGACATCTTGCACTTAAAGGGGGAGCAGTGGTATGTATTGGCTACGCAGATTTACTGGCATTAATTTGTTTAAATGAAATCATAAGGGTTGCACATGTTCTCTGATTAAAATATGCATACCTGTACTTTATACGCATGCATGTGTGCATGCATGAAGCTGTACGTAGAAATCCGCAACACTTGCACAGTAGTTTTTGAAGTAGGTGCTTTGCAATGATATGCGACTTGAATTCAGAGTGATCAATAGTACATTTGAAGTGCAAAATTTTGATGACAGAATTAGATGTAGGGATGTTTAATGTGACGGTTGTGTGACTGCTTAGCTGTGTCCAATGAGGAAATGGATTCGCGAGTGGTGTGGAAAGGGTAGAAGGACAGGCTAAGAGTTATGTGCCGCACGTAGACAACGCTTGTCCACGGGTAGGGCATGTCACATACAGGTTTCTACAGCAAATCCAGCATGGAAAGGGGACTGCGGGCATCAGCCAATCAGATGTTCACATTGTTCTTTTGTGTCGAAAGACGGTGCATATACTGAAAATGGCAGAGGTGCAGCGGGTCAGGGTTTTGGTCTATGGATATATTTTTGTCCATGGTTTATAGCACTATGCCGAAAGTAGGCATGTGGCACATCATTTTGATGTGAGAGGAGTGAAGGTGGTGTGGAGCGCTGAGACTGATCGCAATGTTGCAGCAATTCTCCAAGTTTGCACCGAGATGCGCACAATGACCACTCCTCATGTGGTACTTTTGCACTACGGTGCTTGCCATTTGGGCTACGTGAGTTCAAGTACTTTGTTGAAAGATTTGGAACAAGTGGTTCAAGCAGTCATGAACATCTTTCCAACAGTGAAATTCATTTTTTCTGGGTTACTCCCTAGAGGAAAATGGAACAACAGTTCTGTTTTCTGTCCTGATCAAAGTATTGGGAGGTGTAACATCAATCGCGGCATGTGTGCTTTTATGTTAGGCGCTGGGTATGTTTTTCTGAAGCCACAAGATCATTGTACCCAGTAATGTGGCTTATTTTGAAGCAGATGGTGTTGCGTTATCTTCTTTGGGAAATGCCATGTTCTTTTGGAATGTGAGGCTTGCTTTGGAGAGGGTTCTGTAATGGTTGTAGGAGTAAAGTAAGAACAAAAAATATAATAAAAAAACAAAATAACAGGTGTCTGTAAGGCATCTGCCCAAAAAAAAGCCTCTTTTCAGGGCCCACCTTAAAGGGGAAAAGGGGAATAATATTTAAATGTACAGTCGTCATGCTCTGAAACTGTACGTGTCCGCGAACATGACAGTAGTTTGCAGGCGGCGCGTATTACCAACGGGGATTCTGGGGTGGAGACACATGCAAATGAGAATGTGAGAAGGTAGGGATCGGTCACTAAAGGTCAGTGGGTGTGTTCTGTATGGAGAAATTTAGTGAGAACGTCTTTTCTCTGACAGGGGACCAGAGAGCCTTGACTCTGTGTGCTCGAAAACAGATTATCTGGATTTTGGGAGACTCATGGATACATTGGTTGAAGGTGCATACAGAAAGTTGCGGTCTATCTGCAGATCTTGGATTTCCTCATGTGGAAGTGCACTGGCATGGCGTGCGTGGAATGAGGTGGCTGGATTTGGTACCTCTCTGTGCTACTTTACAGACAGAGCGTCATCCTGATATACTTATCATTCATTGTGGAGGAAACAGTTTAGGCCATGTCTCTGGAATTTCTTTGCAATTTGCAATGAAGGTAGGACTTGCAAAGGTCATTCCAAATTGCCAATTAGTTTTTTCCCGTATTGCACGAGGACAAAAGTGGCTACGTTCTTCTGCATTTGGTCCACAAATGGAGAAAGCGAGGCACACTGTGAATACAGCTGCTTGTGCCTTTCTAAGAGATGTTGGTATGTCCTCATTCCACAATGAACACATTTTCGCAGCTCTTTCATTTTTCGCAGAGATGGAGTCCATCTCACATTTGCTGGCAATCAGATTTTTCTTTGCAATGTACAACATGCATTGTAACTTTTTTTGGAATCATAGCCACCTATTTGGCTATCCGTTTTTTCAAAACTACAATTTTTGAAGCACACACAACACCAACGAAAGGCTCTTTTCAGAGCCTCCACTTACTCCCAGCGAAAACTCCATTGGTTTTGCTTTGCTTGCACCCTCCATTTTTGTGTGTCCTACGACTGTCCGCGGACTTTTCCAAGAAGGGCCAGGTGGAGAGAGAAAGATATAGGGCGGTCTTTACTTAGGTAGGGAGCTGTTCTTCTGATGCACAGTGACCGTAGCCTCAAAAGCACTTCGAAGACTCTCCCCCTGCAGAGTATTGTGTCACAGTACACACAAAATATTGTGACCCTTGAAAGGTAAGGGTCAACAGCATTGTGAATGGCTTGTGAGGCAGCTGGAGGGATGTGCTCTTGTGGTGAGAGGATCGGACACGGAGGATGCTGTGGAGGAACTGAATCTACTACGTTCTTCGCATGGCACCACCTTGCGAATGTCCGCACTGTGGAACAAAGTTAGGTGTCGCTACATGGTTGTCGTACCAAAGCTGTACGCACCAGGTCTCCCGCCAACTGGCACGTGCTTTCGGTACGATCCATAAAATGGAAAACAACCGCCACACCCATGACCCCTGCCGAGTGTTTGTAGTGCGGAGTTTCTCCACCTCATTCTCTTCTTCCTCTTCTTCCTCGATCTCTACATCCTCACCCGTATATCCCTCTGCAGGCCCTTGGGGAGGTGGTGGTGGTGGAGGATTTGGGGGTGGTGCTGAGACTAATGAAGCAACAGTAGCCATGGATTCCTTAAGGATTAGTTGGCTAATGGTCGGTACAGCTCTAAAGGCAGCACAACTCTAACTGCTATAGCCAGTAGCACAATGACGATGAGCTTGGGGGTGTGGCCATTTATAGGGGTTGAGGGGTGCAGCTCGTGACCATATTGATCACTCAAAAGCGCTGAAAAAATTATAAATGACACATTCACAGGTAGAGCTATTGTATGGGACATGTCAAATGGTGATTTTATGCTGAAAAATAATTTCCCATGTATGTATAAGTTATTGTGCATGTTGTGGAAGCAGACAAAAAAGTGCGCAAATTAGTCCACACGCTCAGCGTGGGTGCGGTCACATGATGACGTCCTGAACACATCCACGGGGGAAATGCGTGCCCGCTGGACAGCAAATGCAGACTAACTGAAGTGCGCATGCGCGCCGGTGTTCTACGGACAGTGTTCGGGTCCTGCAACTAATTAAAAGTGCGACACAAGTGAGACGGACAGTTAGAGACAGGCACAATGTTCGCAGTACTTATGGGTGTACTGCGCATGTGGTACCTGATCTGATGACTGTACAGACAGATCCAGTGTCCTTAGGACACCTCCATTTTGTTTACCTACGAACATGCCGACCACCACGCCTGTTCTCGTTTGTGAGTGGTAAGGAGAGGTATAATGTCCTTTGCATGCCTCATTCGGTTCATTCTAAGATCAGTTCCATCTTGGTTGGCATTGGTACGGGAGGGTGTATTGCTGTTAGAGCATCAATATTCTATTGCTTACGGCTAGCTCGAACAGGCGCCCTGTTCGCGAACATTTTCAGTCTTTTTAAAAGAAAATGTTTTCCTCAAACCCTTCCGCTACAACAAATATACACAAACTTTCTAAACACACACACACTCAATCAACAGAAATACAGGGGGATGCAGATACTGACACAAATATAGGGGAATTAGGGTTCAAAACAGGCTGATTGTGAGGAGATGATTTGTGTGGGGAAGAAGGGATGGATGTTTCATCAAAACGTCTATTTTCTTCTTGAAGGTTTGGGGACGATTCACTACGATAAGGGAGAAGGGAGGCAGGTACAGGTGGTATAGTGATAACGTATTTTTGCTCCCACAAATTCCTCCACAAATTGCCTTAAACTGTTAAAATTGTCATTTAGTGTGTCCATTTTCAGTTCTATCCTTTTCAGCCTGTCTTCCTCTGTGTCGTTTGGTGGCCTTTGTTCTTGTTTTTCCTAGTCTGTTAAAAATCAATATATATATATGTTAAATGCACATAAAATACTGATCATTATTTTGCTTATGCAGAGCACTGTGTACCATTACTATTGCTATCTTCGGACATTTCCACATGCGGAAAATTCTCTTCCAGCCACTCCAAAGTACTGCACATTTCTGTGTCAAAACAACAGAAAGAAATAATTTTTTATGCCCCTGATACCAAAAAAAGTACACACACATATAAGAAAAATGAAGTTCATTTACTATTTTGTTGTAATTTGTCTTTGTTGTAGTGTGTGTGTCTACTGTCGGTCCTGGCTGCAGAGTTTCTGTGAGGTAATTACATTGGAGTCATACTTTCTTTTTTTTATGATATAATCCATTTCATTCTACATGGTCATTAAATGCATGGTTTTTGTTTCCCTATTTATTTACTAGTACTTATAGGGGGTAATTCATGGAATATTTGCGCCAAAAAAAAACGGATTTGTGCGCCATTCTGCCCGCAAATCCCTATTTGTTAAACAGGGATTTGCGTGCAGAATGGTGCACAAATCCCGTTTTTTTCAGCGAAAATAATCCATGAATTACCCTCATAATGTCTTTATGTGTCCTTTTTCAAAGGTGAGCATTTTTTGGGTAACACAATAGTACAATTTCAGATACCCTCTGACTGTTTGGGTAGTGTTGACCTTATCCGCGCCTGTCCGCAGACAGACGCTCAGTCCGTGCCTTTCAAATATCAATAGCGAGGGGGTTCTGTATGGTCTATGTTACATGTTTAGAAAGTAAGCAAATTATACTACATATCTCCGAAGATCACATGATGATAGTGTATATTCAGCAAAAAAACTTTATTAACGTGATGTTATGATTAGGTTCCCCTTCAGAAAACCTGTGAAATTCAGTAAAAAAAAAACTTTGTTAAAGGGACGTTATGGTTAAGTTGCCCTAATAAAAACCCTGTAAAACTCACCAAAAAAAACACTAGAACACTGCATTGCATGATTAAGTATGTACTTTATTACACATGTCCCCATAATCCCTAATACTTTTTTGCTAAAATTACATTCACAACCCCTCGTCTGAAAAGTAAATGCACATGTGATGTCATCAGTGATGTCATTAATGACATTTGTGATGCCATCTTTCATGTCCTGGGTGTTAGTGTTAGCAAAGCACAGTGGTGCAGGCAGTTATGGTCGCTTAGCCTACCATAACTGGCGATTTTCAGGGGTTTTTCGGTTTTACTTTGAACGTAATGGCCCTCATTACGACCCTGGCGGAAAGTGACTGACCGGACCGCCACAGCGTAAATAGCGTTTCCGCCATTGCACGAAGGAGCAAAGTGCGGCCCATTCCGACCCATCGGGCACGAGCACCACGCCATGGCGGAAGTGCAAAGTCCGCGATGGCGGAAATGACCCCAAAACGGCCCACACCGCCGCCGTACGGCGCCCTAGGTGCAATACCGCCACCCCTCTTAGCGGTCACCGCAGTGTGCGCCTACCGGAAAGTACGGTGACCGGAAATATACGGAAACGGAAGTTAAAACATGGGCCCGGAACGGGAAACATCCCGCCGTACACCTATAAAACCACTAAAACCACACAACCACCAAAAACACTACCCTGAGACACACCCCGACCCGTCATACACCCTAGCGAAACCAAGAAAAATGGGAAAAGCAGCGAAGAAAGCGTGCGACCGCAAGCAGCAGGTCCACTTCTCCCGTGAGGAACTCACCGTGCTAACAGAGACCCTCCAGGAGAATGCTGCCGTCGTCTTCTCCACGCAAATGACCAGGACGGCACTTGCAAACAAGAAGGCCATATGGGCTCTGGTGGCACAGCGGGTAAGTGCGGTGGGGACCGCACCCCGCACCCCACAGCAATGCCGTAAGCGATGGGACGACCTGCGGATACGCGTCCGCAGCATACTCTCTGCCAACCGCAACATTGCCACAGCCACCGGGGGAGGGTCGGAATCACCCATCAAGCTGACCCCCTGGGAAGAAATCTGTGCCTCCACCATCGGAATGGAGAGCATAGAGGGAGTCGGAGGGATGGAGAAAGGAGTGCAGACATCCGAAGAATCAGGTAGGTGGGCCTAATGAAACAATGCCAAAACCACAAAGTCCATCCATGTGAAGCACCATGTGTCCCCATAGTGCAACAGAAACACATGTCCAGGAGAACGTCCACACACATCGTCCTGATAGCGCACGTTAAAACCCACAATAAATACATAAAAAAATAAAAACCCCTAAAACACGCACTACACGTGCAGCAGGCACACCCTAACTGCAGGCTGCCAAACAACTGCACCCTCACTCCACACACAAATGAAAGCACCTCCAAGGCCCCGACCCAAATCACCCTCAGGTACCACCCCAATGCATGTGATACAATGCCATTCCAATACCCACAGACCCATAAATAACCCTTGCCCTCCTTTACTCCACCACAGGGTCCGATCCAAACGACGAGCTCCACGACACCCCTACCAGCACACCTGCAAAGAGGGCCAAGACCAACGGCCAAAGACCCTCCACCTCAGCTGCACGGATCAAGACACGGCAGCAGCACAAATCAGGTGGCAGCACAGAGGAGGGAACATCAACAGGCACCCCAGCAGCCAGCATGCCCACAACACCACCACCACAGGTCCCCCCAATGGATGCCACAGAAGGCACTGCCTCTGGTGGCAGCAGCACCATAGGTGACACCCCATTGATGGCAGCATGCTCGGACACAGAAAACGGGGATGTCGAAGTCAGATCCATCCATGACCTGTCCCAATCCCCCTGTCTGTCCCATCCCGTACAACATGAGGATACCACGCAGGGGCACCCACAAGACGACGACTGGCCATCCCCCACAAGCCCCGTGGCAAGGCAACATGAGGTCAACAGCCCCTCTGTGACACCCCCGCAAATGGCCATGGCCCAGCAGAGGCAACAGTCCCTCGACCAGTTAATCGTGCAACAGCAGCGACTGGCCACGCTCCTCAAGGACCATGCCGATGAATGTGGGGGCACTAAGGCAGACATAGAAACATCAACTGAGACACTTAGGGCAGAAATGGAGAGAGGTACAGAGACACTAAGGGCACAAATGGAGAGTAGCACCGAGAGCCTGAGAGTCCAAATGGAGAGTAGCACCGAGAGCCTGAGAGTCCAAATGGAGAGTAGCACCGAGAGCCTGAGAGTCCAAATGGAGAGTAGCACCGAGAGCCTGAGAGTCCAAATGGAGAGAAGCACCGAGAACCTGAGGGGTGAACTGCATGCGACGTCCAAAGACGTATGTGCCGAACTTGCCGCAGTGCGCCGTGTGCTCACTGAGCTCTCGCAAACCCTTAGGGACATGCATGGACGTGAGCAGGCAGAGACATCATCCGTTGCAAGTTCCGTCCAGGGCAGCCCCCAACGTAGATCTGGGAGGAACCTGCGCTCCACAGGCAGGGGTGCCCCTGATACCCGCAGAGGGGGCTTGCAATAGCGACAGCCCACTGACAATGAGCATCTTTGGACACTGGTGTTCGGGGGGGAGGTAGGAGGGTGGAGGGGGTGTGTTGGGCTCACTTGGGTGGCGGGTCGATAGGGTGTTCAACATGATATCACATATGCCATAAACAGTGCACGATCAACCAATGAGATGTGTGGACCTTGATCTTTGTGTACTAGGCCATCATAGGCGTACAGTCCATATTGTGCATGTACCAGACACACACAGTGCCACGAGTCCCGTGTCCATGTATCAGCCACCAGGCGTGAGTGCTAGAAGCATGCATCAATGAGATGCTGACGAATGTCACGGGCCTCCGGTGCCTCGCAGACTCCTTGAGGTGCTGCCACATCCCCACCCTCATCATGACCATCATCAGGTGCTTGCAGTTCTGCGTCAGGGGGCATGGGCACATTTCTACGTACGCACATGTTGTGGAGCATGACACATGCCATGACCATCTTTGCAACCTTCTCATGGCGGTACAGGAGTGCCCCGCCAGACCTGCTGAGGCAGCGGAAACGGGTCTTCAGTAGGCCGAATGCCTGTTCAATGACTACACGGGTACGTGAGTGGGCATGGTTGTAGTCCTCCTCATGCTGGTCCCGTGGGTTCCGGACTGGTGTGAGGAGCCATCTCTTCAGTGGATACCCAGCATCACCTGTATGTGGACGAGAAACGTATGATGTGGAATGCCATTGCTACGTACGCACACCCCCCCCCTTCCTGCCAGGTCATTGCCGCATCACATACCCCACATCATCATGCATGAAATGAGACTCACCGAGTAGCCAGGATCTGTTCCCTGCGTGTCGCTCCATGTAGCGTGGTATTGTAGAGTTCCTCAAGACCATAGAATCATGGGTTGATCCAGGGAATCGGGCACAACAATGTGTAATGATCCTGTTGGAGTCACACACCATTTGTACATTCAGGGAATGAAATTGTTTCCGGTTGCGGTACTGGGCCTCCATGGCATGTGGGACGACCAATTCCACATGGGTGCAGTCGATGGCACCAATGCAACCCGGTATGCCGGCAAGTGCATGGAATCCCACTTTTGTGTTGGTAATTTCCTGCTCCGAGCGTGGTAGAGAGATGTAGTCGTCTGCGTGCTGCAGGAGGGCATCGAGCACTTGCAATAGTGTCCGTGAGAACAGTGGCTGAGAAATGCCATGCAGCTGTCCGACTGTGTGCTGGTAGGTGCCTGTGGCCAGGAAGTGGAGTACAGACACCACCTTCAGTAGGGGTGGGATGGCGGTTGGGCTATCTATCATGCTGACAAGGTCAGCCTGTGTCATGTCCACAATGGCGGCTATGGTGTCCCGGTCCAAACGGTAGAGGGTGTGGATCTGCTCATCAGTGAGGTTGAACGGATGTGCTCGGAGGCGTGGGATTGCGGGCTGCCTGCGTGGTGGTCGTGGCTGTGCTGGCGGCCCTTGCTGGCCCTTCTTCTTGGAGTTGGAGTACTTGCAGTGCTATCAGGTCCCCCAGGGCCAACATCGCGAGTCCTGCCGGTAGCATTTCGGAGTGGGTGTGGTTGTGGGAGGAGACTGGGTGTGCAATTTATGTGTTTTCAGGCTGTATGGCCTCCACCTGTGGTGATTACTCCCACCTGTGCAAACTGCTCTCCCCTTTGGCCGAGCACGTCCAGCTCACAACGCTGCAATTCGAGTAATGGCATCTTGCTATTGCAATCATGTATTTGTACCCGACGGCCGTGTAACATTGGTTGATATGTTCATTCTGCTGTGGTCCCATTGTTTCACATACTATCTGTGCAGTCGCGAACAGACTTGTGAAGGGTCAGTGGAACGTAGTATTCGAGTAACGGTGGGCCCTCATGCATCACTGTACCGAGTTGCAACGACGGGCGGGGCGTCCCATTTGTGGGTGAAGGCAGTTGCCATTTTCACACACAGCCGCACTAGATGGATTAATTAGTGATTTCAAACGGCCACAGATGCCTCTTCGACGTGATGTTGCAAATGAGGAATTTGAAGGGCGGCGCTTTCGGTTTTCAGCTAGCGGCGAGGAGATGCCCACAGGCCTGACTGCAAATATAACGTTCTATTGTTCTATGTCCTTGAGACAGGGGCCATGGCGAGGGTGCAATGATTGATATGAATAGTTTGGGATGCGCAATAGCGACGTGGGCGATGAGGCCGGACGTTCCCAAATACATGTTACTTCACAACACTGGAATTACGGGCTGGGGCACAGTGGATTTTGCAGGCTGCATAACGCACAGACTCAATGGAAATTTCACATGTTATGTGAGTATGGAAACAGGCGTTTGCATTACGGGATGAGGGAATGATGTATGGATGCATGGACAGATGATTTCATACAGAGTTTGCCATGTACAGGGCTTCTTGGAATTTATCCGCCTCCCCTGCGCTATGTGATGCAGGGCTGCCATAGTGGGACCATCGTCTATGTGGCCTTGTTGAGCCCTCCCTGTCTCGACGCGCCTTCAGCCACTTGTGTCCATGCACGTTAACATTCCCATCTGATGGATTCTGTTTTGACAGACGCATGCACAGGTACACTCGTTTGTGATGGTGTTTACACCTCGATATAGATGGTTATGAGTCGCAAGTGGTTTTGGGGTGGTGATGATCCTTTGGAGTGGGCTAGCATGCATATGGCTGTGGATTTAGTGTGATCATTGAAGTGAGTTGTTCGGATGTAGTTCTGATTGCCATTCTGTTCTTTTTCTTTTCTTTTGGTTGAAAGGTATCTCCTCCCCTTTTGCCACTGCCATCTGTATGCCACTCCTGCAGATGGCTTTTACTCCCGACACCTGCTGCTTCGTGTTAATCAGTGGAGCAGCATTACGATCTTATGGGACGATCGCCAATGGGCCACATGCCCTTACGCAGTACTGGTGGCTCGGAGCAACATTTCGGCCTTTCAGCTGGACTAGTGCCTCCCCATTGGGACGGCCCTGCGGTTCTGTGCGCTTCCATGTTGCCTTTTCGTACGTGGATGTGGCTCTGTGTACCATGATGGAACAGGGCGTCACACAAGTAGTGCCTGGTCATTTCTTGCGGATGCAGCCCACAATGGTGAAATGTGTTTTGGAGTTCATGGCCTAGTGGCTGTATGGGCTTGGTGATTTTGTTGTGCATTAAATTTCTATTCTGATTTGGCCCGTGTAGCGTTCTTCTTTGCAAGTGATGTGGCATATTCCTATTTGGGGAGCGATGTATTGGGAGGAGATCTGCATTGGGTTCCAGCTTCGGAGTATAGTTGCGTGGTACTGTACTGGGCGCGTTTGCCTACGAAGCCCAGTGAGGTCAGGGATGGGGGCTGCCAATATGACTGTTTGAATGTTGTCATGCTCAGGGGCGGGGGATTGGGTTTTGTGTAACAGATGCCGGTCAGCCAGGTGGACTGGTGGAATGATGTGAATTTCGGAATATTGCTGGTCACAGGTGCCTGTGTTTGCGTGCGTTTCGGGGGGGGGGACTGTGGTCATGTCCATTGGATTGGCTTCTGTATTCGTGCCATCTGTGCCCTGCTGCTCCCATTGGCCCCTCTTGTGTTTCTTTTGTTCGTTGGCATGCATGGGTGACTTGTACATTTCACTGGTTGTTGTGACTTCAATGCACCTACGGGGAGTTGTACTTTGTGGGCAGGGAGCGGTGTACAGGCACTCAGTGGGGCCGTTTACGGGTGATTCGCGATGCCGTACTTCTCACCATGGTGGAATGGTGCATTCCGCCATGCTTGATGGCGTTAGGTACATGTCCGCTAGGGTCGGAATTAGCGTACCCTTGCGCCATGGTGGTATTTACGGTTTGGCATGGCGCGCACGCGCGTACTTGGTGCAGTTAGCGTTGGCGTTCACTACGGTGTCGCTAATGGCTTCGTACTTTGCGGTGACGGGTCATAGTCGCACCGAGCGCTATTCGATGGCGGTATTGCATTTCCGCCATCGTTTTCCGATTTCCGCCAGGGTCGTAATGAGGGCCAATGACACGTTTGAAATGTTTTTTTAGTGAAGTGCACAGGTTTTTGGTAGGGCAACTTAACCATAACGTCCCCTTAACAACGTTTTTTTTTTAATGAATCTATATATACTTACCTTCTTTCTGCTGGCCTACCTGCACTCCGGCTGCTCTTCTCGCCCTGCTCCCTGAAATGGACGTTTCATGTCCCTAAAGGAGGAAGGAATTTCCGTTGCCGGGTCCCTTTTTCACTTTTTTAAACTTTATTTTCCCCTGAATTACATTCTATGCTTTTGGGGAACGCCCCCGCAGACCCTGATTCCCAAAATACAGAACAATGGGAGCGTAGGACACCACTGCAGCCTCTGCTCCCCTTGTTTAGTATTTGGTATTTGGAATTTTCATAACGCGTGTAAAAGCGCATTCAGCATTATATTTTTGATATTTTCAGGTAATACTGGATTTCTCTGTCCTAGTCCACTTGTGACTCTGCTCCTTCTGTGAACTCTAAGGGGCCGATTCATGGAACAAACGTGCGCCGAAAATCTACGCGCAAGCAGGCGCAAGCAGGCGCAAGCGGAAAAAAACAGGCGCACGCGCACGCATGCGATTCATGGAAGTCCCTGCGCGTGTTCACCGCGGGATGTGCGCCAAACCCGTGCATGGCGCACAAGTCACTGCAACATCGCGAAAGGCGTGCGCGACGCGCACCGTGAAAGCGCACAACCTCAGTGCACACACCAGAAAGTGGGCGGGACATGGGTCGTAACGCGCGGAATGGGGAACAACACGCGAAAATAAGGGCGTAACTGGGGATGTACTGCAGGGAAGCAGACGGAACGCCCACACGCACTCGAACCACACGTATTCATGGAATCGAATAGGGCAAAGCCACGCACAGCCAAAGACACGCACAAGCTGAAACACGGCCGCCACACGAAGGCAGGCGGTAGAGTCCCAGCGCATCAAAAAAGTGGCGTGCGGGAAGTTAAATACGCGATTGAGCGGGGTACGTGGATTTCAGGGGTGCGCGAGAAATTCTACACGTGATTGGCCTGGGTACGTGTATTACAGGGGTGCGTGAGAAAATCTACACGCGATTGGCCTGGCTACGTGGATTCCAGGGGTGCGCGAGAAATTCTACACGTGATTGGCCTGGGTACGTGTATTACAGGGGTGCGCGAGAAAATCTACACGCGATTGGCCTGGGTACGTGGATTTCAGGGGTGCGCGAGAAATGCTACACGCGATTGGCCTGGGTACATGTATTACAGGGGTGCGCGAGAAAATCTACACGCGATTGGCCTGGGTACGTGGATTACAGGGGTGCGCGAGAAAATCTACACGCGATTGGCCTGGGTACGTGTATTACAGGGGTGCGCGAGAAATCCTACACGCGATTGGGCCTGTGCGAGTGGGGCAGTGTATTACGTGGGTGTGCGGGAAGTTGAAGAGGTGAATTGCCAGTGTGGGTCCTCCCAGGTCTCCCCTCTACCCCCTCCACGACCTCTGCAGGCAGCCCACACCACAGGGGACTACCCTGCACCCCTGTCATGTCCCGCAGGCAGCCCATCCACCATGGGCATGCCCCCCAGCCAAGCCACATGTCCCCTTGCACCCCCACCCCCCAGCACTGTGGGGCACCTGCCAGCAGGCCCCCAACCATGTCCCACTCATGTCCCCTTGCACCCCCACCCCCCAGCAGGCCCCCACTCATGTCCCCTTGCACCCCCACCCCCAGCACTGTGGGGCACCTGCCAGCGGGCCCCCAACCATGTCCCACTCATGTCCCCTTGCACCCCCACCCCCCAGCAGGCCCCCACTCATGTCCCCTTGCACCCCCACCCCCCAGCACTGTGGGGCACCTGCCAGCAGGCCCCCAACCATGTCCCACTCATGTCCCCTTGCACCCCCACCCCCCAGCACTGTGGGGCACCTGCCACCAGGCCCCCAACCATGTCCCCTTGCACGCCCACCCCCCAGCAGGCCCCCACTCATGTCCCCCTGCACCCCCACCCCCCAGCACTGTGGGGCACCTGCCAGCAGGCCCCCAACCATGTCCCACTCATGTCCCCTTGCACCCCCACCCCCCAGCACTGTGGGGCACCTGCCAGCAGGCCCCCAACCATGTCCCCTTGCACCCCCACCCCCCACCAGGCCCCCAACCATGTCTCCCACCACCCCCACCCCTCCAGTCACCAGGGGCAGCCTCCACCAGGCCCCCACCCATGTCTCCCACCAGCCCCACCCCTCCAGTCACCAGGGGCAGCCTCCACAAGGCCCCCACCCATGTCCCACTCATGTCCCCTTGCACCCCCACCCCCCAGCAGGCCCCCACTCATGTCCCCTTGCACCCCCACCCCCAGCACTGTGGGGCACCTGCCAGCAGGCCCCCAACCATGTCCCACTCATGTCCCCTTGCACCCCCACCCCCCAGCACTGTGGGGCACCTGCCACCAGGCCCCCAACCATGTCCCCTTGCACCCCCACCCCCCAGCAGGCCCCCACTCATGTCCCCCTGCACCCCCACCCCCCAGCACTGTGGGGCACCTGCCAGCAGGCCCCCAACCATGTCCCCTTGCACCCCCACCCCCCAGCAGGCCCCCACTCATGTCCCCCTTGCACCCCCACCCCCCAGCACTGTGGGGCACCTGCCAGCAGGCCCCCAACCATGTCCCACTCATGTCCCCTTGCACCCCCACCCCCCAGCACTGTGGGGCACCTGCCAGCAGGCCCCCAACCATGTCCCCTTGCACCCCCACCCCCAGCAGGCCCCCACTCATGTCCCCCTGCACCCCCACCCCCCAGCACTGTGGGGCACCTGCCAGCAGGCTCCCAACCATGTCCCACTCATGTCCCCTTGCACCCCCACCCCCCAGCACTGTGGGGCACCTGCCAGCAGGCCCCCACTCATGTCCCCTTGCACCCCCACCCCCCAGCACTGTGGGGCACCTGCCACCAGGCCCCCAACCATGTCCCCTTGCACCCCCACCCCCCAGCAGGCCCCCACTCATGTCCCCCTGCACCCCCACCCCCCAGCACTGTGGGGCACCTGCCAGCAGGCCCCCAACCATGTCCCACTCATGTCCCCTTGCACCCCCACCCCCCAGCAGGCCCCCACTCATGTCCCCTTGCACCCCCACCCCCCAGCACTGTGGGGCACCTGCCAGCAGGCCCCCAACCATGTCCCACTCATGTCCCCTTGCACCCCCACCCCCCAGCACTGTGGGGCACCTGCCACCAGGCCCCCAACCATGTCCCACTCATGTCCCCTTGCACCCCCACCCCCAGCACTGTGAGGCACCTGCCAGCAGGCCCCCAACCATGTCCCCTTGCACCCCCACCCCCCAGCAGGCCCCCACTCATGTCCCCCTGCCCCCAGGTCCTGACGAAAAGCAATCATGGCAGTAATGGGCAGCATACCCAGCACAAACACCCAGGCAAGGATTGCATCCACCCACATAGTAGATGCAATTACATGATACAACCCCAATGGCAAGTATGTAAATGAACACATGTCCCTCACACACACATACACAATGGGTGCAAGGGAATGTCAAAACCCATATCATGACATGCATGAAACCAATGAGAAAATACCACAAATGTAAGTAATAAATATATGTATTAAAGATGAAAATGAAGTAAAGAAATAAAACACACAACAATGGGGATGACAAAACAAATGGTCCATGTCCGAGAACAAATAGAAAAAATCAAAAAACAAAGGAATCCAAAAACTAATGTAGTCCAAAGCAAAATAATGGGGGGAAAAATAAGGAAAAACCATTGCCTCATGGTGAACACAAATATAAATCCAACAAATGTTTTCCAAACATCAAACTATGTACAAGAATATCCCAGTGTCCATGAGCCCAACACCATAAATTAAACCTACTACTACTAACTAATAATAAAAATATATACAGAAAAGTGGCCATTGTCCGAGCGGTCCAAAAAAAACTTAAAAAATAAAGGAAACCTAACACTAACTAACTAAAGAACTATATACAATGGCAGCGGGCAAGTCCTGAGGCTCACTCTGTGATGTTGCCGGCCAGGGCATCCTCGAACTCCATGTCGATGTCCCGGAGGCGGGACTCTGTCCTGGCCCCGAGGTCTCACAGGGACAACCCCGTGTCCACCTCAAACTCCCTGCGAGCTTCCTCGAGGCACTCAGCCCGCTTCAACGCCCGACGCATGGAGAACTCCGCCCTGACCATGGTGAGCCGCTCCTCTTCCGCCCGCTGCCGCTCCGCACCTATCCGCTGGACCAACTGTTCCCACACGGAGGACACTGCCATCCCAGGGTTCTCCTGCCCTCCGGCCGATGCCTGCCCCTGTGATCTTGATGGCCCCGAGCCATGATGCCTCCCACATCGAGCCTGCTGCTGCCTCCGACGCCACTGCCTCTGCCAGCACGACGGCATCCAGGCTGATGGAATCCACCGATGCCGTCGTGCACGTGCCCTGCCAGATGATGCCGGCACATCCTCCATCTGCAGGGGGACAGTTGCTGGTGTGTCCACCCCTGCTGGACCTTCGACTCCCGACTGTGGCAGGGATGGGGTCCCCACCGAGCTGGCTGCGTTGGTCGGGGCAGGTCCACAGGGGGCCCTGGTGGCATCTGGGCCGGAAGACGGCATGGAGCACGACTGGCGCATAGCCTCCACAGAGGAGGAGAGGGTCGCCAGAAGGCCACACACATGTAGGAAACCCCCGACCATGGCGGCTCCCAAATGGTTCACGTACGCACGGTGCTCTTCGTGATGATGTGCATGCTCCTCCCGGGAAGCATGCACCTCATCACGAATGCCAGCCGTGCGCAACGCGACACCAATCAGGACCCTCTCCACACGGCCAGGGGTCCCCTCGTCCGCAGGTAGAGGAGTGTCAGATGACATGGACATCTCCCCTACCTGCGGACGGGCCTGGGATGGGGCATCCCTGCTGGTGCATGGTGGTGCAGTCACAGTGTCAGGGACAGTGACATGCACAGGCACCTCCACGGCGACCTGTACTGCCTCCTGCCCCTGGCCCTGGACTGCACCACTTGCACCAGCGGGGATGCCCCCACCAGGCCCCATGTGTGGCTCAGTAGCGGCCTCCTCCCCCTCTGTGGAAACCACCAACCTGGATGTCTCCACGCCGTCTTCCGCCGGTGCAAGCCCCTGTGGGGGCTCACCCACCCCTTCCGCTGCAGCCGTGGCGGCATCCCCGCCACTCTGCTCCACAGCGCCTTCTCCGCCCTCTTCTTCACTTGCCACTGTGTAGAGGGAGACATAGAACACAAGCATCAGGGTACTGTACAATGGTCCCCTAGACAGGAAGCAACAGCAGATGAGTGGCACTGTCATACATCACTTCCATCATGTCCCGCCACAACACATGGGTCAGTGCAGGCAAAACACATACAGTAACAGGCATGGCGCATGCCATGGACATTGGCATACATGACCAAGGGACTCATGATTCATACAATGTTGGTTTTAAACTCACATGCATCATGGGTCTTGCCATCACATGCACACACCTCACCGTAGTTCCATCCATCTGGCCTCGTACACCACAGACGCAGTGGATACAAGGATGACTAGGCTGCATCAGTGAATCTGAACATTGTCACAGACATGTGTCATGCATCCATGGCAGTTACAAGTCACAGACACGCAGTTCAGACACACACACATGGGCACCATACGTGTACATGGGACCAGCACCCATCCCTCACCCCCACCCATGTCCAGGAACAGAGACTGCCATGCTTACATGTGTCCATTCCGCACAGAGCCCCCCATGTTGCAATAGAACACATGCACCAACCATGTGGTTCACACATCACTGTACTCACATGCCTGACCATGATGTCCCTGCACACACACATACGTACATGGCCTATGTCACACATACAGGCAGGTATCAGACAACCAGCACACTGCAACATGCCCTGTCTCACACAGTAATGCTTGGCCACTTACCGGCCAACTCCAGATGGGTCTGCCTCCGAAGGATCTGGGCGTGGAGCGCTGGGTCTACGCGTTCCAGGACCCTCATCTGGATGTCACTCAGGCGTGCCCGGCCCCCCTCCGCGAGGCGCTGGGCCTTATTGAGGGTCCTGGACCTCAAGTCCTCCCAGCGCTTCTTGATGTGCTTGATGTCGCGGGTTGCCACCCCCTCCGCGTTGATGGCAACCACTACATCGTCCCAGATCCTCTCCCGTCCTTCCTTGTTGGCGCGTGGTCTTCCGAAGAGGGCATCATAATGCCCCAGGACATGCTCCACCAGGACACCAACTTCCTTCTCACTGAAGCTGGTGGCCCTCTGCCTCTCTGGCTGGGGGTCGCCACTGGTCTCAGATGGTGCTTGCCCCGACATGGCGACCCCCGAGGCAGGCGTGGGTGGGCAACTGGGTCCTGGGGCTGGGCTGTGGAGCGATGGTATCCCAGTCGTGAGTCTACTGTTCCAGCAGGGGTCGACACAGCAACTGGACCCCTGCAGATGGCTGATGTGCAGGCACCAAATGGCAGGGCACGGTGGCAGCAGGCAGGCAGGCAGGCAGGCAGCAGCAGATGGCACGTGGGAGGCTGCTCGGGGCACTGGGGGGCAGTGATTCGGCCTTCTGGGCAGGAGCGTGGTCTTCCGTGTGTATTCGCGTGGCCAGCTTGATACGGAGTGATTTGGCACGTGAAAAATCTGCACGTCAGCGTGTAATTCGAGGAAAGGCCCGTAGCGCGTAAGCGCGTCTGCACGCATACGCATTTTCATTGGACCAAAGGCCCTCAGCGCGTGAGCGCGTCTGTGACGTGTCGTGCGAGGGTGTATCCCTCATTGCACGTGATGACAGAACACACGTGGATTTCAATCAATCGCGTGTGAAAGTTCACGCCACCCCGGAACACACGTACCCAGGCTAATCGCGTGTGGAACTACCCGCGCACCCGGAACACACGTACCCAGGCTAATCGCGTGTGGAACTACCCGCACACCCGGAAAAACACATACCCAGGCTAATCGCGTGTGGAAAACTGCACGTCCGCGTGTAATGCGCGTAATCGCGCGTGAAAAACTGCACGTCCGCGTGTAATGCGCGTAATCGCGCATGAAAAACTGCACGTCCGCATGTGACGTGACGCGCGCGTGCGTTTCCCTCAGCACGGGTTAAAGGTGAGCGGGCCCAGCAGTTCGCTGTACGTGCCTTCCGTGGAGACCGACGTGTGTTGCTGCTTCCAGTTGTTTCGCGCGCCATCTACTTCACAGCTCTCAAGGACGTATCTCTTCTTTTGGCGGGGGTATTGGCTACGCGTGTTTTTCTGCATCGCGCTAGTCAGACAGTGAGTCGCAAACGCTCCTTTTCCCACTGCGGGTGCCCCTGTGTATTGCACCCATTTTCGATGTCATCGTAGCCTGCGTGTCCCACGCGTACGCGTTATTCGTGTTACTGGGTGCCACCGCGTACTGCGGCAGGTCAAATCCACGCACGTAGGCTGCAGGGTTGGATGCACGGTTTTACTGCAGTTTTGGGGTGCCTGAGCGTTGCGTGACCCGTCACCACATCACCGGGGTCACATACAGCCTTGCAGGTGCAGGGGGGCTGTTAACATCTTGCTTCCTACCCCCTTCACCCCAATTGCCCAGGACAATTGTGGTGTACACCTCCCATTGGCACCACTCCATCTGTGCCAGCACTATTACATCTGTGCCAATTAGGGAGGCCACCAAAGGTGAGGGGCGCCTCAGCTGGGCGTACTCCTCGTGGCGGGCGTGGTCGGGGACGTGGCCGTGGTGACCAGGGAGTAGGGGGACTCCAGGGTGTCCAGGGCAGCCACAGAGGGGGAAGAGGCAGGGGTGCGCCACTTGAGCACAATGTTGTGCCATGTGTCAGTGCAGCCATGCCACCACCCCCTGTGGTTCCGGGGGATGCAGCTCCTGCATCTGGCACTGGCACCCGTATGACCCAGCAGTCCGTTCCATCGACTGCCACGGGCCCAAGGGTAGCGGTAGCTGCAGGTGCAGCTGTGGACACCGCCACCCAGGCTCAGGGTCTGCCAGCGCAGGCTGCGTTGGCACTTGAAGAGCCCTTGGTAGATCTCCAACAGGCCAGGGGGGAAACCATAGGGGCACGCCGGGCTGCTCAGACCAAGACACGTGTCCCTGGGGCAGTCATGTCATCTGCTGCCCCGAACAGCCGGGTGTTGGCAAGTGCAGGGGCAGATGCACCCAACAGCACCCCGGTTGTGAGTCTGCCAACCAGGACCGTTGCAGTCAATGACCCTGCCACAGCTGATGTTGCTGCGCAGGGTCCATTAGTGGGCACCCAGCTGCCACTGACACAAGTCAGGCCTTTGGTCATCCCTCCACCTGCCACTCCCTCGGCTCAATCCACCGAACCCACTGGCCATACTGGTCAGGGCGGCATTAGCCAGCCAGGGTCTGCACCACAGTCCAAGAGGAGGAAGGTTGCACCTGCAGCACAGGCTGGGACCCCACACACAGCCACGACCTCCTGCACGTCGAGGAAGAAGCCTTTCTGTAAGCAGGAACTGGACTTCCTCATGGACTACGTGCGGGGACACAGCCGTGACATGCTAGTGGGTGCCAATAGTCAGACTACGGCTGCCCAACGTGACACCCACTGGAAGCATGTTGCGGAACATGTCAGTTCATTCGGCCATGAGGTGCGCACGGCGCAGGAGTGCAAAAAGCGCTGGAATGACATCAAGCGCAGCACTAAGGCTAAGCGTGCCTCAAATTACAACTTGACTCTGGTGACTGGCGGTGGGCCTGCACCAGAGGAGGAAGAACTCACTCCGCATGAGGCTCTCGTTGCGGAGTTCATACCACCAGAATTGGTCGAAGGTGTGGGAGAGATGCTGGACTTTGATGCCCAGTCCAGTGAGTGTTGAAGCGTAGTTGTTGAGGACGTGTGTGTTTCACTTGTGGGATGTGTTGTGCATGATTGCTGCTACATGTGACGTGTACATGGTTCTGATGTGTAAGTAATGCAATGCTACCGTCATGCATGTCTCCTCTGCCTGCATGCGGGACTCCATGTGGGCATGCTCCCTTGCCCCTCCTCCGCCACTCTGCACCCCAGTTCCACCTTTGCACTGGTCTGCTACATTCTTGCCAATGTGTAGTTTCTTGTTCATGTGTCCTGTGTAGATGCTAACTTCCAGCTTAGAAACTGCCAGACATATGCCGTGTGGTACAGCCTTAGTACTCGATGCAGGGTATCCCACTTGCACTGTGCATGGGTCAGATGTCCCGCAGGGACATGAGTGCCCATTCATGCTCCATGTGCATTGCACGCATGCCCCTATGTGTCCTTGACTGGATGATCACTGTAATATGAGTCCTTGGTTACATACATTGCCTGCCATATTATCGGCCTCCCCATGTCAACTGTGGCTCAGTCCTGCGTTGCACACATGTTTAGGCAATGACAATCTGTGTGGCTCACAGGCCTCAGCCTGTTCAATGGCCAATGACTCTGTCCAACTCTTGTCGTGTCTTCTTCACACGTGGCTGGCCTCCGGATCTTCCATCATGTGTCCTGCCCACTGTCCCAGCATCATTAGCAGTGTTGTAATTTGATTCACATTAAGCTGTTGATGCCAGTCAACACTGCTTGTCAATACACATGTGTATGGGCAGCCTTTTCATACCATGCTAGGCATCCCTGCTTTGGTACTGGGGTGGAGGGGTGCTTGGCTGCTAGACATGGTACACATTGAATACACAATGCACGTGATGTCTGAATTTGACATTGCACTGCCTTCACATTTCCTGGCACACACCATGGAGTGCTTGTACATGTAGGTAGTGAGTGGCGTACACATTTTCAGCACTGCATAGACCCACTTCCATGCAAACTGCCACCTTTCAACAGGTCTGATCACAGTGGCTATTCTAAGTAGACCCAGCATGCATGCCAGGTCATATGTTGTGTGTCACATGTCTGCCGGATGCCTTTGCTGTCGGTGTGTGTGTGTGTTGTGTGCTTCTGACATGTGTAGTGACCTTTTCCTCTCTATTTTTCAGGTGATGACGCAATGGATGCAGAGGATGGTGTTGTCACGCCAGACACAGGGTTGGTAAGACCACATCAACCCGGCACTAGTGGGGGTCGTGGGGTGGTAGGCCACGAAACCCCCCAAGTGCTGCAGTCCATCCTGTCTCTGGCTGCCTATGAGTCCAGCCTTGATGACGACTCTGACGTCCATGTTGAGTTGGATGACCATCAAGTCCATGTGTCAAGGGTGAGTGATTCTGATGTGGACACTCCTCTGTCTGCGACACCTGCACTGAGGGATCAGACAGTCTTGGTTCCTCCGCCCGTGGTGAATCGGGACGCAGGGTCACCCTCCACACCAGTCACTGATGTGCCTGGGACATCACGTCGACGGGGGCATGTAGTCGTGCAGCCGCAGGCGGTGCCAACACAGCGAGGACCTCCGGTCCTTGGGTCCCGCAGGGGTCAAGCCCGGCAACGCGGTCGCCGCGCGCAACCGCTGTATACTGAGTGGGAGCAAGACATGACTGCCAATTCCGAACGGCAGGGGGCAGCAATGGAGAACATCGCTGACAGCATGGAGCGTGTGGCCCGATCTGTGTTCCCCCCTGCTAGGCAGGTGCTTCTCCAGCAGCAGGCAGCACGGTCCACGGCCCACTCGCTCAGGCTGGGCATGGCGGCCTCAGACAGGGCACGCCAGGCTGAAATGTCGTCTCTGCGTCAAGCAATTGCTGCTCACGCAGAGGCGCACATGGATGCCCTGAGGGAGGAGTATGCCTCCCTCAGATCCACTCTGGGTGTCCTTATGATGTCCCAGAGGCAGCAGGCAGAGGAGAGGTTTGCACAGCTTGAACGCACCATCTCGGCTGAGCTACAGGCTTGCCGGGAGGTGCAGCGGTTGTCCAGCCAGGCCTTGCAGGAGGAACTCCGTGTTACACGTGCTACCTTGCAAGAGGAAGCACGTGTATCACGTGAGGTTCTGCATGCAGACCTATGTAACATCGCCACACAGAACCAGGCTCACCTGTCCGGCAGACTTGCTGCCGACGAGGGGCAAGCTGCGGCTAGGCGTGGCCAGGCTACTGTGCCACGTCCTCCTTTCCAGGATGAGCCAGACTCGGACGACCATCTATCTCCCACATAGGTCGTGCTGTGCAGGCGTTGAGCCCATGGAGGTATTTTTTTTTGGCTCAGCATCATCGCATGTGGATGTTGAGCAGCACCCTGTACCTCCCCCCTCCTGGGTGCCTCCCCTCCCCCCCGGGTCGCATGTGGCCATTTTTGATTTTTCTTTTAGTTTAGTTAGTTAAGTTTCTGTTTGATAGTTAGTTTAAATAGGTAATGTAGGTTTTCCATAGTTAGTGTAATTAGTTAATAGTTGAGTTAGTTTAAAATTTGTAGTCTATTGTGCTTTCATGTGACAGTGCGGTGCCTTGTGGTTTTTGAAGGCCTCCACTGTCTGTTCCAGCTGGGCCCTTCATGGTTGTCTTGTGTATGTGTTTGCTGCTTGGGTTCCTTGACTCACATATGCCACTCCTGCCTCCCTTATCCATGGGCTCGCAAGGATGGTTCGGTGTTACAGATTTTTACACAAGGGCTTTGGACTGTCATATCTGTGGCATGTCTGGTGCTTTGTGACTTGTGTTGACACCCCTAGTGGGGATGATTTAGGTGTAATTGTCCACTGTTCAGCTTTAGCTAGATGGGGTGTGTCATGATTAATGTGGACATTGATTGCTATGCATTGTGTATTATGTCTCATATCTTTCCTGTACACGTGCCTGTTGCAATTCATGCTATAGATAGTGTTCCACACTTTGGAAGTCAAAGACGGACTGATGGTGTGATTTGTGATGTGACTCTCTGACATGGTCAAGTAATGAGATGCCTGATGAGACACACACAGATCACTTTGATGCATTAATCATTTGTTTCATGCACTTTCTGCAGGGGGATGAGGCACCAGAGCACCTTTGCCAGCAGACATGGCCCATTGGACGACGGAATTCCTGACCCGTTTGTTGGTGCCCACATGCACATGTGTGCACGAGCAGAGCCACAGTGATTGCAGACCCACATCCTAGAACTGCTGACATGTTCCAAGGAACTCCAGGCAAGGTGAGCATCACAGGGGGGCCACGACACAGCAAAGCTTGCACCAGGCGAGTTGCACATGCAGGCTTAGTCACAGCACTGAGGGTGAGCTTAGATGAATATTGGTGTTGAAGCACACAATGCAGCTCAGATGTGTTTGTGGACTGATGGCTGTTGATAGTAGGGTTGTCTGGGACACATGCAGGGGCAGTGGCACATACCCTGCGGTACACCAAGGTTCATTGAGGCACTTGTATCAACCATGTAGCCTTCCGAGACATGGAAAGGGGCAGCTCACAGGGACATACAGCAAGGGACATACTTGGGTGCAGTGCATGTCTATTCCACGTACTTCATGATAAATGCACTGCCAACTTTGTTTTGGTCATGGTGGTACGCAACTTGCTCTGTAGTCATGGCTTGCCATATGGGTCTGTCTGCTTACCCAGGGAACATTGCATGTTGTGTGAATTGTGACACATTGGTGTTCCATTTGCCACGCACCCACCAGCGCCTGACTTACTGCATTGACTGTGTATGACCTGTCACAGGGGTGATGTTATATATGGGTACGAAGCATCGAGCACGGATTGTCTGTTTGTAGAGTAGTTTGTTGCTATGGGGCATGTTTTGTGTTGTGTTTTCGTGTAATTGGCACATACAGGTTGTTGACTGTGTCTCTCTTTGCAGCATTGCAGTGCTCCTGTAACCGGCCCTGAGAGTGCGCAGGCAGGAGGCCAGCACTCAAAACCAGAGCTAAGTGTCTTGTTGTTTTCCTTACAAACTGCCCTGCATAGGCTTGCTGGGGAGTGTACTGATGCACGGATGTATGTGTGGTCCTATTTGGTATGTTTTTTTCACTAATCACCCGTGATCCTATGCAATTATGAAACCTGTACCCTCTACCCGGTGTTCCTGCTTCCCGTGCCTATCCAAGCAACGTTCCCTGACCCTCTTTCCCCACTGGGGTTGCGGATGCCTGTGTAAGCCCCGAACTTGCAGGCGCCAAAACCCTAGAGGGGGTGGTTGGTTCGTACCACTCCTGAGCCTGGACTACAGAAGGCCATGACAATGATGTCCAAGTTTGTTAGGATTGTGTATGTGTTCATGCAGGTTGTACATTTTCGTGCATTCCCTAGTTTCATGTGTCATTCCTCCTCCCCTCAACTGCCACTCATTCCAGTCATCCAGTGTGTCTACACCTGTCCCGACTGCATATCCCTGAACCTCATTCCCCACCATGATCTCAGGGGCCTGTGTGAGTTTGACCTTGCAGGCACCCGGGACATGGTGTGGGTGGTTGTTTCATGAGACTCCCGCGCCTGGACAGGGGACCTGTGACAGTACACATCCATTCATGGTGCATCATCCTATGTCATGTACCACACATGTCTCACATCCTGTCGTGACATTGTTCTGCTGTGCTACCTTGGTTGTTGCATCATTGTGGTAGTACTTGGCGTTTGTGAGGTACTTCTACGTCAAGTCATCTACTGGAGGGTGTTTGGGTTCGTTTTCATGCCTTGGATTTTGTGATTTTGGAAATGAGTGTGGATTCTGAGGGTTCAGGCATCTTTTTACACACAAGGTGGGAGATGGACACGAAGGGTAAAGGTGATCCTGTGGCCAGGTGGAAATGAGGGTTGGAGGCTCCATGACCCAGGTGCAGTTGTTCAGCGGGTCATGGTTATTTGCGCGGGAGGGGGGGTTGTTGTTGATAGTTGCATTGCCCTGCAGTGTGATGGGAACTCTGACATTGTAATGTTGTTGTCCTATGTACATGTTGTGTTCTGCTGATCAATGCCTGTTCATGTGTTGTGTTTTCCTTTCAGGTGCGAGGGGATAGTTGTGGTTTGACATGCTGGGGTGTACACATGGTGGATGTTCACATGTGATGTGTAGGGAACACTGATGGTCACTTGAGTGCACATGCATATGTGGAGTGCATGTCCCTGCAGAACCACAGACTTGCACTCGGATGCACTCCATGTACTCCCACCCTTGCATATCCACGTGTACACTGTTTGCCTTCTGATACCCACTGTGTCCCGGCAGCACATGTTCTGTGACCGATTATGGTTCCAGTACATGCCAAATTTGATGTTTGATGTAGTCTGTCACTTAGATGTGATGCTCAGGGTGTGCATCACACGCAATGGCTGTTCACTGTGCTGTGCGCTGAGCAGTGTGATGCAGGAGTGGGACACTGCACACATGAGCTGCAGTGTTGATTTTGCAATGCATAATGTGCATATAGACAGGCATTCATTGTGATGTTACGTCTACGACTGTTGCAATGCATTTGGAAACGACTTATTTTGGGTGGGACATTTTGTTGGTCTGTCATTTCATCTGATTCCGGGTCAGGCATCATTGTCCGATGCTACTGTACATTTAGGACATGGCAATGTGTACCTTATTGTTACTGCGTCAGTGTATGGGTATTGCTTGCCATGTCATGTTGATGTTTGGGAGGGTTTGAGTGACATGACAGTGATGGCCATGGCCTGTTTTGCAGGTGTGTGTGATGCACACCTTGCATGTCCAGGTCATCCGCTTCTCAGAGCAACTAGCTGGGGGTAGGTTTCTCTCCGCAGCAGGGCCCTCCCCCTGGAACAGACTTCCTGCCTGACTTGAACTTGAGGGGAACCATCTCCAGTTCTGGAAGCACCTCAAGACCTTCCTCTTTGCTTCTGCTTACTCTCTGCCTCTCCCTTGCAGAATTCTTCACTGGAACTGCACAGGAGCTGCTACTGGGACACTCTCACCAACCTCGGTCCCTGGCCCAGCCACTGTCCACTTGCACTGCCACCCTGGCAACCCCTGCACTGCAGTACTGTCTCTCTATCCCTACAGCCCTCCCTTCCCAGCACTTGTCTGCACTTATCTTTGCAGTTGCCACCAGGCGACCTATGTATTATTCTTTTGGCCTACTTCCCCTGTACTGGACTCCCCCCCACCCTTCCCCTTGCACTTTTCCCTTCCCCCTACCCCTGCACTTGCACAATCTCAATGACACCTGGCCTAGTAGTACCGTTCTCTGTGTTCCCTTGTTCCCCCCCCCCTGCCTCATTGCGCCTTGGAATACTTGTGTATGGCCCATGTCATGTCACATGTCATATGTGTGCATTTTGGTTGCACAGGATAGCTTGTGTTTAAGTAGCTAGGGATGCAGACGATGTGGCACTTCCATGGCAACTATCTCAGGGTGGTAGGGTTGTGACAGTTGACTGTCACTTTGTCATCATCGATTGTCACCTGGTATGTGCCAGGCCTGTGTGCACTCCGCAGGGGTGGGAGTTTAGGTGAAAAATGTGGCCACAAGCTGGGTCCGGGCTTCCTCGCCACGTGCCCTGTCCCCTCCCATGGGCAGCGCCTGTGCCTGTGGTTGGGGATGTGGGGGCACCACCATGTCCACCGGGACGCCCTGCCGTGTTGCAACATTGTGCAGGACACATGCTGCCACAATGATCCTGCACACTACTGGTGGTGCATAGAGTAGTTGCCCACCAGAGCGGTCAAGGGAGCGGAAACGTGACTTGAGCACTCCGAATGTGCGCTCCACTATGCCCCTGGTTGCAATATGGGCGGCGTTGTATCTTACCTGGGGTGGTGTGGTGGGGTTCCGGATTGGCGTCATCATGTGGTTGCTCAGAGGGTAGGCACTGTCCCCTGGGGAGGTGATAATAATTGAGATTATTAGGGTTGGGATATTTGTCTGTGTGTGACTTGCATGCATGTGCAAGGGCATTTGTACTGACCTAGGAGCCATGTGTCGCCATGCTGCCCAGCTTCCAGGGCCCGGCTCAGGGCGGACATTCTGTATATGAAACTGTCATGGGTGGAGCCAGGGTAGTTTGCATAGACAGAGGTGATGATTCCCTTTGCATCGCATACCACCTGTACATTGATGGAATGCCAGTGCTTGCGGTTTCGGTAGATGTGCTCAGTGGCCCTAGGTGGACGTAGGGCCACATGGGTGCAATCTATGGCACCGAGCACTTTGGGGAAGTGTGCCACCCTGAAAAAATCCAGGACAACGGCCTGCCTTTCTGCGGGTGTTCTGGGCATGTATATGTGCCTGCGGACTGAGGGGCGCGCTGTCATGATTGCCAGTACCTGGTGTAGGCAGCGTGACTGCGTGGCCTGTGAGACCCCCCCCACTATGGCAGTGGTCCGCTGAAACGACCCAGTGGCCAAAAAATGCAAGACATTGAGCAGCTTCTCCAAGGGGCTCAATGCTTGGGAGCAAAGGGTGGGGGATGTGAGGTCATCTTCCCACTCCCTGACCAGGTCTAGGATGATATGGGGTGGAAACCTATACCTGCCGTAGACCTGGTCGTCAGGCATCCCAAAAAGGCTTGTCCGTGGTGCAAAAATGCGTACCCTGGCTATTCTCCTCCTCCTGCGGTGTCCCACAATCAGTGCAGCAACAAATGGGGCATTCATTGTCGCTGTATATACGCGTTTGTTGTTTGCGCGCACTTTTATGCTGTGCGCGGGCGCGGGACGCCTCCGTGTGGGCGGACTCGTTGGTTTCCCGTATTCGGGTGTCATCGCGTGTGATCGGAGGGGAGCGAGCGTACACGCGATTGGCCTGGGTACGTGTGTTTCGGGGTGCGCGGGTAGTTCCACACGCCATTGGCCTGGGTACGTGTGTTTCGGGGTGCGCGGGTAGTTCCACACGCCATTGGCCTGGGTACGTGTGTTTCGGGGTGCGCGGGTAGTTCCACACGCCATTGGCCTGGGTACGTGTGTTTCGGGGTGCGCGGGTAGTTCCACACGCCATTGGCCTGGGTACGTGACGCCATTGGCCTGGGTACGTGTGTTCCGGGGTGCCGTGAACTTTCACACGCGATTGGTTGAAATCCACGTGTGTTCTGTCATCCCTCGCACGTCACGTCACAGACGCGCTCACGCGCTGAGGGCCTTTGGTCCAATGAAAATGCGTATGCGTGCAGACGCGCTTATGCGCTAAGGGCCTTTCCTCGAATTGACGTGCAGAATTTTCACGTGCCAAATCACTCCGTATCAAGCTGGCCACGCGTAAGCACACGGAAGACCACGCTCCTGCCCAGAAGGCCGAACTACTGCCCCCCAGAGCCCCGAGCACGCTCCCACCTGCCATCTGCTGCTGCCTGACTGCCTGCTGCCCACGTGCCCTGCCATTTGCTGCCTGCACATCAGCCAGGGGTGCTGTTGGTGTGACCACCCCTGCTGGAACCAAAGACTCCCGACTGGGATTCCATCGCTCCACAGCCCAGCCCCAGGACCCAGTTGCCCACCCACTCCTGCCTCTGGGGTTGTCATGTCGGGGCAAACTCCATCTGTGACCACTGACAACCCCCGGCCAGAGAGGCAGAGGGGCACCAGCTTCAGTGCCACCGAAGTTGGTGTCCTGGTGGAGCAAGTCCTGGGGCAGTATGATGCCCTCTTCGGAAGTTCCCGCGCCGACAAGGAAGGACGGACTCGGATCTGGACTGACATCGTGACTGCCATCAACGCGGAGGGGGTGGCAGTCCGCGACTTCCAACATGTCAAGAAGCGCTGGGAGGACTTCAGGTCCAGGACCCTGAACAAGGCCCGGCGCCTCTTGAAGGCAGCGGATGCCAAGGGGCGCCGGGGCCACTTGTCGGAGGAACAGATGAGGGTCCTGGAACACATATCCCCAGCGCTCCACGTCCAGGTCCTTGAGAGGCAGACCCGTCTGGAGTCGAGCGGTGAGTGTACATGCATCCTGATTGTGAGCAGTGCGTGTGGTGATTGTTCAGTAGTGTGCAGGTTGCACATCTGTTTGTATGGGGTCGAGTATGGGTGCGGGTGTACAGGTCCGTGGGGCTGACACATGCGAGGGCTGTAATGTGTGAGACATGGATGGTGCCTGTGTGTGTGGGCTTGCATGCCAAATGCAGTTGTGTGGGCACACAAGTTTGTATGAATGTGTATGTGAGTAGACATGTCCGTGATGTCACGCATGTATGTTGTTTTCAGCTGCATGTATCAGCGCTGTGTACATGTGTGTGTATTTGACAAGGGTGCAACAGTGATGCAACATGGATGCATGTGACAGCGGTATGTGGAAGCCTGATGGGCAGATGTGACATGGATGCCCGTCTGAACACTGCGACACTTGCCAGAGGTGTACACATGCATGCAAGTGTGGTGGTGTGTGTACATGTGTGGTGCACTTCCTGTGTTGCATGTGATGTCTGGCTCACCTTTGGCTGCTCATGCTGTTGTATGTGTATGGATGGTGTTGGCAGTTGCGATATGGCTGTGGTATGGCTCGTGTGTGCGAGTTGTAATGACATGTGTGTTGGGGATCGTGATGACATGTCTGAGGTTTGCCAATGCCACTCATGTACAAATGTCATGTGTGTATGTGTCCATTGTACATTGCCCTGATGCGTGTGTCTTTGTTTCTCCCTGTCTGCAGTGTCAACTGATGAAGAGGGCGGAGAAGGTGCTGTGGAGCACAGCAGCGGGGATCCCACCGCCAGCCGGAGACGCAAGGCCCGGCTCCCCTCCCATGTTGTCATCTCGTCGGGGAGTGAGGAGTCCGGTGCCGCGTCCCAGGCCGCAGCTGCCGGGGGGAGGTCCAAGAGGCGGAGGTTGCAGTTGGACTCCTCGGCAGCAGAAGGGGCAGCTGGGACCCCACAGGGCCCAACGGGGGAAGATGGCACAGAGTCATCCAGGTTGGTGGGGGGTTTGGTGGAGGAGGAGGCCGTGCAAGCACCAGAGACGGGGTCTGGGGGTGGGGATCCCACTGGTGCTAGTGGTGCAGTGCAGGACCAGGGACAGGAGGCAGCACAGGCCGCCGCGGACGTGCCTGTGTGCAATCCTGTCCCTGATCCTGTCCCTGCATCATCTTGCACCAGCAGGGATGCCTATGTCCAGACCAGTTTTCAGGCAGGGAATGAGCTGACGTCAACTGGCCTTCCTCTGCCTGCGGACGTGGCTATCCAGGCCCGGGTTGAGCCTGTCCTGGCTGGTGTGGCGTTGCGTCAACGGGCCATGCGAGGTGACCTGCAGTCTTTTCATGAAGAGACTGCACGTCATCTCGAATGGCTCGTTGACCACGTCAGCCTGCTGGGACAGGTCACCCAGGCCGGATTCCTCCGTCTGATGGGGCTTGCCACGACCCCCTCCTCAGCTGGACCCCCTACGCGCCAGTCGTACTCTGTGCCATCTTCCCACCCATCAGTCACCTGGGTGCCCTGTGGAGCTGCCTCTGACGGTGCGGCCAGGCTGGTGGAGGAGGCATCCCTGCCACAGTCGGGAGTCGGACGTCCAGCAGGGGTGGCCACGTCAACGACTGCACCCCAGCCGCCGGAGGATGTGCAGGCAGCAGGAGGCAGTGCAGGGGCAGAGGCACAGCAGCAGCAGCACCATGGTGGGAGCCATGAAGGCTCGGGGCCTTCGACATCGGAGGGGCAGGCATCGGCCGGAGGGCAGGAGGACCCAGGACAAAAAGTGTCTTCCGTGTGGCAGCGGTTGGGCCACGCCATAGATGCGGAGCGGCAGCGGGCGGAAGAGGCACGGCTCTCAATGGTCAGGGCGGAGAACTCCATGCAGAGGGCCCTGAGGCGGGCCGAGTGCCTCGAGGCAATCCGCAGGGGTTTGGAGGTGGACACGTCGACGGCCCTGCGGACCCTCGGGGCCATGGAGGAGGACCGCCTCCGGGACATTGAGGAGGAGTTCGATGATGCCCTGGCCCGGCACATCCAGAAGTGAGCCGTGGAACTAGCCCGCTGCCCTTGTACATAGTTATGTAGGTAGTGTTAGGTTTCATTTTTGTTTTTGTTTCATTTGGACCTTTTGGACATTGGCCACATTTTTGTATATATTTTTTTTATTAGTTAGTGTAGTTAGATAGGTTTCCTTTATTTTGTTGGGATAATGGACCCTGGCTTCTTGCATTGTACATAGCTGTAGACTTGTACATACTTTCTTTTTTAACATTCTCCATGGATCAATGGCTTTTATTTTTATTTCCCATTGGATTTTGTTTTGTGGACATTGACTTTGTACAACATTACTTTGGATTTCAATATTTTTTTTTTTTTATTTTGAACGGACATGCTTCTTTTCATTGTTTTACATTCACATTTCTGTTTCTTCATTTTTGATACTATTCATGTTTCCTTTAATACATTATTTTTTTGTTGAACTTCAATGTGTGGTATCTCATTGTTTTCATGCATTTCATGTTCTGTGTTTTGAGATTCACTGACACCCATTGGGTGTATGTGAGGGACATGTGTTTGTTTCGGAACTTGCAATTGGTGTTCTGTGATGTAATTGCAAATTATGAGTGGGTGGATGCAATACTCGGGTGGGTGTTTTGCATTTGGGGGCTGACCATAGAGACCAGGGTTCTGGATTGTGATGACATGTTGGGTGGGGAACATGAGTTGGACATGGGTGGGGGCCTGGTGGAGGCTGCCCCTGCACTGCTGGGGGGTGGGGGTGGTGGGAGACATGGGTGGGGGTCTGGTGGAGGCTGCCCCTGGTGACTGGAGGGGTGGGGGTGGTGGGAGACATGGTTGGGGGCCTGCTGGGGGGTGGGGGTGCAAGGGGACATGGTTGGGGGCCTGCTGGCAGGTGCCCCACAGTGCTGGGGGGTGGGGGTGCAGGGGGACATGAGTGGGGGCCTGCTGGGGGTGGGGGTGCAAGGGGACATGGTTGGGGGCCTGCTGGCAGGTGCCCCACAGTGCTGGGGGGTGGGGGTGCAAGGGGACATGAGTGGGACATGGTTGGGGGCCTGCTGGCAGGTGCCCCACAGTGCTGGGGGTTGGGGGTGCAAGAGGACATGAGTGGGACATGGTTGGGGGCCTGCTGGCAGGTGCCCCACAGTGCTGGGGGGTGGGGGTACAAGGGGGACATGAGTGGGGGCCTGGTGGAGGCTGCCCCTGGTGACTGGAGGGGTGGGGGTGGTGGGAGACATGGGTGGGGGCCTGGTGGAGGCTGCCCCTGGTGACTGGGTGGTGGGGGTGGTGGGAGACATGGGTGGGGGCCTGGTGGAGGCTGCCCCTGGTGACTGGAGGGGTGGGGGTGGTGGGAGACATGGGTGGGGGCCTGGTGGAGGCTGCCCCTGGTGACCGGAGGGGTGGGGGTGGTGGGAGACATGGGTGGGGGCCTGGTGGAGGCTGCCCCTGGTGACTGGAGGGGTGGGGGTGGTGGGAGACATGGGTGGGGGCCTGGTGGAGGCTGCCCCTGGTGACTGGAGGGGTGGGGGTGGTGGGAGACATGGTTGGGGGCCTGCTGGGTGGTGGGGGTGCAAGGGGCCATGGTTGGGGGCCTGCTGGCAGGTGCCCCACAGTGCTGGGGGGTGGGGGTGGTGGGAGACATGGGTGGGGGCCTGGTGGAGGCTGCCCCTGCACTGCTGGGGGGTGGGGGTGCTGGGAGACATGGGTTGGACATGGGTGGGGGCCTGGTGGAGGCTGCCCCTGCACTGCTGGGGGGTGGGGGTGGTGGGAGACATGGGTGGGGGCCTGGTGGAGGCTGCCCCTGGTGACTGGGGGTGGTGGGAGACATGGGTGGGGGCCTGGTGGAGGCTGCCCCTGGTGGCTGGGGGGTGGGGGTGGTGGGAGACATGGGTGGGAGCCTGGTGGAGGCTGCCCCTGCACTGCTGGGGGGTGGGGGTGCTGGGAGACATGGGTTGGACGTGGGTGGGAGCCTGCTGGCAGGTGCCCCACAGTGCTGGGGGGTGGGGGTGGTGGGAGACATGGGTGGGGGCCTGGTGGAGGCTGCCCCTGCACTGCTGGGGGGTGGGGGTGCAGGGGGACATGAGTGGGGGCCTGCTGGGGGGTGGGGGTGCAAGGGGACATGTGGCTTGGCTGGGGGGCATGCCCATGGTGGATGGGCTGCCTGCGGGACATGACCAGGGGTGCAGGGTAGTCCCCTGTGGTGTGGGCTGCCTGCAGAGGTCGTGGAGGGGGTAGAGGGGAGACCTGGGAGGACCCACACTGGCAATTCACCTCTTCAACTTCCCGCACACCTACGTAATACACTGCCCCACTCGCACAGGCCCAATCGCGTGTAGGATTTCTCGCGCACCCCTGAAATCCACGTACACAGCCCAATCGTGTGTAGAATTTCTCGCGCACCCCTGAAATCCACGTACCCAGCCCAATCGCGTGTAGATTTTCTCGCGCACCCCTGAAATCCACGTACCCAGGCCAATCGCGTGTAGAATTTCTCGCGCAGCCCTGAAATCCACGTACCCAGGCCAATCGCGTGTAGAATTTCTCGCGCACCCCTGAAATCCACGTACCCAGGCCAATCGCGTGTAGAATTTCTCGCGCACCCCTGAAATCCACGTACCCAGCCCAATCGCGTGTAGAATTTCTCGCGCACCCCTGAAATCCACGTACCCAGGCCAATCGCGTGTAGAATTTCTCGCGCACCCCTGAAATCCACGTACCCAGGCCAATCGCATGTAGAATTTCTCGCGCACCCCTGAAATCCACGTACCCAGGCCAATCGCGTGTAGATTTTCTCGCGCACCCCTGAAATCCACGTACCCAGGCCAATCGCGTGTAGAATTTCTCGCGCACCCCTGAAATCCACGTACCCAGCCCAATCGCGTGTAGATTTTCTCGCGCACCCCTGAAATCCACGTACCCAGGCCAATCGCGTGTAGAATTTCTCGCGCACCCCTGAAATCCACGTACCCAGCACAATCGCGTGTAGAATTTCTCGCGCACCCCTGAAATCCACGTACCCAGCCCAATCGCGTGTAGAATTTCTCGCGCACCCCTGAAATCCACGTACCCAGGCCAATCGCGTGTAGAATTTCTCGCGCACCCCTGAAATCCACGTACCCAGCCCAATCGCGTGTAGATTTTCTCGCGCACCCCTGTAATACACGTACCCAGGCTAATCGCGTGTAGAATTTCTCGCGCACCCCTGAAATCCACGTACCCAGGCCAATCGCGTGTAGATTTTCTCGCGCACCCCTGTAATACACGTACCCAGGCCTATCGCGTGTGGGGACACCCGCACACCCCTGAAATACACGCTCCCCGCTGTGCGTTTGCTGCTGCCCTTTGCGCTGGATTGGGGATTTTGATGGCTTTTCCCTGCGCAAGGGGCGTTCTTGGGGGCGTAACTGACGCTGCTGCAGGGTCGCTGCGCCACTCTGCGCCACGGCTGGTTGTGGATGTTGGAATCCATGAATACGCTGTGCGCCTGAATGTGTTTCGGCGCACGCGGCTGGCGCAGACTACCGCACGCGCACACTGTGCGCCAGCCGCGTGCGCCACTTGTGCGCCGAATTCTATGAATTGGCCCCTAAATCTCAGGCATTGCTTCCTCTGAAAGTTGGTGAAAGTTGGGCCTGTGATTTCCCTTCCAAACATGTCCCCTCCATTTCCCCGTCTGTACCTCTATCATCATCATCACTTTCAGTTGTTTTCGAGTGAATAGTGCTAGACCCGTGAAACATCATTGATGAATCAGCAAATTGTGCCTTGACAGATAACATAAGATATTACAATGGAAATGATATAAAAGTAGAGAAGCACGATCAAGATAATGGATATTTTTAACATCTCATAAAGTCATCATCATCAACTTTATTTCAGGTGAAACCCATAAAACAATATGCAACACAATACAGTGTGCTGCATATATATCACACTAAAAAAGTACATTAATATAAAAAAGTTATAAAACCATTTTTAAAGTAATTTAAACAAAAATCTGATGTCAGTGGTATTGATTGATTGGTTGATTTATAGAGCGCTTTACACCAAGGCGCTGTATTGTCCTCACATGGCTAAAACTATTACATGTATACACAATTAAACACTGGGGATGGTGAAAACAGAACTCATTCATTATGGCTAGATACCTTTTTTTCTAAATGAAGCATTGACATCTAGAAACGGGCTACATTACCATTCCAGTACACAATAAAATGCATTCTCAGTAGTCAGCCATGTTGAATAGAGGTTAACTGAGCAGTAACTGTTGCAATGACTACTGGAACACATTCAATTCTTATGTTTGCTAAAAGAGAACATCTGTGCATTACTCGCATTAGCTGTTTGACAAAGCCATCCGCCCAACTTGTTTATCTCATAATGTACAATATGGGATGCAAATAAACCCTACAACCCAAGTAAGCGTTATGTATTATGCTTAACAAATTATAGAGGTAGAGAATGCCTAGCAACCGGATAATTCCGTGCAAAAGATGCTACAGGCATTTGTAATGTCCTAAACTAAGAGGTATGCGGGCTGATTTACAAAAGCATTTCACAATGAGGCAATCCCATTGGAAAACGCTTTGTAAATCAGTCGCTCGGCAGACTATTCAGAGTGGTTGCAGCAAAGGGTACAGTAAACTCACACAATATACACCAAAAATGCTATGGTACATTAAGTTAGAATAGAAACAATTATTTAGAAAATCAATGGCGTAAGCTCATTATGCAGAGGGTCAAAAGGGATGATTGATTTGCCGTATACAGTAGTCTGTTTATGCATTAGTTGAAGTAGAAACATTTACAGGTCATGGCTGTCTCTTCTATCATTCAGAAGATAGAAATACAGAAAAGCCGGCTTGCATTGCATGAAGTACATCTCCCACAGAAATGGCATAATGCAGCTCTGCGGGCTTTGCATAACAAGGGCAGGAGAAGAATTTCCTGGCGACTTCAAATCAGAATCACCAGCGCCCCCTGTACATCAATTACCGTCCCAACATCCCCTAAGGCGCCCCAGCGGTAACAAAGCTAAACTAAACCTGCTGGGCAAATGTACTTTAAAATCCTCATCTTCCAGCAAATACATCCCAATGCCAAGACTGTCAAGGATCATCATATAAGCCCCCTGCCGTGTCCATGCATAATCCAGCAGACTCACGCCCTTACGCAGGCATTCACCATTCGTGAACAGACATATGTGTGTATTTTGGATTTGGGTGGATGTGGTGCTTCAATCATGTATAGTGTAGTATGCAGTAGGCTGGGCAAGCAGATTCCATGATGCCAATTTGCAACCAATAAGCAAAGAGCGCCTGACCAAATGACCGACTATGAATTTAGGACAAAAAACAAGATAGATAAAAAGGCATCGGAGGGGGAGGGTGGGGGCTTAGTATTCACACGGAGAGGTAATCCGATATAGTGTGATGGTAATGACAGAAGTTTCTAGCAGGTTAATATTGTGGCAATAAGACCTGAGGCGGCGGGCCAATACCGCCCCAGGTAATGCCCCTGGGGCCGTAGTTAGTTAAGGAAGCCCTGGGGGCATTACCGTGGGCAGTATTGGCCCGCCGCCGAGGGTCTTATTGCCATTAGTACCCCGGGCCATTAGACAGGGGTACTAATGGCATTTGTTTCTGTTTAGAAATGCTGCCGCATTTCAAAACAGAAAAAAAAAATGAAAATAAATGGCCACCGGGAAAGGGAAAACGTAGTCCATTTTCCCTTTCCATGGCGGCCATCGGGAGCGGACGCGCTGGGAACAAAAGTGTTTCCAGGGCGTTCGCTCCCAAGAAAAGAAGAACAAAGAAGGTAAGTGGGGTTGGGAGGGGGGAAGGAAAAAAAAAAAGAAAAAAGTATTGCGGCTCTGGCGGGGGACGATGTAAGCCTCCAGTCATGTGGAGGCTCGGAGCGGGAATGGCCCCGCTCCGAGTCTCCACATGCCTGGAGGCTACCATCGTCCTCCGCCGGAGACCAAGGAATAGAAGGTAAGTCGGGTGGGGAGGGCAGGAAGGTGGGAGGAGGGAGGGAAAAAAAATAAAGTCTTACCTGAGTCCCCGGCGGGGGACGAAGGCAGTCACCAGCCATGGGGAGGAGGCTCGGAGCGGGGATTTCCCCGTTTCGAGCCTCCTCATTCGCTAAGGGGCTACCACGCCCGCTAGCTGGGAACAGAGTACGTGGTACGCATGGCGTAGACAGGAATACCATGTGGTATGGCTCTTAAAAGAGCCAATCAACACGTTGGATTCCCAGTGCGCCGCACGTGCCGGGTACTAATGTGTGAGAGGATGGGTGTGCATTCAAGGTATGGCAATGAAGCTCCAGAATCAGTTTTAATGTGTGAATGTTGGTGGTGTTTTTGATGAAAGTGGACAGGGAGAAAACGCAACAATGGGAGAAGAGAGAAGGAACGGAAGGGGGAAGATGCATGGAGGAGAGTAGAGGGAGATAGAGTCAGCCAGTTTGGGGAGAGCGGGCAAATTCATTAATGGCTATAAATACTGGTAGTTGACATTTCGTGAGGGTGCAGTTGTGCATGGGCAGCCATCTGGCATGGAGGACATGGGAGATGAGAAAGGGAGGTTGTAGAGAGTGTGGATGGGGAATTTGGGAAGCTTGTCAAAAGGAACAAAGGAATAAAGAGGGAGGCTAAAGAAAAGGCTTGAGCATTAGTCAAATCATGAGTACCAGAGTGGATATGATGGGACTGGTGAAATGCTAGGTGAAGAGGCTTCAATATTCCTGTAGTTAGGCAAGCTAATGCTTGCAGCAAGGGCGGGGAAATGTATGAAGTGTTGCAGCTTCACATCGCTATCAAAGAGGACCTTAAGGATATGCACCTAAGAAGGGGAAACAGTGAGGAGGCCAGGGGACATATAAATTGGGGAGTGAAGAAGTGGGGCAGCATTGTGAGCCAGACGATGGATGGCTTTGCACTTGTAGTAGATGAGCATAAGGAAAGTGAATTGTCATCCAATATCAGATCATGGAAAGGAAGTTGGAGATCATTGTTGTGAAGTCATGAGTGAAGGCATGAGCGAAGACATGAAGAAGAAGGTCTGGGTCTCATTGGCAAAACGTTGACAAGAAAACCCAAAGGAGGATGAGGAAGTAGGGTGGATGGTGCTGGAAGAGAGGTGGGTGGGTGATTGATTGGTGACTAGCTGGCCTCTTATGGGTTATGCAAAGAACAGGAATAGAGGAGTTGTCAGAATGAACCAGGAGCCACTGAGAGAAATGCAGTAAGAGAAGAGAGAGTAGCAATAAGGAGAGATGGGGATGTATGATATAGCAAAGTTGTGGGAAAGAGTAAGATACAGGAGACCAAAATGCAAGGCTATGGGATGACTAAGACGCAAATGCAAGTTTGCAGGGCCACTTGGGATTAAATGCAAGGTCACAGAGCTACTATGGAACAATTGCAATGTACCAGGGCCACCAAAGACCAAATAATAAGTTACAGGGCCATTAATAACCAAATGTGGGGTTAAATGGTAATTGGGACCAAATACAGGTTACATGGCCACTAAGGACCAATTTCAAGGTTAATTGGGTATGAGAGTCAATGGCCCTCATTACAAAACCGGCTCTAAACCATGGCGCTTTTAGCACCATGGTTGGTGCCGGTGTTGTAACGGGTCCACCATGGTTCAATGGGGAATTACCACCCCATTCCAAGGTTGGCGGGGCGGTAATTCCCCATTGAACTATGGCCCTTCCCCATTCCCATTTTCACCCCATAGGGCTCTATGGGAATGGGGAAGGCGCTAAGTATGGTACCACAAATTGTGGTACCGTACTTAGCACCAAGGTCCCTTTGCGGGTCCCTACTTTATCGGCTGGTGTAGACCAGCCATTAAGGTCGGGACCCGCAAAAGGACCTCGTAATCAGGCGCTAATGGGTTAACGGCGCCGCAGCCTTTTACGGCGCTGTTAACCCATTAGCACCAGGGTTGTAATGAGGCCCAATGTTCCTGTTGGTGATACACCATGTAGGTCCCTAGAATGCTGCCAGATTTTCCTTCATATAATGAATTACAAAGGTATAGGATGCTATAAGGGCAATCAAAAAGCTCTCGACAAGAGGTTATGCTCTGTCTAGGATATGTTTGGCTTGTTATATCACCATATTCTTACCCTATTAGTAGCAGTTGCAGGAGGCGTGACTCTACCTATATGCAACATAAACCCACCTTTTGATTCTGGTAGCAAAGCTGAATTCAGTGTAGGGTAACAATGGCCCCAAAACAAATGGAAACTGCATCAGACTGACTGATGCCTAAAACGTGCAGAAATACTTTCTTGTAATTTGAAAGCACAGTGTTGACTGGCACCCAAAAGACCAGCATGTAAATTTCAATACTGCTATATACCCCAACAGGGTTGTCAGGAAAAGGAAAAGCAACATTAAATGGGCACTGTATTTGAATGAATACGCCAACAAATCAGAGTACAGTTTACTAAAACAGGGCTGCAAGGAGAAATGTGTGCATTCTGCAAATTGGAAGGAAATGATCTCATGGAAAATAAAACCTATTGACAGAAGTCAATTCAGAGGCACACATTAAGGAAACTGGTGGCTTGTCAAAACTCTTTAAAACAAACTGCAACAATGAAGAATGAAAAAAAATATATATATTGTATTTCCAGACATTGTTGTTAGTCCCATATAGAAAAGTCAAAATGTAAAAGCATAATTTATTTGTTATGCATAGGAACTGAAAGAAGAGCTGTTCTGAGCAAAGTGATTTTTTCCACAGCAAGCCAAAAGATCAACCACTGCATTCTCTCTCTAAAAATCTCTTTGAAGCCCACAGAGCCATGAAAGGGACAGATCTTGTGCCGGACTAATGTTTTATGAGGTGAACAGATGACCACTCTGAAAACATAAGACCCAGCTAATGGAGTTGAATTCTTAAAAATACTTAGAATTAAAATGTGATTCCTGATGAGGTCCAGGATCTGACTGACAATTTACATCTAGCAGAGGAGAGTGTGGGTAGAGTTATCTTCCTCTGTTTGGATAAGAAAAGCAGACACATGGCCCGACTATTAACTTTGAGAGGAGCTAATGACTTAATAGCAGGCCATGTTAACAATGGAGCAGATGACCTAAACTACATGTTAAGTTTCTTGAAGAGAAGAAATGTGAAGATCATTAAAGTTAAACTCATGCATGTTATTAGGAATGGCCATAGGTTTACCAAGTTTACCTTGGGAGCCATAATGTGCACAAAAATGACTCAAATATGCTTGAAAAGTTCATGAGAAGACATATCGATGAGATCGCTTTAAAAAAAAACTTGACCTTGAAAACTAATGTTAGCCATAGGTTATGGAGGATCATATTTTGTTGATTAACTCAGAAGCTATAATGTGCACAAAAATGACTTAAATATGCTTGAAAAGCTTATTAGAAGACCTATCCAATGATCACTTTGATACAAATTTGACCTTCAGAACTTATGTTATAAGCAGAAAATGTCATGAAGCATAGATTCAAGGAGATGATAGCTTGTGAAATTAGATATCTGTATAGAAAATATTGTGATGATAAACATTTTATTTTTTGAAAAAATTATAAAAATCTTACCTTCGAACCTGAAACATTGTGCCAGCACTAGAAATATTTAATTAAGTCTGGCATGGTTAGACCAATTCAGATACCTATATTTACTGATGCTTATTGGTATATTGAAACAAATGCCATGTTGTAGATTTTAGCTGTACAAATGTTCAGAAAGAGAATTGAAGAGGGTGGAGTGATAAACTCCCAAGAATGGAGCCTACTAACTAAATGGGACCAATCAGAGAAAAGGGGAGGACAGTAGGGGTCCAATCCAAATCAAGAGCCAATAAGCTGGCACCTAAATAATGTTGATATTTTTTGGGTGTGATTTAGATTTTGTAAAGGGATGCACAATGGGGAAAAGAGGGAGCTGTCTGAAATCATCTTAGTGGGAACTGCTAGAAGAATTGCTGGAGAACCAACATTGCCATAGACCAGGAGGAAGGCTAAAATCTGGAGGGAACATGCAGAGGCAAATAAAGGGGTGGGTTCTGGAGGTCTCCATGACTGAACATGGAGAGGTTCTCTAACCAAGTCCCCATGTTTCCCTTAGTATCCAGAAGCCTTGGTGACTTTTCCTGAGCACAAAACCCAGAGCTGTTCAATGTAAGTAAACATGTCCAACAGAACCAAGTCTTTGGGATCTGTTTGATGTAATACCTTCCCCTTATTGATTGGGTGGTCAGACCAAGCAGACCATTAACATTTTTACAAAATAATACATTACATTATTCTCCCATATAGTCAAAGAACGTGTGGTGAGCTTGTGGGAATTCGAAACCACTCATCTCTCTCCTAGCACTGATTAGAGGTATTTGTAATTAAATACAGTGAAGTTCCCGATTTAAAAGCACTCTCTCTATAGAGAGTGGGAAAATGACTCCTGGTAGAAGAGACATTTTTCATTGCATGGTGGTGAAAGAAAAAGGGCTCCATCTATATAAAAAGTATTTTGTTATTAAAAGTTTGTTGTGCACCAACATTGGTAGCAATGCCACGTGCGCAGGGAGATCAAAAAAAAGAGTGCTGCATGTGTGATGCTAGCCCTGGGGAGATATGGTCAAACCTCTATATGCTCAATAAGAGCCTACTTTCTGCATTTTGGACAATCTGCAGCTACATCATCAATTTAGCAGAGAACCCAAGATAAATGTTATGTCCAAAGTTCAGGTGAAAGGACACAAACACAATTACAGACAACATTCTATGGGGAAAGGAAATGTAGTGGAAACAATCGTTTTTTTTTTTTTTTAATAGGACGAATTGTGTCTACTGCAGAGGGGACCTGTGGACCCAGCAAGGGTTTGGCTTCCTTTATGATCGCCATATCATCATCATAAGAAACTAAATGTTACTCAGGGATGGCTGTACAGATTAAAAAGAAGTGTCAAAAACAACCATCCCTTGATACCCCACATGTGAATGGTTTTGGGAAATAAGGTAAATGACACATGCACACATTCAAACACTTAAAAAATAAAAGAAATAACATTTTCCATGTGGTTGTGACCTCATGTGTCGCCTCCTATCCGGTATGTAGCTTCTTGGGCTTCAGAATCAGTAAACTTTGATTGCCAAAGAGGAGCAAGTGTGGGGCTGACCCAGGGATCAGAATGCCATTGCTGAGCAAAGCCTAACACCTCACGTCTAGATGAATGTCATGATGCCAATGCAGCTAGGCCTCCGTAGTCCGTGTAAAAACTGTCGACACTTTAAACATGATCTCCCCCGGGCAAAAATGTTCCAGTGACCCTTCATGTCAAGGGTACATAGGTCCAATGCAGCACCTCTGGGACCTAGTAGGGTCTGGGACCTAGTAGGGGCCAATGGATTTAGTAAGGAGCTGGAAGCAGGAGACACTGGGACCAGACTTCTCAGAAACCTGCATGATCCCAGGGGACTTGGGAAGAATCAGCGGCCTGCTACTGAAGCGCTACATAAAATGCACCCAATACAAAAGTCAGCACTTAACAGTGTTCCACACGTGCTTACCTGAATTCAGCACTGCGGCAGTTACAGTGTTCTACCACCCACTCTTCGGTGTTGGATCCGTTGATTCCTGTGGCTCTGGTGCACCAGCCTTCATCACTCCATTACACCCATCATCAAAAAGGAAACGACCCAAGTAAGAACGTGGACCCATTGCATAACATTTCCACCAAAGCAAGGACATACTTACCCTCCGAATACTGCAATCCCCGATTCTGCACCTGTAAGAGAAGAATAAACGCATTAGCTAACACTTTGGAACGGATCTCTGTGATTACTGTGCAAAAATCACTGCGAATGCCCAAAAGATCGGGAACAAAATTCTCAAATGCTTGCACTTTTTCTTGCAAATAACTGCTCCCCGTCCCATTCCTAATTAATGCCTCTACCCCACAACCCATCCATATTTGCGAGAAAAAGAGAAGACATGCGATTAAATAAATCGCAGTGATGGGGATTCGACATTTGTGTATCATACCCTGTGGAAATGCTTGTATCATAGTGCGAACATCTAACACAGGAAATTGATATCATAGAATAGAAGAACTCATAATGTGTCGTGCTGCATTATGAAGTTAGGGCCTCGTGGGACCTTTTCCTAGTGAAGCAACTGGCCGTTTGAACATGGTAAAGAACAACAAACCAGTGAAGGAACTAGGACACCACTGATCATCAATCTGTAGAGCCTGAGATAGCTGGTCTATCCATCCATGGACAGTGAAGAGCCTAGGATGGATTGCTTGAAGCCAGTCTCCACACATTCCAGATAGAGGCAGGTGTCAGTATCAGGGGACAGATAGGGGAGAGCGCTATAAGAGTTAGCAGAGGGAAGTTCATTTTCAACGATTGTCTTGTTGGAAGGAAGGACCCCACACCTGATCTCTCTGTCACAAATACCATTACAGAAGTTCAAGAGAATCTACCGGACATGTACCACCACACCCCCTTTCTTATTCCTTCTACTCACTTGGCTCTAACCTTGTACCATTCAGGCAATGAGTAAACCGGTGGAGGTGGAGGGCTTGTGGCACTCCTGTGGGAACTCAAGGTAAGGAGTTACACTCAATACTCTACAAAGTAGGTAGCAGGGGGTACACCTTCTGTCCCTGGCTTCACCACTGGTGATGTTCCCAGGTGGCTGTTGGTAGAGTGGATGGAATTGAAATCTCAAATAAAAGAGAGCATGTGTGGTACCATAATTCTAAAACAACCATGGACAAGGTCTACCACCAGGTAAGGGCACACAAGCATCAGCTCTGATTCTAGTGATCTAGCTGGTTTCTCAAACCCTGAAGACCATCCTACATACCACCATGGAGAGCTGATAGCACCTGGTTTGTGTAACCTAGCACACTTGACCCCAGAAAGTATGACACAGCAGTAGCACCAGATGTCTGGGTAGAGGCATACAAAGGAATGCGTCCCATGCATTGATGGCACATCGGTTCTACAAATGTTGTGTAAGTCCTCCTTCGGTGCTCTGCAGTCATCAGTTTCCACAGGTATTGATGGCCTCTGACCATTGACTTTTGCAACCTCCTCCTCACGTCCACTCATTCCATCCACCAGCTGGACCTAAATGACCACCAAACTCCAAAATATCCTGCAGCCGCTGTCCCAATTCTCTGCTGCTGGCCTCTCCTTTGATTGGTACCACGCTCCTTGCCCTACCCTAGCAGCAAAGCCCTTGTCAGAGGAGAACCCCTCAGCCTCCTGCTTCGTCTCAGAAGATAATGTGACTCCGATGAGTGAGGTCTTACTCTTCTCTGTCCCACCTCCCCTGCTTGTATTGCTGCCTTGGCCTGAGGCCCCTCCTAGGTGAATGATGTTGCTGTAATAGAAGGACAACAAGTGTTAAAGGGACAATGGATCCCATATATGTAAATTCACACACACAATATCAAAAATATATGAGAGAGTTCTACATGACCGTACATGGGAAAAGATAGCATTTCCGCAGAGATAAAGAGTACCTCTTTGTAAATCCAAAGCCAACTAAAGGAAACACTGTGGATTTTCACAGTTGTAGTGTGCATCAGATTTATGGAAGTGTGCATTTTTCCACATTCCAAGATTGAATTATAATTTGTGACCTTTGAAAAACATAGACATTTAAAAGGACAGAATTGGGATGAAAGGGATCTTAGCTGTGTTGATTCTATTACCTTTGAAAATGATGCCAAAGTAAATTACATTACATCCTCACTCATACCATTGCAGAGGAGGGGTATGGGGGAATCCTGCATAAATGTGACCTGATCTGCAATGTAAAGGGGTTGGGGGTATTTATTCCTTTATTAAAAAAACATAAAACTATATTCCAATGTTGAGTGGATGAACCCCTAAATGTGCATTCTAAATTGATAGCACAGTATCCCTAAATACTAAATAGTGTGATGAAACTCGCCACAGCCTGTATTCCATGCATATGCTAGACACACACAGCACCACATCCATACAGGAGGGTAAAACATTTCAAAGATGTATAACATCAATGTCATTTTTCTATGCAATCATTGGTTGATACCTATACTTGCTCTTGATAATGGAGAAAAGAACACATTTTAATTTGCGAAGTATTTGAATACACTGGCTGATAAGCAGTGGTGTAATTATGGACATGGATGGTGTTGTTTAGAAACTAAAAGAATCTATTGTGTGAATGAATGTGTGCACAGCTATTTCTCTAAATTGCTTACAAATGTATTGATATTTAATTGTGGTGAATTCCGCTGCACAAAATTAGTGAACCAACTTTCAAGTGATTTCTTTTGAATTAAAACACAATTTTGACTCCTAATACAGTCTGATTCCTGTCCCAGAATTGTGGGAGGGTATTGTATGTCCAATTAGTGATGAACAGCTATACCATGCTTAACATATATCTTGACGTACTGGCCTCACTTTTCGAAAGTAGTCGAAAACTATTGCCAGCACCGCTCTCACTGTCTGGTCAAAAAACAACAGTTCTGCCCTCCGCTTATATGCACCATCTCCAGAGATTTGGGCCCACGGACATGGTTTGTGTTGACTCTTGAGATTAACCGAACATCCTGGTGGTAACTGAACTCTTCACCCTGTGCAACCAGGCCTTTCCCACAAAAGTGGCAAAGATTCTGTGGAGAAGTTTATTTTTATTGTGTTGCAGTTCCGTAGAACTATTCACAAATATCAAAACAATAAACATCAATTCAAATAAACAACTATACAGTCAATTGAAATTAAAATACTTAAATATATTCTAGTTACACAATTAGTAAAACACATAAAATTGATCTCAGATTTAGAAAAACAAAACAAACCACTTTAACCATTTTTCTAGAGTGCTGAGCACCAACTACAGACAGACTATATCACTCTTCCAAGTTCGAGTTCTCGCTCAAAGGCATGCCATACATGAGCCAAAGCAATATCCCTTTCCAAGCTGCCTCCAGACATACTATTCAGCCGAAATGTCCAGTCTGGATCTGCAGAAAGCCTTCTGCAAAGTGTCTGTAATATCTCAAATAATATTTGAACATCATTTCACAATCTGTTAGAACATGTCTTAGGGCCTCATTAGGACCCTGGCGGTAAGGGGTTTGCGCCAGCGTTAGCTGCGCCGACCCCTTACCGCCAACTACGAGTTTCCAGAGCGCCATGGACACTTTTCCGCCCGCTTTTTGCGGGCGGAAAAATCCATGGCGCTCTGGGACCTTGGTGTTAATTACGCCACCGTATTTTACGGTGGCGTAATTAACTCCTTCCCCACTCCCATTGAGCCCTATGGGGCCGAAATGGGAATGGGGAAGGGTAAATGGGACAATGGGGACTTACCGCCCCGCCGACCTCGGAATGGGGCGGTAAGTCCGCCATCCGCCATGGCGTAAAGGGACTTTGCGCCATGGCCGGAAAGTCCGTGGATGGCGGTAAAAATCCGCCAGGGTCCTAATGAGGGCCTTAGTGTCTCTGTCACAGAGCGATCGCTACATAAACAGCAGTAAAGCTCTTCCTTCAGCATTCCCAGCCATGATCCCTTAACTGCCAGGACTAGGAGTGTGTTTTATCTAATCCTCTTGAATAACCTTCTGAGAGTAGGACTCAGGAATTGCGAGGCATATTTCTGAAGGCATCTCTATGGAAAATACAATCTTGCATAATCACTCAAAAAAGATAACTTCCCCACATGATCGTGGTTATGGGCCCAGTCCCAGGCTTGCCAACACTTATTAAATTATACCAATAATATACCCATGTTCTCCTCCCTATTTGGTGTCCAAGTCATTAAAAAAAAAGACTTGCATTGATCTATTGATCTTTTCAAACTTGAACAAAATCAGGCTAGAGCCATCCAACATTTCATCCCAGAGGGTAACAAGTATCATAGTTCCCCATGCACATCTAATTTTTAAATAAAGATTGCCCCTGTTGATTTTAATCACAATACTTAGGGATGTCAAGCCCAGCTCCTTATGAATTGCTTTAATAGGTGTATTTAATTATTTAACATTGTTGTAAGTACATTGTCTATCATCCCCTATCCCCTCCCTGTTGCCCTATGGGCGCTTTGAAACAGTATTTGCTTCCTGTATAAACGTCTAGTAAGTGAACAATAAATAAATAAAGATCTAGATAATCCCACTATTTTGCGCCTGATATAACCCTCCAATCGGTCAGCCCAGGCTTCTAAATCCATGTAAGAGCATTCCAATGCAAAGGCAATACTCGAGGCAAGCTTTTGACAGTATGGAGCGACTATTCCAGCCAAATTATTGCCAGCATCACTAGATACAAAGATTTTTAAGGAAAGCATTGTGGAAACAGCCTTTGAGTGTTGCTTTTTAAATGATGCCACTTCCTTTCTTCCATTTACAACATTGTATCCTAAATAACAGTAGCTATATACTTTATACATACTACCGCCAGGAGTAGATATATGCTTGTAACTTATTTTGCCATCCCAAATTTAAAAAAAAACCATATATATATATATATTACATGGCCAAGGTAGTGGCCATGTAGTTATGGTTAAGTTGGTGTTTCCATAGGAAGAGCACTTTTTGGGCGGCTTATAACTTCGCTCTCCCTGGACGAATCCTCACCAAATTTTGAAAAAAAATATTTGGATCACTCTGAATTTTTTTGCAAAGTTTAGTGAGGATTCGTCCAGGAGGGGCAAAGTAATACGGAGGGTCCCAAAACTTGTTGTTCCCATAGACTGAATGGGAAAAAAAATGTGCTCGCGTCTAGAGCCCAATCCGCTGGACGGATTTTCACCAAATTTGGACCAGGAGCAGCGACTTGGTCCCAAAAGCGTGCTTTTGTAAATTTGGTGAAAATCCGTCCAGTAGTTTTTTTTAAAATGACCAAAAAGTAGGTAAAAAAAAATTAGTGATATCTGTGTTCGGTCCGCGGACAGTGTCCTGATTGGCCAATCGGCTTGCGTGATGTCCGCGGACATGCAAAGTGGTCGCTGATTGGACGGCGTGGAGCGTGAAGCGCGTCAGATTTTCGGTAGCACCCGCCAACTTGGATTCGCGGACAGCGCAGTGAAACTTTGTTCAAAATTTTTATTTAGTAGAGTGTGTTGGTGTCTAGAGTGTTTGGGGAGGGTGGGAGTGTATGAGACAGGATGAAAGTTGTGTTTTTCTATGTGTTAGACGTTCTTTTTGTGTTCAATTTGTCTGCGGACATCACGGGTGTTCTGAAATGTTCTAAATAAACTGAATGGGGTGTGTTCTGAGGACTCAATATGTGTCCGTTTTGTTCGCAAGCAAGCTGAAACTGTTCTAAGAACACTTGCGGTGTCCTGAAATGTTTGCAAATAAACAAAATGGGGGTGTCCTGAGGACACTGTCTGCATTGTTCGTTGTCAAGTTGAATGTGCTCAAAGAACACTCGCGGTGTCCTGAAATGTTCGCAAATACACAAAATGGGGGTGTTCTGAAGACGTTGTCGAACACTCGCTGTGTCCTGAAATTTTCACAAATATGAATGTGGGGTTGTGGCTGGCAAGTTGAATGTGTTCTAAGAACACTTGCGGTATCCTGAAATGTTCGCAAATAAACAAAATGGGGGTGTCCTGAGGAGGCTGTCCGTATTGTTCTCTGTCAAGTTGAATGTGTTCTAAGAACACTTACGGTGTCCTGAAATGTTCGCAAATAAACAAGATGGTGGTGTGCTGAAGACGCTTCTAAGAACACTCGCGGTGTCCTGAAATGCACACAAATAAACACGCTGTCCGTATTGTTCTCTGTCAAGTTGAATGTGTTCTAAGAACACTCGCGGTGTCCTGAAATGTTCACAAATAAACAAGATGGTGGTGTTCTAAAGACGCTTCTAAGCACACTTGCGGTGTCCTGAAATGTTCGCAAATAAACAAAATGGGGGTGTTCTGAGGACGCTGTCCGTATTGTTCTCTGTCACGTTGAATGTGTTGTAAGAACACTCGCAGTATCCTGAAATGTTCGCAAATAAACAAAATGGGGGTGTTCTGAAGACGTTTCTAAGAACACTCGCGGTGTCCGGGGAATGTTCGTAGGGGGTGTCCTGAGGACGCTGTCCGTATTGTTCTCTCTCAAGTTGAATGTGTTCTAAGAACACTCGCGGTGTCCTGAAATGCTCGCAAATATGAATGGGGGGTTGTGGCTGGCAAGTTGAATGTGTTCTAAGAACATTCACGGTGTCCTGAAATGTTTGCAAATAAACAAAATGGGGGTGTCCTGAGGACGCTGTCCGTATTGTTCTCTGTCAAGTTGAATGTGTTCTAAGAACACTCGCGGTGTCCTGAAATGTTCGCAAATAAACAAGATGGTGGTGTTCTGAAGACGCTTCTAAGAACAATCGCAGCGTCCTGCAATGTTTGCAAATAAACACAATGGGGGTGTTCTGAGGACGCTGTCCGTATTGTTCTCTGTCATGTTGAATGTGTTCTAAGAACACTTGGGGTGTCCTGAAATGTTCACAAATAAACAAAATGGGGGTGTCCTGAAGACGTTTCTAAGAACACTCGCGGTGTCCGGGGAATGTTCGTAGGGGGTGTCCTGAGGACGCTGTCCGTATTGTTCTCTGTCAAGTTGAATGTGTTCTAAGAACACTCGCGGTGTCCTGAAATGTTTGCAAATACACAAAATGGAGGTGTTCTGAAGACGTTGTCGAACACTCGCTGTGTCCTGAAATGCTCAGACATATGAATGGGGCGTTGTGGCTGGCAAGTTGAATGTGTTCTAAGAACACTTGCGGTGTCCTGAAATGTTCGCAAATAAACAAAATGGGGGTGTTCTGAAAACGTTTCTAAGAACACTTGCAGTGTCCGGGGAATGTTCGCAGGGGGTGTCCTGAGGACGCTGTCCGTATTGTTCTCTGTCAAGTTGAATGTGTTCTAAGATCACTTGCAGTGTCCTGAAATGTTCGCAAATAAACAAAATGGGGGTGTTCTGAAGATGTTTCTAAGAACACTCGCGGTGTCCGGCGAATGTTCGTAGGGGGTGTCCTGAGGACGCTGTCCGTATTGTTCTCTGTCAAGTTGAATGTGTTCTAAGAACACTCGCGGTGTCCTGAAATGTTCGCAAATACACAAAATGGGGGTGTTCTGAAGACGTTGTCGAACACTCGCTGTGTCCTGAAATGTTTGCAAATATGAATGGGTTGTGGCTGGCAAGTTGAATGTGTTCTAAGAACACTTGCGGTGTCCTGAAATGTTCGCAAATAAACAAAATGGGGGTGTCCTGAGGACGCTGTCCGTATTGTTCTCTGTCAAGTTCAATGTGTTCTAAGAACACTTGCAGTGTCCTGAAATGTTCGCAAATAAACAAGATGGTGGTGTTCTGAAGACGCTTCTAAGAACACTCGCGGTGTCCTGAAATGCACGCAAATAAACAAAATGCGGGTGTTCTGAGGACGCTGTCCGTATTGTTCTCTGTCAAGCGGAATGTGTTCTAAGAACACTCGCGGTGTCCTGAAATGTTCACAAATAAACAAGATGGTGGTGTTCTAAAGACGCTTCTAAGAACACTCGCAGTGTCCTGAAATGTTCGCAAATAAACAAAATGGGGGTGTTCTGAAGACGTTTTTAAGAACACTCGCGGTGTCCGGGGAATGTTCGTAGGGGGTGTCCTGAGGACGCTGTCCGTATTGTTCTCTGTCAAGTTGAATGTGTTCTAAGAACACTCGCGGTGTCCTGAAATGCTCGCAAATATGAATGGGGGGTTGTGGCTGGCAAGTTGAATGTGTTCTAAGAACATTCGCGGTGTCCTGAAATGTTTGCAAATAAACAAAATGGGGGTGTCCTGAGGACGCTGTCCGTATTGTTCTCTGTCAAGTTGAATGTGTTCTAAGAACACTCGCGGTGTCCTGAAATGTTCGCAAATAAACAAGATGGTGGTGTTCTGAAGACGCTTCTAAGAACAATCGCAGCGTCCTGCAATGTTTGCAAATAAACACAATGGGGGTGTTCTGAGGACGCTGTCCGTATTGTTCTCTGTCATGTTGAATGTGTTCTAAGAACACTCGGGGTGTCCTGAAATGTTCGCAAATAAACAAAATGGGGGTGTCCTGAAGACATTTTTAAGAACACTCGCGGTGTCCGGGGAATGTTCGCAGGGGGTGTCCTGAGGACGCTGTCCGTATTGTTCTCTGTCAAGTTGAATGTGTTCTAAGAACACTCGCGGTGTCCTGAAATGTTTGCAAATACACAAAATGGAGGTGTTCTGAAGACGTTGTCGAACATTCGCTGTGTCCTGAAATGCTCAGAAATATGAATGGGGCGTTGTGGCTGGCAAGTTGAATGTGTTCTAAGAACACTTGCGGTGTCCTGAAATGTTCGCAAATAAACAAAATGGGGGTGTTCTGAAAACGTTTCTAAGAACACTTGCAGTGTCCGGGGAATGTTCGCAGGGGGTGTCCTGAGGACGCTGTCCGTATTGTTCTCTGTCAAGTTGAATGTGTTCTAAGATCACTTGCAGTGTCCTTAAATGTTCGCAAATAAACAAAATGGGGGTGTTCTGAAGATGTTTCTAAGAACACTCGCGGTGTCCGGCGAATGTTCGTAGGGGGTGTCCTGAGGACGCTGTCCGTATTGTTCTCTGTCAAGTTGAATGTCTTCTAAGAACACTCGCGGTGTCCTGAAATGTTCGCAAATACACAAAATGGGGGTGTTCTGAAGACATTGTCGAACACTCGCTGTGTCCTGAAATGTTTGCAAATATGAATGGGTTGTGGCTGGCAAGTTGAATGTGTTCTAAGAACACTTGCGGTGTCCTGAAATGTTCGCAAATAAACAAAATGGGGGTGTCCTGAGGACGCTGTCCGTATTGTTCTCTGTCAAGTTCAATGTGTTCTAAGGACACTTGCGGTGTCCTGAAATGTTCGCAAATAAACAAGATGGTGGTGTTCTGAAGACGCTACTAAGAACACTCGCGGTGTCCTGAAATGTTTGCAAATAAACAAAATGGGGGTGTCCTGAGGACGCTGTCCGTATTGTTCTCTGTCAAGTTGAATGTGTTCTAAGAACACTCACGGTGTCCTGAAATGTTCGCAAATAAACAAAATGGGGGTGTTCTGAAGACGTTTCTAAGAACACTCGCGGTCTCTTGGAATGTTCGTAGGGGATGTCCTAAAGGCGTAGTCCGTATTGTTCGCTGGCAAGTTGAATGTGTTCTAAGAACTCTCGCGCTGTTCTGAAATCTTCGTAGGGGGTGTCCTGAAGATGCTGTTCGTATTGTTAGATGGCAAGTTGAATGTGTTCTTAGAACACTTGCGGTGTCCTGAAATGTTCTTAAATAAATGAAATGGGGATGTTCTGAGGACATTGTCTGTATTGTTCGTTGTCAAGTTGAAAGTGCTCTAAGAACTATCGCGTTGTTCTGAAATGTTTGTAGGGGGTGTCCTGAAAACGCTGTCCGTATTGTTCGCTGGCAAATTGAAAGTGTTCTAAGAACACTCATAATGTCCACGGACATTAAAAGTTTCCATAGACCATAGTTGAAATGTTTGACTCTATGGATGTGATATGCTGCGGTGGTTGTGTCCAGGGCATAGAGTCATGGGTGCATGGTCATTTGGCCATGCACCCAAGACTCTATGCCCTGGCCACAACCACCGCAGCATATCACATTCATATTTGCTTACAACTTTGGGTGAAAAACAAATGTATAAGGAACAAAGGTATTAGATACTATGGATGTAATATGCTGCGATGGTTCTCCTTATTATTGTATACTTACTGTTTGGTCTAGTAACCAGAGTACATGTATTTGTTGTTAATTTCTGTGATAAAAGAAAATAGCATGTTAGTATTAGTATTTCGTAATGACTTATTACATTGTATAATCAACATACTTTGGTTTTTTTGGACCCTCATATTTAGTAGATTACAAATCAGAGTACTGTGCAATTTGCTCAGTTTCTGTATTTGTTGCTAAAATCATTGGGTCTGTGGGAGAAAAAAAAATCCATGTTGGATTAAAAAAAAAAACTTTTTCTGTTATGCTACAGTTTATTTGTTTGTTTGTTTTCAGTGTTCACTTGTTGTTTCTGGCTAATGCTTTATACTTTGGCTTGTTGCATTTTTTTGGAGCAGTAATATATTATTTATTTGTTTGGATATTATAAAATTTTGGAGCAGTTAGATACCAATTGGCATATTCTAACTGTCTATTTTTTTGATATATTTTGTGGTACTGATTTATCTATTTGGATATTGTTCAATTTTGGGACAGTTAGATACCAATTGGCGTATTCTAACTGTGTATTTTTTGGTCTAATTTAGTGGTATTCATTTATCTGATTAGTTGTTGTAGAATCTTTGAGCAGTTAGATAGCTTTTGGAGTATTCTAACAGTTTATATTTTTTTAACACAAGTTTACTTAGGGTTTAAATACAGTTTAGTTATCAAATTTTGGTTTTAAGAACATCAAATAAGCGTTTGTAAGATTTGCTGGTAATCTTTGCTTTAGAGTAATGGTACTATCCTTACATTCAAACCATCCACATTTCTTTTTTATATATGCAGTGTAGTGCCCTGAATTGGTTGTGGCTCCTGCGTGGTAGATTATACCTATTGTTGTGAAGGTTTTCTTACCAAGTGATATTTGACCATGTGTGAATCCAGTCAGCTTGCAGTTGTTTTTGGTACTATCTGCATTGTAACGTAGAAACATTAGTATTATGTATTTACTATGTGTTTGTATTACTAACGTGGAGCGATTATCCGAATTGCAGGTAGAGCATAATCTACCATGGTTTGCATTTTGTACAAGTCGCTGAAATGGAATGGATTCACAATTTGGTATTGATATATATAAGAAGCGTTCATTGGGGATTTCTTCTTGTGTCACATTGTTGCAGAGAGTGCATGTATGTTTCCACATGTATGAAATCTGAAAGATTTCATTTATAGGTATGTTTTTGTTTTCCAGTACTTGTAGTAAGTACATTAGAAATTCTTGTGGATCTTCCTGTGAGTTTATAGTGAATTTCACCATTCCAGCACAATAGTCCAATTGTTGTCTTATTCCATAAACACTATACGTGTTGTCAGGATTATTTGCTGCATTTCTGTGAAGTACTAACATTTGCAAACACAATGGGTCTGTACTGTGTAAGTAAATATTGTCAACAATTGGTGGTAATTGAAATAGAATATTCATTGCTACATTTGCTTAGCAACTTACACCAACTATATTTGAGAATTAAAATGGTCCAGGTAGTTCTGTATCTAACTGCTTTTATTTGGAGTTTGTCTTCCTTCTTTAAAGAAGTACCTGGTTGACTTTCCCTAATTGATTCTTTTTTGCTTGTGGTACTTGATGAAGTATTAGTTTCTTTTACTCTCTTTGGAGGATTTGCAGTGACATCCTGTTGCATTTCTGTTTGATTTATTTTTCTTTTATAACGTTTTACTTTTTGTGGAAAAGAAAATGTGTTTAGGTGGGGGGTGCATAGTGAGCGAAGTCTATTGTATTATAAAATGCAAGGAATATCAGCGGTTATTTTACTTGCATCAAAGTTGATTAGAAATAGACCATCAAGTGTACGTAAGCGTGATAGTGCTACATAGCTCATGCCTTCTTTAAAGACTGTGTTACCAATATCTATCATTGCTTTGTCTAGGGTAAGACCTTGTGATTTATGAATCGTGACTGCGTATGCAAGAGTTAGAGAAAATTATTCTCTGCGTACATACATATCTTTGAAGAGAAGGAATCTAGCTGTTGAGCGTCCTATCCTTTTTACTTCTGAAAGTTTGTGAAAGAGTATATTGACAAACTGAATTTTGTTGTCGCGTGGGTAAGTTTGAAAGCCAACAATTGTACCCAGTGCTCCATTAACTAGTCCTTGGTCCACGTCAAGGTTACGTTTAAGCATTACTCTGCAATTTAAGGATAATTTTAATATCTTTTCTAAGCCTGCTGTGTTTGATATTGATTTTTCTAAACTATTTAGTCTTGTTGTGGCTTGGTCACACATGGGTAGTGTCATACCATGTACATCTAGTTTGTCTGTGGCGCTAATTTCCATGATTGGTTGCATTTCTTTACTTAGCATCATTTTATTGAATTTGAAAGAGCTTGCAAGAGTTGGCATTAAGGCCATACAATTGACATTTTTGTGGGCTAATTGTTCCATAACATCTGTAGCACATGCATTATCGGCATAAAGTGCATTAATGTGCCGGGTTTTCAATATTGCTTCTGCTTCTTTAGAAAGTATACCAACCCTTATACTTTTTAAAATGTTGGCATAAGTGAGATCTGCAGATTGCCGCATGTTTTCTGTTCATTCTCTGTATTGGAAATGTTGCCAAAGGTTGACATTTCCAATGCTGCCAACAGTTTTACGGCAGAGTTTGTGTCCTAATGTTTTAAAAATAGGCTCACCTTTTACGGGTGTTAATTGAAGCAGATCTCCAAAAACAATCATGTGTTTTCCTGCAAAGAGCTCTTCATAGTCTGTTTTGAGTACTTCTTGTAATCTGAGGTGAATCAAAGCTAACATCAGGTTGGAGACCATGATCACTTCATCTATTAGTAGCATTTTCATTTGTTTCAATACTCTGCGTAGTTCCATTGCAGCTTCTGCAGAAAGTTTGTAATAGTCTAATTTGTTCTGGTGTTCTACTGGTAATAGTAGTAATCGGTGTAATGTAACACCACCTATGGTGTAGGCAGCTAAACCTGCGGGGGCAGTGACAACAGCTGACAGTTTGTTGTTTGTCAATTGTTGAAGGAACTTACTAATGATTTTGATTAGTAATGTTTTGCCAGAAACAGCTTAACCACTGCAGTACAGTAGTATAGATTTATAATTATGGCAGGAACATTCTTTATTTTCATGTTTTACACCATGTGCAATTTGTTTTGTTACTTCTTGAAAAATGCTATGTTGGTCATTGTTTAGTTTTGATTGTAGTATAGTTAAGTCTTCTTTATCTTCATACTGACACATGGTGTTTTCTACTTCTATCATAGCTAATTCTGCCTCATTTATTATTAGTGGTTCTCCCAGTGGTTCTTGGCTTCCTGTTACAGAAGGTTGGCTACTGTCAGGAGTGTCCTTATCTAGTTGGGCTTAGAGTTCTTCTTCGTGTTGCTGTTCATTGTGTAACATTGTTTTGTACTGTGTAAAGTTTCCATCAGTTATAGTGATTTCATTTGCTTTGAAAGCATCCTAATATGAGTCATAGTTATCTAGTATTTGTTCTTCTTTTCTCCATGGTTTGAAGAGTTGTAGCAGGGACGTGTAATATTCTTCTTTATGTTGAGGAGTCTTTAATGACAATTTGATATGATTAATTAAATTTGGTTTAGTGAGTTTAACTAAGCTGCCTTCACAGTTTGCCACTCTATATTTACCTTTTTTTTCATCAGGTTTCATATTATATTTGTATGTGTAGTTTTTGGCTGTGTGGTATAGACACATGTTTTCTAAAGTATTACTTCTGTTTGGGTAGTATGTGTCCAATAAATTGTTTTTTAAAATGTCTTGGCTGCTGGGATCACGTTTGGCTATTGTTTCTATATCTTCATATGATTTTAGAACTCCTTTTTCTAGATTTAGCTGGACCAAGACTTAGCCATACTATATTTTCAGATGTACCATACAATGCAGTACCAGTTAAACGATCAGCTGCTTCATATGATCCACATTCTCTATTGGTGAGCATTTTTATGCCCAAGCTGTATAATTTCTGAGACACTGTGTTATCTGATGACAGGTCATTCCAGAGGTCTTGGAGCTCTGTCTTTTCTGCTTTAGTTAAGTATGCTGTGACATATTGTGCAACTGTAGTAGAATTGTCTGCAATGTACTGCACTTCTATGTTTGCATTCCATAAGTGGGCAATGATTGCATTATAATCATTGATATATTTTTCTTCTTCTTTTCTTTTTATGTAATATTTATTTTTAGGTGACTTACCTTTAGCACTGTGTCTCACTGAAGACATGAGGTTGTTCACTTGACCTGTATTTGTAACTAGTCTAGGGAAACCAAATCGGCATTTGGTGTAGTATTTCCCTTTGTTTTTGTATTTGCGACGGCAATATTTTCAACATTTGTGTCTTTGAAATTGTAAAATTTGTGCATGAAGATCGCTATTTGTGGCTTCTGATGGAATTTCACAAGTGACATATGTTTCAATAAACTGTAAAACAGTGGCATCACTATTTGACCAAATTTAGGAGCATCTTTAATCCATAAAAGCATGTGGATATGTGGTGCTCCTCTGGCTTGGTATTCTTTTCTCCAAAAGAAGTGTTGCACTTCTCCAAGGGGAGGAACAGTTTTATTACAAATAAAATGTAGCATAGCAATGATGCGATGGTGAAAATATCTTGAAACATTAACAGGATCCAAAGAACAAAGTTCTCCAGGTGTTAGTATATCTATGTTTGTTTTGTTTTTATTTGATATGTGTAGGAAATCATGTAAATCTTCCCGTGCATATTCTGCACAACTTAATGTAACAAACCAAGTGGGTGGGCCAAGGTTTCTGATCATACAACGTACATCTCCATGACGTTGAAGCCAGTACTCTTTAGTACCACGCATATTTGCTAATAGATTTGTAATATTTGATTGTAAAACCTCATCCTTTTGTTGCACTTTTTCTAATAATTGTGTAGCTGTCATATTTTGAAAGTGTGATCCTGATTTTAATATGTGTGCAACTCCGTAACATAAAGTTTCTAGTTCACATTTTGTCTAAATCTCGGATCTTCAGAATACATCCGTAATGAGCGGTATTCTGAAGCTGATATTTGAATCGGTCTATCATCATACCTTCCTTCTTTGCCAGTAGGAAAGAGTAGAGGAAAAGCACGTGCTTCTTCACTTTTTTCCCATATGCTGATTGGCGATCCTTTTGTTTGACGCATTTGGTATGTTTCCAGTACATCTTCTATGGTGTCATTAGAGTGCAAAGGATGAATTGTATAATGGTCTACAGTATTTGATATTGTAGCAGGATCTAGTAGCTCAAATTGACCAGCTTCTTGTGTTTCTTGAATTATTTCAGTTGTATCTTTCAAGTTTTCTTCAATATTAATTTCTTTGTAATATTCATTATTCTCTTTAAGATATTGGAAGGCTTGTCTAACTTTATATAAATCTACCAGCTGTTGCCATATTTTTTTGTCTTTTGTAGGTACTCCATTTACTAAGATAATTAAAGATTGCTGCATTGGACGTTGCACTCCTAGAGTATGCACATTTTCTTTTAGATCTAATGGTAAATAAACTACTTTTCCACAAATGCCTTTTACCAATTCAGAGGGAGGTAATTTTGCTGTTTTTGGTTGAAGGCGTATTATTGCTTGAAATGGGTGTACTGTTTGAATTATGATGCTCTCACATAAATTAAGTTGTTGTAGGGGTATTGGTACTGGGTATAATTCCAAATTATTTGTGATAGCACGTGAAGGAGTTTGGTTGTTGTCAAGTTTTGTAGTGCAGTAACTGCAAAGTATTAAGGGGTCAGTTATTTCGTATTTGTTTTCTGCTACAAGGTAGAGAGCTAATTCAAACCATTTAGAATCTTCATTGTCTTCTATTTTGTATGATAGGTCTACAGTTTTTGTGTTACTTTTATAAAAAGTTCTACGGCATCATACACATACATGGTTTGGTACTTCAGCTGATGTACTTTTAAATTTTAGTATTTCTTTTTTGTATGTGTTTAGCAAAAGGTTGCCATGTGTAGAATTGTTGCTTAATTGGTTTAAAGCTATTTCATTCTGTAAATAGCTTTCACTTCCAAAATATTTTTTCTGGATATAGTCAATTTCTTCAAGTAGGTCTTTTGCTGTACCATGTAGAAGGATGTTATTTAAATGTGCTAGTGCTAAAGCAGGACTTTTAGCATAGTACAGTTAATAGACTAGATTTCTTATAGTTGAATGATGTGTTGATATCCTTTTGATATCATGGAAAGTGGTTTTACAAGTAGGTCCTGTAATGCAGACCAATGAATGTCCTTGTAGTCCTGTGTACTTGCGCACTGGACAGGTATCCATGTTTTGCAGTAATTTAATTTTGATTTTGTCTTTGCTTTTTACATATTTATTGAGGAATTGGAGTAAAGATTTGAAACATTGTTTGGGAATGTTACACATTGACGTGCATGACCATTTGTACACTAGACGTTCTGATTCAGTTGAATGGAGGGGTAATTCTAAGTTTTCAGGGCTTATTTTTGAAAGGAGTACTTCTTGTTCCATTATGGTATTATTCACTTTTTCATAACCTCGACGACTGCTATGTATGGCAATTGTATTTGTTTGCTTTTGCTTGTACGCTTCTTCATTAAAATATGGTTCTGTGCTCGTAGTGTGATTCCATTCACCTCTGCAGATACTTAAGAAGTTCTTTCTAATGACATATCGCTTATTGAGAAGTCTTCTTTGTAATTTAGTTATTAGTTTTGTTAGTGGTTTCATTTTGTTTAACAGTAAAATAAATAACTTTCTTTTGAGAAGAATTGCACTGTCCATCAACGCTTCTAAGATGAATTTCCTACGATAGGTTTTAAGCATTGAACCTGATTTCTCTCCTGTTTTTATAAGATTTTGAAGGACTTTGTGACGGTACATTTTGGCTAAAATACTTTTCTTGGTATGCTTACTTTGCACTATATTAACATTTAAAGACGTAGTTTTATCTGTAGTGATAGCTGATTTTCTGTTAATTGTTTTTTGGTTTGTTTTAGATTTTGATAGAGGAGGCAACGTTTTTGTACTTGAAACTTCTTGTGTTTCACTAAATGACTGTATTAGCTGTTTTGTTTCAACTTTTATTTACAAATTCTGCTAGAGATGGATGCTTATGTTGGACAATTGTTTTTTCATTTGCTCTACTTCTGCGTTGCTTTCTACGGACTTGACTTTTGGTAGGCATTCTTTAGGGTCTGTTGAAAAAAATAAAGAAGGTATGGGTTGGGTGTTCTGCAATGTATGTGTGCTGTGTGCATGAGTGTTTGAGTAAGATGATAAAGATGTATGTAATGGTGTGCGATTGTGCATTGGGAACTACAACTAGTAGGGATAGGTATTCTTGAATTTATGTGTTACTGAACTGGGGTTCAGATGACAAAAAAAAGTAAGCTAGTGATGTGAAAAAGTACAAATAGTAAATCTAATGTATACAATTAAAACAGTTGTTTGTTCTATAATATGAAAATTGTAGCGGTTCAGTTGGGTAATTTGTGTGTCCAAAAATAGGAATTTGTGGGCCATTCTGGCTGTAAATCGCTGTTTAAGACATGGAGATTTTTGGACAAAATGGTACATAATCTCTATTTTTAGGCACAGAAATAGCTTGTATTAACTTTACAGTATGTTTGAGTAATAATACAAATATTATGGTGATATTCTACTTACTTTTTTTCTTAAATTAACAGCTAACTTCTTAGTTCTTATTTGTTCTTCGAATTCGGCTGCTTCTTTTGAGGAGACTGGTCTTCACTGCAATTGTAAAAGATTCAAATTAGTAATTTTGTTTGTATATAGCGCTGTTTTTAATTTAGAAAACCATTAAACTAATTTATTTACATAAGATACATTGCATCAGTTCAGTACATATGATATGTTCTTAATGAACAAATTGGCCCTCATTACAACTCAGGCGTTAAGGGTTTAACGGCGCCATCGGCGTTGTTAACCCTTAACGCCTGATTACAAGTGTCCCTTTGCGGGTTGGTGTTTAACGCCTGCTTTTAGCAGGCGTTAAAAATCCAACCCGCAAAGGGACTTTGGAGCTAATTACGGCACCGTAATTCACGGTGCCGTAATTAGCGCCTTCCCCATTCCCATTATGCCCTATGGGGGCAAAAATGGGAATGGGGAAGGGCAAATGGTGAATGGGGAATTACCGCCCCACTCACCTTGGAATGGGGCGGTAATTCCCCCATCCACCATGGCAGAATCGTAACCTTAGCGGCATGGACCATGGTGCTAATAGCACCATGGTCCTCCGCCAAGGTTGTAATGAGGGCCATTGTATTGAATGACTAACTGTAGCAAAAAAATATCTTTACGATGTCTTGTGAAATTTATAATATACCAGTGAATACCTCTATTTCTGTAACTAAGCTGTTCTAGGTAATAGCGCCTCAATGTCATGTCTAAATTAAAGTAATTAAGTAAATAAATAAATATAAACAAAAACATGAAATTGTATAAGTATTTTTTTTAAAGATGCAAACATAGATTGTGCTTGCATGCAATTTTGTTTGAATATATGTAGTCTATATATTTCATTTAAAAAATGTTAGTTTAACATGATTTGAGTGTGTGTGTATAAAGAAAGTAAATAGTATAAAGGTTTATAAGTGATAGTTGATTTTAGGAAATTGAAAAAAATACAGTAAATTCATTTTACAGATTACACAAGCTAAAAGTCTGTTTGAAAAAGTGTTCATCTACTGTACAGAAAATATGCATACCTGAAGTTTGTGTTCATGCATATGGATATGCATTGAGCTGCAAGTAGAAATCTTGGAGACTTGTACAGTATTTCTGGAAGATGGTGCTTGCCAATGATATGAAACTTGTACTCAGAGAGATTCACAGTACATTTGCAGTGCTGATCTATGATGATGCGGTTAGATGTAGAGGTATTGAATGTGATTGGTGCATGGTCATGTGACTTCTTAGCTACATCCAATGAGGGAATGGCAGAGATAGTGAAGTGGAAATGGTAGAAGGGCTGTTCATGTTACGATATGTCCGCGGACATGGCGGTAGTTCGAGGACATCGGGAGTTACATCCGGGGATTTTTGGGTTCAGAAGTCATGCAAATGAGAATGAGTACTGAAAGGGATTGGTCAGGAAAGTTTAGTGGGTGTGTTGTGCCAGAAGAGAGTTTCTCATATACTGTTTTTGCTGAGAGAACAACAGATAGCTATGTCTGTGTGTTTTAGGAAAAAGATTGTATGGATTTTGGGAGATTCATGGATATATTGGTTGAAGGTGCATGCAGAAAGCTGTGGAGTAGCTGTAGATCTTGGATTCCCACATGTGGAAGTACACTGGCATGGAGTACGTGGAATGCAGTGGTTGGACTTGCTACCTCTCTGTGCTACATTGGAGACAGAGCAACATCCAGACATTATTGTAATTCATTGTGGAGGGAACAGATTAGGATATGTAACTGGATTTTTTTTTTGCAATTTGCTATGAAAGAAGGACTTGGGAAGGTTATGGACATGTTTCCTAATTCTCAAGTGATATTTTCACGGATTGCGCAGAGACAAATGTGGCTTTGTTCTTCTTCATTTGGTCCACAAATGGAAAAAGCAAGGCGCAATGTTAATAAAGCTGTTTGTGCCTTTCTAAAAGATTTTGGCATGTCTTCTTTCCACAATGAAAATATTCTGTTTCGAAGTGCAAACATTTTTCGCAGAGATGGAGTCCATCTTACTTATGGTGGCAATCAAGATTTTTCTGAGAAATGTACAAAATGTATTGCGACCTTTTTTGGAATTACAACATCCATTTTGAAGTCGGTGTTAAGCATTTATAATTTTTGACTTACAAACACCTCCCAAAGGCTCTTTTCAGAGCCACCACTTCCTCCCAGAGAAAATTGCAATGTTTGTGATAGGGTAGCAACCCAATTTTTTAAATGTTCACATTTTTTATGAACATTTCAGGACATCGCGTGTGTTCTTAGAATAGTTTCATCTTGCTAGCGAACACTATGAACAGGTATAGTGTTCTTCAGGACAACTCCATTTTCGTTTACGTATGAACATTTCAGGACACCAATTGTGTTTTTAGAACAGTTTGAACTTGATAGCGAACACTACAGACAGATATAGTGTTCTTCAGGACACCTCCATTTTCATTTATTTACGAACATTTCAGAACACCTGCACTGTCCAGGTACACCTACATTGTTTTAAAAAAAAAAAACTAAACTATTTATAACACAATATAAAAATTAAACTTTATTTAACATATATTAATAATTTATGATAGAGAGGGTGAGGCAGAAACAGAAACAAAAACAGGAGAATTAGGGGTTTCAACATGATTGTTATTAGGTGAGGAAGGGATGGAAGTCTCATCAAAATGTTTTCGGTTATGGAGAGGGTTTGGGGATAATTGACTGGGATATGGTGAGGAGGGACAAGTACATGTGGGGCAATGGTACGAGGTTTTTGGTTTAAAATGATCTTCCACAAAAGTTTTCAATTTATTAAAATTAGTCAACAATAAATCATTTTTTTTTCTTCTATACTGTCAAAAGTGTTATCCATAACAGGTTTTTCTGTAGTACTTTCTATTTTGGTATGCTCTGTACAAAAACATATATATATATCTTAAATATATATAAAATAATAATAATGTAATGGTTTATATTGTAAAGTGTCTATCATTAGATTCACTATCTTCTGACATTTCCTCATGTGGGAAATGCTCCTCTAGCCACTCCAGAGTACTAGACATTTCTGTGAGAAAAAAAAAACATAATATCATTTTTTTTATTCTAATACAGAAAATGTAAAAATATATGAGTAAAATGCAGTAAACTTACTATTTCAGGTAAGGTGTGTTCTGAGTGTTCTGTAGATCTGCTGTTATTCTTGGTTGTGGAGTGTTTGTGAGGTAATTATGTTGGAAGCCTATGTATCATCTTTTGGTATATTCCATTTTAGAACATATTGGGGGTCATTACGACCCAGGCGGTAAGTACACCAACTTTACTACCATGGTGTAAACTATGTTTACACCATGGTGGATGGCGGATTTACCGCCCCATTCCAAGGTGAGTGGGGCGGTAAATCCCCATTTCCCATTTTACCCTTCCCCATTCCCATTTTTGCCCCATAGGGCATAATGGGAGTGGGGAAGGCGCTAATTACGCCACCGTAAATTACGGTGGCGTAATTAGCACCAAGGCGGTTTAGCGCCATGGATTTTAACGGCTGCTAAAAACAGCCGTTAAAATCGGAATCAGGCGTTAAGGGTTAACGACGGCGTTAACCCTTAACGCCTGAGTTGTAATGAGGCCCATTGTATTTAAATTAATGGGTAATGTGTTATATAAATGGGTTACACTTCTTATGCATTACTACAAATAATGTGTATGTGTGCTGGTTTGTGAATTTGTAAAATGTTCATATGTTATGATATAACAATTAAACATACCCCCCCAGAGTTTTTAGGTAGTGATGCTATTGTCTGAACATGTCCGCGGACATTAAAAGAGTTTGCGGACATCAAACTCAGTAGAGGAGGTTCAGTATGTTCAATTTTACATGTACATAAAATCAGAGTTATTATTATTAAATTGTGCTACTAAAAACTTATGAAATTCAGTGAAAAAACTTTGTTAAAGGGATTTCATGGTTACGTTGCGCTACTAAAAACCTATGAAATTCAGTGAAAAAACTTTGTTAAAGGGACGTTATGGTTAAGTTGTGCTAGTAAAAACCTAGGAAATTCAGTGAAAAAACGTTGTTAAAGGGACGTTATGGTTCCAAGTAAAACCGAAAAACCCCTGAAATTTGACAGTTTTGGTAAGCTAAGCAACCATAACTCGTGCCACCACCGTGCACTGCTAAGACTAACACCCATGACATCTAAGATGAAATCAAAATATCATTGACGACATCACTGATGACATCAGATGTCTGGCTCACTCGTTTTTCCTTTACTGACATATCTAGGGCACATGGTTTTCTTCAGTAACAGTCAGAAACTAAAATTTGTATTTTATTTGTAGACGTATCCTTCAAGTAGGTTCTTATAGTAATTCCCTTAGAGTCCAGTCACACCATATGAAACATATACATAGGGGAAGACACAAACGTGAAAGACAGCAATCATTTTTGTGCATAAAGATAATCAATAGAGTTATCAGCACTTTCTGATAGTCCTGTTGTTTTTTTATGGCTCTACTATCCCTGTATATGGTCATATTTGTATACATTGTACTCACACTACTTTCCTTAGGGTCCAATCACATCATGTGATACATATACATAGGGTAAATAGCAGCTTCGAAATAGAGCAATCATTTATTTGCATGAAAATAATCAGTTAGGTTATGAATTCTTTCTGCTACTACTTCTGCTTTTTTACTAACATCACTTTCCCTGTATATACCCATATTTGTATGTGTTCTTGTCTCTTTGTGTTTTGTCTGTAGTAATGCAATTATATAATACATGGGTTTTATTAGCTATTTATTACATATTTCACAGTACACAAAATTCTATTAAGAAAAGAATTATCATTTCATTATTCAACATGTCAACATTACGGATATTATACCTTTATTATTTATGCTGCACACAATTAGGCTGATTCATGGAATTAATGTGTGCCGAAAATTCTGGCACAGAGGTGTCAAAACGTGCGATTCGCAGTAAAAGTGCGAAAATCGCAGTGCAACTGCGAAAATCGCAGGGAAACCAGCGCACATCGATTCATGGAAGTCCGCGCACGAGAAAAATATTGGATGTGCGCTGAAAAAGTGCACGGGCACGCCGGCGCACAGGTCATCCAACGGCGTGCGTCACGGCCGCTGCGAAATCGCACATAGTGCGGCACACATTACAAAAGTAGGCGTAACACGGGGCGTAACACTCGGAATGGGGAACAACTCATGAAAATATGGGCGTCACGGGGGAAGTACAGGAGGCAAGTGCGCGGAACACCCACACGTTCGCCTACAACTCGTATTCATGGAATCGAATAGGGCAAACCAGTGCACGGTCAAAGATGCGCACAGGGCCAAACAAGTCCGCCACAAGAAAGCAGGCGGTAGCGTCCCTGCGCCTGAAATAAATGTGCGCCAAACTGTGCGCTAACAAAAAGCACCCATATACAGCTATGATGAATGATCCATACTGTGGCCCTCTAGGACAAATGAGGTGCAAAGGGGTACCGACAAACACAGACACCCGCTGTGTTTTACGGGGTTCGGGGAAGTTCCACACGCGATTGGCCTGGGCACGTGTATTCCGGGGTGCGCGGGAAGTTCCACACGCAATTTCAGCAGGGTACGTGTATTTCGGGGTGCGTGGGAAGTATCACACGTGAATTTGCAGGGTACGTGTATTTCGGTGTGCGCGTGAAGTTCCACACGCAATTCCAGCAGGGTACGTGTACTCCGGGTGCGCGGGAAATTCCACACGCGAATCCAGCAGCCTACGTGTATTTCGGGGGTGCCGGGGAGTCCCACACGTGAATTGGCCATGTGGGTCCTCCCAGCTGTTCCCTCTAAACCGTCCACGGCCCCTGCAGGCAGCCCACACCACTGGGGACCACCCTGCACCCCTGCACATGCCCCGCAGGCAGCCCATCCACCATGGCCATGCCCCCCAGCCAACCCACATGTCACCTTGCACTACTGCCCACCAACGCATGTCTCCCAGCACCCCCATGCCCCAGCATCCAGGGGCACCCTCCACCAGGCCCCCACTCATGTCCCCCTGCACCCCCACCCCCCTGCATCCAGGGGCACCCTCTACCAGACCCGCACTCATGTCTCCCTGCAACCCCCGCCCCCAGCACTGTGGGGCCCCCTCCACCAGGCACCCACTCATGTCTAACTCATGTCCCCCTGCAGCCCCACCCTCCTGCATCCAGGGGCACCCTCCACCAGGCACCCACTCCCGTCTCCCTGCACCCCCACCCCCCAGCACTGCAGGGCACCCTCCACCAGTCCCCCACTGTTGTCACCCTGCACCCCCAGCACTGTAGGGCACCCTCCACCAAGCCCCCACTCCTGTCTCCCTGCACCCCCTCCCCCCAGCACTGTAGGGCACCCTCCACTAGGCCCCCACTCCTGTCTCCCTGCACCCCCACCCCCCAGCACTGTAGGGCACCCTCCACCAGGCCCCCACTCCTGTCTCCCTGCACCCCAACCCCCAGCACTGTAGGGCACCCTCCACCAGGCCCCCACTTCTGTCTCCCTGCACCCCCAACCCCAGCACTGTAGGGCACCCACCACCAGGCCCCCACTCCTGTCTCCCTGCACCCCCATCCCCCAGCACTGTAGGGCACCCTCCACCAGGCCCCCACTCCTGTCTCCATGCACCCCCACCCCCCAGCACTGTAGGGCACCCTCCACCAGGCCCCCACTCCTGTCTCCCTGCACCCCCACCCCCCTGCATCCAGGGGCACCCTCCACCAGGCCCTCACTCCTGCCTCCCTGCACCCCCCAGCACTGTAGGGCACCCTCCACCAGGCCCCCACTCCTGTCTCCCTGCACCCCCACCCCCTAGCACTGTAGGGCACCCTCCACCAGGCCCCCACTCCTGTCTCCCTGCACCCCCACCCCCCTGCATCCAGGGCACCCTCCACCAGGCCCCCACTCCTGTCTCCCTGCACCCCCACCCCCCAGCACTGTGGTGTACCCTCCACCAGGCCCCCACTCATTTCTCCCACCCCTCCACCCCCCAGCAGTGCGATTTGCCTGGGTATGTGTATTTCAGGGGTGCGCGGGTAGTCTTACACACGATTTCATCAGGGTACGTGTATTATGGGTCCGCGTGAACTTCCACACGCGATATCAGCAGGATACGTGTATTACGGGGTTCGCGGGAAGTTACACACGCGATAGCCCTGGGTATGTGTATTTCGGGGTGCGCGGGAAGTTTCACACGCGAATTTGCAGGGTGCGTGTATTTCGGTGTGCGCATGAAGTTCCACACGCGACTGGGCCTGTGAGAGTGGGGTACGTGTATTCCAGGGGTGGGCGGGAATATTTACTCGCGACTGGGCCTGGGAGAGCGTGTTACGTGTATTCCTGGGGTGGGCGGGAAGATTTACACGGTCGCCTACAACGCGCCAAAAAAAAGGTCCAATCCGGAAACACGTACGCCAGCATGAAACAGGCGCACGTCCCGCGCAGCATAAAAGAGTGCGCAAACAAAAAACAAGCTCAGACGCCAGGATGAATATACCGTTCCTAGCAGCAGTGGCCGTGGGATACCGCAGGAGGAGGAGGAGGATAGTCAGGACCAGAATCTTCACACCCAGAACCAGCCTATTTGGTATGCCTGATGACCAGGTGTATGGGGGGTACAGGTTTCCACCACACATAATACTCGACCTGGTCAGTGAGTGGGAGGATGACCTCACATCACCCACCCTGTGCTCCCAAGCACTCAGCCCCCTGGAGAAGGTCCTCAATGTACTGCACTTCTTGGCTACCGGATCATTTCAGCGGACAAGTGCCATAGTGGGTGGCAGTGTCACAGGCCACACAGTCACAGTGCCTACACCAGGTCTTGGCCATCATCACTGCACGCCCATCAGTGCGTAGGCACATATACCTGCCCAGAACACCTGCAGAAAGGCAGGCTGTCAGCAAGGATTTCTATAGGGTGGCACAATTCCCCAAAGTGCTAGGTGCCATTGATTGCACCCATGTGGCTCTATGTCCCCCCAGGGCATCTGAGCACATCTATAGAAACCGCAAGCACTGGCATTCCATCAACGTCCAGGTAGTATGTGATGCCAAGGGAATCATCACCTCAGTATATGCCAACTATCCAGGGTCCACCCACGACAGCTTCATTTACAGGATGTCAACCCTAAACCGGGACATGGAAGCTGAGCGGCATGGCGATGCATGGCTGCTTGGTGAGTATAAATGCCACAGCACACGCATGCATGACAGATACAGAGTAATGTCACTACCCCACTAATGATCCCCATCACCACCTCCCCAGGGGACAGTGCCTACCCTCTGAGCACCCACATGATGACGCCAATTTGGAACCCCATCACGCCTCCCGAGGTAAGATACAACACAGCCCATATTGCAACCCGGGGCATAGTGGAGCGCACATTCGGAGTGCTCAAGTCACGCTTTCGCTCCCTTGACCGTTCTGGCGGGCAGCTGTTATACGCTCCCCCAGTAGAGTGCAGGATCATAGTGGCAGCATGTGTCCTGCACAATGTTGCAACACGCCGGGGCCTGGCTGTGGACATGGTGGTGCCCCCACATCCCCAACCACATGCACGCCCGCTGCGCATGGGAGGGGAAAGGGCACAGGGTGAGGCAGCCCGTACGCAGCTGGTGGCTAATTACTTCACATAGAAATCACACCCCTGTGGAGTGCACACAGCCCTGGCACATACCATCTGACAATCAATGATGACTCAATCTGACAATTATGATGAATTAAGGGACAGTCAACTGTCAGAACCATAGCAGCCTGAGATTGTTCATCTGGAAGTGTCACAATGTTTGCATCCCTACCTACACAAACACCACCAATGCAGTGTCATAAAAAGACACACTTCTATGCCACGAAAATGAATACCCACTTGCAAAATACAACATGAGAACAGTGCCATGTCACCCAACCCCTCCCCGGCACCTCCACACAACACACCATGGCATGACATGCTATGTGAGAGCAAACAAATTAATCCCCACAACATGACACAAATGTCACAAACTACAGTGTCCCTAATGGAAACTGGCCACACATGAAATGCTCACAGTAATGCAGGACCAACAACACACATTACCAAATATTTACCAATAATACTAATCACCTACACAACCTCCAACCTACCATAAACATGACAGTACGGACTTAAAAAATTGGTAGCCTCACTACCTGATAATGCCAGCACTTCGAACACTTCCAACTGTACAGTGTTAGCGCCACGCAAAAGTGTAGGTGCACTGCTTACAACATGGACTCCATTTCCAAAGTAAACCGCCTTGTGAAGACATGAGAAATGGGCCTGCAAATTAGGAGGATGAGATGGATGCAGAGCCACTGATCAATACACCATGCAGTGTACAATACAACAACAATATGCACTAGGAATGTATACACAGTATTGACTACAGACTGCCCACACATCAAATGGGAGTCCAACATCACCGTGTAAGTCAATGTCACTTGGGCACACCCTTTGCAAGCCCATGGAAACGGGAAGCAGGAGGGGTGTGTGGCACACAAACCCAAGCATCTGACCCAAATTCAGGACAAGCCTGCATGTGCCCAGCCACAATACAGCGTATTCCCACGGGAGCCACACAAGGCAACACACTGTCCAAAAAATCAAAAATCACCTCCATGGGCTCATGGCCTGCACGGCTACCCGATTGTGAGAGATTTGCTGCTGTCGCTCTCCTCACCCTCTGCAGCTGCATCAGGAGGTGGTGGCACTATGGGAGGCAGCCCACGCAAAGCCCTAGTCTGGTCCTCCATGGCAACAAGCATGCGGGTGTGGAAGGTCTGGTTCTGGAGGATAATCGTGCGGAGGTCCCCATGCAACAACTCACGGGATGCCCGGACCTCCTCCCTAGTTGCCTGCATCTCAGCTGAGAGCGTATGTGTGAGCCGCTCCAGCTGCTGTTCCGCTCGCACAGGGCCAATCGCGTGTGAAAACTTCCCACGCACCCCAGTAATACACGTACCCCGCTCGCACAGGGCCAATCGCGTGTAAAACTTCCCACGCACCACAGTAATGCACATACCCTGCTGAAATCGCGTGTGAAACTTCCCACGCACCCCAGTAATACACGTACCCTGCTGAAATCGCGTGTGAAACTTCCCACGCACCCTAGTAATACACGTACCCTGCTGAAATCGCGTGTGAAACTTCCCGCACACCCCAGTAATACACGTACCCCGCTCGCACAGGGCCAATCGCGTGTGAAACTTCCCGCGCACCCCAGTAATACATGTACCCCGCTCCCACAGGGCCAATCGCGTGTAAAACTTCCCGCGCACCACAGTAATGCACATACCCTGCTGAAATTGCGTGTGAAACTTCCCGCGCAGCCCAGTAATACACAGACCCTGCTTGGCGTTTGCTGTTTGGCAGCCCTGTAAACTGGTCCAGGGTTAGCGCAGACATTTGCGATGAATTGGGGATTTTGATGGATTTTCCTTGAGCGAGGGCGTTCTTGGGGGCGTAACTGGCACTGCTGCAGGGTCGCTGCGCTACTCTGCACCACGGCTGGTTTTGGGGGCTAAAATCTATTAATACGTTGTGCGATGAAATGGATTTTATCGCACGCGGCTGGCGCAGTGTATCGCACGGGGACACTGTGCGCCAGCCGCATGCGCCACTTTTGTGCGAAATTCTATGAATTACCCTGAATGTCTATGTTTCTGCATGAGTAGCTTAGTATACTGCATAGAACTTCATAATAGAATGCTATTTATATCAATGCATTGCTTAATGCACTAATTAGCTCTTGATATTTCTTCCAATGATCTTTGACACTTTTTTCTCAACATTATAATAAGAGTCCCTTGTACAGACATTTCATGAAAAGTAAATGCATATGTGATGTCATCAGTGATGTCATCAATGACATTTGTGATATCATCTTTGATGTCGTGGGTGTTAGTCTTAGCAGTGCACGGTGGTGGCGCGAGTTATGGTTGCTTAGCTCACCATAACTGTCGAATTTCAGGTCACAAAACATTAGTGATATCTATGTTCGGTCCACGGACACACTTCCCTGTTTGCTTCGCGGACAGTGTCCTGATTGGCCAACCGGCTTGTGTCATGTCCACGAACATGCAATGTGTTCGCTGATTGGATGGTGAAGAGCATGAAGCGCATCAGATTTTCGGGAACTCCCGCCATCTTGGATTTGTGGACGTCCACGGACAGCGTGGTGAAACTTGGTGGAAAAATACTATTTAGTAGAGTGTGTTGGTGTGTAAAACTGTTTGGGGAGGGTGGGGGAGTAATAGATGGGTTAAATGTTGTATTTATTTGGGTGGTAGACCTCCCTGTTGTTTTCACTTTGTCCGCGGACAACGCAGATGTCCTGAAATGTTCTAAATAAACAAAATGGGGGTGTCCTGAGGACACTACGCCTGTAGGTATGGTTCGTAGGCAAGTTGAATCTGTACTAAGAACACACGCGGTGTCCTGAAATGTTTCAAAATAAACAAAATGGGTGTGTCTTGAGGACGGTAAGTCTGTCCGTTTTGTTTGCAGGCAAGTTGAATCTGTTCTAATAACACATCATGTGTCCTGGGATGTTCGTCAATAAACAAAATGGAGGTGTCCTGAGGACGGTATGCCTGTCCCTACTGTTCGGAAGCAAGTTGAAATTGTTCTAAGAACACAGGAAGTGTCCTGGGATGTTTGTAAATAAACAAAATGGGGGTGTTCTGAGGACACTACGCCTGTACGTATTGTTCGCAAACAAGCTAAAACTGTTCTAAGAACACTCACAGTGTCCTGAAATGTTCGAAAATAAACAAAATATGTGTGTCCTGAGGACGGTATGCCTGTCCGTTTTGTTCGCAGGCAAGTTGAATCTGTTCTAAGAACACATTATGTGTTCTGGGATATTCGTCAATAAACAAAATGGGGGTGTCCTGAGGACGGTGGATGTTCATCAATAAACATAATGGGGGTGTCCTGAGGTTGGTCTGCCTGTCCGTACTGTTCGCAAGCAAGTTGAAATTGTTCTAAGAACACATGAAGTGTCCTGGGATGTTTGTAAATATACGAAATGGGGGTGTTCTGAGGACACTACGCCTGTACGTATTGTTCGCAAGCAAGCTGAAACTGTTCTAAGAACACTTGCGGTGTCCTGAAATGTTCGAAAATAAACAAAATGGGTGTGTCCTGAGCACGCTGTCCGTATTGTTCGCTGGCAAGTTGAAATTGTTCTAATAACACATCATGTGTCCTGGGATGTTCGTAAATAAACAAAATGGGGGTGTCGTGAGTACGCTTTACCTGTCCGTACTGTGTCCTAAGAACACACGCGATGTCCTGAAATGTTCAAAAATAAACGAAATGGGTGTGTCCTGAGGACGCTGTCCGTATTGTTTGCTGGCAAAATGAAAGTGTTCTAAGAACACATCATGTGTCCTGGGATGTTCGTAAATAAACAAAATGGGGTGTCCTGAGGACGCTATGCCTGTCCATACTGTTCGTAGGCAAGTTGAAACTGTTCTAAGAACAATCATCATGTCCGCAGACATTAAAAGTGGCCATATGGCATAGTTAAAATGTTTGACTCTATGGGTGTGATATACTGCGGTGGTTGTGGCCAGGGCATAGAGTCTTGGGAGCATGGCCATATGGCCATGCACCCAAGATTCTATGCCCTGGCCACAACCACCGCAGCATATCACACCCATAGTGGCTTATAACTTTGTGATCCAAGAACAAATTTATAAGCAACAAAGTTATAAGCCACTATGGGTGTGATATGCTGTGGTAGTTGTGGGCAGGGCCTATAGTCTTGGGTGCATGGACAAGACCAAATTTATAAGCAACGAAGTTATAAGTCACTATGGCTGTGATTTGCTGTGATGGTTGTACTTATTATAATATACTTACTGTTTGGTTTAGTAACTGGAGTTCATGTGTTTCTTGTTCATTTCTGTGATAAAAGAAAAGATCATGTTAGTATTGGTATTTTGTAACGACTTATAACATTGAATAATCAACATTTTTTATTTTACCCTCATATTTAGTAGATTACAAATCAGTGTACTGTGCAATTTGCTCAGTTTCTGTGTTTGTTGCTAAAATCATTGGGTCTGTGGGAGAAAAAAAATCCATGTTGGATTAAAAAGAAAACTTTTTTGTTATGATACAGTCTATTTGTTTGTTTGCTTTCAGTGTTCACTTGTTGTTTCTGGCTAATGCTCTATGTATTGGCTTGTTGTAGATTTTTGGAGCATTAGATACCTGTTGAAATATTCTAACAGTCTATTTTTTGTTATAATGAAGTGGTATTGATTTATCTGTTTGGATATTGTAAAATTTTGGGGCAGTTAGATACCAGTTGGCATATTCTAACTGTCTATTTTTTGTTATAATGTGGTGGTATTGATTTATCTGTTTGGTTATTGAAAATCTTGGGGTAGTTAGATATCAGTTGGCGTATTCTAACTGTTTATTGTTTGATATAATTTAGTGGTATTCATTTATCTGTTTAGTTGTTGTAGAATCTTGGGGCATTAGATACCTGTTGGCATATTTTAACAGTCTATTTTTTGTTATAATGAAGTGGTATTGATTTATCTGTTTGGATATTGTAAACTTTTGGGGCAGTTAGATATCATTTGGCGTATTCAAACTGTCTATTTTTTTATATAATTTAGTAGTATTCATTTATCTGTTTAGTTGTTGTTGAATCCTGGGGCAGTTGGATACCTGTTGGCATATTCTAACTGTTTATAGTTTTTTATAATTAAGTGGTATTGATTTATCTCTTTGGTTATTGTAAAATCTTGGGGCAGTTAGATACCAGTTGGCGTATTCTAACTATCTATTTTTAGATATCATTTAGTAGTATTCATTTATCTGTTTAGTTGTTGTAGAATCTTGGGGCAGTTATATAGCTGTTGGCATATTGTAACAGTTTATAGTTTTTTTAATAGAAGTTTAGTTAATGTTTAAGTACAGTTTAGTTAATAAATGTTGGTTTTAAGAAGATTAAATAAGCGTTTGTAAGATTTGCAGGTAATCTCTGCTTTAGAGTAATGGTACTATCATTACATTCAAACCATCCACATTTTTATATATATATATATATATATATATATATATATATATATATATATATATATATATATATATATTATGCAGTATAGTGACCTGCATTGGTTGTGGCTCCTGTGTGGTAGATTATACCTATTGTTGTGAAGGTTTTCTTACCAAGTGATACTTGACCATGTGTGAATCCAGTCAGCTTGCAGTTGCTTTGGGTACCATCTGCATTGTAACGTAGAAGCATTAGTATTACGTATTTACTATGTGTTTGTATGAGTAAGGTGGAGCGATTATCCAAATTGCAGGAAGTACATAATCTGCTATGGTTTGCTTTTTGTACAAGTTTCTGAAATGGAACGGATTCACAATTAGGTATTGATACATACACAAAGCGCTCATTGGGGATTTGTTCTTGTGTCACATTGTTGCAGATAGTGCATGTATGTTTCCACATGTATGAAATCTGGAAGATTTCATTTATAGGTATGTTTTTGTTTTCCAGTACTTGTAGTAAGTACATTAGAAATTCTTGTGGATCTTCCTATGAGTTTATAGTGAATTTCACCATTCCAGCACAGTAGTCCAATTGTTGTCTTATTCCATAAACACTATACGTGTTGTCAGGATTGTTTGTTGCATTTCTATGAAGTACTAACATTTGCAAACACAATTGGTCTGTACTGTGTAAGTAAATATTGTCAACAATTGGTGGTAATTGAAATAGAATATTCATTGCTACATTTGCGTCACAACTTAAACCAATTACATTTGAAAGTTTAAATGGACCAGGTAGTTCTGTATCTGAGGGCTTTTTTTTAATTTTGTCTTCCTTTTTTGAATAAGTACCTGGTTTGCTTTCCCTAATAGTTTCTTTTTTGTTTGTGGTACTTGATGAAGTATTAGTTTTTTGTATTCTCTTTTGAGGATTTGCAGTTACATCCTGTTGCATTTCTGTTTGATTTAGTTTTCTTTTAGAACATTTTACTTTTTGTGGAACAGGATATGTTTTTAGATGTGGGGTGTATAGTGAACAAAGTCTATTGTATTCTAAAATGCAAGGAATATCAGCGTTTACTTTACTTGCATCAAAGTTGATTAGAAATTGACCGTCAAGTGTATGTAAGCGTGATAGTGTTATGTAGCTCATGCCTCGTTGTGGCTTGTTCACACATGGGTTGTGTCATACCATGCATGTCTAGTTTGTCTGTGGTGCTAATTTCAATTATTGGTTGCATTTCTTTTTTTAACATTGTTTCATTGAATTTGAAACAGCTTGCAAGAGTTGGCATTAAGGCCATACAATTGACATTTCTGTGGGCTAATTGTTCCATAACATCCATAGCACATGCATTATCGCCATAAAGTGCATGAATGTGCCGGGTTTTCAATATTGCTTGTGCTTCTTGTGATAATATACCAACTCTAATACTTTTTAAGATGTTGGCATAAGTGAGATCTGCAGATTGCTGCATGTTTTCTGTTAATTCTCTGTATTGTAAATGTTGCCAAAGGTTGACATTTCCAATGCTGCCAACAGTTTTATGGCAGAGTTTGTGTCCTAAGGTTTTAAAAATAGGCTCACCTTTCACTGGTGTCAATTCAAGAGGATCTCCGAAAACAATAATGTGTTTTCCTCCAAAGAGCTCTTTGTGGTTTGTTTTGAGTACTTCTTGTAATCTGAGGTGAATCAAAGCCAACATTAGGTTGGAGACCATGCTCACTTCATCTATAAGTAGTATTTTCATTTGTTTTAATACTCTGCGTAGTTCCATTGCAGCTTCTGCAGAAAGTTTGTAATAGTCTAATTTGTTTTGGTGTTCTACTGACAGGAGTAGTAATCGGTGTAAAGTGACACCGCCTATGCTGTAGGCAGCTAAACCTGTGGGGGCAGTGACAACAGCTGACAGTTTGTTGTTTGTCAATTGTTGAAGGAATTTACTGATGATTTTGATTAAGAATGTTTTGCCAGACCAGCTTCACCACTGACGTAAAGTAGTATAGGTTTGTAATTTTGGCAGGTGCATTCTTTGTTTTCATGTTGTACACCATGTGCAATTTCTTTTGTTACTTCTTCAAAAATACTACGTTGGTCATTGTTTAGTTTTGATTGTAGTATAGTTAAGTATTATTTATCTTCATACTGACACATGGTGTTTTCTACTTCCGTCATAGCTAATTTTGCCTCATTTGTTATTAGTGGCTCTCCCAGTGGTTCTTGGCTTCCTGATACATAAGGTTGACTACTGTCAGGAGTGTCCTTATCTAGTTGGGCCTGGAGTTCTTCTTCAGGTTGCTGTTCATTGTTCAACATTGTTTTGTACTGTGTAAAGTTTACCTTGGTTATAGTGCTATAGAGTTGTAGCAGGGACATGTAATATAGTTCTTTATGTTGAGGAGTCTTTAATGACAATATGATATGATTAATTAAATTTGGTTTGGTGAGTTTTACTAAGCTGCCTTCACAATTTGACACTCTGTATTTACCTTTTTTTCATCTGGTTTTACATTATTTTTGTATGTGGAGTTTTGGGCTATGTGGTATAGACACATGGTTTCCAAAATGGTATTTCTGTTTGGGTAGTATGTGTCCAGTAAATTGTTTTTTAAAATGTCTTGGCTTTTGGGATCATGTTTGGCTATTGTTTCTATATCGTCGTATGGTTTTAGAACTCTCTTTCTAGATTTAGCAGGACCAAGACTTAGCCATACTATATTTTCAAATTTTCCATACAAAGCAGTACCAGTTAAACAATCTGCTGCTTCATAGGAGCCACATTCTCTATGGGAAAGCATTTTTATACCCAAGCTGTATAATTTCTGAGACAGTGTTTTGTCTGTTGACAGGTCATTCCAGAGGTCTTGGAGCTCTGTTTTTTCTGCTTTGGTTAATTATGCTGTAACATATTGTGCAACTGCAGTGGAATTGTCTCCAATGTACTGCACATCTATGTTTGCATTCCATAAGTGGGCAATGATTGCATTGTAATCATTGATATATTTTTCTTCTTCTGTTCTTTTTATGTAATATGTATTTTTAAGTGATTTACCTTTAACACTATGTCTAACTGAAGACATGAAGTTGTTCACTTGACCTGTTTTTGTAACCGTTCTAGGGAAACTAAAGCAGCATTTGGTGTAGTATTTCCCTTTGTTTTTGTATTTGCGACGACAATATTTGCCACATTTGTTGTGTCTTTGAAATTGTAAAATTTGTGCATGAAGATCACTATTTGTTGCCTCTGATGGAATTTCACAAGTGACCTATTTTTCAATAAACTATAACACAGTGGCATCATTGTCTTGACCAAATTTAGGAGCATCTTTAATCCATAAAAGCATGTGGATATGTGGCGCTCCTCTGGCTTGGTATTCTTTTCTCCAAAAGAAATGTTGCACTTCTCCGAGGGGAGGAACAGTTTTATTACAAATAAAGTGTAGCAGAGCAATGAAGTGATGGTGAAAATATCTTGAAACATTAACAGGATCTAGAGAACAAAGTTCTCCAGGTGTTAATATATCTATGTTTGTTTTGTTTTTGTTTGATATGCGTAGGAAATCATGTAAATCTTCCCATGCATATTCTACACAACTTAATGTAACAAATCAAGTGGGTGGGCCAAGGTTTCTTATCATACAACATACATCTTCATGATGTCGAAACCAGTGCTCTTTAGTACCATGCATGTTTGCTAATAAATTTGTAATATTTTATTGTAAAACCTCATCTTTTTGTTGCACTTTTGTAATAATTGTGTAGCTGACATATTTTGAAAGTGGGATCCTGATTTCAATGTGTGTGCAACTCCGTAACATAAAGTTGCTAGTTCACTTTCAAAGAGTAGGTGGAATATGTAATCCACATTTTGTCTAAATCTGGGATCTTCAGAATACATCCGTAATGAGCAGTATTCTGATGCTGTTATTTGAATAGGTCTATCATCATACCTTCCTCCTTTGCCAGTAGGAAAGAGTAGAGGAAAAGCATGTGCTTCTATACTTTTTTCCCATGTGCTGATTGGTGATCCTTTTGTTTGTCGCATTTGGTACGTTTCTAGTGCATCTTCTAGGGTGTCATTAGAGTGCAATGGATGAATTGTATAATGGTCTAACATATTGGATACTGTAGCAGGATCTAGGAGCTCAAATTGACCAGCTTCTTGTGACTATTGAATTATTTCAGTGGTATCCTTCAGGTTTTCTTCAATATTAATTTCTTCGTAGTATTCATTATTGTCTTTTAGATATTGCAAGGTTTGTCTAACTTTATGTAAATCTACCAGTTGTTGCCAATTTTTTTTGTCTTTTGTAGGTACACCATTTATAAGATAATTAAAGATTGCTCCATTGGACGTTGCACTCCTAGAGTGTGCACATTTTTTTTTAGATCTAATGGTAAATACACTACTTTTCCACAAATACCTTTCACTAATTCAGAGGGAGGTAATTTTGCTGTTTTTGGTTGAAGGCGTATTATTGCTTGAAAGGGGTGCACTGTTTGAATTATGATGCTCTCATATACATTGAGTTGTTGTAGGGGTTCTGGTATGGAAATAATTCCAAATTATTTGTGATAGCACGTGAAGGAGTTTGGTTGTTGTCAAGTTTTGTAGTGCAGTAACTGCAAAGTATTAAGGGGTCAGTTATTTTGTATTTGTTTTCTGCTATAAGGTAGAGAGCTAATTCAAACCATTTAGAATCTTCATTGTCTTCTATTTTGTATGTTATGTCTACAGTTTTTGTGTTACTTTTATAAAAAGTTCTGCGGCAACATACACACACATGGTTTGGTACTTCAGCAGATGTACTTTTAAATTTCAGTATTTCTTTTTTGTATGTGTGTAGTAGAAGGTTGCCATGCATAGAATTATTGCTAATTTGTTTTAAAGCTATTTCATTCTGTAAGTGGCTTTCACTTCCAAAATATTTTTTCTGGATATAGTTGATTTCTTCAAGTAGGTCTTTTGCTGTACCATGTAGAAGAATGTTATTTAAATTGGCTAGTGCTAAAGCAGGACTTTTAGCATAGTACAGTTTATACACTAGTTGAATGATGTGTTAATATCATTTTGATATAATGGAAGTTGGTTTTGCAAGTAGGTCCTGAAATGCAGGCCAATGAATGTCCGTGTAGTCCTGTGTACTTGCGCACTGGACAGGGATCCATATTTTGCAGTAGTTTAATTTTTGCCTTTCACATATTGATTGAGGAATTGGCGTAAAGACTTGAAAGATTTTTTGGGAATGTTACACATTGAGGTGCATGGCCATTTGTATACTAGACGTTGTGATTCAGTTGAATGGGGAGGTAATTCTAAGTTTTCTGGGGATATTTTTGTAAGCAGTATTTCTTGTTCCATTATGCTATTATTAACTTTTTCATAACCTCATCCACTGCTATGTATGGCAATTGTATTTGTTTGGTTTTGTTTGTATGCTTCTTCATTAAAATATGGTTCTGTGCTTGTAGTGTGACTCCACTCACCTCCACAGATATTTAAGAAGTTATTTCTGTTGACATTTAGTTTATTGAGAAGTCTTTTTTGTAATTTAGTCATTAGTTTTGTTAGTGGTTTTATTTTGTTTAACACTAAAATAAATAATTTTTTTTAGAAGGATTGCACTGTCTATCAAAGCTTCTAAGATTAATTTCCTACGATAGGTTTTAAGGGTTGTGCCTGATTTCACTCCTGCTTTTATAAGATTTTGAAGGACTCTGTGACGGAACATTTTTGCTAAAATACTTTTTTTGGTATGCTTACTTGGCACTATATCAAGATTTATAGGAGCAGTTTTATCTGTAGTGGTAGCTAAATTTTTGTTAATTGTTTTCTGGTTCGTTTTACATTTTGATAGAGGTGGCAAAGTTTCTGTACTTGAAGCTTGTTTTGTTTCGCTAAATGACTGCATTAGCTGTTTTGTTTTAACTTTGTTTACAAATTCTGCTAGAGATGGATGCTTATTTTGGACACTTGTATTTTCATTTGCTCTGCTTCTGCATTGCTTTCTACGGACTTGATTTTTGGTAGGCATTCTTTAGGGTCTGTTGAAAAAAATAAAGAAGGTATGGGTTGGGCTGTTCTGCAATGTATGTGTGCTGTGTGCATGAGTATCTGAGTATGATGATAAAGATGTATGTGATGGTGTGTTATTGTGCATTGGTCAACTACAACGAGTTGGGATGAGTATTCTTGAATTTATGTGCTACTAAACTGGGGTTCAGATGACAATAGAAAGTAAGCTAGTGGTGTGGAGAAGTACAAATAGTAAATCTAATGGTATACAATTAAAACAGTTGTTTGTTCTATAATATCAAAATTCTAGGGGCTGAGTTGGGTCATTTGTGCGCCGAAAAATAGGAATTTGTGTGCCATTCTGCCTGTAAATCTCTGTTTAAGAAATGGGGATTTGTGGACAGAATGGTGCACAATCTATATTTTTAGGCACAGAAATAGCATGAATTAACCTTACAGTGTGTTTGAGTAATAGTACAAATATTAAGGTGGTATTTAACTTACTTTTTTTCTGGAATGAGCAGGTTTCTTCTTAGTTGTTCTTTGTACTTTAAATTCAGCTGCTTCTTTTCAGGAGAGTTGTCTTCACTGCAATTGTAAAGGAAACAAATTAGTAATTTTGTTTGTATATAGCACTGATTTTAATTTAGACATTGATTTTTATGTTTTTGTACAAGTATTGTTGTTTGATATTTGAACATACTGTGTGCATGCAATTTTGTTTCAGTATGTTAACTCTTTATATTGTACTTTAAATATGTTAGTTTAACAGGCTTTGCAAATGTGTGTGTAAAAAGAAATTAAATAGCAGATAGGTTTGGAAGTGACAGTTGATTATAGGAGATGGAAAAAATGACAGAAAGTTCATTTTATAGGTTATACAAGCTAAAAGTCGGTTAATCTGTTTATATGAATCTATAAGAATTGTACATGTACTATACAGAAAATATGCATACCTGTAGTTTGTGTTCATGCACATGGATATGCATGCAGCTGCAAGTAGAAATCTTGGAGACTTGTACAGTATTTCTTGTAGAAAGTGCTTTCCAATGATATGACACTTGTACTCAGAGAGATTAACAGTACATTTGAAGTGCTGATCGATGATGATGCAGTTAGATGTAGAGGTCTTGGATGTGATTGGTGGATGGTAGTGTGATTGCTTAGCTATCTCCAATGAGGGAATGGCACAGAAAGTGAATTGGAAATGGTAGAAGGACTGTCCATGTTACGATATGTCCGCAGACATGGCGGTAGTCTGCGGACATCGCGTGTTACATCTGGGGATTTTGGGGTGGGGAGGCATGCAAATGAGAATGAGCAGAGCAAGGGATTGGTCAGTAAAGATTAGTGGGTGTGTTCAAAAAGTCCCAAAAAGTATGTAGAAACTCAGGATTACTATGTGGGACTTGTGCTATGGCGAGTTATTATTGATGTCCTGGGTGTTAGTCTTAGCAGTGCACAGTGGTGGCGCGAGTTATGGTTGTTTAACTTACCATAACTGGCGAATTTCAGGGTTTTTTCGGTTTTACTTGGAACCATAACGTCCCTTTAACAACGTTTTTTTACTGAATTTCATAGGTTTTTAGTAGCGCAACTTAAGCATAACGTCCCATTAATAACGTTTTTTTACTGAATATATATATATATATATATATATATATATATATATATATATATATATGTATAGTTAAAGATTGCCAAGTAATCGGCATACGCTAAATGAAGAATTTTAGTACTACCCAATTTGGGTGCAAAGTTACAGACACCAGCCAATGAAGTTCCTAAATCAGCCAGAACCAGGTTAAACAAACCGGGAGAGGATGCAGCCCTGTTTAACTCCCCTGCCTATGTTAACAGAGGCAGTAATCACCCCTGAACTGTTCATTCTCAGCTGAGCCACAGTGTTCTCATGTAGTAATTGGCATGCATAAATTAAGTGCCTAGTATCAAATGCTGCGGCAAAGTTGATAAAGAGGATGCAGAGAGGAGATGATGATTTAACACCTACCTGGCAAATGAGAGAGTTAGCTATGAGGATATTGTAGGTACAGGAGAGACCCCTCTGGAAACCAATTTGAAACATACTCAGTATTCCATTTCACTATGGTGGTCATTCCGACCCTGGCGGTTGGGGGTTAACTTGGCCGGTAAAGCTGCCGGCCCCATTAAACCCTTCCGCCTCATTACAAGTTCCGCTTGCAGGACCTGCTAAGGACGCCTGGTGTTACCAGGCATCCTTAGCGGGTCCTGCGATCGGTCCAGCATGCTAAGAGCAGGCCCGTTATTAACAGGCCTGTTGTTAGCATGCTCCCCATTCCCATTGAGCCCTATGGGGGCTCGAATGGGAATGGGGATGGGTTCCTGGAATGGGGAAATACCAGGCCTTTCAAGGTCAGAATAGGCCGTATTTCCCCATTCCAGGAACCTGGACCCGGTACCTGGAATGGGGGTAGCCATCCCGCAAATAGCGGCATGGCTACCTCCAAGGTCGTAATGACCTCCTATGTCTCTCAATACACAGGAGGCAAACATTTTACTCGAACCAACCATTAAGTCGATAATTCCTAGGATCATCTCTACTGCCATGTTTAAACATGGGAATGATGTATGATTGGGTCAAAGAGGAGGGAATTCATCCGGTACCCACAATCCGCTCAATGAGCATCATTAAAATGTCTGCCCATAGCTTAGGGTTAGCTTGCAAAAAAAATGGTAATTGGCTCTGACAATTTTATTTGTGATTATTGTAAGTATATATTGTACCAATCTACAGAAAGGGCAATTGGAGTGAAGCAACTAGCTATCGCCCAATATCACTAATTGATGCCGACAGTAAAGTGTTTGCCACTTTGCTGTTGAGACATTTGGAAAATTGGGCTCAGGAGACTGGCAGAATATCTAAATTACAAACAGGTTTCAGATGCAGTCACTCTATGAATCTTAACAGTTTTGTTATTAGAATGTTACAAGGACATATATTGTCAGATCCAGTTAGAAGTAAATATATGACTTCTGCCGATCTAACAATCACTTTTGATTTAGTGGATCGCAACAGACTGTGGTCAAAATGTGACTCCTGGCGCGTGCCAAGTGGCTTACTGAAACTAATTAGATAGCTGTATGAAGACCATGGTATTAGAATAAGATTGAACAGGGAGGGGGATATGTCCGAACGGATAGAAAGAAGCTCTAGTTTGAGACAGGGCTGTGTGCTAGCCCCTACCCTGTTCAATGTCTATGTATCAGATATATTTGAATATCTGGCTCCCAGGTCGTTTGAACCCCCTAAATTGGGCCAGTTCACTATTGCAGTGATAGCGTACGCAGACAACTTTCTGCTGATGGATAATACCAGGAATGGATTGCATAGATTGCTGACAGCATTCTCAGAGTATGCAGCAGAGAATGGTTTAAATCCAAACAAAACGAAAATCTTGGATTTTCCAGGAGCAGAAAGCAGTCACAGTATTCATGGCTCTTTGAAAGAACTGCAGTCAAATGCAACGCTGGGGTGGTCTCTTTGGGATCCATATTACAGCGCGCCCCTAACTTCCAGATAGAACTAAGGTTTTGTGGCAGAAGACTAAAACTCTTGGAAAGGCGGTCCGAAAGATGACGTATATGATGGAATTATGGTTGGACAATGTCTTGGTTAGTTTAGATCGAAGTGGAGCTTGGATATGGAGACGTTTCTTGAGAGTACCACATGAAGGGCCTTTAGCCGCTACATGTTTTGAATTAGGCCTGCTCTGACCGTGTGTTTGAATACTGCGGAGATTGCTCTCATTATTTAGAGCCATAGGGGCCAATTCATAGAATAATTTGCACGGGAAATAGGAAACTTGTGTGCCAAACTGCGTGCAAAATCCTGTTCGTCGATTTATGGAATTGGATGCGTGGGACTTTTTTAAAGACATGCGTGGAGTTTGCGCAGGCTTGGCAGTCTCTGCGAGCTGTCAAGCGCCAGTGGTTTAAGTGGGCAGGGGCCAGCTGGCAGTCTCCAAAAAGTGGGGCTGAGCCAGTGCCCTGCTGGGGCCCCCAGTCCCACCATAACATTGGCGGGACACATTATTCCGCCACAGCTGCGATGAGAGATGCGCCCGCCGTTAAATCTGGCAAGCTGACAGAAGTGCCAGCCAGCCACACCGAAGCTGTGGCTGGCTGGCACTTCTGTCAGTCACTATAAATTCCTCTGATGACCCCTTGTGCGAGGGGTCACTGAAATAATTGAATGTCCCTTTGTTTACCCACCCCCTCCCCAGGTCACTGAGGCGTCTTTGACCCTCTGCGAACCTGGGGACTCCTTGACATATTTCAAGGTTTATAAAAGATGGCTTGAAAAGTACACAATTCAAGCCATCTTTTATAAAGCTTTGCCGACCGACAAAGACTTCTCAGGCTTTGCCCGTCGTCAAAGCTTTATAAAAGATGGATTGAATTGTGTACTATTCAAGCCATCTTTTATAAACCTTGAAATATGTTACATATTTCTATGCTTATAAAAGTTGGAGTGTAGAGTAAGGTACGCACATAAATATATAACATTTTTATATATTTGTGTGCATACGTTATGGTTTGCATACTTTTTTAGGCCATACCCATCCTACAAGCCATGCCCAAAATGAAGGCCCCCCTCAATTTCTTACCCCACTTAAAGCCCTATGAAGCACCTTGCGTGAGACACCACGCACAGCGTGGGCATGGCTTGCACAGAGGCTGGGAAGGGGGTAGGATCACATAAAATGGGGAAGCACATGCACAAAAGTGGGCATTCCATGGGACGGCCCACATGCAATCCCTCGCACGCTCACAATTGCCTCAAACGACACATAGTAATGGAACCACCCATGCAGCATCTCGGCATAGAAATGGCCACGCAAATTCTTCGGGCGGTATGCCACCCGAAGGCAGATGTTAACACACTTGCGCATAGGAATCGCAGAGCAGAGGTGGGTTTGCATGTCGGATTTAGGGGTGTGTGTATGCAACTGAGGTTTTAATCTAACTTAGGGTGCGTTGATGCAATGTAGCAGGGTCCAGGAACACTTTATGGGGGTTTGCACGTAGATTTTCCGAGTTTAACCCGAGTTACGAATTTTCATACACATGTTGTCAGGGTGCCGGCAACAGTTACGGGGACACTGCGCAGGGTCCTCGAGATGCAGGCCTGTTTGCGGGGGACACCATGCACTGTTTGATTGGTGCATGTATTTGCACGCAAAGGTACCTCTTCCAGCTGTATATGCTTTGCGTGGGGATGTGTCGGGGGCGTTCCGGGCACGACGTGCGAAAAACGGTTGCTTTGCTTGCATTTTCCCGGCACGTATCAATTGTGGGAGAAATGTACACTTTTCCATGATTCGGGCCTTAGTCTCCCCAATAAAAAATACTCTATATGCAGAAATGCTTCATAAATTGGAGGCATCTGGAATCATTGGGCCTAAGAACTTCCTGAGACTTTTAAAGGAGAACTGTATATCTATATTAAATTAACTTAACTACGACATTGATGACTTGATAAATAGACCAAATAAAGTTAAGGTTGCCTTATATGTGCTTTACCCACGACCTGCCTTAAATGTCACGCTTACAGTCCCAACACTTTTGTTTTCAAGGGTTGATGGCAAACCCCTGATGATGTGCTGTCAAATTGGGTAATTCCCTAATTTTTTGTTGATGGGGGATCAGTCTTCAAGTGGGAAGAATGCCGTATTCATACAATAGAATGATGAACGGATTACCCCTCTCTTTGTTGTTTATATATGGGTAGGTGACCTACCAATTAACCTTTCATAAATGTTGGTTACTCCATCATCTGCACAACCAAATGTATATCACAAAAATGGTTTATTTTATCATTTCAAACACAACTAAAAACAGTTCATATTATAAAAACGAAATCAATCAAATCAAGGCGGGGTAAGTATTTGACTTAGATCCTTTATCGGGCTATATAACATTTCTTAGAATAACCTGATAAGACAAAATATGGTGCACAAAGCTGTCGTATTCTTGTAATATACTTCAATGGGTTGAAGTTTGGAAAGACTACAAACACCACATCTGAGTCACAGCGACTTAGTTTTACTCTGGATAAACCCTATTCTGGTATCTCCAGGATATTGAGACTGACTAATTCTGTGTCTCATAGATGGTCTAGATATGTTTCTGCCATATTTTTAATTAAGTGCTATCTCTAGCACTTTGTCTAGGTATTTATGGCCTTCTTCTGGATGACAGAATTTCTTTTTTGGAGAATCAATCACAGGCGCACCCCCTTGGGTATCGGTGGAATTTTCACACAAAAATTCAACACAGAACAACTAGTTAAAAACAGTGGAGAAGGAAGTTGGAGTCACTGGTACATTAACCTGGTCTTCAGAGGTCACCAACCTGATTTGGACAAGAGAAGCTGGATCAAGTGTATTTACTCGTATCTTGGCAGGTGCAGCTAACTGCTGGTTCGTGTTTACCTACAGGACAGGAGGCCTATAATATTTACCTTATTAATATTTACCTCAACGTTCATACTTATATTTCTTACATCGATTTGGGAGTACTAGCCTGGTGTTCCCAGATCACTTTTGTAGCACCGCTGAGTCGTACTCCTCTTTGAGAAAGGTTTTCTCAAGGTGATTATCAATGGTTTTGTGCTGCAAAAATAGTAATGGTGGAAGGAACACTTATTCCCATGTCTTTTAATTATTTTACTGCAGACATTAATTACAACTGAAACAAATTGTTCATTTGTGTATACCTACAAGGGCGGTGTGCTGTATTAGTTGCTGTATTTAAATTAGCATCAAATTTCATAGTTTTATTTCATGCATTGGGTAAGAAGTACTGACCTGGTGTCTCCAAATCACTTATATGGCAGCGCTAGGTCGTTCTTCTTTGTAAAGGTTGATTGCTTAGGATATTGCTTGGCCGTTTTGAGCTGTAAAAAATGGTAATAGGAGGGACATTTACTATCTTGTATTTTCGCCCCTTAATTATCTATTTATTTGATGCGAATTGCTATTAACTTAACTCGCAGTATTTTCCTTGAATGAGTGTTGTAATATTTCACTCAATTCACAATCGTTCACACTCGAGACTATTAACTGTTTTTTTCATAAAAACGTTATTCCTTCTTGAGGCTCTAACATATCTATTAGGAGCAGCTTCGCAGAAGAGATTCTGCTTTTTTGTTCACTTACCTTCCTACAAGCGGAAGATACTTTAACGCTGTGTGGCGCGTCTGCTCGCTGTTTTTCCAATTCCCAAATATAAACGGACAAAGAGAGGGGTAATCAGTTCATCCTTCTATTATGTAAAACACCTGATGATTGCTTGCTGTCCAGCAAGAACCTTTGTCAATCTGAGTTATTTTTATTGAAGTGTTATTTATTTATTTATTTATTTATTTATTTATTTATAATTTATATAGAGCGGTCACTGACTCAGAGGCATAAGGGCGCTAACCAAACAAAACATAAACATTAAACATAAACAAGCGGTACATAACCAGAAGCAAAAGAGATCAACAGGATCAGAGGTCCACTTAGCGTATCTGGTGATTTTATCCTTGTTATTGGTCTTTGTTGTTTCTAGTTCTTTTAAAACTTTTAAAAGTTCCTTGGGCTGTGTTAGGCAGAATTATATGCAGTACCCTTTGGGAACACCACACACAATTAAGACTACAAGTGACAGTACAAATTCACCTTTGGTACAAGCCTGTACTACACAGTTAAAGTGGTAGCGATGGCTGAGCACCTAGACTTATCTCAAGAGTAAGTGAGCAGTATCAGATAGTTACACAAAGGACAGCAATTACTATGATTCAGGCAAACACTGGCTCAAGGTTTTCAAGTAAAAGAATATACATTTATTTCACTCTTCAGTTGTATATCATTACATTATTATAATCAGTCTAAAAATCACACTCTTAATACACCACACCACTTCCCTTAAATTCCAGACAAGTTAAGCTCACGAAATAAAGGGGGAGCAAAATGGCACTCCAGCAATTTAAAAAGGGAGGGAAAGACAAAGTTATTAGAAATCAGATCAAACCAACAGGTAAGTACTTAGGGCAATTGAACAAGAGGAACTACAGAGATAGAATCGGTTAGAAAAGGCTTCGGGCCAAAGTCAATGGGTCAAAAGTCTTTTGCTCAAGATCACACAGTTCAGGGTAGTTTGCAGTACAGTTTGTGGCACGGTTTCCAGACGAGGTTGGTTGATAGAAAAGTTGGTTCAAAGAGAAGAGAAGGACAAGCCCTCGGATTGGAGAAAGATTTCAAACACTTTCACCGCTGTTGAATGGAACGAGCAACCGGATTTGCACAGTACCTTAAAACGGAGAGGAAGCAGTAGCTGAGGCAGACGTTCCTGGTAGTTCCTGCAGGCTCATGGTTCCTGAAGCTACTGTCAGACTGACAAGAAGTAGGAAGACTGCAGGGTCCTGCGCTACCCAGGGAAGAAACCAGCAGCAGAGCAAAACAACGAATAAAAGGTGTGCTCCTTAAAACCCAAGCAGGGTCCGACCTTCCTGGCTATCCAGTCCACTGTAGCTATGTACAGCGAATTCAACCAGAGGAGGGGTCCTGGCTTGCAGTTTGGGCGAACTGGTTGGTCCCACCAGCTCAAGGGAAGAAGTTTCCTGGAAGATCATCTCTGTTGTCGGATTCTGAAGTTCGGCCCTGCAGCAAGTTTTCACTGAGCAGTTCAGTCATTGTAGAGGTCCTCTCCTGTCAGCTCCTCATTGGTTCTTTCATTCCAGTGGCGACTCTGTCTTTCCAGTCGCAGAGACCTGCTTTTTATGTAGTTTTCCCCATTCATACAGCCTGGCTGTCAATCACACAGCAGGGTGGCTGTCCTAGCAAGGACAGTCCCCTCAGCCAATCAAACAGGAGTGCGACTTGGGTTACCAAGGGAACCCATGGCAGGGGTCTGAAGACCCCTCCCTCACATCCTGCCTACCTAGACTTTCAGATGCCTTAAGGGGGGCTTCTGTGCAGAAGCCTGCAAAAAGACAGCGAACAAAGGAATCATCCCCGGTTTGGCGCACAGAGAAAAACACGAGAAAGACTTTAACAAAAAGAAATGCGAATAAACCCAGCTGGAGCCAAAATAAAATGTATTTGGTCAAGCGGATTTATGTTCGAGGCTAATATAATAGCCTAAAACATTACCATGGTTAAATAAAATAACTGCGGTAGAAATATTTGGGTAGTTACCACTGCCACCAGCCAAGTCTTAATGTAAAGGGAGCGAAACAATGCTCCAAGAGGCACAGACAAAAAGGGATGAGTTAACCCTTTCCAATACTCCATGTAAGATGGGTGTACTGGGTCTGTGGTTTAAAGTGACTAATAGTAAAGTTAATGGCAACTTTACCTTTTCTGGGGGACAGAAGTCAGCCCCAGAAAATGGAGTCAGTGGGACGTCTCAAAGATAACCTGTGTCACTGCTCTGAAGGTGCTGTGTAACACACATGAAAAACATGAGGACATGGAGTAGGTGAGGCTCCAGTGCTCAAGATCACACAAAAAGTGAAAACACACACAGCAAAACACATGTAAGAGTGGGAAAAAGGGCTCACACTCTTATCAGGTGAGAAAAATAAATCCTAGAAATCCAGCAAAGCTGCTGAGGGACTCATTAGGTAAGGGAAATCAGCGTGTTTTGTAAGAGTGGGAAAAAGGGCTCACACTCTTATCAGGTGAGAAAAATAAATCCTAGAAATCCAGCAAAGCTGCTGAGGGACTCATTAGGTAAGGGAAATCAGCTGTTTATGAGAATTCTCCCTAACAGACTGAGACTGGGCTTTGGAAATCCGGTAGTCGAGATAGGCTCTTTTAGCCATAATCACTGCCTTCTTATAGTTTCTTAAAAGTATATTATAGGTTTCTTTGTCCTTATCCAAAAGTGACTTTTTTCAGATGTAAAGGGCTTTGACTTTGTTACTTTGTTACCTGAAGGTCATGAGAAAACAAAGGATTAGTCTCTCTTTGAACTGACTTCCTATTACGCAAAGGTGCTATGATGTCTACTGCCTTCAGCATTAAGTCTTGATGAATAAGTGTAATTTCTTCTGCAGAGCACTTACCATTAATCTTCTCCTCCAGTGTCCGAACCCATTGGTCCAAGGCTGCCAGGATCAGCTTTTTAAGCTTTCTACAGTGAGTGGCAGAGAAGGAGGGTTTCTTATTTAGTACAGTTATGTCTGAGATAATCTCAAAATCAATAAAATAATGGTCCGACTAGGGACGGGGACTAACAGCCAGATTTGAGGGGGTGATATTCAAACCTCCCAGCCAGTGTTCCCCTTCACGTGCGTAGGAACATTAATGTATTGAGAGAAGCCCAGGTTAAACAAAACCCTATCTACTCATTTGGCTTGTGCATCAGTGCTATCCCCTAACCAAAAAAGTAAATCACCCAGAATCAAGACTTTAGAAAGAGGTTTTAAAAATGTTCAAAGCAGATCGGATAACTGATTGGTAAAATCCTTCATTAAAATAGGGGGCCGATAAAGTAAAACCATGTTTACAGTATCTTCAGAATTTTTTAACATGAAGAATCTCACAATTGTGTAGGTTTATAACGTCAGAGCGCCAGACGTCTAATGATTCTTTAAATATCAGTCCTACTCCCCCTCCTTTTCCTTCATTCCTGTCCTGGCAAAGAAAGTTATAACCAAGAGGTATAGCTAGGGATAGGAGGGACCTGCTGCCAAGTTTCTGTTACAGCTCATATGTCAATATTATGTATAGTAATATAAGATGACACCTCTAAAGCATGCTTCAACAAGGAGTGTGTATTGAGAAGCAGGCATTTAAGCTTGCATGCAGGGTTAACCGTGCTCTCAGTGAGAGGTATAGTTAGCCTATGTAAGGAATTTATCTTCAAGGCTGTATTAAATGTTATTGAATGGTAGTGGCAAGCCTGGCAGCAAGAGTACAACCCGCTCGGATTAATATTTGTTTGAAAGTGGACACCTTGCTGAAAGAGCCTATAAACAAGACTCCTTCAATGTGGAATGCCATAGAACCACCATCGAACCACCATCATAGGATGTAATGTGGTTTAAACTTCTGAACTGCTGGGTATACGTGGAGCACCACCTGAGTGACCGCAGACTTTGGGCACCTAATTTACCAAGATTTTCTTTAGAGGAATTTAAAGGGATCCTGCTTGAGTACATTTTGAACATTCTGCACAATTTCAAGAACATAGTATAAAATACAGCGCTCAAGCTCTTTCTGCTGTGTTTGATCACTATGGATGCTCCAAAGTTGCCTCCCCAATGATTTAATCTAATTATTTTCTCCAGAGCATCATTTTGTAATCCTTGGAGCAAATATCTATCACACAGGAGTAGACCTATGATGCAGGCAATTTAAAGCAACTGTAGGGGCAGTTCAGAATCCAGCATTGCAGCATTGCCCTTGTTTACTGGGCCTTCCAATAAGGATGCAACTTTATTTGCCTGATCTTGCCACTTCTGGGCCTGACCCTGCTCCTCCTCCTATTGGATGCACCTGACTCTTGAGCCAATCGGTGCCACTGGGACGCAGGAGCCGGCCCAGCTTTCCTAAGGCCCACAACGAGATCCCTCATCCCTTCATCTGCATCGAGTGATGTCATCAGGAAGCCTGCCCCTGCCTACTTTCACCATCTTAACCTCGTGGGGTAAGGCTTGAATCATTTTGCAACTCATGCTGCTGTGCATGCTCTTTTTTGTAAAATGTGCTTTTAAATTGGCACTTTCACCCACGCACATCAATGCCTCCTGCTTTCATCTCTTAAAGCTTTGATTCCCTGAGTGAGCTGCTCATTTCTACATTGCCTGAGCCAGCGTGCCGCATTGCCCTTGTTTCCTGGGCCTTCCAATATGGCTGCACTTTACTTGCCGGATCTTGCCACTTCGGTGCCTGGCCCTGCTCCTCCTCCCATTGGCTGCACCTGACTCTTGAGCCAGTCCTTGCCATAGGGAGGCAGGAGCTAGCCCAGCTTTTCTAAGGCCCACAACAAAGGCTATGTCTGCTCCCTGTCCGCTTCAGTTATGCTTCCTGCCTCCCTTGGTTGCCTGTGAGTGCTGGTGTGTGCCCCCCACCCCCCTGGTCGCCTTTGATGCTAGTGTTTTCCCCCCACACCGCTGATTGCCAGTGATGCTGGTGTGTGCCCCCCACCTCCCCTGGTCGCCCGTGATGCTGGTGTGTCCCCCCCACACTCCCTTCTGGCGCCTTGATGTGCTCCCCCTCCCTTATCCTTCCATGCCCGACTAATTGACTCTTGCATTTGCATGCTACTGCCGCCCGCTACAGGGGGTTAGGCTCCATGCACCTGCTGCCTAATTGTCATTTGCATTTATATGCTGCTGCCACCCCACAACATGGGGTTAGGCACCACGTATCTGTCGCTTAATTGTCTTCTGCATTTATATGCTGCTGCTGCCCTGCAACATGGGGTCAGGATCCATGTATTTGCCACCTAATTGACTTTTTGCATTTGTATGCCGCTGCCTTCCGCAAAATGGGGTTAGGCTCTATGTCTCTACTGCCAAATTGACTCTTGCATTTGTATGCTGCTGCCGCCCTGCTACATGGTGTTAGGCTCCACGTATCTGCTGCCTAATTGACTCTTGCATGTGTATGCTGCTGTCACCCTGCAACATGAGGTTAGGCAACATGTATCTGTCGCTTAATTGTCTTCTGCATTTATATGCTGCTGCTGCCCTGCAACATGGGGTCAGGATCCATGTATTTGCCACCTAATTGACTTTTTGCATTTGTATGCCGCTGCCTTCCGCAAAATGGGGTTAGGCTCTATGTCTCTACCACCTAATTGACTTTTGCATTTCTATGCTGCTGCCGTCCTGCTACATGGTGTTAGGCTCCACGTATCTGCTGCCTAATTGACTCTTGCATGTGTATGATGCTGCCACCCTGCAACATGGGGTTAGGCACCATGTATCTGTCGCTTAATTGTCTTCTGCATTTGTATTCTGCTTCTGCACTGCAATATGGGGTCAGGATCAATGTATCTGCCGCCTAATTGACTTTTTGCATTTGTATGCCGCTGCCACCCTGCAACATGGGCTTAGGCTCCATGTATCTGCTGCCTAATTGTCTTCTGCATTTGAATGCTGCTGCTGCCCTGCAATATGGGGCAGGCTCCATGTATTTGCCGCCTAATTGTCTTTTTGCACTTGTATGCTGCTGCCACCATGCAACATGAGGTAATGCTCCATGTATCTGCCGCCTAATTGACTCTTGGATTTGTATGCTTCTGCCGCCCTGCAACATGGGGTTAGGCTCCATGTATCTGCCACCTAATTGTCTTCTGCATTTGTATGCTGCTGCTGCCCTGCAGCATGGGGTTAGGCACCATGTATCTGTCGCTTAATTGGCTCTTACATTTGTATGCTGCTGCCGCTCTGCAACATGGGGTTAGGCTCCATGTATCTGCCGCCTAATTGTCTTCTGCATTTGTATGCTGCTGCTGCCCTGCAGCATGGGGTTAGGCTCCATGTATCTGCCGCCTAATTGACTCTTGCATTTGTATGCTACTGCCACCCTGCAACATGGGGTTAGGCTCCATGTATCTGCGGCCTAATTGACTCTTGCATTTGTATGCTACTGCCACCCTGCAACATGGGGTTAGGCTCCATGTATCTGCCGCCTAATTGTCTTGTGCATTTGTATGCTGCTGCCGCCCTGCATCATGGGGTTGGGCACCATGTATCTGTCGCTTAAATGACTCTTCCATTTGTATGCTGCTGCCACCCTGCAACATGGGGTTAGGCACCATGGATCTGTCGCTTAATTGTCTTATGCATTTGTATGCTGCTACTGCCCTGCAACATTGGGTCAGGCTCCATGTATCTGCCGCCTAATTGACTTTTTGCATTTGTGTGCCGCTGCCATGCCGCAACATGGGTTTAGGCTCCATGCATCTGCCGCCTAATTGACTCTTGCATTTGTATGCTGCTGCTACCTGGCAACATGGGGTTAGGCTCCATGTATCTGCCGCCTAATTGACTCTTGCATTTGTATGCTGCTGCTACCTGGCAACATGGGGTTAGGCTCCATGTATCTGCCGCCTAATTGTCTTCTGCATTTGTATGCTGCTGCCTCCCTGCAACATGGGGTTAAGCTCCATGTCTCTACCGCCTAATTGACTCTTCCATTTGTATGCTGCTGCCGCCCTGCTACATGGGGTTAAGCTCCATGTATATGCCACCTAATTATCTTCTGTATTTGTATGCTGCTGCCGCCCTGCAACATGGGGTTAGGCATCATGTATCTGCCGCTTAATTGTCTTCTCAATTAGTATGCTGCTGCCGACCTGCAACATGGGGTCAATCTCCATGTATTTGCTGCCTAATTGTCTTTTTGCACTTGTATGCTGTTAGCGCCTTGCAACATGGGGTTAGGCTCCATATATCTGCCGCCTCAGTAACTCTTGCATTTGTATGCTGTTGCCGCCCTGCAACATGGGGTCAGGCTCCATGTATCTGCCACCTAATAGTCTCTTGCATTTGTACAGTGCTGCCCCCCTGCAACATGGGGATAGGCATCATGTATCGATCGCCTAATAGACTTTTGCATTTGTATGCTGCTGCCTCCCTGCAACATGGGTTCAGGCTCCATGCATCTGCTGCCTAATTGTCTCTTGCATTCGTATGCGGCTGCCTCCCTGAAACATGGGGTTAGGCACCATATATCTGTTGCCTAATCGACTGTTGCATTTATATAATGCTGCCGCCCTGAAACATGGGGCTAGGCACCATATATCTGCCGCCAAATTGACTTTCGCATTTGTATACTGCTGTTGCCCTGCAACATGGGGTTAGGAACCTATATCTACGCATCTGAACCCTTTTCTGCACTTTGCATGTGATGTATTACTTAAGTACGTTCCTTGTTGATGTAACCACCTCTTGGTTCATCGCTGCGGTATTAGGACCACTGAATATGCATACCAGGAATTGAACCCATTTCATTATTTACAAGGCAGGGATTGGACCCGCTTATTCTCGTGGCATTACTCGAACCTCCACAACCATTAGGGGTGTTATTTTCTCTCAATGACTTGGTATCATTCCCTAAAGACGATGTATTAGAGTCATTATGCAGCGTACTACTTTAAATGTGTTATTTGACACACAGTTTCAGCATTTCTGTATATGAGACAAATTACTGAGTTGAGAACGACCTTCAAGGGGTCGAAACACGTGTCTTTTGCACTTGTATGCTGCTGCCACCCTGCAACATGAGGTAATGCTCCATGTATCTGCCGCCTAATTGACTCTTGCATTTGTATGCTTCTGCCACCCTGCAACATGGGGTTAGGCTCCATGTATCTGCCACCTAATTGTCTTCTGCATTTGTATGCTGCTGCTGCCCTGCAGCATGGGGTTAGGCACCATGTATCTGTCGCTTAATTGGCTCTTACAGAGAAACTGACTATTTTGCTGATCTGATTTACCCAACGATATGATTTCGCTGACATTATATAGTCTTGGGACGAGCAGCAACGCCAGATACCCGTTATTTCTTTCACCGCACGTAATCACCTCTTACGCTTCCTTTCTGTAACCCGAAGCACTGTAACCAATCTCTTAAGTATAAGTGCCTAGATACATCTGGGTTTTGTGCGCTAAATAAATAATTAAATAAATAGATGATGCTGACTGTATTATTATGACGGAAAGTGTCCACAGCTGCTCCTTATTCCAACATCTGGGATATACCCATAAGAAAAGAGGAGTTATGGCTCCTTACTTGATTTTATTCCCAAATCGATACTATCAAACTTTATGTCTGCGTTTTCGGTGGGATCTCATTCTGACTAGAAGTCTTCAGTTGAGAAGGGGTTTGATTGAGAGAGAGGCAACTTTGTGCAGATTTTGTAATAATAAAGACTGCATCGGACGTGGAAACATATACTGCTGTATTGTACAGATTTAGAGAGCTTGAGAATGAAATATCTGGTTCCACTGATCAAAAATGCAACATGGATAACTGATAAAAAATGTTTGGAAATGATGTCTTACTGGATCTAAGAACTCAGACAGATTGGCAGTTGCAGCTTTTTGGAATTCTCTTAAATTGTAATGGCTATGAATTGTGTTAGGATTTTTAAATATAATTCCGATTTAATAATTGTGTTTAGAGACTGCTTTTAAAATTTACATTTCAGATTTTTAATCATATGATTAAACGATGTTTGAATGAAAACTCTTTTTTGATGAAAATGGGTAGGTAATGCATTTGTACTTTTTTTCAATGATTAATGTTATGCGTATTAAATGTAAAAGTGTCTTTGAAAAAACAACATTAATAAAAATAAAATGTTTAAAAACAGCATATACAAATGGAATGTCTGTAGCAAAAATACTGGAGCGAAGGAGCACTACAAGCATTGAGAGAATAATGTTACTGAGTGGCTAAAATCATGACAATGTGACTTAAGTCCTGGAGCTTTTCTGAGCAGTTCATTAAATTGCAATAATGAAATATGTTGCAAAGTATCCCAGTAACTCACATTTAGAAGTAAATAAGAAATGGCTAATAGATGGTGTTTGTTTCACAGCCTTGTGGTGAATTTGATTATTTTAATCTGCATTGAATTAATGGGATAGAAAAATCGCGGAAAGGTTATTACTTATTTTTTAATAAGGAAAAGAGCCACCTTCAGGCAGACAGCTTTTGTTAAATAGAAGAAGAAAATATTTAACGGTTTCTCTACCCGAAATCACAATTACAATATCCCAAAAAGTAAATATCATTGTTTCTGATGCTGGCCCTGCCTCCCCACTGTATGCTTTTCTATTGCAAACCTAAACATCCTTCCCCCCAGCTGCACAGACAGGCAAAAAAGAACTAAGGAAAGATCAAGATTTTCAGAATGTCAACAATCTCTATGTGACAGTCAGTTCAACTATAATAATGCACCCGTTACTAGATGCTGTAATATCACATGTTAATTAAAAATGTAGCTGTGACAGGGGTCTGCAACTTTTGGTTCTCCCGATGTGTTGGGCTACCATTCCCATTAGGCCTAACAGGCATAGTCAATGGTGAGAGGTCATGGCATTTTAGTCCAAACATCTAGAGAGCCGCGCTTGCAGACCCCGAGTCTAGCAGAAGTGTTTCTTTAGACTTAGCACTATGAATATAAAATCACAATGAATAGTAAATATTCACACAATAATAAGCACTGTACACCAGAATGTAAAGCAACAGTTTGAAGGTTATGAACAACAACTCAAACAATCAAATTACCTAAACGCCATACTATTCAGTATACCCTCAACTACATGCACAGACTTCCACAACATGCATGCCTGCAAGGTCCAGTGCCAATGAATGAATCACACTCCTTGAGAGGGCAAACACAGTACCCATCCCGCCTTCTACCGGAATAAGAAAGTCATGCTACTAGGGCCAACTCTGAATTGTTGCCTGTCCAATGAAGAAGTACTGTTACCAACGTCTTCAAGAACTGAATAAAGTGCAATTCTAGATGCCACAAGTTTTTTGCACTTTATACTGCAAATGACTGAAAATGCATGGAGTGAAGCCACAAGTGCACGGACATGCACATGGCTGTGGTTCGTCAATTTACACTTTCTGTTTAAAATTAGCCCCTTTGACATATCTTGATTTAGCATATGGTCAAATTAAACAGTTGTCATTTGAATTAAGTCGCATTTCAAATATTTTCCTCAAATCCTAGCAATCGTGGGGGGTGGAGGGGGCACCGAAATTTCATGAGATCTTGGAATGCATCCCTTTTTTGTTTGTAATAATCTAAATAAGGGTAGATTTATTTAAGATGTATACACAAAGAGGTCTCTACTGAGAAGGAACACAGCCAAATAACCTCTTCTCTGTGAAGGTGTCCACTAGTGAGAGTCTACAACCATGTTTTAGCTCACTGTACCTTTCCCAGAGGAGAAAAAATCCATTTGCGTTTCAGACTGGTCCCACCCAATTGAGCACTCCAGCACTGAAATGCTAGGCAATTCTCCTCTGAACAAGAGTACTAACAGCAACCCGAGACACGTTTTTCGGCCTTGTTGGGCCTCATCATTGAAGTTGCCTTGTGGCTCTCTAAGCACAGTGAGCAACGGGTCCCTGTTTGGATTGCCCTGGGTAACTTAGGGTGAACATACACCAAGAGGTCTGCCCGATAGTCCCTCTACTGGGAAGGAACATGGCCAAATAACCTGGTTTATGAGAATGTGCCCACTTGGTAAGGTCTAGGAAGGACTCATTTGCAAATAGTTATTTCTCTTCTGTGAAAGGTACACTGAGCTAAAATATGGTTGTAGACCCTCCAAAGTGGGCAGAAGGAAAAACGTACAGCACAAATAAATTGGTACTTCCAATTAAAAAAAACAATGGTTCTTCCTTTGTTGGTAAGCAATTTAAGGATATAATTAATCAGTCTACTGTATCTTCACAGCAAATGAGATATTTTCAACGCTAATGGCAAATTAAAATTGTGAAAGGGAAGGTGCCCTGCCTGTGGACAGAGGAGTTCAAGAGTAGCATAGTTACATGCCATTTGAGACTTAACTCTAAAAACGTATTATTCAATGTATTCCGGTTTATGGCCTTTATGTATATTTTGTTCTAGGAGAACATTCCACTTACTAATAGTGATTTGCCAAATGTTTCAATGAATGACACTTGATAACATTACTACTGACAGGTATCATGGTGGTACGTGATGTGACAGACATTTTGGCAACACATACATGGGCACCAATGGGTATGAGCGATGTTCAGCAGGGCCACTCAGGTCTTCTCCACCCTCTTTGTCATCCAGCACCCATTTCTGAAGGTCAGTGGACTGTATACATCTTATATGCCACGGGGGGCATTACAGAGCAAGCCGCTTATTAAAATAACCAGTGGAAGCTACCAGCTGCCTGTAAATCCTCCTAAAAGCATGTTCATCTTGCCAAGCAATGTTTGCCTGCATCCTTCATTCATTCTGTTTTCCCGCACTTCCGGCTGGTGCCAACTTCTATTTGTTCACCATCTTTCTCCGGAGTTCTTTGACACTCCTCCTGCACCTTACAACCAGATCTTGCAATCCTACTTTGCAAGCTCTGGCACCCAAATCAGTCTGATCCCTGGTAAACACTTCCAGTAACTCTCAAGCTCAAATGCAGAGGCTGGCATCTACTCACCTCCAGTCATCCCCCAGTGGTTTTGCTTGCCAGACCACCTAACTTGGTGCGCCTTGTCCCTGTGGGGTGAGAGTCTGCAACAGTGAGAGGTTGAAATGGGTCAAGTAGACACCCACTTTATAATGAGTTCTCATGCATGTTTCCTTTTGCCAGACTGGGTTCCTTGCATACATAACTCCAGTGCCACCTCCCATTCTCTATTCTTTTCATGAAGTTAGATGCCAATGCTTCTCCTTGCGCTGGTAGTACCAGTTCACTGAGCCACCTGGAAAACATTGAATACATGAAAATAGGTTGATATCATGAAAGGGTAATGTGGCATACTACCGTTTCACAGCTACTGGTGTCACTGGGTATTTGGTCAGGTTCTTTATTATTACTACTGTTGTTAGGGTATTTATTAAGTGCAGACCTAGCTTTGGGCAGTGGTCGAAGTGTGTGAAAAGAAGTAGTGGAGCTATGTTACCCACTGGCCTGCCCCCGCTCACCACAAACCCCATCACTGTGCCACCTCCCACACACAATACAAACCCCCAAACAAATGTGCCTGCTGTTTAAAGGAACGTTCAGTGCAGGGCACTGAAAGTGCACGTTTCAGCTGCTTCCTACACTTTTATTTTACAACAAAACCATTCCGGAGCGGTCGCTTTTTAAAATAAAAGTATAGGAACAGTAAAGCTTAATTTAAAAAAGTAGAGGAGCACCACTCCCGACCGCTCCCGCTCACTTCGACCACTGGCTTTGGGAAGCGAGTGAGCGCTTTACAATTCATAGGCAGACAGACACAGTGAGGGAAGCAAAGATATAAGGGAGCGGGGGTTGATGTGACAAGGCTAGTGACCCAGCCTTATCACGAGGGGATGCAAACCCTTCTCAACCATGGGAGGAAGGCCTATGAGGGTGCCAGCCAGAGCCAGTTCTACCCCTGAGGTGGCAGGTGGCAGCAGAAAGGACTGCAAATGTGAAAGATTCAGTGTAATTTCTATGCCATCTCAGACACTAACAACAGGGAAAGGGAGGTTTTCATAAAATGTCACGTGGCCTCACTAGTACTGGGTGATTTCACACCAAATGAGAGTTGTGTAATGCTTAGCACTGTGGAAGCAAACAAACTGATTTTGGCTTGCAACTGGTTACAGGCTGAGTTTATTCATTGCAATGCAAGAAACATTCTGAAAGAGTATCCCTGAGTTAATAACCATCTTAACAAAGCAGACCCTTTTTATTAATTCTAGTTAGACTAATGAAAAAAGGAATACTTTATTACCTCATTGCAAAATGATCATTCCCATGATCTTGGAACTTGTTACTGCTATCAGGTAGAGAACCATCTCCCGTTTGCACATCTTTGCTTCATTGGGACGTGAATCGCCTCTTGCTTACACATCCCCCCCACATCTAGTCACATCAGAGGTCAAAGTGAGCTGGAACTAAAGGGTACGCCATACCCTTATTTCTCAGGGCAACCCATGATCGTTCCAACCTGAGTCTTCCTGATAACCAGCCATTGTAACATGTCTATCTTGTATGCCTGGGTTGCTGTTGATTATTTCCATAGACTGCTTGGGACATTACACGCATTCCCAAGCAGCCAAAAAGCACAGCTCTGCTGCGATCTGCATATGAATTGCTGTAGGAAGTAGAGTAATAAGGGCTCCTGGCTCGGCCCTGATCTGCCCAGGTGGTTTCAGAACTATATAACAATAAAATGATCAGGGTGACTGAGAACACACACATTTATCACATTGACTTTAAATGAAGAACAATATTGCTCTTGGATGTAGATCGGCATGCAAAGTGTTTTTGCCCCAAATGTAATGCATGAAATGTGATTTTCATAATCATTTTTTTTTTTGTAGGACACACATTAGTAACAGAAACTTTGTACAAAAATACTTCGGTTTTTGGTCCAATTAAGTTAACTGGAATTAAATACAGATCAGCATGTATTGTTGCTTATATAATATAGGGATTTCGGTAGACAAATTACATGTGTGTGAGGTACGCAAAACAGTACACAATTGACAGTTCTAATAGTACACAGTATATATTCAAATAGGTAGTCGACACTACTGTGTTTTGGCCAATGTAAAGCAACAGTTTGAAGGTTATGAACAACAACTCAAACAATCAAATTACCTAAACGCCATACTATTCAGTATACCCTCAACTACATGCACAGACTTCCACAACATGCATGCCTGCAAGGTCCAGTGCCAATGAATTAATCACACTCCTTGAGAGGGCAGACACAGTACCCATCCCGCCTTCTACCGGAATAAGAAAGTCATGCTACTAGGGCCAACTCTGAATAGGCTCTTTAGTATAGCTTGCATGTGGTTGGCCTTCATCAGGGCGGAAAAGCAGGTTGGATTCAGGGTGTCCTAAGGATATCTGTTGAAAAATGACATGAGGTGTGTGGTATTAGACTGTGTGTGATATCAGTGTTAATTCATAATGATTTAGGACGGCACATAAATGATGCTTTACTTTAGCAAAGGAGTGACCTATCTTTCAAATGTAGGTCACTAGTCTTACCGTATGTTTGGAATCGCTACGGTGTAGACAGGTTGCGGAGCGCCTATGTTAAGTCTAGGAGACTGTGGCCATAATTGTGGTCTAATGCGTTAACCTAAAGACTTGTGGGTAACGAAAAGAAACAGAAGGAACCACTCAATATTCAGTTGTTATGGGTCCTTTTGAAGGCTCTATGGACAGTTCTATCTAAAAGGCAAAATACAAATAATGATATGCCTCAATGGTCTAACTCGTTGGTGGGGTCTCTTGGTGCAGTGGTCTCAAGGTCCTACTTCTGGAACCAAGGTGTCATGTCCTTGGAGTGGATCGATTCGTAACAGCACCTTCCAGTGACTGTGAAAAGTGAAATGGAGGGTGTTATCACTCCATCTATTGAATTTGTTCACAATTGAATTGTAAACCTCCATATTTTGCCAGAAAACCTCTCAGTGGATGTGCCAGTTGTGGCCCAGAGAAACGCTGTCCCTTGGTGTGTTAATATGATTCAGTGGTAAGGGATATGCATCCCTGGTGGTCATCAGGCATCCGAGCGGCTCACGAGGTGCTGCGGCCGAGTTACAGGTCTGCGACGCTGTGCACCGTTGCCTAGGCAATGTATGTGTTATATACTGGGTGCGGCCATCTTGGCACTGTGGGCGTAGCCAAGGGAGACCGTGCTGAGTGGCTAAGCTCACATCGGTGTCTTGGGTATGCGCATGCCCAAAAGAAATGTGAGTGTGAAATGGCGGCGGACGTCTCACCAACTGCGGAGAAGGGAAACCATAATGCTGTGTTGCGTTGCCATGGCAACGCAGCTGATAGAAACCCGGGTGGCCTGACCAAGTTGATAATACTGTGTAAAACCACCCGGTACCGCTAGTCCAAATGTTGTGGGTCTCTGGTGATGATTAATAAATTGGGGGTGATAAATCGGACACCAGAGAATAAAGAAACAACCATTTGGTGGAATGGATTACATGCAGGGAACCGCATAGTCTGTCATGGTGGTGTGTCAATGTCTAACACCAACAATGTCTATGATCAACAAATGATTGTGCCCGTACCTCTACACAGATTGAGACAAGAAGATACATTCAAAAATTGAATACATGGTAACGATTTTTCATGTGAACTCCAAGCGGGGCGCCGCATGTGTGTGGAGTGGAGGAAAGAAAGGACCTGGTAAAGGGTGTGATTTGGAGGGATGACGGTGAGTATGAGGGGTGGGGAGTGGGCAGAAAAGGGGCGGGGCAACGGGAACATAGTTCCACTACTTTTTGTTTTACACTTCGACCACTGAGTCACTGCTATGCATTCTTCTATGTTCCATCGCAGCATTTCCTTATGGGCTCTGCCACATCTAACTGTAATGCCCCATGGACCTTACCACTGCCCTCAACCAAGAAACATGGTTGACTTCATAGTGCATAGTTCAAAAATGGCTGTTCACATAACATTCTACTATGACAGCACATCAAGACTATCGATGAGATCACAGTTTGCTGGTCAGATAACACAGCAAGCTGAGCGCTTGTTTCTGACATCTGTGTGTAACCTGCTAACACATGTTTGCATCTCAACTGGGCCAACTCAGCCTTTCATCCTTCTGAGGTCGATAAATTGAGTATCATTTGGTGGGTAATGATATCAGCTGTTATTACAGTGCTTAGATGCCCTCGGGTGATCTAGTGCTATGTAAAAACTGTTATTATTTTTATAGTGTGTAAGGCATTACAACCAATGTGACCCTTGTATACTAGTGAAGGCGCAGGAAGGGAAAGCAGCATCGCACACAGTTATTAATAACTTATTCTTCGAGGCAGAGTTGTGTATATTTAATGAGAAGAAGGGCCTGTAAAATAAGCTGTATGGCATCATCCAGGAACACTTGTGAGTTGAGTTGATTTCTCCTAAGAATTAGTGCATGTGGTAATTCTGAAAATCTCCCTGACTATAGGTAATCCATGAGTTTGGCAGTAACATTGTGCAGATTTCCAGAATTACAGCATGAGGTATTTCTGAAATTGTGAATGCATTGTATCTTTTACTACTTTTCCACCGTAGTTGTGCGGATAGAAAGGATAGTGTACAGTGGGCTATATTTCGTCTACTGTAGAAAAGGTGTAGACACATTTCACCAGCGCTCCCCTGGGAAGAGAGTGAGAGTGAGGAAAGTGAGCGGACATGAAAGTGACCAGCCCCTTCAGCCCATGGTGTCCTCATTGCTAAACTATTTTCCTGCACTGATGGCAAGTGCTCGTGTATCCGTTTGCTACAAACGTATAATAACTTCTGCCAGACCCTCAAATGGAATGACACAGACACCCCTTCTGCCTATGTATAGTAGAACCCATGGAATGAGCATCAGAATATGGGAGTGTGGGTCGAAGGAGGAACTTTGGGAGACAACCCCAGTTTCCTGTTGTAACCCTCTAAAAATTCAGTTTGGTGTGAAGTCCAACGTAACAGGGAACCCATTTCAACATTAACAGGTTGGTAACTTTACAGAGATCAGGAGTGGAGCCTGCAGACTACACCAACCAGAGATGATACTTCTTCTAGGCTTTCAAGCAGGAGAACTCTGACGGCATCCAAGAACTTTACTGTGTTGCCCAAGCCAGTATAGCAGCAAAGCAGTGACTCTCAAACTCTACGCAGGGGGTGTGTGAAAGCAGCCCAATAAAAGCTGATGCATTTCCCTGACTGACGAGTCCATGATGGGCTGTGAGCACAGGAATACAGAGTATAGATGTATTGGCTCATTTTGATGAGCACATACATCGTGCTTATGTGGAAGTGTTTATGTAGGTGGACCTCTCTGTGCAATGTATAAGTTCCATTAAAATGAATATGGCAACTGTTAATTTAAAAGCAACACATTTGCAGACAAATCTAAGACACCCAAAGCCCTCTAGTATGGTGTGGAGCAATCATATCTTTATCCATGTGCCTGTGATGTGTCTGCCATGCGGAAATTCTTGCACAGGTCTTCTTCCCCTGCAAAATTATGTTTGTTAGCTTTTCCAATTCCTTACTGTGTATGGTCGCTAGCACCCCGCTCTTTGTCCAGACTTGTGGGGGCACCAAAAGTCAGATGGACATGTTAATCTCTTTTTAATATTACAGAACACCCATCTATATATATAAAATGCTTTGCTATGGTTCGGCACTCAGTTGATGCAATTTAACAGTGTTAGGTTGCCCTCTGCTTTCCAAATGGCAAAGTGCACCTCTGTGTGCCCTTCCATTTCAACAACAGCTATCATTTTCACAAACAGAATGAGCAATGTTTCTGCACGGTGACCTTCACCATCCACTATCGCAAACATTCAGAATAATTTCAAGTTACTTCTTTTCACCCCCACTTCTCTTCACAAAGGGCATGGCGGTTCCAGTGTCTATGAACAGTTAATTACCGGCTCAATGTTTGAGTCTCTAAAGAGCGAAATGCTGTAAGACGAATGCCTCATCACGAGCTAAAACTGAAAGTAGGTACTGTAATTATGCTACTACACAGTCTTATGCCATCACTGGGACTCTGCAATGGAGCAAGGTTGACAATTACGTGTATACAAACACACAGCATAGAGGCCTGTGTAATGGGTGGATTAAAATGAAATACTGTTCTTATACTGCACATGCCTCTCATTCCATCTGATACAAATATGCCTTTCAAAATTCAAAAGAAGACAGTTTTGTATACATTTAGCTTTTTCAATGACCATTAATAAGTCACAGGGACATTGTGGGATATATTAACCCAACTCAGTTGTACTTCCCCACATCACCAAGATATATTTCAGCAGAAACAGCAAAATGGCTGCGCTGACTCCAGTAAGCACCATTGTACCAAAACTGCGTTTTGCAGCGACAAAAAGATGGCTGCACCATCTTGCCAAGCACATATTGGGCAGGATGGAACAAGGGGGCACACTGGGGGAGCCTGCCAGTGTGTTCTTCCATATATGTTCTTCTAATAGCGTAACTGTAGAAGGTATCCCAACATCATTGAGTTGTGCCCTAATAGCGTCATTGTGTTAAGGTTGAACTTAGAATATGTGCCCTAATAGCCTCACTGTGTTAAAAGTTGAATTTAGAAGGTATTCTCAACATCATTGAGTGTGCCTGGTCGCATACACCTTACTGATTACCACAATATCCCACTGCTACGCTAACACTCTCCTATACACCACCATTCAACTAGAACACAGCAGTACTATGACACATTCGGTAAAGCTGTTCTCATACTAACATGTCTCATCAAACTTCCCATCATCCTAATAAAACACTGCTAGCTAGCACATACCAGCTAGTTTAGGCCTCTCCTCAGGCCTAACGCAGCCAGAACTCAGTCTGGATGTCCACCCCCCAGACTGAACACATTCAACTGATCTCCTCAGCACCACACTTAGAAGCAGCTATCATGCAACAACCACACCAACTGCACACATACCTGGTGCGCCCACGCACTTTAAGACTCTCTCTCTCTCTCTCTCTCTCTCTCTCAACTGACTTGAACTGCGGTTCCCGAGGGCGTTCAACCTACCAGCGCCCTGAGATCATACCAATGGTACATAAGGCGCAATACAAATGCAAAATAACATAACATAACATACAAAAGAAACAGAGTGAAAAAGCAGTGCTGCTTTGCTGCCAGCCCAAAGTCCCCATTGAAAAGGGGGTATTTTTCCTAAAAATTATGCTGCTCTTACACTATTTGTATCTGTTGTTCCACAAACTGTTGTTATTCATAAGGCCCTGCCATGCCCATTCACATCCCATTGTGCTTCAGCAAAACCAAGCATGACCCCTGAAAGACAGGCTCTGTCAAACCAAATCTGAGAAAAATCAACAAAGAAACTTAATTTTCCGCTGCACGGGGAAAAAGCTTCACTTTTCAGTTACAAAGTGTCAAGTATCACTAATTCACAGGAAATCCAGCTCTGGGCTATGTCAGTTTCAGTGCATATGTGGTTCAAATAAAGTACTGCCTAAAAGAAAATAACTATAGCTGCAAAACAGTGTGGGAATCCAGAGGGAAAGTCAGAAACTGAATTTGAAAGCAAAGTGCTAGCAGCTTGCACCACATGTGTAAAATAAAATGGGCTTGGCAGACTAAAGGAGAAAAATGTTTGTTTGAGTGTACTAGGTTGAACAAACATATCTTCTTTCCTAACAATGTGAAAGGGGATTGAACTGTGAAAATACAATGTATGAAATGGTTCTATTCAGCAGTTTTACTTCCAATTCAGAACAAAAATAAATACAAGTAAATTAAACTTCCGTGGCTGCATGGGGGGAGGAATCAGCCCAAAACAGGTTTCTGCTGAGAGGATGATAGAAACAAAAGGGGCCCTCTCGGTAGATACTAACAACCCACTGATAATTACTAGGTTGGAAAGAATCTGGTCTGGGCTGAACTCTCTGACAATGGAACTTCCAGGACACGGACTTGCAAAGTGGAGAAGGGGCAATTAACCTTCATTCAAGCTGTGAAATTCCCATCCTCTCTCTGGGGCAAGTGACCGTTGGTGGCAGCTGAAAAGAATGAAAATGGGCCAGTGTTGGACAAAGGATTCCCATTTGTTTCAAAAGACTATTTTATTAAGAAACTTTGAAGACAGTTTTCTTTGCAACAGGACTTTGCAAAAATGTAAACATTTTGTAGTTTAAAGGTAATTATTGTGGCTTTTAAAAAAAAAGAGGTCTTGGCTGTCAATAGCATGTATGGGACACGAACACCAGAAGAATGTAAATCATGGGGAAAGGACACATGATGAATGTTAAAAATTAACAGAAATAGGCTCCATGATAGTATGTACGCACGTGTAAAGCCCCAGAATTGTAGGCCAAACATTTCACACTGAAAATGACCAAGGATTATTAAATGTACAAAACAATGTCTCACAGATTGCAGGGTTGGATTGCAACGGTCTGTACAAAATATGTAACCTGTTTATGTAATTTGCTAAGAGACTTCAACTGTATAAATGTAGCATTTGTGGCAAAATCGGATTTTAGCCAAAGTAACTGTGGGAGGTTTTTGAACATTGTAAAACTCTTATCATAAATCTGACCTCCTGCCCTTGACATCCAACCAGCTGAGAGCGAGGCGGGGACTAGCACCCCTGACCAATCCAGTGGGTTAGAGGTCTGTTTAGCTAAGCCTGCCCAGCCACATACTTCAATGATGTCACTATGCATTATAAGTAAGAGTGCATGAAAGGACTCTAGACACACACTCTTCCTGAAGTTCCTGCGCTGCATTCCTGATCTGCTCCATTCATCTTGCTGATCCCAACTACAAGGTCTAAGCATTTCTGACCCTACTCCAGAACCCACTGCAACACCCAAGCATAGCTGATGCCTATCCCAGCAAGTCCAGTGATACAGAATCAACCCACTAATCTCCCATTAAAAAGAGGAAAGCTGTGGTACCTTTTGCATCCTGAAATCAGACCGGTTTACGTCCCACTAACTGCATGCCCAGTGCAATACAGCCATCCAGCTGACCTTTAGAATCCAGTGATCAGACCTTGCCCAGCTGACTTTTGCCAGGCGCCTGCCATGTGGTGACCAGGCCCCGTTGACTGCCCAAAATCCGAGATTCAAAAGTGGACTGTGAGTATCCCGTATCCCATAACCCATAGTCTACCCCGTCTTTACCATTCTGTCTGTATTACATTCTCTAAGCAATCCTATCTATACCCTGGTAACTGGTTAAAACTGTTAGAAATACCTGTGCACCCTGCTCTTGACTTTCTAAAGTGCAAGTGCCATCTCTTAATTCATTTTGTCTTGTGTAAATCCTAAGCCCCTAATCATATTTTGAGTGATCAGACTAGTTTCTGCTTAGGGTTGGATGCTGGGGTGATAAGGTTGAAGTTGCATATCAACCTTGGATCTTACTGTGTTCCTCTTTGACGGTGTAGTCTGAATAGTCTAGTTTATAGTAAACCCGTTCTTGTCTCAACTGATTTTCTGTCCTATTTCATGGCTTTGTTTTACTCAAATCGACCCTTTTTCTATCTTATATATCTCATCCAGTTTTTTTAGCTAGAGACCTCCTGTCACTGTTGTCTTGTCCCTGTGATATATATCTTCCCCAGCCCAAGAACTTCAAATCAGAGTATTTTACCCGTTTTTCAAAGAAACCGGTTTTGACATTTTAAACGGGAATTGGGTAAATTGCAAAGTTTCCAACCTGTCATTTGTCTGCAGCATGCTCTAAACTTTCCACTCATTTTCGAATCATATGCCTTTTGCTTATCCATTGGCTTGTGATTGCCAGTGATATAACATACATGCTATTGTGATAAAACATATGTGTATTGTAATTTAACCACACATTTGTTAATTATTCATAAAATGTGAGTGTTATTTTAGGCCTTTGCTAAGGGTTTAAAGTGCCTCTTATTCTGTGAGGGAAGGTTGGATTTTGAGTCTGTTTTCTGCCTCTTATCCCTGACTAGCTGCTGATTCTTTCTATCCACTCAGAATTCGATCATTTGTGGGTTGAGGGAACACTGCAGGGGAAACCTTAACTTGGGTGCTATCTATCCTAATCCCAAAAGTGCTCCTATTCACGTGTGCTTTGTATATGTTCTAGGAGAAGGTTAACCAAGTGCATTGCTTCCATTTTCATTGTAAATATCACCCCACTGGTGATTGCTGCCCCATATTAAAAATTGTATGATTTCTTTTGAATTTTAAAAATAAATAAATATTATATTTTTATCAACCGGCCTGGTTCCTGGTCCATTGTGACCCAGGGTATTTGAAAAAGGGGGTGTGATACGAATTATGTACCATCATAAATTGAATTTGCATAAAATAAGGAGAAAGGCATCTCAGTTATGCGCTACACACTAGGCTGAGACCAAGGTGTGTGCCGCCTGATTGAAATCCTTAACAAACTTGGGGACTCATCTGGGATTGGGTTTTGGTTGCCACCCGTGACAGTCTAACACAGTAGACTAACCCCGCTAGGTAGTGATACTTTGTGTAGTTGGAATACTGGGTTACACTGTTCAAGCACCTCCCCAAAACAAATATTCACAGGCCTGTGTCTAAAAGTAAAACTAAATCAACTCCAAAATAGACAGAAAGCAATAGAAGACAGGTTACCCTTACATAAATAAATAAATGAATAATGAAAGGACATGTCCCATATGACCACAGTAGAAATCAATATGGCTAGGGAGCACCTTCTGCACAAGCTATTTGTCAGAGGTGAATGGCCAGAACAGGAGGAAAAAAGACTGACTACAAGAATTAACACAACATGTCAATGCCATAGACATGAATACACGGCAGGACGGTGTCCTATTACACCAAGCTTTGAGTGAGTTATATATGACCCCAAAAAATAAAGAGGAGCAAATCAAAATTGTTAGAATCGTGGCCTACATGTATCTCCACATGGGAGTGATGCGGGAAAAGCATGAATCAATCTGAACTATTAAATGAAATCCAGACTGAACTAAAATTAGCACAACAAAAATTACAAAAGAGCCAAGAGTTGGAGGTACAATCTGGAAATGACATCATAAAATTAAAAGAGGACTTGGCTCACCAACAGCAGAATAATGCTGATCAAGAGACCCAATTAGAGGCATTGAAAGAGGAGTGTAGGGAAAAGGTTGACTCTCTGCAAGAGAGTTGACAGAAGTTAAATCAACCAAAAAATTATAATAGAGCCTGCGCAGAGCAGATAGTTACCCTACAAGATCAGATAGAGAAATTGAAAGAGGAAAATACTAAATTAATTATGAGAGACCTCCACTCTCAAGCAGAATTTGATAAAGAGCACCAAAAATTAAATACCATCAAGCAACAAAGGGATGACCTGGCTGAACAGAGAGGCACCCTAAATCAGGAGAAAGATGCCCTACGTCAGGAAATAATTAAATTAAAAACAGAATTACAGGGAAGTGAGTTAGGCCTCCAGAAACTAAATGAACGCAAAACAGAATATGGGAATCTACTGGAGCACACCAGACGGATAGAAGGTGCTCTGGAAGAGAATACCCAAACCAAAAATGCACAAACTCAGGAGGTGAGTTTCCTACAACAAACATTGGCTGAGGGTGCCCAAACTATACAGGCAGCACAAAGAGATAACGAGGCCCTCTGTGAGGAGAATGATGGGCCCCGCAAACAAGTGGCAGTGCAAGAGCGTATTATAGGGGCCAGTAAAACCCTGATAGCCAAACAGAAGGCTCAGATCTTTGCCTATCATCAAGAGATAGGGGCTGAGAAAGAAAAACTAGCGAGGTTGGAGAAGGAGTATCCCAGATCTAATACAAACTGGAGGGACCCCAAACAGGTAGAGAAGGACAGGGCAACCCCTGATCATAGTATGATGACCTCTCTACTAAGGGCCTCACCCCCATTTAATCTTTTGTGCGCTGCTGACTTCATGGCTACCGGTTCATATGAGCCGGAAACCATGAGGCCGTCAGAATTTAATAGGTCAAGCATAATGGAGCTGACAAATCAGTGCCCCCCAGGAATTGATAGAAGGTCGTCCCTGTGCAGGTACAAAAACATAAAGGCTGATGTCTCTGACCAGGAAACCTCCTATGAGGAGAGAGTCAGGGAATCAGACCTACAGGAGCAGTACCTCCAACGGGACCAGTTGGTTCAATTTGCTCAGGAACAACAGGAAAAGAGGCCCCACAAGAGCATCCTGAAGACCTCCACCCAGTCAGTGCAGTGGGGGGGATCCTCTGCCAACCCTGGAAGCAGGGAGGCATCAGAAGACTACTCTCCTGTGCACCACAGGGGAGTAGAAACTAGGCCCCACCATTCTGCGAGCCTCTCCCAAGCTCAAAGAATCAGGGAGCACCTAGATGATCATGAAGGGATCTCAAGTATCAGCGCCTTGGAGTCTGAGGGCGAGTGGACTCGGGTGACTAAGCCTAAGAAGGCAAAGAAACTCAAGAGAGCTATGACAGAAGACCCCATTAGGCAAATTAAGGCCATTAGGAGTTTCATAAGCCCATACCACAAAAACACAAAATATTCTGTCTGGGAACACTTGGAACTCTATGACCAGATGATGGACATTTTCCACCTGAAAGACAACCAGAACTGCATAGAGTATGTGAAATGGACGTTCTCTCCTGAGTACTCCAGCTTCTTTGCTGGACTGGAGGAACAGAACCATTCAAGATGATCCACCTACAGGGCGGCCATCTTGAAACACTTTTCCGCCCAGAAAATCCCCCAAGAGGCTTGCAAAGTGGCCTAAAATCTGCAGTGCGGGGAAGGTCAGGCCCTATGAAAATTTGTGCAGGAGCTAAAATGTGCCTTCGCACAAACCACTAGGAGGGTGCGCACAGATAGCAGGGAGTTTATAACTACCTTCTTTCACGCACTCTCAAAGTATATTATGACCCAGCTGGTGAGAGACTTCCACGATGAAAGATCTCTGGACTGGGTCAAAGAGCAGTCGACCCGCATTTATGAAGTCCAAAAACCTGCCGAAAATAAAAATCTGGTCAAAAACCCGAGACCAGCCAACACCCCTGCTGCTTCTAAGGTGGCGGAGGTGAAGGTTTCCCCCATTCTAGACCTAGAGATGGGGGAGCCTAAAAATGTACCTACACAAAATCAGCAAAATCAGAGACCCAGTAGGCCTTCAGGCCAATCACAAACAGGTGGCAGTCAGGGAGATAATTCCACCAATGGGACCCCTAACTCCCTTGTTTATATAAGTCCCAGATACAAGGGCAACCGACCAATCTTGGGGTATGTATGGACTCCCCCAGCCCAAGGGGGGATCCAATCAAGTAAGTACTGCCCCGGGTAACGTCCCTCCTAATTTCCCCCAGGAGGGCAGTAATCCCCCAAATGCTGGGTTAAGTTTCTTCCCACAGTACTCACAAAAGCCCAACCTGCAGGGCAACCCTCATTTCTTTTCCTGCTTTCTGGAAACCAGACAACCCAATCCGGGAGAGGAGAGGCTAAGTGGGAGGAGGGTTACCAAAATTCACAATACCCAGAGTACAACGGGAGAAGGGATAGTTACCCTTCCCGTGATCCACCTAGAACGGGTGTCCCAATTGGAGCGCCAGGTCCAAAACCTTACCCAAGATCTGGGTCGCATGTTGAGGGCTCAACAGAACCTTCAGATGAACATGGTGTCTCATAACCCCACAAACCAAGGGTCTGGCAACCCAGAACAATGACGGGGAGAGAACCCTGACAACTCACCGGTTCCAGACGAGGAGGCACAGGGGAAAGGGGGGTGTAAAGCCCTAGGGGAAGCTTCCTTCCTCACACGTGAAAAGCCCCTAGACACTCAGGAACCAGAACAAAAATCTCTTGCCCCCGAAAATCTGCAATCCAGGAACCAGAGGGTGGGTTGGAGAAATAAAGACAGCAAAAAGGCCCATTTCGGGGAGGAAGTTAGTGTCCTCCAGTTTCAAGGGGAAGAATCCTTAGAGGATTCTAGGGAAACAATATTCTCCTTCAGGGACAGGGGAACTCCTCCCAAAGAAAAATGGGTCCCAAGAGATTTAAATGAAGACTGGGTGGATGTGGGGACTGATTCAGGTTCGCCCATCCTTGAACCCCAGAATGAGCATCCAGGGAATCAAGCATTAAAATAGGATCCCCAAACTTCCCAAATCAATACTAGTGGCTGCCTCCAAAAGGGGGTGGGGGGGCAGCCCAGAAGCAGAAAAAAATGAAGACCAAAACTCCCCAAATATCAGAATGTCAGATTTTTCTTTCAGAGTCCCAAACTCCAACACAGGATTATGCCCAAACTACCCCTGTGTCGGAGTCTCAAATAAAGAAATTGACCACCCAGCTTCCCCGGAATGAACATTACGTTTGCCCTTTGGAGGAGAAAGAGGGTAGATTTTATGCCCCGGTCCAAGTGCAAGGACAATGTACATTTGAAGCGCTGGTGGACGCTCGATCCCAAGCCACTCTTCTGTCAAAAAGGGACTTTGATCAGCTAAATTCAGGAAGGGGGAGAGATACCAGATCCCTCTCACCTCTCTTCCTGGACAAATCCAAAACTTCGATGGGAATGAAATTCCTGTCGAGGGGAGGGCGGATTTGGAAATAAAAATTGGGTGACACAAAGTGAAACACCCTGTCATAGTCGTGACTCCAGCGGGCACACACTGTCTACTAGGGAATGACATACTGCACAGTTTGTCCCCCCTAATAGACTGTGTGATCAAGGTCCTCTGGACTCAGACTAACAGGCCAATAAAATGAACACAGAGTGTCAACCATGTTAGTTTAAATGGCACATACCACATGGTGGAACAAACCATATTGAGTTTCATTTCCAGACAATCAAATACCTGACGTGACAGTAATTGCTGTAGGACAACAAACTGGTGATGGGAACTCCTCTACATTACTGAAAATCAACCTTCCTTCCAGTTTCAAATGCCATTCCAAACTGGAAGGAAATACTTTGAAGTTTTATACAGATTCACAATCTGAAAATCCCAATTCCATGATCAAAGTGATGAGAAATCAGATCAATGTTTAGCTGATATTCAGAAAATTTGAGAACAGTTGTTCCTCCCTATTCAGTTAAATGAGGGTAGGGAGTCTGTTCTCTCCCGAGTGTGCGTGAACAATGGTAAAAGCTTCATCAGCAAAGCCACGTTCAGGCAGCTCCCAAAAGATCCAGCCATTCCCACATTTAAATTGATCGATAAGTGGGAAATGGTCCTGGAAACTCCCACATTTCTATAGGTAACAAAATTATAGAACACAATTGTTGGGTTGTGCGAGATGTCCCTGCTGCATTTTATTTAGGCAGTGACATTCTCAATTCTTTTGCCATTCATTTGGACCTGATAAATTACAAAGCATGGTCCCGACTAGGGGGCAATCCTGTTATGCTCACCTGATATCCCCGGGGGCGTCTGGAAGGCTCTGAGATCTGGAACCCTGGATGCGTAGTTGCCCAGTGCTGAATAATGAATCTTAGTTATTTGTAGGGTCAGCTATCTGTCCTGCGTTTCTTGTGCAGGAGCGCTTGATGTTTGTTGGCGAGCTGCCCGATTTGCTTCACCGGTGTAGTATGCCTTCCTTGGGCCCAGGCCTGCTGTGACCCCGAATCTGCTGGTAGGCACGTAGGTTTCTTAATTGTAAGTCTTGGTTCTGTTCATGGTTGGAATTCATTAATGTCTTTATCTTCTTCTTTTCAGGTGCAAAGGTCTTAATGCTGGCGTGCCGGATGGAGAGGCACGTTTTCTAGGTAAGAGAAAGTGTGTTTATTGTCTTTTAAAGCTAACCTGTGTTTTCTTCTTCTTCTCCTCACAGGCCGCTGTGGTGCTGATAGTGGATGAGAGCGCGATGAAAAACAGGCCCCCGGAATCTGTTAAGGTAAGTACAGCGCTGTGCGGTTGTTTAATATTGAAAGTGAACCTGAATATGTCTCTTTTTCCTTTGCAGATGTTGCTGTAGTGGAAGCGCAGTGTAGCGCAATGGAATTCAGGTAGAACTGATGGAATTCAATGTTTTTTGAAGCATGCGCGTTGTAATATTGTTTTTCCTTTTATCGTTATTGCAGGTCGCGATGTTCGAGCAGCAACTGTGGTAGCAGTTCGCCGGAAGTCCTTAAGCTAGTACTCACAGGTGAGTGATGTTTCTTCTTCTCTTGGTTTCCACAGATTGCAGCCCAGTTGAGATGCTGAGTGCTGGATGGTGTTTTCTCAGGTGAGACAGAATGATCTTGTTCTTGTTCTTGCAGGATTACAGGAAGATGCTGAACACCAGGAGCTGGACACGGTGAGCGTCACGCTGCGGGTTGCAGAATAACTCAAAGCGTGTTCTGCGGTCAGGGTGTGGTTTATATAGCCCAGGTAAAGTAGTACCAGGGAAAGTAGTTCCAGGCCTGCCACACCCAAAACACTAGACCGCATGGCTTGGTTCTTAGAACTAGACTGTGTGGGTGCTTCCATGTTGGATTTAAAGTACATGGGACTTAGGGGATCAGGCCTTCCTTCCTACATATGAGCCTGGTGCCAAAGGCGCCAGGACTGGCTCCAGGAGCCCTTTAGCAGTGGTTTTAAGGCCCTCAGGGTTCTGGTGGGAGCCTGCTTGTGGCACAACGTGTGCCCCCTCACAGTGGTCATGACAAATCCCATGGGCTTTGATGATTCAGAAAAAGCATTTCGGTCAGCCCAATTGCTGCCGTATGCAGTTGAAGTTCAAATTGAGAGGAGGTCCCCAAAACCCCCGGACGGACCCGACTATTCCCACTTGAATTAAAAATTAAAAGAGGACAGAAACTGCTAAATCCTGACGCATAAGTGCACCTCAATGCCCATCTCCAATAGCAGGGGTTGGGGCTAAACCCAACCCTATTAGTCAATGTAGAACACAACACCATTCCAATATTGATGGATAACAGCGACCTTAGCAGTATCACTCTGGGCGCAGGCCACCAGTATTGGAATGGCGTTTGATTACCAACATTTTTCCATGGATCTAGGAAATTAACTGATAGGACCAATCCCCAATGACTGTTTTGACAAAGACAGTGACAATGACTTACCACCAGACAGGATCTTCACCCGGCAAGGGGGGAATTTCCTGGTGTACTCTTCCTGCCCTTACGGGGAGGAAGAGGTGACCTGTGACATCAGGCAGGATGAGGTGATCTTCCAGTACGACAATGACAGCGTCTCCTACCTGAAACCCTCTGTACAGGTCAATACTCTTACCAGAGACCTTTCCACCCAGCTGGAGGAGGCTGCTGAGACAGCAAAAACGGAAGCCTTTCCAGGTTTCGGGCAAATGGTTGAAGAGCAAGTAAACCTAGCTGATGCCAGTGAGACTCCGGAGCAAAAGCAAAAGTTGAAACAAGTGTTCTTAGATTTTCAAGATCTCTTTGCGGTTGGCTCGTATGACTGTGGTTGCACTGAAATCCATACAACAACAATTCCCACAGACCCTGGATTGACTCCAATGTTTGTGAAGCAATACCGTTTGCCTCTCACTTCCATGGAGTCCTTGACGGAAATCATCAAAAACCTTGAGTCCTGTGGGATAATTCGTCCAGTCCACAGCACCTTTAATAATCCGGTGCTGGAGATTTTAAAACCGAACGGCCAGTGGAGAGTCTGTGCTGACCTAAGGGAGCTGAATAAACGGGTCCACATGTCCCCATGGCCTCTCCCCTACATTGACCAGGGGCTGGCCCAGATCCAGTGGTCAAAGGTATACACTGCCATTGACCTGACCAATGGGTACTGGACTGTGCCTGTCAGTAGGGAGGACCAATACAAGCTGGCCTTTACCTTCGGGGGCAGCAGTACACCTGGACTCGGACTCCCTTCGGATACATCAACTCTGGCAACAAATTCAACATCTTGCTACAAAAGGCCATGCTCGACTTGGGTGAAAGATGTAACCTGGCCTATGTGGATGATGTCCCGATAAAAAGCTCAACTGTGGAGGAACACATAGCGGAAATCCGTTATGTTCTGACACAGTTGAGGGTTGCCGGAGCAAAACTATCCTTCCAAAAGGCGCAGTGGTGTAGGACCTGTGTCAACTTCTTGGGGCATGAGGTAACTCCCGCGGGTCTCTGTCCCCAGGAGAAGAAAGTGGAAGCACTCCTAAAACTTAAAGACCCCACAACTCTGCGGGAGCTAAGACGCCTCCTTGCACTGACGAATTACAGTAGGAAGTTCATTGAGGATTACGCAGATCTCACAAGACCCCTGATCCATCTGTTGAAGGGGGGTGGTCAAGTGGGAGTGGGGTCCAGAACAAGCCAAGGCAGTAAAGCAACTCAAAAGAAGCCTCTCACAAACGCCTTGTCTAGCTTACCCTGTCAAAAACGAGTTCTTCTTGGAGACAGGGTTCTCGGATGCATGCTTGACAGAAGTATTATATCAAAAGCATGACAAGGTCAATAAAATCATCTCCTATGCAAGCAAGACTTTATCCTCTGTGGAGGAAAAATTCAACAATTGTGAGAAGGCACTCCTGGCAAAGGTGTGGGCATTGAAAAATGACTTCCCGTTTATCCAGGGGGAACACATCATAGTGGACTCCACACCAGTCGTTGCATTACCTCTGAAATGACAGAATTCAGTCCAGAAATGTGAATAATTCCAGGATTATTTCCTGGATTCTGTCAATGCAAGGCTTTCCTATGGAGGTCAGATATGGCCAAAACAAGAAGAGTCCCGTCGTCCAAGGTCTGGCTGACTTGCAGGATTGTGCCAGAGGAAACCGTCTAGAGGACGAAAGTCTTAAAACCCAGGACAACATGGAGGCGTATCTGAGTTACCCACACAAAGCCTATGAAGAAGACAAGTGCGAGGGAATGCCACCGTTTATGTGGATGGGTGTTACGCAAACCTGATATCCCCGGGGGCGTCTGGAAGGCTCTGAGATCTGGAACCCTGGATGCCTAGTTGCCCATTGCTGAATAATTAATCTTAGTTATTTGTAGGGTGAGCTATCAATCCTGCGTTTCCTGTGCAGGGGCGCTTGACGTTTATTGGTGATCTGCCCGAGTTGCTTCACTGGTGCAGTATGCCTTCCTTGGGCCCAGGCCCGTTGTGGCCCCGAATCTGCTGGTAGGCAGGTAGGTTTGCTAATTGTAAGTCTTTGTTCTGTTTTTGGTGGGAATTCGTTAATGTCTTTATCTCCTTCTTTTCAGGTGCGAAGGTCTTGATGCTGGCGTGCTGGATGGAGAGGCACATTTCTAGTTAAGAGAAAGTGCAAAAAGCAGCACCTTTATTATCTTTTAAAGCTAACCTGTGTTTTCTTCTTCTTCTCCTCACAGGCCGCTGTGGTGCTGATAGTGGATGAGAGCGCGATGAAAAACAGGCCCCCGGAATCTGTTAAGGTAAGTACAGCGCTGTGCGGTTGTTTAATATTGAAAGTGAACCTGAATATGTCTCTTTTTCCTTTGCAGATGTTGCTGTAGTGGAAGCGCAGTGTAGCGCAATGGAATTCAGGTAAAACTGATGGAATTCAATGTTTTTTGAAGCATGCGCGTTCTAATATTGTTTTTCCTTTTCTCGTTATTGCAGGTCGCGATGTTCGAGCAGCAACTGTGGTAGCAGTTCGCCGGAAGTCCTTAAGCTAGTACTCACAGGTGAGTAATGTTTCTTCTTCTCTTGGTTTCCACAGATTGCAGCCCAGTTGAGATGCTGAGTGCTGGATGGTGTTTTCTCAGGTGAGACAGAATGATCTTGTTCTTGTTCTTGCAGGATTACAGGAAGATGCTGAACACCAGGAGCTGGACACGGTGAGCGTCACGCTGCGGGTTGCAGAATAACTCAAAGCGTGTTCTGCGGTCAGGGTGTGGTTTATATAGCCCAGGTAAAGTAGTACCAGGGAAAGTAGTTCCAGGCCTGCCACACCCAAAACACTAGACCGCATGGCTTGGTTCTTAGAACTAGACTGTGTGGGTGCTTCCATGTTGGATTTAAAGTACATGGGACTTAGGGGATAAGGCCTTCCTTCCTACATATGAGCCTGGTGCCAAAGGCGCCAGGACTGGCTCCAGGAGCCCTTTAGCAGTGGTTTTAAGGCCCTCAGGGTTCTGGTGGGAGCCTGCTTGTGGCACAACGTGTGCCCCCTCACAGTGGTCATGACAAATCCCATGGGCTTTGATGATTCAGAAAAAGCATTTCGGTCAGCCCAATTGCTGCCGTATGCAGTTGAAGTTCAAATTGAGAGGAGGTCCCCAAAACCCCCGGACGGACCCGACTATTCCCACTTGAATTAAAAATTAAAAGAGGACAGAAACTGCTAAATCCTGACGCATAAGTGCACCTCAATGCCCATCTCCAATAGCAGGGGTTGGGGCTAAACCCAACCCTATTAGTCAATGTAGAACACAACACCATTCCAATATTGATGGATAACAGCGAACTTAGCAGTATCACTCTGGGCGCAGGCCACCAGTATTGGAATGGCGTTTGATTACCAACATTTTTCCATGGATCTAGGAAATTAACTGATAGGACCAATCCCCAATGACTGTTTTGACAAAGACAGTGACAATGACTTACCACCAGACAGGATCTTCACCCGGCAAGGGGGGAATTTCCTGGTGTACTCTTCCTGCCCTTACGGGGAGGAAGAGGTGACCTGTGACATCAGGCAGGATGAGGTGATCTTCCAGTACGACAATGACAGCGTCTCCTACCTGAAACCCTCTGTACAGGTCAATACTCTTACCAGAGACCTTTCCACCCAGCTGGAGGAGGCTGCTGAGACAGCAAAAACGGAAGCCTTTCCAGGTTTCGGGCAAATGGTTGAAGAGCAAGTAAACCTAGCTGATGCCAGTGAGACTCCGGAGCAAAAGCAAAAGTTGAAACAAGTGTTCTTAGATTTTCAAGATCTCTTTGCGGTTGGCTCGTATGACTGTGGTTGCACTGAAATCCATACAACAACAATTCCCACAGACCCTGGATTGACTCCAATGTTTGTGAAGCAATACCGTTTGCCTCTCACTTCCATGGAGTCCTTGACGGAAATCATCAAAAACCTTGAGTCCTGTGGGATAATTCGTCCAGTCCACAGCACCTTTAATAATCCGGTGCTGGAGATTTTAAAACCGAACGGCCAGTGGAGAGTCTGTGCTGACCTAAGGGAGCTGAATAAACGGGTCCACATGTCCCCATGGCCTCTCCCCTACATTGACCAGGGGCTGGCCCAGATCCAGTGGTCAAAGGTATACACTGCCATTGACCTGACCAATGGGTACTGGACTGTGCCTGTCAGTAGGGAGGACCAATACAAGCTGGCCTTTACCTTCGGGGGCAGCAGTACACCTGGACTCGGACTCCCTTCGGATACATCAACTCTGGCAACAAATTCAACATCTTGCTACAAAAGGCCATGCTCGACTTGGGTGAAAGATGTAACCTGGCCTATGTGGATGATGTCCCGATAAAAAGCTCAACTGTGGAGGAACACATAGCGGAAATCCGTTATGTTCTGACACAGTTGAGGGTTGCCGGAGCAAAACTATCCTTCCAAAAGGCGCAGTGGTGTAGGACCTGTGTCAACTTCTTGGGGCATGAGGTAACTCCCGCGGGTCTCTGTCCCCAGGAGAAGAAAGTGGAAGCACTCCTAAAACTTAAAGACCCCACAACTCTGCGGGAGCTAAGACGCCTCCTTGCACTGACGAATTACAGTAGGAAGTTCATTGAGGATTACGCAGATCTCACAAGACCCCTGATCCATCTGTTGAAGGGGGGTGGTCAAGTGGGAGTGGGGTCCAGAACAAGCCAAGGCAGTAAAGCAACTCAAAAGAAGCCTCTCACAAACGCCTTGTCTAGCTTACCCTGTCAAAAACGAGTTCTTCTTGGAGACAGGGTTCTCGGATGCATGCTTGACAGAAGTATTATATCAAAAGCATGACAAGGTCAATAAAATCATCTCCTATGCAAGCAAGACTTTATCCTCTGTGGAGGAAAAATTCAACAATTGTGAGAAGGCACTCCTGGCAAAGGTGTGGGCATTGAAAAATGACTTCCCGTTTATCCAGGGGGAACACATCATAGTGGACTCCACACCAGTCGTTGCAATACCTCTGAAATGACAGAATTCAGTCCAGAAATGTGAGTAATTCCAGGATTATTTCCTGGATTCTGTCAATGCAAGGCTTTCCTATGGAGGTCAGATATGGCCAAAACAAGAAGAGTCCCGTCGTCCAAGGTCTGGCTGACTTGCAGGATTGTGCCAGAGGAAACCGTCTAGAGGACGAAAGTCTTAAAACCCAGGACAACATGGAGGCGTATCTGAGTTACCCACACAAAGCCTATGAAGAAGACAAGTGCGAGGGAATGCCACCGTTTATGTGGATGGGTGTTACGCAAACCTGATATCCCCGGGGGCGTCTGGAAGGCTCTGAGATCTGGAACCCTGGATGCCTAGTTGCCCATTGCTGAATAATTAATCTTAGTTATTTGTAGGGTGAGCTATCAATCCTGCGTTTCCTGTGCAGGGGCGCTTGACGTTTATTGGTGATCTGCCCGAGTTGCTTCACTGGTGCAGTATGCCTTCCTTGGGCCCAGGCCCGTTGTGGCCCCGAATCTGCTGGTAGGCAGGTAGGTTTGCTAATTGTAAGTCTTTGTTCTGTTTTTGGTGGGAATTCGTTAATGTCTTTATCTCCTTCTTTTCAGGTGCGAAGGTCTTGATGCTGGCGTGCTGGATGGAGAGGCACATTTCTAGTTAAGAGAAAGTGCAAAAAGCAGCACCTTTATTATCTTTTAAAGCTAACCTGTGTTTTCTTCTTCTTCTCCTCACAGGCCGCTGTGGTGCTGATAGTGGATGAGAGCGCGATGAAAAACAGGCCCCCGGAATCTGTTAAGGTAAGTACAGCGCTGTGCGGTTGTTTAATATTGAAAGTGAACCTGAATATGTCTCTTTTTCCTTTGCAGATGTTGCTGTAGTGGAAGCGCAGTGTAGCGCAATGGAATTCAGGTAAAACTGATGGAATTCAATGTTTTTTGAAGCATGCGCGTTCTAATATTGTTTTTCCTTTTCTCGTTATTGCAGGTCGCGATGTTCGAGCAGCAACTGTGGTAGCAGTTCGCCGGAAGTCCTTAAGCTAGTACTCACAGGTGAGTAATGTTTCTTCTTCTCTTGGTTTCCACAGATTGCAGCCCAGTTGAGATGCTGAGTGCTGGATGGTGTTTTCTCAGGTGAGACAGAATGATCTTGTTCTTGTTCTTGCAGGATTACAGGAAGATGCTGAACACCAGGAGCTGGACACGGTGAGCGTCACGCTGCGGGTTGCAGAATAACTCAAAGCGTGTTCTGCGGTCAGGGTGTGGTTTATATAGCCCAGGTAAAGTAGTACCAGGGAAAGTAGTTCCAGGCCTGCCACACCCAAAACACTAGACCGCATGGCTTGGTTCTTAGAACTAGACTGTGTGGGTGCTTCCATGTTGGATTTAAAGTACATGGGACTTAGGGGATAAGGCCTTCCTTCCTACATATGAGCCTGGTGCCAAAGGCGCCAGGACTGGCTCCAGGAGCCCTTTAGCAGTGGTTTTAAGGCCCTCAGGGTTCTGGTGGGAGCCTGCTTGTGGCACAACGTGTGCCCCCTCACAGTGGTCATGACAAATCCCATGGGCTTTGATGATTCAGAAAAAGCATTTGGGTCAGCCCAATTGCTGCCGTATGCAGTTGAAGTTCAAATTGAGAGGAGGTCCCCAAAACCCCCGGACGGACCCGACTATTCCCACTTGAATTAAAAATTATAAGAGGACAGAAACTGCTAAATCCTGACGCATAAGTGCACCTCAATGCCCATCTCCAACAGCAGGGGTTGGGGATAAACCCAACCCTATTAGTCAATGTAGAACACAACACCATTCCAATATTGATGGATAACAGCGACCTTAGCAGTATCACTCTGGGCGCAGGCCACCAGTATTGGAATGGCGTTTGATTACCAACATTTTTCCATGGATCTAGGAAATTAACTGATAGGACCAATCCCCAATGACTGTTTTGACAAAGACAGTGACAATGACTTACCACCAGACAGGATCTTCACCCGGCAAGGGGGGAATTTCCTGGTGTACTCTTCCTGCCCTTATGGGGAGGAAGAGGTGACCTGTGACATCAGGCAGGATGAGGTGATCTTCCAGTACGACAATGACAGCGTCTCCTACCTGAAACCCTCTGTACAGGTCAATACTCTTACCAGAGACCTTTCCACCCAGCTGGAGGAGGCTGCTGAGACAGCAAAAACGGAAGCCTTTCCAGGTTTCGGGCAAATGGTTGAAGAGCAAGTAAACCTAGCTGATGCCAGTGAGACTCCGGAGCAAAAGCAAAAGTTGAAACAAGTGTTCTTAGATTTTCAAGATCTCTTTGCGGTTGGCTCATATGACTGTGGTTGCACTGATCCATACAACAACAATTCCCACAGACCCTGGAATGACTCCAATGTTTGTGAAGCAATACCGTTTGCCTCTCACTTCCATGGAGTCCTTGACGGAAATCATCAAAAACCTTGAGTCCTGTGGGATAATTCGTCCAGTCCACAGCACCTTTAATAATCCGGTGCTGGAGATTTTAAAACCGAATGGCCAATGTAGAGTCTGTGCTGACCTAAGGGAGCTGAATAAACGGGTCCACATGTCCCCATGGCCTCTCCCCTACATTGACCAGGGGCTGGCCCAGATCCAGTGGTCAAAAGTATACACTGCCATTGACCTGACCAATGGGTACTGGACTGTGCCTGTCAGTAGGGAGGACCAATACAAGCTGGCCTTTACCTTCGGGGGCAGTAGCACACCTGGACTCGGACTCCCTTCGGATACATCAACTCTGGCAACAAATTCAACATCTTGCTACAAAAGGCCATGCTCGACTTGGGTGAAAGATGTAACCTGGCCTATGTGGATGATGTCCCGATAAAAAGCTCAACTGTGGAGGAACACATAGCGGAAATCCGTTATGTTCTGACACAGTTGAGGGTTGCCGGAGCAAAACTATCCTTCCAAAAGGCGCAGTGGTGTAGGACCTGTGTCAACTTCCTGGGGCATGAGGTAACTCCCGCGGGTCTCTGTCCCCAGGAGAAGAAAGTGGAAGCACTCCTAAAACTTAAAGACCCCACAACTCTGCGGGAGCTAAGAAGCCTCCTTGCACTGACGAATTACAGTAGGAAGTTCATTGAGGATTACGCAGATTTCACAAGACCCCTGATCCATCTGTTGAAGGGGGGTGGTCAAGTGGGAGTGGGGTCCAGAACAAGCCAAGGCAGTAAAGCAACTCAAAAGAAGCCTCTCACAAACGCCTTGTCTAGCTTACCCTGTCAAAAACGAGTTCTTCTTGGAGACAGGGTTCTCGGATACATGCTTGACAGAAGTATTATATCAAAAGCATGACAAGGTCAATAAAATCATCTCCTATGCAAGCAAGACTTTATCCTCTGTGGAGGAAAAATTCAACAATTGTGAGAAGGCACTCCTGGCAACGGTGTGGGCATTGAAAAATGACTTCCCGTTTATCCAGGGGGAACACATCATAGTGGACTCCACACCAGTCGTTGCAATACCTCTGAAATGACAGAATTCAGTCCAGAAATGTGAGTAATTCCAGGATTATTTCCTGGATTCTGTCAATGCAAGGCTTTCCTATGGAGGTCAGATATGGCCAAAACAAGAAGAGTCCCCTCGCCCAAGGTCTGGCTGACTTGCAGGATTGTGCCAGAGAAAACCGTCTAGAGGACGAAAGTCTTAAAACCCAGGACAACATGGAGGCATATCTGAGTTACCCACACAAAGCCTATGAAGAAGACAAGTGCGAGGGAATGCCACCGTTTATGTGGATGGGTGTTGCGCAAACCTTATATCCCTGGGGGCGTCTGGAAGGCTCTGAGATCTGGAACCCTGGATGCCTAGTTGCCCATTGCTGAATAATTAATCTTAGTTATTTGTAGGGTGAGCTATCAATCCTGCGTTTCCTGTGCAGGGGCGCTTGACGTTTATTGGTGATCTGCCCGAGTTGCTTCACTGGTGCAGTATGCCTTCCTTGGGCCCAGGCCCGTTGTGGCCCCGAATCTGCTGGTAGGCAGGTAGGTTTGCTAATTGTAAGTCTTTGTTCTGTTTTTGGTGGGAATTCGTTAATGTCTTTATCTCCTTCTTTTCAGGTGCGAAGGTCTTGATGCTGGCGTGCTGGATGGAGAGGCACATTTCTATTTAAGAGAAAGTGCAAAGAGCAGCGCCTTTATTATCTTTTAAAGCTAACCTGTGTTTTCTTCTTCTTCTCCTCACAAGCCGCTGTGGTGCTGATAGTGGATGAGAGCGCGATGAAAAACAGGCCCCCGGAATCTGTTAAGGTAAGTACAGCGCTGTGCGGTTGTTTAATATTGAAAGTGAACCTGAATATGTCTCTTTTTCCTTTGCAGATGTTGCTGTAGTGGAAGCGCAGTGTAGCGCAATGGAATTCAGGTAAAACTGATGGAATTCAATGTTTTTTGAAGCATGCGCGTTCTAATATTGTTTTTCCTTTTCTCGTTATTGCAGGTCGCGATGTTCGAGCAGCAACTGTGGTAGCAGTTCGCCGGAAGTCCTTAAGCTAGTACTCACAGGTGAGTGATGTTTCTTCTTCTCTTGGTTTCCACAGATTGCAGCCCAGTTGAGATGCTGAATGCTGGATGGTGTTTTCTCAGGTAAGACTGAATAATCTTGTTTTTGTTCTTGCAGCACTACAGGAAGATGCTGAAGACCAGGAGCTGGACACGGTGAGCATCACGCTGCTGGTTGCAGAATAACACGAAGCGTGTTCTGCAGTCAGGGTGTGGTTTATATAGCCTAGGTAAAGTAGTACCAGGGAAAGTAGCTCCAGGCCTGCCACACCCAAAACACTAGACTGCATGGATTGGTTCTTAGAACTAGACTGTGTGGGTGCTTCCATGTTGGATTTAAAGGCCCATGTACATAAATGGGACCTAGTTTGAACAGCCCTTCCTTCCTACATATGAGCCTGGTGCCAAAGGCACCAGGACTGGCTCCAGGAGCCCTTTTGCAGTGGTTTTAAGGCCCTCAGGGTTCTGGTGGGAGCCTGCTTGTGGCACAACCTGTGCCCCCTCACAGTGGTCATGACAACAGGTCCTCCTACCATGTTGACAACAACGGGGAAAAGGAACTGGTGGCTGGTGTTGAGAATGCCTGGGTGAATGATGCCCCGGAGCACTCCGCCAGGTAAAAAATCGGTCACCGGAGTAGTCAGGTGGCGAAGTTGATGGCAGTTCATCAGGCCATCCTCACTGCCGTCCAACACCATCTCCATGAATAGGTCATAATCACTGATTCAGATTATGTCCGGAACGGGTTCGTGGAGCACCTGGTTAATTGGAAAACCAGAGGCATGCTATGTGCTAATAACAAACCTCTTAAACATGGCAAGCTAATCCAACATATGGATGATCTGGTCACCATCTGGTCACCTCTAGTGGGATGACCATGTATTGGAAGAAGATCAAGGGTCATTCCAGGATAGAGGGGCCATACAAAACTGGAAACAACCTTGCTGATCAGTTGGCCAAAACCAGAGCCACCCAGGGGGATCTCCGCGAGATCGGGTCCCTGTTGGGGGAAATCCTGGTCACTGCTATCACTAGGTCCCAGACAAATGCTCACAATGAACTCTTAACTGCCCAGTGGAGTAGGGAGACCCCAGATGCTGATTTAATCATGCCACAAAAAGGGGATCCGATTATTGGTAAATTTTATCGACACATTGAGGATCCTGAGAACTTTCCCATGGATACTGATTACATTGGGAAAGAGGACCTAAGGGTGTTGATGAAATGTCCTGAATTCAAGACGGTTTGTTGATCAGGAGATCCATATCTGGCTGTGTCCAGTGGGTGGTCCCTACCTCATTCCGAAGCCTTATGCTAAGTCACGTCCATGATGCGGCCACAGCCGGTCATCAGGGTTTTCACACTACTTTAGAAATCTTGCTAGAGGTTGCATGCTGGCCACACATGGGACAGGACCTCGACCAATACTTGAAGGGGTGTCTTGTTTGTGCACAATTTCAGCCAACTTCACTCACACTGAGCTCCCCTCCAGAAGAGGGGGATGACACTGCTTTGTTCAGATTTATAAGTAGATATCATCAAGCCCGTGATTCACTCCTCTAGGGGGAACAAGTTACTGTTAACCGTAACATGCTTGTTTACCAAATGGGTGGAATGTCTCCCGGCCCCAAATTGCAAGGCAGAAACAGCAGCTGCCTTAATGATCAATCACATCTTCTTGCGATTGGTCTAAACCAAAGGATTGAGTCAGACCGATGTAGTCACTTCACCAGCGAAGTGATGACAAAGATGTGGGAGATATTTGGGGTAAAAAGGAAACTTCACATTGCATACCGGCAGTCCACTACTGATGGTATTGAGAGGTAGAATAAAACATTGTGAGTATTCTAAAAAAGTTTGTGGCAGACTCTGGGCCATGTTGGGACATCTGATTATTGCTTGTCCTGATGGCCATCAGATCTACACCTTTTTCTGCAGCCAAGATGACTCCATTTGAGCTGATGACTGGACGAAGGATGGTGCTACCTCGGCATCTGCTCTACAGAAACCAAGAGCAGACACTGATAAATGCATCCACAAGTCATGAGTATGTTGAGAATCTAAGAAAACACCTTCAACATGCTTTTGCATACGCTCAGTGGAATCTGGAAAGATCTGCAGAGGGTATGAAGACTCAATATGATTTAAAAACAACCAAAAAGGAATACCAAGTAGGAGACATGGTCTACTTGTACAATTTCCAAAGGAACCAGACCAAAGAGCGTACATTTTTGCCAAGCTAGCAGGGTCCTTTTGAAATTGTAGATAAAATGTCACCTGTCGCCTACGGAAACCACATCCCCAAAGGAGAACTGACAGAAGAGAAATGGGTCCATATTTACCAGCTAAAGAGTTGTCACCCTAGGCACACTTTGCAGAAAATTGAGGAGCCAAGAGAGAATCACATAGAGGAGAAATCTGAAGCATGTGAAAAAGAAAAAGGAGAATCAGAAGGGAACGATGGATTTACAAGTATAATTATGTAACAGGGACTATTTTTCTTCATTATCAATTGTCATTATTTAATGCATGTGTGTCCCACTGCTGTCAACCCTTCTGTATACTATAGTAACCGGTTTGTGTTTATTTCAAAGACTCGTACTGGTTGCACCTTCATCACCAAGGAGGACCTCCCCGGGGACTGGGAAAGGAAAGATCCAAGAGAAAGCTGTGGGTGTTGTTCCATGCTCCAACGAGAGACAGCGAGAGGATCGTGGTGAACCTCCCGGATGATGGAAGGAGTTCACCTGAGGAGACCCGTGGCCCACCTGATGAATCCCACTTTCCCCTACTCTCCCTCTACAAGGAATCTCAGAAGAGTCGGGGTGGGGGATTTGTGGGATATATTGACCCAACTCAGCTGTACTTCCCCCCACATCACCAAGCTGCATTTCAGCAGAAACAACAAAATAGCTGTGCTGGCTCCAGTAAGCACCATTGCACCAAAACTGCATTTTGCAGCGACAAAAAGATGGTTGCGCCATCTTGCCAAGCACATATTTGGCAAGATGCAGTAAGGGGGCACACTGAGGGAGCCTGTCAGTGTGTTCTTCCACATGCAAAATAAATAGAGTGAAAAAGCAGCGCTGCTTTGCTGCCAGCCCAAAGTCCCCATTGAAAAGGGGGTGTTTTCCTTAAAATGATGCTGCTCTGACGCTATTTTTATCTGTTCTTCTTCAAACTACTGTTAGTCATAAGGCCCTGCCATGCCCATTCACATCCCCATTGTGCTTCAGCAAAACCAAGCATGACCCCTGAATGACAGGCTCTGTCAAACCAAATCTGACAGAAATCAACAAAGAAACTTCATTTTCTGCCGCACAGGAAAAAGCTTCACTTTTAAGTTACAAAGTGTCAAGGATCAGTAATTCACAGGAACTCCAGCTCTGTACTATGTCAGTTTCAGTGCATAGGTGGTTCAAATAAACTACTGCCTAAAAGAAAATAACTATGGCTGCAAAACAGTGTGGGAATCCAAAGGGAAAGCCAGAAACCGAATTTGAAAGCAAAGTGCTAGCAGCTTGCACCACATGGGTAAAGAAATGGGCTTCGCGGACTAAAGGAGAAAAATGCATGTTTGAGAGTACTAGGTTGAACAAAAACTTCTTCTTGCCTAACAATGTGAAAGGGGATTTTACTGTGAAAATACAGCGTATGAAATGGTTCTATTCAGCAAATTTACTTCCAATTCAGGTCAAAAATAAATACCAGTAAATTAAACTTCAGTGGCTGCATGGGCGGAGGAATCAGCCCAAGACAGGTTTCTGCTGAGAGGATGATAGAAACAAAAGGGGCCCTCTCAGTATATACTAACACCCCACTGATAATTACTAGGTTGGACAGAATATGGTCTGTGCTGAACCCTCTGACAATGGAACTTTCAGGACATGGACTTGGGAAGTGGAGAAGGGGCAATAAACCTTCAGTCAAGCTGGGAAAAACCTATCCTCCCTCTGGGGGAAGTGACCGTTGGTGGCAGCTGAAAAGAATGAAAATGGGCCAGTGTTGGACAAAGGATTCCCATTTGTTTCAAAAGACTATTTTATTAAGAAACTTTGAAGACAGTTATCTTTGCAATAGGACTTTGCAAAAATGTAAACATTTTGTAGTTTAAAGGTGATTTTTGTGGCTTTCAAATAAGAGGTCTTGGCTGTCAATAGCATGTATGGGACACGAACGCCAGAAGAATGTAAATCATGGGGAAAGGACACATAATGGAATGTTAAAAATTAACAGAAATAGGCTGCATGATAATATGTACGCACGTGTAAAGTCCCAGAAGTTTAGGCCAAACATTTCACACTGAAAATGAGCAAGGATTAATACATGTACAAAACAATGTCTCACAGATTGCAGGGTTGGACTGCAATGGTCTGCACAAAATATTTACCCTGTTTATGTAATTTGCTAAGAGTCTTCAACTGTATAAATGTACCATTTGTGGCAAAATCAGATTTTAGCCAAAGTAACTGTGGGAGGTTTTTGAACATTGTAAAACTAACATCATAAATCTGACATCCTGACCTTGAAATCCAACCAGCTGAGAGCGAGGCGGGGACTAGCACCTCTGACCAATCCAGTGGGTTAGAGGTGTTTGAGTCCATGACAAGACTCTAGACACACACTCTTCCTGGAGTACCTGTGCTGCGTTCCTGATCTGTTCCATTCATCTTGTTGATCCCAACTACAAGGCCTAAGCATTGCTGACCCTACTCCAGAGCCCACGGCAAAACCCAAACATAGCTGATTCCTATCCCAGCAAAGCCAGTGATACAGAATCAACCCACTAATCTCCCATTAAAAAGGGGAAAGCATTGGTACCTTTTGCATCCTGAAATCAGACCGGCTTGCGGCCCACTAACTGCATGCCCGCTGCAATCCAGCCATCCAGCTGACCTTTAGTATCCAGTGATCAGAATTTCGAAGCTGTTCGCTACCCGGTGACCGGACCTTGCCCAGCTGACTTTTGCAAGGCGCCTGCTGTGTGGTGACCAGACCCCGTTGACTGTCCAAAATCCCAGATTCAAAAGTGGACTGTGAGTATCCCGCATCCCATAACCCATAGTGTACCCCATCTTGACCCTCTTATCTGTATTACACTCTCTAAGCAATCCTATCTATACCCTGGTAACTTGTTAAAACTGTTCACCCTGCTCTTGACTTTCTAAAGTGCTAGCGCCATCTCTTTATTAATTTTGTCTTGTGTAAATCCTAAGCCGCTAGTCATATTTTGAGTGATCAGACTAGCTTCCGCTTAGGTTTGGACCCTGGGGTGATAAGGTTGAAGTTGCGAATCAACCTTGGGTCTTACTGTGTCCCTCTTTGGCGGTGTAGTCTGAATATTCTAGTTTAAAGTAAACCTGTTCTTGTCTCAAATGATTTTCTGTCCTGGCTTTGTTTTACTCAAATCGACCCTTTTTCTATCGCATATCTCATGGAGTTTTTTTGCTTTTTTTTTTTTTTTGTTTTTTCACTGTTGTCATGTCCCTGTGATATATATATTTCCCCCAGCCCAAAAACTGCACTCCAAATCAGAGTATTTCACCCGTTTTTCAAAGAAACCGTTTTTGACATTTTAAATGGGAATTGGGTAAATTGCAAAGTTCCCAACGTGTCATTTGTCTGCGGCATGCTCTAAACTTTCCACTCATTTTCAAATCGTATGCCTTTTGCTGATCCATTGCCTTGTGATTGCCAGTGATATAACATACATGCTATTGTGATAAAACATATGTGTATTGTAATTTAACCACACATTCATTAATTATTCGTAAAATTTGAGTGTTATTTTAGGCCTTTGCCAGGGGTTTAAAGTGCCTCTTATTTTGTGAGGAAAGGTTGGATTTTGAGTCTGTTTTCTGCCTCTTATCCTTGACTCCCTGACTACCTGCTGCTTCTTTCTATACACTCAGAATTCGATCATTTGTGGTTTGAGGGAACACTGCAGTGGGAAACCTTAACTTGGGTGCTATCTATCCTAATCCAAAAAGTGTTCCTATTCATGTGTGTTTTGTATATGTTCTAGGAGAAGGTTAACCAAGTGCATTGCTTCCATTTTCATTGTAAATATCACCCCATTGGTGATTGCTGCCCCATATTAAAAATTGTATAATTTCTTTTGAATTTTAAAAATAAATAAATATTGTATTTTCACCAACCGGCCTGGTTCCTGGTCCATTCTGACCTGGGGTATTTGAAAAAGGGGGTGTGATACGAGTTGCTTACGATCTCAAATTGAATTTGCATAAAATAAGGAGAAAGGCATCTCAGTTGTGCGCTACACACTAGGCCAAGACCAAGGTGTGTTCCGCCGGATTGAAATCCTTAACAACATACGCCCCATCCTGGAAGCAATCAGTGGTAATGTCAATATTTAAGAAGAGGGATAGAAGTGACCCTATGAATTACCGACTGATATTGACCTTTAAGATATGCTAGAATGGCGTAAGTTATGTTGGGAACAGCTGGTTAGGTTAAAACGCTAAACAATGACTCCTAAATTTGAATCAACTTCACATATTATTTAAAGATGAATTAGGAAAGAAAAAAGTAAGTCTTCAGACACTCCTTGAAAAGAGAGGGTTAGTAATTTAACAAAAGTGGGAGGTGGTTCTATAATAAATCACTTTAGACCTTAGAAGTCCAGCCACCTGTCAACATAAGATTGTATTTTTAGTCCTCCAACAATGGACTCCAGCAGACAAAAGATTCCTAGACAGAATATGAAGTAGTGTTGCTTGAAGTCATGAACTTCATTGTGAATTTCCGAAGACTTTAGTATGTTAGAGACACAATTATACACTCAGTAGAAGCTTGAACTGGCAAACGATGAAGCTTATAGTGGATGAGTGAGGCTTGTCCAAGGAGGAGTATTTGGAAGTATCCAGGCAACTTGTTTACTGAGAATTTGTAATTCTGAGATTTGATATTTAATACAACACATCACTAGGGAATTGCAGTAATCTGATTTTGCTCTGGCAAAGTGGGCCAAATGATGCACTTCCAAAAAGTGTGTATCTTTTCTAAAAGTTGCATGTAATAAGTAGAAGAGTTCATTACCAAACTAATTTGGGTTGACATATCCGGAAGAGGATGGAAATAGATTCCTAAAGTGTTATAGTTGGGTAAAATGGCTAAAAGTAATCAGTCTATGGAAGACAGAGGCAGATCAGCTGAGTATTTCTTTAGACAAACTGTTGTCATACTGACACATTATTTCTGTTTCTAGACTTAGCCAGTTGGAATCCATCAAATCTTTGAAGACATTCTGGAATTACCCAAAATGATATCACAAGAAACTTTAAATATCTCTTACATGTTGCTGGTGTAACAATGAAAGCTGAATTTGATGTCCATAAGTATATTGTCTAGAATTGTATTGTACTTCTTAAAGAGAAGGAGAGGGCGGAACTATGTGGTACTCTGCAGGTTATTGGGATAAATGGAGTAACAGAGTTATTAGCTGTACGATATACTCATCTGGTTTAAAAGATTTCAAAGGTGTGATGAGAAACACTTTAACACCTATTCTGAGGCCCCGGCCACAATAGGAAGTCTATTGCAGACTATTTGGTGGTCCAGAGTATCAAAGGCAGCCGAAAGGTCAAACATAATCAATAAAGAGTCTTGTTGACAATCCATGTTCCACGACTGGTTCTCTCAAATGTCAAACAGTGCCAACTCGCTACCTGAAGAGGGTAGAGTCCTAACTGTTAGGCACTGAGGTTGCTGAAAGGCCCTTGATGTTCTTGGAGCTGGACTGTAATGATCTGTTCATGCACTTTGACTAATAAAGGGGCATTTGCAATAGGCCGATAGATGCCCGGTAAATTTGGGTCAAGGTTAGGTTTCTTTAGCAGAATGGAAACCCAAGAAATGTTGACTGAATACAGGCACAATTCCTTCCATGGTTGACAAAGGAGGGTAGCAAATCCAGATTGAAAAGTAACAATCTGTAAGCATGTGCCATGAGGGCTATAGATGACTAGAACATGATAGGGTGTGCTGAATGGTGCAGCTCCTATCTATTGAGGTTCATCTGATAGGATAAAAGACGGATGAGTGCCGATTGAGCGAGTCTGCTCTTTGTCTTGACTGAGCATCTACTATCAGCCATGCACAGGGGGAGACCTACTGCATCCTTGAGCTGTACCTGCTTCATGGCTTCAAGAGAAGCAGTGAAGAGTATTTAACATGGCATCTTTACAGATCTTTTGCTTTTTCATGTATTCTATGGCTGGTGCTGCATTCAATAACTGAATTCAGCATTGGAACAGCGAGATAATGAGCACTAGCAACAGTTCATTCACCATGTCACAAATCAATAAGGTGCAGGCCAGGAAATGCACCCATCTTCTGTGAAGAAAAAAATACTATCTCTATCCTTCACTGGCAGCAAAAAACGTGAACTTTCCATTGACAAGGAAAGGGCATGGGTGTTAGTGAGCGTTGTTTTCCTCGAATAAGGGTCGCTTGAGTGCAAATAAAGTATGTGCAGTTCAACACCAGGAGCCCAACCTCTCCATTGAAATCCTTGGTAATGGAATCTACGAAAGAATACTTGGAAGTCTCAGTGTGAATGTTGTTTGGACCCTCCAGATGAGGGTCACTTGAGAGCCCTGAACATAAAGTGTGTGCATTGTTCATCAACTGGAAAAAACTCCAGCATGCCACCAATGAAAATGAAGGGTATGTACGGAACGCCCACTGAAAAAGGTGTGTTCAATTGCCCCCACCCCCAAACACAATAAAACGTACGGAACTCACACCAAAAGGTATTCTCCCATGCTGCATGCTGCGATCGGTGTCGTGTCAATATCATGGGGTTAGCAATACTGTATTGGAGACTAGAGGAAGACTCTTCTGGAGATCAGGTCATGTGATTGACGTGAAGGGCGCGGGTGTAGTCTGGCAGCACAATGTGACGGGCCCCTTTAAAAAATGCGTATTCATTAGGTAAAATAAATATGAGCGGTATCAGGCGTGTAGCATATTGACTCATAGCCGAGATGTCTAACGATGATGACGGCCACTGCAATGCGCGCGATTTGATTTCCTGTTTGAAAGTTGATCTGACGTGATTTGAATATCAAGTCTCTGCTAAGGACGAGGATGGGATTCATCCCATTAAATGATGCGCCTAAATGAATGCGGCACTAATTTAATTCCAAATGCAAATCAATTGGTGGACACTGTATAAGAAGTAACAGTTAATGAATGTGCATTTACTGGCAAACTTGATTATTTGACTATGGCTTCCGGGTTGTAAAAGGCTTTAATGGGAAAAGTAGACAAAAGGAATTCTGACTGCAAATGTAATTAACTTATTTTAAGATATGGTAATACATTATCATTTGGAAGGTTATGAAATTACAGGCCGTTTTTTGTCTTATGACGTGCTCCTCGTGTTTTGGAATACACTTTTTTTTGTTGTTGCAAGAACCGACCTATCATGATATAACAGAGGGATAATTAAAGGAAAAGAGTTACTATCTTGGGATTTTATCGAACACATCTAACATGCCTGGCTGTTCCAGACAGAAAATAAAAGGGTTTGCTGATGTAAGTTGAATTCTATCTGTTGGGGCTTGTGAGCTTAGATTATAAAAGAGTCACAAAGTCATTATTTATTTATTTATTTTAATTCTTGAAGGCCTTCTTGAGGCCTTCAAGAATTAAAGAGACCTGACCTCCCCTACTCTTTCTTCCGAAAGAACCTCATCATTCACCTGAACCTGACTGAGAATTAGTCCGCCCTGAAACTATGTTACGGTGGCACTACCTGTTTGATTGCAAATTGTGTATAGCTCCAACTACCTAGATGTATATTATTCCACCCCTATGTGCAACTTAAGTCCTGTATATTGTATTATATTGTATAATTTCAAATGTAATGTTGACATATCTTATTTGCCCTGTATATTTGTAACATATGTAAGCTTCGCATATCCGTTTGCGCCCTTCTACTCCTGGGTCTGGTGCGCCTTATAAATGCAATAAACAAACAAACGAACAATGGATATTGGGCCTCATTACGACCCTGGCGCTAATGGGTTAACAGCACCGTAAAAGGATGCAGCGTCGTTAACCCATTAGCGCCTTACTACGAGGTCCATTTGCGGGGCCCGACCTGAACGGCTGGTCTGACCAGCCATTAAAGTGGGGACCCGCAAAGGGACCTTGGTGCTAACTACGGTACCGCAATTTGCGGTACCGTACTTAGCGCCTTCCCCAGTCCCATTGAGCCCTATGGGGCAAAAATGGGAAAGGGGAAGGGCCAATGTTCAATGGGGAATTACTGCCCCGCCAACCTTGGAATGGGGTGGTAATTCCCCATTGAACATTGGCGGACTCGTTACGATACCGGCACCAACCAATAGCGCCAAATAGCGCCATTGTTTAGCGCCAGTATCGTAATGAGGGCCATTGTCCTCTAGCAGAGCTAGTAACCTTTGTGGAGTGGCTGGAATTTGACATAGGGCAGGATGGAGGCCTTCATTAACCAATGACACAGCAGACTTGGTCAAAGACCACCCATAAACCCTTGGGAACTACAATACCCAAGATGCATTCTGTTTAATGCTGGGCACCACCATCAATCATAACACATAACTATGATGTATGGCTTCCACTAAGCAGTGGATCATGAGATCCTTGTTATGAGAGGCGGAAATGACTCTCTAGTAAACCCCTTTGTTGTTATGAACCGGGCAGGGCAAACTTTGATCATGCAGCACCCTATGCTAGTTTTTGCAGACAAAGGCAATACAGTACATTGGGCCTCATTACGACTTTGGAGGTAGCCATGGCTGCCTACAAAATGGTGTCTGGGTCCGGGTTCCCTGAATGGGGAATTACCAGGCCATTCCAACTTTGGAAGGCCCGGTATTTCCTCCTTCACGGAACCCGGGCCGGGTCCTTCCCCATTCCCATTCGAGCCCCCATAGGGCTCAATGGGAATGGGGAGGGAGCTAACAATGGGCCTGTCAATTACGGGCCTGTTGTTAGCTCCCTGGTCCCCTCGCGGGGCCCGCTATGGACGTCTGGAAAAACCAGACATACACAGCGGGTCCCGCGAGAGGACCTCGTAATAGTGCGGAGTGGGTTTAACGGCGCCGGCACCATTACCGGCCCTGTTAAACCCATTCTGCACTATTCGTAATGAGGCCCATGGTCTTGAACCTTTCGCTCAACCTTGATAACATGTTCCGAAATGCAGGGCGCAAACGTCACCAGAGATTCTGGGGACTCAGGTTAAACTCTGTCAAAAAGCATAAAAGGTAAGAGTTAAAGCACAAAGGTCCAGACTCATACATATTAAAGGCAGAAGGAAGCAAAAAGAAAACTGCTCAGCTCAATGGGAGAGCAACAGTAATTGCACGCATGCCCATTTCTTCACAGAGGGGAACTGCTTGCAGAAGTAAGGTCCTGTTTTCATATAATGATAATGATTTGTTATTTATATAATGTGTTTGCCAAAGCACTGCATATATAACATTTACAGACAATTGTCCTGGGAGGATAGCTCAGCGGCAACGTCGACCTGGAGCAACACAAGGTGCGATCCCCGGGTCCGCGCTTAGAAACCTCTGGGTATTAAGTGGTTTATAAATACGCAACTAAGTCATATTCCTGTAACAGCGTCTCGATGCCCCTGGGCTGTGTGAGCACTTTAAGAATACCACAAAAAAACACACAAAAAAACAATTATCACCAAACCGAAGTAAGCACTCATTTATCAACCTCGGAACAGGGTCGGTCTGGGGCATGACATTGTCTTGGACACCAATGAAAAAGTGTCCCACTGTTGCAAATGGCAATTCATTCCTTCGGTGACAGACCCTTTGTTTTAGTACCCAAGGGGGAGTTTTTTGAATATTTATCCAGTAACAATGGTCAAAACTTCTAGCCGCATGGTGAAGTAACTTATGAAACGCGCCCACATTGGGCAAAAAAGTAGCCCTCTTTGACCCAAAAACACCTGCCCACGCTAGCCTTTTTTGCTTTTTTGGTTCGGGCATTTCCCTATTTCCCCAATGGCCAGTCCGAGACTGCCTCAGAAGAATGAAAAGATAAATTGGCCTTGCCTGGATTCGAACATGCAGCCTGCAGATCACACACAGATCCCAGCAGCGAGCTCTCAACCCACAGAGGTATCTTACTGGCTTACATATCTAACTATAGGGCACGTGTCTGCTACATATGTTTTCAATTCCTCCTACACACATGTGGGTGGACTGTGAGGGCCTTTTTCCACCCACATAGGGAGCAGGGTGTGGATGATTTATATTAAAGTGATGTGTTCGTCTGTGAGCTAGGAAAGTGTACAAGAAGCACAGGGACCCTCGTGATGTCCTTCAGAATTCCTATTCCGTGCACAATAGGACAGGCGAAAGCTTTAAAAGATCCCTATCTACTCTGTGCATCCGCAAGCACTAGGCCTTCCACAGGAAATACAGGAGCAGAGGATGGTGTCATGGGAGGAGTGCTTCCAATGGTACAGCTCTTTGTGATTCTGAGGTGGGCTGGCAATGGACGTTCTACGCCCCAGTGGCTCCACACAGAATCAAAGTATGCACGTGGGTAGTCTTAAGGTTCGAGAGAAGGTCCTACACAAAATGCATCCATTTTCCTTTTGACACCTACACATACACTTTAATAAATCTAGCCAATCGTGTTCCTGAAGGATTGTGTTAGTGGTCTTCAACTAAGTTGTTGACTGGAGCGCATTACGGTGGCAAGGGCAATTAACATCAATTACAGCCTGACTGCCCTGCTCCGGTTGTAATTGCATTATTATCTAGGAGCCAGGTGCACCTCCCTTCCGTCTTCAAAGCACAGTCAGACTCCTGCACGCATGCGCAATGGAAACATTCACAAAACGCCCCAAAGTGCAGTACAACTTCGGGACTTCGGCATTTTCTTTGGCAAAGGGGAGGAACGGGAACACCAAGGACCAGCCATGAGGACGCGGAGGGGTGGGGGTGGGCAAGAGAAAGTGTCGGATGGCTGATTCTGCCCCACTCACCCAGTAAGCTGCCAGGTTGCTGTCTCCACAGCAGCGTTTGTGGGGTTGTGCTCTCACTATTAATGGTGGGTTGACAAGCACGACTCATCATCCAGTGTTCCGGCGTTTGCCACAAAGGACCAAGATGGAGCCAACGGAGGTGCTTAAGGGCAGGTGGAGAACACTGGAGGGTCGAGAGTGCAAATTGTAGAATTGGTTAACTCCTAGTCCTATACAGTTGTTTTCAACCCCAACATTGCAACTGGAGAATGAATGTTTTCAACTGTGACTCGTGTACCCATTTCCAGCCTGAGTGGCAGCAGCGCCCCTGGCAGAAAAAAGAACAATTTGGCACCCCTCTTCCCCCCGCCGCGCCCCTGGTCAATTGGGGGGGGGGGGTAGTTGGAGGTGCCAAATGTCTATTTTTGTGGTGGGAGAAATGTCATTTTAAGATTAAATGCGCTTGCAGGAGCGGATGCATTTAACAACAATAGGGTGTGCAGCACCCTATTAAGATGATTATCGCCCCACTCCAGCGCCGGGTAGGGTGGTAATTGTACCCGCTCCCGCAAGCGCATTTAATTTCTAAATGACACTTATCTAACCATGCCAGCATGGATAGCCCTTGAAAGGGTCCCCCGAGCTGGGCCCTGGGGGCTAATGACGCCCGGGCGGGCGCCTGGCCCGCCCTGCACTAAGGCCTGCTCTGCCTGTACTACTGCATGTTGTGAGGAGAAATTAGTGGCTTTTACTTGCTCGTGCGATCCACCTGCATGCACGAGCGAGAAGCATCCGTAAGATTGTTTTGGCATGTTATAATGCACAATACACGTAATGCATTGGTTGACAATCCCTGCTGGCTTTGCTAATGGAAAGGGATGTACCATTCTTGGTGGGTTGTCCCTACCCTGACTACTTTGAAATATAGCTCTGTGTCTCTTGGGCGGCTGCTGACCCTTAAAAGTGGTGGGGGGTGATGGGCAATTGCGCGTGAGCGAGTGAAGCAAGTGAGGCCAACTCGATCAAGAGCACACACAATATTCCCTTATTACAGGTGCCAGGTCACCAACAGTGCACAGGAGCACTCTGCAGCAGTACATTGGGATGCCATTCATTGATTAAATACCAATAGGAATTTCACCTGTCTTAAACATTGTGAAAGGAAACTTAATGATGCACATACGTGGGGAAAGATAGCTCAGGGGCAACACAGTTGTTTTGGAAGGAAGACAACGCAGCGCAACACGGGTTCAAATCCCGATCCCATGCTTAAACACGGGTTCAAATCCCGATCCCGCGCTTAGAAACCTCTCGCTGGTATCAAGCGTGTTATACATTAATGTTATACCCAGTGCTTTAAAAGGGATGCAAAATGGAGTAAGGGGCATTAATAAGGGTGAGTGGCCTGAACGTTAGAAGTGGTGTAAATAGTGATGGGCATGACTGCCTGACCCAATAAATACACCATGAGACTCTGCAACCATGTGCTTTGGGATCACTCGCGTGATCTCAGACTGCAGAGATTGCATTCAATCTGATTTATAGATGCTTTTCTCTGGGGTTTTCTGCTATGTTAGTTTTTATGACAAGCACTTTTTCGCAGGCACATATTTTTTTTTGCACAGCAAATGGTACTATTAACAGTGTTTATGTGCACACATATGAAGCTGCGAGAGAGGAAAAGCTGAGTTGGGCTCCCCAGGAGTGGGTACTATGATATGCCATATAGCTCCTGTGCCCTTTCCTTCTCATGCCTTCCTGTGCATCTGATCCATCCCTCGACCTCATCCCAAATATCTACCCGACTTTGCTTCTCCCTGCCACTACTGAATGTTCCTGCATACTCCCGCTTTTCCTCTCTGACAGGCAAAGTACTTCAAAGCCATAAACTATGGCAGGAGGCACTATACAAATGCAAGATTACATGACATATTACCACAGACCTCTGCAACAAGAACTAAACTCAGTGACCTATTTTATCTATGCTGGTACTCAAACTTATCACTATACATTTAAACTCTGACTAATGCATTTGATTGGTGAATATGCCCCAGAGAGAGATGAAAATACTGCACAAGGTGTGCTGACAGTGAGTGCATAAACTGGCTGTCCTAAAGTGAACACAGAATGCATCATAGGATCAATTGGCCAGATCTGACCATCGTTGTGACAACACTCAGGGCAGATAGGAATAAATCTTCTAGGGCAAAATATATCTCAGCAGTATATGAGGCATTTGGGAGCAGGGAGTACCGACGACAGCAGTGACGCTGATGACTATATCCTTAAATCCAGCAGCAGAGCCATGGACAGCAGAGCAGCGATATTTTTGTGCAACGTGCAGTTAGAGACCTGGTAGGAGCTGCTGTAATCACACTCATTTTATAGCCATGGCTCTGCTTGAGAGGAACGGTTGCTATGGTAATGTTTATTTATAAAGTGCCTATACACAGGCAAGTGTTTTATAGCACTCAAGGAGGGTGGGAACCTGGGGAAAAACAAAGGTCGCTCAGAGCCCTTGAAATTCTGAGACAATAATAGTCTGCACAGGCAGAGTGAGTGCATATAATACATTTAACAGTTGAGACACAGCAAATAGGCCTGAGCGTCGATTCTGCAGTTTGCCGGTGCGTTTTGGGGTGAAGACAAGGGAGAACAGGCAGACAATCTTCCGGCAGAGTGCATTCGGATCGTGCAAGTGCACAGACGGTCACAGGGAGGGGAAGATCCAAGTGCACCCAGTCAGTGGAGACTGAGGTAAGTGCAGAGAGAGCCACACCCTAGTGTGCTTTCTCAAGTGCATTAAGGGCGGGTGGGGTGTAGGGCCCTAAGGCAAGTGCGGGAGAGGACTGGCGGGGTGCCAGGGCCTGTGAGACTCTGTATTACACTGTGTGGCCAGTCAGCAAGCTGTATGGAAGAGGAGGGAGAGTGGGAAAGAACAGAGAGCTAGGGCATGAGGTGCTAATGGCCTGAGGACATGGAGGAGAACAACCAAAAGGCACCAGCAATCAAGCAATGATCCTCTGTAACGTGTATGGTGATAGGCGTGTATAGATAGGCAAGTATGCATGGATGGGTTTTTTGTATATCTGTGATAAGATGGGATTGGCAGGGTACACCCATGCCCTGCGAGGCCCAGGGATGTCTGCCATCCTGGCACCCCCTCAGGATGGCCCTGCTCAGTCCCCCTTGGTTATCACGCCGTACGTAACATGTAGCCCATGCAGCACCAGCCCGAATGGACTCAGATTAATAGATTTCACAGTGGCTACCTAGAGGTTACAGGGAGACCTTGTAGTGCCCTGCCACAGGAGCAGTGTTTGGCACGAATAAGGCAAGCTTTGCTCAAACAATGTGCATGCAGGTCTCAAGTGGAGGGTACACGCGGGTGGACAGAGACCACCCACTTTACTCAGAGGATTTCCTTAATCCCCACCCAGCTAAAATGAGAAACATTGAATGTCCTCTTTGAATTTATGAATTAAAGCCGACCTTGTGAACCGAATCATCATGTTTGCAAGCCAGACACTTCACAGCTGCACCATATAACCTGATGAAAAATAATCCACAACTAAAGGTGAAATGTTGCATTTCGCTACTGCAAGCTCCAGGGCAAACATGTGTATTGGTTCTTGGAGTTTAAAACATGCATGCCAATGTTTTCAAAAACACTATTAGAATAAAATATCCTCTCTTGGTTTTGTGTGTGTGTTTATTTTATGAAATGGCATTCGTACTTTGCCATTTGGGTGGTTATGCAAAGCCAATTTAATGAAATGTGCATATTTCATCTTGATATGTTAATTTCTGGTGATATCATATCCTATTGCTTTTATTGATGAGACCCCCCACTTTAATTTTTAGTATTTGACCCCTGTGTGCAGGTAAAGAACTGGCAGCACTATTGCAAACTTTCTCCACAATTACAGATAAAGGGCCTCATTACGAGGAGGGCGGTAAGGGGTTAACAGCGCTGGTAAAGGTGCCGGTGCCGTTAAACCCGTACCACCCTATTACGAGGTCCCCTAGCGGGACTCGCTCTGGATGTCTGGTTTTACCAAATGTCATTTGCGGGTCCCGCGGGGGGACAAGCATGCTAACAACAGGCCCGTTATCAACGGTCCCGTTGTTAGCATCATCCCCAATGGAATGGGGATACATTTTTACCGGTTCCATGGAATGGCCAATTACCGGGTCCGCCAAAGTCGGCATGACCCGGTAATTGCCCATTCCATGGACCCGGTAAAAATTAATTACCAGCGGCAGCCGTGCCCTTAATAAGGTCACGGCTACCGCCAGGGTCCTAATAAGGCCCAAAGTGTTTTGCATGGTAACAATTGTGCAAGATGCCCTGTCACATAAAACATTTAATGCACAGCAACCAGCAGGGCATGCTTCCCTGTCGAAGTGGTAGAGCACAGGCAGCAGCAGTAAACCAAGCACTGTTCAAGCAAGAACAGGCCAGGTAGCGGTAGAGCACACTCACCTCACATGCAGACACACAATAAATATCTAAAAACATGATAATCTGCACCAATACAAGCTACATTTTCGACCATCCGCACGGTGGGTGTGCGCTTGCCTTGGCTTTTTTTGACGTTTTTAAATAAATTGAATGATGGTAGCCCAACCACAGGAAAATGTGTGGGGCTAATCCACACACATTTTCCTATGCTCACAGCACGACAAATGCATAGACCTGTGTAGTCTGAGTGAATACAGCCTACAGGCACAGTCCCTCTTGTCATATTCAGTTATGGCAGCCAGGTGTACATGATGCATCTCCAGAATGAGGAGGACCAAACCTTCCCCGTGCCATGGCCATCCTGATTAACTAACAAAGGCTCAATTTATCCGCTCTCCTATTTTGTTGAGCCCTGCAGCTGGTGGGAGCAATTAGCATACAAATTAAAGGGTATTTCAAACAGGCGCACATGGGGCCTGGCTGCAGAGGTCAACAAAGGAATATGAAATGAAGGGGCATGGTGTTTCCACTTAACACTTTAACATACTTCTAATCTAGCATGTATCAAGTTAGCTACACTTCGGTTGGTATCAGTGAGCCTAAAACAACCCTCCCGGGAGTCCTACTGTGGGGGTGAATCAAATAAAACAGTCTAATGGTGTTGGTGTTGCCTTTAGACAAAACCCATGTATATCATTTCCATGTATTTTTCTGGGCGGTTCAATCTGATACCGCTAATTCTTTATTTTTTAGCATTGTTTAGAACAATAATTTTTCACAGTTGTGTGTATAAAATATCACAACAGAATTATATGAAGAGTTATATATTACAAAACATAGATACATAAAGTAGTAAACCACACATACATTTGTTTACACTTCAGTGCAGTAAAATGAAACTCAAGCTACAAATCAATCATTTGTTATAGCATATATATATATAGATCACACATAGTTAGAAATGAATTTGTATATGCATTGAAAATATGCCCTGACTGTGGTCATGTTGCAGTCTCAAAAGTGACCCATTTAGGGTCATGCTACAGGTTTAGTAGTGACCAATCCAGGGTCAAGTTTTGTAGTGACCAATCCAAGCTCAACGTCGGAATGTAGTTCCCTTGGTGTGGTATGGACTCAGTAGGGACAATGCAATCTTGGTCCATAGATGTTTCGGCAAGCAACAAAGACTGCATTCTTCTGGGTCTGGGATCATGTCTCTGGTAGAAATTCCCCTGTGTGGAGGTGGTACTCGAGTAGACGCTGTTCTACATTCTGGAATACACTTCCCTAGTGGTTTTGGAAGACTAAGGATAAGCCCGGCCCTCTGTGTCAATCGTGAGTGGCCTGCTGGAGGAACCCTGGAACAGAGCTGGGTAGCTGCACTGGGGGCAGTCTACTTTTCACAGCCTGTCATGCACACTGGTGCTGGCTGAGTCATGCTCATAATCCGCTCAATCACAAATTGGGACTCTGCCCAGGTTGCCGAATGCCAGAAACTGTTTACTTGAAGGTTAACAAAGGAGACAGATAACCCCAACAACCTTTCATATGCATTTGTGTCAACCTGAAGCCAACTCCTGCCCTCAGTATCTATGACAGTGAGCTGTCATGTCTGGGACTGCGTGTTTACAGTAGTCCACCCCGCAGGGGGGCCCCATTCATAAGGTACAAGAATGTGGTTTGCAGGAGCCAGAGAGTCTGGTCTCACTGCAGCTTCTAGGGAGACCTGTTGCTTTAATCAGGAACCACAGAGAGATCCATTAACCAGAGAGATTCTTTGATCGAAAACAGTCAGGAAGATGGTTGGGACCTAGTATCACATGTTTTCACACCTTTACCTTTCCTGTTGCAAAGCACTCTAGTTATGACCTCATGCATACAGGAGACTGTTAGTGGGGACCCCAGGATTGGTTTATTAGGGTAGGCTTAGCCTATACCAATCACTGTGGTCCATTTGGCTTTAAAAGAGGGCCAAGACCCCCTTTTGGCAGATCATCGGATGACTTCACAAGGAGTAGCAAGAGAAACTCATCATTGTAACAGGGAAATCATTTCACACAAAATACCAGGGGTAAGGGAAGTGACATTAACATGACCCTTAACCCCTGATGACATCACAGGAAGTGATGTAATTTGACCCCACCCTCAAGTGCCATCACAGGAAGTGATGGAAAATGACCTTCATATTTTGTAGATGCATATAGCAACCGTGTTTCCAGGTGCTCTCATTTCAGCCAGATATAAGAACCGAGGCACAGAGGGAGGCATGATTTGTCCACGATTACACATTTGGGGAATGCCATTTTCCAGATTCAACGTGGGGTCTGTATATAAAACAAACATTAAAACTGAAAATTAAATCATTGACCAGGATTTAGTATCAACAAAATTCCCTGGTTAGAAATGTATATATGATTCAGCTACCACTACGATAGAAGAAACCTATTAGACTGGTCTGCATGCACAGAGGGGAGTGCACCTGATAATGTTATCTTTGCGGGAGTATAATACCTGGGAAAGTTTCTTTCAATATACCCAAGATCCCCCCGTACTTTTTATTATCTAAGCGTAATACTGGGTGCCAGAGGACTTCTTTTTAAAAACACCATTTAATGTAACATCATTGCTCCACACATAAATTCATAGCACCACACAGTTATTTAAAATTGAAAACACCCACGAGTTCCTTCTGGCCCGGGAACTCACAGGCAGACTTCAAGGTGCGCACTGCACACTACCCCTTTGTCAGATCCAGTGGTGCCCAATGGTCTAGCACCAAATTTGGCACCTCACCTGCAAGCCATGATGTGGGCCCCCCCCAAGCTGCTTAACAAAGCACAGGGCACGCCACACCATGGGCCGGTCAGGACCACCACATGTGTGGAATGTCCATGCTGATTATGCCGCTGCAGGGGCATGCACTACTGCAAGTGAAAGAAGTAAATATGTTTTTCAATCAAAGCTTAACAGGGTAATTCATAGAATTTCGCAGAAAAGTGTCGCAAGCGGCTGGCGCAGAGTGTCTGCGTGCGATTGTCTGCGCCAGGCGCGTGCGCCAAAACCGATTTCCACGCACAGCGTATTCATGGATTTCAGGCTCCCAAACCAGCCGTGGCGCAGAGTATGCAGCGACCCTGCAGCAGCGCCAGTAACGCCCCCAAGAACGCCCTCGCACAAGGAAAAGCCATCAAAATCGCTAAATCATCGCAAAGGGCTGCGCCAACCCTGGGCCAGTTTACAGGACTGCCAAACAAGGAACGCAAAGCGGGTAACGTTCATATCAGGGGTACGCAGGAAGTATTACATGCGATTAGCCAGGATACGTGTATGACAGGGGTACGCAAGAAGTTTTACACGTGATTAGCCAGGGTACGTGTATTACAGGGGTACGCGGGAATTATCACACATGATTTGGCTGGGTACGTGCATGACAGGGGTACGCGTGAAGTTTTACACGCGATTAGCCAGGGTACGTGTATTACAGGGGTACGCGGGAATTGTCACACGCGATTTGGCTGGGTACGTGTATTACAGGGGTGCGCGGGAATAATCACACGCGATTTGGCTGGGTACGTGTATTACAGGGGTGCGCGGGAATTATCACACGCGATTTGGCTGGGTACGTGTATTACAGGGGTGCGCGGGAAGTTACACACGCGATTAGGCTGGATGGGTCCTCACAGGTGTTTCCTGTACACCCTCTACGGCCCCTGCAGGCAGCCCACAAAACAGGGGACTACCCTGCACACCTGCTCATGTCTTCCACCCCCCACCCCCCCAGCAGTGTGGGGCACCCTCCACCAGGCCCCCACTCATGTCCCCTATCACCCCCACCAGGCTCCCACCCATGTCTACCACCACCCCCACCCCCCACCCACCATGGGCAGCCTCCGCCAGGCCCCCACTCATGTCTCCCACCACCCCCACCCCCCAGCAGTGTGGGGCACCCTCCACCAGGCCCCCACCCATGTCTCCCACCACCCCCACCCCCCACCCATCATGGGCAGCCTCCGCCAACTACTCCCACTCATGTCTCCCAGCCACCCCCACCCCCCCAGCAGTGTGGGGGCACCATCCACCAGGCTCCCACCCATGTCTACCACCACCCCACCCCCCGGCCACCATGGACAGCCCCCGCCAGGCCCCCACTCATGTCTCCCACCCACCCCCCAGCAGTGCAGGGGCACCCTCCGCCAGGCCCCCGCTCATGTCTCTGACCACCCCCACCCCCCACCCACCATGGGCAGCCTCCGCCAACTACTCCCACTCATATCTCCCAGCCACCTCCACCCCCTCAGCACTGTGGGGCAGCCTCCACCAGGCCCCCACTCATGTCTCCCACCACCCCCACCCCCCAGCCACCATGGGCAGCCCCCACCAGGCCCCCACTCATGTCTCCCACCCACCCCCACCCCCCAGCAGTGCAGGGGCACCCTCCGCCAGGCCCCCGCTCATGTCTCCCACACACCCCCACCCCCCCAGCAGTGTGGGGCACCCTCCACCAGGCTCCCACCCATGTCTACCACCACCTCCCCCCCAGCAGTGTGGGGCAGCCTCCACCAGGCCCCCACCCATGTCCCCTATCACCCCCACCAGGCTCCCACCCATGTCTACCACCACCCCCACCCCCCACCCACCATGGGCAGCCTCCGCCAGGCCCCCACTCATGTCTCCCACCACCCCCACCCCCCAGCAGTGTGGGGCACCCTCCACCAGGCCCCCACCCATGTCTCCCACCACCCCCACCCACCATGGGCAGCCTCCGCCAACTACTCCCACTCATGTCTCCCAGCCACCTCCACCCCCCAGCACTGTGGGGCAGCCTCCACCAGGCCCCCACTCATGTCTCCCACCACCCCCACCCCCTAGCCACCATGGGCAGCGCCCACCAGGCCCCCACTCATGTCTCCCACCCACCCCCACCCCCCAGCAGTGCAGGGGCACCCTCCGCCAGGCCCCCGCTCATGTCTCCCACACACCCCCACCCCCCCCAGCAGTGTGGGGCACCCTCCACCAGGCTCCCACCCATGTCTACCACCACCCCCACTACCCAGCACTGTGGGGCAGCCTCCACCAGGCCCCCACCCATGTCTCCCACCACCCCCACCCCCCAGCCACCATGGGCAGCCTCCGCCAGGCCCCCACTCATGTCTCCCACCACCCCACCCCCCCAGCAGTGCAGGGGCACCCTTCACCAGGCGCCCACCCGTGTCTACCACCCCCCCACCCCCCGGCCACCATGGACAGCCCCCGCCAGGCCCCCACTCATGTCTCCCACCACCCCCACCCCCCCAGCAGTGTAGGGCACCCTCCACCAGGCCCCCACCCATGTCTCCCACCACCCCCACCCCCCACCCACCATGGGCAGCCCCCGCCAGGCCCCCACTCATGTCTCCCACCACCCCCACCCCCCCAGCAGTGTGGGGCACCCTCCACCAGGCCCCCACCCATGTCTCCCACCACCCCCACCCCCCAGCCACCATGGGCAGCCTCCGCCAGGCCCCCACTCATGGCTCCCACCACCCCCACCCCCCACCCACCATGGGCAGCCTCCGCCAGGCCCCCACTCATGTCTCCCACCACCCCCACCCCCCCAGCAGTGTGGGGCACACTCCACCAGGCCCCCACTCATGTCTCCCACCCACCCCCACCTCCCAGCAGTGCAGGGGCACCCTCCACCAGGCTCCCACCCGTGTCTACCACCCCCCCCACCCCCCAGCCACCATGGGCAGCCCCCGCCAGGCCCCCACTCATGTTTCCCACCACCCCCACCCCCCATCATCCAGGGGCACCCTCTGCCAGGCCCCCACTCATGTCTCCCACCACCCCCACCCCCCAGCATCTAGGGGCACCCTCCACCAGGCCCCCACTCATGTCTCCCACCACCCCCACCCCCCCAGCAGTGTGGGGCACCCTCCACCAGGCCCCCACTCATGTCTCCCACCCACCCCCACCCCCCATCAGTGCAGGGGCACCCTCCGCCAGGCCCCCACTCATGTCTCCCACCACCCCCACCCCCCCAGCAGTGTGGGGCACCCTCCACCAGGCCCCCACTCATGTCTTCCACCCACCCCCAACTCCCAGCAGTGCAGGGGCAGCCCCCACCAGTCTCCCACCCATGTCTACTACCCCCCCCACCCCCCAGCCACCATGGGCAGCCCCCGCCAGGCCCCCACTCATGTCTCCCATCACCCCCACCCCCCCAGCAGTGTGGGGCACCCTCCACCAGGCCCCCACCCATGTCTGTCACCACCACCACCCCCCACCCACCATGGGCAGCCTCCGCCAGGCCCCCACTCATGTCTCCCACCACCCCCACCCCCCCAGCAGTGTGGGGCACCCTCCACCAGGCCCCCACCCATGTCTCCCACCACCCTCACCCCCCACCCACCATGGGCAGCCTCTGCCAGGCCCCCACTCATGTCTCCCACCACCCCCACCCCCCCAGCAGTGTGGGGCACATTCCACCAGGCCCCCACTCATGTCTCCCACCCACCCCCACCCCAAGCAGTGCAGGGGCACCCTCCACCAGGCTCCCACCCATGTCTACCACCCCCCCACCCCCCAGCCACCATGGGCAGCCCCCCGCCAGGCCCCCCTCATGTCTCCCACCACCCCCACCCCCCAGCATCCAGGGGCACCCTCCGCCAGGCCCCCACTCATGTCTCCCACCATCCCCATCCCCCAGCATCCAGGGGCACCCTCCACCAGGCCCCCACTCATGTCTCCCACCACCCCCACCCCCCAGCATCCAGGGGCACCCTCTGCCAGGCCCCCACTCATGTCTCCCACCACCCCCATCCCCCAGCATCCAGGGGCACCCTCCACCAGGCCCCCACTCATGTCTCCCACCCACCCCCACCACCCAGCAGTGCAGGGGCACCCTCTGCCAGGCCCCCACTCATGTCTCCCACAACCCCCACCCCCCAGCAGTGTGGGGCACCCTTCACCAGGCCCCCACTCATGTCTCCCACCCACCCCCACCCTCCAGCAGTGCAGGGGCACCCTCCACCAGGCTCCCACCCATGTCTACCACCCCCCACCCCCCAGCCACCATGGGCAGCCCCCGCCAGGCCCCTACTCATGTCTCCCACCACCCCCACCCCCCAGCAGTGCAGGGGCACCCTCCACCAGGCCCCCACCCATGTCTCCCACCACCCCCACCCCCCAGCCACCATGGGCAGCCTCCGCCAGGCCCCCACTCATGTCTCCCACCACCCCCACCCCCCCAGCAGTGTGGGGCACCCTCCACCAGGCCCCCACCCATGTCTCCCACCACCCCCACCCCCCACCCACCATGGGCAGCCTCCAGCAGGCCCCCACTCATGTCTCCCACCACCCCCACCCCCAACCCACCATGGGCAGTGTAGAACTCCTTGTTCCCCACAGATGACCATGACCTCAGGTGAAGTTCCAGTAACTTCTTTATTTAGTTCCAGTACATTATGATAGTCATATAATGTCAGGTACACCTAGGATCAGGGCAACATACACCTGCATCCCCCCAGGTAGGCTTACATCTCCCAACTCACTCACATAGAACCACAGTCACACATAAACATTCTAACCCTTAACACTCCATTGTCAATCAATACACTGACCAAAGGTTCCATTAGGATGCAGGATAATACCAAATCCCTACATATCTCCCTTCCTTAGGGACATAAAACACAAGTAGATAACTTAACCATAATGGCTAATAACAACACGCACACAAACAACCCCACGTTCAATGCACTTGCCTCATCACTCCTAACTGAGAACATTCTGCTAGTCTCATTACATATTCCTAAATAGTCCACACAGCCGTGGGACACAATTACAATCAATGCCCCTTCCTCTTTCTACCAAGTGAGGAAAAGGCACCCAACTGCTCAAACATCCTTACTAAAACTTTTACAAATAGAGGCACCCATACCTCTCTTCCTAAACTTGACTTCATCGTCCCACAAAAGAACACACACACATCTCCCTCACACTCAACAATGCAAACCGGTATGTACCTAAATACACACCACCTCCAACTAGACTGAGTATCCCAGATACCCGGGTAACTACTTCACTTCTTGTGACACCATTACCCCTAAATTGCCCATGTTGAAAGTATTCCTAAATACAATACAGCTCCTATTAGGGAAAACCACACTTCATTCACACCAGCATCATACCAACATCAATGACTCTACTATAGTCTTTGCTGTATCATCATGAAACTCTGAATGGTTTCTAAACCAAACAACCAAACAAAAAACGTTGTTTGACACTTAGCACTCTAAACTTTAGCATTAAATAAGGTCTTAATACATCTGCATTACAAAAGTCCCACCTGTGGAAATAAAACATTAGTGCACATAACTATACTTCAGATTCCACATACCAAACTCTAGCAATATTGTCAATGCAACCTATATTTCATTAAATGTCCATCTGTGGAAGGAAAAGCGTGTTAGTTAAACATGACCGTACCACAATTTTTTGCCTTTGCATCATAACATTACCAAGTATTTGTTGACAGAGGTAACGGAGGCCACGACTTTTACACACCCCCTGTGCACACCTATCAAACATGCTTACTACCACTTGCAAGATACCTCTCATACCAATGTACCTACAACATAAATACCAAATAGCATTTCAGAAAACACTATTACTACGCATATCTCAATCTCTTTCTACTAATATGCAATTTTAACCTACTTAATAAAACCTCACATTTGGATCACTTAATCCCTTGGTTGACTAATTACAAACACCCTTGAGACCTAAATCCAATCTAAAAACTATAAACTTTGTTCTCTGCTCTTAAGCTTCAACAACTTCCATGAAATACCCCTATTACAGGACAACCTATCCCACAAGAAACTGCACCTGACAACATACAGGTTCACGCTCTCATGCACTCACGCTGTCCAAATGCCATTCAGGCCTCACATGACAACAGATTCTGAATCAATAACTAATTATAACTACTTAACCAATTCAATGAAGGCAAGACCAAATTGCTTCCTTTACATATGCTCGTGAAAGCATCATCTCTTAACTTAAAAGTACCTCTGTTATTCATTCCGGCAATTAAGATCATTCACAACTTAAGCTTTTTGAAAAAAAAAAATTCCAACGGGCGGAAATGCAGCCGCCCGCAACAGAAAGGATTTACCAATCCATCTACCACACTTCCTTTTGTAAATATCACCTCCCGAAGCGTTCCTTTCCTGGTATGTTCATAATGCTGCTTTTCATTGCTGCCAGCCGCCTACTATAAAAAATTGTACTCCCTTTGCCTCCTACCACATCTCTCAGTTCTTAAGTGGGCTCCAAGCCCCTCAGGAACTACTGACAACATGCCCTCAAAGATCCTCATCACCTCATATAAGTGATAGCTCCTACATGCACCTCCTTAGCGCTGCTGCAAATGGGCCCTTGCCCCTCCAGGCACTACACATGTTGTCTTGGGCAATATTCTTTCATCTCTGCACATGGGCTCTAAGCCCCTAAGGTGCAGCCACGGGCTACAAGTCTCTTAGGTACAGGTATGGGCTCCAAGCCCCCTCAAACGCTGGAATGGCCCCCCAGGACCCTCCTCTGCTCCAGGCGCTTTTCACATTCGCCACCAATCTTCTATTTAACATATAGGCGCAGCTTAGGTTCCCAACCTCTTCTATTGCTGCTGCCCCAACTCCAGGCCTCAAGCTGTACAACATAACTCCTCATTGTTTCTTTTCCCGGCGCAGCTTAGGCTCCAAGCCTCTCCTGTTGCTACTGCTTTGGGCTTATAGTCCTCAGTTGCACAGCATGCCTCCTCATTGCTTAATTTCCAGGCGCAGCTTAGGCTCCAAGCCACTCCTGTTGCTACTGCCTTGGCTATATCCATCAGCTGCCCAGCATGGCTTCCTCATAATTTCCAGGCGTAACTAGACCCCAGGCCTCTTCAAATTGCTATTGCCATGGGCACCAAGCCCTCCATGCTGCAGCTAGTAGTCCCAGACCCCTTAAACAATCAGTCTCTGGGCCCTCAGCCCCTCCTCAGTCTCTTGCTTTCCTCTTTCCCTGACCTGTCCTTCTAGTGACAGGCCAGCTGGCCCCTGGCTCTGGCGCAGCCCCTTACTTTCTGCGCCTGAGCTCCATGCGCTGGGCCCTTCTGCGCCTACAGTTTTAAGCGCGCGCCCTACCTGGGAGGTCCTCTTCTTGGGTTGGGGGGAGGTGTATGTGCCATCTTCAATGCCGTCCCCACAGCACAGCCAGCATCCTCGTCGCCAATGTAGAACTCCTTGTTCCCCACAGATGACCATGACCTCAGGTGAAGTTCCAGTAACTTCTTTATTTAGTTCCAGTACATTATGATAGTCATATAATGTCAGGTACACCTGGGTTCAGGGCAACATACACCTGCATCCTCCCAGGTAGGCTTACATCTCCCAACTCACTCACCTAGAACCACAGTCACACATAAACATTCTAACCCTTAACACTCCATTGTCAATCAATACACTGACCAAAGGTTCCATTAGGATGCAGGATAATACCAAATCCCTACAGGCAGCCTCCGCCAGGCCCCCACTCATGTCTCCCACCACCCCCACCGCCCCAGCAGTGTGGGGCACCCTCCACCAGGCCCCCACTCATGTCTCCCACCCACCCCCACGCCCCAGCAGTGCAGGGGCACCCTCCACCAGGCTCCCACCCGTGTCAACCACCCCCCCGCCCCCCAGCCACCATGGGCAGCCCCCGCCAGGCCCCCATTCATGTCTCCTACCACCCCCACCCCCAGCATCCAGGGGCACCCTCCACAAGGCCCCCACTCATGTCTCCCACCACCCCCACACCCCAGCATCCAGGGGCACCCTCCACCAGGCCCCCACTCATGTCTCCCACCACCCCCACCCCCCAGCAATGTGGGGCACCCTCCACCAGGCCCCCACTCATGTCTCCCATCCACCCCCACCCCCCAGCAGTGCAGGGGCACCCTCTGCCAGGCCCCCACTCATGTCTCCCACCACCCCCACCCCCCTGCAGTGTGGGGCACCCTCCACCAGGCCCCCACTCATGTCTCCCACCCACCCCCACCCCCCAGCAGTGCAGGGGCACCCTCCACCAGGCTCCCACCCGAGTCTACCACCCCCCCACCCCCCAGCCACCATGGGCAGCACCCGTCAGGCCCCCACTCATGTCTCCCACCACCCCCACCCCCCAGCATCCAGGGGCACCCTCTGCCAGGCCCCCACACATGTCTCCCACCCCCCCCCCAGCATCCAGGGGCACCCTCCGCCAGGCCCCCACTCATGTCTCCCAGCAGTGTGGGGCACTCTCCAACAGGCCCCCAATCATGTCTCCCACCCACCCCCACCCCCCAGCAGTGCAGGGGTACCCTCCACCAGGCTCCCACCCGTGTCTACCACCCCCCCACGCCCCAGCCACCATGGGCAGCCCCCGCCAGGCCCCACTCATGTCTCCCACCACCCCCACCCCCCCAGCAGTGCAGGGGCACCCTCCACCAGGCCCCCGCTCATGTCTCCCACCACCCCCACCCCCAGCAGTGCAGGGGCACCCTCCACCAGGCCCCCACTCATGTCTCCCACCACTCCCACCCCCCAGCAGTGCAGGGGCACCCTCCACCAGGCCCCCACCCATGTCTCCCACCACCCCCACCCCCCAGCCACCATGGGCAGCCTCCGCCAGGCCCCCACTCATGTCTCCCACCCACCCCCACCCCCCCAGCAGTGTGGGGCACCCTCCACCAGGCTCCCACCCATGTCTACCACCACCCCCACCCCCCAGCCACCATGGGCAGCCCCCACCAGGCCCCCACTCATGTCTCCCACCCACCCCCACCCCCCAGCAGTGCAGGGGCAGCCCCCACTAGGCTCCCACCCATGTCTACCACCCCCCCACCCCCCAGCCACCATGGGCAGCCCCTGCCAGGCCCCCACTCATGTCTCCCACCACCCCCACCCCCCCAGCAGTGAGGGGCACCCTCCACCAGGCCCCCACCCATGTCTCCCACCACCCCCACCCCCCACCTATCATGGGCAGCCTCCGCCAGGCCCCCACTCATGTCTCCCACCACCCCCACCCCCCCAGCAGTGTGGGGCACCCTCCACCAGGCCCCCGCTCATGTCTCCCACCACCCCCACCCCCCCAGCAGTGTGGGGCACCCTCCACCAGGCCCCCACTCATGTCTCCCACCCACCCCCACCCCCCAGCAGTGCAGGGGCACCCTCCACCAGGCTCCCACCCGTGTCTACCACTCCCCCACACCCCAGCCACCATGGGCAGCCCCTGCCAGGCCCCCACTCATGTCTCCCACCACCCCCAACCCCCAGCATCCAGGGGCACCCTCCACCAGGCCCCCACTCATGTCTCCCACCACCCCCACCCCCCAGCAGTGCAGGGGCACCCTCCGCCAGGCCCCCACACATGTCTCCCACCACCCCACCCCCCCAGCAGTGTGGGGCAGCCCCCGCCAGGCCCCCACTCATGTCTCCCACCACCCCCACCCCCCAGCATCCAGGGGCACCCTCCGCCAGGCCCCCACTCATGTCTCCCACCACCCCCACCCTCCCAGCAGTGAGGGGCACCCTCCACCAGGCCCCCACCCATGTCTCCCAGCACCCCCACCCACCATGGGCAGCCTCCGCCAGGCCCCCACTCATGTCTCCCACCACCCCCACCCCCCCAGCAGTGTGGGGCACCCTCCACCAGGCCCCCACCCATGTCTCCCACCACCCCCACCCCCACCCACCATGGGCAGCCTCCGCCAGGCCCCCACTCATGTCTCCCACCACCCCCACCCCCCCAGCAGTGTGGGGCAGCCTCCGCCAGGCCCCCACTCATGTCTCCCACCACCCCCACCCCCCCAGCAGTGTGGGGCACCGTCCACCAGGCCCCCACTCATGTCTCCCACCACCCCCAACCCCCAGCATCCAGGGGCACCCTCCACCAGGCCCCCACTCATGTCTCCCACCACCCCCACCCCCCAGCAGTGCAGGGGCACCCTCCGCCAGACCCCCACTCATGTCTCCCACCCACCCCCACCCCCAGCAGTGCAGGGGCACCCTCCACCAGGCTCCCACCCGTGTCTACCACCCCCCACCCCCAACCACCATGGGCAGCCCCTGCCAGGCCCCCACTCATGTCTCCCACCACCCCCACCCCCCAGCATCCAGGGGCACCCTCCGCCAGGCCCCCACTCATGTCTCCCACCACCCCCACCCCCCAGCATCCAGGGGCACCCTCCGCCAGGCCCCCACTCATGTCTCCCACCACCCCCACCCCCCAGCATCCAGGGGCACCCTCCACCAGGCCCCCACTCATGTCTCCCACCACCCCTACCCCCCAGCAGTGCAGGGGCACCCTCCACCAAGCCCCCATTCATGTCTCCCACCCACCCCCACCCCCCAGCAGTGCAGGGGCAGCCCCCACCAGGCTCCCACCCGTGTCTACCACCCCCCCATCCCCCAGCCACCATGGGCAGCCCCCGCCAGGCGCCCACTCATGTCTCCCACCACCCCCACCCCCCAGCAGTATGGGGCACTCTACACCAGGCCCCCACCCATGTCTCCCACCACTCCCACCCCCCACCCACCATGGGCCGCCTCCGCCAGGCCCCCACTCATGTCTCCCACCACCCCCACACCCCCAGCAGTGTGGGGCACCCTCCACCAGGCCCCCACCCATGTCTCCCACCACCCCCAACCCCCACCCACCGTGGGCAGCCTCTGCCAGGCCCCCACTCATGTCTCCCACCACCCCCACCCCCCCAGCAGTGTGGGGCACCCTCCACCAGGCCCCCACCATGTCTCCCACCCACCCCCACCCCCCAGCAGTGCAGGGGCAGCTTCCACCAGGCTCCGACCCGTGTCTACCACCCCCCCACCCTCCAGCCACCATGGGCAGCCCCCGCCAGGCCCCCACTCATGTCTCCCACCATCCCCACCCCCCAGCATCCAGGGGCACCCTCTGCCAGGCCCCCACTCATGTCTCCCACCACCCCCACCCCCCAGCATCCAGGGGCACCCTCCAACAGGCCCCCACTCATGTCCCCCACCACCCCCACCCCCCCAGCAGTGTGGGGCACCCTCCACCAGGCCCCCACTCATGTCTCCCACCCACCCCCACCCCCCAGCCGTGCAGGGGCACCCTCCGCCAGGCCCCCACTCATGTCTCCGACCCACCCCCACCACCCAGCAGTGCAGGGGCACCCTCCACCAGGCTCCCACCCGTGTCTACCACCCCCCACCCTCCAGCCACCATGGGCAGCCCCCGCCAGGCCCCCACTCATGTCTCCCACCATCCCCACCCCCCAGCATCCAGGGGCACCCTCTGCCAGGCCCCCACTCATGTCTCCCACCACCCCCACCCCCCAGCATCCAGGGGCACCCTCCACCAGGCCCCCACTCATGTCTCCCACCACCCCCACCCCCCCAACAGTGTGGGGCACCCTCCACCAGGCCCCCACTCATGTCTCCCACCCACCCCCACCCCCCAGCAGTGCAGGGGCACCCTCCGCCAGGCCCCCACTCATGTCTCCCACCACCCCCACCCACCCAGCAGTGTGGGGCACCCTCCACCAGGCCCCCACTCATGTCTCCCACCCACCCCCACCCCCCAGCAGTGCAGGGGCAGCCCCCACCAGGCTCCCACCCGTGTCTACCACCCCCCCACTCCCCAGCCACCATGGGCAGCCCCCGCCAGGGCCCCACTCATGCCTCCCACCACCCCCACCCCCCCAGCAGTGTGGGGCACCCTCCACCAGGCCCCCACCCATGTCTCCCACCACCCCCACCCCCACCCACCATGGGCAGCCTCCGCCAGGCCCCCACTCATGTCTCCCACCACCCCCACCCCCCAGCAGTGTGGGGCACCCTCCACCAGGCCCCCACTCATGTCTCCCACCCACCACCACCCCCAGCAGTGCAGGGGCACCCTCCACCAGGCTCCCACCCGTGTCTCCCACCCCCCCACCCCCAGCCACCATGGGCAGCCCCCGCCAGGCCCCCACTCATGTCTTCCACCACCTCCACCCCCCAGCATCCAGGGACACCCTCCGCCAGGCCCCCACTCATGTCTCCCACCACCCCCACCCCCCAGCATCCAGGGGCACCCTCCACCAGGCCCCCACTCATGTCTCCCACCACCCCCACCCCCTCAGCAGTGTGGGGCACTCTCCACCAGGCCCCCACTCATGTCTCCCACCCACCCCCACCCCCCAGCAGTGCAGGGGCACCCTCCGCCAGGCCCCCACTCATGTCTCCCACCACCCCCACCCCCCCAGCAGTGTGGGGCACCCTCCACCAGGCCCCCACTCATGTCTCCCACCCACCCCCACCCCCCAGCAGTGCAGGGGCAGCCTCCACCAGGCTCCCACCCGTGTCTACCACCCCCCCACCCCCCAGCCACCATGGGCAGCCCCCGCCAGGCCCCCACTCATGTCTCCCACCACCCCCACCCCCCAGCATCCAGGGGCACCCTCTGCCAGGCCCCCACTGATGTCTCCAACCACCCCCACCCCCCAGCATCCAGGGGCACCCTCCACCAGGCCCCCAATCATGTCTCCCACCACCCCCACCCCCCAGCAGTGTGGGGCACCCTCCACCAGGCCCCCACTCATGTCTCCCACCACCCCCACCCCCCAGCAGTACAGGGGCACCCTCCGCCAGGCCCCCACTCATGTCTCCCACCACCCCCACCCCCCCAGCAGTGTGGGGCACCCTCCACCTTGCCCCCACTCATGTCTCCCACCCACCCCCACCCCCAGCAGTGCAGGGGCACCCTCCACCAGGCTCCCACCCGTGTCTACCACCCCCCACACCCCAGCCACCATGGGCAGCCCCCGCCAGGCCCCCAATCATGTCTCCCACCACCCCCACCCCCCCAGCAGTGTGGGGCACCCTCCACCAGGCCCCCACTCATGTCTCCCACCACCCCCACCCCCCAGCAGTACAGGGGCACCCTCCGCCAGGCCCCCACTCATGTCTCCCACCACCCCCACCCCCCCCAGCAGTGTGGGGCACCCTCCACCTTGCCCCCACTCATGTCTCCCACCCACCCCCACCCCCAGCAGTGCAGGGGCACCCTCCACTAGGCCCCCACTCATGTCTCCCACCACCCCCACCCCCCAGCAGTGCTGGGGCACCCTCCACCAGGCCCCCACTCATGTCTCCCACCACCCCCACCCCCCAGCAGTGCAGGGGCACCCTCCACCAGGCCGCCACCCATGTCTACCACCACCCCCACCCCCCAGCCACCATGGGCAGCCCCCACCAGGCCCCCACTCATGTCTCCCACCCAACCCCACCCCCCAGCAGTGCAGGGGCAGCCCCCACCAGGCTCCCACCCATGTCTAGCACCCCCCCACCCCCCAGCCACCATCGGCAGCCCCCGCCAGGTCCCCACTCATGTCTCCCACCACCCCCACCCCCCCAGCAGTGTGGGGCACCCTCCACCAGGCCCCCACCCATGTCTCCCACCACCCCCACCCCCCACCCACCATGGTCAGCCTCCGCCAGGCCCCCACTTATGTCTCCCACCACCCCCACCCCCCCAGCAGTGTGGGGCACCCTCCACCAGGCCCCCACCCATGTCTCCCACCACCCCCCCCACCCACCATGGGCAGCCTCCGCCAGGCCCCCACTCATGTCTCCCATCACCCCCACCCACCCAGCAGTGTGGGGCACCCTCCACCAGGCCCCCAGTCATGTCTCGCACCCACCCCCACCCCCCAGCAGTGCAGGGGCACCCTCCACCAGGCCCCCACTCATGTCTCCCACCACCCCCATCCCCCCAGCAGTGTGGGGCACCCTCCACCCGGCCCCCACTCATGTCTCCCACCCACCCCCACCCCCCAGCAGTGCAGGGGCAGCCCCCACCAGGCTCCCACCCGTGTCTACCACCCCCGCACCCCCCAGCCACCATGGGTAGCCCCTGCCAGGCCCCCACTCATGTCTCCCACCACCCCCACCCCCCCAGCAGTGTGGGGCACCCTCCACCAGGCCCCCACCCATGTCTCCCACCACCCCCACCCCCCACCCACCATGGGCAGCCTCCGCCAGGCCCCCACTCATGTCTCCCACCACCCCCACCCCCCCAGCAGTGTGGGGCACCCTCCACCAGGCCCCCGCCCATGTCTCCCACCACCCCCACCCCCCACCCACCATGGGCAGCCTCCGCCAGGCCCCCACACATGTCTCCCACCACCCCCACCCCCCCAGCAGTGTGGGGCACCCTCCACCAGGCCCCCACTCATGCCTCCCACCCACCCCCACCCCCCAGCAGTGCAGGGGCACCCTCCACCAGGCTCCCCCCGTGTCTACCACCCCCCACCCCCAGCCACCATGGGCAGCCCCCGCCAGGCCCCCACTCATGTCTCCCACCACCCCCACCCCCCAGCATCCAGGGGCACCCTCTGCCAGGCCCCCACCCATGTCTCCCACCACCCCCACCCCCCAACATCCAGGGGCACCCTCCACCAGGCCCCCACTCTTGTCTCCCACCACCCCCACCCCCCCAGCAGTGGGCGGCACCCTCCACCAGGCCCCCACTCATGTCTCCCACCCACCCCCACCCCCAGCAGTGCAGAGGCACCCTCCGCCAGGCCCCCACTCATGTCTCCCACCACTCCCACCCCCCCAGCAGTGTGGGGCACCCTCCACCAGGCCCCCACTCATGTCTCCCACCCACCCCCACCCCCCAGCAGTGCAGGGGCAGCCCCCACCAGGCTCCCACCCGTGTCTACCACCCCCCAGCCACCATGGGCAGCCCCCGCCAGGCCCCCACTCATGTCTCCCACCACCCCCACCCCCCCAGCAATGTGGGGCACCCTCCACCAGGCCCCCACCCATGTCTCCCACCACCCCCAACCCCCACCCACCATGGGCAGCCTCCACCAGGCCCCCACTCATGTCTCCCACCCCACCCCACCCCCCCAGCAGTGTGGGGCACCCTCCACCAGGCCCCCACTCATGTCTCCCACCCACCCCCACCCCCCAGCAGTGCAGGGGCACCCTCCACCAGGCTCCCACCTGTGTCTACCACCCCCCCACCCCCCAGCCACCATGGCCAGCCCCCGCCATGCCCCCACTCATGTCTCCCACCACCCCCACCCCCCAGCATCCAGGGGCACCCTCCGCCAAGCCCCCGCTCATGTCTCCCACCACCCCCACCCCCCAGCATCCAGGGGCACCCTCCACCAGGCCCCCACTCATGTCTCCCACCACCCCCACCCCCCCAGCAGTGTGGGGCACCCTCCACCAGGCCACCACTCATGTCTCCCACCCACCCCCACCCCCCAGAAGTGCAGCGGCACCCTCCGCCAGGCCCCCACTCTTGTCTCCCACCACCCCCACCCCCCAGCAGTGTGGGGCACCCTCCACCAGGCCCCCACTCATGTCTCCCACCCACCCCCACCCCCCCAGCAGTGCAGGGGCACCCTTCACCAGGCTCCCACCCGTGTCTACCACCCCCCCACCCTCCAGCCACCATGGGCAGCCCCCGCCAGGCCCCCACTCATTTCTCCCACCACCCCCACCCCCCAGCATCCAGGGGCACCCTCCGCCATGCCCCCACTCATGTCTCCCACCACCCCCACCCCCCAGCATCCAGGGGCACCCTCCACCAGGCCCCCACTCATGTCTCCCACCACCCCCACCCCCCCAGCAGTGTGGGGCACCCTCCACCAGGCCCCCACCCATGTCTCCCACCACCCCCACCCCCCACCCACCATGGGCAGCCTCCGCCAGGCCCCCACTCATGTCTCCCACCACCCCCACCCCCCCAGTAGTGTGGGGCACCCTCCACCAGGCCCCCACTCATGTCTCCCACCCACCCCCACCCCCCAGCAGTGCAGGGGCAGCCCCCACCAGGCTCCCACTCATGTCTACCAATCCCCCTCCCCCGAGCCACCATGGGCAGCCCCCGCTAGGCCCCCACTCATGTCTCCCACCACCCCCACCCCCCCAGCAGTGTGGGGCACCCTCCACCAGGCCCCCACCCATGTCTCCCACCACCCCCACCCCCCACCCACCATGGGCAGCCTCCGCCAGGCCCCCACTCATGTCGCCCACCACCCCCACCCCCACAGCAGTGTGGGGCACCCTCCACCAGGCCCCCACCCATGTCTCACACCACTCCCACCCCCCACCCACCATGGGCGGCCTCCTCCAGGCCCCCACTCATGTCTCCCACCACCCCCACCCCCCCAGCAGTGTGGGGCACCCTCCACCAGGCCCCCACTCATGTCTCCCACCCACCCCCACCCCCCAGCAGTGCAGGGGCACCCTCCACCAGGCTTCCACCCGTGTCTACCACCCCCCACCCCCCAGCCACCATGGGCAGCCCCCGCCAGGCCCCCACTCATGTCTCCCACCACCCCTACCCCCAAGCATCCAGGGGCACCCTCCGCCAGGCCCCCACTCATGTCTCCCACCACCCCCACCCCCCAGCATCCAGGGGCACCCTCCACCAGGCCACCACTCATGTCTCCCACCACCCCCACCACCCCAGCAGTGTGGGGCACCCTCCACCAGGCCCCCACCCATGTCTCCCACCACCCCCACCCCCCAGCATCCAGGGGCACCCTCCGCCAGGCCCCCACTCATGTCTCCCACCACCCCCACCCCCCAGCATCCAGGGGCACCCTCCGCCAGGCCCCCACTCATGTCCCCCTGCCCACAGGCCCTGACAATCCTCAAGCATGTGCATCATGGCCAGCCACCACAGCCCAAAGACACAACCAAGTATTACATGTGCCCATGATACTACTCCAATGGAAACAATGTAAATAAACACATGTGTCTCACACACACACAATGGTTGCAAGTGAACCTGAAAACCCATATCATGACATGCATGAAAACAATGAGATGGAACCACACATTGAAGAATGAAAAAATCCAAATAATGTATTAAAAACAACAGCAATGGCAATCAAAATTAACCAAAATACACAAGTAAAAAAATAACAAAATTAAGCTGGCTGTCCCTTTTCAAATTAAAATCAATAAATGATAATCCAAAAAAATATCTTCCAAAGTTCAAGTACATGAAAAGGAAATGAAGGGAAAAAAGAAATAGAAAACCATTGCTCCATGGGAAAAAATATTCATAGTAAAAAAAATATCCAAATCCAAAGTCCAACTATGTACAAAGTATTCAGGGTCCATCATCCCAAGAGAAGAAATTAAACCTACCAAAAAACCTATCTAAAATGGAACTATATACAAAAGGTGGAGCAGTGTCCGTCGACTCCAAATAAAAATAAACTACAAAGGAAACCTATCACTAAATAACTATATACAATGGTGGCGGGCCAGTCCAGCGGCTCACTTAGTGGTGTTCCGGGCCAGGGCATTATCGAACTCCTCGTCTATGTCCCGGAGGCGGTCCTGTTCCATGGCCCCGAGGATCCGCAGGGACGCCGACATGTTCACCTCCAACTCCCTGCGGATTGCCTCGAGGCACTTGGCCCGCCTCAGGGCCCTCCGCATGGAGTTCTCCACCCTGACCATCGTGAGCCGCGCCTCTTCCGCCCGCCGCAGCTCCGCATCTATGGCGTGGCCCAACCGCTGCCATACGGAAGACACTTCCTGTCCAGGGTCCTCCTGCCCTCCGGCCGATGCCTGCCCCTCCAATGTTGAAGGCCCCGAGCTATCGTGGCTCCCACCTACAGCCTCCTGCTGCTGCAGCTGCTGCTCTCCATGTGCCCTGTCCAATGGTGCCTGCACATCCTCCTCCAGCTGGGGTGCAGTCGTTGATGTGGCCACCCCTGATGGACGTCCGACTCCCGACTGTGGCAGGGATCTGTTGTCCACCAGCCTGGCCGCACGGTTGGAGGCAGCTCCACAGGGCACCCAGGTGACACATGGGTGGGAAGATGGCATGGAGGACGACTGGGGCATAGGGGGTTCTGTGGAGAAGGGGGTCGGAACAAGGTCCAGGAAATGGAGGAATCCAGCCCTGGTGAGCTGTCCCAGTGGGTCAACATGGTCAACGAGCCATGCGAGAAGATGTGCAGACTCATCATGAAAAGACTGCAGGTCAGCTCGCATGGCCCGTTGACGCAACGCCACCCCACCCTGGACAGGCTCAACCTGGTGCAGGAAAGCCACATCTGCAGGGAGAGGAAGGCCACGTGTTGTAAGCCAATCCTCTCCCTGAGAACGGGTCTGGAGGTAGGCATCCCCGCTGGTGCAAGATGGTGCAGTGACAGGAGCAGGGACAGGATTGCACACAGGCACCTCTGCGGCGGCCTGTGCTGCCTCCTGTCCCTGATCCTGCACTGCACCACTAGCACCAGTAGAATCCCCACCTCCAGACCCCGCCATTGTCGCTTGCACGGCCTCCTCCTCCACCAAACCCCCCACCAACTTGGATGACTCTGTGCAATCTTCCTCCATTGGGCCCTGTGGGGTCCCAGCTGCCCCTTCTGCTGCCGACGAGTCCAACTCCAACCTCCGCCTCTTGGACCTCCCCTCGGCAGCTGCGGCCTGGGACTCGGTACCAGACTCCTCACTCCCCGACGAGATCACAACCTGGGAGGGGATCCGGGCCTTGCGTCTCCGGCTGGTGGTGCGACCCCTGCCGCTGTGCTCCACAGCACCTTCTCCGCCCTCTTCATCAGTTGACTCTGCAGACAGGGAGAAAGAAAACACAGGCATCAGGGCACTGTAAAATGGACTCATACACACATGACAGTTATACATGAGTGGAATTGGTAAACCTCAGACATGGCATCACAATCCCCAACACACATGTCATTTCAACTTGCACACATGAGCCATACCACAGCCATATTGCAACAGCCAGCACCATCCATTCACATACAACAGCATGAGCAGCCAAAGGTCATCCACACATCACATGCAACATAGGGAGTACACTACACATGCACACACAACACCAAACTTGCATGCATGTGTACACCTCCGCCAACTGTCGCAGTGTTTTGATCGACATCCATGTCACACCTGACAATCATTCCTCCACATCCTGTGCCATGCAAGCCCACACACACAAGCACCATCCATGTGTCACACATGAGACCCCTCGCATGTGTCACCCTCACGGCCCTGTACACCCCCCCTACTTGGCCACATAAAAATACATGTTCAACCTGCACACTCCTGGCACACCACCACACGCACAGCTTACAATCAGTATGCATGTACACTTACCGCTCGACTCCAGACGGGTCTGCTTCTCAAGGACCTGGATGTGGAGCGCTGGGGATATGCGTTCCAGGACCCTCATCTGATCTTCCGACAAGTGGCCCCGGCGCCCCTTAGCATCCGCTGCCTTCAGGAGGCGCCGGGCCTTGTTGAGGTTCCTGGACCTGAAGTCCTCCCAGCGCTTCCTGACACGTGTGTAGTCGCGGACTGCCACCTCCTCCGCGTTGATGGCAGTCACGATGTCCATCCAGATCCGAGTCCGTCTTCCTTGTCGGCGCGCAACATTCCGAAGAGGGCATCATACTGCCCCAGGACATGCTCCACCAGGACACCAACTTCGGTGGCAGTGAAGCTGGTGCCCCTCTGCCTCCTTGGCCGGGGGTTGCCACTGGTGCCAGATGTTGCAGTGCCCGACATGGCAACCCCAGAGGCAGGAGTGGGTGGGCAACTGGGTCATGGGGCTGGGCTGTGGGGCGATGTAAAAGCAGTCGGGAGTCTTCGGTTCCAGCAGGGGTGGTCACAGCAACAGCACCCCTGGCTGATGTGCAGGCAGCAAATGGCAGGGCACGTGGGCAGCAGGCAGTCAGGCAGCAGCAGATGGCAGGTGGGAGCGTGCTCAGGGCTCTGGGGGGCAGTAATTTGGCCTTCTGGGCAGGAGCGTGGTCTTCCGTGTGTGAACGCGTGGCCAGCTTGATACGGAGTGATTTTGCACGTGAAAATCCAACACATCTGCGTGTAATTCGAGGAAAGGCCCTTAGCGCGTAAACGCGTCACCAGCGTATGCGCGTCTATGAAGTCACGTGCACGTTGAATAGGGCACACGTTGGAAATGTTGCGTGTTAAAAAAATGAAAGAGACGTCCGAGTGTCAAAGCGTGTAATTGGTGGAAATGGCCTTCGCGCGTACACGGGGAAGTGACAAAGCATGTAATTGGTGGAAATGGCCCTACACGCAGAAGTGACAAAGCGTGTAATTGGTGGAAATGGCCTTAGCGCGTACACGCGGAAGTGACAAAGCGTGTAATTGGTGGAAATGGCCCTACACGCAGAAGTGACAAAGCATGAAATTGGTGGAAATGGCCCTAGCGCGTACACGCCGCGTAAGTGACGCTGGACGTGTGGGCCTGCATAAAAGGTACGTGTAGAACACCACTTCCTTGTACGTGCTTTTCGTGGAGAGCGAGTGGGTGAATTCTGTACTTCTTGTCGTTTCACACGCGATTTACTTCACGCGTTTCAAGTTCGTACTCCCTGTTACCTCTGACAGCTTTTTCTCTTTTTTCTCTTTTTCTGGTTTTCCAGGGCCTGTTCCCTCAAACAGTGTTCCCTTCTACTGTTGTCCTGTCTCCTCAGACAGCGTACAAATCTTCTTTTGGCGGGGGTGTTGCCAACCAAACGTGCTTCTTTTTCACGCTCTTTTTCCTGGCAGACGGTGAGTCACGCACGTATCTAACATCTGTGCTTGCCCCGTGTGTAGCCTACCCCTTCAGAGGTCATTCTAGGCTGCGTGTGACACGCATACATTCATTCTTGTGTTACTGGGTGCCACAGCGTAGTGCAGGTTTTTTTTTCCGCACATGTGATCTAGGAGGGGTTGCGTGCACGTCATCTCCCTTTTTTGGGCTTCCTGTGCATTGCGTGACCCGTCATCTTTCCCCAGGGGTCACATTCAGCCTTGCTAGAGCACTAGGGTACAATTACCATCTGGTACCCAACCCCTTTGACCCCCAATTGCCCAGGACAATAGTTTACAGCCACTCCCATACGCACATTAACATCAGTGCCATGGTTGGGAGGCGAGGATTCCGTAAGGGTGGCAAAGGTGGACGAGCCACAAGTGGTGGCCGTGGTGGATCCGGTAGGGGACGTGGTTGTTACTTGCAGGGTGACCCTGTCCCCCCATGTGTGGAGGACCAGTCAAGGGCACCCATAATCCCCCCCCTGGTTGAGGCTGATGTGGCGGACACCATCCATGCTCAGCCCTTGTTGGACCAGCCCATTGTGGCACCAGACCTGGCTGACTCCATGGCTGACTTCCAGGTCAGCAGGCCTATGACACATGCGCTGGTGCACGTTGATGTCATCAGGCCACGTGGATCAGGGGCAGCAAGGTCATCTGCTGCCCCAAGTAGGCAGGGTGGATAGGCTGCAGGGGCAGCTGCGGCTCCATCCACCCCAGCTCTCACACACCCAGCCAAGACAGTGTCGGTCCTAGTCCATCCTGCTGACATTCCCCCTGACACCATTACACTTGAGCCAATGCCTGCACCAACTCCCATGCTGAGTGTGCAATCCCACACTCCTGATACAGAGTCCACCAGGGCTCCTGCCCCTAGTGTCCAGAGCGGCGCAGGACACTCAGGATCACCACCACCTTCCAAGCGGAAGAGGAAGAGTGCTCATCCGGCACAGGCTGATGCCCCAGACACGGCTACAGAGTCCGGCCCGTCGAGGAAGCCCAGCTTCACGGATGCCGAACTGAATGCACTTGTCGAGTATGTGTCCGCACATGATAACGAGATGGTCATTGTTGCAGGATCCAAGACCACACCTGCACAACGCCAGGCACACTGGCAGACCTTTGCGGACATCGTAAGTGCCCTTGGAATCGTGAGGCACACAGCCAATGATTGCTATAAGCGCTGGAATGACCTAAAGCGCAGGGCAAAGAATAAGCTGGCCTCAAGTCATGCCGCAACTCTAGTGACTGGAGGTGGATCTCCAGTAGAAGACATGGAACTCACTCCACATGAGTCAGTCGCTGGGACCTACGTCACGGAGGAACAGATCCAAGGCATGGGAGATCTGCCTGATTATGAGGCATTGTCCGATGAGTGCACATGCATGTGTGTCATCCATGTGCATGGTGTGTGTGTGAGGGCTTCTGTTTGTGTGCCAGGTGAGGGTGTGTGCGCCTGAGTCGTTTGGGTCACCCATGTGCTACATGCAATACATTCTGCGCAGCAGCATTTGGCCATAGCAGTATCCCTTTTGCCAACAGTAGACATCTAGGCCAACAGCACGCCAGTTGCCCTTGAAGTGTCACCTTGCCACAACATTGTTGCTTATTTTTCTCTGTTTATTCAGGCAGATTGTTTGCATTCCACCACTTTTACTAGGCATTTCTCAGTCCTGTAGTCACATGTCTGACATGGCTATGGTAAGGTGGAGTGACTTTGTTACCTGGATATCATTTGTTCACACATGTCCCTGTGCAATCGGACCATTTTTGACTGGCAGCTCCAGGAGAAAAATCAGACCTGTTTGAATTAGAAAAGCTATTACATGCCGGAACTGGACTGAATGAATAAGTGCTGCCCTCCTCTCCATCTTCACTCATTAGCAATGGTACATGCCATCTGTGTGATGGTATGTGTATTTCACCTGGCAATCACAGGCCAATGTGTGATGCCACTGCCAGGCAGCATGCAGAAAATGTGTTCATCTTCCATCTTGGTGTCATCAGTGTGTGCCATTTGCCTGCCCTTCATACGCAGTGAGGGTGCATGCATGGGAGGGTTTTAGTCATGTGGGACATGTGTCAATCAAGTACTGGTTCTCTTGCTTCTCAGCCCTCATTGTGTGCCATGGTGCTAATGCCTGTTTCCATTGTTTTCTTTTATGTCTTTGCAGGGGAAGACGCACCTGATACTGCTGGGTTGTGGAGATGGTGCAGACCGAGGAGGGGTCCGAGGGCCGACCGACCACCAGTGAGGGACGTGGTGTGGTGGTGGGTGAGAACCCACAACTGCTGCAGGTCGTGCTCTCAAGCGGTGTCTCTGGCTGCACCTCCCCCGAGCTGTACTCAGGTGTTGATTCGGATGGTGAGACCTACGTGCCGTCGCATGTGAGTGTTCCTGGGAGGGATTCTGTTCTGTCCCACCCACCTGCACCAGGGTCAGAACCCTCAATGGGGATGTCAGTGTTGGCAGCTACGCCTTTGGTAATTACGGATGCAGGGTCACACTCCGCGACATCTGATCCTGTTCCTGGGCCAGCAGATCAGAGTGGGAATGCAGTCCTGCAGCCTCAGGCAGTGCCGGCACAGCAAGGCGCAGTTCGCCTTGCCCCAGACAGGTGTGGTGCCTGCCGACGTGGTGGCCGTACGCCACCTGGCAATACCGCATGGGAGCAATCCATTTACGGTATGGCAACCCAACAGGCAGCATCATCAGAGATGATGGCTCAGGCCATGGATAGGGTGGCCACTTCCATTGTCCCCCCCGAAAGGCTGATGGAGCGACTACAGCAGGCAACCGACTCCATCTGCCAGTCACACAGGGAGGACATGTTGGCGTCCAACAGGGACAGGCGGGCGGCACTGGCGACTCTGCAGGAAGCCATCTCCATAGAGTCCCAGGGCCACAGGGAAGCCCTGAGGCAGGAACTCCTTCACCTCAGGACGACTCTTGTTGAGCTTGAGGCTTCAACAAACCGAAGGACAGAACAGCAGCTGGAGCGTCTCACCCGTACGCTCTCAGCTGAGATGCAGGCAACTAGGGCGGAGGTCCGGGCATCCCGTGAGTTGTTGCATGGGGACCTCCGCACACTCATCCTCCAGAACGAGACCTACCATACCCGCATGCTTGCAGCCATGGAGGAACGGACTAGGGCCTTGCGTGGGCTGCCTCCCATAGTGCAACCACCTCCGGATGCAGCTGCACAGGGTGATAATAGCGACAGCAGTGATACTCCCACAATAGGGTAGCCATGTGGGCCATGAGCCCATGGAGGTGTTTTTTTTCCCAAGATCCACACAGGTGGGTTTTGGTGTGCATCCTCGGACCTCCTGGGTTACCTCCCCAAACCAACCCCCCCCCCCCGGGGGCCCATTAATGGCCATCCATTTTTTTTTTTTTTATTTATTTATTTATTTTTTGGGACAATGTGTTGCCTTCCGTGGCTCCTGTGGGCATACGCTGCATTGTGGCTGGGCACATGCAGGCTTGTCATGTATTTGGTTCAGATGCTTGGGTTTTTGTCACACACACCCCTCCTGCTTCCCGTTTCCATGGGCTTGCAAAGGGTGTGCCCAAGTGACATTGGACTCCCACTACATGTGTGGGTAGTCTAGTCAATACTGTGTATACATTCCTAGTGCATATTGCTGTTGTGTTGTACACTGCGTGTTGCATTGATGTGTAACTCATCATCCGTGTCTACCAACTAATTTGCAGGTCCTTTCCTCATGTCTACAAAAGGCCCTCTACTTTGGAGATGGGGTCCATGTTGGCAGCAGTGCACCTACAGCTCTACATGGAGGCAACACTGTACAGTTGGAAGTGGTGGGAGTGCAGGCATTTCCAGGTGGTGAGACTACTAATTCCTTACATTCGTAATGTCATGTTAATGGTAGTTTTGAGGGTCAGTGGCTGATAAGTGTTATTGCTAAATACCTGCAATGTGTGTTGTTGGTCCTGCATTACTGTGAGCATTTCAGGTGTCATGAGTTTCAATTAGGGACACTGTACATTGTGACACTTCTGTCATGTCGTGGGGATTTCTTTGTTTACCTGCACATAGCATGACATGGCACGGTGTGTCGTGTGGCGGTGCTGGGGATGGGTTGGGTGACATGGCACTGTCCTCATGTTGCATTTTTCAAGTGGGTATTCATTTTAGCTGCTTGAATGTGTTTTTTCACAAAACTGCATTGGTGTTGTCTGTGTAGGTAGCGATGCACACATAGTAACACTTCCAGGTGAACAATCTCAGGCTGATATGGTTTTGACGGTTCATTCTCCAGACATTCAGGATCAGTGTCAGGTTGAGTCATCATTGATTGTCAGATGGTATGTGCCAGGGCAGTGTGCACTCCACAGGAGTGTGATTTCTAGGTGAAGTAATTAGCCACTAGCTGTGTACGGGCTGCCTCCCCCAGTGCCCTTTCCCCTCCCATGCGCAGCGGCCGTGCATGTGGTTGGGGATGTGGGGCCACCACCATGTCCACGGCCAGGCCCCGGCGTGTTGCAACGATGTGCAGGACACATGCTGCCACTATGATCCTGCACACTACTGGGGGAGCGTATAACAGCTGCCCGCCAGAACGGTCAAGGGAGCGAAAGCGTGACTTAAGCACTCCGAATGTGCGCTCCACTATGCCCCGGGTTGCAATGTGGGCTGTGTTAAATCTTACCTCGGGTGGCGTGGTGGGGTTCCGAATTGGCGTCATCATGTGGGGGTTGAGAGGGTAGTCACTGTCCCCTGTGGAGGGGGTGATTGGTATCATTGGTGGGGTTGTGACCTTGCTCAGTATCTGACATGCATGCATGTGCAGTGGCATTCATACTCACCAATCAGCCATGTATCGCCATGCCGCCCAGCTTCTAGGTCCCGGCTTAGGGTGGACATTCGGTAAATGAAGCTGTCGTGGGTGGACCAGGGATAGTTGGCATATACTGAGGTGATGATTCCCTTGGCATTACATACTACCTGCACGTTGATGGAATGCCAATGCTTGCGGTTCCTATAGATGTGCTCAGATGCCCTGGGGGACGTAGAGCCACATGGGTGCAGTCGATGGCACCTAGCACTTTGGGGAATCGTGCCACACTGTAAAAATCCAGGGCGGCAGCATGCCTTTCTGCAGGTGTTCTGGGCAGGTATATGTGCCTGCGGACTGATGGGCGTGCAGTGACGATGTTCAAGACCTGGCGTAGGCAGCGTGACTGCGTGGCCTGTGACACCCCACCCACTATGGCACTTGTTCGCTGAAATGATCCAGTGGCTAAGAAGTGAAGTACATTGAGGACCTTCTCCAGGGGGCTGAGTGCTTGGGAGCACAGGGTGATTGATGTGAGGTCATCCTCGCACTCACTCACCAGGTCCAGTATTATGTGTGGTGGAAACCTGTACCTCCCATACACCTGGTCATCAGGCATCTCGAAAAGGCTGGTTCTGGGTGTGAATATTCTGGCCCTGACTATCCTCCTCCTCCTCCTTTGGTAGCCCATGGCCACTGCTGCTAGGAACGGTATATTCATCCTGGCGTCTGAGCTTGTTATTTTGTTTGCGCGCAAATTTATGCATCGCGGGTCGATGTATGCCTGCTTCCTACTGGCATACGTGTTTCTTTGCGCATGTTGTAGGCGAGCGTGTGAAACTTCCCGCGCACCCCTGAAATCCAGTACCCAGGCCAATAGCGTGTGGAAATTCCCGCGCACCCCGGTATACACGTGCGCTGATGTACTCGCGTGTGAAACTTCCCACGCACCCCTGAAAACCAGTACCCAGGCCAATAGCGTGTGGAAATTCCCGCGCACCCGGTATACACGTGCGCTGATGTACTCGCGTGTGAAACTTCCCGCGCACCCCTGAAATCCAGTACCCAGGCCAATAGCGTGTGGAAATTCCCGCGCACCCCGGTATACACGTGCACTGATGTACTCGCGTGTGTAAGTGTCCGCGCACTCCTGAAATACACATACATAGGCCAATCGCGTGTACGCGCACTTTTGTCCAATTACACGCGATGACGCGATGACACTCTGACGTGCAGTCTTTCCACGTGTGCTCGGTCATCACGTGCTATGAGGGAAACACCCGTGCGGGTCACGTCACAGACGCGCTTACGCGCTGAGGGCCTTTGGTCCAATGGAATCGCGTATGCGTGCTGACGAGCTTACGCGCTAAGGGCCTTTCCTCGAATTTCACGCTGACGTGCAGGATTTTCACATGCCAAATCACTCCGTATCAAGCTGGCCACGCGAAAACACACGGAAGACCACGCTCCTGACCAGAAGGCCGAATTACTGCCCCCCAGTGCCCCGAGCAGCCTCCCACGTGCCATCTGCTGCTGCCTGCCTGCCTGCCGCCACCGTGCCCTGCCATTTGGTGCCTGCACATCAGCCATCTGCAGGGGTCCAGTTGCTGTGTCCACCCCTGCTGGAACTCAAGACTCCCGACTGGGATAACATCGCTCCACAGCCCAGCCCTAGGACCCAGTTGCCCACCCATTCCTGCCTCTGGGTGGGATAGCCATGTCGGGCACTTCCATATCTGGCACCAGTGGCAACCCCAGGCCAGAGGGGCACCAGCTTCACTGCCACCGAAGTTGGTGTCCTGGTGGAGCATGTCCTGGGGCAGTATGATGCCCTCTTTGGATCGTCCCGCGCCAGCAAGGAAGGACGGGAGAGGATCTGGGCCGACTGTGTGGTTGCCATCAACGCGGAGAGGGTGGCAACCCGCGACGTCCAGAAGATCAAGAAGCGCTGGGAGGACTTGAGGTTCAGGACCCTCGTGAAGGCCCGGTGCCTCGTGGAGGGGGCCGCATGAGTTCCATCCAGATGAGGGTCCTGGAACGCGTACGCCCAGCGCTCCACGCCCAGATCCTTGAGAGGGAGACCCGTCTGGAGTTGAGCGGTAAGTGTCCAAGCATTGCTGTGTGAGACAGGGCATGTTGCGGTGTGCTGGTTGTCTGATACTTGCCTGTATGTGTGACATAGGCCATGTATGCATGTATGTGTGCAGGGACATCATGGTAATGCATGTGCGACCAGTGATGTGTGAACCACATGGTTGTTGCATGTGTTTAAATGCCACATGCAGATTTTACACATGAGAGCATGCCAGTCTCTGTTCCTTGACATGGGTGGGGGTGAGGGATGGGTGCTGATGCCAGGTACATATATGGTAGCCATGTCTGTGTGCCTGACCTGAGTGTCTGTGACTTGTGAATGCCATGGATGCATGACACATGTGTGTGACAATGCACAGATTCACTGATGCAGCCTAATTACCCTTGTATCCGCTGTGTTTGGGGTGTATGAGGCCAGATGGATGTGACTGAGGTGAAGTGTGTGCATGTGATAGGCATGACCCATGATGCATGTGAGTTCCATATCATTGTATGTTTCAGGAGTCTATTGGACATGTATGGAAATATCCATGGCATGCACCATGCCTGTTACTGTGTGTGTTTTGCCTGGACTGACCCACGTGTTGTGGAGGGACATGATGGAAGTGTACTTTGACAGTGGTACTCATCTGCTATTGATTCCTGTCTAGGGGACCATTGAACAGTACCCTGATGCTTGTGTTCTATGTCTCCCTCTACGCAGTGGCTAGTGAAGAAGAGGGCAGAGACGGCGCTGTGGAGCAAGGCGGCGGGGATGCCCCCATGGCTGCAGCAGAAGGGGTGGGTGAGCCCCCACAGGGGCCTGCTACAGCGGAAGACGGTGAGGAGCCATCCAGGTTGGTGGTTTCCACAGAGGAGGAGGAGGCCGCCACTGAGGCACACATGGGGCCTGGTGGGGGCATCCCTGCTGGTGCAAGTGGTGCAGTCCAGGGGCAGGGGCAGGAGGCAGCACAGGTCACCGTGGAGGGGCCTGTGCATGTCGCTGTCCCTGACCCTGTGAGTGCACCACAATGCACCAGCAGGGATGCCCCGCCCCTGGCCCGTCCGCAGGTAGAGGGGATGTCCATGTCACCTGACTCCCCTCCATCTGCGGACGAGGGGACCCGTGTCCGTATGGAGAAGGTCCTGATTGGGGTTGCGATGCGCGCGGGTGCAATTCGTGATGACGTGTGTGCTTCCCCGGAGGAGCACGCACATCATCACGAAGAGCACCGTGCTGACGTGGCCCAATTGGGATCTTCCATGTTCGGGGGTTTCCTGCATGTGTCGGCCAATCTGGCGGCCCTCTCCTCCTCTGTGGAGGCTATACGCCGGTCGTTCTCCTTGCCGTCATCCGGCCCAGATGCCACCAGGGCCCCCTGTGGACCTGCCCTGACCAATGCAGCCAGCTCGGTGGGGATCCCATCCCTGCCACAGTCGGGAGTCGGAGGTCCAGCAGGGGTGGACACCACAGCAACTGTACCTCAGCAGATGGAGGATGTGCCGGCATCATCAGGCAGGGCACGTGCACAACGGCGTCGGTGGATTCCATCAGCCTGGATGCCGTCGTGCTGGCAGAGGCAGTTGCGTCGGAGGCAGCAGCAGAGTCAACGTGGGAGGCATCATGGCTCGGGGCCATCAACATCGGAGGGGCAGGCATCGGCCGGAGGGCAGGAGGACCCAGGACAGGAAGTGTCTTCCATGTGGCTTCGGTTGGGCCAGCAGATAGGTGCGGAGCGGCGGCGGGCGGAAGAGGCACGGCTCATGATGGTCAGGGCCGAGAACTCCATGCGGAGGGCCCTGAGGCGGGCCGAGTGCCTCGAGGCAATCCGCAGGGGGTTGGAGGAGCAGATGGCGTCGTCCCTGCGGACCCTCGGGGCCATGGAACAGGACCGCCTCCGGGACATAGACGAGGAGTTTGATGATGCCCTGGCCCGGAACACCACGGAGTGAGCCGCTGGACTTGCCCGCCGCCTTTGTATATAGTTCTTTAGTTTTAGGTTTCATTTGTTTCTTCTTATGATTTGGAGTCGACGGACACTGCTCCACTTTTTGTATATAGTTGCATTTTAGTTAGGGTTTTTGTAGGTTTCCTTTGTTCAGTTGGGCTCATGGACCCTTGGATGTTTTGTACATAGTTCTTCATTGGATTGTTTTATTTTTTTATTTTTGATTTATTCTCCATGGAGCAATGGTCTTTGCATTTATTTTTATCTCTCGGATTGATTTTATTTTTAATATGACTTTGAACAACATTTTTTTGGATTTGGATTTGTAGTTTTGATTTTTTTGGACGGACATGCAGCTTTTCTTTTTTTCATTGCCATTGTAGTTTGTTTCATTTCATTTGCATTCAATTCTTTTTAATACAATTTTGTTTTCATACTTCACTGTGTGGTATCATCTCATTGGTTTCATGCATGTCATGTTGGTTTTTTTCCCATTCATTTGCAACCATTGTGTGTGACGGACATGGGTTCATTTGCTTTATGAACATTGGGGGTGTAACATGTAATTTCCATTTCCATGTGAGTGAATGGGTTACTTGGTAGGGCCTTTTGGCTGTGGAGGCTGACCATAACGCACATGATTGGGGATTATGAGGACCTGGGTGCAGGGGGACATGAGTGGGGGCCTGGTGGAGGGTGCCCCTGGATGCTGGGGGTTGGGGGTGGTGGGAGACATGAGTGGGGGCCTGGTGGAGGGTGCCCCTGGATGCTGGGGGTTGGGATTGCAGGGGGACATGAGTGGGTGCCTGGTGGAGGGTGCCCCTGCACTGCTGGGGGGTGGGGGTGGTGGGAGACATGAGTGGGGGCTTGGTGGAGGCTGCCCCTGCACTGCTGGGGGGTGGGGTTGGTGGGAGACATGAGTTGGACATGAGTGGGGGCCTGGTGGAGGCTGCCCCTGGTGGCTGGGGGGTGGGGGTGGTGTGAGACATGAGTGGGGGCCTGGTGGAGGGTGCCCCTGCACTGCTGGGGGTGGGGGTGGTGGGAGACATGAGTTGGACATGAGTGGGGGCCTGGTGGAGGCTGCCCCTGGATGCTGGGGGGTGGGGGTGGTGGGAGAGATGAGTGGGGGCCTGGTGGAGGGTGTCCCTGCACTGCTGGGGGGTGGTGGGGGTGCAGGGGGACATGAGTGGGGGCCTGGTGAAGGGTGCCCCTGGATGCTGGAGGGTGGGGGTGCAGGGGGACATGAGTGGGGGCCTGGTGGAGGGTACCCCTGGATGCTGGGGGGTGGGGGTGGTGGGAGACATGAGTGGGGGCCTGGTGGAGGGTGCCCCTGGATGCTGGGGGGTGGGGGTGCAGGGGGACATGAGTGGGGGCCTGGTGGAGGGTGCCCCTGCACTGCTGGAGGGTGGGGGTGGTGGGAGACATGAGTTGGACATGAGTGGGGGCCTGGTAGGGGCAGCCCATGGTGACTGGGGGGTGGGGGTGGTGGTAGACATGGGTGGGAGCCTGGTGGAGGGTGCCCCTGCACTGCTGGGGGGTGGGGGCGGTGGGAGACATGAGTTGGACATGAGTGGGGGCCTGGTGGGGGCTGCCCATGGTGGCTGGGGGGTGGGGGTGGTGGTAGACATGGGTGGGAGCCTGGTGGAGGGTGCCCCACACCGCTGGAGGGGTGGGGGTGGGTGGGAGACATGAGTGGGGGCCTGGTGGAGGGTGCCCCTGGATGTTGGGGGGTGGGGGTGGTGGGAGACATGAGTGGGGGCCTGGTGGAGGGTGCCCCTGGATGCTGGGGGGTGGGGGTGGTGTGAGACATGAGTGGGGGCCTGGTGGAGGGTGCCCCTGCGCTGCTGGGGCGTGGGGGTGCAGGGGGACATGAGTGGGTGCCTGGTGGAGGGTGCCCCTGGATGCTGGGGGGTGGGGGTGGTGGGAGACATGAGTGGGGGCCTGGTGGAGGGTGCCCCTGCACTGCTCGGGGGTGGGGGTGGTGGGAGACATGAGTTGGACATGAGTGGGGGCCTGGTGGAGGCTGCCCCTGGTGGCTGGGGCGTGGGGGTGCAGGGGGACATGAGTGGGGGCCTGGTGGAGGGTGCCCCTGCACTGCTGTGGGGTGGGGGTGGTGGGAGACATGAGTTGGACATGAGTGGGGGCCTGGTGGGGGCTGCCCATGGTGGCTGGGGGGTGGGGGTTGTGGTAGACATGAGTGGGGGCCTGGTGGAGGGTGCCCCATGACTGCTGGGGGGTGGGGGTGCAAGGGGACATGAGTGGGGGCCTGGTGGAGGCTGCCCCTGGTGGCTGGGGGGTGGGGGTGGTGGGAGACATGAGTGGGGGCCTGGTGGAGGGTGCCCCTGGATGCTGGGGGGTGGGGGTGCAGGGGGACATGAGTGGGTGCCTGGTGGAGGGTGCCCCTGCACTGCTGGGGGGTGGGGGTGGTGGGAGACATGAGTGGGGGCTTGGTGGAGGCTGCCCCTGCACTGCTGGGGGGTGGGGTTGGTGGGAGACATGAGTTGGACATGAGTGGGGGCCTGGTGGAGGCTGCCCCTGGTGGCTGGGGGGTGGGGGTGGTGTGAGACATGAGTGGGGGCCTGGTGGAGGGTGCCCCTGCACTGCTGGGGGTGGGGGTGGTGGGAGACATGAGTTGGACATGAGTGGGGGCCTGGTGGAGGCTGCCCCTGGATGCTGGGGGGTGGGGGTGGTGGGAGAGATGAGTGGGGGCCTGGTGGAGGGTGTCCCTGCACTGCTGGGGGGTGGTGGGGGTGCAGGGGGACATGAGTGGGGGCCTGGTGAAGGGTGCCCCTGGATGCTGGAGGGTGGGGGTGCAGGGGGACATGAGTGGGGGCCTGGTGGAGGGTACCCCTGGATGCTGGGGGGTGGGGGTGGTGGGAGACATGAGTGGGGGCCTGGTGGAGGGTGCCCCTGGATGCTGGGGGGTGGGGGTGCAGGGGGACATGAGTGGGGGCCTGGTGGAGGGTGCCCCTGCACTGCTGGAGGGTGGGGGTGGTGGGAGACATGAGTTGGACATGAGTGGGGGCCTGGTAGGGGCAGCCCATGGTGACTGGGGGGTGGGGGTGGTGGTAGACATGGGTGGGAGCCTGGTGGAGGGTGCCCCTGCACTGCTGGGGGGTGGGGGCGGTGGGAGACATGAGTTGGACATGAGTGGGGGCCTGGTGGGGGCTGCCCATGGTGGCTGGGGGGTGGGGGTGGTGGTAGACATGGGTGGGAGCCTGGTGGAGGGTGCCCCACACCGCTGGAGGGGTGGGGGTGGGTGGGAGACATGAGTGGGGGCCTGGTGGAGGGTGCCCCTGGATGTTGGGGGGTGGGGGTGGTGGGAGACATGAGTGGGGGCCTGGTGGAGGGTGCCCCTGGATGCTGGGGGGTGGGGGTGGTGTGAGACATGAGTGGGGGCCTGGTGGAGGGTGCCCCTGCGCTGCTGGGGCGTGGGGGTGCAGGGGGACATGAGTGGGTGCCTGGTGGAGGGTGCCCCTGGATGCTGGGGGGTGGGGGTGGTGGGAGACATGAGTGGGGGCCTGGTGGAGGGTGCCCCTGCACTGCTCGGGGGTGGGGGTGGTGGGAGACATGAGTTGGACATGAGTGGGGGCCTGGTGGAGGCTGCCCCTGGTGGCTGGGGCGTGGGGGTGCAGGGGGACATGAGTGGGGGCCTGGTGGAGGGTGCCCCTGCACTGCTGTGGGGTGGGGGTGGTGGGAGACATGAGTTGGACATGAGTGGGGGCCTGGTGGGGGCTGCCCATGGTGGCTGGGGGGTGGGGGTTGTGGTAGACATGAGTGGGGGCCTGGTGGAGGGTGCCCCATGACTGCTGGGGGGTGGGGGTGCAAGGGGACATGAGTGGGGGCCTGGTGGAGGCTGCCCCTGGTGGCTGGGGGGTGGGGGTGGTGGGAGACATGAGTGGGGGCCTGGTGGAGGGTGCCCCTGGATGCTGGGGGGTGGGGGTGCAGGGGGACATGAGTGGGGGTCTGGTGGAGGGTGCCCCTGCACTGCTGGGTGGTGGGGGTCGTGGGAGACATGAGTTGGACATGAGTGGGGGCCTGGTGGGGGCTGCCCATTGTGGCTGGGGTGTGGGGGTGGTGGTAGACATGAGTGGGGGCCTGGTGGAGGGTGTCCCATGACTGCTGGGGGGTGGGGGTGCAAGGGGACATGAGTGGGGGCCTGGTGGAGGCTGTCCCATGACTGCTGGGGGGTGGGGGTGCAAGGGGACATGAGTGGGGGCCTGGTGGAGGATGCCCCTGGTGGCTGGGGGGTGGGGGTGGTGGGAGACATGAGTGGGGGCCTGGTGGAGGGTGCCCCTGCACTGCTGGGGGGAGGGGTGCAGGGGGACATGAGTGGGTGCCTGGTGGAGGGTGCCCCTGGATGCTGGGGGGTGGAGGTGGTGGGAGACATGAGTGGGGGCCCGGTGGAGGGTGCCCCTGCACTGCTGTGGGGTGGGGGTGGTGGGAGACATGAGTTGGACATGAGTGGGGGCCTGGTGGGGGCTGCCCATGGTGGCTGGGGGTGGTGGTAGACATGAGTGGGGGCCTGGTGGAGGGTGCCCCATGACTGCTGGGGGGTGGGGGTGCAAGGGGGCATGAGTGGGGGCCTGGTGGAGGCTGCCCCTGGTGGCTGGGGGGTGGGGGTGGTGGGAGACATGAGTGGGGGCCTGGTGGAGGGTGCCCCTGGATGCTGGGGGTGGGGGTGCAGGGGGACATGAGTGGGGGTCTGGTGGAGGGTGCCTCTGCACTGCTGGGGGGTGGGGGTTGTGGGAGACATGAGTTGGACATGAGTGGGGGCCTGGTGGGGGCTGCCCATGGTGGCTGGGGGGTGGGGGTGGTGGTAGACATGAGTGGGGGCCTGGTGGAGGCTGCCCCATGACTGCTGGGGGGTGGGGGTGCAAGGGGACATGAGTGGGGGCCTGGTGGAGGCTGCCCCTGGTGGCTGGGGGGTGGGGGTGTTGGGAGACATGAGTGGGGGCCTGTTGGAGGGTGCCCCTGCACTGCTTGGGGGTGGGGGTGCAGGGGGACATGAGTGGGCGTCTGGTGGAGGGTGCCCCATGACTGCTGGGGGGTGGGGGTGCAAGGGGACATGAGTGGGGGCCTGGTGGAGGCTGCCCCATGACTGCTGGGGGTGGGGGTGCAAGGGGACATGTGTGGGGGCCTGGTGGAGGCTGCCCCTGGTGGCTGGGGGGTGGGGGTGGTGGGAGACATGAGTGGGGGCCTGGTGGAGGGTGCCCCTGCACTGCTGGGTGGTGTGGGTGGTGGTCGACATGAGTTGGACATGAGTGGGGGCCTGGTGGGGGCTGCCCATGGTGGCTGGGGGGTGGGGGTGGTGGTAGACATGAGTGGGGGCCTGGTGGAGGGTGCCCCATGACTTCTCGGGGGTGGGGGTGCAAGGCTGCATGAGTGGGGGCCTGATGGAGGCTGCCCCATGACTGCTGGGGGGTGCGGGTGCAATGGGACAGGAGTGGGGGCCTGGTGGAGGCTGCCCCTGGTGGCTGGGGGGTGGGGGTGGTGGGAGACATGAGTGGGGGCCTGGTGGAGGGTGCCACTGGATGCTGGGGGGTGGGGGTGCAGGGGGACATGAGTGGGGGCCTGGTGGAGGGTGCCCCTGCACTGCTGGGGGGTGGGGGTGCAGGGGGACATGAGTGGGTGCCTGGTGGAGGGTGCCCCTGGATCCTGGGGGGTGGGGGTGGTGTGAGACATGAGTGGGGGCCTGGTGGAGGGTGCTCCTGCACTGCTGGGGGGTGGGGGTGGTGGGAGACATGAGTTGGACATGAGTGGGGGCCTGGTGGAGGCTGCCCCTGGATGCTGGGGGGTGGGGGTGGTGGGAGACATGAGTGGGGGCCTGGTGGAGGGTGCCCCTGCACTGCTGGGGGGTGGGGTGCAGGGGGACATGAGTGGGGGCCTGGTGGAGGGTGCCCCTGGATGCTGGGGGGTGGGGGTGCAGGGGGACATGAGTGGGGGCCTGGTGAAGGGTGCCCCTGGATGCTGGGGGTGGGAGATATGAGTGGGGGCCTGGTGGAGGGTGCCCCTGGATGCTGGGGGGTGGGGGTGCAGGGGGACATGAGTGGGGGCCTGGTGGAGGGTGCCCCTGCACTGCTGGGGGGTGGGGGTGGTGGGAGACATGAGTTGGACATGAGTGGGGGCCTGGTGGGGGCTGCCCATGGTGGCTGGGGGGTGGGGGTGGTGGTAGACATGGGTGGGAGCCTGGTGGAGGGTGCCCCTGCACTGCTGGGGGGTGGGGGTGGTGGGAGACATGAGTTGGACATGAGTGGGGGCCTGGTGGGAGCTGCCCATGGTGGCTGGGGGGTGGGGGTGGTGGGAGACATGAGTGGGGGCCTGGTGGAGGGTGCCCCTGCACTGCTGGGGGCTGGGGGTGCAGGGGGACATGAGTGGGGGCCTGGTGGAGGGTGCCCCTGGATGCTGGGGAGTGGGGGTGGGTGGGAGACATGAGTGGGGGCCTGGTGGAGAGTGCCCCACACTGCTGAGGGGGTGGGGGTGGTGGGAGACATGAGTGGGGGCCTGGTGGAGGGTGCCCCTGGATGCTGGGGGTTGGGAGTGCAGGGGGACATGAGTGGGTGCCTGGTGGAGGGTGCCCCTGCACTGCTGGGGGGTGGGGGTGGTAGGAGACATGAGTGGGGGCTTGGTGGAGGCTGCCCCTGCACTGCTGGGGGGTGGGGTTGGTGGGAGACATGAGTTGGACATGAGTGGGGGCCTGGTGGAGGCTGCCCCTGGTGGCTGGGGGGTGGGGGTGGTGTGAGACATGAGTGGGGGCCTGGTGGAGGGTGCCCCTGCACTGCTGGGGGTGGGGGTGGTGGGAGACATGAGTTGGACATGAGTGGGGGCCTGGTGGAGGCTGCCCCTGGATGCTGGGGGGTGGGGGTGGTGGGAGAGATGAGTGGGGGCCTGGTGGAGGGTGTCCCTGCACTGCTGGGGGGTGGGGGTGCAGGGGGACATGAGTGGGGGCCTGGTGAAGGGTGCCCCTGGATGCTGGGGGGTGGGGGTGCAGGGGGACATGAGTGGGGGCCTGGTGGAGGGTACCCCTGGATGCTGGGGGGTGGGGGTGGTGGGAGACATGAGTGGGGGCCTGGTGGAGGGTGCCCCTGGATGCTGGGGGGTGGGGGTGCAGGGGGACATGAGTGGGGGCCTGGTGGAGGGTGCCCCTGCACTGCTGGGGGGTGGGGGTGGTGGGAGACATGAGTTGGACATGAGTGGGGGCCTGGTAGGGGCAGCCCATGGTGACTGGGGGGTGGGGGTGGTGGTAGACATGGGTGGGAGCCTGGTGGAGGGTGCCCCTGCACTGCTGGGGGGTGGGGGCGGTGGGAGACATGAGTTGGACATGAGTGGGGGCCTGGTGGGGGCTGCCCATGGTGGCTGGGGGGTGGGGGTGGTGGTAGACATGGGTGGGAGCCTGGTGGAGGGTGCCCCACACCGCTGGAGGGGTGGGGGTGGGTGGGAGACATGAGTGGGGCCTGGTGGAGGGTGCCCCTGGATGTTGGGGGGTGGGGGTGGTGGGAGACATGAGTGGGGGCCTGGTGGAGGGTGCCCCTGGATGCTGGGGGGTGGGGGTGGGTGGGAGACATGAGTGGGGCCTGGTGGAGGGTGCCCCTGGATGTTGGGGGGTGGGGGTGGTGGGAGACATGAGTGGGGGCCTGGTGGAGGGTGCCCCTGGATGCTGGGGGGTGGGGGTGGTGTGAGACATGAGTGGGGGCCTGGTGGAGGGTGCCCCTGCGCTGCTGGGGCGTGGGGGTGCAGGGGGACATGAGTGGGTGCCTGGTGGAGGGTGCCCCTGGATGCTGGGGGGTGGGGGTGGTGGGAGACATGAGTGGGGGCCTGGTGGAGGGTGCCCCTGCACTGCTCGGGGGTGGGGGTGGTGGGAGACATGAGTTGGACATGAGTGGGGGCCTGGTGGAGGCTGCCCCTGGTGGCTGGGGAGTGGGGGTGCAGGGGGACATGAGTGGGGGCCTGGTGGAGGGTGCCCCTGCACTGCTGTGGGGTGGGGGTGGTGGGAGACATGAGTTGGACCTGAGTGGGGGCCTGGTGGGGGCTGCCCAGTGGCTGGGGGGTGGGGGTTGTGGTAGACATGAGTGGGGGCCTGGTGGAGGGTGCCCCATGACTGCTGGGGGGTGGGGTGCAAGGGGACGTGAGTGGGGGCCTGGTGGAGGCTGCCCTGGTGGCTGGGGGGTGGGGGTGGTGGGAGACATGAGTGGGGGCCTGGTGGAGGGTGCCCCTGGATGCTGGGGGGTGGGGGTGCAGGGGGACATGAGTGGGGGTCTGGTGGAGGGTGCCCCTGCACTGCTGGGTGGTGGGGGTCGTGGGAGACATGAGTTGGACATGAGTGGGGGCCTGGTGGGGGCTGCCCATTGTGGCTGGGGTGTGGGGGTGGTGGTAGACATGAGTGGGGGCCTGGTGGAGGGTGTCCCATGACTGCTGGGGGGTGGGGGTGCAAGGGGACATGAGTGGGGGCCTGGTGGAGGCTGTCCCATGACTGCTGGGGGGTGGGGGTGCAAGGGGACATGAGTGGGGGCCTGGTGGAGGATGCCCCTGGTGGCTGGGGGGTGGGGGTGGTGGGAGACATGAGTGGGGGCCTGGTGGAGGGTGCCCCTGCACTGCTGGGAGGAGGGGCTGCAGGGGGACATGAGTGGGTGCCTGGTGGAGGGTGCCCCTGGATGCTGGGGGGTGGAGGTGGTGGGAGACATGAGTGGGGGCCTGGTGGAGGGTGCCCCTGCACTGCTGGGGGGTGGGGGTGGTGGGAGACATGAGTTGGACATGAGTGGGGGCCTGGTGGGGGCTGCCCATGGTGGCTGGGGGTGGTGGTAGACATGAGTGGGGGCCTGGTGGAGGGTGCCCCATGACTGCTGGGGGGTGGGGGTGCAAGGGGGCATGAGTGGGGGCCTGGTGGAGGCTGCCCCTGGTGGCTGGGGGGTGGGGGTGGTGGGAGACATGAGTGGGGGCCTGGTGGAGGGTGCCCCTGGATGCTGGGGGTGGGGGTGCAGGGGGACATGAGTGGGGGTCTGGTGGAGGGTGCCTCTGCACTGCTGGGGGGTGGGGGTTGTGGGAGACATGAGTTGGACATGAGTGGGGGCCTGGTGGGGGCTGCCCATGGTGGCTGGGGGGTGGGGGTGGTGGTAGACATGAGTGGGGGCCTGGTGGAGGCTGCCCCATGACTGCTGGGGGGTGGGGGTGCAAGGGGACATGAGTGGGGGCCTGGTGGAGGCTGCCCCTGGTGGCTGGGGGGTGGGGGTGGTGGGAGACATGAGTGGGGGCCTGGTGGAGGGTGCCCCTGCACTGCTGGGTGGTGTGGGTGGTGGTCGACATGAGTTGGACATGAGTGGGGGCCTGGTGGGGTCTGCCCATGGTGGCTGGGGGGTGGGGGTGGTGGTAGACATGAGTGGGGGCCTGGTGGAGGGTGCCCCATGACTGCTCGGGGGTGGGGGTGCAGGGGAACATGAGTGGGCGTCTGGTGGAGGGTGCCCCATGACTGCTGGGGGTGGGGGTGCAAGGGGACATGTGTGGGGGCCTGGTGGAGGCTGCCCCTGGTGGCTGGGGGGTGGGGGTGGTGGGAGACATGAGTGGGGGCCTGGTGGAAGGTGCCCCTGCACTGCTGGGTGGTGTGGGTGGTGGTCGACATGAGTTGGACATGAGTGGGGGCCTGGTGGGGGCTGCCCCATGACTGCTGGGGGGTGGGGGTGCAATGGGACATGAGTGGGGGCCTGGTGGAGGCTGCCCCTGGTGGCTGGGGGGTGGGGGTGGTGGGAGACATGAGTGGGGGCCTGGTGGAGGGTGCCACTGGATGCTGGGGGGTGGGGGTGCAGGGGGACATGAGTGGGGGCCTGGTGGAGGCTGCCCCTGGTGGCTGGGGGGTGGGGGTGGTGGGAGACATGAGTGGGGGCCTGGTGGAGGGTGCCACTGGATGCTGGGGGGTGGGGGTGCAGGGGGACATGAGTGGGGGCCCTGCTGGGGGGTGGGGGTGCAGGGGGACATGAGTGGGTGCCTGGTGGAGGGTGCCCCTGGATCCTGGGGGGTGGGGGTGGTGGGAGACATGAGTGGGGGCCTGGTGGAGGCTGCCCCTGCACTGCTGGGGGGTGGGGGTGGTGGGAGACATGAGTTGGACATGAGTGGGGGCCTGGTGGAGGCTGCCCCTGGTGGCTGGGGGGTGGGGGTGGTGTGAGACATGAGTGGGGGCCTGGTGGAGGGTGCTCCTGCACTGCTGGCGGGTGGGGGTGGTGGGAGACATGAGTTGGACATGAGTGGGGGCCTGGTGGAGGCTGCCCCTGGATGCTGGGGGGTGGGGGTGGTGGGAGACATGAGTGGGGGCCTGGTGGAGGGTGCCCCTGCACTGCTGGGGGGTGGGGTGCAGGGGGACATGAGTGGGGGCCTGGTGGAGGGTGCCCCTGGATGCTGGGGGGTGGGGGTGCAGGGGGACATGAGTGGGGGCCTGGTGAAGGGTGCCCCTGGATGCTGGGGGTGGGAGATATGAGTGGGGGCCTGGTGGAGGGTGCCCCTGGATGCTGGGGGGTGGGGGTGCAGGGGGACATGAGTGGGGGCCTGGTGGAGGGTGCCCCTGCACTGCTGGGGGGTGGGGGTGGTGGGAGACATGAGTTGGACATGAGTGGGGGCCTGGTGGGGGCTGCCCATGGTGGCTGGGGGTGGGGGTGGTGGTAGACATGGGTGGGAGCCTGGTGGAGGGTGCCCCTGCACTGCTTGGGGGTGGGGGTGGTGGGAGACATGAGTTGGACATGAGTGGGGGCCTGGTGGGAGCTGCCCATGGTGGCTGGGGGGTGGGGGTGGTGGGAGACATGAGTGGGGGCCTGGTGGAGGGTGCCCCTGCACTGCTGGGGGCTGGGGGTGCAGGGGGACATGAGTGGGGGCCTGGTGGAGGGTGCCCCTGGATGCTGGGGGGTGGGGGTGCAGGGGGACATGAGTGGGGTCCTGGTGGAGGTTGCCCCTGGATGCTGGGGCGTGGGGGTTGTGGGAGACATGAGTGGGGGCCTGGTGGAGGGTGCCCCTGGATGCTGGGGGGTGGAGGTGCAGAGGGACATGAGTGGGGGCCTAGTGGAGGGTGCCCCTGCACTGCTGGGGGTGGGGGTGGTGGGAGACATGAGTTGGACATGAGTGGGGCCCTGGTGGGGGCTGCCCATGGTGGCTGGGGGGTGGGGGTGGTGGTAGACATGGGTGGGAGCCTGGTGGAGGGTGCCCCTGGATGCTGGGGGGTGGGGGTGGTGTGGGACATGAGTGGGGGCCTGGTGGAGGGTGCCCCTGCACTGCTGGGGGGTGGGGGTGCAGTGGGACATGAGTGGGTGCCTGGTGGATGGTGCCCCTGGATGCTGGGGGGTGGGGGTGGTGGGAGACATGAGTGGGGGCCTGGTGGAGGGTGCCCCTGCACTGCTGGGGGGTGGGGGTGGTGGGATACATGAGCTGGACATGAGTGGGGGCCTGGTGGAGGCTGCCCCTGGTGGCTGGGGAGTGGGGGTGCAGGGGGACATGAGTGGGGGCCTGGTGGAGGGTGCCCCTGCACTGCTGGGGGGTGGTGGGAGACATGTGTTGGAAATGAGTGGGGGCCTGGTGGGGGCTGCCCATGGTGGCTGGGGGGTGGGGGTGGTGGTAGACATGAGTGGGGGCCTGGTGGAGGGTGCCCCATGACTGCTGGGGGGTGGGGGTGCAAGGGGACATGAGTGGGGGCCTGGTGGAGGCTGCCCCATGACTGCTGGCGGGTGGGGGTTCAAGGGGACATGAGTGGGGGCCTGGTGGAGGCTGCCCCTGGTGGCTGGGGGGTGGGGGTGGTGGGAGACATGAGTGGGGGCCTGGTGGAGGGTGCCCCTGGATGCTGGGTGCTGGGGGTGCAGGGGGACATGAGTGGGTGCCTGGTGGAGGGAGCCCCTGGATGCTGGGGGGTGGGGCTGGTGGGAGACATGAGTGGGGTCTGGTGGAGGGTGCCCCTGCACTGCTGGGGGGTGGGGGTGGTGGGAGACATGAGCTGGACATGAGTGAGGGCCTGGTGGGGGCTGCCCATGGTGGCTGGGGGGTGGGGTGGTGGTAGACTTGGGTGGGAGCCTGGTGGAGGGTGCCCCACACTGCTGGGGGGGTGGGGGTGGGTGGGAGACATGAGTGGGGGCCTGGCGGAGGCTGCCCATGGTGGGTGGGGGGTGGGGGTGGTGGGAGACATGAGTGGGGGCCTGGTGGAGGGTGCCCCTGGATGCTGGGGGGTGGGGGTGGTGGGAGACATGAGTGGGGGCCTGGTGGAGGCTGCCCCTGATGGCTGCGGGGTGGGGGTGGTGGGAGACATGAGTGGGGGCGTGGTGTCGGCTGCCTGCAGGGGCCGTGGAGGGTGTACAGGGAATACCTGGGAGCACACAGCCAAATTGCGTGTAGAATTTTCTGCGTATCCCTGTCATACACGTACCCAGCCAAATCGTGTGTGGAAATTCACGCGCACGTACCCTGCCAAATCGCGTCTGGGACTTCCCGCGCACCCTTGAGATCCACGTACCCAGCCAAGTCGCGTGTGGAAATTCCCGCGCACATACCCAGCCAAATCGCGTGTGGTACTTCCCGCGCACCCCTGAAATCCACGTACCCTGCCAAATCGCGTGTGAGACTTTCCGTGCACCCCTGAGATCCACGTACCCAGACAAATCACGTGTGGAAATTCCCACGCACGTACCCGGCTAAATCACATGTGGAACTTCCTGCGCACCCCTGAAATCCACGTACCCTGCCAAATCGCGTGTGAGACTTCCCGCGCACCCCTGCGATCCACGTACCCAGACAAATCGCGTGTGGAAATTCCCACGCACGTACCCGGCCAAATCGCGTGTGGAACTTCCCGTGCACCCCTGAAATCCACGTACCCTGCCAAATCGCGTGTGAGACTTCACGCGCACCCCTGAGATCCACGTACCCAGACAAATCGCGTGTGCAAATTCCCGCGCCTGTACCCGGCCAAATCGCGTGTGGAACTTCCCGCGCACCCCTGAAATCCACGTACCCTGCCAAATCGCGTGTGAGACTTCCCGTGCACCCCTGAGATCCACGTACCCAGACAAATCGCGTGTGGAAATTCCCGTGCACGTACCCGGCCAAATCACGTGTGGAACTTCCCGCGCACCCCTGAAATCCACGTACCCTGCCAAATCGCGTGTGAGACTTCCCACGCACCCCGGAATACACGCACACGTTATTTTTCAGTCAGCGGGTGTCCGTGTTTGTGGGTACCCCTTTGCACGTCATTTGTCCTTGAGGGCCACAGTATAGGACATTCATCATGGCCGTATATAGGTGCTATTTGTTGGCGCACCTTTTGGCGCACATTTATTACAGGCGCACTGAGGCTACCGTCTGCTTTCTTGTGGCGGTCGTGTTTGTGCCTGTGCGCTGGTTTGACCGTGCACTTTTTTGCCCTATTCGATTCCATGAATACGGGTTGTAGGCGAGCGTGTGGGCGTTCCGCGCACTTGCACCCTGTACTTCCCCCGTGACGCCCACATTTTGGCAAGTTGTTCCCCATTCCGAGTGTTACGCCCCGTGTTACGCCTACTTTTGTTGTGTGCGCTGAGCTATGTGCGATTTTCGCTGTGGCCTGTGCGATTTTCGCTGTGACCTGGCGCACGCCGTTAGATGGCCTGTGCACCAACATGCACCGCACACTTTTTTAGCGCACATCCGATGGTTTTCTCGCGCACGGCCTTCCATGAATCGATGTGCGCTGCTTTTCGTGCGATTTTCGCACTTGCACTGCGATTTTCACTATTCCACTGCGAATCGCATGTTTTTGGCCACTTTCGCCGCGCTAATTATTCCATGAATCGGCCTGTAAATCTTTAACATAACATAGAGAGAAGAGGGCGGTGCCTGGTCGCCAAATATACTGTTTTTTTGGAAGGTGTAAATATTTGCCACAAGTATGTGATTGCAACTGTGCATAGCCAGGGAGCCTGATCTAACGACAACGGGTTGGGGGGGTGCAGGGGTATTCTTTTCCCTCCCCAGAGTAAATGTTTTGAATATTGGGTTAAAATAGTGCATTACAAAGCACACTTTCTGGGAATATTTGGGTAAAATGCCAACAATGTGGGTGGAAGGCCAACAATCGGTTTTGTAGGGTGAAGGGTAAATCATGAAAAAAGTACAATAGATGCATGTCACCAAAAGTGCACATGGCATTTCCCAATGCATCATCATGCCGGTACCTGCAATATATGCCAGTATGAAAAACATTTGAATGCTGGCTGTGCCCATACATTTCCATGCTGGCGCCACCAACATATGCTAGTATTCCCATATAAATCCATACTTATTTTCGCTTTAATATGTTTATCTATAGTGTCATTACTGGCACTGGGCACAAAACTGGCTCTGCCAATATATGCCAGCACTCCGATTTAAGTACATACTCCGTTGGTTTGACCATTAAAAGTGACATGTCACAATAGGAAAACCTGTCCAAACTGGTTCCAATATAAGCCAGTCTAGACCCATAAGAAGACTTATCTTGCTTGATTCATCATAGATGCTCAGTTAATAAAATGTCATGCTACAAAACATCAGTCTAGCGGGGTAACACTACCTATCATGCTTGCTTTTATAAAGATGCTGAGTAATAAATGTCATGCCACTGTAAGCAATGGCTAGACTGACTGCACCGAAATACCAGTCTAGCCAGGGAATGGCAGACATAAAGTTGCCTTTGCCCAAAAATACCAGTAAAACATGCAAAGTCAGTAAAGGATGTGGCAAAAATGCTCCAGTGATCCCCAGTATCCCAGGGCCTTACACATACATGCAGCCCCTTTCACCCACCGGTCACTCACCCATACATCTCCTCTCACACTCACTCACACTGGATTCACTACACAGGTACACACCAAACCCCACCCAGAACATTCAAACACACACTACCACATGTATGATCATTCACCCACCAGTCACTCACTCGCACCTTCTCTTACATGCACTAATTGAATTCGCTAAACAGGCACACACCCACCCACTCAGAACATTCAAAAACATGCCATCACATTCATACTCATTCACCCACCAGTCACTTAATCATACACCATTTCTTACCTCCACCCACTGCATTTTCTAAACAGATGTCGCACACACAGAACATTCAAAAACAACCAGCTCATTCATACACATTCACCCACCAGTCACTCACAAACACATTCTCTTACATCCACTCGTTCCATTCTCTACACAGGCACACAACCATCCACTCGTTGCATCCTCCTCACAGGCACACACCCACCCACCCAAAACATTCAGAAACACACATCACATCACTTCTCATTCACCCACCAGTCACACACACATTCTCTTACATCCACTCATTGCATTCTCTACACAGGCACACACCCATTCACTCGTTGCATTCTCCTCACAGGCACACATCCACCCACCCAAAAAATTCAGAAATACACATCACATCACTTCTCATTCACCCACCAGTCACTCACACCTTCTATTACATCCACTATTACATCAAGGACAAAAACAAAGCAGCTATCCTACTCCTCCTAGACCTTTCAGCAGCCTTCGACCTGGTTGACCACAAAATACTCTGCAACCACCTCTCTTCTGCTGCCCACTTCTCCCCCCCTGCTGTCATGTGGATACAATCCTTCCTAGCCAACAGAACCATGAGGGTTTTTTTATCTGTGGCTGCAGCATACCCCATCCGCATAACCTGTGTTGTCCGACAAGGGTCCTGCGTCTCCCCTACCCTCTATAACATCTTTACGAAGCCCCTCTTCGATAAATTGGACCATCTGGGGGTCACCTACACCAACTATGCAGATGGCACCCAGATACACCTCACCATCTCTGGCAACTGCAACACTGACTCCACCAGGATTAACGAAATCTTCGCCATCATTCAGACATGGATGGCCACACACGGCCTCTGCCTGAATGATGAGAAGACTGAGCTTCTCCTAGGCGGGACCCCTAATGATCAACAGAAACTCAGCCCCGATTATTCGAACTTCACCATAGATGGCAACATCATCCCAGTTGTGAAAAACGTGAAAACGTTAGGCTTCTACCTTGACGCCAATACTAACCTCGCCAAACAAGTTAATATGACTGCCTCAGCCACCGCATACACGGGAAAACTAATCAGGGCCTGTAGACCGTTTCTATCTACAAACAGTTGCCTCATTCTGGCAAGGGCCCTTATACAATCAAAGCTTGACTACTGTAATAGCCTTTACCTTGGTGCCAACCAAGCTATAATCAAGAAACTTCAGATCCTCCAAAATAATGCGCTGAGAGCAGCACTAAATATTCCCAAGAGAGAGCACATCTCCCACACAAGAATATCTTGCAAATGGTTATCCATTCAGCAAAAAATTGAGCTAAAAACCCTTTGCCTCACCTACAAAGCCTTAAACCACCTAGCCCCCCAGTAACTGACCAACAAGCTCACTCTTAAACCCAACACAAGAGTCACCAGATCATCCAATACCCTCAGCCTCATCGTGCCCAGGTTCGCTGCCAAAAGAGCGGGAGGCTCGAGCTTCATTGTCCTCGCCCCTCAACTTTGGAACACCCTTCCACTGAATATTAAACTGGCCAAATCCTTCCAATTGTTCAGAAAACTAGTCATTAGCTGGCTTCTGGAGAAGGTAATCCTCAGACAGACTAAGCTTAGTACTTATTCTATATATTGTACATATTCTGAAATGTTTCCTAATACCTGCCTGTACATACCATATATGGCATACTTCCGCCACAATTGTTTAACTGTTTGTATACTGTACCCTTGTAACTTGTCCTTTAAGCGCCCATTTACCCCTGGGTCTGGAACGCTATACTAAATAAAATAAACAAACAAACAAACACTCCTTGCATTCTCTACACATGCACACACCCACCCACCTAGAACATTCAAAAACACACATCACGTCACTTCCCATTCACCCACCAATCACTCACACTTTCTCTTGCATCCACTCATTACATTCTCTACAGAGGCACACACCCACCCACCCATAACATTCAAAGACACACACTACATCACTTCTCATTGACCCACCAGTCCCTCAGACCTTCTCTTACATCCACTCATTGCATTCTCTACAGATGCACACACCCACCCAGAACATTCAAAAACCCACATAACTTCTCATTCCCCCACCATTCACATACATACATCTGACACCCACTTCACACATGCAAAACACACATTATATATATGTTTAAAAGCATTCTTACCTTTTTCTTGCAGCTTTGGTCTGTCCTTCAATGCCCCCTCAGCTATTCCGTGATGCTCACAAACAGGAACCGGGAAGCTGCGAGAGCTTCCTGGTGCCTGTATGTGAGCTGAAAGGAAAGCAAGGGAGAAGGGGTTGGAGCTGAACATGTCATATGACATATGCCACATGTCACTGTCAGCTCCAAACCCTACTGATGGGTGAGGACTGGGCCGGGGACACACCAGATCTGGTGTGGTGGGACCCCCGCACCATGGGAGGGCCAGCTACACCAGGAGCACCCGTTTTTGTTTGGGCAAAAAAAAGGGTGGGGTTTCAAAATGTTTCTTTTTTTCTTTTTAAATCTGGGGTTACAAGGGAGTCCCAGGGGTTGTAACTGTGGTTCCCAGGGTTTGCAGTTGCGACCACTGGTGGCCCCGAAACAACTTCCCTGCATTGGAACCCGGCTAAAGATACAGATGCCTTTCTTCTTCAACCATTGAAGGAAGGCTAGGACCTCCAGGGAATCAATATCCCTCCCCTAAACACCTCACAGGGAACAGAGGGAGAAACTGAATCCAGAGAACCCTCCAGCAGAACCAGTATCCAGCCAGAACACGGCATAACCTGCTAGGATCTGCAGCAAGCTTCCCAGGTAGGAAGTGCCAGACGATCTCTGAAGCTGAAACCAAGGACAAGGCAGCTGCCTGAAACACACTCCTCAGCTTTGGGCTGTCCACCTTCAAGAACGACACAAGTCCAGTGAAGAAGCTGGTAGAAGTGCCTCTATGAGCATCTACCAACGCCTTCCTCAAAGGACATTTTTGAGCCAGCCGAGTTCCCCCAGCTGCAAATGACTGCAACAGTGACCATTGCTATGCTGCAGTTGTTTAAATACATGCAAGATGTCTCAACCAGTGCTTCAGAACTGCTGATCAGCACTGAGACAATGATTCCTGATCCGGAGCCACTATTCATGCCAGCCTGCAGCAGTTTGTTCGCCAAACCGTCTTGCCGCCTGATACCCGCAGCTGACTCTCATCTAGAATGCTGTCACAGAAGCTGCAAAGCCCCCTGAAACTGACTCGACCGTGTTGGGCACCAAGAACACCTACAGCACAAGGTACATTGAGGTTCTGTTCCCCTGGTCCTTCTCTGTAGGCCCTTACAGGCATTTTAAGACCATAGCTCCCTTTGTGCTAAAGCCAAGTAACCTTAAACTGTTTTGATTATTAACCATACCGTCTACCCTTGTGTCAGTATCCAGAGTGCATCCCTTTGCCTTCTTTGAAACTGTCTGTCCTCTGCGTTCCTTTACAGGGTGGGTTGTATTTTGTAGTGTTGCTAGAAGTGTCTATTGTCTTCTAAATAAAGTAGATATTTTTGATACAGCCATGACTGGACAGTACCTTTTATCGTTTGGTAATATTTGTATTTTTGTTGTGTTGTAACTAACCAACCATCCACAATCTTTCGGATATAAGCCTGCTGTTCCATCGACGTTACCAAAATTGGACAAGGAAATTTATAATTTGCTTGTTATTCCAATCTGTTCAGATCCCTACTAAAGGTGTGGGGCTGATTGATGGTTTAGAAACCGATATTCAACCCTGGGCCACTGGTGCCCCAGAAGTTGATTTGTCACACCTGGTGCAAGCTGGAGAGCACAAGAAACTGGAAAGGTCCATACATGGAGGGTTTTGTTTGGTTTGCTTTGGAACATAGGCACAGGGCATCAGTTGTCAGGTAAATACTACACTGCTTAAAGCATGCTATCTAGGTCCCAGACACTTCAAGGGCCCTTAATAGGCTTGGCATTGCATATTGTAACTTAAAAATAAACCTAAATATATTGGGCAGTAGTGAATGCCATTGCCTTTTTATTAGACTGATTAAATTAAGCAGCGTTAACAAGTCCTTGCTTTTGGGTTGTTTAGCGGATAGAAGAGAAAGCCCTAAAGAAAGATCCCAAGAGAGAGACATTATACAAGGGGATCAAGTCTGCATAATCTAATCAAGGGTGAATTGAGAGACTATAAAACAAGAGACAATAGTGTGCAAAAGTGTCTAAAGACTCATTGTCCCCAACGTATCCTTAAAGAAAGGATACAACCCAGGAATGTTGTCCAAGAATAAAAGAAAATGCATGTAGGAGATATCCAGACTTTATTGAAGATTATAAACAGATGAAACAGAGAAATGTCATCCAGAGACTATTGAAAAAATCAGCAACCCAAGAGAATAAGCATATTCTCTTGGATGTCTAAGTTGTTTATCTTAGTGGTAGGGTCAGTTAGAGTTAGGTTTGGATGAGGACATTTTTATTTTAGAACCTCCTGATGGCTACTCTTACTTCTTTTAGATGGGTAGGGTGAACCCTTTAGGGATAGGGAAAGTTATCGATATAATTTCAATAAAAACCACTAAAATTCCCTTAAAGTGTCTGACTCATTCGACCCATCACACTACATATTGCAGACATGCATCCAAATGCATATTTTGCAATTTGAAGCTACAATTACACCGCTTTACAAAACAGTGAATTCATGACCGCTGTATGTAAACTATACTTGACCTGAAGCAGAATGTGTGTCGGTGTTTTCACTGTTTTAAAGACAATCATTTGTTGCATGGATCATTGATAGCTGTGGTCACAGTTCCCTAGTAAAATATCACCCATATGAAAGGTGATCATGATATCGCCATCAGAAGCATTAAATGCTGTCCCAGGCATTTATGTGACCCCTTTTCTCAACCAGCCTCTTATGCAATCTCCATATTCTGCACTACCTGTCTCCTCTGACCTCGATCTGCTGCTTCGGCGTATTTGTCTTTCTTAACAACATTTGCAAATCCTGTAAATCAACTATCATTTGTAGCTGGTCGAGCAATATGTGAAGATCTTGTGTTCTGTGACTGGCCTTGTTGATGTTCCTGCATCCATCAATTTGTATGTAGGAACAGAGAGTGAAAGTGAAACAAAAAGTTAACTAGAATGAAGCCACTGATCACGCATCACACACAGTGTGACAGTGGCCCTCATTACGACCCTGGCGGAAATCGAAAAACGATGGCGGAAATGCAATACCGCCATCGAATAGCGCTCGGTGCGACTATGACCCGTCACCGCAAAGTACGAAGCCATTAGCGACACCGTAGTGAACGCCAACGCTAACTGCACCAAGCACGCGCGCGCGCGCCATGCCAAACCGCAAACACCACCATGGTGCAACGGTACGCCAATTCCGACCCTAGCGGACATGTACCTAACGCCATCAGGCACGGCGTAATGTACCATTCCGCCATGGCGAGAAGTACGGCATCGCGAATCAACCGTAAACGGCCCCACTGAGTGCCTGTACACCGCTCCATGCCCACAAAGTACAACTCCCCGTAGGTGCAATGAAGCCACAATGCAACCATTGAAATGTACAAGTCACCCATGCATGCCAACGAACAAAAGAAACACAAGAGGGGCCAATGGGAGCTGCAGGGCACAGATGGCACGAATACAGAAGCCATCCCAATGGACATGACCACAGTCCCCCACCAAGAAACGCACGCAAACACAGGCACCTGTGACCAGCAATATTCCGAAAACCACATCATTCCACCAGTCCACCTGGCTGACCGGCATCTGTTACACAAAACCCAATCCCCCGCCCCTGAGCATGACAACATTCAAACTGGCATATTGGCAGCCCCCATCCCTGACCTCACTGGGCTTCGCAGGCAAACGCGCACAGCACAGTACCACGCAACTAAACCCCGAAGCTGGAACCCAATGCAGATCTCCTCACAATACATCGCCCCCCAAATAGGCATATGCCACATCACTTGCAAAGAAAAACGCTACACGGGCCAAATCAGAATAGAAATTTTATGCACATCAAAATCACCAAGCCCATACAGCCATCAGGCCATGAACTCCAAAACACAAATCACCATTGTGGGCTGCTTCCGCAAGAAATGACCAGCCACTACCTGTGTGTCGCCCTGTTCCCCCATGGTACACAGAGCCACATTCACGTACGAAAAGGCAACATGGAAGCGCACAGAACCGCAGGGCCGTCCCAATGGGGAGGCACTAGTCCAGCTGAAAGGCCGAAATGTTGCTCCGAGCCACCAGTACTGCGTAAGGGCATGTGGCCCATTGGCGATCGTCCCATAAGGTCGTAATGCTGCTCCACTGATTAACACGAAGCAGCAGGTGTCGGGAGTAAAATCCATCTGCAGGAGTGGCATACAGATGGCAGTGGCAAAAGGGGAGGAGATACCTGTCAACCAAAAGAAAAGAAAAAGAACAGAATGGCCATCAGAACTACATACCAACAACTCACTTCAATGATCACACGAAATCCACAGCCATATGCATGCTAGCCCACTCCAAAGGAACATCACCACCCCAAAACCACTTGCGACTCATAACCATCTATATCGAGGTGCAAACACCATCACAAACGAGTGTCTGAGGGCGCCTCGAGACAGGGAGGGCTCAACAAGGCCAGATGGACGATGGTCCCACTATGGCAGCCCTGCATCACATAGCGTAGGGGAGGCGGATAGATCCCAAGAAGCCCTGTACATGGCAAACTCTGTATCAAATCACCTGCCCATGCATCCATCCATCATTCCCTCATCCCGGGATCAAAATGCCTGAATAATTACTCACATAACATTAGAAACATCCATTGAGTCTGTGCGTTATGCAGCCTGCTAAATCCACAGTGCCCCAGCCCGTAATTCCAGTGTTGTGAAGTAACATGTATTTGGGAACGGACGGCCTCATCGCCCACGTAGCTATTGCGCATCCCAAACTATTCATATCAATCATTGCTCCCTCGCCATGGGCCCTGTCTCAAGGACATAGAACAATAGAACGTTACATTTGCAGTCAGACCTGTGGGCATCTCCTCGCCGCTAGCTGGAAACCGAAAGCGCCGCCCTTCGAATTCCTCATTTGCAACATCACGTCGAAAAGGCATCTGTGGCCGTTTGAAATCACTAATTATTCCATCGAGTGCGGCTGTGTGTGAAAATGGCAACTGCCTTCACCCACGAATGGGACGCCCCGCCCGTCGTTGCAACTCGGTACAGTGATGCATGAGGGCCCACCGTTACTCGAGTACTACGTCCCACTGACCCCTCACAAGTCTGTTCGCGACTGCACAGATAGTATGTGAAACAATGGGACCACAGCAGAATGAACATATCAACCAATCTTACACGGCCATCGGGTACAAATACATGATAGCAATAGCAAGATACAATTCCCCGAATTGCAGCGTTGTGCGCGGGACGTGCTCGGCCAAAGGGGAGAGCAGTTTGCACAGGTGGAATCAATCACCACAGGTGGAGGCCATACAGCCTGAAAACACATAAATTGCACAGCCAGTCTCCTCCCACAACCACACCGAAATGCTACCGGCAGGACTCGCGATGTTGGCCCTGGGGGACCTGATAGCACTGCAAGTGCTCCGACTCCAAGAAGTAGACGAACACCAACTACAACCAGCCGCACGGAGGAGACGCAGGAGGAGGAGGAGGCTAAGGCAGGGCCAGCAAGGCCCACCAGCACAGCCACTACCACCACGCAGGCAGCCCGCAATTCCACGCCTCCGAGCACATCCGTTCAACCTCACTGATGAGCAGATCCACACCCTCTACCGTCTGGACCGGGACACCATAGCCGCCATTGTGGACATGACACAGGCTGACCTTGTCAGCATGATAGATAGCCCAACCGCCATCCCACCCCTACTGAAGGTGGTGTCTGTACTCCACTTCCTGGCCACAGGCACCTACCAGCACACAGTCGGACAGTTGCATGGCATTTCTCAGCCACTGTTCTCACGGACACTATTGCAAGTGCTCGATGCCCTCCTGAAGCACGCAGACGACTACATCTCTCTACCACGCTCGGAGCAGGAAATAACCAACACAAAAGTGGGATTCCATGCACTTGGCGGCATACCGGGTTGCATTGGTGCCATCGACTGCACCCATGTTGAATTGGTCGTCCCACATGCCATGGAGGCCCAGTACCGCAACCGAAAACAATTTCATTCCCTGAATGTACAGATGGTGTGTGACTCCAACAGGATCATTACACATTGTTGTGCCCGATTCCCTGGATCAACCCATGATTCTATGGTCTTGAGGAACTCTACAATACCACGCTACATGGAGCGACACGCAGGGAACAGATCCTGGCTACTCGGTGAGTCTCATTACATGCATGATGATGTGGGGTATGTGAATTGGCAATGACCTGCCAGGAAGGGGGGGGGGGGGTGTGCGTACGTATCAATGGCATTCCACATCATACGTTTCTCGTCCACATACAGGTGATGCTGGATATCCACTGAAGAGATGGCTCCTCACACCAGTCCGGAACCCACGGGACCAGCATGAGGAGGACTACAACCATGCCCACTCACGTACCCGTGTAGTCATTGAACAGGCATTCGGCCTACTGAAGACCCGTTTCCGCTGCCTCAGCAGGTCTGGCGGGGCACTCCTGTACCGCCATGAGAAGGTTGCAAAGATGGTGATGGCATGCGTCATGCTCCACAACATGTGCGTACGTAGAAATGTGCCCATGCCCCCTGACGCTGAACTGCAAGCACCTGATGATGGTCATGATGAGGGTGGGGATGTGGCAGCACCTCATGGAGTCTGCGAGGCACCGGAGGCCCGTGACATTCGTCAGCATCTCATTGATGTATGCTTCTAGCACTCACGCCTGGTGGCTGATACATGGACACGGGACTCGTGGCACTGCGTGTGTCTGGGACATGCACAATATGGACTGTACGCCTATGATGGCCTAGTACACAAAGATCAATGTCCACACTTCTCATTGGTTGATCGTGCACTTTTTATGGCATATGTGATATCATGTTGAACACCCTATCGACCCGCCACCCAAGTGAGCCCAACACTCCCCCTCCACCCTCCTACCTCCCCCCCGAACACCAGTGTCCAAAGATGCTCATTGTCAGTGGGCTGTCGCTATTGCATGCCCCCTCTGCGGGTATCAGGGGCACCCCTGCCTGTGGAGCGCAGGTTCCTTCCAGATCTACGTTGGGGGCTGCCCTGGACGGAACTTGCAACGGATGATGTGTCTGCCTGCTCACGTCCATGCATGTCCCTAAGGGTTTGCGAGAGCTCAGTGAGCACACGGCGCACTGCGGCAAGTTCGGCACATACGTCTTTGGACGTCGCATGCAGTTCCCCCCTCAGGCTCTCGGTGCTTCTCTCAATTTGTGCCCTTAGCGTCTCTGTACCTCTCTCCATTTCTGCCCTAAGTGTCTCAGTTGATGTTTCTATGTCTGCCTTAGTGCCCCCACATTCATCGGCATGGTCCTTGAGGAGTGTGGCCAGTTGCTGCTGTTGTTCGATCAACTGGTCGAGGGACTGTTGCCTCTGCTGGGCCATGGCCATTTGCGGTGGTGTCACAGAGGGGCTGTTCGCCTCATGTTGCCCTGCCACAGGGCTTGTGGGGGATGGCCAGTCGTCGTCTTGTGGGTGCCCCTGCGTGGTATCCTCATGTTGTACGGGATGGGACAGACAGGGGGATTGGGACAGGTCATGGATGGATCTGACTTCGGCATCCCCGTTTTCTGTGTCGGAGCATGCTGCCATCAATGGGGTGTCACCTATGGTGCTGCTGCCACCAGAGGCAGTGCCTTCTGTGGCATCCATTGGGGGGACCTGTGGTGGTGGTGTTGTGGGCATGCTGGCTGCTGGGGTGCCTGTTGATGTTCCCTCCTCTGTGCTGCCACCTGATTTGTGCTGCTGCCGTGTCTTGATGCGTGCAGCTGAGGTGGAGGGTCTCTGGCCGTTGGTCTTGGCCCTCTTTGCAGGTGTGCTGGTAGGGGTCTCCTGTAGCTCGTCGTTTGGATCGGACCCTGTGGTGGAGTAAAGGAGGGCGAGGGTTATTGATGGGTCAGTGGGAATTGGAATGGCATTGTATCACATGCATTGGGGTGGTACCTGAGGGTGATTTGGGTCGGGGTCTTGGAGGTGCTTTGATTTGTGTGTGGAGTGAGGGTGCAGTTGTTTGGCAGCCTGCAGTTAGGGTGTGCCTGCTGCACGTGTAGTGCGTGTATTAGGGGTTTTTAATTATTTATGTATTTATTGTGGGTTTTGACGTGCGCTTTCAGGCCGATGTGTGTGGACGTTCTCCTGGACATGTGTTTCTGTTGCACTATGTGGACGCATGGTACTTCACATGGATGGACTGTGTGGATTTGGCATTGTTTTATCTGGCCCACCTACCTGAATCTTCGGATGTCTGCACTCCTTTCTCCATCCCTCCGACTCCCTCTATGCTCTCCATTCCGATGGTGGAGGCACAGATTTCTTCCCAGGGGGTCAACTTGATGGGTGATTCAGGACCTCCCCCGGTGGCTGTGGCAATGTTGCGGTTGGCAGAGAGTATGCTGCGGACGCGTATCCGCAGGTCGTCCCATCGCTTGCGGCATTGCTGTGGGGTGCGGGGTGCGGTCCCCACCGCACTTACCCGCTGTGCCACCAGAGCCCATATGGCCTTCTTGTTTGCAAGTGCCGTCCTGGTCATTTGCGTGGAGAAGACGACGGCAGCATTCTCCTGGAGGGTCTCTGTTAGCACGGTGAGTTCCTCACGGGAGAAGTGGACCTGCCGCTTGCGGTCGCACGCTTTCTTCGCTACTTTTCCCATTTTTCTTGGTTTCGCTAGGGTGGTTGACGGGTTGGGGTGTGTTTCAGGGTAGTGATTTTAGTGGTTGTGTGGTTTTAGTGTTTTTATAGGTGTACGCCGGGATGTTTCCCGTTCCGGGCCCATGTTTTAACTTCCGTTTCCGTATATTTCCGGGCACCGTACTTTCCGGTAGGCGCACACTGCGGTGACCGCTAAGAGGGGTGGCGGTATTGCACCTAGGGCGCCGTACGGCGGCGGTGTGGGCCGTTTTGGGGTCATTTCCGCCATCGCGGACTTTGCACTTCCGCCGTGGCGTGGTGCTCGTGCCCGATGGGTCGGAATGGGCCGCACTTTGCTCCTTCGTACAATGGCGGAAACGCTATTTACGCTGTGGCGCTCCGGTCAGTCGCTTTCCGCAAGGGTCGTAATGAGGGCCAGTGTGTTACACTACTAACTCACACTAAAATGGCTGTTAGTGGGAGTTCCGTGCCTCTTCATTACTGCCTAGTGAGACATATATTGTAATCTGTGCTCTGTGACAGGTGATAAGCCTTCTGGTTTTGTAAAAGTATCAGTTAACTCTGACACTTGCTGTGCTGATATAGCATGCATGCTGTCAGGGAAGGCCCTCAGAAAACGCTAAGAGGCAGTTGACCCAGGTCTGGCTGACCCCACCACAAACAAACACACACATGCATGCACATACGCACTTCAAATCAACACTGCAAGCTCAGCAATGCTTCACAAATCACTCTGGAGTTGGGAAGATAACAGAGCTCTCCTGTCTACTTACCAAGAAGTCCTCAATCCTCGACCTAACTCATTCATCCTGGGTCTTCATATTCCTCCTCACTTTTCTTGAATCTTCTGGCACATGCTTGATAGGTGGGTGTGAGGACTTGCCATATGGCAAGGGTGTAGAAGACCTGGCTTTCTGATTTTTATTAATTAATAAAATGATGCAGGTAATTCCATTTCAGGAAAGAAAAGCTACTGATCAGATTTCCTTTCATAAGCTCCATGCCTAAAGAATAGTGTACACGTGTGCACTGCTGCATCAGTAGACAGATCTGCAATGACTGCTATGCAGTGGCACAGAGCAGGTTCAGAGGTCACAGGTGCCCATTAGACAGATGCAGTGACAGCCAGGTCGCTGCAGCAAAGGGCCTGCATATAAGATATCTTCCCCTGTTTCAAAGACTACATTACTGTTCGATTGCTGTCCTGGTGGCATACAAACTGTAAATATAAGCCATGCCAGAGTTTAGGGCATTGGAGCCAGCATCTCTTATAGTTATCCAAGCCACACCAATTTGACATCACACATGTGTCAGCCTGCAAGCCCAGTTCAGCTGTGAAAGGGTGTTAGTCACTCCGAAACAGACTGTCTTTCCTGCTGCTATAAAGACTACAGCTTTGGGAATTGACTCTCTTTGTTCCTTTGCGATGGCACGTAACGCCCTCTGCAGAGAGACAGCCACTCCACAGGAAGCTGTCGTGGGAACAGGATTCAAAGTGCACACCCATCCTCAAAAAGATGAACCTCGCACGAGGGTGCTACATATCAAAAGGCCTTGGATTCTATTGAGAAAGGAATTGTGCGTGGTTATTGTAGACAGAAGGAGCTCCTTTCATCTGGAGTAAGGTGCCACTATCTTGTTTCTCTCGACCACTATCTTTTCTTCCTGTCCCCTTAGCTTCCTTTTGCACAAAGCACTTTGGGTGTTATGTCAAAAGGCAAGGTACACTTGTTCCAAAAGCTGGGACTGGATGCCTGAAACAGGCTAGCTTTGGTCCAATCACCTGGGGGATTCTGTCTTTAAATGAAGGCATCTCTGCGATGAATCTAGTGATATCACCACTATTTTCATTAGGAAAGTATCTCCCCATATGGTGAGGGAAGTTCAGCCACCACTTGATCCTGACCCTTCGGGTGGCTGCTCGAGGGAGGACCATGCGCGGGGAGACAATCCTAATGGGAGTAAAGTGGACTTTCTAAATGGAACACAGTATTACCACCAGTCAAAGAACCTTATACCACCACCCTATAACCTTAAGAACAATCCTTCCCTTAACAGACTCATAAATTGTACCCCTATTACCATTCCCCTAAAATGTACTGAGACAAGGAAGAATAAAAGTCACCTCAATGAAAATCACTTTCTCAGAACTGTGACGAGGGAGAGGAATGGAGGAGTGATGATTGCTTCTAATGGGAACCACTGTCAGAAGTCTAGTCTCTTTCCAACGACTGAGACGAGAAAGAGGCAAGGAGCAACGATGTTCACTCCTAATGAAAGCAACTATCAGCGGTATGGTCTTTCCCCAAATCATATTGGCCAGAGCCAATATAAAAGCAAAGAAAGACTCAGGAAGTGTGAGAGAAGCCCTCATGGGCAAACCATGTAAAAGGAGTGAAGCCAGTCCAGAGAAGCCAGAAGAGGGAAGAGGGGGACGCTTAATTGAAGGCAATGGAATCCCTGACAGAGACAAGGAGGAGAGACTGGTCCACCAGAAGAAGAAACAGCTGCTCAGCTGACCAGGAGAGCAGGGGCTCACAGTCTGCTGAACCTGCACAGACCCCAGGAGAGACTGGTCCAGCAGAGGAAGATATAGCCAGCCAGCTGAGGATTACATATGGGGCTCACGGTCTACTGAGTTCTGTAGGCTGGAAGGAGAGCAGATTCCCTTACCCAGCTAGTGTGAGGCCCGTTGGAGTCTATAGAGAGAAGGAGATAGCCAGCCAGCTGAGAAGGAAAGCTGGGGCTCCCAGTCTACTGAGATAACTAGACTGGCAGGAGATGTTGGTTCCTTACCCTGGAGGGGTGAGGCCCATGAGAGCCTATGGAGAGAAGGAGAGGGAGAAGCAGCAGGAGCGGAGAGATCTGCAGACGCAGGTCTACCTGCCAGTCGGTAACACAACTGTACACCACGCTGGGAGAAGGCGTGCTGCGACAGACAGCAGAGAGGCCGACCAAACCTTACCAAGGCAGGGAAGAAGTGCCAGTGGTTTACAGCAAGCAAGGAAAATGCTGCAGTAATCGCGCATGAAGGTGAGAGGAATGATGGCAAGACTGCACTTAGCCGGTTAGCACTGAGCCAATTCTAGCAAGCAGACAGAGAAGAGGCGACACCAAAGGCAGCTGGTAAGCCCAGGGGAAGTGAACGGGTTACCGGGTGGCAGGCGCACCAATGCTGTTACTTAAAAATAGAATTAAAGGAAAGAAATATACATGCAAGGAAACTTGCAACTGGTGAGAAACTTAAAATATATAAAGGGGAAGACAAAGCCAGTGAGAGGCCAAGGTAAGAAAATATTGTGTTTCGCCTTGTGAACTTTTGTCCAGACAAGTGACGTATAAGTCAGGTTAGTGAACCCACCCTGTCAAACATTAGGGGAAGGGAGTCATTTCCCCATGATATTACAAAGCATTGAATGTTTTAGATATACAAGTCTTGACAGGATACAAGGTGAAGACAAATGTGCCTGTTGCATAAACTGTGGAAAGGAAAAGCCATTTATGAACAATGATGATGTGGCTCAAGTGAAAATCATGTCTTGGAAACCATGAGCTATGGTTGTGACGTGTTAACAGAAGTTAAAGGAAAACAATACCAATATTAACTATGAACAAAACTGTATTAAGAGAAGGAACGGTCCCTGGGGAGAAAGGTGCCTTTGAAACTAGAAGTAGAGAGAAGCTTTGGGGAAGGAATCAAGATCCTTGAGCGATGGGAATACTCTAAGGGAAGAGAGGAAGGCCTCTTGGAAACTCTGTGATTGTTTTGAAACTGGAGGCTAAATGCAAAGAACCTAGGGAAGGAGGTTCTCCCTACAACGGTGAACTTTTGTCCATGAGAAAAATATTTTTTATTGGATCTTGATCTCTTATGTTGAACTTTGCCCATTTTGAACACCTGAAGAAGACAAGGAACATAACCATATGCAACTTAGAGTTTATTTTGTTAAAGTGTGAAGGCCAGGATAGAACTTTGAACATGGGACCATTTTGTTTTGGGTATTCGGACTTTGACGGACCCTTAGTTTTTGATTTTGACCTTTTTTAAATAAATGTCTTTAGCCAAAACATGAACCCCTTGTGTCCAAGGCTCATTTCTGGCTCCTCACAGTCTCTGACCACTTCTTTGAATCATCTCTGGACTTCAAACCTTCAGGAAGATTTCTTTGGACCCTGTTGGTTGAGTATTCCTTTCAAAAGTCCTCCAGTTGTGAAGGGAAGGCAGATGTTCCAAGGCAGAGGCACGTTATGTCCCCTAACCATCCCCAGGGACCATTGGGGTGAAATGCTGCTTGAATAAGATCTGCATCTCTGCCAGCCACACTGCCGTGCATTACCTCACCATGTTGCAAGACTTTGTGTGCCAGCCTCTCTGTGTTTGGCGGACAGAGAAAAGGACTTGTTTTGTCCCTGAGACACTGGGTTGGAACTCAAAGCTCCTGAAAGCTAAGACAGCCATCATTCCTGCCATTTCACCACCGAACCACTGCAAGCTGTGATTTGAGAATGTTCTAGCCAGATTGACCCAGGACCCTACGGGGGTGCCTTTGACCCTCACCAAACTCTTCAAACTCGAACTGCACGCACTAACCTGTTCGCTGCTGCACTAACGTGTTCGCTGTTGCACTGAGCTAGCTGACAGCTTTGTTGCCTCGGCTTGAACTACCAGCTCTTTCTTGCATCTGTCATCTTCGCTGGCAATCATCATCACCAGTCAAATCAACCCTGGTGGATCTTCGATCCCTGACCATTGAAGGTTGCATTGGACCATGCATCCAGTCACCTGCGTCCACACCATCTACTTGACCATCAAATGAACCCTGGTGGACACTCATGATCCACAGCCCATCAAGCTCTTCAACAAACCAATGCCATAGACTCATGCTTCTAGTCGCCACCATCATCACAGTCAAGCTGACCGTTGAACTGACCCTGGTGGCAATCATAATTTGCTCTTTTTCCATCATCACCTTCGAACAACTACCAGCTCCTGTTCGACCCAGCTTGACACTGCTCCCCACTTAGAATAATGCAACTGCCACCCACTCATAGTCTTGAGCCGCATGAACAGCACCCAAAGCCTGATTTGCCATAGTTAAACCAGCAAGAATGTACCATTGACCCATAACTGCCCCAGTGATCCATTTTGGGTCCTAGAGATTGGTTAGGTCACTTGTGCACCTATTTACTTGTGGTTATTGAAAGTGCCTTTCACCCCTGTATTCTTGCCCAGAGTGCTGCATTCTCTTTTATTTATTCTACTCTGTTCTTTTCAAGGTATGGGTTTTGAACAGTTTTTCTATTTAGTGTTAGAGTAGATTTCCATCTTTGTGCAAACTTCTCTCGACCTGTGAGTCCCCCAGTACATTTTGCTGGACTTTTTGGCTGATTCTCCTGGGTGAGTGGGAACCTTTTTCCGCACTCACTCATTCTTTTACTCTGATCATGAGAATTCTTTTTACCTCTTTTTGGTATTTATTTGTGAAGTCATGCTTTCCTCCAATTTTAAAGGCATCTGTACTAAAGCAGCATGCAGCACTTTCTGTGCAGCGTTGATGGCGGCTCCTGGAGCTTCCGTGTGATTGGGTTTACTTAATTTAGAGTTACCAATGCAGGGGGAAACTTTTTATCCTACCTGTGATTTATTTCACGAGATCAGCACACTCCACCATATGTGGAGTGCTGAGAGGATCCAAAGTGTCCCTTTACTCGGCTCTCCAGTAACCTTATGATTATTGTGACGGGTCTATCTGTTTAGGCTGGGTTCAGTGTACCTTTTACGCAACGTTTTGTGAACTTTTAGGCTGTCTTTGCAGCTCCGGTAGGCAACAGAAGGGATGCCATTTTCCCAAAATGGTGGCTGTACTTTTTTAAGTCCTAAACACGGTGGACTGTCCTTTCTAATGTCCTCTTCTAGCCTGATAGGTGGGGGAGGGCTCTCTTGTCCATTTGTCTGCACTGGGCTCCCTTGGAAAGCCTGCAAGAACCCTTTGAGTGACTGGTAGGACAGGAATTAGGGGGATCAACTAAAACTCCCCAGTAATTTGAACTGCAGTGTGCCTGAGAGAAACCAGTTCAGATTGGGAGGCCATTGGACAGCCATCCCCAAGTTTGAAAGGTGCATGGGATACATTTGGTGGACTCAGTCAGGTTTCCTGCATAAATCCAGAGGTCCAGGAGCTGAAACCCAGAGTCAACCACTGGAGAAGAAGAATCCAAAGACGTACAATGAATAAGAACAACACCAGCAACTTCCAGCGACTGACAGTGCATGCTGAGTAACCACTGCGGTCCCAACCTAAACTTCTAAGTGACCAGGAAGGTCTGAAGATGATGACTTCCTCCCTTCAACTGGTGGGCCTAACCAGTTCCAAAGTGAACTGCATTTTGCGCCATCCCTTGAAGTACTGCGACCTCCACGGCCTACAATTCGCCAATTCCCTGCGGCCTAGGCTGCATCACTGTGCATCATCTCCAGAAGTGCGGTTTCACCTGACACTTTGTGAGCTTCCTTCTAATTCTACGGTGACCAGATCTAGCTCCCAAAAGTCCCCTCATCCCAGATTGAAGATCGAGAAACCGAGAAGAGTAATACACCGCAACAACCGTCCTTCAACTAAGCCTGAAAAAGGTGCAAACATACCAGAATGAGAAGATCCTTTGCTGGGCAGCCGTCTGCACGAGAGTTGTCACCAGATCTACTGAAGTACCTTTCTTCTGTCACAAAGACCGAGAAACCAGTGACTGGGTCTTATGTCCCTCATTGCTGGAAAAGTCCTGCAGCAGCCACTTCCTCACCTAAATGTAATGTCCTACCCCTCATACATCTTACCTGTGGGTTGTTTGCTTTATCCTGGGAACCTGGGGGCTGCAGATAGCTTTATCATGTACCCTCCAGCTCTCCCATAGAGCTACATTATGGTGGACCACCCATTGCATTCTAACTCTACCTTAGAATATTGGTCTGTGGGGCAAACTTAAAAGGGCCCATCCTGATTCCCTTGCCTTTATAAAAATGTACTTTACATACCTGCAATATTGGAATAGAATCCAGCTGTACTCTGCCCGACTGAACCTTTTACCCTGCTTTACCACCATTCCTGCTCCACTCCTGGGCACTGGGGGCCCAGTGACCTAGCTGAAAAGTGTGAGATTCACAAAAGATCGGTATATACTCATTAAGACAGGCTAGAGTAAAGTTATTAAAAGTTATACAAGTTTGGAACCGTTTGCATATATGTTTCAGTTGGCTTACTAAGTTATTTGTTTCTATCAATGCTATTCTAAGGTTACTACATCTGTGGTTTAGTATTCAAAGAATATAATAAATTGGACCTATATTGTTCTACTGTTTTAAAGTACGTACTTGACTTGTGAATTATCACCTCTGCCCTAGTATATGTAATACATGCATATTTTGTATAGACCTTCTTAGTGTATTAGTGTTTTCCTGGACTAAGTGTATGCTCTGAGCTCTTTGTACTTCACTACAGGCCTCCTCCCTCCTTAGACTAGGCCCGGCTGCTCATCATTCTAACAAACCCCTTGTGTAGTTCAGGCCAAACCTAAGTAGAGTAACCCTGTTCACCCAAGGTGAGCTTTCATAAGTTCTGTACCAAACAGTAGCTTCTGTAAAACTCCCTAACAGTTTTCTGGAAGATGGTGTGTTGATTAAACACACCATCTTGTTATTGTTCACAAAATAAATGTTTATGTAATGGCAATAAGTGCTGTTCAAATAATTTCCCTGGTAACAAATAGTTTTCCTTTGTTCTTTGCAGCTGCAGCCTATACATAATACACTTGTTTATGGTTTTGCTCCGGTCCCTCATATAAATAGCATAAGCATTAATTTATATGTGAACAGCCACCGGGGTCTTGGCCAGCAAGACTGCATCTTCCCCATACAGAAGAATCAGTAAGCCCAGGTACCGCAGAATTGCTACATAGGACCATATAGAGCCTTGATGCATGGTGTATGTTAATGATTAGCAGCAGCCAGTTTTCTAGGCATCTGTTTTACTCATGCAACAATATTGGGTGCACATCCAGTATAAGAAGGACAAGAGGTATTCCACAGTCTGATCGTGTTTATACAATCAAACTTAGAGGACAGATACATGTATGACAGTTATACCAGCCCATAATTCTCTATATTCAAATTTGGATTTAAAGTCTGCATTATTGTGCCAGATCCCTCTCTAAACCTTATTGGGTATCTGAAGTAATATTCTTTCGGGCAAGCCACTGAACTATTATATTATTTTAAAAGTAACCTTGCCATACAAGTTTCAGATTGAGTCCAGAAGGGATATTGGGGTGAAAAGCTCTGAATAAGTGGGCCGACCCTGTTGGTTACGGTCCGCTGCCCCAGTTAAAGGCCCGAGAGAAGCGAGGGCCCCTTAACACACACAGCATTACCGCTACCGACAGGGTCAGCCTACCAACAGGGGCATATCACCATTAACACCCATGTAGTTCTCTGTGATGTCATCAACATTGAAATCGTACTCGAGAAAGCACTGCGCGGTGCCCTGCCACGCTGCAAGATAAGTTTCTTTTTTTAAAAAAAAATATGCACTGTTAGCACCTGCGTAGGAAACTGCAAAGGTGCTAAGAGGTGGGGGTGGTGAAGGTGAGAAGGAGCAGGGAAACAAAGGGCGCACAGCCTACCAGCACCCAGGCTGCACAGAACATGGCTTGTACCAGTTAATATAGTCCGCGTTCCAAGCATCCTGATTATTCAGGGCCACGTCCCCTTCCAGGGTGCTAATGGTCCATCGGGTTTTGGGCACAGTCTGTTCCCGTTTTATAGCTTGAAATTGTAATTGCAGTTATCTAACTAGTCAATGGGCCTCATTACAAGTACTCCGGTCCGGAATTAACAATGCCGGTAAAACCATACCGGCACCGTTTGCATGTCCGCGCAATCATGACCCGCGGCCCCGGTAATAGCACCACCCTAAACCACCACCGCGGAAATAGGGTTCCCCTTAATTCCGCCTGCACGGAAACCCCTCCGTTACCGGCAACACGAAACACCGTGAGCATCACAACTAGCGCGGACACGGAAATACCGGGAAAAAAATGGCGGAAATACCGTGATCACGGTGGCGGAACCGCCGCCACCGCGAACATGGCGTTATACACTGCCGGCTGAACTGAATCAGGGCACAGGTGCACCAAATCAGCCCAGCTGGACCTAGCAGGCCACTGGGAGCCAACAAAAGGGCCACACCCAGCCCAACACAACACAGAACCATGCAGGCAGCAGGGCTAGTAGCACTGGGACTGGGCCTACTCAACCAACAGGCAGTACTGCACATGGTGGCAGCAATGGCGCAGAGGAGGAGGCGTAGGCGGAGGAGGCGCAGGCGGCAACCAGCCAACCCTGCAGCTATGGCAAACCCCATTGCCCAGCCAGCCCGACCCCGCCGCCAGCCACCAATACCACGCATCAGGGCCTCACCCTGGAACCTCACCCCAGGACAGATCCACACCCTATACCGGCTGGACCGTGCAACAATCATGCACATCACCGCCATGATTGAGGACAACATCAGCAGCCTAATTGACACCCCCACCGCCATCCCCCCCCTCTTGAAGGTTGTCTCAGTTCTGCATTTCCTTGGCACTGGCACCTATCAACACACGGTTGGTGAGCTGCACGGCATATCACAACCGTGTTTCTCAAAAGTCCTGGTACAGGTACTGGATGCCATGTTGCGCCATGTGTCGGAACACATAGCCCTACCCTGCACCCTCCCCGGGGTCATTGCCACCAAGTTGGCCTTCCATGCCATAGCAGGCATGCCAAATTGCATAGGCGCAGTTGACTGCACCCACGTCGAGCTGACAGTACCACATGCAATTGAGGCGGTGTTCCGCAATAGGAAACAGTATCACTCTTTGAATGTCCAGATGGTTTGTGATGCCATGCAACTGATTACACACTGCTGCGCACGTTTCCCAGGCTCATCACATGACTCAATGGTACTGCGGAATTCCACGTTGCCACGGTACATGGAACGCTATGCCGGACAAAGCACGTGGCTATTGGGTGAGTACAGCTGACGATGCTACAACCCTGTCGGAGTGGTGTGTGTGTGTCCAGGCAATGAGCATTGTGAGTGTGCCGCTGTGACCGCACATGCATCACCCCCCTTCCATCTACCAAATACACAGCGGATGCCAAACATCATGAAGGAAGACATGACAGGGCACCACAATGTGCCCGTGCACACGCTGCCACAGCCAATCCCGTCACTGTCCCATGAACCCTGTGCCACTGCAGACACCCACCCTCAATTGAAACACTGCCCCAAAAAGCACGAGAGGCGTGTAAATGATACGACGAGTATTTACTACTTCCGTACAGTGGAGTCACTCTGCCATGTGTGGACAGCACTGCACCATGACATGCACACAATCAAATGTCACCCGCAGGGCACAGCAAACATGCAAGTTAATGTGTAGGCCCATATGCAGTCAGCGACATTCCTCGTGATGGCCAAAACATACCTCCAGACACTGCATGGTTCATATGCATGAATGAATGATGATACAAGAATGCACAGCAGCAGATGAGGACATGATGCCACAAACACTGACATGTTCCCCCATCTACATCCCATGTAGGTGATGCGGGATATGCACTCACGCCATGGTTGATGACACCTGTACGGAGACCAAGGAACAGGCATGAAGAGGCATACAATAGGGCACATATCCGCACACGTGGAATGATTGAGAGGACATTTGGACTGCTGAAGGCCCGTTTCCGCTGTCTGAGCAGATCTGGCGGATCACTGCTGTACAGCCCAGTGAAGACGGGCAAAATCACGCTGGTATGTGCCATGCTGCACAATATATGCCTGCGCAGGAACATCCCAATGCCACCAGACGCAGATGAGGAAGATGGGGATGGGGATGGAGATGGGGATGGGGATGGGGATGGAGATGGGGATGGAGATGGGGATGGAGATGGAGATGGGGATGGGATGGCACCGCCTCCCCCTGGGGGTGCACATGATGGCCAGAGAGCACGGGATGCCCTGATTCGCATTTACTTTTGAGTCACAGCACATTCACAGTAATGCACAAACATGGTGACGACAATGAATTAATAGTTGCACTGCAAAATAAATGATCAATGTCCACACATGTATGTCTTGATTTGAAATGGTGATGTATTGATGTAATAACAACAGGGAAGAAGGTGCATTGGTTAGGGAAGCTGTACACCCGGGGCCACCCACCACCCAAACGTGACCACCCCCACCCAGAGCCCATTGTCCAAACCCCCAAAACTACCTACCCCACCACCCAAACGTGCCCACCCCCACCGAGAGCCCATTGTCCAAACCCCCAAAACTACCCACCCCACCACCCAAACGTGACCACCCCTCTCACACCCTTGTAGTCCACATGTGTCCTGCACTGCCCCACACACATGCCATCACTTCCGTGTGCGCTTCTGTGCAACCTTGCCCAAGGGACCCGTTAGCCTACTCGAGCGCCTCCTTGGACTGGCAGTAGTGGAGCTGGATGGGGTGGTAGTGTTTGATTGGCCGGAATCAGGGATTGAGGGCATCCGTGCCAGATTTTCCTGTTGGCCAACCAACATGGCCTCCACAAGCCTGGAGGTGTGGTCATTGCCCTCCCGCACATGGCGTGCAAGGGTCACTATGGTGCTCGCAAAGCGTCCAATGGACCTCGACAGGCGACGCACTGAGGCGCTGTAGCTCTCCCTCTGCAGCCTGGATTCCTCTAGCTGCCTCTCCACCAGCTGGGTGAGGGTAGCCTGCTGGTCCTCCATCCGCTGCATGCGGGCATTCAGTTCGGCCATGGATGGGCTGGGCGACCTCATGGGACTCCCCAGTGAAGTGGGGCTGAACCCCAGCTCATGGAAGGAGCCCAGGTCTTCCAATGTGGGCATCTCCCCCTGTGGCCCCGTTTCCGAGTGCTCTTGCGGGGCACTGTTATCACTGCAGGCCGCCCCCTCTGCAGTGCTGCTGCCTTCGGTGTTTTGTTGGGTGGCCATGATAGGTTCCTGTGGCACCTGTCTGGACTCAGCCAGTGTGGAGATGGTGGGGATGTTGGTGGTGGTGGTGGTGTGCTGCACATCTGTAGTGGCTGGTAATGTGGCCAGAGGTGCAGAACTGCCGGCAGCATACTCCTGTGTGGTGGCGGTGGCTAGTGTACTTGCCGATGCTGATTGGCTGGCCTGTTGTGCAGTATCACTGTCACTTGAAACGGCTGTGGGGACACAAAGGGCATGCAATTAGTGTTGTTGTGGTGGCAGATGGGTGCATCACATGCGTCATTAAGATTGTACATTGAATAGTGTTAGTCACATGCATCTGATTGCTGGTGTCTGCATTCAGTGACATTGGTTGCCATACGGATCATAATGCGTCCTTTGGCCCACACATGCACTGCCTGGGGGGGGTTGTTAATGGGTCCTTTGGCCCACACATGCACTGCCTGGGGGGGGGTTGTTAATGGGTCCTTTGGCCCACACATGCACTGCCTGGGGGGGGGGTTGTTAATGGGTCCTTTGGCCCACACATGCACTGCCTGGGGGGGGGGGTTGTTAATGGGTCCTTTGGCCCAGTACTCACAACTGCATATTTACATGTGGCATTCATGTTTGGGCACTTACCGGCATCTGCAGGTGGGCTCACTCCTGCCTCAGCCTGCCCAATCCCATGGATTCCCTCTAGGTGGAGGACGCTGCTGCAACGCTCCTCCCATGCTTGCAGCCTCAGTGGGGAAGGGGGTCCTCCGCCTGTCCCACTGCTGCGTTGGCGGTGCGTGGAAATGAGGTTGCGTACCCTCAGCCTCAGGTCGTCCCAACGCTTGTGGCAGTCCTTCACGCTCCTCACTGCCACGCCCACAGCGGTGCACTTGCGTGCAGCTTCGGCCCACACCTCCTTCCTCCGCTGCTGTGTGGCACGCCGTTGGTCGGCGCTGAACAGCATCTCAGCATTGTCCACAATGTGCTCCACCAAGACGGTTAGCTCCGCCTCGCTGAAGCGCTGTTTGCGCTGCCTCTGAGCAGGAATCCTGGCAGACATGCTGGTGGTCCCTTTTGGCTTCTCAGAGTCAGGATTGTGCTTGTGCTGGCTCTGGATGGCAATGGATTGTGCTTTTATATGATGGCCGCCTCTCTGTTTCCTGTTTTGGCGATCATGGTATTTCCGGTTCCGTGTCCGTGGCGGCGGAGGCGGAAACGGGTTTTGCGCCACTTGTGGCTTCGTTATTTCCATTTCCGTGGGGTATTCCGTGACGGCGGTAACAACGTTTCCGAGTCCGTGTGGTGCGCGCGACCGACAGCGTGTAATCGTGCGGTTTTTCCGCACCCTTGCGGACACGGAAACGTTTTTACCGCCATCACGGATTTTGCGCGGTCCCGGACTGGCAGGTTGTAATGAGGCCCAATGAGTTGAATATGTTTACATGTAACAGTATCCAGGGCTCTGGGAAAAATCTAAAGACATCTACTAGAAAATGGTCAGGCCGTGGGCTTTGATTTGGCATCTGTGAATCTAAGGCATTGCTAACATTGGGGGTCTTTCCGAGGTTGGAGGTAAGGGAAAAACGATGCCGGTAATGGATTACCGGCATCGTTTACCGCTACGGGCTATTCTGACCAACCAGACCGTTATTTACGGTACCGTAAAGTACGATGCAGTAAATAGCAATCTTGGGTCGTGTGCTCGACATGCCATGCCGATATTAGTGGCATGACGTAAACCGGAGCTGATCACAAGTAATGCGCACATGTAAATAATGGCCTCCTTAAGCCCGTGAAGTACCTTACCGGCATGGAGTACATACAGGTATCTCAGAGAAGGTATTAAGAACTCTGAGAAGTGGTTCCCAGAGCCACAGGTGCGCACAATCAGCACAAGTGTAGGCAATGGAGTCTGGCACAGCAGAAAAGGATCACACCCACACACCACACCAAGATGATTCCAATAGTGGTATCATTACTGAAGCAGGAGGCCCTGCTTGCAAGGCCTCAACTACAATAACAACACCAGGCTCAACCACAGAGGAGACACAGGAGGAGCAGGAGGGTGAGACAGGCCCAGCATGTACCACCAGTGCAGCCACCATTACCACCCCGGCAGCCCCCAATCCCACGCATCAGGTCCAGTCCATCAACCTAACCCCTGAGCTGATCCACACCCTGTAGCAGCTTGACTGTGACACCATCACCACCATAGTCGACCTGAGACATGACGACATAGTGAGCATCATAGAAATACGCACCGCCATCCCCCCTCAACTGAAGGTAGTGTCTGTGCTCCACTTCCATGCCACAGGCACCTACCAGCACACAGTGGGGCACATGCATGGCATATTACAACCGTTCATTTCACAGACACTGAACCAAGTGCTAGATCACCTCCTCAAGCACACAAGGGACTACAAATCCCTACCATGCACTACCCAGGAGATATACGATACAAAAGTTGCCTCCCATGAACCGGCAGACATGCCAAATTGCATAGGTGCCCTTGCTGCACCCACATGGAGTTGGCAGTCCTGCATGGCATGGAGGTGGCGTATCGCAACCGCAAGCAATACCACTCCACCAACGTACAGACGGTATGCAACGCAAGCAAGATCATCACACATGGGTGGGGCCGACATCCAGGATCAACTCATGACTCAATGGTCCTGCTGAACTCCACGCTACCTCGCTACATGGAGCGACATGCAGGAAGACGTGCCTGGATGCTTGGTGAGTTGCCTGACTGTGCCATGGCAGTGCATCGGTGTCATGAGGTGGGTGCCTGCATACTCAAACCGTGTGGAAATGTTGACGCCAGTGCACGATGTGCACCCCACCAAACACTGTGCCACAGAGCCAGTGTAACGGCACATGACTACAGAATCCCACATTGATGAAGTAAGGCCCACACCTAACACTACATGACCAACAGGTGACAAGGCCACATCCCACAACACATGCACCACTCATGGGCGGCCCTCACACACCATAAGGGTATGTAGGAAAATACACTGCATATGCACTATGTGGCTGCCTCCAGCATATCACCACACCGGAGAGTCATCCCTGGGAGTGGATTGAACTGAGGCCAGCAGGGATACCAAACCGCATCACCGGTTCGACACACCCATAGGAGTGCTGGAAGTCACCATAGTACGGATCAGTGCAGTATGATGATTATGCTACCTACTGACTACAGCCAACACACCCAACTACAGAATCTCACAGTTCACAGCACTTCAAGGATCTTACCCCAAGACTGCTGCATGCATAAACAATGCTTGTTCTACAAGATGTGCGTGCCATAGTCCATAGACCATCTCGAAGATGCTACCCCCTACATCATTCCATTGCACAGGACACATAGCGGGCCCAGGAATGGGGTCAATGCATCCATGGACATGTGCGTATGGGCAGAAATCACCTGCTGCCATGTAAGACTAGTGTCACGACTCTCACCCAAAACCCCCTCTGGCAAGCCCATTGGCCGGTGGAGTCAGGACTCTGGCCTCTAGAGCCTGGCATCCTCTTCAAAAACCCTCATGGGGCCAGTCCTGGCACCTATGGTGCCACGCTTATACACCATGAAAAACAATGTGCTTGGGAACTACTTTATTGTATTGTCAGCCAACATGGAGGCATCCACATAGCTTGGTTCCTAAGAACCAAGCTTTGCGGACTAGTGTTTTGGGTGTGGTGGCCTAGGGACTACTTTACCTGGACTATTTTGTTGGGGCTACTTAAACCACACCCGAGCAAGACAACACGCTTCGCGTTACTTTGCAGCTTGCAACGTGACGCTCAATGTGTCCAGCTATTCCCTCGAACCTCGGAGAAACAGAACCTGCAAGGAGACAAAAGGAACATCATTAGCAGCAGCATCTTACCTGCAGTCTTCATCTTTAAACACTTGCAGCTACTGAGAACAGCTTCCTCGAATCTGCACGCCTGCCGGACAGAACGACCTGAAAGAGGAAGATAGAGGCAACATTAAAGAAAGCAGTAGAGCCATTTACAAATTACGAACTGCTCAAAAGGCTTACTTGGCTGGTCGCCTCTCGGCTGGCACCACTCCGGACATTCCACTCGCGCTGAAGAACACTGCGACCTACAAGGAAGGGAAACACAGGTTAGCAAAGGCAAGACTTTGCAGCGCTGCGCATTGCGCTTACTTACCGCATCCTAGAGCTCTTAATCCGCCATCATTTACCAGCGGGGCTCAACCAAGTCAGTTCGCTGCGTTGAAGCTCCACATACCTAAGGGAGAAAAAAGAGACATTTTAAACAAAGAAAGGCATCCAGGATAGCAACAAAACTAAAGAACAGCAATAAGACCTACCTGAACCATATAAAACGGGCCGGCGTCAGTGAAGTAACTGGACTGCACTCGCCCATGAAAGACAACGCACCCCTGCAAAGAAGGCAGGACGGAGAGCACGCCTAATTCTACCACAAGGCAGAACCTTCCCCACAGACTGCATCAGGGCAAAGCTGAGAAGCATACCAGCGAGTTACCCGGCTGGGTGGCGTCCCTGTGGATACCAGGTGAGCGTAACAACTAGTTCAGTTGTCCACCATGAAAGTCCAAACACTTACCTTCATTCCCTATACATGCAGGTGATGGTGGCTGTCCCTTCACGCCGTGGCTCAGGACCCCTGTCAGAAACCCACAGAACAGGCCTGTTAGGGAGAAGTGTCTCTTTGGGCTGAATTTCCTAACCTAGTGAGTCCCCCAGCAGCTTTGCTGGATTTCTGGAGTTTTTTTTTTTTCCTCCTGCCAAGAGTGAAACTCTTTTCCTCCCACTCTTGGACATGATTTATGGTATTTCTTTGACTGGTAATGTGTTTTATGGGCTATGGGGTCCTTTACTCCATAGGGTCTCATGTGTTTTTCCTATGTGTGTTACACAGCACCCTCCGTGCCGTAACACAGGGGTGTCATAGTGACACCCCACCATAGACTCCATACCCTGGGACTGACTACTGACTCCCAGGGCATGTAAAGTCACCATTGGCTTTACTAGTCCCAAATTATTAACAGAAACCAGTACAAACCATCATATTGTGGACGTACTGGTCGGGGCAATTCGATTGCCCCGGGGTCTGTTAGTTTAGGGGGCACGTCTCCGTCCCCCCTGATTGAGTTTTGGCTGGTGGCAGTGGAAACTACTTTTTATATTCGACCGCGAATATTTCCCTACGGGATTTTCCCATTGTTCGAGGCTACCAACTTTAATTATTTAATTCTCTTAGCCTCGAACATACCGCCGGTTTATTTAATTGATATTAATTCTCCGGTTGGTATTTTTTGCCAAGACTCGATTCAAAAATGGCGTTTGTGTTCTCTTCTGTGACTCAAACCCAAGTCGAGCCCTTTGTTCCACTTTTTGGCGGGCTTCTCCACAGAAGCCTCCAAAAGTGGTGCAACTCTGTCTGGGCACCACAGGGCGTGTTGGAGGGGGTTTGGGCACCCTGGACCGAGTTACCGTGGTAACTCAGGTCGCACTCTTGTGTGATTGGCCCAAGTGGTGAGCCGGCCGGCTCACCACTTAGCATGTTTGAGTGACATCTAGGCTGAGTGAATGGGGGTTTTCTGCATAAAAGCAGGGCTTTGGGGACTGGAACTTCAGAAGTCGCCACAGGACCTGAGAGTCGGAGGAGGGAGAAGCTGAGCCGACCTACCACGACGACACCACCGGTGGAACCCTGCAGAACCGACTCACCACTTCCCGACGACAGAGAAGATCTCCCGGCTGGAGAGGCTTCTTCCCCTGACTGGTGGGCACAACCAGTTTTCCCCTCTTTCTTCGCACCCCAGCCCGGTTTGTGGTCGAACTGCCCGTGCCAAGCACCCCGGCAGCCGGATAGCCACTCACCACTGAACCGCGAATCACCGGACCGCTCCTTGTACCTGAGAGCTAATTTCTTCCCTGGCAGTGCAACAGACTCCTGTCTTCCTCCACGACGAGATCCTCTCTTCCCCCGGAAGAAGCACTGACTTGCACCCGCTGCCAGGAACAACTGCCCCCTCTGGAGCATTCTCACCACTTTAAGGTACCGTGTCCGCCAGGCCCCCCTTTCTAAAGATTGCTACAAGGTAATAATAACCCCTTAACCTTATGGACTGGGCTGGCCGCCTTGACCCTCTACCTGGTCCCTTTCTTTGGTCCAACTCCTTTTTTAACCTTTACAAGACTTTTGTGCACTGCAACCGTGTGACATTGGACACATTTCGTTTGGATCCTCTGAAAGTGGATCCGGCCTCTTGAACTCTAACTTCACGGTTTTACCTTGCCTTCCTCTCTTGTTGTGTTCTTGAAAAAGTGTTGGGATCTGTTTCAACTTGTTCTCTGCTTTTCTCTCCCTTTTTAAAACAAACTATTAGAGTACCATCTACGTTAAGCGCTCACCGCTGTCTGAAAATAAGTGGGGCTTTACTTTAGACTTGTCTAATATTCTTTTAAGGGAGTGTATATCTTTTAGTGACCATGTTTTTGAATTGCTTACTATTAGTGCCTGTGTGTTTTTCTAGATGTGGTTTTAAATAAATAATTATATCTCTTTTACACCAAACCCTGGTCAGTGTTTACTTGTTCTATTGTGTGCTCTTGACCTATTGTGAATACTCTGTATACTGCCTAACTCTTCTTGAGAGAAGTCTGACTGCTCAGCCACAGCTACCAAGTGAATCTGTGTGGTACAGACTGCTACCAAGTGGGTTTACTGCCAAACACCTGTAGTCCTAAATCTTTTGCAGTGGTCCCAGAGGGAACTGCACAGGTTTCTGCCTAACAAGGCCCGAGGAGGCCTACAATATTCCTGTGCACGTGTGGTGATTAAGCAAGCACTTGGCCTGTTGAAGGAACGAATAAGTTGCCTCAGCCGGTCCGGTGGGGCACCCATCTACTGCAATGAGAAGGTGTCCAAGCCCCCCATGTCATGTGTAATGCTGCACAATATGTGCATCCCTTGGAACGTGCCCCTGTCCCCTGACATGGGACTGCTATCACCAGATGATGATGAAGGGTAGGAGGAGGAGGAAGGGGCAGGACAGCATCATGGTGCCGATGCACAGGAGGGACATACCGTTATTTACGGATATCGCTGTTTCCACTTTGTTCTATGGCGGTATTGTTAAGTACGGTGCGCTTCATGCCGGTAAGGGCTTTTTAGGGCCCTTTTGCGGCATGGCGCTAGGTACTTTACCGGCATGGCGCAAAGCTTGTGCGCGCGAAGTCGTAATAGGCCGCAATTAGCAGTCTGTTACCAGATCGGACACGTTGTTTGCTCCATGCCGGTAAAGCCTGGAACTTACCTCCAACCTCGTAATGACCCCCATTGTCTTCATTGAAATCAAAACATAAAGAATTTCTCCTCAAAGTGAGAGAACTTGTATTTGGATGCTTGTAAGTCATGTCCAGCATATGTGGAGTGACGAGAACGAGCCTCATAATCAGCATCAACTCATATGCAGATCTCCTAAAAAAAAAGGCTACATTACATGGTGCGGGTGAGTCTTCATAAAATGCAGGTTATCCACAAATATTTCCAGGTCACTTGCGGCTTACAGAACCCATCACAAATTCTCAGTAGGACTTGGGACCCCCTTGAGCCCCACTGTCAACCACAAGAAATTTAAAAAACATTATTTCAACCATGAATTCCTGCACGGTATTGCCTTACATTTCTAGAAAAGACGGGCTGACGTTAAAAATAGTATTTTTTCTTTTTCTATTGCGACACACCCAAGCTCAAATTAGGAAAACATGTTTTGAGGGTGAGCATGCTACATTCTTGAAATAGAAAATAATGTCATGCTCCTTGAGCGAAGCCCAGCTGTACTAGAAATAGTCAAAAGCAGCCCTTTTCCATTTCCCACTGGTTCTAGATCTAGAAATAGTATTTGTGCTGTAGTATGTTTATTGATTAAAAAAAAGGTGAGCGATTTGATCAAACGTGCTGTGCAAGAGAACCATAGCAGTGAATGGAGCAATATATTTTGAGAGCGCTTCAGATAAATCGCTTATGATAGGGTGAGGGAACTGAGGGACACAATTCAATGCTGGGAAATAAGCAAGTGGCTTCTTAACATAACCGAACAGGCAGAGATACATTTATCAGCTCATTTACGGTCATATATGTACAAATTCGGAGAAAAAACGTTAGTTAAACGGACAGTGTGGTTAAGTTGGCACAATAAAAGCTGGCACATTCCAGTGAACAAATATTCTTAGGGGATGTTGTGGCTCCAGCATAAGAAAATAAAATTCACCAATAACTGGACCATCGCCGTTGTAAAAATGAAATGCTAACATGCCCACAGTCATGCTCTGTTCATGATGTCTCTCTGCAGGGTCATTCATTCCTGTGGTAAATTAGTGCTTCACATGAAACGAAAATCACGATGTCATTTTCAAGGTTTGGTTGCATACATGTCATTTGTTTTGGCATACATGGTGTAATGAGCCAGTCCTGGAAATGGGAAACATTTACTGAGGTAACCCCTCTCACCCTTGGTGAGGTGGGTCTGATGGGATGGGTTGAGGGGCGTGATCCCAGGGCAGGTCACCAATACAGCATTTCTTCATAGACCATAATCATGGCGATTTGCATAAAAGCAAAGAGCATTATGGGAACATAAGTATGTCCAGAATTTCAAATTTTCAACATGTCCTATTATAATTCAGTAAGAAACCCTTTTGAGCGAATAATGGAAGTTTTGCTATGCAGTTTTTATTGGTCACACTTTCACACTAAGAAAAAAAATGTCTCTACATTGCAGGACATGTATAACAGTCTGACTGTTTAGACTGTGTATTTAGTTGCTCTGCTGAGTCTACTGAAAGTGTCTGTTGAAATGAGGGTTGCTCGTGCATGTGATAACTCGGTTTCGGGACAGATACTTCCTGTTCTGAAGACGAATTATCACATGCACAAGTAACCCGTGATTCATCAAGCAGGCCATGTTCAGAAAACTCTGCAGTGATGTTTCACAGGAAACAGCATGCATGTTCAACACCTTGACTCCATGTACAGAACTTTGACCTTCAGCCCTTCCTTGGGGTGTGGGAGGAGAGAGAGATACAAAACACGATTCTAAGGGTATGAAACTCAGCAGACCAGCGAGATTTTGGAGGGCTATTGCTCATAAACAGGGCGAAGTACTATCACTGTACAGTTGACCATTGTCCCCTTAGAAACTGAAGGTTTCATCACCCCTGGAATTTCGGTGCAAGAAACTCTCCTGGCAATCTATGCACAGCATGGCGGGAGAGCCCAAGGCCCAAATTCCATTCCTTCCGACTTAGTAAAGAACGAGCCGCCACTATGGGTGCAATCTTAACCAAAGTTAACTTACCCGTATCCCAATCATAGAAAACGGTGGACATTGTTCTATTCTTTAAAATAGGACCAAAGGCATCACCTGCCTGGTATAGACCGATTTTCCCGATTGACAATCACGCTGAAATTTTTGGTAGGATAATCTTTAATAGATTGTTAGATTGGGTCAAGGAACAGAATATCCACAGTCCATGTCAGCTGGGTTTCCAAGAATAAGTAACATTTGTCAGTGTTTAACTCTTTACATATTAATAATGTCCGAGAGTTAAGAGATGAAGCAAAAGAAACGATATCTTGCATTTTTAAACTTAAGTGCAGATTTGAACCTGGTCAAACGGAACAAATTAGGGAAGATACTTGATAGAACAAATATACCTAGGGATTTGCTGACATACCTTGTGGCACTTTATAGTGACAATGAGCCATGAGTTAGCTTTGGCGCAGCTGGTCAAAGAACTAAAACTTTGGAATGACTAGAGGATGAAGCGGCACAGTATCATGGCCCCTTTGTTATTCCATATCAATGCTTTCTTTGCAGCCCTCCTCTAGGTGACGCCTGACCTTTCAGTATTAGGCCGGAGCTGAGTTCCAGTCTGCACAAGTCCCTGCTGTGTCAAGACGTGCTTTTCTGCCTCTCTGCTGCACTGTGTTCACTGCTCTACAGTGTACACCTTTAAGAAAAAGACAAGCTCCACCAGCTTTAAAAACTCCATTTCAGCGCGGAGCGCGCGCGGAGTTCCGAGCTGAGTTCCAGTCTGTACCAGTCCGCAACGGTAGCAGACGTGGACGTGGAGGTGGACGCTCCAGATCCAGGCACAGAGGTACGCGGCTCTCCCGGCCTTATCTCTTTGAACTTCTCTTGAACTCTTTTGAACATCAAGGCCAGGCCTAGCTGAACTTTTCATTCACACCGAGTTTATCTGCATCGCGGAGCCCATCCATCCCTACTTTCCCCCCCTCTTCCTCACCCTCTCCCCTTCCTCCTCCCCTCCCGTTTCCTGTTCACTGCCCCTCTCATGGAGGAAGATCCTGACCAACGGCTCCTAAGGAGCCATGTCAAAAAAAACATCCTGCCCTTGAATCCACCTCTTACCTCAAACGCCGCCTTTGTGACTCTGGCGGTGAAACGTTCGTTGACTCTGTCCGACCTGGCTCCCTCCCGAGATGTACTGCCTCCTCAGCCAAAGTTCGACGACAGGGATCACTTTTCGCTCCCCTCGCCGCATGACGGCCTTGGACGAGAGACTTCGAATTATTCACCGGCCCTGGGCACTAAGGAATCGGCGACGCCACCCGCAGCGTCTTGTAAACTGTTGAATGCCCTACCAACGGAAGGCAGAGGCGGAGTCTCCGGACCTCTCGCTGGACAGTTTCTGGCTCCCCTAGCCGATGCCACCCGCCCCCTCACCGCCTCGGCGAGCGGCCCGTCCTGCGCAGGGACCGGAGGGTCCCTGACAGGGGGTCTGAGGGCGGAGGCGACGGCGTCAGCAGCCTTACTCCTGCCGCATCAGCCTTCACCTGACCTGCATCTAGATCTGCAGGAGAGCCCGGTTCACCAGACCACGTCGGCTTTGATGCATCCTGTTCCGGAGGATAGCCCTGTCATCTCCAGCCCCACAGAAAAAACCACGCTCTCTTCTAATCCTCTTGCAGCAGTTCATACACCCAGTGAGATCACTGGGGACCTGATCCCACGGACAACCTTACATCTTGTGGCTGATACCACTATCCCCCCTTCCTATGCAGACCCAGCAGACCCAGCATTGGATCCAATCTTCGCTCCACTTCTAGATCCTCAAACTCAAACTCGGCTCTCAAAATCTGTCTCAGAGTCGGACTCTGAGGTAGATTCCGATCAATGCTCCATAACGTCGGATAATTGCAATCACAAGCTAAATCCCCAATCAAACAAGAAAAGATCATTGTACAAAAAAAAGGTAAATCAACACCTAAAATTCCGGCTACCCAAGCCCCAAACAGTAAATTGCTCACTACAGTAAAAAAACATCAAATCCACCCAGAGCTTACTGTAAAAACCAGCAGACAGACCAAAAACAATGGCTCCCATCCAGGCCCAAAAAAGCGCGGCCACGGAAAACTCACCCTACCAATCCCGCTCTTGTCGAACACTTTACTGAACTTCTTCAAGACACAAGGGAAAAGGAAACTATGAAACGACTCCGAACTTTCGGACACAGAAATCTTGGAAGCACTGGAGGAGACTCCACCGGCCTCTAAATGTAGAAAAACTACTGCTCCCCTTCCGACTCAACCACTTGCAGCTGGGAAAGATGCAGCCCAAGTCCCGCTCAGTCCCCGAATTTCCCCAGACATATCAGGCCCTCCCCAATTGGCCCTGAAACATTTACAAACCATAAGTCCAACTTCACCAGCTGAACGGCAGGCATCGAATATAACATCGTCTGTGCCGATGTCGGAGGCCAGTACGCAGGTTCTTTCCATCACTGACGCCCGGCTGACTCATCATGGACTTTCGGACATTCTTGACTTGCTGCAACCAAAAGCCTATCCGCCCCAAAGAGGAATGAGCCCCCAACCATGGACTAAGGTCCATTCAACCACCTCGAAACTGTCCTCAGCACTCCAAGGACCTTCACCTCATCACCGCCCTTTGGAGGCGTTGAGTCTGGTACACGGCCGACCTTGTCAAGGCCTTCAAACCAACAAGACGCAGGGGGCATCAGCTCCAGGTGCCGACACTCAGTTGCAAACCCTACATATTTAGACTCCAAGGACACTCCACTGAAGAATGGAAGATCTACTGACTTTCCCTCACCTACCCACAAAGAGTCGCCAAACAACAGAAAAGACATGACCACAATCATGTCTGCAATAACTATTGCAATGGCTCCCTTTTGCAAACTTTATGAAACACTAGGTGACGCCTCAAGAGACAACACGGCAACTCTAGCAATTATCCAGTCCAAGCTAACCTTCCTGGAAGGCTACATAACCGCCATTGACTTGAAGTATGATATTCCACAAAGAGCAAAAGATGCACTAGCCCCCACTGTGGACAAGCCTTTGGCTCCTACCTTTTCCAAAAACACGCTATCTGAGACAGTGCAGCACAATTCAGAAAAGACCCACCAGTTCAGACAACCTGATGGAATTGCTCCATTATTCTTAAATAAACCTAAACTGCCATTAACTGTAAGCACGACAAAAGTCACTCTTAAGTCACCATCTCCAAATAGCCCTGGACAGAACCAATGCTCAGGGAGGGAAAAAAAGGTATTAAAACTAGCCACGAAGGACCAACTGAATACCCTAACTCACCAACCCATTCATCGTGCTCCTGATTCGACCAATTCGGATTCTCAGGCGCACAAACCTCCTGGCAATGCAGACTCAGAGATTACCCGGGCAAGTTCGGTGACTGACCTAACCCAGTCTCCCAAATCAACGGCAGAATTTATGGACTTACGCCTTCTATCTACTACGTCCTCTCACTCTGAGCAAGAATCGCCTGACAGAGGCAGCGCTTCTAACGACTTCCAGAAAATATCAACCTCTCCTTGCAAGACAGCATTCACATCAAACATGCCACCACTTCCAACGGTGGGAATAACTCTTCAAAAACCATGCCGGGTTCCCCGTCCGAACGCTCTCTCAAGAGCATCGCCTGCCCTACAGTGCAGACCTACTGCTAGAACATATTCAACTGGACACCCGTCTCCTCGGCTCGACACTACTCGCAATTCAACAGAAAATCGAGAGGCTGATTCTAATAAAGCCAAACCTTCCCATCTCTTCAAAATTGAACAGATTTCCAATAAAGACAAATATATGATTCTGAACAGAAGAACAGTGTTACAAATAACATTGTCTATAACAGGCTTAAAGAAACTGAAATCGGATGACTTTAAGCAGATCGAGCCATACCATAGTGACAATAAGGCCAAAGCTTACCTGCACATATACACATCCGCAATCCAAGATCTGAGCCGACAAGCCGGATAAGAACTAAAACTACGAGGTCTTCTTATATCTGAACTAAAAACCTCGACTAATAAAAGTTACACTAAGGAAGACTGTCCCAAAAACAGAAGAAATCACGATTGCGGCCCACCAGACCGACACACCTCTCAAAGAGACGAACTGAAGGCCCATTTTACAGACTCATCAAAGAACCTGAGGGACAACTACGGTCCAGACGAGCGTCCATCTCGCACCCCACTAGGGCACCCTGAGCCGACACAGCCAACACCAAAATGTGATCGACCCGAAGAGTCCGATTGGCCAGAAACACGCTCTATCCGACGCCGACAAGAGACAAGCAGGCACAGCCCGGTCCATCGTTCTACGGACAGACATCGTCCGCATCAAAGAAGATTAAGCTGGAGAGGCCAGTCTCCTCGGAGAAGAACATATAACTACAGACCTCATAGGCAAGACAAATCTACCTTGTCTCGCTCGGATACAATGGCCACTCCAAAAAAACCTACGACACCGGGAGGGCCTTGGCACTGGATTAAAGAAGCCCTAGCCCCAAATCGAGTCAAATAGCAACCACCTAATGATGCCGACGACGTCATCCACCAAAAGTCCTTGATGTTGGCCTCATGGGACACCCGAGGACATGCCCACCTAGTCGACCGCAACACTGTGGACCTAGGTAGGTTCGACATTTTTTGTCTCCAAGGGACATGGCTCCTGAGGAAACCGTCTATGGACGGATTTGAAATTGTGATCTCCCCGGCTGTTAAAGGTCTTCTTGGCCGTCCTTCCGCAGGCCTTCTCATCGCTGTATGGTCAGGCCAGAATCTCAAAATCATCAAGACCACGGCTAGATTTTATGGGGTGCTTGCGGTTCTTATTGAGTGGAACCGCTCTGCTGAAAAGACAAAGACAAGTTCAAAGCCCTGCCTAACGCCTCCGCTTGCGCTGATTACCACCTACTGGAACCCTCAAAGGACGACGACAACTCTCTTCTGTCAAACTATTGCCAAAACCATTGACGCTATCCTTATCAAATGGAACACTCCGTTCGTACTAATCTGCGGCGACCTTAACGCAAAGTGCGTTCATTCGAATGACCAACCGTCAGCTCTCATTCAGGCAACACAAGCTCAACTCAGAGGACAAGCTTGGATGAACCTCATGTCAACCAGAAACCTGCATAACACTGCATGGATTTTGGATGGGCAGCAACAGATACCAACGTGGGAAAGAGGCCAGTCGGCGGCTACCCTCGATTATATCTTCGCCTCCCATGCTATGTGTTCAGAAATCGAACATTTCCGGGTGGTCGAAACTACAGCAAGCGACCATAATATGCTAACTATAGCATGGCCTTCCACTGCCCGAATGGCAAAGTGCTATAGATCATCGGTTAAGACCAACCCCCAACAATCTTGCCTCCGTCTGACATCTGCCAGTTTTATCTCAATTATGCAACAATACGCCGCAGCAATGGAGGCTCAGCCGTCCCTGGATTCCGTTTCAAGACCGAACTATCTCCCTCTGTTCCTTAAATACAAGAAACATCTGCTTCCTGGAAAGATCACGCTGAAAACCCACAACCATAATTACGACAAACAAATAGCAGTTAAAAAAAAGGTTATAAGAAAACTAAAACGCAGTGCTAAGGCAGATAATACCACGGCCTCATGGGACTTGTGGAAAAGTGAAGACAATACCTATAAATCATGGATCAGATCCCACCGGGCAGCACTATACCAGAACGATGCAGAAACGATGTTGAGGGTTCTTTCGACAAAAAAAACAGCCGACTTCTGGTCCCTGATAAACAATTCCCAAGGCCCTACAGCTACAAACCTGATCAACTCAGTTACGGAACAAGCCTGGGTTGTCTTCTTCACCGATCTTTTTGCCTGCCCGACATCGGCCACGAACCTCTGTTTGGAGACCACTCAAGCCCCTTGGGTTGATCTGTCAGTAACAGCCGACATAACCTTGGCCATCCAAAAGCTAAAAACATCTAGAGCTCCGGGCCCTGATGGCCTGACCAATATCGATTTTAAAAAACATCCTAACGAATGGTCTACTTTTATTGGCATCCTGTTTGAACATTGTGGAGCCTCCAGGAAGATCCCATTATCGTGGTGCAAATCTACAATCATTCCTATCTTCAAGAAAGGAAGTAGGGAAGACCTGGGCAACTACCGCCCAATAGCTTTACTGGACATTATGGGCAAACTGTTTGCATCCCTCCTTTTGGACCACTTCCAACGCTGGGCGAAAACGGCCCCGTGCAGCGACCCTTTTCAACTAGGCTTTAAGAAGAAAGGCAGCACTACAGTAAACATCTTCATACTCAGCATCCTAAAGGCTAAAATAAAACAGGGTGCCCCGACAGTCTATACTGCGTTCATCGACCTCTCGCATGCATTCGACAAAGTCAACAGATCGCGACTGTGGGAAAAGCTGAAACAATGGAGATGCCCGGATACTGTCCTAAACCCGATAATAGCTCTGCATACAAATACCACACTCAGTGTACGGCTGAACAGGCAAGGCTACCTCTCCAAGGAAATTGAAGCACATAGAGGAGTCAAGCAAGGCTGCCCGCTGGCACCCGCACTTTTCGTCTCCTTCTTGGGGGACTTCAAAGACTCGGAAACCAATGTGCGAAGCTTTGCTCCAAAGCTTGGTAATATTGACTTGTCTCATCTTCTTTACGCCGATTATATGATTCTCCTTGATCAGATGCCTATCGGCCTACAACGTCAGTTGGACAACCTGACAGAATATATGAACATCAACAATCTCCAAATTAATCAGACAAAAACTAAAATCATCATCTTTTCCAAAAACCATCAACATCAAAAAAACGCCTTTCCCTGATCAGTGAACAAAGTCAGAATTGAAGTGGTCCCTCACTTCAAATACCTGGGAGTTATCATCGATGGGACACCTCAAGAGACAAAAATGCAACACCATCTTTGGGCCAAAACCAAACATTTGACATCCCAACTAAGAACGATCGACAAAAAGTTTGGTAAATTTTCGCTGATCCCAGATATCAACTTTTATAAGGGAAAAATGGTCCCCGCTCTAACCTATGGCATGGACGCCACGATCACCATGGCACATGGATTTTGGCAGAAACCAGAGGGATACATTTGGAAAACCCTTCTAGGCCTTCCGAATTCTATTCCTATTGCGGCTGTCAGACGAGAGCTGGGGCTTCTGTCGATAAACGCCACGGTCAGTGTGGCCTCACTGGCCCTCTTCAGGAAGACCCTAATTAAAGATGGCCTGCCTATCTTTAACATCATCGGTCAGGAATTGGCTGCAACGAGCTGCAAGGTCACACAGAATTGGATACACCACCAAAAAAGTAAATTGGAAGAACTAGTATGCTCATCAGACGATCTTATCACTAATCCCCAAAGAGTAATGGAATAATTGAAATTCCAAGACTGGATTGCCACCACCGAACAAGCAGCAGCGATCAAGTTTTTAAAACATCTTCCACCCACGTACAACAAACTGAAATCTGCTCTGCCGTATTGCACCAAATTTCCGGAAAAAAAATTCAATATACATTTCTAAGAGCACGACTTAATCTGCTCCATACCAGAGAAATTCTGGGGATAAGAAGCCTTTCCGCCATCACAACTTGCAGATTATGCAAAATCCCTGAATCCACTGAGACAGTTCGTCACCTCCTGTTAAACAGTCCTTCCTTAATTCAAGAATGTACAGCTTTCTTGACTCTGTTCTAATAGAAGAAGACACATGGTGGTGTCGCCTGATCTCTGGGGAAAAATCTCGTTGGGCTGTAGTGACGGCTAAATTAATGGAGGCAGCCTTTGTAAAAATCAATGCCTACGGGCTCCCACCGGCTACAGTACTCTGGCCGTCAGTTGGCAATGAACAATCAGTCACTCTTCTCCACTAGGCAACAAACTCTACAGAAATTTGTTAGCGATTGGATCTTGTCATTTCTCTTATTTGCTGCTACAAGTTACTGTTTTCAGTCTACAGGATCTTATCTAGCAACTTAGAAAATTCGGAAACAAATCCTTGAGCATTCATATGAAATGACTCTTTCTTGTAATAATCATTCTTTTCTGATTATACACATGTAAATAAAAAAAAAAAAAAAAAATTAGGCCTGCAGTCATTGTGGCAAAGAAGAAATGGCCTTTCCAAGATTTCTGACTGCTTTTGACTCTTTTGTGCCAGTTTGGATCTGTGAGTAATATATCATAATCTAAAGCTATGAAAATGACATTTGTAATGAATGGAAAGGTTCTTCAAAGAGTACATACGTATTTCCTAGAATAGCAGATAACAGCAAATGGACAGCTAAAAAGAGGGTCCAAATATGAATCCAGCAAACTGTAGGTGGCCTCTTCTCCTTTTATAGAGGTTTACATTGCTGAACCCCCAGGCCCAGCCATCAGAGTATATCATTTAACAGCAACACCACAAGCAACCCATAGGTGAGATGGTGGGGTCTCCATGGTACCCAGTAATTAACTAATGTGGAAAATCCCATCATCAAATGATTATTGGGGATGGCTACACCAACTAATACCTTAATTGCACATTCTGAAGTAAACATTCCCTAAGTGGATGACTTCATTCTGATATGGACTCTTAAAAGAGGGGCAAATATATGGTCCATAGAGTCAGATTCTCCTTTGTGTACTCTGGCCAGGGAGCTCTGGCCAATTAACGCATCCCAAAATGTAACATAGCTTAAGCACATGAACGCAATATTGATTAGTACAGGAACTGTGGGGCGGGTTTTGTCCCCACCAAAATCAGAAATCAACCAGTCAACAGTATCAGGGACAGTGCCTAAGACCTGCTTTGGGTAGCACATTTGTCTAAGAGCTCAACCTCAATAATCAGTTTTTTTGGAAATGACGAGCAACAGCATCGGTTCTTTGTATTTTGGTGCCCTACCAGTGACAGTTGATAGAGTAATGTACACCATATAACCCTTAAACTAACGGCCACTAAACAGTGTCAAAGCCAGGGGGATATCAACATCATATGGCATTCGCACAATGTGCCTCTGTGCTAAGGGCTAAATCGAATAGAGGGCACATTTTCTCTCGTTTTGCCCATGGTACCTTGAGAAGAAAGTGGCTTAGTCACTCCTGAGGTCTATCAACCCAGCAGGCTTGGAGGTGTGGAGTATTTTTATCCACGCCACTGCACCACACTGCACCCCTTTGCCAATGAGGAAAGGAAATTGCCAAGAATGGAGGCAATAACCCCTGTGCGCACTAGCTTTGCAAAATTGCGCAGAGTTCATAACCCAATAATGGGGCTGCATACCCTGCCAAATACACCGGCAAAATGATGTAAAAGCAAGCATCACTGCTGTCATCTGTCATCTGTCACTGGAAACAAGCCCACAGAATGGCTAAAATCCGAAAATGCCCCAAATACAGTTTCCTAATCAAGGGAACACTTCAAAGTGCTGTTTGGTGCTAAATTCAGTTATTTTCCCCAGTGAATTATTGAAAGGAGAGGGTGCTGGAATCATGGATCCGCAAGGCAGTCAGAGGAATCCAGGCATCACAGCCTGACAGCTGCCAAAAGAAATTGCCTGTAAAACTTTGCTTAAATGTATTTCTTTATCCTGAAAAGATGCAAAATCTACTATTTCAAGTATGTTGGTGAAGGGCTAGTTCTTTTAAAATGGTTAAATTCTCTCTGTATTTATATTTTATATGTGAACTGAAAAGATGTTAATGTCACAGAGCCCAGTCTGAAGCCAATCCACATGTGAACTCTGATCTGACAGGGCCTGGCCTGGGAAAAATGACATCTCCTGTTGACACTCCCTTGAGAACAGGAAGACTAATGGCTGTTAATGGGTCACGCATAATCCCAGCAAGCCATTCAAAGGAGTTGCATTAGACATTTGTGTGCTGACTAATCAAAGAACAAAGAACATGCTGAGAATTGGCCTCTGCCAGGAGGAGCAGGATGTGGGGGAGGTTCTCAGTGAACTTCAAAGGACTGGCCATCTGCTCAGTTTGGGAAGCAAGAAAAAAAAACCTGGACTGGATTTTGAATGGAAATTACTTGTTTTTGCCTAAGAACTTTATTACATTTAACATGACAGACAAAATGAGTAGACAAGTGAAAAATACAAATGTATAAGTCTGAACAGTTGAAGAGGTGGTAGACGTTTTTACTACATAAGGAACCAAAGATACACTAAAACACTGATTGTGGCAAAAATATTAATGTTGCAATAGTAACATTGTATGTACACAATCCACTGATCAGCGCCCAGAGGTGTATCGAATTAGAAAGGATGAATCCAAAGTGTACTGGGTAAAATCGATGAAAATCCATAAAATTACCAATACAGCTCTCACAAAGATGGAATTTGGATGTAAATGTACACAATCAAATGTGAAAAATATGTGTCTAATATTGTGAGGGTATATAATGGAACAAATGTACATTTGTGCAAAAGTATGTTTTGAGTAAAAATCCAGGTGGGAGTTCCCAAATCCTGTCATAAAATGACTGCCCTGTTTAAGCTGCCTGTAGCCACTCACAGATAGGGAGGTGTGTTCTGAAGTTCTGAAGTTCTGCCCATGCCATAAAATGTATAATGGATAAATATAGGAAGGGCACTACACATAGGGACTGAACTCAACTCTACTCTACACACACTGCTTCCAGAACACCCTGCTTCCAGAACCCATCCAGATGTCTGCGCAGCACCTTATTCCAGAACGTTTCATTTTGCAGCTGACTCCAGAATTCTTTGAGAGATCCAAATTTCATTGCAGAATCCAGACTCTAGCATTGCAAAATTATTGCTAGCCTGACCCAATTACAAAAATCCCAAACTGGAAGGGATTTAATTTCAATTCAGCTTGGCTGGCTACCACTAGGCTTGCCCAGTGAAACCTTGTAACCAGCTATCTACCGCGTCCAGTCACCAGAAGGGGCCCTTCCAAATCCAGTCTGAGGTGCAGTCCCAACTTGACCAGAACCGCGCCGCTGACCCAAATCCCTCCAGAGGTGCCTGTTTGCCAGTGGACCTGCCCAATCCCTGACCAGACTGACGGTCCAATTTAATAAATGATTCTGTGAGTATTAATAGGAAGAACAGTGACCCATAATATATCTGCATTTTATGATCCCTATTTCAAACCTATTCCATTTCTAATTCAGAACCATCGTGTTGCTAGAACTATCTTTGCACTGTCTCTTTTCTCATCTGTGTTCCTAAACCCTAACTTCTTATTGATTGATTAAGAAAAGTAATTCCCAAACCAACTGAAACTAGAGTATCACAGATGAACTGTTATGATTGGCCGTGAATGACCTTCCTTTGTGACATTCTAATTTTTGTAATCTTTAATATAGCATAATAAAACATATCTATCATTTCTAAACCCGAATCTCTATTTTCCATTCTCGCGCCTATTTTTACAAAAACGACCTTTACTAAAACCTCTATAACTCCCTCAGTTGTCATGATAGAAACAAAATTTCAACTCCTACTTGAACCTTACATCCATAGCTATCCATAAATTCCCCCGTTATAGCAAAAATCATGCAAGTAAAATATTGCAGTGATTTTAAAATTTGAAAGGTTTTACACGTGTGAAATAGCTTTAAATTGTTTCTTACTTGTACTTCGAGATTTCAAATGCTTTCTTTGGACTAAATCATTGTTTGTGACTGTGTGTAACTGTTAAAAGCGGCTACCATAGGAATCTATAACAATTTAAGTATTTTGATCACATTTGGTGTTTTTGCCCAGTCAATTCCTAAAACAATTTAAAAGCCATTCTGACAGCTGAAAAGTCAACTCCGTTTTTCTCTTGTGTTTGAAGGGGGAAGGTGGGACTGATATTCTGTTTGAGTTGTGCTATTCCTGAATACCTGCTCTCTCCTCACATCTATTTAATTGCCTATTGAGGGTTGAGGAGAGTTGTAGGGGGAACCTCTAACCATAGTGCCATCTGTCCAAACCAACACAAAAGTATTCTTTCTGTGCTGCATATGGTTTTGGTGCTCATTATTTGATTCATTGTGTATTAAAGATATTATTCTGTGTTCTGTCACCCCTTTGGTGATTGTTGTTTACCTATTAAAATATATTGTGATTACATTTTAAATACATAAATAAATATTTACCTATGCAAACTAGCCTGATTCCTGGTTCAGTGTGACCGGGGGGGGGGTCTCTGGAGAAGGGTGTGATATGAGTGGTATAAAAAAGGGGGTTTGTAGGCACACTCCCTTGTGTTTTGTGGGAATTTTCTAGACTATATATAATTATTTAATATTATGTTCAGGTGCGGGGGAGGAAAAGTGACCCTGGCACAGGATCACTGCAACATATATGTAAGGAAAAGAAAGAGGATCCAAAGGTAGGAGCCCTCCCATCCCCTGCACTCTATTATAGATCCATCATCAGATGGTTCATCAAATTTGAATATACAAATTGGTATTAATTAATAATGCATGAGTTTATAAACAACCAAATAGACATTCATTTAGTAAAAACCAAAAGAGTTTTAATTAGAATAACAAATTATTTTTCATTTGATCTTCAAGTACGGAAACAAAATTTACTGTCAACAAAATATATTGATAAATATTGGTAGTCCATGTGTATAGTTCAGATAAAGAGGCTGGCGTGTTTTGGGATAAGCATCCCTTCTTCTTGAGCCAAAAAGTTTGAACTGAAAAAAATATATAAATGGGAAGTATTTCAATCCTGTGTACTCTGAGTAAACATCAAGAATATACATAGGTGTATTAAACATTTTGTAACATTGCCAACTAACCACAGTGAATCAAATACTTGTTAATGAATCATTCTAAGCACAACACAAGGAAATTCTGACATCCTGTTTAAAGTCATTATAGATTCAGAGGCTTCTGCTGTGGCCAATGTGTAATAATATACTCAATACACGTCTCCCACCAGTCAGTGATGAATGATTCTGTTTTAAAACGTCTATTCAATGCTACTGTATACATGAAACATTAGACAGCATTGAGCGTTCAAGTAAGCGTACATTCAATGAAAAGTGAGTGAAGATATTTCTTCCCCTGGAAGTGGTGATCTAATATGTTTCAACTCCTCCCACATCAAGTTTGAAAAAAACGCCTCTCCTGAGTATGGAACACCTACATCAAAAATAGGATATGTATCTCTAAATCAAGTAATCTGAATCCCTAGAACTAAGGTGCATAATTTCCATTTTTGGAGATACGTAGTGGAAATATAATAAACCAAGGTCCAAGACAACTTACATTATCAAGGAGCATTATATGTTTCTTTCCTCAGTGAATGCTGAAGAAAGCATACTGCTTAAGTAGTTGAAAAGAAATGACTGTAAGTGGTTATCGGGCTTACCTCTCGAGTTGAGAGGCTAGAGATGGTGGAAGGCAGTAATTCGTCTGCTCAAAAAAGGTGCTCCAGGCATTTTCATTAAATTAAATACTGCAGTCATAAGATCATCTGCAATTACCTATGTAAAAAATCAAGAATAAAAAGGAAGGTTTGTAGCTGGAGACTAATTGAACAGTATTGGATATAAGAGCCAAACTGCCCTTGCTGATTTTTGCTTACCTCCAGAGTGTCACTATGGAGATTCACGCTAGAGATCTAGCATGTATGTTCCTCTCTGTGCAGTTTCCAGGGGCCGCACGTACTCCAATCAGGTAGACGTGCTACTTGTGCGCTCTGGTGCGTTTCCCCATCTCCCAGGCAACCCTACAGGACGCCGATGAACAATGCGTCCCTCTGCGTATGTATGGGGTCTAATAAACATAGAAAGCGGACTAATATGGATCCTTCTATTAGAGGTGCCATCTTGAAGATGTATGTATGGGCGTCATCTTTGAATATCAAAGGGCTTACCAACTACTTAGAGATGGTACATAGGTATCATTAGTCTGCAATTTTATGTTATCAGTTGCAGAATATTAAATATTGTAGTTTGTGACCGTGTCTGCTTTTTGGATAAATATGATATATTAAATAGCTGGAGGAGATGGTAAGGTTCTGCCTTACTCTACCTACGTGTATGAGAATTACAAAAGGCACACAGCAGAAATCGTAGTTCTTAAATGTATATATATAACATTATCACTCATGAGTGTACATGGTTTTTACAAGTAAAATACTTTTAACATAGAATTGTGAACAGTGCGCTGGTAAACAGGACCCGGACTGCCTTTGTTTTAACAACTGTTCCACCGTCAAGGATTGTATGTTCCATATGTTATGCTTCCTATGATTCATGTTGTCCATATTTAACAATTTGATACTACCCAGTGAACCAGTCAGTTGTCTCTGGGGGATCATTCATAGTGGGTGTGTCTCCCCCACAAATAATTTTAAATGAGTGGTATATCGTTCAGAATATTGAACTTATAGATAAAAATTAATAAGGGTTTCAGTTGTGCACTACATGCTGGGCGAGACTTGGGTGTGTACCAGATTGAAATCACTTACAGAGGAAGCTATAAGACAATTGCTCTGCCTGTCACCCTCAGTGGCATTACACAAGTGTTTAACTTTTGCAAAAATAACTTTGAATATGTGATCAAGGTTAGCCCACACTTTTTAACATGAAACATGATATATTGTGTATTTTATGGCTGTTCGATATTTTTGTATTGGCTTTAGCGATTGGGAAATGATCAAAGCACTGCCACAAAACCATTTTAATGTCATAGAAATATATTATTGGTGATATTATTGGTTGTTTGTATAGCAGTGTTGTATTAATTCTAAGGAAATTATGAGCTTTGTGCAATGCTTTGTATGACTTGGCGTTGACATAAAGCTATTGAGATGATTATTATGGTTGTAGTGTGACACAAAGACCCTACAATGCGCAAATAGCTAAGCTCAGAAGATAGAACTCACATTCCAATAATGTCTTTCTCCGAGATGTTGACATCCCGCTCGCAGGCTGACAAGCACACCCAAATCATGCTTTCCGCACTGACCGGGTCCATAGACCTTAAGAAAATTGTGCTCTCCTCACGCACAACCAAGGCAATACCCTGTTTGAGACTTGTAGTCTACTGATGTGATCATGACAACAGATGGTGGGCATGCAGGGCCATGCCTATAGGGAGATGTCTAGGTGGGTAAGAAACTTCTGTGTCAGGGTCTGCAATTCACCTTATTTATAGCGTTTACTCATCCTGTACAAAAACATATTGAATTCATGATCTGAATTGAGGCCATTGGCCACAAATCTGAATCTGCAAATTAATTGTACTTCTTGTTGCCCCTGATGACAGAGGTCTGGTCCTCGCTTTGCCACATGTTAACATAATAATGCCATATGCATGCCAGGTGGGGCCTCTCACAAAAAAACAAAAAACAACCCCTCCATCACTACCCTGGGCCTACCTCCATACATGTGCTGAGCTGCAACTCATCTTTATTCCCAGATACGTACTGTCCACCCGGGCTAATGTCCAAATAAGACAGTAGGAAACAGAAGGGAACCCACCATCCAGAACCAGATTAGATTGAGGCTTACCACTAAAGGTTGCCAACTGGCCACTGAGAACTCACCATTAGGTAAGGCAGTCCGTGTCAGGCTGAGTAACTCTCCAGCCTTTACACAAGGCTCCTTAAGTGCACATACAACATGACTTAGACTCTGTACTAACTAAATATGCCTTCCCTCTTCATCTCTCCCCCTCCACCATGTAAAAGTATGTATATAAACCACTATGTCCATATAAATATGTTGATTTGTAATATCACCAAAACTGTGTTGACACACGATACTTGCCCATAATCTAAATTCTCTGTGAAACGATACATGTCTATATGACTGTGGTTATGACTGTTATTATGCTCATAAATATATATAATCATGAATTAATGTATAACCACTGACATGATGTGTCACACTACATGCACAAATAATCACAAATGTATTGACTGAGCCTTGATAAAGACCATGAGAGATCGAAACACACGTTGGCTGACCAGCCATATCACCTATAAGCTAATTAGGTGCATGTTGGCTGCTTGATGCTTCTCAAGGCCTTCATGCTGCAGCAGATCCATCAGCTTTCACTCTCTAGTATCCAGGCCCCCAATCCACCTTCAGGATGGTGCACTTGGGCATCTTTTTCTGTTTCCTCTCTTGCCTGATAGCAACATTCTTGTCCTGTCTTGTTTCTCCTCCTACCTTCTGGTGTTCTAGCCTAGGGCTGACCTGGCCCACTGCAACCTTCCTATTCTTACTGTCATCAAAACCACCTCCTTCAGCTGTTATGATCTCCTCATTAGGTTCACTACCCTCACCTGATGTTTCCACCTCCTCTGGAATCCTGACACCTCCTTTTGTCCATTGCCACCGCCTCTAAGCTGTCACTCTGCCTCTTCCTTGTCCTTATTTAACCGCATACCCCACACTCTCACCACCCCCTTCTGGTACAACGACCTCCTCAAATGTTACTAGCTCCTCCAGTATTCTACCATATCCTTGTATGATGTTCTGCACCCTTTCCTCCTGTTGTATCTACCTCCTCCAATCTCTTACCACCTCCTGCTGATGTTACTTTATCCTCCTTATGTTACCACCACCTCCTCCAATTTCCAATCTCCTAACACCTTCTCCTGGCTCCTTCTTTTCAATTCATGTCCGAATGTCTTCAGTTGGCCACAGTCCTTTTCTACTATGAACCATGTTTCTAGAGCAAGTTACCAAGACAGAAAAGACTCAGCACCCCCTTCCTTCAATTTCAGAAAGGCGTGAAGGCCCTAGCCTTCAAAGAACATCTTGACAATAACTGATGGCTACACACAACCGTTTTGCTTCACTTCTAAAGCCCCCATGCTCCTCATACTAAGTCTATCACCTCTGCTACTGCAGCACTCTAATTCTAAGCCCCCTGGGTGCATCCCTGCTGTATGGCACTCTGTTGCTTCCCATCTAGGTTTGCACTTTAAACATCCCATACATAAATACCTGTATACATGCATAGTCCTTGTATCACATTGCTAACTTCTCCAACAACAACTGGGCCAGCTTGCATTCATACTCCTGGGTAGGTCAGTCCCCGAGGGCCTGCACGTGTAAGTGGTTACCGAGTGTGTGCTTGGGTAGGTTAGTTCCTCTCAGTGGATCTGGGGATACTTGAGGCTCTGGAGATTGGATTTCGACTATTTCAGCCTGCTGACCATCTTGGTGTTCAGATGTGTCCCTCTAACCCCCTATGATGCTGTCTGTCCTGGGAATAAGTCTGTAGTGTTTTCAGGTTGAGCACTACAGATCAGGAGCAGGCTTAGTAAGCATTTTAGTTGTTCTTATTCATTGATAGTATTGTGTGAGTGGGGCACATGGCACATTGTTTCCCCAGTGTACAATTTGGCCACCGGGACCATCTTTGTTGTCATACAGCTTCCTCCATCCGTTTCCATGCATTCAGAGGTCACAGAAAGGAAACAAAGCATCTCTCACGTGCATGGTGGCATCCGGAAACTTGCAAAAAGAACTTTCTTGGGCTTCTAGGTGAACTGGTAACTAGCACCATACATGCTACCTTCACTTTCTACTGAGAAGGGCTCTCCCTTAAGGGTAAATCTCATGGTTCCAATATGGGGATCGTAGTTCTGGATAAAACGAGTTTGGCCTCTCTCAAGCAGGGATGAGGAGAGAATGTATCTCTGTGAGTGGTCTGTGATACAGCAATGTGACTGTCCGTTTCCCTCTGCTGGGGACCAGGGATCCTCCCCATAAGGCCCCATTAGGAGCGGCCTCCAGAGTCAGGCAGGGGACTTCGTAACAAACTACACTTTCATGATTTGAAAATGTAGGTTTAGAACTTCCCAAACGAACTTTTTGCAACCATCTTCAGATAAGAACTCGCTTTGTTTTTAAAATAGAGATTATTCATTATTATTTTTACTGTGTTTTTTTCTGCACAAAAAGTACATTTACAAACATTTTATAAAAACAGATATGTCATATACATTTTCAAAAATCTAAAATCAAGCACATAAAGAAGAACCAAAAACGTACATCTCAACCAAGCTTCATCATAATGTAAATATCCACATTAGTTCGCTGCCTGGGGTTAGAGTGGTGTCCTACCTGTAATACCACAAAGGGCGCCCACATTTAAACATCATCAGTCCCAGCAGGATCGATCACACCCTGCTCCCATTCCTTGGTTAATTTTGCCAACGTAGTCATTACCATCTTCACTAAAGCTATGGTAAGAGACCCGTAAGAGACCCGTGCGAGCCAGTCATGATGCTACCCCATATATCCTGGGTTAAGATCTGGGAAATTGAGTGGGCAAATTGCCCCAGGGTTCAAGTCCAAAAATGTAGGGCAAAGCATCGCAATATGGAATATAGTCTCGAGACCCAGGCCACATACTCTACTCATTGGCATTTCACTGGGGATACCGAGGTAGGAATGAATTTTAATCTGAATTTCAGATACCAATACCGAAATACAGCTTGTGGAAACCTAGTTAGCGGTAGATAGACGCGTTCCTTACCAGAAGAGAGTTTGAGGGCCTCATTACGAGGTAGGAGGTAGCCATGGTGCTATTAGTACCATGGCTACCCCCTTACCGCATTCCGGGTCCGGGTTCCTGAAATAGGGACTTATCGGGTCATTCCAACCTTGGAGGACCCGGTAACTACCCATTCTGGGAACCATTCCCCATTCCCATTCGAGCCCCCATAGGGCTCAATGGGAATGGGGATGGAGCTAATAACGGTACCGCAATTTGCGGTACCCTTATTAGCTCTGAAGTCCCTTAATGGGTCCCATCCATAACGCCTGGTAAAACCAGGCGTTAAGGAAGGGACCCGCTAAGGGACCTCGGAATAGGGTGGTAAGGGATTACCGGCACCGGTGTCCTTACAGGTGCCGGTAATCCCTTACCACCTACCTCGGAATGAGGCCCTTAATCTACCTGATTCTTGAAGATTCATCACCCCATTCCAATTTCTGATCTTATTTTTCAGAATGCCAGAAATAGAGATGATAGTCTTATGGTGTGTAGGAGGTTATGGGAAAGGTAACAACATGGGAGTTACATAGGTGCTCCACACATTTATTCTTTAGGTTTCTGCGCAATCGAATTTTAAATAAATGTGCATTCTCTTTTAGTTTGTAATATTTCTACAGTAACGTATTCATAAAAATTTTACCTTTTCACATTTCAACTATTCTAAATAATGAATCCAAGATGATCGCATAAGACTTCTTATGGTATGTTTGTTTTGCAGATGATTCCAAAATAACCATTAGACTGGTCCCAATGGTGCCCCAGCAGTCTGCCAGTGGTACTCGAAGATGGCGGTAAAATGCTCGATGGGCATTTTCTCCCATGCCAACTGAAAAGCATGAAGTACTCGTAGAAATCCTGTCTGATGTGGACAACTCGGATGTGCTTAAACCAGCTTCACCACAGTTATACCTGATGGGTCGACTTTTCCACTGCACATTCTACCATGTTTAAATAAAAAACACATGTAATCAATGTCTTTACTACAAACAATCATTCTCGGTCCACACCTCCAAGCCACGGCCACTCATGCACATTAACAGGTTCCCCCCAACCTCATGTAATTCAGAAAAGAGATCTGGTTCCTCCTCTTCAAACCCTGTAAGATACAACCCCGGATCCTTCCCCAGCCCAGTATCCCTCTTGATTACCACTCTTTAAAGCCCCATCACGTGACCTGTTGCACTGTTCAATGTTCCTCACTAGCTGTAACTGTTGCCTGCCACCCTTAATGCTACCTGGTAATAGATGATGGGCTGTAAGGAATCTGCCTCCCTGTAAGCATCTAATGTATGCTTGTAACCCCTACCAATATACCCAGATGTGTTGCGTCCCAAAGCTAGGTTTGTCCTCAATACACAAAAGAGAGTAGATCACCATAAAAACATTCATCTCCTTGATTCTGCTGCACCTAGCTCCTTTCTATATAAAAATAGTACATATCCCGGAAAGTCGGCTGTTGCCATTGGCTAGCACAAAGGCCTTGAACAGCAGCAAGTATTTAAATATGTGTGCCCTTGTTAGCTACCAGCATGGGTATTTAATACATATTGCAAACTGTCTGGATAGCTCTCTCCAGAGCCGGCCTGGGGCGTGGGCAGTCTGTGCGGTGACCGAGGGCTCCACTGTCAGAAGCTGTCAGAGGGACCCCGCAAGGCACCAGTGTCTGCCTCAACTGCTTTGCAGCTTTCATGTACAAAGCTTGCGTGAGGCCACAGTGTCACCTCCCAACCTCCAGTCGCTCTCTAGGGAGAGACCCATTCCCAGCAGCTCATCAGATGCTGCAGGCCCTCTAATGACTGCTTATCACTTTCTTTCTTCAAGCAGCACATTACTGTGGGGGAGATTTACAAATGATGGCCCATTTAAGAGACCGTTGTTTTGGAGGAGATGGCTGTAGCGTTTATGTGAAATGCAAATAGGCATTTTCATTCTGAAAGCACACACAAAGCACCAGTTAGATGCCTAAATCTATGCTCTCCTCCAGGTCAATTGGAATATATGAAACAAAACCGTTTAAATTAGTTAGATTATTTTCAGATGTTCATATTTAACGCACAAAAAAAAGTTTATTTTCGGTAGAATGTGATATTTTCATTAAATCATACATGAACCATTCATTTTTCAAACACTGAACCACAATGAGGTAACCTTTTCACACATTACATGCTGTTATGCATCTTGAAAACACATTTTCAAAATACTAAAGGCCATTTTTGCATTTTGCTGAATTGCTTAACATATTTCTGTAATGATTTATATCTTTGAGTGGGTACCCGAATATGGTATGTGTACTTTTCAAGCCATCTTTATAAAGCAGAGTATTGTTGAAAGGCAAACGTGGTGTTGAGGAGAGGGAATGATGAGAGGGCAAGCGAGTCCTGAATAGTTGCCCAGGATGTGGCAAGAAAGGCTGCAATCCGGGAGACTGGTGCAGTTATTTTTCCCTGATTGTGGCCATGTGCTGCTTTTCAGGGCACAAGTAAAGGATACATGTGGTTGATAGCGCAACTTTATTAGTGGGCAGAAGCAACCCCCTTGGGTCTTTTTGAGGTCAGCAAGTTTGCTCACGCACTGGCTACCAGGATTTCAACTGGGTTGTCATGTTTTCAGTGCAGACACCTATCCACAAGGTGCATATAATGATCATCAAAGCACATGCTCGTATTGGGGTTTCGTTTTCTAGGAAATATTTCACTACATATTGCTGGTTAAAAAGATTTACACCTTTTATACTTGTGTAGAGGAGGTCCCAAATATGGCGTGCACTCCAGCCACGCATGTCGAAATGCCAGAAGCATACTCGCCAAGATATGTGACATATAAGGAGCAAATGAACCAACAGAGAGCCACGGTGGGGCTCTGTCCAGTATCCATCAGAGGGACATGTATACCTATTGAAGCGCCAATAACCAGGCAACCGTGGGCTGCAAGGTATCCACTGAGGCAACCATACCAGCAGCTGATACGAAATGAAGATTATTTGCAAACAGTCCCTGAAGAGTCCCAGAGAGCCCTAAGGGAAGGCAGATGCTGACAACAAATGAACACAAACGACGAACGAAAAACTGACACACGAGGACTAAAAAAAAGCAAAGAGTAATGATGTAATGGACATATAAGAAGAAACGATGTTAGTAAACAGAGAAGTAACCATGAAGTAAGATGAAAATATGCAACTAACTGAATACATGTAAATAGTATCAGAACGCAAGAAGCTAAGAAAGCGGTACTGCTTGAAATGCTTAGTAGAAGAATAGAGCGGCATGCACCAATTATATCTCTACCTCAAAAAAGCACGCTATATGAGTGCGACTCCATTTTGTAAAGCAGAACTAAGCCCAGACTGCAAGGGGGCCACCAAGGCCGAGATTCATACTCCAGCTAAAGCCAGAAGGGAAGAGCAGAATCGAAACTCAGCAAGAAGTAGCTCATGCTTGGGAATTCGAGGTCAACTCCAGGAAGGGAGGAGAGTGGCTACTCTGAAGAATCAAAACATCAGAGCATGACTGCCAGCCACTGAAGGTCGAGATAAGAGCCCTCAGGCAGGTGGCTGGGCTGAACAAAGAATCAAATCTACGACAAGAAGGAAAATTAAGCAGATTCACGGTGAACAGACAGGTGACCAGCCAAGGGCAAAGAGGTACCAACGTCTGATGTCACCCAGAACCCGAGGATGCCATAACCTTTCCTGATAAGAACTACAGTTTCGAGGCCATCCTCAGCCAACTAATTGACACATGGCCCTAAAGGTACTGATTGATGGAAGGGAGGCATGGTGAATCTTGGGGCACTCTGCATCTGGGTGTCCATTCTGCATGCTGCTAATTAAAGTGGAGATTTATGTCTAGGGGTGTAACCCACCCAATCACAATGGACCAAATAGTCTATGGTCCTATAGCTTGTAGAACCAATAAGACGTCGTAGTTGTAGTGATGTCTATCACGAGTGATGTAGTGGGATGGGCATAGACGCCCACCCGATAAGAGTTATCCAATCTGCATGCTCTGTTACCATATACAGATATAGCACCTATACTTAAGTTACCTTTCCAACCAATAGAAATTGTATGACAAACTTATGATTTTTGCACATCAAATGATGACGAATTTTGCCCATAAAGGTTGCTGTCTGAATGAAGAAGTGGGGAGTTAAACCGAGAAAGGCGATCGCATCATTGATGATTACCATTTGTTTCCCCGTTTTTTGTACTTGTCATTAAACAGACTTCCCTTTGCCAAACCATTGAGTTGTCCTTATTGAAGTGTGTTGGAGTAAGTGAATCATGCACCAAAACCTCCTCAAGGTGCAGCTACCTTGTCTTACAGGCACTAGAGGGTGAGTTCTGACCTATGGGCCCGTCAGAGGATGCTCTGCCCTGCTGTACACTTAGTAGCGTGAGGATGGTTCGACCATGAACTATTGATTGATTAATATTAAGACACCCATAGATCGACGGCACAAAGTAACTCTAGGCCTTCGACAATATCACAAGTCCTTCGCCATTCAGCTGAGTAGACTGAGAAGCTTCCCATGGACAATGATAGAAGTAAGTCCATCAAATCTGCACTAGGTCTAAAGGAACCTGCCTTTCCAAGCATAACCCTTCTCATTCCCACGGGCAGCGGATCGGACGAAAAGACAGCAAGAGGCGGTAACAATTGAGGGACTGGTGATCCCAAAGTTCCAGAGAGGAAAAGATGCGAGCGGTGAGTGAAACAATAAAGTCATTACTTTGGCAAACGTCTTGTAGGCATTAGAACAAGTAGGGGAAAGGTAACAGAGGGTGGCGGAGAAAAATAAAAGTAGTTAGAAGTAGAGAAGACTGTATATATATAAGGGGTTAATGACTCGAGTATAATAGATAAAAAATTGGTTACCGGGAGGACACCCGAGATAAAAAGTAGAGGTTACCGGGAGGACACCCGAGAGGAAAAAGTAGAGGATACCGGGAGGGCACCCAAGAGAAAAAAGGCAGGATTCGCCTTGTTCCTGCGCTTTAATACAGCAGTCAGAAGAAATGTGAACTCAGAGCCCACATAATAGGGGAAGATTAGGCTACAGTGACGATTGAAGACGGCACAAATGGAGTTTGTGTAAACCACATGTCGGGGTATTGATTGGAAGGCAGGTATATGTGTGTCCAACTGGTGTCCGTCTAGTCTGTCAAATGTCTGTCATACGTGTCATGTTATATGTCAAACGTAAAGAACTGTATCACTGATTGTTTGAAATGAAGTTTGGGTTTTACGCGATTCTGTAACTAAGAGGGAATCGCCAATGAATTGATGTTCTTGAGTAAACTGGTAGTATCAAATTTTGGTGGTAAAAGCTTGGATTGGAGCTTGCGTATTGGTGCTTTCTCATACTATTGGGAGGATGAAAACTGCATTGTTGTTGGTAACGAAATTGAGAATGGAGAATGTTACCCCACTTGCATATCTGTGTAAGCAGTTACCCAAGCATGCACCTAAGCTTAAAAAGTACAGTACTGAGTGGGTTAAGGGTACCGCCCACAAGATGTTTATGCCGTGGCCACAAAATGGGTCCTTATTTAAAGCCATCTTACAACACATGATGACTTACCTACATACACAGGCAAAAAGCTAGAGAAACGCTTGCTGTTTTAGAACTTTGGAAGATGTTCGAACAGGCGAAGGAGGAAGAACCACCCGCAGACTGAATATTAAACGTACGCACAGAGGGGGGGGGTGAGACGCCTACTGCGCCACCAGCCCCGCTGGAGCCAGTCATCGAAGGAAGTAAATCAGAGGGACTCTACCCGCTAAGAGAACTAAAGGCAGCCACGGGGTATAGCAACCCCGCGTATGAGTCACCGACGTACAGTAGTGACAAAATCAAAGAGAAGGACCAGGAAATTAATATTGCCTCCGCAGTCCCGAGGGACAAGGAGAGACGCGATGATGAAGGGAAGGACCAGGCACAAAGTTGTGCACCTCTCGTTAAGGAGAGGCAGGGAAAGAAATGGAAAGGAAGTGAAGACAGAACTGATGAGATAGCATTCGCAAAAGATGAATGGATGGGAGGACAGATATTATTGAAAGTTGATGGAAAAGAAAGTGATGATGTGAGACCGAGAGAGGAGTCTGATGAGACGCAAAGAAGGGAGAGAGAAAAGGAGAAGGAAATGAGGGATGAAAGAATAAGAAGAAAGGATAGGCTGAAGCGACAACTACTATATCACGAAGAGCAAGAGAAACAGCTTGATCGCAATCAGAAGGCAGCCTATGACCAGTACAGACAGAATAAGCAAAGGTTGGAAGAAGAGCAAAGAGTATGTGAGAAGAAGGTGAAGAGAAGAGAAGAGGAGGAAGTTAGAAGGGCAAAGGAACGCAGAAACAAAAGGATGAGGGAAGTAGATAAGGCTAGAGAAGAAGCGAAGAAGTGCAACGAAGTAGATGAGGAAATAGAACGTCAACGCAGACAGAGAGCACGAGATCTGGAATATTTGGAGCGGGAAGTTAAAAAACCCAATCCTGTTGTAGAATGGGAAGACATAGAAGAATTATTTCGTGCAAATGACCAGGTACAAGTGGGACAAATATTGAGGATGACTTCGACACCAGAAGCATCGGGGAAATGATTGATAAAATATACGACGAAATGGGCTGGAACAAATTTCCCAAGGGGGAAGGGAAGATGAGTGCTTGGAAAACACTCAGCTGTATGACACTGAGGATGTCACCCGAAGTAGTGGGAGCAGGGGACTGTCCCTGGATAGGCTAGAAATTAGTAAGAATGAAGAAGATGCGAGGAGTTGCGTAAACTGGGGACAATCAGCGTCTGACTCCAGTGGGGAAACGGAGGACGAGACAGAAGAAGAAGGAAGACAACACGAGAAGCGGCTCCCAAGGGACCAAGGGGTATGATGGACAGACACTAGCGAGTCTGCACCTAGAGTATCGGGGTTCGCCGCTCAGCCTGGCCGACATGAGGGAATACTCTGCAGTCAGAGGGAGGAGCCAGCACCTGCCTATGTAGACAGACTGAGGACATTGCCAGGTAGACGGCGATGCGGGGATGTTACCCCGGCAATAGACAGGAGAGCTATGGGGAAAGAGAAGGAAGACTGCTCATTTCAGTTTCCGTTGCTAGAAAAGGGGGGCGTGAGACCGCAATATGTCCCATGGCTACACATGGATCGAGAGAACTTGAAAAACAAGCTTCCAATGCTGACTTCGGGGGCCGGGAAGTGGATACACGAGTTAGAAAAAATTACAGGGGGTGTCACGTTGGCTATAGGGGACATTAAAGGTCTCATGATCGCCATACCCTGGGATAACCATAACAAACACTACCCATGACGGAGCACCATTCAATAATTGTAGAGCAGCAGTGTGGAAAGCGCTACGAGTGCTATACCGAGACCTTCTGCTATGGGAGCTATAATGACTCGAAAAATGAATGAGTCAGAGGATCCCTTGATTTATATCCAGAATTTTCAAGACACGTGAGTGCCCGAAACGTATGAATCTTGGACAAAATCTATCCCTGTATTCTACCACATATTGTGCCAAGGGTTGCCAGAACTGGTGCAGAAACAACTCAAGAAATTGGTAGGAGTAGAAGCTAAACCATGGGCCGAAATACAGTTGACCATTGCACACTACTGTAGATTGTTGCAAGCAAAGAACCGAAAAAAGGAGGAAACTCATAAAGGTGAGGAAGCGAAGCTGGTGCAAAAGAAACTCTCAAAGTATGCTCTCGTGGGAGCCATGCTGACAAACCCAACTGAGCCAAGCGCGCAACAAGTGACTGACCCATTGCAGAATAACCAGGGTACCTCGGGATTTTACCCAAGAGGTAGGGGATTTAGAGGAAGAGGATGGCAGAGTAATCAGGGAGGATTTCAACGTAATCAGGGAGGTTTTCAGAATAATCAAGGTGGCTTTCAGAACGCGCAGATGGGGCGTCCAGCTACGCCAGATAGACAGATGGCCTGACCAGTGCCAGTGTGTTGGCTGTGTGGAATGAAAGGACATGTGGCACATGTATGCAGAAGCCAAGGCATGCGGGAAAATGGCCAAGGGATGGGAACAGGCATGATGAATCAGCCTGCCATCCCACAACAAGGCGGTGCACAGAATCACACAGTACAGCAACAGGCTCCAGGCTTGCAGCAAGGTACTTCGCATGAGGTTCAACCCTCGAATATGGGGAATTTGCCACAGGGGCAATCCCAACAGGCACCACCGCGAATGTCGTAGGGCACTAACTCTGGAGGGGTAGCCAACCCTGATAATGGGGGAGGTCCACAAGTATACAGTGTACCAAACCTATATATACAATAGGACAGCTCACAGGAAAATCTGATGTGCTCTATCCTATCAGTGACACCAGATCCTAACAGGGAACCTAGGGTAAATGTCATCATAGGGGGGAAAGAACATTCCTTCTTAGTTGACACGGGTGCAACACACTCGTGCATACGAGAAGGCAAGTTTTCCTTGTCCAGCCAGGCCATAGACACTCAGAGTTTTACAGGTGCTCACAGTAGAGTTCCCTATATGGACAATCTCCCAGTCTCAGTGGGGGAATGTGAGATGAATGTACTCTTGTTATATTCACGCCAGACCCCAGTAAACATTTTGGGTCAAGATTTAATGACAAAGTTGAATATGACTATATCGTTCACAGAAGAGGGCATAGTATGCTCCACTCCAGGAATGCATTATTGTAACGTGTGCAAAATGATCAGAGCATACTCCGGACATATAGCCATGAGAGCTATACCATTAGAACCGGAAGTCTTTGCATATGGCGTGCGTGTGCTTATGGCGTGATTGCCAGGCATCGCAAGTAGAACTATGAAAACCCCTGATGAGTTTCTATTCAGACCAAGAATACCTATGCCTGAAGAAGAGGGACAAGTATTTCCCTTATTGATACATATTGCAGCAGTACGAGGGAAGGTAGTAATGGTTGAAGGGTACGATGATGAAGGCAGACAATGGTGTGCAAATATCGCCATTGAAGAAGGGTACCGAGTGACTGACGTCACCGATGATGATCTGTTCGAAGAACACCCTGACTCAGAAGAGACTAGGGTGGAGGTGAGTCTCATATTTTGGGTCAAAATGATCAAACAAGAAGTGCCACAGAGAATGATGTTGGTGCTGATCCGCCCCACATACTTTGATGATGATATGACCCAGGTGCCTGTCTCAGTATGGACTACACGACCCTATGACGTAGACCTCCTGAAAGGAGCAGGAGAAGTGAAAATGAAATTAAAACCAGGAGCAATTTTACCAAGGGCGCGACAATATCCCATGTCCAGAGAAACGGATGAAGGGATTGCGAAGACACTTTCCGCCATCATAGAGCAGGCCATCCTTGTGATGTCAGAATCACCCTGCAATAGAGTGATTTACTCCGTCAAGAAATCAAAGGGAGGGTTGTGGTGTTTAATCCAAGATTTAAGAGCATTAAACGATATTCTTGAAGCCGAGTTCCCAATAATCCCTAATCCATCTACGATCTTGTGTAACATACCGATCGAGGCGAAATATTTCACGGTGATTGATTTGAAAAATGCTTTTTTCTCAATCCCGCTGCACCGTGACTCACAAGATCTGATGTCCTTCACGTTCAGACAAATGCACCTAAAATGTATGAGGTTGCCGCAGGGGTACCGTGAGTCCCCATCCATTTTCAACCGAGTCTTGCAAATGGACCTAGGCAACATTACAGTAGACAGTGTTGTTTTACAATATGTGGATGACATTCTGATCTGCAGCACCACTGAAGAGCAATTCAGGCATGATTCCATCCAGCTTCTGACTATATTGGCTGAGAAAGGATATAAGATTGACAAAGAAAAGTTACAGTATTGTCAACAAGAGGTGCTGTACATAGGCCAGCTGATCTCGCATGAGGGGAAAAGGGTCACCCCAGAAAGGGCTGAACCTATCATGAACACGGGTAAACCGCTCATGATAAAACAAATGCAGAGCTTCCTAGGCCTGTGCAACTATGTTAGGGCATGGGTCTTTGATTACAGCACATATACCAAGCCCTTGCTCCAGGCCATGAAGAAGGCCCGAGCGACAGAAGTCAAAAATTGAATGGACTGAAGTGATGGAAGAAGGGTTCACAGAACTAAAGAGAGCAATTTGCGCGGCTCTAGTTCTCGGGATTCCTAATTATGCAGAGGAATTCTACCTGTTGTCGCACAAAAAATGGCAATGTTATGACGGCAGTACTCGCTCAAAAAACCTTTTTGGGGTAAAAACCCCTGGCGTATTACAGTGGGAATCTGGATCCAGTAATGAGAGGCCAGTTCGCATGCGAACAAAGCTTAGCTGCCGCAGCGTTCGCCATAGAGAAGGCAACAACCATTGTAATGGGATGCTCCATGACGTTATATGTTGAACATTCATTATTTGCCATTTTAGAGAAACCGAAGGGCACATTGACATCACAATGGGCCTCTGCCTATGAGGTGATCGGATCAAATCCATCAATCAAAGTAGTGCGATGTAAAACAGTGAATCCAGCCACGTTTATAGCTGAACCAGTCACAGAAGGTGAACTGATACATGACAGTGCAAACTACAAAGAATTCTATGATGAAATCCCCAGGGTAAAAGAAAATGCCCTGGCGGGAGGTGAGATCATTTTCATTGACGGTTCCTCAAGAATCAGCCAAGAAGACGGACAAAGATATACGGGCGTTGCCGTAATAAAACATATGGCAAATGGAGAATTTCAGGTACTTTTTAGTGAACGAATACCATCTCATTATTCAGCACAGGCTGCAGAATTATTGCCATTGATACTCGCCATTGAGAATGATGCAGACCAGGAAGTAACGGTATACAGTGACTCCGCCTATGTGACGTCCACAGTGCCTGCAGGACTAACGCGCTGGAAGAGGAGGGGCTACCTCCGAGCAGATGGCACGCCAGTGCAGCACGCAGCCTTATTGGACAGGATCATCAAGGCACTACAGCTCCCAGTGGGCATAGCAGTCGAGAAATGTATCTCCCATACTCATGGGCCAGATTTCGTGTCACGTGGAAATCACGCAGCAGACATGGAAGCCAAGCGTAGGGCATCCAAAAATGAGACAATCATGGTGGCACACACCCATGAGCGTATGATGGTAGCTCGAGCCACACCAGAGGCTTATAGTAATATGGGTCAAACTCAATTGATGGAGCTACAAGGGGAGGCACCACAGGACGAAAAGAACCTGTGGAAATGACAAGGGTGTTTGTTGAATCCCTCGGATGGATTGTGGAGGCAAGACAGCACTGGTAAACCAGTAATGCCTGTAGCCCTACTAAAGATATCACTAGAACAATGACACTACCTGTTCCATATGACAAAAGAAAATCTAGCCGCAACGCTCGCAGAAGACTGGTTCATACAAAATGTAGTAGAGCAGGTTGCATTTTTTATAGTGAACTGCATAATTTGCCAGCGGTGCTGCTGGGCACACATTAAAAGAAGTGGAAGGAGTCATCCCCCGACTAAATGGGCCATTTCAGCACTTACACGTCGATTATGTCGACATGATTCAAGTATGTAACAGGTACAGGTACTTAATTGTAGTGGTGTGTCCATTCTCTAGATGGATAGAAGCAGGACCCTGTACACACCCATACTCAACCTGTCCTGCCAAATTCCTGGTAAGGGAAGTATTCCCTAGATGGGGAGTGCGTGAGGTGATGAGATCAGATAATGGGGCTCATTTTGTAAATACAGTTTTTGAACAGATTAGCTTGTTGCTTGGTATAAAGCACAAGTTCTCGTTGGCGTATCATCCAGAGGGAAATGGGATATGCGATAGGCTCAACGGCTTGCTAAAGGGAAGGATAGCAAGTTGAAGCTTACTCTAAAAAAGGTATGGCTGCACTGTCTACCACTGGCATTGTATGTATTTCAGAACCAACCAGGCTCCGACCATCATCTCACGCCGCACGAGATAGTCACAGGAAGGAGAATGAGGACCCCCCGTTACCACTCGAGCTAGATTTGATGCCCAGTCTACCCGAGAGGTCCTGGAACCGAATTGTCAGAATATTTGAACTGCATGACATCAAGCCTCGCTGTCATTTCAGACCAACTGCAGCGACGACAAAAAGGGTGCAGCACAACACCAGACCCAGAGGGAGATGCTGAAACAGACACAGCTCAAGGTCTACGTACGCCAATCATCTTCCCTGGTGACACAGTTCTTGTGAGAAACCACACAAAAAAAAGGTGCGACGAGCCAAGATTCAACGGCCCGTTCATCGTGGAATACTGCACTCCCTCAGCCGTGAAACTGCAAGGCAGGAGAGCTTGGATCTTCCTAAATGATATTAAACCTTATATCAGTGAGATCCCTTAGCTGCACCCCACCGCGAAGAGCCTACAGACAACGGGGAAGAACCTCAGCACGTGCAGATGAGAGCTATGATGAGGAAGAAGGACGCATGAGCAGAAAAACCAAGACAAAAACCCGGATGCAAGTTGAGCTTAAAACTGGACAGTTCCTCCAAGCAAAGGGAGATAAGGACATAACGAACACTCTTTGCATTCTAGATACAGGGTAAAAGAAGAGAAATGCACATCTAAGCCACATCACACTGATGATCCGAACTTTTGAATCAAGCCATTTCCAAGCATTTTTAGCAAACAAGACTTTGATGAACGAAGAGCAAAAGTTAAGGACATCACACAGTCACCTGAATCAACCAACACCCAGACTTTGTTTTGCAGAACGTATGACATCCCCCAACAGGAATATCACAAGGGATGTGTTGTCCTGTTTTCAGTTAATATTAGAGACATATCCATCGCTTGTAGGGAGAGTTACCAGCATCACAGACTTTGTCCAAAATCCTGCCAAAAAGAAGGTGATCTGGCAACTACTGACTGTCATCACAGAAGCCTTTATTGTACTGCTCAAGTATGGGACTATAGACACATATGCTTCCTCCACGGTGATAATAGATGAACTCATTTATACGCTTTTCTTTCGCATCAGAGATGAGTGCCCAGGACTCATCGGGAGAACCACGGATACCCTAACATTCATCAGAGATCCAAGAAACAATGAATACCTGAACCAAGTGTGGATCAAGCTAAACTATGTAATCGCAATCCACGCAGCAGGAAAGTGCAGAGACTGTTCTCGTCAAAAGAAAGGCCTGAGATCCAGAACCCAGCCAAGCAGGACGAATGTCCTTGTCACCCGAGGACAGTCGCCTGGCGCACAACGTCCTGTTCCGTCTAGTCACTGACTATCCAGAAATGGTGGGGAGGCCTGCAGATGTTGACGTCATCACCTACCTTAGAGACCCGGCTAATGACGCACATATGGGCACACTCCTCCACGGTATCATGCTCCAGGTGGAGCTGTCCAACATTCAGCGAGAATACCTGAGGAGATTCCAGTGAAACTTTCCTCAGTGGGACAGATCAAGGGAACAGAGGCACAGTTCTTCATCTTATCGCCTTGGGACAGATCGAGAAGAGCTGGGAAGAGAACTTCACTGCTTGTTTTATTTTTATTTTTATTTTTATTATTTTATGGTTCATTGACTCCCATTTTTTATTTGATTTTGAACTGTACCATTTTTTCCATTTTTACAATTTTTTCAATCTTTTCCATTGTTTCCAACTTTTCTATCCTTTTCACATTTAAACAAGATTCCAGCATGTCTTCCGAACTAAGGCAAATTCGGGGGGTGGACTGGGAATTGACCTACTTTGAATACGCTCAATGAGTGTGACCCACCAAGGAGGCTAATATAATCTTTTTCCATAGTCCAGCAAGGAAACTACATCCCACAACCAGAGACAATCGTCACCCTCGAGAGGGGGGACTCTTACGAAGCACAAGACACTTTACGTCCAAGACCTCCTGACAGACCATAATGGAGTAAATGAAAAGAAAAGTTCTTTATAGAACTGTAACTATTGATATGATTGAAATGGGGGCCCAGAACACTAACCTAGTCCTCCCACCAGAGGAAGGACGCCCCCAATTCCCTGGAAGAAAATGCTGCAAATTGTCTTATCGAACAATAATGTGCATATGTATAGTTATTATTATTGTTTTTCTGCCATTAACAATCAGAACTGCATTCTGTATTGGTGCACGAAGCACTCCAATTTCAGTGCACCCACCAGATAATGTACGTACAAATCCCACAAAAACACCCAGACCCTATATAGTCATTCCGATTCCTAGAAAATCTGATGATAAAGTAAACAAACTAAAATTAAATATAATTAGCAGTGATTCATACACACTTGAGGTAACGAATGAAGAGAAGAGCTGGAGACAGGGTCAGCGCGGAATGAATGAAAACGTAGCAATGACCACTACACCCACACACACACTGAATGCACATGAACAAGGGCAAGTGTCAATGGCTACAGAACCTCGAATGATTGCAACAGAAAATAAGGGACTGCCTACCGAACAGCCAGATCCAGAAAATAGTGGAAGCAACCAAGAGGAAGCAAGCGAAAGGCCAACTGAAAAGGATATAACCAAAGCACTCAAGAAGACAGAGACTGCTACAAAAGAATTTGCTGCAAAGACACAAATGTTGATAGACCATTTGTTCCCGGTTATAGCCAGAGCAAAGAAAGTGCATAAGGAGCTGAAAAATAGAACCACAGTGACTATCGCAGCAAGCACATCATTTCCCATGATGAGGCCACACATTGGACAGACGATACACATATGGTGGTTAAAGGAGCCCTACGGGAGAATGCAAGAGGAGAAGAAGAGACATACAAAACCTTCTCCTACCACAGCGATACAGGTAATGAAGCCTGCTCCTCCAACAAGCATGCCTGAGAATCCTTCAGCAAGAACAAGTCACACAGACGCATTTAGAGATGTAGTTATTGCTAACTACAAAAAGACATTAAGAATCAACAGAAATCCACATGAAGACAACAACGAACTAGATGATTACCTGGACGGCACAGCACATCTAGGAAATAACATTTGAAACCAACGCATGAAAGAGGTCGGAAGAAGAAAAGCTGACGGAGAATGCCACGTCTGCGCACTCCTACCGTACAGCATGGGAAAATCCAAGATCTTTGTGGCTGTAGAAATTGATGTCCAGACAGTGCACTGTATGTCGCACGTAGCAATGTGCAAGACCAGAGGCCAGTTCACGGGCAGTGATGCCTCTCTGAAATGGGCAACTGAAGCAACGGATCCTGATGAGAATGATTATGTTCAAGACATAAAGACAAGAAACAGAGCTCATACTAAGAATCATGTAATCAGGTACGAGGAACCCTGGAGTAAAAGGGGCAGGAATTAGATGGGAAGTGAACCAGAAGCTAAATGTCCAAGGAAAAACTCCAGAGGAGACCCGAAGTTGGAAGAACAGAGGCCAAATGCAGATTTGGGGGACAGTGCTTTCACCAGACGGATGGGAGAAAGGAGTAGTGATCTGCAGAGCCTGGATTGTCATTGGTCAATATGAACCTACCATCAACATAGTGCGGAACGGATGCAAGCCATTGTGGCCGAAACTTGCAAAACTGCTCACATGGGTCGAAAACAGAGGAGGACCCTTACAGATAGTGCCATTAGATAACCCAAAGTTCTGTTTCAGAAATAACGGCACAAGGAAGATGGGAGAGAATCAGAACTATGGAGGAGTCTTCGACGCTCCAGGTATGGTACACAGAACCACAGTAATTATGGATCATTATTGGGCATGCGGATCCAAAGCATACATAAGACTGCCAAAAAACTGGGGGGTATATGCACGATAGTGAACGTCCACGTTCCAGCATTAGTGATCCAAATAATTGACTTGAGCATTGACAGCTTCCCAAAGACAGATGCCCACATGAGAAAAAGGAGGTCTGTGGAACTGGTATCCCGAATGAAGAGAGAAAATTACTTTTCTACCAAATCAGAAGAAGCATTTCATGCAATCCCATACAAGCACAAGCTGTTTAGCCTCACCTCAACAGTATTCACAACATTGCTCTTGCCACACATCCAAATAGGAGTGCATGCTAAATGGTTGCAGATAACCAGATGGGAGTTATTGCAGACCCTCAACACTACCATAAAAGGATTCAACGCAATTAAAGAAGAAAGGAGAGCAATCAGATTGATGACCCTCCAGAACAGATATGTACTTGACATGATTACAGCAATCGATGGAGGTGTTTGCACAAAAATCGGAGAATCATGTTGCACATTTCTATACCTTCACATGATGAAGAAAATGGAACCTTAACAGAAGCCATAGGAATGCAGGCAGATCTGCAGAATCAGATGATCAAGGAAACTGACGAAGTCGATGATGACAGCTGGTTTGGAACACTGTTTCTATGGGTCCCACAATGGATGGAAGACATATTCAAAATTCTGGGAGCCCTGTTAGTAATGATACTACTAGGATTTTGTGTTATCAAGATAATCGTAACACAATGTCAGAAAACTGCGAAGAAAGCCAATGGGATGAAAATTATGGTTGATGTCGAACCAGGACGGAAGCCCAGAGACCTAACAGATGAAGAAATAACAAACTTCATGAAGGCCAGCGAATTTGCGCCAGAAGGAACAAAGTTTGCAGACCCCAGAAAATGAAATAGGGAACAAAGGGAAGTGGATTTACTGCAGCCCAAATGGGCAATGCCAGCTAATGACCTGGAACAAAGACGAACACGTAAAAACAACAGGAAGTTTGAAAGGAGTGATAAAAATATGGACTCCAAAGATGCACACGTTCACACCGTCATGTACAAACCCAGATGACGAAGAATTGGATATGGAAGAACCAAGCAAGAATAATCTAAAGGAAGAAGAGGAAGTGGTCGATAAACCGACCAGAGGGGGGTGTGTAGAGGAGGTCCCATATATGGCCTGCACTCCAGCCACTCATGTCGAAATGCCAGAAGCATACTCGCCAAGATATGGCTTCAAGGTTCCCACTGAGGCAACCATACCAGCAGCTGATACAAAATGAAGATTACTTTCAAACAGTCCCTGAAGAGTCCCAGAGAGCCCTAATGGAAGGCAGCTGGTGACAACAAATGAACACAAACGACAAACCAAAAACTGACACACGAGGACAAAAAAAAAGAAAAGTAATGATGTAATGGACATATAAGAAGAAACAATGTTAGTAAACAGAGACGTAACCATGAAGTAAGATGAAAATATGCAACTAACTGAATACATGTAAATAGGCTCAGAACGCAAGAAGCTAAGAAAGCGGTACTGCTTGCAATGCTTAGTAGAAGAATAGAGCGGCATGCACCAATTATATCTCTACCTCAAAGTATCACGCTATACGAGTGCGACTCCCTTTTGTAAAGCAGAACTAAACCCAGGCTGCAAGGGGGCCACCAAGGCTGAGATTCATACTCCAGCTAAAGCCAGAAGGGAAGAGTGGAATCGAAACTCAGCAAGAAGTAGCTCATGCTTGGGAATTCGAGGTCAACTCCAGGAAGGGAGGAGAGCGGCTCCTCTGAAGAATCAAAACGTCAGAGCATGACTGTCAGCCAGTGAAGGTGGAGATAAGAGGCCCCAGGCAGGTGGCTGGGCTGAACAAAGAACCAAATCTACGACAAGATGGAAAATGAAGCAGATTCACGGTGAACAGACACATAACCAGCCAAGGGGACAGAGGTACCAACGTCTGATATCACCCAGAACCTGAGGATGCCATAACTTTTCCTGATAAGAACTACAGTTTCGAGGCCATCCTCAGCCAACTAATTGACACATGGCCCTAAAGGTACTGATTGATGGAAGGGAGGCATGGTGAATCTTGGGGTACTCCGCATCTGGGTGTCCATTCTGCATGCTGCTAATTAAAGTGGAGATTTATGTCTAGGGGTGTAACCCACCCAATCACAATGAACCAAATAATCTAGGGTCCTATAGCTTGTAGAACCAATAAGACGCTGTAGTTGTAGTGGCGTATATCACAAGTGATGTAGTGGGATGGGCGTAGACGTCCACCCGATAAGAGTTATCCAATCCGCATGCTCTGTTACCATATACAGATCTAGCACCTATACTTAAGTTACCTTTCCAACCAATAGAAATTGTATGACAAACTTATGAGTTTTGCACGTCAAATGATGATGAATTTTGCCCATAAAAGTTGCTGTCTGAATGAAGAAGTGGGGAGTTGAAGCGAGCCAGGCCATCGCATCATTGATGATTACCATTTGTTTCCCCGTTTTTGTACTTGTCATTAAACGGACTTCCCTTTGCCAAACCATTGAGTTGTCCTTTTTGAAGTGTGTCGGAGTAAGTGAATCCTGCACCCTAACCTCCTCAAGGTGCAGCTATCTTGTCTTACAGGTACTAGAGGGTGAGTTCTGACCTATGGGCCCGTCAGAAGATGCTCTGCCCTCCTGTACACTTGGCCAGTCTATTTACTGAAAAATTTCCTCTCAGGTTATTTTTATGGTGTTGATTACTATTTTTGAAAGACCAATGCTCTTTTGTCTGGTGCACTTTCTTCTAAGGGGAAAGGCCAAGTGAACTAAATGTGTTTCTTTCACTTTAAGATATGTTCACTTACTGTGAGTATATTCTTGGGTTCCAGCTTTAAATTTTCGCTACGGGGAAAACGTTCCCACACCAAGTGAAGCGTGGGAGCCGTACTCACCCCCATGTCAAAATGCCACATTTTACAGTATGTTTATTTATTTTTACATTTGCAGAAAGCGCACAAAGCCCATGGGCCTCTAGGTGTGGTGGCCGCAGGAAAAGGAAAGAAGACATAAGGTTTACAGGAAAGTCTAACTAAATATATTACATCTCAGCAACATTCTCCCAACCTGCTAATTTGCCTTTGCAACTTTCTGCTATAGGCTCATCTGCTATTCTACACCCGGCAAACAGTTTTGGCCTGCTCACCCCTCCAATCCAGGCTCAAGGGGTACATTAATGATGCTACCTTCTCATTTTGTAGTGAGCAGCACAACATAGTTAGTGCTATTGTTTTGTTACAGTCCAAAGAATCCTTATCTGTAGCTTCTGAAATAAAAGCATATTGCTAATTTGAACACTATGCCCAAATATACAAACAATAAAAATAAAGAGAATCGTGAAACGTTTTCAAATGCCTTACACATATCGTTTTTTTAAACTAAAGTTTCAAAGGACATTTTGGAAACAGTATGTCTATCAATTACATCTGGAAAAAGATGTGTTCAAGTTCCTGAAATGCAGACTGCTCTCAAATCTGGCATTGGCCACTCAACCAAAGTGAGTGCTCCTGCAACTTGTATCACACTATGCCTTATCTGCCAAAATTAGAAGTCTGTAAAAGGTATTCAGCTGCCTGCTACTTTAAAAAAATGTCTGACTCCTGATATTGGCACATAGGTAAATGTTAAAATGGACAATTCATAAACTGGACGTTGCTGTGTATTAGTCTACTACCTTACACTTGGCTACACAATTTAACTTCCCAAGATACCTTTGTGTACTAAAGACTCATTCTGTGATATCACTAATGTCACTATTCATGCAAATTAGGGGGGCCCAGACATGTTTTGGTGCGCAGGGCCCGAAAATCCACTGCCTCTCTCACTTACCCAGCTACGTGTATTTGTCTCGCCTTTGGCAACAGAGTCTCAAGCTCACGCTGACAAGCATCCATTAATTGTAAAACACCCCGGAAGTGTGACCGCGGATATTCCACATCAGCTCTGATAAGTGTGCAACCTAAAATAAACATAATGGAAAGACGTCCAGGTGCTTTTAAGATTGCCTTATCCGCCTGAAGAAAGGGCATTGATAATCGTTCATGTTTGTAAATAATAAAAAGATGGTATGCATATTTTTAGTGTTTTATTGCCCTCTGGTGGTAAGGAACGACACATTCATGCCTTCTGTTACATTACCCATATTCTTATAAACAAAGGAGAGGCAGACAAACGTAATTGTGCATGCGTGTGTTTAAATTACTGAAAGATGTAGTGATATAATGTAAAGAGTGAGTCTTTAGGAAATGTATTTTAATTAGATACCTCAATGTACTGTTATCACATCGTTTTATTATTATTCAGGCAATTTTCATAGCGCAAACATACAGTACTAAGGTGTTCGTTGAGCGCAGTTAGACAAATATTAGGGTCCAGAAATTGAAAAGGACACAAGCAGCGAAGAGGACGGAAGAAGCAAAAACGCGATCTTCAGCCCTGCAAAGTAGAAAACTGCATTAGGAATCGGAGGCAGTGGAGTAACTTTGCTGAAATTGTTGGGGGGTTGGTGGGGCATGACAACTGAAGAAAACGTGCCCCAGCCAAATGAATGGGGACACAATGGTGGGCCATGAAAGTTGGGGGGACAAACACCGCTGTCCCCCACTAAAATTACGCCCATGATCAGAGGGGTCTCTCTTGGTAACAGTGCTGACATTTCTGAACCGGGCAGCAGCACTGAACAGAGGGAGGTGTCTTGGTCACAGTACTGACATTTCCGAATCTAGAGAGGGTGATTGATTGGACAGTGGACACAAATGTCGGGTGTAGATATCCAATATAATTGACGGAGACCAGGGCAGGCTCGGACTGGCCTATTGGGCAATAGGGCAATCCCCGAACTTTAGCCCCAACATGCTAGTGTGGGTCCGATTTTTGGGTGAAAGTGGGCCAGTGTGGTGTGTTACTTCGCTGTGTACCAGTATTTCTGAAGAAACAGTCTTTAAAATGTGCAAATTGCAACACATTTTACCCCAAAACTCCCCAGTGATGACTATTGCGTTTGCAACAGTGGGCCACTTTTTCATTGGTACCCGAGCCAATTTTATGCACCAGTCTGACCCTGGATCAAAGTAATGGAGATGTGGAAACATGTTCAATATAATGTAATGTAAAGTAGCACTATAAGTACAACTTCTGCCATTTTGCCACCCTCTTGGAGTCAGGTTCTGTTACGTTTGGGGAAGGTTATTGGGAAAAGTGGGGGCAAGAATGGAAACATAAAGTGTTGCTTGCAGAGTAGAAGAGCTTCTGATCTTTGTGTAGCACAAGGTGGAAAGTAAAATGGGGAGTAGTGGCTGCAATAATGGAGAACCACATACTTGCCAACCCTACCGATTTAGGCGGTAGGATACCGCTTTTTAAGCAGTCCTACCGCCTACTGAATTAGTGGCAACAAATACTGATTTTAAAAAAACAGATTTTTTTTTTGGCCTGGCTGCCTGAGGCCTGGCACAGCATGATCAGCATCTTCTAGTGCAGAGCCGGCCTTGGGGGGGGTGCAGCTGGGTGACCACCCAGGGAGCCGCAACCCCAGGGTGCCATTAGCCCCTGCTACGCCAGCTTGGGGAGTCTTTCAAGGGTTCCCTTAGCTGGCGTAGCGGGAGAAGGTGTGGCATGCAGGCTTTTGATGTAAAAGGCACACAGGGTGGCAGGCTAAATGCGCCCCTCCGCCACGGGTGCCTTTGACAAAAGGTGCAATTAGCCCCGCACCACGCCAGCTCGGGGAGTCTTTCAAGGGCTCCCCCGAGCTGGCATGGTGGCAGAAGGCGTGGCAGGCGCCTCATTGTCATTGAATGCACCCGTTGCGAAGGGCTCATTCAATGACAATGGGCTGCTGACGCGCCCTATTCCTGTCATTACCTCCTTGCCGGACAATTTTTTGGCATGCATGGAACCATAATGAAACGTGGCCCATGGTGGGTGCATTAAGGAAAGATTTTTAACAAATTGTCTTTTTCAGGGAGTGGTGAAAAAGCTGCGTTTCAAAAATGACATAAAACAACTAACCTGCTCAGGTGCTGTGTCCATTGAGTACTGCTGGGACTTTTGCAATTTTACTCCTGTCAGGCAAAGAATACTGTCTGTTAGGCAATCAGGGCAGGGTCACAACTCCTTCAGCGTTCCTACTAGAAGTCTGTCATGTGCTCCCCATTTAAGAAGGAGTCCCCGCTGAGGGCTCATGTAGTGTCACGTGTCTGGGCACCATGTGATTAATTCACTGAAAGGGACGAGCGGTTTCCCTCTTGTCAGTCAATTCCACCAGACTCCTGGCTGATGTGTGTTCTTTCCGCCCTGCGCCAGCGCAGCCTTCTAGGCAGAGGGTCTGCCCTGCAGAGCCCTCCATGACGGCAGAGCCCCTGCGTGGCAACTCTGCATCAGTGTTCCCCTGTCTCATATGGCACAGCCCCTGCGTGGCAACTCTGTCACATACAGGATGTCGCTGTGTGACCACGGCCTAAGGGTCTCCCGTGGCCCGTGTGCCCATGGAGCCAGGCACTGCTGTGCTGGATGATTCCAGCCCATTGGTCTCACCGGGTGATCCCTATCGAAACAGGGTGCTCCCCCTGTTATTTGGAGGCCACGTGACCTCAGCGTAAAATGTCCTGCTGGGTGCCCCCAGCAACTGTTCATCTGGCCTGGGTGTCCCCAAGCCAGACACAACAAAGTCTGACCCAGTACCTCCAAAAAGCTTCCAACCCCTCTGACAGGGGCTACATAGCATCAGCCCAAAAGGAATCCCAACTCTCCTCTGTCCCACTCTCCTGATGTTGGGGCAGTTTTGAAATGCTTCTGAAACCCTGGAGCAGGTTCTGGCTTTGAGGCAGTTCTCAGAATAGCAGAGGGGGACTCAGGGGGGCTCAGGGAGTGGGACGGGGGCATATCCAGGATCCTCCGGATCCTACAGATGAGGGAGCTGAAACAGTGCACAATAAACCTTGCATGCAATCATCTGCACATCACAGACACATTGAATTCCAATTAAATTCAAACACGGGCAAAATAAGCATTACATGCAATGCTCTTCACATCACACCTTCATTGATGACGCTGGCCCTTGATCCAGGATGTGAGAAGACAGTGTGGATGATGTGAGTAGATAGTGTGGATGTGAGAAGACAGTGTGGATGATGTGAGTAGATAGTGTGGATGTGAGAAGACAGTGTGGATGATGTGAGTAGATAGTGTGGATGTGAGACGACAGTGTGGATGTGAGTAGATAGTGTGGATGTGAGAAGACAGTGTGGATGTGAGTAGATAGTGTGGATGTGAGAAGACAGTGTGGATGTGAGTAGATAGTGTGGATGTGAGAAGACATTGTGGATGTGAGTAGATCGTGTGGATGTGAGAAGACAGTGTGGATGTGAGTAGATAGTGTGGATGTGAGAAGACATTGTGAATGTGAGTAGATAGTGTGGATGTGAGAAGACACTGTGGATGTGAGTAGATAGTGTGGATGTGAGAAGACAGTGTGGATGTGAGTAGATAGTGTGGATGTGAGAAGACAGTGTGGATGTGAGTAGATAGTGTGGATGTGAGAAGACATTGTGGATGTGAGTAGATAGTGTGGATGTGAGAAGACAGTGTGGATGTGAGTAGATAGTGTGGATGTGAGTAGATAGTGTGGATGTGAGAAGACAGTGTGGATGTGAGTAGATAGTGTGGAACCGTGGATGCCTCTTGCCTGAGATCTAGTTATACTCCATTGGCTCCAGCTTCGAGCTTTGAATAAAAGCATCACCCAAAGGCAGCCTGACAGGCACCTCCCAGTCACCGTGGACAGCAGCGGAGTGGTTTTGTGTTCGGCGCTCCCCAGGGTGAGCTTTGTGCAGCTGGCTTCTGTGATAGGAATGACGCTCAGTGGGTGATGTTGCATTGACTTTGGCAGGAAGTGCTAAGTTTGAAATGGCCTACTTTTGAATTTCACAGGAGCATGACAAAAGAAAACCTGCATCATCGTGGTCCTCTCACCTTTACAACTAGTCACCCCATATTGTGATCACAAAACACTGTTGACAATCTGTTTTAGGTACCTCGGGAAGGTGGCAGCCTAAGTCAGACTTGCTGTCACTGAAGTTAGGTTTGACAGCCATAGAGTAGGTCACGTCCTGCACCGGTGGAGCTAGCAACTAACATTGTTTCAGTGATAATGTGATTTTTCCAAAACAATTTTTAAAAACAGATCATATGGAACTATACACATTGTTCCAAAGGGAGCTGACATAGAAACATAAGTTAGATTTAAAAATTTTTAAAAAGAAAATGTAAGGTGTAAATTGCAGCTTCCGTTGTTAAAAGCATCATACAGTTTGAAAGTTTCTGTTTCATATTTAAGCTGATTCGTGCATGTTGGCACAGCTTTGCTCTGCATTGTGTTCCAATCAAGCATAGCCTACAGGTGTCTCTTTTGGGTTAACACCATCCTACCCCACCAAGGAATTCACTGGGTACACACCTGAAAGAGTGTATAAACCAACCAGGGCAAAGGCTTTATGTGGGCCTGGTCTCCTTCAGACTGCAACTGGGTAAAATAAATGTTCAGAGGCCGATGCCCTGCTGGGCTGCCAATCTGATTTTCCCAAGGCTGTCTGCTAGAAATTAATGAAAAAATGAGTGATACTATTGTTCTTGCCCAGTAGATGTCACTATTCCACCTTCTTTGCAATTACATTATCAGTTTGATACTTTTAAATGTAGATTATTTGTTTTGCAATACTATGGATGGAAAATATAATATCGAGAACACATTGTTTGATTTTGTAACATATTGTATACCTTTCCTTTAAAATGATTGAATAAAATAAACAGATAACAAGAATGATGGGTTTCCTACTTTGTTTAGATTTTGTTTATTCCTCTCCACTAGCTTCCAGTTGCTGCAAGGATCAAATAGAAATCCCTCTGCATCATCCATAAGGATGTACGGGTATGGGGGCCACGCTATCTGCAAATTGCTTTCACCAAATACTCCCCCTCTAGAGCTTTACGCACCTCCAGCTCCAACTCTCTGTGTGTCAAGAGCTTTTCTAAGCAGCTAGCTGGTGGCTGATTTTTTTTCTCTGCTGGCTCCCTCCTCTGTAACAGCCTTTACCTTCCTCTCCGTCTTCAGCCGGATGGCCTTAAATTCCGGGAGCTCCACAAGACTTTCCTCTTCACCTCCTCCTTCCCCTCCTCCTTCCCATGCTAAACCCCACAGTCACTGAGATTGGTGGCCTGGGCCATATTGTGTTCATTTTGGGCTCTGGCCTTTCACCCAATCGCCTTCAGCCTTACGCCCTCTCCTATTGCCCTGTGGGCACTTTGAAACACAATTTCTTGATGTATACAAATGCACAATAAATACATAAATAAATGAATACATATATATTTAAATGTCTTTATTTTAGTCAATTGTTTTACTGCTGGTTAATTATTTATAGTTAACGCCCCTTATTAAACAGATTTTGCTCCATTATATGCCAGGTATGAAAATATGACCCTGTCTCTTACTCTACTTTTTTAGCTAGATGATTTGGATTGTATGCAGATATTGCATCACGTGAGTTGTATTCCACCACAGCCATGCCTGCAATAATCAGATAACCTTTTGCACACGCTTACTCTGAGGGGTTTGTGTCTTGATATGGGGGTCTACTGGTTAGACAGTCAATTAACACTATCCGATCACTGGCTCTGAATCATAGCACTGTGCCTGCCTGGATTGATATTGAGGAAAATAGTTTCGCAAATGTAATCATTTCTTGGGAAACCTGTCACCCTGTTGATCTACAATTCATATTTCAATTCATACAATTATACAATTCATATTTTGTTGCATACAGATCCTTCTACACATTTTGAATTCTCTCTAAGATGTAATCAATAACCTCTTAAATCTGTCAAGAAAACACATTTAAATGGGATTATTGGAAAGGTTTTTGCACTCTTAAAGTGCATGATCTACATCAAGAAGATGGTAACTTTTCATATTTTGACGCCTTAAAGGTTTCTTTCTCTTTAACCACTCTTGATTTTATAAATATAGACAACTTAAAATGTGTTTTAGATTTTATCCATATGTTATGAATTGTGGGGTTTAATCACAGCCCAGACAAATATAATTGAAAGGCCCACTTGAAAAATTACCTGCTAGCCTTCAACTGAAAATGGGCCTATTAGTGCCGACTGTGTGTGGCCCTGCAAGTAACACCAGGAACAGTTGTGATAAAATGGAACTGTTATGTGAATGACCAAGTGTTGGAAATCAAAAGGCCTATCTTTCATTACAAAAGGAAAGGTTGAACTGAAAAGAAGCCTTTAATCCGCATTTGCAAGAGAAGGGCTTTCAAACACTGAAACTGACATGGCCTCGCATGTGCGTTTTGCAGTTTTAAATCAAGACATGCAAAAAGGTTTCCCCAGCTAAAATAAATATATCAGGGAAAAGACGTTGTGTGTGTTGACAAGGTGCAATGTATTACAATATATAATATGCTTCACATGCAAAACACCGGCAACAATTGAAAAGGCCCCTTTGTTTCCATGTGTCACATGTACATTTCATTTAGGCCCAAGACATACCATATTGCTTGTTGTGGGCAGATTTCCAAGGGCTGCCTGGCCCCTTATCTGGAAGAGAAATCTCCAGAACAACACAGACCCAGCCCTGGATGGGGAAAAATACTTGCAAATATAAGTTTTGGGATCAAAATTGTGATCAACTTCAGATAACAGAACAAAGTACCAGATGTCAAAATGGCCTTATACCATCACAGAGCAGAGGTGAAATGTCTGCTGCATGATGAGGATCTCCTCAGTTTATCAACTTTCAAAGAACAAAGAGGCTAATGGCTTTACCCTGGCCTTACCTAAAGAGTAATCCCAAGAGGCTCTGGGCACATGCTTGCAAAGAAATGAAACTTCCATGGAGAACTGAGAGCTAAGATTTGCATACATATAGAATATTTCTCATTAGTTTAAATGGACTATCATAAATAGTGACTTTCTTAGCAACGATAAGTCGCATTGCATCCATTCATATATCATTTGAAAGCTAGTAACAAGCTGGTTGTTGTAATGTACATTTGATCCACATCCTATTTTCTTTCTTTAGAAATCATGTTATCACCTGAATTCTGTTTCTGTGTGCCTCAAAAGTGCCCTGAATTTAACAATTGGCGAGCTGATGGGTTATAGAATTAGGTATCTGGAGATTCAATTGCATGTTCATAACTACTATACATTTTGTGGAAAGGGCAAATAATTATATCGCACTTGTGCAGTAAGGTGCTAAAATGAAAGTAAGCTTCAACGATCTGTCTTAACATCTATATATCATGGCATTTATTGGTAAATTACAACATTTTGCCATGTAGCTACATTTTGCCAAAGAATGGGACATGAAAAAAAATGTAATCTCAAAGCAGTTGCAATATTTCTGTTCTAGACTCATGAACCAATCCTTTGAGAGGGGCTGGACTTGGGGGTAGAGAGAAATGTGAATGCCCAATCCTAGTTGCAAGATCACAAGTTAGCACTGCCTAATGTTCACTTAACATGGGAGGGGCTTAGAGAATAAAAAGGTCCTGCACTATGGAAGAAGGGACAGCTACCAAAAATTACCAAAGGAGGTCTACTGAAATGTCATCTGTGTGGAAATATTGGAAGAGTGCTAGAGATTACTATTGCTAGGGAGACTAGAAAACAGAGGCTGTGATACTTCCCTGGAGTCATAGAGGCAGGATTGCTGTGGGGTCCCATTGACTGAAGTGCAGGCCAGAATCCTGTGTTTCCCTAAGAGTGAGGCCCTGCTCAGTCTCCATGAATGCCAAGCCAAGAGATTTCCAAAAGTAAGTAGATTGTCCAACAAAATGTCAGTGTGGGGATCTATTTAATGTACCCATTACCTTTCATTAGTGGTCCCCTTCCATTAGTGGGTTGGGGGGGAATTGTGTAGACCGTTAGAATATTTGACTGTATATTCATTTAATTAACTCCGAAAAAGATTGACACGCAGGGGACCTTAGAAGAATTCAGAACCTTCTTCTGCTGTCCTAGCGGGAAGATACAAGATAGACAATTAAAGTAATTGGAGTGCCTTGATTTTCCTGTTCACCTGACTTCTCAATCAAAAGGGGTGTCCTTTTCCAGAACAAAATGAGCAACGGATCCCCTTACCAAAACTTGTTTTAAATCAAAGATAAACCTGCCACCAAAATAAAATTGATCATTGTCACCATCCCAAAACCTTTCCTTTAAACCCAAAGTATACTTGTCCCAAAAACCTGCTTATAAATAAAAGGTATCCTTATCTGAAAACGAAATTCCCTATTGTCACCACTCTTTCAACATTGTATTTAACAAAGGGGTGCCCAAAGGGCCACACAAATGAACATTCAATACTTTCCAACTTAACAGTGAGAGGGGAGGGGGTTGAAAACGAAACCTCTAAACTTTCCCCACTCTCTAGACCTGGCCATTGAACAGAAGTGTGCTGCATGTGATTGATGCTTGGATTTTTGGTGCTGAGGGAAGAAGTACTTTTGAAAAGTGAGATCTCATGTATCCAACACTGAACGTGTGATGAATGTCTTGTTTTAAAATCAACCCTGTGTTTATTTCTGAGCTTACTTTTGGTGAAGTTAGGCCATATGCATTTTTACAAATCTGTCATTTCCAACTGCTAGCATTTTAGTGCACAGGGAACTCCATATATCAATCCTTGAAGATGAACTAGTTTCCATAAAACAAAAACGGTGCCTATGTTTTAATACTAAAATTCTCAGGCAGAAACATTGAAGATTATGTTCTAGTATTGTGCCATGTTATTATTATTGAAATTCAACATTCAATGTGGTCCATGGGAAAAGAGTTTTTACTAGTTTATTTGACCTGTGTTCCTTGTTTGTGAGACAAATGTAAATGCAGAAGAAGAGTGTTTACAAGTAACATCTTAAGAAGTGTGTTTTTCGAAGTGAAGCTTTGTTTTGTGCCAGAAATAAGTTGGTGTGTGTGATTAAATAAACCTGTTATTCATTGATCTTATAATTTAAATAAATATATATTCTTTCTATAGCCAGGCCTGGTTTGTGGTTCACTGATGGCATGGGGGGTCAGGGGATTTATATTGCTCTTTGTGGGTCTTCAATAGGGACAGCGCTAAAAAAACTTAAGCAAAGTGCGTAGGGCTCCTTGATTGGGGGGGACTCCCCAGGTTGAAGGTGGTCTCTCAATATAATGCTAAAAATTGGGGGTTCAAGTGCCGCAATCTGGTCTATTATTTGTGACTCATGGCAAGTGTATTGGTGACAGGATATTAACTTTGGTATAACTGCATTGAGATAGATAGATGTTCACCATGCCTTGTTAAAGGACCACTTTAATGCTTGAGGTCTGAGTTCCAGGGAGGCGTATAGGTGTAGAAAAAAACACCAGACTGTGTAGAATGCTAAGGTAAAAAGGAGATTGATTAAGAATTCATTTTATATTGGCATTGTGTGTGGAAATCAAGCAAGAACAGGGTGATTTTTGCCCTTGCGCAGAAAAAGTTTTACAAAAGTTGCAAAAAGCCATTTTAAATGACTAGCACAGAAGTGTGTGATGCCAGGAAGCATCTCCTGGCTAGGGTATTCATTCAAGGAGAATGGAGTGAAAGCGAATCCTTGAGCTGGCAAACTAGAATGGTGCAACAGGTGACCTCAGTGAGCAGTGACATTTGGCTTCAAGGTGACATTTTGCACAAAGCATTAGAGACATTTTAAATGACCCAGAAGTTTTTTTGCGAAGAACTGATCCAAATGGCTCAACTCACATGTGCAATTACTTGAGGAAAGACTGCAGAATAAAGAAGCTGATGTGATGAAGCAGACTGAGTCCTGGAAACAGGCTCTGAAAGAACCACACAGCTTGGACATAAAGTGCAGCAGAGCTAATGTTTTGGGTTACAACAAGAAAGGCTCACTGAGTAACTACATGATGAGATGAAAGCACAACAGCAAGCCAGTGCAGAGAGAGGGATAGAGTTTGCTGCACTGCATAATGCATGTACCGAGGGTGCAGACACTGTAAGTCGCCTGAATTCCCAATGGAATGACCAGACTGGTCACAATAGAGGGTTGTTAGATGACACTGTGGCCCTCAAACAATACATTCAGACATTGCAATGGGAAAATATTCAGTTCATCATTAAAGAGATGGACTCACGAAAGAAGTTGGGTGATATGCGACACAATGTACATTGTCTGAAACAATAGGAATTTACAACTGGTCAAAGACCAAGGTGCATTCAGGTTGAAGGTGGATGCAGAAAAGGAACAGTTCTCAGGAACTGCACAGAATTAGAGAAGAAAAGAATGAGCTAGTAGAGCTTGTGAGACAAACAGAAGCTGTACTTTCAGAGGCAGCGAATTGTAGGGTTTTGCAAAAGAAAGAGATTAGTCTCCTGAAGGAAAAGCACCTTGAATTTGCGTGCAGCATACAAGGCTCACGGAGGGACAATTAATCACTTCATCATGAAGTGCAGCAAACAAAAGGTTGGTTGGTAACTCAGAGCAGGGTGCTTGAGACTAATCAGGCCATAGTGTCAGAATAAAAAAGGCAGCTCTCTGAATACCAATAAGGACAGAGAGAAGCAGGTGTGAGAGTCTCACAGAGGAAATTGATAATTATAAACAGGCTCGGAGACTCCCTGACCAATCAGGATATGGGACATGGCCCGCTGATCAAGGTGAGATGCCCCTCCCATTGGGGTCCTCTGGCCAGTCATTTACAACCTCCCATGTACAAATGGGAAATGACCTCAGGCATGCCACCTACCAAGAACAGGGTGACATGAGACAGTTAGACTTACCCAGGCTTAGCCCAACGGATCCAGAAGGCAAGCCCTGTCTGATATTAATGAGTTTTCATCTCTACCACACAGAAGGGGATGGTGCTGGACCAGCGTGTCCTGGGGGGCCAACAGGAATCTTGGGAGTACCTCTGACTATGAAAACTACTATGATGAAAATATCAGTGAGGTGAACCTGCAGAAAATGAGACTACAAAGAAACCACCGGGTCCACTTCACTGGAAGAAAAAAGCCAGAACTTCAGCCTAAGAAGGGCATTATAAATACATCTGTACATTTCGAAGAAGTACAGGATATCCCCAGACTCCCTGGAAGGAGGGATGATGAAACTGTTAAATCCTGGTTCTAAAAGTAACTACAGGGAAAGTGATCCTGAGAGTTCACTGCAGTACAGGCAAGAGGAGTCCAGAACCTATGAGTCTGGGAGCTATTCCTGATCACACAGAGATAAGGAGCACCTAGAAGACAGGCAGTGGAGTACCAATAGTAGCTCTGAGTCAGAAAATGAATGGACTCAGGTGCAGTGGAAGAAAAAGACAGGGAAACAGAGCAAGGGTTTTGTTAAAGACCCAAACAGACAAATCAAGGGCACAGAGAGCTTCCTGACCTCATACCACAGGAATTCCAAGTATTCTGTATGGGAGCGCCTGGAACTTATTGAGCAGATGATGGCATCATTCCAGATCAGAAATGGTGTGCATTGCATAGCATGTGTGAAATGGACATTCTCACCTAAGTACTCCAGTTTCTTCGCAGGACTGGAGGACCAGGATAATTATAAATGGTCCACTTATAAGGTTGCCATTTTAAAACATTTCTCTTCATATAGAAACCCACAAGAGGCCCATAAGGATGCATATAATTTGAAATGTAGGGAGGACCAGGAGCGTAGGGAGTTTGTTCAGTAATTAAAGCGTGCAATTGCGCAGACTTCTTGGCGGGTGAACACACATACAGGCCGATTCATGGACTTAATGTGTGCTGAAAATTCCTGCGCAAGCGTGCAAAAGCGTGCAAATTGCAGCGCAAGTGCGAAAATCGCAGCGAAACCCACACACAGCGATTCATGGAAGTCCGTGCGTGTGTAAATCCATGGATGTGCGCTAAAATCCTGCGTGGTACATTCGGGCGCACACGTCATCAAACAGCGTGCACTACGCGGACAGCAAAAGCGGACTTAGCGCAGCGCACACAACAAAAGTAGGCAGAACATGGGGCGTAACACGCGGAATGGGGAACAATGCGTGAAAATGTGGGCGTTACGGGGGAAGTACAGGAGGCAAATGTGCGGAATGCCCACACGCGCACCTACAACACGTATTCATGGAATCGAACGGGGCTAACGCGTACGCCAAAAAAAGACGCACTAATCCGGAAACACGTACGCCAGCAGGAAGCAGGTGTACGTGGACCCGCGCAGCATAAACGTGTGCGCAAACAACAAACAAGCTCAGACGCTACGATGAATATACCGTTCCTCTCAGCAGTGGTCGTGGGATACCACAGGAGGAGGAGGAGGATAGTCAGGGCCAGAATTTTTACACCCAGAACCAGCCTTTTTGGGATGCCTGATGACCAGGTGTATGGGAGGTACAGGTTTCCGCCTCACATAATACTCGACCTGGTGAGTGAGTGGGAGAATGACCTCACATCACCCACCCTGTGCTCCCAAGCACTGAGCCCCTTGGAAAAGGTGCTCAATGTACTGCACTTCTTGGCTACTGGTTCATTTCAGTGGACAAGTGCCATAGTGGGGGGGTGTCACAGGCCATGCAGTCACGCTGCCTACACCAGGTCTTGACCATCATGACTGCACGCCCCTCAGTCCGCAGGCACATATACCTGCCCAGAACACCTGCAGAAAGGCAGGCTGTTGCCCTGGATTTCTATGGGGTTGCACACTTCCCCAAAGTTCTAGGTGCCATTGATTGCACCCATGTGGCTCTACGTCCTCCCAGGGCATCAGAGCACATCTATAGAAACCACAAGCACTGACATTCCATCAACGTGCAGGTAGTATGTGATGCCAAGGGAATCATCACCTCAGTATATGCCAACTACCCAGGGTCCACCCATGACAGTTTCATATACAGAATGTCAACCCTAAACCGGGACCTAGAAGCTGGGCGGCATGGCGATACATGGCTGCTAGGTGAGTATAAATGCCACTGCACATGCCTGCATGTCAGATACTGAGTAATGTCACAACCCCACTAATGATACCCATCATCACCTCCCCAGCGGACAGTGCCTACCCTCTGAGCACCCACATGATGATGCCAATTCAGAACCCCACCACACCACCCGAGGTAAGATACAACACAGCCCATATTGCAACCCGTGGCATAGTGGAGCGCACATTCGGAGTGCTCAAGTCACACTTTCGCTCCCTTGACCATTCTGGTGAGCAGCTGCTATACGCTCCCCCAGCCACATGCACGGCTGCTGCGCATGAGAAGGGAAAGGGCACGTGGTGAGGCAGCCTGTACGCAGCTGGTGGCTAATTACTTCACCTGAAATCACACCCCTGTGGAGTGCACAAAGCCCTGTCACATACCAGCTGTCAATCAATGATGATGACATAAGGCACAGTCAACTGTCACAACCGTACTAGCCTGAGATTGGTCACCTGGAAGTGTTACATTGTGTGCATCCCTACCTACCCAAAGACAACCAATGCTGTGTCATTAAAAGACATACATTCATGCTGCATGAATGACTACCCCCTAGCAAAATACAACATGAAAATAGCGCCATGAAACCCAACCCCTCCCCATTTCCGCCACCCAACACACCATGGCATGTCATGCAATGTGAAAGCAAACAAAGCAATGCACAAGACCTGACACAAGTGTCACAAAGTGCACTGTCCCAAATGGAAACAGCCCACAGACAATATGCTCCCAGTAATCAATAACAAACAGCACAAATTACATAATACTTACCACCAACACAATACATCAACACTGCATGAAAAATTGCAAAAACATGACAGTACAAAGTCAAAGTAGTGGTAGTCTTACAACCTGAATAAGCCAGCACATCGACCCCTTCCAACTGCAGAGTTTTGCTGCCACACAAATGTGCCAGTGTACTGCATACAACATGAACTCCATCTGCAAAGGAGACGACCTTGTGAAGACATGAAGAAGGTAGCTGCAAATTTTTAGGAAGACATGGATGCACAAGGACATATCAATACACCATGCAGTGTTAAATACAACAACAATACCCACTAGGGATGTCTACACAGTAATGACTACTGACTGCCCACACAGCTCATGGGAGCCCAATGTCACTGTGTAAGTCACTGTCACTTGGTCACACCCTTTGCAAGCCCATGGAAACGGGAAGCAGGAGGGGTGTGTGTCACAAACCCAAGCATCTAACCAAAACTCAGGACAAGCCTGCATGTGCCCAGCCAGAATACACAGTGGATGCCCACGGGAGCCACACAAGGCAACACACTGTAAAAAAAATAATCATAAATGGCCATGTGGGGGCCAGGGGGGGGAGCCACCCAGGAGGTTTGAGGACAGGGTGCACACCAACACCCATCTGCGTGGATGTTGGGGAAAAAAAAATACCTCAGGGGCTCATGGCCTGCACGGCTATGCCATTGTGGGAGAACTGCTGTCGGTCTCTTCACCCTCTGCTGCTGCATCAGGAGGTGGTGGTGCAATGGGAGGCAGCCCATGCAAAGCCCCGGTATGGTCCTCCATGGCAGCAAGCATGCGGGTCTGGAAGGTCTGATTCTGGAAGATGATAGTGTGGAGATCCCCATGCAGCACCACACGGGTTGCCTGCATTTCTGTACGCATGGCCTCGCGTGATGCCCGGATCTCCTCACGGGTTGCCTGCAGCTCAGCTGAGAGTGAATGTGTGAGCTGCTCCAGCTGCTGTTCTGCCCTAAAATTTCGGGAAGCCTCAAGTTCAAGCAGAGTCTCCCTGATGTTATGGAGTTCTACCCTCAAGGCTTCCCTATGGCCCTGTGACTCTATTGATATGGCTTCGCGCAGAGTCTCCAGTGCCGCCCGTCGGTCCCTGTTGGATGCCAACATGTCTTCCCTGTGTGATTGGCAAATGGAGTCTGTTGCCTGCTGTTGTTGCTCCATCTGCCTTTCAGGGTGATAATGGAGGTGGCCACACTCTCCATTGCCTGAGCCATCATTTCAACTGATGCTGCCTGTTGGGTTGCCTTACCATACATGGAGTTTTCCCATACAGTATTGCCTGGTGGCGCACGGCCACCACATTGGCGGGCACCACACCTGTTTGGGGCAAGAAGATCTGCACCTTGCTGTGCTGGCACTGCCTGAGGCTGCAGGACTGCATTCCTCCTCTGATCTGCTGGCCCAGGAACAGGATCAGATGTTGTGGAGTGTGACCCTGCATCCGTAACCGCCAAAGGCGGACCTACCAACACTGACATCCCCATAGAGGGTTCTACCCCTGGTGCAGGTGGGTTGGACAGAACAGAATCCCTGCCAGAAGCACTCACCTGCGACAGCACATAAGTCTCACCATCCGATTCAGCACATGAATAGAGGTCTGGGGAGGTGCACCCAGAGGCACCCCTGGACAGAATGGTCTGCAGTAAGATTGGGTTTTCACCCACCACCACAACACATCCTCCACTGCTGCTCGGTCGTGGCTGAGATCCCTCCTGGGTCTGCACCATCTCCTCCACCTTACCAACATCAGGTCCGACATCACCTCAAAAACATGAAATACAACAAATGCAAACAGGCATGAGCACAATAGCACACACATAGGCCTGACAAGACAGAGATCCTGTACATGATTTACACATATCCCACATGACTATAACTGTGGCATGCATGCACTGTCAATGAGTTGGAAGGGGAGGCAAAAAGCAGACACTGAGGACACCAAGATGGAAAAGCAACGCACTTGCTGCATCGTGGATAGAACTGGCATCACACATTAGCCTGTGAGTGGCATGTCCAATACACATACATGACACATGCCAGCATACAGATGGCATGTAGCATAGCCATGGTACATTACACAACTACAGCGATATGTCAGTGAATGGGTACTGTCACCCATCCATGTGAGATGTACATGATGAGATGAACAAATGCTAAATAGTGTGGCAAACGATGCATGTGCCACACACTGAAACACATCCAGGGTACAATAATACAGTTATTGTAGGCAGATGTACACATCAATGGTTGGTCACTTTAACATGACAGCAAACAACTATCATGTTCCACATTCAAACAGGCCCCAAAAATTAATGTGAGCAGGCCAATACTCAATCAGCCTGAATGGTCTAATCATTCACATAACAAGGCAACAAATGTGGGCCAATGTGGGGTTTAATCAATGACAGAAGCATGTCACATATGTGGCATTAGTGCTGAAAAATGCGTAGCAAAAATGGGAGAATTGAAACAATCAGCCAGAATGAACACTGAAAAAATCTGAACAATGTTGTTGCAAGATGACAGGTCAAGGGCAACTGCAGTAATGTGGCGCTAATTGGCTACTGTGGGCAGAAAGGATACTGTCATACCCAAATCCAAGGCACATGAATGTATTGGAGGAAGCACATGGGTGACCCATACCACTCTGGAGTACACACCCTCACCTGGCACTCAATCAGTACCCATCACCCAAACAACATACACATGGATTACACACACATGCATGGGCACTCACCGGACAATGCGTCGTAATCAGGTAGCTCTCCCACACCTTGGATCTGTTCCTCTGTGACGAAGGTCCCAGCAACAGACTCATGTTCAGTGAGTTCGTTGTCCTCTGGTGGAGACCCACTGCCAGTCACCAGAGTAGAGGCATGATTTGAGGCCAGCTTGTTCTATGCTCTGAGTTTCAGGTCATTCCACCGCTTGTAGCAATCATCAGCTGTGCGCCTCACAAATCCAAGGGCACTAATGTGGTCCGCGATGGTCTGCCAGTGTGCCCTACGTTGACCAGGTGTGGTCTTGCACCCTGCAGTCACCACCATTTCGCGGCTATGTTCCGACACATAGGCCACAAGTGCATCAAGTTCAGCATCATTAAAGCTAGGCTTCTTCGACGTGCCGGAGTGTGTAGCCGTGTCTGGGGTCTCAGCCTGTAGTGCCAGAGCACGCTTCTTCCTCTTTTTCAAAGGTGGTGCGGATCCTAAGTGGCTTACGCCGCTCTGGTCAGTAGGGGCAGAAGCGGCGGTTGACTGTGTACTAGGAGTGTGCGAAGGCACAATGACCATAGGTCTTGGTGCAGGCATTGGCTGCAGGGTGATGTTGGCAGGGGCAACATCTGTCTGATGGACCTGGACCGACACTGTCCCGGCTGGGAGACTCAGAGCTGGGGTGGAAAGAGCGGCAGCTGCCCCTGCAGCCTCCACACCCTGCCTAATTGGGGCAGCAGATGACATTGCTGCCCCAGATCCACGTGGCCTGGTGAGAACAACTTGCACCACTGCACGTGGCTTAGACTTGTAAGTCAGCCTGGGAGTCTTCCCGTGCCGGTTCAGGTGCCACAATGGGCCGGTCCAACAAGGGCTGAGCTGGGATGGTGTCAGCTACGTTTCCCACAACCATGGGGGGTGGAGCATGGGTGTCCCTGATTGGTCCTCCACACATGGGGTCCAGGGGCACCCTGCAAATCCTGGACACGTCCCCTACCGCGCCCACCATGCCCACCTTTTGAAGGTCAGCCACCTTTGCCTCCCTTACCGCTTGGTCACCTCCCAACCATGGCACTGATGTTCTTGTGCCTATGGGAGTAGCAGTAAACTATTGTCCTGGGCAATTGGGGGTGCAAGGGGTAGGGTACTAGATGGAATTCGTACCCTAGTGCTCTAGCAAGGCTGTCTGTGACCCCTGGGGGAAGATGACGGGTCACGCAATGCACAGGCACCCCGAAAACAAAAATGAACGTGCACACAACCCCTGGTAGACCACGTGCATGGAAAAACCCGCACTACGCTGTGGCACCCAGAAACACAAAAATAAGCGTACGCGTAATACACACATCCTACAATGACCTCTGAAGCGGTACGCAACACACGGGGCAAGCACAGTAGGTAAATACGTGCGCGACTCACTGTATGCCTGGAAAAAGAACGTGAAAAAGACGCGCATGTGCGCGTTGGCAACACCCCCGCCAAAAGAAGAATTGTACGCTGTCTAAGGAAACAGGACAAAAGAAGAAGTGAACGCTGTTTGAGGAAACAGGGCCAACCAAAAAATTGAACGCTGTCAGAGGTAACAGGGAGTACGAACTTGAAACGCTGTGAAGTAATCGCGTGTGAACCGACAAGAAGTACAAAATTCACCCACTCACTCTCCACGAAAAGCATGTATAAGTTAATGGCGTCCTACACGTACCTTTTAAACTGGCCCATATGTACAACGTCACTTACCCGTGTACGCGCTAAGGACAAGGACAAGGTATTTATGGAGACCGATCCAGCTCAGGAAACTATTCTACCCCAAAAATGTGAGCCGGACAGCATAGAAACTGAGGTGTTCTTCCCCCAAACAGGTTCTGAGAACTTCCTTCAGGTAAAGGGGGCAGCAAGAATCAGTGGAGAAAGAGGATTACCCAAATCCGCCCATTGTCAGTTACAGATTCTGATATGAAAAATTGACCAGCATCACACAGTGTCGGAGTTCAATATTAAGACAATGACCACCGAGCTGGCAAATAACTCACACTTTTTTTGCACCATGGTGCAGAACGAAGGCTGATTCTATGCACTGGTCAGGGGGCAGAGTTAGTGTGAATTATCAGCTCTGATGGACACTCGATCTTAAGCCACCCTCCTGTCCAAAAAGTGCTTTGACCAACTAAACTCAGGACGGGAGGGAGGATCACCAAATTCCCGTCACACCACTTCCCAGGCAATACCAAAATGTTGACGAGAATATTTCCATCGAAGGGACTGCAGATCTGGAAATAAAACTTTGGCGACATCAATTCAAACCTCAGGTGATAATCATGACTCCAGAGGGCACACCTTAGACTACTGCAATGCCCTGTAGTCAGGAGCCAATAAATATATCACGGATAAAATTCAAAGACTGCAGAACAAAGCCTTGAGAGCAGCATTGGACATCCCTTATAGAGAGCATATTACTAAATTTAGAAAAGAGGTCAACTGGCTGACGATAACAGATAGAATCCTCCTCAAAACAGCTTCCCTTACATCCAAATGCCTGAACAACCTAGCTCCCCCCTACCTTATGGAAAAAATCACTAGGAGAATAGCCAGCCGCCCTACTAGATCTGCTAACACATTTATGTTAGAGACTCCTAGGTTCAAACGATCTACATCTGGAGGTACTAGCTTCCCAGTTAAAGCTGCGCAACTGGAATAAGCTACCACTTGACCTTAGACTTGAACAACCTTACCCTAAATTTAGACATAAGGCACTCAATTGGCTGTGCGCCAACGACACATAACTAGATTCCACTTCCTCTCCTACTACACCCGGCCCCCACTTTACCTGCTTCTGAGAACTACTTCTGCACTCTAGGTAACTTTGCATGCATGAGCACCTAGAAACTTGTATATGCTTTATAACTACAAAATGATATGATGTAAATTTTATAAATATGATTTGTATATATGTCCATACAGATAAACTTGTTAGTGCCTTCTGACACTCTAAAATATGCTCTGTATTGTTTGCATGTCTGTATCTCTGTTGTACATATTTTCTGTGTCAAGTACTGTAACTAAGCTTAAGACTTCTTGTGCATACTGCTGCGCCCGACTACCTAAGGGTTTGGTGCGCAATACCAAATAAATAAACAAACAAACAAACAAACCTTGTTTACTGGGGAACGATCTTCTGAGGAGGTTATCCCCTCTGATTGTCTGTGCAAACAAGGTCCTCTGGATCCATGCTAACCGACGTATAAAATTAAAAATGAGTACCAATTATGTAAGCATGAATGGTGCCTGCAATTTCATTGATTGACAGTCCAAGAAAGTAGAATTCCATTTCAAGAATAGCCAAGTCCCAGACATCACCATTATCTGTGTAGGAGAACAAACTGGTGATGGGAACCCTTCTACATTCTTGAAAATCAACCTTCCTCCCAGTAGTTGTAAGTGCCATTCTGCCCTGTAGGGGGATACGTTGAAATTTTACACCAGTCTAAAGTCTGAAGAAAGATTGAGTCCCTTGAAACCAGACAATGAAGAACCCACTCAAAGTCTGGCAGACATTTAAAAAAAAAGGCAAACAGTTGTGTGTCCCCATTGAGATAAATGAGGGGAGGAGCCTTTGCTCACCAGAGTATTCCTGAATAATGGAAGGAACTTCAACAGCAAAGGATTATTCTGGAAACTCCCAAAAGATCAGACCATTCCCACATTTAAATTGAATGATAAATGGGAAGTAGGTCTGGAAACCCCAAATTCCAAACATCTCATGCCAAGCAGGTGCATGCTAAACATTTCCATTGGCATCAAAAACATAGAGCATAATTGTTGGGTCATGTGAGATGTCCCTTCCACCTTTTATTTAGGCAGTGACATTCTCAACCGATTTGCAATCAATTGTGACTTAATTAATCATAAAGCCTGGTCACGACTGGGGGAGGACCCCATGCACTTTGACAACACTGAAAAAGCATTCCGGTTAGCTCAAATGCTGTCTTATGCAGTTGAAGTTCAAGTGCGAGAAGAGGCTACATCCCAGGACAGGTGCGACAATTCACTTTTCCCCTCAAGATTAAGTGAGGACAGTACCTCAAACATCACGATCCCTATATACATTTAAATTCCCACCTCCAACAACAAGGTTTGTATTTGAATCTGACACGTCCAGTAGAACTAGAACACGACACAATTTGAACATTGGTGGATAACAGCGACCCTGAAAGTATTACTTTGGGCGCAGATGCCTTTATTGAAATGGTGGTTGATGCCCAACATTATTCCATTGATTTAGGTAATGAAATCATGGGACCAATCCCAAACAACTGTTTTGACATCAGCGGTATTCCTCAAGAATATATTTTTACTAGGCATGGGGGCAATGTCTTGGTGTACTCTTCCTGCCCCTGCCACCATGGAGTCACTCACAGAGATTATTAAGAAGTTAGAAACCGTGGGATAACTAGTTCAATCCACAGTACCTTCAACAACCCGGTACTGGGGATACTCAAACCAAACAGCCAATGGCAACTATGTGTAGAAATGAGGGAGTTGAACAAACTGGTCCACATGTCCAAGATGGCCACTTCCCTACATTGATGAGGGGCTGGCACAGATCCAAGGGTCAAAGGTGTACACCGTCATTGACCAGACCAATGGCTACTGGACAGTACCTGTGAGTAGGGTAGACCAGTACAAGCTTGTCTTTACCTTCGGTGGACAGCAGTACACGTGGACCCGAACCCCCTTTGAATAAATTAACTCTGCCAATAAGTTCATCATCTTTCTGCATAAGGCCATGTCTGATTTGGGCGAAAGGGGAAACCTGGCCTATGTAGATGATGTTCTGATCAAGAGCTCAACTGTGCAGAAACCTATAGCAGAAATCTGCTATGTTCTAACCCAGTTGCATAAAGCCAGAACAAAATTGTCCTTTCAGATGGCACAGTGGTGTAAGACCCGAGTGAACTCCTTAAGGCATGAAATCAACCCTGAAGGTCTTAACCCTCAGGTGAAGAAGGTGGAAGCCTTAATGAAATTAAAAGACCCTACTACTCTGCGAGAACTAAGAAACCTCCTCGTACTCACTTATTTTTTTTTATTTTTTTTTTTTTATTTTATTGGTTGGTTGATAATCAACCTTTCAATTTAATATATAACGTAATTGATCACAAATTAAAACAAGATAGAATCAAGCTCAAAATCAGCATTCAACAAAACCCTACAACCTCACTACTTCAACCTTCAATTGTTTCTCATTAACAGCAAAAAAAATAATAGAAAAAATAATAAAATCGCAATTCATATATATACATCATCTGAGTTTTCATCTAAAATCAATCCAAATAGATTCAAATTCCACATCATAGGAACCACTAGTAATCCACCAGCAAGGAGGTATTAGTTGCAAAACACATGTCATCTATTTAGGGGCTCATCTCAAGATTTAGGGCTAGCAGGAATTGGACTGTGGCTATACGAACAGCTTGGAGAGGTGAGGAGAATATTCTAGACCACAGTACATCTTTAGTTAGACAGTTATAGTTTTCGTACAGTTTTTTAAAATATTTACAACGTAAATCCTTTAGTAAGGGGCAACCTACTATCAAATGTTTTAAAGTTTCCTCGCTCTCTGGTAATTGACAAAACCGACATTTATTTTCTTGTTTTGTTATTTGACCTCTTCGAGCTAAAATTTCTCTAGTGGGCCACAAATTAAATCTAAATCGAAGATAGTTGTTTCTAAAGTGGTGCGAGGGAAATTTAAGTAAATAGGAGGCTGCAACTCTCATTCTTTTCGTACCAAAAGGCAGGTTGCAATAATCTTTGTACTGCGAGCAAAGCTCTAAAGTACAGATCCAGTCATGCTGATATAGTTTTCTCTGGGCACGATTGGGATTAGTTAGGAGCAGTTCAATGGTTATATCGGCCTCTACTAACAGATTGGTAACAAAATTTCTCCACTTATTGGGAAAAAAGTGTGTGGATTTCAACATATATGTGGCCAATATATAAGACAAATCCGAACAATTAGTGCACAGCAGAAATTTCCTCATTAGCGAACACAGTTTCCATGCATAAAATACAGACATTGAAAGAGCACCCAACTCATATCGTATCAAAGGCCCTGGTGTTGAATTCGGTAACTTAAGCACTGACCGCCAGAATTTTGCCTCCAGTCGATCCCAAAACATACGGTCTCTTGGTAATTTACATTCTGAGCCGTATGTTATTATTGGTAAAACTTTTTGCGTATAATATAACAATATCTGTGAACATGTAAATTTACCAAATTTTTGCAAAAGGACTTTAGCTTGACTTGTTAATGTTTGCAATTTTTGTTTTATATCCTGCACATAGGGGGTGTCACACTTCAGATTATTAATAATCACTCCTAAGTATTTGTATTGCGGGGTGATAGAGATAAGCTCTTCCTGAAAAGTCCAGACGGACGATTTTAGGGGGCGACATTTTTTTTTATTATTATAACATTGCATGATCTGTGTTTTGCTTAAGTTAATAGCCATATGATTTCTTTGAACATACAATGAAAGCCCTTGTAGTAGCCGCTGTAGACCAGCCGGCGTTTTAGAGATTAAAATGAGATCATCCGCATATAATAGCCATGCAATTTGATGAGGCCCAAGTTTTGGGGCATCTGAGTTGACATCAATAAAATTCTTACCCATGTCCAATATAAATAGGTTAAAAATAGTAGCTGCCAGAATACAGCCCTGTTTCAGACCTCTTGCTGTCGCAATTTTAGTAGTTAGATGCCCAGCTAAAGTGGTTCTTATCTGAATTGCGGTATTTGTATGAAGAAGCGCAATCAATTTAACCACTGAACTAGGGCAGCCCATTTTGATCAATTTGTTAATTAGTAGGTGTCTATCGATTGAATCAAAAGCCTCTTTAAAATCTACGAAAGCTAAAAACAAGGGCTGGTTGAGATATTCACATTTAGCTTTAATCGCATTGATTGCTGTAATGTTTATTGCCGTGCCTTTTCCCGCAACAAATCCGGTTTGAAATACATCAGCTTTACCAGCAGTTTCAATCCATGCTCGCAAGTCCCTAAGAATCAACCGGGCGAAGATCTTGCCCGGTGTATCAAGAAGGGCAATCGGTCTATAATTTGACGGATCTTGTCTATTACCCTCCTTGAACACCGGGACAATAATTGAGAGAGACCATGATTTAGGCAATTGTTGAGTGCGTATGATTGTAGTGTAAAGTTGATACAAAATCCTTGCCCATAGGTTCGGATCATGTTTCATCATATAATTAGATATCCCATCTGGACCAGGAGCACGTGAGCTACTAGATTTGGTAATGTAAAATAAGATGTCTGCTACTGAGAATTGCAAGGTAAAAGCTCCTGGATCACACTGGCTAAGTAGTGAATTTGTAGTCTCAGGACAGGCATACAAATTTGCATAATGTTCAACCCATTGGGCCTCTGCCACATCATTGATTTGTAGTGAAATCTGCGTATTAGGGTTAGTCTTATTAATTAGAGCCCATATTTGCGCAGAGTTTTTTGAACCCATCTTTTGGAGCATGCATTCTCCGTCAATTTGATAAAGAGTTGCTCGATGGGCCTTCCTCCAATTTTTATGTTTTGTTTTCAATGATTTAAGGGCTTGCCATTTAATTTGGGAGGGCAAAGCTAAAACTACCCTTTTTTCTCTTCTAAACCAGGACTTTTGTTGCTGTACTTCCTTGTTAAAAGAATGCAAAGGGAAGTACTTTGTCTTCACCTTATTTGTTGTAGCAAATGTATGCAACAAGTCACTATACTCTAGTGACTTGTTGGTTCCTAGTGTCTTTTCATACACAATTGATTGTTCGAAGACTTTGGCAAATTTTGTTAGATTCGATTCAGTCCAGTGAAGTCTATTCATACCTCTATTCACTAGTAGAGGATGGTATGCATTGTATATCTCCTCTTTTCCCTGTGGAGCCGTACAGTGCCATTTCGCATTCAATATGTTGTGATCACTGTCCTCAGTAGAGATCAGACAAAACAACTTGATATCAAAGAATAGTTCACGATTAACATAAATATAGTCAATAATTGCACCGGAGTGGCCTCTTTTCCACGTATAATGTGGTGGACTATCGGCCGAGCATGAACCATTTAACATAACCAAGTTTTTTGACTCGATAAAGGTGTTCCATAAGACCAGTCTGCTATCTCTGCGATTATGGAGAACATCCAGGCAGTGTAAATTTAAGTCGCCTGCCAGAATAATATGCGGGTATATAGGGAGTTTAATAATCTCTGACCATAACTCTTCCAGATCTTTAAAAAATGTTTTAGTGGATATTGCAACTGGATTCCAATATATATTTACAATCGCATATTTTTGTTCTCTTATTGTGATGATTACCAGTTGAATGTATCGATTTGGCGCAGACTGGTGTTCTAGAACAACTTCGGAGGACTTATTTAGGGCAACAAGGAGACCGGACATGGGCCGACCTTTCATAGAACGTATTGCCGGATTAAAGACTATTTCGAAGTTGTCCCACACTGGTCGCTCCGTAAGCCAAGTTTCTTGAAATAAGATAATATCATGCTGTGATAACTCATTAGAACTATTCCTCAGTAAATGCCCATGTCCTCGAGTATTCCAACTTATCATAGACAAAAATGGTGGGAGGTGTTGCAAGGTTAGTTATGACTGCTTTGATATAGATTGTAGCATTGGGTGATAATTTTGATTACTCGACTGAGCACATAAGCCCTGTCTCTGATTAGAAATATAAGGCTGCATTGCTAGATGTTGCACCGCAGGAAAAGGAACTTGGTTTGACACATCGGTGAGAAGCTCAAAACCTAGTTCATATATTTCGTGTTTAGCAAGCCACAATGTGTTTAACACCACTCGTGAGGACACCCAAAACCGTGCAACAGAAAGATCATTATCGCAGATAAATTCCACCAAATCAATATCGGAGGATTGTAGATCATCTAACGCAGGGATTTCGGCTAAAATTGCAAGTATACTAGAGCGATTTAAGTCATACTTCGCATAAGGTAAATCTCTGCACCGAATGATCAATGGATATAGCGGTTGTTTGGCTGATATTTTCAAATTTTTTGATGGTAAAGACGAAAACTTGTCAGAGTACGGCCAGCTTGTACCCAATGAGTGATTTTGTTGTTGAGGATGTATATTAACCTTTGCAACAGGGCCAGCTGGATAACGACTCAGATCTTTTGATTGTGAATGTAAGGTATGCTGGACAACCTCTGACTTCGTAAGTAATGTAGTATTTTTGTTTAGGTTGGTCATGTATTCTTGTACTGCGGTTTTAATTACTTGTTGTATTGATATTTCGGATACATCAATTATGGGCTGTTTGGGAGAAGCTGTATCAGCCGAGTTAGTAGTAATTTTGAGGGGAGCAGACATTTTTTTTAAAGAAGGGGACCCATAGATCAAGGGCATAATAAGTGGTTGTGCCACATGGTTCTTTTCTGTATGATCTGTTATATGGGATCTCTCTCGAATGTTAGGGTCTTTCAGTATCTCTACTTGGACATGCGAGGGTCGTTGTTTGGTCATATAGTGATCAATCTCCTTTCTAATTTCGTTCCGTCTGGCTTCAGCATTCTTATCTATGATCAGCTCAGGAGAACAAGATGATGGAGCTACAAGGATATCACACTCTTTTACTTGTACCGCAGGGCATAAGGGTACTAGGGGAAGTGAAGCTTGTGAGTTTACCACCTTATCATGTTCAGCAGCCTCGACCAATGCGTCTAATGGGCCATAGGCTACTATCTGGGCCGGGCATGCCGTTGGCTGTGTACTATTTTTCTTACCATTAGCCAAGGTGTTATATTTTTTTTGTACTGCTTCTGCAGCCATGATGGTATGTTTCCTAGGCAAGGATAGGGCTTTAATAAAGGCTTTACTTGCTGAGGTGGTCGTTTTAGTTATATCTTTAACATTTTTTGTTTTTTTACTACTCGGGTTCTTTTTTGGTTTAGATGTAATTTCGGATGGTTTAGGTCCGTTAGATGTGAATATATTAAACACTTGTTTGTCTCCGGGCACTATCAGGTCTAAGAGCGGTTTATCCTTTGGTGGTTCAATTTTTTGGAGCAATGAGAAATCGTCGTGAATTACATTGGAAAAGGCAGGTAAGGGCGTGAACTTCCTAGGTAGTGTTTGTGTAATAGGCTCGGTAGGGGATTTATCAAGGATCAGTGATTTCTCAGAATTTAATTTTAGTTTTTTTCGGGTATTCATTTCAATACTGTATTTAAGCGTTGCCTGCCAATGTAATAATTTCTCAATCTGTTTATCGTGTGTCTGCAGTTTTCGATCGAGTGTTTCAAACAACTTAAAAAGAGAGGAAATGGCCAAATTCATGGCATGCAACGTGGACTCAATCAAAATAGACGGGGAAATAGCTGGAGGCAAAATAGGGCCATCAGATGGTAGGACCGGAACATCCGGAATACGTCTAGGAGTGGGAGCAGCAAATGAAGCGACTAAACTATGTGCTGCGTCTGAGTATATGAAAGAAACTTCAGGTAGCTCTAGTGAGTTCCGACAATCATCTCCTTCCAAAAAAGAAGAGTTTGAGCTCAGTTCAATTACTGCAGGTTGAGAATCAGCTAAACCGGCACCGCTTGTAATCAGGGGGAGGGGCGGGGGAGCATGACAATCGTGTGGTAATATACTCCCACCTCGGACCCCCCCGGTAGGTCCTAAAGGGTTCAAACGTGGAATTTGAGGTTCTTGATTTCTATTGGGATCAATGTTAGAGCCTGGGGATCCTGGTGCTTCACATATTATAGGCATTGAATGAGGCTCTTTTAAAAGGGGGATGTCGCCCTCTTTAATAAGGGTGTTATCAGAAACTCCCAAAGAATTTTTTGTATTAGAGCCTTGGGCGTTTGTAGTAAACTTAAAGCAAGAATCAATTGATTTCCCAGTGAAGTCACAGGATAGGGGTTTTGTCTCAAAGAAGTAGCGTTTTATATCACCTGAAGATGTATGCCTATTAAGGTTAGAGGCACTAACAGGGTGATGCCTTCGGGGCGTACTACCCATTAATTGTTGTTTCTGGGTTTCAACATTTTCCTGGACCAATATTGGGCCATTCATCTTTGTACTTCTTAAGGTACGCATATCACCTTATACTAGTAGAGTCACCAAATGGACTATACAGTTAGGTTAAAATTTTGAATAAACAAATAGTTGTAAAAACAGGGTAAGTAGGTACTGCTAAAAGAGATGATCCGATAACAAGATAAAATCTTTAAAAGTAGAGAGTTGAGCAGGAATCTTGAAAGGGACTAGGAGCAGTACCTAAATAGTTAGCTTGGTCAATGGATACATATATAACTACGCCGTCTAGGGAACGCCCGATGGCTTAAGGAGCAGCCTTAGTCCGTCTCTCCTCCCCAAAGACCGGCTTAAATAATAGTTAATTATAGTTTTCTTACTCAGAGTTGGATATATCGTGAAGACAATATTTCCAGCCGACCACGCCGAACAGCCAAACAGCACCAGCCCTTCTGCCACCAGGGCTTACGCCGCGAGGGTGGCTTCACGGCTGCTTTGTAGCTCTTTATTCAGTCACGTGAGCCAGTCACGTGATCCTCGGTGGCCACGCCTCCTTGAGGACAGCAAGAGCCCTGTGCTCGCAGTGCTGTTTAGAGGAGGAGCGGCAGGTAATCCAAAAAGAATTGAAGGTGCTCAGACCAGCGTTCTACGCCTCCAACAGACAGGCAATTAAATGCCTTCAGTCAACGCCGCTCGGGCGGCTTCACGGCTGCTTTGTAGCTCTTGATTCAGTCACGTGAGCCAGTCACGTGATCCTCGGTGGCCACGCCTCCTTGAGGACAGCAAGAGCCCTGTGCTCGCAGTGCTGTTTAGAGGAGGAGCGGCAGGTAATCCAAAAAGAATTGAAGGTGCTCAGACCAGCGTTCTACGCCTCCAACAGACAGGCAATTAAATGGCTTCAGTCAACGCCGCTCGGGCGGCTTCACGGCTGCTTTGTAGCTCTTGATTCAGTCACGTGAGCCAGTCACGTGATCCTCGGCGGCCACGCCTCCTTGAGGACAGCAAGAGCCCTGTGCTCGCAGTGCTGTTTAGAGGAGGAGCGGCAGGTAATCCAAAAAGAATTGAAGGTGCTCAGACCAGCGTTCTACGCCTCCAACAGACAGGCAATTAAATGCCTTCAGTCAACGCCGCTCGGGCGGCTTCACGGCTGCTTTGTAGCTCTTGATTCAGTCACGTGAGCCAGTCACGTGATCCTCGGCGGCCACGCCTCCTTGAGGACAGCAAGAGCCCTGTGCTCGCAGTGCTGTTTAGAGGAGGAGCGGCAGGTAATCCAAAAAGAATTGAAGGTGCTCAGACCAGCGTTCTACGCCTCCAACAGACAGGCAATTAAATGCCTTCAGTCAACGCCGCTCGGGCGGCTTCACGGCTGCTTTGTAGCTCTTGATTCAGTCACGTGAGCCAGTCACGTGATCCTCGGCGGCCACGCCTCCTTGAGGACAGCAAGAGCCCTGTGCTCGCAGTGCTGTTTAGAGGAGGAGCGGCAGGTAATCCAAAAAGAATTGAAGGTGCTCAGACCAGCGTTCTACGCCTCCAACAGACAGGCAATTAAATGCCTTCAGTCAACGCCGCTCGGGCGGCTTCACGGCTGCTTTGTAGCTCTTGATTCAGTCACGTGAGCCAGTCACGTGATCCTCGGCGGCCACGCCTCCTTGAGGACAGCAAGAGCCCTGTGCTCGCAGTGCTGTTTAGAGGAGGAGCGGCAGGTAATCCAAAAAGAATTGAAGGTGCTCAGACCAGCGTTCTACGCCTCCAACAGACAGGCAATTAAATGCCTTCAGTCAACGCCGCTCGGGCGGCTTCACGGCTGCTTTGTAGCTCTTGATTCAGTCACGTGAGCCAGTCACGTGATCCTCGGCAGCCACGCCTCCTTGAGGACAGCAAGAGCCCTGTGCTCGCAGTGCTGTTTAGAGGAGGAGCGGCAGGTAATCCAAAAAGAATTGAAGGTGCTCAGACCAGCGTTCTACGCCTCCAACAGACAGGCAATTAAATGCCTTCAGTCAACGCCGCTCGGGCGGCTTCACGGCTGCTTTGTAGCTCTTGATTCAGTCACGTGAGCCAGTCACGTGATCCTCGGCAGCCACGCCTCCTTGAGGACAGCAAGAGCCCTGTGCTCGCAGTGCTGTTTAGAGGAGGAGCGGCAGGTAATCCAAAAAAGAATTGAAGGTGCTCAGACCAGCGTTCTACGCCTCCAACAGACAGGCAATTAAATGCCTTCAGACTCACTTATTATAGTCACGTTTTTATTGAAGACTACGCAGAGGTCAATCGACCTTTGGTCCATTTATTTAAGACCGGCATCAAATGGGGTCTGGAACAATCCTATACAGTTAAATATCTGAAAAGAAGCCTTTCCCAGGCTCCTTGTTTGGCTTACCCCATAAATAGCAAGGAGTTGTTTTTGCAGACAGGGTACTCAGATACTTGCCTAACAGCGGTACTGTACCAAAAGCATGACATGGTCAACAAAGTTATCTCATATGCGAGCAACACTTTGTCCTCTGTGGAGGAAACATTCAATGACTCTGAGAAGGCACTGCTCACAATGGTGTGGGCATTGCAAAATTACCTCCCATTCATTAAGGGGGAGCACATCATTGTCGAGACTCCTCACCAACACTTGCAATATTTACAAAGTGACAGAATCCGGGCCGGGAACGTTAGTAATTCCAGAATTACTTCCTGAATTCTGTCCATGCAAGTCTTTCCTGGGGAGGCCAGATATGGCCAAAACAAGAAGAGTCCCCTAGCGCAAGGCTTGGCAGACTTGCATGATTGTGCTCAAGAAAAATGTCACAAGGACGAAAGTCTAATGACCAACAACAACACGGAGGCGTACTTAACTTCTCCACACATGATATATGATGAAGGCACATGTCAGGGGATACCCACAGTTTATGTGGATGGGTACTCCTACCATGTTGATAACCAAAGATAAAAAAATAAGTTACTGGCCCTGGGAATTCCTGGGTGAATGATAACCCAGAACACTATGCTGGTTACAAAATAGAACCCTGAAGTAGTCAGGTTGCAGAGTTGATAGGCATTCATCAAACCATCCCCACTGCAGTGCACCACCAACTCAAAGAACTGGTCATAATCACTGACTCTGATTATGTCAGGAATGGGTTTGTGGAGCACCTGATTACCTGGAACAAACCATTAAAGCATACCACACTGATACAGTCAATTGATAATCTGGTGACCTCCAATGAAATTACCATCTATTAGAAGAAGATAAGAGGTAATTCCAATGCAGAGGAGCCAGATAAGACTGGGAATAACCTGGCTGACCAGCTGGCTAACACCAGAGCTATGCAGGGGGATTTCATAGAAACGGAATCTCTGCTGGGTGAAAGCCAAGTGGCTGCTGTCACCAGGTCACAAACCCATGCAAAAAGTGAACTCTCAACTGCCCAGTAGAGTAAAGATACCTCAGATGCAGATTTGATCACTACACAGAAAGAGGACCAGATTATCGGAAAATTCTATCAACACACTGAAAGCCCAGTGAATTTTCCTGTAACAGAATTGGATTATGCCCGTAAAGAGGATCTCTGGGTGTTGATGAAGTTTTCCAAGATGTTCCGGATCCAAGACGGTTTGTTGGTATGGAGAGCCCTATTTGGATGTGACCAGTGGTTGGCACCTACCTCATTCTGAAGCCTGATGTTGAACCATGCCCATGACGCAGCCACTGCCAGTCAATGAGGTTTCATACAACATTAAAAATATTGTGCAAGGTTGCCTACTGGCCACACATGGGCAAGGACCTCGACCCTTACCTTAAGGCATGTCTGGTGCGTGCTGAATTCCAACCCAGTTTGCTCACAAACAGAGCTCCCCTACCAAAAAGCGGAATGGAACTTCCTTGGTCAGATTTGCAAGTCGACTTCATCGGGCCAGTGATTCCCTTCTCTAGAGGAAACAAGTAATTGTTGGCAGTAACATGCTTTTTCACAAAGTGGGTAGAATGTCTTCCAGCCCTGAATTCTAAGGTGGAGACAACTGCTGCACTAATGATCAACCACATCTTCTCTCATTTCGGCCTCCTGCAAAGGATTGAGTCAGACTGAGGAAGTTATTTTACCAGTGAAGTGATGGCAAAGATGTGGGAGATTCTAGGGGTAAAAAGAAAATTCCACATTGCATACAACCCTGTCTTGAGCGGGGGGTGGCTAGATACAACAAGATAATTGTGAGCATCTTAAGAACTTTGTGGCAGACTCTGGACCCATTTGGGACATTCGATTACGGCTTGTGCTTATGGCCGTTAGGTCTACATCGTCTTCTGCAACAAAAATGTCTTAATTTGAGCTAATGAAGGGCTGAAAAATTGCATTACGTCAGCATCTGCTCTACAGAACTCAGGAGCAGACACTGAAAAATGCGTCCACTACTCATGAGTACATTGAAAACATAAAGAAGCACCTTCAGCATGCTTTTGCTTAAGCTGAGCGCAATTTCGAAACATTGGCTGAAGGGTTGAAAACATATTATTATCTAAAGACCACTAAGAAGAAGTATGAGTTAAGTGACAAGGTTTACCTGTGCAATTTTCAAAGGAATCAGACCAAGGAGCGGAAATGTCTTCTGTCTTGGCGTGATGCCTTTGAAATTGTAGATCAAATTTCACCTGTTACCTACAAGATTTGTATCCCAAAAGGAAAACAGACAGAAGAAAAATATGTCCACGTCAATCATTTGAAAAGCTGTCATCCCTGGCAAGCTTTATGACTGATTGAGAAGCCAAACAAAAGTCGAGCAGAGGAACCATCCGCAGAGTGAAAGGAAAGTGTATAAACACTGGATGGAGACATATAAGAGTAGTTTAATAAACATTCTTTGAAAATGTTAAGGACAAATATGTTATGTGTATGTTCTGAAATGACAAATCTATTTCTCTGTAATGTTTGTTTTCTTGAATGCTATTATCTTCCGGGGAAATATGTTGTGTAATAAGTACTGAAAATGTCTTTTCTTTCTATTGCTATGTCATTAACTTTCTTCACTTCCAGCAATGGGACAAGAGGGGAGTCCGGGGAAGACCCCAGGGAACATAGGACAAAATGAAAAAAAGGACTTCAGAAGAAAACCCCACTCTGCCCTGCTCTTTCCCTTGTAAGAATCATGACATAACTGGGGGGGGGGCAGTTTAATCACCACCCAAACAAAAATAAATGAAAGGCCCACTGAAACAATGACCTGCTAGCCTTCAAAAACATCCACCCTGAAAATGGGCATATTAATGCTGGCTGTGTTTGTTTCTGCAAGTTACACAAAGAGCAATATAACCTTTGTTATGGGGTAAAACCTGCTTCAGAGTGCACTTTCCACTAACAATGTCTTAAATGTCAAAGAGATGCAGGACTGGTTATAAACGCTACTACCCAAAACCTGAAAACATAGAAAGAGGTATTTATGTATACCGTTAACCTGCGGTCACCATTCACTGATAAATCTGGTAGCCTATAGAACCTTTATAGGTTGTAACTGTATTCTTGATAATTATAGTTGTATTCTTGGTTTTATTAGAAAATATGTCTGAAAATGATCAAAAACCAATAAAGTTTATCTTAAGTTTTAACAAAGATTACAACTTACATATGATGAACTTTATGGTTTTTGATCATTTTCAGACTGCTTTTCTAATAAAACCAAGAATACAACTATGATGTATCAAGAATACAATTACATCCTATTAAGGTTCAATAGGCTACCAGATTTATTAGTGAATGGCGAGCGCAGGTTAACGGTATACATAAATACCTCTAACACAAAAAAGAGTTGTGATAAAATGGAATTGCTATGTGAATGGCCGAGCATTGGAAATAAAAAGGCCTATCTTTCAGTAGAAAAGGAAAGGTTGAACTGAAAAACAGCCTTTATTTTGCATTTACAAATGGAAATCAAAGGCCCTTTCTACATATTTGTATTTATTGTATTAATTATATGTATAGAGCGCTTTACTCCAAAGCGCTTAACATGAAAAGCAGGATTTTCAAACACTGAAACTAAAATGGCCTTGCATGTGTGTTTTGCAGTTTTAAATCAAGACGTGAGATAAAAGGTTCCCCTGTTAAAATAAAAAATATCAAGGAAAAGACTGGGTGTGTGTTGACAAGATGCAATGTATTAACATATATAATATGCTTCACATTCAAAATACCGGCAACAATTGAAAAGGCCACTTTCTTTCCATGGGTCACATGTAAATGTGATTTAAGCCTGAGACATACCCTGTTTCTTGTTGTGGGAATATTTTCAAGGCCTGTCTGGCTCATTATCTGGAAGGGAAATCTAAAGATCAACATAGACCCAGCCCTGGATGGTGAAAAATACTTAGAAATATAAGGTTTGAGATCAAAATTGTGGTTAACATCATATAACAGAACAAAGTGTCAGATGTCATCATCGTCTCATTGCATCACAGGGCAGAGGTGAAATGTCTGCTGCATGATAAGCATCTTCTCAGTTTATCATCTTTCAAAGAACAAAGAGGTTAATGGATTTTACTCTTGCCTTAACGAAACATTCAGCCCAAGAGACTCTGGTCACATGCGTGTAAAGAAATGAAAATTCCGTGAAGAACTGAGAGTTAAGATTTGCATACATATGGAAGATTTCCCATTAGTTTAAAAGGACTATCATAATGAGTGATTTTCTCAGCAATGTTAAGTCACACTGCGTCCATTGATATGTCACCTGAAATCTAGTAACCAGCTGGTTATTCTGATGTAAATTTGAGCCACATGTGATTTTTGGAAATCATGTTATCAACTGAATTCTGTTTCTGGAAGCCTCGAAAGTGCTTTGTATTTAAGAATTGGCAAGCTGATGGGTCATAAAATTAGGTATCTGGAGATTAAATTGCATGTTCATAATTATACTTTTTATGAAAAAAGTTAATAAATATAGTGCACCCATGCAATACGGGGTGCTGAAATGAAAGTAAGCTTCACTGATCCATCATGAGGAGAGGAATCTTAATATCTATATAGCATGGCATTTATTGGTAAATTATAAAACGTTGCCATGTAACTACCTTTTAGCTGAACATTGGATGTGAAACAAAATATGTGAATCTCAAAGGGGAGTTGCAATATTTCTGTTCTAGACTCCCTACCAATCCTTAGAGAGGGGTTGGCCTTTGGAGTGGAGAGAAATGTGGATGTCCAATCCTGGTTGCACCGCCTAATGTTCACCTTCCATGGGAGGGCCTTAGAGAGTAAAAAAGTCCTGCACTGTGGAAGAAAGGACAGCTGCCAAAAATCATCAAACGAGGCCTGCTGAAATTTCATCTGGGTTGAAATTTTGAAAGAGTGCTGGAGATTTGTTTTGCTGAGGAGACTAGAAAACAGAGGCTGTGATGACTCCTTGGAGTCATAGCCGTGGACTCCCATTGACTGAAGTGCTAGGCAGAATCCTGTTTTTCCATAAGAGCGAAGCCCAGGCTCCATGAGTGCCAATCCCAGAAATTTCCAAAAGTAAGTAGATTGTCCAACAAAATGTCAGCATGGGGATCTATTTCATTAACCCATTCCCTTTCATTAGTAGGTTCCCTTCCATTAGTGGTTGGGGGGAGAATTGTGTAGACCCTTAGCATTTTTGACAGTATATTAATTTCATTAACTTCTAAATAGATTGATGCAGGGGGAAATTGGAAGAATTTGAAACTTTCACCCTCTCTCCTAGTGGGAAGATACAGCACAGTCATTTAACGTAATTGGGGTACCTTGATTTCCCTGGTCACCCCTGACTTTTCTAATGAAAAGGGGTGTCCTTTTCTAAAACGAAATGCCCAACTGATCCCCTTACCAAAATGTGTTTTAAGATATACTTGTTTTAAGATATACTTGCCACCAAAACAAAATTGATAATGGCCACATCCTCAAACCTTGCCTTTCAACCTAAAAGATTTGTGTCCCAAAAAACCTGCTTTGAAAAAAAGTTATCCTTATCTTAAAATGAAATTCACTATTGTAATGTATTGTATTGTATTCATTGTATTTTAGTATTGTATAAGTATTTCTAAAGCGCAACAAAGACCTGGTGGCATCAATTCACTGAAAGCAACCAGAGAGGAGAGGAGAGGAGAGCAACCCACATTTAAAACAACAATGTTTTGAGCTGTTTGCGCAAGCTTCATCAAACTTGGTTGCTTCTAATATACAAAGGAATAGCATTCCACAGTGATGGGACCAGCACAGAAAAGGATCTGCCTCCCGCCTGAGCACGTCAAAAGCAGGGGACAGACAGCAAATATTGGTTGGATGAGCAGAGAGATCTCTTAGGTTGGTAAAGAGATAACTTAGTTTGAAGGAATTCAGCTCCCACAGAGTGAATAGCACAGTGAGCAGTGCTTAATATCTTAAAGTTCACCCGGGTGTAGGCACTGAAGAAGGTCATAAAAGAGTGACAGTCAGGGAAAATTAAGAGCGAGCCTGGCAGCCGCATTCTGAAGAATCTAGAGGCACTGAAGTAGCGCCTCTGGCTGACCAAGATTAACGCAATTGCAAAAATCTATTGCCCCCAAAATGGAAGGAGTCACAATTTTGACCCTAGCCTCATTAGGAAGGAAGGGGAGAACCTTCTTCAGAATGTTCAGTTTAACAAAGCCAGTTTGGCAAACCGTAGAGATTTGTGCTTCTCTGGAGCCAGAAGACATGACCTTAATGCCAAGGCTCTTGACTACAGCAGAAGGTTTCAGTCAGGGCCCAAGACATGCTGGCCAATAATTAGAGGTCAAGCAGGGACTAGCGGAGTCCTGGCCAACCACCAGTACTTCTGTCTTCTCCCCGTTTAACTTCAACCACTTTTCAGTCATCCACATCCCCACCGCTGAGAGGTAGTCTCTCAGAAGTTAGGAGGACTTTCCTTAGGGGCATTAAGACGGAAGAGAATCTGGGTGTCATCAGCATATATAAAAAAGTGCACACCAAAACAAAAGATATGTTTCGTCAGTGCAACCATGTATAGATTAAAGAACAATGGAGAAAGTGTCGACCCTTGTGGGACTCTGCACGCAAACATCATAGGAGGAGAAGTGAAGGGAGGAAGAGGCAACACCTGAGTGCGCTCAGAAAGAAAAGACGAAATCCACTTCAAAGGGACATCCAAAACTCCAGCATCTGAGAGGCACTGTAAAAGTCTATGATGGTCAACAGTGTCAAAGGCCGCGGAGAGATTGAGTAAAATGAGAACACTCATCTCCCTGCGGTCCGGTAACCTCGCAATATCATCATGAAGTGCAATCATTATTGATTCTGTGCCCATCCCTGGGCGAAAGCCAGCCTGGAGAGGGATGAGAATGTTATTGGCCTCAAAATAGGCTGATAGCTGAGGATTAGTAATAGATTCTAGCAATTACATCATAGCTGGAAGTAAAGAAATTGGACGATAATTTTTGGCCACTGCTGGGTCAAGTTGGGGGTTTTTAAGCAACAGAGAGACCACAGTATGTTTGAGGGGTTTAGAAATCCATTTTGTGGCACATGAATATTGAAGTGCCTCAGTAAGAAGAGGGACTAGATTCTGAGAGAGATCCTGAAGAATGTGAAAAGGAATAGGATCAGCGGGAGAGGCAGATTTCAGTTTAGATCGGGCATCAGTGACCAGAGTTTCAGGGACTGTCACAAAGTTTAAAATACTAGAACGATGTTCTGTCTGGCAATTGGGGGAATTCATAATGCTAAGTGAAATGCATCTTTCTGTACAAATCTTCTCCTGAATAGTGTGAATCTTTTATTGAAAAAAAGAAGCGATAAGATCACAATGAGCTTGGGTACGGATAGTCATAGAAGGAGGCTGAGCAGGAGTGGACAGCTCTTTAGCTACCAAGAAAAGCTCCTTAAAGGAACTAGAGGAATTTAAAATAAGGTTAGCATAATGCTGGGCCTTACATGTTTTTATAGAACCTTGATAGTGGTTGCATACCTGTGTGTAAGCCAGCTTGGTAGAGGGATCAGGTGAGAGGTGCCATTTCTGTTTGAACTGGCGGCACTTTTGTTTCAGTAGCCTCAGCTCAGAAGAATACCAAGGGGCAGAGGGCACTGTACGGGTGGGGAGAAGCTGAGAGGGGGCCAGAGTGTCGCCTGTGTGCTTAAGGCAGAGAGTACAGCATTACAAATATTCATGCCCTTATCTCTATTCTGTTGAGTTATGGTAACAACAGAATTAGAGATAACATCAGTAGGGACCTTAGCCTAGCGACGTTGAAGTTCATAAGAGGAGAGGGTTTGGCTTTTGGAAAAGTACAAGGAAAAGGAAACAGAATTAGAAAATGATCAGACCCTAACACAGGTAGGGGGTTGAAGGCTAGAAGGTGGGAGATGTTAGAAAAAATCGTATCAAGTTTTCCACCTTCATGCGTAGGTTTGTGATTGCAGAGAGGAAAGCCAAAGTCTGCAAGATAGGTAACAGGTTTATGCGCTGATGGTTAAAATCTCCTAGTACAACTATCTTTGGATAGATAAGAGCTAAATCGGCTATGGCCTGCACAAAATCATTCACAAACTGATTCACCACTTAGCAAGCCCCGCCCACCTGGTGCCTTCCTGCTTGCCGCTCCTTTTCACCACTTAGCAAGCCCCACCCACCTGGTGCCTTCCTGCTTGCCGCTCTTTTCCCTACATAAGGAGCCCTCCAGCCTCTTTTCCTTTGCAGCTGGGGACCAGGTGCAAGTGGATCTAGGTCACCTGGCCTAAGCCCCAACCATCTTCTTAGCCCTGCCTCTTCCTTCCTGCTCTTAACTCTTAGATCAAGGGCGTCTCATGCCCGGGAGTCCAAAGTGAAGGGCAAGTCCTGTTTGGACCTGTTTGGACCAGTAGGATCCAGGGTCCGACCCCCTGCTAAGACAGCAGGTAAGCATGCACCAACATGTGTTTACACCCTCTGTCCCCACAGGCCATCCCCAACCTCTCTTGCCCCCCCGTGTTGTTCCCTTGTGCCCCACAGGAGTCTGTCCTGATACACTCTGGTTTCACCATCACCATCTTGTGGCCAATGCTGGATTAGACTTTTATAGACTTCATTTATTCACGGTGTGTCACCCTTTCTCAACTCTCATGCTGGACTTCCTTTACATCTTGTACTCATGGTGGCCCTGAATCATGCTGTTCCCATCTTCATCGTGTATCCAGACTTGCAACATTGTGTGTTACTACTGACTTCTGCAATTGTATTCGCTCTCCCCTCTTGCTTCTCCACTCTTTTTGACTGCTTACTCTCTGTTCTCTCCTCCCCTCTCCCTTTTCCTATCTCCTCTCCTCCTCCCCTTACTTTCTTCTATGCACTTACTCTATCAGAATTGTCCCTGGACCTAGTATGATAGCAACATCGTCTGTCGCTCCCCCATCCCCTTACTGTTCCCCCCTCCCTCCAGCACTATCTGAAACATTGTCAGGTCTAGTACAATAGTCCCTTGTTTTGTTTCTCCCCTCTGTTTCTGCACCCCTCTCCCTCACCTTTTGTTTTCCTCTAGCTCTACCAGAAATGTTGTCAGGCCTAGTACGGTAGTCGCCTGTCTGTTTCCATTTCCTTCCCACTCGCCCCCTCCCTTCCTTATCTATGTCTTAGCACTTGCACTATCTGAAATGTCATCAGGTCGAGTACGATAGTTAACTTCACATTCTTACTGTTCATGGCCTGTAAAAATGTAGTTGTATTTTTCCTTGTTCCCTACCTTGCTTTGAAACGCTTTGAAACACATTGTATATAGGTGCTATATAATAAACTATCATATCATATCATATCATATCATTGGTGACATAGCCCATTGTCACCACTCTTTGAACATTGTATTTAACAAAGGGGTGCCCTTGGCCCCACAAATGAAAATTCTAAAATGTCCAGCTTCCCCAACACGGGCCTTTAAGTGAAGAGGAGGTCTGAAAAACAAAATTCATAATCATCCCCATTTTACTGTCCAACTTCCCCAACAGAGGCCTTCGAGTGAGGGGGGTCTGAAAATGAAACTTCTAAACTGTCCCCACTCTCTAGACCTGGCATTTGAACAGAAGGGTGCTGCATGTAAGGGATGCTTGGATTCTTGAGGTTGGGGGAAGAAGTACTTTGCAAATGTGAGACCTCATGTTTCCAACATTGAACGTGTGATGTATGTCTTGTTTTAAACTCAACCTTGTGTTTATTTCTAAGCTAACATTTGGTGAAGTGATATTCACCACATGCATTTTTACAATTCTGTAATTTCCAACTGCTAGCAGAGTGCACAGGGAATACCATATATCAAACCTTGCAGGTGAACTAGTTTCCATAAAACGAAAATGGTGCTTACGTTTTAACACTATAATTCTCAGGCAGAAAAGTTGAAGATTATGTCGTACTATTGTGCCATATTATATGAAATTCAACATACAATGCAGTTCATGGCAAAAGAGTTTTGACCAGTTTATTTGGCCTGTGTTTCTTGTTTGTGAGACAAAAGTAAATGCAGAAGTGCATTTCTGACCTGAATTGTATGTTGTATATCTATGAGGCTGGTGGACACTCATGCCCCCCCTAAAATCCATCCAGCCAAAGACCAACTGCCACATGGTATGCCCCTGAACTAGCCTCCAAGAAACGCTCAATCAGATCCTTAAAGAAATGGTGGCACAAAACCACAACTCGTGAGACCTCACCAACTTCAACTATCTCCACACACCCCGTAGTATTCAGATTACTGAGGCCAAAGCTGCTTCCTACTCCACCATCATTGTGGCCGCCTCCAATAGGAGCATAGCCCTCTTTGAACTAGTGCAGCATTGTACCAAAATCTCACCTGACCCCAAGGTACCAGCCACTCAGGAAAAATTATCTCCTCTCTTTCCCCCGGATCTCGTAAAAATGCTGACCTCCCTCAAACCTATTTTTAACTCTGATGATATAATTCCATCCGGCGCTTAATGCACTCCTCAGCATCATCAATGCATCCCTTGCAGAAGGTTGATTCCTGGAAATCCTCAAAACTGGTATCATACAGCCTCTTTTGAACAAAAACAACCGTAGAACCAGATGTCCAAGCCATCTACCAGCCCATTGCAAACCTGCAGTTTATTGTCATAATCTTGGAAAAAGTAGTTGCTACACAACTACTCAATCGAACAACTCCACCTCCTAAATGACTATCAGTCAGGGTTCCGCCCCAAGTGTAGCATCGAGACAGCCACCAAGCAGGTGCTGGTTGATGCCCTCCAAATCATACACAAGGGCGGCTCATACCTCCTCATCCTCCTTGACCCCTAAGCTGTATTTAATTACATCGAGCACCACATCCTTCTCTCCCTCGATGCTAACAGGATGGAATTCTCCGGTACTGTCCTGAATCGGTTTACCTCCTACCTCTTGGGCAGACAGCAGGCTGTTAAAATGAAGTGGTTGCGTTCTAACCGACTCCTTTTTAACCTTTACATGGAGCCTTTGGGTACTCTGCTCAAAGGACCCAACAGAGCGACCCACCAATACACGGACGATCCTCAATTGGAGATGAGGGTAAACAGCATGCAGGATATCATTCGTCTCTGCGATTACCTATCCATCATCCAGTCCTTAATGTCAACTGCCTACTTAAAACTAAACCCATCCAAGACTGAATTTGGCCTCATCGGTCTGCCCGCTATAAAATAACTTGTCCAATAATGGCTCAATGACATGCGCCTAGAAGGAGTCGATCCACAACTCTAAGACTCAACAAAATCCTTGGGCTTCACCATTGACAGCAGTCTGTTCTTCCTGAAAATCATAGCCAAGCTTACCTAGCAGCTAAGCTCAACAATCTGGTGGCACACACTCCTCGGGCAGCAAAACGACCAACCGGCTTGAATCACAACTTGTCCTCAAAGAGAGGATCCACAAACCATTCTTCTCTTGCCAAGCACCAACCCTCTGGAACTCGATCCCGGTGTCAGCTCAAAATGCCCCCACTATTCTCCAATTTCGCAAATCCCTCAAAACATGGCTCTTTCTACAACAACTGAAGAAGGACTAATTCCAGTGGATGTACATACCGACGCACAGACCTCACAGTACTGCACTACTGTTAAAAGATGGCAGCCCAAATGCTGGCTACCTGCACTCTATATAGCGCTCTGCTTCTCTCGAGCTAGGTCCATGCTTTAAACAATAAAAAAAAAGATATACATATATATAACCGGTATGGCTGAATCATATTTTGATGTGAAACATGTTTCGATTCTATGATTTTGCACTGGCACTTTACAACAATTTAATGCTCTAATTATGGAGACATTATTGCAATAGATGCATTATGCACTTATCTGCCTGTTGTCTAAAATGGCATCTTGTGGAACTATTGTGTTTAGAATATGCTGAGGTCTATGCAGATTGATGCGGTTTGCCTTGTCCAGGAATTAGGATGAGGCGTCTTTAAGGTACAATATATTTAGAGGCATGTCATGTAACAAGATACATAAGAAAGGAAATGCGCTGTGCTCATCTCTGGCTTTTGTTTAAGGCATTCTAAGCCATGGGGTGAAATGGTCGATTGTTTCATCATGTAGGATGAAACCAAACCATTTTTTATACAATTTTTGCGCACTGGCGCATATGAACACATTATTATAAATTTTAATATGGTGTCAGGAGGCAGGTTCTGGCGTATGGTAGGCAGCCTCTCCCCTTTGCTTTTATATTTCTCCAAGACGGTATTTAGCTGATATGGGGATAGTACTAACTTAGATACATGGATTTTGAATCCTTTCATAGGTGGCCGCGGCTGTGCACGTTAGCAATCCCAGCCTCTTGCGATCACATGATCATCCAAACGAAAGCAAGGGGGAGGAGCCTAATACCAATGCCGGTCCTGCGCCTGTTTTTATAAATGGAAGGTGTTCTCACGTATTAAGGAATAAAAGCCTCAGGAAGCTTGGTACACAAGCGGAACGTGTGGCGGTTTCCACCCTGGTGGGGTGAGTGTCTTTTAACCTGTTTGTCAGCAAGCGAGGCAGGAGAGATGCCTACCCTCTTTAAGCCATCAGGCAGTGTTGGTTGCACGAGATTTTTTGTAATGCAATAAAAATACTTTTTTGAGCAAACGGCTTGATCTTGTGTGCAGGGATTATTGTGCTACATGTTGGTGTTGAGGGTTTTTTGTAGTGCTACAACCTTCCTCCAGACGTGTGTGTTTTTGTATATTTAGAAATCCGGCCAAGATTTCGTTCCCTAGCACCAGCTACAAGTAGGCTGAGCACTACTTTGGCATATCAGTTGTTTTCTTATATAGCCATTAGCTGCCGGCTCCCGCAACTTTGGGCATTATATCTGGAATCTAGCTGCAAAAGCAGCGTATCATTACCAGTTGTGGTGTAGCCCCCATTCTTCTAATAGAAGTTCCAGAGACATTGGGAGATATTTTTTTCTCAGCATTCTACACTGGAATTGGGGAGCTCAACTGGGCACACCTTAGCCGCTGTTTGTAGTGGAGTGAGAGTGTTTTTTTGGGAGAATTATATAATTTCTTCTACCCAGCCCGGCTAGACAGCCGTTCTCTTCTGCAACCAACCCCTATGACTGTACCAGCTCTACGAGGAGTAGGTCTGGCATAATGGGAGAACAGGTTGAAGCTAAGAGAAGAGCAGCAGTGCAAATACTATTTAAACATGACCTAGGAGCCACCTCGGCTGCTGAAGGAAGTAATCTGCCGGCAAGTCTCACGGTACAGCAGAAGTTGGACAAACTTGAAAAAATAAAGAAAAAGGAAATCTCCAAATGGTGGGAGGCGATGACGCTTCAAACTTATTTAGAGGTCCAGCGCATTCCCAGAGGACTGAGAATCCTCACGATTCCTACCTTTGAGGACATAGGTCCCAGGCTGATAGAGGAATGGACACAACACACCAACCAATGTTCCTTTAAAATGATTGAAAGCCTCATCAAGTATGCCAAACTAGACAGGATCAAACTCCTCAAAGATATAGAAGAGATGGAAGAACAACTTTTCTCATCTGAAGATGGAGATGAATGCAAAAAACGAATCTCATGAGTTGAAGAAAATTTGGAAAGGCATGAGGGGGAGATCAGAATGCGAAAACAGCATAAATTTAAACGTGATCGTTTAGATTATGAACAAGGCAGAATATACACATTCGGCAAACGTTTTGATGCCCCCATCAAATGTAGACTGAAACAAATTGCCACCAACAGTCAACCAACAGCTGCTACACCAGAAGAACCGAGTAGCTCTGATGTCAAGATCTCAGATACAGATGGGCCTTCATCAAAAAGGCTCAACTTTTTAGAAGAATTCAAACTACTGCATCTAGACAGCAGAATGGAAAAGAGGGGGAGAGGCCAGCCATCCGGACAAGGAAGAGGCACAGCAGGAAAAGCAGGAAATGTAAGACAAGGAGGGGGTGCCAACACAAACAACCCACCCAGCATGGGCACACGCTCTGGAAACAAACCGAGGGGAAGGCCGAGAGGCAAGCAAACTTACAATTAAAGATCTTCAATATTTTGAATAGAACTATTACTAATGAGGAAACTTCACTACTATCTTTAGGCTTATCCTTTAGCCCTACGTACAGCTATGACTACACCTCAACTAGGGTGGATCTCTACAAATTCTTGAGAAAACTCAAATTAACTAAATTTTATGCTACTAAGGTCAATGAGGGATCCAACATCAAGAATAAACCTACTAGAGAAATATCCCCCCTCACAGATAAAGATTTGGCGAGCCTGATCTGTTTAGCCAACATGGAACAGCAAGGTGTATCAGAAGATGAGATGACACAGACAATAGACAATTCTACACTAGAAGAACAATTTGGGATACTGACAGATATAGCATGTCCCAGTCATCTAAAACCCAAATCCATCTGTCCGAATATTGCCTGTGGACCAATTGACACTTTTGAGAGTCTTGTTATGCAAGACCTGAAGAATCTGTCCAGCAGGATACCTCCAACCTCCAGGAATTTAAATTTCACGCAATATAAAGCACTGGAGAATCTGAAGAGCGATCACTCAATAGTTATTCGCCCATCTGATAAGGGAGGTGGGATAGTAATTATGGATAGTGAGAACTATAACAGAGAAGCCAAGAAGCAATTGAGTGTGACCAGTAACTATGTGCTGGTAGACAACCTAGTGCTCATGGAAACCAAAACCTTATATTTTTCTATGCTACGTAAATGGTGTGATGATGACTTAATCAGTGATGAATAATACTCGTTCTTGAAGAATCCTTTTCCTGTTACGCCAATCATTTACTTTAATCTCAAAATTCATAAGAGTCTTGTAGACCCTCCGGGTCGTCCCATAGTTTCTTCCGTGGGTAGTCTCCTTGAAAACACCTCGAAATTTTTAGATCACTTTTTTCAGCCATTTGTGATGAGTCTTAGTCACACATACGAGATACCTCGGATTTACTTATGAAGCTACATGATATCAACTGGGAACCAGGATATTTGTTGGTATCCCTAGATGTAGCCTCATTATATACTTCTATTAAGCATCCAGCTGGCATTAAGGCGTGCAAATTTTATCTTGACACGAGATCCATTAGTCATAGACAACACAATGACATGCTTTTGGAAATGCTGCAGTTTTGTCTGGAACACAATTATTTTTTGCATGAGGCTTTGACAAACAAACAAACCCAAGGCACGGCTATGGGGTCTTGTATGGCCCCCACCTACGCCAACTTGTATATGGGGTGGGACTGGGCAATCGAGAACTGAAACTGCGACAGCTAGAAGCCACATTAATTTGCAAATTTGACACATTGAGATCCCTGGGACTAAATATCGACCCGGAATTGTTTGTGTTTTTACAATGAATTTATGAAAGGACATTTGAGACGATGCGATGTTGCACTTGCACTTTAATCAACCAGTACGGTTGAATCATATATTGATGTGAAACATGTTTCGATGCTATGATTTTGCACTGGCACTTTACAACAATTTATGCTCTAATTATGGAGACATTATTGCAATAGATGCATTATGCACTTATCTGCCTGTTGTCTAATATGGCTTCTCGTGGAACTATTGTGTTTAGAATATGCTGAGGTCTATGCAGATTGATGCGGTTTGCCTTGTCCAAGAATTAGGATGAGGTGCCTTTAAGGTACAATATATTTAGAGGCATGTCATGTAACAAGATACATAAGAAAGGAAATGCGCTGTGCTCATCTCTGGCTTTTGTTTAAGGCATTCTAAGCCATGGGGTGAAATGGCCGATCGTTTCATCATGTAGGATGAAACCGAACCATTTTTTATACAATTTTTGTGCACTGGCGCATATGAACACATTATTATAAATTTTAATATGGTGTCAGGAGGCAGGTTCTGGCAAATGGTAGGCAGCCTCTCCCCTTTGCTTTTATATTTCTCCAAGACGGTATTTAGCTGATTTGGGGATAGTACTAACTTAGATACATGGATTTTGAATCCTTTCATGGATGGCTGCGGCTGTGCACGTTAGCAATCCCAGCCTCTTGCAATCACATCATTGTCAAAACGAAAGCAAGGGGAAGGAGCCTAGTACCAATGCCTGTCCTGCGTCTGTTTTTATAAATGAAAGGTGTTCTCACGTATTAAGGAATAAAAGCCTGAGGAAGCTTGGTACACAAGCGGAACGCGTGGCGGTTTCCACCCTGGTGGGGTGAGTGTCTTTTAACCTGTTTGTCAGAAAGGGAGGCAGGAGAGATGCCTACCCTCTTTAAGCCATCAGGCAGTGTTGGTTGCACGAGATTTTTTGTAATGCAATAAAAATACTTTTTTGAGCAAACGGCTTGATCTTGTGTGCAGGGATTATTGTGCTACATGTCGGTGTTGAGGGTTTTTTGTAGTGCTACAACCTTCCTCCAGACGTGTGTGTTTTTGTATATATATATATATATATATACATTATATATATATATATATATACATTGCACCATGATAGGCGATTTATACCAACCTCTGACGTTAAGAGTAGATGAGAGGAACATATACATTCTCAGTTCACTGATGCCCAATGGTCACAGTTTAGTGTCTAAACTTAATGATGCCATGAGAGAATCTAGGGTTAAATGTATTCATTTCAAATGTTTGCATGAATGACATTGGTCTTTTTCAGAACTAAATGCAACAAACCTATTTGGCAATGACTTTTGTTGGCCCTGCTTGCATATGCACAATGATATCGTGCATATTCTTAGGGGTATTTTTCTGGATGTGGTAAATTGGGAAAAACGTTTGCGTAAATGGATTATAGCGGCTTTCATGGAGGCTGCAATATTTATTTTACAAACCTAGAACAAATCCGTTAGATATACTTTATGCCGTGAACATGGTTGCATTCTTTTTCAAATGCACCTGAAAATCAAAGACAAGCTCTAGAAACACGAGGCAGATGGCATCATTTAAAATGTCTTTGATAATATAACGTTAATTTCTCAAACTAGTTGCACTAAAGACCAGCGCCGTTTACAGGCATGCACTTGTGTCAACATATGACTCCTCAACATAGCCATCAAGAGGGAACATCACCCTCTTCTATCAATGACATTGTAGCGGACCCGAGTGGATCAAAACCATTTTCTAAGATGGGCTTCTAGTTTGTGTACTGCCAATTCAAATTAGATTAAAGCCTCAGAGCTGTAACCAAATTCACTAACAACATTGGGTTCAGATGCTGCGAAAGACCGAATCTCAGCATGTCATCTGTTGGCAAGGCATTCCAAAATGTGATCCAGAGCTCACTCACTGGCCTCTTCATCAGCAAAGGCATTCTACTCAGACAGAGGAGATAAACATCTCCGAATGCCACAGATATTATTCTGATGCATCCAAGAGTTCAATTTCATACCCAACCACAAAAAATGTGACTACTTCCAACCAACACTGGAAATATTTGGCTATGTCTTAGACAAACCGGACAAGACAAGGTAAGCAACATAAAAATAGGTTCAATACAGTTAGTCTCTGAACTACGCAGTTTTGTTGGCATGGCCACCTACGACAGATTTTTTTTCCAAGGCTGGCCACCACCACTGAACCTCTCAGAGACATTTCCAAAGCCAGTGCACAATGGAAATGGACAGAGCATCATCAAACAGCATTTCAGGACATCAAGGACATCCATCTGTATGACACAGCCATGGCATGCACAATGGATAGATCTATTGTGTGCAACGAGACTATATGACCTAGGTGTAGTAGTCACAAAAGTTGATAAAGATGCATACAATGAACGCTGCAGCCTCAGACAGCCCAGGGTTCACCCTGACACAGCAAATATACTCCCAGAGGGAAAAGGGAATCTTCCCGTTGCTATAAGTATTAAACCCTCATTTAAAGTAATCATGGAACACAATTACTCTGCACTCTCAAATGGTAAGTACCATGGTCGTTGCCACAAATTTAAAAATACTTCAATTACAAGAGTATGACTTTGCCCTGGAATTGCGACCTGACGCAGATGATCCTGCAACTTCCTGCCTTGACAGATGTCACAAACTGAGAGACCGTGAAGCCCTATCAACAGAGAGACACCTGTGCATGGTAGTTGAGTTAGTAACTTTCAGAGCTGTACATGTGGCCAAACTAAACAGTGAAACTGTAAAATAGGAGTGCCTACAAGTTGCCTTACAAGCCACTGAGTCCAGGAAGTGGACAAATATTCATCAGGAAAACGCGCACAATATGGCTGCCTTCTGATCATGTCTATCAGCTCATGACAATAAAGAGAGAAGAAATCAAGTCCACAGAGTCCAGTCTTCTTCTGCAAGGCACACATAGCTTACTCCTCTAGTCCCTGGCAGAGCAAGTGACAATGGTCATCCATGAAGGTCATCAAGGCATCATGAAAGCAAAGTCCAGGCTGAGAAAGAATGTGTGATTCCTCAACATTTATAGCAAAGTCGACACATGTATAGCCACACGTGCCATGTGACAAGTGGCAGGAAATAGCAATCTACTCCAGCCTATTTGAACACAGCTCTAAAGGGATAAACCAAAGGACAAAGTAAGTGCCGACTTCCGCTGCCTATCAAATGACTACTACCTATTGGTCCTATCAGTCCTCATCGGAAGTATATATGATACACACAACAATGGCAAATGCTGTTCTTTCCAGAAAATCATAGCAACTCTTCGGATATCATGTGAATTGAAAACCAACAATGCGCCCTTGTTTCGGGGCATGAATTCCACAAGCAAGTGGGAATTTCTCACATAAAAACTGTTTGACGTCAACTATTTCACGTGCACCCTAAATAAAGTGACCCACATCACCACTGAGGGACACACACACCTTGAAAATGAAAACTACAGATTAATTTGCAGCAGCTATTGCACCACTGCACACACCAAGATGAGTGTTCACTGCCAATGCTGCTAAATAGCTAAATAGCCGCCTTATCAGTACAACCATTCTGTCAAATATCTCATGGATGCCCACTGACATCAACAATCCACAGGTTAAAATGAACCATTGCCACCTCAATGACCATAGGAGCACATCTGGCTGAGCAAAGGCACCAGACACCGAAATAGGGGACAATGTGCTTGTCAAAAATAGGCACATCTGAAGGAAGTCAGGGCTGATGTTTGAAGCTACTCCACTCATTGTTACTCACAGACAAGGTATCCCAGTCACAACGAGTAGTGTCAATGAATCTGTCACAAGAAATGCAGCACCTTTCAAGAAACCTGAAGGTCAATCCTGAGGAAAAAGAAACCCAGGCATCATTACAAGAGCAGCCTTATGGTGCAGGACCCACACCTGTCTAGCAGAGGACTTCCAAGATGACATCCCTAAAGGCCTGCCGAGTAAAAGAGAAGCACAAACTGCCCAAAAATCTTCCTCAGAAACTAGCCACACACCTGGATCTAGCACCAATGATGTAGAACTATGGGGTGCCTTATGACATGTCTGTTGTCCTCCCACAAGGCTATAAAAAACAGTTATTTTGGCCAATAAGTAGGGTGCCTGATTCTGAATACACCCAGTTCATCTCCAAAGTCTTTTGTTCCAACAAGATTTTTGAAGGGGCATAGAGCGGTCACTATGGCTTCTGCATGTCATTCATTGTGTTGTGTTATATCTGCGCCATTGACGCTCCCTGAGGACATACAGCGTTCAACTTGTTCTAGCACACAGTGCTGTGATCTTTTTTCAGGTTGTTGATGTGGTAAATCTGGACAGATATGAATACTCGCATGGCAGACCCAGTTTTCATCCTGAAGATATTGATACATTTGAATACCATTAAATTGGGTATTAGTAAGAACCTTTATTTACAGAGATATGAAATGTAGGAAACTGTGGGTGCAAATAACATTTTAAAATATATATTATTAAAACGTAGACACCTGATGACAAGTGATCTCAGCATACCATACCTAGGAGGGCTGCACATATCATAGGAGCATGCAGACCGAAAGCACATGACAACGTAATTTGAATGTAGGTGTTGTCCTGTTGGTGCAAACCTACTCATAGTGTGGTCTGGTAGGTAAGATTGCACAGTTGGTAGTCTCTCCACATTACCCTTAACTGCATTGGAAGAGTCTGGTAATGCCCTGGTCTGAGTGGCAGGCCACCACCTCACCTGAATGACAGTCAGCACAGTCCCCCATATGCTTTATTTGCATGGAGGACTGTGCTGCTTGCCTCTCAGCAGGGATGCGTTCCATGCTATGCATTTTATTTTAGTTTGTTGCAGAGCCATTTCGAATGTTACAATGTTAGAACTTTTCTAAAAATGTAAATATCCTTAAGGAATCTTCTCTATTATATCAATCTGTATTGTGATTGTGTCCTATCTTTTGTGCAGATTAAGGAAATGAGGCGTTGTGAGTTTAAGGAATTGACCTGGAAACTCATAATTTGACCAAGTAGAAATACTTGGGAAATTCCAGAGTGATGGCGGACATGAGGGTCACCGTGGTGTGGGCTCCTCAAACATAAACCATGCAATATCAGCTAAATCACAGTTTTAAAAAGAAATGTCACCCTAACCGGCTTTGCAAGACATAAGATCTCCCTTGAAGGAGACAGAATGACTGATAAAGTTGGTATGGTTTAGGCATATTTTATGTTAAGCGGCCCTACTTCATATTTTAGGAAAAATTAAGAATTATCGAGACTGTCTCAATTTTAAAGTAAAGAGGCACTGTAATAATGTGTCATTTTTTTCGTGATTTGTGCAAAAAGGGAGCGCCTACAGTATGCAGATAGTAACCTGTTCTGTTGAGAGACAGCACCCTACAAATGGAGCAGAGATTCACACACAACAGCAACATCCATTTGAATTAGGAGCCCTAAGACGCACTGTTTCTGAAATATTTGCACTGCAATGCATTGCACCGTGTCAGGGTGAGGCGGCAGGTGGGGAGAGAGCACAGAAGGTCCCAGTATGCTGCAGCACACCAACTCTCGCCGCTCTTCCACGTCTGCTGTGGGGTATGTCCACCAGCCACACGTGCCCATTCTCAGTGCAGTTTACTTCAGAGTGCAAAGCACAACAAGCGATAAGCGACTCGGGACAGCGACCTACAGAATAATTGATTTTCAACAATGGATGAGTGTTACCATGTCTGTTTAAAGAATACGTGCGGATTACAGGTACTTCTTGCTAGTTCTTTATAAATCATGGAACTGCATATTTAAAAAAACGAAAAGGCCCAGTGTATCAGAAATGTTCCAATGTAAATGCTGTATTTAATTTTCCAGAAGCAATTGAAACCTTGGTTTATTCTTTCAAGAATATATATATTGGAAAGATAACAGTGATACTTTTATGAATGCATGTAAAAGCCTATTCTCATTATATAATGATTTGTACATGTAAAAATTCAAACTAGGCAATACATTAATGTTTATTTGTATAAGAAATCAATGGTCTTCTAATATGGCTAACTATTCCGGTCTTGGGTTTTCCTTCATTGGCACAATTGGCATTTATCTTCTTCTAGGGGCTGTGTTTGCAATTTGTATCCCCTTCTAATATCAAATTCATTCTCTCTTTCTCTCTCAATTGTTGGTGATCAATTCTCTTGCTTTCGGCATACCCGCCAACGCGCCCCAAGGTGCTCATGGCCTCTTGAAAGACTCACCGTTGTTCGTTGGTGTCGTTGTATGCTCCCACGGTCAACCGGAGAAGCGCTTTCATCCGCTTCGTCTCGTGACTGCTTCTGCCTTTTAAACTTCCGGGGCACAGGTGCATATGAGTAAACACTAGAATGCTCACTGTGCTCGGGGCTGTTCTCATTTTGCATTGCTTCATTATTATTATTATTCATACCAGTACTTTTGTCATTCTCTGACATGAAGTTTGGGTTTTGGAATTGGTTTGGAATTCTTGAATAGACATTTTCAGTAGTCTTAAATTGAAAATGATTCTTGGATGAATGGTAGGTGGAATTGGAAAAAGCAATCTCCCCATTCTTCATGGGAGAAGGATTGAGCATATAACAATAGGCATGAGTGTATTAGATATGGCAGGGTCATTTTCAAAAGAAATTGGGCGATACAATGTCTCATCTGATGAAGCCATGACATCTCCCCGGAGGTTGTCCCCCCATGAGATCCTCCGTCATATAGCTGCCCCCAGGGTCAGGATCAGGCAGTGGCCGCCATCCCCTGGCCTCATGGGAGGAGGTCACAGCTGGGAAATCAGTAATGACTCCATCAGGTTTATCACATACCCTTCCTGTATAAGGGTTCTTTTGATTATGATTTGGTCTCCCATTCCCACGTGGGCTATTCTGATACCAATTCCTCTTTTCCCCTGTGGTCAACAAGGCAATAACAATCGGGGGAATAACTGACATTCCCCAAAATGTCTTTGAGGGAAAAAGATAAGGTTTCTTCCCCTGATGGATTCGATGTTTCTTGTAGTCAGGGGAATCCACCCGTGGGATTTTTTATTTTATTTGGGCACCTGTGAAATCCATTGATCAAATTGGGGCAAGTTGCTTCCCAGGACTAACTGGATCAGCAAGTTGGGAATTACTGCCATTGTTAGCTTGAATTTTCTTCCTAGGATGGTGATGTGGATTTGTGTCAATGGATATTTTTCAATATGGTCATGGACACAGCCGTCCGCATCATTTTCTATTCTCTTCCACCCCCGGGGAAGTTGTTCTGTGCATATGGCGCACTCTTTATGTCCACTATGCAGTTGGGCCGAGCAGGTTCATCCTTCTAAGTTGGCAGGGACTCTATAGGAGGTTTTATTTTCTTTGTATAGAAAAGTATTGGGTTTTCTCTTGTTCTTACTCTTTGTTCTCTTTGGGCGGGGCCTTTCTGACTTTCCCTTTCAATCCGTCGCTATTTCACCAGATTGGGTGTAGAGGATATCCGCATAAGATGTTTTAGCACTTGTTTCCCTATCTTGCTCATTCTGACTTGGTTCCTGCAATCAGAGTATGGTGGAATGGTCGATCCTATTCAAAGGACAGTGCCTTTGTCCCCCAAAAGAAACATAACCACTGTTTCCATGTAGAAACTGGGGGAACAACAGATGGTACACCACCATTCCTTTTCTCTATGGGGATCAAACCTAATCCACACTCTCTTGGTTAATCGGGTGCTTCCAATCCCTGTAAGCCACTCAGGGGTGTGTCTGGGGTAGATGGATTTTGTTCTTCCTGGACTAATGGGAAATGCCCTAGAGGAAATCCAACTCTTCCCATGAGGGATCTGGTTTGTTTCCAGTAGGAGACAAGGATCCAGAGGATGGTGTCTTGTCATCTTCTTCGCCTAATATGAGGGCCTCAGTGTCTGATTCTCCTGTCTCTTTGTATCTTAACCCAGACTCAAGATTATATATGGGTTCCTCAATGTGAAGTGGAATTTACATCAGTCTCAGGTCTTATTTCTCAAAGGGAGAAAAGCTTCAAGGATATTAAAGCATTGAGAGGTTTGGCCTTTTCCCCATAAAGATTTACTTTTGGTCTGCTTATAATCCATTTCCTCAATTAAAGGATAGAAAAATGTTCCTGGGGTTTCACTCTCTGAGTGTTCTCCCTCAATGGGTGGTTCCCATAAGATGAAAAAATAGGTTCTATTAGATAACTCAAAGAAACATGTGTGCACTCCTGGGAATAAACCCCAATGGCAAGTTCTGAATATTTATAAAGATAAATGTGTATTACTTTTTAGTACATGAACAAAAATGTTATCAACACACCCAAATTAGTTGATATAAATAAACATTCGTTTTATAAATGTTATCAACACACCCAAATTAGTTGATATAAATAAACATTATTTTTATACAATGCCAATGTGTACATAAATTCACAAACAAATAACCCACAAATGTGCTTTTAACAAATAATAACCATTAAATATACTTTAGTACATATACAAATCATTGTAGAACAAAAAATCAAATGGTTGTACAATCTTTGCAGAAATTCGACTTCATTTGTTTCCAAAAGGTAAGCGTAATGAGGAAAATTCTGCTGACACACTATGCATTTCGGGATTATGATTTCTCCCTTCATCAGGTGTGATACATCCTCTTTCCCTAAAGAAATTATACAGTTTTAAAAACGTGATTTAGTTTGCTATGTGATCATGATCATCTAGAAGGATTACTTTATTTGAAGTCATCCTGACATGTTCTGGATGTAGGCCTGTTAAATTTCCCATTTGGGAATGGACAAATTAGTTCCCAACTACATAGAAATGAAGCATCGATTCAACATAATAGAATTAAAGAGAAAGATCCAAACGAATTGTTTATGTACAAACAATGAATACACATTTACCTTTATAAATATTCAGAACTTGTCATTGGGATTTATCTCCAGGAGTGCAGCCGTGTTTTTTTGAGTTACCTCATAGAAACAATTTTTAAATTAGTATTTTTATCCTCCTTGCCAGTGTCACACACCTGGAGCACCAGAAGAAATGAGTTCATAACAACTAAATTAATAACATCAAAAAATACCATTCAAATAGCAGTGCGTCCCCACCAAATACATAGTTCCATAAGATCTCATATACTGGGTTTCCCACTACCTCACCCCTGCTGATCTTCATGAAGAGTAATTTAAGAAAATACATTTCAGTTAATCTCTGCAGGAGAGAATGGGTAGTCATTTTAATTATGCTCCTCTGCAGGGTATAGCATAGATGGACAGGTTGGTGGGAAATGTTATCTGTAAATTCAAAGAGACTATTACCTCTCCCCCACAACAGACAATCTTGGGGAAAAAAAGGAGGTAGATGTTGCCCTGCACGAACTTTCTCATGGAGAGAATAGCCTGTGGGTCCAAAAGATGAAAGGTAATCCCTACAGTTTGGGTGCCTATTTGAGTTGTTCAGTCTTGGGATTAAAATGTATACTATTCAAGTGGCATTCCCAGTTTGTGTCAACTGGGCCTCTCTGCCCCTTCCCTAAGAGGAACTATCCTACCTGATCCAACAACTAAGGATGTGTCAGTGTCAGACTGTCCAAAATGAAAACTGTCCTCTGTCCAAAGTTTTATTCTGACACACATACTAAATCTAAACTCTAAGGTGAAACAGGAAATTTATTTAACCTTCGAAGGTTTGGGAAAGTGTTCACAAAAAGAGGAAAAACTTGCTTTCAACATAAAAGGTCTGCAAGGATATGGGTCCTTGCTCCTTGAACATCTGGTTCATACAATGCTTTCCTAGTGCTGATGCTCCTTCCCAAGATGTCTTTTTCAAAACAAAACAGTTCTTTACTCTTATTAAACAACACAGTTATGATTGCCTGGCATACTCTCCTGCCAGGACTTCTTAGGTTCACACTCTTGTGATTGTAGCCTGGTGTGCTTTCCTGCTAGGACTTCTTAGCTTCATACTCTTGTGATGGTTGTCTGGTGTACTCTCCGGCCAGGACTTCTTCTGCTCACACTTTTGTGATGGTTGCCTGGTGTACTCTCCTGTCAGGACATCTTATGCTGACACTCTTGTGATGATTGCCTGGTGTACTCTCTTGCTAGGACTTCTAAGGTTCACACTCTTGTGATGGTAGCCTGGTGTACTCTCCTACCATGACTTCTTAGGTTCACACTCTTGTGATGGTTGCCTGGTGTACTCTCCTGCCAGGACTTCTTATGCTGACACTCTTGTGATGGTCGCCTGGAGTACTCTTCTACCAGGACTTCTTAGGTTCACATAGGTTTCCTGCCCTTTTCCATAGTTGCAGACACACTTTATTTGCTAATATATATTCCAGATCTATATTCCGGTCTTGGGTTTTCCTTTGTTTGAACAATTTGCATTTATCTTCTTCTAAGTGCTTTATTTGCTATTTGTTTCCCCTTCTAATATCAAATACATTCTTTCTTTCTCTCTCATTTGTTGGTGAGTCATTCCCTTGTTTTGGCATACCTGCTGACATGCCCTGGGGTCCCCGCAGCCTCTTGGAAGACTCACTGGCATTCGTTGGCATTGTTGTATGCTCCGAGGGTCAACCAGAGAAGCGCTTTCATCAGCTTCTTTTCTCATGACCGCCTATGCCTGGTTTCTTCAGTTCTCGTGGCTTCCGCTTCCAACATCTGTTTTCCTCTGGGCATCAGTAAGGAAAGCACTGCTCTGGATCACCTGTGAATGCCCAGGAGTCCCTCACTAACTCCTGGCATTCTCGTAGCATGTCCGACCTTGCTCTGCAGCCTTCTCCTTCTCCTGGCTGCACCACACCGGTCCTCACCCAGCGATCTCCTCTGCCTCACAGAGAGACGCCGTTCTCTCCCGCCAGGAGCAGACTTCTGCTTCACTTGCCTTTTAAGCTTCTGGGCACAGATGGATATGAGTAAACATTGGAATGCTCACTGTGCTTGGAGCCATTCTCATTCTGCATTGCTTGAATCTGTTTCTTCTTCATCCCAGTACTTTGGTCATTCTGGGACATTAAGTCCAGGTTTTGGAATTGGTTTGGAAGTCTTGACTAAACCTTTTCAGTAGCCTTAAATGGAAAGTTATTCATGAATGAATGTTAGGTGAACTTGGAAAGAGTGATCTCCCTATTCTTCATGGGTAAAGGAGTGGGCGTATACCAATAGTCCAGGATGGTATTAGATATGAGAGGGTCATTTTCATAAGAATTTGGGGGATACCATATCTCACCCAATGAAGCCAAGACAGCTCCCTGAAGGTTGTGTCCCCACATGTGATCCTACATCATATAGCCGCCCCCAGGGTCAGGGTAAGACAGCGGCCACCGTCCCCTGGCCACATGGGAGGAGGACTCCATCGGGTTCATCACAATAAATACACAACCATGTTCCCTACAATCAGAGATAAAATATGTTACAAGTGTGAGATCATCAGAAACATACAAACTGTCCCTATGTCCTTTGGGCCTGGGGATCTCAGAAATCCATATTTCATCAATGTGCCATATTCATATAAGAGGATATGGAATATAAATTATTTTGCATTCACAAGTGTGTGAGTAGGCAGCCCACACATTTTTTCATATGTATTCAAAATATGACCAAACTATGAAGATTGGGGGTGTATTCTCTGGGAGTGTCTGACTGTTCAGCAGGAAAATGGAAAGATGTGACCAATGCAAAAATGGGATGTAATCATGACACCATGTGAGAATATCACTCATGGTAAAAAGGGAAATACACAGAGAATAGGGGGCTAAGAGTTTGAAAGCTGCCAAGAAGGAGAAGTCCTGTTCCAAATGGATGAGTGCTAATCTTGGATAATTTATGGAGATGAGATGGCCTTGTCCAGGAGAGAGCCTGAACCAGATTAATTTGGGACAGAGCTGCATTCCTGAAAAGGGGATAAATGGACCAAGAGAGGCCAACTGTCCCTGCCTGCTCTGGGCCTTAAGGAATTCTTAACAAGTGAGTCGAAAGCACCTCACATGTATTTGACAAAGACCCTCATGGATTAGTTCTCTGCTTAGTACCAGGAATGGAAGAGTGGGAGGTGGTTACCAAAACTGGAAGTTCATCCCAAATAGAATCGCTTGATATTCTAGTATGAGATTTACTTTTTTTCCACACTGTATACAATTCCAAGTGATGTTCCATTGCAATAAGAATCAATATTTTTTATCAGCACCGTGTGTGTAGTGTGGAACTAATAGCACATCTTTGCAGCTAAAGCACAGTCTGTTGTAAAATAAATCTAATCAAATTGCACCTAGGGTGTTTTTACAGGTGTAGTCAACCACTTAGGCTGTGATTTGAATGGCTGTGTTCTACAGCCTTATGGAGAACTTGCAACCTGTGAACGCCTTAGATACTAAAAAAGAGACATTGGGAGTTGAAGTGAGTTTAGCTGTTTCACTGCCATTCCTGTAGAAAATGATTCCAATGTAAATTACATTATCTCCTCTCCCTTGAGATTGTACATTTGGGGAAGGGCTTTGCAGCATCTATGGGAGCGGATCTGTGAAGTCAATTGGCAGGGGTATTCACCTCTGTATTAGAAAATCATGTAACCATTCTTTTATGTTGGGTGGGTGAATCAATATCTTGTGCATTCTAAATTGATAGTGCTGCTTCCCTAATCCAAACCTGCAGAATTAGTTGCAACTCATTATAGCCTGCATTTAAATTTCATGCACATACTAGCAAGCCTCAGCACCATATTCACATAGGGGAATTGTTTTATATTGAATGATAAAAGTGGTAATATTATACAAACTTTATATGATACCAATACTTGTTATTGATACTGGAGAAAATAAAATGCTATAAAACATGTGCTCTTTGATTAAAAAACTGATAGGCAGAGGTGATCAAAAGAAAATCCTATGGCTGTCAGAGGGGAGGAAGTGGTTGGTTAAACTGAATGCTGAACATCATCTGAAGAACCCCACGCTAATAACTAAAGCTGTTGCGACAGGCATTTTCCCTATCTAGGGCTGAGAGAGAATGTTTAGAACTGGGATAGGGCACTAACAGAAACCTGGCAATGATCTCATCAGATGCAATACAAAAGCTCTTAATATGGGCAAATAATCCAGGTGAAAGAAACCTCATAACTCGAGTTGGATTAAATTGCCTCTCAATAAGATCTACATTACCTTGATTGTCAGGGGGCATGGAGAGCAATGTGTGCCCTTTTGCTTGTGATGTCGTGAAGAATACTTTGCACTTTATGCTGTTTTGTCCAGTCTTTAAGGACATTAGAGCAAGAACATTGGCTCACGTCTTTGCCGACAATTCACACAATGGCGACCAGTTTTGTTATATCTCCTCTGGGGAGAAAATCAGTTTGTGAACTGGTCATTGTTATCCTTTTTGAGACATGCGATGGCCAGGAGGTTATTTGTGTTATCCTCCATTTGTGTAAGTTGATGGGCTCAAAAAAGTGGGCAGTCCAGACTAATAATAACAGATGGGGGAGGCACATGTTAATATGTGCACATTGTAAAACGCTTGATCAAAATGCATATAGCTGCTTCTTATCACTTATTATCTCTATTGTTAATAGATTAATCGTTTAACCTTGTGGTATCTGGAATGCATAAACAGTCTCCATCTTGTATTGCAGCATTTGCTTCTACCAGAAATCTTTACTGCTGCTGAGATATGTGTTTTTTATGTATAATGGCTTTGGGCATATTTACGTGTATTTTATTCTTTTATGGTATATCCACCTGTGTGTTATTCTTTCATGGCAATTTGCCGAAATAAAGTGATTTTATTGAATGAGGAAATTAATGTGAGTTTCCAACCCCTTGGATTATGTGAATATACTGGCCAGCAAAATGCCTGTAAGGAAATTGAATATGATTGTGTAATTTAGGAATAGAGGTTTTGAAAATATGTAGCTAACTCAAGGTGTGATTGAGTGTATGCCAGCTCTCAGTGAAACTGCCACAGGCAGGTCATCACTAATTCTGTAAATAAACTATCAATGTTCATGCATCGTATTGTTGTGAATTCCACAGAATAAAGTAAAGGGACCACCTCTAACTTTCTTTTATTCATTCAAATACATTTGAGTTTTAAATATAGACAGAGTCTCTTTCTTGTCCCAGAACAGTGAAAGTGGAGTGCATGCCAGGGATCACCGGGATTGCCACACTTAGTGAAAAGATTGACATATCAACACATATTCCAGCAATATTATGCTTGGCTGCCTGCACAGAACCACAGAATCACAACCAGGCCTCAATGCAGTGTGATAAGTGACATCACCAGCAATGTATACAGCCACAGTGCACCTGGATAAGCTGGGTTTCCGCTTGGTGGCAGTTAAGAGAATGAGATTTGAACTGCCAGACATAAAACTGGTTAGCTAAATATCTACTCAGGAGCAACAGAAAGAACACCTACCCATTGGGGGTTTAAACAATATTAAGCACAACGATATTTTTACTGAGGGCACACAGTAAATATTAACAGTGTTTAATGGCTTTCTTTATTCATAAAAACATACTGGTTGACTGCTGTGGAAATGAAATTGTTCTCCTCTTACAATCGATCATGCACGAAATGCCCTCTCAGACAACATGATCACTATTGCCGCTTATAAACAATGAAAGCCCTTGATTGTTGTGCGATGGTGCCATTCCTCCTGAATATTTAAATGAACATTGTGCGATGGTGCCATTCCTCCTGAATATTTAAATGAACATTGTGCGATGGTGCCACATTTGCCACTTGCATCATCCTCTGAACAACGCTGGATTGGATCTTTCAGGCATTCCCTTGTGCTCCTAGCTCTTTCACAACAGTCATCATGACAAACAACCAGTTAATATCAGTCAGCTACATTGATCATGGTCTAATATACACATTCAAAATGCATGTGGCCCACTACGCATGAGTTAGTAGCACCAACCAAACAGACAACTCTCCCATCCCAGTAGCACATATAGTATTGGTAGCATGAAGTGAAGAACACGCTTCATGCTCTTGGTATTACAAAACCCAGGCAAGTGACTAAATTGTGATCACCCATCATCTCAGCACAAGGCTACAGTCATTCCAATGGCCACATGGTGAACATTTTCAAAAGAGCTGTGATTGAACCCATGCACCAGGAATTCTCTTGGAACATTCATGTACATAGTTCTGCTGGGAAGAGACATAATGAGCTTGAAAGCACCAGCATTCATATCCCTTGCATCCCTTGAGAGATTTGGAGGTATTGGACTCTCCCATCATCACTTCCTGAAAGCACAACCACAGAGTGGACTTTGCTGTAAAATGGTGGCTCCAATCTCTGACAAGAAAGATATTTCATCACGTCTGACCCCTGGCTCCAATAGTAATCCTGACCAACACTCACCAGTCAAGAACACTTTCAAATGGTGGTGTTGGCTTCTCTTAAACCCTTTATGAAAAAACTGATATAGCCAAAGAGCCAACACAGAAATACATTGCAAACATCAAATGTTGCCTCAATATTATAAATTCCCAACAATGCAAACTAGAGAAAAGGGTCAGTGCCTGTAAAGAAATCAACCCACGGATCAACAGGCTGAAAACGAGGGGAAGATCCTGTGCAACCAGCTCAATACCTTACAGAGTCAATAGGTGCAATAATCTCTGCTTTAATGAGGTCATTGAGGGTAGAGAAGTGGGTGTTACAATTGGCTTTCTTATGCTTTTATGGATTAAGTAAGCACTGAGCAAGGAGTGAGAATCAGTCGCCCAAAAACACCTAATGCAAAAAGCAAAACGCTGCAGTCAGCCACCAGGATAGTGCTTAGAAGTCGTTTTTAGCTGCACAGCTAAGCAGTGCACATGAATTGTAAACAATGCTGAGAAACACACATGCAATTTGTACTAAGAATTCAGAAAAGCGCTCAACTATATGGAGAAATGACAGTACGCAAAACAACATGTTTTATCGAGATACCTTATAAAAACAGAGATGCACAGCCCTGGACAATAAACAAAGGACTTTGCATAGTTAAGCAATACTGAGACAAGGAACCCGTTTTGTAGCAAGCAGAATATCATGGCTATTTCCCAGGCTGCAAACAACAGGGCAGATGTACAATTGTGAAGTATGCATGCATTATTATGAAAATGACATAAGCAAAGACGATGAAAGTCTTTACAACACATAGGCGCAATGGCAGCTGGAGGTCCAGGAGGAGAGATGAGTAAACCAGGGATATCCATTATGATTAGACGAGCTAAACTGTAGAATGGGCAGTCCTGTCCACCTGAGTCAAGCGCCAAATATAATGTGTTCTGCTGCAAAGTCAAATTGGTTTCAATTTAAGAAACTTGAATCTAACTGGCCAGCCATGCCCAGTTTCCTGGGAACAGTGCCTGATTTTGTGTGGTTCTCATTAAGTTGGTTTGACTTCAATTCAGGAAATATGAACTCCATAATTCATTCCATACGCAAGTCATCCAATTCGGCAGAGACTGCGGTATTATAATCTCGTACAACAAGTTGAACTTCACTTTACTATACAATTATTGTAAAGGAGCCACAAATTGGTAATAAATATGGCTGAAAGGCTTGGGGATGGGGTCAGAGACAGGCACACTCTTGGAGACAGCAGGCATGCACCAGAGAAGCCAGGCAGGCTCTGTCAGCCAGTCATGGAGCCCAGAGGCTCAGAAGGGTGAAGCAGAGAAAATAACAATTCTGTGCTGAGAAGATAATGCAACCATCAAATGTTTGTAGGGATGCATTAAGTTGGGAAATCAGCTACCTTGGAGAAGTTTTGTTTTTAGCAAATGCAGGTTACATCAAGCAGCCTGCAGTTTTTGATATGCGACTTAATGGACAGGACATACTGAGATTCTGATTTCCTAATTTTTAGATATATTGATGCTAGTTTGAAGCAATATTTTTGTCTAGAATCCAATGGGTGTTTAGTCCGAGGCCGTAGGCGAAACCGATAAATCCATTGTGCAAGTAAAGGTTTTTAAGATAGCACAGTGAGTAAAGCGCTTGCTTTGACATCTGTGCAGATCCTGCTGACACAAGTTCGAATTCTGGCAGGGCCGAATTCAGCCTTTCATCCTTCCGAGGTCGATAAATGAGCACCACAAACAGTGGGTAATAATAAGCGGTGCTCAGATACCTGAGGGTTCGTAGTGCTATATAAATGCTTTATTATTTATTATTTTCTCTGCGTTCTAGCCAATAGCTGAGAACACATTGCAAACATTATATGCACTTACTCTAATAATGATTTGTGTATTATTGGGCCAATGGCATCAGTAATATTAAGAAAACAACACACTAGAACAAATGCAGGCATGTTGTAAAAGCAGAATAGTTTGAACGCTTTTCAAATACTGTCCTAGACAGTAGCTTAGAATGCATTGCAAGCATTACACACAGTTAAACTACTGTTGGATTGTGAATCTTAAGCCAATGTTACATTTAGCAATATTTTATGAGGGTTGTGATCAAGAGAACTGAGAATGGATTAAGGCAACACAGGTTGAATAATGCACAGTAGATAGATAAACTAAACTAGATGTGTTTGATACATCTTTTAAAAAAAAGTAATTTTTTATTTTATTTTTTATTTTTTATTTTCATTTAGTTTATACAAACGTTTGAAAAATCATACATTAGAAAAAACAAAAAAAAGTATCATCTTTACTTGTTGCGTCTCTATAACTTTGATTTGATCTAATTCCTTACACATTGTCATTGCATTAAGTTCTGTATTGCTTAGTCTCAACATTTGCTATTGCTTGTCATCCTGTTCTAAGCGTTTGCTCTCCTGACTTGCAGCGGTTTCTGACTCTCCTTTGGCACCGGCTGGTCTCATTTCTAGTTGATTCTGTAATAACTCCAGGAATCTCATCAGCGCAATCAACACTGAATTACTTTCAGTCAGGTGCAGTTGCTTCCACCATTCCTCCCCATTCAGTGTCTGATAACTTGTCATCACCTTCCCTAGGCAATTTTCACATTGGACATTTAGTTCGGTGCAGTTTAGGACGAGATGTTTTAGATTTTCTTCTTCCTTTGGACAGAATCTGCACAGTAAATTTCCCGATGGGATCACACGCCTGTTCCTCAGAATTTCTTTTGTTTCTATAATATTCAAGCAGAACTTCAGGTAGTGTCTTCTTAGGCGTTTGCACGGCGATAGAGCCAGATATTTCTGGAGTGTGTTCCATTTTTTTGCTTCTTTTGGTTGGTTTATCATGGATTTTTGTGCTGCTCTTTTTTCACCAATTTCAATCCAGTCGAGATCTAGCAATTTCTTTTTCACAAACTCTTGATTGTACCATAGTGTTGTCTCATCCGTCCCCAGTTGATTAAGAATATCCCTGCATTGGTGTTTCCAGTCTCTTAAGGCTGATTTTTTCCCTATCTCGTTCCCCAACAAGATTTTAAACATTGGCGAATTCGCTATTTCATGGGTTTTTCTGAATAGCAGTAATTTATTCCATGTGATCCTTGCATTCAGGGTGGAGATCCCTACTTCATAAAGGACACAAGCAGTTAGCATACTTTTGGGTATCTGAAGGATTTTCTTCCAAAGAAATCCTTCGCACCTGGACCATATCTTGTGGTCGCAGCCAAACATGTTCTCCGCTCCGTAGGTTAGAATTGGTGTGATTTTATTTTGATAACATTTTCTCACTAGCTCACACGTGAATTTCCCAAATTTCTTTTGCATTATGATTCCTTGTGAGGTTAGTTGTCTGCAACTGTTTAGGATTTTTTTCACCATCGGTTCGTCGTTTAAGCTGGAGTTGATCATTGTGCCCAGATATCTTGTATATTGCACTTTTTCCAGTTTCTTCTTCCCCACGAACCAACTTGTTCTGTACTTAAGTGACTTCCTTCCTCTTTTATTCTCCAGGACTAGGATTTCTGATTTAGCAGCATTTATCTCTAGCCCGAGATCTTCTGTATAGATCTTTAATGCAGTCAGTTTTCGCTGTAAACCGATTGGTGTACGATCTAAGGTCACCATATCATCAGTGTATAGAATGTGGTGCAATGGAATCCATTAATTCACGGCGGGAATGAAGTCACGTTTGCTAGGGTGTTTCCCACTTCTGAGATGTAAAAGTTAAACAGGGTAGCCCCTAGTGGGCACCCCTGTTTTACACCTCTCTCTGTGGGTATTGGTTTTGACAAATTTCCTTCGCTATCTAACCGTACCTGAATTTAGGTGTTGGAATAGAGTTCTTTGATGGCAGCAATTAGACTTTCGTGGCAGCCCCTCTTCTTTAGTTTGCACCACAGAATTTCTCTGTTTACTCCATCAAATGCGTTTGCCATATCAATGAATGCCAGGTAGATTTTCTGACCTGCTCGGATGGCATCGATTTTCAATAGATTTAGTATTAGGAGGTTCATGCTGCAACCCACTCCTTTAACAAACCTGGACTGGCGTTCATCATAGATCTTTTCTTGGTTGATCCATGTTGTTAGTTGTTTGAGGAGCTGGGTTGCGAACACTTTTCCTACTACGTCAAGGAAGGCTATGGGTCGATAATTAGCCGGGTCAGATCGCATTCCTTTCTTGAATATCGGAACAATGATCCCTGATTTCCAGGTTGCGGGGATCCTTCCTTCTTTTATTATTGCCTGGAATAGAATATCACAGAATTCTGACCATTCTTCGATATTTTCTTTTAAATCGGCATTGGACAGGCCATCGGGTGCTGTGGCTCTAGACGCACTACTCTTTAAAATTGAAGATCGAATGTCCACTCTATCTAAAAAGTTATATAAAGGTTCACATCACGTAAAAAGGTTAATATCACATATACAAGGTAATTCAACCTATGACCATACCCGCCAATGCAGTACAAATAACCCAAATCAGCATTGCCAGAGGACTATAACTAAGGGAGGGATTACATCAAGTAAAACAAGCTTAAATAGAGGGAGGCATCCAGCAATTTGACCGTAGTATCAGCGAGCTACCCCGCATCTACCACCCAATCGCCTACAATCACATCACAGATTACAATAAATTACAGAGGGTGAACTGGATCCCACTGAGTGGAACAGTTATCAAGAAACCATTGAAATGGTTGCCAGATGTTACGAGGCTAAAGGTTATACATCAATAATGAACAGTAGCCTAGTTCTGCATCGCAGCACCACATTAAATCAATCAACCATTTATGGATCGAGGGTGGTACAGGATTTTACCAATGCATTAAGATACATTGGGCCTCATTAGGACCCAGGCGGAGTGGGTTTCCGCCAGCGCTAATCGCGGCGGACCCGTCCGCCGTACTACGAGTTCCCTTAGCGCCATGGAGGTTTTCTCCGCCTGGTTTTACCAGGCGGAGAAAACCATGGCGCTACGGGACCTCGTTGTTAATTACGCCACCGTATTTTACGGTGGCGTAATTAACTCCTTCCCCACTCCCATTATACCCTATGGGGCAAGAATGGGAATGGGGAAGGGCAGAATGGGGATTGGGGATTTACCGCTCCGCCGAGGTCGGAATGGGGCGGTAAATCCGCCAACCCCCATGGCGCTATCGACGGCTTTCCGCCGTGCTTCGCGGTGCATTTAGCACCGCGAAATCCGCCTGGGTCCTAATGAGGCCCATTGTTTAGCCTGTAACATATATATTGACAGCCATTTTCTATTATCATTGCAGATCCCAAACATCCTCCTAAACAAACAGCAAATAGGCTCCCTAAATATCTTCATCCCTAGTATTTGAGTTGTTGTAGATATCCCAGAGTCCCAAAATACATTAAGAGTTGGACATGACCAAATCCTATCTATAAAATCATCCTCCTCTGCAAGACACATGTGGCAATTTCCATCTGCTTTGTCATCAAACTTCAATTGCCGAGCTGGGTATAAGTATGCCTGATGCAAAAGTAGTAGGTAGTGCAACCTTCTGTGAATACAGACAAATAAAAGACCATAGTGTGTCATCTAATTCCATCCCCATATCTCTTACCCTCTTAGAACTACATGGAGGATCCTCCAGAAGAGTGAGCTTGTGTGTCATTTGGTAAATAGTATTGATAATTCACAATATACTGTTTATGAGATTCTTGGGGGAATTGTGGTGTCCAGGCTTGAAAGGCAATGTGTAGCCATATGTATTGATAAGTCAATCGATAATCATGTCCCAATTTATCTATGAACTGTTTCCTAGAAACAAATTCCCCACCTGCATAGAAGTCATATATAGTTCACTCCCAGTTGTGACCAGTCACAGACTATCACATCATCACATGCTGGGCCTAAATCCTTTACCCCAAACACACAATTCTGGTGCATAAGGAAATTGCACTTGTAAGCGCTTAAACAACTTCCTCCATGCATCCACCATGCAGGATACTGGGTCAAACTCACATGTATGCTAAATGTTTGTAGACAACAGGGCCTCCTGCAACGAATAGGGTTGAACCGACATCCTCTCGATCCTAACATGAGGAAATGTCAATGACCCTGTCATCCAAAGTGATGCAAAATGTGGCTGGGGTGCTAGGTAGTAGAGTTCCATGTCAGGAGCCCATAGTCCACCTTGATCATATGGTCAAGTGAGTGCTTCCCACTTAATCATGGGTAACATCAGATGCCAAGCTAGCTGCACCAACCACAAACAAAGTAATGCAAAAAATGCAGTCAGAGGCCAGCGCAGAAGGTTCTGAAAAAGTAAAGTAATTTAGGAACTACCACCATTGTAGTGGCAATGCAGCCAAACGTCGATAGATGAAGTGTAATCAACCTCTCAATTTTCCACTTAAAGTGATTCAAATACGCATAGTGATTATCATTTAAAAGGGAGGTATGGTCCCTACTCACCCTAATGCTCAGATACTGAACTGGCGCCTGCTCCCATTTAGAGGTATGATCATGTAATTGAAACAGGATAGATGTGGAACAATTTATTCGCAGTCCAAAAAAATAAGCAAACCTTTAATTTAAAGTATGATATCGTCCACATATAAGGAGACCAGCTCTCTCACACCTCCCAATGCCAGGCCCCACTCGCGGTGCATTCAATGCAACCGAGCAGCAAGCGGCTCGATCGCCATTGCGAATAAGAGTTGTTTGATACATCTTTTAAAAATAAAATATAAAAATCATGAAGCGGTTTGAGCCTTTCAATGCCAGTTGCCAATTTAATGTGTGACTTTGGGCTATAGAATTGCATGTGGTATTCCTATGGTATTTTACAGGCCAAGTGAGAGTAAAAACAAGATAGACTGACGTGCCATTTTATTTGGTCCACTTACCTAAATAAGATTAACTTGACAACATTCCAAACCATGCTGTAAATGAATGCATACCTTTGAGTGTGTAAAGATAATTATCCCCTGTGATGGATCTGATTTGATTCGATTGATTTTGATTTGATGATTTCTATCATGCAAAGATGAGGGACTTTATCGTATACAGGCACAGATGATATAGTACAGTTAATCTCAAAACCAAGTGATTAGCTATTACAGACAACAGTCACCTATACAAAACCCTGGGCCCCTTTCCTTCCTATATAAAAGGTATGTTTTAAGGGCTTTGCGAAACTAACAGAAATATTCCAATACAATATCTCCTGAGGGAGGCTGTTCCACAATCTAGGACTTTGTACTGATAATCTTCTGTCTCCCCTGGAGTCACAGGAAAAGGAAGGAATTACCAGCAACAACTGGTCCCTCGAGCAGAGAGTCCTTGTAGGTTGATATCTACTAATCTGTTCAATGTATCCCTTCTGCCCAGAGGGGAGCCATCCCCTGTGAGGGTAGAGAGGTGAGCCTGCTCTGCAAGACCCTCCTTAGGGGTCTGGCCAAGGGAGACCTCACTGGAATTGATTCCCCTCTTGGAGACAAGGACTCTGAATCCGATAAGGGCCTCCCAGACCAGAATACATTGCCTACACGGGACCTGTACAGCCTACTTGTATTTCTGTTTTGAGTACCCCAACCTGTGTCAACGCTTCCTTCCTATTGGCTTCAGGCAATGCTGGAATTCATCTAAGTACCAAAGACACAGAAGAAGGAAACACTTTTGTTGTTTGTGATGTCATACTTAAACAGGAAAGTAACTGTAAATGGGGAGAAGGAAACTACTGCGTAGGGGGCAGTGTAATCCCTATGCAGAGGAGAGCCCTCTGGAGGAGACAGCCTGAAGTGGTGGAGCTATGCTAGGCAGTTGAGCCTGCTGGAGTCTGGAGAGCAAGGATAACACTATCCGCATGCCGGAAAGCTGGCGTTTTCTCTGACCGCAAAGTCCAGGTCAGAGAGACACGCATTTATCCTGGTGGCATGACCACAGACCAGCCGTTGTGGTCTTGGAGCCTGTAACTGATGTTGGGACCAGCTTGCTGGAGAAAGCCCAAATAGCCAAGCTCTACACCAGAAGGATGTTGGTTGTGGTGACAAGCAGCAACCATGAGGCGAACGCTCCCAGAAAGAGATTATCGCTAAGAGGAACGAATAATGCTAATCCAACCTGGGAGAGCCAACAGTAATACGGGAACTTGAGAGTAGACAAGCGCCCCATCTTCCACAGAATTAAAGAGTTATGAATACTGCAAATCGAGGCTGTGAGAGCTGATTAGATTATGGGAACCTGAGAAACCAAAGAGGGAAAACTCCCCATTTGCCCCAGAATGAAAGAGGTACAACTACTTAATTTCCAGGCCATGAGAGGCCAATGAGGTTACGGGAACTTGAAAAACCTGAGCGGGCAAAATCCCTACGTGAACCTGAGTAAAATATATATGAACATTGTGTGTCAAGGTTGGGAAAACAGAAGAGGGTTCAGGAGCCAGGGAAATCATGCGTGGCTAGCGCCCTGTGTGAATTACGTGAATTAGAGAACACAAGTCTATTAGAATGCCGCAGGACTTTGGGGAATCTCAGAGCCATAAAAAACATTCTAAAGAGAACTGTGGCAAAAGGGACCTGGGCGAAGTCTTGCGAAAAACCCTTATTTTCCCAAGGAAAAGGGAACCACAAGGAGGAACTATCTATTTGGATTAACAAAGTCTACAAGACAATTATGAAATTGATTTTAGTTTGATAATAACAAACTTGGAATTATCAACATAGTACTCAAGTGATTGGGCCAGGCAAAAGGCTGAAGACTAAGCTCAATGAGCTCTCTTTTTAGTGCCATGGTAGGGCCAGAGTAGTTGGATAGGATTTTGGACCAAGCACTGTTTTTTTTGATGACTACCATTAGTTTGAGTTTTAGGTAGGGAACTTCCCTCATCGAAACAGGGCAGGTTACGAGTTCTCTTTTACTTTTAAAAAAAGATCTGTGTAAATATGTCAGTCGGTGCACCAAGTCCTTCTTCTGGTTCACCACCCCTCCTTCTTTAATGTTTAGCAAAAAGCTGAAATTTGACATTGCCTGATTAGTGACAATTTGAAGAAGAGAAGGCTTAAAATATTACCCAGGAGAACAGGATTGAGTAAAGTGTAATTTCTGTCCCTGACTGAAATCATGTATATCTTCAAATCTGGTATGGTGTATTCCAGTGGCATGATCATAATGATGGACAGGTGTTTCCATAAAGTGGAATTTGTGCAAAAACGCGATTCATTCCATAAACGCTAAGCCAATGTGCACTAGACATGCAGCATGCCAATGGACTTGGTCTGATGCAATCTAACACCATTACTTTGAAACTCTGTAATACAACCTGAAAAACTCATAGGTTTTGTAGGTTCAGCACACAGCAAAAGATATGGGCACTGTCAAGTGCTGTTGGCATTCCTTATACATTAACCAAGATTTCCCAGCCTCCACTGCAGCCAAATAGAAGTGATTCCTGCAGATAGACATGCATTAAGGGCCACCATGAATTCTAAATATTTCCAAGCCTGCACATAAGTCACCAGAAATGATAGGTCGACCTCCTTCAATAAACCCAAAGAGCTCCATGACTCCGTAAAGGCCTGATCTATCTCACTGATGGATACCATTGTGAATCCAGATCTAATGACTCATCTCCAATAGGGGCTTCTAGAAACACTAGGGGAAATATTTCAAATGTCCCTACCAACAGGGAACGCTCTCCAACTTGGTTATCACTGTATGATGAACACTCTACCATTTATCGCATGGGATTTACCCACAACTGGTATTGGTATGATAAGCATGAGGCTTCTGCTCCTGTCCATTTTCTCACAAGTCCCAATACTGTAAAGCCCAGATCTGGGTTTGACTGCTGTTTGCTAATAACATACAATGCTTCTATTGGAAGATATGTAATAAGATTTCCATTGCTATAAGCACGCATATGGGGTTGGCTAGCACATCCACTGTCAAGCCTATCACAATTGGCCAAATCAGGGATGGTTGTTGTGGTTTCACCAACAGGCTACTGCTTAGTTTGTATTTATATATATACAATAATCCCTGGGTTGGTACATGGTGATTTGCTGTAGAGATACTGCATGTTCACAAAATGCATGGCAGCTATGGTTGACGATGCTGGCCTTTCTACAAGGAGCTATGCATGTGGCACTATGCCCAACTGGAGCATCTGTGTATGCATAGCTATATAATTTCCCTCCCCCCCTCTTTACTTACACTCATACTCCCATGGGGTCTCAAAAGCTACTTATTGTAAATTGTACTTCTCAGAAAGAGTCAAATAGCTTGAGCATCCTTGCTAAGGCATGGACCACAGAAGCTGGCAGACCACCATTATACAATATGGTACCACCTGATGCTTAACATCGATGGGTTTCATTTAAATTGTCTCCCGGAATATCATGAACCGAGCCAAGAGGTTTATGATATAAACATTTGAAATGCATTGTCCCTGTACTACAAGAAACAGAGCTGGGTGTCTTCGAGATGGCCAAACCGAGCGTGGACTTAGTAGGATTAGTTTCAAGCAGTCATGCAATGGGCAGGAAATGTGGACCAGCGATTTTAGTTCATAAGAACCTTCACGCAATCTTGTTAGAATCTCATCATGACTAAAAAAGGCGCATGTCAAGTCTGCCACTTGGAAATTGCTTGTATAAAATGTACTCAAATTAACATTGGCACCCCTTTGGTGGATGAGCCCGAATTTTCGCTTAATGCCTCTCAACTTCCCTTAATTGTGCACACATTAGATATCATCATCTGTGGAGATTTTAACCTCCCACTTGACCCCCATTTGAACAGACAATTCAATGTAAGATTTACAAACATACAGAGCCATAATATACTAACTGCTATGGTTGAGCCACATTCTCCGGTAGTTAATTAGTGGAGTCTCGACCACACTGGGGAAGATTACACCATCTAGAGCTATGCGATTTGTTCTTTTAAGGCTGGAATGGATTTGAGTCAACAAAAAATGTAGTCAAATCTCTGATCCAAGCCATGATTGGTTCCATCACCATATCAATTCACGCACCTGCACAGGCCATATTTGACATTATGATATGATAATTCATTTATAACACTCATGCACACAAGTGTTTCTAGGCACTACTGCATGCCTCCAGAAGATGGGATTTGTGGCTTCTGAGCTCAAAAAAATAAATGTAAGCAAATGGATGCACAGTATTTTGTTAACTTTTACATTCACAATCAATCCAACGATGTGCCAGGGGGCATCAATTGGGGCGCCTATATAGACGACTTGTGAGATGTGAGAGGGTAAAGGTAGGAAGCCTAGAATAAAGGTTACACAGCTGGAAAAAGTTATGAAATGTGTGGTGGATCAGATATACTACAGGAGCTGGGTGATACAAAGTATCACCTAAACTGTACCCAAACATATCAGGCAAAGATTGTAAGGCTTATTAGTAGCACCTAATACTACTTTGGAAAATAGGAGAAGCCAGATTCTAGGCAGTTATCTTAAAGCGAAGTATGACAAGTCATATTAACTTCCATTATTGATGCCAAAGCATCCGTCACACGCAGGATTCAGATGTTGCCACGGTCTTCTATTTAATTTATAAAATGTTGTATAAGGTGTCATCTGTATGAATATAATGTGTTCAATTAATTATAGGCGATCAGAAATATACTCACTACTGAGGTAGCACTAATTTAAACAGGAATTAAAAAAACAAAATTCATCTATGTCAATGAAAATGTGATGTCGCAAGAGCGTATGGTAAACAGTTATACATTAATAATTACAATGTTTGATTTTCCACACATGCACTCCATACAAAGTTGTCAAATGGTTATTCTGTGCAGTTATTAATTGATGCCTGAACCAGATCTTAGTTATTTTGCAATTAAGTGAAAAAAACGCTTTTGTCAATGGGTGAGCTCCGGGTTTAAAATGTGGTATGTGTTTCCTTGAATCAAACAGTTGTTGTTATTCACATTTTCCAAAATTCACCAAGAGTAAGAGGGGAGTTTCCATATTGTTCGGTAAAAATCTACCTTTAAAAGTCATCTCCAGTAACTCTGATTCAGATGGTAAGATTGTCTCTGTAAAGGTTACGATGCAAGACAATGTGATTTTATTGTGTGGTCTGTATGCCCCTAATTCCGATGACCCTTTTTTTCAAGAACTGGCTCAATATATTCAAGATAGCAAGGTGGACTCTGTCATCTTGGTGGGGGGGGTTTAACCTTGCAATGGACCCAATGCTTGACCGCTCAATGGTGCCAATTATGAAATGCCAGCGAGGAATAAACGATCCCTTGACAACTTGATTGATGAGCTTCACCTTTCAGACATATTGCGCCGGGAGCTCCCTACGGAAAGGCATTACACGTTTCATTCTGCAAGCCATGATGTCTACTCACAAATTGATTTCTTTTTGACTTCTGGGCACTTGACACTGAGCTGCTATGACTCAGACATTGGTCTCATTGTGATTACAGACCACGCACCAGTGACAATGCGCCTATCTCTGTGTTATACGCTGCAGAGTACTTTCTTAAAGCAGATAAATGCCTCTGTCTTGCAGAACAAGCAGGTGAAGGATGAGGCTGTGAATGAACTCGAGAGTTTCATGGTGATAAACAGAACTGATGAAGTCTCCATCTTTTCAGTCTGGGAGTCATTGAACTGCTATATGCGGGGGTTCCTAATCTCAAAGGCTGGACATTTCAGGAAGGAAAAAGACAAGGAGACAAAGAGACTTTCAAAGGATGCAAAGTCCCTTGTATGAAAATATGTCACTAGCCAGGACCAGGAGGTACGATCTAATCTCAGGAAGAAGAAGCACGAAATAAATGAGATCATATCCAACAGGGCGGTCTATGCATTGTTCAGGTGTAAGATTAATTATTTTGAAAATGATAAAATTATGAAAAGGCTGGGAGGCTGCTTGCACACAGGTTGAAAGAGGCAGAGAGTGAGTAGACTATTACAGCAGTGAGCTACAACGCTGACAACCTACTGCTAGCTCGCAAGGACATTAATATAGTGTTTAAAGAATTTTTATGAACATCTGTACGAATTGGAATCAAGATGTGGGTCGAACAAAATTGCCTCTTTTCAAAATCAGATCCTAGTTCCTTGGCTGTCGGAAGATCTTGCCACGCCATTAGAAGTCCCAATCTCAGTGGAAGACATCCGTTCCACAATCTCAAACCTAATGCGCAACAAGACTCCTGGCGTGGATGGATTCCCAGCTGAATTCTATCGGTTTCTGCCTGAATGTGCACTTCAACTGCTGCGTGATGTGTACCCGGCATCATTCGAGAGAGGGATATTACCAGTGACAGTCTTTTTGAAGAAAGATAAGTCTCTGACCTGGTGTATGAGTTACAGACCAATTAGTCTAATAAATACTGATTGTAAGTTGTTGACAGTCTTGGGTCTTTGCAGAAGTATCTGAGTAAAAGGTCAACTGGAGCAAGTCTGAGGTGCTTCCGAATCACTGGGTCACACATGCGACACATGTTTAACAACCTGGATTTTACATGGTGTCCTGAGTGGCTGAAGTACTTGGGGGTGTGGATTGGCCCTGAGGTGAAGTCGTTGTCGAAGATCAATTTTGATTACCTAGCAATTAAACTCAGGACTGACATGCACTTGTGGTCACTTCTGAAACTTTCACTGTGGGGCAACGTAAATCGCATCAAAATGAACATGGTGCTAGGGTCAACTATGTCCTTTCAATGCTTCTGCTAAAAATGCCAAAATGGATATTCAAGAAAGTTGATGCACTCTTACAGAAATGTATATGGGATGGAAAGCATCCTAGGCTGGCTCTGTGGAAGTTGAAACTACCATTGAAACAGGGTGGTATGAATTTGCAACATTTCTTTGAGTGTCATCTCGCTTTCACTGTGAGGCATTTATGCCAAATGGTGGAGGCTGGTCCTGACCAGTGGACTGAATCCGAATCCAACTGTGTATTTCAACTGCAACCCAGGTCCTTGTTGTGAATGACTTCGAAGGGCTCTCGTTCATTGAGTCCTCTTAATGTCTTCTTACATGAATGCTGGTGCTCTTAATCAAGATATCTGAACAGCGACCCATTCATTTCCCCTGATGCATCCATTTGGTAGAATCCATTGCTAACCCTACATGGAAAGGTCTTGTTTTGGCCATCCTGGTATTTGAGCTGAGTTTGGTATATCCAAGATCTTTCTGAGGTTGAATCTTGGATTCCTTTTGCAAGTTTGTGCAGAGATTTTGATTTGAGAGACTGCAGCAATGCCGAATATAAACAACTGAGGGGACTTGTGTCTGTAAAACTTGTGCTTGCACCTCAGATGACTGCGTGGAGTGCTGCTTGGTCAATGCTGGATCTTTGTGCCCTAGCAGCCCATTCGGCAGCCACCTTATACAATGTCCTTGTATCCAATCGCTAACGGTATTATGTACTTGCTACTGTCTGGGCAGGTGAACTGGGTGAGGTGATTAGCCCTGAACATTGGCAAAGATCCTATAATAATGTTCACTTGACAAGCATGGATTTTGGCATGAGGGCCTCTCAAACTAAATAGCTTTTTGGGAATATTGGACGCCAGAGCAAATGCTTAAGAGACACCTTTCATAGAGTGACCAATGCTGGAAATGTAATCAATCAAGAGGCACAGTGAGCCACTTACTTTGGTTTTGTAGAAGAACCAGGGACTTCTGGGAGGGGGATGTGAAAGGATGGGCCTAGTGCTGGAGTTTTCTATTCCTAGAAGGGCTTCCCTTTTGATTCTTTGGGATGTCTCTCAAGTAGCAGATCTTGCATTCTCAAAGAAGGTTTGGGTATTTAGAAGTAGCATGATAGCCAAGAAAATGATCCTGCATGCGTGGAAGTCATGCAATTCCTTCAACATCGATCATTGGGTGGAGGAGTTGATGACCTTGTCCCCATATGAGAGGACCATTTTCAAATATAAAAGGAGGTCCGACAAATTCAATGATCTTTGGGGATTGTTCCAGCATGCCTATGGCTGATGTGCATGTAGATGAGCAGCCAACTGCCTCTGCAGGAGGTCCTGCCCCCCTACTGCCTGTGTACTGGAAGCCTGAAATAGTGCATTGTTTGACACCAGAAGTTGTGACTATTCCGCGTCGAGTAACGCAAGTAGACTAAGTGATCATAGAAGATGGCTATACCTAGTTAATAGACTGCAGGCAAAGCCGTCATTATATAGAAACTGGACATCAGTGTCACAATTTTAGTAAGTTCAGACCATGAAGAGAAGGGCTCAAGACTGTGTCGCAGCAAAGAATTAGATGGGAGCATGGAAGGAACGAGAAGGGCTGTCTGGCCTAGTGTCAAGACTGAAGGCAGCCAAGAACTGGTTATCTATCCTCGAAGAGCAGGGAACGTGAGAAGCTGAATTATCCCTCGTTAAGGTGCAAGGAAAGAACACCATGGGTGCCAAGTTTATTCATTCAAGACAATTAAATGCTGCAAAAAGAGCTGAATTGCGGTCTCCTGTCATGTGAACCAAGGATGGGCACGCAGTCCAGAACTTTGATAAGCATGTGCCTATACTCCCTTATATTCCCAGAGACAGGAATACATTGCAAGACTATGTTCAAAGACAGTCTGCATAACAGAAGGCATGGGTGATGAAAGATGGTGGGATAATTAGGTGGGGAGGTACAATCAAGTCTACCTCCTGGCACCTGGGTCTGAGCTCACATGCTGCTAAATGAACCAAATGTTCCGGAAGGGCACGAGCATGTCAACCAATTTTAGAAGGCCATATAACAAAGGGCCTTGTAGGTTGCGAGCCAATAGAGTACAATTTTTCTAATAGCTGATGAAGAAGACTTTCACTAAGGGTGGGCATGAGTTGTCCACCTGACTGTAGAGACCCAACCACAACTCGACCCCTTATAGAAAGTATACTTAGATATTCCCCTTAAGCCAACCACAATCCCCCATAGGTTTTTCTTATTTTCTGCGAAGTATGATGTCACGTATGATTAATTTTTAGTATATAAATGTGTTTTTATATGAAATGTATTGAGTGCTCGAGCAAACGTTCATTGATGTCCATTGTAACTCCTGTTTTAGACAATTGATATTAAAACAGTAAACAAACTTTGCTGTCTTCCTGAGTTGGTCTGATTGTTGGAGTACATAGTCATTCTGTTCCCATGTATTTGCATAACACGCTACTTAAATTAAGGCCTATACGGTCACATGGTAGCAGTGGTAGGATGGTTTAAGACCCATCGACCTCTTAACTCTAGATTTACAGACAATCGGACATCCTCTGCCATCTAGCCGGAGGACGCAGTGTTTCCTGTGGAGAGCAGCCAAATAGAAAACTTGCAAGAAAATTGAGACGGTGTGGAGGGTCCCTCTTTGACAAAATCTCAATCTGGTTTCCACAGGCGCTTTGCGGACGGAAGGAGAAAGTGGTTGGTTGGAGGAGGAGATGCTATGAGGGCCTTCAGTCAAACGACCGAATGGTGAGTAGATTGAGAAAAATGGCAAATTAAGGGGACGGGATTGTGGTGATTTAAAAAGTAACAGGAGTAATGGGAAATATTGTGTGAAGACAGAAATAGAGATAAGAAGCGCCCAGAAGCCTGACCCAAGGGGTCTAGAAGAGATCGCCTCACACTCCAGTCAGAGTGCTTAGGCTACCTGTAAACAGGTTTACATAAGGAGACAATTGAAATCCTGTGACAGGATATTGATTAGTAGCAAGGAGAAGAAAGGTGATCACAAATATTTTTTAGTAAATGTGTAAAGTCGGCTGGTCTGTCTATATTTGTGTTGAGTTTAGGTGTTCAAAAGAGATATATGTTGTAAAGGAATTGAAATGAAGTTAAGGAGCCAAAGAGACTATCTAGGGAAGTGGTTGGTACCAATCCAGAGATAGACAGAGACAATTGAAGAAGATAGAGACTTGAGCGGCGATTGCTGGAGCACACTCATATTTGTTGTTTTAAGAACATTGAAAGTGGTGAAAATATTTTTAGAAAACCAAAGTATTGACAGTCAATTGAGACGCGTCAAAATGGGAGACACTCCTCTGATGCATTTATGTAAGACATTGCCAAAGCACATGCCCAAGCTCAAACAGCATAGTGCGGAATGGGTGAAAGGCACGGCAGATAAGATCTTCATGTCGTGGCCACAAGGGGGATCATTGTCAAAAGCTGTATTGCAACACATGACCACAAACTTCAACGCTGCATACAAGGGAAAATAATTAGAGACAAGGATAGCTATTTTAGAGCTTTGGAAGATGTACTAGGATGAAATGAAAGATCCACCACATAAGGAGTGGATGCTTAATCAGTGTAAGGGAGAAGGTGATGAGCCCTCAAATCTCTGCGTCACCTAAAGTGAAAGACGCTAGTGCAGAAGAAGTAGGGTTGGAGCCTTTAAAAGAAATGAAAGCAGCGACGGGGTATAGTAATCCGATGTACAAACCACCTGCTTATAGCAGTGACGATAGTCCAAAGGAGAGTAAGAGGAAAGAAGAGATCTTTAAGATCATACAAGACAAGGAAGAGAAGAGTGAGCGGTAAAACATGTTGACAGAAATAGAAAGAGAGATTAAGAGATGGAAAGGGGAAAAGGACAAAGCTGATGAGGTAACACTCATGCAGAACAAATGTATAAGAGAACAGATATTACTCAAGCTAGATGGAAAAAGCATCGAGGAAGTAAGGCATAGGGCAGATCAGGACGGACAAGAAAGAAAAGACAGAGAATGAGAGCAAAGAATGAAAGAAGATGAGCACAAAAGAAAGAGCAAGGAACGACGAGAACAGATGTATCAGGAGCAGCAAGAGAAAAAACAGGAGCGGGAAGAGGAGCAAAGAAAGTATGACAATAGGAAGCAAACAATAGACGATAGGGATAGAAAAAAAGAAAGAGAGAGGAGGAGGAAGCGCAGAAATTAAGGGATAAAAGAATACAGAGATCAAGAGAAGAGGAAGAAAGGAGAGCAGGAGTGAGGAGAGAAGAGATAAGACATAGAAGGAAAGAATCAGAAGGGAGGCGAGAAAACAAAGAGAATTTGATGAAGAGTTAGAACGAAGAAGGAGACAGCAGGACTTTGATATTAGCCTTGTTTGTAAGGAACCAGTAGAGCAAATCCCAGCAATACGATGGGACAGAATAGAAGAGTTTCATCAGTTAAAGAGAGCAATGTCAAGGGCATCTAGAGTAGCATTAGAAGAAGAGAATTTTGACATAGGAAATATTGGAGACACGATTGATAAGGCCTATCAAGAATTGAAGGAAAGTAGCAAATCTGGAACCCAAGGGGATGGAGATCAGTTCCTAGTATTCTAATTACAAAGCGTAGAGGAAAATCCATTCAGCTTTGAACACAGAGCCTTACCCTTAAGCACACTGGACTTTAGGGTGAAGGGGATGAGAGTCACACTAGTTGGGGATTAGACATGTCAGATGAGGAAAGATAATCTTTCCAAGGGAAGAGGGAGGAGATGCATGTGCCCCCGAGGGAATCCTGCAGACAGACAAGGAAGTAAGATGGGCTGATCTAGAGTAGCCTAAGGATAGGGTGCAAGACCCCATAGCATATCCAGAGGATCCCAGAGGATGATTGCATAGTGAGAAGAGAGAATCACCGCCATATGTGAGCAGGTTAAGATTGCTACCAGCAGGAAGACGGACAGGGGCGATTGTCCCTGCCATGAATAGGCAGACGATGGGAGCCGACTGTGGGTTAGGGTTTACGCAGTTTCCCTTATTGGAAAAAGGGTGAACAAGACCACAGTATATTCCATGGCCGCAGATGGATAAGGGCAATTTACGGTGTATACTCGTGAGTTTGATGTCGGGTGTGGGGGAAATGTATTTATGGATTACAAAAAATGACAGGAGGAAACACGCTGGCTACAGTGGACATTAAGGTGTCGATTCATGGAATTAATGTGCGCCGAAAATTCCCGCGCAGAGGTGCCAAAACGTGCGATTCGCAGTAAAAGTGCGAAAATCGCAGTGCAAGTGTGAAAATTGCAGGGAAACTAGCGCACATCGATTCATGGAAGGCCGTGTGCGAGAAAAATATCGGATGTGCGCTGAAAAAGTGCGCGGCGCACGCCGGCGCACAGGATATCTAACGGTGTGCGCCACGGCCACAGCGAAATCGCACATAGCGCGGCGCACACAACAAAAGTAGGCGGAACACTGGGCGTAACACTCGGAATGGGGAACAACTCGTCAAAATGTGGGCGTCACGGGGGAAGTACAGGAGGCAAGTGCGCGGAACGCCCACACGCTCGCCTACAACACGTATTCATAGAATCCAATAGGGCAAACCAGCGCACGGTGAAACCAGCGCACAGGCCCAAACATGTTCGCCACAAGAAAGCAGGCGGTAGTGTCCCTGCCCCTGAAATAAATGTGCGCCAAAATGTGCGCCAACAAAAAGCATCTATATACAGCTATGATGAATGTCACATACTGTGGCCCTCTAAGACAAATGACGTGCAAAGGGGTACGCGACAAACACGGACACCCGCTGTGTGAAAAATAGCGTGTGCGTGTATTCTGTGCTGCGCGGAAAGTCCCACACGCGATTTGCCTGGGTACGTGTATTCTGGGGAGCGCGGAAAGTCCCACATGCGATTTGCCTGTGTACGTGTATTCCGGGGTGCGCGGGAAGTCCCACACGCGATTGGCTGGGTACGTGTATTCGGGGTGCGCGGGAAGTTCCACATGCGAATTGCCTCGGTCCGTGTATTCCGGGGTGCGCGGGAAGTCCCGCACGCGATTGGCCTGGGTACGTGTATTCCGGGCTGCGCGGGAAGTTCCACAAGCGAATTGCTTGGGTCCGTGTATTCCGGGGTGCGCGGGAAGTCCCACACGCGATTGGCCTGGGTATGTGTATTCCGGGGTGCGCGGGAAGTTCCACACGCGATTTCAGCAGGGTACGTGGATTCCGGGGTGCGCGGGAAGTTCCACACGCTAATTCTGCAGGGCACGTGTATTCCGGGGTGCGCGGGAAGTTCCACATGCGATTTCAGCAGGGTACGTGGATTCCGGGGTGCGCGGGAAGTTCCACACGTGATTTCAGCAGGGTACGTGTATTTCGGGGGTGCCGGGTAGTACTACACGTGAATTGACCGTGTGGGTCCTCCCAGGTGTTCCCTCTACACCCTCCACGGCCCCTGCAGACAGCCCACATCACAGGGGACTACCCTGCACCCCTGCTCTTGTCCCGCAGGCAGCCCATCCACCATGGCCATGCCCCCCAGCCAATCCACATGTCACCTTGCACTACTGATCACCAACGCATGTCTCCCAGCACCCCCACCCACCAGCATCCAGGAGCACCCTCCACCAGGCCCCCACACATGTCTCCCACCACCCACCCCCCAGCAGTCAGGGGCACCTGACAGCAGGCCCACACACAGGTCTCCCACCACCCCCACTCCCCAGCAGTCAGGGGCAGCCTCCACCAGGCCCCCACTCATGTCCAACTCATGTCCCCCTGCACCCCCACCACCCAGCAGTCAGGGGCACCCTCCACCAGGCCCCCATTCATGTCCCCCTGCACCCCAACCCCCCAGCAGCCAGGGGCACCCTCCACCAGGCCCCCACTCATGTCCCCCTACACCCCACCAACCAGCATCCAGGGGCACCCTCCACCAGGCCCCCATACATGTCTCCCACCACCCCCACCCCCCAGCAGTCAGGGGACCCTCCACCAGGCCCCCACTCATGTCCCCCTGCACCCCCACCCCCCAGCAGTCAGGGGCACCCTCCACCAGGCCCCCACTCATGTCCCCCTGCACCCACACCCCGCAGCAGTCAGGGGCTCCCCCCACTAGGCCCCCACTCATGTCCCCCTGCACCCCCACCCCCCAGCAGCCAGGGGCACCCTCCACCAGGCCCCCACTCATGTCCCCCTGCACCCCCACCCCCCAGCAGCCAGGGGCACCCTCCACCAGGCCCCCACTCATGTCCCCCTGCACCCCCAACCCCCAGCAGCCAGGGGCACCCTCCACCAGGCCCCCACTCATGTCCCCCTGCACCCCCACCCACCAGCATCCAGGGGCACCCTCCACCAGGCCCCCACACATGTCTCCCACCACCCCCACCTCCCAGCAGTCAGGGGCTCCCTCCACCAGGCCCCCACTCATGTCCCCCTGCACCCCCACCCCCCAGCAGTCAGGGGCACCCTCCACCAGGCCCCCACTCATGTCCCCCTGTACCCCCACCCCCCAGCAGTCAGGGGCACCCTCCACCAGTCCCCCACTCATGTCCCCCTGCACCCCCACCCCCCAGCAGTCAGGGGCACCCTCCACCAGGCCCCCACTCATGTCCCCCTGAACCCCCTGAACCCCCACCCCCCAGCAGTCAGGGGCACCCTCCACCAGGCCCCCACTCATGTCCCCCTGCACCCCCAACCCCCAGCAGTCAGGGGCACCCTCAACCAGGCCCACACTCATGTCCCCCTGCACCCCCACCCCCCAGCAGTCAGGGGCACCCTCCACCAGGCCCCCACTCATGTCCCCCTGCACCCCCACCCCCCAGCAGCCAGGTGCACCCTCCACCAGGCCCCCACTCATGTCCCCCTGCACCCCCACCCCCAGCAGCCAGGGGCACCCTCCGCCAGGCCCCCACTCATGTCCCCCTGCATCCCCACCCCCCAGCAGCCAGGGGCACCCTCCACCAGGCCCCCACTCATGTCCCCCTGCACCCCCACCCACCAGCATCCAGGGGCACCCTCCACCAGGCCCCCATACATGTCTCCCACCACCCCCTCCCGCAGTCAGGGGCACCCTCCACCAGGCCTCCACTCATGTCCCCCTGCACCCCCACCCCCCAGCAGTCAGGGGCACCTTCCACCAGGCCCCCACTCATGTCCCCCTGCACCCCCACCCCCCAAGCAGCCAGGGGAACCCTCCACCAGGCCCCCACTCATGTCCCCCTGCACCCCCACCCACCAGCATCCAGGGGCACCCTCCACCAGGCCCCCACACATGTCTCCCACCACCCCCACCCCCCAGCAGTCAGGGGCACCTGCCAGCAGGCCCCCACATATGTCCCCCTGCACCCCCACCCCCCAGCAGTCAGAGGCAGCCTACACCAGGCCCCCACTCATGTCCCCCTGCACCCCCACCCCCCAGCAGTCAGGGGCACCCTCCACCAGGCCCCCACTCATGTCCCCCTGCACCCCCACCCCCCAGCAGTCAGGTGCACCCTCCACCAGGACCCCACTCATGTCCCCCTGCACCCACACCCCCCAGCAGTGCGGGGCACCTGCCAGCTCCCCCCACACATGTCCCCCAGCCAACACGTCATCACAATCCAGATCCCAGGCTCCTATGCCCACCCAAATCACACCCCACGCCACCCCAGTCCAAACACCCAACCAAGCTTTACATCCATTCAAAATGGAAATACCCATTACATGATAGATAACAAATAAGTGGTATGCGCATGAGTACAAGTCCGTCAGACCCACACAATGGCAACACATGACTGTGAAAACCCACATTGTGACAGGCATGAAACCAATCAGAGAAGTCCACACATTGAAGTAAGAAACAAAAATGTATTACAGTGTAAATGAAGTGAATGAAATCTAAACAAACAATAATGGCAACAAATATCAAAATGCAGCATGTCCACAAAAATAATAAATAACGAAAATGGGAATCCAAAATAACCGTAAAGAAATTGTGTCCAAAGTCACTGTCCAACAAAGCAAATCCAAAGGGAAAGTAAACTGAAAATCCATTGCTCCATGGTGAAAAAAATAATAAAAGATGAAGGCCACAAATCCACTGTCAAACTATGTACAAAGAGCAAATCCATGGTCCATGATCCCAACGATGTAAATGAAACCTACAATAAAACCTACCTAACTAATAACTATATACAAAAAAGTGGGGCATAGTCCAAGCGCCCCAAATTAAAAAAGAAATAAAACCTAACACTAATTAACTATATACAAAGGCGGCGGGCTAGTCCAGCGGCTCACTCCGTGGTGTTCCGGGCCAGGGCATCATCGAACTCCTGTTCGATGTCCCGGAGGTGGTCCTGTTCCATGGCCCCGAGGATCCGCAGGGACGCCGACATGTCCTCCTCCAACTCCCTGCGGATTCCCTCGAGGCACTCGGCCCGCCTCAGGGCCCTCCGCATGGAGTTCTCCGCCCTGACCATCGTGAGCCGCGCCTCTTCCACCCACCGCCGCTCCGCACCTATCTGCTGGCCCAACCGCTGCCACACGGAAGACACTTCCCGTCCTGGGTCTTCCTGCCCTCCGGCCGATGCCTGCCCCTCCGATGTAAATTGCCCCGAGTCATGATGCCTCCCACGTTGTCTCCGCTGCTGCCTCCGATGCAACTGCCCCTGCCAGCACGACGGCATCCAGGCTGATGGAATCCACCGACGCCGTCGTGCACATGCCCTGCCCAATGATGCCGGCAAATCCTCCATCTGCTGGGGTCCAGTTGCTGTGGTGTCCACCCCTGCTGGACCTCTGACTCCCGACTGTGGCAGGGATGGGATCCCCACCAAGCTGGCTGCGTTGGTCAGGGCAGGTCCACAGGGGGCCCTGGTGGCATCTGGGCCGGAAGACGGCATGAAGAACGACTGGCGTATAGTCTCCACAGAGGAGGAGAGGGCCGCCAGATTGGCCGACACATGTATGAAACGCCCGACCACGGCCAATCCCAACTGGGCCACGTCGGCACGGTGCTCTTCGTGATGACGTGCAAGCTCTTCCCGGGAAACATGCACGTCATCACGAATGACACCCGTGCGCAACGCGACACCAATCAGGACCTTCTCCATACGGCCACGGGTCCCCTCGTCCGTAGGTGGAGGGGAGTCAGATGACATGGACATCCCCCCTACCTGCGGACGGGCCTGGGATGGGGCATCCGTGCTGGTGGATGGTGGTGCAGTCACAGTGTCAGGGACAGTGACTTGCACAGGCCCCTCCACGGCGAACTGTGCTACCTCCTGCCCCTGCCCCTGGACTGCACCACTTGCACCAGCAGAGATGCCCCCACCAGGCCCCATGTGCGCCTCAGTAGCGGCCTCCTCCTCCTCTGTGGAAACCACCAACCTGGATGGCTCCACACCGTCTTCCGCCGTTGCAAGCCCCTGTGGGGGCTCACCCACCCCTTCCGCTGCAGCCGTGGGGGCATCCCCGCCGCTTTGCTCCACAGCGCCGTCTCGGCCCTCTTCTTCACTTGCCGTTGTGTAGAGGGAGACATATAACACAAGCATCAGGGTACTGTACAATGGTCCCCTAGGCAGGAAGCAATAGCAGATGAGTGGCACTGTCAAAGATCACTTCCATCATGTCCCTCCACAACACATGGGTCAGTGCAAGCAAAACACACGCAGTAACAGGCATGGCACATGCTATGGACATTTGCATACATGTCCAAGGGACTCTCCAAACATACAATGTTGTTATGGAACTCACATGCATCATGGGTCATGCCTATCAATTGCACACACATCAACGTAGTTTCATCCATCTGGCCTTGTACACCCCAGACACAGTGGATACAAGGATAACTAGGCTGCATCTGTGAATCTGTACATTGTCACAGACATGTGTCATGCATCCATTGCATTCACAAGTCACAGACACGCAGGTCAGACACACAGACATGGATACCATACATGTACATGGCATCAGCACCCATCCCTCACCCCCAAACATGTCCAGGAACAGAGACTGGCATGCTCTCATGTGTCCAATCCGCATAGGGCTCCCCATGTTGCATTTAAACACATGCACCAACCGTGTGGTTCATACATTACTGGTCTCACATGCATGACCATGATGTCCCTGCACACATACATGCGTACATGGCCTATGTCACACATACAGGCAAGAATCAGACAACCAGCACACTGCAACATGTCCTGTCTCACACAGCAATGCTTGCCCACTTACCGCTCAACTCCAGACGGGTCTGCCTCGCAAGGATCTGGGCGTGGAGCGCTGGGTCTACACGTTCCAGGACCCTCAGCTGGATGGTACTCATGTGGCCCCGGCCCCCCTCCACGAGGCGCCGGGCCTTCAAGAGGGTCCTGGACCTCAAGTCCTCCCAGCGCTTCTTGACTTTCTGGATGTTACGGGTTGCCACCCCCTCCGCGTTGATGGCAACCACCAAGATCCTGTCCCGTCCTTCCTTGTTGGCGCGTGACGATCCGAAGAGGGCATCATACTGCCCCAGAACTTGCTCCACCAGGACACCAACTTCGGTGGCAGTGAAGCTGGTGCCCCTCTGCCTCTCTGGCCGGGGGTTGCCACTGGTGCCAGATGTTGCAGTGCCCGACATGGCAACCCCAGAGGCAGGAGTGGGTGGCCAACTGGGTGCTGGGGCTGGGCTGTGGAGCGATGGTATACCAGTCGGGAGTCTTCTGTTCCAGCAGGGGTGGACACAGCAACTGGACCCCTGCAGATGGCAGATGTGCAGGCACAAAATGGCAGGGCACGGTGGCAGCAGGCAGGCAGGCAGCAGCAGATGGCTCGTGGGAGGCTGCTCGGGCTCTGGGGAGCAGTAATTCGGCCTTCTGAGCAGGAGCGTGGTCTTCCGTGTGCTTATGCGTGGCCAGCTGGATACGGAGTGAATTGGCACGTGAACATCCTGCACGTCAACGTGAAATTCGAGGAAAGGGCCTTAGCGCGTAAGCGCGTCAGCACGCATACGCGATTCCATTGGACCAAAGGCCCTCAGCGCGTAAGCGCGTCTGTGACGTGACGCGCGCGGGTGTTTCCTTCATAGCACGTGATGACAGAGCACACGTGAAAACACTGCACGTCAGAGTATCATTGCGTGTAATTGGATGAAAGTGCGCGTACACGCAATTGGCCTGGGTACGTGTATTGCAGGGGTGCGCGGGAATTCTCACATGCAATTTGCTTGGGTACGTGTATTACGGGGGTGCGCGGGAATTCTCACACGCGATTTGCTTGGGTACGTGTATTACAGGGGTGCGCGGGAATTCTCACACGCGATTTGCTTGGGTACGTGTATTACAGGGGTGCGTGGGAAATTTTACATGCTCGCCAACAACACGTATCCATGGAATTGAACGGGGCTAAGGCATGCGCACAAAATAACGTGCTAATCCGGAAACACGTACGCCAGCAGGAACAGACGTACGTCGACCCGCGCAGCATAAAAGTGCGCGCAAACAACAAACAAGCTCAGACGCCAGGATGAATATACTGTTCCTAGCAGCAGTGGCCGTGGGTTACCAAAGGAGGAGGAGGAGGATAGTGAGGGCCCGAATTTTCACACCCAGAACCAGCCTTTTTGGGATGCCTGATGACCAGGTGTATGGGAGGTACAGGTTTCCACCTCACATAATACTGGACCTGGTGAGTGAGTGGGAGGATGACCTCACATCACCCACCCTGTGCTCCCAAGCACTCAGCCCCCTGGAGAAGGTCCTTAATGTTCTGCACTTCTTGGCCACTGGATCATTTCAGCGGACAAGTGCCATAGTGGGTGGGTGTCACAGGCCACGCAGTCATGCTGCCTACACCAGGTCTTGAACATCATCACTGCACGCCCATCAGTCCTCAGGCACATATACCTGCCCAGGACACCTGCAGAAAGGCAGGCTGCCGCCCTGGATTTCTACGGTGTGGCACAATTCCACAAAGTGCTAGGTGCCATTGACTGCACCCATGTGGCACTACGTCCCCCCAGGGCATCTGAGCACATCTATAGGAACCGGAAGCACTGGCATTCCATCAACGTGCAGGTAGTATGTAATGCCAAGGGAATCATCACCTCAGTATATGCCAACTATCCAGGGTCCACCCACAACAGCTTCATTTACCGAATGTCTACCCTAAGCCGGGACCTAGAAGCTGGGCGGCATGGCGATACATGGCTGCTTGGTGAGCATGAATGCCACTGCACATGCATGCATGTCAGATGCAGAGTTATGTCACTACCCCACTAATGATACCCATCACCTCCTCACCAGGGGACAGTGCCTACCCTCTGAGCACCCACATGATGACGCCAATTCGGAACCCCATCACGCCTCCCGAGGTAAGATACAACACAGCCCATATTGCAACCCGGGGCATAGTGGAGCGCACATTCGGAGTGCTCAAGTCACGCTCTCGCTCCCTTGACCGTTCTGGCGGGCAGCTGTTACATGAGCCCCCCAGTTGTGTGCAGGATCATAGTGGCAGCATGTGTCCCGCACAATGTTGCAACACGCCGGGGCCTGGCTGTGGACATGGTGGTGCCCCCACATCCCCAACCACATGCACACCCACTGCGCATGGGAGGGGAAAAGGCACGGGGTGAGGCAGCCCGTATGCAGCTGGTGGCTAATTACTTCACATAGAAATCACACCCCTGTGGAGTGCACACAGCCCTGGCACATACCATCTGATAAGCAATGATGACTCGACCTGACAACTATCAGAACCATAGCAGCCTGAGATTGTTCTTGTGGAAGTGTCACAATGTGTGCATCCCTACCTACACAAACACCACCAATGCAGTGTCATCAAAAGACACACTTCCATGCAGCAAAAATGAATACACACTTGCCAAATACTACATGAGAACAGTGCCATGTCACCCAACCCCTCCCCGGCACGGCCACACAACACACCATGGCATGTCATGCAATGTGAGAGCAAACAAATGAATCCCCACAACATGCCCCAAGTGTCACCAACTACAGTGACCCTAATGGAGACTGTCCACACATGAAATGTTCACAGTAATGCAGGACCAACAACACACATTACCAAATACTTACCAAGAATACCAATCACCTACACAACCTCCAACCTACCATAAACATGACAGTACAGACTTAAAAAATTGGTAGCCTCACTACCTGATAATGCCAGCACTTCGAACACTTCCAAGTATACAGTGTTAGTGCCACGCAAGAGTGTAGGTGCACTGCTTACAACATGGACTCCAGTACCAAAGTAGATCGCCTTGTGAAGACATGAGAAATGGACCTGCAAATTAGGAGGATGAGATGGATGCAGAGGCACATATCAATACACCATGCAGTGTACAATACAACAACAATATGCACTAGGAATGTATACACAGTATTGACTACAGACTGCCCACACATCAAATGGGAGTCCAAAGTCACCGTGTAAGTCAATGGCCCTCATTACGACCCTGGCGGAAAGGGGTTTACGCCAGCGTAAAGCATGGCGTACCTTTCCGCCTTACTACGAGTTTCCGTAGCGCCATGGCGATTTCTACGTCTGCTTTTTGCGGGCGGAGAAATCCATGGCGCTACGGGACTCGTTGTTAATTACGCCACCGTAATTTACGGTGGCGTAATTAACGCCTTCCCCACTCCCATTATACCCTATGGGGCAAAAATGGGAATGGGGAAGGGTAAATGGGGATTGGGGACTTACCGCCCCGCCAAGGTCGGAATGGGGCGGTAAGTCCGCCAACCCCCATGGCGGAGTTGGCAGCTTTGCGCCATGGTCCATGGTGCAAATTGCACCATGGATCTCTGCCAGGGTCGTAATGAGGGCCAATGTCACTTGGGCACACCCTTTGCAAGCCCATGGAAACGGGAAGCAGGAGGGGTGTGTGTCACACAAACCCAAGTATCTGACCCAAGTTCAGGACAAGCCTGCATGTGCCCAGCCACAATACAGTGTATGCCCACGGGAGCCACACAAGGCAAGACACTGTCCAAAAAATCAAAAATTCAAAAACAAAATAATAATAATAATAATCAAAAATGCCCACTAATGGGCCCGGGAGGGTGGGGGAGGCCACCCAGGAGGTCCGAGGACAGGGTGCACACCAAAACCCACCTGTGTGGATCTTGCGAAAAAAAAACACCTCCATGGGCTCATGGCCTGCACGGCTACCCTATTGTGAGAGAATCACTGCTCTCGCTCTCCCCAGACTCTGCAGCTGCCTCAGGAGGTGGTGGCACTATGGGAGGCAGCCCACGCAAAGCCCTAGTCTGGTCCTCCATGGCAGCAAGCATGCGGGTCTGGAAGGTCTGGTTCTGGAGGATATTCGTGCGGAGGTCCCCATGCAATAACTCGCGGGATGACCGGTCCTCCTCACGAGTTGCCTGCATCTCAGCTGAGAGCGTACGTGTGAGACGCTCCAGCTGCTGTTCTGTCCTTGTGTTTGTTGAAGCCTCAAGCTCAACAAGAGTCGTCCTGAGGTGACGGAGTTCCACCCTCAGGGCTTCCCTGTGGCCCTGGGACTCTATGGAGATGGCTTCCTGCAGAGTCGCCAGTGCCGCCCGCCTGTCCCTGTTGGACGCCAACATGTCCTCCCTGTGTGACTGGCAGATGGAGTCTGTTGCCTGCTGTAGTCGCTCCATCAGCCTTTCTGGGGGGACAATGGAAATGGCCACCCTATCCATGGCCTGAGCCATCATCTCTGATGATGCTGCCTGTTGGGTTGCCATACCGTATATGGATTGCTCCCATGCAGTATTGCCAGGTGGCGTACGGCCACCACGTCGGCGGGCACCACACCTGTCTGGGGCAAGGCGAACTGCGCCTTGCTGTGCCAGCACTGCCTGAGGCTGCAGGACTGCATTCCCCCTCTGATCTGCTGGCCCAGGAACAGGATCAGATGTTGCGGAGTGTGACCCTGCATCCGTAACCACCAAAGGCGTACCTGCCAACACTGACATCCCCATTGAGGGTTCTACCCCTGCTGCAGGTGGGTCGGACAGAACAGAATCCCTCCCAGGAACACTCACCTGCGATGGCACATAGGTCTCATCATCCGAATCGACACCTGAATACAGCTCGGGGGAGGTGCACCCAGAGACACCCCTTGAGAGCACGACCTGCAGCAGTTGTGGGTTCTCACCCACCACCACACCACGTCCCTCACTGGTGGTCGGTCGGCCCTGAGACCCCTCCTGGGTCTGCACCATCTCCACAACCCCAGCAGTATCAAGTGCGTCATCCCCTGCAAAGACATAAAAGAAAAGAAATGGAAACAGGCATTAGCACTATGGCACACAATTAGGGCTGAGAAGCTACAGAACCAGTACTTGATTGACACATGTCCCACATGACTAAAACCCTCCCATGCATGCACCGTCACTGCGTATGAAGGGGAGGCAAATGGCACACATTCCTGATACCAAGATGGAAGATCAACACATTTGCTGCATGCTGACTAGCAGTGGCATCACACATTGGCCTGTGATTGGCAGGTCAAATACACATGCCATCACACAGATGGCATTTACCCTAGCCATAAAGTGAAGAGGGAGAGGAGGGCACCAATTGTTCATTCAGTCTAGTTTGCTCATGAAATTGCTTTTTTAATTGAAATAGTTCAAATGTTTAACCTGGAGCTGCCAGTCCAAAATGGTCCTATAGCACAGGGACATGTCTAAACAAATGATATCCAGGAAACAAAGTCAGTCCACTTTACCATAGCCATGTCAGACATGTGACAATAGGACTGAGAAGTGCCTAGTAAAAGTGGTGGAATGCAAACAATCTGCCTGAATAAACAGAGAAAAATAAGCAACAATGTTGTGGCAAGATGACACTTCAAGGGCAACTGGCGTGGTGTTGGGCTAGATGTCTACTGTTGGCAGAAGGGATACTGCTATACCCAAATGCTGGTGCGCAGAATGTATTGGATGAGGCACTTGGGTGACCCAAACCACTCAGGCACACACACCCTCACCTGGCACCCAAACAGAAGCCCTCACACACACACCATGCACATGGATGACACACACATGCATGTGCACTCACCGGACAATGCCTCGTAATCTGCCAGTTCTCCCACGCCTTGGATCTGTTCCTCCGTGAGGTAGGTCCCAGCAACATGCTCATGTGGAGTGAGTTCTATGTCCTCTGCTGGAGACCCACCTCCAGTCACTAGAGTAGCGGCATGATTTAAGGCCAGCTTATTCTTTGCCCTGCGCTTCAGGTCATTCCAGCGCTTGTAGCATTCAGTAGCTGTGCGCCTCACGATTCCAAGGGCACTTATGATGTCTGCGATGGTCTGCCAGTGTGCCAGACATTGTGCAGGTGTGGTCTTGGATCCTGCAATAATCACCATTTCGCGGTCATGTGTGGACACATACTCTACAAGTGCATTCAGTTCGGCCTCATTGAAGCTGGGCTTCCTTGACGGGCCGGACTGTGTAGCCGTGTCTGGGGCAACAGCCTCTACTGGACGAGCACTCTTCCTCTTCCGCTTGGAAGGTGGTGGGGATCCTGAGTGTCCTACGCCGCTCTGGACACTAGGGGCAGGAGCCCCGGTGGACTCTGTACTAGGAGTGTGGGATTGCACACTCAGCATGGGAGTTGGTGCAGGCATTAGCTCAAGTGTGATGGTGTCAGGGGGAATGTCAGCAGGATGGACTTGGACCGACACTGTCCTGGCTGGGTGTGTGAGAGGGGGGTGGATAGAGCCGCAGCTACCCCTGCAGCCTCCCCACCCTGCCTACTCGGGGCAGCAGATGACCTAGCTGCCCCTGATCCACGTGGCCTGATGACACCAACGTGCACCGGCGCAGGTGGCCTAGACCTGCTGACCTGGAAGTCAGCCATGGAGTCACTCTGTGCCAGGTCTGGTGCCACAGTGGGTTGGTCCAACAAGGGCTGAGCATGGATGGTGTCAGCCACGTTACCCTCAACCGGGGGGGGCATGGGTGTCCCTGACTGGTCCTCCACACATGGGGGGCTAAGGGCACCCTGCAAGTCACGGCCACGTCCCCTATGGGATCCACCACGGCCACCACTTGGGGCTCGGCCACCTTTGCCACCCTTACGGCTTGTTCGCCTCCCAGCCATGGCACTGATGTTATTGTGCGTATGGGAGTCGCTGTGAACTATTGTCCTGGGCAATTGGGGGTCAAAGGGGTTGGGTACCAGATGGTAATCGTACCCTAGTGCTCTAGCAAGGCTGTATGTCACCCCTGGGGAAAGATGACGGGTCATGCAACGCACAGGCACCCCAAAAAAGGGAAGTAAGGTGCACGCAACCCCTCCTAGACCACGTGTGTGGAAAAATAAACCTGCACTATGCTGTGGCACCCAGAAACACAAGAATGAACGTATGCGTGTCACACGCAGCCTAGAATGACCTCTGAAGGGGTACGCGACACACGGGGCAAGCACAGATGTTAAATACGTGCGCGACTCACCATCTGCCAGGAAAAAAAGCGTGAAAAAGACGCGCGTGTGCGCGTTGGCAACACCCCCGCCAAAAGAAGAATTGTACGCTGTCTGAGGAGACAGGACAACAGTAGAAGGGAACGCTGTTTGAGGAAACAGGCTCAGGAAAAAGAGGAAAAGAGAAAAAACTGTCAGAGGTAACATGGAGTACAAACTTGAAACATTGTGAAGTAAATCGCGTGTGAACCGACAAGAAGTACAGATTTCAGCCACTCGCTCTCCACAAAAAGCACATACAAGGAAATGGTGTTCTACACGTACCTTTTTTTACACAAGTCACAGACGCGCATACGCGCTGAGGCCATTTCCACCAATTACACGCTTTGACACTCAGACGTGTATTTTTTTTTTACACGCGCCATTCTCAGCGGCCATGAGCGTGACATCATAGACACGCCTGGGGGCCTTTGGGCCAATGAATTAACGTACGTGTGCTGACGCGCTTACGCGCTAAGGGCCTTTCCTCGGATTACACGCAGACGTGCTGGATTTTCACGTGCCAAATCACTCCGTATCAAGCAGGCCACGCGTAAGCACACGGAATACCACGCTCCTGCCCAGAAGGCCGAATTACTGCCCCCCAGAGCCCCGAGCACGCTCGCACCTGCCGTCTGCTGCTGCCTGACTGCCTGCTGCCCACGTGTCCTGCCATTTGCTGCCTGCACATCAGCCAGGGGTGCTGTTGCTGTGACCACCCCTGCTGGAACGGAAGACTCCCGACTGGGATACCATCGCTCCACAGCCCAGCCCCAGGACCCAGTTGCCTACCCACTCCTGCCTCTGGGGTTGCCATGTCGGGCACTGCAACATCTGGCACCAGTGGCAACCCCCGGCCAGAGAGGCAGAGGGGCACCAGCTTCACTGCCACCGAAGTTGGTGTCCTGGTGGAGCATGTCCTGGGGCAGCATGATGCCCTCTTTGGAAGGTTGCGCACCGACAAGGAAGGACGGACTCGGATCTGGACGGACATCATGACTGCCATCAATGCGGAGGGGGTGGCAGTCCGACTATTCCATCATGTGAAGAAGCGCTGGGAGGACTTCAGGTCCAGGACCCTCAAGAAGGCCCGGCGCCTCCTGAAAGCAGCGGATGCTAAGGGGCGCCGGGGCCACTTGTCGGAAGATCAGATGAGGGTCCTGGAATGGATATCCCCAGCGCTCCACGTCCAGGTTCTTGAGAGGCAGACCCGTCTGGAGTCGAGCGGTAAGTGTACATGCATACTGATTGTGCAGGTTGCACATGTGTTTTTATGTTGTCAAGTTCGGGGGGGGTACAGGGCCGTGAGGCTGACACATGCAAGGGCTCCCATGTGTGACACATGGATGGTGCTTGTGTGTGTAGGCTTGCATGGCAAAGGATGTGGAAGAATGATTGGCAGGTGTGACATGGATGCCGATCTGAACACTGCGACAGTTGGCGGAGGTGTACACATGCATGCAAGTGTGATGGTGTGTGTGCATGTGTAGTGCACTCCCTGTGTCGCATGTGATGTCTGGCTCACCTTTGCCTGCTCATGCTGTTGTATGTGTATGGATGGTGCTGGCTGTTGCGATATGGCTGTGGTATAGCTCATGTGTGCAAGTTAAAATGACATGTGTGTTGGGGATTGTGATGCCATGTCTGAGGTTTGCCAATGCCACTCATGTACAACTGTCATGTGTTTATGAGTCCATTATACAGTGCCATGATGCCTGTGTTTTATTTCTCCCTGTCTGCAGCGTCAACTGATGAAGAGGGCGGAGAAGGTGCTGTGGAGCACAGCGGCAGGGGTTCGCACCACCAGCCGGAGACGCAAGGCCCGGCTCCCCTCCCAGGTTGTGATCTCGTCGGGGGGTGAGGAGTCCGGTGCCGCATCCGAGGCCGCAGCTGCCGAGGGGAGGTCCAGGAGGCGGAGGTTGGAGTTGGACTCCTCGGCAGCAGAAGGGGCAGCTGGGACCCCACAGGGCCCAATGGAGGAAGATGGCACGGAGTCATCCAGGTTGGTAGGGGGTTTGGTGGAGGAGGAGGCCGTGCAAGCAACAGAGGCAGGGTCTGGAGCTTCCACTGGTGCTAGTGGTGCAGTGCAGGACCAGGGACAGGTGGCAGCACAGGCCGCTGCGGAGGTGCCTGTGTGCAATCCTGTCCCTGCTCCTGTCACTGCATCATCTTGCACCAGCAGGGATGCCTACCTCCAGACCCGTTCTCAGGGAGGGGATTGGCTTACAACAACTGGCCTTCCTCTCCCTGCGGATGTGGCTATCCTGCAACAGGTTGAGCCTGTCCAGGGTGGGGTGGCGTTGCGTCAACGGGCCATGCGAGCTGACCTGCAGTCTTTCCATGATGAGACTGCACGTCTTCTCGCATGGCTCGTTGACCGCGTTGACCCACTGGGACAGCTCACCATGGCCGGATTCCTCCGTTTCCTGGACCTTGTTCCGACCCCCTCCTCAACGGAACCCCCTATGCCCCAGTCGTCCTCCATGCCATCTTCCCACACATGTATCACCTGGGTGCCCTGTGGAGCTGCCTCTGACCGTGCGGCCAGGCTGGTGGACAACAGATCCCTGCCACAGTCGGGAGTCGGACGTCCAGCAGGGGTGGCCACATCAACAACTGCACCCCAGCTGGAGGAGGATGTGCAGGCACCATCGGAGAGGGCACATGGACAGCAGCAGCAGCAGGAGGCTGTAGGTGGGAGCCACGATGGCTCGGGGCCTTTGACATCGGAGGGGCAGGCATCGGCCGGAGGGCAGGAGGACCCAGGACGGGAAGTGTCTTCCGTGTGGCAGCGGTTGGGCCACGCCATAGATGCGGAGCGGCAGCGGGCAGAAGACGCATGGCTCACGATGGTCAGAGAGGAGAACTCCATGCGGAGGGCCCTGAGGCGGGCCGAGTGCCTCGAGGCAATCCGCAGGGAGTTGGAGGAGAACATGTCGTCGTCCCTGCAGACCCTCGGGGCCATGGAACAGGACCGCCTCTGGGACATTGAGCAGGAGTTCGATGATGCCCTGGCCTGCAACATCCAGAAGTGAGCCGTTGGACTAGCCCGCTGCCATGGTATGTAGTTAATAAGTGTTAGGTTTTATTTTTTTATATTAATTTGGGGCGCTTGGACTATGCCCCACTTTTTTGTATATAGTTATTAGTTAGGTGGGTTTTATTGTAGGTTTCATTTACATTGTTGGGATCATGGACCCTGGATTTGCTCTTTGTACATAGTTTGACAGTGGATTTGTGGCCTTCATCTTTTATTAGTTTTTCACCATGGAGCAATGGATTTTCACTTTACTTTCCCTTTGGATTTGCTTTGTTGGACGGTGACTTTGGACACAATTTCATTACGGTTATTTTGGATTCCCATTTTCAGTATTTATTATTTTGGTGGACATGCTGCTTTTTGATATTTGTTGCCATTATTGTTTCTTTTGATTTCATTCACTTCATTTACACTGTAATACATTTTTGTTTCTTACTTCAATGTGTGGACTTCTCTCATTGGTTTCATGCCTGCCACAATGTGGGTTTTCACAGTCATGTGTTGCCATTGTGTGGGTCTGACGGACTTGTACTCATGCGCATACTGCTTATTTGTTATCTATCATGTAATGGGTATTTCAATTTTGAATGGATGTAAAGCTTGGTTGGGTGTTTGGACTGAGGTGGCGTGGGGTGTGATTTGGGTGGGCATAGGAGCCTGGGATCTGGATTGTGAGGACGTGATGGCTGGGGGACATGTGTGGGGGCCTGCTGGCAGGTGCCCCGCACTGCTGGGGGGTGGGGGTGCTGGGAGACATGAGTTAGACATGAGTGGGGGCCTGGTGGAGTGTGCACCACAGTGCTGGGGGGTGGGGGTGCAGTGGGACATGAGTGTGGGCCTGGTGGAGGGTGCCCCTGGATGCTGGGGTGGGGGTGCAGGGGGACATGAGTGGGGGCCTGGTGGAGGGTGCCCCTGACTGGTGGGGGGTGGGGGTGCTGGGAGACATGAGTGGGGGCCTGGTGGAGGGTGCCCCTGACTGGTGGGGGGTGGAGGTGCTGGGAGACATGAGTGGGGGCCTGGTGAAGGGTACCCCTGACTGCTGGGGGGTGGGGGTGCTGGGAGACATGAGTTTGACATGAGTGGGGGCCTGGTGGAGGGTGCCCCTGACTGCTGGTCGGTGGGGGTGCAGGGGGACATGAGTGGGGGCCTGGTGGAGGGTGCCCCTGCCTTCTGGTGGGTGGGGGTGCAGGGGGACATGAGTGGGGTCTGGTGGAGGGTGCCCTGCACTGCTGGAGGGTGGGGGTGCTGGGAGACATGAGTTGGACATGACTGGGGGCCTGGAGGAGGTTGCACCACAGTGCTGGTGGTGGAGGTGCAGGGGGACATGAGTGTGGGCCTGGTAGAGGGTGCCCCTGGATGCTGGGGGGTGGGGGTGCAGGGGGACATGAGTGGGGCCTGGTGGAGGGTGCCCCTGGATGCTGGAGGGTGGGGGTGCTGGGAGACATGTGTGGGGGCCTGGTGGAGGGTGCCGCTGGATGCTGGGGGGTGGGGGTGCTGGGAGACATGTGTGGGGGCCTGGTGGAGGGTGCCCATGCACTGCTGGGGGGTGGAGGAGCAGGGGGACATGAGTGGGGGCCTGGTGGAGGGTGCCCTGCACTGCTGGGGGTGGGGGTGCTGGGAGACATGAGTTGGACATGAGTGGGGCCTGGTGGAGGGTGCACCACAGTGCTGGGGGGTGTGGGTGCAGGGGGACATGAGTGGGGGCCTGGTGGAGGGTGCCCCTGACTGGTGGGGGGTGGGGGTGCAGGGGGACATGAGTGGGGGCCTGGTGGATGGTTCCCCTGACTGCTGGGGGGTGTGGGTGCAGGGGGACATGAGTGGGGGCCTGGTGGAGGGTGCCCTGCACTGCTGGGGGGTGGGGGTGCTGGGAGACATGAGTTGGACATGAGTGGGGGCCTGGTGGAGGGTGCACCACAGTGCTGGGGGGTGGGGGTGCAGGGGGACATGAGTGTGGGCCTGGTGGAGGGTGCCCCTGGATGCTGGGGGTGGGGGTGCAGGGGGACATGAGTGGGGGCCTGGTGGAGGGTGCCCCTGGATGCTGGGGGGTGGGGGTGCTGGGAGACATGAGTGGGGGCCTGGTGGAGGGTGCCCCTGGATGCTGGGGGGTGGGGGTGCAGGGGGACATGAGTGGGGGCCTGGTGGAGGGTGCCCTGCACTGCTGGGGGGTGGGGGTGCTGGGAGACATGAGTTGGACATGAGTGGGGGCCTGGTGGAGGGTGCACCACAGTGCTGGGGGGTGGGGGTGCAGGGGGACATGAGTGTGGGCCTGGTGGAGGGTTCCCCTGGATGCTGGGGGGTTGGATTGCAGGGGGACATGAGTTGGACATGAGTGGGGCCTGGTGGAGTGTGCCCCTGGATGCTGGGGGGTGGGGTGCTGGGAGACATGAGTGGGGGCCTGGTGGAGGGTGCCCCTGGATGCTGGGGGGTGGGGCTGCTGGGAGACATGAGTGGGGGCCTGGTGGAGGGTGCCCTGCACTGCTGGGGGGTGGGGGTGCAGGGGGACATGAGTGGGGGCCTGGTGGAGGGTGCCCTGCACTGCTGAGGTGTGGGGGTGCTGGAAGACATGAGTTGGACATGAGTGGGGGCCTGGTGGAGGGTGCCCCTGACTGCTGGGGGATGGGGGTGCAGGGGGACATGAGTGGGGGCCTGGTGGAGGATGCCCCTGACTGGTGGGGTGTGGGGGTGCAGGGGGACATGAGTGGGGCCCTGGTGGAGGGTGCCCTGCACTGCTTGGGGGTGGGGGTGCTGGGAGACATGAGTTGGATATGAGTGGGGGCCTGGTGGAGGGTGCCCCTGACTGCTGGGGGGTGTGGGTGCAGGGGGACATGAGTGGGGGCCTGGTGGAGGGTGCCCCTGACTGGTGGGGGGTGGGGGTGCTGGGAGACATGAGTGGGGGCCTGGTGGAGGGTGCCCCTGGATGCTGGGCGGTTGGGGTGCAAGGGGACATGAGTGGGGGCCTGGTGGAGGATGCCCCTGACTGGTCGGGGGTGGGGGTGCAGGGGGACATGAGTGGGGGCCTGGTGGAGGGTGCCCTGCACTGCTGGGGGTTGGGGGTGCTGGGAGACATGAGTTGGACATGAGTGGGGGCCTGGTGGAGGGTGCCCCTGACTGCTGGGGGGTGGGGGTGCAGGGGGACATGAGTGGGGGCCTGGTGGAGGGTGCCCCTGACTGGTGGGGGGTGGGGGTGCAGGGGGACATGAGTGGGTGCCTGGTGGAGGGTGACCTGCACTGCTGGGGGGAGGGGGTGCTGGGAGACATGAGTTGGACATGAGTGGGGGCCTGGTGGAGGGTGCCCCTGACTGCTGGGGGGTGGGGGTGCAGGGGGACATGAGTGGGGGCCTGGTGGAGGGTACCCCTGACTGCTGGGGGGTGTGGGTGCAGGGGGACATGAGTGTGGACCTGGTGGAGGGTGCCCTGCACTGCTGGGGGGTGGGGGTGCTGGGAGACATGAGTTGGACATGAGTGGGGGCCTGGTGGAGGGTGCACCACAGTGCTGGGGGGTGGGGGTGCAGGGGGACATGAGTGTGGGCCTGGTGGAGTGTGCCCCTGGATGCTGGGGGGTGGGGGTGCAGGGGGACATGAGTTGGACATGAGTGGGGCCTGGTGGAGGGTGCCCCTGGATGCTGGGGGGTAGGGGTGCTGGGAGACATGAGTGTGGGCCTGGTGGAGGGTGCCCCTGGATGCTGGGGGGTGGGGGTGCTGGGAGACATGAGTGGGGGCCTGGTGGAGGCTGCCCTGCACTGCTGGGGGGTGGGGGTGCAGGGGGACATGAGTGGGGGCCTGGTGGAGGGTGCCCTGCACTGCTGGGGGGTGGGGTGCTGGGAGACATGAGTTGGACATGAGTGGGGGCCTGGTGGAGGGTGCCCCTGACTGCTGGGGGGTGGGGGTGCAGGGGGACATGAGTGGGGGCCTGGTGGAGGGTGCCCCTGACTGGTGGGGGTGGGGTGCTGGGAGACATGAGTGGGGGCCTGGTGGAGGGTGCCCTGCACTGCTGGGGGGGTGGGGGTGCAGGGGGACATGAGTGGGGCCTGGTGGAGGGTGCTCCTGACTGGTGGGGGGTGGGGGTGCAGGGGGACATGAGTGGGGGCCTGGTGGAGGGTGCCCTGCACTGCTGGGGGGTGGGGGTGCTGGGAGACATGAGTTGGGCATGAGTGGGGGCCTGGTGGAGGGTGCCCCTGACTGCTGGGGGGTGTGGGTGCAGGGGGACATGAGTGGGGGCCTGGTGGAGGGTGCCCCTGACTGGTGGGGTGTGGGGATGCTGGGAGACATGAGTGGGAGCCTGGTGGAGGGTGCCCCTGGATGCTGGGGGGTGGGGGTGCAGGGGGACATGAGTGGGGGCCTGGTGGAGGGTGCCCCTGACTGGTGGGGGGTGGGGGTGCAGGGGGACATGAGTGGGGGCCTGGTGGAGGGTGCCCTGCACTGCTGGGGGGTGGGGGTGCTGGGAGACATGAGTTGGAAATGTGTGGGGGCCTGGTGGAGGGTGCCCCTGACTGGTGGGGGTGGGGGTGCTCGGAGACATGAGTGGGGGCCTGGTGGAGGGTGCCCTGCACTGCTGGGGGGTGGGGGTGCATGGGGACATGAGTGGGGGCCTGGTGGAGGGTGCCCCTGAATGCTGGGGGTGGGGGTGCAGGGGGACATGAGTTGGGACCTGGTGGAGGGTGCCCCTGACTGGTGAGGGGTGGGGGTGCTGGGAGACATGAGTGGGGGCCTGGTGGAGGGTGCCGTGCACTGCTGGGGGGTGTGGGTGCAGGGGGACATGAGTGGGGGCCTGGTGGAGGGTGCCCCTGACTGGTGGGGGTGCTGGGAGACATGAGTGGGGGCCTGGTGGAGGGTGCCCTGCACTGCTGGGGGGTGGGGGTGCAGGGGGACATGAGTGGGGGCCTGCGGGAGGGTCCCCTGCACTGCTGGGGGGTGTGGGTGCTGGGAGACATGAGTTGGACATGAGTGGGGGCCTGGTGGAGGGTGCACCACAGTGCTGGGGGTTGGGGGTGCAGGGGGACATGAGTGGGGGCCTGGTGGAGGGTGTCCCTGACTGGTGGGGGGTGGGGGTGCTGGGAGACATGAGTGGGGGTCTGGTGGAGGGTGCCCTGCACTGCTGGGGGGTAGGGGTGCAGGGGGACATGAGTGGGGGCCTGGTGGAGGGTGCCCCTGACTGCTGGGGGGTGGGGGTGCTGGTAGAAATGAGTTGGACATGAGTGGGGGCCTGGTGGAGGGTGCCCCTGACTGCTGGGGGTGGGGGTGCAGGGGGACATGAGTGGGGGCCTGGTCTAGGGTGCCCCTGGCTGTTGGTGGGTGGGGGTGCAGGGGGACATGAGTGGGGGCCTGGTGGAGGGTGCCCCTGACTGCTGGGGGTTGTGGGTGCTGGGGGACATGAGTGGGGCCTGGTGGAGGGTGCCCCTGGATGCTGGAGGGTGGGGTGCTGGGAGACATGTGTGGGGGCCTGGTGGAGGGTGCCGCTGGATGCTGGGGGGTGGGGGTGCTGGGAGACATGTGTGGGGGCCTGGTGGAGGGTGCCCATGCACTGCTGGGGGGTGGGGGTGCAGGGGGACATGAGTGGGGGCCTGGTGGAGGGTGCCCCTGACTGCTGGGGGGTGGGGGTGCAGGGGGACATGCATTGGTGGGCAGTAGTGCAAGGTGACATATGGGTTGGCTGGGGGGCATGGGCATGGTGGATGGGCTGCCTGCGGGACATGTGCACGGTAGTCCCCTGTGGTGTGGGCCGCCTGCAGGGGCCGTGGAGTGTGTAGAGGGAACACCTGGGAGGACCCACACGGGCAATTCACGTGTAGTGCTCCCCGCGCACCCCTGGAATACACGTACCCTGATGGAATCGTGTGCGATACTTCCCGCGCACCCCTGAAATACACGTACCATGCTGCTTTTGCGTGTGATACTTCCCACGCACCCCTGGAATACACGTACCCTGATGGAATCGCGTGTGATACTTTCCGCACACCCCTGAAATGCACGTACCCTGCTGTTTTTGCGTGTGATACTTCTCGCGCACCCCTGGAACACACGTGCCCTGATGGAATCGCGTGTGTTACTTCCCGCGCACCCCTGATGTACACGTACCCAGGACAATCGCGTGTGAAACTTCCCGAGAACCACTGAAATACACGTTCCCCGCTTGGCGTTTTCTGTTTGGCAGCCCTGTGAACTGGTCCAGGGTTAGCGCAGCCCTTTGCGATGATTTGGGAATTTTGAAGGCTTTTCCTTGCGCGAGGGCGTTCTTGGGGGCGTAACTGGCGCTGCTGCAGTGTCGCTGCGCCACTCTGCGCCACGGCTGGTTTTTGAGGCTAAAATCCATGAATACGCTGTGCGATGAAAAGGATTTCATCGCACGCGGCTGGCGCAGTGTATCGCACGGGGACACTGTGCGCCAGCCGCGTGCGCCACTTTTGTGCGAATTTCTATGAATTACCCTGTAAGTGTTTCTTTCTTGGCAGCTATTCTTGGGGAAAGAGCTGATGACATATGGAGGAGAGCAGGCTATTCAAGTGTGACATCACAAAACACAGTGCTTGGCGGAGCACCATTCAATTGGGGATGGAAGGTTCTGAAAATCAGGAAACCTTGCAATTTGAGGAAGAGTAAGAACAGGATCTCAGCCAGAACAAAAAGTGAAGAATCCAACAAATAAATCAAACATTTTAGGAGTAGGAAACCGCAAATAGTAAGGTCACAGGATACTAAAAATAAATTGTACAGATCTTTGAAAATTACTTTCAAGAATTATATAGGAAGGATATTTCTGTAGTGTATAGACTGTACATAAATATCTAGCTGATTTACATCTGCCAGAACTACCAAAAGAAGAGAGCATTATCTTACTTTCTGACATAAAAAGAAGAGGAGATAAAAGGGTTAGAAAGTAATAGTAAAATGGGAGACACTGGGTACAGATGGGATTGAAGCTGAAGCTTGAAAAAGGGCACATAAATTGGCTAGCACCCATACTGTTCCTCTTGCTTAATGAACACCTGGCTGCTCCAAGGCACCTGTGCCAATCTTCCCCTCTCATTTAATAGGGCATGTTGGAAATTTATGAGCAGCGTTTTAGCAGGTTTAGCCTGTGCCTGTAACTTATGAAGACCTTAAAGTTCAAATATCATTAATGTGTATAATTCAAAAACATTCCAAACTGAAATAAAAATCAGGCCCAAGTTGTTGCTCCTTGTGATAGGGCCTGTAGCCCATTGCACTGCATATCTCTCTTTACCTCAAGGTGATGGTCGAAGGTTCTCCAATATACCTACATGCTACAAGGAATTACTAAACATATGTTTCTTACTAGAATTAAGGCAACATATCTGCTAGTAACTATTAATGTGACAGCATTAAATACAGACAATCCATACCATGAAGGAGTAAGTGCTTTCAGGGAATCTAAACACAATAACTGTACAGGGGATGGATCATGAATTCTCCTGACACTTTTTGGAATGCTTTCACAGAGTGGTTACTTCAGATATAGCAATGTATTACAGGCAACACCAAGGGGTAAGAAAGGGTTTGCATATGGTACCGAATTGTGCTAATTTCTTAATGTATGTTTTGAAAATGGAGAAAATTATGTATACAGAACAATGGGCAAAATATATATATGTGTACTGTATATGTTTTAATTACATTGTTTTCATTTGATGTTGCCTTGATCTGGAGCAGAATGAGTAAGAAAACTTTAACACAATGTACTGTACCATATCGTCTGTGTTGAAGACACAGTGGAATATACCTTCTTTCTGGATACAGCAGTGTCCTTGGAAAAAAGAGAAGTTGGGTTTGCTATTTATAGAAAGCCATTGGATCAAAATAGCACATTGTATTTCAATAGCTGTCATCCAAGGCCTTTAGAGTTTGGATTACCCGGTGGGCGGAATTGTGATGTATATTGCCATGCATCAGAATAATGCAAAAATGAATGATTGATTGACTTTTAAAAGAGGATATCATTGAGAACTGCTGGATGCACCCATAAGCAAGGTCTTAAAGAAAAGTAGAGAACTGTTGTTCGTGAAAACATAGGAAAGATACAAGATGGAATCACATTTATAAACCAACATAATCTGAGTGCAAAGATTTCAAGAATTATTTTGAACAATGTAAATATTGCTCATCGACTGGGCCTTGGAGGAGCTTTTTCCCCAAACCATCTCTGTTTGCTTTTAAATGATGGGCAACAATATCACAAAAGAAGTGTATTCATGCCAAAGAAAAAAAGGAGCAGGCACGTGTTTGCATCGTATTTCCTGCTCAAACGTGATTGAAGAAGAGCATGTGAGAGATCTGGAGAATGGAATGGGGATTTCTATCAAAGATTATTATACTGGCAAATTAGAATGTGTCAGTCACGTGATGGAATGCCAGCATGGGGAAAGGATACTGGAACGATGAGGCTCTTCAATGGCACTGCACAATTACAATATAAAGTAATGTATTAAGTACCTAAATTACTAACAGTTTACAATAGAGATTAAAAGATGTTACAAAGGAAGCTTACATAACACTCTTCCTTCCATCAGGGTGGTAGAATGTATTCTTCATTTCAATGACCTGTTGAATTGTTGGGAGGGCCACAAGCTTGGGACGCATCAAGTCCCCAAAGTCACCCCCAGCCCTTCATGCTGGCATCAGTGGTTTTGATTTAGGGCAGCAGAGGCCCTGTCAAGAAAATTGTATGAAACTAGCCTCGGCTGGTGCCCCAGGAAAACGTGAGCATGCATTGGAAGCCCCATATAACATGATTCAGAAAGGGCTCCAGGGGCAATCTAGCCAAGAGCACTAAAAGCACACAGGCTTTCATGATTCATCCGCCTAGGAGGCAGTGTGCAGAGGAAGCTGAGAGCCCTGAGAGAAGAGTATATGAGTAGATGCACAGGACCTACAGGTCCAGCCATTGACCCTTTTCTGAGAGAGGGCTGTTTACAGGTTCCCTACAAACTCGATCACCTGATTGGGGACACTTTTGTGAGGTTCAGGAACCACCCAAGTTGAGCCAGGAGGTTGCCGGACGAGCAAGTGCCTAACATGTCCTGGTGTAGCTTCAGTGCTTGGATCAATCAGTTATCTGGGTAACGATTATCACAGATGGTCTTAGGAAATTCAAGAATCTGATACGAAGACTTATCTAACAAACACCGTCCAGGACCTCCTAAGTACTCTAATACTCCCACCAGGATGGGATCAATGAAGTTCAAACTGGTTCCTGCGGTTTCTCAAACACACCCCCTTTATCTCTCCTGCTTTCCCTGATTTTAAGCCTCTTTACTACTTTCTCTCCTTTCTCTTACTACTCCCTCGCTCATCTCCCCTTCCTATCTCAGTCATCTTTTCTCAGCTCTTATTCCCTCGAGTCTTCCCACAGCCTCTTCTTGCTCTTCCTCCCTCTTTCTCTCTGACCTACTCTCTTCTCTTTCCTCCCACCTTTCTCTCCTCTTCCGTCCCTCTGGTCTTCTCACACTCCTCTCATCTATCATCTGAATGAGGAGCAGGCAGGGACAGCTAGTGTTGCTGTGGGTTGCAATAAGGCAGAAACGTTGAGGGTGGCATTGGGTAGCAAAAGGCAGGGACTGATAACATGGTGGATGCACACTGACCCCCCTGATCCTCTTCTGCAATTTGCATTTCAAAGGTGGGAGCAGGCATCCCAACCTTGCTCTTCACCAGCATGTCCACACTGTCACTGATGTGGTGCTCTACTGCATACCGGATGCTGTGGGTCTGGAACACGGACAGGAACATCACATCTGTGGCTTACTTAGCAGTATGGGTGGCCTTCTCACTCTGTGGTGAAGTCAAGTACCTCCTTCACCCCCTCCTTATCAAACTGCGGAGGTTCTTCAGGGGCTTCTGTTGAGGAAAAGGTTATGTTATCCTAGTTGGGCACATCACCATACACAGCACATGTAATTGTTGGTGGTGTATGGTATACTCTGTACAATAACATATAGTGACATTACATAGTGTTATGTACCTGGGTTGTACGCAGGAAAACATTGCATTGTTGCAAGTGACAAAAGAAAGGGCGAGAGAGAGAGAGAGGGGAAGAGAGAGGGGAGGGAGGGAGAGAGACATAGAGAGAGAGGGGGGAGCGGGAGAGAGAGAGAAGGGGACATGTGAGAAACCGTAGTAACATTCTCTACATTAATAGAATATCATGAAGATAGAATATCCTGTACCATTTGCAGTGTCTCTGTGTGGCACGGTGGAATTGAGGCCCTGTTTCCGCAAGCAGGTGATCACCTACTGTTGGGGGCCCTCTGCTAAGGAAAACCATGACATATCACAACACGCCTACTTTAGCAGGACACATTGGATCTCATTGTAAAAAAGTGTGTAATTTACCCAGAGGCGACTGCTTACATGTACACTTACGTTTAAACGGGTTTCTCTGAGCAAGTTTCATCATGTGCACTGCCAACTGCAAAAGAGAGGTGTAAAATTGTGTCAGCGTTTGGGCCTCCCTTTTGGACTCGGCAGTGCAAATGAGTAAATGTTGATTGCCATTTTCGAATGACAGGCAGTGTTTACATTGAATTCCTATCGGATCTACCTGCTTTTGGCTGCTGTAAAAAGCAGGCACATTCCATAGGAGTCCATTGTTTTTGTGCCAGCATGAAAACATCATGCTGGCGTAAAACCAAGTCAGTTTTGAAGACATAGGGGAAAAGGGAGTCAGAAACAACTCGCGTTTTGCCCCCTCCCCACCTCCGCCTTCGTAAACCCCAGAAATGCTCAAGTGCACTAACACCTTAAAACGTGTCTTTAGCATCTTCATTTACACTGCAGGGACTTGAAAAAAGATCCCCATTGTGGTAGGTTACAGAGGAAAGGGCAAGAAAGAGAAAGCGATAGAGAGAGAGAAAGAAAGAAAGAAAGAGAAAGAGCGAAAGAGATGGGAGAGAGGGGGTAAAGCAGAAGTGAAAGACAGACATTATCAGCAATTGCTATTGCCAGCAATGGGCCTCATTATAAGTTGGGCAGTGCGGTAGAAATGCGACAGTAATACAGTTACCACTGCATTACTGCACCGCCCAACTTCAAGTTTGGGGGTAAGGTGGAGAAAAAACCTCCAGCAAGAAGCTGGAGGTGATTCTGCCACTTTACTGCCTAAAATCAACCAAATCGTCAAGATTACCGCTGGCAGAATTACCACTAGTGCTAATACTGCTGAAACCCCAATGAGGTTCCATGGACTCCAATTAATGGGGACTTATACCGCTGGACCAAGAGGCGGTAATGGTAATACAGTTTGGCGGTACCTCAGTGGATTTAACACTAAGATACCTCCAGATTTATGAGGCCCAAAATGCTGTATACACTGTAACAGTCCATACTGTACTGAACGATAATGAGATTATTAGGCGTCTAGCACAGTACTTGCTCGGCTCAACATCAAACACCTTGTCCTTTCGTGCCACCTTAGCAAGTTTAGCCACTGGCCTTTTGGCACACTTGGGCATCAGGGCTTATTTGTGCTTCAAAGATGAAAGTGATCGTCCAAGCTCTGGTAGATCAGAGCAAAGTTTGTTTGGCAGGGCACATGCCTTGTAAACGTGCTTTGCTTCTATGGTTGTTGAGAAGTTAAATACCAAGAGGAACAGTGGTACAGTGGGATTATTTCTGGGCTTTTAAACACACCATGGCCGTTGTGTTGCCCACAGATACATTTGCATGCTGATAGTGGCAACCTCCACGGATGGGAAAATCCACATTCGTGGTGTAAACAGGTGCGGTGTGGGTCGTGGAAGAGAGGAATTCAGGTGTAGTAAGCATTCTTTGGTGGTGAGGGAAGACAGTGGCTGCCACTTCTTACAGTGTCTGGTCTTTTCTGTATTATGTCTGTTGCGAAGGAGGGATGGTATTGCTCCGTGGCTCTCTTGTCTGATGAAGGACAAGCACCTCCAGTACAAACTTGTAGCTGCGATATAGCCGCGACCTTCAGCAAACATTCTAATATTCAGGCAGATGAATTTGCTCTTTAGTATTCACAACAACACTTAAATTGACTAGAAGAGATCTGTTTGCAGTTTGCGTAGGTCATGGGACATTACTGTAGCTTAGTTTACAGGACGTTAGACAGGATATGCTGCCAAGCCCTCAACTGTATAAGAATGGCATGCATATAACTTTGCTCTTTACAGATTCCAGCTGAGGAATGCATAAATGGATGCCCTGCACTGAGACAAGGGATGCAAGACTGCTGCCTGATGTACGGACTGTACAGCGAGGACATATCTTAGCCACATATGTTGATGTCTGCAATGTGTGCCTCTCGTGATATTTTGTGCCACAACTGCCAAGCCCCACACCATCGACCACGCCGGCCACGACTGTTGGGAGCTACATTTGAAAGAACTGGCACTTGATAAAACAACCTGCAGTGTTATATCAAAAACCTATCTTTGCCATTAAAGGAAGCGGTAACCTGCATCAAAGATTGGTACACACTCATAAAACAATAAATCCAGAGCATACTGTGACAGAACTTTAGGGATTGGAGCCCACAAGAGTGCATTACAGATGTGGCAATTGTGTGGCTTGTCAATTCACCAAAGTGTTTAAACTATTTTAATATAAAAATGTGAAATTGTAATATAGCAATTGTAATTTGTATTATTCGCTGCCCATGTGATTTGTTAGAGGTGGGAAACATGACGAGACCTGGAAAACAGAGGCTTTCAGAACACAGATAATGGGCCTCATTACGAGTCTGGCAGTAACCGTGCCTGAAATCCCAGCAGGTTACCGCCGGACTCGTATTACCATTCCGCCTCCGTGATTCCCGGAATTACCGGGGCATCACGACCCCGGTGACCTGGGAATTCTGGAGGTGGAATTCGATAAATCCTCATTCCCATTGAGTCCCATAGGACTCAATGGGAATGGGGATGTGGAAACACCGGCACCATCTCGTCATGGCGCCGGTGTTTTCCACGTCCGCCTGCAGGACTCGAGATCACCCGGTATGGAAACAACAGTGGTGGCGGGTTTACCGCCACCGTTATTTCCATACCGGGTGACTCGTAATGAGGCCCGATGTATACATAATGAGGTCAGAGGCAAACCACGTGTGGTTCATTATAACAAACTGAAACATAGAGACGTTGACTGGCAAGTGTTACAACTGCTATTACCACATCCGTGAGTAGGAGATTTACACCACTGCCTAAAATGTGTAAAACAGAGATGGATACTCCTTTTGAGCACAGTACAATGTGGTCTTAACATTTGCATTGAATGGATGAATGGAATTATTTTTTATTCAGAGCTTTATCCATTGATGGTCCCAATCTGTGTTGATCGGAATGATGTTCTATTGTGTCCTAGCAGTAGAAACATTGTGTATTAAGTATTTATGTTTGACATAAGTGTCAACAATTGCATTTCAAATGAATATTATTAAATGGGTTTTTCATTAATATCGCCACCTCCGACAGGCAGAACTTCATAGTGAATAGATGTTATTCTAAAATAAGGTCTTATCAAATGTCTTATTGTATTGTATTTGTTGATTGTGATTCAAATAATATTTTTGTTCTTGTTGTATATTGAAGCTCATTGATACCCTAATTTGAAGGGAATAACAGCTTGTGAATCCCAAAAAATGTGCATCCTTTCTTGATGCATACCATCTTTGTAGTGTGAAGTGGTAACAGTTGCAGCCTATTCTAATGGATGAGTTATTCATTAATATCACCATCACCAAAAGCAGAGCATCAAGCCTGTCAACATTGTAGTAAAATCATGAATTCTAAATAAAGCCCTTTCTAAATAGTATACTATTGTTACATACTATTATCCAATATCATTTGACAGTGATTTGAACAACACAAATAATTTGTAAATTTCTGTATTCTGACACACTAATGCACAGCCATTTTTACACCCAATATGGTGTGCTGAAGCTATTTGACACACTAGTCGTTAGGGATTAAGAGCATGTAGGAACAATGCCAGACTTTTGACCAGCACAGAAACGTAAACGTTTTCCATGGCAAGACCACACAGAACTTTGCTGCTAGCTGGACGCCACAATAAAGTACTGTTTAATTTAGTTTCATTGTGTCTCATGAGAGAAAAATGCCCTGAAACCGCAATCAATAACGGTTATTTATCTATTTCTTTGTCTATTTATTAGGATGCTCATGCCACCACTAAAAGATTCCTGCATGATATTTGGGAACTTTGTGAGCAGTTATGAAATTGCATTTGTTCTGGTGTTTTAAGTATGATACGTAATAATAACACAAAAGGAAATACAGTTTTCTTGTGGGGTGTCAGACATCATTCATGGTGGTACTAAAATGTAAAAATGCTGGGTTTATTTCAGAACACTAAGTATAAATTGATCACATATACATGGGTGCTCATTAACTGACCATCAGAAATACTGGGCCTCATTACAAGTATGGTGGTGTGATAAAAACAGAGGTAAACATAGTTTACTCTGTTACTGCTGCATTACTGCACTGACATACTACAATTTTGGTGGTAAAGTGGAGGATTTACCTGCAGAAAAAGTAAAAAGGTAAATCTGCCACTTTACTGCTGAAAATCGTCAAAATTTCAGCTGGCGGAATAACGTCTGGTGGTAATTCTGATTAAATCCCCATGGAGTCCTACAGACTTCAATAAATGGGGACTAACACTGCCTAACACCATTTGTAATCTGGTGGTAATTCCGCCAGACCAAGTGGCTGTAACAGTAAATCCATTTGGTGGTATTTTGGCAGATTGTTTGCCGAAATACCACCAAACATGTAATGAGGCCCACTGTACCGATGAAGGCTGTAATTGAACTGGAGCAACTAAGTGATTAGCTCATATAAGGGGAAACACTGAGGGTCGAAGCTTTCAATTAGGAACTATTGTCAACATTAACATCATGTTTTTGAAGACTGCAAACTATTAAAATCTGGACCACAACATTTGTGGCATCAACATTACTCACATTAAAATTGATCTATGTTGTTTTGAGGTCAATTGTGGCTAGTTTTATGCATTTGGTTTTTAAAAAAATTTAAAAGCTGATTCATAATAAAAAGTTAAATTTGATTTTTACAATAAATTGTCAGTTATTTAGGGGGTAATTCATAGAATTCAGCGCAGAATTAGTGCATGCGGCCAGCGCAGAGAGGGAGCGTGCGCTAGCCGCGTGCACCAAACAGCATTCAGGTACACCGCGTGGAGCCGTGGCGCAGCGAACATCCAGCAGTGCTAGTTACGCCCCCAAGAACGCCCTTTGCACCAGGAAAAGCCATAGAAATCCCCAATATGGCGCAAAGGGCTGCACTAACCCTGGACCAGTTTACAGGCCCCCTACACTGTAATTGTGCAAAAAACTACGCGTACCACGCTCGCGGCAGCCAAAACACGTGAAAATCTACTCGTGCACCCCCTTGAATATGAGTACCGCACTCGCAGCAGCCAAAACGTGTGAAAATCTCCCCGCGCACTACCTTCAATATGCGTACCCCACTCGCTGCTGGCAAAACACATGATAATATCCTCGCGCACCCCCTGCAATATGTGTACCCCACCTGCGTCATGCAAATCGTGTGGAAAAAGTCCCCCCTGTGGTGTGGGTTGCCTGCAGGGCATGGCCAGGGGTGAATGGCTGCCTGCGGGGCATCGCCAGGGGTGATGGTCTGCCTGCAGGGCATGGCCAGGGTTGTAGAGGGGTCCCCTGTAGTGTGTGCTGCCTGTGGGGCATGATCAGGGGTGATGGGCTGCCTGTGGGGCAGGGTCAGGTTTGTAGGGGTGTCCCCTGTGGTGTGGGCTGCCTGCGGGGCATGGCCAGGAATGAATGGCTGCCTGCGGAGCATCGCCAGGGGTGATGGGCTGCCTGCAGGACATGGCCAGGGTTGTAGAGGGGTCCCCTGTGGTGTGGGCTGCCTGTGGGGCATGGCCAGGGGTGGTGGGCTGCCTGCGGGGCAGGGTCAGGTTTGTAGGGGTGTCCCCTGTGGTGTGGGCTGCCTGCGGGGCATGGTCAGGTTGGTAGGGGGGTCCCTTGAGGTGTGGCCTGCCTGCGGAGCATGGTCAGGGATGATGGGCTGCCTGCGGGGCATGGCCAGGGGTGAAGGGCTGTCTGCAGGGCATGGCCAGGGATGATGGGCTGCCTGTGGGTCATGGGTGATGGGCTGTCTGCGGGGCATGGACAGGTTTGTAGGGGGTCCCCTGTGGTGTGGGCTGCCTGCGGGGCATGGTCAAGGTTGTAGGAGGGTCCCTTGTGGTGTGGGCTGCCTGCGGGGCATGGCCAGGGGTGATGGGCTGCCTGCGGGGCAGGGTTGTAGGGGGGTCTCTGTGGTGTGGGCTGCCTGTGGGGCAGGGTTAGGGTTGTAGGGGGATCACCTGTGGTGTGGGCTGCCTGCGGGGCATGGTCAGAGTTGTAGGGGGTGTCCCCTGTGGTGTGGCCTGCCTGCGGGGCATGGTCAGCTGTGATGGGCTGCCTGCGGGGCATGGCCAGGGGTGATGGGAGTTAGGCAGAATCCAGTGCAGTTCCCTTAGGGAGCACTACACCAGATTAGGACTACAGGTGAGAGCAATAAATCCCCTTTGGTATCAGTCCTTACCACAAAGATTTAGTTGGTAGCTGTGGCTGAGCCGTCAGACTTATCTCAAGAGAGAGATGAGCAGTATTCAGGGTTTACACAATAGGTATCACAGTACTGTGGTACAAGGAAACACTGGCCAAAGCTTTGTATCAAAAAGAGAATATATTTATTCTATACACATCTAGTTCAACACATAAATCACAGTTGATAAAGTAAGTTCATTTTAGTCAAGGAAAAGTATATACAACTCCCTATTCAATTGTAGACAAGTTTGCGGTAGAGTGAAAACTGACCAAAACGGCACAGTGAAAACCAACTACAAATGGCACTCTATCAATTTAACGAAAGAGAGGGAAAGCACAAATTAAACCGAAATATCTTCAGACACCCCCTAGCAACAATTCCCTGAGGTTTTGTGAACAAGTAATGCACAGTGACACTTTAGCAGAAAGATAAGTGAATGAAAACTGGGCAAAATGGCACTCCACAAGTTAAAAAAGTAGGAAGGAAGAGGGGTTTAGAAGATTCAGGTGCATCAACACATTACTTATTGAAAATCAATCTAGTGAGAGCAGATCTAACAAATCAGCCAGAGTCAATAGGCCTGAGCCAGAGTCAGTGGTACAGGACCAAGAGCTTAGGAGCAAAAATGTTCTTGTGGCTGCAGTCAAGTCTTTGGTAAACAAATATTGAAAAGGTATATGCGAGGTAAAAGACAATGTTAAGCAAGAGGGCGGCCAACCCAACAAGTAGATAAAGTATTTAAAACACCTTTAGGGCTACCACAGGGAAAGGGAGGCCTGGCGGAACAATGTACCTTAAACGTGAAGAAGTGGCTCCTGCGGTGGTGGTTGTTCCTGGTAGTTCCTGCAGTGCGAGGGATCCAGCAGAGGAAGAGGCACTCTCGTCGTGGAGGAAGGTTAGAGTCACTGCACTACCCAGGGATGAAACCAGCTGCGGTGCTGCCAAACAAAGTTTAAAAGGTACGCTCCTTTTAATTGCGGTCCGGGTCGATAGCTGCCTGGCTATCCGGTCTCCAAATGCTGGGCACTGTTGATTCGACCAAGGCAGGTCAGGAGAAGCGATGGGTGAACTGGTTGTTCCCACCAGCTCAAGGGAAGAAGGCTCTTTCGAAGAAGATCTCCTATTGTCGTGTGGAAGAAAAGTGGTGAGACGATTCGGCAGGGCTTCACCGGTGGTGTAGATGCTGAAGATGTCTGTGGCTTCTCTCCCCTTCAGTTCCGTAGTTCCAGTGGTGACGTCTTGCTCCTCCAGTTCTCAGGACCCTGCTTTTATGCAGAAAGAGACCCATTCATACAGCCTAGCTGTCACTCACACAGTGGAGTGGTCTTCTTGGCAGGAGACCCTCCAGCCTATCAGGTTAGAGTGTGACCTGAGTTGCTGCGGAAACTCTGTCCAGGGGTTCTACTCCCCCTCCCAAAAAACAGACCCACCCCAGACCCAGAGGCACCGAAAGGAGGGCTTCATGGTACAAGCCCACCAAAAGAGCGAACAAAGGATCCCCGACCTGGATTAGGAGTTTAGAGTAAGACACGAGAAAGAAGTTATATTAATGTTCTGGCAAATAAAACCTACCGGAGTAAAGTTAATAATAAAATAAACCGGCGGTATGTTAGAGGCTGTCAGTAAAAGTGTTAGCCTTGAACAATGGGGAAATCCTATAGGAAAATATTTGCGGTTGAATATTTTTGGTAGTAACCACTGCCACTAGCCAGAAACTTTAGAGAGTGGTACTTTAAGGTACCCCCTCGAAAATGAACCGAAGGGAAAAACTATTAACCCTTTCCAGTACCTCCATAGTAAGATGGGTTGGACTGGTTAAGTTTGTAAGATTTGACTAGTAAAGTCAATGGGGACTTTACATGCCCTGGGAGACAGTAGTCGGTCCCAGGGTATGGAGTCTATGTTTGGGGGTCGCTACGACACCCCTGTGTCACTGCACTGAGGGTGCTGTGTAACACATGTGAAGAAAGATGGTTCCTATGGGTGAGAGAAAATCCCATAGGCATTAAACACAAAAATAGCCTAGAACACACATAGCAAAAAATGCCTAAGAGTGGGAAAAAGAGTCTCACTCTTAGCAGGTAAAAAGAAATAAACCCTTCAAATCCAGCAAACCTGCTGGGGGACTCTATAGGTAAGGGAAATTAGCCATAGAATGAGAATTCTCCCTAACACTTGCACCCCCCCCCAGACTAAGGGACAGGAGGATCTAATCCACTCCTGGATGAGTCTCATACCTCTAGTCGGTTATAAACATCCTAGAGAGACCATCAGCATTTTGGTGGTGACATCTTGACCTTTGCTCAATGGTAAAATCAAACCCTTTGAGGCAGATTGACCATCTTAGCAGTTTTGGGTTTTCCCCTTTCATTTGCATCAACCATCTCAAGGGTTGGTGGTCTGTTTGAATGATGAAAGTAGATCCATACAAGTATGGTCTAAACTTCTTCAAAGCCCACACAATGGCAAAACATTCTCTCTCAATAGTTGCCCACCTTGTCTCAGGTTCCTTCAGTTTCCTACTGATGAAGCAAATGGGGTGCTCCCTACCGTTCTCATCCAGTTGACTGAGCACTGCACCTATACCTATATTGGAAGCATCTGTCTGTACAATGAAGGGTTGGTGGTAGTCAGGAGCTCTGAGAACTGGAGCTTGACAGAGGGCTTTCTTTAGGCTTCCAAAGGCCTGATTGTACTCCTCCTTCCATCTGACCTTTTTAGGGAATTTAGGAGAAGATATTACATTCAGTGGAGAAGCTATGGATCCATAGTCTCAATGAAATTCCTGTAATACCCAGTGAGGCCTAGGAAGGCTCTCACTTGGGTTTGTGTAGAAGGGGTTGCCCAATTTTGCACAGCTTCAATTTTGCTGAGCAAAGGCCTTATTTCACCACCTCCTACCTCATGCCCAAGGTAGACCACTTTACTCTGACCAATTTGACATTTTCCTGCCTTTACGGTCAGATGGGCCCATTGCAGAGCCTGCAAAACATATCGTAGGTGGTCAACATGTTCTTTCCAAGTAGGGCTGAACACTGCAATGTCATCCAAGTATGCCATGCAGACGTCCTCCATCCCATTCAGAACCTGATTAACCATCCTTTGGAATGTAGCAGGTGAATTCTTTAGTCCAAAAGGCATCACCTTAAATTGGTATAAGCCAACTGGGGTGGAGAATGCAGTTTTCTCCTTGGCATGGTAAGTCAGGGCTATTTGCCAATAGCCTGATGGGAGATCAAATGTCCTGAGGAACTTGGCAGAACCAAGTCTATCCACGAGCTCATCTGTCCTTTGCAAAGGATGGGCATCAGTCTTAGTGACTGCATTTAGAGCTCTATTGTCCACACAGAATCTCAACTCCTTGGATCCTGCTTTTGGTAGTAACACCACTGGGCTAGACCATGGACTAGTAGAGGGCTCTATTACCCCAAGATCAAGCATCTTGTTGACCTCTCCTTTGATGTGGGTTCTTACATTTTCTGAAATCCTGTAGCCCCTGCTTTTGACAGGTAAACAGTCACCAGTTTGAATATCATGCTGGCCCCAAGAGGTCAAGCCTGGTGCTAGAAAAAACAGGCAGGCAAATTGATTCAACAAAACTTTGCACTCCTCCTGTTACTCAGGTGACAGATTAGAAGAGATATTGACTCCTTCTATTTTCTCATCTAAAGGTTTTCCTCTGAGGAGGTCAGGTAGAGGGTCGCTCTCCTCCTCCTCTTGAGCTGAAGCTAGAAGCAAAGCTCCCAGTTCTGGTCTTGAGACACATGTGAAAGACTCTAGGAGCCTCCTTAGGATTGCCTAAGTCCACCAGATAGTTCACCTCTCCAAGTTTTCCCACAACCTTGAAGGGTCCCATCCATTTGTCCTGCAAGGCTCTCTGCCTTGTTGGGACCATAACAAGAACTAGCTGGTCTTGAGCGAACTTAACGATGTTGGCCTTCTGGTCATGCCAATGCTTGACCAGAGCCTGACCTGCTTTCAAGTTATCACTTGCCTCAGCCATCATGTGTGACATTCTCCTCCAGAGTCCTATCACATAGTCAGTGACTCTGACTGGCGTGGGAGAAGGAGCACTCTCCAACCCCTCCTTGATCAGGGCCAATGGACCTCTGACCGGATGGCCATAGAGAAGTTCAAAGGGACTGTAACCCACTCCCTCCTGAGGGACTTCTCGATATGCAAAGAGAAGGCATGGCGGTAAAAGATCCCACTTTTTCTTAGGAGGGTCTTCTAAAGCTCCTGTCATGCTCTTCATGGTTCTGTTAAACCTTTATGCCAACCCATTTGTCTGAGGGTGGTATGCTGTTTAGAACTTGTAGGTAACTCCACAGTTTTACCACATGGCTTTAAAGTAGTGGGGCATAAAATTTGACCCCCTGTCGGATATTACCTTCTTAGGAAACCCAACCCTGGTAAAAATACCAGGGAGGGCCTTCCCTACAGCCGGAGCTGTAACATTCCTCATAGGAATTGCTTCAGGGAACCTAGTAGCATGGTCTACTACAACAAGTATAAACCTGTTGCCTGAAGAAGTTGGAGGATCAAGGGGACCAACAATGTTGATTCCTACCCTCTCAAATGGTACTCCCACCACAGGGAGAGGCACTAGAGATGCCACGTTCTTGGAGCCACTTTTACCAGAGGTTTGGCAAGTGTGACAACTCTTGCATACTTATCTACCTCAGCCCCCATTTTAGGCCAATAAAAGTAGAGAGAGAGCCTTTACTTGGTCTTCTTGAAGCTCAAGTGACCAGCCAAAGGTATCTCATGGTTAGATGCAAGAATTGGAGTCGGTTTGCTTAGGGTACTACAAGTCTTTTGTAGTCCCCAGGGAGTGACTCGGTTGGTTCACTATAGAAGAGGCCATCTTCCCAGTGTAACCTATATTTCCCAGGCTCTTGCCCTTCAAGCTGAGAAGCTGCCTAGTGGCGAAGACCTTCCAGAGTTGGACATTCTCTTTGTCCCTTACTGAAGTCTGCCCTGTGGGGTCCACCTTCTGCCAGTAACGACTGCAGCTCAGGGTGGTCCACAGGGTCAAGATCTCCAATGAGTTCCTGGCCTCCTACTAGATCTGAGTCTTCAGGCTCTAGTTCAAGCACACAGGGTTGTACCTCACTCTCCGCCTCAGCTGGAGGAGGAACCACAGGTGTGATTTTTTCTAACCTAGGAGATTTCCTGGTTGGCAGCACTGGAGTGCGTTCTGCTGTCTTCTTCCTTGAAGTCTTGGGTTTCTCCTTTGCTTCTGGTTGCTTGGAAATAGCAGTTAGTAACTCCGGTGGTGTAGGAGTGATTTCTTTTTCTATCATCTCCTCAGGAGAGCCCCTCAAGGTCCTCTCCGTTGCAGGTCTGGTAAGCCCCTGTAATCTCTTACTAGGAGGTCTGGGAGTACTTGACACTACTCCCAGGTCTTTCAGATCATTGCCCAACAGCACCCTTCCTGGTACTTCAGATTGTACACTTACAGGTATCCTGACAGTCATTTCATTGCACTGGATGAGAGCTGGTAATTGGGGAAGCATCTGCACAGGCCCTCCAGCTAACTTGGTGAGGCGTTTGGGTGCCTTAGCAACATCCTCCACCTTGAAAAAAGATTTGTCCACCACAGTTATGCTGGCCCCAGTGTCTCCAACGGCAGGAGTCTCCTGACCATTGACTAGGACACTGGCCCTCATTAAAACTCAGGCGTTAAGGGTTTAACGGCGCCGTCGGCGCCGTTAACGCTTGTGGGATGTATTTACCCATGCATCCGAGCCCTACCTCGAAACTGTGCAGTATTGACATGGAAAACATCATGATGGCCAGAGCTTCCCAGAAAATGCACAGGGAAATGCATGAAGAATAGGCTGCCACTCATTTTGCCGATGTTATGGGCACAGAAGGGCACTGCCTAAAACCACCATTGGACTACCCACACAGTAGTCTGAAACCATTGGGAATGGCAATGCTGATTGCCAAAAGCAAACCCATAACTGTTGGGAATTCATTTTCTTAAATCCCAAAAAGGGGTGCAGTACCAGTACTCACCACTATCAAAAAGCCGGCGTTTTAAAACAACATCAGATTTTACTTTTTGTGTAAAACTGAATAAATGAACCCAAAACATGCCAAAGAAAGACTTACTGAGAGGTGGATACAATGTAAGGTTATTTCTGAAGTGACTTGAAGGTTTATAACAAGACTGGCTGAGCTGTGGATTTCAGCAGTTTAAGTAAATTTGGACTGGAAGACACTAAAAATCTAAATGTTTAAAAGAAATGAGTGACCTACTTTTGAGTGTCACATAGGTTTCAATTGTTTAAATGTCATAGTTTTAAACTTAGAATCAGCATCCTAGCTGCATATGTAAAAAAATGTCTTGACTTAAACTGGGGAACAGAAATGACATGTAGCTAAAAACTGGCTTAAAGAGATTCCAATTTTGCCTGGCAACTACCCCCCATCAGGAGTGAAACTTGAGTCACAGCTGTGTTCCCAGGCCTATCTGCCTTTTGCTGGCCACACTAAGGATATGCCATCTCTCTGATAATTGAATTAAGGGGAGCCCCCACAGAATACAGGAGCTCTGAACAATGCAACCCCCTTCACCCAGGCAGATGGTTTATTGCAGATGTCGTAAAATGGAGCTTCCTCCTGGAAGGACAGGGGAGGGGCACTGCCTGTGAGAGCAAGCTGGCTTGGCAGAACTGGAAAAACCAGAAATTCAACCTTGTGCTGGGGGGAAACCACACCCCTTTGGGGCCAGAACATAACTCTAAAAAGATGAATAACTCATAGTACGGACTTGTGAAAATTATTTAAATGACACCATAATTCTTGTGATTTTTCTGCCCACATTTTAAGATGTGTTAGGACCCGGTGGTATGTTCAGGGGGGTTTTAGCGGAAAAGAGGATATTACTCAAAATGTGTGCATGTGAAAAATCTGACACTTCATCAACTAATGTCCATACTCCTTGCGCACATGTGTGTAAATTTGGGTTGATGTCCGACATTGCAAAATCAGTTAAAAAGTGAAATATGTGCCATTTCTGAATGCAAGCCCCCAGGAAGAGCAGAGTTTGAACAGGGGATACCTCCTGTGATATGTGAAGGGTGCATGTAATTTTAAACAAATGTGTACCTGTGCAAATATGTTTTTTGAGCAAATATAGATTGTGTGTAAAGTTGACAGGGGTGGGTTCTCTGTATCATAAACAGACCTCATCATGATGACACTTCATTTCATTCCCCCAATCAAGTGGAAGCGGATGAAGTGGCCAATGACAAGTGGAGAGGGGTAGAGCTTAGTGATGCTGCACACACACCCATTTTAAAAACAGATAAAAGCAGACAGACAGGACAGATAGGGCCCTTCAAATCCATTTGCAGCTGGAAGCTCTGCCGTATATTTTTTCTTTACCTCCATCAACCTCCAGAGAGCTAACATAGAGACTTCAATCTATCCACCTTCAGAGACCCAGACTAGACACTGTTAGCAGAACCAGAGAGAGCTGACCCAGATCACTGTGAAGTGCAGAGACCAGAGTCCAGTCTAAAACCTGACCAGATCCGTGGCGAGGCCCATTTAATTCAAGAATATAGTGTGAGTACCTAGCAAACTGTGCATAACCAATCTCTTAGTTAAAATAATATAATTCAATCTATTTTAATCTAAGTAGAACTGTCTCCTAACTGTCACCTGTCATTTGCAAAGCTGTCACCTGTCATTTTCTAGTTGCAAGCTGAACTTGTCTTTTTGAACTTTAAAATTCCAAATCTGAAAAGCGACCTTTATTTAATCGCTCATATCTCCGTGACCGTTTGTGCTAGAGACTTGCAGTAACTTTCATCTGGAAGCTGAGATCCTAGGGTGTCCTAGGACCCCAAAACGATAGTGATAGTCCTTGTAGTTCCTCTGTAATCGCGCCCGGCGCACTCGGAAAAATTTTACCGCGATTTGACATTTTGCCGCGGTTTGCAAGTTTCTCCACGTGTAAAAATCTGCTGCTGCTTGCCTTCCGTTGCAAAGAAATTCGTTTGCAACCTGACAAACATTATAGAGAATTGCTAAAGTGATCCTGGACTAATATTAACTTGATACCACTCACCCTGAACCTCTAGAGGGAATTAAAAGCATTTTTAGCATATATTTTTCACTTCATTGCCAGCACATATAAAAGCATTTTGGGCCTGTGTTTTAAACTTCTGTAGTCTAAGCTTACTGGGGTGAACTGAATCACATTTGATTGCATTTCTGAGAACTGTGTGCCTTCCTTCCATTTCCTTGCATTGCATAAAAGGGGGGGGTGAATTGTCCAAGAAAGTGATTACATTGTCTTTTGCTGAAACCCTATCAAGTGATTTTCTGTACTGCATTTCATTCAACATTGCATCCATTTGAACTCTATAAAGCATTCTCTATCACATTATTCTTCTGTCCCTATTTACCAGTGTGCTACCTTATCCATTTCATGTCAACTCCTTAGTGATTATAAAGAAGTGTGCTAGTGCCAGATTCTCCGTTGTTAATCTTTATCATATCAGATTAAGTGTGATATTCATTTATTAATTTATTATAAAGTGTGATATATATCTATATTTTTTAAATTCTCAAATAAACCTCTTAACTTGCAAAACAGAACTACTTCTTGGCTCAGTGGGGTCAGGGGGATTCCAAGAGCGGGGTGTTATATAGGGGTAGTCATCCAGAACGCATGAACTGGACATAAAGATATATCAATAAGGGTTTCCATTCAGTATTCCAGACTAGGCATTGACTTAGCTGTAGTGTTGAATGGAATCCTCTTACAAATTGGGGGCTCGTGCCGGACGTTTGGATTAGATTTATCACTTGTGCAGATTAATACAGCGTGCCAGCTGACCAGATACACATATCCGGTCGGATCACACGCTGTGTTAAGCTGTAAAGCACTCCTCAAAGGAACGCTCTAAGAAAAAGGTCTGTTTTGCAAAAATAAAATACAAACTTCTGTAAGTCAGGAAGGAACTCAAATTCCAGAATGACGACCTTAGTAGACATGAAAATAGCCAGAGAGCACTTCTTACATAAGTTATTTGTGAGAGGTGAGTGGACTCACCAGGACCAGACGATCTGGTTGCAGGCCATCACGCAACAGGTCACGGAAACAGGGTCAGATACATGGAGAGATCAGGGTCCCTTACATGTGGCCCTGAGTGAACTATACATGGCTCCTAAGGCTAAGGATGAACAAGACAAGATGGTTAGGATAGCGGCGTACCTGTACCTATATATGGGAGACATGCAGGATAAATGTACTGAAAGCCAAGATCTGGCGAATAAGCGACAGATGGCGTTAGAGAAGGTCCAATCTGACCTGGTCTCTTCTTAGCACAGGCTGCAGGGGAGCCAGGAGTCAGAAAATGAGAGTAGACAGCACATCATTAAAATAAAGAGGGATATGGACATCCTGCAACAGGAAAAGGCTGACCAGGATACCAGATTTCTGGCCTTGCAGAAGGAGTACCAAGAAGGTTTGGACTCCCTACTGCAGAGCCAGAAAAAGCTGGAGCAACAGTTAGACTTCAATAGGGCATGTGCTAAGCAGGTAGTCACCCTGCAAAGCCACCTAGATAGGGAGAAGGCAGAGAGCAATAAACTGATTTTGAAAGACCTGGATACCCAGGCAGAATTTGACCAGGAGCGCCAGAAAGCTGGTGCCTTCCAAAGGCAAAGGGACGACCTGGCGGCACAGATGCAGGCACTTAGTCAGGAAAGGGATACCTTAGGCCAGGAAGTCTGCCACTTAAAAAGGAAATTGGAAGAAAATCACCTGGCCCACCAGGGACTGGGTGACCTCCAAAAAGAACACCAGGACTTGCTAGAGCACACCAGGAGGGTGGAGGATGCTCTGGCAAGACAGGAGCAGGCCAATAGGGACACAGCTCAGGAGGTAACCCTCCTGCAGCAAAGACTGGCCCAGTGCTCCAGGACCAATCAGGAAACGCAGAGAGAGAATGAGGCTCTCTGCCAGCACAATGATAGGCTCCAACAACAGGTAGCGATGCAGGAGAGACTGATAGAGTCTAGTAAGGCCTTAACTGAGGAACTGAAGGCGCAGGCTCTTGCATTGCAACAGGGAGCAGGGGCGGATAGAGATGAGGTTCGCTGGGAAAGGGAAACTCCTGAGCATAACCTCAGGAGCCCTAGTACCAGAGGCCTTTATCTCTCTCAGTCCCTGGACTCTGCCACCCCCATGTCCCCTGGCGCACATGAGCACCGGGCCACAGGGATGGCAGATTACTATCCAGCCAGAAGCATGGGGCTCATAGGCCAGTACCACCCAGGAATGGAGGGGCGGGCATCCGGGTATGGGCACCCAAGCACAGTGCAATTTGATGGGGAACCCCAGGTGAGTAGGCCCATTAAGGGCATCCTGAAAACCTCTGCCCAGTTAGGTCAGTGGGGGGGGTACCCATCAAGTCCTGGCAGCAAGGAGGGATCTGAAGACTCCTCTGAGCGGTACAGGACACAGGAGACCAGGTCCCCACATTCTGCCAGCCATTCCCAGGCTCGCAGAATCCGGGAAAACCTGGAAGAACAGACGGGAACCTCTGGGAGCAGTGCCTCTGAGTCAGAAGATGAATGGACCAGGGTTACCCGAACCAAAAGGGCCAGTAAGGCAAAAAGGGCCTTGCTTAAGGACCCCTTAAAGCAGATTAAGGCGATCAGGAGTGTCATCACGCCTTATCATAAGAACGCCAAGTATTCTGTTTGGGAACACTTGGAGCTCTATGAGCAAATGATGGAGACTTTTCATTTGAAGGACAGCCAAAGCTGTATTCAATATGTAAAGTGGACCTTCTCCCCGGAATACTCCAGTTTCTTTGCGGGGCTGGAGAACCAAAATCATTTAAGATGGTCCACCTATAAGGCGGCCATCTTGAAACATTTTTCTGTTCACAGAAATCCTCAAGAGGCTCGCAAGGCAGCCTACAATTTGCAATGTGGGGAGGATCAGGCCCCACAAGAATTTGTGCAAGAACTGAAACGTGCTTTTGCGCAGACCACCAGAAGGGTGCGCACAGACAGTAGAGAATTTATTAACACGTTTTTCCATGCCTTGCCCAAATACATAATGACCCAGCTCGTGAGGGATTTTCACGAGAAAAGATCTTTAGACTGGGTCATTGAACAGGCGACCCGGATCTATGAGGTGCAGAAGCCAATAGAAAATAAAAATAATGCGCCCAAAAACCCCAAAGCCAACAACACCCCTGCTGCTGCCAAGGTGGCAGAGGTAAAGGTCACCCCCGTTTTAGAGTTGGAGATGGGGGGGCCTAAAAACCTACCTGCACCTAATAATGCTAGGCCCAGAAGGTCCTCGGGCCAGTCACAGACAGGGAGCCAGGGAGGCAGCCCCAGAAATGGGGTCCCTCGCTCTCCTGATTATGTGAGCCCCCGTTACAAGGGAAATAGACCCATCCTGGGTTATGTGTGGACTCCTCCAGCCCAAGGGGGGGATCCAGCCAAGCACCTAACCCAGGGAACTTCCCTCCCAACTTCCCACAGGAGGGCAGAAATTCTCCAAATCCTGGGCAGAACTTTTTCCCCAGGTATCCACCCAATTTCCAGCCCCAAAATCATCCACCCTTCTTTCCCCAATTCCCTGAGCCCAGACCACTGAATCCGGGAGAGGGGAGGCCAAGGGTGTAGGGGTATCCAAATCTTCCCAACCAGGGGTACTACCAAAGAAGGGATAGCTACCCTTCCCGGGATCAGCCCAGGGGAGAAAACAGGGCCCCGTATCAGCCTGAGCGGGTTTCCCAGTTAGAGCGCCAGGTTCAAAACATGGCGCGGGATCTGGGTCACATACTGAGGGCTCAGCAGAACCCTCAGATCGGCATGCCAGCGCAGAACGCACCCAACTCTGGACCTGGTGCTCCAGAACAATGACGGGGGCAGCACCCCGATAACTCACCGGTTCCCAGGGAGGAGGCACAAAGGGAAGGGGGGTGTAAAGCCTTGGAGGAAGCTTCCTTCCTCACTTGTAAACAGCCCCTGGAAACCCAGGAACCGGAAACAAAATCTCTTGCCCCTGAAAGTCTGCCTCCTAAGGAGCAGAGGGGGGGTAGGAGAAACAAAAGACCCAAACAGACCCAGTTTGAGGAGGAGGTACAGATCTTCCAATTTGAGTGAGAGGGATCCTCAGAGGATCCTGGGAAAAGGATCTTCTCCTTCAGAGATGGGGGAACTCCTCCCAAGGAAAAATGGGTCCCTAGGGATGCAAATCCAGACTGGGGAGATGTGGAGACTGAGCTACCGCCGCCCACCATCTCATCCCAGAACCAACAGCAAGAAAATCCCCTGGTTCAAACCCATCCTGGTGACTGCCTCCAAAAAGGGGTGGGCGGCCTAAAACTGGAGCCAAGGGAACCCACAATGGCTCTGATCTCCAGTTGCCAACTTTTTCTTTCAGATTCCCAAGGCTCACCACAGAAGTCTGCCCAAATCTCTTCGCTAGCGATGTCCAAAACCAGAAAGTTAGCCCACCAGTTGTCCAAAAATGTGCATTATCTGTGCCCCCTTGAGGAGAAGGAGGGAAGATATTATGCCCCGGTACAAGTACAGGGGCAGGGTACAATTTTGGCACTGGTGGACACTGGATCTCAAGCTACCCTTCTGTCCAGAAGGGCCTTTCACGAACTGAATGCAGGAAGGGGAGAGAATTACCAAATTCCTCTCACCTCTCTTCCTGGACAACTGCAGAACTTTGACGGGAAGGAAATTCCCGTTGAGGGGACTGCAGACTTGGACATTAAGATTGGGCGACACAAGGTGAAACACCCGGTCATAGTTGTGACTCCAGAGGGCACCCCTTGTTTACTAGGGAATGACCTCCTGAGAAGGTTGTCACCCCTAATAGATTGCGTAAACCAGGTCCTCTGGACCCAGACTAGCCGACCAATAAAATTAAAACAGAGTGTCAACCATGTTAGTTTAAACGGCACCTGCCACATGGTTGAACAAAAACCTGACCAAGTAGAATTCCACTTCCAGAATAGCCAAATTCCAGACGTGACAGTAATAGCAGTAGGACAACAGACTGGTGATGGGGGGTCCTCTCTATTTCTGAAAATCAACCTTCCTTCCAGTTTAAGGTGGTATTCCACACTGGAAGGAAACACTCTGAGATTCTATACTAATCCACAATCAGAAACTCCCACTCCTATAGTCCAGAAAGATGTGAAATCAGCTCAGAGCCTGGCTGATATTCAGCAAATTGGAGAGCAGTTGTTCATCCCTGTTCAGTTAAATGAGGGGAAGGACTCTGTTCTCGCTCGAGTGTGCGTGAACAATGGTAAGAGCTTCATCAGCGAAGCCATGTTTCGCCAACTCCCAAAAGATCCAGCCATTCCCACCTTCAAACTGATAGACAAATGGGAAATGGACCTGGAAGCACCTAATTCCAAACAGCTCCTGCCAAGCAGGTGTATGCTCAAAATCTCCATTGGCAACAAGAGCATAGTCCATAATTTTTGGGTCGTGCGAGACGTCACTGCCGCCTTTTACTTAGGCAGTGACATTCTCAATCGCTTTGCCATTAGTTTGGACCTAATAAACTTCAAAGCTTGGTCCCGATTAGCGGATAATCCCATGGGCTTTGATGATCCAGAAAAAGCATTTAGGTCAGCTCAATTGCTACCTTATGCAGTTGAAATTCAGATTAAAGAGGAAGTCACCATCCCAGAAAGGACCCGACAATTCTCCCTGGAAGTGAAAGCTAAAAGAGGACAACATTTGAAAAACCCTGATGCTTACATACATCTAAACGCTTCTCTCCAACAGCAAGGGTTGGGGGTAAACCCAACACCATTAGTCAACATAGAACATGACACCATTCTAATAGAGGTGGATAACAGCGACTTAAAGAGTATTACTCTAGCCGCAGGCACCATTATTGGAATGGCGGTTGATGACCGACATTTTTCCATAGACTTAGGTAATGAACTGTTAGGGCCAATCCCCAAGGACTGCTTTGACAGTGACAGTGACGACAATACAACACCAGACAGGATTTTTACCCGGCATGGGGGGAACTTCCTGGTGTACACTTCTTGCCCTTATGGTAAGGAAGATGTGACTTGTGACTTCTGGAGGGATGAGGTGATTTTCCAGGTCCATGAGGGCTGCCTGTCCCACCTGAAGCCTCCGGTCCAAATCAGCACTCTGACCAGGGACTTCTCCACTGAGCTGGAGGAGGCCGCAGAGATAGCCAAACCAGAAGTCTTTCCAGGCTTCAGGCAGATGGTGGAAGAGAGAGTCAACCTAGCTGATGCCTGTGTGACTCTGGAACAAAAGCAAAAGTTGAAACAAGTTTTCTTGGATTTCCAAGATCTCTTTGCGGTAGACTCATATGACTGCGGTCGCACTGACATCCACACAACAACAATCCCCACGGACCCTGGCATGACTCCAGTGTTTGTGAAGCAATATCGCTTGCCTCTCGCATCAATGGAGTCCCTTACTGAAATAATTAAGAACCTTGAGTCCCGGGGAATAATCCGTCCAGTTCACAGCACCTTCAATAATCCGGGGCTGGGAATATTGAAGCCAAACGGCCAGTGGAGACTCTGCACCGACCTCAGGGAGCTCAACAAACGGGTCCATACTTCCCGATGGCCTCTGCCCTACATTGACCAAGGGCTGGCCCAGATCCAGGGGTCACAGGTATTCACTGCAATAGACCTGACCAATGGATACTGGACCGTGCCTGTCAGCAGGGAGGACCAATACAAACTGGCTTTTACCTTTGGGGGCCAGCAGTACACATGGACCCGGACTCCCTTCGGATACCTTAACTCTGGTAATGAGTTCAACATTTTCCTACATAAGGCCATGCCCGACCTGGGTGCGAGGGGTAACCTGGCTTATGTAGATGATGTCCTCATCAAAAGTTCATCTGTGGAGGAACACATAGCGGAGATCCGTTATGTTCTGACCCAGTTGAGGGCCGCCGGAGCAAAACTTTCCTTTCAGAAAGCACAGTGGTGTAGAACCCGTGTTAATTTCTTGGGGCATGAGATTACTCCTCAGGGTCTCTGTCCCCAGGAAAAGAAAGTGGAAGCACTTCAGAAACTGAAAGACCCCACAACTCTGTGGGAACTAAGGAGCCTCCTTGGACTGACTAATCACAGCAGAAAGTTCATTGAGGGCTACGCAGAAATCACCAGACCCCTGATTCATCTCCTGAAGGGGGGGGTCAAGTGGGAATGGGGTCCAGAACAATCCGAGGCGGTAAAACAACTCAAAAGAAGCTTCTCACAAGCGCCTTGCCTAGCTTACCCTGTCAGAAACAAGGAATTCTTCCTGGAGACGGGGTTCTCTAATACGTGCTTGACAGCAGTATTATACCAAAAGCATGACAAGCAAAACTTTATCCTCTGTGGAGGAAAAATTCAACGATTGTGAGAAGGCACTCCTGGCAACGGTGTGGGCATTGAAGAATTACCGCCCGTTTATCCAGGGGGAACACATCATAGTGGAGACTCCACACCAGCCTCTGCAATATCTCCAAAGTGACAGAATCCGGGCCGGAAATGTGAGTAATTCCCGAATTACTTCCTGGATTCTATCAATGCAAGGCTTTCCTGTGGAGGTCAGATATGGCCAAAACAAGAAGAGTCCCCTCGCGCAAGGTCTGGCTGACTTGCATGATTGTGCCAGAGAAAACTGTCTCGAGGACGAAAGTCTAAAAATCAAGGACAACACGGAGGCATACCTTAATTCCCCACACAAAGTCTTTGAAGAGGACAAGTGTGAGGGAATGCCCACTGTCTATGTGGATGGATGCTCTTACCATGTTGACAACAACGGGGAGAAAGAACTGGTGGCCGGCGTAGGGAATGCATGGGTGAATGAGTCCCCAGAACCCTCCGCTGGATACAAAATTGGTCCCCGAAGTAGTCAGGTGGCAGAATTGATGGCTGTGCATCAGGCCATCCTCACTGCTGTCCAGCATCAATTCCACGAACTGGTCATAATCACAGATTCGGATTATGTACGGAACGGGTTCGTGGAGCACCTGGTTAATTGGAAAACCAGAGACATGTTATGTGCTAACAACAAACCCTTGAAACATGGGAAGTTGATCCAAAACATTGATGATCTGGTCACCTCGAATGAGATGACCATCTATTGGAAAAAGATCAAGGGTCATTCCAAAGTAGAGGGACCAGACAAAACTGGAAATGACTTAGCTGATCAGCTGGCCAAAACCGGGGCCATCCAAGGGGATCTAATTGAGATTGAGTCCCTGTTGGGGGAAATCCAGGTCACTGCTATCACTAGGTCCCAGACAAATGCTCACAACGACCTTTCAATTGCACAATGGAGTAAGGAGACCCCTGATGCTGATTTGATTACCGCTCAGAAGGGGGATCCAATAATTGGTAAATTTTACCAACACCTTGAGGACCCTGAGAACTTTCCCCTGACGGATACCGATTACACTGGGAAAGAGGACCTAAGAGTGTTGATGAAATGTCCAAAAATGTTCCGAATCCAAGACGGTCTGCTGGTAAGGAAATCCAAAGCTGGCCACGATCAGTGGGTGGTTCCTACCTCATTCCGAAGCCTGATGTTAAGTCACGCCCATGATGCGGCCACCGCCGGTCATAGGGGGTTTCACACAACATTGGAAATCTTAAGAGAGGTTGCATACTGGCCACACATGGGGCAGGACCTCGACCAATACTTGAAGGGGTGTCTTGTGTGTGCACAATTTCAGCCATCATCCCTCACGCACCGTGCGCCTCTCCAAAAGAGGGGGATGACCCTGCCATGGTCAGATTTACAAATCGACTTTGTAGGCCCCGTGATTCGCTCTGCTAGGGGGAATAAGTACATGTTGACTGTGACATGCTTGTTTACCAAGTGGGTGGAATGTCTCCCAGCCCCAAACTGCAAGGCAGAAACGGCAGCTGCCTTGATGATTAACCACATCTTTTCCCGTTTTGGTCTACCTCAAAGGATTGAGTCAGACAGAGGTAGCCACTTCACCAGTGAAGTAATGACAAAGATGTGGGAGATACTGGGGGTCAAAAGGAAGTTACATATTGCTTACAGGCCAGCTTCTTCTGGAGCAGTGGAACGCTACAACCGGACAATTGTGAGCATCTTAAAAAAGTTTGTGGCAGATTCTGGGCCAAGTTGGGATATCCGATTACCTCTGGTCCTAATGGCCATCAGATCTACCCCTTCATCTGCAACCAAAATGTCACCATTTGAGTTGATGACTGGGCGCAAGACGGTGCTTCCTCAGCATTTGCTCTACAGGACCCAAGAGCAGACACTGATAAATGCCTCCACTACTCATGAGTATGTGGAGAATTTAAGGAAACACCTCCAACATGCTTTTGCTTACGCTCAGCGGAATCTAGAAAGATCAGCTGATAGCATGAAGACCCACTATGACCTGAAGACTTCCAGGAAGGAATATCAGGTGGGGGACCGGATCTATCTATACAACTTCCAAAGAAACCAGGCAAAACAGCGGAAATTCTTGCCTACATGGAAGGGACCCTTTGAGATTATAGACAAAATCTCCCCTGTGGCCTACAAAATCCACATCCCCAAAGGCGGTTTGGCAGAGGGGGAAGACAAGTGGGTCCACATAAACCAGTTGAAATGTTGCCATCCCAGGCACACTCTGCAACAACTGGAGGAATCCTCTGGAATCCTAGTGGGTACTGTCTCAGAATAATTCAGTTCCAACCATAAAACATACCACGTCTATTCTCTAAAATATTGTGATTTGCATGAAACTGTCTCTTAGTTATACTGTTTTTTTTTCAAAATAAGAATGTAATGTTTCGTTATGATGAAATGCATATGCTGCCCCACTATCTCAACAGTGGTGGAAAAACGTCTATGAATAGGTATTGCCGCTCTTCCTTTGTCGTCCTAGGAGAAAGAAAACCTGGAGACGGGATAAGGAGGATGATCCGGAGACGGGAACGAAGATCCAATGGGCCCGGGGTACCGCCCAATCTTCCCATCAGGACCGGCGAGGAGAACCGATCGATCCGACCGGATGGAGAAAAAGATGCTGAACTGTGCCATCTATTGGAAGAAGATGAGGAAACATCCCAGGTCTTGCGAGTCCCATCAGTGAAACCGAATGGCCATCGCAAGAGGGGGGCTTGTGGGATGTATTTACCCATGCATCCGAGCCCTACCTCGAAACTGTGCAGTATTGACATGGAAAACATCATGATGGCCAGAGCTTCCCAGAAAATGCACAGGGAAATGCATGAAGAATAGGCTGCCACTCATTTTGCCGATGTTATGGGCACAGAAGGGCACTGCCTAAAACCACCATTGGACTACCCACACAATAGTCTGAAACCATTGGGAATGGCAATGCTGATTGCCAAAAGCAAACCCATAACTGTTGGGAATTCATTTTCTTAAATCCCAAAAAGGGGTGCAGTACCAGTACTCACCACTATCAAAAAGCCGGCGTTTTAAAACAACACCAGATTTTACTTTTTGTGTAAAACTGAATAAATGAACCCAAAACATGCCAAAGAAAGACTTACTGAGAGGTGGATACAATGTAAGGTTATTTCTGAAGTGACTTGAAGGTTTATAACAAGACTGGCTGAGCTGTGGATTTCAGCAGTTTAAGTAAATTTGGACTGGAAGACACTAAAAATCTAAATGTTTAAAAGAAATGAGTGACCTACTTTTGAGTGTCACATAGGTTTCAATTGTTTAAATGTCATAGTTTTAAACTTAGAATCAGCATCCTAGCTGCATATGTAAAAAAATGTCTTGACTTAAACTGGGGAACAGAAATGACATGTAGCTAAAAACTGGCTTAAAGAGATTCCAATTTTGCCTGGCAACTACCCCCCATCAGGAGTGAAACTTGAGTCACAGCTGTGTTCCCAGGCCTATCTGCCTTTTGCTGGCCACACTAAGGATATGCCATCTCTCTGATAATTGAATTAAGGGGAGCCCCCACAGAATACAGGAGCTCTGAACAATGCAACCCCCTTCACCCAGGCAGATGGTTTATTGCAGATGTCATAAAATGGAGCTTCCTCCTGGAAGGACAGGGGAGGGGCACTGCCTGTGAGAGCAAGCTGGCTTGGCAGAACTGGAAAAACCAGAAATTCAACCTTGTGCTGGGGGGAAACCACACCCCTTTGGGACCAGAACATAACTCTAAAAAGATGAATAACTCATAGTACGGACTTGTGAAAATTATTTAAATGACACCATAATTCTTGTGCTTTTTCTGCCCACATTTTAAGACGTGTTAGGACCCGGTGGTATGTTCAGGGGGGTTTTAGCGGAAAAGAGGATATTACTCAAAATGTGTGCATGTGAAAAATCTGACACTTCATCAACTAATGTCCATACTCCTTGCGCACATGTGTGTAAATTTGGGTTAATGTCCGACATTGCAAAATCAGTTAAAAAGTGAAATATGTGCCATTTCTGAATGCAAGCCCCCAGGAAGAGCAGAGTTTGAACAGGGGATACCTCCTGTGATATGTGAAGGGTGCATGTAATTTTAAACAAATGTGTACCTGTGCAAATATGTTTTTTGAGCAAATATAGATTGTGTGTAAAGTTGACAGGGGTGGGTTCTCTGTATCATAAACAGACCTCATCATGATGACACTTCATTTCATTCCCCCAATCAAGTGGAAGCGGATGAAGTGGCCAATGACAAGTGGAGAGGGGTAGAGCTTAGTGATGCTGCACACACACCCATTTTAAAAACAGATAAAAGCAGACAGACAGGACAGATAGGGCCCTTCAAATCCATTTGCAGCTGGAAGCTCTGCCGGAAAATCCATACTTTACCTCCATCAACCTCCAGAGAGCTAACATAGAGACTTCAATCTATCCACCTTCAGAGACCCAGACCAGACACTGTTAGCAGAACCAGAGAGAGCTGACCCAGATCACTGTGAAGTGCAGAGACCAGAGTCCAGTCTAAAACCTGACCAGATCCGTGGCGAGGCCCATTTAATTCAAGAATATAGTGTGAGTACCTAGCAAACTGTGCATAACCAATCTCTTAGTTAAAATAATATAATTCAATCTATTTTAATCTAAGTAGAACTGTCTCCTAAATGTCACCTGTCATTTGCAAAGCTGTCACCTGTCATTTTCTAGTTGCAAGCTGCACTTGTCTTTTTGAACTTTAAAATTCCAAATCTGAAAAACGACCTTTATTTAATCGCTCATATCTCCGTGACCGTTTGTGCTAGAGACTTGCAGTAACTTTCATCTGGAAGCTGAGATCCTAGGCTGTCCTAGGACCCCAAAACGATAGTGATAGTCCTTGTAGTTCCTCTGTAATCGCGCCCGGCGAACTCGGAAAAATTTGACCGCGATTTGACATTTTGCCGCGATTTGCAAGTTTCTCCACGTGTAAAAATCTGCTGCTGCTTGCCTTCCGTTGCAAAAAAATTTGTTTGCAACCTGACAACCATTATAGAGCATTGCTAAAGTGATCCTGGACTAATATTAACTTGATACCACTCACCCTGAACCTCTAGAGGGAATTAAAAGCATTTTTAGCATATATTTTTCACTTCATTGCCAGCACATATAAAAGCATTTTGGGCCTGTGTTTTAAACTTCTGTAGTCTAAGCTTACTGGGGTGAACTGAATCACATTTGATTGCATTTCTGAGAAATGTGTGCCTTCCTTCCATTTCCTTGCATTGCATAAAAGGGGGGGGTGAATTGTCCAAGAAAGTGACTACATTGTCTTTTGCTGAAACCCTATCAAGTGATTTTCTGTACTGCATTTCATTCAACATTGCATCCATTTGAACTCTATAAAGCATTCTCTATCACATTATTCTTCTGTCCCTATTTACCAGTGTGCTACCTTATCCATTTCATGTCAACTCTTTAGTGATTATAAAGAAGTGTGCTAGTGCCAGATTCTCCGTTGTTAATCTTTATCATATCAGATTAAGTGTGATATTCAATTATTAATTTATTATAAAGTGTGATATATATCTATATTGTTTAAATTCTCAAATAAACCTTTTAACTTGCAAAACAGAACTACTTCTTGGCTCAGTGGTGTCAGGGGGATTCCAAGAGCGGGGTGTTATATAGGGGTAGTCATGAAGAACGCATGAACTGAACATAAAGATATATCAATAAGGGTTTCCATTCAGTATCCCAGACTAGGCATTGACTTAGCTGTAGTGTTGAATTGAATCCTCTTACACCCTTAACGCCTGATTACAAGTGTCCCTTTGCGGGTTGGTGTTTAACGCCTGCTTTTAGCAGGTGTTAAAAATCCAACCCGCAAGGGGACTTTGGAGCTAATTACGGCACCGTAATTTACGGTGCCGTAATTAGCGCCTTCCCCATTCCCATTATGCCCTATGGGGGCAAAAATGGGAATGGGGAAGGGCAAATGATGAATGGGGAATTACCGCCCCACTCACCTTGGAATGGGGCGGTAATTCCGCCATCCACCATGGCGGAATCGTAACCTTAGCGGCATGGACCATGGTGCTAATAGCACCATGGTCCTCCGCCAAGGTTGTAATGAGGGCCACTGTCTTTATAATACTCTTTAGTATTAGAAGGGATAGAATTATACACATCTAAATCCTGTTGTTCCCAAAACCCTAGAGATACCAAAGATACACTTGCTGAGACTCCAATGGGATCATCAGCTATTAGTTGAAAGTTTCCACTGGCCATATATACTTCCTCCTCTGGAGCAAAGGCTAAGGAGACAGTGTGGACCCCTGAAGGTTTACCCTTGCATCTGGGATCCCCTTTCACATGATCACAAACATAACATTTTCCAAATGTCTTTATGAATGGTGGCTTGTTCTAACCTCCTTCTGGTCTGGGACCAGGAGGTACACTAGCCTGATTAGGTTTCCCTTGTGGCTTACACTTAGGATTTTGTTTGGGGCCCTCTTTGGAATTGGAATTATTTGAATTCTCTGTGTTGTCTTTCTTAGGCTGCTTTCCCTCATCCTTTTTCTGAGTTACCCCTGAATCTTTGTGAGTAGCCCTGTTGGCAACCCACAAGTCAGCAGCCTTGGCTAGCTTCTTAGAATCCTTTGAATCAGCCAAGTGTTGTCTGAGCTCAGGAGAGCAGGCATCATAGATAGACTCCATCATAACAAGATTTTTCATTCCCTCATAAGTGTTAACTATGTAACCCTTAATCCATCCCTCTAGGTTCTTCAAACATTCATTCACCCAAGTAGCCCAAGGGGTACTATCATGCTTTTTGAGGGTCCTAAACCTCTTAAGGCACTGAGAAGGAGTCTTCCCAAATCTAGCTATCAGAGTTAGCTTTACACATTCATAATCCATCCTATCCACCTCCCCCAACTCCATTACCGCATCAGATGCAACAGGGGGGAGCCTAGAGAATAACCAGGGGATCAACTGATTCCCTATGATATCCTGGAGCCCATGATTATATTCAAACATAGCAAGCCAATCTAATGCATCCAACTTAGGTTCATCCGGGGTCTTATTGGACTGGAAGATCTAGAGGATTCGTGGAGAGAAGCATTTTCCAAAGACAATTTCTTCATCTCATGGTCGAGCTCCATTTCCTTGAGCCTTAATTCTTGATGTCTATGTTCAGTTTGGGCACTAATTCGTTTGAATTCAAGTTCAAGTCTCATTTTTTTAGAGATATAAATTCAGGACTTAATGTGGGACCTGGTAAGGGTCCAGTAGCTACAGGTTGAGGTCCTTGAGCAGGCAGAGGACCAGAGGGGGTAACATTGTTATCCTCCTCTTCCTCATCTGACTCAACAATAACATTTTCAACATTATTCTCATTACTGTTTGCCACATTTGCTGGAGTAGTAGGGTCTACAACACCACTATCCAGCCTTTGTTTCTCCAACAGTCTATCAATTATTTCTGTTTTCTTGCCTTTGACAGGAAGACCTTTCTGTCTGCACAAATCTTTAAGATAATCAGCAGTTTTTGCAAGGAGGGTCTCCTGATTATAACTTTCCATCTTTGATTTTGTTAAAATAACTTTTTGTGATGTTAACCTTGTGGTTAATTGCATCAAGGTACTAGTAGCACACTAAAAATGTAAATCCAATACTTTTATCCCACCGCTGTACACCAGTGTTAGGCAGAATCCAGTGCAGTTCCCTTAGGGAGCACTACACCAGATTAGGACTACAGGTGAGAGCAATAAATCCCCATTGGTATCAGTCCGTACCACAAAGATGTGGCTGAGCAGTCAAATTTATCTCAAGAGGGAGATGAGCAGTATTCAGGGTTTACACAATAGGTATCACAGTACCATGGTACAAGGAAACACTGACCAAAGCTTTGTATCAAAAAGAGAATATATTTATTCTATACACATCTAGTTCAACACATGAATCACAGTTGATAAAGTAAGTTAAGTTTACTCAAGGAAAAGTATATACAACTCCCTATTCAATTGTAGACAAGTTTGCGGTAGAGTGAAAACTGAGCAAAATGGCACAGTGAAAACCAACGACAAATGGCACTTTATCAATTAAACGAAAGGGAGGGAAAGCACAAGTTTAACCGAAATATCTTCAGACACCCCCTAGCAACACTTCCCTGAAGTTTTGTGAACAGGTAATGCACAGTGACACTTTAGCAGAAAGATAAGTGAATGAAAACTGAGCAAAATGGCACTCCACAAGTTAAAAAAGTAGGAAGGAAGAGGGGTTTAGAAGATTCAGGTGCATCAACACATTTCTTATCAGCCAGAGTCAATAGGCCTGAGCCAAAGTCAGTGGTACAGGACCAAGATCTTAGGAGCAAAAATGTTCTTGTAGCTGCAATCAAGTCTTTGGTAAACGAATATTGAAAAGGTAGATGTGAGGTGAAAGACAATGTTAAGAGAGAGGGCGGCCAACCCAACAAGTAGATAAAGGATTTAAAACACCTTCAGGGCTACCACGGGGAAAGGGAGGCCTGGCGGAACAATGTACCTTAAACGTGAAGAAGTGGCTCCTGCGGTGGCGGTTGTTCCTGGTAGTTCCTGCAGTGCGAGGGATCCAGCAGAGGAAGAGGGACTCTCGTCATGGAGGAAGGGTCGAGTCATTGCCCTACCCAGGGATGAAACCAGCCGCGGTGCTGCCAAATGAAGTTTAAAAGGTACGCTCCTTTTAATCGCGGTCTGGGTCGATAGCTGCCTGGCTATCCGGTCTCCATGTGCTGGGCACTGTCGAATCGACCAAGGCAGGTCCGGAGAAGCGATGGGTGAACTGGTTGTTCCCACCAGCTCAAGGGAAGAAGGCTCTTTCGAAGAAGATCTCCTCTCGTCGTGTGGAAGAAAAGTGATGAGACGATTCGGCAGGGCTTCACCGGTGGTGTAGATGCTGAAGATGTCTGTGGCTTCTCTCCCCTTCGGTTCCGTAGTTCCAGTGGCGACGTCTTGCTCTTCCAGTCCTCAGGACCCTCCTTTTATGCAGAAAGAGACCCATTCATACAGCCTAGCTGTCACTCACACAGTGGAGTGGTCTTCTTGGCGGGAGACCCTCCAGCCTATCAGGTTAGAGTGTGACCTGAGTTGCTGCGGAAACTCTGTCCGGCGGTTCTACTCCCCCTCCCAAAAACAGACCCACCCCAGACCCAGAGGCACCGAAAGGAGGGCTTCTTGGTACAAGCCCGCCAAAAGAGCGAACAAAGGATCCCCGACCTGGGTTAGGAGTTTAAAGTAAGACACGAGAAAGAAGTTATTTTAAAGTCCTGGCAAATAAAACCTACCGGAGTAAAGTTAATAATAAAATAAACCGGCGGTATGTTAGAGGCTGTCAGTAAAAGTGTTAGCCTCGAACAATGGGGAAATCCCATAGGAAAGTATTAGCGGTTGAATATTTTTGGTAGTAACCACTGCCACCAGCCAGAAACTTTAGAGAGCGGGACTTTAAGGTACCCCCTCGAAAATGAACCCAAGGGAAAAACTATTAACCCTTTCCAGTACCTCCATAGTAAGAAGGGTTGGACTGGTTAAGTTTGTAAGATTTGACTAGTAAAGTCAATGGGGACTTTACATGCCCTGGGAGGCAGTAGTCGGTCCCAGGGTGTGGAATCTATTTTTGGGGGTCGCTACGACACCCCTGTGTTACTGCACTGAGGGTGCTGTGTAACACATGTGAAGAAAGATGGTTCCTATGGGTGAGAGAAAATCCCATAGGCATTAAACACAAAAATAGCCTAGAACGCAAAAAATGCCTAGGAGTGGGAAAAAGAGTCTCACTCTTAGCAGGTAAAAAGAAATAAACCCTTCAAATCCAGCAAAGCTGCTGGGGGACTCTATAGGTAAGGGAAATTAGCCATATAATGAGAATTCTCCCTAACAATGGGCTGCCAGTGGGGCAGGGTCAGGAGTGATGGGCTGCCTGTGGGGCAGGGTCAGGGTTGTAGGGGGGTCCCCTGTGGTGTGGGCTGCCTGCAGGGCATGGCCAGGGGTGATGGGCTGCCTGCGGGCAGGGTCAGAGTTGTAGGGGTGTTCCCTGTGGCGTGGGCTGCCTGTGGGGCATGTTCAGGGTTGTCAGTTGGTCCCCTGCGGTGTGGCCTACCTACAGGGCATGGTCAGGGGTGGTGGGCTTCTGCTGGGCATGGCCAGGGGTGATGGGCTGTCTGTGGGGCATGGCCAGGGTTTGATGGCCTGCCTGCGGGTCATGGCCAGGGGTGATGGCCTGCCAGCGGGGCAGGGTCAGGGTTGTAGAGGGTGTCCCCTGTGGTGTGGCCTGTCTGCGGGGCATGGCCAGGAGTGATGGGCTGTATGCAGGGCATGGCCAGGGGTGAAGGGCTGCCTGCGGGGCATGGCCAGGGTTTTAGGTGGGTCCCCTGTGGTGTGGGCTGCCTGCAGGGGGTGCATGTGGCTCCTCACCACACAGGTGCACAAATATGGGGGTACGTGAGTGCGCTTTTCAAGCAATTAGGCTGGTGCCACCGGGGTACGTGTATTCCGAGCGGTACACGAGGAGTTCTACACACGACTGGGCTGGCGCGAGCGGGATACGCATATTCCGGGGGTGCGCAAGGAATTTTACATGCCATTAGGCTGGCGCCAGCAGGGTACATATATTCTGTGGGTGCGCGAGGAGTTCTAGGCGCGATTGAGCTGGCGTGAGCGGCGTACGCTTATTCCTGGGGTGCACGAGAATTTTTACATGCGATTAGGCTGGTGCCAGCGGGGTACGTGTATTCCGAGGGTGCGCTAGGAGTTCTAAATGCCATTGGGCTGGCGTGAGCAGGGTACGCGTATTCCGCGGGTGCGCAAGGAGTTTTACACGCAATTTGGCTGGAGCAAGCAGGGTACGTGTATTCCGAGGGATGCGCGAGGCGTTTTACACGCAATTGGGCTGGCACGAGCGGGGTACGTGTATTCTGGGGGTGCACGAGGAGTTTTACACGTGATTTGGCTGCCGCGAGTGGGGTACGCATATTCTGAGGGATGAATGAGGAGTTTAACACATTATTGTGCTGGCGCGAGCGGGGTACACATATTCTGGGGGTGTGTGTGGAGTTTTACACGCGATTTGGCTGGTGCAAGTGGGGTACGTGTATTCCGAGGGGTACGCGAGGAGTTTAACATGCTATTGTGCTGGCGCGAGCGGGGTACATGTAGGGACAGGATTACACACAGGCACCTCCACAGCGACCTGTGCTGCCTCCTACCCCTGCCCTGGACTGCACCACTTGCACCAGTGGAATCACTCCCTACAGGCCCCATGCGTGGGTCTGATACGACCTCCTCCTCAACTACACCCTACACCACTCTGTGCCATCTTCCGTACTACACACCTGTGGGGGCTCACCTGCCCCTTCTTCTGCTGAGGAGTCCACATCCAACCTTGGCCTCTTGGACCTCCCCTCAGCAGCTGCGGCCATGGACGCGGCACCAGTCCCCTCACTCCCAGAAGATATTATTACCTGGGAGGGGGGCAGGGCCTGCGTCTCTGGCTGGCGGTGGCCTCCCTGCTGCTGTGCTCCACAGTGCCGTCTCAGCCCTCTTCATCAGTCGACACCGCAGACAGGGAGAGACAGAACACAGGCATCATGACACCGTAAAATGGTCTGCTAGACACATAACCATTGCACATGAGTGGCAGTGTCAAACATCACAGACGGCATCACACTCCCCATCACTCAGGTCAATTGAACCCACACACATGCACAGACAAGCAGGGAACGTCCAACAGGCATCTGCATCCATTCACATGGAACTGCATGAACATCCTAAAGGTGGCATGACATCACAAACGCCAACAGACAGACATGCATCTGGCCATCACCACCTCCTATCACAATGCAATCATCGTCAACTATGTCACATCTGCCAATCGGGTACCTAGATGTCTGTGTCGCATGCATCCATGGCGTCTCACAGTCACACACATTCCAAACAGACACACACACGTACAACGTACACGTACATGAAGGTGGGACGAACATCCATGTGTCAAACCCCAAACATGGCTGAGTACATACACAGGCATGCAAAAATGTGTGCATGCTCATATGCAGTTGTACATCATGCATCGTTACACATACACCATTGATGTGCACCACACATGACTGGACTCACATGCAGCATGGTCATGTCCCTGCACATACACATATATACATGGGCCATGTCAGACATATGTCCAAGCTGCACAGTCCTGCCTCACCTCAACATGCACTGTCGATTGAGAACGCATGGACACTTACCGCTCGACTCCGGACAGGTCTGCCTCTCGAGGACCTGGAGGTGAAGCACTGGCCGAAAGCGCTCCAGGACCCTCATCTGGTCGGTGGTAAGCCGGACCCGGCGCCCCACTGCATCCACTGCATCCAAGAGGTGCCGGGCCTTCCTGAAGGTCCTGGATTTGAAGTCCTCCCATCGCTTAAGGACGTGTTTACAGTCGCGGGGTGCCACCCCCTCTGCGTTGATGGCACCCACAATGTCCAACCAGATCCTCTCTGATCCATCCTTGTCTCCGCGTGCTTGTCTGAAGAGGGCATCATAAAACCCCAGGACTTCGTCCACTCGGATGCCAACTTCTTTAGCAGTGAAGCTGGCAGCCCTCTGCCTCCCTGCCGGGGGGTCACCACTGGTCCCAGATGGTGTTTGGCCTGACATGGCAACCCATGAGGCAGGTGTGGGTGGGCAACTGGATCCTGGGGCTGGGCTGTGGAGCGATGGTACACCAGTCGGAGGTCTTCTGCTCCAGCAGGGGTGGTCACAGCAACTGGACCTCTGGTGATGGCTGATGTGCAGGCACCAAATAGCAGGGCACTTTGGCAGCAGCCAGGCAGCAGCAGATGGCTCGTAGGAGCCTCCCTGGGGCTCTGAGGGGCAGGTAAATGGCCTTCTCGGCAGGAGTGTGGTCTTCCGTGTGTTGTCGTGTGGCCAGCTTGATGCAGAGTGACTCAGCACAAGATAAATCAGCACGTGTGCGTGCAATTCGAGTAAAGGCCCTTAGCGCGTAAGGGGCACACTTAGCCATTGCTATGCGCACGGGTTAAAGGTCCGCGTACGATGCCATTTTCCTGTATGTGCTTTTTGTGGCGAGCGAGCGTGTGATTCTTGTACTTCTTGAGGGTTGACACGCTATTACTTCACAACGATTGCAGTGCATACTCCTTGTTTACTGCGACAGAGCTCACTTCTTGTTTTGGCGGGCATGTTGCCAACGCGCAGAGGCGCATGTTTTTTTCTTACTTTTTCCAGGCAGACAGTGAATCGCGCATGTATTATTCACACTGTGGTTGCCCCCGTGTGTGGCGTACCCCATTCACGAGGTCATAGTAGCCTGCATGTTCCATGCATACACATTTTGTGTGTTTCTGGGTGCCACAGCATACTGTGGGTCCTTAATTCCACACACGTGGGCTACTAAGGGGTCACATGCACGTTTGTTTTTCGTTTTGAGGTGCCTGAGCGTTGCGTGACCCATCATTTTTCCCCAGGGGTCACAGACAGCCTTTCAGGAGCACAGGGGTACCCATTCCATCTAGTACCCTACCCCCTTCACCCCAATTGCCCAGGACAGTTGTTTTCTGCACCTCCCATTTGCACAAGTACATCAGTGTCTTGGTTGGGAGGCGACCAAGTGCTAAGGGAGGCGAAGGTGGCTGACCTCCAAGAGGTGTCCGTGGCAGTGTACGTGGCCAGGATGAGCAGGGTGGCCAAGGTGGCAGCGGTGGGCAACATGGGCAGGCTGGCCCAAGAGGGCAGTGTGTCCAGGACCATTCAGGGAAACCTATGCCCCCTCCCAGTAGGTCAGGGAGATGCAGCTGACACCATCCCAGCACAGGCCCTGCTAGCACGGCCCGGATTGATCATGGAACAGGCACGGGATGACTCACAGGGTGACTTCCATGTCATGAAGTCCAAGCCACGTGTGGCGGTGAAAGTTCCTGTCAGCAGGCCATGTGGATCTCTAAAGTAGCCAGGGTGAGAAGGCTGCAGAGGCAGCTGGAGCTGACACCACCCTGGCTCTCAGTCACCCAGCCGGGACAGTGTTGGTCCCGGCCCCTTACACCAAGGCAGTTGTGCCGCCGCTGGGTCCTGGCAACAACACCCAGCAGCCAAGGCCTGCAGTGAGACCATTGGTCATTGTGCCATTGCCTGCTTCCAGTGCCCAGTTCACCTGTGCTTCAGCCCCTGCAGACCGGAGTGGCGTAAGCCACTCAGGGTCCGCACCACCTCTCAAGAGGAAGAAGCGTGCTCTTGCAGAACAGGCTGGGACCCCAGACACGGCTCACCCCTCTGGCACGTCAACGAAGCAGAGTTTCAATAATGTGGAACTAGACGCACTTGTGGGCTACGTGTCAGAACATGGCCGCGACATGCTGGTGACGGCGGGCTGCAAGACTACGCCTGCTCAGCGTAGGGCCCACTGGCAGTGCATCGTGGACCACATTAGTTCCTTGGGATTTGTGAAGCGCACAGCTGATGATTGCTCAAAGCGTTGGAATGACCTCAAACGCTGAGCAAAAAACAAGCCGGCTTCTAATTACGCCTTTACTCTGGTGACTGGCAGTGGGTCACCACCACAGGAGGATGAACTCACAGAACATGAGGCAATCGCTGGAGGGTTCATCGCAGAGGATCAGATCCAAGGCGTGGGAGACCTACCAGATCTTGAGACAATGTCCGGTGAGTGCCCATGTGTGTGTGTGTCCAGACCATGTGTATTTTGCTTGGGTGATGTGTTGTGATCGAGTGCCAGGACAGGCTGTGTAGTCATAACTGCCATATGTGACCCATGTAGAGCCTCCAAGTCATCCCCTGCCCTTGGGTTTGGGATTCACTGTATCCCTACTGACCACTGCAAACACTTTGCACATGATGACTGCACTTGCCCTTAAACTGCCATCATGCCACGACATTGTTCTTAGAGTTTGTTCTCTTTATTCTGCCTGATTCATGGAATCATTTGCATGAAAAACACAGATTTGCGTGCCTTTCTGCCCCAAAATCACCATACTTAAGAGAGGGATTTTCGGCCAGAAAGGCACCCAAATGTACACTTTTCAGGCGATTCATTCCATCAATCAGGCTGATTGACTGCTGCACACCTACACATGTACTGCACCTGCTCACTTCTGAGCCCTATTTGAACCTTCAACATGACAATTCACATGTGTCATGTCAAAGTGACCTACCATTGATGTATCCATGTGCCTCCTATCACTGTATTTGAACACACTGGTGTTGTTGCAACGTGTGACACATGTGTGTTTTGTCCCACTCTTATGCATGTTCTGTTTGATGATATACATTTTACATGGATGGGGAACAGTAGTGATTGACTCCCACTTGGCTGTCTTTGTCAGTTCTGTCATGGCTATGCTACATGCCATCTGTGTGCTGGCATGTGTCATGTTTGTGGATGGTCCATGCCACTCACAGCCTTATGTGTGATGCAGGTGCTATGCACCATGTAGCACATGTGTTGCTTTTCCATTTTGGAGTCATCAGTGTCTGCTTTCAGGGTCCCCTTCCACTTCATTGCCACTGCATGCATGGCTGAGTTTGTGTCATGTGTGACATGTCTGATTAATGTATTGGATGTGTACAGTGTGATGCCTATGTGTGTCGGTTATGCTGTTCATGTGTGTCTTCATGACTTCTCCTTTCATTTTGTGCAGGTGATGAGGCACTAGATGCTGTGGAGGAGGAGATGGCGCAGGGGCAGGAGTGCTCAGAGCCCCAACCAAGCACCACTGGAGGACGTGGGGTGGTGCTGCATGAGAATCTATTCCTCCTACAGACCATCCTATCCTTGTGTGTCTCTGGGTACACCTCCGAGGATCTCTATGCCTCAGGTGCTGAATCAGACATTGACACAAATGTCCTGTCGCAGGTGAGTGTTTCTGGAAGGGATGCTTTTCTGTCCAACGCACCTGCACTGGGGGTAGATCCCACAATGGTCCATTCAATGTTGGAATGTCACCTGTGGTGGTTATGGATGCAGGGTCACACTCCACACTATTTGCTCCTGTTCCTGGGGCAGCAGATCAAAGGAGGAATGCAGTCCTGCAGCCTCAGGCAGCGCCAGCACAGCAAGGTGCACATCACCTTGGGGCCGACAAGTGTTGTGTCCAGAAACACGGTGGCCGTGCACCACCGGGCAATACTGTGTGGGAAAACTTCATGTATGCAATTGCACAACAACAGAGGGTATCATGTGAGATGATGCCTCAGGCCGTGGATAGGGTGTCCACTTCCATTCTCCCAACCGAAAGGCAGGTGGAGATCCAGCAGTAGGCAACGTGGTCCATGTGCCACTCACAGAAGCAGGACATGTTGGCCGCCAACAGGGACTGACAGGCTGAACTGGGGGATCTGCGCACGGCCATATCTGCAGAGGCACAGGCTCACAGCGATGCCCTGAGGGAAGATAACAACTCCCTCAGAGCTACTCTGGGTGCACTTGAGATGGCCCGGAGTAGACGGTCAGAACAGCAGCCTGAGCAGCTAAAACGCAACATCTCAGCTGAGCTCAGGCAACCCGTGAGGAGGTCCATGCATCATGTGAGACCTTGCAGGCAGAACTCCGTGCTACACGTGAGGTGCTGCATGGGGACTTCCGGACCATCGTCCTGCAGAACCAAACCTTACATACCCGCATGCTTGCTGCCATGGATGAGCATGCCAGGGCTTTGCGTGGTCTGCCTCCCGTACCACGCACACCTTCTCATATTCCACCAGAGAGTGACAACAGCGATGGCAGTTCTCCCATGATCGGCTAGCAGTGCAGGCCATGAGCCCATGGAGGGTTTTTTTTCTCTTCATCCATGCATGTCAGTGTTGAGGTGTACCCTGTGCCTCCTCCCTCATGGGTGGTTCCCCCCCACCCTGGTCAACCATGGCCAATTTTTTATTTTTTATTTTTATTTTTATTTTGACATTCTTTTTTTCACTTTTTCTGTCTATTGTGCATTTATGTGACAGTGTGTTGCTTTGTGTGGCCTCCGAAGGCATCCACTGTGTGTTCCAGCTGGGTCCATACAGGCTTGTCTTGTGTTTGTGTTTGTGTTTGAGGCTTGGGGTCCAGACACATATGTCACTCCTGCTTCCCCTTTCCATGGGCTTGCAAGGATGGAACAGTGTGACAGTAACTTACACAGAGGCATTGGGCTTCCATCAGTTGTGTGGCCAGTCTGCAGTCCAAACTGTGTATACACCCCTAGGGGGGATTCATGATGGTTTCTCCACTACATGGTTGATATGTATGTTGCTTTTCATATTGGTCATTGTGCATATTTACATGTTGCTTGTTCATGGGTTACCTTGCCTCTCTCCATTGCACATGCAGTTCATGCTGTATGCTGTACCCTGCCACATTTAACTACCTGCAACACGCTGAAGAAGGGAGGGGTCCATGTGGTGGCTTTCTCAGATTGTGACACTCGGGCTATTGTTATTGGTCACTGTCTGACGTTGCCACTTTTGGATCCTGTATTCATGATTTGTCTTGCAGGTAAATATGTTCATGTGTACAGTTTCATTTTCATATGTGAGAGGTGATTTTTCTGTGGCCTGTTTCAATTTGTGACAGTACACTTTGTGACAGTTGTGTCATGTGTTGTGCATTGATTTGGTTGATTTCACATTGCATAGCATGGCATGGTGTGTTGGCCGGGTGACATGGCCTTTGGGAGTGGTTAGGTGACATACCAGTATTTGGCTGTGCTGATTTGCAAGGGGAAAGTGGATTATGCAGCATGAATGTGTGTGTTTTGGTCGCACGGCATTGGGTTTCTTTAAGTAGCTAGGGATGCACACATTGTAGTACTTCCAGGAACACATTCTCAGGTTGGTAACGTTGTGACAGTTCACTGTCCCTTTCTCATCATCGATTGTGACCTGGTATGTGCCAGGCCTGTGCGCACTCCACAGGGGTGTGATTTTAGGTGAAAAATGTAGCCACAAGCTGGGTATGGGCTGCCTCCCCTCGTGCCCTTCCCCTCCCATGCGCAGGGACCATGCATGTGGTTGAGGATGTGGGGGTACCACCATGTCCACCGGTACGCCTCGCCTGGTTGCAACATTGTGCAGGAAACATGCTGGCACAATGATCCTGCACACTACTGCAGGCACACATAGTAGCTGCCCACCAGAGCGGTCAAGGGAGCGGAAACGTGACTTCAGCACTCCGAATGTGCACTCAATTATTCCCCGGGTTGCAATATGGGCTGCGTTGTATCTTACCTCGGGTGGTGTGGTCGGGTTCTGTATTGGCATCATCATGTTGGTGCTCAGAGGGTAGGCACTATCCCCTGGGGAGGTCTGGTTGTGATTAGTTGTGTTTCTCCATTTCTCTGTGTGTGACATCCATGCATGTGCACAGGCATTTATACTCAACAACGAGCCATGTGTCACCATGCCTCCCAGCTTGCAGGTCCCGGTTTAGGGGTGACATTCTGAATATGAAACTATCATGGGTGGACCCTGAATAATTTGCATACACAGAGGTGATTATTCGATTGGCGTTGCATACCACCTGCACGTTGATGGAATGCCAGTGCTTGCGGCTGCGATAGATGTGCTCAGTGGCCCTAGGTGAACGTAGAGTTACATGGGTGCAATCAATGGCACCAGGCACTTTGGGGAAGTGTGCCACCCCGTAAAGGTCCTGGAGCACGGCCTGCATTTCTGCGGGTGTTCTGGGCAAGTATATGTGCCCGCGGACTGAGGGGCGTGCAGTCATGATTGCCAACACCTGGTGTAGGCAGCGTGAATGCGTGGCTGTGAGACAGCCCCAACTATGGCAGATGTCCGCTGAAATGACCCAGTGGCCAAGAAATGCAGTACATTAAGCACCTTTTGCAAGGGGCTCAGTGCTTGGGAGCACAGGGTGGGTGATGTGAGGTCATCCTCCCACTCAGTGACCAGGTCTAGGATGATATGGGGTGGAAACCTGTACCTGCCATAGACCTGGTCATCAGGCATCCCAAAAAGGCTGGTCCTGGGTAAAAATATGCAGGGCCTGGCTATCCTCCACCTCGTGCGTTGTCCCACAACCACTGCTGCGAGGAGCGGTAGATTCATTGTAGCGGTATGAGATTGTTTGTTGTTTGCGCACACTTTTATGCTGTGCTGGCACGCTTACGGCTGGTTTCGGCTGGCATACGTGTTTCTGGCTTAGCGCGTCGTTTATGGCGCACAGTTTTTCCCATTTCGATTCCATGAATAGGTGTTGCTAGCGCACGTGTAGGCATTGCGAGGATTTTGTAGTGGTACTTTCCCCCTAACGCCCACATTTTCACGTGTTGTTCCCCATTCTGCGTGATCCACCCCGTTTTTAGTTGTGTGCGCTGGCCGGTGTGCCCCTTCACTGGCCGTCTCGTGCACAGCCTTCGGAATGTCGCAATGACGTGTGCACCACACGCGGATTCAGAGCAGGTAAGCCATGCACAGTGCCTTCCATGAATCGCCTAACGGGCGCCTGCGCGGCTTTCGCACGCGTGCGCTGCAATTTTCACGCTTGCGCCCCTGTTTTCAGTGCACATTAATTTCATGAATTACCCTCTTAATGTGTATGCACCCTTTTCATACATAACATTTCAAACTAATTTGTTGGCAAATGAATATGAGCAAATAAGTTCAATAAGAATATTTGTTTCCAGCCTTTGACACATTTATTCCATTTGTGTGTTGGGAGCTCCACCCAGAAGCATCGGAGGGATGAAGGTGGTAGATCCATGATTAGTGCAGTGGCAAGAGAGTCCCACAATAAACCTAGTGTATATTATTTCATGAGGAAACAAGAAAGGTGATTGGCTCTAGGGTATCAGCACTCAACCCTGCTAGATATACAGGCACATATACTGAAGTCCGATAAATTAAATACTAGAAATCACAATTCCATAGAGTGTAGAACGCAATTGCGCAGCTGTTCAAATAAGTTTTAATGATTCCATCTGGTATGGTCAGTACAGCCGACATGTGTTTCGACCTCCACTAGGTTGTCCTTAACACCAGTCCAATTCTAGTTATAGTCCTAGGTTTAATTAGTCATTGAAATTTCTAAAATTAGATGTCACAAGTAAGTGCTTTTCAAAGTCAAAAAGCGGTCTTGGCATCCCATGCGAAAATATATACAGTGAAAACTTTGTGTACATGTGTTGTTGTTGAAGAGGTCCAATACTCAGTAACGCCATCGGAAGCTGTAGAAGCTTTGACTCTCTGTAAGGGATTCATTCCGCTAATTGGGCTACTGAGTATTGGCACAGACTCCTTCGCAGGGCTACTAAAGATCACAAGACAGACAGGGCTCCACCAGGACTGCAGCAGAAGTAGGTTGCCAGGCCTCCTTCAGTCAGGTTTCGGGTTTTGTCGCAGGTCTCTCAGCTTGTCAGGATACTTGGCTCCTTCAGGTTTCGCCAGGATCTCTGAAGAATGCATGCAGGGGTCCTCTTCTTATCCTAAAAGCCAGGTAGAAGTTGAAACTCCCAATAGCCAATAGCAGAACTAGCCCACACACACACACACACACCTCACAGTGGTCCAATCAGGACCACTGGCGGGAACACTCATGCATACCACTCAGACACACAAAAACCAAAATGTGGATTAGGGTCACACTGACCCAGCCCACATCCTGCCTGCAAACACACAAAGCCCTCCAGTAGCCCGCCAAAAGCTGCTGCTTTCTCAGGCACTGGAAGTCCTTATAAGGATCTTCCTGGACTCTGAGGCCAGGAAGAAGGCTAAACAACAAGATGGCAAAAAGAACAGGTGAAAATCTCGTGCCACGGTCATGTTTGACCAGTAGCCACAGTCAGTAGCCAAACGCGGTAAACGCAGTAACTCTAAAACGAAATTCCCCAAAAAGTGGGGAAAAGTCACTGCTGCCACCAGACCATCTTTTAAGAACATCTGGAGTAACCAGAAATCCTCTGAGTGTTAGTCTGGGGCAAAACAAAAATCTACCCCATTGCACTGCAGTGTAAACTGTTTTTTGCAGTGATAAAAAGTTACCACAAGTGATACAAAAGTAACCACAAGTAGCAACATAGTAACACTGTTTCCCAGTACTGATAGCCAAAGGACATATCAGTTTCCCCCTATCATGTGAGCAAAGGCCAGTACACTGTGAAAAGTACAGCTCAGATTCACAAATAAAAACAAAAAATGTAGGGGTTCCATAAAGATGGAAGGAGAGGTGCAGTAAAGAGAATCTTTCCTAACAACGGCTTTTAGAGTTCATTCACTTTGCCACTTTCTAACAAACAATTCACCTTTCGCTGTGACTTTTGAGTGGGCTACTTCTTTTCGCCAGACCTCTCTGCTACTCTGTATCACTAGCTTCACAGTTATTGGTAATTAAAAGATTCTCACAGGTCTGCCTTCCTTTGTGTCTCATCCACATGTGTGCGGCCTTAAATTGTGAGATATACTGTGGCACTTTCAATCATTTCTAAACACACACCGGCCTTTCATGTCACTCGCCAACTCTCAGGCTGTGTGCATTCCTTTCTTGTCTTTTCTGTTTCAATTCACGAGTCAAGGTTAATACCACAGGCTTGGCCTTGTCTCCCCAACTCTGCCGTTCACCCGGGAGTGTTGCTGGTGCCTTTGTAACACAATGCAGTCTTCTTGTCTGGGTTTGACGTTCTCCATGAATCTTTTACCGCTCTTCGGAGGCAACAAACTCCTGCAGGGATCTCCTGGGTTTCTCTACCCTTTGCTCTCATCCCTGTGTCAGTCATTCTGCTCCAGTAGGTCCGCCTTCGTCCCGGAAGTACGGATCCTTCTCGTTTTCCACCTTGCTCAGAGTATGTCTCTGTTCCGCCTTTTATCTGTGTGGCGACAACGAATGGGTGTCAGATGTATGTAGTTAAAGTCAAGTGCCTGACTTTGCCTGAACCAATTAGCGGGGCATGTCCAATGAGATATGTAAGGATGAGCCTCTTTACTCTCAGTCACGCTCTTCCTCAGACCAGTGTTTGTGTAGAAAAGGGGGAGATTTGGGATGTTGGAGGATCCTATAAAATAGGATGGGTCATGAGTCAGGGCAATAAGGCAATACCTCGTCTCACCATCGGTTGCCTTACCTCCACTCCCCAAAGACTCCTCGCCCAAGTGATACTCCCGCACTGGTCTGCCACCATGGTCTGGATACAAAGGTGATGGCCATGCTCTGGCCACCTGAGAGAGAGATCCCTGGGGACTAGTAGGTGAGACACCCTTTGGTTTCTTACACTCCTTCCTCCTCAAGTGCCAATAGAATATCTTGAAAGTTGTGTTTCCAAAAATAAGGAGAGACAATTAAGGTGGTATCTGAACTAGATGCATTAATTGCATACATTGGTCTTGTTAGGATATGTGTTTTAATAAGAGAAATTGGTGCATTGAAAAGCACAGAATGTGAAATGTGTAGGCATGAAACACACACAATTGATTACTCAAAGAAGAGGTTCCTCCTCATCTAGGGAGCCTTGTTCATTATAGAGTTTTTTATGCTTTACCAGTGCTTTTAATAATCTATTTTGCACTTGAAGAGGTTTCCCTTCTGTGGTTCTTCATTCACCCACATGCTTTACTTTTTCTCTCTTTTTGATCAGTTTACAATGACCCTACGACATTGACACATGACGGTCATTTTTCATGTACATATTGTATATATTTGTATGTCTATCATGTGACATCAAGAGAAATAAATGCTTTCTTTGTTTGATACAAATAAGTAATTTGTGATTACTATACAAGTAACCATTAACTGCAGTTGTTTCATCATTAACGGGACTCAAGTTGAACATTAAAAATAAATAAGTTAGCACATTGCCTTTCAGATAGTTGTTTCCAGTGGACAGCACCCTTATGTTTTTATGTTTACACTACCCCTGTTTCCACTTGTGTATGGGTTTGCCCTATTGTTCTAGGGTATCTGAACTCTTAACAGAGGCTTCCATCTTTGGTAACCATGATCAGGAGGAGATACACTCTTGAATGCCACGGAGGTGTGCCTGGCAAAAGAGGGATGTACCAAGAAGTACATTTCATGAAAATCTGCGAATTCTTTTGAATTCATGAAAAGGCCTAGTCCCAGGGGACAGGTGTTTTTCTCTGCTTTTCTCCATTCATTATTATAGCCTTATAGACTGAGGAAAGGGTTGTTAGTGCAGGATAATGACCCGCTACCAAGTAATGGCCTGAGGTGAAGCCAAGGGCCATACATTGTGGAAGGGTCATAATTACCCCCCCTCTCAGTTTAAATGGCTATTAGCACATGGTGGTAGCAGCAATATATGTTTTGGAGTTTTGTGGTGAAGTTAAAATTGCTGCTTTAAGAGTGAGTAAAAATATAGATTGAGTTTGTGAAGTAAATGCTGTTTTAGTTTGTAGTATTCAAATAACAAGGTTGTCTTCATAAGTTAAGCATTTTAATTGCATTTTAATTGCAACTTGGTTGAACTGGAGCAGGTTTAAGATGAGCATGCATTAGGCGTCATGTAACAGTTAACAGTTCCTCTATAAGAAAATGAAAGCATTTCTCAATTTATTTAGTTCACTTTTGTGTGTGAAAAAGCATGCTGTAGCAGAAAAAAGGTCAGCCCAAAGAGGAATTGTTTTGCTTGGAAATGTGATGGTTCACTTAACAAGCCATTGTTTTTACACAGTGGGACTCATTACGACCCAGGCGGTAAGTTACCGCCTGGGTCGTACCTTTACCACCATGGCGTAAACTATGTTTACGCCATGGTGGTTGGCGGACTTACCGCCCCATTCCAAGGTTGGCGGGGCGGTAAGTCCCCAATCCCCATTTACCCTTTCCCATTCCCATTTTTGCCCCATAGGGCATAATGGGAGCGGGGAAGGCGTTAATTACGCCACCGTAAATTACGGTGGCGTAATTAACAACAAGGTCCCTTAGCGCCATGGATTTTAACACCTGCTAAAAGCAGGTGTTAAATCCTCCATGGCGCTAAGGGACCTCGGAATCAGGCGGTAAGGGTCGGCGCTGTTTACGCCGCCGTAAACCCCTTACCGCCTGGGTCGTAATGAGGCCCAGTGTGTGCTCAATATTTCAGTGTTAAGAACTGAACATGGGGCATTTTTATTCACCAGACCAGAACAAGTATCAGCTGACCAAACCTATGCATTCTTCAAAGAGAATTAAAATGCCACACAGGAACATTTAAAAACTATTTTTTTTATTTTCATGTCTCTTTTTTTGACACAACAAAACGTGTTTTTTTCATATTAATTTTTAGTTATATGTGGCGCATCCCTGGGAAGGATAACTGTCATTTTCTTGTTTAAGTATTCTGGTGGCTGCTTTGGGACATGGACTAAATGCATCCGCTCAGCATCAAAGGTCTTTTAATTTTGTAAACAAGCCACTGCCTAGCGCGCACACCAGATGGCCCTGCAATGTCACTTGGCACCTTGATTAGGAAAGCAGGGTTTATTATGTCACTGTGCAGATCATAGACTGTGGCAAATCAATGCTGTGATATGTTTGCTGGAATGATTTGTGCACTACACAAGTCACCACCCTGTTGGTTAATGGTGTGTATGTGGTGCTCCCTTATGTAACAGAACATATACCTGTTGTTGTCTGATGTGCCCAATGTCCAAACAAGAGCACACTGGGATGTTTTGTGTATGTGGCTCTCACGAGCATGCCATACTGTGCCCACACATAAAGCAATCAAAGGAGTTGCCTCAAATTACATCCACTAGGCCAAACGCCCTTTCTACACTGTCACACTATGATTTTCACGAGCTGCAGGCCAGCACTAATGAGAAATGCTAATGCCAGCTCTGTTAGATAAAACATGGGCCTGCTATTTTTTTGCTGAAATAAGCCCTGAGGCCTGCGTAATAGTGAGGAGGTAGTGGCTGAGGAACTGTGGACTCTTTATCATGCATTAGAAGCCGGTTTTGTTTAAAACGCTTCATTAGCTTATAACTGGTCAGGCTCAAGTTTGTAAGAGGTACAATCCTCTCTGTGTAGCCTTTCTGTGCATTGTTTATTGGGTCTCTCTTGTGCGGTATCCTGTCATGCCTGTAGATATAATTCCCTAAAGGTGTTTCTGTATCGGGGTTGGTCATGCCCACAGTGAGACCAAGCCCTTCCTCATCTAAAAATCTTCAGAAACCAGAAGCAACAGAGCCCTTGTACCCCATTTGAGTGGCGATGTTGCAGCCATTCAATACTTGCATCCGAAAATGTAAGCTGTCCAAATGAGCATCTATGGTTCATGATTACAACAATGTTAATGTTAGGGTGAGTATTGTGAACTGTGATGTGAGCACCAAGCCATGCATCGGTTATGCATTTAGAGATCCACACATACAATCCTTTTATCACAGACTGGTTTAACAAATGTAGAGATCTCTGATCACTGTTATAGTCCTGAAATGCTCTGTGATTTAATGCAAAGCATACAGGAATCCTCATTGGTCCTATGTGTCCCCTTTCCCACTCTCAGAGAGGTATTTTGAAAGAGTACAATAAGAGTGTACCAGACTGTCCATATTGAAATGATAATCTTCTATCGGAAAATAATTCATATGGTTAGTCTAGTATTCCCCTTTGCGAAATACAAGTGAGGTCGTACAAACAGAACACCTGCCACACAGGGCCAGTGGTCAGAGAGCCCTCAGACCTCGGTAGGCTGATCACACCGCAGTGTGCTAGTATGGACAGTTTGAAGCTGCATTCAGGCAAGGCCTTCCCTAAGAGCAGGTGACAGAAAAACATGTACTTGGGCAGCAACAGCTGTGTTTTCACGTTAGAATTCTTCTGTGAAGTACTTGAATTACAATGTAATGAAACCATCTTCATCTATATAGCAATGATTTATTGCTATTGAGGAGGGGTTTTGTCGCATGACAGAGGTGTAGTTTGGGAATGACGTGAGCCAGTCGGGGGTAGGAGGGCCGTATTCTGACGTTTCACGCTGGGCACCAAGTTGGCTAGAAACTGCCCTGCACCAGAGTTGTCTTAAGGAGCAATCGTCTCTTCCAGCACGTCCCTGTGATTTTGAGTTCCACTCGGCACCCTGCTCCTCATCCCTTGTTTGAATATACTTCAGGGCTGAGGAGAAGACAATGATTTAGGAACAGGCCTGGTTGGGAACCCGCTCTCCTTCAATCGTATTAACGTTGTGCCCCACTATTTATTTCAGCCGATATCCAGAGATGTTGTGTATACAGCAGAGGACACACGTACAAGGAAAAGGATGGCTCAGGTATAACTTCCTTTGTCTATTATCTTTATATAGAAAAGGATATCCACAGAAAGGCATACATTTCCCAAAGAGATAGATCATGCATGGGTAGGTTGGACAGTGTTAAAGGTGTGTTGAACTCAGGAATGCAGAGAGCACCCCTACCTTGCTTCACCTCTCTTAGCATTACAGTGGGTTCATGTGTGTTTACCTCCGTTCCTCTTCACCCGTACTCTCCTATGATATCATTTTCCTTTCCACCACCGGGATACCCAGAAGATAGTTTCCGCAGATGGCGCAGTAGCAGGACAATCCTGCATTTGCCGTCCCGTGGTATAGATTTTCTCGCAGAAGCCCGCCATCTTCTCTGATTCAGAGGTTTCCATCCAAACACAGATGCAGGAGCAGTAGCATTTCAGCCAATCAGGGGTCCACAATATTCTGTGTGGTTTTCGATTGTCTGAATGCAGTCAATCAGAGCACAGTATGCATACATTTCAACCACATGAGTGACCACAACTTTTGGTGCAGGCTTTATGTGCCATGACGATTTTGCGGGAGGAAAGCTTGTTTACCTTTTCCACGGCAGACCTGGTTTTCATCCCTAGTAGTCCCTCGTTCACTTCTACCTGTGAGCCATTCAGAGGATCCTGGGACCAGATTACAGAAACTTTGCACCAGTGCAAGTGCTAAATTTGCACGGTATTTGCATTAGGGCAAAGGTTGTCCTATTTTTAAAAAGACTGGGACACATTAAAACATAATTCCACCTCGGCAAGTTCAGCTTGGCATATTAAAAGCATCAGGGCAAAAATTGCTTTAGTTCAAAAAAGATGCATTTTCACTACATTTTTGCACGAGGGCAAAGTTTGCCCTAGTGCTAATACGGAATGGTATTAACACTAGGGCAAACTTTGCCCTAATGTAAAAATGCATCTTTTTAGCACCAGGACCATTTTTGCCCTGGTGCCTTTAATATGCCAAACTGCACTTGTCGAGGTGCAATGGTTTTTTAACGTGTCCAAGTGTTTTAAAAAATAAGGCAAACGTTGCCCTAGTACTAATACCGCGCAAACTTTACACTTGAACCAGTGCAAAGTTTCTGTAATCTGGCCCCTGGACTGCTCTGTTTGACTGCTTGCTTGTTAAAGTGCGCAATTTGTCATGCTCTGGAAGAAACCTTAACCACGTGTATTTTTTACCTTAACAATTATAGCATTTCTACTTATACATTATTGAAGAAAAAAAAAAGTAGGTATGACCGGAAACACATCTTTTAAGTATCAGCCTTGTACACCGCACTACATTTGTAAGGGTTTTATAATCACATGGCCTTGTTTCTTTGCAAGTGTAATTTGCAATGAAAGAACGTTAATGTTATGATTTTACGCAAGGCCGCATATTAGTATTTAATAATCCCGTGTACTTTTGCACCGAATGCAGTCTTGAGCAGGTCTTGTATCGCTGAAGCGGCCTTGCCCAATTTAGACGATAAGACCACATGCCTCCGAAGGCAGGCCTGGCTTTCCGTGCATTTAGTTAGAAATAGAGCCATGGTGAAAGCGGAGCCGCCTGTTTAAAGAATGTGTCATGTAGGTCAATGGGTTTCCAACAATCAGCTTCAACCCTTTCAACACATGAAGAGGGTCAATGTAATCGCAGCTGAAATGACCGAGGTACGCGTAACTGTGGATCGTGCGTCGCTTAAGCAGGTCTCGAGAGGCGGCAAATTACCCCCAGGGCTGCGCTGCTTCTTCTTTTCATCCCTTAACAGACACAATGTTGGTTTCATATTTTAAATTACCAGGTAGGAGAATTTGCCGACACTGACACTACAGGCCCCTGCGGAGCCTTCTTGGCACTTTTCTAATCACCACTGGCCTCACTCGTGATGGATTCCAGGAGTCCATTGTCTGCTTTTTTTTTCCCTGCCTTCCGCGGGGCTCACACTATTTCATTTTTTTTTTCAATCAGCCCATCTCCTTGGACAGTTCAGCCCTTTCCATGCATTGCTTATCTGCGACACACCTGCGGGAGCGCCGAGGTTATTCCGAGCGGCGGAAGCGCATCCGCCAGATAGCAGAAGAGTGGGGCTTCTTTCCAATTGACAGCCCGGGCATGCATATGGAGAGGGCCGCCTCGCGCCTCTGCATGCTAATGGCCGCCGCTGCGGCGAGAGACGCTTTTATCTCGCAAGTCTCGAAAACTATCCGCGAGTTTCAGAATTATATGCGGCTTCTGACTGAAGGACTGACACTTCAGGAAGATAATTCAGTCGAGCGGCTGAAAGGTACGAAGATGGAGAGGTTATTATTTTAACATTAGATTCTCAAATCATTACCACCCGGCGTGGGGACGCCAGCCAAACATCTCCCTCCAACCCAGAAGTGGCAGTGGCAGTGTAGAAAGGGCAAACAAATCCGACCTACTCGTCCTTAGAAAGCCTGAGTCCATTAAAAGTACTTCATGTAGCACTGTTTCTCAAGATTATACAGGTCCATGATGTGCTGCTGTTCAACCACTCTAGCTTGAAAATAAAGTGGCATATGAAAAGGAGGCCTGCGGATCACAGGCAACAAGTTGCAAAGCACAAGGTTGCCTTTTATGTTGCTTTTCACCATCATTGTCACACGTCTGGTATTCGTGCACTATACCATCTGCCACAGTGATAAGGCACATGGCAACTCCCCATCCATACGTATATAGGTAAAACTTATAAACCGAGGGAATATAAGGAAACATTGGCTCTCCTCTCGTTCCTGACGTATTATTTTCCCACACGTGTTACCGATCACTTCATGAAGCTGCTCGAAGGGTCCTCCCTAGTCAAGTGACTGTTCCAATGTAATGGCCATGTACACAGAAGACTGGGGCAGTCCGTCCAAGGCCCTTCCTTTGATTGTGTCAATATTTAGTCACTCATTGGTTTTCATGAGGTACAGATACAGTCAGGTCAGTTGGGGGTCTATTACCAGCAGTTGCTGACCTTTTGCAAGAACCTTGTCAGGCCCGGCTCTAGCAGAGGGGCTGAGGGGGGCCAGGCCCCCCTGAGGCCACCCTCTGGGCCCCCTAGAAAGTAGACCATGCCAGTGGGACCTGAGGGAATGCAGGCGTGGGGTGGATTTCACTCTACACATGCAGCAGCAACCTCAGAGATATCATTCCGAGAGGCTGACCTGCAGGAGGTCGGCCTGGATTTGTTTTCATGTCCTGACAATATATGCCCCACAGCCGTGACATGACCAGGGAGATGGAGGGCCATTCACACCAATAAGTGATGTAGCATACATATTCAAGCTGGCTGCCTACAACTATTTTCTCAAACCTAAAATCACAGTTTTGCTTTCTGTAATTTAAAGCATGCTTATCTTTTGTGGGAATATAGGGTTTTTTCGCATCATGCTTAATAAAATGATTAACTATATCAAACAATAAATGAAAGATGATGCTGCTTGAACACATATTTCTGCAGAGGGTGCATCATCTGACTGGGGGACCTTACAAATTACATTCAAAGTATTTATTCTGCTGCATTAACTACTTGAGTATAAGTAAAAAGATAAGGTTGATAGTAACACAAATGTAATTCTGGAGTGTAGTAAAATAAAAAGTGATAGATGCAAGGCTTTGGGCCTCATTACGACCCAGGAGGTAAGGGGTTAACGGTGCCGTAAAAGGTGGCGGCACCGTTAACCCCTTACCGCCTAATTACGAGGTCCCTTTGCGGGTACCGACCTTAACGGCTGGTTTTTACCAGCGGCTAAGGATTGGAGCCGCAAAGGGACCTTGGAGGTATTTACGGTACTGTAATTTGCGGTACCGTAACTACCGCCTTCCCCATTTCCATTGAGCCCTATGGGGGCAAAAATGGGAATGGGGAAGGGCCAATGGTGAATGGGGAATTACCGCCCCCGCCAACCTTGGAATGGAGCGGTAATTCCGCCATTCACCCTGGCGCAATCGGTAAAATACCGGCGGCAACCATGGCGCTACTAGCGCCATGGTTACCGCCTGGGTCGTAATAACCCCCTTTGAATGAAACATTACCACTACCGTTGCTCTGCGCAACATTCCATGCCAAAATTCTGTAGTATGTCTGTGATATTACAGAATGGGACCAGCTATTAGCAAATTAATCTTGGTGCTGCTACCAAAAGGTGGAGTCCAATCTCAATTGCTAGGCCATGACCCCTCTGCACTAGGACACAGCAACCACATGCATTTTTAGGCTTTGTGGTTTAGCAGTTTGGGAAGGGCTTCTCTGTAAGTGATTTCAACCCGGCACTCCACCTAAGTCAATGCCTAGCGTGTGATGCACAGCTGGAACCCTTAATTATATATTTGTGTCTATAAGTTCTTTTATTTCTGAATGATGAACCCTTATATCACGCCCCTCTCTTTGAACCCCTCCCCACCCCTGGTATCACTGAACCAGGAAGCAGGCTGTTTTGCAAAGTTAAAATATTTATTTTATCGATTTGCACAATATATATATATATATCACACTATTAATATTTATACAATGATCACCATTGGGGTGATGTTACAATCAACAATCTCTTTAATCAGAAGAAGTATGGATAGGAAAAATAATGCAGCATAGAATAAAACTTTGTGTGGTTCAGTCAAATGCAATGTCACTCTTTCCCCCTGCACACTACTCAATCCCCCCCAATATGCAGTATAAAGAGATGGAAGAAGAGCAAAACAGGTTTCAGGAATAAACACAAACAAATACAGTTTCAATCCCAATTCCCCCATCAAGTATAGAGAGAGAAACAGGAATGATTGGAAACAGGTCAAATGCTTTTGAATGTGGCTTTGAATTAGTGTTGAAAAACATTGAAAAATGGATTTAATTCACTTAATCGGATTCAAAACTAGTGGGAGCCGCTTTGTATAGTATCAGATAAACACTCGCAATGATGATTGAATAACTAGCAGGTTGAAAACTGAATTTTGAGGTCAGATGCAAAGAGCAGCTGTTTTACAAGTGATGAAATTTAACCAAACGAAAAAATTGCGGCAAACTTTTCTGCGGGCGAGAAACGCAATTGCGGGAAAACTAGAAGGAGTTGGAATGTGGTTTTGGATTCAAACAGGAATGTCTTTACACTAAGGAGTCTATGAAGCCACAAGCTACACGACAGCACAGCCACCTATCCAGGGACGTCTCCGGATGGTTTCTATCTGCCGAGACGCTTGTCTTTCTGCAGCAACTATATTAGCGCAAAGATGATATTATCACTACCATTACCAAAGGACTATATTGATGAGGGAAAGATTCAGGAAAACAAGAGATTTTCTACAATGCAGTTCTGGATATGATATAATGGGTTGGATTGGATTACTTAAGGATAAGATATTGCCTAGGGACAATTCTATGCTCTAGATACTCACAACTACTGTTTGGAATGGGCCCGTCAAGGATCTGGTCAAAGGTTTTCTGGACTGGACTTCTGCTAGCCCACCGGACAGGATTCAGGGCACTCGGTTCTGCACTCAGCACAGCACTCTGGACACTGCACGGCCTCTGGACTGGATCTGACGGGTTGGTTCTGGGTTGCAGCTATCTTGTTACAGCTCTGCTCTACTGGTTTGGATCTCTGGATTCTAGCAAGAGTTCTTGGCAAGAAAGCAAAAACAGCACAGCCCGTCTGTTCTTTTTGATGTTGTTCCCCTTGGAAGTCTGGGGTAAAATCAGGTTTCAAGATTTTAAAGGCCAAGCTGAGAAGAGTTCACCTTTGGAATTGGGCCTCTCTGCATTCAAAATTCTGGAGTCTTGGATATGGGTTTCTCCTGCAAAGTGCTTTGCCAGTAAATCAGTTGATGGGTGAATCTGTGTGTCTGTCTAGGTCCTAAGCTGTCTCTATTTATGTATTTCCCTAAGGGGTGGGTAAGCTGAATTATACTAGGCACACCTTCTAGGAATCCTATTGGTTAGGGTCTGTCCTCTCTCCTGATTTGAGACTGAACTCTGGTGCCATGATGATGCTGTATTTTACAATCCAGGGAGTACCCCCCTTTGTTTCTGTACATTAAATCTATTTTTCATATAAATCATATTTACAATGCAACCAACTTGCTAGCAATACATATTTACATCACAGATTTAGTAGAGCAAGTATCCGTCCAAGTCCCAGCTCAGTGAGAGCTTAAGTTCAGAGTTGACCGTTTTTTGTGCTTTTGTTTGGGTACCCAATGTCAGATTTGTCCACATTTTTCTACATGTATGTGCATGACATCTGGGCATAATCCTGTGAAGTTTCATATTTCTAGCACCATCACAATTGCTACAAAATTACAATTTCGGTAGTCCTGTCTCTGAACATAGCACAGAGTTCAGAGTAGTTTCAAACTGTGAACAGCATTTTCACAGTTCTCTGTGAGTCTTTTTCAAAAAGATAGTTTCTTGTGGGTTAAGATACACAAATCTGTCTGGTCCCGCCCCCATGGTTTTGCTGGGTCAAGAGCAATTCAGGCCTCTCTTCCTGTTGGCAGTTAGTTTCTGTTGACACTTGAATTTGCATTCCCTTTCAGTCCTCCTTTCATTAGCATCTAACTCAGAGTTCCTGGGCAGAGAGCAAAAGGAAGGCACCTTTGTTTAGGGAAAACTGTGGAATGTGCTTTGAAGTCCTCTAGCTGGTATCTGTTCACTTTAAAACACTTTGTTTAAAATTGTCTTTGCTAAAATGCTTTACATTTTCAACAAGTATACACACAGATCTCTAATTCCTGTCTTTTTAAAACACAGAGATTGAATAGTAGCAACCTATATTGCTTTTGATGGCAAGTCACTTCTTTTCCACAATTTGATCCTAATGTACAAGTTTTAAACTAACAGTGTAGGTAAATGACAGCTTTCATACAGGCAGGCGGCAGTACTGCGCTGATATTCTGACAGATATTTCCAGGCAAGCCTTTTTATTTTTAATGTGGATATTCTTGTGATGAAATCTGCTTCTCCTGACATTGTGCTTATGGGGATTCCTTAAATAAGGTAACACCCAACAAGGATGTTGGATCTTTTCTGATGTTTGGGAACCATTATTTTGCAATTTCAACAGCCAAGAAAAAAAATTTTGGGCACGTCTGGGTTTTCCTGACAATGCAGCACTGCCTTTTCAGGTAGTTCCATTTCACTCTGTGGGCAGCCCAATTACAGGTTTTGGCAGTGTGGTCTCCTGTTCTACCACTGACACAGGCAAAGTAGATTGGCAGCCTATTTTTCCGGTTTCCCTGTGCACTTCTCAGAGGTTTGTAGCGCACAAAGGGCTCTTTGGCGGCAATTCTGTTGTTTCTGGTGAAAGCAGCACACAGTGATGACGCAGGGCAGAGCCTAGTGGGTCAATGCATCCCACAAGCCCCCCTCACGATTTGGCGTTGACCATCCATCAAGACAAGTCGCGAGACTGGGATGATCAGTTTCTTTTCTTTTGGTTCAAATGGCAAAATTCTTCCATCAGTGGTGGATCGACCAGTTCTCCTCGCCCAGTCCTGATGTGAGTATGGAGCGATACCTCGGGCCCCTTGGATCTTTGCTTCCGGTCCCTGGGTGGTCCTCCTTGGTTTAGTCTCCATTGTTTCCAACTCTAGGATGACAAAGCAAAAACATATCTATGGACATTTCCCCACCACTATATATGTAGTGGGCGGACACATACATTTTGACAAATCAGGACATATTTTTCTATTTGCAATTTATTGACTATATAGATGGATTATTTTATAGTGGGAATACTAGGGAGCTGGAGTAACCCCCTATGGGGTTACAGAAGACTCCTCCAGTTGCTGGGGAGTGTGCCTAGGATGGCATCACTTCAGTTGGTTGATATGGACCCACTTATCTTCCCCCTCTGCCAAACTGCCTTGGGGGATGCGGATTTTGTAGGCGACTGGTGAGACTTTGTCTACAATTTCAAAAGGTCCCCTCCAGCTAGGCAAAAATGTGCGCTGTTTGGCCTGGTTCCTTTGGAAATTGCATAAGTAGACCCGTTCTCCTACGTGGTATTCTTTTCTAGCAGTCTTTAAGTCATAGTGGGTCTTCATGCTGTCGGCAGATCTTTCTAGATTTTGCTGAGCATAGGCAAAAGCATGTTGAAGGTGTTTTCTTAGATTTTCAACATACTCATGAGTTCTAGAGGCATTGATCAATGTCTGCTCTTGGGTTCTGTCGAGCAGACGCTGGGGAAGCACCATCCTGCGTCCAGTCATCAGCTCAAACAGTGACATTTTAGTTGCAGATGAAGGGGTCGATCTGATGGCCATCAGGACAAGAGGTAATCAAATATCCCAACTTGACCCAGAATCTGCCACAAACTTTTTTAATATGCTCACAATGGTCTTGTTGTATCTCTCCACTGGGACTCTACCACAAGGCCTTGTAGTCCGCAATGAACCAAGGTTATTTCTAGACAATAAACAGTTTGTACAACAATGGAGTTATATTGCAAACAAGTGTGGCAGAGATTGGATAATACTAATCATTGACACCGCAAAGGAAATGACCGACAAGTTTGCAGCAAAACTACTGATACTAGAAGATGAAATCAAGAAACTAGTATCAATAGATATTTACAAAAAAAGATTGGAAGAAATAAAGAAAGAAATTGATGACTTCAAAGACTACTCGACACGAGATAGGGTGAGAAGGATGAAAAGAGACCTAACTAACTTTACACACGAAAAAGCCTTTGTGTATACCCAAGACAATTATAAACCAAATCAATCAAGAGATCAACCAAATCAGAGAGGACGTAGAGTGCGTTTTGGCAATACTTCCTACAGCTCCTACGGCTCTAGTGATGATAATGTGGAAGAGGTCGATGATGATTACTCAAACACCAGAGGAACATCGAGAGGCAGAAGATCTAATGGTATGAGACGTGGACAACTGCAGAGACCGCAGAGAGGCAGAGGGAACTCAAGATCTAACTCAAGTTTTTTAGACCAGGACCAAATGAACTGGGACTTCGAACCACGCCATACGAGGAGCAATAGACCTTACTAGTGAATCTATCTAACTACAATCCAAATAAGGCAGAGAAAGATATCCTGGAAAAAGGCCTACGTTTTGTTCCCACAAACTGCTAGGACTCCTTTGGCAAAGGAACAGACTTAGAAATGTTTTTCAGAAAAATACACGTGAAACAGTTTTTCTCAATGAATACCTATACTGGTGAGATTAATGAAACAGGACTGCGTCGACCCTCCACCTTCAATCCTCCCACGACTAGCCACACTCTGGAATCCATAGTATTCAAGAAGAGAGTGATGAGTGACCTTGAAAAACTTGAGAAAGACCATGATAGACACACCTTCCAGAATACCAGTAGAAGAGAGAGAGAAGCAATCCGTACTCTAAAATATAACCAAGATATCATAATCAGAAAGGCAGATAAAGGAGGTGCAATAGTTTTACTCAACAGACAGGACTACATCACAGAATGTGAGCGTCAACTTAGTGATACTTCCTTTGATGAAAGACTTACCACTGACCCAACCAAGAGATTACAATCACTGATTAACTTGAAAGTAGTGAAAGCTGAAGAAAGAGGGTGGATATCCAAACAAGAGGCAGAATACTTAATGCCCACACACCCAAATGTTCCAAAATGTTATACTCTACCAAAGATTCATAAAACCCTGGAGAATCCACCAGGGAGACCCATAGTGTCTGGTTGTGGCTCTTTCCTAGAACCACTTTCTAAATTTTCAGATCGCTTTTTGAGCCCATGTGGCATCGTATATTCAAGATACTACAGAAGTGATTCGAATGGTGGAAGGCCAAAAGATAAACAATAATGACCTACTTGTTAACTTAGATGTGGTTTCATTATACACTAAAATCTCTCAGGCAGCAACCTTGAGTATGGTAGAAGAGATACTACTATCCTCTAAAACCACAGGCAAAACCCCAAACTCTTTTATTCTCTGGTGTACTGAGATGGCTTTATGTGAAAACTATTTTATGTTCAGCAATCAGTTTTACAAGCAAATACATGGTACTGCCATGGGGTCAGCAGTGGCACCAATCCTTGCAAATTTGTATGTTGAAACTATTGAAGTCCACACAATCATGACTAACCTTAATCCGTATAGAGAATACATCCAATTATGGGAAAGGTTTATTGATGATGTTTTTATGATCTGGTCAGGCGATGTTAGGGAGAATTCTCTGTTTAGGCTGAATTTCCTAACCTAGTGAGTCCTCCAGCAGCTTTGCTGGACTTCTGGAGTTTGTTCTTTCCATCCTGCCAAGAGTGAGACTCTTTTCCTCCCACTCTTGGACATGAATGTGTGTAATTCCTTCGAATGTCAATGTGTTCTATGGGCTATGGGGTCTTTTACTCCATAGGGTCTCATATGTTTTTCTATGTGTGTTACACTGCACCCTACGTGCCGTAACACTGGGGCGTCCTAGCGGACCTCCACCATAGACTCCATACCCGGGGACTGACTACTGTCTCCCCGGGCATGTAAAGTCACCATTGGCTTTACTAGACCTAAATTTACTAACAGAACTAGAACCAACCATCTTATTGTGGATGTGCAAGTAGGGGTAATTCGATTACTCCTGGGTCTGTTACTCGAGGGGGCACTGTCCCGTCCCCCCTCGTCGAGTTTTGGCTGGTGGCAGTGGAAACTACTTGTTATGTTCGACCCCGGACATAACCCTATGGGATTCGTCCCATTGTTGGAGATTGATACTTTTCCTCGTTAATCTCTAACGTACCACCGGTCTACTTATCTTAAATAAGTTTATCGGATGGTATTTTCTGCCAGAACTCAGTTTTTAAAATGGCGTCTGTGTTCGTCTCTGTGACTCCTAAACCAAAGGTTGAGCCCTTTGTTTCACTTTTGGCGGGCCTCTGTACAGAGACCCTCCAAAGTGGTGCCATTCTGTCTGGGTTACCACAGGGGTGTGGGAGGGGGTTTAGGCACCCTGGACTGAGTTGCCTTGCCAACTCCGGTCGCACTCTGGAGTGATTGGCCCAAGTGGTGAGCCTCCCCGCTCACCACTTAGCGAGTGTTGATTGACAGCTAGGCTGAATGAATGGGGGTTTTCTGCATAAAAGCAGGGCTTTTGGGACTGGATCTTCAGAAGTCGCCACAGGACCTAAGAATCCGACGAGGGTAACGCTGAGCCGACCTGCACGACGACACCTCCGGTGAAGCCCTGCGGAACCGACTCACCAATTCCCGACGACAGAGGAGATCTCCCTGCCGGAGAGTCTCTTCCCCTGACTGGTGGGAACAACCAGTCCCCTTTCCTTTTTCTTCGCCTCAGGACGCGGTGGTCGAATTGCCCGTGCAGAGCACCCTGGCAACCGGATAGCCACTTCCCCTGTACCGCGACCAAAAGGTGGTGCCTTGTGACGGAGCACTCCGCAGCTGGTCTCTTCCCTGGTGGTGCACCGGACTTCATTTTTCTTCGACAACGAGATCATCTCTACTATTGGCAAAGACCCGTCGTGCATCCACCACCAGGAACAACTGCCCCCGCCGGAGCTGTCTCTACACAACAAGGTGCCGTGTCCGCCTGGCTTCCCTTTCGATCGGTTCGAGTGAGGTGTCTTAATCCTCGCCTTTCCGTTGGGTCGCCTCCAAGCTTTTTCTCACGTATTGTTCTGAACTGGTTCGATCTGCCGATAACAATTTGCTACAAAGACTCGGACGCATTTCCACTAGAGACTTTTTGGAACATATCACCTTGCCTCTCTCCGAGTGGGCCTGGCCTCTGAACTTTATGATCTATTGTGGTTCTTGCCTTCTTGCCTTGCATTTTATCCGTGAAGTATTGAACTGTGTTCATTTCGTAACCTGCCTATTTTCTCTCCCGTCTTAACTAATATTAGAGTGCCATCTAGGTTGAGGTATACACCTCTGTCTGAAAATAAGTGATACCGGTAGAACCTAGACTTGTCGAAATATTGTTAGGGGGATTGAACATTTTCTTCTGCATAGAGTAATTGTAATTGAAGTGTTTGCCCTGATAGTGCCATAGTGATTTCTATAGATGTTCCGTTATAAATAAATACCTTAATATCTTTACACTGAAGCCTTGTTGCGTGTTTGCTTGTCTTACTGTGAAGAATTGTCCTATTTTATATACTCCACATACTGCTCAACTCTTCTTGAGAGAAGTCTGACTGCTCAGCCACAGCTACCAAGTGAATCTGTGTGGTACAGACTGCTACCAAGTGGGTTCACCGCCAAACACCTGTAGTCCTAAATCTTTTGCAGTGGTCCCAGAGGGTACTGCACAGGTTTCCGCCTAACACTGGTGGCAGCGGTGGGATTTGTATCGAGTATGCAGTTTAGAGTACTTTTCGACGCTTTAGGATAACTAACCACAAAGCTTAGCACTAAAAAGCACCTTTCAAAAACATGTCTACGATGGAAACTTCCAGTCAAGAATCCTTGTCAGATGAAAATACTGAGAGTTTGCGAGCTCTCTGTAGGCAAGAGAATCTTTCCGTAAGAGGCAAGAAGTTAGAACTAATAGAGAGACTGCTGGTGAACCAAAGTCTGGATACTGGTTCAGAGGAACCAATTTCTCCAGCAGATGTAGATAAAAGTGATGGTGTTGATCTGAATCGTAATTCTGATGATAGCGATGAAGAGGCTGACGAGGATGGAGAGGCTAACGAAACTGTCTCCCCTGCTCCTCTACCTGCCTTACCAGCTGTACCTATGGGGCCCATACCAGGTCCCACAAGTAACCCTGCTTATTTTGAACTTGAAAAAATGAAGCTCGAATTAGAATACAAACGGTTCTTGGCTCAATCTGAACGAAACCAAAAACTCGAGTTCAGACGGATGAATGCCCAGGCTGAGCAGAAGCAAGCTGAGTTAAGACTCAGGGAAATAGAATTTAATCACGAGTTAGTTGAAAAAGTTGTCTATAGAAAATGCTTCTCTCTCCTCTGGTTCCTCTAGGAGCTCCAGTCCCAAAAGACCCCGGATGCCGAAGGAATTAGTGGGTATGTATGAACCGAGATTGGATGTGTTGGATTGGTTAAAACTGTTTGAGTACAATCATGGGCTCCAGGACATCACCGGGAATGCTTTACTTCCCTGGTTGTTCTCTAGGCTCCCTCATGTTGCGACTGATGTGATAATGGAGTTGGGGGAGGCGGATAAGACGGATTACGAAAGTGTGAAACTAGCTTTGATAGCGAGATTCAGGAAGACCCCTTCCCAGTATCTTAAGAGGTTTAGAACCCTCAAAAAGCATGATGGTAACCCTTGGGCTACCTGGGTGAGTGAAGGGTTGAAAAACTTAGAGGGATGGATTAAGGGTTACAAAGTGAACACTTATGAGGGTATGAAGAATCTTTTTATGTTGGAGTCGATTTATGATGCCTGTTCTCCTGAGCTCAGACAGCACTTGGCTGATTCGAAGTAATTGGATTCCCAGACGCTAGCTAAGGCCGCTGACTTGTGGGTTGCCAACAGGGCTACTCATAAGGATTCTGGGGCAACTCAGAAAAAGAGATGAGGGAAAACAGCCTAAAAAGACTCAAAAGAGAATTTGAATAACTCAAATTCCAAAGAGGGCCCCAAACAAAACCAGAACGGTAAGCCACTGGGAAAACCACAGCAGAATAGTGTATCTTCTCGTGCCAAACCGGAAGGAGGTCAGAACAAACCACCATTCCAAAAAGCGTTCGGTAAGTGCTTTGTTTGTGGCTCGACTGACCACGTGAAAGGAGATCCCAGATGTAAGGGTAAACCTTCAGGGGTCCAGCCTGTCTCCTTAGCCTTCGCTCCAGAGGAGAAAGTCCAAATGGCAAGTGGAAACTTTCTACTGCTAGCTGACGAACCCATTAGAGTCTCAGCCAGCGTTTCTTTAGTATCTCTGGGGTTGTGGGAACAACAGAATTTAGATGTCTATAATTCTATCCCTGATAATACTAAAGAGTATTATAAGGACAGTGTCCAGGTGAATGGCCAGGAGACTCCTGCCATTAGGGACACTGGGGCCAGCATAACTGTGGTGGATAAATCGTTTTTTCAGGCTGGGGATGTTGCTAAGGCACCCAAACGCCTCACCAAGTTAGCTGGAGGGCCTGTGCAGATGCTCCCCCAATTACCAGTTCTCATCCAGTGTAATGACATGACTGTAAAGATACCTGTCAGCATACAGAGTGAGGTACCAGGACGCATACTGTTGGGTAACGATTTGAAAACTCTCGGAGTTGTATCGCAATACTCCTAGACCTCCTAGTAAACGGTTTACAGGAGCTAACCAGATCCGCAAGAGAGAGGACCATGCGCGGTACTCTCCAGGAGATGATGAAGACAGAAATCACTCCTGCTCCACTAGAATTGTCGGCAGCTGTGTCCAAGAAATCAGAAGCGAAAGGGAAACCTAAGACTTCTATCCCAAAACCAGCAGCCAGCATTTCAGTGCAGCCAACACGGACTTCCCTGCGGTTGTCCAAATGTACACCCGTAACTCCACCTCCAGCTGAGGCTGAGAGGGAGGTACAACCCTGTGTGGTAGAATTAGACTCTGAGGAAGAGCTAATGGAAGGCCAGGAACTCATTGGAGATCTGGATCCTGTTGACCATCCTGAGCTGCAGTCTTTACTAGCAGAAGGTGGACCCAGCAGGGCAGACTTCAGTAAAGGGCAGAGAGAATGTCCAACTCTGGAAGGTCTTCGCCATCAGGCAGAAGCTCAGGCTGAAGGGCAAGAGCCTGGGAAATACAGGTTGCACTGGGAAGATGGCCTCTTCTACAGTGAACCGACCGAGTCTGCACCTGGAGACTACAAACGACTTGTAGTACCCCAAGAGAACAGACCACAGTTCTTGCAGTTAGCCCACGAGATTCCTTTGGCTGGCCACTTGAGTTTCAAGAAGATTAAGGAAAGGCTCTCTCTCTACTTCTATTGGCCAAAGATGGTGGCCGAAGTAGAAAAACACTGCAGGAGCTGCCACACCTGCCAGACCTCTGGTAAGGTTGGCTCCAAGAATGTGGCACCTTTAGTGCCTCTCCCAGTTGTGGGAGTCCCATTTGAGAGAGTAGGGATTGACATTGTTGGTCCCCTCGACCCTCCAACCTCCTCAGGCAACAGGTTTATACTTGTTGTAGTAGACCATGCTACTAGGTATCCTGAGGCCATTCCTATGAGGACTGTTACAGCTCTGGCTGTGGCTAAGGCCCTCCTTGGTATTTTTACTATGGTCGGGTTTCCTAAGGAAGTATTCTCTGACAGGGGGTCAAACTTTATGTCCCACTACATGAAAGACATGTGGAAAACCTGTGGAGTAACTTACAAGTTCTCAACAGCTTACCACCCCCAAACCAATGGGTTGGTAGAACGGTTCAACCGAACCATGAAGAGCATGATAGGTGCTTTAGAAGAACCCCTTAAGCGTAAGTGGGACCTTCTACTGCAATGCCTTCTCTTTGCTTATAGAGAAGTCCCTCAGGAGGGAGTAGGTTACTCTCCCTTCGAGCTTCTCTATGGTCATCCCGTCAGAGGTCCATTGGCCCTGATTAAGGAGGGGTTGGAGAGTGCTGCTTCCCCCAAGCCAGTCAGAGTGACTGACTACGTGATAGGTCTCGGAGGAGAATGTCGCACATGATGACGGAAGCAAGCGATAACTTGAAAGCTGGACAAGCATTGGTCAAGCACTGGCACGATCAAAAGGCTAACATGGTTGAGTTCGCTCAAGACCAGCTCGTTCTCATTATGATCCCAACAAGGCAGAGGGCCTTGGAAGATAAATGGATGGGACCCTTCAGAGTCGTGGGTAAACTCGGAGAGGTTAACTATCTGGTGGACTTGGGCAATCCCAAGGAGGCTCTGACAGTCTTCCACACCAACCGCCTTAAAGCGTATGTCTCACGACCTGATGTAGGAGCATTGCTTCTAGCATCATCCGAGGAAGAAGAAGAGAGTGAAGCTCTTCCGGATCTCCTCAGAGGCTTACCTTTAGACGAACAAATTGAAGGAGTAAATCTCTCCTCCAATCTGACACCCGAGCAACAAGAAGAGTGCAAATCCATGTTGAATCAGTTTGCCTCTCTGTTCTCGCTTTCGCCAGGTTTGACCCCTTGGGGCCAGCATGACATACTCACTGGTGACTGTCTGCCAGTCAAAAGCAGAGGATACAGAATGTCAGAAAACGTACGAACCCACAACAAAGGTGAGGTCAGCAAGATGCTTGATCTCGGGGTAATAGAGCCCTCTACTAGTCCATGGTCTAGCCCAGTTGTGTTAATACCAAAGGCCGGATCTAAAGAGCTTAGATTCTGCATGGATTATAGAGCTCTTAATGCAGTTACCACGACTGATGTCCACCCTTTGCCAAGAACAGATGAGTTGGTGGATAAACTTGGTGCCACCAAGTTCCTCAGCACATTTGACTTGACGTCAGGGTATTGGCAAATAGCCCTGACAGACCAGGCCAAGGAGAAAACTGCATTTTCTACCCCGTTGGCTTATAGCAGTTTAAGGTAATGCCTTTCGGATTGAAGAATGCACCTGCTACGTTTCAACGTATGGTAAACCAGGTTCTGAATGGGATGGAGGACTTCTGCATGGCATACTTGGATGACATCGCAGTGTTCAGCAATTCCTGGGAAGAACATGTAACCCACCTAAGAGATGTTTTGCAGGCTCTTGGACGAGCCAATCTGACCATAAAGGCGAGTAAATGCCAAATTGGACAGAGTAAGGTAGTCTATCTTGGACATGAGGTAAAAGGTGTAGAAATAAGGCCTTTGCTCAGTAAGATTGAAGCTGTGCAAAATTGGACAACACCTACTACTCAAACCCAAGTAAGAGCCTTCCTAGGCCTCACTGGGTACTACAGGAATTTCATAGAGAACTATGGGACCATAGCTTCTCCACTGAATGTCATCTCCTCGCCCAAATTTCCTAAAAAGGGTAAATGGATCGAGGAGTGCAATCAGGCTTTTGAAAACCTGAAAAAGGCTCTTTGCCAAGCCCCAGTACTCAGAGCTCCTGATTACCGCCAACACTTCATTGTGCAGACAGATGCTTCCAATGTAGGGATAGGTGCCGTACTCAGTCAACTGGATGGGAAAGGTAGGGAGCACCCCGTTTGCTTCATCAGCCGCAAGCTGAAGGATCCTGAAACAAGGTGGGCAACAATCGAAAGAGAGTGCTTTGCTATCGTGTGGGCTCAGAAGAAGTTTAGGCCGTACTTGTATGGTTCTACTTTTGTCATTCAGACTGACCACCAACCCTTGAGATGGTTAATGCAAATGAAAGGGGAAAACCCAAAACTATTGAGATGGTCGATCTGCCTGCAAGGGTTTCATTTCACCATTGAGCACAGGTCAGGATGTCACCACCAAAATGCTGATGGTCTCTCTAGGATGTATGTCATCGACTAGAGGTATGAGATTCATCCAGGAGTGGATTAAATCCTCCTGTCCCTTAGTCTGGGGGGGCGAGTGTTAGGGAGAATTCTCTGTTTAGGCTGAATTTCCTAACCTAGTGAGTCCCCCAGCAGCTTTGCTGGACTTCTGGAGTTTGTTTTTTCCATCCTGCCAAGAGTGAGACTCTTTTCCTCCCACTCTTGGACATGAATGTGTGCAATTCCTTTGAATGTCAATGTGTTCTATGGGCTTTGGGGTCTTTTACTCCATAGGGTCTCATATGTTTTTCTATGTGTGTTACACCGCACCCTACGTGCCGTAACACTGGGGCGTCCTAGCGGACCTCCACCATAGACTCCATACCCGGGGACTGACTACTGTCTCCCCGGGCATGTAAGATCACCATTGGCTTTACTAGACCTAAATTTACTAACAGAACTAGTACCAACCATCTTATTGTGGACGTGCTAGTAGGGGTAATTCGATTACTCCTAGGTCTGTTATTCGAGGGGGCACTGTCCCGTCCCATTGTTGGAGATTGATACATTTCCTTGTTAATCTCTAACGTACCACCGGTCTACTTATCTTAAATAAGTTTATCGGATGGTATTTTCTGCCAGAACTCGGTTTTTAAAATGGCGTCTGTGTTCGTCTCTGTGACTCCTAAACCAAAGGTTGAGCCCTTTGTTCCACTTTTGGCAGGCCTCTGTACAGAGACCCTCCAAAGTGGTGCCATTCTGTCTGGGTTACCACAGGGGTGCGGGAGGGGGTTTAGGCACCCTGGACCGAGTTGCCTTGCCAACTCCGGTCGTACTCTGGAGTGATTGGCCCAAGTGGTGAGCCTCCCCGCTCACCACTTAGCGAGTGTTGATTGACAGCTAGGCTGAATGAATGGGGGTTTTCTGCATAAAAGCAGGGATTTTGGGACTGGATCTTCAGAAGTCGCCACAGGACCTAAGAATCCGACGAGGGTAACGCTGAGCCGACCTGCACGACGACACCTCCGGTGGAGCCCTGCGGAACCGACTCACCACTTCCCGACAACAGAGGAGATCTCCCTGCCGGAGAGTCTCTTCCCCTGACTGGTGGGAACAACCAGTCCCCTTTGCTTTTTCTTCGCCTCAGGACGCGGTGGTCGAATTGCCCGTGCAGAGCACCCTGGCAACCGGATAGCCACTTCCCCTGTACCGCGACCAAAAGGTGGTGCCTTGTGACGGAGCACTCCGCAGCTGGTCTCTTCCCTGATGGTGCACCGGACTTCATTTTTCTTCGACGACGAGATCATCTCTACTCTTGGCAAAGACCCGTCGTGCATCCACCACCAGGAACAACTGCCCCCGTCGGAGCTGTCTCTCCACAACAAGGTACTGTGTCCGCCTGGCTTCCCTTTCGATCGGTTCGAGTGAGGTGTCTTAATCCTCGCCTTTCCATTGGGTCGCCTCCAAGCTTTTCCTCACGTATTGTTCTGAACTGGTTCGATCTGCCGATAACAATTTGCTACAAAGACTCGGACGCATTTCCACTAGAGACTTTTTGGAACATATCACCTTGCCTCTCTCCGAGTGGGCCTGGCCTCTGAACTTTATGATCTATTGTGGTTCTTGCCTTCTTGCCTTGCATTTTATCCGTGAAGTATTGAACTGTGTTCATTTCGTAACCTGCCTATTTTCTCTCCCGTCTTAACTAATATTAGAGTGCCATCTAGGTTGAGGTATACACCTCTGTCTGAAAATAAGTGATACCGGTAGAACCTAGACTTGTCGAAATATTGTTAGGGGGATTGAACATTTTCTTCTGCGTAGAGTAATTGTAATTGAAGTGTTTGCCCTGATAGTGCCATAGTGATTTCTATAGATGTTCCGTTATAAATAAATACCTTAATATCTTTACACTGAAGCCTTGTTGCGTGTTTGCTTGTCTTACTGTGAAGAATTGTCCTATTTTATATACTCCACATACTGCTCAACTCTTCTTGAGAGAAGTCTGACTGCTCAGCCACAGCTACCAAGTGAATCTGTGTGGTACAGACTGCTACCAAGTGGGTTCACCGCCAAACACCTGTAGTCCTAAATCTTTTGCAGTGGTCCCAGAGGGTACTGCACAGGTTTCCGCCTAACACTGGTGGCAGCGGTGGGATTTGTATCGAGTATGCAGTTTAGAGTACTTTTCGACGCTTTAGGATAACTAACCACAAAGCTTAGCACTAAAAAGCACCTTTCAAAAACATGTCTACGATGGAAACTTACAGTCAAGAATCCTTGTCAGGTGAAAATACTGAGAGTTTGCGAGCTCTCTGTAGGCAAGAGAATCTTTCCGTAAGAGGCAAGAAGTTAGAACTAATAGAGAGACTGCTGGCGAACCAAAGTCTGGATACTGGTTCAGAGGAACCAATTTCTCCAGCAGATGTAGATAAAAGTGATGGTGTTGATCTGAATCGTAATTCTGATGATAGCGATGAAGAGGCTGACGAGGATGGAGAGGCTAACAAAACTGTCTCCCCTGCTCCTCTACCTGCCTTACCAGCTGTACCTATGGGGCCCATACCAGGTCCCACAAGTAACCCTGCTTATTTTGAACTTGAAAAAATGAAGCTCGAATTAGAATACAAACGGTTCTTGGCTCAATCTGAACGAAACCAAAAACTCGAGTTCAGACGGATGAATGCCCAGGCTGAGCAGAAGCAAGCTGAGTTAAGACTCAGGGAAATAGAATTTAATCACGAGTTAGTTGAAAAAGTTGTCTATAGAAAATGCTTCTCTCTCCTCTGGTTCCTCTAGGAGCTCCAGTCCCAAAAGACCCCGGATGCCGAAGGAATTAGTGGGTATGTATGAACCGAGATTGGATGTGTTGGATTGGTTAAAACTGTTTGAGTACAATCATGGGCTCCAGGACATCACCGGGAATGCTTTACTTCCCTGGTTGTTCTCTAGGCTCCCTCATGTTGCGACTGATGTGATAATGGAGTTGGGGGAGGCGGATAAGACGGATTACGAAAGTGTGAAACTAGCTTTGATAGCGAGATTCAGGAAGACCCCTTCCCAGTATCTTAAGAGGTTTAGAACCCTCAAAAAGCATGATGGTAACCCTTGGGCTACCCGGGTGAGTGAAGGGTTGAAAAACTTAGAGGGATGGATTAAGGGTTACAAAGTGAACACTTATGAGGGTATGAAGAATCTTTTTATGTTGGAGTCGATTTATGATGCCTGTTCTCCTGAGCTCAGACAGCACTTGGCTGATTCGAAGTAATTGGATTCCCAGACGCTAGCTAAGGCCGCTGACTTGTGGGTTGCCAACAGAGCTACTCATAAGGATTCTGGGGCAACTCAGAAAAAGAGATGAGGGAAAACAGCCTAAAAAGACTCAAAAGAGAATTTGAATAACTCAAATTCCAAAGAGGGCCCCAAACAAAACCAGAACGGTAAGCCACTGGGAAAACCACAGCAGAATAGTGTATCTTCTCGTGCCAAACCGGAAGGAGGTCAGAACAAACCACCATTCCAAAAAGCGTTCGGTAAGTGCTTTGTTTGTGGCTCGACTGACCACGTGAAAGGAGATCCCAGATGTAAGGGTAAACCTTCAGGGTCCAGCCTGTCTCCTTAGCCTTCGCTCCAGAGGAGAAAGTCCAAATGGCAAGTGGAAACTTTCTACTGCTAGCTGACGAACCCATTAGAGTCTCAGCCAGCGTTTCTTTAGTATCTCTGGGGTTGTGGGAACAACAGAATTTAGATGTCTATAATTCTATCCCTGATAATACTAAAGAGTATTATAAGGACAGTGTCCAGGTGAATGGCCAGGAGACTCCTGCCATTAGGGACACTGGGGCCAGCATAACTGTGGTGGATAAATCGTTTTTTCAGGCTGGGGATGTTGCTAAGGCACCCAAACGCCTCACCAAGTTAGCTGGAGGGCCTGTGCAGATGCTCCCCCAATTACCAGTTCTCATCCAGTGTAATGACATGACTGTAAAGATACCTGTCAGCATACAGAGTGAGGTACCAGGACGCATACTGTTGGGTAACGATTTGAAAACTCTCGGAGTTGTATCGCAATACTCCTAGACCTCCTAGTAAACGGTTTACAGGAGCTAACCAGATCCGCAAGAGAGAGGACCATGCGCGGTACTCTCCAGGAGATGATGAAGACAGAAATCACTCCTGCTCCACTAGAATTGTCGGCAGCTGTGTCCAAGAAATCAGAAGCGAAAGGGAAACCTAAGACTTCTATCCCAAAACCAGCAACCAGCATTTCAGTGCAGCCAACACGGACTTCCCTGCGGTTGTCCAAATGTACACCCGTAACTCCACCTCCAGCTGAGGCTGAGAGGGAGGTACAACCCTGTGTGGTAGAATTAGACTCTGAGGAAGAGCTAATGGAAGGCCAGGAACTCATTGGAGATCTGGATCCTGTTGACCATCCTGAGCTGCAGTCTTTACTAGCAGAAGGTGGACCCAGCAGGGCAGACTTCAGTAAAGGGCAGAGAGAATGTCCAACTCTGGAAGGTCTTCGCCATCAGGCAGAAGCTCAGGCTGAAGGGCAAGAGCCTGGGAAATACAGGTTGCACTGGGAAGATGGCCTCTTCTACAGTGAACCGACCGAGTCTGCACCTGGAGACTACAAACGACTTGTAGTACCCCAAGAGAACAGACCACAGTTCTTGCAGTTAGCCCACGAGATTCCTTTGGCTGGCCACTTGAGTTTCAAGAAGATTAAGGAAAGGCTCTCTCTCTACTTCTATTGGCCAAAGATGGTGGCCGAAGTAGAAAAACACTGCAGGAGCTGCCACACCTGCCAGACCTCTGGTAAGGTTGGCTCCAAGAATGTGGCACCTTTAGTGCCTCTCCCAGTTGTGGGAGTCCCATTTGAGAGAGTAGGGATTGACATTGTTGGTCCCCTCGACCCTCCAACCTCCTCAGGCAACAGGTTTATACTTGTTGTAGTAGACCATGCTACTAGGTATCCTGAGGCCATTCCTATGAGGACTGTTACAGCTCCGGCTGTGGCTAAGGCCCTCCTTGGTATTTTTACTATGGTCGGGTTTCCTAAGGAAGTATTCTCTGACAGGGGGTCAAACTTTATGTCCCACTACATGAAAGACATGTGGAAAACCTGTGGAGTAACTTACAAGTTCTCAACAGCTTACCACCCCCAAACCAATGGGTTGGTAGAACGGTTCAACCGAACCATGAAGAGCATGATAGGTGCTTTAGAAGAACCCCTTAAGCGTAAGTGGGACCTTCTACTGCAATGCCTTCTCTTTGCTTATAGAGAAGTCCCTCAGGAGGGAGTAGGTTACTCTCCCTTCGAGCTTCTCTATGGTCATCCCGTCAGAGGTCCATTGGCCCTGATTAAGGAGGGGTTGGAGAGTGCTGCTTCCCCCAAGCCAGTCAGAGTGACTGACTACGTGATAGGTCTCGGAGGAGAATGTCGCACATGATGACGGAAGCAAGCGATAACTTGAAAGCTGGACAAGCATTGGTCAAGCACTGGCACGATCAAAAGGCTAACATGGTTGAGTTCGCTCAAGACCAGCTCGTTCTCATTATGATCCCAACAAGGCAGAGGGCCTTGGAAGATAAATGGATGGGACCCTTCAGAGTCGTGGGTAAACTCGGAGAGGTTAACTATCTGGTGGACTTGGGCAATCCCAAGGAGGCTCTGACAGTCTTCCACACCAACCGCCTTAAAGCGTATGTCTCACGACCTGATGTAGGAGCATTGCTTCTAGCATCATCCGAGGAAGAAGAAGAGAGTGAAGCTCTTCCGGATCTCCTCAGAGGCTTACCTTTAGACGAACAAATTGAAGGAGTAAATCTCTCCTCCAATCTGACACCCGAGCAACAAGAAGAGTGCAAATCCATGTTGAATCAGTTTGCCTCTCTGTTCTCGCTTTCGCCAGGTTTGACCCCTTGGGGCCAGCATGACATACTCACTGGTGACTGTCTGCCAGTCAAAAGCAGAGGATACAGAATGTCAGAAAACGTACGAACCCACAACAAAGGTGAGGTCAGCAAGATGCTTGATCTCGGGGTAATAGAGCCCTCTACTAGTCCATGGTCTAGCCCAGTTGTGTTAATACCAAAGGCCGGATCTAAAGAGCTTAGATTCTGCATGGATTATAGAGCTCTTAATGCAGTTACCACGACTGATGTCCACCCTTTGCCAAGAACAGATGAGTTGGTGGATAAACTTGGTGCCGCCAAGTTCCTCAGCACATTTGACTTGACGTCAGGGTATTGGCAAATAGCCCTGACAGACCATGCCAAGGAGAAAACTGCATTTTCTACCCCGTTGGCTTATAGCAGTTTAAGGTAATGCCTTTCGGATTGAAGAATGCACCTGCTACGTTTCAACGTATGGTAAACCAGGTTCTGAATGGGATGGAGGACTTCTGCATGGCATACTTGGATGACATCGCAGTGTTCAGCAATTCCTGGGAAGAACATGTAACCCACCTAAGAGATGTTTTGCAGGCTCTTGGACGAGCCAATCTGACCATAAAGGCGAGTAAATGCCAAATTGGACAGAGTAAGGTAGTCTATCTTGGACATGAGGTAAAAGGTGTAGAAATAAGGCCTTTGCTCAGTAAGATTGAAGCTGTGCAAAATTGGACAACACCTACTACTCAAACCCAAGTAAGAGCCTTCCTAGGCCTCACTGGGTACTACAGGAATTTCATAGAGAACTATGGGACCATAGCTTCTCCACTGAATGTCATCTCCTCGCCCAAATTTCCTAAAAAGGGTAAATGGATCGAGGAGTGCAATCAGGCTTTTGAAAACCTGAAAAAGGCTCTTTGCCAAGCCCCAGTACTCAGAGCTCCTGATTACCGCCAACACTTCATTGTGCAGACAGATGCTTCCAATGTAGGGATAGGTGCCGTACTCAGTCAACTGGATGGGAAAGGTAGGGAGCACCCCGTTTGCTTCATCAGCCGCAAGCTGAAGGATCCTGAAACAAGGTGGGCAACAATCGAAAGAGAGTGCTTTGCTATCGTGTGGGCTCAGAAGAAGTTTAGGCCGTACTTGTATGGTTCTACTTTTGTCATTCAGACTGACCACCAACCCTTGAGATGGTTAATGCAAATGAAAGGGGAAAACCCAAAACTATTGAGATGGTCGATCTGCCTGCAAGGGTTTCATTTCACCATTGAGCACAGGTCAGGATGTCACCACCAAAATGCTGATGGTCTCTCTAGGATGTATGTCATCGACTAGAGGTATGAGATTCATCCAGGAGTGGATTAAATCCTCCTGTCCCTTAGTCTGGGGGGGCGAGTGTTAGGGAGAATTCTCTGTTTAGGCTGAATTTCCTAACCTAGTGAGTCCCCCAGCAGCTTTGCTGGACTTCTGGAGTTTGTTTTTTCCATCCTGCCAAGAGTGAGACTCTTTTCCTCCCACTCTTGGACATGAATGTGTGCAATTCCTTTGAATGTCAATGTGTTCTATGGGCTTTGGGGTCTTTTACTCCATAGGGTCTCATATGTTTTTCTATGTGTGTTACACCGCACCCTACGTGCCGTAACACTGGGGCGTCCTAGCGGACCTCCACCATAGACTCCATACCCGGGGACTGACTACTGTCTCCCCGGGCATGTAAGATCACCATTGGCTTTACTAGACCTAAATTTACTAACAGAACTAGTACCAACCATCTTATTGTGGACGTGCTAGTAGGGGTAATTCGATTACTCCTAGGTCTGTTATTCGAGGGGGCACTGTCCCGTCCCATTGTTGGAGATTGATACATTTCCTTGTTAATCTCTAACGTACCACCGGTCTACTTATCTTAAATAAGTTTATCGGATGGTATTTTCTGCCAGAACTCGGTTTTTAAAATGGCGTCTGTGTTCGTCTCTGTGACTCCTAAACCAAAGGTTGAGCCCTTTGTTCCACTTTTGGCAGGCCTCTGTACAGAAACCCTCCAAAGTGGTGCCATTCTGTCTGGGTTACCACAGGGGTGCGGGAGGGGGTTTAGGCACCCTGGACCGAGTTGCCTTGCCAACTCCGGTCGTACTCTGGAGTGATTGGCCCAAGTGGTGAGCCTCCCCGCTCACCACTTAGCGAGTGTTGATTGACAGCTAGGCTGAATGAATGGGGGTTTTCTGCATAAAAGCAGGGATTTTGGGACTGGATCTTCAGAAGTCGCCACAGGACCTAAGAATCCGACGAGGGTAACGCTGAGCCGACCTGCACGACGACACCTCCGGTGGAGCCCTGCGGAACCGACTCACCACTTCCCGACAACAGAGGAGATCTCCCTGCCGGAGAGTCTCTTCCCCTGACTGGTGGGAACAACCAGTCCCCTTTGCTTTTTCTTCGCCTCAGGACGCGGTGGTCGAATTGCCCGTGCAGAGCACCCTGGCAACCGGATAGCCACTTCCCCTGTACCGCGACCAAAAGGTGGTGCCTTGTGACGGAGCACTCCGCAGCTGGTCTCTTCCCTGATGGTGCACCGGACTTCATTTTTCTTCGACGACGAGATCATCTCTACTCTTGGCAAAGACCCGTCGTGCATCCACCACCAGGAACAACTGCCCCCGTCGGAGCTGTCTCTCCACAACAAGGTACTGTGTCCGCCTGGCTTCCCTTTCGATCGGTTCGAGTGAGGTGTCTTAATCCTCGCCTTTCCGTTGGGTCGCCTCCAAGCTTTTTCTAACGTATTGTTCTGAACTGGGTCGATCTGCCGATAACAATTTGCTACAAAGACTCGGACGCATTTCCACTAGAGACTTTTTGGAACATATCACCTTGCCTCTCTCCGAGTGGGCCTGGCCTCTGAACTTTATGATCTATTGTGGTTCTTTCCTTCGTGCCTTGCATTTTATCCGTGAAGTATTGAACTGTGTTGATTTCGTAACCTGCCTATTTTTCTCTCCCGTCTTAACTAATATTAGAGTGCCATCTAGGTTGAGGTATACACCTCTGTCTGAAAATAAGTGATACCGGTAGAACCTAGACTTGTCGAAATATTGTTAGGGGGATTGATCATTTTCTTCTGCATAGAGTAATTGTAAATGAAGTGTTTGCTGTGATAGTGCCATAGTGTTTTCTATAGATGTTCTGTTATAAATAAATACCTTAATATCTTTACACTGAAGCCTTGTTGCGTGTTTGCTTGTCTTACTGTGAAGAATTGTCCCATTTTGTATACTCCACATACTGCTCAACTCTTCTTGAGAGAAGTCTGACTGCTCAGCCACAGCTACCAAATGAATCTGTGTGGTACAGACTGCTACCAAGTGGGTTCACCGCCAAACACCTGTAGTCCTATATCTTTTGCAGTGGTCCCAGAGGGAACTGCACAGGTTTCCGCCTAACAGGCAATATGTTGTACCTTGATGCATTTGTACTCTGGCTTAATTCACAAAATCCCTTTTTGCAATTTACCAAAACCGTAAGCCACGAATTAGTGGACTTCTTAGATTTGACAATTTATGTCAATAAAGAATTATCAATACTTCAAGTCAGACCTTTTCACAAAGGAACTGATAAAAACTCGATGTTAGCATATTCTAGCTTTCACCCAAAACATACTAACAAAACTTCCCTTTCAGACAATTCTTGCGTATGAAGCGTAATAGCAGTACTAAAGGTGATTTTGTGAAAGAAGCTGACAATATGAAACACAACTTGATTCATAGGGGTTACCCTAAGAAAATTGTTAAAACAGCTTATAAAAGAGCATCAAATAACAACAGAGACGCTATCTTGGAATATAGAGAGAAAAAAACTAAAAATGATAATATTGTGTTTGTAAGCACATACAACCCTCTATCTAATGATATATCCAAGATAGTGAGGAATAATTGGCATATACTAGAAAAAGGAGACTGCCCCCTGTCCACACCCAAATGTGCTTTCTGCAGGAGCAAAAACCTGAAGGAACTAATCACTAGAAATCATGTAGTCCGAAGATCTAATGTTCAACCTACACTAACTGAAAGTTGGGGGTTACCCAGAAACCTGGACACAGCCCATGTGGCCATTGTAATTGTTGTGGACAAACCAGCAGATCAAAGGATATCGATCTAGGTCTCAACAAACGATGGGAACAGAGAGTCTTGATAAATTGTAACTCAATGATGGTAGTGTACGCCATCTGGTGCCCATGTAACAGATTGTACATTGGTAAAACCGAAAGAAAAGTCAAGATTAGGATATGTGGACACAAAAGCTGCATTCGAAATAATACCATTAATGGACCATTAGTTGACCACTTCACAAGCTTGGGACACAAACCGGAAGAACTCAGATGGACAGTAGTCATGAAAGTTGAACAAACTCATGATTCCAACACAGACAGACATACGTTGAGCGTACAAGAACAGAAAATGATTTTTTTGACGAAAAGTTACCTGCACGGACTAAACGAGAATATCGACTGGAGTGTATTTTTTAAATAAACACATCGCAGTATATCTCCTTTAATGATTACAATCGAGCAGGGGATCTTAGGATAAATTGCGTCCTGTTAGCCTCCATAATTGTCTTGAGGAGATATCATTATAACCTCAGGCTACGGCTGCTATAAGTGCTCTCATCTTTTATTGTCTAGTAAGACCTTATAGTTCTCAACACTTTTTGTGACTATATCAGTGATGATTTATCTCAAACACTGCCATTGTTTATCCTGACTAATATCACGCCAAAGGATGCACCTTCACTCCAGGAGTGGCCCCTTTAACACAGCACTCAATACACTTGCTCTTCCCTATTAACACCCTAGGGCTAGTCTTACACCCACTGACCGTAGAATAGATGTTGCACCTCACAGCCACTATGCTTCAGACATAGCTGCTTTTTTAGAGACTTAGATCTCGACGACCGTGTGAATCATAAAGGAGCCGAATCTACGACTCTTTGCTGCGCTGCACACCGGATCGCAGTATACTAACCAACACACATGCGCGATAACATACCTGACTCAACAGTGCCGTGTATTGTCCCCATAGCAACGGACTTTAACCCCGAGTGCACAGAATCTCGTGTCGAGAATTATTTTGACTCTATGTACATACTTTCTCTTCAGTGTGGCACGCAGCATAGAAACTGATCAGTTGCCTATTCACATTATGGTTTAATGTATTTTCTTATGTGGCAGCAATAATCTTGATCAGCCGCTTCATTCATTAGACGCATGTGCCACCGCCAGTGCAAAGTGTACCGTCATTGCATATGCGCAGTACAGCTCATGCGCACAGCTCATAGCATCCTATTGCGTGAGCGACATTAGCAACAGTAGCCACTTTGACACCGCACAGGACGAAGGAGCAGCTCCGCCGCCATGGAGTCCATATGATCCCTTAGGTAAACCGCGTACCACATGCACACTAGTGGCATACTTCTGTAACCAGAGGAGTCACATACTAGATCTGTGTATGAGGGGCTAGTTAGTACCTCTCTTCTTTCTGATACGATCTCGGCAATGTTACTAATACTATACATATAATTATGTTAACAGGGCGTAACGCTTGGTCCAGACCGCCACTATTTACACAGCAACCAATATTCGGCTTAAAGACAAGATGCCCAATGTCTGAAATAAGTCTCCACTGGAGGGATAATTATTTATCCTTCTCTTCGTACTAGACAAATTAACCTACAGCACCTGCTGTTCTAATCTATAGTCAGCCATTGTTATACCCACGATTGAGAGGATGTTGAGTTTTTTCCTTGTGTATCTACAGGACCTCATTGGGGACTGCGCCACTAAGAATTTATGCAGCACCCGAGAATCACTTACCATCATTAAGAGACAGTAAACTCCCAATTTAAGGACCTTCCTTAAGCAATATTGATTATACATGCTTTTGTTTGAGCAATTATAATACTTAAATAGTGGTATTATGTCTTTTATGAATAGGGTTGACCTGGATTTATTCACTTGTACAATGAACAAGAGACTGTGGCTTACATCATTTAAGATTGCCCACTAGGAATACCACCAAGGACTCCACACTCCTGCAGAAGTTCCAACGTTTAAGTTCTGTTAAAACATCAGCAAGACTTTGGCTGTGGGTTTGTATGCCCCAGCCTCCACATTCCCCTGAAGAAGTTCCTATCATTAACTCTAAAGACTAGAAGAACGAAACATGTAGGGTTTTCTACAGATACTAATACCAAGTATTTGAACAAGGATTAGAATTCCTCCTGTGTACTGTAGGGATATTTAGACTAAGGCACAATGTTGAGAGACATTGAATAAGCAAGAGTCTCAAATGTGACAAATATTGTGTGGTTCTTTTGCCAAAACGGAAATTGAAAGTTGAATTTACTTGAAAAAATTGATGATACTATATTTACATGTACACTTTGAGTTTGTTTTTGTATCCAGAAGAGAGATACGGTCCAATTCTATATTCTGCACTTTATTAGCTAGTTGGTGACGAGTAAATAGCACTTTATGTAGAAGCACTGGTCACTTGGTTAGTTTTTTATAATTGTTAGGTTTTATGTATATGTTTTAAACTTTGTATACCATGTATTAAAAGTCGTTTTTAACAGAGTCAATAATGAAGTTAGGTTATATTTTCCAAGAACTTCGATGTGAAACTGGTTTTTGAATTCTCCTTTAGTGAGACTAATTCCTAAATATCCAGCAATTGGAATGTCAAACCACATTTAGGTACGGGAGCCTCTTTTTGTTCTTAGTTTTCTATAAAGATATGTCAGGTTTGCTCCCTTGAAACCTATAACTATACCTGATTTCCCTCTAGTTGTTTCTAGCATCTCTCCACTGCACCACTAGAGGCTATCTGGTAGGCAATGTGTAATTTCCTTTGGACTCCAAGTATCTCCCACATCTTTGTCATTACTTCGCTAGTAAAGTGGCTACCTTGGTCTGACTCGATCCTTTGGGGTAGTCCAAAACGCGAGGAGATGTGGTTGATCATCAGGGCAGCTGCTCTTTCTGCCTTGCAATTTGGGGCCGGGAGACATTCCACCCATTTAGTAAACAAGCATGTCACGATCAACATGTATTTATTTCCCCTAGAGGATCGAATCACGGGCCCGATAAAATTGACTTGGAAATCTGACCATGGCAGTGTCAACCCCCTCTTTTGGAGAGGCGATTGGTGTGTGAGGGATATTGGCTGAAATTATGCACACACAAGACACCCCTTCAAGTATTGGTCGAGGTCCTGCCCCATGTGTGGCCAGTATGCAACCTCTCTTAAGATTTCAAGTGTTGTATGAAACCCCCTATGACCGGCTGTGGCCGCATCATGGGCGTGACTTAACATCAGGCTTCAGAATGAGGTAGGGACCACCCACTGATCATGGCCAGCTACGGATCTCCTTACCAACAAACCGTCTTGGATTCGGAACATTTTTGGACATTTCATCAACACTCCGAGGTCCTCTTTCCCAATGTAATCGGTATTCGTCAGGGGAAAGTTCTAAGGGTCCTCAATGTGTTGATAAAACTTCACAATTATTGGATCTACTTTTTGAGCCGTAATCAAATAAGCATCTGGGGTCTCCTTACCCCATTGTGCAGTTGAGAGTTCATTGTGAGCATTTGTCTGGGACCTAGTGATAGCAGTGACCTGGATTTCCCCCAACAGAGACTTGATCTCAAGTAGATCCCCTTGGATGGCTCCGGTTTTAGCCAGCTGATCAGCTAGGTCATTTCCGGTTTTGTCTGGTCCCTCTACTTTAGAATGACCCTTGATCTTTTTCCAGTAGATGGTCACCCCATTCGAGGTGACCAGATCATCAATGTTTTGAATTAATTTCCCATGGTACAACGGTTTATTATTAGCACATAGCATGCCTCTGGTTTTCCAGTTGTGGAGTTGGTGTTGGACAGCAGTGAGGATGGCTTGATGCACAGCCATCAACTCTGCCACTTGACTTTTTCGGGGACCAATCTTGTACCCAACGGAGGGTTCTGGGGTCTCATTCACCCATGCATTCCCTACGCCGGCCACAAGTTATTTTTCCCCGTTGTTGTCAACATGGTAAAAGCATCCATCCACATAGACAGTGGGCATTCCCTCACACGTCTTCTTCAAAGACTTTGTGTGGGGAATTAAGGTATGCCTCAATGTTGTCCTTGATTTTTAGACTCTCGTCCTCGAGACAGTTTTCTCTCGCACAATCATGCAAGTCAGCCAGACCTTGCGCGAGGGGACTCTTCTTGTTTTGGCCATATCTGACCTCCACCGGAAAGCCTTGCATTGACAGAATCCAGGAAGTAATTCGGGAATTACTTACATTTCCGGCACAGATTCTGTCACTTTGGAGATATTGCAGAGGCTGGTGTGGAGTCTCCACTATGATGTGTTCCACCTGAATAAACAGGCGGTGATTCTTCAATGCCCACACCGTTGCCAGGAGTGCCTTCTCACAATCGTGTCTGGTGTTGTGTTGTCATTACTATCACTGTCAAAACAGTCCTTTCAATAATGATGCCTGCGGCTAGAGTGATACTCTTTAAGTTGCTGTTATCCACCTCTATTGGAATGGTGTCATGTTCTACATTGACTAGTGGTGTTGAGTTTACCCCCAGCCCTTGCTGTTGGAAGTAAGCATTTAGATGAATATAGGCATCAGGGTTTTTCAATTTCTGTCCTCTTTTAACTTTCACTTCCAGGGAGAATTGTCGGGTCCTTTCTGGGATGGTGACTTCCTCTCCAATCTGAATTTCAACTGCACAAGGCAGCAGTTGAGCTGACCTAAATGCCTTCTCTGCGTCATCAAAGCCCATGGGATTATCCGCTAATCGGGACCAAGCTTTGAAGTTTATTAGGTCCAAACTAATGGCAAAGCGATTGAGAAAGTCACTGCCTAAGTAAAACGCAGCAGTGACGTCTCGCACGACCCAACAATTATGGACTATGCCCCTGTTGCCTATGGAGATTTTGAGCATACACCTGCTTGGCAGGAGATGTTTGGAATTAGGTGTTTCCAGATCCATTTCCCATTTGTCTATCAGTCTGAATGTGGGAATGGCTGGATCTTTTGGGAGTTGGCGGAACGTGGCCTCACTGATGAAGCTCTTACCGTTGTTCACACACACTCGGGCGAAAACAGAGTCCTTCCCTTCATTTAACTGAACAGGGATGAACAACTGCTCTCCAATTTGCTGAATATCAGCCAGGCCTTGAGCTGATTTTTCATCTTTCTGGACCATAGGAGTGGAAATGTCTGATTCTGAATGTGTAAAGAATTTCAGAGTGTTTCCTTCCAGTGTGGAATGCCACCTTAGACTGGAAGGAAGGTTGATTTTCAGAAATAGAGAGGACCCCCCATCACCAGTTTGTTGTACTACTGTTATTACTGTCACGTCTGGGATTTGGTTATTCTGGAAGTGAAATTCTACTTGGTCAGATATTTGTTCAACCTTGTGGCAGGTGCTGTTTAAACTAACGCGGTTGACACTCAGTTTTAATTTTATTGGTCGGCTAGTCTGGGTCCAGAGGACCATGTTTACACAATCCTTTAGGGGTGACAATCTTCGCAGGAGGTCATTCCCTAGTAAACAAGTGGTGCCCTCTGGAGTTACAACTATGACCGGGTGCTTCACCTTGTGTCACCCAATTTTAAAGTCCAAATCTGCAGTCCCCTCGACAGGAATTTCCTTCCCGTCGAAGTTCTGAAGTTGTCCAGGAACATGGGTGAGAGGAATTTGGTAATTCTCACCCCTTCCCGAATTCAGTTTATCAAAGGCCCTTTTTTGACTGAAAGGTGGCTTGGGATCCAGTGTCCACCAGTGCCAAATTGTACACTGCCCCTGTATTCGGACTGGGGCATAGAATATTCCCTCCATCTCCTCAAGGGGGCACAGATAATGTACATTTTTGGAAAACTGGTGGGTTAGTTTTATAGTTTTGGACACTGATAGAGAAGAGATTTGGGCAGAATTCTGTGGGGAGTCTTGGGAATCAGAAAAGAAAAGGTGACAACTGGATATGGGAGAAGTTTTGGGCTCCCCTGGTTCTGATTCTGGGCCGCCCTGCCCCCTTTTTGGAGGCAGGATCGGTTTGAACCAGGGGATTTTCATGTTGTTGGTTCTGGGGTTGGATGATGGGAGGCGCTAGCTCAGTCCCCACATCTATCCAGTCTGGATTTGGATCCTTTGGGACCCATTTTACTTTGGAAGGAGTTCCCCCATCTCTGAAGTAGAAGATCATTTTCCCAGGATCCTCTGAGGATCCCTCTCCTTCAAATGGGAAGATTTGTACCTCCTCCTCAAAATGGGTCTGTTTGGGTTCTTTGTTTCTCCTACTCCCCTCTGCTTCTTGGGTGGCAGACTTTCAGGGGCAGGAGATTTTGGTTCCGGTTCCTGGGTTTCCAGGGGCTTTTTACAAGTGGGGAAGGAAGCTTCCTCCAAGGCTTTACACCCCCCCTCCGCTTGTGCCTCCTCCCTGGGAACCGGTGGATTGTCGGGTTCTTCCCCCACCATTGCTCTGGAGCACCAGGTCCTGAGTTCGAGGCATTCTGCGCCGGCATGCTCATCTAAGGGTTCTGTTGAGCCCTCAGCATGCGACCCAGATCCTGTGCCATGTTTTGGACCTGGCGCTCTAGTTGTGACACTCGCTCAGGCTGATACGGTGTACTGTTGTCTCCCCTGGGCTGATCCCGGGAAGGGTAGCTATCCCTACTCTGAAAATACACCGGGTTTGGAAAATGTGGGTACCCCTCCACCCTTGGTCGCCCCTCTCCCAGATTAGGTTGTCAGGGTCCAGGAAATGGGGGAAAGAAGAATGGATGGTTTTGGGTTTGAAAGTTTTGCGGGTACCTGGGGAAGAAGTTCTGTCCAGGATTTGGGGAATTTCTGCCCTCCTGTGGGAAGTGAGGAGGGAAGCTCCCTGGGTTAGCTGTTGTTTGGTTGGATCCCCCCCTTGGGCTGGAGGAGTCCACACATAACCCCCCAGGATGGGTCTGTTCCCCTTGTAGCGAGGGCTTATGTAGTCAGGGGAGTGAGGGGTCCCATTTGTGGGACTACCTCCTTGGCTCCCTGTTTGTGACTGGCCCGAGAACCTTCTGGGCTTGGGATTATTCTGATTCTGTGCAGGCAGGTTTTTAGGCCCCCCCAGCTCCAAATCTAAAATGGGGGCAATGTTCACCTCCGCCACTTTAGCAGCAGGGGTGTTGGTTGGTTTGGGGCTTTTTGCATTATTTTTGTCTTCTATGGGCTTTTGCACCTCATAAATTCGTGTGGCCTGTTCAATGACCCAGTCTAGTGATCTTTTCTCATGAAAATCTCTCACTAGCTGGGTCATGATGTACTTGGGGAGAACGTGGAAAAAATATTCACAAATTCTCTGCTGTCAGTGCGCACCCTTCTGGTGGTCTGTGCAAAGGCACGCTTTAATTCCTGAACAAATTCTTGTGGGGCCTGATCTTCCCCACATTGCAAGTTGTAGGCTGCCTTGCGAGCCTCCTGAGGATTTCTGTGCACAGGAAAATGCTTCAAGAAGGCCGCCCTATAGGTGGACCATCCAGAATGAATTTGGTCCTCCAGCGCCGCAAAGAAGCTGGAGTATTCTGGTGAGAAGGTCCTTTTCACATATTGAATACAGCTGTGGCTGTCATTCAAATGGAAAGTTTCCATCATCTGTTCAAAGATCTCTAAGTGTTCCCAAACAGAATGTTTCCCGTTCTTATGATAGGGTGTGATAACACTTCTTATCGCTTTGATTTGTTTTAGGGGTTCCTTTTTACCTTACTGGCCTTTTTGGTTCAGGTAACCCTGGTCCACTCCTCCTCTGACTCAGAGCCACTACTGCCAGAGGTGCCTGTCTGGTCTTCTAGGCTCTCCTGGATTCTGTGAGCCTGGGAATGGCTGGCAGAATGAGGGGACATAGTCTCCTTTGTCTTGGGGTGCTCAGAGAAGTCTTCTGATCCCTCCTTACTCACAGGATTTGATGAGTACCCCCCTACTGTCCTTGCTGGGCAGAGGTTTTCAGGATGCCCTTAGTGGGCCTACTCTCATGGAGTTCCCTACTAAATTTTACAGTACTTGGGACCCATACCCTGATGCCCGCCCATCTATTCCTGGGAGGTGCTGGTCTATGTGCCCCATATTTATGATTGGATTGAAATCTGCCATCCCCGTGGCCCTTGGCTCATGTGCGCCAGTGGACATGGGGGTGGCAGAGTCCAGGGATTGGAAGAGACGAAGGCCTCTGGTACTAGGGTTCCTGAGGTTATGCTCAGGTGTTTCCCTTTCCCAGCGAACCTCATCTCTCTCAGCCCCTGCTCCCTATTGCCATGCAAGAATCTGAGCTTTCTGTTCCTCTAACAATGCCTTGCTAGTTTCTGTCAATCTCTCTTGCATGGCTACCTGTCTGTGGAGCCTGTCATTGTTCTCACAGAGAGCCTCATTTTCTCTCTGTGCTTCCTGTGTTGTTTTAGAATACTGGACCAGTCTTTGCTGCAGGAGGGTTACCTCCTGAGTCCTGTTGTCAAGGATGGCACTCTATTAAGAGTGGCACAGGACACCCAGAAAGGGTTTAGGTGGTTGTGCCAAATAAAGTGGACAGATAAGAACACACACAGCGGAAAGGAAAGAGAACGAAGAGTAGGCAAGAGTAGCAAGGGAAAAGATATAGAATGAATACCCTCTTGGGGTGTATGCAGATATAGGAAAAGCGTATTCCACGAACCTTGGAAATACTCTAGCCTTCTGCACAGTTTGCTATAACAGAGGCCCACGCTGTTTGCCCATGACTTGGAACAGCAGCTATGGGTGTCTGTAATGTAGAAACGAGACAAGGGAAGGGGCAGAGGTTGACTGATGGGAACCAACAGACAAGCTCTGTACAAAAGGGTCTACAAACAGTACAAGAGAAGATACTACAGACAAATCCAGGAAAGAAGGTGATAGCAAACTAGCAGAAGGAAATGAAGGGAAAGTCGTGTAACAGGATAGGATTGCAGAGGACAGTAAGGAACAAGGTTGAGAGCTCAGAGGAGCAGGAAAGCAATGAGTAAGCCCACAGGAGTAGGACTGTAAGGTAGAAAGCCCAGAGGAAAAGGGCTTAGGGCAGCAGAGTAAAGCAGACTGCACGGCAAGTATCCCAAAAGGGCCGGGCAGTAAGGAGTGAACCCTGAGGGACAGGGCCGCTGAACGTAGAAGGTAGCAGAGGACTGTAGAGGGCTGCTAGGCCGAGCACCCAGCGGAAAAGGTAGGTAGTAGGCAGCAGAGCATGATAAGCTGCAAAGTAGGAAGGCCCAGAGGCTGTAGGTAGTCAGAGTGAGGTAGGCTGTAGAGCAGGGAGCCCAGAGGACAAGGGCTAAGGCAGCCGGAGTGAGGCAGGCTGCAGAGCAGGGAGCCCAGAAGACAAGGGCTGAATGCTGGAAGGCAGCAGAGCGTGATCGGCTGCAATGTGGAGAGCCCGGCAGGGCAAGGGCAGAGGCTGGAAGGCAGCAGAGCGTGATCGGCTGCAATGTGGAGAGCCCGGCAGGGCAAGGGCGGAGGCTGGAAGGCAGCAGAGCGTGATCGGCTGCAATGTGGAGAGCCCGGCAGGGCAAGGGCAGAGGCTGGAAGGCAGCAGAGCGTGATCGGCTGCAATGTGGAGAGCCCGGCAGGGCAAGGGCGGAGGCTGGAGGGCAGCAAAGAGTAACAGGCTGCAAGGCAGGAAGCCCAGAGGAGCTGGACTGATGCAGGGAGCCCAGAAGGCTATGGCTGTAGGCAGCGAAGTGTAACAGGCTGCAAGGCAGGAATCCCAGAGGAGCTGGGCTGAGGCAGGGAGCCCAGAAGGCTAGGGCTGTAGGCAGCAGGGTGTAGCAAGCAACAAGGCAGGGTCCAAGTAGGAGTGAAGATAAACAGCATACAGGATCCGTAGGAAGACGCGAAAGGTGGAGGAAGGACTCTCAGATGCAAGAGGCTGAGCCACTGCAGGCAGCAGCCTTTATACTGCCTAGCCCAGCACAGAGGCAGGCTAATTGGTTACACCTGGCTAAGCACACGTGCAGGCAATCGGCCACCTCCCTTTCTGTTCCTGGGCTGGTGGAAGCAGGGCAAGTCCCTTGGGCTTCTGGGGGGTGTAGTTCCTTTGATAACCCATAGGAACAGCCAGGAATCGATGCTTGTAGCCAGGTGCATTGTGGTATACGTAGTTTGTGGGAAAAATAATAAAGTTCCCAAAGTAAATATAGATGGATCCGAGAGTCTGTTGCAAATAAATGATAAACAAATAGTCCATATTGAGCGTAAATGGATGCGCCCATGGCGCAGGCATGACACCTGTCCATACTGGCCTGGTCCTTCCTTGCTAGAGCCTCCTCCACCCTCCTGGTGTGCTCTAACAATTTTTCATGGTCTTTTTGGAGGTCATCCAGTCCCTGAAGAGCCAGGTGATTTTCTTCTATTTTCTCTTTTAAACGGCAGACTTCCTGGCCTAAGGGGTCCCTTTCCTGAGCAAGAGCATGCCTCTGTGCAGCCAGGTCATCCCTCTGTCTTTGGAGCACACCAGCTTTCTGGTGCTCTTCATCAAATTCTGCCTGGGTATCCAGGTCTTTCAGGATTAATTTATTACTCTCTTCCTTCTCTCTGTCTAGGTGGCTTTGCAGGGTGACTACCTGCTCTGTGCATGCCCTGTTGAAATGTGTTTGTTTTTCCAGCTTTTTCTGGCTCTGCAGTAGAGAGTCCAAACTTTCTTGGTACTCCTTCTGCAAGGCCAGCATTCTGGTATCCTGTTCTGCCTTTTCCTGCTGCAGGATACCCTTGTCTGCTTTTATTTTGGTTAGGTACTGCCTACTTTCATTTTCTAATTCCTGGCTCCTCTGTAGCCTCTGCTCAGAAGAGTCCAGATCAGTTTGGGCCTTTTCTTTTTTTTTTACTCTTTATTTCTTATTTTCAACAAGGTACAATAAACACAGGAATTAACATCATAGGTCATTGAAATTGCAAAATACACAACAGCGGAAGACAAATATAACAGAATTCCAAACCATAACTCTGTATTCCACCACATTAAACTTTAGACTAACCTAAAACAAAACCAGATGCACCAAACAAATGATAACAGACAAGTAGGACCACACAAAACAACCACACAAACAACACAAACCCCATCTCCTATATTTATGGCCAGTTTGGGCCTTTTCTAATGTCTGCAGTTGCTTGTTTGCCATATCTTGGCCCTCGGCATATTTGTCCTGTATTGCTCCAATATGTAGGTATAGATATACCGCTATTATGCCAATCTTGCTTTGCACTTCCTTTGCCTTAGGGGCCATATAGAGTTCACTCAGGGCCATATGTAATGGACCCTGGTCTTGCCACATGTCTTACCCTGTTGCAGTGATCTGTTCTGTGATTGCCTGCAACCACACATTCTGATCCTGCTCTGTCCATTCACCCCTTACAAATAATTTATGCAATAGGTGTTTTTTAGCCATATTCATTTCTAACAAAGTCGCCATTCTGGAAATATTGATTTCCTTCCTGACTTACAGAAGTTTATTTTATTTTTGCAAAACAGACCAATTCCTTAGAGCGATCCTATTGAGGGGTGCTTTTCACAGTGTAACAAAGCGTGGTAGCCCAATAGGGATTATATACCCCGTCGGTTAGCACACTCTATTAGACTGTCACGAGTGGTATATCTAATTCAGAAATCCCACGACGAGCCCCCAATCTTGTAAATGATTTCAACCCGGCACTCCACCTAAGTCAACGCCTAGCGTGTGATGCACAGCTGGAACCCTTGATTATATATTTGTGTCTATAAATTATTTTATTTCTGAATGATGTACCCTTATATCACGCCCCTCTCTTTGAATCCCCCCAACCCCCGGTCTCACTGAACCAGGAAGCAGGCTGTTTTGCAAAGTTAAAAGATTTATTTTATGGATTTGCACAATATATATATATATATCACACTATTAATATTTATACAAGGATCACCATTGGGGTGATGTTACAATCAGCAATCTCTTTAATCAGAAGGAGTATGGATAGGAAAAATAGTGCAGCATAGAATAAAACTTTGTGTGGTTCAGTCAAATGCAATGTCAGTCTTTGCCCCTGCACACTACTCAATCCCCCCCAATATGCAGTATAAAGAGATGGAAGGAGAGCAAAACAGGTTTCAGGAATAAACGCTCAACAAATACAGTTTCAATCCCAATTCCCCCGAGCAAGCATAGAGAGAGAAACAGGAATGATTGCAAACAGGTCAAATGCTTTTGAATATGGCTTTGAATTAGTGATGAAAAACACTGAAAAATTGATTTATTCACTTAATCGGATTCAAAACTAGTGAGAGCCACTTTGTATAGTATCAGATAAACACTAGCAATGATGATTGAATAACTAGCAAGTTGAAAATGAATTCTGAGGTCAGATGCAAAGAGCAGCTGTTTTACACGTGATGAAATTTAGCGAAACGAAAAATTTGCAGCAAACTTTTCCACAGGCGAGAAACGCAATTGTCGGAAAACTAGAAGGAGTTGGAATGCGGTTTTGGATTTTTTGGAAAGCTGAGGATGATAGCTTCAATTTGACTCTTATGTATCGTTTCAAGCATATACGGTACAGAAGTTATGAAGGTTTTAGTAGAGGTCAGTTTTTCTCAGAAAGAGTCAAGATTTTCATATGGAAGATGCGCTTTTGAATTACAAACAGGATTTTCTTTACACTAAGGAGTCAATGAAGCCAAAAGCTACACGACAGCACAGCCACCTATCCAGCGACGTCTCCAGATGGTTTCTATCTGCCGAGACGCTTGTCTTTCTTCAGCAACTATGTTAGCGCAAAGATGATATTATCACTGCCATTACCAAAGGACTATATGGATGAGGGAAAGATTCAGGAAAACAAGAGATTTTCTACAATGCAGTTCTGGATATGATAGAATGGGTTGGATAGGATTACTTAAGGATAAAATATTGGCTAGGGACAATTCTATGCTCTAGATACTCACAACTACTGTTTGGAATGGGCCCGTCAAGGATCTGGTCAAAGGTTTTCTGGACTGGACTTCTGCTAGCCCAACGGACAGGATTCAGGGCACTCAGTTCTGCACTCAGCACGGCACTCTGGACACTGCACGGCCTCTGGACTGGATCTGGATCTGACGGGTTGGTTCTGGGTTGCAGCTATCTGGTTACAGCTCTGCTCTACTGGTTTGGATCTCTGGATTCTAGCAAGAGTTACTGGCAAGAAAACAGAAACAGCACAGCCCGGCTGTTCTTTTTGGTGTTGTTCCCCTTGGAAGTCTGGGGTAAAATCAGGTTTCAAGATTTTAAAGGCCAAGCTGAGAAGGGTTCAGCTTTGGAATTGGGCCTCTCTGCTTTCAAAGTTCTCAAGTCTTGGATATGGGTTTCTCCTGCAAAGTACTTCACCAGTAAATCAGTTGATGGGTAAATCTGTGTGTCTGTCAAGGTCCTAAGCTGTCTCTATTTATGCATTTCCCTAAGGGATAGGTAGGCTGAATTATACTAGGCACACCCTCTAGGAATCCTATTGGTTAGGGTCTGTCCTCTCTCCTGATTTGAGACGGAACTCTGGTACCATGATGATGCTGTATTTTACAATCCAGGGAGTACCTCCCCTTTGTTTCTGTACAGTAAATCTATTTTTCATATAAATCATATTTACAATACAACCAACTTGCTAGCAATACATGTTTACATCACAGATTTAGTAGAGCAAGTATCCGCCCGAGTCCCAGCACAGTGAGAGCTTTAGTTCAGAGTTGACAGTTTTCGTGCTTTTGGTTGGGTACCCAATGTCAGACTTGTCCAAATTATTTTACATGTATGCGCATGACATCTGGGCATAATCCTGTGAAGTTTCATATTTCTAGCATCAACACAATTGCTACAAAATTACAATTTCAGTTGTCCTGTCTCTGAACATAGCACAGAGTTCAGAGTAGTTTCAAACTGTGAGCAGCATTTTCATGTTAACAACCTATATTTCACAGATTTTTACAAATTTTGCACAGTTCTCTGTGAGTCTTATTCGAAAAGATATTTTCTTGTGGGTTAAGATACACAAATCTGTCTGGTCCCACCCCCATGGTTTTGCTGGGCCAAGAGCAATCCAGGCCTCTCTTCCTGCTGGCAGTTAGTTTCTGTTGACACTTGAATTTGCATTCCCTTACAGTCCAGGAAGCCTATTGTCTCTCCCCAGAGAAGCAGAGCAAAATCTCCTCCTCCTTTCATTAGCATCTAACTGAGAGTTCCTGGGCAGAGAGCAAACGGAAGGCACCTTTGTTTGGGGCAAAGTGTGGAATGTGCTGTGAAGTCCTCTGGCTGGTATCAGTTAACTTTAAAACACTTTGTTTAAAATTGTCTTTGCTAAAATACTTTACATTTTCAACAAGTATACACACAGATCTCTAATTCCAGTCTTTTTAAAACATAGAGATTGAATAGTAGCAACCTATATTGCTTTTGTTTGCAAGTCACTGCTTTTCCACAATTTGATCTTAATGTACAAGTTTTAAACTAACAGTGTAGGTAAATGACAGGTTTGATACAGGCAGGCGGCAGTACTGTGCCCATATTCTGACAGATTTTCCCAGGCAAGCCTTTTTTTTTAATGTGAATATTCTTGTGATGAAATCTGCTTCTCCTGACATTGTGCTTATGGAGATTCCTTAAATAAGGTGATGGTTAACACCCAACAATGATGTTGGATCTTTTCTGATGTTTGGGAACCATTATTTTGCAGTTTCAACAGCCAAGGAGAAACAGATTTTAGGGCACTTCTGAGTTTTCCTGGCAATGCAGCACTGCCTTTTCAGGTAGTTCCATTTCACTCTTTTGGCATCCCAATGACAGGTTTTGGCAGTGTGGTCTCCTGTTCTACCACTGACATAGGCAAAGTAGATTGGCATCCTATTTTTCCGGTTTCCCTGCACACTTCTCATAGGTTTTTAGCACACAAAGGGCTCTTTGGTGGCCATTATATTGTTTCTGGTGAATGCAGCACACAGTGATGTCGCAGGGCAAAGCCTAGTGGGTCAATGCATCCCACATCTCACATTGGTGAATAGGCCAAGGCTGATTTGCAAACAATGGTAAAGTAGACTGGCCAGTGCAATGCCAGTGGTTATCATTGATTCAGATGTTTTCCTATTAGGTTCAAGACAGAGCTCATGCAGTGGAACACAGATAGGATGGAAATGAACAGGCCGATTCATGGAATTAATGTGCGCTGACATTTTCGGCGCAAGCGTGCGAAAGCGTGCGAATCGCAGTGCAAGTGCAAAAATCGCAGTGAAACCCGCGCACAGCGATTCATGGAAGTCCGTGTGCGTGTAAATTCGGGACATATTGCCTTGCCTCTCTCTGAGTGGGCATGGCTTCTGAACTTTATGATCTACTGTAGTTCTTGCCTTCTTGCCTTGCATTTGTCCGTAACATATTGGAACTGTGTTGATTTCGTAACCTGCTTATTTTTCTCTCCCGTCCTAACAAACACTAAAGTGCCATCTAGATTGAAGCATACACCTCTGTCTGCAAATAAGTGATGCTGGTAAAACCTAGACTTGTCGAAATATTGTTAGGGGGATTGATCTTTTTCTTCGTAGAGTAATTGTAATTGAAGTGTGTGCCGTAATAGTACCAGAGTGTTTTCTATAGATGTGTCGTTATAAATAAATACCTTTATATCTTTACAATGAAGCCTTGTTGCGTGTTTGCTTGTCTTACGGTGTAGAATTGCCCTATGTTGTATACTCCACATACTGCCTAACTCTTCTTGAGGGAAGTCTGACTGCTCAGCCACAGCTACCAAGTGAATCTGTGTGGTACAGACTGCTACCAAGCGGGTTTACTGCCAAACACCTCTAGTCCTAAATCTTTTGCAGTGGTCCCAGAGGGAACTGCACAGGTTTCCGCCTAACACTGGTGTACAGCGGTGGGATTTGTATCGATTATACAGTCTAGAGTGTTTTCGACACTTTAGGATAACTAACCACAAAGCTTAGCACTAAAAAGCAACTTTCAAAAACATGTCTACTATGGAAGCTTACAGTCAGGAATCCTTGTCAGGTGAAAATACTGAGAGTTTGCGAGCTCTCCTTAGACAAGAGAATCTTTCTGTAAGGGGCAAGAAGTTAGAACTAATAGAGAGATTGCTGGCGAACCAAAGTCTGGGTACTGGTTCAGAGGAACCAATTTCTCCAGCAAATGTAGATAACAGTGATGGTGTTGATCTAAATCGTAATTCTGATGATAGCGATGAAGAGGCTGAAGAGGAAGGAGAGGCTAACGAAACTGTCTCCCCTGCTCCTCTACCTGCCTTACCAGCTGTACCTACGGGGCCCATACCAGGTACCACATGTAATCCTGCTTATTTTGAACTTGAAAAAATGAAACTAGAATTAGAATACAAACGGTTCTTGGCTCAATCTGAACGAAACCAAGAGCTCGCGTTCAGACGGATGAATGCCCAGGCGGAGCAGAAGCAAGCTGAGCTAAGACTCAGGGAAATAGAACTTAATCACGCGTTAGAGATGAAAAAGTTGTCTATGGAAAATGCTTCTCTCTCCTCTGGTTCATCTAGGAGCTCCAGTCCCAAAAGACCCCGGATGCTGAAGGAATTAGTGGGTATGTATGAACCGAGATTGGATGTGTTGGGTTGGTTAAAACTGTTTGAGTACAATCATGGGCTCCAGGACATCACCGGGAATGATTTACTTCCCTGGTTGTTCTCTAGGCTCCCTCCTGTTGCGGTAATGGAGTTGGGGGAGGCGGATAAGACGGATTACGAAAGTGTGAAACTAGCTTTGATAGCTAGGTTCGGGAAGACCCCTTCCCAGTATCTTAAGAGGTTTAGAACCCTCAAAAAGCATGATGGTACCCCTTGGGCTACCTGGGTGAGTGAAGGGTTGAAAAACTTAGAGGGATGGATTAAGGGTTACAAAGTGAACACTTATGAGGGTATGAGGAATCTTTTTATGTTGGAGTCTATTTATGATGCCTGTTCTCCTGAGCTCAGACAGCACTTGGCTGATTCAAAGGAATTGGATTCCCGGAAGGTAGCTAAGGCTGCTGACTTATGGGTTGCCAACCGGGCTACTCATAAGGATTCTGGGGCAACTCAGAAAAAGGATGAGGAAAAATAGCCTAAAAAAGACTCAAAAGAGAATTCAAATAACTCAAATTCCAAAGAGGGCCCCAAACAAAACCAGAAGGGTAAGCCACCGGGAAAACCACAGCAGAATAGTGTGTCTTCTGGTGCCAAACCGGAAGGAGGCCAGAACAAGCCACCATTCCAGAAAGCATTGGGTAAATGCTTTGTTTGTGGCTCGACTGACCACATGAAAGGAGATCCCAGATGTAAGGGTAAACCTTCAGGGGTCCAGCCTGTCTCCTTAGCCTTCGCTCCAGAGGAGGAAGTCCAAATGGCAAGTGGAAACTTTCTACTGCTAGCTGACAAACCCATTGGAGTCTCAGCCAGCGTTTCTTTAGTATCTCTGGGGTTGTGGGAACAACAGAATTTAGATGTCTATAATTCTATCCCCGATAATACTAAAGAGTATTATAAGGACAGTGTCCAGGTGAATGGTCAGGAGACTCCTGCCATTAGGGACACTGGCGCCAGCATAACTGTGGTGGATAAATCGTTTTTTCAGGCTGAGGATGTTGCTAAGGCACCCGAACGCCTCACCAAGTTAGCTGGAGGGCCTGTGCAGATGCTTCCCCAATTACCAGTTCTCATCCAGTCTAACGACATGACTGTGAAGATACCTGTCAGCATACAGAGTGAGGTACCAGGACGCGTACTTTTGGGTAACGATTTGAAAACTCTCGGAGTTGTATCGCATACTCCCAGACCTCCTAGTAAACGGTTACAGGAGCTAACCAGACCCGCAAGAGAGAGGACCATGCGCGGTACTCTCCAGGAGATGATGAAGAAAGAAATCACTCCTGCTCCACTGGAAATGTCGGCCGCTGTCTCTAAGAAATCAGAAGCGAAAGGGAAACCTAAGACTTCTATCCCGAAACCAGCAGCCAGCATTACAGTGCAGCCAACACGGACTTCCCCGCGATTGTCCAAAGTTACACCCGGAACTCCACCTCCAGCCGAGGCTGAGAGGGAGGTACAACCCTGTGTGGTAGAATTAGACTCTGAAGAAGAGCTAACGGAAGGCCAGGAACTCGTTGGAGATCTGGATCCTGGTGACCATCCTGAGCTGCAGTCTTTACTGGCAGAAGGTGGACCCAGCAGGGCAGACTTCAGTAAGGGACAGAGAGAATGTCCAACTCTGGAAGGTCTTCGCCACCAGGCAGAAGCTCAGGCTGAAGGGCAAGAGCCTGGGAAATACAGGTTCAGGTTGCACTGGGAAGATGGCCTCTTCTACAGTGAACCGACCGAGTCTGCATCTGGAGACTACAAACGACCTGTAGTACCCCAAGAAAACAGACCACAGTTCTTGCAGTTAGCCCACGAGATTCCTTTGGCTGGTCACTTGAGTTTCAAGAACACTAAGGAAAGGCTCTCTCTCTACTTCTACTGGCCAAAGATGAGGGCCGAAGTGGAAAAACACTGCAGGAGCTGCCACACCTGCCAGACCTCTGGTAAGGTGGGCTCCAAGAATGTGGCACCTTTAGTGCCTCTCCCAGTTGTGGGAGTCCCGTTTGAGAGAGTAGGGATTGACATTGTTGGTCCCCTTGATCCTCCAACCTCCTCAGGCAACAGATTTATACTTGTTGTAGTAGACCATGCTACTAGGTATCCTGAGGCAATTCCTATGAGGACTGTTACAGCTCCGGCTGTGGCTAAGGCCCTCCTTGGTATTTTTACTAGGGTCGGGTTTCCTAAGGAAGTAATCTCTGACAGGGGTCAAACTTCATGTCCCACTACATGAAAGCCATGTGGAAAACCTGCGGAGTTACTTACAAGTTCTCAACAGCTTACCACCCACAAACCAATGGGTTGGTAGAACGGTTCAACCGAACCATGAAGAGCATGATAGGTGCTTTAGAAGAACCCCTTAAGCGTAAGTGGGACCTTCTACTGCCATGCCTTCTCTTTGCTTATAGAGAAGTCCCTCAGGAGGGAGTAGGTTACTCTCCCTTCGAGCTTCTCTATGGTCATCCCGTCAGAGGTCCATTGGCACTGATTAAGGAGGGGTTGGAGAGTGCTCCTTCCCCCAAGCCAGTCAGAGTGACTGACTACGTGATAGGTCTCCGGAGGAGAATGTCGCACATGATGACGGAAGCAAGCGATAACTTGAAAGCTGGACAAGCATTGGTCAAGCACTGGAACGATCAAAAGGCTAACATGGTTGAGTTCGCTCAAGACCAGCTCATTCTCGTTATGATCCCAACAAGGCAGAGGGCCTTGCAAGACAAATGGATGGGACCCTTCAGAGTTGTGGGTAAACTCGGAGAGGTCAACTATCTGGTGGACTTGGGCAATCCCAAGGAGGCTCCGACAGTCTTTCACACCAACCGACTCAAAGCGTATGTCTCAAGACCTGATGTAGGAGCATTGCTTCTAGCATCATCCGAGGAAGAAGAAGAGAGTGAAGCTCTTCCGGATCTCCTCAGAGGCTTACCTTTGGACCAAAAAAAATTGAAGGAGTAAATCTCTCCTCCAATCTGACACCCGAGCAACAAGCAGAGTGCAAATCCATGTTGAATCAGTTTGCCTCTCTGTTCTCGCTTTCACCAGGCTTGTCCCCTTGGGGCCAGCATGACATACTCACTGGTGACTGTCTGCCGGTCAAAAGCAGAGGATACCGAATGTCAGAGAGCGTACAAACCCACATCAAAGGTGAGGTCAGCAAGATGCTCGATCTCGGGGTAATACAGCCCTCTACTAGTCCATGTTCTAGCCCAGTTGTGTTAGTACCAAAGGCCGGATCTAAAGAGCTTAGATTCTGCATGGATTATAGAGCTCTTAATGCAGTCACCAAGACTGATGCCCACCCTTTGCCAAGAACAGATGAGTTGGTGGATAAACTTGGCGCCGCCAAGTTCCTCAGCACATTTGACTTGACGTCAGGCTATTGGCAAATAGCCCTGACAGACCATGACAACGAGAAAACTGCATTTTCTACCCCCGCTGGCTTATACCAGTTTAAGGTAATGACTTTCGGACTGAAGAATGCACCTGATACGTTTGAACGGATGGTAAACCAGGTTCTGAATGGGATGGAGGACTTCTGCATGGCATACTTGGATGACATCGCAGTGTTCAGCAATTCCTGGGAAGAAAATGTAACCCACCTGAGAGATGTTTTGCACGCTTTTGGACGAGCCAATCTGACCATAAAGGCGAGTAAATGCCAAATTGGACAGAGTAAGGTAGTCTATCTTGGACATGAGGTAGGAGGTGGAGAAATAAGGCCTTTGCGCAGTAAGATTGAAGCTGTGCAAAATTGGACAACACCTACTACTCAAATCCAAGTGAGAGCCTTCCTAGGCCTCACTGGGTAATACAGGAATTTCATAGAGAACTATGGGACCATAGCTTATCCACTGAATGTCATCTCCTCGCCCACATTTCCTAAAAAGGTTAGATGGAACGAGGAGTGCAATCAGGCTTTTGAAAACCTGAAAAAGGCTCTTTGCCAAACCCCAGTACTCCGAGCTCCTGATTACTGCCTGACATTGTGCAGACAGATGCTTCGAATGTAGGAATAGGTGCCGTACTCAGTCAACTGGATGGGAAAGGTAGGGAGCACGCCATTTGCTTCATCAGCCGCAAGCTGAAGGATCCTGAAACAAGGTGGGCAACAATCGAAAGAGAGTGCTTTGCTATCGTGTGGGCTCTGAAGAAGTTTAGGCCGTACTTGTATGGTTCTACTTTTGTCATTCAGACTGACCACCAACCCTTGAGATGGTTAATGCAAATGAAAGGGGAAAACCCGAAACTATTGAGATGGTCGCTCTGCCTGCAAGGGTTTGATTTCACCATTGAGCACAGGTCAGGGTGTCACCACCAAAATTCTGATGGTCTCTCTAGGATGTATGTCATCGACTAGAGGTATGAGATTCATCCAGGAGTGGATTAAATCCTCCTGTCCCTTAGTCTGGGGGGGGGGGTGAATGTTAGGGAGAATTCTCTGTTCAGGCTGAATTTCCTAACCTAGTGAGTCCCCCAGCAGCTGTGCTGGATTTCTGGAGTTTGTTTTTTCCATCCTGCCAAGAGTGAGACTCTTTTTCTCCCTCTCTTGGACATGAATGTGTGTAATTCCTTTGAATGTCAATGTGTTCTATGGGCTATGGGGTCTTTTACTCCATAGGGTCTCATATATTCTTCTATGTGTGTTACCCTGCACCCTCCGTGCCGTAGCACTGGGGCGTCCTAGTAGACCTCCCTCATAGACTCCATACCCGGGGACTGACTACTGTCTCCCCGGGCATGTAAAGTCACCATTGTCTTTACTAGACCTACATTTACTAACAGAACTAGTACAAACCATCCTATTGTGGACGTACTAGTAGGGGTAATTCGATTACTCCTAGGTCTGTTATTCGAGGGGGCACTGTCCCGTCCCCCCTCGTCGAGTTTTGGCTGGTGGCAGTGGAAACTACTTGTTATGTTCGACCCCGAATATAACCCTATGGGATTCGTCCCATTGTTAGAGATTGATACTGTTTCTCGTTAATCTCTAACATACCTCCGGTCTACTTATCTTAAATAAGTCTATCGGATGGTATTTTCTGCCAGAACTCGGCTTTTTAAAATGGCATCTGTGTTCGTCTCTGTGACTCCTAAACCAAAGGTTGAGCCCTTTGTTCCACTTTTGGCGGGCTTCTGTACAGAGACCCTCCAAAGTGGTGCCATTCTGTCTGGGTTACCACAGGGGTGTGGGAGGGGGTTTAGGCACCCTGTACCGAGTTGCCTTGCCTCCCCGCTCACCACTTAGCGTGTTTTGAGTGACAGCTAGGCTGAAAGAATGGGGGTTTTCTGCATAAAAGCAGGGCTTTTGGGACTGGATCTTCAGAAGTCGCCACAGGACCTAAGAATCCGACGAGGGTAAAGCTGAGCCGACCTGCAACGACGACACCTCCGGTGGAGCCCTGCTGAACCGACTCACCACTTCCCGACGACAGAGGAGATCTCCCTGCCGGAGAGTCTCTTCCCCTGACTGGTGGGAACAACCAGTCCCCTTTGCTTTTTCTTCGCCTCAGGACGCAGTGGTCGAATTGCCCGTGCAGAGCACCTCGGCAACAGGATAGCCACTACCCCTGTACCGCGACCAAAAGGTGGTGCATTGTGACGGACCACTCCGCAGCTGGTCTCTTCCCTGGTGGTGCACCGATCTTCAACTTTCCTTCGACGACGAGATCATCTCTTCTCGTAGCCAAGAGCGGACGTGCATCCATCACAAGGAACAACTGCCCCCGCCGGAGCTGTCTCTCCACAATCAAGGTACTGTGTCCGCCTGGCTTCCCTTGTTGCCGGATAGAGTGAGGTGTCTTAATCCTCGCCTCTCCATAGGGTCGCCTCCAAGCTTTCTCTAGCGTGTTGTTCTGAACTGGTCCAATCTGCCGATAACAATTTGCTTCAAAGACTCGAACACATTTCCACTAAGAGACTTTTCGGGACATATCGCCTTGCCTCTCTACGAGTGGGCCTGGCCTCTGAACTTTATGATCTACTGTGGTTCGTGCCTTCTTGCCTTGCATTTGTCCGTAACATATTGGAACCGTGTTGATTTCGTAACCTGCTTATTTTTCTCTCCCATCCGTACAAATACTAAAGTGCCATCTAGATTGAAGCATACACCTCTGTCTGCAAATAAGTGATGCTGGTAAAACCTAGGCTTGTCGAAATATTGTTAGGGGGATTGATCTTTTTCTTCGTAGGGTAATTGTAATTGAAGTGTGTGCCCTAATAGTGCCAGAGTGTTTTCTATAAATGTGTCGTTATAAATAAATACCTTTATATCTTTACACTGAAGCCTTGTTGCGTGTTTGCTTTTTTTACGGTGTAGAATTGACCTATGTTGTATACTCCACATACTGCCTAACTCTTCTTGAGGGAAGTCTGACTGCTCAGCCACAGCTACCAAGTGAATCTGTGTCGTACAGACTGCTACCAAGCGGGTTTACTGCCAAACACCTGTAGTCCTAAATCTTTTGCAGTGGTCCCAGAGGGAACTGCACAGGTTTCAGCCTAACAATGACTGTATCCCTTCTGCCACAGTTGCCAATTACGCCCAGTTTAGTGCACTTTACCTTGAACTGTCATCTTGCAACTACATTGGTCAGATTTTGTAAGTGTTCATTCAGGCTGATTGTTTTCACTCTCCCATTTTTAGTACACATTATTCTGCCCTATTGCAACAAATGTGATATGCTTCGGTCATTGTTTACAGCCCACACTGGGCCACTACTTTTACATGGTTATGTTAATGATTACACCATTCAGGCCGATGGAGTATTGGGCTGCAGAAATGTTTTATTACGGCTTGTTTGCATGTGGAAGATGACAGGTGTTTTCTGTAATGTTAAAGTGGCCAACCATTGATCAGCCCACAATGACTGTGTTATTGGACACTGGATGTGTTTCAGTGTGTGGCACATGCATATTTTGCAACACTATTCAGCATCAATCTTTGCATCATGTCGATGTGACATGGATGTGTGACAGTACTCATTCACTGACATATTGCTGTAGTTTTGTAATTTACTGTGGCTATGCTACATGACATCTGTGTGGTGGCATGTGTCATGTATGTGTATTGGACATGCCACTCACAGCCTATTGTGTGATAGTTGGCATATACTGAGGTGATGATTCCCTTGGCATCACATACTACCTGCACGTTGATGGAATGCCAGTGCTTGCGGTTTCTATAGATGTGCTCAGATGCCCTGGGGGGACGTAGAGCCACATGGGTGCAGTCAATGGCACCTAGCACTTTGGGGAATTGTGCCATCCCATACAAATCCTGGACGGCAGCCTGCCTTTCTGCAGGTGTTCTGGGCAGGTATATTTGCCTGCGGACTGATGGGCGTGCAGTCATGATGGCCAACACCTGGTGTAGGCAGTGTGACTGCGTGGCCTTTGACACCCCCCCACTATAGCACTTGTCCGCTGAAATGATCCAGTGGCCAAGAAGTGCAGTACATTGAGGTCCTTCTCCAGGGGGCTGGGTGCTTGGGAGCACAGGGTGGGTGATGTGAGGTCATCCTCCCACTCACTCACCAGGTCGAGTATTATGTGAGGTGGAAACCTGTACCTCCCATACACCTGGTCATCGGGCATCCCAAAAAGGCTGATTCTGGATGTAAAAATTCTGGGCCTGACTATCCTCCTTCTCCTCCTGCGGTATCCCACGACCACTGCTGCTAGGAATGGTATATTCATCTTGGCGTCTGAGCTTGTTTATTGTTTGTGCGCACTTTTATGGTGCGTGGGTCCACGTACGCCTGCTTCCTGCTGGTGTACGTGTTTTCAGATTAGTGCGTCTTTTTTGGTGCACGCATTAGCCCTGTTCGATTCCATGAATACCTGTTGTAGACGCGCGTGTGGGCGTTCCGCGCATTTGCCTCCTGTTCTTCCCCCGTGACACCCACATTTTCACGCGTTGTTCCCCATTCCGCGTGTTACGCCCCCTGTTCCGCCTACTTTTGTTGTGTGCGCTGCACTATGTGTGCTTTCGCTGTGCGCTTAGCGCACGCTGTTTGGAGACGTGTGCGCCAGCGTGCGCCACACAGAATTTTAGCGCACATCCAGTCTTTGAAGCAAATTGTTATCGGCAGATTGGACCAGTTCAGAACAACACGCTAGAAAAGCTTGTAGGCAACCCTATGGAGAGGCGAGGATTAAGACACCTCACTCTATCCGGCAACAAGGGAAGCCAGGCGGACACAGTACCTTGATTGTGGAGAGACAGCTCCGGCAGGGGCAGTTGTTCCTGGTGGTGGATGCACGTCCGGTCTTGGCTACGAGAAGAGATGATCTTGTCGTCGAAGGAAAGTTGAAGATCGGTGCACCACCAGGGAAGAGACCAGCCGCGGAGTGCTCCGTCACAAGGCACCACCTTTTGGTTGCGGTACAGGGGTAGTGGCTATCCGGTTGCCGAGGTGCTCTGCACGGGCAATTCGACCACTGCGTCCTGAGGCGAAGAAAAAGCAAAGGGGACTGGTTGTTCCCACCAGTCAGGGGAAGAGACTCTCCGGCAGGGAGATCTCCTCTGTCGTCGGGAAGTGGTGAGTCGGTTCAGCAGGGCTCCACCGGAGGTGTCGTCGTTGCAGGTCGGCTCAGCTTTACCCTCGTCGGATTCTTAGGTCCTGTGGCGACTTCTGAAGATCCAGTCCCAAAAGCCCTGCTTTTATGCAGAAAACCCCCATTCATTCAGCCTAGCTGTCACTCAAAACCCGCTAAGTGGTGAGCGGGGAGGCTCACCACTTGGGCCAATCACACCAGAGTGCGACCGGAGTTGGCAAGGCAACTCGGTCCAGGGTGCCTAAACCCCCTCCCACACCCCTGTGGTAACCCAGACAGAATGGCACCACTTTGGAGGGTCTCTGTACAGAAGCCCACCAAAAGTGGAACAAAGGGCTCAACCTTTGGTTTAGGAGTCACAGAGACGAACACAGACTCCATTTTAAAAAGCCAAGTTCTGGCAGAAAATACCATCCGATAGACTTATTTAAGATAAGTAGACCCGGAGGTATGTTAGAGATTATTGAGAAACAGTATCAATCTCTAACAATGGGATGAATCCCATAGGATTATATTCGGGGTCGAACATAACAAGTAGTTTCCACTGCCACCAGCCAAAACTCAACGAGGGGGGACGGGACAGTGCCCCCTCGAATAACAGACCTAGAAGTAATCGAATTACCCCTACTAGTATGTCCACAATAGGATGGTTTGTACTAGTTCTGTTAGTAAATTTAGGTCTAGTAAAGCCAATGGTGACTTTACATGCCCGGGGAGACAGTAGTCAGTCCCCGGGTATGGAGTCTATGAGGGAGGTCCGCTAGGACGCCCCAGTGCTACGGCACGGAGGGTGCAGTGTAACACACATAGAAAAACATATGAGACCCTATGGAGTAAAAGACCCCATAGCCCATAGAACACATTGACATTCAAAGGAATTACACACATTCATGTCCAAGAGTGGGAGAAAAAGAGTCTCACTCTTGGCAGGATGGAAAAAACAAACTCCAGAAATCCAGCAAAGCTGCTGGGGGACTCACTAGGTTAGGAAATTCAGCCTAAACAGAGAATTCTCCCTAACAGTCATACCCAAATCCAAGGCACGTGAATGTATGGGAGGAAGCAAATGGGTGACCCACAACACTCCGGAGTACACACCCTCATCTGGCACTCAATCAGAACCCATCACACAAACAACATACACATGGATTACACACACACGCATGGGCACTCACCGGACAATGCCTCGTAATCAGGTAGTTCTCCCACACCTTGGATCTGTTCCTCTGTGACGAAGGTCCCAGCAACTGACTCATGTTCAGTGAGTTTGTTGTCCTCTTGTGGAGACCCACCGCCAGTCACCAGAGTAGCGGCATGATTTGAGGCCAGCTTGTTCTTTGCTCTGCGTTTCAGGTCATTCCACCGCTTGTAGCAATCAACAGCTGTGCGCCTCACAAATCCAAGGGCACTTATGCGGTCCGCGATGGTCTGCCAGTGTGCCCTACGTTGACCAGGTGTGGTCTTGCACCCTGCAGTCACCAACATTTCGTGGCTATGTGCCGACACATAGGTCACAAGTGCATCAAGTTCCAGGTCATTAAAGCTAGGCTTCCTTGACGTGCCGGAGTGTGTAGCCATGTCTGGGGTCTCAGCTTGTTGTGCCAGAGCACCCTTCTTCCTCTTTTTCAAAGGTGGAGCGGAGCCTGAGTGGCTTACGCCGCTCTGGTCAGTAGGGGCAGAAGCACCGGTGGACATGGTAGTAGGAGTGTGCGAATGCACAATGACCATAGGCCTTGGTAAAGGCATTGGCAGAAGTGTGATGTTGACAGGGGGAACGTCAGTTTGATGGACCTGGACCGACACTGTCCTTGCTAGGAGACTCAGAGCTGGGGTGGATGGAGCTGCATCTGGCCCTGCAGCCTCCCCACCCTGCCTACTTCGGGCAGCTGATGACACAGCTGCCCCAGATTCACATGGCTTGGTGACACCAACTTGCACCACCACACGTGGCCTAGACTTGCTGATCTGAAAGTCAGCCTGGGAGTCATCCTGTGCCAAGTCAGGTGCCACAATGGGCTGGTCCAACAAGGGCTGAGCTGGGATGGTGTCAGCCATGTTTCCCTCAACCATGGGGGGGCGTGGGTGTCCCTGATTGGTCCTCTACACATGGGGGTCTAGGGGGACCCTGCAAATCCCGGCCACGTCCCCTACCGCACACTTCACGCCAACCTTTTGAAGGACGGCCACCTTTGCCTCCCTTAGCGCTTGGTCGCCTCCCAACCATGGTACTGATGTTGTTGTGTGTATGGGAGTAGCAGTAAACTATTGTCCTGGGCAATTGGGGATGTAAGGGGTAGGGTACTAGATGGAATTCGTACCCCAGTGCTCTAACAAGGCTGTCCGTAACCCCTGGGGGAAGATGACGGGTCACGCAACGCACAGGCAGCACAAATTAATCAAAAAATATCGTGCATACAACCCCTCGTAGACCACGTGCATGAAAAAATGAACCCACACTAAGCTGTGGCACCCAGAAACACAAAGATAAGCATACGCATAATACACGCAGCCTACAATGACCTCTGAAGGGGTACGCAACACACGGGGCAAGCACAGTTGGTAAATACGTGCGCGGCTCACCGTCTGCCTGGAAAAAGAACACCCCCGCCAAAAGAAGAATTGTACGCTGTCTGAGGAGACAGGACAAAAGAAGAAGTGAACGCTGTTTGAGGAAACAGGCCCAAATAGAATAAAGAACACTGTCAGAGGTAACAGGGAGTACGAACTTGAAACGCTGTGAAGTAATCGCGTGTGAACCGACAAGAAGTACAGAATTCACCCACTCGCTCTCCACGAAAAGCATGTACAAGGGAATGGGGTCTTACACGTACCTTTCAAAGCGTCCCACGCGTACAGAGTCACTTACGCGTGTACGCGCTAAGGCTCTTTCCTCCAATTACATGAGCTGACACTCGGACGTGCAGTTTTTGGACGTGTACAATGAACATGCACCCGTGTTGATGGAAACGCCCGTGCGCATCATGTCACTTACGCGCGTAGGCCCTTTCCTCAGATTACACGCATCCACATGCGGACGTGCAGTTTTTTGACGGGCGCTGCCACGTCACGAGGGAAATGCCTGCGCGAATCACGTCACAGAAGCGCTTACGCGCTAAGGGCCTTTGGTCCAATGAAACCGCATACATGTGCTGACACGCTTATGCGCAAAGGGCCTTTCCTCGAATTACACGCTGAAGTGCAAGATTTTCACGTGCCAAATCACTCCGTATCAAGCTGGCCACGCAACAACACACGGAAGACAACACTCCTGTCCAGAAGGCTGAATTACTGCCCCCCAGAGCCCCGAGAACGCTCCCACCTGCCATCTGCTGCTGCCTGACTGCCTGCTGCCCACGTGCCCTGCTATTTGCTGCCTGCACGTCAGACAGGGGTGCAGTTGCTGTGACCACCCCTGCTGGAACCGAAGACTCCTGACTGGGAGAACATCGCTCCACAGCCCAGCCCCAGGACCCAGTTGCCCACCCACTCCTGCCTCTGGGGTTGCCATGTCGGCCACAACACCATCTTGCACCACTGGCAACCCCCAGCCAGAGAGGCAGAGGGCCACCAGCTTCAGTGCCAGGGAAGTTGGTGTCCTGGTGGAGCAAGTCCTGGGGCAGTATGATACCCTCTTGGAAGTTTGCGTGCCGACAATGAAGGACGGACCAGGATCTGGATGGACATTGTGACTGCCATCAACGCGGAGGGGGTGGCAGTCCCCGACTTACACCATGTCAAGAAGCGCTGGGAGGACTTCAGGTCCAGGACCCTCAACAAGGCCCGGCCTCTCTTGAAGGCAGCGAATGCCAAGGGGCGCCGGGGCCACCTGTCCGACCACCAGATGAGGGTCCTGGAACACATATGCCCAGCGCTCCACGTCCAGGTCCTTGAGAGGCAGACCCGTCTGGAGACGAGCGGTAAGTGTACATGCATACTGATTGGACGCTGTACGTGTGGTGGTGTGCCAGTAGTGTGTAGGTTGCACATGTGTTTTTGTAGGGCCATGTAGGGATGTGTATGAACAGGGGCGTGAGGCTGCCACATGTGAGTCCTCTTAGGTGTGAGACACGTCGATGGTGTATGTGTTGGTAAGCATGCTGTGCAAATGCTGGTGTGGTAGCACACATGTTTGAATTTATGTGTATGTACGTTGGCATGGTTGGGGCTGTCACACATGGATGGTGGTTCCTGCTGCATGTATCGGCACTGTGTACATGTGCATGTGTGTGTATTTGACAAGTTTGCAACTGTGATGCAACATGGATGCACGTGACACTGATATGTAGAAGTCTGAATGCCAGATGTGACATGTATGACGATCGCATCACTGCAACAGTTGGAGGAGATGTAGACATGCATGTAAGTGTGGTGGCGTGTGTGCGTGTCTAGTGCACTCCCTGTGTTTCATGTGATGTCAGGCTCACCTTCGGCTGTTCATGCTGTTGTATGTGTATGGATGTTGCTGCCTGGTGCAATATTGATGTGGAAATGCTCATGTGTGTGAGTTGAAATGACATGTGTGTCGTGGAGTGTGATGCCATGTCTGAAGCTTGACACTGCCACTCATGTGCAACTGTCATGTGTGTATCAGTCCATTGTACAGTGCCCTGATGTCTGTGTTTTATCTCTCCCTGTCTGCAGCGTCAACTGATGAAGAGGGCGGAGAGGTTGCTGTGGAGCAAAGCGGCAGGGATCGCAACACCAGTCGGAGACGCAAGGCTCGGCTCCCCTCCCAGATTGTCATCTCGTCGGGGAGTGAGGAGTCTGGTGCCGCGTCCCAGGCTGCAGCTGCCGAGGGTAGGTCCAAGACGCAGTGGTTGGAGGTGGACTCCTCGGCAGCAGAAGGGGCAGCTGAGACCCCAGAGGGTCCAACGGAGGAAGATGGCACGGAGTCATCCAGGTTGGTGGCGGGTTTGGTGGAAGAGGGGGCCGCGGAAGGGACACACACGGGCTCTGGAGGTGGGGATTTAACTGGTGCTAGTGGTGCAGTGCAGGGGCAGGGACAGGAGGCAGCACAGGCCGCCGCAGAGGTGCCTGTGTGTAATCCTGTCCCTGATCCTGTCACTGCATCATATGGCACCAGCAGGGATGCCTACGTCCAGACCCGTTTTCAAGGAGGGGATGAGCGCACAACAACTGGCCTTCCTCTCCCTGCAGACATGGCTATCCGGGACCGTGTTGAGCCTATCCTGAGTGGGATAGCGTTACGTCAACAGGGCATGCGAGGTGACCTGCAGTCTTTTCGTGGAGAGACTGCACGTCATCTTGCATGCCTCTTTGACCACGTTGACCTACTGGGACGGGTCACCGGTGCTGGATTCCTCCGTGTGCTTGACCGTCTTGCGACCCCCTCTTCACCTGAACCCCCTACACACCAGTCGTCCTCCATGCCATCTTCCCACCCATGTGTCACCTGGGTACCCTGTGGAGCTGCCCCTGACCCAGCGGCCAGGCTGGTGGAGGACACATCCCTGCCACAGTCGGGAGTCCGACGTCCAGCAGGGGTCACCACCACGACAACTGCACCCCAGCCGGAGGAGGATGTGCAGGCAGCAAGAGCCAGGGCGCAGGCACAGGCACAGCAGCAGCAACATGGTGGGAGCAATGATGGCTCGGGGCCGTCAACATCGGAGGGGCAGGCATCGGCCATAGGGCAGGAGGACCCCGGATTTCAAATGTCTTCCATGTGGCAGCGGTTGGGCCACGCCATAGATGCGGAGCGGCAGCGGGCGGAAGAGGCACGGCTCACAATGGTCAGGGCGGAGAACTCCATGCAGAGAGCCCTGAGGCGGGCCAAGTGCCTCGAGGCAATTCGCAGGGAGTTGGAGGTGAACATGTCATCGTCCCTGCGAACCCTCGGGCCATGGAAGAGGACCGCCTCCAAGACATTGAGCAGGAGTTCGATGATGCCCTGGCCCAGGACATCAATAAGCGAGCCGTCGGACTAGCCCGCTGCCATTGTAAATAGTTAGATAGTGTTAGGTTTCCTTTCTGTTTTTGTTTATTTTGGGGCGATTGGACAATGCACCACATTTTTGTATATAGTTCTTTATTAGGTAGTCTTTTTTGTAGGTATCATTTCATTTGTTGGGCTCATGGACCCTGGATTGGTGATTTGTATATAGTTGAACAGTGGATTTTCTTTTTTTTCTCTTCATTTCACCATGGAGCAACGGATTTCACTTATTTTTTCCCTTGGATTTGCTTTGTTGGACTGAGACTTTGGACACATTTTCATTTGGATTTCTTTGGATTCTGCTTCCAGATTTTTGATTATTTTCTGGACATGCTGCGTTTTATTTCTTCTTCACATTATTGTGTGTTTTCTTTTCATTACATTCATTTTGGATTCAATACATTTTTGTTTCATACTTCGGTGTGTGCTATTCTCTCATTGATTTCACGCATGTCATGATGTGAGTTTTCACATTCACTTGCACCCATTGTGTGTGTGTGACAGACATGTGTTCATTTGCATACTTGCCATTCTGGTTGTATCATGTAATGGGCATTTCTATGTGGGTGGATGCAATACTCGGTTGGGTCTTTGGGCTGGCGTGGCATGGGGTGTGATGTGGCTGGCCATTAGGCCCATGATTGAGGATCGTCATGACGTGGGGGCAGGGGGACATGAGTGGGACATGAGTGGGGGCCTGCTGGCAGGTGCCCCTGACTGCTGGGGGGTGGGGGTGCTGGGGGACATGAGTGGGACATGAGTGGGGGCCTGCTGACAGATTCCCCTGACTGCTGGGGGGTGGGGGTGCTGGGGGACATGAGTGGGGGCCTGCTGGGAGGTGCCCCTGACTGCTGGGGGGTGTGGGTGCTGGGGACATGAGTGGGGGCCTGCTGGCAGGTGCCCCTGACTGCTGGGGGTGGGGGCGCTGGGGGACATGAGTGGGGGCCTGCTGGCAGGTGCCCCTGACTGCTGGGGGGTGGGGGTGCTGGGGGACATGAGTGGGGGCCTGCTGGCAGGTGCCCCTGACTGCTGGGGGGTGGGGGTGCTGGGGGACATGAGTGGGGGCCTGCTGGCAGGTGCCCCTGACTGCTGGGGGGTGGGGGCGCAGGGGGACATGAGTGGGACATGAGTGGGGTCCTGCTGCCAGGTGCCCCTGACTGCTGGGGGGTGGGGGTGCTGGGGACATGAGTGGGGGCCTGCTGGCAGGTGCCCCTGACTGCTGGGGGGTGGGGGTGCTGGGGGACATGAGTGGGGGCCTGCTGGCAGGTGCTCCTGACTGCTGGGGGGTGGGGGTGCTGGGGGACATGAGTGGGGGCCTGCTGGCAGGCGCCCCTGACTGCTGGGGGGTGGGGGTGCTGGGTGACATGAGTGGGGGCGTGCTGGCAGGTGTCCCTGACTACTGGGGGTGGGGGTGCTGGGGGACATGAGTGGGGGCCTGCTAGCAGGTACCCCTGACTGCTGGGGGGTGGGGGTGCTGGGGGACATGTGTGGGACATGAGTGGGGACCTGCTGGCAGGTGACCCTGACTGCTGGGGGGTGGGGGTGCTGGGGGACATGAGTTGGTGATCAGTAGTGCAAGGCGACATGTGGCTTGGCTGAGGGGCATGCCCATGGTGGATGGGCTGCCTGCGGGACATGACCAGGGGAGCAGGGTAGTCCCCTGTGGTGTCGGCTGCCTGCAGGGGCCGTGGAGGGTTTAGAGGGAACACCTGGGAGGACCCACACTGCCAATTCACGGGTAGGACTCCCCGCGCACCCTCGTAATTCACGTACACCGCTCTGACAGCAAAATCGCCTGTGAAACTTCCCACGCACCCCTGAATTACACGTACCCCACTCGAACTGGGCCAATCGCATGTGAAACTTCCCGTGCACCCCCCATTTACACTTACCCCACTCGCACAGGGCCAATCACGTGTGAAACCTCCCATGCACCCCAGGAATACACGTACCCCACTCGCACAGGGCCAATCGCGTGTGGAACTTCCCGCGCACCCCCGAGTTACACGTACTCCGCTCTGAACGCATATGAAACTTCATGCGCACCCCAGGAATACACGCACCCCACTCGCACAGGGCCTATCGCTTGTGAAAATTCCCACGCACCCCAGGAATACACGTACCCCACTCGCTCAGGGCCAATCGCGTGTGGCACTTCCTGCGCACCCCCGATTTACACGTACCCCGCTCCAAACACATGTGAAACTTGCAGCGCACCCCAGGAATACACGCACCCCCACTCGCACAGGGCCTATCGCGTGTGAAACTTCCCGCGCACCCCAGGAATACACATACCCCACTCGCACAGGGCCTATCGCGTGTGAAACTTCCCACGCACCCCAGGAATACATGTACCCCACTCGGACAGGGCCAATCGCGTGTGGAACTTCCCACGCACCACCCATTTTCACGTACCCCTCTCCGATCACGTGTGAAACTTCCCGCGCACCCCAGGAATACACGTACCCCAATCACACAGGGCCAATCGCATGTGGAACTTCCCGCGCACCCCCGAATTACACGTACCCCGCTCCGAATGCGTGTGAAACTTGCTGCGCACCCCAGGAATACATGCACCCCACTCGCACAGGGTCTATCGCGTGTGAAACTTCCCGCGCACCCCAGGAATACATGTACCCCACTCACACAGGGTCGTTCGCGTGTGAAACTTCCCGTGCACCCAGGAATACACGTACCCCACTTGCACAGGGCCTATCGCATGTGAGACTTCCCGCGAACCCCAGTAATACAAATTTCCAGCTTGCCGTGTGCTGTGTGGCTGCCCTGTATACTGGTACAGCATTAGCGCAGCCCTTTGCGCTGGATTGGGTATTTTGATGGCTTTTCCTTGCGTGAGGGGCGTTCTGAGGGCGTAACTGGCGCTGCTGCAGGGCCGCTGCGCCACTGTGCGCCACGGCTGGTTTTGGTAGCTAAAATCCATGAATACGCTGTGCGCGGAAATGGATTTTAGCACACACGGCTGGCGCAGAGTTTTGCGCGCGCACACTGTGCGCCAGCCGCGTCCACCACTTGTGTGCTGAATTCTATGAATTACCCCCTAAATGTAAGGAGAAACCCACATTTTATGAGTGTATTTGGTCATTTACCCACCCAACGACTAGCCATGGCTAGGTTAGAGCTCATGGCATTACCACAAACTACCTGCCTCAGCATGTAACCTTTCTGGAACTGTTTGAGCAAGCTCTATTGCTAGGCCATAAATACTGCATATGGAAACTAAGGCACAATAACCATATACCCAAATGACAGGTCAGTCGTGAGGTTTGTTTTCCAAACAAGTCTGGTTTTATTCAGAGTTTCTCAGTGGGCCGACTGGGTCTCAGCGCCTCACAACATGTGTTCCCAGACCCCGTGAGATGCGAGAGAGAGTGAACAGCATTCAAGCAGCAATATATATACATCATACCTCATCCTTTGTCAAAGCAATTCAACCCGCCCTCATACATGTCATACAGGCTAGGGTTCAGTGATTGACAATTATGACACGTTATGACAAATCTTCATTCAGTTTAAACATAGTTATTCTAGCAAAGGCAGCAGAGACAGCTTTCTCTTATGAGGAACATGGAGCTCTGGCTCGGTAAGGATATCTTGTACTTAGCAGAGAAACATTCCATACTACGTTATCTGTTTGTTACAGCTCATGAGCAAAGGGTCAGATAGTTCTGCAGCAGAAAATACCATCCTCCGTGAAGGAGCACCGCTAGGAGAATATAATTCATGTTTAGCTGCCTTTTACAACAGAGCTTACAAGACAAACCAGCACCTGGACTACTGATTAGGTGTGGCTTCTGCTCGACTTCAAGGACTTAGTGAGAGGGAAAAACAATGTATTTCTGCAAAGTTCGACATTCCTGTCTGCGTTAGCATTTCAGAGTTTAAACCATGGCCTCACACCATGTGTGGATCTAAAGCATAGAATATATTTGCAAAGCGTTACAAAAAAGAAAATGTCCGGCATTTCACAAAATGGACTCCCTTTGGGTACATTCATGTTTCTCGGATTGCGATGTTTGTCACATGATGCGATTCACTTCTGGCCAACATATTAAACGTATCATTCGGCTATGGGATTACTTTTCTGGTCTAACAAACCCTCCTTTTGGCCTTAAACCAATAGCATCAGCCAAACATCGCATCTTCATCGGACCACGTGTCCAATTCCAAACTACGCCTGTCACTACCATCATCATTAGAAATATTAATTGCCATAAATTCTTTAATTATTTCATTTTCGTGTTTTGTACCATCATTTATCATACAAGGAGGAGGCTTCATACTGATTGCATGTACACACTCATTTGTAATTTGGGAGTAAATGACTGGCAGGCATTGCAGGCAACAACAGCAAAATATGAGGATCCCAAATATCATAACCAAGATTGTAATTAGCTTCCATCCCCAGGATCATAGCATTTCCCAGAACCATGAACTTATATTTAGATTCCAACCACCTGTGGGGACATGAATTTCAGAGCTTAGGACATGTAATTTCTTAATTGCTTCAAATATCGTAGGGGAGGAGTCACTTACAAATACGCAGCACGCTGATCCCACTAATTTGCATACACCTCCACGATCAGCCAAAATAATATCAAGCACCATTCTATTTTGAAGTGCAACTAGTCTAATTGCTTTTTGTGCCAGTATCATATTGTAAAGTATATCAGTTGTTCCATTTATCGTTTTCTCAAACACCCTGGACAGTTTTCTTATATTCCATGAGTTTATTGCTTGTCCCCAAAATGGTATAAATGATTTCGCTATATCCCTGGCAATCTGGCCAGCAGTATTATCTTGCCGTGGCCGAGATCTAGATATTTTTGCTATTTCAGAAGTTTTGGCAAGAAATACACCAGGTAAAAGTATCCCTAAATAACAGGTCCCTTCCCAGTTTCTAGGTAACCATGGATAAGCCTGATCTCCACACACAAAATAGACAGAACCTCCTATATATAATGGCTTCTATTCTTGTTCAAGCACAGCAGTATGCATACATCTAGTAAAAGTTCCCACTGGGTGGGAACCCTTTTTTGCGTAATGTTGGGTGTCCTGACCCACGTTTGGACTATTATGCTGCAACATTTGGTGCTGTGGGCTTAGGAAATCCAAGAGGGCGGAAAAGCCCACATTTGCGCCAGAATCCTGGAGAACCGTGCAGTTTTGCGCACAGCAAAATGGTCCCCTGACCTGCCACCCACCAGTGCAAAGAAAGATGGTTCTGTTCAAAACCCGTTTTTATTAATGTCAAAAATTGCTAAGATCATGGGCCCGAAACCACCAAACAAAAATCCAACCCTGGTTGAGTGTTCTACTTTATTCTACTGTAAGGATTCCCATCAAAACAATGGTAAGCAAGGATCATATACTATCAACCAAAATCCCCTTTTTGAAATGCATTAATTCAAGACAGAGCCCAAAAATGGGTGCAGTACTGGCATTTTCCACAAACCGGCGCTAGCGGTCTAAACTCTGACAGGAGAGCTGTCTTGCAGAACTGTTCATTGATCAGAAGAAGTCTTATTTAATTAAAAGTTCAAAGGGGTTGCCTTTCCGTAGAACTCTTAACACCCCAGAGACCCACACCAGGAAGCAGGATATCACAATGCCCTGTTGATTGGGAGGGAGGGGGTTTCCCCTTCAGCCTGGAGGAGAGAGACAATAGACCCTTTCAATTGAATGGGGTATGTTAATTTTGGGTGTGGACTGTAAACAGAGCTCTGCCTGGAAGAAGAGACATGTGATACCTGACTCACCCAGTTCCTAGGGGCGCGCCAGACACTTTTTGTGAATTGAATTGAAGGCAAATATATGTTTTATAAAAACACTGATAACTAATTGTAACCAGATGACAGGAATGTACAATTTGGAGATCCTTAAAATGGAATATGTGCCTACAATTTGAGTCTAAACTCAATTCCGTACGATGTTCTGCGACCGAACCCCGCAATTTATTCATGTTGCAGACACTGGGTTTAAGCTAGATACATGGAAATTTACTGGAATATGTGTAGATAGACAGGGTACCTCTGTGTAAATTTGGGTAAAAGTCCAATATTGGGAAACCAACCAAAAAGTGCAAAATGTTGTCATTTCTTAATCCAAGCTCTTAGAATATCAGAGTTGGAACAGAAACTACCTTATGTGATATATGATGTGTATATGTAATGTCAAACACTTGTGTATCTGGGAAATGTGTTTAATTATGAAAATGATTTTCTAAGGTAAAAGCAAAGGGGAGTGTTCTTTCTGTATGCCATAAAGATGACTCACTCTGACTCACTGCTCCCTTCTCAAATCAGGTCAAAGAGAAATCCTTGACCTATCAAATCGTGAGTGGGTTGGGCACAGAAAGTTAGCATCCACACCCATTTTCAAAAGACATAAAAAGAGCCACTGGAACCCAGGCAGGGACATTCATTTTCCAACCTTCAGCTGAATTCCTGCGCAGCACGCTGACAGAGACTGCAGACTTCAAATCCATCAATCTCCAGAGACCAGAACTTTGAATCCAGACTCCAGAACTTGTAGCAGAGAGACCTGAATCCACAAGCTGAATCCTTTTTCAGCAGGCCTCAAAATCATTTGCAAATTATTCAAACAGCTGGTCTGAGCTGTCGGATTCTGGCCTAGAACCCTGTGCCAGAAACACCCAGAAAGCAGAGCTGTATCCAGAACCGCAGACAGGACCCAGACCAGATTGCTGTGAGCAGAACCAGAGATCCCGACCAGACCAGACCAGAACCAGAGATCCGGAACCAGAGAACCAGTACCAGAAACCACCCAGAAGTCCAGTCCAACCTGTTGACCAGATCTGTGACGAGGCCCATTCCTTCCAAAATTAGGAATGAGTACCCAGCTAGAACTATGCAGAACCCATCTCTTAGCTTAAAATAATCTAATTCAAACTATTTTAACCGATCTAGAACTACATCATAGAATTGGGTGTCCTTCTGTGACTTTAAAGCTGCAAAACGGTCATCTGTCATTCTGAAACTTTAAAATTTAATTTCTGAAAATCTACCTCCACTAAATCGTCCGTATCTCAATGTTTGTGCTAGAAGCAAGATTTAACTTTCATTTTAAAGCTAAGATTCTAGGCTTTCCAACGAGCCCAGAACCGACTTTCTATTCATTATACTTATTCCGTAATCGCGCTCGACGCACTCGGAAAAAGTGCCACGATTTGCGATTTGGCTCAAATTTCTTCACTTGTCAAATAGCAACTTCTTGCTTTCCTTTGCTGAAATTCGTTTGCAACCTGACAATCATTCATAGAGCATTGCTAAAGTGATCCTGAACTAATTTAAAGTAGCTATCACCCACCCTGAATCTCTTATAGGGAATTAAAATCATGTTTAGCATATTTTTCCCTTCTTTGTATACCACCTTTAAAGTACTTTGCCTGTGTTTAAAATCTTCCCTGTTTCTCTAAGCTTGCTAGGGGGGAACTGAATTTGTATTGTACTGTGATTGTATTCCTGAAGACTGTGTGTGTTACTTCCACCTCCTTACATTTCATAGAGGGGGGTGAATTGCCAAAAGGGGAAAAGTGATTATATTATGTTTTGCTGAAATCATATCAAGTTTATTCCTGTGTTGCTTCTTTTCCACCTTGCATTTCCTTGTACCATATAAAGCATTCTCAGCTACCTTATCCTCTATACTACTCCTAAGTAATTAAACCAGTGTGCTAGTATAACATCATCCATTGTTGATCACTCACTGTCATATGTCTAAGTGTGATATCAAATATTAATTTATTATCGAAGTGTGATATATATCTATTGTTTAATTTTTCAAAGAAACCTTTTTAATTTGCAACACAAACCTACTTCTTGGCTCAGTGGGGTCAGGGGGATTCTAAGAGAGGGGCGTTATACAAGGGTTCATCATCCAGATTATAACTTGTCATAAAAATATATAAATAAGGGCTTCCCTTGAGCAATCCCAGACAAGGCACTGACTTAGTGGGAATGCTTGATTGGAGTCATTAACAGAGTGGGGGCTCGTAGCCGGGGATTCTGGATTCGATCTATCACTTGTGCAGATTAATACAGTGTGCTAACTGACAGAATATATAAATTCTGTTGGATCACCACGCCGTGTTACACTGTAAAAACACCCCTCAAAGGAACGCTCTAAGGAAACGGTCTGTTTTGCAAAATAAAATACAAACATCTGTAAGTCAGGAAGGAAATCAAGTTCCAGAATCACAACCTTGGTAGATATCAAAATAGCCAGAGAACACCTCTTACATAAGCTATTTGTGAGAGGTGAGTGAGCTCATCAGGACCAGGCGGTCTGGTTGCAGGCAATCGCACCCCAGATCACTGAAACAGGGTCAGATATATGGAGAGATCAGGGTCCCTTACATGTGGCCCTGAGTGAACTATATATGGCCCCTAAGGCCAAGGATGAGCACAACAAGATTGCCAGGGTAGCGGCACATTTATATTTACATATGGGAGCCATACAGGACAAATGACTGAAGGCCAAGATCTGGCAAATAGGCAACTGATGGCATTAGAGAAGGCCCAATCTGACCTGGTCTCTTCTGAGCAGAGGCTGGCAGAGGAGCCAGGAGTCAGAAAATGATAGTAGGCAGTATATTATTAAAATAAAAGAGGAAATGGATATCCTGCAAAAGGAAAAGTCTGACCAGGGTAACAGATTTCTGGCCTTGCAGAAGGAGTACCAAGAAGGTTTGGACGCCCTACTGCAGAGCCAGAAAAAGCTGGAGCTACAACTGGACTTCAATAGGGCATGCGCAGAGCAGGTAGTCACCCTGCAAAGCCACCTAGATAGGGAGAAGACAGAGAGCAATAAACTGATCTTGAAAGACCTGGATACCCAGGCAGAGTTTGAACAAGAACGCCAGAAAGCTGGTGCCTTTCAAAGGCAGAGGGACGACCTGGCGGCACAGATGCAGGCTCTTAGTCAGGAAAGGGACACCTTAGGCCAGGAAGTCTACCAATTAAAAGAAAAAATTGAAGGAAATCACCTGGCCCTCCAGGGGCTGGGTGACCTCCAAAAAGAGCATCAGAACCTGTTAGAGCACACCAGGAGGGTGGAAGATGCTCTGGCAAGAAAGGAGTGGCCAGTAGGGATGGGACTCAGGAGGTAACCCTCCGGCAGCAAAGACTGGCCCAGTATTCCAGGACCAACCAGGAAGCGCAGAGAGAAAATGAGGCTCTCCGTCAGCACAATGATAGGCTCCAGCAACAGGTAGCCGTGCAGGAGAAACTGATAGAGTCTATAAAGGCCTTAACTGAGGAACTGAAAGCACAGGCTCTTGCATTGCAACAGGGAGCAGGGGCTGACAGAGATGAAGTTCGCTGGGAAAGGGAAACACCTGAGCATAACCTAAGGAGCCCTAGTACCAGAGGCCTTCATCTCTCCCAGTCCTTGGACTCTGCCACCCCCATGCTCACTGGCGCACATGAGCACAGGACCACAGGGAGGGCAGAGTACTATCCAGCCAAATGTATGGGGTTCATAGGCCAGTACCTCCCAGGAATGGATGGGCGGGCATCCGGGTATGGGCACCTAAGCACAGTGCAATTTAGTGGGGAACCCCAGGAGAGTAGGCCCACTAAGGGCATCCTGAAAACCTCCGCCCAGTTAGGTCAGTGGGGGGGGTACCCATCAAATCCTGGCAGCAAGGAGGGATCTGAAGACTCCTCTGAGCGGCCCAGGACACAGGAGACCAGGTCCCCACATTCTGCCAGCCATTCCCACGCTCGCAGAATCCGGGAAAACCTGGAAGATCAGACGGGCACCTCTGGGAGCAGTGCCTCTGAGTCAGAGGATGAGTGGACCAGGGTTACCCGAACCAAAAAGGCCAATAAGGCAAAAAGGGCCTTGATTAAGGACCCCTTAAAGCAGATCAAGGCAATAAGGAGTGTCATCACCCCTTATCACAAGAACGCCAAGTATTCTGTTTGGGAACACTTGGAGCTCTTTGAGCAAATGATGGAGACTTTCCATTTGAAGGACCGCAGTAGCTGCATCCAGTACGTCAAATGGACATTCTCCCCAGAATATTCCAGTCTCTTTGCGAGGCTGGAGGACCAAAACCATTCAAGATGGTCCACATATAGGGCGGCCATCTTGAAACATTTTTCTGTTCACCAGAATCCCCAAGAGGCTCGCAAGGCAGCCTACAATTTGCAATGTGGGGAGGATCAGGCCCCACAAGAATTCGTGCAAGAATTGAAGCGTGCCTTTGCGCAGACCACCAGAAGGGTGCGCACGGACAGCAGAGAATTCATGAACACATTTTTCCATGCACTCCCCAAATACATAATGACCCAGCTATTGAGAGATTTTCACGAGAAAAGATCTTTAGACTGGGTCATTGAGCAAGCCACCCGCATCTATGAGGTGCAGAAACCGTTGGAAAATAAGAATCAGCCCAAAAACCCCAAAACCAACAGCACCCCTGCTGCTGCCAAGGTGGCAGAGGTAAAGGTTGCCCCCGTTTTAGATTTGGATATGGGGGAGCCTAAAAACCTGCCTGCACCGAACAATTCACAGCCCAGAAGGCCCTTGGGCCAGTCACAGACAGGGAGTCAAAGAGGTAATCCCACAAATGGGGTCCCTCGCTCCTCTGACTATGTAAGTCCCCGCTACAATGGAAACAGACCAATCCTGGGTTATGTGTGGACTCCTCCAGCCCAAGGGGGGGGATCCAGCCAAGCACCTGACCCAGGGAACTTCCCTCCTAACTTCCCACAGGAGGGCAGAAAATCCCCAAACACTGGGCAGAACATTTTTCCCAGGTATCCACCCAATTTCCAGCCCCAAAATCATCCATCCTTCTTTGCCCACATCCCTGAGCCCAGACAACCTAATCCGGGAGAGGGGAGGCCAAGGGCGGAGGGGTACACAAATCTTCCCAACCCGGGGCACTACCAGAGAAGGGATAGCTACCCTTCCCAGGATCAGCCCAGGGGAGAAAACAGAATCCCGTATCAACCTGAGCGGGTTTCCCAACTTGAGCGCCAGATCCAAAATATGGCACGGGATCTGGGTCACATACTGAGGGCTCAACAGAACCCTCGGATGAGCATGCCACCGCAGAATGCCCCAAACTCTGGGCCTGGTGCTCCAGAACAATGACGGGGGCAGCTCCCCGATAACCCACCGGTTCCCAGGGAGGAGGCACAAGAGGAAGGGGGGTGTCAAGCCTTGGAGGAAGCTGCCTTCCCCACTTGTAAACAGCCCCTGTAAACCCAGGAACCGGAAACAAAATCTCCTGCCCCTGAAAGTCTGCCTCCCAAGGAGCAGAGGGGGGTAGGAGAAACAAAGTACCCAAACAGACCCACTTTGTGGAGGAGGTACAGATCTTCCAATTTGAGGGAGAGGGAGGATCCTGGGAAAAGGATCTTCTCCTTCAGAGATGGGGGAACTCCTCCCAAGGAAAAATGGGTCCTAAGGGATTCCAACCCAGACTGGGTAGATGTGGGGATTGAGCTGTCGCCGACCATCATTCTATCCCAGAACCAACAAGACCGAAAACCCCTGGTTCAAACCCATCCTGGTGACTGCCTCCAAAAAGGGGGAGGGGGGCGGCCCAGAACCGCAACCAGGGGAACCCAAAACCGCATCAATAGACTGGGTAGATGTGGGGATTGAGCTGTCACCGCCCATCATTCTTTCCGAGAACCAACAATACCAAAATCCCAAGAGTCAAACCCATCCTGATGACTGCCTCCAAAAAGGGGGGGGGCGGCCCAGAACCGGAAACCAGGGGAACCCGAAACCATTTCCAGTTGTCAACGTTTTCTTTCAGATTCCCAAGGCTCTCCACAGAATTCTGCCCAAATTTCCTCTCTCTCAATGTCCAAAACCAGAAAGTTAGCCCACCAGTTGTCCAAAAATGTGCATTATCTGTGTCCCCTTGAGGAGAAGGAGGGAAGATATTATGCCCGGTACAAGTACAGGGGCAGGGTACAATTTTGGCGCTGGTGGACACTGGATCTCAAGCTACCCTTCTGTCCAGAAGGGCCTTTGATGAACTGAATTCAGGTAGGGGGGAGAAGTACCAAATTCCCCTCACCTCTCTTCCTGGACAGCTTCAGAACTTTGACGGGAAGGAAATTCCCATTGAGGGGACTGCAGATTTGTACATCAAAATTGGGCGACACAAGGTGAAACACCCGGTCATAGTAGTGACTCCAGAGGGCACCACTTGTTTACTAGGGAATGACCTCCTGAGAAGGTTGTCACCCCTAATAGATTGTGTAAACAAGTCCTCTGGACCCAGACTAGCCGACCAATAAAATTAAAACAGAGTGTCAACCATGTTAGTTTAAACGGCAGCTGCCACATGTTTGAACAAAAATCTGACCAAGTAGAATTTCACTTCCAGAACAACCAAATTCCAGACGTGACAGTAATAGCAGTAGGACAGCAGACTGGTGATGGGGGGTCCTCTCTATTTCTGAAAATCAACCTTCCTTCCAGTTTAAGGTGGTATTCCACACTGGAAGGAAATACTCTGAAATTCTTTACTAATCCACAATCAGACATTCCCACTCCGATAGTCCAGAAAGATGTGAAATCAGCTCAGAGCCTGGCTGATATTCAGCAAATTGGAGAGCAGTTGTTCATCCCTGTTCAGTTAAATGATGGGAAGGACTCTGTTCTCGCCCGAGTTTGTGTGAACAACGGTAAGAGCTTCATCAGCGAAGCCATGTTCCGCCAACTCCCAAAAGATCCAGCCATTCCCGCATTCAAACTGATAGACAAATGGGAAATGGACCTGGAAGCACCTTATTCCAAACATCTCGTGCCAAGCAGATGTATGCTCAAAATCTCCATTGGCAACAAGAGCATAGTCCATAATTGTTGGGTCGTGGGAGACGTCACTGCCGCCTTTTACTTAGGCGGTGACATTCTCAATCGCTTTGCCATTAGTTTGGACCTAATAAACTTCAAAGCTTGGTCCCGATTAGCGGATAATCCCATGGGCTTTGATGATCCAGAAAAAGCATTTAGGTCAGCTCAATTGCTACCTTATGCAGTTGAAATTCAGATTAAGGAGGAAGTCACCATCCCAGAAAGGACACGACAATTCTCCCTGGAAGTGAAAGTTAAAAGAGGACAAAAATTGAAAAACCCTGATGCTTATATTCATCTAAATGCTTTCCTCCAACAGCAAGGGTTAGGGGTAAACCCAACACCATTAGTCAACATAGAACATGACACCATTCCAATAGAGGTGGATAACAGCGACTTAAAGAGTATTACTCTAGCCGCAGGCACCATTATTGGAATGGCGGTTGATGACCGACATTTCTCCATTGATTTAGGAAATTAACTGTTAGTACCAATCCCCAAGGACTGTTTTGACAGTGACAGTGATGTCAATACAACACCAGACAGGGTCTTTACCTGGCATGTGGGGAACTTCCTGGTGTACACTTCTTGCCCTTGTGGTAAGGAAGATGTGACTTGTGACTTCAGAGGGGATGAGGTGATTTTCCAGGTCCATGAGGGCTGCCTTTCCCACCTGAAGCCTCCGGTCCAATTCAGCACACTGACCAGGGACTTCTCCACCCAGCTGGAGGAGGCCGCTGAGATAGCAAAACCAGAAGTCTTTCCAGGCTTCAGGCAGATGGTGGAAGAGAGAGTCAACCTAGCTAATGCCTGTGTGACTCTGGAACAGAAGCAAAAGTTGAAACAAGTTTTCTTGGATTTCCAAGATCTCTTTGCGGTACACTCATATGACTGTGGTCGCACCAACATCCACACAACAACAATTCCCACGGACCCTGGCATGACTCCAGTGTTTGTGAAGCAATATCGCTTGCCTCTCGCATCAATGGAGTCCCTTACTGAAATAATTAAGAACCTTGAGTCCCGGGGAATAATCCGTCCAGTACACAGCACCTTCAATAATCCGGTGCTGGGAATATTGAAGGCAAACGTCCAGTGGAGACTCTGCGCTGACATTAGGGAGCTCAACAAACGGGTCCATACTTCCCGATGGCCTCTGCCCTACATTGGCCAAGGGCTGGCCCAGATTCAGGGGTCACAGGTATTCACTGCAATAGACCTGACCAATGGATACTGGACCGTGCCTGTCAGTAGGGAGGACCAATACAAACTGGCTTTTACCTTTGGGGGCCAGCAGTACACATGGACCCGGACTCCCTTCGGATACCTCAACTCCGGCAATGAATTCAACATTTTCCTACACAAGGCCATGCCCGACCTGGGTGAAAGGGGTAACCTGGCTTATATAGATGATGTCCTCATTAAAAGCTCAACTGTTGAGGAACACATAGCAGAGATCTGTTATGTCCTGACCCAGTTGAGGGCCGCTGGAGCAAACCTTTCCTTCCAAAAAGCACAGTGGTGTAGAACACGTGTTAATTTCTTGGGGCATGAGATTACTCCTCAGGGTCTCTGTCCCCAGGAAAAGAAAGTGGAAGCACTCCAGAAACTAAAGGATCCCACAACTCTGCGGGAACTAAGGAGCCTCCTTGGACTGACTAATTACAGCAGAAAGTTCATTGAGGGCTACGCAGAGATCACCAGACCCCTGATTCATCTTTTGAAGGGGGGGTCAAGTGGGAATGGGGTCCAGAACAATCCGAGGCAGTAAGACAACTCAAAAGAAGCCTCTCACAAGCGCCTTGCCTAGCTTACCCTGTCAGAAACAAGGAGTTTTTCCTGGAGACCGGGTTCCTAATACGTGCTTCACGGCAGTATTATACCAAAAGCATGACAAGGTCAATAAAGTAATCTCCTATGCGAGCAAAACTTTATCCTCTGTGGAAGAAAAATTCAACGATTGTGAGAAGGCACTCCTGGCAACGGTGTGGGCATTGAAGAATTACCGTCCGTTCATCCAGGGAGAACACATCATAGTGGAGACTCCACACCAGCCTCTGCAATACCTCCAAAGTGACAGAATCCGGGCTGGAAATGTGAGTAATTCCCGAATTACTTCCTGGATTCTGTCAATGCAAGGCTTTCCTGTGGAGGTCAGATATGGCCAAAACAAGAAGAGTCCCCTCGCTGACTTGCATGATTGTGCCAGAGAAAACTGTCTCGAGGACGAAAGTCTAAAAATCAAGGACCACATGGAGGCATACCTTAATTCCCCACACAAAGTCTTTGAAGAAGACAAGTGTGAGGGAATGCCCACTGTCTATGTGGATGGGTGCTCTTACCATGTTGACAACAAAGGGGAAAAATAACTGGTGGCCGGCGTAGGGAATGCATGGGTGAATGAGTCCCCAGAACCCTCCGCTGGGTACAAAATTGGTCCTCGAAGTAGTCAGGTAGCAGAGTTGATGGCTGTGCATCAAGCCATCCTCACTGCTGTCCAACATCAACTCCACGAACTGGTCATAAACACGAATTCGGATTATGTATGGAATGGGTTCGTGGAGCACCTGGTTAATTGGAAAACCAGAGGCATGCTATGTGCTAACAACAAACCCTTGAAACATGGGAAGTTGATCCAAAACATTGATGCTCTGGTCACCTTGAATGGGATGACCATTTATTGGAAGAAGATCAAGGGTCATTCCAAAGTAGAAGGACCAGACAAAACTGGAAATGACTTAGCTGATTAGCTGGCCAAAACCGGGGCCATCCAAGGGGATCTAATAGAAATAGAGTCCCTGTTGGGGGAAATCCAGGTCACTGCTATCACTAGGTCCCAGACAAATGCTCACAACAATCTTTCAACTGCACAATGGAGTAAGGAGACCCCTGATGCTGATTTAATTACGGCTCAGAAGGGGGATCCAATAATTGGTAAGTTTTACCAACACATTGAGGACCCTGAGAACTTTCCCCTGACGGATACCGACTACGTTGGGAAAGAGGACCTAAGAGTGTTGATGAAATGTCCAAAAATGTTTTGAATTCAAGACGGTTTGTTGGTAAGGAAACCCCAAGATGGCCATGATCAGTGGATGGTTCCTACCTCATTCCGAAGCCTGATGTTAAGTCATGCCCATGATGCAGCCACCGCCGGTCATAGGGGGTTTCATACAACACTTGAGATCTTAAGAGAGGTTGCATACTGGCCACATATGGGGCAGGACCTCGACCAATACTTGAAGGGGTGTCTGGTGTGTGCACAATTTCAGCCATCATCCCTCACACACCGTGCGCCCCTCCAAAAGAGGGGGATGACACTGCCATGGTCAGATTTGCAAATCGACTTTGTAGGCCCTGTGATTCGCTCGTCTAGAGGAAACAAGTACATGTTGATGGTCACATGCTTGTTTACCAAGTGGGTGGAATGTCTCCCGGCCCCAAACCGCAAGGCAGAAACAGCAGCTGCCCTGATGATTAACCACATCTTTTCCCGTTTTGGTCTACCTCAAAGGATTGAGTCAGACAGAGGTAGCCATTTCAGCAGCGAGGTAATGACAAAGATGTGGGAGATACTGGGGGTCAAAAGGAAGCTACATATTGCTTACCGGCCAGCCTCTTCTGGTGCAGTAGAGAGATACAACAGAACCATTGTGAGCATATTAAAAATGTTTGTGGCAGATTCTGGGCCAAGTTGGGATATCCGATTACCTCTGGTCCTAATGGCCATCAGATCTACCCCTTCATCTGCAACTAAAATGTCACCATTTGAGCTGATGACTGGACGCAAGATGGTGCTTCCCCAGCATTTGCTCTACAGGACCCAAGAGCAGACATTGATAAATGCCTCCACAACTCATGAGTATGTGGAGAATTTAAGGAAACACCTTCAACATGCTTTTGCCTATGCTCAGCGGAATCTAAAAAGATCAGCTGATAGCATGAAGACCCATTACGATTTGAAAACTTCCAGGAAAGTATATAATGTGGGAGACCGGGTCTATCTCTACAATTTCCAAAGAAACCAGGCCAAACAGCGAAAAATGTTGCCTACATGGAAGGGACCGTTTGAAATTATAGACAAGATCTCCCCAGTAGCTTATAAGATCTGCATCCCCAAAGGTAGTTTGGCGGAAGGGGAAGACAAGTGGGTCCATATAAATCAGTTAAAGTGTTGCCATCCCAGGTACACTCTGCAACAACTGGAGGAATCCTCTGGAATCCCAGAGGGGGCCGCTCCAGAGTAATGCAGTTCCAACCCTAAAATATCCCACATAAAGTCTCTAAAATATTATGATTCTTAAATGCCAAAGTATCCTGTTATATCTTGTTTTTAAAATAAGACTGCAAAATGTATCCGATGTATAAAATGTATATGTTCGCCACACCGTTAATAGTGGTGGAAAAATGTCTAGGAATGTGTATTGCCGCTTTGCTTTATCATCCTAGGAGAGAGGAAACCATGGAGACTGACCAAGGAGAACGACCCGGAGACCGGGAGCAAAGATCTGAGGGGCCCGGGGTACCGCCCAATATTCCCATCAGGACAGGCAAGGAGAACCGATCGATCCAACCGGATGGAAGAAAAGATGCTGAACTGTGCCATCTGCGGAATTGGAAGAAGATGATGCGGACATACCAGCGCGTGGATCAAAACATCCTTTGCACCTGACTCCCCCTCGACTCAAAATCAAAGCGCAGTCGGGGGGGGGCTTGTTGGGTGTCCTGACCCACGTTTGGACTATTATGCTGCAACATTTGGTGCTGTGGGCTTAGGAAATCCAAGAGGGCAGAAAAGCCCACATTTGTGCCAGAATCCTGGATAACCGGTGCCCTGACCTGCCACCCACCAGTGCAAAGAAAGATGGTTCTGTTCAAAACCCGTTTTTATTAATGTCAAAAATTGCTAAGATCATGGGCCCGAAACCACCAAACAAAAATCCAACCCTGGTTGAGTGTTCTACTTTATTCTACTGTAAGGAGTCCCATCAAAACAATGTTAAGCAAGGATCATATACTATCAAGCAAAATCCCCTTTTTGAAATGCATTAATTCAAGACAGATCCCAAAATGGGTGCAGTACCGGCATTTTCCACAAACCGGCGCTAGCGGTCTAAACTCTGTCAGGAGAGCTGTCTTGCAGAACTGTTCATTGATCAGAAGGAGCCTTATTTAATTAAACGTTCAAAGGGGTTGCCTTTCCTGAGAACTCTTAACACCCCAGAGACCCACACCAGGAGGCAGGATATCACATGGCCCTGTTGATTGGGAGGGAGGGGGTTTCCCCTTCAGCCTGGAGGAGAGAGACAATAGACCCTTTCAATTGAATGGGGTATGTTAATTTTGGGTGTGGACTGTAAACAGAGCTCTGCCTGGAAGAAGAGACATGTGATCCCTGACTCACCCAGATCCTAGGGGCGGGCCAGACACTTTTTGTGAATTGAATTGAAGGCAAATATATGTTTTATAAAACACTGATAACTAATTGTAACCAGATGACAGGAATGTACAATTTGGAGATCCTTAAAATGGATATGTACCTACAATTTGAGTCTAAACTCAATTCCGTACGATGTTCTGGGACCGAACCCCGCAATTTATTCATGTTGCAGACACTGGGTTTAAGCTAGAGACATAGAAATTTACTGGAATATGTTTAGAGAGACAGGGTACCTCCGTGTAAATTTGGGTAAAAGTCCAATATTGGGAAACCAACCAAAAAGCACAAAATGTTGTCATTTCTTTATCCAAGCTCTTAGAAACATCAGAGTTGGAACAGAAACTACCTTATGTGATATATGATGTGTATATGTAATGTCAACCACTTGTGTATCTGGGGAATGTGTTTAATTATGAAAATGATTTTCTAAGGTAAAAGCAAAGGGGAGTGTTCTTTCTGTATGCCATAAAGATGACTCACTCTGACTCACTGCTCCCTTCTTAAATCAGGTCAGAGAGAAATCCTTGACCTATCAAATCGTGAGTGGGTTGGGCACAGAAAGTTAGCATCCACACCCATTTTCAAAAGACATAAAAAGAGCCACTGGAACCCAGGCAGGGACATTCATTTTCCAACCTTCAACTGAATTCCTGCGCAGCACGCTGACGGAGACTCCAGACTTCAAATCCATCAATCTCCAGAGACCAGAACGTTGAATCCAGACTCCAGAACTTGTAGCAGAGAGGCCTGAATCCACAAGCTGAATCCTTTTTCAGCAGGCCTCAAAATCATTTGCAAATTATTCAAACAGCCGGGCTGAGCTGTCGGATTCTGGCCTAGAACCCTGTGCCAGAAACACCCAGAAATCAGAGCTGTATCCAGAACCGCAGACCGGACCCAGACCAGATCGCTGTGAGAAGAACCAGAGATCCCGACCAGACCAGAACCAGAGATCCGGAACCAGAGAACCAGTACCAGAAACCGCCCAGAAGTCCAGCCCAACCTGTTGACCAGATCCGTGATGAGGCCCATTCCTTCCAGAATTAGGAGTGAGTACCCAGCTAGAACTGTGCAGAACCCATCTCTTAGCTTAAAATAATAATAATCTAATTCAAACTATTTTAACCTATCTAGAACTACATCATAGAATTGTGTGTCCTTCTGTGACTTTAAAGCTGCAAAACTGTCATCTGTCATTCTGAAACTTTAAAAAAATTTATTTCTGAAAATCTACCTCCACTAAATCGTCCTTATCTCTGGAACCGTTTGCAACCTGACAATCATTCATAGAGCATTGCTAAAGTGATCCTGAACTAATTTAAAGTAGCTATCACCCACCCTGAATCTCTTATAGGGAATTAAAATCATTTTTAGCATATTTTTCCCTTCTTTGCATACCACCTTTAAAGTACTTTGCCTGTGTTTAAAATCTTCCCTGTTTCTCTAAGCTTGCTAGGGGGGAACTGAATTTGTATTGTACTGTGATTGTATTCCTGAAGACTGTGTGTGTTACTTTCACCTCCTTACATTGCATAGGGGGGGGGGGTGGATTGCCAAAAGGGGAAAAGTGATTATATTATGTTTTGCTGAAATCATATCAAGTTTATTCCTGTGTTGCTTCTTTTCCACCTCGCATTTCCTTGTACCATATAAAGCATTCTCAGCTACCTTATCCTCTATACTACTCCTAAGTAATTAAACCAGTGTGCTAGTATAACATCATACATTGTTAATCACTCACTGTCATATGTCTAAGTGTGATATCAAATATTAATTTATTATCAAAGTGTGATATATATCTATTGTTTAATTTTTCAAATAAACCTTTTTAATTTGCAACACAAACCTACTTCTTGGCTCAATGGGGTCAGGGGGATTCTAAGAGAGGGGCGTTATACAAGGGTTCATCATCCAGATTATAACTTGTCATAAAAATATATAAATAAGGGCTTCCCTTGAGCAATCCCAGACAAGGCACTGACTTAGTGGGAATGCTTGATTGGAGTCATTAACAGTAAGCAAAATGGGACAGAATGTGGACTATGTTTAATAACATAGGAGGGAGGCACAGCATCTTTGTTTTCAACCGGAGCCATTTTAAAAGTGATTAGGGACTGATAAGGCCTTGAGAGCCTATCTACAGGACTTGTTGTTACAGTTTTTATTTTGTATCTGCTTGCAAACACGGAACAACCCAACAGTTCCAATACCAATCTTTCAGATTCATTTATATTTGTTCCATCAAATTTTCCAGTGACACTATCATTCCATTTTCTGAAAAATAGTACTCATAATGATGCACAACAGGCAGTATTAACCAGCAAAGGATGTACATACCAACCCATTCCTCTTTCCCCATGCAGTGGTAAATGGGAACAAACCCAACAATTGGACCTATTCAAGATAGCAAGGGTCATATTCATAATCAGCCATAAAGTATTATCGTAACCTTTTCTATGTTTCACTTCTTGTGATGGAAGAGTATAAGAGAGTACATGTTCTGGGATACTCATAGTAGGAGAAATGGTAGCTGACAATAGTTTAAGGGATGCATAGTCTCCAAGTACCAAAACATTGGGATCAGTTTAATCAAAATGCAAAGCAGTATCATAATCAAAAGCACGTTATTCTTTCTAAATAAAGTCTTTCTTGGGGCAGACTTAAGGTCAATCTTTATATCATCAACAGCATTAGTGCAGGCGGGAGCAGGAGCGAATACAAGCATCGTCTATATTGTCTATTTCAGGAAAAAAATGTCAGCATCCGTTCTCCACAGCAACACACGTTAGCAAGAAAAGTTCAGGCCAATTCAGGTTAGCCTGCTTAAAATGACAGCAAGCTGATGCTTAACTTCAAAGAGCTCCAAAAAGGCAGGAGCAAGTGTCAATTTTATAGTGTTAGTACCTTTTGCCCCGCTTGTTCACGCCAGGTTGCAAAGGCCTTCACTTTCAATGGTAGCACCGAGAAACCGCGTGTCAGAGCTCTCAACTGATGCAGCTCATACGCTCCTTTTCCCTAGGCATCCGTTCCCAGCTCCATCCGGGAGCTAGAAACAAAGGCGAAACAAAAGCTGATCACTTCCAATTTTGTGAACCTAGATTGTACCTTACAGCTCCAGGTACAGTATGATCGATGAACAATGCACTTTCATCTCCAGATGCAGGATCAGTGCCAATTTGTGATGCAATAAGTGATAATGAGGCAGCAGTCGAACAATGTTGAGGCAACACTGGTCTTTTGATTCTCGTTGCAATCTCCCAAGGCCCTTTCTCAGGTGAAGTAAGGACTTCTGATGCAGATTCTGCGGTGATATCTTTGTGATCAGGGACAGCTGTCTTGCTTTCGATGTCAGGATTATCGATCTCTTTCTCATGTGGCAAAGGAAACGGAACTCTTTTCGTGTATCTTGCTCAATTTATTTTTCAAGATTCCGTTTTGGCGTTCTACCAAACCGGCACTCATCAGGTGTCTGGCCGAATGGAATTGCTTAACAATTTGGAGACCTGCGCAAATTTGCAATATCACGGCCGCAATAAAATGCGGTCCATTACCTGACCATGTGACACAGGGTAGCCCGAATCGGGGAAAATACTCTTTTAGCATGGATTTGGCTGTGGACATAGCTCTACAATCTTTCAGGGTATAGGCCTCCACCCATTTGCTAAATGCACAGACCACTACGAGGACATATTTATAGTTTTGGCACCTCTCCATTTCTATGAAATAAAAATGGATGACTTCAAATGGCATAGGCAGTGGACCAAAACTTCCTACCATTGTCACTGTTCCCTTTCCAATGTTATGTTGCAAACAAGTCATGCAATTCTGAACCAATCTTTCAACAGTTTTTCTGATGTTCGTATTTTGCCATGCAGAAGCCAGGTGCTGAGTCATTTTTTTCACACATATGTGTTTTGGACTGTGAACCATAGTAACCATTGCAATTACATAGGCATTTGGCAACATCCATCAGTTATTTTTTTGTCCACCCAACAACCCTCAGAATCTAATTCTGCTGGACCCTGAGACCATTTTTTTTATTTCATCTAGAGTAGCTTCTGCTTGTATCTCTTTAACTGTTTCAATTCCATTCTCTATCATGCAAGAAACTCCTTCTGTTGTTTCGACATACATTTTTGTGTGCAAATCAGTGGCAGTTTGTTTCACAATTCTGTCTGCAAATGCATTACCCTTTCCTACATTACACGTTATCTTTTTATGTGCTTCACATTTCATTATTGCTAATCGCTTGGGAAGCTCAAGTGCTGACAAAAGTCTCACTATCAAAGTGCCATGTTGGATTTTGGGTCCATGTGATGTCAGGAAACCCCTTTCAGCCCATAATCAACCAAAATTGTGTAATACCCAAAAGGCATACTGACTGTCAGTATATATGTTTACATTGAGGTTTGCAGAAATTTCACAGGCTCTGGTTAACGCTATTATTTCCGCAGCTTGTGCAGAATTATACAGGATTCGTTTGCTCTCTATAATAGTTTTCAGTGTCGTAATGGCATAAGCAGCAGTTAATGTGCCATCCGGTAATTTAAAAAAAGAACCGTCACAAAACAGTTCTCCATCTGGCTCTTTCTGTGGAGTATCAGATAACTCAATTCTTCCTTTTGTCTCTTGTTCAGTAACCATTAAGCAATTGTGTGAGAATTGTTTTCACCCCCTTTTTCACTGGGAGGAGGCATTATTAATTTGGCCGGATTTAAAGCGCAACATCTCTTAATATGAATATGCGGTGCAAATAGGACAATGTATACCTTGTTAGTCTGGCTGATGTGAAGTGTTTCACCTGCGTTCTATTTAAAAGAATGCCTACTGAATGAGGTACCATTATGGTTTAAGAGTGACCTAAAACATTCCCTATGTTTGTTTTACTGATGCGGTGGCTGCAGCAACAGCTTGCAAGCAACGCAGCAAAGCACATGCAACAGGATCCAAGATAGAAGAGAAGTAACCGCATGGTCTATTTCTCCCCCGTGCTCCTGAGTCAAAACAGCCAAAGCACATCCATTATTTTCATGCACAAATAACTTAAAACTCTCGTCGTAATTTGGCGTGCCCAAAACTGGAGCTGGACATAATGCAGCTTTGAGCAGGTGAAATGCCACTATTGGTTTCACAATCATTGAAAAGTTAGCGATCCACTGCCTACAATATGAAGTCATGCCAATTAAAGCCCTGACTTCTTTCTGCATGTTTGGAATAGGCATATCAGAGATGCTTTCTATTATTTCTGGTGTCAATCTTCTTCCCTCCTTCGAAAGGAGGTAGCCCAAATAGGCCACCTCCTTATGACAATACTGGCATTTTTGTAATGAAGCCTTGTGACCATGTGCCACTAAATGTGTCAGCAGTGCAACAGTGGAATAGGTACTGGTTCCAACCCCTGTTTCGGGCTGTCCTAGTAGAACAGTACATCGTCAGATGTAAAATTGCCAGAGTAATATGCATTGGACTGATTATCAAAAACATTTCCACCATTTGTGTTGTTTCATTGTTGATTCTGATTACCCTGATTATCCTGAAATTGTGGCTTCGGTTGATTTCTAGTCTGCCCTAGTATTCCTCGACAACCTCTATTCTGTCTTCTCGGAATAGTCCCATTTCTATTCTGTATATGTGGGCACAGTGCTCGCCAATGGCCTTCTTGTCTACAATAGGCACATTGATTAATACCTATTGGACCCCCCTGCATGTTGGACGTTAATGCAAATTGGACTCTAGATGGTGCGTTCCCACCACCTCTATTATTGTTCGCTACCTGCTGTAACAAAACTCTTGTTTTCAAATCTCCTTTATCCCTTATTTCCTTATCCTTTTCTGAATTTACTCTGTTCTCATAAAATTGGGCCATATGTAATACTTCAGTTTGTGATTTCGCTTCCCATGCACTTTCAGATGTCATTATTAAAGTCTGAATTTTCGTTAACAACCCTCGCACAAACTTATCAACATTGTCTTCCCAGGTTCGGTACTTAGATCTTGACCACTAAAATCTGCAAATACCTCTTCAAACCGATTAAAATAATCCATCGCTCCTTCCAATTTGCCTTGTAAGCAAACAGTACATTTATCCCAAACTATTCTTTTTTCAGGCACTAAAGTTTTCAATTTCTCTATTATTCGTGATGGTAAAGTCAACATTACCTGCGGTGGCTTTTCTCCAGCCTTTCTCTCACTATCAATTTTAATCAAATTCTCCCATGTATCGCCTAACATCGGCGAGTCATTTATATTGTTAACCTGCATTCACTTTATCTACAGGAAGAATCACACGAAACAACAAATCAATGTCACTCAGTGTAAAAACAGATATTTAAAACAGATTCAATTTCCTTATAGAATCCTGTCGGATTTTTCCTAATGTCAGGGACCCATGGCTTTATAGTATTTACTTCGTGCCTAGAAAAAGGGACATGTACAAACTATGCGCTGTGGGATGCATTGACACACTAGGCTCTGCCCTGCGACATCACTGTGCGCTGGTGGCACCAGAACCAGCAAAATGGCTGCAAAAAGCCCTATGCGCGCTACACCCATAAACATTGTGCTGTGAAACCAGAAAGATGGCTGCCAATCTACTTTGCCTTTGTAACAGGAGACCATACTGCTAAAATCTCATTGGGGGCCCACAGAGTAAAATAGGAAACTAGATGAAAGGCAGTGCTTCATTGCAAGGAAACCCAGAAGTGCTCTGAAATCCGTTTTTCCTTGGTTGCTGAAATTACAAAATAATGGTTCCCAAACATCAGAAAAGAACCAACATCCTTGCTGGGTGTTACCCGTCATTTTATGTAAAGAATCCACATAAGCACACAATGTCAATATCCACATTAAAAAGTGTGCTGGTCTGTAAAATCTGTCAGAAATGGGTGCAGTACCGCTGGCCGCCTGTGTGACAGCTGTCAGTTAATTACATTGGAAGCTTAACTTGTGCAGTTAAAATCACATGGTTGAAATTAAGTGACTTGCTATCAAAAACAATATAGGTTGAAAATATTTAATCTCTATGTTTAAAAAGGCTGGATTGAAAAGATATGCAGATGCAACTGTCAACAGAAGCCCCTGCCAGAGGACAGAGGCGGGGATTGCTCTTGACCCACCAAAACTTTGGGGGCAGGGACGGACAGTTTTGTGTATTCTTAAAGCACAGGAAAGTATATTTTTGAAAGGGACTGACAGAGGACTGTGCAAATTTGTAAAAAGGTGTAAAATGACAGTATTGTTAATATAAAAATTCTGGTCACGTTTTAAAACTACTCAGAACTCTGTGCTATGTTCAGGGACAAGACTACAGAATGTGTGGTTTTGTAGCAATTGTGGTGATGCCAGAAACATGATACTTCACATGATTATGCCCAGATATCATGCGCACATATGTGTAAAAATGTGGACAAATCTGACATTGGGTACCAGACCAAAAGTGCAATAAATTGCCAAATCTAGACCCAAGCTCTCACCGAGACGGGGCTCGGATGAATACTTGCTCCACCAAATCTATGATATCAATATGCTGTTGCTAGCAAGTTTGTAAAATTGTAAATATGTCTTGTATGAAAAATAGATTTCATGTGCAGAAACAAAGGGGAGGGTTTCCCTGGATCATAAAATACAGCGTCATAATGACACTCTGTTTTCTTCTAAAATCAGGGGAGAGGAAATACCCTAACCAATAGAATATCCAGGGGGTGTGCCTAGTAGAAGTCAGCATACCCACCCTTTTAGAAAATACATAAATAGAGATAGCTTAGGACCTAGACACAGACATTCACCCACCATCGATTGCTGGCGGAGCACTTTGTAAGAGAAATCCATATTCCAGACTCCAGAACTTTGAAAGCAGAAAGGCCCATTTCCAAAGCTGAACCCTGCTCAGCTTGGCATTTTAAAATCCAGAAATCAGATTGACCCTAGACCTCTAAGGGCAACAAAAAAAAAAAACAGCCTGGCTGAGCTGTGCTGCTTTCTTGCTAAGAATTCTTGCCAAAATCCAGAGATTCAACCCAGTAGAGCAGAGCTGTGACCAGATAGCTGCGAACCAGAACCAGCCCGTCAGATCCAGTCCAATCCTGCTGTGTAGTGTCCAGAGTGCCGTGCTGAGTGCAGAAACAGAGCGCCTTGAGTCCAGTCCGGTATGCTAGCTCAATTCCTGTCCAAATAGTCTCCCTGACCAGATCCCTGACGGGTCCATTCCAAACAGTGGTAGTGAGTATCCATAGCATAGAATTGTCACTAGCATATATCTTATCCATAAGTAATCCTATCCAAACCCATTCTATTATATCCAGAACTGCATTGTAGAAATCTTTTGTCTTACCTGAATCTTTCTCTCATCCCTATAGTCCTTTGGTAATAGTAGTGTTAAAATCATATTTGGCCTAATATATTTGCTGAAGAAAGGCAAGCGTCTCGGCGGGCAAAAACCATCCAGAGGCATCTCTGGACTGGTGGCTGTGCTGTCATGTAGTTTGTGGCTTCATAGTCTCCCTAGTATAAGAAACCTTTGTTTGTAATGTTAAAAAGCGCAACCTTGTTTTACAAATTTTGACTCTTTCTGAAAAAAAACAACCTCCACAAAAACCTTCATAGCTTCTTCACCGTGTATGCTAGAAATGAAATGTAAGTGTCAAATTGAAGCTAACATCCTCAGCATCCCAACGCCTTATAGTTTTTCTGCAACAGCATGCAGAAAAGTTTGCCGTGAATTTTTCGTTTGGCTCAAATCTATCATGTGTGATTCAGCTGTACATTGCATCCGACCTCAGAATTAAATTTTCAACCTGCTAGTTATTCAATAGTCATTGCTTTTGTCTGTCTGATACCAAACCAAGCGGCTCCCACTAGTATTGAAACCATTTTAGTGAATTAAATCAATTTTTACTGTTTTCCCATCCATTCAAAGCCACATTCAAAACCATTTTGACAAGTTGCAATCATTCCTGTTTTTCTCTGAGTTTGCTGGGGGAAATTGGGATTGATATTGTGTTGTTGAATTGTGTATTCCTGAAACCTGTTTTCTCCCCTTCCATCTCTTTATACTGCATATTGGGGGGATTGAGTAGTGTGCAGGGGGAAAGAGTGATCACATTGCATTTTGATTGAACCCACACAAAGTATTATTCTATGCTGCATTATTTTTCCCATCATTACTCCGTGTGATTAAAGAGATTTATTGTGACATCACCCCATTGGTGATCATTGTAGAACCATTAAAGTAGTGTGATATATATATTGTGAAAATACCTAAAATAAATCTTTTTAACTTTGCAAAACAGCCTGCTTCCTAGTTCAGTGTGACCGGGGGGTGGGGGGATTCAAAGAGAGGGGCATGATATAAGGGTATATCATTCAGAAATAAAAGAACTTTTAGACATAAATAAATAATTAAGGGTTTCAGCTGTGCATTCCACGCTTGTCATTGACTAAGGGGAAGTGCCGCGTTGAAATCAATTACAAGATTGGGGGCTCGTCACAAGATTTCTGAAGTGGACATACTGCTTGTGACATTCTAATACAGTGTGCTAACTAACGGGGTACATAAACCCTGTTCGGCTACCACGCTGTGTTACACTGTGAAAAGCACCCCTCAATAGGAACGCTCTAAGGAATTGGTCTGTTTTGCAAAAATAAAATAAACTCTTATAAATCAGAAAGGAAATCAATATTTCCGGAATGGCGACCTTGGTAGAAATCAATATGGCTTAAGAACACCTAATGCATACATTATTTGTAAGGGGTGAATGGACAGAGCAGGATTAGAATGTGTTGTTGCAGGCAATAACAGAAAAGACCACTGAAACAGGAGTAGACAAATGGCAAGTTCAGGGTCCATTACATGTGGCCTGAGTGAACTGTATATGGCCCATAAGGCAAAGGAAGAGCAAAGCAAGATTGCCAAAATAGCGGCATATCTGTACCTCGATATTGGAGCAATACAGGACAAATATGCCAAGGGCCAAGATCTGGCAAACAAGCAACTGCAAGCATTAGAAAAGGCCCAAACTGATCTGGACTCTGTAGAGCAAAGGCTGCAGAGGAGCCATGAATCAGAAAACGAAAGTAGGCAGTACCTAACCAAAATAAAAAAAGACATGGGTATCCTGCAGCAGGAGAAGGTAGAGTAGGATACCAAAATGCTGGCCTTGCAGAAGGAGTACCAAGAAAGTTTGCAATCTCTACTGCAGAGCCAGACAAAGCTGGAACAGCAAATAAATTTCAACAGGGCATGCGCGGAGCAGGTAGTCACCCTGACAAACCGCCAAAGGCCAAGAAAAAGAAGAGAATAATAAACTAATTCTCAAAGACCTCGACACCCAGGCAGAATTTGATGAAGAGCACCAGAAAGCTGGTGCGCTCCAAAGACAGAGGGACGACCTGGCTGCACAGAGGCAGTCTCTAGTTCAGGAAAGGGACACCTTAGGACAGGAGGTCAGTTATTTAAAAGAGAAGATAGAAGAAAATCACCTGGCCCTTCAGGGACTGGATGACCTCCAAAAAGACCATGAAAAATTGTTAGAGCACACCAGGAGGGTGGAAGGTGCTTTAGCAATGAAGGGCCAGGCCAGTATGGACAGGACTCAGGAGGTAATCCTCCTGCAGCAAACACTGGCCCAGTACTCTAAAACGACACAAGAAGCACAGAGAGGCAATGAGGCTCTCTGTGCGAAAAATGACAGGCTCCACAGACAGGTAGCTATGCAAGAGCAATTGATAGAAAATAGCAAGGCCTTGATAGAGGAACAGAAAGCTCAGGTTCTTGCATGGCAACAGGGATCAGGGGCTGAGAGAGATGAGGTCCACTGGGAAAGGGAAAATCTGAGCATTACCTCAGGAACCCTAGTACCAGAGGCCTTCATCTCTTCCAATCCCTGGACTCTGCCAACCCCATGTCCACTGGCGCACATGAGCCAAGGGCCACGGGGATGGCAGACTTCAATCCAATGAGGAATATGGGGCTCACAGATCAGCACCTCCCAGGAAGGGATGGGCGGGCTTCTGGGTATGGGTTCCCAAGTACTGTAAAATTTAGTGGGGAACTCCATGAGGGTAGGTCCACTAAGGGCATCCTGAAAACCTCTGCCTAGCTATGACAGTGGGGGGGTACTCATCAAATCCTGGGGGCAAGGAGGAATCAGAAGACTCCTCTTAGTGCCCCAGGACACAGGAAACGAGGCCCCCGCATTCTGCCAGCCATTCCAGGAGAGCCTAGAATACCAGATGGGCACCTCTGGGAGCAGTGCCTCTGAGTCAGAGGAGGAGTGGACCAGGATCACCCGAACCAAATAGGCCAATAAGGTAAGAAGGGCTTTGCTCAATGATCCCCTAAAACAAATCAAAGCCATAAGGAGCGTCATCACGCCCTATCATAAAAACGTGAAGTATTCAGTTTGGGAGCACTTAGAGCTCTTTGAACAGATGATGGAAACTTTTCATTTGAAGGACAGCCAAAGTTGTATTCAATATGTGAAATGGACCTTCTCTCCAGAATACTCCAGCTTCTTTGCGGGACTGGAGGACCAGAATCATTCTAGATGGTCTACCTATAGGGTGGCCATCTTGAAGCATTTTTCTGTGCACAGAAATCCTCAGGAGGCTCGCAAGGCAGCCTACAACTTGCAATGTGGAGAAGATCAAGCCCCACAAGAATTTGTTCAGGAATTAAAGTGTGCCTTTGCGCAGACCACCAGAAGGGTGCGCACTGACAGCAAAGAGTTTGTGAATACTTTTTTCCACGCTCTCCCCAAGTACATCATGACCCAGCTACAGGGAAACTTTCACGAGAAAAGATCACTAGACTGGGTCATCGAACAAGCCACACGCATTTATGAGGTGCAAAAGCCCATAGAAAACAAAAATGATCCAAAAAGCCCCAAACAACCAACACCCCTGCTACTGCTAAGGTGGCATAGGTGAAGGTTGCCACCATTTTAGATTTGGAGATGGGGGGCCTATAAACCTGCCTGCACAGACTCAACGCAACCCCAAACCCAGAAGGCCCTCGGGCCAGTCACCGACAGGGAGCCAGGGAGGCAATCCCACAAATGGGACCCCTCACTTGCCTGACTACATCAGCCCCCGCTACAAGGGGAACAGACCTATCCTGAGTTATGTGTGGACTCCTCCAGCCCAAGGAGGGGATCCAACCACACATCAGCTAACCCAGGGAACTTCCCTCCTCACTTCCCCCTGGAGGGCAGTAATTCCTCAAATCCTGCACCGAACCTCTTCCCCAGGTACCCGCAAACTTTCAACCCCAAAACAATCCATCCTTCTTTCGCCACTTTCCTGAACCCAGACAACCCAATCCGGGAGAGGGGAGGCCAAGGGTGGAGGGGTACCTAAACTTCACTAACCCGGGGTATTTTGGGAGAAGGGATAGCTACCCATCCCTGGATCAGCCCTGGGGAGACAACAGAACCCCATATCAGCCTGAGCGGGTGTTACAACTAGAGCGCCAGGTCCAAAACATGGCACAGGATCTTGGTCACATGCTGAGGGCTCAACAGAACCCTCAGATGAGCATGCTGGTGCAGAATGCCTCAAACTCCGGAACTGGTGCTCAAGAGCAATGATGGGGGAAGAACCCCGACAACTCCCCGGTTCCCACGGAGGAGGCACAAGGGAAAGGGGGTGTAAAGCCGTGGAGGAAGCTTCCTTCCCCACCTGTAAAAAGCCCCTGGAAACCCAGGAACCGGAACCAAAATCTCCTTCCGCTGAAAGTCTGCCACCCAAGGACCCATTTTGAGGAGGAGGTACAAATCTTCCAATTTGAAGGAGAGGGGACCTCAGAGGATCCTGGGAAATGGATCTTCTCCTTCAGAGATGTGGGAACTCCTCCCAAAGAAAAATGGGTCCCAAAAGATCCAAATCCAGACTTGGTGGATGTGGGGACTGAGCTAGCGCCACCCATCATCCAACCCCAGAATCAACAGCATAAAAATCCCCTGGTTCAAACCCATCCTGGCGACTGCCTCCAAAAAGGGGGGGCAGCCCAGAACCAGGGGAACCTGAAACATCTCCCATACCTAGCTGTCACCTTTCCTTTTCAGATTCCCAAGACTCCCAACAGAATCCTGCCCAAATCTCTTCTCTATCAGTGTTCAAAACTAAGAAACTAACCCACCAGTTGTCCAAAAATGTACATTATCTGTTCCCCCTTGAGGAAAAGGAGGGAAGAAACTATGCCCCAGTCAGATACAGGGGCAGTGTACAATTTTGGTACTGGTGGACACTGGGTCCCAAGATACCCTCCTGTTGAAAGGGGCCTTTGACTAACTGAATTCGGGAAGGGGGGAGAAATACCAAATTCCTCTCACCCCTCTTCCTGGCCAACTTCAGAATTTTGATGGGAAGGAAATTCCCATCGAGGGGACTGCGGATTTGGATATTAAAATTGGCCGACACAAGGTGAAGCACCCGGTCATAGTTGTAACTCCAGAGGGCACCCCTTGTTTACTAGTGAATGACATCCTGCAAAGGTTGTCACCCCTAATAGATTGTGTAAACAAGGTCCTCTGGACCCAGACTAACCGACCGATAAAATTAAAACAGAGTGTCAACCATGTTAGTTTAAACGGCACATGCCACATGGTTGAACAAAAATCTGACCAAGTAGAATTTCACTTCCAGAACAAACAAATCCCAGACGTGATGGTAATAGCAGTAGGATAACAAACTGGTGATGGGGGGTCCTCTCTATTTCTGAAAATCAACCTTCCTTCCAGTCTAAGGCGGCATTCCACACTGGAAGGAAACACTCTGAACTTCTTTACAAATTCACAATCAGAAATGTCCACTCCTATAGTCCAGAAAGGTGAGAAATCAGCTCAGAGCCATGCTTCAGGCAGATGGTTGAAGAGAGGGTCAACCTGGCTGATGCCTGTGAGACTCTGGAGCAAAATCAAAAATTGAAAGAAGTTTCCCTAGATTTTCAGGATCTCTTTGCGGTGGGCTCATATGACTGGGGTCGCACCAACATCCACACAACGACAATTCCCACGGACCCTGGCATGACTCCAGTGTTTGTGAAGCAATATTGCTTGCCTCTCGCATCAATGGAGTCCCTTACTGAAATAATTAAGAACCTTGTGTCCCGTGGGATAATCCGTCCAGTCCACAGCACCTTCAATAATCCGGTGCTGGGGATTTTGAAGCCAAACGGCCAGTGGAGACTCTGTGCTGACCTTAGGAAGCTCAACAAATGGGTCCATACTTCCTGATGGCCTCTTCCCTACATTGACCAAGGGCTGGCCCAGATCCAGAGGGCACAGGTATTCATTGCAATAGACCTGACCAATGGGTACTGGACTGTACCTGTCAGTAGGGAGGACCAATACAAGCTGGCTTTCACCTTCGGGGGGCAGCAGTACACATGGACTCGGACTCCATTCAGATACATCAACTCCGGCAATAAATTTTACATTTTTCTACATAAGGCCATGCCCGACCTGGGTGAAAGGGGTAACCTGGCCTATGTAGATGATTTTCTAGTCAAAAGCTCAACTGTGGAGGAACACATAGCAGAGATCCGTTATGTTCTGACACAGTTGAGGGCTGCCGTAGCAAAACTTTCCTTTCAAAAGGCACAGTAGTGCAGAACCTGTGTCAATTTCTTGGGGCATGAGATTACTCCTCAAAGTCTCTGTCCCCAGGAAGAAAGTGGAAGCACTTCAGAAATTAAAAGACCGCACAACTGTGCTGGAACTAAGGAGCCTCCTTGGACTGACTAATTACAGCAGAAAGTTCATTGAGGACTACGCAGAGATCACAAGACGCCTGATTCATCTTTTGATGGGGGTAACAAGTGAGAGTGGGGTCCAGAACAAGCCGAGGCAGTAAGACAACTCAAAAGAAGCATCTAACAAGCGCCTTGCCTAGTTTACCCTGTCAAAAACAAGGAGTTCTTCTTGGAGACAGGGTTCTCAAATACATGCTTGACTGCAGTATTATACCAAAAGCGTGACAAGGTCAATAAAGTAATCTCCTATGCGAGTAAATCTTTATCCTCTGTGGAGGAAAAATTCAACGATTGTGAGAAGGCACTCCTGGCAACGGTGTGGGCATTGAAGAATTACCGCCCGTTTATCCAGGGGGAACATATCAAAGTGGAGACTCCACACCAGCCTCTGCAATATCTCCAAAGTGACAGATTCCGGGCTGGAAATGTGAGTAATTTATAAATTACTTCCTGGATTCTGTCAATGCAAGGCTTTCCTGTGGAGGTCAGATATAGGCAAAACAAGAAGAGTCGCCTTGCGCAAGGTCTGGCTAACTTGCATGATTGTGCCAGAGAAAACTGTCTCAAGGACAAGAGTCTAAAAATCAAGGACAACATGGAGGCATACCTTAATTCCCCACACAAATTCTTTGAAGAAGACAAGTGTGAGGGAAAGCCCACTGTTTATGTGGATGGATGCTCCTACCATGTTGACAACAACGGGGAAGAAGAACTTGTGGCCGGCGTAGGGAATGCCTGGGTGAATGTTGCCCCAGAACCCTCTAATGGGTACAAAATTGGTCCCCGAAGTAGTCAAGTGGCAGAGGTGATGGCTGTGCATCAAGCCATCCTCACTGCTGTCCAACACCAACTCCACGAACTGGTCATAATCACTGATTCGGATTATGTACAGAACGGGTTCGTGGAGCACCCGGTTAACTGGAAAACCAGAGGCATGTTATGTGCTAATAACAAACCATTGGAACATGGGAAATGAAATCAAAATATTTATGATCTGGTCACCTCGAATGGGATGACCATCTACTGGAAAAGATCAAGGGTCATTCTAATGTAGAGCGACCTGACAAAACTGGAAATTACTTCGCGGATCAGCTGTCCGAAACCGGAGCCATCCAAGGGGATCTACTTGAGATTGAGTCCCTGTTGGTGGAAATCCAGGTCACTGCCATCACTAGGTCCCAGACAAATGCTCACATGAACTCTAAAGTGCACAATGGAGTAAGGAGAACCTAGATGCTGATTTGATTACGCTCAAAAAGGGAATCCAATAATTGGTAAGTTTTATCAACACATTGAGGACCCTCAGAACTTTCCCCTGACGGATACTGATTGCATAGGGAAAGGGGAGATCAGAGTGTTGATGAAATGTCCAAAGATGTTCCAAATCCAAGACGGTTTGTTGGTAAGGAGATCTGTAGCTGGCCATGATCAGTGGGTGGCCCCTACCTCATTCCGAAGCCTGATGTTAAGTCACACCCATGATGCGGCCACAGCGGGCCATAGGGGGTTTCATACAACACTTGAAATCTTAAGAGAGGTTGCATACTGCTCACACATGGGGCAGCACCTCAACCAATACTTGAAGGGGTGTCTCTTGTGTGCACAATTTCAGCCAACATCCCTCACACACTGTGCGCCTCTCCAAAAGAGGGGGATGACACTGCCATGGTCAGATTTGCAAGATGATTTTATCAGGCCCGTGATTCGCTCCTCTGGGGGGAACAAGTACATGTTGACCGTGACATGCTTGTTTACTAAATGGGTGTAATGTCTCCCAGACCCAAATTGCAAGGCAGAAACAGCAGCTGCCCTGATGATCAACCACATCTTCTCGCATTTTGGGCTACCCTAAAGGATCGAGTCAGACTGAGGTAGCCACTTCACTAACGAAGTAATGACAAAGATGTGGGAGATATTTGGGGTCAAAAGGAAATTACACATTGCCTACCGGCGAGCCTGTAATGGTGCAGTGGAGAAATACAACAAGACAATTGTGAGCATATTAAAAAAGTTTGTGGCCGATTCTGGGCCAAGTTGGGATATTCGATTACCTCTTGCCCTAATGGCCATCAGATCTACCCCTTCATCTGCAACTAAAATGTCACCGTTTGAGCTGATGACTGGACGGAGGATGGTGCTTCCCCAGCATCTGCTCTACAGAACCCCAGAGCAGACATTGATCAATGCCTCCACAACTCATGAGTATGTTGAAAATCTGAGAAAACACCTTCAACATGCTTTTGCATCTGCTCAGCGAAATCTAGTGAGATCTGCAGACAGCATGAAGACCCATTATGACTTAAAGACTACTAGGAAAGAATACCATGTAGGAGACCGGGTATACTTATACAATTTCGAGAGGAACCAGGCCAAACAGCGCACATTTTTGCCTAGCTGGAGGGGTCCTTTTGAAATTGTAGACAAAATCCCAGCAGTCGCCTACAAAATCTGCATCCCAAAGGCAGTTTGGCAGAGGGGGAAGATAAGTGGGTCCATATCAAACAACTGAAGTGTTGCGTTCCTAGGAACACTCTGCAGCAACTAGAGGATTCTTTTGGGACCTCAGACGGTGTCACTCCAGCTCCCTAGAATTCCAACTATAAAAATATTCCATCTATATAATCAATAAATTGCCAATAGAAAAAAATTGTCCTGATTTGTCAAAATGTCTGTATCTGCCCCACTACATAAATAGTGGTGGGGAAATGTCTGCAAATATGCTTTTGCTTTGTCCTCCTAGAATTAGAAACCATGGAAATTATAACCAAGGAGGACCACCCAGGGACCGGAAGCAAAGATCCAAAGGGGCCGGGGTATCGCTCCATACTCTCATCAGGAATTGGCGAGGAGAACCGATCGATCCACCACTGATGGGAGAAGCTGATGAATTTTGACATTTGGACCAGAAAGGAAAGAAACTGATCATCCCAATCTCGCGACTTCCCTTGACGGACGGTCCAAGCCAAATCGCGAGGGGTGGCTTGTGGGATGCATTGACCCACTAGGCTCTGCCCTGCAACATCACTGTGTGCTGGTGTCACCAGAACCAGCAAAATGGCCGCAAAAAGCCCTATGCGTGCTAAACCCACGAAAATTGCACTGTGAAAACAGAAAGATGGCTGCCAATCTACTTTGCCTGTGTCAGTAGTGGAACAGGAGACCACACTGCTAAAATCTCATTGGGCTGCCCACAGAGTGAAAAGGGAAACTACATGAAAGGCAGTGCTTCATTGCAAGGAAGCCCAGAAGTGCTTTGGAATTCATTTTTCCTTGGTTGCTAAAATTACAAAATAATGGTTGCTAAAATTACAAAATAATTGTTCCCAAACATCAGAAAAGATCCAACATCCTTGCTGGGTGTTACCCGTCACTTTATGTAAAGAATCCAGATAAGCACACAATGTCAGGAAAAACAGATTCAATCACAAGAATATCCACATTAAAAAGTGTGCTGGTCTGTAAAATCTGTCAGAAATGGGCGCAGTACCGCTGGCCGCCTGCGTGACAGCTGTCAGTTAATTACATTGGAAGCTTAACTTGTGCAGTTAAAATCACATGGTTGAAATTAAGTGACTTGCTATCAAAAACAATATAGGTTTCAACTATTTAATCTCTATGTTTAAAAAGACTGGAATTGGAGATATGTTTGCCTATTTTGAAAATGTACATTTATTTTGTCAAAGACAATTTTAAACAAGTTGACTTTAAAGTAACCTCTGATGCCAGCCACAGAACTTCAAAGCAAATTCCACAGCGTGCCCCAAACAAAAGGTACCTTCCTCCTGCTATCTGCCCCAGGAACTCCCATTCAGGTGTTAATGGAGAGGGGAGGAGATTTTGGCTTATTGCTTCTGGGGAGATACAAAAGACTCCCTTGATTGAAAAGATATGCAGAGGCAACTGTCCACAGAAGCCCCTGCCAGAGGACAGAGGCAGGTATTGCTCTTGACCCACCAACACTTTGGGGGCTGGGACAGACAGTTATGTGTATTCTTAAAGCACAAGAAAGTATATTTTTGAAAGGACTGAGAGAGGACTGTGCAAAATTGTAAAAATGTGTAAAATGACAGTATTGTTAATATGAAAATTCTGGTCACGTTTTAAAACTACTCAGAACTCTGTGCTATGTTCAGGGACAAGACTACAGAATTTGTGGTTTGTAGCAATTGTGGTGATGCCAGAAACATGATACTTCACATGATTATGCCCAGATATCATGTGCACATATGTGTAAAAATGTGGACAAATCTGACATTGGGTAGCATACCAAAAGTGCGAAAAATTGCCAAATCTAGACCCAAGCTCTCACTGAGACGGGGCTCGGATGAATACTTGCTCCACCAAATCTGTGATATCAATATGCTGTTGCTAGCAAGTTTGTAAAATTGTAAATATGTCTTGTATGAAAAATAGATGTCATTTACAGAAACAAAGGGGAGGTTCTCTCTGGATCAAAAAATACAGTGTCATCATGACACTCTGTTTTCTTCTGAAATCAGGGGAGAGGAAATACCATGACCAATAGAATATCTAGGTGGTGTGCCTAGTAGAAGTCAGCATACCCACCCTTTTAGAAAATATATAAATAGAGATATCTTAGGACCTAGACACAGACATTCACCCACCATCTGATTGCTGGTGGAGCAATTTGCAAGAGAAATCCATGTTCCAGACTCCAGAACTTTGAAAGCAGAAAGGCCCATTTCCATAGATGAACCCTTCTCAGCTTGGCCTTTTAAAATCTAGAAAGCAGATTGACCCCAGACCTCTAAGGGGAACAAAATAAATAAAGAACAGCCTGGCTGAGCTGTGCTGCTGTCTTGCTAAGAATTCTTGCCAGAATCCAGAGATCCAACCCAGTAGAGCAGAGCTGTGAACAGATAGCTGTGACCCAGAACCAACCCGTCAGATCCAGTCCAATCCTGCCGTGCAGTGTCCAGAGTGCCGTGCTGAGTGAAGAAACAGAGTGCCTTGAGTCCAGTCCGGTGTGCTAGCTCAATTCCTGTCCAGAAAGTCTCCCTGAACAGAACCCTAATGGGTCCATTCCAAACAGTGGTAGTGAGTATCCATAGCATAGGATTGTTGCTAGCATATATCTTATCCCTAAGTAATCCTATTCAAACCCATTCTATTATATCCAGATCTGCATTGTAGAAATAGTTTGTTTTACCTGAATCTTTCTCTCATCCCTATAGTCCTTTGGTAATAGTAGTGTTAAAATCATATTTGCGCTAATATATTTTCTGAAGAAAGGCAAGCGTCTCGGCCGGCAAAAACCATCCAGAAGCGTCTCTGGACTGGTGGCTGTGCTGTCATGTAGTTTGTGGCTTCATAGTCTCCCTAGTATAAGAAACCTTTGTTTGTAATGTTAAAAAGCGCAACCTTGTTTTACAAATTTTGACTCTTTCTGAAAAAAAACAACCTCCACAAAAACCTTCATAACTTCTTCACCGTGTATGCTAGAAACGCAAGTGTCAAATTGAAGCTAACATCCTCAGCTTTCCAATGAACCTAAAACCGCATCCGATCTCCTTATAGTTTTTCCGCAATCACGCTTACTGCGCGTGGAAAAGTTTGCTGTGAATTTTTCGATTGGCTCAAATCTATCACGTGTGAAACAGCTGTACATTGCATCCGACCTCAGAATTAAGTTTTCAACCTGCTAGTTATTCAATAATCATTGCTAGTGTCTGTCTGATACCATACCAAGCGGCTCCCACTAGTATTGAAACCATTTTAGTGAATTAAATCAATTTATTGTGTTTTCCCATCCATTCAAAGCCACATTCAAAACCATTTTGACAAGTTGCAATCATTCCTGTTTTTCTCTGAGTTTGCTGAGGGAAATTGGGATTGATACTGGGTTGTTGAATTGTGTATTCCTGAAACCTGTTTTCTCTCTTTCTATCTCTTTATACTGCATATTGGGGGATTGAGTAGTGTGCAGGGGGAAAGAGTGATGAGATTGCATTTTGATTGAACCGACACAAAGTATTATTCTATGCTGCATTATTTTTCCTATCATTAATTCGTGTGATTAAAGAGATTTATTGTGACATCACCCCATTGGTGATCATTGTAGAACCATTAAAGTAATGTCATATATATACTGTGAAAATACCTAAAATAAATCTTTTTAACTTTGCAAAACAGCCTGCTTCCTGGTACAGTGTGACCGGGGGGAGGGGATTCAAAGAGAGGGGCGTGATATAATGGTATATCATTCAGAAATAAAAGAATTTATAGACATAAATAAATAATTAAGTGTTTCAATTGTGCATCCCACGCTAGGCATTTACTTAGGTGAATTGCCGGGTTGAAATCACTTACAGCGATATAATAAGCTTCTATCGTTCGCGCTGGAATTGCTCCATCAGCAGCAACCTCTACTTTCGGAACAAACATAGGAGGCACCTCCCTCATAGGTAATTGCAAAGTAGGGGATTCGACATTCGTTTGTCTATTAAGCAACAAAGCTAGATCAAGTGAAAACGCAGTCGTTTCAGTTTCAGATGAAAATGCTCTTTTATAAATTGTCATTAAATCAGCGGGACAACACATCTTATTCTTCATACATTCATCCTGTAAATTCTCCACCATAACGTGTAACACCTTTCTCTGCATTTCTGGTGTATACTGACTAAACGTATCATGCACTTCAATTGGGGAAATGGTGGCATCCGTAATCCATCTAAGCGCATCTCACGTACAAATTCACATCTCTTCACTAACAGGTTTCAACAGCGGTAAAAACCACTTCTGAACGTATGGCATATAAGGTTCATCTCTTGTCATTATTTCTTTATGCAATCGATCAAGGTCTCGCTTAAACACAAATATTCGCCCTCTGTGTTCTCGTACTTTTTGCCGCATTATCTCGCAAATTCGAAAGAACAATTAAATCACGCAACTCTTGCGGTACCACTGTATCAGTCAAATCACTCTGTATTTTAACAAGATAATCCCCCATTAATTCTAACAATACCTGTTGTTCACCAAGGCCTCTATGATCAGATATGGAACTTTGCAGAGCTGCTTCATTGTCATCATCAATATACGTTTCGGCCCACTCCTCCAGTTCTTCTTTCCTTTTCGTGCTAATCATATTACGAGTCTGTCTAATACTTCCTCGGTCAGGCCCCATTGCTGTAGAACTGCCTGCTAAAGCGGATAACTCATGCTCTGAAGCCGGTGGAGGAAATGATGTCACAGGCACAGTGGAAGAGGAAATGCTTACTGCAGGTGCGGATGGAATCACAGGAATAGGAGGTACATAAGGACGAGGTGCAACTGGGTCAGTACTTTGATGTTCACTTCTTCACTCATTTAATATTTTGTTTATTAGTTCATCTGATGTATGCAAATCTTGTGAAGGATATATTTTCTGTATATCTAATTCGAAGGCCCTATGCATGTTCCTAATGGCTTCTGTCTGCTGATGCTGATCATGCTCTAGCGCTTTCTCTGCATTTGTTTTATATCTACGTGCGTGTTTCTCCCTACTTTTCAAACAGAGATTAGCTTCCTTCCTACAGTCTCTTACAATGTTGAACGCTGCAGATATGGCCTTTTTTCGTAGCAATACTGATTCTAAGTGCTCTATACGCGCTAATTCAAAGCTCCCATTCTTAGGCCACTGAAGGTTTGCTACACGTCTGGTCTGCCTATGCCAAACCGCATTAAACACTATTGCCCCTATTCCATACTTTGTGTACATCTCATGTGCCAGGGACCCTTCGGGTGGCACAACCTGGCCAGTTTCCAAAGATTGACTACTGCAGTGAAAAAATCTCACTAAACAGGAAGACAATTTCCCAGGCCTGGTTAAATCTTACCCTTTTCTTACCCTGGGCGTTTGAACTTGCAAGTACAACACTCAACCAATATCAGGAGGTTAAAGAATCGGGGCACGACTCACCTGATCAACCAATTCGTCACTCAGGACGCAATTCGCCCATATACAGACGCAACCAAGAATCATTGCAACCCTGTGTCTGGCTCAATTTGCCTCGTTTCCAGGACCCTTGCCTTGATACTCTCTGGGTGCTGCTCGTCGATCAGGGATCGGATGTGTACAGATCTGTGGAGGAGTCTCTCATCACTTCTACAGGGGCACCCCGAACACCTTCCGATCCTGGTCCGACGGCTTTGTCCTCGACTTATTTTTTCTCTTTTGCCTTCCTTCAACATCAACGTATGCAATGGAGCATTAATGGGAGGGACCCTGTTCGGGCGCCATATTTGCTAGGCCATAAAGACTGCATATGGAAACTAAGGCACAATAACCATATACCCACATGACACGTCAGCTGCAAGGTTTGTTTTCCAAACAAGTCTGGCTTTATTCAGTTTCTCAGTCGGCCGACTGGGTTTCAACGCCTCACGACGTGTGTTCCCAGACCCGTGAGATGCGAGAGAGAGCGAACAGCGCTCGAGCAGGAATATATATATACATCATACTCATCCTTTGTTAAAGCAATTCGACCCGCCCTCATACATGTCATACAGGCTAGGGTTCAGTGATTGACAATTATGACATGTTATGACAAGTCTTCATTCAGTCTAAACATAGTTAGTCTAGCAAAGGCAGCAGAGACAGCTTTCTGTTATGAGGAACATGGAGCTCTGGCTCAGTAAGGATATCTTGTTCTTAGCAGAGAAACATTCCATACTAAGTTATCTGTTTGTTACAGCTCATGAGCTAAGGGTCAGGTAGTTCTGAAGCAGAAAATACCATCAGAAGCGCTGCTAGGAGAATATAATTCATGTTTAACTGCCTTATTTAACAGTGCTTGCAAGACAAACCAGCACCTGGACTAATGATTAGGCGTGGCTTCTGCTCAACTTCAACGACTTAGTGAGAGGGAAAAACAATGTATTTCTGCAGAGTTCTACATCCCTGTCTGCGTTAGTATTTCAGAGTTTAAGGCGTGGCCTTGCACTGTGTGCGGATCTAAAGCATAGAATATATTTGCAAAGCGTTACAAAAAGAAAATGGCCGGCATTTCACAAAATGGACTCCCTTTGGTTACATGAATGTTTCTCGGAATGCAATGTTTGTCACATGATGCGATTTGCTTCTGGCCAACATATTATACGTATCATTCAGCTATGGGATTACTTTTCTGGTCTAACACTATCATAAAGTAACACCAAATGTGTTGCTATTTAGGGCCTACCAGTGTAATATCTAAGCATTATTTTAGTGTTTAATTCCTTAATTGCCACTGTAAATGAGCTCCTTGTATGATAAAAAAAAGCTCTTAGTGTGTGTCTTCAGCCAGTTGATTTTATAAGCAAATATCTTTGTCAAGGCCTCTGCCTGAAGTACTATTTTAAACAAGCAATCGCAAAGCCAACAGTTTTTGCTTGCATATAGGTATTAGACATTTGCCAGGCAATGCCATCATATGTCCAGGTTCTTGTAGCATTTTCCAGCTGTTCCCCATTTTATGGCCAGGTGGTACCCTTATGGCAGTGCATGGCAAATGCCTATCTATGCCCGATCAAAAGCCCAAGCTGTTTGCTTTGTCAATGCATGTTGGTTTCAGTTTGTCTCCCGAAGTGAACATGTGTATGCCCAGATGTGAGTGCCTTGCTTACTATGCCTAGGTAATCAAGCTGCACCTCACTGAGTTGGTCCAACAAGGCCCTACCTGAAAATGATAAGGCTAGGATGGCAAGTATGGACCAGTTTCAGATCTTCTCATGCATACTTCACAGTGGGGCTCTGACCTAAATAGAATGTATCTTTGTCTGTGTGGAAGCCTAGGCTAGTCTGCCAGAACGTTTCATGATTCAAACTAAGTACCGACTTGATAAGCTCATACTGTTTGAGTAACTTAACAGAGTTTGCATTCCAACAGAATACATCATGTACATTGTGGGTCTTGTTTGGAAAGTATAATGTAAATCCTGATGGGTGTTTATCCTGTGCCGGAATACCTTAAAGAGCACCTTTGACATAACACGAGAGAAGAATTTCCTATAATGTTGCATGCAAAGTATAAAATGTGTACATCTTTTAAAACTAAAAAGCAGTATTTAAATATTTCCTAAAGAGTGCAATCAGAGGTGGATTTAACATTTGGACCTGGGAAAAATCCCAACACCCACCTGCTCTGCCTCTCTCCCACAAATACCAACAACCAGGGCTGCACAGGCCCTCCCACTGAGGTTGTATCTTTTTAACGCGTCTCAGAGGCAACCTATTTACACCAGGAAGTGATTAACAGAAAGTAATTAGAGATGAGAAAAGGTAACAGGTAGTGACCATTGCTGTGGCACTTTTTCCTTTAAATTATATAGGGTTTTAACAAGCTATTTAAGTGTGATTGTTGGGTGATTAGGATACAGAACAAGCAGTGTGAAACAATGATCTTGTCATGCATTTCATTTAACTTTGTGTCTGTATGAGATTTTTTGTAAATTCCCATTAATGTCTATGCTGCAGCCTATATGATTCCATTCAGGATGGGCAAAACAAAGCTACAATCATAGGGGTTCATTTTCCAAGCGAAGCAGAGTACATGAAGTGATGATAAATGCATTTATCTCCACTTTTTATGACCTGCAGGATTTTATATGATTTGGAATATAAGGTTGAGACCTGCCAAATCAGATTGGTTTTCCACCAGCATGTATTTTTATGTTGGCAGAAAACCAATGGATTCCTCTGGGATCTGTCTGACATTTACACCTGGTAAAAGCAGGCATATTTGAAAGGAATCCATTGTGTTGGCTCTCACAATCATTAATTGTGGAAGTGATTTACACTTTCCCAAACACGTAGTGGAAATGTAAAGATCAAAGGCGATTTTCGCCTGTGTTTTACACTTTACTTTTCCAGTACTTGGTTGAAACAATTACAATTAATGAATTGCCCCTTTTGCAAAAAGTGCAAACAGGAGTGGTCCCTTCCTATGCAATTTAGGATTCAAAACAAAATGCCCATCTTACTCTTTTCATCATCACATTTCTAGAATGATTAATACGTTGTCAGGTTGCGTTATCATTTGACTTGTACATTTTAAAGTAAAATTAAGTGTTATTGTAGGTATTCAAAATCAAAATTCAACACATATTTCTACCAAGTTGTGCTTGGAAGCTGCATGGTCAAGTATCTAAATTTCAGGCTAGGCTCACATTCTGGCCTTACCACTCAACCAAAGTGTGTGATCCTGTACAAATCATTTCATTTCACTATGTCGTACCTGCTAAAATTAGGTGCCCCTAGAAGTGATTCATTTTGCATTATAAGCTATTACAAACGCCCCACTCATGGTTTAATAGATGGGCAGCACAAGCATTGGAACCCGCTAAGAACACACACACAAACACACACACACACACACACAGACACAAACATCTTTGATTACAAATATCACGCTGCATTTATTGAACAAAATTGTGTTATTTAATAGCAAATCAAAGTAAACACATCAACCAAAAAGTAATCATGGACAATTGCATATTATAACCAGTATGTAACAAACAATAATGTACTGGGGCAATACAGGGGAGCAAGGCCCTCTACTCGCTGCCACAGCCCACCAGGAGTGATACCAGGAGGCCAGAAACCCCTCAACCTGCACAGTCTGCCTTCTCATGCAGATTTCCCAGCCCTAGCATTCTCTTCTACATGCTAGCACTCCATCACAGCCTCAACTCAATTAAAATGTGCTGCAAAAATGCAACGTAATTTTCTAATAAACACAATCTCCTATTCCTTACTTCAATATTCTGGGGGGGGGTCTATCTTTCACATAAGATGGAGGGACCACAAGCACCTCCTCTGGGGCCTCCTGGGAGTAGCCACAGTGTTCAGGAAGGCATTTTTGTGCGAAAACCATCATCTGAGATGGTAAAAAGACTGGGGCCTCACTGCTGAGCCCTCTCAGAGGAAGTGGAGGATGCATCACCCTCGATGTTCCCAAGCCAGGCTACGAAAGACATGCTGGTGGCTGGTCGGAGTAGATGGGAGTGGAGGTAAATGGGAATGGTGATTAGGGGAGCTGAAGAAAGGTGACTGGTGGCGAAAAGTAGAGGAGTATAGGACATATTAGAAAGAGAAGAGCTGATGGGAAGGGGAGATAGGTAGATTGATTTAGCAACACTATTTTCCTTGCATCTCCTTTTGCTCTTTACTGTTTTTTTATAGAGGGGTGCAAATGTATTTTTCCAGATCTGGGAAGAAGTTTTTGCAGGATCACAGATCAGTGAAATCTGGATAGACGCTCGCACTTTCTTTAGGGTGCTCCTAGACCCAAACCCAATGGAATTAGGGCCCCCCTTATCACAAACCTGGCCCGCCCAGATGAATAGCCTGCTTGGTATATGAGCTTGCTGGTTTTGGAAACAGGGGGGCAAATTGGCAGAAAAAGTCACGATCCGCAGCGCTTGTAAGTATCAAATAGACAGAAAGCGACAAGGCTGCAGGTATCTGGGTAGTGTGGATATACTGCCAGTATGATTCCACTGAGGTAGGTACAAATACAACACATGCAAGTCCCAGTTTCACTGCACCAAGAAAAGCAGATAATAGTAGGCAGTCCAATTTATTTAAAGAACAGCCTTTGAGGTCCAAAGGATTGATTCAAGTAACAGCCTAACACGTGTTTCGAGCCTTCCATGGCTCTTCATCTGAAGCAATTGCGGTTAAAGCGGGTCGACAGTCGCTTCCAAACATCCAACTAGCTTTAACCGCAATTGCGAAGCCTTCAGAGTACCTTCGGGGATTTTGTCCTTTCTGTATAAGTGTAAGGTTTAATTCTTATCAAGCCTCAGATGAAGAGCCGTGGAAGGCTCGAAAAACGTGTTAGGCTGTTACTTGAATCAATCCTTTGGACCTCAAAAGCTGTTCTTTAAATAAATTGGACTGCCTACTCTTATCTGCTTTTCTTGGCGCAGTGAAACTGGAACTTGCACGTGTTGGTTTTGGAAACACTCTGCTGAGCAACATTGTATGTGACCTTCCAAAGGAGTCTGCAGGGGCTACACACACCCTTGTTTGAAGTCATCGCTGGCATGTAGTTTGCAGGTTTGCTTGGCACCAGACCGGTTCTGACAGTCATCTAGGTTCTGGTGTTCATGGCTGTTATTAATGCAAGGTGTTCTTTATCTAGTCCAGCTGTTGCAACATCGCCCATAAAAACCTGTGATTCCATATCAAACGGTGCGTTGGAATATATTAAACTCCCAGCCGGTCCTTCCTTACAACTGCAAAATACTGTATACTTGTCATTTAAATGTGACAAGATAAACACCTGATCTCGAATCAAGGCCTGATTGAATTATTTTACGTACTGTTTTAAACAGTTCATACTGGCTTCTGGTTTCTTCCAAGTGCTTCATATGCAGAGGTGAGCAGACGGGGAGGCGGACTTTACAGGGGTGCAATCTAAGCATGAGCGATACAATGCATGAACTGATGAAAATGCCTATTTTCAGCCCTTAGCATTACTTCTTGAAGTCAGCCTCAAGGTGGAAGCACAATGTAAGTTCAGGATTTTGAGTTTAAGGATCACCCCGTAAGAGTGTCTCACTCAATGGGCCTAGCAAGAGCCAGTTTTAAGAGGCTTAACTTAGATCTGTTTTAGGGTGGTACCGAAGTGGAAGAATTGTAAGAAAGAGTTGTGCATGGATGTACAGTGTCTTGTGGGGAAGGTTAAGGGACTTGAATTCAACTCAGCTTAGGGCCATCAAATGGAGTGACATTAAGGGATGGCTGAGGTGGTCAGTTTTCTTTTAGTCAATGAAGTGCACTGGGGTAGCGAGGGCCACTGCAGCTCCTACACTGCAGTGGGACCCATGTCCAAGGGGTCACCTGAGTACTCTGACTTTGGAAAGAAATCTGAGATTGATTTCTAAATTCAGAGAGCAGAATATTTGCTACACCAGCTCTGTGCCATGATTGGGGCCATTTACATCAATGTTGGTATCCAATGGCTACTTAGTAACCAAAAGCCCTGCCCGCATTCCAGAGAAGCACATCACCACACAGATGCAATGCCCTGCCTGATGACCACACCTTGTCTTTGAGAACACAGAAGCCGCAGCATCCAGTGTGGGACCTGACTTCAAGGTAAGTTGAATGTTAATTGTTAAGAAAAAAAAGCATATGTATGCGCATGTGTGTTTGTAAGTGAGTCTGTGTATGTCTGACTGACTGTGTGTGTGCCGCATTGTCTGTGATTGGAAGAGCAGAGTGATGAATTTATGTGTTTGGCATGAAAAGATTTGCCAGGGGGATGTGTTTGTGAATGTATTACAGGTTGTCTGTGTAAGGTTTACAATATGTGAGTGCACGTGTATGGGTTTGTGTCAGTAAATCTGTGTTGCTGTCTGACTGACTGTGTGTGCACCACTAACTGCCTGAGTTTTTGAGAACCAAGTAATGACTCTAAGTTTTGGGCTCAGTGGTTATCAGAAGACGGTAAGGGGGGGTCATAATGTACAGTGCCCAGAGTTGTCATAGACTGTGGTTGCAGCTTCATAAAAGTGACTTACAATGACCATACTGGCATAGATTAAGGCCACAGCTACACTAAAGTGATTTACAGTGGTGCCCATACTAGCATTGACTAGCCACTGCCTGTTGAAAGTTATTTACAACAGTGACCATACAAGCATGGATTATTTCCACAGCTTCATGAATGTGTTTTACAGGGACCATGCTGGCATAGATTATTGTCACAGCTTCATGAAAGTGATTTACAGTGGCCATGCTGCCACAGTTGTTGCTGTAGCTTCATAAAAGTGATTTACAATAGTGACTATACTGGCATAGACTGTGCTGCCACAGTGTCATGAAAGTGATTTAATGCTCCTGTGTACTACTAGGGCAATGGCATCTACTGGATATTTAAATTTGTTACCCATGAGAACCAATTGTAAATTGTATGGCTTTTTACCCAATTTTTCTCAAAATGCCTACTGTAAAATACATAATTTAAAAACATTATTTTTAAAATGTTCCCCACTGAAATCCCGTAATCATGTAGGACTCCATTACTGCTTTTGGTCGCTTGAAATAATTCATGAGAAATGTTAATGCGCCTCCACTAAAGTATTACTCACCTGTTTCCTCTGTCTTTGAATCATTTACAATGCAGGGGCTCCTCAGAAGCCGACCACCCTTCTGGTACCAAAAGCTGGCTCCATCACTGGAATCTTAAAGTTACTCGCCATACACAGAGGTAGCTGGTACTTATGGGTGCCAGCGTCCAGGCCCAACCCACTTGTTTCTACACTAGGAGAAAGATGTAAGGTCTATTGGAAATCATACATCTTTCACCTAGTGTTGTGTGCAACGAGCCCATTATATGATATGATATGATATTATATGGCATTTATAACGCACCTATACACAAGTGTTTCAAGGCACGACGAGGCAATGGAGGGGGAACAAAGGGAAGACAGACAACGATCTTACTAGGCCAGGTGACATTGAGATCGTGCAAGTGCAGGTGAGGGGGGAGGGGGAAAGTGTGAAGGGATAGGGGAGGGGGCAGTGCAGTACATGGGATCACACAGTAGAACAAATAAAACAAATAAAAAGGGAGACCAGCTGGTCGCAAGTGCGAGGGTAAGTGCAGACATGAAGTGTCAAGTGCTGGTAGGGACTGTAGGGATACAGAAACAGACCCCGAGTGCAAGGGATGCCAGGGGTGCAACAACCAGTGCAGGAGTGCAACTGGTGGGGTGGGGACCTTGGCCCAAGATCAGAAGGTCCCCAGGTGACCACTGCAGTTTCAATGCAGGAGAGTTCAGCAGAGGAGAGGAAAAGAGAAAGCAAAAGCAAAGAGGAAGGTCTTGAGGTGCTTCTGGAAAGGGAGACGGAGATGGTTCTCCTCAAGTTTCAGAGAGGCAGGGAGGCTGTTGCAAAGGGAGGTCCCAGCCGAGGAAAGAGATCTACCACCAACTCGTTGCTTGGAGAAGTGACTGACCCTGAGTGAGTTGGAGGCGGAGGAGCGAAGGGCTTGAGAAGGAAGATATTTATGAAGAGGGAGTTGAAGGTATTGAGGCCCCAGTACCCAGAAGGCCTTGTGGACAATGCAGTGGGTTTTGAACTTAATCCTTGCAGCCACTGGGAGCCAGTGAAGAGATTTCAGTCCTGGAGAGATACTATCGCTGGGCTTGAGGCCAAGGAAAAGTCTCACAGTCCTGTTTTGAATGAGTTGCAGAGGGAGAAGAGTAGAAGCAGGCAGATTTAGAAAGAGGCTGTTGCAGTAGTCCAGCCTAGAGAGAACCAGAGCTCTGCAGACAGTGAGCTTCTGGGGGAAGGAGAGGAAAGGAAGAATACCAGAGCTTCTCTGAGGTAGCCAGGCTGAGGTTGACATGAGCCGACGTCCATTTTCCTTTCATGACCATCCTTGCCACTCTATATTTTCCTCTACAGCAAGCGTCTATATTTCTTTTCTACCTTGCGTTACTGCATATCTACATTTATTGGTCAGCGAGTTACTGTATCTTCTTTGTATCCACGATTACGTTATACTTAAGTACACGTTTAGCTTATTGCTTCAGTTACATCATAACTCTTAAAGATGTTCATATTGTTTCGGTATATCTTCATATATCTTCTTCATGACATCACTTTATCCTTTCCAGATTTCGCTTAACGCTCCATAATGTCCAATAGTGCATGCTGACATCCTTGTTCACGACATCATTCCACTCTTTCTGGGTGAGGGCAGATTCTGTATGGTTGTCTAAGTGCATATAATCTCTCATACACTCGATGCGGTATAGGGACAATACATGGAGTCCCATTTAAAGCTCTTCTACTGCTGTTCCAATGTGATGGTGGTGAGGAGGCGGTGAGGGGGCAGGAGTTAGTGAGAACTCACCCACCTGTTCTGCTACAAAATACACTTGGCAGGAGAATATGCCAAGCTTGTATAATAATGTATTGCTAGTCTGGGACCGGCACCCATTTGAAAATCTAATAATACAGTGATGTTTATTCAAGAAGGTATGGGGTCTGGGACCCAAGGAAATAGGAAAAAGAAAAGAAACTACATAATGACAAGACAAGATTCTAAAATAGCGCCAGAAGGAATCCAGGGCAAAGGAGCTAATCCATAATCCTTGGAGTAATACATTTTGGAACATTTCCTTTGCCATTTCGACCATCCGAGACATTGGGAACTTTTCTATTGGCAAGAACTGCCATTATCACTTTAGTTTGGAAAAGAACACCCTTGCATATTAGATTAATGTTATTAGTGTTAGAGTGAGAAGTAGAGTTTCCGGGGCATGATAGTGAATGACTATTTGATTGACATCCTGATGTTTTCCTTAGATGTCTTTGAGGCAGGGAACCCCTCTTAGCTTTAGGGACAGAGAGGCAGTTTTCCCAACCCTTTTACTGAGTAATAAAGGTTTATAACCAAAGCTATGCCATCTTTGTGTCTGAGCCTTACTTCTGCACCCTTACAAATGTTTAATCCAAGTTTGTGTTGCATGATCCCATGGACACAACCCATGACACCTTCAGGAAGATGAAAAAAACATAGTCACAACTTAAATCTCTGATGTCTGCAATTCATAGGTATGAAGTCACAATCCTGGTAAAATATTGTGCTAGGTGAGCTCAGTGTTGAAAATGGCACCTGCTAAATACACTTGACTGTCAGTTGGCGCATAAATCTCCCGCTTCCGCATGCAAAACCTCTGTTTTCAGAACCATTTAGTTTGTTATGTTCTTAAACTGACCCAATAATGTTGAGGCCCTTGTTGAATAAGTTCTTCAATGCTCACATATTTGAATTAATTGCATGAAATCCTTAAAACAACAATCAAGGCCTCAGGAACCCATTAATGTCCCATCTAGTCAAGGACAGGTAGAAATCATCTGTAACATGAGGGGGCGGATTTTAACGTTTGTGCAGTGTCAATGTACTTTGTTTCTGTACAGTGCACTAATAGCATGTTATTCATGTTATTGGGATGTCCTAGACTCTCACCTATGATCCATGACTTTGACAAGCAGAAGCGCGTGTTGCACGAAAAAACAATGGACCAAGGCAGGTGAGAACTTCACAGACATGAGGTTCACCCTGAAACATCCAGCATGTTTGAATATTTCAAAAGAATGCCATTTAGTTTCAATTTCCAGTGATAGTGCATTACTGCGTGGGCATTTTCAAGCATGGCACAGGACTGATAGTCATATTTGAAGGGATCTTTGGTGCAGATTTCTTGAATATAATGTAGTCTGTGGAGAACTGATGATGCATGGGAAAACATGGTATGCTCAAAACTCAAGCATTATTTAAATTGAGTTAACAAACCAATGAACAAGATGGAGATATTAGACAGCATCAAAAGGTTTGGTCAGAGACACTTTCCAAGGACATTTGCTGCAGGACAATAGCCCATGTAAAAAGGTATTAAAGGGAATGGCACTGCAACAAACATGTGGGCCTGGGTCTGATGAGTTCATTATATGTTTCCACCTCTCTGTCTTTGACATGAGCATCCTAACTAATGTAATATGTTGGAATTGCAAACGTTTTATTTTTCATCATATCTTTCAGCAAATAAATTTGAGATAATACATAAAGCATGTTGTGAGGACCTTTAGCCCGTGGTAAAGAACCAAATCTCACATTTCATACATGCTTGTCTCCATAAAAAATGGAGGGGTAAGAAAAGAAGTATCTGGTCAATTCACAGAATTTATCCCGTAGAGGATTCACGAAACTGACATGAATTCCACGTTTGGTGATTTTGACCTCCTGCCTCAAAGGAGAGTAACCTTTATTCAAGATGAAGATTAAAACATATTTATAATAACTAATAGTTTTCTATTTTTCATTTTCTGATGTACCTATCTGGGAGATATGCTCAGAAAAAAGTCATAGACATTCTAAATGTAAAATGTAGCTTTATCCAGCTCTCAATTATAAAATAGAAATACTGGTGTGATTCTATGGGTTTGCTGTGTCTCTCCTTCCTAGCCTTCACATATTATGGCATCCTTCCCTTTTAGGGTTTCCCTTTAATGCTGGAGGGAAAGGGCCTGTCTCAGGATATTTACATGTGCATATTATTGACAACAAATACATGCATTTTAGCTCAGACACAGGTCTCTGTTTTGAATGAGTTACAAGCACACCAAGTTGGCGCATTGAAAACAAATCAATCTCTAATGTTCTGATACCCATCTCAATCAACATACAGCAAAACACATCTTAAGATGACTCACCTTCTAGCAATAAATTACTATAAATTACTATAGAATGGTTTGCAATAGTATCTGACTATTCTAAAGCATGTATTTCTGTTTTCATTTGGAATACTAAAAATGTAATGCCTCACAAAAATGTGCTATCATGTGTTATCCCCACACTTACCAAGTAAATCTAATCTGATTCATGCTTAGTGTATTGTCTCATTCAAAAATTAAAGGTAGGCCACTCTTGTTGTGCCTATAATGGCAGTTGTTGAACTTTAAACTAACACGCTTGACATCACGTCTTCTGTCTCTACATTTAGTGTATTGTGGAATCACAAATAGAACTTCTCAAAATGCTATTAATGATCCCTTGTATTCTCACTAAGAACTCTAAACATGTGCGCCCTTGAATGTCTTTCCTGGAACCTCTTTAAAGAATGTTAATTGTTAATTTAATTAGAATACCACACATGTGCTTCTAAAAAGATAATAAAAAATAGCTATATTTTATTTTTGGCTTGGCTTGCTCATACCCATGTCTTAGGTTGCTGACTTGGGTGTATGAGGTTCCTTCAGATCTCCTAATATTCTTCAGATCATCTGGACATCTTCTCGATGCTCTGCATTCCTGGCTGGCTGTCAGGCAGCGCCTCGTCCTTTTTAGGTTCTTCTGAGGCTTCTCTCCTAAACTGATCTTGTCTCCCCTTTACAGAATGTTTTTGGAGCTCATTAAATGTAATTCCCAGTGCCAATTGGTGAGTGTTACATTTCTTCATCGGTCACTGATGTTGTTGTCATATCTTGGTTATCTATTGGGAATTTTTGTTTATAAAAAATTTTGCTACAATAGTTGTGTCTTAATTGGACCTTATATCACCTCATCAGATACTCAACATTGTTCCTGTGTTCTTTCACCCGTTAGTTACCTAGTTGATCGAAAATGTCTCTATATTGATTGGAACCTTGTCCTTGCATTTATTTATCTAGATCTTTGTCATGTCTTCCATCTTGCTTGGCCTAATTCAGTAGCAGCTGGTGAATTGTTTAATTGGAGGGGTCCAAATATTCCCCACAAGTATGTCAAAGCGACCAATTGTAGCAAGTGAGTCCGAACCAACCAATGCGCGTTCGCAGGAGTCACCCTCAAGCTCAAGAATGTATTCTTGATATTGGGTTAAAATGTGCATTTTGCGGCACACTTTCTGTGAAAATCTGGGTAAAAAGCCGAACAGATTGAACATGTTTTTGTATGCTAACTCCATTCCAAAAAATGCAATAGCTGCAAGTCACCAACAATGCACAGACGAATTTTCCAATGCATTTTCATGATGCCTTTGCCCACAATATATGCCAGCATAAAAACATTTTCACACTGGCTGCGCCCATATATTTCCATGCTGGCAGCACCACTTTATGCCAGAATTCCAATACAAGAACATATTCATATTTGCTCTGCACATAATGGCAGAAATTATACTATATGTAAACATGTCCACAGTAGCTCTGCCAATATATGACAGTAACCCCACAATAAGACATACTCCTGCTGGCTTTTCATTTGAGAATTCCATGAGATAGTAAGAAAACATGTCCTATTTGGCTGCACAATGCAGTCAAGTCTAGACATTTAATAAAACTTAAAATGCTTGCTTTATCATGGATGCCCAGAATTAAAAATAAAAGCATGCCACAGTAAGAAAGAGCGAGACTGGCTGCCCCAAAATGGAAGTCTAGTCAAGTGACAAATATCATGCTTGGTTTATCATAGATGCTCAAGAGAAAATGTCATGCCACAGTAGGCAAGGGCTAGACAGGCTGCCCAAAAATGCAAGTCTAGCCAAGTAATAACACAGACCATGCTTGGTTTATGGTAGATGTCCAGAAACAAAGGTCATGCCACAGTAAGAAAGGGCTAGAGTGGCTACCCGAAAACACCAGTCTAGCCAAATAATAAAAATCAACATGCTTGCTTTATCATAGCTATCCCATAAAACATGTCATGCCACACTAAGACGTGGTTTACTTGCTGCCCCAAAGTGCCAGTCAAGCCCCTTAATAACACATCATCCTTTCTTTTATCAAACCTCTGGTTGAAGAAAGAGATGATTTTTTACAGAGCTTCGATTATAGATGGCCAGTAAAAACTGTGTTTTGGCGTACCCACATACCCACTCCCCACCTGCTCCCCAACCCAGCACAAACACACACATGCATACACATTCACACAACACATTCACACACAGCATTCACTTATTCACATGTGCATCCATACACTTACTCATTCACGCACACATTATAATATTTTTTAAAAAAGTCTTACCTGTACGCAGCTCCAGTCCACAATCATCTCCACTGCAGCCAGCCTCCAGAGAGCCTCTGGTTTCCACACAGCATGAATAGGAACCAGAGTGCTTCCCGGTTCCTGATCTTGTATGCAGGATCCAGAGCACTGATGACGTAGCATCACGTTCAGTTTCTATGTGCAAGGAGAAACAGGGATGCCCCTTGCACATACAAACACGCAGTTGCCCAGCCCGCATCCCCAATGGGTCTTGAAAGGCTGGGAAACAGCACTGTCAAAGAGAAACTGTCTTTCCCTTTGACAGTTCAAGCCAGCCCAGGAGGGCTGCACTCCCCCAGCTGCAACATGCAAAGGTTCTGGTGGGTCTGTGCCACCTCGCTCATTATGGACGATCTGCAGCTGGCCTAATTGGTCCATGAGATGAGAGAAGGGACTTTTCCAAATCTGTTTTTTTCCCTGACTGTGCATCAGCAAAATTGCAAAATAGCCTTTTGCACTTTTTTAGTCTGAAAGTAAACAAGATTGCTTTTATTGGCTTGTGAGGCCTTTATCCATGAATCAAATTTTAATACATGTATCTAACTAATATTTTCAATAAGCAAGCTCTTTCTAAGTGCTTAAAAAGGGTGTGTATGTGTGTGCATTGTTAGCAATGATGTAATGACATATGTATCTAGTGAATGCATAGCAACTTGATGCTTGGGTTGGCGACTTAGTAATGACATATGTATCTAGTAAATGCATAGCTAATTGAGACCTTGTGTTGGCACTTCAGTAATGACATATTGTGAGTGCTTGCCTGGGCTTTTTTGAAATGTTTAATTAAATAGAATGATGGTAGACCAACCTCAGGAAAATGTGTGGGGCTAATCCACACACATTTTCCTATGCGCATGGTACAACATACGCATAGACCTGTGTACTCCGGGTGGACACAGTGTACAGGTACAGTCTGCCCTGTCCAATTTAGTTGAGATATGACAGCATGAGTACACAATGCATTGCCAGAAGGGGGAGGACCAAACCTTCCCGCTGCCATGGCCAGCCTGATTAACTAACAAAGACTCCATGGGGGCGATTCATGGAACAAACGTGCGCCGAAAAGCCGAAAGCAGGCGCAAGCATGAAAAAACAGGCGCACGCGTGCAATTCATGGAAGTCCCTGCGCGTGTTTTCCTTGGGATGTGCGCCAAACCCGAGCGTGGCGCACACAGGCGCACAAATCATTGCAACAGCTCAAACGCCATGCGTGAGGCGAACAGGGAAAGCACACAACGTCTGCGCACACACCAAAAAGAGGGCGGGACACGGGGCGTAACACGCAGAATGGGGAACAACGCGTGAAAAAGAAGGCGTAACTGGGGAAGTACTGCTGGGAAGTACACGGAACGCCCACATGCACGCGAACCACACGTATTCATGGAATCGAATAGGGCAAACCCGTGCATGGGCAAAGACACGGACAGGCCTAAACACGTCCGCCACACGAAGGCAGGCGGTAGCGTCTCTGCGCATTACAAAAGTGTGCGCAAATAAAAAGCATGTATATACAGCTATGATGAATGTCCCATACTGTAGCCCCCTAGGATAAATGGCGTGCATGCAACACACAGGCACCCCATAAAAAGAAGAAAAAGAGACAAGCGCCCCCCAGTAGCCCACGTGCCTGCAAAAATGACACACGTAGTACGGTGTGGCAGCCAGGAGCCCAGAAAAAATGTACGCGATCAACAGGCAGGCCAGTATGGCCGTAAAAAAAAAGGGTGCGTGACAAACACGGACACCCGCTGTGTGAAAAATAGTATGTGTGTGTATTTCAGGGGTGCGCAGGAATTTTCACATGCGATAGGCCCTGTGTGAGTGGGGTACGTGTATTAATGGGGTTCACGGGAAGTTTTACACGCGACAGGGCCCTGTGCGAGTGTGGTACGTGTATTACTGGGGTGCGCAGGAAGTTTTACACACGAAAGGGCCCTGTGCGAGTGGGGTACATGTATTACTGGGGTGCGCGGGAAGTTTTACACACGAAAGGGCCCTGTGCGAGTGGGGTACTTGTATTACTGGGGTGCGTGGGAAGTTTTACACGCGATTGGGGTGCGTGTATTACTGGGATTCGCAGGACGTTTTACACGCGAAAGGGCCCTGTGCGAGTGGGGTACGTGTATTACTGGGGTGTGTGGGAAGTTTTACACGCGATTGGCCCTGTGCGAGCGGGGTACGTGTATTACTGGGGTTCGCAGGAAGTTTTACACACAAAAGGGCCCTGTGCGAGTGGGGTACGTGTATTACTGGGGTGCGCGGAAAGTTTTACGCACGAAAGGGCCCGGTGCGAGTGGGGTACGTGTATTACTGGGGTGCGTGGGAAGTTTTACACGCGATTGGCCCTGTGCAAGTGGGGTACGTGTATTACTGGGGTGCGTGGGAAGTTTTACACGCGAAAGGGCCCTGTGTGAGTGGGGTACGTGTATTCCTGGGATGCGCGGGAAGTTTCACACATGATTGGCCCTGTGCGAGTGGGGTACGTGTATTACTGGGGTGCGTGGGAAGTTTAACACGCGAACGGGCCCCGTGCGAGTGGGGTACGTGTATTCCTGGGGTGCGTGGGAAGTTTCACATGCGATTGGCCCTGTGCGAGTGGGGTTCGTGTATTACTGGGGTTCCCGGGTAGTTTCACATGCGATTGGCCCTGGGCGAGCGGGATACCACTCACCGTCTGCCTTGTGTGTAGAAGAACGCATAGCCAACACCCACCCACTGTGAAGTAATAGCGCGTGAACCCCAACAGCTGGAAAACACACGCCCGCACCCCACAAAAAGCAAGTACAGAGCAATGGAAAGCCACGTGGGATATTCAACCCGTGCCAGGGCAACGCCCGTGCGCGATATGTCGCAGATGCGCTTACGCGCTAAGGGCCTTTGGTCCAATGAAATCGCGTAGGTGTGCTGATGCGCTTACGCGCTAAGGGCCTTTCCTCGGATTTCACACTGACGTGCACTTTTTTCACATGCCAATTCACTCCGTATCAAGCTGGCCACGCGTACACACATGGAAGACCACGCTCCTGCCCTGAAGGCCATTTTCCTGCCCCCCAAAGCCCCGAGCACGCTCCCACCTGCCATCTTCAGCTGCCTGACTGCCTGCTGCCCATGTGCCCTGCTATTTGGTGCCTACACGTCAGCCAGGGTTCCAGTTGCTGTGTCCACCCCTGCTGGAACAGAAGACTCCCGACTGGGAAACCATCGCTCCACAGCCCAGCCCCAGGACCCAGTTGCCCACCCACGCCTGCCTCGGGGGTCGCCATGTCGGGGCAAACACCATCTGAGACCACTGGCGACCCCCAGCCAGAGAGGCAGAGGGCCACCAGCTTCAGTGTGAAGGAAGTTGGTGCCCTGGTGGAGCATGTCCTGGGGCATTATGATGCCCTCTTCGGAACATCACGCGCCAACAAGGAAGGACGGGAGAGGATCTGGGACGACGTAGTGGTTGCCATTAACGCGGAGGGGGTGGCAACCCGCAACATCAAGCACGTCAAGTAGCGCTGGGAGGACTTCAGGTCCAGGACCCTCCACAAGGCCCGGCGGCGGGGGCCGGGTCAGCATGAGTGACATCCAGATGAGGGTCCTGGAACACATATGCCCAGCGCTCCACGCCCAGATCCTTCATAGGAAGACCCGTCTGGAGTTGAGCGGTAAGTGGCCAAGCATTGGTGTGCGAGACAGGGCATGTTGCAGTGTGCTGGTAGTCTGATACTTGCTTGTATGTGTGACATGAGCCATGTATGGATGTGTGTGTGCAGGGACATCATGGTCATGCATGTGAGACCAGTAATGTGCGAACCACATGGTTGGTGCAAGAGCTCCAATGCTACATGGGGAGCTGTATGGCAAGTGCACACATGAAAGCATGCCAGTGTCTGTTCTTGCACATGGTGGGGGTGTGAGGGATGGGTGCTGCTGTCATGTACATGTATGGTGCACATGTGTGTGTGTCTGAGAAGTGTCTGTGACTTCGATACGCCATGGATTCATGACACATGTCCACGATGATGTGTAGATTCACTCATGCAGTGTGGTCACCGTTGTATGCACTGTGTCTATCCACTGTGTCTGTGGTGTACAAGGCATGATGCATGACCCTCCGGTGATGTGTGTGCATGGGATCAGTGTGAGCCAGGATGCATGTGAGTTTGAAGGCAACATTTTGATTAATAGGCCCTTGTACATGGATGCTGATGTTGATTGCAGACGCCATGCCTGTTTATGCATGTGTTGCGTGCATTCACCCATGTGTTGTGGAGGGACAGGAAGGAAGTGTGTTATTGCTTCCTGTCTAGGGGAATATTGTACTGTACCCTGATGCTTGTGTTCTTTGTCTCTCTCTATACAGCGTCAAGTGAAGAAGAGGGCGGAGATGGCGCTGTGGAGCCAAGTGGCAGGGATGCCTCCAATGGGCAGCGACGCAAGGCCCAGCCACCCTCCCAGGACTTGCCATCATCCAGGAGCGAGGGGGCTGGTGCCGCGTCTGCCACTACGGCTGTGGTGGAAGGGCCGGGGGAGCCCCCACAGGGGCTTGCAATGGCGGAAGACGGTACAGAGACATCCAGGTTGGTGGTCTCCAAAGAGGAGGAGGAGCCCGCTACTGAGCCGCAGATGGGGCCTAGTGGGGGTAGTACCACTGGTGCAAATGGTGCAGTCCAGGGCCAGGGTCAGGAGGCAGCACAGGTCACCGCGGAGGGCCTGTGCATGTCCTTATCCTTGACCCTGTGACTGCAGCACCATGCACCAGCAGGGAGGCCCCGTCCCAGGCCCGTCCGCAAGTAAGGGAGTGTGCCATGTCATCTGCCTCTCCACTACCTGCGGACGAGGGGTCCCATGAATGTATGGGCTACGTCCTGATTGGTGTCGTGCTGTGCACGCCTGACATTTGTGATGACGTGCGTTCTTCCTGAGCAGAGAATGCACGCCATCACGAAGAGCAGTGTCGCGGCGTGGCGCTGTTGGGAGGGGCCCTGGTTGGTGAGTTCCTACATGTGACATACACTCTGGCGGACCTCTCCTCCTCTGTGGAGACTATGCGCCAGTCGTCTCCCTGCCGTCTTCCAGCCCAGATTCCACCAGGGCCCCCTGTGGACCTGGCCTGACCAACACAGCCAGCTTGGTGGAGATCCCATCCCTGCCACAGTCGGGAGTCGGCGGTCCAGCAGGGGTGGACACCACAACTGGAGACCAGCTGATGGAGGATGTGCAGGCATTATCGGACAGGGCATATGGACAGCAGCAGCAGCATGAGCAGGCTCTAGGTGGGAGCAATGATGGCTCGGGTCCATCAACATCAGGAGGGCAGGCATCGGCCAGAGGGCAGGAGGATCCTGGAATGGATGTGTCTTCCATGTGGCTGCAGTTGGGCCAGCGTATAGGTGCGGAGCGGCGGCGGGCGGAAGAGGCGCGGCTCACCATGGTCAGGGCAGAGTTCTCCATGTGTCGGGCGTTGAGGCAGGCAGAGTGCCTTGAGGCGACTCGCAGGGAGTTGGAACAGGCCATGAGTGCCTCTCTGCGAGACCTCAGGGCCAGGGCAGAGGCCCGCCTCCGGGACATCGACATGGAGTTCGATGATGCCTTGGCCCGGGACACCATAGAGTGAGCCGCAGGACTTGCCCGCCGCCATTGTATATGGTTAGATAGTGTAAGGTTTCCTTTCCTTTTTTTTTAATTTTGTTTGCGCTTGGACAAAGCACCACGTTTTTGTATATAGTTTTTTTATTAGGTAGTATTTTTGGTAGGTTTCATTTCATCAGTTGGGATCATGGACCCTGGATTGTTCATTTGCACATAGTTCACCATTGGATTATTCTCATTTTTTTTATTTTCACCATGGAGCAATGGATTTCACTTTCTTTTTTCCCTTGGATTTGCTTTGTTGGACTGTGACTTTGGACACCATTTCTTTTGGATTTCTTTGGATTTCTTTGGATTATGATTTCTTGTTTTTTATTCTTTTACGGACATGCAGCATTTTTTAATTATTCCCATTGTTGTTTGTTTTCTTTTAATTACATTCATGTTGTGTTTAATACATTTCTTTCTTCATACTTCGATGTGTGGTGTTATCTCATTGGTTTCATGCATGTCATGATATGGGTTTTCACATTCACTTGCACCCATTGTGTGTGTGTGACGGACATGTGTTCATTTACATACTTGCCTTTGGGGTTGTTTCATGTAATTGCCTTTTCTATGTGGGTGGATGCAATACTTGGTTGGGTCTTTGGGCTGGGGAGGCTGGCCATAAGGGCCATGATTGAGGATTGTCATGACGTGGGAGCAGGGGGACATGAGTGGAACATGAGTGGGGGCCTGCTGGCAGGTGCCCTGCACTGCTGGGGGATGGGGGTGCAGGGGGACATGAGTGGGACATGAGTGGGGGCCTGCTGTCAGGTGCCCCGCACTGCTGGGAGTTGGGGGTACAGGGGGACATGAGTGGGGGCCTGCAGGCAGGTGCCCTGCACTGCTGGGGGGTGGGTGTGCAGGGGGACATGAGTGGGGCATGAGTGGGGGCCTGCTGGCCGGTGCCCTGCACTGCTGGGGGGTGGGGGTGCAGGGGGACATGAGTGGGACATGGGTAGGGGCCTGGTGGCAGGTGCCTCGCACTGCAGGGGTGTGGGGGTGCAGGGGGACATGAGTGGGGGCCTGCTGGCAGGTGCCCTGCACTGCTGGGGGGTGGGGGTGCAGGGGGACATGAGTGGGGGCATGCTGGCAGGTGCCCTGCACTGCTCGGGGGTGGGGTGCAGGGGGACATGAGTGGGGGCCTGCTGGCAGGTGCCCTGCACTGCTGGGGGTGGGGGTGCAGGGGGACATGAGTGGGACATGAGTGGGGGCCTGCTGGCAGGTGGCCCACACTGCTGGGGGGTGGGGATGCTGGGGGACATGAGTTGGTGATCAGTAGTGCAAGCTGACCAGTGGCTTGGCTGGGTAGTCCCCTGTGGTGTGGGCTGCCTGCAAGGGCCATGGAGGGTGTAGAGGGAACACCTGGGAGGACCCACACTGCCAATTCACGTGTAGGACTCCCCGCGCACCCACGAAATACACGTAGCCTGCTCAAATCGCATGTGAGACTTCACGCGAACCCCAGTTATACACGTACCCCGCTCGCACAGGGCCAATCGTGTGTGAAACTTCCTGCGCACCCCCGAAATACACGTACCCTGCTCCAATCGCGTGTGAAACTTCCCGCGAACCCCAGTAATGCACGTACCCCACTCGCACAGGACCTATCGCGTGTGAAACTTCCTGCGAACCCCAGTAATACACGTACCCCACTCGCACAGGGCCAATCGCGTGTGAAACTTCCCGCGAACCCCAGTAATACACGTACCCCATGTTGGGTGTCCTGACCCACGTTTGAGCTATCATGCTGCAACATTTGGTGCTGTGGGCTTAGAAAATCCAAGATGGCCAAAAAGCCCACATGTGCGCCCGAATCCAGGAGAACCACGCAGTTTGCGCACACCAAAATGGTTGCCTAACCTGCCACCCACCAGTGCGAGCATGAGTGGAATGGGTGCCAAAGGAAAAACACCAGTGCCATGTGTTGAACCTGGAGAATATACTTCCATGTAATATCTCTTGTTTGAAATGCTTGAATCCAAGGCAGATCCCAAAAATGGCTGCAATACTGGTGCTCACCACTATCAGAAAGCCGGCGTTTTAAAACAACACCAGACATTTGTGTAAAACTGAATAAATGAACCCAAAGCAGGCCAAAGAAAGACTTACTGAGAGGTGGATACAATGTAAAGTTATATTCTGAAGTGACTTGAAGGTTTATAACAAGACTGGCTGAGCTCTGCAGGTCTGCAGCGGCTTAAACTGAAACTGGATTTAAAATTACCAAAAATCGAAATGTGTAAATAAACTGAGGGACAGACTTGTGACTGCCACATAGTTTGTCACTGTTAAAATGTCATAGTTTTGAACTAAGAATCAGCATTCAAGATGCATGTGTAAAAATTGTTAGTTTTATTTGAATGCAGAAAACTGGGTAGCTAAAAGTGACATTAGCTGGGGCCTGGCTTAAGGAACTGGATTCTGCCTGACAACTTCCCCCCAATTGGAGTGAAACTGGATCCACAGCAGTTCTCAGGCCTGGCTGCATTCTGAGGGGAAGTTACCCCTCTCTGATTGAATTACCAAGGGACTGCTAGAGACTAAACAAAGGACCCAGGCAGAGGGTTTATTGGGGGGAGGTCATAAATGGCTTCCTCTTGAACAATGGGCCTTCCAGGGCCGAGGCAGATGGTTTATTGGGGGGGCCGTAAAATAGCTTCCTCTTGGCAGAAGCTGGGAGGGGCAGGGTCTCTGAGCTTGGCAGAAACTGGATAAACTGGTTTCTACACCATGTGACCTGGGAAGACACACCCCTTTGGCCAGAATATGATTTTAAGAAAGATGTATAACTCATGGTGCGGACTTGTCAAAATTATCTAAATGATACCATAATTCTTGTGATTTTTCTGCCCACATTTTAAGAGGTTTTAGGACCTGGTGGTATGATCTGGGGGGTTGCTAGCGGAAAATAGGGTTTCACTCCAAATGTATGCATGTTAAAAATCTGACACTTCCTTATATAAATGCATACATGCCTTGCGCACATTTGTATACATTTTAATGACAAACCAATGTTGCATAGCCCACTAAAATCGAAAATATGTTGCCATTTTTGAATGCAAGCCTCCAGGAAGAGCAGAGTTTGATCAGAGTATACCTCATGTGATATGTGATGGGTGCATGTAATTTTAAACAAATGTGTACCTGTGCAAATATGTATTTGGGTCAAATATAGATTTGTGTGCAATTTGACAGGGGAGTATCCTTTCTCCAGACCATAAAACAGCATCACCATGACACACATTTCCTTCCCCCAATCAAAGCAGTGCGGAAAGCTTGACCAATGGGTAGTTGAGAGAGGGGCTGGCTAGTGATGCTGCACACACACCCACTTTCAAAAGACATAAAAAGAGCCACTGGAAGCTAGAGGGGACATTCAAATCCAGTTGCTGCAACGCGCTCTGCCGGACCACACAACATCCAGAAGATACCAGATCCAACACTTAGACTTTAAAACTCCAAAGAACTTGATTCAGAACTCAAAGCAAGGGCCTAAACCCACAAACTGAGAACTCTTCTCAGCAGGCCTCAGCATCCAGCAAACCTAACAGCGGTAGCAGCATCCAGGAGCCGTGCAGATCAGCTGCTGATTCTGGCCTGAAACCCTGCACCAGAAAGATCCAGAAGCAGTGCTGTACCCAGAGAAAGCAGAGCAGTATCCAGAACCAGAGGCCAGAGATCCAGAGTGACCCAGACCACTGTGAAGTGCCGAGACCAGAACTGGAGTCCAGTCCAAAACCTGACCAGATCCGTGGCAAGGCCTATTTCAAAAATATATTGTGAGTACCTAGCAGAACTGTGCAGAACCAATCTCTTAGTTAAAATAATCTAATCCAAACTATTTTAATCTAACCAGAACTGCCTCCTAACTGTCACTTGTCAATTCTGCAGCCGCATAGCTGTCACCTGTCATTTTTAAAAGCTGTCACCTGTCAATTTGAGTTACTTTAAATTCGAAAAACAACCTTTACAAAATCATTCATATCTTTGGAACCGTTTGGGCTAGAAACTTGGTTTAACTTTCCTCTGAAAGTTTAGAATCATAGCTTTTCAACAAACCTAGAACCGACGCCTTATACTTTCTCCACAATCACGATTCACGCATTCGCGAATTTTGCCGCAATTTGCGATTTGGCCCGATTTCTTTACTTGTAAAAAGATAGCTGCTTTTGCCTGAACTGCTAAAATTCATTTGCATCTTAAGAACCATCCCTGAATCATTGCTAAAGTGAGCCTGAACTCATCCAAAGTAGCTACCACTCCCCCTGAACCTCCTAAAGGGAATTTAAAGCATTTTCAGCATATTTCTCACTGCATTGTCACCATATTCAAAGCATTTGCCTGTGTTTCAAAACTCCTATCTGTTGTATAAGCTGCTGGGGGGGAATTGAACTGAATTCTATTTGATTGCATTCCTAAGAACTGTGTGCTCTCCTCTTCATCTCCTTACATTGCATAAAGGGGGGGTGAATTGTCCAAGAAAGTGATTACATTGTCTTTTGCTGAAATCCTATCAAGTTATTTTCTGTACTGCATTTTCATTCCACATTGCATCTATTTGAAACCATAAAAGTATTGTTGCTATTTTATCCATCCTATACCGACTCATCATTGATTATAAAGAAGTGTGCTAGTGCCAGACTATCCATTATTGATTACTGCTCAGATTAAGTGTGATATTCAATTATTAATTTATTATAAAGTGTGATATATATATATAGTTTACATTCTTAAATAAACCTTTTCAACTTGCAAAACAGAACTACTTCTTGGCTCAGTGGGGTCAGGGGGATTCTAAGAGAGGGGTGTTATATAGGGGTAGTCATCCAGAACACATGAACTGGACATAAAGATATATCAATAAGGGTTTCCATTCAGTATCCCAGACTAGGCATTGGACTTAGCTGTAGTGTTGAATTGAATCCTCTTACAAAATTGGGGGCTTGAGCCGGACGTCTGGGTTAGATCTATCACTTGTGCAGCTTAATACAGTGTGCTAACTGACGGGATACATACATCCGGTCGGATCACCACGCTGTTTTACGCTGTAAAGCACTCTTCAAATGGACACTCTAAGGAAAAGGTCTGTTTTGCAAAAATAAAATACTAATTTCTGTAAGTCAGGACAGAGATCAATCTCTAGCATGAGGACCTTGGTAGACATGAAAATAGCGAGGGAGCACCTCTTACATAAGCTATTTGTGAGAGGTGAGTGGACTCACCAGGACCAAACGGTCTGGTTGCAGGCCATCGCGCAACAGGTCACTGAAACAGGGTCAGACACATGGAGAGATCAGGGTCCATTACATGTGGCCCTGAGTGAACTATATATGGCTCCTAAAGCCAAAGATGAACACAATAAGATTGCCAGGATAGCGGCATACCTGCACCTATACATGGGAGACATGCAGGATAAATGTACTGAAAGCCAAGATCCGGCAAATAGGCGACAGATGGCGTTAGAGAAGGTCCAATCTGACCTGGTCTTTTCTGAGCAGAGGCTGCAGAGGAGCCAGGAGGCAGAAAATTATAGTAGGCAGTATATCATTAAAATAAAAGAGGACATGGATATACTGCAACAGGAAAAGGCTGACCAGGATACCAGAATTCTGGCCTTGCAGAAGGAACGCCAAGACAGTTTGGACTCCCTACTGCAGAGCCAGAAAAAGCTGGAGCAACAGATCAATTTCAACAGGGCATGCACAGAGCAGGTAGCCACCCTGCAAATCCAACTAGACAGAGAGAAAGAGGAGAGCAATAAACTGATCCTGAAAAACCTGGATACCCAGGCAGAGTTTGATCAGGAGCACCAGAAAGCTGGTGCCTTCCAAAGGCAAAGGGACGACCTGATGGCACAGATGCAGACTCTTAGTCAGGAAAGGGACACCTTAGGCCAGGAAGTCTGCCACTTAAAAAGAAAAATGGAAGAAAATCACCTGGCCCACCAGGGACTGGGTGACCTCCAAAAAGAACACCAGGACTTGCTAGAGCACACCAGGAGGGTGGAGGAGGCTCTGGCAAGGCAGGAGCAGGCCAATAGGGATGGGACTCAGGAGGTAACCCTCCTGCAGCGAAGACTGGCCCAGTGCTCCAGGACCAATCAGGAAACGCAGAGAGAGAATGAGGCTCTCTGCCAGCACAATGATAGGCTCCAACAACAGGTAGCGATGCAGGAGAGACTGATAGAGTCTAGTAAGGCCTTAACTGAGGAACTGAAGGCGCAGGCTCTTGCATTGCAACAGGCAGCAGGGGCGGATAGAGACCAGGTTCGCTGGGAAAGGGAAACTCCTGAGCATAACCTCAGGAGCCCTAGTACCAGAGGCCTTTATCTCTCTCAGTCCCTGGACTCTGCCACCCCCATGTCCCCTGGCGCACATGAGCACCGGGCCACAGGGATGGCAGATTACTATCCAGCCAGAAGCATGGGGCTCATAGGCCAGTACCTCCCAGGAATGGATGGGCGGGCATCCGGGTATGGGCACCCAAGCACAGTGCAATTTAGTGGGGAACCCCAGGAGAATAGGCCCATTAAGGGCATCCTGAAAACTTCTGCCCAGTTAGGTCAGTGGGGGGGTACCCATCAAATCCTGGCAGCAAGGAGGAATCTGAAGACTCCTCTGAACGGCGCAGGACACAGGAGACCAGGTCCCCACATTCTGCCAGCCATTCCCAGGCTCGCAGAATCCGGGAAAACCTCGAAGATCAGACAGGAACCTCTGGGAGCAGTGCCTCTGAGTCAGAGGATGAATGGACCAGGGTTACCCGAACCAAAAAGGCCAAGAAGGCAAAAAGGGCCTTGCTTAAGGACCCATAGAAACAGATTAAGGCAATCAGGAGTGTCATCACGCCTTATCATAAGAACGCCAAGTATTCTGTTTGGGAACACTTGGAGCTCTATGAGCAAATGATGGAGACCTTTCATTTGAAGGACAGCCAAAGCTGTATTCAGTATGTAAAGTGGACATTCTCCCCAGAGTACTCCAGTTTCTTTGCGGGGCTGGAGGACCAAAATCATTCAAGGTGGTCCACCTATAGGGCGGCCATCTTGAAACATTTTTCTGTGCACAGAAATCCCCAAGAGGCTCGCAAGGCAGCCTACAATTTGCAATGTGGGGAGGATCAGGCCCCACAAGAATTTGTGCAAGAACTGAAACGTGCCTTTGCGCAGACCACCAGAAGGGTGCGCACAGACAGCAGAGAATTTGTCAATATATTTTTCCATGCCTTGGCCAAATACATAATGACCCAGCTCGTGAAAGATTTTCATGAGAAAAGATCTTTACCCGGATCTATGAGGTGCAGAAGCCTATCGAAAATAAAAATAACGCGCCGAAAAACCCCAAAACCAACAGCACCCCTGCTGCTGCCAAGGTGGTAGAGGTAAAGGTCGCCCCCGTTTTAGATTTGGAGATGGGGGGGGCCTAAAAACCTGCCTGCACCAAATAATTCACAGCCCAGAAGGCCCTCGGGCCAGTCACAGACAGGGAGTCGAGGAGGTAGTCCCACAAATGGGGTCCCCCGCTCCCCTGACTATGTAAGTCCCCGCTACAAGGGAAACCGACCAATCCTGGGTTATGTGTGGACTCCTCCAGCCCAAGGGGGGGGATCCAGCCAAGCACCTGACCCGGGGAACTTCCCTCCTAACTTCCCCCAGGAGGGCAGAAATTCTCCAAATCCTGGGCAGAACTTTTTCCCCAGGTATCCACCCAATTTCCAGCCCCAAAATCACCCATCCTTCTTTCCCCAATTCCCTGAGCCCAGACAACCTAATCCGGGAGAGGGGAGGCCAAGGGTGGAGGGGTACCAAAATCTTCCCAACCAGGTGTACTACCAGAGAAGGGATAGCTACCCTTCCCGGGATCAGCCCAGGGGAGAAAATAGAGCCCTGTATCAGCCTGAGCGGGTTTCACAACTTGAGCGCCAGGTCCAAAATATGGCACGAGATCTGGGTCACATACTGAGGGCTCAACAGAACCCTCAGCTGAGCATGCCACCGCAGAATGCCCCAAACTCGGGACCTGGTGCTCCAGAACAATGACGGGGGCAGCACCCCGATAAGCTTCCTTCCCAACTTGTAAACAGCCCCTGGAAAACCAGGAACCGGAAACAAAATCTCCTGCCCCTGAAAGCCTGCCTCCCAAGGAGAAGAGGGGGGGTAGGAGAAACAAAGGACCCAAACAGACCCACTTTGTGGAGGAGGTGCAGGTCTTCCTATTTGAGGGAGAGGGATCCTCAGAAGATCCTGGGAAAAGGATCTTCTCCTTCAGAGATGGGGGAACTCCTCCCAAGGAAAAATGGGTCCCAAGGGATTCCAATCCAGACTGGGGAGAGGTGGAGACTGAGCTACCGCCGCCCATCATCTCATCCCAGAACCCACAATACCGAAATCCACTGGTTCAAACCCATCCTGGTGCCTGCCTCCAAAAAGGGGGGCGGCCCAGAACCGGAACCAAGGGAACCCACGATGGCTCTGATCTCCAGTTGCCAACTTTTTCTTTCAGATTCCCAAGGCTCTCCACAGAATTCTGCCCAAATCTCTTCGCTAGCAATGTCCAAAACCAGAAAGTAAGCCCACCAGTTGTCCAAAAATGTGCATTATCTGTGCCCCCTTTAGGAGAAGCAGGGAAGATACTATGCCCCGGTACAAGTACAGGGGCAGGGTACAATTTTGGCACTGGTGGAGATTGGATCCCAAGCTACCCTTCTGTCCAAAAGGGCCTTTGAGGAACTAAATGCAGGAAGGGGGGAGAATTACCGAATTCCTCTCACCTCTCTTCCTGGACAACTGCAGTACTTTGACGGGAAGGAGATTCCCATTGAGGGGACTGCAGATTTGGACATCAAAATTGGGCGACACAAGGTGAAACACCCGGTCATAGTAGTGACTCCAGAGGGCACCCCTTGTTTACTAGGGAATGACCTCCTGAGAAGGTTGTCACCCCTAATAGATTGTGTAAACAAGGTCCTCTGGACCCAGACTAGCCGACCAATAAAATTAAAACAGAGTGTCAACCATGTTAGTTTAAACGGCACCTGCCACATGGTTGAACAAAAATCTGACCAAGTAGAATTTCACTTCCAGAACAACCAAACTCCAGACGTGTCAGTAATAGCAGTAGGACAACAGACTGGTGACGGGGGGTCCTCTCTATTTCTGAAAATCAACCTTCCTTCCAGTTTAAGGTGGTATTCCACACTGGAAGGAAACACCCTGAAATTCTTTACTAATCCACAATCAGAAACTCCCGCTCCTATCGTCCAGAAAGATGTGAAATCAGCTCAGATCCTGGCTGATATTCAGCAAATTGGAGAGCAGTTGTTCATCCCTGTCCAGTTAAATGATGGGAAGGACTCTGTTCTCGCTCAAGTGTGTGTGAACAACGGTAAGAGCTTCATCAGCGAAGCCATGTTCCGCCAACTCCCAAAAGCTCCAGCCATTCCCACATTCAAACTGATAGACAAATGGGAAATGGACCTGGAAGCACCTAATTCCAAACATCTCCTGCCAAGCAGGTGTATGCTCAAAATCTCCATTGGCAACAAGAGCATAGTCCATAATTGTTGGGTCGTGCGAGACGTCACTGCCGCCTTTTACTTAGGCAGTGACATTCTCAATCGCTTTGCCATTAGTTTGGACCTAATAAACTTCAAAGCTTGGTCCCGATAAGCAGATAATCCCATGGGCTTTGATGATCCAGAAAAAGCATTTAGGTCAGCTCAATTGCTACCTTATGCAGTTGAAATTCAGATCAAAGAGGAAGTCACCATCCCAGAAAGGACCCGACAATTCTCCCTGGAAGTGAAAGTTAAAAGAGGACAACATTTGAAAAACCCTGATGCTTACATACATCTAAACGCTTCTCTCCAACAGCAAGGGTTGGGGGTAAACCCAACTCCATTAGTCAACATAGAACATGACACCATTCTAATAGAGGTGGATAACAGCGACTTAAAGAGTATTACTCTAGCCGCAGGCACCATTATTGGAATGGCGGTTGATGACCAACATTTTTCCATCGATTTAGGAAATGAACTGTTAGGACCAATCCCCAAGGACTGCTTTGACAGTGACAGTGATGACAATACAACACCAGACAGGATTTTTACCCAGCATGGGGGGAACTTCCTGGTGTACACTTCCTGCCCCTATGGTAAGGAAGTTGTGACTTGTGACTTCAGGAGGGATGAGGTGATTTTCCAGGTCCATGAGGGTTGCCTTTCCCACCTGAGGCCTCCAGTCCAAATCAGCACTCTGACCAGGGACTTCTCCACCCAGCTGGAGGAGGCAGCTGAGATAGCCAAACCAGAAGTCTTTCCAGGCTTCAGGCAGATGGTGGAAGAGAGAGTCAACCTAGCTGATGCCTGTGTGACTCTGGAACAAAAGCAAAGGTTGAAGCAAGTTTTCTTGGATTTCCAAGATCTCTTTGCGGTAGACTCATATGACTGTGGCCGCACTGAAATCCACACAACAACAATTCCCACGGACCCTGGAATGACTCCAGTGTTTGTGAAGCAATATCGTTTGCCTCTCGCATCCATGGAGTCCCTTACTGAAATAATTAAGAACCTTGAGTCCCGGGGAATAATTCGTCCAATACACAGCACCTTCAATAATCCGGTGCTGGGAATATTGAAGCCAAACGGCCAGTGGAGACTCTGCGCCGACCTCAGGGAGCTCAACAAACGGGTCCATACTTCCCGATTGGCCTCTGCCCTACATTGACCAAGGGCTGGCCCAGATCCAGGGGTCACAGGTATTCACTGCAATAGACCTGACCAATGGATACTGGACTGTGCCTGTCAGTAGGGAGGACCAATACAAGCTGGCTTTTACCTTTGGGGGCCAGCAGTACACATGGACCCGGACTCCCTTCGGATACCTCAACTCCGGCAATGAATTCAACATTTTCCTACACAAGGCCATGCCCGACCTGGGTGCAAGGGGTGACCTGGCTTATGTAGATGATGTCCTCATCAAAAGTTCATCTGTGGAGGAACACATAGCGGAGATCCGTTATGTTCTGACCCAGTTGAGGGCCGCCGGAGCAAAACTTTCCTTTCAGAAAGCACAGTGGTGTAGAACCCGTGTTAATTTCTTGGGGCATGAGATTACTCCTCAGGGTCTCTGTCCCCACGAAAAGAAAGTGGAAGCACTTCAGAAACTGAAAGACCCCACAACTCTGCGGGAACTAAGGAGCCTCCTTGGACTGACTAATTACAGCAGAAAGTTCATTGAGGGCTACGCAGAGATCACCAGACCCCTGATTCATCTCCTGAAGGGGGGGTCAAGTGGGAATGGGGTCCAGAACAAGCCGAGGCAGTAAGACAACTCAAAAGAAGCCTCTCACAAGCGCCTTGCCTAGCTTACCCTGTCAGAAACAAGGAGTTCTTCCTGGAGACAGGGTTCTCTAATACGTGCTTGACGGCAGTATTATACCAAAAGCATGACAAGGTCAATAAAGTAATCTCCTATGCGAGCAAAACTTTATCCTCTGTGGAGGAAAAATTCAACGATTGTGAGAAGGCACTCCTGGCAACGGTGTGGGCATTGAAGAATTACCGCCCGTTTATCCAGGGGGAACACATCAAAGTGGAGACTCCACACCAGCCCCTGCAATATCTCCAAAGTGACAGAATCCGGGCCGGAAATGTGAGTAATTCCCGAATTACTTCCTGGATTCTGTCAATGCAAGGCTTTCCTGTGGAGGTCAGATATGGCCAAAACAAGAAGAGTCCCCTCGCGCAAGGTCTGGCTGACTTGCATGATTGTGCCAGAGAAAACTGTCTCGAGGACGAAAGTCTAAAAATCAAGGACAACACGGAGGCATACCTTAATTCCCCACACAAAGTCTTTGACAAGTGTGGGAATGCCCACTGTCTATGTGGATGGATGCTCTTACCATGTTGACAACGACGGGGAGAAAGAACTGGTGGCTGGCGTAGGGAATGCATGGGTGAAGGAGTTCCCAGAACCCTCCGCTGGATACAAAATTGGTCCCCAAAGTAGTCACGTGGCAGAATTGATGGCTGTGCATCAGGCCATCCTCACTGCTGTCCAGCATCAACTCCACGAACTGGTCATAATCACAGATTCGGATTATGTACGGAACGGGTTCGTGGAGCACCTGGTTAATTGGAAAACCAGAGGCATGTTATGTGCTAATAACAAACCCTTGAAACATGGGAAGTTAATCCAAAACATTGATGATCTAGTCACATCGAATGGGATGACCATCTACTGGAAAAAGATCAAGGGTAATTCCAAAGTAGAGGGACCAGACAAAACTGGAAATGACTTAGCTGATCAGCTGGCCAAAACCGGGGCCATCCAAGGGGATCTAATCAAAATAGAGTTCCTGTTGGGGGAAATCCAGGTCACTGCTATCACTAGGTCCCAGACAAATGCTCACAATGATCTTTCAACTGCCCAATGGAGCAAGGAGACCCCTGATGCTGATTTGATTACAGCTCAGAAGGGGGATCCAATTATTGGTAAGTTTTACCAACACCTTGATGACCCTGAGAACTTTCCCCTGACGGATACCGATTACATTGGGAATGAGGACCTAAGAGTGTTGATGAAATGTCCAAAAATGTTCCGGATCCAAGACGGTTTGTTGTTAAGGAAATCCAAAGCTGGCCACGATCAGTGGGTGGTTCCTACCTCATTCCGAAGCCTGATGCTAAGTCACGCCCATGATGCGGCCACCGCCGGTCGTAGGGGGTTTCACACAACATTGGAAATCTTAAGAGAGGTTGCATACTGGCCACACATGGGGCAGGACCTCGACCAATACTTGAAGGGGTGTCTTGTGTGTGCACAATTTCAGCCATCATCCCTCACGCACCGTGCACCCCTCCAAAAGAGGGGGATGACACTCCCATGGTCAGATTTACAAATCGACTTTGTAGGCCCCGTGATTCGCTCCGCGTGGGGGGAATAAGTACATGTTGACTGTGACATGCTTGTTTACCAAGTGGGTGGAATGTCTCCCAGCTCCAAATTGCAAGGCAGAAACAGCAGCTGCCCTGATGATTAACCACATCTTGTCCCGTTTTGGTCTACCTCAAAGGATTGAGTCAGACAGGGGTAGCCACTTCACCAGTGAAGTAATGACAAAGATGTGGGAGATACTGGGGGTCAAGAGAAAGCTACACATTGCTTACAGGCCAGCTTCTTCTGGAGCAGTGGAACGCTACAACCGGACAATTGTGAGCATCTTAAAAAAGTTTGTGGCAGATTCTGGGCCAAGTTGGGATATCCGATTACCTCTGGTCCTAATGGTAATCAGATCTACCCCTTCATCTGCAACCAAAATGTCACCATTTGAGTTGATGACTGGACGCAAGATGGTGCTTCCTCAGCATTTGCTCTACAGAACCCAAGAGCAAACGTTGATAAATGCCTCCACAACTCATGAGTATGTGGAGAATTTAAGGAAACACCTTCAGCATGCTTTTGCCAATGCGGAATCTAGAAAGATCAGCCGAGAGTATGAAGACCCACTATGACCTGAAAACTTCCAGGAAGGAATATCAGGTGGGGGACCGGGTCTATTTATACAACTTCCAAAGAAACCAGGCAAAGCAGTGAAAATTTTTGCCTACATGGAAGGGACCCTATGAGATTATAGACAAGATCTCCCCTGTGGCCTACAAGATCCACATCCCTAAAGGTCCTTTGGAAGAGGGGGAAGACAAGTGGGTCCACATTAACCAGTTGAAGTGTTGCCATCCCAGGCACACTCTGCAACAACTGGAAGAATCCTCTGGAATCCTAGAGGGTACTGTCTCAGATTAATTCAGTTCTAACTTAAAATATCCTACATATCGCCTATCAAATTCTGAGTTTCTCAATGTGGGTGTTTTTCGTTTTTGAATGCAAAAAGAAATGTGCATGTTCATATGTTTTGACTATAAATTTATATGCCACCCCACTATATCAATGGTGGGGGAAAAATGTCTATGAATAGGTATTGCCGCTCTTCCTTTGTCGTCCCAGGAGAAAGAAAACCTTGAGACTGGCCAGGGAGGACGATCCGGAGACCGGGAGCAAAGACCCAAGGGGCCCGGGGTACCGCCCAATACACCCACTCGCACAGGACCTATCGCGTTTGAAACTTCCTGCAAACCCCAGTAATACATGTACCCCACTCGCACAGGGCCAATCGTGTGTGAAACTTCCCGCTAACCCCAGTAATACACGTTCCCCACTCACACAGGACCTATCGCGTGTCAAACTTCCTGTGAACCCCAATAATACATGTACCCCACTCGCACAGGGCGAATCGTGTGTGAAACTTCCTGCAAACCCCAGTAATACACGTTACCCGCTTGCCGTGTGCTGTGTGGCGGCCATGTATACTGGTACAGGGTTAGCGCAGCCCTTTGAGCTGGATTGGGGATTTTGATGGCTTTTCCCTGCGTGAGGGGCATTCTTGGGGGCGTAACTGGCGCTGCTGCAGGGTCGCTGCGCCACTGTGTGCCACGGCTGGTTTTGGTAGCTAAAATCCATGAATACGCTGTGCCGCAGAGATTCACACGTGCATACTATATGTAAGCCGCGTGCACCACTTGTGCGCTAAATTCTATGAATTACCCCCCATGTATCCACCCTGCTCATTTGTTGGGTCCTGTAGCTGGTGGCAGAGATTCACATACCAATTAGAGGGTAATTCAAACAGGCCCACATTGGGCCTGGCTGCAGAGGTTAACAAAGGAGACAGGAAACCCGAACAACCTTTCATGTGCAACTGGTGTCAACCTGAACCTGCTTCCACCCTCAGTATCGATGACAGTGAACTGTCATTTCTGGGTCTGCATGTTTACAGTAGTCCTCCCCGAAGGGTGACCCCCATTTATAAGGTACGAGAATGTGGTTTGCAGAAGCTAGAGAGTCTGGTCTCACCGCAGCTTGAAGGGAGACCTGCTGCTTTAATCAGAAACCACAGAGAGATCCATTAACCAGAGAGACTCGATCCACAACAGACAGGAAGATGGGTGGGACTTAGTATCACATGTTTTCACCCCTTTACCTTTCCTTTTGCAACACACTCTGGTTTTGACTTCACGCATACATGAGTTTGTTGGTGGGGAACTAATGGTTGGTTGACTAAGGTAGGTGTGGCCTACACCAATCTATGTGCAAATCTGGCTTTAAAAGAGGGCTGTGCCCCTCTTTTGGCAGATCATCTGAAGGAGTAGAAAAAAATAACTCATCATTGGACCTTGGATGAAGGTACAATCTGCATTACATCTTCTGCCAGTGAAGGAAGGCCAGGACCTCCAAAGAGGGAAGCAAAATCCCTACCTAAACATCTCCCAGGGAAAAGAAGGAGATAGTGAATCCAGAGGATCCTCTAGCCACTCCAGAAGTGGTACCCAGTCAGCACACAGCGTGTCCTTCTTTCATACATGCTTGTCTCCACACAAACTGGAGGGGTAAGAACTGAAGTGTCTGGTCAATTCACAGAATTTATCCCGTAGAGGATTCACGAAACTGACATGAATTCCACGTTTGGTGATTTTGACCTCCTGCCTCGAAGGAGAGTAACTTTTATTCAAGATGAAGATTAAAAAATATTATAAAATAACTAATAGTTTTCTATTTTTAATTTTCTGATTTACCTATCTGGGAGATATGCTCAGAGAAAAGTCATAGACATTCCAAATGTAAAATGTAGCTTTATCCAGCTCTCAATAATAAAATAGAAATACTGGTGTGATTCTATGGGTTTGCTGTGTCTCTCCTTCCTAGCCTTCACATATTATGGCATCCTTCCCTTTTAGTGTTCCCTGTAATGCTGGAGAGAAAGGGCCTGTCTCAGGATATTTACATGTGCATATTATTGACAACAAATACATGCATTTTAGCTCAGACACAGGTCTCTGTTTTGAATGAGTTACAAGCACACCAAGTTGGCGAATTGAAAACAAATCAATCTCTTATGTTCTGATACCCATCTCAATCAACATACAGCAAAACACATCTTAAGTTGACTCACCTTCTTGCAATAAATTACTATAAATTACTATAGAATGGTTTGCAATAGTATCTGACTATTCTAAAACATGTATTTCTGTTTTCATTTGGAATACTAAAAATGTAATGCCTCACAAAAATGTGCTATCATGTGTTATCCCCACACTTACCAAGTAAATCTAATCTGATTCATGCTTAGTGTATTGTCTCATTCAAAAATTAAAGGTAGGCCACTCTTGTTGTGCCTATAATGGCAGTTGTTGAACTTCAAACTAACATGCTTGACATCACGCCTTCTGTCTCTACATTTACAGGGTAATTCATAGAAATTCGCACAAAAGTGGTGCACGCGACTGGCGCACAGCGTGCCCGTGCGAATGTCTGCGCCAGCCACGTGCGCTAAAATCGATTTCCGCGCACAGCGTATTCATGGATTTTCGCATCCAAAACCAGCCGTGGCGGAGCGTGGCGCAGCGACCCTGCAGCAGCGCCAGTTACGCCCCCAAGAACGCCCTAGCGCAAGGAAAAGCCTTCAAAATCCCCAAATAATCGCAAAGGGCTGCGCTAACCCTGGACCAGTTCACAGGGTTGGCAAACAGCAAACGCCAAGCGGGGAACATGTATTTCAGTGGTTTGCGGGAAGTTCCACACGCGATTGTCCAGTGTACGTGTGCATTAGGGGTGCGCGGGAAGTATCACACTCAAAATCAGCAGGGTACGTGTATTTCAGGGGTGCGCGGGAAGTATCACACCCGATTCCAGCAGGGTACGTGTATTTCAGGGGTGCGCGGGAAGTATCACACGCGATTCCAGCAGGGTATGTGTTTCACAGGGGTGCGCGTGAAGTTCCACACGCAATTTCAACAGGGTACGTGCGTGTATTTCAGGGGTGCGCGGGAAGTTCCACATGCGATTGGCCCCGTGCGAGCAGTGTACGTGTATTTCAGGGGTGCGCGGGAAGTTCCACACATGATTGGCCCCATGCGAGCAGGGTATGTGTATTCCAGGGGTGCGCGGGAAGTTCCACACGCGATTTCAGCAGGGTATGTGTATTTCAGGGGTGCGCGGGAAGTTCCACACGCGATTTCAGCAGGGTACGTGTATTTCAGGGGTGCGTGGGAAGTTCCAAACGCGATTCCATCAGGGTACGTGTATTTCAGTTGCGCGGGAAGTTCCACACGCGATTGGTCCCGTGCGAGCAAGGTACGTGTATTCCAGGGGTGCGCGGGAAGTTCCACACGTGATTTCAGCAGGGTACGTGTATTTCAGGGGTGCGCGGGAAGTTCCACACGCGATTTCAGCAGGGTACGTGTATTTCAGGGGTGCGCGGGAAGTTCCACATGCGATTGGCCCGGTGCGAGCAGGGTACGTGTATTTCAGGGGTGCGCGGGAAGTTCCACACGCGATTTCAGCAGGGTACGTGTATTTCAGGGGTTCTGGGGAGTACTACACGTGAATTGGCCTTGTGGGTCCTCCCAGGTGTTCGCTCTACAACCTCCACGGCCCCTGCAGGCAGCCCACACCACGGGGGACTACCCTGCACCCCTGCTCATGTCTCGCAGGCAGCCCATCCACCATGGGCATGCCCCCCAGACAACCCACATGTCACCTTGCACTACTGATCAACAATGCATGTCTCCCAGCACCCCCACCCCCCAGCAGTCTGGGGCACCCTCCACCAGGCCCCCACTCCTGTCTCCCTGCACCCCCACTCCCCAGCAGTCAGGGGCACCCTCCACCAGGCCCCCACTCCTGTCTCCCTGCACCCCCGACGCCCTAGCAGTCAGGGGCACCCTCCACCAGGCTCCCACTCCTGTCTCACAGCACCCCCACCCCCCAGCCACCAAGGGCAGCCTCCACCAGGCCCCCACTCATGTCTACCACCACCCCCAGCCCCCAGCCACCAGGGGCAGCCTCCACCAGGCCCCCACTCATGTCCCCTATGACCCCCACCCCCAGCAGTGCAGGGGCAGCCTCCACCAGGCCCCCACTCATGTCTACCACCACCCCCCAGCCACCAGGGGCAGCCTCCACCAGGCCCCCACTCATGTCCCCTTTTACCCCCACCCCCCAGCAGTGCAGGGGCAGCCTCCACCAGGCCCCCACTCATGCCTACCACCACCCCCACCCCCCAGCCACCAGGGGCAGCCTCCACCAGGCCCTCACTCATGTCCCCTATTACCCCCACCCCGCAGCAGTGCAGGGGCAGCCTCCACCAGGCCCCCACCCATGTCACCAACCACCCCCACCCCCAGCCACCAGGGGCAGCCTCCTCCAGGCCCCCACTCATGTCTACCACCACCCCCACCCCCCAGCCACCAGGGGCAGCCTCCACCAGGCCCCCACTCATGTCCCCTATTACCCCCACCCCCCAGCAGTGCAGGGGCAGCCTCCACCAGGCCCCCACCCATATCTCCCACCACCCCCTTCCCCCAGCCACCAGGGGCAGCCTCCACCAGGCCCCCACCCATGTCTCCCACCACCCCCACCCCCCAGCCACCAGGGGCAGCCTCCACCAGGCCCCACTCATGTCTACCACCACCCCCACCCCCCAGCAACCAGAGGCAGCCTCCACCAGGCCCCCACCCAAGTCTCCCACCACCCCCATCCCCCAGCCACCAGGGGCAGCCTCCACCAGGCCCCCACCCATGTCTCCCACCACCCCCACCCCCAGCCACCAGGGCCAGCCTCCACCAGGCCCCCACTCATGTCCCCTATTACCCCCACCCCCCAGCAGTGCAGGGGCAGCCTCAACCAGGCCCCCACTCCTGTCTCTCTGCACCCCCTTCCCCCCAGCAGTGCAGGGGCAGCCTCCACCAGGCCCCCACTCATGTCTCCCTGCACCCCCTACCCCCAGCAGTCAGGGGCACCCTCCACCAGGCTCCCACTCCTGTCCCCCTGCACCCCCACCACCCAGCAGTGCAGGGGCAGCCTCCACCAGGCCCCCACTCATGTCTCCCTGCACCCCCTACCCCCCAGCAGTCAGGGGCACCCTTCACCAGGCTCCCACTCCTGTCTCCCACCACCCCCACCCCCCAGCAGTCAGGGGCACCCTCCACCAGGCCCCCACTCCTGTCTCCCTGCACCCCCACCCCTAGCAGTGCAGGGGCAGCCTCCACCAGGCCCCCACCCATGTCTCCCACCACCCCCACCCCTCAGGCACCAGAGGCAGCCTCCACCAGGCCCCCACTCCTGTCTCCCACCACCCACCCCCCAGCCACCAGGGGCAGCCTCCACCAGGCCCCCACTCCTGTCTCCCTGCACCCCCACCCCCCAACAGTGCAGGGGCAGCCTCCACCAGGCCCCCATTCATGTCCCCTATTACCCCCACCCCCCAGCAGTGCAGGGGCAGCCTCCACCAGGCCCCCACTCCTGTCTCCCTGCACCCCCTACCCCCCAGCAGTGCAGGGGCAGCCTCCACCAGGCCCCCACTCATGTCTCCCTGCACCCCCTACCCCCCAGCAGTCAGGGGCACCCTCCACCAGGCTCCCACTCCTGTCTCCCACCACCCCCACCCCCACCCCCAGCAGTCAGGGGCACCCTCCACCAGGCCCCGACTCCTGTCTCCCTGCACCCCCACCCCCAGCAGGGCAGGGGCAGCCTCCACCAGGCCCCCACCCATGTCTCCCACCACCCCCACCCCCCAGCCACCAGGGGCAGCCTCCACCAGGCCCCCACCCATGTCTCCCACCACCCACCCCCCAGCCACCAGGGGCAGCCTCCACCAGGCCCCCACTCCTGTCTCCCTGCACCCCCACCCCCCAACAGTGCAGGGGCAGCCTCCACCAGGCCCCCATTCATGTCCCCTATTACCCCCACCCCCCAGCAGTGCAGGGGCAGCCTCCACCAGGCCCCCACTCCTGTCTCCCTGCACCCCCTACCCCCCAGCAGTGCAGGGGCAGCCTCCACCAGGCCCACACTCATGTCTCCCTGCACCCCCTACCCCCCAGCAGTCAGGGGCACCCTCCACCAGGCTCCCACTCCTGTCTCCCTGCACCCCCACCCCCCAGCAGTGCAGGGGCAGCCTCCACCAGGCCCCCACTCCTGTCTCCCTGCACCCCCTACCCCCCAGCAGTCAGGGGCACCCTCCACCAGGCTCCAATTCCTGTCTCCCACCACTCCCACCCCCCAGCAGTCAGGGGCACCCTCAACCAGGCCCCCACTCCTGTCTCCCTGCACCCCCACCCCCCAGCAGTGCAGGGGCAGCCTCCACCAGGCCCCCACTCATGTCCCCCTATTACCCCCACCCCCCAGCAGTGCAGGGGCAGCCTTCACCAGCCCCCCACTCATGTCTACCACCACCCCCACCCCCCAGCCACCAGGGGCAGCCTCCACCAGGCCCCCACCCATGTCACCCACCACCCCCACCCCCCAGCCACCAGGGGCAGCCTCCACCAGGCCCCCACCCATGTCTCCCACCACCCCCACCCCCCAGCCACCAGGGGCAGCCTCCACCAGGCCCCCACCCATGTCTCCCACCACCCCCACCCCCCAGCCACCAGGGGCAGCCTCCACCAGGCCCCCACTCCTGTCTCCCTGCACCCCCACCCACCAGCAGTGCAGGGGCAGCCTCCACCAGGCCCCCACTCATGTCCCCTATTACCCCCACCCCCCAGCAGTGCAGGGGCAGCCTCCACCAGGCCCCCACTCCTGTCTCCCTGCACCCCCTACCACCCAGCAGTGCAGGGGCAGCCTCCACCAGGCCCCCACTCATGTCTCCCTGCACCCCCTACCCCCCAGCAGTCAGGGCACCCTCCACCAGGCTCCCACTCCTGTCTCCCTGCACCCCCACCCCCCAGCAGTGCAGGGGCAGCCTCCACCAGGCCCCCACTCATGTCCCCTATTACCCCCACCCCCCAGCAGTGCAGGGGCAGCCTCCAACAGGCCCCCACTCCTGTCTCCCTGCACCCCCTACCCCCCTGCAGTGCAGGGGCAGCCTCCACCAGACCCCCACTCCTGTCTCCCTGCACCCCCTACCCCCCAGCAGTCAGGGGAACCCTCCACCAGGCTCCCACTCCTGTCTCCCTGCACCCCCACCCCCCAGCAGTGCAGGGGCAGCCTCCACCAGGCCCCCACCCATGTCTCCCTGCACCCCCTAACCCCCAGCCACCAGGGCCAGCCTCCACCAGGCCCCCACTCATGTCCCCTATTACCCCCACCCCCCAGCAGTGCAGGGGCAGCCTCCACCAGGCCCCCACTCCTGTCTCTCTGCACCCCCTACCCCCCAGCAGTGCAGGGGCAGCCTCCACCAGGCCCCCACTCATGTCTCCCTGCACCCCCTAACCCCCAGCAGTGCAGGGGCACCCTCCACCAGGCCCCCACTCCTGTCTCCCTGCACCCCCACCCCCCAGCAGTGCAGGGGCAGCCTCCACCAGGCCCCCACTCATGTCCCCTATTACCCCCACCCCCCAGCAGTGCAGCGGCAGCCTCCACCAGGCCCCCACTCATGTCTACCACCACCCCCACCCCCCAGCCACCAGGGGCAGCCTCCACCAGGCCCCCACCCATGTCCCCCACCACCCCCACCCCTCAGCAGTGTAGGGGCAGCCTCCACCAGGCCCCCATTCCTGCCTCCCTGCACCCCCTAGCCCCCAGCAGTGCAGGGGCAGCCTCCACCAGGCCCCCACTCATGTCTCCCTGCATCCAATACCCCCCAGCAGTCAGGGGCACCCTCCACCAGGCTCCCACTCCTGTCTCCCTGCACCCCCACCCCCCAGCAGTGCAGGGACAGCCTCCACCAGGCCCCCACTCATGTCTCCCTGCACCCCCTACCCCCCAGCAGTCAGGGGCACCCTCCACCAGGCTCCCACTCCTGTCTCCCACCATCCCCACCCCCAGCAGTCAGGGGCACCCTCCACCAGGCCCCCACTCCTGTCTCCCTGCACCCCCACCCCCAGCGGTGCAGGGGCAGCCTCCACCAGGCCCCCACTCCTGTCTCCCTGCACCCCCACCCCCAGCGGTGCAGGGGCAGCCTCCACCAGGCCCCCACCCATGTCTCCCACCACCCCCACCCCCCAGCCACCAGGGGCAGCCTCCACCAGGCCCCCACCCATGTCTCCCACCACCCACCCCCCAGCCACCAGGGGCAGCCTCCACCAGGCCCCCACTCCTGTCTCCCTGCACCCCCTACCCCCCAGCAGTCAGGGGCACCCTCCACCAGGCTCCCACTCCTGTCTCCCACCACCCCCACCCCCAGCAGTCAGGGGCACCCTCCACCAGGCCCCCACTCCTGTCTCCCTGCACCCCCACCCCCAGCGGTGCAGGGGCAGCCTCCACCAGGCCCCCACCCTTGTCTCCCACCACCCCCACCCCCCAGCCACCAGGGGCAGCCTCCACCAGGCCCCCACCCATGTCTCCCACCACCCACCCCCCAGCCACCAGGGGCAGCCTCCACCAGGCCCCCACTCCTGTCTCCCTGCACCCCCACCCCCCAACAGTGCAGGGGCAGCCTCCACCAGGCCCCCATTCATGTCCCCTATTACCCCCACCCCCCAGCAGTGCAGGGGCAGCCTCCACCAGGCCCCCACTCCTGTCTCCCTGCACCCCCTACCCCCCAGCAGTGCAGGGGCAGCCTCCACCAGGCCCCCACTCATGTCTCCCTGCACCCCCTACCCCCCAGCAGTCAGGGGCACCCTCCACCAGGCTCCCACTCCTGTCTCCCTGCACCCCCACCCCCCAGCAGTGCAGGGGCAGCCTCCACCAGGCCCCCACTCCTGTCTCCCTGCACCCCCTACCCCCCAGCAGTCAGGGGCACCCTCCACCAGGCTCCAATTCCTGTCTCCCACCACTCCCACCCCCCAGCAGTCAGGGGCACCCTCCACCAGGCCCCCACTCCTGTCTCCCTGCACCCCCACCCCCCAGCAGTGCAGGGGCAGCCTCCACCAGGCCCCCACTCATGTCCCCCTATTACCCCCACCCCCCAGGAGTGCAGGGGCAGCCTTCACCAGCCCCCCACTCATGTCTACCACCACCCCCACCCCCCAGCCACCAGGGGCAGCCTCCACCAGGCCCCCACCCATGTCACCCACCACCCCCACCCCACAGCCACCAGGGGCAGCCTCCACCAGGCCCCCACCCATGTCTCCCACCACCCCCACCCCCCAGCCACCAGGGGCAGCCTCCACCAGGCCCCCACCCATGTCTCCCACCACCCCCACCCCCCAGCCACCAGGGGCAGCCTCCACCAGGCCCCCACTCCTGTCTCCCTGCACCCCCACCCCCCAGCAGTGCAGGGGTAGCCTCCACCAGGCCCCCACTCATGTCCCCTATTACCCCCACCCCCCAGCAGTGCAGGGGCAGCCTCCACCAGGCCCCCACTCCTGTCTCCCTGCACCCCCTACCACCCAGCAGTGCAGGGGCAGCCTCCACCAGGCCCCCACTCATGTCTCCCTTCACCCCCTACCCCCCAGCAGTCAGGGCACCCTCCACCAGGCTCCCACTCCTGTCTCCCTGCACCCCCAACCCCCCCCAGTGCAGGGGCAGCCTCCACCAGGCCCCCACTCATGTCCCCTATTACCCCCACCCCCCAGCAGTGCAGGGGCAGCCTCCAACAGGCCCCCACTCCTGTCTCCCTGCACCCCCTACCCCCCAGCAGTGCAGGGGCAGCCTCCACCAGACCCCCACTCCTGTCTCCCTGCACCCCCTACACCCCAGCAGTCAGGGGAACCCTCCACCAGGCTCCCACTCCTGTCTCCCTGCACCCCCACCCCCCAGCAGTGCAGGGGCAGCCTCCACCAGGCCCCCACTCATGTCTCCCTGCACCCCCTAACCCCCAGCAGTGCAGGGGCACCCTCCACCAGGCCCCCACTCCTGTCTCCCTGCACCCCCACCCCCCAGCAGTGCAGGGGCAGCCTCCACCAGGCCCCCACTCATGTCCCCTATTACCCCCACCCCCCAGCAGTGCAGCGGCAGCCTCCACCAGGCCCCCACTCATGTCCCCTATTACCCCCACCCCCCAGCAGTGCAGGGGCAGCCTCCACCAGGCCCCCACTCCTGTCTCCCTGCACCCCCTACCACCCAGCAGTGCAGGGGCAGCCTCCACCAGGCCCCCACTCATGTATCCCTTCACCCCCTACCCCCCAGCAGTCAGGGCACCCTCCACCAGGCTCCCACTCCTGTCTCCCTGCACCCCCACCCCCCAGCAGTGCAGGGGCAGCCTCCACCAGGCCCCCACTCATGTCCCCTATTACCCCCACCCCCCAGCAGTGCAGGGGCAGCCTCCAACAGGCCCCCACTCCTGTCTCCCTGCACCCCCTACCCCCCAGCAGTGCAGGGGCAGCCTCCACCAGACCCCCACTCCTGTCTCCCTGCACCCCCTACACCCCAGCAGTCAGGGGAACCCTCCACCAGGCTCCCACTCCTGTCTCCCTGCACCCCCACCCCCCAGCAGTGCAGGGGCAGCCTCCACCAGGCCCCCACTCATGTCTCCCTGCACCCCCTAACCCCCAGCAGTGCAGGGGCACCCTCCACCAGGCCCCCACTCCTGTCTCCCTGCACCCCCACCCCCCAGCAGTGCAGGGGCAGCCTCCACCAGGCCCCCACTCATGTCCCCTATTACCCCCACCCCCCAGCAGTGCAGCGGCAGCCTCCACCAGGCCCCCACTCATGTCTACCACCACCCCCACCCCCCAGCCACCAGGGGCAGCCTCCACCAGGCCCCCACCCATGTCACCCACCACCCCCACCCCCCAGCCACCAGGGGCAGCCTCCACCAGGCCCCCACCCATGTCTCCCACCACCCCCACCCCCAGCCACCAGGGGCAGCCTCCACCAGGCCCCCACCCATGTCTCCAACCACCCCCCAGCCACCAGGGGCAGCCTCCACCAGGTCCCCACTCCTGTCTCCCTGCACCCCCTACCCCCCAGCAGTGCAGGGGCAGCCTCCACCAGGCCCCCACTCATGTCTCCCTGCACCCCCTACCCCCCAGCAGTCAGGGGCACCCTCCACCAGGCTCCCACTCCTGTCTACCTGCACCCCTACCCCCCAGCAGTGCAGGGGCAGCCTCCACCAGGCCCCCACTCATGTCTCCCTGCACCCCCTACCCCCCAGCAGTCAGGGGCACCCTCCACCAGGCTCCCACTCCTGTCTCCCACCACCCCCACCCCCAGCAGTGCAGGGGCAGCCTCCACCAGGCCCCAACCCATGTCTCCCACCACCCCCCACCTCCCAGCCACCAGGGGCAGCCTCCACCAGGCCCCCACCCATGTCTCCAATCACCCCCACCCCCCAGCCACCAGGGGCACCCTCCACCAGGCTCCCACTCCTGTCTCCCAGCACCCCCACCCCCCAGCCACCAGGGGCAGCCTCCACCAGGCCCCCACTCATGTCCCCTATTACCCCCACCCCCCAGCAGTGCAGGGGCAGCCTCCACCAGGCCCCCACTCATGTCCATCTCATGTTCCCCTGCACCCCCACCCCCCAGCACTGTGGGGCACCTGCCAGCAGGCCCCCACTCATGTCCAACTCATGTTCCCCTGCACCCCCACCCCCCAGCACTGTGGGGCACCTGCCAGCAGGCCCCCACTCATGTCCAACTCATGTTCCCCTGCACCCCCATCCCCCAGCACTGTGGGGCACCTGCCAGCAGGCCCCCACTCATGTCCAACTCATGTTCCCCTGCACCCCCACCCCCCAGCACTGTGGGGCACCTGCCAGCAGGCCCCCACTCATGTCCAACTCATGTTCCCCAGCCAACATGTCATCACAATCTAGATCCCTGGTCCCTATGGTCAGCCTCCAAATGCAAAACACCCACCCGAGTATTGCATCCACCCACTCAGAAATGGCAATAACATGATAGAACAGCAATTGCAAGTTTGGAAACGAACACATGTCCCTCACATATACCCAATGGGTGTCAGTGAATCTCAAAACCCATATCATGATATGCATGTAACCAATGAGATGATACCACACATTGAAGTTTGATCAAAAAATATGTATTAAAGGCAACACGAATTGAATCAAAAATAAACCAACAGAAATAGGAATGTAAAAAAAGTAAAAAGAAGCATGTCCGTGAAAAAATGCAAAACCAAAAATCAGAATCCAAAGGAATGGTGTCCAAAGTCACAGTCCACAAAATCCAATGGGAAATTATAATTGTAAGCCATTGCTCCATGGGTAAATTGTAAAAAGAAAAGAAAATCCAACAGTGAACTATGTACAGGTGAACAAGCCAGGGTCCATGATCCCAACAAAAGAAATGAAACCTATCTAACAACACTACCTAATAAAAAATAACTATATACAAAAATGTGGCCCATTGTCCAAAAGGTCCTAAGAAAATGCAAAAACAAAGGAAACCTAACACTAAGTTCATAACTATTTACATGGGCAGCGGGCTAGTCCAACGGCTCACTGGATGTTGTCATGGGCCAGGGCATCATCGAACTCCTGTTCAATGGCTTGGAGGCGGGCATGTTCCCTGGCCCCGAGGTCTCGCAGGGATAAAGCAGTGTCCAGCTCCAGCTCCCTGCGAAGACCCTCGAGGCACTCAGCCCGCTCCGCATGGAGTTCTCCGCCCTGACCATTGTGAGACGTTCCTCCTCTGCCCGCTGCCGCTCCGCACCTATCTGCTGGCCCAACCGCTCCCACACGGAAGCCACTCCCATTCCAGGGTTCTCCTGCCCTCCGGCCGATGCCTGCACCCCTGATGTAGATGGCCCCGAGCCATGATGCCTCCCACGTTGAGCCTGCCGCTGCCTCCGACGCAACTGCCTGTGCCAGCACGACGGCATCCAGGCTGATGGAATCCACCGACGCCGTCGTGCACGTGCCCTGCCCGATGAAGCCGTCACATCCTCCATCTGCTGGGGTCCAGTTGCTGGTGTGTCCACCCCTCCTGGACCTCCGACTCCCGACTGTGGCAGGGATGGGATCCCCACCGAGCCGGCTGCATTGGTCGGGGCAGGTCCACAGGGGGCCCTGGTGGCATCTGGGCCGGAAGACGGCATGGAGAACGACTGGTGCATAGTCTCCACAGAGGAGGAGAGGGTCTCCAGATTGGCCGTCACATGTAGGAAACCCCCGACCATGGCCGATCCCAACTGGGCCACGGCGGCACGGTGCTCTCTGTGATGACGTGCATGCTCCTTCCGGGAAGCATGCACCTCATCACGAATTGCACCTGTGCGCAACGCGACACCAATCAGGACCTTCTCCATACGGCCAGGGGTCCCCTCGTCCGCAGGTGGAGGGGAGTCAGATGACATGGACATCCCCCCTACCTGCGGACGGGCCTGGGATGGGGCATTCCTGCTGGTGGTGCAGTCACAGTGTCAGGGACAGTGACATGCACAGGCCCCTCCACGGCGACCTGTGCTGCCTCCTGCCCCTGCCCCTGGACTGCAACACTTGCACCAGCAGGGATGCCCCCAACAGGCCCCATGTGCGCCTCAGTAGCGGCCTCCTCCTCCTCTGTGGAAACCACCAACCTGGATGGCTCCACCCCGTCTTCCGCCGTTGCAAGCCCCTGTGGGGGCTCACCCACCCCTTCCGCTGCAGCCGTGGGGGCATCCCCGCCGCTTTGCTCCACAGAGCCGTCTCCGCCCTCTTCTTCACATGGCGCTGTGTAGAGGGAGACATAGAACACGAGCATCAGGGTACTGTACAATGGTCCCCTAGACAGGAAGCAATAGCAGATGAGTGGCACTGTCAAAGATCACTTCCATCATGTCCCTCCACAACACATAGCTCAGTGCAGGTAAAACACATGCGGTAACAGGCATGGCGCATGCTATGGACATTAGCATACATGTCCAAGTGATTCTTGAACCATACACTGTTGTTTTGGAACTCACATGCATCATGGGCCATGCCTATCACATGCACACACTTCACCCTAGTTTCATCCATCTGGCCTCGTACACCACAGACACAGTGGATACAAGGATGACTAGGCTGCATCAGTGAACCTGAACATTGCGACAGACATGTGTCATGCATCCCTGGCATTCACAAGTCACAGACACGCAGGTCAGACACACAGACATGGACAGCATACATGTACATGTCATCAGCACCCATCCCTCACCCATGTCCAGGAACAGAGACTGGCATGCTTTCATGTGGCCATTCCGCATAGGGCAACCCATGTTGCATTTGAACACATGCACCAACCGTGTGGTTCACACATTACTGGTCTCACATGCATGACGTCCCTGCACACACACATGCATACATGGCCTATGTCACACATACAGGCAAGTATCAGACAACCAGCACACTGCGACATGCCCTGTCTCACACAGCAATGCTTGGCCACTTACCGCTCAACTCCAGACGGGTCTGCCTCTCAAGGATCTGGGCGTGAAGCGCTGGGCCTACGCGTTCCAGGACCCTCATCTGGATGGTACTCATGTGGCCCCGGCCCCCCTCCACGAGGCGCCGGGCCTTCAAGAGGGTCCTGGACCTGCAGTCATCCCAGAGCTTCTTGACATGTTGGTAGTCGCGGACTGCCACCCCCTCCGCGTTGATGGCAGTCACGATGTCCGTCCAGATCCGAGTCCGTCCTTCCTTGTTGGCGCGCTTACTTCCGAAGAGGGCATCATACTGCCCCAGGACTTGCTCCACCAGGACACCAACTTCGGTGGCAGTGAAGCTGGTGCCCCTCTGCCTCTCTGGCCGGGGGTTGCCAGTGGTGCCAGATGTTGCAGTGCCCGACATGGCAACCCCAAAGGCAGGAGTGGGTGGGCAACTGGGTCCTGGTGCTGGGCTGTGGAGCGATGGTATCCCAGTCGGGAGTCTTCTGTTCCAGCAGGGGTGGACACAGCAAATGGACCCCTGCAGATGGCTGATGTGCAGGCACCAAATGGCAGGGCACGGTGGCAGCAGGCAGGCAGGCAGGCAGCAGCAGATGGCTCGTGGGAGGCTGCTCAGGGCCCTGGGGGGCAGTAATTCGGCCTTTTGGGCAGGAGCGTGGTCTTCCATGTGCTTACGCGTGGTCAGCTTGATACGGAGTGATTTGGAACGTGAAAATCCTGCACGTCTGCGTGTAAATCGAGGAAAGGCCCTTAGCGCGTATGCACGTCAGCACGCATATGCGATTTCATTGCAACAAAGGCACTTAGCGCGTGAGCGCGTCTGTGACGTGAGGCACGCGGGTGTTTCCCTCATTACACGTGATGACAGAGCACACGTGGGTTTCCACCAATCGTGTGTGGAACTTCCTGTGCACCCCAGAAATACACATACCCAGGCCAATCGCATATGGGACTTCCCGACCACCCCGAAGTACACGTACCCAGGCTAATCGCGTGTGGAACTTCCCGCGCACCCCGAGGTACACGTACCCAGGCAAATCGCGTGTGGGACTTCACGCGCACCCCGAAGTACATGTACCCAGGCTAATCACGTGTGGAACTTACCGCGCACCCCAAGGTACACGTACCCAGGCCAATCGCGTGTGGAACTTCCCGCGCACCCCGAAGTACATGTACCAAGGCAAATTGCATGGCTGGGGGGTGGGGGTGCAGGGGGACATGAGTGGGGGACTGGTGGAGGCTGCCCCTGCACTGCTGGGGGGTGGGGGTAATAGGGGACATGAGTGGGGGCCTGGTGGAGGCTGCCCCTGGTGGCTGGGGGGTGGTGGTAGACATGAGTGGGGGCCTGGTGGAGGCTGCCCCTGCACTGCTGGGGGTGGGGGTAATAGGGGACATGAGTGGGGGCCTGGTGGAGGCTGCCCCTGGTGGCTGGGGGGTGGGGGTGGTGGGAGACATGGGTGAGGGCCTGGTGGAGGCTGCCCCTGCACTGCTGGGGGTGGGGGTGGTGGGAGACATGTGTTGGTGATCAGTAGTGCAAGGTGACATGTGGGTTGGCTGGTGGGCATGGCCATGGTGGATGGGTTGCCTGTGGGACATGAGCAGGGGTGCAGGGTAGTACCCTGTGGTGTGGGCTGCCTGCAGGGGCCATGGAGGGTGTAGAGGGAACACCTGGGGGGACCCACACGGCCAAATCACGTGTAGCATTCCCCAGCACCACCGAAATACACGTACCCTGCAGAAATCGCGTGTGAATCTTCCTCGCACCTCGGAATACACGTACCCAGGCCAATCGCGTGTGGAACTTCCCGCGCACCCCGTAGTACACGTACCCAGGCCAATCGCGTGTGGAACTTCCCACGCACCCCCACCTACCCAGGCCAATCGCGTGTGTAACTTCCCGCGCACCCCGTAGTTCACGTACCCATGCTAATCGCATGTGGAACTTCCCGCGCACCCCGAAGTACACGTACCCATGCTAATCGCGTGTGGAACTTCCCGCGCACCCAGGAACACACGCACACGCTATTTTTCACACAGCGGGTGTCCGTGTTTGTCGGTGCCCCTTTGCACCTCATTTGTCCTAGAGGGCCACTGTATGGGCCGTTCATCATGGCTGTATATGGGTGCTTTTTGTTAGCTCACATTTTGGCGCACATTTTTTTCAGTCGCAGGGGCGCTACCGCCTGCTTTCTTGTGGCGTACTTGTTTGGCCCTGTGCGCATCTTTGACCGTGCGCTGGTTTGCCCTATTCGATTCCATGAATACGGGTTGTAGGCGAGCGTGTGGGCGTTCCGCGCACTTGCCTCCTGTACTTCCCCCGTGACTCCCATATTTTCACGCGTTGTTCCCCATTCCGAGTGTTACGCCCCGTGTTCCGCCTACTTTTGTGATGTGCGCCGCGCTATGTGCGATTTCGCAGTGGCCATGGCGCACGCTGTTGGATGACCTGTGCGCCGGCATGCGCGGCGCACATTTTTAGCGCACATCCAATGTTTTTCTCACGCACGGACTTCCATGAATCGCTGTGCGCTTGTTTTCCTGCGATATTCGCACTTGCACTGCGATTTTCGCACTTTTCCTGCGATTCGCACGTTTTGGCACCTCTGCGCGGGAATTTTCGGCGCACATTAATTCCATGAATCTACCCCTTAGTGTATTGTGGAATCACAAATAGAACTTCTCAAAATGCTATTAAAGATCCCTTGTATTCTCACTAAGAACTCTAAACATGTGTGCCCTTGAATGTCTTTCCTGGCACCTCTTTAAAGAATGTTAATTGTTAATTTAATTAGAATACCACACATGTGCTTCTAAAAAGATAATAAAAAATAGCTATATTCTATTTTTGGCTTGGCATGCTCATACCCATGTCTTAGGTTGCTGACTTGGGTGTTTGGGGTTCCTTCATTTCTCCTAATATTCTTCAGATCATCTGGACATCTTCTCGATGCTCTGCATTCCTGGCTGGCTGTCGGGCAGCGCCTCGTCCTTTTTAGGTTCTTCTGAGGCTGCTCTCCTAAACTGATCTTGTCTTCCCTTAACAGAATGTTTTTGGAGCTCATTAAATGTAATCCCCAGTGCCAATTGGTGAGTGTTACATTTCTTCATCGGTCACTGATGTTGTTGTCATATCTTGGTTATCTATTGGGAATTTTTGTTTATAAAAAATGTTGCTACATTAGTTGTGTCTTAATTGGACCTTATATCACCTCATCAGAAACTCAACATTGTTCCTGTGTTCTTTCACCCGTTAGTTACCTAGTTGATCGAAAGTGTCTCTATATTGATTGAAACCTTGTCCTTGCCTTTATTTATCTAGATCCTTGTCATGTCTTCCATCTTGCTTGGCCTAATTCAGTAGCAGCTGGTGAATTGTTTAATTGGAGGGGCGTAAATATTCCCCACAAGTATGTCAAAGCGATCAATTGTAGCAAGTGAGTCCGAACCAACCAATGCGCGTTCGCACGAGTCACCCTCAAGCTCAAGAATGTATTCTTGATATTGGGTTAAAATGTGCATTATGTGGCACACTTTCTGTGAAAAGCTGGGTAAAAAGCCAAACAGATTGAACATGTTTTTGTATGCTAACTCCATTCCAAAAAATGCAATAGCTGCAAGTCACCAACAATGCACAGACGAATTTTCCAATGCATTTTCATGATGCCTTTGCCACACAATATATGCCAGCATAAAAACATTTTCACACTGGCTGCGCCCATATATTTCCATGCTAGCACCACTTTATGCCAGAATTCCAATACAAGAACATATTCATATTTGCTTTGCACATAATGGCAGAAATTATACTATATGTAAACATGTCCACAGTAGCTCTGCCAATATATGACAGTAACCCCACAATAAGACATTGGGCCTCATTACGACCCAGGCGTTAAGGGTTAACGCCGTCGTTAACCCTTAACGCCTGATTCCAATTTTAACGGCTGCTTTTAGCAGCCGTTAAAATCCATGGCGCTAACCCGCCATGATGCTAATTACGCCACCGTAATTTACGGTGGCGTAATTAGCACCTTCCCCACTCCCATTATGCCCTATGGGGCAAAAATGGGAATGGGGAAGGGAAAATGGGAAATGGGGATTTACCGCCCCACACACCTTGGAATGGGGCGGTAAATCTGCCATCCACCATGGTGTAAACGTAGTTTACACTGTGGTGGTAAAGTTGGCGTAATTACCGCCTAGGTCGTAATGACCCCCATACTCCTGCTGGCTTTCCATTTGAGAATTCCATGAGATAGTAAGAAAACATGTCCTATTTGGCTGCACAATACAGTCAAGTCTAGACATTTAATAAAACTTAAAATGCTTGCTTTATCATGGATACCCAGATTTTTTTTTTTTAAGTATGCCACAGTAAAAAAGAGCGAGATTGGCTGCCCCAAAATGGAAGCCTAGCCAAGTGACAAATATCATGCTTGGTTTATCATAGATGCTCAGTATAAAATGTCATGCCACAGTAGGCAAGGGCTAGACAGGCTGCCCAAAAATGCAAGTCTAGCCAAGTAATAACACAGTCCATGCTTGGTTGATGGTAGATGTCCAGAAACAAAGGTCATGCCACAGTAAGAAAGGGCTAGAGTGGCTACCCGAAAACACCAGTCTAGCCAAATAATAAAACTCAACATGCTTGCTTTATCATAGCTATCCAATAAAACATGTCATGCCACACTAAGATGTGGCTATACTTGCTGCCCCAAAGTGCCAGTCAAGCCCCTTAATAACACATCATCCTTTCTTTTATCAAACCTCTGGTTGAAGAAAGAGATGATTCTTTACAGAGCTTCGATTATAGATGGCCAGTAAAAACTGTGTTTTGGTGTGCCCACATACCCACTCCCCACCTGCTCCCCAACCCAGCACAAACACACACATGCATACACATTCACACAACATATTCGCACACAGCATTCACTTATTCACATGTGCATCCATACACGTGCTCATTCACGCACACATTATAATATTTTTTTTAAAAGTCTTACCTGTACGCAGCTCCAATCCACAATCATCTCCACTGCGGCCTCCAGAGAGCCTCTGGTTTCCACAGCAAGGGTGTATACGTGCGATTCATGGAAGTCCCTGCGCGTGTTTTCCTTGGGATGTGCGCCAAACCCAAGCGTGGCGCACACGGGCGCACACGTCATTGCAACAGCTCAAACGCTGTGCGCGACACGCACAGGGAAAGCGCACAATGTCGGCGCACACACCAAAAAGGGGGCGGGACACAGGCGTAACACTCGGAATGGGGAACAACGCGTGAAAAAGAAGGCGTAACTGGGGAAGTACTGCTGGGAAGTACACGGAACGCACACACGCACGCGAACCACACGTATTCATGGAATCGGATAGGGCAAACCCACGCACGGGCAAAGACACGCACAGGCCTAAACACGTCCGCCACATGAAGGCAGGCGGTAGCGTCCCTACGAATTACAAAAGTGTGCGCAAATAAACAGTATGCATATACAGCTATGATGAATGTCCCATACTGTGGCCCCCCTAAGATAAATGACATGCACGCAACACACAGGCACCCCATAAAAAGAGGAAAAAGAGACAAGCGCCCCTCAGTAGCCCACGTGCGTGCAAAAATGACACATGTAGTACAGTGTGGCAGCCAGGAGCCCAGAAAAAACATACGCGATCAACAGGCAGGCCAGTATGGCCGTAAAAAAAAGGGGTACGTGACAAACACGGACACCCGCTGTGTGAAAAATAGCGTGTGCGTGTATTTCGGGGATGTGCGGGAAGTTTCACATGAGATAAGCCCTGTGTGAATGGGGTACGTGTATTAATGGGGTTCACGGGAAGTTTTAGACGCGAAAGGGCCCTGTGCGAGTGGGGTACGTGTATTACTGGGGTGCGCAGGAAGTTTTACACACGAAAGGGCCCTGTGCGAGTGGGGTACATGTATTACTGGGGTGCGCGGGAAGGTTTACGCACGAAAGGGCCCTGTGCGAGTGGGGTACGTGTATTACTGGGGTGCACGGGAAGGTTTACGCACGAAAGGGCCCTGTGCGAGTGGGGTACGTGTATTACTGGGGTGCACGGGAAGTTTTACACGCGAAAGGGCCCTGTGCGAGTGAGGTACGTGTATTACTGGGGTTCGCGGGAAGTTTTACACGTGAAAGGGCCCTGTGCAAGTGGGGTACGGGTATTACTGGGGTGCGCAGGAAGTTTTACACGTGAAAGGGCCCTGTTCAAGTGGGGTACGTGTATTACTGGGGTGAGCGGGAAGTTTTACACATGATTGGCCCTGTGCGAGTGGGGTACGTGTATTACTGGGGTTCGTGGGAAGTTTTACACGCGAAAAGGCCCTGTGCGAGTGGGGTATGTGTATTCTTGGGGTGCGTGGGAAGTTTCACACGTGATTGGCCCTGTGCGAGTGGGGTACATGTATTACAAGGGGTGCGCGGGAAGTTTTACACGCGAAAGGGCCCTGTGCGAGTGGGGTACGTGTGTATTCCTGGAGTGCGCGGGAAGTTTCACACGCAATTGGCCCTGTGCGAGTGGGGTACTTGTATTAGAGGGGTGCACGGGAAGTTTTATACGCGAAAGGGCCCTATGCGAGTGGGGTACGTGTATTCCTGGGGTGCGCGGGAAGTTTCACACGCGATTGGCCCTGTGCGAGTGGGGTTCGTGTATTACTGGGGTTCCCGGGTAGTTTCACATGCGATTGGCCCTGGGCGAGCGGGATACCACTCACCGTCTGCCTTGTGTGTAGAAGATCGCGAGGCCAACACCCACCCGCTGTGAAGTAATAGCGTGTGAACCCCAATGGCTGGAAAACACACACCCGCACCCCACGAAAAGCACGTACAGAGCAATGGAAAGCCGCGTGGGATCTTCAACCCGTGCCAGGTCAACGCCCGTGCGCGATACATCACAGACGCGCTTACGCGCTAAGGGCCTTTGGTCCAATGAAATCGGGTACGTGTGCTGACGCGCTTACGCGCTAAGGGCCTTTCCTCGGATTTCACACTGACGTGCACTTTTTTCACGTGCCAATTCACTCCGTATCAAGCTGGCCAAGTGTACACACACTGAAGACCACGCCCCTGCCCTGAAGGCCATTTTCCTGCCCCCCCAGAGCCCCGAGCACGCTCCCACCTGCCATCTGCTGCTGCCTGACTGCCTGCTGCCCACGTGCCCTGCAATTTGGTGCCTGCACGTCAGCCAGGGTTCCAGTTGCTGTGTCCACCCCTGCTGGAAGACTCCCGACTGGGATACCATCGCTCCACAGCCCAGCCTCAGGACCCAGTTGCCCACCCATGCCTGCCTCGGGGGTCGCCATGTCGGGGCAAACACCATCTGAGACCACTGGCGAACCCCAGCCAGAGAGGCAGAGGGCCACCAGCTTCCGTGTGAAGGAAGTTGATGTCCTGGTGGAGCATGTCCTGGGGCATTATGATGCCCTCTTCGGAACATCACGTGCCAACAAGGAAGGGCGGGAAAGGATCTGGGACGACGTAATGGTTGCCATTAACCCAGAGGGGTGTGGCAACCCGCAACATCAAGCACGTCAAGAAGCGCTCGGAGGACTTCAGGTCCAGGACCCTCCACAAGGCCCGGCGCCTCGCGGAGGGGGGCCGGGTCAGCATGAGTGACATCCAGATGAGGGCCCTGGAACACGTATGCCCAGCGCTCCACACCCAGATCCTTCATAGGAAGACCCGTCTGGAGTTGAGCAGTAAGTGGCCAAGCATTGGTGTGCGAGACAGGGCATGTTGCAATGTGCTGGTAGTCTGATACTTGCCTGTATGTGTGACATGGGCCATGTATGGATGTGTGTGTGTGCAGGGACATCATGGTCATGCATGTGAGACCAGTAATGTGCGAACTACATGATTGGTGCATGAGCTCCAATGCTGCATGGGGAGCTGTATGGCAAATGCACACATGAAAGCATGTCAGTGTCTGTTCTTGCACATGGTGGGGGTGTGAGGGATGGGTGCTGCTGTCATGTACATGTATGGTGCACATGTGTGTGTGTCTGAGAAGTGTGTCTGTGACTTCGATACGCCATGGATTCATGACACATGTCCGTGATGATGTGTAGATTCACTCATGCAGTGCGGTCACCGTTGTATGCACTGTGTCTATCCACTGTGTCTGTGGTGTACAAGGCATGATGCATGACCCTCCAGTGATGTGCGTGCATGGGATCAGTGTGAGCCAGGATGCATGTGAGTTTGAAGGCAACATTTTGATTAATAGGCCCTTGTACATGGATGCTGATGTTGATTGCAGGCGTCATGCCTGTTTATGCATGTGTGTTGCGTGCATTCACCCATGTGATGTGGAGGGACAGGAAGGAAGTGACGTTAGACACTGCCACTCATGTGTTATTGCTTCCTGTCTAGGGGAATATTGTACTGTACCCTGTGTGCTTGTGTTCTATGTCTCCCTCTACGCAGCGACAAGTGAAGAAGAGGGCGGAGATGGTGCTGTGGAGCCAAGCGGCGGGGATGCCTCCACTGGGCGGCAACGCAAGGCCCAGCCACCCTCCCAGGACTTGCCATCCTCCAGGAGCGAGTGGGCTGGTGCCGCGTCTTCCACTACGGCTGTAGCGGAAGGGCCGAGTGATCCCCCACAGGTGCTTGCAATGGCAGAAGATGGTACGGAGACATCCAGGTTGGTGGTCTCCAAAGAGGAGGAGGAGCCCTCTACTGAGCCGCACATGGGGCCTGGTGTGGGTAGTACCACTGGTGCATGTTAGGCAGAAACCTGTGCAGTTCCCTCTGGGACCACTGCAAAAAGTTTAAGACTACAGGAGTTACCAGTAAACCCAATTGGTAGCAGTCTGCACCACCCAGATTTACCTGGTAGCTTTGGCTGAGCAGTCAGACTTCTCTCAAGACGAGTTAGGCAGTATTTGGAGTATACAGAATAGGGCAATTTACACAGTACAACAAGCAGACACGGATCAGAGCTTGGGTGTAAAGATATATCATTATTTATTTAAAAACACATCTATGAAAAACACACTGGCACTAATATGGCAAACAACTTCAATCACAATCACTATAAGTATATATCAATCCCATAACAATATTTCGACAAGTCTAGGTTCAAAGACACCACTAATTTGCAGACAGAGGTGAGTGCTTTAACCTAGATGGCACTCTAATATTCGTTAGAAAGGGAGAGAAAAAGGCAGGGTATGAAACCAACTCAGTACCAACACTTTTACTAAACAAATGCAAGGCAAGCAAGGCAGGGTCTACTGTAAATCACACAGTTCAGAGGCCAGGCCCACTCGGAGAGAGGCAAGGCGGTATGTCCCAAAGAATACCACAGTGGAAAAGCACTTCAAGTTTTTGTAGCAAAATGTCACAGAAAGGTTGGACCAGTTTAGAACAAAAGTTTAAGAAGGTCTGGAGGCGACCCAGTCAAAAGGTAAGGATTTAAGACACCTCACGCTAACCGTTTCAAGGGAAGCCAGGCGGACACGGTACCTTGTAAGTGAAGAGACAGCTCCGGCAGGGGCAGTTGTTCCTGGTGGTGGATGCAAGTCGGGGCTTTGCCAGAAGATGCGATGATCTCGTTGTTGAGGAAAGTTGAAGATCATTGCACCACCAGGGAAGAGACCAGCCGCGGAGTGCTCAGCCACAAGGCACCACCTTCTGGTCGCGGTACAGTGGTTAGTGGCTATCCGGTTGCCGGGGTGCTCAGCACGGGCAATTCGACCGCTAGACGTCCTGGAAGCGAAGAAAAAGCAAGGGACTGGTTGTTCCCACCAGTCAGGGGAAGAAGACTCTCCAGCAGGGAGATCTCCTCTGTCATTGGGAAGTGGTGAGTCGGTTCAGCAGGGCTCCACCGGAGGTGTCGTTGTTGCAGGTCGGCTCAGCTTTACCCTTGTCGGATTCTTAGGTCCTGTGGCGACTTCTGAAGTTCCAGTCCCAAAAGCCCTGCTTTAATGCAGAAAACCCCCATTCATTCAGCCAGGCAGTCAATCAAACATGCTAAGTGGTGAGCGGGGCGGCTCACCACTTGGGCCAATCACACCAGAGTGTGACTTGAGTTGGCAAGGCAACTCAGTCCAGGATGCCTAAACCCCCTCCCACACCCACGGTGGTACCCAGACAGAATGGCACCACTCTGGAGGGCTTCTGTGCATAAGCCTGCCAAAAGTGGAACAAAGGGCTCAACATTTGGTTCGGAGTTACAGAGGCGAACACATACGCCATTTTAAAAACCGAGTTCTGGCAGAAAATACCAACCGGTGGGTTTATTTAAGACAAATAAACCGGCGGTATGTTAGAGACTAATGTAAAAAAGTATTAGCCTCGAACAATGGGAAGAATCCCATAGGAATATATTCGCGGTCGAATATAAAAAGTAGTATCCACTGCCACCAGCCAAAACTCGATGAGGGGGGACGGGACAGTGCCCCCTCGAACAACAGACCCAGGGGTAATCGAATTACCCCTACCAGTACGTCCACAATAGGATGGTTTGTACTGGTTCTGTTAGTAAATGTAGGTCTAGTAAAGCCAATGGTGACTTTACATGCCCTGGGAGACAGTAGTCAGTCCCAGGGTATGGAGTCTATGGTGGGGGTCACCTAGGACACCCCAGTGTTACGGCACGGAAGTTGCTGTGTAACACACATAGCAAAAACACATGAGACCCTATGGAGTAAAAGACCCCATAGCCCATAGAACACATTAACATTCAAAGAAATACCACCAATCATTTCCAAGAGTGGGAGAAAAAGAGTCTCACTCTTGGCAGGATGAAAAAACCAAACTCCAGAAGTCCAGCAAAGCTGCTGGGGGACTCACTAGGTTAGGAAATTCAGCCTAAACAGAGAATTCTCCCTAACACTCGCCCCCCCTCCCAGACTAAGGGACAGGTGGATTTAATCCACTCCTGGATGAATCTCATACCTCTAGTCGATGATATACATCCTAGAGAGACCATCAGCATTTTGGTGGTGACACCCTGACCTGTGCTCAATGGTGAAATCAAACCCTTGCAGGCAGATCGACCATCTCAATAGTTTTGGGTTTTCCCCTTTCATTTGCATTAACCATCTCAAGGGTTGGTGGTCAGTCTGAATGATAAAAGTAGAACCATACAAGTATGGCCTAAACTTCTTCAGAGCCCACACGATAGCAAAGCACTCTCTTTCGATTGTTGCCCACCTTGTTTCAGGATCCTTCAGCTTGCGGCTGATGAAGCAAACGGGGTGCTCCCTACCTTTCCCATCCAGTTGACTGAGTACTGCACCTATTCCTACATTTGAAGCATCTGTCTGCACAATGAAAGTTTGGTGGTAATCAGGAGCTCTGAGTACTGGGGCTTGGCAAAGAGCCTTTTTCAGGTTTTCAAAGGCCTGATTGCACTCCTCATTCCATCTAACCTTTTTAGGGAATTTTGGAGAGGAGATGACATTCAGAGGAGAAGCTATGGTCCCATAGTTCTCAATGAAATTCCTGTAATACCCAGTGAGACCTAAGAAGGCTCTCACCTGGGTCTGAGTAGTAGGTGTTGTCCAATTTTGCACAGCTTCAATCTTACTGAGCAAAGGCCTTATTTCCCCACCTCCTACCTCATGTCCAAGATAGACTACCTTACTCTGTCCAATTTGGCATTTACTCGGCTTTATGGTCAGATTGGCTCGTCCAAGAGTCTGCAAAACATCTCTTAGGTGCTTTACATGTTCTTCCCAGGAATTGCTGAACACTGCAATGTCATCCAAGTATGCCATGCAAAAGTCCTCCATCCCATTCAGAGCCTGGTTTACCAATCCGTTGAAATGTAGCAGGTGCATTTTTCAATCCAAAAGGCATTACCTTAAACTGGTATAAGCCAGCTGGGGTAGAAAATGCAGTTTTCTCCTTGGCATGGTCTGTCAGGGCTATTTGCCAATAGCCTGACGTCAAGTCAAATGTGCTGAGGAACTTGGCTGAACCAAGTCTATCCACCAACTCATCTGTTCTTGGCAAAGGGTGGGCATCAGTCTTGGTGACTGCATTAAGAGCTCTATAGTCCACACAGAATCTAAGTTCTTTAGATCCTGCCTTTGGTACTAATACAACTGGGCTAGACCATGGACTAGTAGAGGGCTCTATTACCCCGAGATCAAGCATCTTGCTGACCTCACCTTTGATGTGGGTTCTTACACTTTCTGACATTCTGTATCCTCTGCTTTTGACTGGCAGACAGTCACCAGTGAGTATGTCATGCTGGCCCCAAGGGGTCAAGCCTGATGAAAGTGAGAACAGAGAGGCAAACTGATTCAACATAAATTTGCACTCTTCTTGTTGCGCAGGTGTCAGATTTGAAGAGAGATTTACTCCTTCAATCTTTTCGTCTAAAGGTAAGCCTCTGAGGAGATCCAGAAGAGCTTCACTCTCTTCTTCTTCCTATGATGATGCTAGAAGCAACGCTCCTACATCAGGTCTCGAGACATACGCTTTGAGTCTGTTGGTGTGGAAGACTGTTGGAGCCTCCTTGGGATTGCCCAAGTCCACCAGATAGTTGACCTCTCTAAGTTTACCCACAACTCTGAAGGGTCCCATCCATTTGTCTTGCAAGGCCCTCTGCCTTGTTGGGATCATAATGAGAACTAGCTTGTCTTGAGTGAACTCAACCATGTTAGCCTTTTGATCATGCCAGTGCTTGACCAATGCTTGTTCAGCTTTCAAGTTATCACTTGCTTCCGCCATCATGTGTGACATTCTCCTCCGGAGACCTATCACGTAGTCAGTCACTCTGACTGGCTTTGGGGAAGGAGCACTCTCCAACCCCTCCTTAATCAGGGCCAATGGACCTCTGACGGGATGACCATAGAGAAGCTCAAAGGGAGAATAACCTACTCCCTCCTGAGGGACTTCTCTATAAGCAAATAGAAGGCATGGCAGTAGAAGATCCCACTTTCGTTTAAGGGGGTCCTCTAAAGAACCTATCATGCTCTTCATGGTTCGGTTGAACTTTTCTACCAACCCATTGGTTTGTGGGTGCTAAGCTGTTGAGAACTTGCAAGTAACTCCACAGGTTTTCCATGTGGCTTTCATGTAGTGGGACATAAAGTTTGGACTCCTGTCAGAGATTACTTCCTTAGGAAACCCGACCCTAGTAAAAATACCAAGGAGGGTCTTAGCCACAGCCGGAGCTGTAACAGTCCTCATAGGAATTGCCTCAGGATACCTAGTAGCATGGTCTACTACAACAAGTATAAACCTGTTGCCTGAGGAGGTTGGAGGATCAAGGGGACCAACAATGTCAATCCCTACTCTCTCAAATGGGACTCCCACAACTGGGAGAGGCACTAAAGGTGCCACATTCTTGGAGCCAACCTTACCAGAGGTCTGGCAGGTGTGGCAGCTCCTGCAGTGTTTTTCTACTTCGGCCACCATCTTTGGCCAATAAAAGTAGAGAGAGAGGCTTTCCTTAGTCTTCTTGAAACTCAAGTGACCAGCCAAAGGAATCTCGTGGGCTAACTACAAGAACTGTTGTCTGTTCTCTTGGGGTACTACAAGTCGTTTGTAGTCTCCAGGTTCAGACTCGGTCGGTTCACTGTAGAAGAGGCCATCTTCCCAGTGCAACCTGTATTTCCCAGGCTCTTGCCCTTCAGCCTGAGCTTCTGCCTGGTGGCGAAAACCTTCCAGAGTTGGACATTCTCTCTGTCCCTTACTGAAGTCTGCCCTGTTGGGTCCACCTTCTGCCAGTAACGACTGCAGCTCAGGATGGTCAACAGGATCCAGATCTCCAATGAGTTCCTGGCCTTCCATTAGCTCTTTCTCAGAGTCTAATTCTACCACACAGGGTTGTACCACCCTCTCAGCGTCAGCTGGAGGGGGAGTTACGGGTGTAACTTTGGAAAACCGAGGGGAAGTCCTTGTTGGCTGCACTGAAATGCTGGCTGCTGGTTTCGGTATAGAAGTTTTAGGTTTCCCTTTCGCTTCTGATTTCTTTGAGACAGCAGCTGACAAATCCAGTGGAGCAGGAGTGATATCCTTCTTCATCATCTCCTGGGGAGTACCTCTCATGGTTCTCTCCCTTGCAGGTCTGGTTAGCTCCTGTAACCGTTTACTAGGAGGTCTGGGGGTATGAGACACAACTCAGAGAGTTTTTAAATCGTTACCCAACAGAACTCGTCCTGGTACCTCACTTTGTATGCTGACAGGTATCTTCACAGTCATGTCATTACACTGGATGAGAACTGGTAATTGGGGAAGCATCTGCACAGGCCCTCCAGCTAACTTGCTGAGGCATTTGGGTGCCTTAGCAACATCCTCAGCCTGAAAAAAAGATTTATCCACCGCAGTTATGCTGGCCCCAGTGTCCCTAATGGCAGGAGTCTCCTGACCATTCACCTGGACACTGTCCTTCTAATACTCTTTAGTATTATCTGGGATAGAATTATAGACATCTAAATTCTGTTGTTCCCACAAACCCAGCGACACTAAAGAAACACTGGCTGAGACTCCAATGGGTTCCTCAGCCAGCAGTAGAAAGTTTCTACTTGCCATTTGGACTTCCTCCTCTGGAGCGAAGGCTAATGAGACAAGCTGGACCCCTGAAGGTTTACCCTTGCATCTGGGATCTCCTTTCACATGGTCAGTAGAGCCACAAACAAAGCATTTACCAAATGCTTTCTGGAATGGTGGCTTGTTCTGGCCTCCCTCTGGTTTGGCACCAGAAGGTACACTATTCTGCTGTGGTTTTCCTTGTGGCTTACCCTTATGGTTTTGTTTTGGGCCCTCTTTGGAATTTGAGTTATTAGAATTCTCTTTTGAGTCTTTTTTAGGCTGTTTTCCCTCATCCTTTTTCTGAGTTGCCCCAGAATCCTTATGAGTAGCCCTGTTGGCAACCCACAAGTCAGCAGCCTTAGCTAGCTTCCTGGAATCCAATTCCTTTGAATCAGCCAAGTGTGTCTGAGCTCAGGAGAACAGGCATCATAAATAGACTCCAACATAAAAAGATTCTTCATACCCTCATAAGTGTTCACCTTGTAACCCTTAATCTATCCTTCTAAGTTTTTCAACCCTTCTCTCACCCAGGTAGCCCAAGGGGTACCATCATGCTTTTTGAGGGATCTAATCCTCTTAAGATACTGGGAAGGGGTCTTCCCAAATCTAGCTATCAGAGCTAGTTTCACACTTTCATACTCTTTCCTATCCTCCTCCCCCAACTCCATTACCACATCAGTTGCAACAGGGGGGACCCTAGAGAACAACCAGGTAAGTAGCTCATTACCTGTGATGTTCTGGAGCCCATGATTGTACTCAAACAAACTCAGCCAATCCAACACATCCAACTTTGGTTCATACATACCAATTAATTCCTTAGGCATCCAGAGTCTTTTGGGACTGGAACTTCTAGAGGAGCCATAGACAGAAGCAGTTTCGACAGACAACGTTTTCATTTCTAACTCATGCTTGAGCTCCATTTCTCTGAGCCTAAGAATTTGTTGCATTTCTTGGTGTTTCTGTTCAGTTTGAGCAGTAATCCTTCTGAATTCCAAGTCTATTTTCATTTTTTCTAGTTCAAGGACTTGAGGACTTAGTGTGGGACCTGCTATAGGCCCAGTAGGTACAGCTGGTAAGGCAGACAGAGGGGTAGGGGAGACAGTTTCATTAGCCTCTCCTTCCTCTTCAGCCTCTTCATCACTATCATCAGAACTTTGATTTAGATCAACACCATTACTGTTATCTACATTTGCTGGAGAAGTTGGTTCCTCTGAACCAGTACCCAGACTTTGGTTTTCCAGCAATCTCGCTATTAGTTCTGCTTTCTTGCCTCTTACAGAAAGATTCTCTTGTCTACAGAGAGCTCTCAAACTCTCAGTATTTGTACCTGACAAGGACTCTTAACTGTAAACTTCCATAGTAGACATGTTTTTTGAAAGTTGCTTTTTAGTGCTAAGCTTTGTGGTTAGTTATCCTAAAGTGTTGAAAAGCATTCTAAACTGTATACCCGATACGAATCCCACCGCTGTACACCAGTGTTAGGCAGAAACCTGTGCAGTTCCCTCTGGGACCACTGCAAAAAGTTTAAGACTACACGAGTTAGCAGTAAACCCAATTGGTAGCAGTCTGCACCACCCAGATTTAACTGGTAGCTGTGGCTGAGCAGTCAGACTTCTCTCAAGACGAGTTAGGCAGTATTTGGAGTATACAGAATAGGGCAATTTACACAGTAGAACAAGCAGACATGGATCAGAGCTTGGGTGTAAACATATATAATTATTTATTTAAAAACACATCTATGAAAAACACACTGGCACTAATATGGCAAACAACTTCAATCACAATCACTCCATGTATATATCAATCCCATAACAATATTTCGACAAGTCTAGGTTCAAAGACACCACTTATTTGCAGACAGAGGTGAGTGCTTTAACCTAGATGGCACTCTAATATTCTTTAGAAAGGGAGAGAAAAAGGCAGGGTATAAAACCAACTCAGTACCACCACTTTTACAAAACAAATGCAAGACAAGCAAGGCAGGGTCTACTGTAAATCATACAGTTCAGAGGCCAGGCCCACTCGGGGAGAGCCAAGGCGGTATGTCCCAAAGAATACCACAGTGGAAATGCACTTCAAGTCTTTGTAGCAAAATGTCACAGAAAGGTTGGACCAGTTTAGAACAAAAGTTAAAGAAGGTCTGGAAGCGACCCAGTGGAAAGGTAAGGATTTAAGACACCTCACGCTAACCGTTTCAAGGGAAGCCAGGCAGACACGGTACCTTGTAAGTGAAGAGACAGCTCCGGCGGGGGCAGTTGTTCCTGGTGGTGGATGCAAGTCAGGGCTTTGCCAGAAGATGAGATGATCTCGTCGTCGAGGAAAGTTGAAGATCGTTGCACCACCAGGGAAGAGACCAGCCGCAGAGTGCTCAGTCACAAGGCACCACCTTTTGGTCGCGGTACAGTGGTTAGTGGCTATCCGGTTGCCGGGGTGCTCAGCAGGGGCAATTCGACCACTAGACATCCTGGAAGCGAAGAAAAAGCAAGGGACTGGTTCCCACCAGTCAGGGGAAGAAGACTCTCCAGCAGGGAGATCTCCTCTGTCGTTGGGAAGTGGTGAGTCGGTTCAGCAGGGCTCCACCGGAGGTGTCGTCGTTGCAGGTTGGCTCAGCTTTACCCTCGTCGGATTCTTAGGTCCTGTGGCGACTTCTGAAGTTCCAGTCCCAAAAGCCCTGCTTTTATGCAGAAAACCCCCATTCATTCAGCCTATCTGTCAATCAAACATGCTAAGTGGTGAGCGGGGCGGCTCACCACTTGGGCCAATCACACCGGAGTGCGACTTGAGTTGGCAAGGCAACTCAGTCCAGGGTGCCTAAACCCCCTCCCACACCCCCCGTGGTACCCAGACAGAATGGCACCACTCTGGAGGGCTTCTGTGCAGAAGCCTGCCAAAAGTGGAACAAAGGGCTCAACCTTTGGTTCGGAGTTACAGAGGCGAACACATACGCCATTTTAAAAACCGAGTTCTGGCAGAAAATACCAACCGGTGGATTTATTTAAGACAAATAAACCGGCGGTATGCTAGAGACTAATGTGAAAAAGTATTAGCCTCGAACAATGGGAAGAATCCCATAGGAATATATTTGCGGTAGAATATAAAAAGTAGTATCCACTGCCACCAGCCAAAACTCGACGAGGGGGGACGGGACAGTGCCCCCTCGAACAACAGACCCAGGGGTAATCGAATTACCCCTACCAGTACGTCCACAATAGGATGGTTTGTACTGGTTCTGTTAGTAAATTTAGGTCTAGTAAAGCCAATGGTGACTTTACAAGCCCTGGGAGACAGTAGTCAGTCCCAGGGTATGGAGTCTATGGTGGGGGTCACCTAGGACACCCCAGTGTTACGGCACGGAAGGTGCTGTGTAACACACATAGCAAAACACATGAGACCCTATGGAGTAAAAGACCCCATAGCCCATAGAACACATTAACATTCAAAGAAATACCACCAATCATGTCCAAGAGTGGGAGAAAAAGAGTCTCACTCTTGGCAGGATGAAAAAAAAAACTCCAGAAGTCCAGAAAAGCTGCTGGGGGACTCACTAGGTTAGGAAATTCAGCCTAAACAGAGAATTCTCCCTAACAGTGCAAGTGGTGCAGTCCAGGGCCAGGAGGCAGCACAGGTCACCTCGGAGGGCCTGTTCATGTCCCTGTCCTTGACCCTGTGATTGCACCACCATGCACCAGCAGGGAGGCCCCGTCCCAGGCCCGTCTGCAGGTAGGGGCGAGTGCCATGTCATCTGCCTCTCCACTACCTGCAGACGAGGGGTCCCATGAAGGTATGGGCTCCGTCCTGATTGGTGTCGCGTTGCGCATGCATGACATTCGTGATGACGTGCATTCTTCCTGAGCAGAGAACGCACGCCATCAAGAAGAACAGCGTCGCGACATGGCACTGTTGGGAGGGGCCCTGGTTGGTGGGTTCCTACATGTGACGTGCACTCTGGCGGACCTCTCGTCCTCGGTGGAGACTATGCGCCAGTCGTTCTCCCTGCCGTCTTCCGGCCCAGATTCCACCAGGGCCCCCTGTGTACCTGGCCTGACCAACACAGCCAGCTTGGTGGAGATCCCATCCCTGCCACAGTCGGGAGTCAGCGGTCCAGCAGGGGTGGACACCACAACTGGACACCAGGTGATGGAGGATGTGCAGGCATTATCGGACAGGGCACATGGACAGCAGCAGCAGCATGAGCAGGCTCTAGGTGGGAGCAATGATGGCTCGGGTCCATCGACATCAGAGGGGCAGGCATCTGCCAGACGGCAGGAGGACCCTGGAATGGATGTGTGTTCCGTGTGGCTGTGGTTGGGCCAGCGTATAGGTGCGGAGCGGCGGTGGGCGGAAGAGGCGCGGCTCACCATGGTCAGGGCAGAGTTCTCCATACGCCGGGCATTGAGGCGGGCAGAGTGCCTCGAGGCGACTCGCAGGGAGTTGGAACAGGCCATGAGTGCCTCCCTGTGAGACCTCTGGGCCAGGGTATAGGCCTGCCTCCGGGACATCGACATGGAGTTCAATGATGCCCTGGCCCGGGACACCACAGAGTGAGCCACAGGACTTGCCCGCCGCCATTGTATATAGTTAGATAGTGTAAGGTTTCCTTGCCTTTTTTTTTATTTTGGTTGCGCTTGGACAATGCACCACGTTTTTGTATATAGTTTTTTATTAGGTAGTATTTTTGGTAGGTTACATTTCATCAGTTGGGCTCATGGACCCTGGATTGTTCATTTGTACATAGTTCACCATTGGATTATTCTCATTTTTTTATTTTCATCATGGAGCAATGGATTTCACTTTCTTTTTTCCCTTGGATTTGCCTTGTTGGACTGTGACTTTGGACACCATTTCTTTTGGATTTCTTTGGATTATGATTTCTTGTTTTTTATTCTTTTACGGACATGCAGCATTTCTTTAATTATTCCCATTGTTGTGTGTTTTCTTTTAATTACATTCATGTTGTGTTTAATACATTTTTTTCTTCATACTTCGATGTGTGGTATTATCTCATTGGTTTCATGCATGTCATGATATGGGTTTTCACATTCACTTGCACCCATTGTGTTTGTGTGACGGACATGTGTTCATTTACATTCTTGCCTTTGGGGTTGTATCATGTAATTGCCTTTTCTATGTGGGTGGATGCAATACTTGGTTGGGTCTTTGGGCTGGGGAGGCTGGCCAAAAGGGCCATTATTGAGGATCGTCATGACGTGGGGGCAGGGGGACATGAGTGGGCCATGAGTGGGGGCCTGCTGGCAGGTGCCCTGCACTGCTGGGGTGGTGGGGGATCAGGGGGACATGAGTGGGGCATGGTTGGGGGGCTGCTGGCAGGTGCCCTGCATTGCTGGGGGGTGGGGTGAAGGGGACATGACTGGGACATGAGTGGGGGCCTGCTGGCAGGTGCCCCGCACTGCTGGGGGGTGGGGGTGCAGGGGGACATGAGTGGGGGCCTGCTGGCAGGTGCCCTGCACTGCTGTGGGGGGTGGGGGTGGGGGTGCAGGGGGACATGAGTGGGGGCATGCTGGCAGGTGCCCTGCATTGCTCGGGGGTGGGGGTGCAGGAGGACCTGAGTGGGACATGAGTGGGGGCCTGCTGGCAGGTGCCCTGCACTGCTGGGGGTGGAGTTGCAGGGGGACATGAGTGGGACATGAGTGGGGGCCTGCTGGCAGGTGCCCGCACTGCTGGGGGGTGGGGGTGCTGGGGGACATGAGTTGGTGATCAGTAGTGCAAGCTAACATGTGGCTTGGCTAGGTAGTCCCCTGTGGTGTGGGCTGCCTGCAGGGGCCGTGGAGGGTGTAGAGGGAACACCTGGGAGGACCCACACTGCCAATTCACATGTAGGACTCCCCGCGCACCCCCGAAATACACGTACCCTGCTCAAATCGCATGTGAGACTTCACGCGAACCCCAGTTATACACGTACCCCGCTCGCACAGGGCCAATCTCGTGTGAAACTTCTCGCGCACCCCCAAAATACACGTACCCTGCTCCAATCGCGTGTGAAACTTCCTGCGAACCCTAGTAATGCACGTACCCCACTCGCACAGGACCTATCGCGTGTGAAACTTCCTGCGAACCCCAGTAATACACGTACCCCACTCGCACAGGGCCATTCGCGTGTGAAACTTCCCGCGAACCCCAGTAATAAAGGTACCCCACTCGCACAGGGCCAATCGCGTGTGAACCATCCCGCGAACCCCAGTAATACATGTTTCCCGCTTGCCGTGTGCTGTCTGGTGGCCATGTATACTGGTACAGCGTTAGCGCAGCCCTTTGCGCTGGATTGGGGATTTTGATGGCTTTTCCCTGCGTGAGGGGCATTCTTGGGGGCGTAACTGGCACTGCTGCTGGGTCGCTGCGCCACTGTGCGCCACGGCTGGTTTTGGTAGAGAAAATCCATGAATACGCTATGCGCGGAAATGGATTTTAGCACATGCGGCTGGTGCAGAGATTCGCATGCGCACTCTGTGCGCCAGCCGCGTGCACCACTTGTGAGCTAAATTCTATGAATTACCCCCCATGTATCCACCCTACTCTTTTGTTGGGTCCTGTAGCTGGTGGCAGAGATTCACATACCAATTAGAGCGTAATTCAAACAGGCCCACATTGGGCCTGGCTGCAGAGGTTAACAAAGGAGACAGGAAACCCAAACAACCTTTCATGTGCAACTGGTGTCAACCTGAACCTGCTTCCACCCTCAGTATCGATGACAGTGAACTGCCATTTCTGGGACTGCATGTTTACAGTAGTCCTCCCCGAGGGGCGACCCCATTTATAAGGTACGAGAATGTGGTTTGCAGAAGCTAGAGAGTCTGGTCTCACCGCAGCTTGAAGGGAGACCTGCTGCTTTAATCAGAAACCACAGAGAGATCCAGGAGACCTGCTGCTTTAATCAGAAACCACAGATCCATTAACCAGAGAGACTCGATCCACAACAGACAGGAAGATGGGTGGGACTTAGTATCACATGTTTTCACCCCTTTACCTTTCCTGTTGCAACACACTCTAGTTTTGACTTCACGCATACATGAGTTTGTTGGTGGGGAACTAATGGTTGGTTGACTAAGGTAGGTGTGGCCTACACCAATCTCTGTGCAAATTTGGCTTTAAAAGAGGGCTGTGCCCCTCTTTTGGCGGATCATCTGAAGGAGTAGAAAAAATAACTCATCTTTGGACCTTGGATGAAGGTACAGTCTGCATTACATTTTCTGCCAGTGAAGGAAGGACAGGACCTCCAAAGAGGGAAGCAAAATCCCTACCTAAACATCTACCAGGAAAAAGAGGGAGATACTGAATCCAGAGGATCCTCTAGCCACTCCAGAAGGGGTACCCAGTCAGCACACAGCGTGTCCTTCTAGGCTCTATAGCACGCTTCTTAGGTAGGATGGACAAGGCTGCTGCCTGCAACACACTCCTGAGATTTGGGCTGTCTGCCTTAAAGGATGACACGCACCCAGTGATGAAGCTGGGAGAAGAGCCTCGATGAGCATCTACCGACGTCCGCCTAAATGGACATTTTCGAGCCAGTTGAGATCCTTGAGCTGCAACTGAATGCAAAGCTGACCATTGTTACGCAGCAGTAATTTAAATACATCTGAGACGTCTCGACCAGTACTTCAGAACCGCCGACCAGCACTGAGACAACGATTCCTGACCCTGAGCTGCCATGTAGGCCAGCCTGCAGCCGTTCGTCCAGCTTTGCTCGCCGAACCGTCTTACCGCCCGATACCCTCAGCTGACTCCCATCATGAACTCTGTCACAGAAACCTGCAAAGCACTCAGAAACCGCCTCGTCCCTATCAAGCACCAAAAACACCTTACAGCACAAGGTACTTTGTGGTTCTGTCCTTCTGGTCTTTCCTGTAAGGCCCCTAGAGATCCTTTAAGACCCAATGCTACCTCGGTGCTGAAGCCAAGTAACCTTGAACTGTTGCAAATTTTTATCATACCTACTACCCTCCTGTCAGTATCCTAAGTACATCCCTTTTCCTTCTAGGAAATTTTCTGCCCTTTGCATTCCACTTCAGCAGAGGTATTCAAACTGTAGGGCGTGACCACCTGGTGGGGCACAGCCTCATGTCCAGGGGGGCACGCACCCATGGCCTGAAAAGAAGAAAAAGAAGAAAACAATGATTGGGATGTTGCTTCGGCAACCAGCAGCAGCCTGAACCAAAATGGTGCAAGCTACACATGTTCAGTGCGATGGGGGCTGGGCCTACTGTTGGGGAATGAAAAAGCACATACCTTCTTGTGCTTTCAAAGCCAGCCCCTCCATTCTGAACGTATCAGACAAAATCTCTAATGATGTCTCATTAGTAACTTCATTGTTTCATGCCCTACTTTCAGATGGGAGGGGATGGTGGGTTGGGCTGGCCAATCAGCATGCAGCCAGCTTCTCTGATGCTTGCATTTGGCAAGACAACACATGCAGTGCTGCCGGCTGACTCTGGCTGATTGACAGCCAATGAGGATGTACGGCGCCACTTCCTACAATAATAAATAGAGCTCTCCTTCAGCAACCTTCACCGACTCCGAGGGATCCTGCTTTAATGTGTTTCCACTGACTCCGGACCTGAGGCCAAAAGTTCATGTTTTTCTCTTCTTAATCCACATTTCAAGGTAAGTGCCTGGGGACACTGTTCTCTGAAAACATTGGGGCTCTGTTCAAGTAAATAGAACAGAGCCACCACAGTCCTCGTGTCCCCTGCAGGAGCAGTGGCTGTGCACTTTCTCTGGGAAAGCCCTGCAGTTGGCCTGTGATATTTGTAGTTAAGATCGTTGCTCGCTGCCCACCTGGTGATAAACAGCTGCTATTAACCTTATCTATGTCAACATTATAACAGGGCTCAAAATTTCAAGGAGCTGGGAGCCATTTAGCTCCTGGTTATAGCCTGGGGAGACTGGTAAGCTTGAGCCCAACAGCTACCAGGAGCTACATTTCAGCTATGTGATATTAACTGTGTAGTTTTGGGAATGCGCGTACATGAGAATAAAGGACATGCCTAAAGGACATTTAAGGCATTTTAATATGCAAATAGACAAGTTAACATTTGCATGTTACGCACACATTACATTTGCTGCGCGCTATTGGCTGACTCATGGTTCCCCAGAGTTTGCTCCTGCAACACTATTTAGAATCTGAACTAGAGATGTGTTTACAATGTTAACTGTTCCGAAATATGTCTCCTGATGAGCTGCTTTGGGTCAGGTGCACCCCTTTAGGCTGTAAGAAATCATCCGTCTGATTGACATAATATGTGATTTGTGTATTTTGAAAAGTAAACTATAAGAAATGACTGTAGCTCATGTGCACTGTGTTGCCTTTCGCTGAATATACGAATAGGAATGTATTTTGTGAAAATATAAGCCCTCCTGGAGAATTTTCTGTTTACTTGCACGGTTTTTATGTTTGGATTGGAAGTGATTGTCCTACTGTCTTGGAATGTCTCCCCAACAAAATATCCCTTAAATATTATTTTATTTATTGCATTTGTTGGTAGCGCTCAGACCCTGAGTTTTCACGGCGCTAGATGGAGTACAGTACATTGTTACGATACATTGGTATAGTCAGGTATAGACATGTTTTAGAGAATGCATGTTATTAATTTATACATATTTGTTGAATAAGGCAGTTTTGAGATTCTTGCGGAATATGGGGTAGGAGGATTCTTCTTGGATACAGGGAGGCAGAGAGTTCCAGAGAGAGGAGGCCGTGATTGGGAAGCTTGCGCTGCCGTCTCTTTTTCTGGTGTATCTAGGAGTAGTGAGTGATAGGGTAGAGAAGTGTAGATAGTGCAGTTTGGTGCTTCTAGTAATGCGCTTGTTGAGGTAGGAGGGTGCTTGGTTGTGGATGCAACAATATGTGATAGATAGAATTTTGAACTTGATGCATGCTTTGATGGGAAGCCTTATGGCACCACGCGCTCAGCAGTCATTCCATCTATATATTATAGGGCAGCAGTTGCCGCCCTTTATGTTATGGTGAGTCGGAGACACATGGGAACCCCTCAAAATTCTATTGTTTATAACCTTTGATTTGAGTAACGGATTAGGCCAAAATTCTGAAAAGTGATTAAAAGTCTGCAGGCCCCTCCAGACTGCAAAGTTGCGTAAAGATTTGTTAAATAATACAAAAGTTATTAAGTGTCAAAGTGCAGCCTACTTCCCATTCATTTTCCCACAGACCAATGATATGATATGATATGGCATGGTATTTATAACTTGTCTATACAAAAAAAGGTAAATGTTTGCCAAAGTTCTCAACCTAAATCGCTGGACAGATTTCAACGAGGTCCAAAACAACCTAGGCATGAAGCATTGAATTGCGATCCATGAGATGTTTGGGGTTATTCCGTGCTCTAGTTATTTAAAAATTTGATGGAGAAGGGGGTGCCCCCTTCCCCAAAATGTATAGTTATATCTCCCATGGTGCGTTGCAGGATCATGGTTTTCAGAAATGAAATGACCACCAATTTCTTTTTCCTCTCAATGCGAGAGATATTTGCGGCTATAGCCAAGGTTATGAGAAAATGAAATGCAGTAAAAAGCTATTTGCAGGTCATAAAATATACAAATGCCATCATAGTAAAGGTGGGGGGATGGCTCAAAAGCACTGAGTGACATTTGGGAGCTGGAGGGAGTCCAGGGACCAAGTTTGCAGCATGTGCTCTGGGGTGAAGGCAGGGGAGGTGAGGAGGCCATGTGGGGAGTGAGGGGGGCACTTGGTGATAGCCTGGGAAGCTGATATTCGGTGGCCTCAATTGCCAGCCAAGTCTTCTACTCATGCAGTAACCGGGACAGACTCTGCTTAGCTTCAAAGGGAGGAAGGGGCCAGCCTCCTCATGTCATGTAGCCTAATAAATAAGCCAAACTTACAAGACCACTCAGAGGAATGGGCTGGCCCTTTTGTTGCTTTGAAGCTAAGGAGGGTCAGCCCTGCTTTGAAGCTAAGCAGGGTCAGTCCTGGCTACTGCATGGATGGGCGACTGAATGGGCATCTGAATTATTTACTGTTTCTAAACTGTGCTAGTCAGTCCTTGACGTTTTTGCACTCAGAGAAAATAGTTTCCCTTTTGCTGAATAGCATTCTGGTATTTGTAGACTCCCAGTTCATATTTTTTTTTAAAAAAAGGTCTTTTTACTGCAACACTGGGTTTCCCATCCCTGCCGTAACTGGGAGGAACACTGCTTGGCTTCAAAGTCAGGAAAGGTCGGCCCATGAAGGCCATGTTGCCTAATAGATGGGCCCCAAATTAGAAGAACAGTTACAGAAACATGGCCTAAGGGGGCTGAGTCCTTCTTCACATTGGAACTAAGCAGGGGCGGTGCCGGTTACTGTATGGATGGCAGACAGTCCACGGTCCTGAATGCCATGTGTTTTCTTAGTTTTAAATATCTTATAACACACAGCATCTGCATTTTTATAAAAAAAAAGAAAAAATGACATTTTAAAAAAATCACATTGATGACTGACACTGGCCTTAAGGAGTTCGAGATGCAGCACTTAACCATTATGCTAAAATTATGTTATAGTTTGGATTTTCAACAAGTTTCACACCCAGCCTTTTTTTCATTGAACATATTAAGTTATAGGCTAAGTATGAAATGTATGGCCCATTAAGCACCAAGCCATTGTAGCCTAGTAGTTAAATGATAGGCATCAACCTCTGGCAGACCAGGGTTTAAGGCTGTATGTTTTTTAAAATGTAACTAATTTCAATAAAAGAAAAGCACCGCAAGTGGAAGGTGGCGAGGTTTGTTGCAGTTCAGTCCTGTGATCATTTTTAGCATGAGGCCATTTAGCTGTGGCTGCAATGTCAGCCACATCCAAACATCCATTATGCCAAAATAACAGCGCCAGAATGGCTTTTGTGTCAAAAAAGGGCGCCCTGAAGTGGGCACTGCGGTGGATTGCCCGTGCCAATTCAGCCTGTGCCAAAATGATGGCACCGAAAAGGGGTGTTTTGCTTGGAGAATGCTGCTTAACCAAAGTGGGTGCTCCATGCCAAATAATTTAATCTCGCTGCGCATTGCCTACAAACATTTTGAGTTCTCAAAGTTTTAAATATGTCATAACACACGGCATCTGCATTATTTTTTTTAAAACTGTGCTACTGTCAGTCCTTGAAAGTTTTGCACTCAGAGACAATTTTTTGCTTTTTGCTGAATTGCGTTCTAGTATTTGTAGTCTCACAGTCAAGATGGGGAGAATAATGCCACAATTGTACAGTTGTGCCTAACATAGTTCCATACGTATTTATATATTTGAGTGACACTATGGTATGTGTACTTTTGAAGTTAGCTTTATAAAGCAGAGTATTACTGAAAGACAGACATGGAGGTGGGGAGGGGAAATGATGAGAGGGCAAGTAAGTCATGAGTATATACCAACAATGTGCCAAGAGAGTTTGCAATCCTGGACACTGGTGCAGTTATTTTCCCCTGACTTTGGTTGCTTTTCGGAGCACCAATAAAGGACACATGTGGGTGGACAGCGTAACTTTTTTTCAGAAGGCAGATGCAACCCCTTGTTTTATTTTGAGGTTGGTAAGCTTGCTCAAGTATTTAAATACCAGGATTTTACTCAGGTTGTCATGTTCCCAGTGCTGGCGCTTATCCACAAGACCACAAGCACTTGTTCCATATTAGGATTTTGTTTTCCATGGAATATTTCACTACAGATTGCTGGGTTTAAAAGGTGAGCACCTTTTATACTTTGCCAGAATATTTATTGAAGGATTCCCTCTCTCCAATGCTATTTTGTCCTGAACACTTTCTTTTAAGGAGAAGGTCAGTTGAACTACATTAGTATATTTGACTTTAAAATATGTGGCCACTTACTGTATGTATATTCATGGGTGCCAGCTTTTGATTTTTGCTGTGGGGCAAAAGCACCTGGGCAAATGTTATTCTTGCAGCCGTTCATTTTTTACCCTTTTATGTGCTGCTTAAATGCAGGTAGTTGGGGTTGTGCGATGTATCACAGCAGTCACAGAGAGACCGACCATAAAACAAGGGGCTGTAGCACGCTGCTTAACCAAGTGTGTGATCCTCAGCAAATAATTTAATGGCACAGGGCATTAACTAAAAACATTGGGAGTTCTCAAAGCCGGGAATGTTTTATACATAATTAAACAAAAGATATGTTTACAACATACACTGACATCAAGGGGGTAAAATCACTGGTGACCGAGGTCTCCCATTCATGCAGTAAGCAGGACTGACCCTGCTTAGCATAAAAGTGAGAAAAGAGACAGCCCACTCAGGCCATGGCTCCTAACAAATGAAGCAGAGTTACAAGACCACTTAGAGCAACATGGCTTGAGTGGGCTGGCCCCCTTCCTCACTTTGAAGCTAAACAGTATTGTGCGTATATTCATGGGTGCCATCTTTTGATTTTCGCTATGGGGGCAGAAAGTACCTGGGCATTTGTATTCTTGTAGCCTGTCATTTCTTTCCTGTTTCCATGCTGCTTAAATGTGGTTAGTTGGGGTTGTATGATGTATCACAACAGTCACCGAGAGACCGGCCATAAAAACAAGGGGCTTGGAACACTGCACAGGGCATTTTTGCATGGCCAATTAGGTGCATGCTGCTATGGCATGATCTTTTCACAGCAGGTTCTGTTTAGGCGTGTCCAGTTAGACGCAACTAGTTGGGGCAGGGACCTCTTTGTGCAAGGATTTTTTGCTGTGAAAGATCGATATTGGCGCAGCATGAACCTGCATGCACTTTGCATGTTGTACCTCTCCCCGCAAGGATGTTTTGGCACGAGAGGTCGTAATTGGCATGAACCTGCAGGCACTTTGCATTTTGTAGTATGGATTACATGTGAAAAAGATGTATTTACTGCAACATTATAAAACAGGATGGGACATGTATTACACAGTTGCTGCAGAATTGTAACACGTATTAAACATGAAACACATTTATTTACTGCAACATTATAAACTGCATGCAACTATCCCTTACAAAAACCTTCACACACACACGCTCACATAAAACACACACACATTGCATGCACACACTCTCAGAAGACATGCGCACCCTCACACCACACATTCCCCCTTGCGCTGCACATATGTTCAAAAAGGGGTCTACACCGTCTCTAGGCAACATTATAAAACAGAACAAATGAAATAAGTATAATCATGGGCTCCTGTCTGGTTGGGTGTGTGTTTGTGTTGTCCCCTTCCTGTGGTCTTATAAAGAAGGGGGATGTGTAGTGTGGGGCTTGCATTGCCTTATGCAATGCAAGCTATGGAATGTTAGTTAATAGTGGAACCCTGTAGGAACCCAAGTATCCCTTTAGCATGAGGGCATTTAGATGTGGCTGCAATGTCAGCCACGTCCAAACATCCCTTGAGCCAATATAATGGCACTGGAATGGCTTTCACGTCAAAACGGACGTGGCAAAATGGGCTTTGCAGCGGAATGGGCATGTCAAATAGGCCAGTGCAATTATGATGGCGCTGAAAAGGGGTGTACCGCTTGGAGAACGCTGCTTGACCAATGTCTGTGCTCCATGGCAAATCTTTTAATCTCACTGTGCATTGCCTAAAAACATTGTGAGTTCTCAAAACCTGCAATCTGAAAGCCATTGCTGGTGGTCTGGTAGCATTTTAAAATGGACAGTGGCATGGGCAAAGGTCATGCCCACTGACCATGGCCAAAGGTCATGCTAGTGGTCTGGAAGCGTTCTAAAATCTATGGAATATCAAAACCCTTAAAATTCAAGGGAACATTTTAACTGCAGGGATGTTAAGGTAAGCAAATACTTTGTAACAAAACCTTTGAAATTCAAGGAAAAAATGTTAGTTGCAGGGACGTTAAGGTGAGCAATACATTGTACCAAAACCTTTGAAATTTAAGGAAAAATCTTTAGTTGCAGGGACATTAAGGTGAGAACTTAATGCAACAAAACCCTGGAAATTCAGCTAAAGCCACCTCAACTTCACACCCCCTGTTGCGCAGTCTATGACCAGAATGATTACATCACTAATTACATTTTGTATGAGAACAATTTATTTAAACAATATTGACATTACAAATCACGTCACTGATGCCATCATTTGTGACAACAGTAATTGGATTGTATATAACTGATTACATCAATAATGGAATTAGACATACCATCATTTAATCATTTATAAGTTAGCTCATGAAACCTTTGATTACCTTAATAACAATTTAGACCGTGGACTTGGCCATGTGGTCAGATAGTGTTAAAAAATAACAATGTGCATGGTTAAAAGCCATGCCTAGTAGCCTGCCACTGTTTTAAAATATTTAGTGGGTAACTAAAGTTTTTCCTTGCATACGATATAAATATTACAGGGCCTGCGGTGGTTAATGTTAAGTTGCTCAACCCATAGGAAGAGCAATTTTTGGGTGGCTTATAACTGCACACTCCTGGACAAATCCTCATGAAGCTTTGAAAACAGTATGTGGCCTCATCAGATCAATCCTGTGAAGTTTGGTGAGGTTTCATCAAGAGGGGGAAAAGTTATAGGGGGGGGGTCCCAAAATGTGTGGTTTTTCACACGGATGCAATGGAAAAATAATTGCGCTCATGCCTACTGCCCAAATCACTGAACAGATTTTGACCAAATTTGCAGTGCAAGCAGCGGCTTGGTCCCAAAAGTGTGCTTTTGTACATTTGGTGTAAATCCGTCCAGTAGTTTTTTTTTCAAATGACCAAAAAGTAGGTAAAATAATTAGTGATATCTGGGCTTAGTCCGTGGACTCACTTCCCTGTTCGGTCTGCGGATGGACCTCCGATTCGTCCAGGGATTGGTGTGAGATCCGCATACATAGGATGTGCCAGCTGATTTGATGGTGACGAGCATGAGGTGCGGCATATTTTTGGAAACGCCCGTCATGTTGGATCCACGGACAGATGCAGCTGACCGCGGACAGCGTGGTGGGGAAAAACTCTGGAAAACACATTTTGGCTCATTTGGTGGTGAAAAGAGGGGCTGCGAAGGGTGGGGGAGTGGAAATAATATGACATTGGGCTGTTTTTGTAGGTTTAAAAAGGCTGGGCAGGTGTCGTAGCTGTACGCGGATACCGCAGTAGTAGCGGACAGAGCTGTGAATGGATGGCTTAGAAAAGTCATTTGGGGTTATTTGATGGCTGGAAGAGAGTGTAGAAATGGTGGGGAAGTGGACTGAAGGTAATGTGGATCTGTTTTTATAGGTGAAAAAGAGTTTGGAAATGCCACTGAGTCTGTGGTCAATTTTCGTGTCCTGGATGTTTGGTAATTTAAGAATTGAGCTCCTTCTTGTAGGTTCTCCAAGCAAATTGGATAAATTAGGAGCGGACTATAAGAATATTAACCTGGACAATTGTGTTATCAAAACTTTGCCCAAAGGTTAAGACTCTGGGCGTATGTCTGGATAGACATTTAAACATGAAGGTGCAGGTGAATAGCCCCGTCTCATCAGCCTCCTATTTTCTTAAACTTTTCTGCCATTTTAGCCCGTTCATTTCTGAAAAACATTCAGACACTTTGGCTACAGCCATTATTGGCTCCAAATTATATTATGGTTGTAGTCTTTTGGTGGGTATCCCGCAGACGGAGATCCATCGCCTTCAGGTAATCCAAAATGGGGCAGTAAGAGTAGTGAAGGGCCTGAGAAAAAGAGATCATGTCTCTGAGGCCAGAAAGAGCCTCCACTGGTTACCAGTTGGAGAAAGAATTCGGTTCAGGCTCCTTTTTTTTTATTTTTTTTTTTTATTCTCAAACTTTTTTTTTCGGTTCAGGCTCCTTCTGATAACTCAAAAATGCATTGTAGGTCCAATGCCATCATATCTGAAGGAAGCCATAATCGTGAAAGGCAAGAGAAGGTCACTGAGATAGGACAACTCGAATATACTCATTGTTCCTCCGCACAAGCCCAATAAGACAAGGCAAGGGTCCTTTGAAGTAGCGGCCCCCGCTGCCTGGAATGCCTTCCCAACTTCAATAAGAACGCTGGTTTCAACAGAACTTTTTAAAAAAAAGCTGAAAACATTGCTCTTTGCTTAGAGCCGGGTCAGTAGTAACAACGGACAGCTTTTAGTTCTGCTGTATGTGTAGTTTTGTTTTGTGTTTATTAGTCTGCGCCCATCAGCCTTTGGGTACCAGGTGCGCATTACAAATCATATAAAATAACATAACATAACATAACATAATGACATGCCATATTTGAAGTGCTTTGCAATGAAGGGTGCTTTTCAAGTAGTTAGATACCTGTTGGCGTATTCTAACTGTAATTGTGCTATAGTATAGTGACTCCATTTGGGTTGCAGGAATATTAAGTAGGCATTTGTAAAATTTTCTGGTAACCTATGTTTTTGAGTAACTGAGATATTGTTACATTCAAACCAACCACTTATTTTTTTACATATGCAGTGTAGTGCCCTCAAGTGGCACCAGTGTGGTATACTATACCTACTGTTGTGACGTTTTTCTTTCCAAGAGATACTTGGCCGTGTGTGAATCCTGTAAGCTTACAGTTATTTTTTGTACAATCTGCGTGGTACCTTAGAAGCATTGGTATGACCTATTGGCTATGGAGTTTATTTGTATGGTGGAACGGTTGTCTGAATTGCAAAAAGGGCATAATATTCCACGATTTTCATTCTGCAGAAGCTGGTGAAATGGAATGGATTCAGAATTTGGTATGGATAAATAAACAAATCGTTCATTGGAGATGTGGTCTTGTGAAACATGGTTGCAGAGAGTGCATGTATGTTTCCACATGTATGAAATATGGACAATTTCATTTATAGGGATGTTTTTGGTTTCTAGTGCTTGCAGTAAGTACATTAGGAATTCCTATGGACCTTCCTGTGTGAGCATGCTAAATGTTACCATTTCTGCACAATAGTCCAATTCTCGACTTACACCTGAGACTAAGTGTTGTCAGGATTATTTGTGTCATTTCTGTGAAGGACGAGCATTTGCAAACACAACTGGTCTGAGCTTTTTAAGTAAATGTTGTGAACAATTGATGGCAATTAAAAGAGAAGTTTCATTGTCACATTGGCGTAACAATTTACTCCAGTTGTGTTTCTGAATTCAAATGGATGAGAGAGTTCTGTTTGTGGATCGTTTGATGGGCCTGCAGATTGTTCTGGAGAAGAGACATTTGTGTGTTTCTTTTCTGATGGATGCGCAGTTGATTTTATACTAGTCAGTTTTGTGATTATATTGTTTTATGCAGACAAAGTTAGTTGTGATTTAGTGGTATTGTTGGGAAATCTGCTATAGCTTCTGTTTCTATTAATAATAAAATAATAATTTTGCATTTGTATAGCGCTACAAACCCTCAAGTATCTGAGCGCTGCTTATTATTACCCACGGTGTGTGGTGCTCATTTATAGACCTCGGAAGGATGAAAAGCGGAGTTTGGCCCTGCCGGGATTCGAACCTGTGTAAGCAAGCTCTGCACGGATGTCAAAGCGAGCGCTCTACTCGCTGTGCCACTTGACCAACTTTCTATTAATTGTCTTTTAAAAGGTTTCTTTTTTGAGGTACATGGTACATATCTAGATGGGGGTGTATAGTGCCCGTAGCCTGTTGTATTGCAGGATGCAAGGAATGTCAGCATTGACTTTGCTTGCACCATAGTTAACTAGGAATAGACCATTGAGTGTACGCAGACATGAACGTGTTATGTAACTCATAGCTTCTTGAAGACTGTGCTGCCAATGTCAATCAATGCTTGATCTAGGGTTAGACCTTTTGATGTGTGAATAGTGACAGCATATGCAAAAGATAGAGAAAATTGCTCTCTGCATACGTACATAAGATACGTATCTTTGAAAAGAGAAGGAAACGTGCTATTGTGTGGACAATTTCTTTAACTTCTGCAAGTTTTTCAAAGTGGATGTTGACAAACTGAATGTTGTTGTCATGTGGATATGTTTGGAAGCTAACAACTGTACCAATTACTCCTTTGACTAAACCTTGTTCTATGTCAAGTTTATGTTTTAGAATTGCTCTGCAGTTTAGACACAAAGTCAACATTTTCTCCAATCCGGCTGTGTTGGAGATACATTTGTCTAAGCTATTTAGTCATCCTGTTGCTTGTTGACACAAAGAATGTGTCATGCCATGCACTTCTAGTTTGTCTGTGCAGCTGATATGCAGTATGAGTTGCATTTCCTTTTCAGCATTGTCTCGTTGAAATGACTACAGCTTGCAAGGGTTGACATTAAGGACATATATTTTAGATTTTGTTGAGTTAATTGTTCCATGACATCAAGAGCAGATGTGTTTCGTCCATATAGCTCATGGATTAGTCTACTATTTGAGATGGATTTTGCATCTTTAGTAAGTAGCCCAGTTCTAGTGCTTTTTAAACTGTTAGCATATGCGAGGTCAGCAGACTGTTGCATGTTTTGAGTTAGTGCTCTGTAGTGAAAATTATGCCAGAGATCTACATTTCCAATGCTGCCAAAGGTATTGTGGCATTCTTTGTGTCTTAATCTGTTGACACTGGTGTTAACTGGAGGAAGTCTCCAAAAACAATAACATGTTTCCTCCAAATGGTTCTTTGTAGGTGGTTTTTAGGACTTCTTGCATTCTGAGATGAATAAAACCTTGAGTATGGAAACCATACTTACTTCAACTACCAGGAGCACTTTCATTTGTTTTAGAATTCTGTGTTCTTCAGTAGCAACTTCTGCTGACAATTTGCTGCATTCTAATTTGTTTTGGTATTCTACGGGGAAGAGTAGTAGTTAGTGTAAAGTTACACCTCCAATGTTGTAGGCAGTTAAATGTCTGGGGGCTGTTACTACAGCCAAAAGGTTTTTGTTTGTTAAGTTTTGTAGAAATGTGCTGATTATTTTAATTAAGAATATTTTGCCAGAAACATCTTCACCACTTACATACAAAAGCAGAGGTTTATAATTTTGAGAGCTACAGGGTTTAGTTTCATGTTTAAAACCATGTTCAATTTATTGAACAACTTCTAGATAAATCGTGAGTTGTTCATCATGTGGCTGTGATTCCAGAACTGAAGCCTTCCTCAGATTGTTTATAGTGATACATGGTATTTTCTACCTTAGTCATGGATATTTCTGATTCATTTAGAATGAGTGGTTCTCCAAGTGGGTCTTGGCTTCCTGTAAGGGAAGGTTGACTACCCTCAGGAGTGTCTTTGTCTAGCTGAGCTATAATTTCTTCCTCTTGTTTTAGTTCATTGTCCAACATTTCTTTGTATTGTTTGAAATTGTAATTTGTTATAGTGCTTTCATTTGCTTTGAATGCAGCTGCAAATGAGTCATAGTCACCTAATAATTCTTTTTCTTTTCTCCATGGTTTAAAAAGTTGGAGTAGGGCCATGTAATACTGTTCTCTATGCTGTGGAGATTTAAATGATAACTGTATATGTTTAGTTAGACTGGGTTTAGTGAGTTTCACTAGGATTCCTTCACAAGTTGAGACTGAATATTTGCCAGTTGTCTCATTTGGTAAGGTTTAAGAAGTTGGAGTTGTGCCATGTAATACAGTTCTCTATGTTGTGGAGATTTAAATGATAACTTGATATGATGAATTGGACTGGATTTGGTGAGTTTCACTAGGATTCCTTCACAGGTTGAGACTGAATATTTGCCAGTTGTCTCATTTGGTGTGACACTGTTTTTGTATGCGTGGTTTTGGGCAATGTCATATAGATACATGTTTTCCAAAACAATACTTCTGTTTGGGTAGTATGTGTCAATTAAATTGTTGTTTAAAATGTCCTGGCTGTTGGGATCATTTGTGGCTATGTTTTGTATCTCTTGGTAGGATTTTAGTACTCTTTTTCGGGTTGAAGCTGGTCCAAGGTTCAGCCAGACAATGTGCTCAGATTTGCTATACACGGCTGAACCTTTTAAATGGTCTGCAGCTTTGTAGCACCCACATTCTCTAAGGGAGAGCATTTTTATACCAAAGCTGTACAATTATTTGATGCTGTTTTGTCAGATGATATATCATCCCAGAGGTCCTCTAGCTCTGTTTTCTCAGCTTTGGCGAGTTGGGCTGTGACATATCTTGCAACTACAGTGGAATTGTCTGCGATGTATTATAAATATATATGTTTGTATTCCACAAGAGGGCAAAGATTGGATTGTTATCATTGATGTACTTGGATGCTTCATCCCTTTTAATGTTGTATCGATGTTTAGGGGAGTTGCCTTTTACATTGTGTCTAACAGAAGACATCAATCTATTTACTTGTCTTTTTATGAAAACTGGTCTATGGAAGCCAAACCAACATTTGGTATAATATTTCCCTTTGTTTTTAAATCTACGTCGGCAGTATTTGCCACATTTTTGTTTTTGGAAGCGTAACACTTGTGTATGTAGGTCACTATCTGTGGTTTCTGAAGTAATGTTGCAGGAAATGTATTTTTCAATAAAGTGTAAAACAGTGGTGTCACTATCATGGCCCAATTTTAGAGCATCTTTCATCCACAAATGCATGTGGATATTTGGTGCGCCTCTGGATTAATATTCTTTTCTCCAAAAGAAGTGTTGAATATCTCCAATTGAAGGGGTAGTTTTATTGCAGATACAATGCAGCATGGCAATGAAGCAATGGTGAAAGTACCTTTATACATTTACAGGGTTCGAGAGAACAGAGTTCTCCTGGTGTTTTTATGTCTATTCCATCTTTATTTTGGTTTGCAGTGTCTATGAAGTCATGCAAGTCATGCCAGGTGTACTCTGCACAACTCAAAATAAAAAACCATGTGGGGGTGCCTAGGTTCCTTAGCATACAATGTACATCGGTGTGATGTTGAAACTAGTATTCTTTTGTACCACACATGTTTGCCAAAAGATTTGTGATACTTGACTGCAAAACCTCATCTTTGTCTTTTATTTTTTTTTATTTAGGTAGCGGATATGTGTTTAAAAGTTTAGAGCCTGTTTTTAATGTGTGTGTAACTCTATAACATAGAGGAGGTGGATAATGTATTCAACATTTTTTCTCTGAATCTGGGGTCTTCAGAATACATCCGTAAAGAGCGAAATTCTGATGCACTAATTTGTGTATTCTGATGCACTAATTTGCGTGGACCTATCATCATATCTTCCTCCTTTTCTTGTAGGAAACAGTAGAGGAAAAGTAAGTGCTTCTACACTTTTTTCCCATATGCTTGTTGGGGATCCTTTGGCTTGATGCATTTGATATGTTTCTAATGCATCGTCAATTGTGTCTTTGGAGTGTAGTGGGTGAATTGTATACTGGTCTAAAATGTTGGCTGCTGTAACAGGATCTACACATTCAAATTTACCATTTTCTGGTAACTCTTGAATAATGTGGGTGGTTTCAATTAAGTTTTCCTCTATGTTTATATGTTTGTAGTATTGATTGTTTTCTTTTAGATATTGTAGTGCTTGTCTAACTTTGTTTAAGTCGACTAGTTGTTGCCAAATTCTTTTGTCTTTTGTTGGCACACCATTAACTAGTACAATCAAAGATTGATTTATTGGCCATTGTACTCCTAGAGTTTGGACATTTTCTATTAGATCCAATGGTAAATATACTACTTTGCCATGGATGCCCTTTAGTAACTCGGATGGAGAAAATTTGGCTGATTTTGGTTGAATGCGTATTATAGCTTGAAATGGGTGCACTTTTTGTATTATAATGCTCTAGTACAAGTTAAGCTTTTGGAGAGCTTTTGGTTATTAGTGATAGCATGTCATGGCATTTGGTTATTATCAAGCTTTGTGTTGAAGTACGTGCACACTCTTGAGGGGTTAGTTATTTTGACTTTTACCTTCTGCTGTTAGATATAGAGCTAATTGGAACCATTGGGATTCTTCGTTGTCTTCTATTTTGTAGGCTAGATCTACTATTTTTTTGTGCTCTTTTTATAAAACGTTCAGCGGAAACAGACACATATTGAGACTGGTATGTCACAGATGTGTTTTGAAACTTAGGTATTTCTTTTTTGTATGGCTTTATTAGGACGTTGGTGTTTATGCAGGTTTCGGTAATGTTTTGTAAAGGTACAGAATTTTCGAAGTCATCTTCAGTTCCAAGGTATTTACTTTGGAGGTGCTCTATTTATTGAAGGAGCTCTTTGGCTGTTCCATGTAGGATTATGTTACTTAAATTTTGCAGTTCTAGAGCAGGACTTTTTGCATAATATAGTCGATGCACAAGATTCTGTATAGTAGAATGGTGTGTTGCTAAAATTTTGATGTGGTGAGAAGTGCTTTTGCAAGCAGTTCCTAAAATGTAGGCTAATGAATGTCCCCACAGAACAGTGTGGCGCTATGGTCTATGGTTTGTACATTTTCATTTTACTTTTAGTTTCACATAGTGATTGAGGAATTGTCGTAATAGATGTAAAGGATTGTTGGTGTACATTACACATTGAGCTGAAAGGAGCATTTAGTTCAAAGTTTGTTGGGGACTTCTTTTCTATAAGGGTTTCTTTTGCCATAATGGTTTTTTCCACCATTTCATACCCTCGACCATTATTGTCTATGGCAATTGTTTTTTGTTATTCTTGCTAATAAGCTTCTTCACTGAAGTATGGTTCTGTGCTGCTTGTGTGAATCCATTCACCATCACAGAAGTTTGAAAAGATCTCTATATTGACATTGGACATGTTTAGAACTACGTGTTGTATAGTTAGTGGTTTCATTCTGTTTCAAATAAATATAAACAATTTTCTCTTCAATATAAAAGCGCTGTCAATTAGAACTTGCAGGGCTACTCTCCTGCTGTAGTTTTTAAGGGTAGATTGTGACTTTTCAGATGTTTTTATAAGATTATGAAGAACTCTACAGTGGAAAAATAATTGTAACATCATTTTTTTATTGCTGTAACGTGACTACTACTAGTTTATATTTGTTTAGTGAAGTTACTAGCACTTTTGTTTGAATGTTTCTATAAATTGTTTAGAGGTGGATAGCTATATGCTGTACTTTTATTCTTAACTGCTCTACTTTTTTCTTTCTTTTCTACTGAGTTGCTGTTTAGTAGGCATTTTGTTGTGTCTGGTGGAAAAAGAGAAAGGTTGTGTTAGAAGGTTTTGCAATGTATATGCACGTATGGTGATATGATATGATATGGCATTTAAAACATGCCTATACACAAGTGTTTCAAGGGTGTGTGGGTGTGATTGTAGAGATGATAGATTGTGAGGTGGTATATTAGGTGTGGTTGGGAAGGTTGTGAGAATACCAGTGTACAGAGGTGTGATGGTGTTGGGTTAGTTATGTTATGTTATGTTATTTTGCATTTATATAGCGCCTTATATACCATTGGTATGGTCTGATGGTGCTGGTAGGTTGAACACCCTTGGGAACCAAAGTTCATATCAGTAGAGAGAGTAGAGAGAGTCAAAAGGTGCATGTGAGCACCGGGTATGTGTACAGCTCGTGCGGCATCAGTGTGATAGCTGTTTTCTAGCGGTGGGTGTGGTGGTTGAGAGGTCAGGAGTATGTGTTCGTTCTGGCCAGATTTATCCAGATCGGATGTGGCTGCGTTAGGCCTGAGGAGAACGCCTCGCTGGGGGGTGTGTAACCAGCAGTGATTTCTTAGAATGATGTGGAGTAAGCGGCGAATGTTGATATGAGAACAGTTATACCGAATGGTGTCATAGTATCTCTGTGTTCTAGTTGAGTGGTGATGTAAGGAGAGAGTAAGCGTGTATGTGAGATATGATGGGTTACATGCCCTTTCGGAGACTTCTAATTCATAGAGAGGCTATTGGGCATGCTTCTAAAATTCACAGAGAGTACATTTCTGAATTCAACTTTCACAGAGATGCTAATGGGCACATTTCTGAGTTCAGCTTTTCACAGAGAGGCTATAGGGCACACTTCTAATCTCGGCTTTCACAAAGAGGCTTTTGGGCGCATTTCTAAGTGCAACTTTCCACAGAGAAGCTATTGGGCACACTTCTAAATGCAGCTTTCCAATTGTACTTCTGAATTCAACTTTCCACAGAGATGCTATTGGGCATACATTTAATTCAGTTTCACAGGGAGGCTATTGGGTGGACATCAGAATTTAAATTTCACAGGGAGGCCATTGGCCACACTTCTAAATTCAACTTTCCACAGGGAGGCTATTGGGCATACATTTAATTCTGTTTCATCTAACTGCACTTCTGAATTCAACTTTCCACAGAGAGGCTATTGGGCATACATTTAGATTCAACTTTCACAGAGAAGCTATTGGGTGTACTTCTAAATGCAACTTTCTAATTGTACTTCTGAATTCAACTTTCACAGGGAGGTTATTGGGCACATTTCTAAAATCAACTTTCCACAGAGAGGCTATTGGGCATACATTTAATTCAGTTTCACAAGGAGGCTAATGGGTATACTTCTAAAATGCATCTTCCAAATGTATTTCTCAATTCAACTTTCACAGAGAGGCTATTGCGCGTCCTTCTAAATTCGGCATTCGCAGAGAGGCTATTGGGAGCGCTTCTAAGTGCAACTTCTAAATGTACTTCTAAATTCAACTTTCACACTCTTCTGAATTCAACTTCTAACTGCACTTCTGAATCCAACTTTCCACAGAGAGGCTATTGGGCATACATTTAGATTTAACTTTCACAGAGAAGCTATTGGGTGTACTTCTAAATGCCACTTTCTAATTGTACTTCTGAATTCAACTTTCACAGGGTGGCTATTGGGCACATTTCTAAAATCAACTTTCCACAGAGAGGCTATTGGGTACACTTCTGAATTCACTTCTAAGTGCACTCCAAATCAACTTTCACAGAGAGGTACACTTCAAATGCAGCTTTTCACAGAGAGGCTGTTAACAGTCACCTTTCTGTCTAGATGCGATGCAAGCTAGGGTTCAGAGTCCCGAGTGAGGTGCATGCTAACAGTCACAGTTCCATTTCGATGCGACACGAGCTACAGTTCAGATTTAAGTGCTAGTGTGGCACAAGCTAACAGTCATATTTCTATCTAGTTGCGACACAGGCTAGGTTCGGAATTCTATGTGCGATGTATGCTAAGAATCATATATGCTAACAATCACATTCCGTCTAGATTTGGCGCAGACTCAACTTGAGAAATTCCATCTTAGTGTGGCATATGCTAACAATCACATTTCTGTCTAGATTTGGCGCAGACGAAATTCAATTCCATCTAAGTGTGGCATATGCTAACAATCACATTTCTGTCTAGATTTGGTGGAGACTAATCTTTGTGGTTCTCTCAGGGTAATGTACTGGTTAACATTATACTGCAGGCCATTGAAAGGTAAGTTAGAGTGGCAGGAGCTTTTTGGAGTAGAGTAATTGCTCTACTCCCCACCTATGCCAGCACTTACAGTTTTGTCGGTGTCTGGTGGCTTCATTGGCTTCCCCTGCTGACACCTGCAGACACTCTCTGGAGCCGCCATTGTGGGAGCCGCCCTTTGCCTTGGGGCCCTTAGCCGCAGGGGCTGCCGGGCAGAGGGCTGCCCTGGGAGGGTTCAGGATATTGGCCCGTTGACCAATCAGGGGGCGATGGGAGGGTTGGGAGGCGGGATTGGGCTCGGGAAGGAGGGGGAAGGAGGAAGGGGACTAGAGCGCCGAGTGCGCAGGGTTCAGGCACACCAGCCACCAGGAAGAGGGGGCAGCCAATCAGGGAGGGTGTGGGCGAGCAGACAAGGAGGGGAGGCGGGCGGGAGAAAACAAAGGGAAAAAGCTACCGGCGAGCAGCGAGCCGGGCCCAGGGGGCCGCCGGAGGCACACTACGGGTCAGGATGGGGGCCCCGGAGGGTTTTAGCCGTGTTGGAGAAGCTGCAGCACCTGCTCACTCCAGGATGGAAATGGAGAGCGCGGTGCACAGGATTCCGGCACACCAGGCACCAGGAAGAGGGGGCAGCCAATCAGGGAGGGTGTGGGCGGGCAGACAAGGAGGGGAGGCGGGCGGGAGAAAACAAAGGGAAAAAGTTACTGGCGAGCAGCAAGCCGGGCCCAGGGGGCCACCGGAGGCACACTACGGGTCAGGATGGGGGCCCCGGAGGGTCTTAGCCGTGTTGGAGAAGCTGCAGCAGCCGCTAGTGAGTAAGGCAGTGGTAGTGTGATGGAATCTGTATGGTAATTGTGCTGTTTTGAGGAACAGAGTGGGTGTTGCAATGGTGGTGTGTAGATGGGAAAAGTAAGAGTGTGAATGGTGGAATATAATGGCTAGAGTGAAAGAAATGTTGGTTTGAAAAGAGTAGTCTGGGGTAATAAATACAGTGGAACTGTGCTGCTATAATTACATACATATACCTGGTACATTAATGTACTTACTTTGTCGGATGCGAATGGTATTAATTTTTTTGGTTGTTGATTTCAGTGATGTGCTTATTTCCTGTAATTGTAAAAGAATATTAGTGGGGATATGTGATAATGGTGAGGTACTGTTAGGAAGCAAGGTTCATATTTATAATGGAAGGAGGAGTGGTGGGGAAAAGTTAATACAATTGGTGGATGGTTAAAATGGTTGCTTTTAGGAGCATTTTCATGAAATTTCAGAAATGTGTATGTGCATTTGCAGAAGTTCTGTAACATTGCGTAAAAGAGAGGAAAAGTTCATGGAAAAGAGTTGCAGTACACTTTTAAATGGCAGTTGGTGTGCACAAGTTTAAAGTTTTAGGAGCATATGCATACTTGCCAACTTGATGCATTCTAATCTGTAGGTGTTTATTTAGTCATAGAGTTTTTATTTGCATTATGGGACTTGTAGTTCCACTTTTATCATTGTGAAAGTTGGAGTACAAGTGACAGAATGTAGAGAAAAATGTAGGACTGTGTAAGCAGCTGAAGATTGGAATGGGTTATGTTAGGAAGTATACATGTACTATGAATATAAAAACCTGGCACACACTGAATGCCAATTACAAATGGTGTACAAATCTATTTTATTTGCTTTTACTTTCTTTTATGGAAAAGTCACACAGTGCTGATGTAAATGCAGATATGCATTCTTTTAAATTCCTTAAAAATGCTTGTGGAGGCATTTATCAGTGTCTGCTCTTGGGTCCTGTAGAGCAAATGCTGGAGAAGCACCATCTTGCGTCCGGTCATCAATTCAAATGGTGACATTTTAGTTGCAGATGAAGGGGTAGATCTGATGGCCATTAGGACCAGAGGTAATCGGATATCCCAACTTGGCCCTGAATTTGCCACAAACTTTTTTAATATGCTCACAATGGTTCGGTTGTATCTCTCCACTGCTCCAGAAGAAGCTGGCCTGTAAGCAATGTGTAGCTTCCTTTTAACCCCCAGTATCTCCCACATCTTTGTCATTACTTCACTGGTGAAGTGGCTACCTCTGTCTGACTCAATCCTTTGAGGTAGACCAAAACGGGAAAAGATGTGGTTAATCATCAGGGCAGCTGCTGTTTCTGCCTTGCAGTTTGGGGCTGGGAGACATTCCACCCACTTGGTAAACAAGCATGTAACGGTCAACATGTACTTGTTTCCTCTAGATGAACGGATTACAGGGCCTACAAAGTCGATTTGCAAATCTGACCACGGCAGTGTCATCCCCTTCTTTTGAAGAGGCGCACGGTGTGTGAGGGATGATGGCTGAAATTGTGCACACACAAGACACCCCTTCAAGTATTGGTCGAGCTCCTGCCCCATGTGTGGCCAGTATGCAACCTCTCTTAAGATTTCCAGTGTCGTGTGAAACCCCCTATGACAGGCGGTGGCCGCATCATGGGCGTGACTTAACATCAGGCTTCGGAATGAGGTAGGAACCACCCACTGACCATGGCCAGCTTGGGATTTCCTTACCAACAACCCGTCTTGGATTCGGAACATCTTTGGACATTTCATCAACACTCTTAGGTCCTCTTTCCCAATGTAATCGGTATCCGTCAGGGGAAAGTTCTCAGGGTCCTCAAGGTGTTGGTAAAACTTACCAATAATTGGATCCCCCTTCTGAGCTGTAATTAAATCATCATCAGGGGTCTCCTTACTCCAAAGTGCAGTTGAAAGATCCTTGTGAGCATTGGTCTGGGACCTAGTGATGGCAGTGACCTGGATTTCCCCCAACAGGGACTCTATTTCGATTAGTTTCCCTTGGATGGCCCCAGTTTTGGCCAGCTGATCAGCTAAGTCATTTCCAGTTTTGTCTGGTCCCTCTACTTTGGAATGACCCTTGATCTTTTTCCAGTAGATGGTCATCCCATTCGATGTGACTAGATCATCAATATTTTGGATTAGCTTCCCATGTTTCAGGGGTTTGTTATTAGCACATGACATGCCTCTGGTTTTCCAATTTACCAGGTGCTCCACAAACCCGTTCCGTACATAATCCGAATCTGTGATTATGATCAATTCGTGGAGTTGATGTTGGACAGCAGTGAGGATGGCCTGATGCACAGCCATCAATTCTGCCACCTGACTACTTCGGGGACCAATTTTGTATCCAGCGGAGGGTTCTGGTGACTCATTCACCCATACATTCCCTACACCGGCCACAAGTTCTTTCTCCCCGTTGTCGTCAACATGGTACGAGCATCCATCCACATAGACAGTGGGCATTCCCTCACACTTGTCTTCTTCAAAGACTTTGTGTGGGGAATTAAGGTATGCCTCCATGTTGTCCTTGATTTTTAGACTTTCGTCCTCGAGACAGTTTTCTCTGGCACAATCATGCAAGTCAGCCAGACCTTGCGCGAGGGGACTCTTCTTGTTTTGGCCATATCTGACCTCCACAGGAAAGCCTTCCATTGACAGAATCCAGGAAGTAATTCGAGAATTACTCACATTTCCGGCCCGGATTCTGTCACTTTGGAGATATTGCAGAGGCTGGTGTGGAGTCTCCACTATGATGTGTTCCCCCTGGATAAACGGGCGGTAATTCTTCAATTCCCACACCGTTGCCAGGAGTGCCTTCTCACAATCGTTGAATTTTTCCTCCACAGAGGATAAAGTTTTGATCGCATGGGAGATTACTTTATTAACCTTGTCATGCTTTTGGTATAATACTGCTGTCAAGCACGTATTAGAGAACCCTGTCTCCAGGAAGAACTCCTTGTTTCTGACAGGGTAAGCTAGGCAAGGCGCTAGTGCGAGGCTTCTTTTGAGTTGTCTTACTGCCTCGGATTGTTCTGAACCCCATTCCCACTTGACCCCCCCTTCAAAAGATGAATCAGGGGTCTAGTGATCTCTGCGTAGCCTTCAATGAACTTTCTGCTGTAATTAGTCAGTCCAAGGAGGCTCCTTAGTTCCCGCAGAGTTGTGGGGTCTTTCAGTTTCTGAAGTGCTTCCACTTTCTTTTCCTGGGGACAGAGACCCTGAGGAGTAATCTCATGCCCCAAGAAATTAACACGGGTTCTACACCACTGTGCTTTCTGGAAGGAAAGTTTTGCTCCGGCGGCCCTCAACTGCGTCAGAACATAACAGATTTCCGCTATGTGTTCTTCCACAGATGAACTTTTGATGAGGACATCATCTACATAAGCCAGGTTACCCCTCGCACCCAGGTCGGGCATGGCCTTATGTAGGAAATGTTGAATTAATTGCCGGAGTTGAGGTATCCGAAGGGAGTCCGGGTTCATGTGTACTGCTGGCCCCCAAAGGTAAAAGCCAGTTTGCATTGGTCCTCCCTACTGACAGGCACGGTCCAGTATCCATTGGTCAGGTCTATTGCAGTGAATACCTGTGACCCCTGGATCTGGGCCAACCCTTGGTCAATGTAGGGCAGAGGCCATCGGGAAGTATGGACCCGTTTGTTGAGCTCCCTAAGGTTGGCGCAGAGTCTCCACTGGCCGTTTGGCTTCAATATTCCCAGCACCGGATTATTGAAGGTGCTGTGTACTGGACGGATTATTCCCCGGGACTCAAGGTTCTTAATTATTTCACTAAGGGACTCCATGGATGCGAGAGGCAAGCGATATAGCTTCACAAACACTGGAGTCCTGGGATCCGTGGGAATTGTTGTTGTGTGGATGTTGGTGCGACCACAGTCATATGAGTCTACCGCAAAGAGATCTTGGAAATCCAAGAAAACTTGTTTCAACTTTTGCTTCTGTTCCAGAGTCATGCAGGCATCAGCTAGGTTGACTCTCTCTTCCACCATCTGCCTGAAGCCTGGAAAGACTTCTGGTTTGGCTATCTCAGCGGCCTCCTCCAGCTGGGTGGAGAAGACCCTGGTCAGAGTGCTTATTTGGACTGGAGGCTTCAGGTGGGAAAAGTCAGCCCTCATGGACCTGGAAAATCACCTCATCCCTCCTGAAGTCACAAGTGACATCTTCCTTACCATAAGGGCAAGAAGTGTACACCAGGAAGTTCCCCCCATGGCGGGTGAAAATCCTGTCTGGTGTTGTATTGTCCTCACTGTCACTGTCAAAACAGTCCTTGGGGATCGGTCCTAACAGTTAATTTCCTAAATCAATGGAGAAATGTCGGTCATCAACCGCCATTCCAATAATGGCGCCTGCGGCTAGAGTAATACTCTTTAAGTCGCTGTTATCCACCTCTATTGGAATGGTGTCATATTCTATGTTGACTAATGGTGTTGGGTTTACCCCTAACCCTTGCTGTTGGAGAGAAGCATTTAGATGAATATAAGCATCAGGGTTTTTCAATTTTTGTCCTCTTTGAACTTTCACTTCCAGGGAGAATTGTCGGGTCCTTTCTGGGATGGTGACTTCCTCTTTAATCTGAATTTCAACTGCATAAGGTAGCAATTGAGCTGACCTAAATGCTTTTTCTGGATCATCAAAGCCCATGGGATTATCCGCTAATCGGGACCAAGCTTTGAAGTTAATAGGTCCAAACTAATGGCAAAGCGATTGAGAATGTCACTGCCTAAGTAAAAGGCGGCAGTGACGTCCCGCACAACCCAACAATTATGGACTATGCTATTGTTGCCAATGGAGATTTTGAGCATACACCTGCTTGGCAGGAGATGTTTGGAATTAGGTGCTTCCAGGTCCATTTCCCATTTGTCTAGCAGTTTGAAAGTGGGAATGGCTGGATCTTTTGGGAGTTGGCGGAACATGGCTTCGCTGATGAAGCTCTTACCGTTGTTCACACACACTCGAGCGAGAACAGAGACCTTCCCATCATTAAACTGAACAGGGATGAACAACTGCTCTCCAATTTGCTGAATATCAGCCAGGCTCTGAGCTGATTTCACCTCTGTCTGGACTATAGGAGTGGGAGTTTCTGATTGTGGATTAGTAAAGAATTTCAGGGTGTTTCCTTCCAGTGTGGAATACCACCTTAAACTGGAAGGAAGGTTGATTTTCAGAAATAGAGAGGACCCCCCATCACCAGTCTGTTGTCCTACTGCTATTACTGTCAAGTCTGGAATCTGGTTGTTCTGGAAGTGAAATTCTACTTGGTCAGATTTTTGTTCAACCATGTGGCAGGTGCCATTTAAACTAACATGGTTGACACTCTGTTTTAATTTTATTGGTCGGCTAGTCCAGAGGACCTTGTTTACACAATCTATTAGGGGTGACAACCTTCTCAGGAGGTCATTCCCTAGTAAACAAGGGGTGCCCTCTGGAGTCACTACTATGACCGGGTGTTTCACCTTGTGTCGCCCAATTTTAATGTCCAAAACTGCCGTCCCCTCGACAGGAATTTCCTTCCGGTCAAAGTTCTGCCGTTGTCCAGGAAGAGAGGTGAGAGGAATGCGGTAATTCTCCCCCCTTCCTGCATTTAGTTCATCAAAGGCCCTTTTGGACAGAAGGGTAGCTTGGGATCCAGTGTCCACCAGTGCCAAAATTGTACCCTGCCCCTGTACTTGTACCGGGGCATAATATCTTCCCTCCTTCTCCTCAAGGGGGCACAGATAATGCACATTTTTGGACAACTGGTGGGCTAACTTTCTGGTTTTGGACATTGCTAGCAAAGAGATTTGGGCAGAATTCTGTGGAGAGCCTGGGGAATCTGAAAGAAAAAGTTGGCAACTGGAGATCAGAGCCATTGTGGGTTCCCCTGGTTCCGGTTCTAGGCCACCCCCCCCTTTTTGGAGGCAGTCACCAAGATGGGTTTGAACCAGGGGATTTCGGTATTGTGGGTTCTGGGATGAGATGATGGGCGGCGGTAGCTCAGTCTCCATATCTCCCCAGTCTGGATTGGAATCCCTTGGGACCCATTTTTCCTTGGGAGGCGTTCCCCCATCTCTGAAGGAGAAGATCCTTTTCCCAGGATCTTCTGAGGATCTCTCTCCCTCAAATTGGAAGACCTGTACCTCCTCCACAAAGTGGGTCTATTTGGGTCCTTTGTTTCTCCTACCCCCCTCTGCTCCTTGGGAGGCAGGCTTTCAGGGGCAGGAGATTTTGTTTCCGGTTCCTGGTTTTCCAGGGGCTGTTTACAAGTTGGGAAGGAAGCTTCCTCCAAGGCTTTACACCCCGCTTCCCCTTGTGCCTCCTCCCTGGGAACCGGTGGGTTATCGGTGTGCTGCCCCCGTCATTGTTCTGGAGCACCAGGTCCAGAGTTTGGGGCATTCTGCGGTGGCATGCTCATCTGAGGGTTCTGTTGAGCCCTCAGTATGTGACCCAGATCCCGTGCCATATTTAGGACCTGGTGCTCAAGTTGTGAAACCCGCTCAGGCTGATACGGGGCTCTATTTTCTCCCCTGGGCTGATCCCGGGAAGGGTAGCTATCCCTTCTCTGGTAGTACCCCTGGTTGGGAAGATTTTGGTACCCCTCCACCCTTCGCCTCCCCTCTCCCGGATTAGGTTGTCTGGGCTCAGGGAATTGGGGAAAGAAGGATGGATGATTTTGGGGCTGGAAATTGGGTGGATACCTGGGGAAAAAGTTCTGCCCAGGATTTGGAGAATTTCTGCCCTCCTGAGGGAAGTTGGGAGGGAAGTTCCCTGGGTTAGGTGCTTGGCTGGATCCCCCCCCTTGGGCTGGAGGAGTCCACACATAACCCAGGATTGGTCAGTTTCCCTTGTAGCAGGGATTTACATAGTCATTGGAGCGGGGGACCCCATTTGTGGGACTACCTCCTCGACTCCCTGTCTGTGACTGGCCTGAGGGCCTTATGGGCTGTGAATTATTTGGTGCAGGCAGGTTTTTAGGCCCCCCCATCTCCAAATCTAAAATGAGGCAACCTTTACCTCTGCCACCTTGGCAGCAGCAGGGGTGCTGTTGGTTGTGGGGTTTTTCGGCGCATTATTTTTATTTTCGATGGACTTCTGCACCTCATAGATCCGGGTAGCCTGTTCAATGACCCAGTCTAAAGATCTTTTCTCATGAAAATCTCTCACGAGCTGGGTCATTATGTATTTGGGTAAGGCATGGAAAAACATATTGATAAATTCTCTGCTATCCGTGCGCACCCTTCTGGTGGTCTGCGCAAAAGCACGCTTTAATTCTTGCACAAACTCTTGTGGGGCCTGATCCTCCCCACATTGCAAATTGTAGGCTGCCTTGCGAGCCTCTTGGGGATTGCTGTGCACAGAAAAATGTTTCAAGATGGCCACCCTGTATGTGGACCACCTTGAATGGTTTTGATCCTCCAGCCCTGCAAAGAAACTGGAGTATTCTGGTGAGAAGGTCCACTTTACATATTGAATACAGCTTTGGCTGTCCTTCAAATGGAAAGTCTCCATCATTTGCTCATAGAGCTCCAAGTGTTCCCAAACAGAATACTTAGCGTTCTTATGCTAAGGCGTGATGACACTCCTTATTGCCTTTATTTGTTTCAATGGGTCCTTAAGCAAGGCCCTTTTTGCCTTATTGGCCTTTTTGGTTCGGGTAACCCTGGTCCATTCATCCTTTGACTCAGAAGCGCTGCTCCCAGAGGTGCCCGTCTGATCTTCCAGGTTTTCCCGGATTCTGCGAGCCTGGGAATGGCTGGCAGAATGTGGGGACCTGGTCTCCTGTGTCCTGTGATGCTTAGAGGAGTCTTCAGATCCCTCCTTGCTACCAGGATTTGCTGGGTATCCCCCCCACTGACCTAACTGGGCAGAGGTTTTCAGGATGCCCTTAGTGGGCCTACTCTCCTGGGGTTCCCCACTAAATTGCACTGTGCTTGGGTGCCCATACCCGGATGCCCGCCCATCCATTCCTGGGAGGTACTGGCCTATGAGCCCCATACTTCTAGCTGGATAGTAATCTGCCATCCCCGTGGTCCTCAGCTCATGTGCGCGAGGGGACATGGGGGTGGCAGAGTCCACGGACTGGGAGAGATGAAGGCCTCTGGTACTAGGGCTCCTGAGGTTATGCTCAGGAGTTTCTCTTTCCCAGCGAACCTCATCTCTATCCGCCCCTGCTTCCTGTTGCAATGCAAGAGCCTGCGCTTTCAGTTCCTCAGTTAAGGCCTTACTAGACTCTATCAGTCTCTCCTGCATGGCTACCTGTTGCTGGAGCCTATCATTGTGCTGACAGAGAGCCTCATTTTCTCTCTGTGCCTCCTGATTGGTCCTGGAGTACTGGGCCAGTCTCTGCTGCAGGAGGGTTACCTCCTCAGTCCCATCCCTACTGGCCTGCTCCTTTCTTGCCAGAGCCTCCTCTACCCTCCTGGTGTGATCTAGCAAGCCCTGATGCTCTTTTTGGAGGTCACCCAGCCCCTGGAGGGCCACGTGATTGTCTTCAATTTTTCTTTTTAAATGGCAGACTTCCTGGCCTAAGGTATCCCTTTCCTGACCAAGAGCCTGCATTTGTGACGCCAGGTCGTCCCTCTGCCTTTGAAAGGCACCATCTTTCTGGCATTCTTCATCAAACTCAGCCTGGGTATCCAGGTCTTTCAAAATCAATGTATTGCTTTCCTCTTTCTCTCTGTCTAGTTGGATTTGCAGGGTGACTACCTGCTCTGTGCATGCCCTGTTGAAATTGATCTGTTGCTCCAGCTTTTTCTGGCTCTGCAGTAAGGAGTCCAAACTGTCTTGGTGCTCCTTCTGCAAAGCCAGAATTCTGGTATCCTGGTCTGTCTTTTCCTGTTGCAGTATATCCATGTCCTCTTTTATTTTAATGATATACTGCCTACTATCATTTTCTGACTCCTGGCTCTTCTGCAGCCTCTGCTCAGAAGAGACCAGGTCAGATTGGGCCTTTTCTAATGCCATCTGTTGCCTATTTGCCAGATCTTGGCCTTCAGCACATTTGTCCTGCATGGCTCCCATATATAGATACAAATATGCCGCTATCCTGGCAATCTTATTATGTTCATCTTTGGCTTTAGGGGCCATATATAGTTCACTCAGGGCCACATGTAATGGACCCTGATCTCTCCATGTATCTGATCCTGTTTCAGTGACCTGTTGCGCGATTGCCTGCAACCAGACCGTTTGGTCCTGATGAGTCCACTCACCTCTCACAAATAGCTTATGTAAGAAGTGCTCTCTGGCTATTTTCATATCTACCAAGGTCGTCATTCTGGAATTTGAGTTCCTTCCTGACTTACAGAAGTTTCTATTTTATTTTGCAAAACAGACCGTTTCCTTAGAGCGTTCCTTTGAGGGATGCTTTCACAGTGTAAAACAGCGTGGTGATCTAACCGGATATGTGTATCTGGTCAGTTGGCACACTGTATTAATCTGCACAAGTGGTAAATCTAACCCAGAATATCCCGGCTCCGAGCCCCCACTTTTGTAAGCGATATTCAATCAACACTACAGCTAAGTCAATGCCTAGTCTGGGATGCTGAGGAAAACCCTTATTGATGTATTTTTATGTCCAGTTCAGTACTCTGGATGACAACCCTTGTATAACACCCCCCTCTTAGAATCCCCCTGACCCCACTGAGCCAAGAAGTAGGTTTGTTTTGCAGATTAAAAGGTTTATTTGGACAATTCAACAATATATATCTATCACACTTTTATAATATATTAATATCTGATATTACCTGAGACATATGATGTGGATCCACAATGGGTAATGTTACAGTGGTACACTTGATTACTTAGGAGTAGTATAGAGGATGAGGTAGCTGAAAATGCTTTATGGTTTCAAGGAAATGCAATGAGGAATAAAATGCAGTACAGAAAAACTTGATATGATTTTAGCAAAAGATAAGATAATCATTTTTTCTCTGGCAATTCACCCCCCTCCCCTATGCAATGTAAGAAATGGAAGGAGATGGAAAGAGGAGCACACAGTTCTCAGGAATGCAATCAAATACAATACGAAATTCAGTTCCCCCACAGCAAGCTTAGAGGAAACAGGTAGGAGTTTGAAACACAGGCCCAAAATGCTTTTTAAATGTGATGGCAATGGATGGGAAAATGTGCCAACTGATTTTAATTCCCTCTAGAGATTCAGGTTGAGTGGGAGATGCGTGTTGGTATTAGTTCAGGCTCACTTTAGAAATGCTCTATGAGTTATTACCAAGTTGCAAACGGATTTTAACAAAAGAAAGAATGGAGCTGCTATTTTGACAAGTGGAGAAATTGAGCCAAAATTGAGCCAAAATTGAGCCAAAATCGCAAATCGCTATAAATTTCGTGAGTGCGTGATCGTTCCTAGCCAGAGATACGGACAATTTAATAAAGGTAGATTTTCAGATTTAAAGTAAAACTCAAAATGACAGGTGACAGCTTGCAGCTGAAGAATTGACAGGTGACAGTTGTGCAGCTTTAAAAATGACAGATGACACGATTTCTAGGAGGCTGTTCTACTTAGGTTAAAATAGTTTGGATTAGATTATTTTAACTAAGAGTTCTGCTAGGTACTCACAATATCAATTTGAAATAGGCCTCGTCACGGTCTGGTCAGGTTGGACGGGACTTCCGGCGGGTGGTTCTGAAGTCCCGGCTATCTGGGTCAGCTCTGCTCTCTAGGTCTGTCAAGCACTGGATCTGCTCACAATGGTCTGGTTTGTGGTTCTCTCGGGTTCCGGATACAGCACTGCTTTCTGGATACTGCTACAGGTTCTTGCAAAAATTCTTGGCAAAAATTCAAACAGCTCGCCCGGCTGTTGAATAGTTTGGTTGGTTTTGAGGCCTGCTGAAGAGGAATCAGCTGGTGGATTCAGGCCTCTCTGCTACAAATTCTGGAGTTAATTTCTGCTACAGGTTCTGGAGATTGATGGATTTGAAGTCTGGATCTCTGGATGTGAAGTCGTCAGTCAGCATGCTCCGCAGCAAATGGAATTGAATGTCTCCACCTGTCCCAGCAGTCTCTTTTTATGTGTTTTGAAAATGGGTGTGTGCGTGGCATAACTGAGCCTGCCCCTCTCTATTTGTCATTGGCCCAGTTCTCCTCTCTCCTTTGATTGGGGGAAAGAAATGGAGTGTCAGAGTGATGCTGTAGGTTTTATGGTCAGAGGAACCTCCCCTTGTCAAATTGCACACAAATCTATTTCTGATCAAAATACATATTTATCTATGTACCATTTTTCTAATATTATAGGTCCAGTTAACATATTTTCTGTAGCACCAAACCATCCGATCCCTGTCTTTGTACGATGTCGTGTCCACTGATGACAGAATTCTCCCCTTTTCATCCAGATAACGACCTTAAACCTTTCCATATTTTACACAAATGTGCACCAGGGATATGGATTTCAGATGATAAAGTGTCAGATTTCTAACATGCATACATTTGGAGTGAGACCCTATTTTCCGCTAGCAACCCCCCAGAATACACCACAAGGTCCTAACGCCTCTTAAAACGTGCACAGAAAAATCACAAGAATAATGATATTATTAATATAATTTTGACAGGTCCGTACTATGAATTATCCATCTTTTTAAAAGTATGCCCTGGTCAAAAAGGGGTGTGGCTCCCCACATCACATGGTGGAATAACTGGTTTATCCACTTCCCCCAAGCCAGCTTGTTCACAGAGGCACAGCTGCCCTCCAGTTTCTCCCAAGAGGAAGATATTTTATGACGCCCCCAATATAACATTTGCCTGAGTCAAGGAAGTTGCATTGTTCTGTCCCTTCCAGTTCCCAGGTGCTCCACCCCTAATCTAATCAGAGAGGTGTCAACTCCTTTTGGCAAGGGGCATCAGGATGCAGCTAGGCCTGGGAAGAGTGGCTGAGCAGGTTTCAACTCCTGTCGGGGGTAGTTGTCAGGCAGAATCCAGTTTCATTAAGCCAGGTTTCAGCTAAATGTCACTTTTTTGTTCACAGTTTAAATCAAACCTACAATTTTTATATATACATTAAATAATTACTTCCTTCAAGTCATTTCAGAATATAGTTTTACATTGTATCCACATCTAAGCAAGTCTTTCCTTGGCCTGGTTTTGTTTCATTTGTTCAGTTTTACACAAAAGTCTGGTGGTTTTAAAACGCCGGCTTTCTGATAGTGGTGAGTACCGGTATTGCAACCATTTTTGGGATTAAGAAAATGAATTCCCCACAGTTCTGAGTTGCTTTTTGGCAATCAGCATTTACATTCCCAATGGTTTCAGGCTACTGTGTGTGTAGCCCAATGGTGGTTTTAGGCAGTGCCCTCCTGTGCTCACAACATAGGCAAAAATGGGTGGCAGCCTATTCTTCATGTTTTCCCTGTGCACTCTCTGGGGAGTTCTGGCCATCATGATGTTTTCCATGCCAGTACTGCACAGTTTTATGGTAGGGCTTGGATGCATGGGTAAAAACATCCCACAGTAAATAGAAAGTTTGAAGCAGAGAGAATTGCAATTGTTTGCTGCTTCATGTGAGCAGGGGATGAATGTTTGAATGGATGGCATCTTCTAGAGTGGTTAAAAAAGAGAATATGCTTATTGAGAAGATTATTGCAGGCTAAGTAGCAGGAACTTCCCTGCACCTCGTCAACTACATATATATATATATATATATGTAGTTGACGAGGTGCAGGGAAGTCGGAAGGCACTCCAGGAAGCAGTTTTGCATTCAGGAATCTCGGCAAAACACTGAGGCAGGAAACCATTAGTTGTTTAGTTGTCAGCAAAAAAATATACTTTAATAAATCAAATGTCCAGGACAGAGAAAAAACAGCCTGAAAATGACACATTTTGCGGTAACAAACCGCATGTTCACGTTAAGGGTGAGGAACACAAAGGAAGGACTATTTATTCTAACATGGTACCTATAGTTGTAGTATAGAGAGTCGCTCACACTTCCCTTTGGTCTAGTACTCGGGTCTGCCATCTTTGATTGGGTTGAACAGTTAAGCTAATCATAATGGCACAACAAAACATACTTTTAAATCAGGCGTAGCCGCAAGATAACCTGGAGTCTGTTTGCCATATTTAAACTGTATGCATAAAAGTTTTTTTCAAAGCATTTTAGTTTTAGAGAAAATATAAGTCATAAACATATCACTGATCTATGAATGGTAGCAAAAGAAATTACAAAATGAAATGAAAATCGCTTCATGTTAAGCATCCATTAATATAGGCAAACCAATGCGGTGTTTAAAATTCAGTGCATAGTGCGCATAATCTTTGTGTTCTGAGATGCATGTGTGTTGGAATTACCTATTCAAGTATAAATCCTTATCTTCACTAACTATGCAAAATATGCAATATACAACAAAATGTTGTTAAAGTGCTATGTGCAATTAGCAGCCACAAAGTACAACTCTCAGTTGATAAAGTGCCACGGGCAATTAGCAGCATCACGATATTATTCTCCACATTGAAATAAGATAAAGTGCTTGGTGCATAAAAATTCTATACTTTGACGATACACATGAATCATTGATTACTGCATGAATTATAAATACTAAACAACCATAAAATCAATTGCCTACACATACTAAGCCCTTAATTGCAAACCAGACCACAGATAATATTGCCGACCAAAAGATTGTTTCAACCAAAGATGGAGAAGGACCAAAAGGAAAAGTGTGCATGCAACTTCTTATTTTTCTGTGTTCAATATTTCAACATTGAATATGTTGTTCACCCTGACAAGAGGAAGAAGTGAAAAAGTAAAAAAGAAGAAAAAAGGAAAAGAAAGGTCTAAAATTCATTCAATTCTGCATACAGAAAAAGAATATTGATTTCATAGACTTTCTAGTCTTAATACTTGTGAAAAACATATCTCCTGAAAACACTGCTAACAAACTACCAATTACAACAAAGAGCATTTGCATTTACATAGGCAGGAGGCTGGTGATACAATTTATAATGAAAAAAGTCTTAAAAGCACATGTTATTGAGAGAGCAGGACCTTAAGAGGTCTCGCCGGAATCTGGGATTTTCTTAAAAAATCCATGCATGAAATTGCTTAAGGTGCTTCTTGGAAATGTTAGGTACCTAGGAAGGTGTATAGTTCTTCATCTAGGTTATGGCCCTTTGGTTTCTTTGTCTCATAGTCTAAGATGTATCTAGTTTCCGTTTGCCTCAAAAGCAGTTCCCGATTGCCACCCATTGCTGTTTTTTTAATGGTATGTATTCCAAAATACCCAAAACCTTCAAGTTTCCCTCTGTGCTTCTCTTGGAAATGTAGGGCCATGGGGTATGTTGGATCGACATTTTTGATTGCTCTTATATGTTGTAGAATCCTGAGTTTCAACTTGCCAATCGTACTCCCGACATACCACTTGTTGCACGGGCAAGTAAGGACATACACAACATACTCTGTTTCACATGTAATCCTAGATTTTATGATCACATTGTTATTTAATACAGGATGTTGGTAGCTTTTGATATTTTTTGCAAACTTGCACGCCTTACACTTTGTACATTTATGAAAGCCTTCTGGACTAACACTTAGCCAGCTTGGGACCGCTGATGTCATTTTGGGACTCATGTAGCTCGATACTAGGCTATCTTTCAAGGAGGTGGAACGTCTGTAGGTAATGTTGATGTTCGCCCGCAAGGTCCACCCCAGATGCTCATCTTGCTTAAGTACATGCCAATGTTTGTGTATTATATGGCGAATGTGGTTTGAGGCTTTACTGAATGTCAAGATGAGTCGTCTGTCTGTTTCTTCCATTTCCGTTTCAGTTTGAACCTTGGGCATCAGCAGAATGGAGCGATCCTTTTGTCGTGCTTTGAGATAAGCTCTCTCCAACACTTTTTTTGGATAACCTCTTTGTTGAAACCTCAGGGCCATAATTCTACATTCCTTGTCGTAGGTTTCCAATTGGGAACAATTCCGTCTAATGCGGATAAATTCACCGTAGGGGATGCTCCACTTTAATGCTGTGGGTGGTTGCTTTTGGCATGCAGTGGTGTGTTGGAGCTTGTGGGTTTTCGATACAGTTCAGTCACTAGACCATTCTGTGCCACAGTTACAAGTATGTCTAGATAGACAATGGTGGTCTTACTGTGGCACTCGGTAAATTGAAGATTGTATTCATTTATGTTTAGTGACTTGACAAACTCCAAGCATTCATCGTATATACATATATATATATATGTATGTGAAAGAGTTGAAGAAAACATTTTTTTTAAATATATGCATACCTGTACTATGTTCTGTGATGCAGAGCTTGATGAATCTGGAAATAGAAATCTTGGACAGCTGTTGTATACTTTTTCTTTTAATGCAGATGTCTTTCATTAACAGGAGATATGTACTCTGAGAGTTCAAGTGTACATCTGTAGAGTTGAAGTGAGATGACACGGTTAGTTGTAGAGGTTTTGGATGTGATTGGTGGATGAGTGTGTGACTCTTTGAAAGCAGCCAATGAGGGAATCTTGATAACATGAAAGTGGAAAGGGTAGAAGGGCTGCACCTGTGTTCGCTGGCGTAGCAGGGGCCCCCGCAGCCCCTGCGTTGTGGGGGGGGGGGGGGGCACCAGCACATGTCCTGGGAGGGGCCCCACTTGTAGAAAAAAAAAGAAAAATATTTTTTTTTGCAAAAAAATATTTTTTTTTCTCTTTGAATTCACAGCATTTATAAAGAAATAATTTCTGTAACAGAAATAATTTCTTTATGAAGGCAGCGTGACTACAAAAATAAGCTTTTTTTTTAAGTCCGAGGGCTGCACCCTCCCCATGGCATGAAGACCCTAGGCTGGAGGCCTCCATGTCATGGGGTCGGGGGAGCCCTATGACTTCAAAAAGAAATAGTTTATTTTTGAAGTCACTCTGTCTTCACAAAGACATTATTTCCGTTATGGTTCGGTCCTTAGACAGAAATCATTTCTTTATGAAGTCAGAGTGACTTTAAAAAGAAACAATGGGCCTCATTACGGGTTTGGCGGTAACCGTGCCGGTGCTACCAGCAGGTTGCTGCTGGACCTGTAATGATTTACAGGTGCCCGACTTCCCGGTAACACCGGGGCATTACAACCCCGGCGGTCTGGGAAGTCAGGCGCCAGCAAATGGTAAGTCCTCATTTCCACAAAGTCCTATCGGACTCTATGGGAATGGAGACCACAGAAGCACCGGCACCATTAATAACGGTGCCGGTGCTTCTGTGAAAACTATGCGGGTGGGTGCCATTCTGCCCGGCCAGTCTGACTGGCCGGGCAAGACGGCAACCACCCGCAGAGCTATAAAATGCCGGCCCGGAAATAACAGTGCTGGTAAGCTTACCGGCACCGTTGTTTCCAGTCCGGCATAGTTGTAATGAGGCCAAATTTCTTTTTGAAGTGTTAGGGCTCCCCTCAACCCCATTATGTGTGCGTGTGTGAGTGTATGTTGAAAGGGCACACACTTAAATGTATAGGTGGCTGCCTGTATGAGTGCATGGTGAAAGGGTGCACACTTAAATGTATAGGTGGCTGCCTGTGTGAGTGTATGGTGGAAGGGGGCACACTTAAATGTATGGGTGGGTGCCTGGGTGTGCGTGCCGGTATGGTGAAAGGGTACACAGGTAAATGTACTGGTGGCTGCCTGGGTGTGCCTGTATGGTGAAAGGGTGCACACTTAAATGTATGGATGGCTGCCTGGGTGTGCCAGTATGGTGAAAGGATGCACGTTTAAATGTATGGATGGCTGGGTGTGCGTGTGTGTATATGGTATGTGTGCTTGCGTTCAGGGGTGCAACAAAACCTACATTTCGGGGGCTAACCCTTCAAATGTTGGGAGGGGTGGCAACTTCATGGTCAGTGGGGGAAGGGCAAATGTATTTGTTTGGGGCATCTAATTTCTTTACGGATTTTAATGAGACTATTCTAGTGCAGCTTCAATGTTACAAGCAGTTAACTCTCTTCTTTAAGGTTGAAAGCACGCACTTATGGACTGCTGTGAGAATGAGTGGTCTCCTGTTCTCTCTCTACCCTCCCAATCACTCCCCTGGCGTGCACCGCACCCACCCTCTATAACCTGTTCACCAAAACACTATTTGACCTTTTGGACACGCTCGGCATAGCATACACAAACTATACCGACGACACCCAAGTCCTCCTCCCCCTCACTGGTGAATATGACTGTTGACGCAGAAGCTCTCCTCCAGATATTTGCCACCATCCAAACATGGATGGCTATCAATGGTCTCTGCTTAAATGGAGATAAAACAGAGATCATCATCCTAGGCCCTAAGGAAATCCTCGCCAAACTAAACACTAAATACAGTCACTTCACCATCGACCACACTAATATATCAGTCTCTACATCAGTAAAGACCCATGGAGTCTACTTAGACTCCATTCTATCTATGACAAGACAGGTTAGCACCATCTCCTCAGCCTCTTCTCTCACCACAAAACTTATAACGGCCATAAAACCCTTTCTAACCACTCAAAACTGCTTATCCATCGCCATAGCCACAATAGGAGCTAGACTTGATTATTGCAATGCCCTTCTAGCAGGCACCTCTACTAAAAACATCAATAGGCTCCAAATAGTACAAAATAATGTGCTCCGCGCAGCCTTACACATACCTAAAAGTGACCATATTTCACAGGCCAGACGCAAGGCCCATTGGCTCCCAGTTAAGGAAAGGATCAACTTCAAAATTCTCACCCTTACGCACAAATGCATCAATCTCTCTGCCGCAGCCTACCTATCAGAATCTACAGCCAAAAAACATCTCAGCCCGCCCCACAAGGAGCCACCACGCAAACCAACTCTGTGTATCTCCCATAAGAAGAGCCAACGCCGAAGGCATTGGTTTCCCCCACATAGCACCTAAGCTCTGGAACGCCCTCCCCAATGCAGTCAAAGCAGAACCTTCATTGCTCGCCTTTCCCAAATCTCTCAAAACCACGCCCTTCATATAACCCTCACCACTCCCCATCACCCTAGCTCTCTTCACCATGTGATCTCACAAGCTGCACTTTGTATGCCATCCCCTATGTACTATGGAACCCATAAACTTACGTAATTGCTAATGTCAATGTAACCACTGAGCGTGCAATCTAACATAAATGCAAATGTTCAGTGTAACCACTATGCCTTCCCTTGTAACCAGCAATGTACATCTGTAACAGTGCCACAATTCCCTTGGGCTATTGTGCGCTTTAAAAATGTGAATAAATAAATAAATACATACATAAATAAATAAGTATTAAACCCACATCACGATTTCAATTGCCTAAAAAATTTGGCATTTGAATGAAGGTACTAACAGTGAATTGTTTTATGTTAGTAATTCCTGGGCTCCTGTTAACAGTGAAACCCAGGTGGCGTTTAACATCTGTGTCCTGTTCTGTCTGGCAACTGCTCTGAAGGTCAACCAGGTCGAGTCAACATAGCCCAACATTTCAAGGGGGCGGGGGGAGTGCTGTTCCCCGTTAACTCAATGGTGTTGCACCAATACTTGTGTTTAATGCCTGGATTCCTTATTGGTAATCTTCATTACTCGTAGCCCTATTGTTCCTCGTCCCAGTGTGTATGAGACAGTACTTGTGTATAAGGCACTCTGCCTCGTACACAAGTACTGGGATGAGGTAGAGGTCCATGGAGGTAATGCCGGATTTAGCTACCTGTAATCTTCATTGCTCCTAGTCCCACTCTTCCTCATCCCAGTACTTACCTATGAGGCAAGGAACCTCAACGTTAAGCTCTGGGGCAAGGAAGAGGGGTGTGGATGTAATTCTGGGCCAATGAGCTGAACTTGGAGGTTGGGGTGGGAGGGAGAGGGGATGTGTGGGTGTGGGGGTGGGGGGCAGGATTGTACGACAAATTATAATGGCTGTCCATGTCCAGGCTAAGCAGGCATGATATGTTGTATTAGTGGCTAGAGAGGCATTTTGGTGCAGCCAGTCTAGTCATTCCTCAGTTTGGTATGACTCTTTTTTAACGGGCCATTTCAGATAAAGCAGTCCTGCTAATTGAATTACCTTGCTAGACTGCCATTTGGGTTCTGCCAGTCTTGCCGTTCCTTACTGTAGCATTGTATATGTTTCTGGGCATCTGTGCTCAAATTATATGATATAAGTCATTTATAATGCGCCTGCACACAAGTGTTTCTAGGCGCGACAAGATAAGGGAGGGAAGATTGAAGGAGGACAAGACAAACGATCTTACTAAGCCTTGTGTCATTCAGATCGTGCAAGTGCAAGAACGAGAAGTGCAATGGGAAAGGGAGGGGGAAGCGCAAGGGAGAGGGGAGGGAAAAACAGGGCAGCAATGCTCTGAGTAAGTGCAGTCAGGGCAGCGCGGCTCTGGGTAGTGCAAGGAGATCAAGGGACTTTAGGGTTACAGTTACAGCCCCTAAGTGCATGGTAGGCCCAGAGACAGTGCAAGGGTGACTGATCAAGAAAGAATCTGGACTCAGTGAGACTCTGAGGGTAGCCAAGCAACCAGTCAGTACAGCAGACAGGTAGGTCAGATAGGCAAGCAGGGGAGGGAGAGAGAGAAAGCAGAGGAGAAGAGGAAAGTTTTGAGCTGCTTCTGGAATTTCAGGTAGTCCGCTAAAGTTTGAGAGGGAGGCTATACCAGAGGGCGGCACCTGCAGAGGAGAGAGATCTACCCTGCACTCTCTGCCTGGAGAAGCGTCTAATCCTCAGAGAGTTCTAGGTAGCTGAGCGAAGGGCTCGAGAAGGAAGATATTTTGGAAGAAAGCGTTGGATGTAGTGCGGGCCCTGGGCCCAGAAAGCCTTGTGGACAATGCAAAGGGTCTTGAACTTGATACTTGCAGCAACTGGGAGCCAGTGGAGATATTTCAGGGTTGGAGAGATACAATCCCTGTGCTTGAGGCCAAGGATAAGTCTTGGAGTCCTGTTCTGGAATAGTTGCAGGGGCTGGAGAGTAGAGGAAGGCAGATATAGAAAGAGGCTGTTGCAGTAGTCCAGCCTAAAGAGAACCAGGGCTCTATAGACAGTGAGCTTCTGAGGGAAAATGAGAAAGGGAAGAGTCCCTTTGAGGAGGAGCAGCTGGTATTGGGACTTCTTGGTGACGCCCGAGATTTGAGGAGAGAAAGAGAGAGTGGAGTCAAAGATGACACCAGGGTTGTTTGCCTCACAGGAAGGCGAAGGAAGAGGGCCCAAGGCGGGCAGCCAGAGTGAGAGAGTGAAAGCAGGGTCAGGAGCCCAAATGAGAAGGATCTCCATCTTACTGACATTAAGGCAGAGATCGTTGGAGGCACACCAATCCTGATTCGCGGATAGAAAGTCGAGAATGAGCGAGAGAGGAGAGGAGTCTGAGGGGAGCCTGAAGGAAAGCAGAGTGTCATCCGCATAACACTGAAAGTTAGACTAGAATGTAGAGATCAGGTGCGCCAAAGGTGTCATGTAGAGGTTGAAAAACCAGAGTGAGAGGATGGGGCAGAGAGAAAGGGGCCAAGTAAGACCTTGGAGGGGCAGTCCAAAAGGAAGGAGGTCAGCCACTCAAGGGCCTGATCCGTGATACCCAGGTTCACATGGAGTCAATTGATCAGGATGGCATGGTTGACTGTGTCGAAAGCAGAGGAAAGATCAAGGGGGATGAGGACAGAAAGAATTCTGGAATCAAGGTTAGAGAGCAGATCTTCACAGGTGTTCAGGACAGCAGTTTCCGTGCCTCTGGCAGCTCTGAAGCCAGACTGTTGGTCATGGAGACAACCAACAGATTCCGTGTGAAGAGTAAGCTGGGAGATGGCCAGCTTTTCCAACAGTTTGCCCAGGAAAGGGGTGATGGAGATTGAGCGATAGTTTGCCGAGCAGGCAGGATCGGCAGACAGCTTCTTGAGGAGTGGGTGCATAAGGGAGTGCTTAATGGGAGAGGGGAACATTCCAGTGGCGCAAGAGAAGGATCATCTGGACCCGAAGCCTGGAGGAGCAGAAGCTCCCTCCATACACTGCAGGAGCAGTAGGCTACAGGATCGCTGCCTGCCAGATGTAAGGTAGGCTATATGCCTCCTCAGCTGCTTTTCTGATGCGAGCAGCGTAAATGCTTTTCCCCGCACAAAAGTATGGCGATATAATTAATTATATCGGCGCCGCCTATGGACTGGCCTAGCTGCCCTACCATCACCTGGTTTTGCCCTGATCTGCCCCTGATCTGCACTGTGAGTGCATTTACCTCCACTACAAGCCACGAGGCTTGCCACCTTCAAAGATGGCCGACCACCATCCTCACAGCCACCCACCCGGCCCCTGTGCACTGCGCGCGATGTGATTGGCCGAAATCCCAGATTTACAGCCAACCACAAGCCGGCAGGCTTGGAGCCAGCCCACATCCAAGGCACTCAACGAGGGCGCAGTGCCTGTTCCTCGCCGGAAGGATCATCTGGACCCGAAGCCTGGAGGAGCAGGCTTGACTTGACTACTGTAACAGCCTTTACCTAGGGGCTAACCAAGCTATAATTAATAAACTCCAAGTTATCCAAAACAGTGCGCTGCGCGCAGCATTAAACATCCCTAGGAGAGAGCACATCTCCCCCATCAGAATCTCCTGCAAATGGCTCTCCATTCAACAAAAAATCGACTTAAAAACTCTTTGTCTCACATACAAAGCCTTAAACCACCTTGCCCCCCCCTATTTTACCAACAAACTCTCCTTGAAACCTAACACCAGAATTACCAGATCCGCCAACACTCTCTGCCTCATGGTACCCAGATTCTCCTCCAAAAGAGCTGGTGGTTCAAGCTTCTCGGTCCTCGCCCCTCAACTTTGGAACTCCCTACCGCTGAACATGAAGTCTGCCCCCTCATTCCATATGTTCAGGAAGCTAGTCATTGGTTGGCTACTGGACAAACAATAAACTTATCCTCAGCCCGACTAAGACCACGCATACTGTATATACTGTACATACTATTCAAATTTTTCAATTGTTTACCCTAATTACTCTGACTGTATATATTGTACATTACCTCCACAGATTGTATAACTGTAAATTCTACATATACTGTGCCTTCTGTGACTTGTCTATAAGCGCCCTTTTACTCCTGGGTCTGGTGCGCTATATAAAAGAAATAAACAAACAAACAAACAAGAGTGACTACAGAAATTGGTCAAGGCTGGAGCGAGAGTGTCAATTTGGTTCTTGATGGTTCTGGTGGAGCAGGAGAGCACCTGTTTGGATGACACTCTCATAGATCGGACTTGTCTAGAAACCTGGTCAGGTGTTGTCAGAGAGAAAGAGGAGAAAAGAGGAAGAGAGGTAGAGATGGCCAAAGGGGGGCCGAGAGAGTAAAGGGGAGAGGAAGAGGAGATGGAGGACAGGATGTCCTGAGTTTTAGCGGAGAGGTCAGATGACAGAGCCATACAGAGGGCCTGGGAGGGAACAGGAGAGGTAAAGACCACAACAGGATTGACCAGTTCTTTTCAAATTTTAAAGAGTTTGGCCGTGTTGTTAGAGGACTCAGAGACACGGGCTTGAATGTGTGTTCTCTTCTTGATGAGTGTTATTGCTTCGACTGGCATTTTGGTGCAACCAGTCTAGATATGTCTAAATGTGGCCTGGCAAGCTTTACTATATTGTTATAACGTGTCTACACTGGTCTACATTGGGCAGCCAGTTGTACATGGCATTTTTTATTGCAAAGCATTAATGTTCCGTATTGCGCAAGTGTGATAATCTAGGATGGCCCAGAGTGTGGCGCGACCCTTGATTTGTTGCTGAGTGGGGGGGGCCCTCAACATGGCTCGCAGGGGGGCCCCCCATTTTGTATTACGCCACTGCCTGTGTTAAGGGGTCCGCAGACACTGCAGTAGTCCATGGATGCCCACGTGCCAAACCCGGGTATTTTGTGGATGCCTGACATGGAAATGGGACTGTGGGGATTAGCCAATCAGGTTTGCTGGGTGTGGTGTACGGAAAGAGAGGGTAGTAGGTGCTTTGTTTGTAGGAGTTGTGAGAGCAGGGACAATGGCTATGGCTATGTGTTTCAGAAGGCAGACTGTGTGGATTCTGGGGGACTCTTCAATTCAGTCATTGAAGGTGTATGCTGATAATCATGTCATCATTGGAAATATTGGATTGGCAGAGGTGGAAGTTTTCTGGCATGCAGTTTGTGGCTTAAACTGGGCAAGCTTGCTTTCATTCTGTGAGAGTATTGCTCACTTTATATGTCCATACATTGTGATTGTACAGGCTTAGAGACAAACTCAGGGCACCAATTTGAGGTAGGAAACATTGTGCAGTCTTGATAGACACAATCAGTAATAAATAGCTGTTGAGCGCTATGTGAGTAAGATACAACCTGAGAATTATGATTTCTCTTGTAGATATCCAGAAAAATAATCATTGAAGTTTAGAAATTGAAGAAAGTCTATGGACAGGAATTGACCTAGACAATCTTTAACACCTACTCCTGAAGAGGGATTTTTCCCAAACGGGTTGAGTTTTTATGTATCATTATCTGTGAGAAATGACAGAGACGGTTACATATTTGCACAATTGTATATTATGCAACTATTTTTGTTGAAAATGTTATGTATCTTAATAAGTGAAACCTATAAACTGTTAACAGAACAATATTTGTGAATAAACAAATATATATATTTTTTCTGAGAATTTATAGTGAGACCAATTTGTTACAGGAATTATTAAGAATGAGCGGGTTGTAGAAAAAAACACTACTACACCTTATGTTTAGATGCACCTAACACCTAATACACTAGTTGAAGAGTTTTCCTTGGAAGTATCCACATTAACCTTTCATAAATATGTTGACCTACACTGTTGTAAATATTTACACTTAGAAAATCATGCCTGTTGACAGTAACCACGAGTGTGCAGGGGACGCGAGGGGTCCACAACCTGTGGATACCCTTCCTTTTCCAGTAAACATAAATGGGAGAATCAGGAACTTTTATACAATAATTATGAGGGGAGGAAGTGAACGAGGTTTCATCGAAGCGTCTTTCATTAAAATGTTCAAAATTTGCTGGGGATGATTGCTGGGGTTAAGGTGGACAGGTGCAAGAAGGACAGTGATAGGGAACATTTTTAATTACATGATTTTTCACATACTGTACAATTCTTTCAAATTATTACTAAGTTCATCTAATTTGTTGGACAAGTTCATGATTTTATTATTTACAGTTGGGGATAGGGCTTCTGTTTGTGATTCTAGGGATTGGGTATAATTCAACTGGGGTGTTGTTTCTTCATGAAAACTATCTAATGCAAGAGAAATAGAAATTATTATTTTAGTAAGGTGTGTGCAAAATACATAATTTGTTTACATTAAAATATCTATTGTATACCTTTGGAGATGGTATTGTCGCTCATTTCTTCTTTTTGGAAGTTCTCCTCTAACCATTCAAGTGTGCTTGCCATTTCTTTTGGAAAAAAGTGATTCTGTCTTATAACACATGTTTGTGTAATGAAAGCTAATAAAAGAGAAATAAATACAATGCACTTACTATTTAGTGAGAATGTGTTGTCGGATAAGCAGAGTTGTATTGAGGAGATTATATGAAGTGAACAGTTATGATTTGTTATTGGTGCATTCCATTGTAATGTGTGATAAATAAAAGAATTATTCGTATTTTTAACGTGTTTGTTCAAAAATGTATATGTGCATGTTGTAAACATTAGTTGTGATTTTTAGGTACATCTGTTTGTTGTTTGCTTCATACATCTTTTTTGTGTCTGAGCCTTGTAAATGCCTCCTGACATCCGTGGACTACCGTGCTGTCCGTGGACTAAAATTTTAACATGTTGGACGGGGTGCGTATAATATAGCGAACTTGTAGCAGATTAAAAAGGCACTAGTAAAAACCTATGAAGTTCAGTGAAAACACTTTGTTAAAGGCATGTTATGGTTAAGTTGCACTATCAAAAACCCATGAAATTGAGTGAAAAAATTTTATTAAAGGGACGTTATGGTTATAAGGAAAACCGAAAAACCCTTCAAATTTGCCAGTTATGGTATGTAAAGCAACCATAACTCGCGCTACATTTGTGCTCTGCTAAGACTAACTCCCAGGACATCCAAGACGACCACACAAATAGCATTGATGACATCACCAATGACATCATATATAAAATTAATTGTGGTAAAAAGTCTCCAAAAGGAGTTGTGTTTATAATGTTAGTAACAAGATGTGAGGAGTGATCAGGAGATCCATCATGAACTACTTATTGTATTAAAGAATGTACTAATCTCATACGTAATGTTGGGGTGTTGTTGTTAAAACAGGACCTTAATCATACATACATATAGGCAATGGCTGCAGCATGCACTATAGAAATGCAATATTTTCAATTTAGTCATTTGGATAGTAAAATAATGAATGGTACCTTATCAGACTTTTCAGTAATGACAAAGATGGAATAAACAGCTAATAGCTAATAATTGAAGACCTACTACATACTTGTGTTAGAACAAACAATACACATCTAGACCTACAATGCATGCAAATCTGAGGCACATACAAGGAAACTTAAGTAAGGAGTAAAGAAACAACACCATCAGAACATGACAGTAACATTTCACTTTATCATGAAGTACACAAATGATTTGTGTGTTTGAAACTTGCTTATTTCGCCATGTAGGTGTACCATGAACTGAGGCCAAATCCTAAGGGAAGTGCCTTAGCAATATACAAAGAGGTTAATCTGTGCAGATGTAACACTTTGTAATTTGTAAAATAGTCTCTATCAGTGAACAAAATCATGTGTCCTGAATATGTCAGTGAACAAAAAGAAGTGGACCAGATATGTGTAGTCATCGGAGATGTCATAAATTACATTTGTGATGTCATCTTTGATGTCCTGGATGTTAGTCTTAGCAGTGCACAGAGGTAGCGCGAGTTATGGTTTTACTTGTAACATAACGTCCCTTTAACAATGTTTTTTCACTATATATATATATATATATATATACATACATATTACACGGCCCGCCGCAGCAGGCGTGTAGTTATGGTTAAGTTTCTAAACTCATAGGACGAGCACTTTCTCGGCAGCTTATAACTTCGCTTCCCCTGGAGGAATCCTCACCAAATTTTGCAAAAGAAGTATATGGCCAGCTCTGATTTTTTTCACCAAGATGGGTGAGGTTTCGTGCAGGGGGCAAAAAGTTATAAGGGGTCCCAATTTTTTTTTTCATAGACTGAATTTGGAAAACCTTTGCGCACAGCTACAGCGCAAACGGCTGGATGGATTTTCACCAGATTTGTGGCAGGAGCGGGGGCTTGGGCCATAAAGCGTGCTTTTGTGTGTTTGGTGGAAATCGGACTGGTAATTTTGTTGCAAAACACTGAAATGCACATCCCAAAAAATGTGTGATATCTGGCTCTGCAACGCAGACTCATTTCCCTGTTCGCTCCACGGACCCAAGTCTCATTGGCCTGCGGTACGGCGTACTGTCAGCGAACAGTGGACATGCCGGTGGTTGGCTGGAGGGAGGCGTGCTGTGCGTGAAAGGTTTTGGGAAACGCCACCATGGTGTATCGGAGGACAGTGTTGCAGTGTGTGTGGCAAGGATCTACGCTACTGTGTACATGACTGGGCCTTTTGTACGTAGCATTGTGCGTACTAAAATTAGTCATATCTGGCTCCACTTTGCTGTCCTATTTCCCTGTTCACAGCACGGTCAAAACTTTGATTGCACTGCAGTGTGCGGTGACGGGATGTGTGAAAAGAGTTCCATACCAACGGTATGTTGTATCGGAGGACAATGCGGTGACAAAAGGATCTGAAAAACAGTCCACGGCATCTGGTGGTGGGAAGAAGGGATGGAAAGGGTGCGGGAGTGAGAAGAGCTTCACATGATATATATCATTGTACTAGAAGACGGTGGTGTGGTAGCGCTATCCGTGCATGCTCTGACAATGCGCAGACACCGCAACAGGCAACCATCTTGTGTGGTCATTGTAGGCAGCCTTAGTTTGGGCATGAGAGATACAGCGACAATGTCTTTCTTTCGTGAGTGGTGGCAGGCACATTTGCAGAAGGGGAGTGCATTGCACGACACATGAGGATGTCAACATAGCGTGTACTATGGTGTGTTGTGTGAGGTAAGTCCGTAGCCCCTTCTTGCATGCATGGTTGCAGTCCTAGCATAGACAATTATGTCCACTGGTTGAAAAGGTATGTCCACTGTTGAAAGTAGCTGCCACATTGTTGCTTATGTTCGATTTTGCTGCAGTGCACACAATGATGGTTGCATGTGTGTGGTGATTGGTAGAACAACCAACAGTTGTCGGTGTATGGGTGGAGATGGTCCATTGCTCAGATTAGTAAGTGTTGCTGTGCAATATGCAACATTGGTTCTATGCACGTACTAGGGTGGTGTGAGCAGGCTGAATGTTGCGAAGATTGTCTTGTTTGGTTGGCATGCTTATAATACTTTCTGATTGGAAGTGGATAGCGGTGCCAAAGACAGTGGTATGTTTCTGCATCACAGTAAGTGGAACACGTGTTGTTGCGTCCCTGCTTTATGGTGTGGCGGTTGGGTGGAAGTGCTGGTGTGAACGATGCCTTTGTGATTTCTAGCACATGCGTACGTGGTTACCTGCATGGCTCTGTTATTTTGTGGTGAGTGTGGCGGAGGCCTGGACTGTTGGGTGCATGGCCTAAGGCCATGCACCCAACAGCCTAGGCCTTCATCACAGCCTCCACAATATAATGCAGCAATGCAGTTGTTATTGTGCATATATTTACAGTTGGTGAGTAGCACACAATGGTTACAGTGGACAATGTGCACTTGATGGAACTGCAGAAGTGAGCTGCAATGCGTACATTACCATATGGTGTACATCATTGCCCCTGTTGCACAATAGGGAGCCACATGTCACCATCTGCGTTTGCTATGGGTAGGCCTTTATAAGACCCTTGCTTGAGGAAGCGTTTTACCACATTGCACCATGAAAAGAAGTCATCAGCAACAGAAAGTTGCAAAATGTACAATGTACACAGCCACTCACATTCTGGTATGCACAGGCACCGCAATGTAATTGAGCGGTGTATGTACAGATGTCGTCTGGGTGAAAGTTGGCAGGCGCATTTGCAGATGGGGCCTGCATTTCACATGACATGAGAAGTAAAACATAGGTTGCACTAGGGTGTGCAGTGTGTGGTGAGATCCAGTGGTCAGTGATTGTAGAAGAATGGCAGAAGCGGGGAACAATGGAGAGCACATGAAACTTGCAACGTACACTGCAGTACAGTGTGTTGCATGTGCTAAACCTGTAGGCCCTTCCATGAATGGGTGCCTTCAAAAAGTGCTGTGGGGTGCAGTAGGTTTTACAATGTTGCCTTCGATGTGCGGTTTGTGATTATTGCATAAAATGTTGCTTGTATGGTTGTGGAGATTCTTACACTGTGTAGTATATGCCTGGATCTGGTGGAGTGATGACTCCTCCAGTGTGTCCTGTGGGAGAAGAGGTGAAGTAGTGGATGCTTAGAAGTGGCTAGGGGTGACCTGAATTTACCCGGCCACTTGTTCACCAGCATACATTTGTTATGTTGAGCTGGGTGTGGCCAAGGACTACACTGTTGGATGTATGGCAAAAAGCCTGTAGCCGGTGGGCCAGTCACCGAAGAGGCTAGGCCTGCTCAATAGCACACCACTACAAGTCAGACATCCAGTTTTAAGTATGCAGGTCTCTGATGGTGGTGACGTTGAAAAAATGGTTCTGAAGGACCTTGTAGACGTGGTTGAACAGCACAAGTGAGCTGATATGGGTATGGTACCATATGGTACCCATTATGCCACCACCTTGGACATTAGGGAGCCACATGGCACTACTTGTGATTGACCTCAGTTGCCCTTTGTACCACCCATCATATGTTATGTTTCTGGATTGTGGTATGTGGGAAATGTTCTCTTTCATGAGGCCATTATGTTGTGCTGGGTGTAGGTAAGGCCTACAGTGCTGGGTACATGGCCAATTGACACATGGGTACATCCCTTGACGACAGCCAGCATATCATACTGCAGCCATGTAGATTTCCTCTGTCCGAGGATGGTGACCTTTAAAAATTGGGTGTGGAGAGCATTTTACACTTGGTGGAACAACCAAAGTGAGGTGCTATGCGTTCACAATCACATGGCGTAATTAATTGTACGTGTTGCACATTAGGCTGTAATTTGTCCACAGCTAGAGGTCAGAGGTGGTTTATAAACAGAAGCATGTGTGCTTTTATGTGCAGTGCTGCGATGTTCAGCACCGACTATGACACCACTAAGGAGCAAGATTTGCAGCGGTTCCAAGGAAATGGATTTATTTTGCCCTCCATTGGCAAGGTTTAGGACGATTTTCCCGCATCCAAAGGTTTGCATGAACCAAAAGTTCTAAAAATGCTAACACCGAGGGTTCGAACACAAAAAGTTCGAACCTTTGGTGGTAGCATTGAAAAAAAAAACGGGGGCTGCAGGGTTGTCCCTTGCATCACCCCGCTCACTATACTTTATGGTATGGGACTGCGGAGGACACCCCCACAGCCTTCCGTTAAAACAAAAAGAAAAGTAAAGGACCCTGCAGCGCCAGTTCCCGATCACCAGCATGAAGATGAAGGTAAGTGGGGTTTTTTTATGTTGGGGGTGTGGGTGTGCTGAGGGTGTGTGTGGGGTGTGTGTAATGGGTGTGTTGTGGGTATGAGAATGTACGTGTATTCGCATGAGAAAGGTGCAAACTTTTCATAGTTCGCACCTTTCTCATGCAAACGATTTGCCCGCTGTATTTTCAGCTGCGGGCAAATCACTCGGATTCCATTGGCAATGCTGTTTTGTTTGCCACTCTGCATGCAGCATTGCATACAATTCTGTAGAAATGTAAGAGAAGTGTTGACGTTCAGTGCGTACACGTGTGAGGAGGAGAAGGGAACAGAAACGTATCAAAAGACATACAAAACTAAAAAATGTGTAAGCAAACATGTACATAACCAAAACAGGACAAAAAAAAAAACAAAAACTTTTCTTTTCTGAGACAGTACTACAGAAGCAACTCCTTATCCTGTTTTACATTTACTCCCCCACCTCACCCCTAACCCCATACCACAAAAAGTCTGCGGTTTACACTGTACTTTACGCTTCCACATGCCAGATCCAGCCATTTTCTAAATGGGAGCCATGGAAAGGAGACTGTGGAGTGAAAGACATTGTTTATAAGGTTGGAGGGTCAGGTGTGTATTCAAACAGTGTACCATAAGGTTTCTTTGCACAAAGAAGTGCAGAAGGCTATGGTGGAAGTGAGCAATATAAGTAGGCAGCCTGGGTGTATGCATCAACTGTATGTATTTCATTGGAGTTAGTTACATGCAAGGTGTGCTGCGTGTGCCCAATATTTTGTGAAAAGTGTGCAGTATGTGGGGTAGTGCGGAAAACAAAAACAACTTTGCAATGTATACGGTAAGTGACAGGCATCCTACAATTGTGCATGCATTATGTGTATGATATCATATGTGCGATTGTATGCTACAGCATTCGTAATGCGCATACACACACGTGTAGCAAACACAACGAGGCAACGGAAGACAAAGAGAGGGGAGACAGAGACAATGAACATACTAGGCCAGGTGTGACTTAGAGCGCACAAGTGCATGGGTGGAGGGAGGGGAAGGTACAGTACATGGGAAGAAGAACAAATGACAATAAGTAAAAATACGGGCCAATTGTGCCAAGTGTACCAATAAGAGCACGCACAAGGTGGTGGATGCACTGTTAGGCATACAGGAAACAGTCCTCAACTGCAGGGTTTGCTAGAAAGCCAGTGTAGGGTTTGCCTGACAGGGGGAGGTGACATGGGTCCAACATCACAGGGTCGTCAGGCAAGTAGCAGATTAAATGTATGACATGCAGTTAGCCGGGGAGATGAGAAGAAACAGTAGACGCAAAGAGAAAGACTTTGAGCTGCTTCCGGAACTGGTGATGGTTCCCCTCAAGTGTCAAGGAGGCAGGGAGCATGTTGCGGAGGGAGGCCTCAGGTGAAAAAGCACATCTACCAACAATTGTTTTTTTGCAAAAGCGCGTGACCCTGAGCGAGTTGGAGACGGATGAGGGAAGAGTTTGCGCATGCAGATATATAGGGAGTTAAATTTGAAGGTATTGTGGTCGCAGTGCCCAGAAGGCCTTCTGCATAATGCAGAGTCTTCTGACTTCATTCCTCGCAGCCACTGGGAGCTATTGGTGACATTTCAGTGCAGGAGAGATACCAACCGAAGTCCTCTTCTGGATGCGGTGGAGAGGGTGGAGAGTAGAAGGGGACAGATTTAAATAGATCCTGCTGTAATAGTGCAGCCTACCTAGGAGTACAGTTGTGCAGACAATGATCTTTGGGAAAGTTGCTTTCCCTGGATACGATACATTGAATGCTGCTATTGATGCCATTTTTTTACAATTTATGTAGGAGGTCGGTTAGTGGGGAAAATATTTGTAGCATTGTCGGAAGCAAAGCAGGGAGTTCCTGTGGTGATATTGCACTGTATGATATGGGTCAATGAGAATGTTGCAAGCACATGTCACTAACGTGCCACATCATGGTAGTGTATGGGAAAAAAACAGTATGCTTTTAAAGACCGTAATGGCCACTCAGTGGCAGATACCATGCACAGAGGCACTTATAGCACAGTAATACGCATACTGCAGAAATATTTCTCGTACCTTAAATTTGTGGTAGTGGGTGCGCAAGTGGATGAATGTGGATGCACACATTTTGCAATCTATTACCGAAATTTGTAGTGGACGTGCTGGCAAGTGACAGTGAAGTAGCAGGCTGATTTCCTAACGGTACCTATGAAGTGTTGTGCAGCACAGACAGTGTTAGATGGTAACGTCTTAGAAGGAATTGGTGGAATCGTGTGTGCCCATTTACCCGTACCCAATGAGGTGGTGCTGGACAAAAGGTAGTAGAAAGGGAAGAAGGACTGCTACTGCTTTCCTTGGGTGCGGCCCTCGCCATACTTTGGGAACCGCACGTGCCACTATCTGCGCTTTTTACGTGGTTGTCCAATGAACATGGGACTTTCGGGATTATCCGATCAGGTACTGTGGGTGTGGTTCAGAGGAAGGGCATTGAAACTACTGTACATTATTCTCTGCATAGTGAGGCTGCCTGACATGACGAAACCCATTGTGCTGCCTATAGGTGATGCCTTTCTACTAGATCTGCACAAGTATGCCCTGGAAAGAAACTTTGATGGCAATTTTGGGTTGGAAGGAGTGGTAGCATTGTGGAACGGTGTCTACGAGCGCAGTTTTGCCAACATGGATGCCCTTTGCAAAGACCTGGCAAGCTTTCGTAGAGGCGAGGTTATCGTCATGTACAACGGCAGCTTGCCCATGGGTTACATGTCTTGTTTAGGCTTGTTGCGTTGACTAAAGAGGTTACTAAAGCTAGTGAAGAGGCTATTTCCCACTGAAAAGGTGCTGTTCTCATCGATAACACCACGAAGAGTGTGGCCCGCTGCTCATGGATGTTGTTCTGAGCCAGACGCAGGAAGGAGTCTCATCCACAGAAGTATCTATACTTTTTTGTCCGCTGCTGGGATGTTCTTCTGCAACAATTATCTCATTAGTTGTGGAAATGAAGAAATTTTACAACCAGATGGCATTTCCTTGTCGCCCATTGGTAATGCTGTTTTGTTTGCCCATCTACAAGATGTGGTGAAGAGTTTACTGTAACAATGTCCACACAAGAAAACAGAAATAAAAAAATAAAAAAATGAAAAGAAGGTGTTCCTCTAGAAGCATCTAAAATACAAAAAATAACGAAACTCTTTTAAGAGCCGCTCCTTATAACAAACTTCACCTACCCTGGTTGCGCGTTTTGCCCCCACTCTCGCATGCAGCACGAAAGCCACATCCGGGGATTTTCAGGATGACGCCGATGGAATATGGACGAATACCCCTGGGTCTTGTGCGTAATATAAATAAATAAACAAACAAACAAACAAACATGGAGCCACAGGGATTGCGCAATAACATTTCTGGGCGGGCTGCGTACGCAGAGGACTGATGTACAGAACTGATACTGTTACATGGAGAGCTGTTCAATGTCATTGGTGGAAGTGTGTGGAACCTTTCAACAGTACGCGATGACGCCGTGCTGCAAAGAACAAACTGGAAATGGAAGAAGGAATGTTTGTGCTTCATTTGGACAAGGCCATCGCCGTCCTTGAGTACACGCATGTGCGTATACTCCCTTTTTCTGGAAGTTACCAATGACATGGCAAAAATGGAGACTATCGCTGCTGCGGGTGTGGGTGCCACCAAGGCCTGTTCATAATTATTTCCACTAGTGTGCGTACCTAGGCACAGTGACATGGCTGGTACTAGTTGCAGATGCACTGTAGGTGAGCAGATGTGGTGCACCATTACTTGCAGGGCAAACCTATGTGCAATACTCGGCTCCTCAGAAAAGGTGTAAACACATTACACAGCACTTGTACGCTGTGCCTTTTGGGCGGATTGTTGTGGACATTTTTCACCCGGAAAGCAGCTGTACATTGTTTGCAAACATGCATGCATGTGCAATGGGACATAGCAATGTGTTTAAGCCTGCCCTTTTCAAAAAATACTGCGTACATTGCTGAACCCTATGCTTTGCCGCTGCCGGAGAGCCTGCCTCCTGTCCCCAAAATGAGGGCACACATGCACTGTCAGTGTGGTCGGCTGGTCAAGATGGCACTGCTGTCGTTGCGCAGCTCGAAAGGCACATCCGGGACTTTGAGGATGGCGGCTATGGAAATGTGACTACAGCCACAAGGATTGAGCAACTACGTTGGTGGCCGCGGTGTGTACGCAGAGGGCTGTTGTAAACAACAAATACTGTGACATGGAGAGCTCTTCAATGTTATTGGTGGAAGCGTGTGCAACATTTTATGTGTACGCAATGTCGCTGTGCTGCAAAGAAGACACTGCAAAGGGAAGAAGTAATGTTTCAGCTTTATCCGAACATCGCCGTCGCCGTACTTGGGTAAACGCATGTGTGTATACTCCCCTTTTCTGCAAGCTGCCTATGACATTGGGACAATGGGGACTGTCGCTGCTGCGGGTGACTGGAAGGGACATTCATAATTCTCTCCACTACTGTGCAAATTCAGTCAGAGTGAAATGGTTGCTGGTAGTTGCAGATGCACTGAAGGACACCACTTTTAGCCATTGCACCATTGCAAAAAGTGAAATACACCCATTTGTGACATACTGCTCAAGAACATTCAGAGGCCCCCTGCAGTGTTTGTGTACCTTGTGTCATCTGACTGATTGTGTAGCAAACTGAGTGATATCTTATGAAGGTCGGTAATGCACTTTGCACAGACCTCCACCAGTGTATATGTACTTTGTGAGGTGTGAGTGACTGTGTAGGAAAGTCAGTGATGTGTTCTTTGAGTCTCTATGCATGTTTCACAAACCCCCAATACTGTATCTGTTGCTTGTGCAATCACATTGCCTGTGTGGGAAACTGAGTGATGTATTATGTTTTATTTACTTTTTTATTTATTTATTTGGATTTGTAAAGCGCACTAGCAGCCCAAGGGCATCAAGGCATTCTTGCATGACATTGGGCCTCATTACGACCCTGGCGGAAAGTGACTGACCGGACCGCAACAGCGTAAATAGCGTTTCCGCCATTGCACGAAGAAGCAAAGTGCGGCTAATTACGACCCATCGGGCACGAGCATTACGCCATGGCGGAATCCGAAAGGCTGCGATGGCGGAAATGACCCCAAAACGGCCCTTACCGCCGCCGTACGCTGCACTAGGTGCAATACCGCCACCCATCTCAGCGGTCACCGTAATGAGCGGTCACCGTAATGAGCGGGCACCGAAAATTACGGGCACCGTAAATATACGGAAACGGAAGTAAAAGCATGTGGCCGGAACGGGAAACAGCACGCCGCACAACTATAAAATCCGAATCCCAACACAACCATTAAAAATCCGACCCTGACACACATCCCAACCCGTTAGCAACCCCAGTTAAAAAAATAAATATGGGAAAGGTAGCCAAGAAAGCGTGTGATCGCAAGCGGCAGGTCCACTTCTCCCGAGAGGAACTGACCGTGCTCACCGAGACCCTCCAGGAAAATGCCGCCGTCGTCTTCTCCAGTCAATTGACCTGGACGGCCCTTGTCAACAAGAAGGCCATATGGGCCCTGGTGGCACAGCGCGTAAGTGCGGTGGGGACAACACCCCGCACGCCACAGCAATGTCGCAAGCGGTGGGACGACCTGCGGATCCGCGTACGCAGCATACTTTCTGCGAACAGGAACATCGCCACAGCTACCGGGGGGGGTTCAGAGTCGCCCATCAAGTTGACCCCCTGGGAGGATATCTGCGCCTCCACCATAGGAATGGAGAGCATAGAGGGAGTCGGAGGGATGGAGAAAGGAGTGCCGACATCCGGAGAATCAGGTAGGTTGGCCAAGAGAAACAATGCGAAATCCACAAAACACGAACATGTGCAGTACCCTGTGACCCCATAGTGCAATACATACTTTGCCCTGACAGCGCCCTCTAAAAGTCAGAATGAATAAACAAATCAATCAAGATGCCATAAACAACCCCTACATGTGCAGCATGCACCCCCTAACTGCAGGCAGCCAAATGAATGCATCCTCAATCCACACGAAAATGAGACCACCTCCAAGGCCCAGTCCCAAATCAGCCTCATGTACCACCCCAATGCATTTGATACGTTGCCATTCCAAATCCGACAGACCCATAACTAACGCTCGCCCCTCTTTACTCCACCACAGGGTCCGATACCAACGACGAGCTGCAGGACACCCCTACCAGCACGCCTGCAAAGAGGGCCAGGACCAACGTCCCAAGAGCCTCCACCTCAGGTGCAAGGATCAAGACACGGCAGCAGCAGGAATCAAGTGGCAGCACACTGGAGGGGACTGCAACAGGCACCCCAGCAGCCAGCAAGTCCACAACCCCAGCACCACAGGTCCCCCCAAAGAACGTATCTGATGGCACTGCCTCTGGTGCTAGCAGCACCATAGGTGACACAGCTGTCATGCCAGCATGCTCCGACACGGAAAACAGTGCTGGCGACGTAGGTACCATCCATGACCTTTCCCAATCCCCCTGCATGTTCCATCCCCTACACCATGACGAAACCACGCAGGGGCACCCTGAAGACGACGACTGGCCAACCCCCACAAGTCCTGTGCCAAGGCAACATGTGTTGAGCAGCCCCCCTGTCACACCACCGCAAATGTCCATGGCCCAGCAGAGGCAACAGTCCCTCGACCTGCTGATCGAGCAACAGCAGGAAGTGTCCACGCTACTCAAGGACCATGCAAATGAATGCGGGGGTTCCAGGGCAGCCATGGAAACATCCACCGAGACACTCAGGGCACAAATAGAGAAAAGTAGTGAGAGCCTCAGGGGAGAAATGGAGAGAAGCACCGAGAGCCTGAGAGCACAAATGGAGAAAAGCACCGAGAGCCTGAGAGCACAAATGGAGAAAAGCACCGAGAGCCTGAGGGGGGAACTGCATGCGACGTCCAAAGACGTTTGTGCTGAACTTGCTGCTGTGCGCCGTGTGCTCTCGGAGCTCTCACAAACCCTCAGAGACATGCATGGACGCGAGCAGGCCGAGACATCATCCGTGGCAAGTTCCGTCCAGGGCAGCCCCCAACGCAGATCTGGCAGGAACCTGCGCTCCACGGGCAGGGGTGCCCCTGATACCTGTAGAGGGGGCTTGCAATAGCGTCTACCCACGGACAGCATGCATATTTGGACACTGGTGTTGGGGGGGGAGGTAGTAGGGTGGAGGGGGTGTGTTGGGCTTCACTGGGTGGCGGGTCCATAGGGTGTATAAATCAAATCACATTAACAATACAGCACCTCATTATCATCCAATGACATGTGTGGACATTGATATTTGCGTACGAGGCCTTCATAGGCGTACAGTCCACAATGTGCCTGTACTACACACACACAGTGCCACAGGTCCCCTTTCCGTGTAATAGGCACCATGCGTGGTTGCTAGAAGCATGCATCTATGATGCTCTGTCGGATTGCACGTGCATCCTGTGCCTCATGGACTCCTTGAGGTGCCTCCACATCCCCACCCTCATCATCATCATCATCTTCAGGTGCATGCAGTACAGCGTCAGGGGGCATGGGCACATTCCTACGTATGCACATGTTGTGCAGCATGACACATGCCATGACCATCTTAGAAACCTTCTCATGGCTGTACATGAGTGCCCCGCCAGACCTGCTGAGGCTGCGGAAACGAGCCTTCAGTAGGCCGAATGCCTGTTCAATGACCACACGGGTACGTGAGTGGGCATGGTTGTAGTCCTCCTCATGCTCGTTCTGTGGGTTCCGGATTGGTGTAAGGAGCCATCTCTTCAGTGGATACCCGGCATCACCTGTATGAGACGAATAAAGGGTGTCAGTGGAATGATAGTGCTAAGTAGCCCCCCCCCCCTCCTGCAAGGTCATTGACGCATCAAATGGGCCACGATGTCATGCATGGAATGAGACTCACCGAGTAGCCAGGATCTGTGCCCTGCGTGTCGCTCCATGTAGCGTGGTATTCTTGTGTTCCTCAGGACCATAGAATCATGGGTAGATCCTGGAAACCTGGCACAACAATGCGTAAAGATCTTGTTGGAGTCACACACCATTTGCACATTGATTGAATGAAATTGTTTCCGGTTGCGGTACTGGACCTCCATGGCATGTGGGACAACCAATTCAACATGGGTGCAGTCGATGGCACCAATGCAACCCGGGATGCCGCCAAGTGCATGGAATCCCACTTTTGCGGTGGTAATCTCCTGGTACGTGCGTGGTAGTGTGATGTGGTCGTCGGCGTGCTTCAGGAGGGCATCGTGCACTTGGAAGAGTGTCCGTGAGAACAGTGGCTGTGAAATGCCATGCAACTGTCCCACTGTGTGCTGGTAGGTGCCTGTGGCCAGGAAGTGGAGTACAGACACCACCTTCAGTAGGGGTGGGATGGCGGTTGGGCTATCTATCATGCTCACGAGGTCAGCATGTGTCATGTCCACAATGGCGATTATGGTGTCCCGGTCCAAACGGTAGAGGGTGTGGATCTGCTCAGCAGTGAGGTTGAACGGATCAGCTCGGAGGCGTGGGATTGCGGGCCGCCTGCGTGGTGGTAGTGGCAGTGCTTGTGGGCCTTGCTGACCCTGCCTTGCCCTCCTCCTCCTCCTTCTCCTCCGTCTCCCCTGTGCGCCCGGTTGTTGTACCTGTTGTTGTTCGTCGTCTTCTTGTAGTTGTAGCACTTGCAGTGCTATCTGGTCCCCCAGGCCCAACATCGCTAGTCCTGCCGGTAGCATTTTGGAGTGGGAGTGGTTGTGGGAGGGGTTTGGGTCTGCTATATATGTGCTGTCGGCCTGTATGGCCTCCACCTGTGCTGATTGAATGAATCTGTGGCAGATGCAATCCCTTCTGGCCGAGCACGTCCCGCACGTGAGGCTGCATTTGGCCGCATGGCATCTTGGGATTGGAATCATGTATCAAATCCCGATGGCAGTGTGATGTACTTTGACTGATTTTCATGCTATGCTCCCATTGTTACACATGCTATGATTGCAGCCGCTTACATACCTGTGAAGAGTCAGTGGTATGTAGGGCTCGATCGATGGCCGACCCTCATGCAGCACAGTAACGTACTTCACCGACGGGCGTGGCGTCCCATTTGTGATTGCAGCCAGTTAGCATTATGACACACAGCCGCACTACATTGATGTAATTGTGAATGCAAGCGTTCACAGAAGCCTTTTCGACGTAATGTTGCAAGTGAGGAATTCGAAGGCCAGGATTTTTGGTTTTGAAGTAGCGGCGAGGATACGCCCACAGGTCTGGGTGGAAATGTAACGTTCTATTGTAGAATGTCCTTGGGACATGGCCCATAACGAGCAAGCAATGAATGATATGAATTGAATGGGATGCGCAATAGCGTAGTGGACGATAAGGCAGGACGTTCCCAAATCCATCTTGCTTCACAACACTACAGATCCGGCCAGGAGCACAGTAGTTTTTGCAGACTGCATTATGCACAGACGCGATGGAAGTTTCACATATTATGTGAGTGAATATTCATGCGTTTTCATTGCGGGATGAGGGAATGATGAATGGATGCATGGACAGATGATTCCATTTAGGGTCTGCCATGTACATGGGTTTTTTGAATCACTCCCCTTCCCCTGCGCTATGTGATGCAAGGCTGCCATAGTGGGATTTACGTCTATCTGCCCTTGTCGGATCCTCCCTGTCTCGACGCGCCTTCATACACTTGTGTCTAGGCACGTTACTAATCCCATGTCATGGGTTCTATCTTGACGGACGCATGCACAGTAACCGACGTTGCCAATGGTGTATTTACCTCGATTGATTTCGTTATGAATCGATACTGATTTAGGGGTGTGTATATTCCTTTGGAGTGGGCTAGCATGCATATGGGTGTGGATTTGGTGTGTTGAATGAAGATTGTAATGCATCATGAGTCCCGTAATGCAATCGGTTAATTTGTGTTTCATTTGGGTGACAGGTATCTCCTGCCCTATTGCAGATGCCATCTCTACGCCACTCCTCCAGATGGGTTTTACTCTCGACACCTGCAGCTTCGGGTGAATCAGTGGAGCACCATTACGATCTTATGGGACGATCGCCAATGGGCCACATGCCCTTACGCTGTACTGGTGGCTAGGTGCAACATTTCGGCCTTTCAGCTCGACTAGTGCCTGCCTCATGGGACGGACCTGCGGTTCTTGCCGCTTCCATGTTGCCTTTTGGAACGTTGATGTAGGCCCTGTGTGCCATGATGGTACAGGGCGTCACACAAGTGGAAGCTGGTCAATTATTGCAGATGCAGCCCTCGGTGATGATGGATGTTTTGGTGTTATTTTGCAAATTGCTGTGGGGCCTTTGTCATTTGGATGTGCATTTAAATTGTATTCCGATATTTGTCGTGTTGCGTTATTCTTTGCAGGTGATGTGGCGATTTTCGATTTGTGGCGGTATGTATTGCGAGATGATCTGCATTGTGTTCCGCCTTCTGAGTTGAGTTGTGTGGTACAGTACTGGCCGCGTTTGCCTACGTAGCACAGTATGGTCACGGATAGGGGCTGCCATTGTGACTGTTTACATGATGTGCTGTTCAGGGGCGGGGGATTGGCTTTTGGCCGACTGGTGCCTGTCAGCCAGGTCGATTGGTGGAATGATGGGATGTTCAGAATGTGGCTGGTCACAGGTGCCTGTGTTTGCGTGCGTTTGTTGGAGGGGGACTGGGGTCATGTCCATTGGAATAGCTTCTGTATTCATGCCATCTGTGCCCTGCAGCTCCCATCGGCCCCTCTTGGGATGAGCCTGGCTGCTCAGTCACTCTGCCAACTTGTGTGGTACATGCTTCTGCTGATGGTTGGTTTGTTTACTGGCAAGAGTACAGGGCTGGTGCAATCCCCCTCAGGATGCTGTTTTGGATGTTGCCTTGCGCTGGTGGCAAGCGATGGGGGACTACTGTTGTTTTGTGTCATGTGTTCTTGATTTTCATTTTGATGTATTGTACCTTCACATTCCTGTGCTGCATCAGTACGGCTATGGTGACATGCCGTACATGGATGCCCACTCACGGGGCGCTTTGAGCCCCTGCATGCATTTCTACATTGGCATGCATGGGTGAATTGTAGATTTCACTGGTTGCATAGTGTGAGTACATTGCGCCTGCCAGGAGTTGTGCATTGTGGCCAGGGAGTGGAGTACAGGCACTCAGTGGGCCATTTACGGTTGGTTCACGATGCCGTATTTCTCGCCATGGCGGAATGGTACTTTACGACGTGCTTGATGGCGTTCAGTACATGTCCGCTAGGGTCAGAATTCGCGTACCGTTGCGCCATGGCGGTGATTCCGGTTTTGCAAGGCGCGCGTGCGCGTACTTGGTGCAGTTAGCGTTGCCGTTCACTGCGGTGTCGCTAATGGCATCGTACTTTACGGTGACGGGTCATAATCGCAACGAGCGGTGTTCGATGGCGGTATTGCATTTCCGCCATCATTTTTCCATTTCCGCCTGGGTCCTAATGAGGCCCATTATCTTAGTTACATGAACTTGTCTTAGTTACATAGGGATACCTGGGTCTTGGTTACAGTGATATAATCTTATAAAGACCTCATACACAATCCAGTGCAAATTCGAACACACAACAATACAATCAATGAACAAAATAAAAGCATATTTGAAGCATAAACTGTCCTAACAAAGAAACTCCTGCTCGCGGCAACCAAGGAAAGAAGTATCTCCTTATTCCTCTACATCAAAGAAACATTGGATTTTGAAACCCATTCCATTCAACCAGTACAAAAAGCATTGACAAATTGTCTGGTGAAATTATAAAACACACAGGCAAACTATAAATAGGATAAATCAACATAAGAGTACTTTTCGCCTCCTGAAGATCTACACTTTGTGGTGAAACACGTGTAGAGGACTTTTTCTTGAATAACTAAGGATTCTTTTCTGGAATGATTTTGATGTAGATGGTCATAATGTTTAATTACAGATTGTCCCAAATTGACATAGTTGTGGTTGTTTGGCAGTAGTTGGTGTGGGAGTGACATGTAGCTCCTGCTAACTGTTGAGTGTTAAACTAGACAGGCCCTTCTCTGCTACAGGTAGCATCTACATTGCTCCCAGCTGTCCTGATTTTGGAACCGTGTATTGTATGTTTCCTCATATTTTGGCCCCATATTTCTGATGCTTACTCAATTTAATGTAACATTACGGTTCGTAAAACCAAGTAAATTTATTTTTGTTAAAAAAGTGTAGGCTTTGTTAGGCCTCTACAAAACAACATCGGTTTGATGTCAAGGTACTCTTTGCTATTTAAAAAGTTACTGCATTTACCTACTAAGTACACTATTATCACTTTCTTTACTTGCTCGTCTTTACTCACTGACATGTCGGTTGTTTTACCAAGACCCATAAAATGCTTCATTCGTACAGAAGTAATACATGTGTTGTGATCTCATACATTGTTCACTAGGTTTCATCCAATTCTAAATATCCAAAGTGAATGGTGACTTACATTGTTGTTATTGATATGTTTCAAGAGGAAATTGTGTTCTGCTGAGGAAGAACCTGGTGAAACTAAGTACACTTCCCTCATTTGGTACTTCTCTTTATCATGATGGGTGAGAGGATATGGGATGGAGCACACCAGGCGCTCCGCTCATGTGATCTCTTGAAGGCCATATGCCAACTGAGGTCATTTCCTCTGATGTCATAAGGTCAAAGTTAATGTTAAATAATATTGTGTGATGTTATGACCTGTCACTTCATTGGGTGAAGTTGATGTGGCATCATTTCCCGTTATGTCATCAGAATGGTAGGTACGATTTTTGAAACGTTAACATGCCTACACATTTTTGGGCACGGAATGTTGGCATCTAAGCTTTTGGATGACTGTCCGCTGGACACATTTTGGGCGCACTGCGTTGTGTGCGTGGGTGTACTATGCACACTGTTGACAATATTCTATGGACTAATAGTGTGCAACACGTGCGCCAACCATTTTGGGAAGATGCTGGTTACTTGTATAGGATGGGATGCTTATTTACAGACATATCTGTAGGACGTGGGTGCACGCCCCGACCAAATTAACGTTCCTTCGCATATGCTGCAGAGTACTGATGTTACCAGGACACAGAGGCACATATACATATGCCTGCACTTGCAGTACGGACAAATGTCTGTTCCCACATGCATTGCTAGGTGGTGGACAACATGCGGCCATGCAGAGCCTGCTGCTGTCGTATGGATGCGTACATTGTTATTGTGGGTATTCCGTAGGAAACCTCTCTTTTGCTTAATTGCAAGCATTCTAAGGAGGACTGTGTGCCACTGAGTCTGAACGCCATTTCAGGAAAAAAAGCATACCACCCGAACACTTAGCAAAACTATCATTATTAATGTTCACTTTTGCACATTCCTACTACCCATTAGGGAAGGGAAGGGGTAGCACAATTCCATACTTAGTGTGGGGAAATGCAGATTTGTAGAACTTGGTTGTTAGGGAAGGAAGAAATTGCTGTGTCACCGTCACGTCTCCCATGACACGATCGATTTTTCAGGGGATGGCAGCCTGCAACATGGGGAAGGAGTATACGTGCAGGTGTGCCACAGCCATTTAATCTTTCCCAAAACATTTGTTTATATGCAACTTCTAAGGGGGCACAATTGTTCCCCATTTTTTCATTTTGCATTCCAGCCTCTCCTTTTTGCTATTTGGACAGTTTCTTTCTTTTGCTATGCGCAAATGGTGTCGTGGAAGGATTGTGGCTTCATTTCTTTCCTGCTACTCGAAGGTGCTTGGCATTGCCGCGTTACAAAAAGAGATGTTATACAAATGTACTATTGCATACTGCAACACCTGTCTAATCATTAGAGACTGTTCTGCTTCCTTACTACATTGTACCGACGTTTTGCTCTAAGCTCTTGCCAGTGGTTTCTCTACCCGTTACTTCTTTGTTCCCATGTACAGTAGCAGTGCAGTACGAATGGTGAAGGCAGACGTTAATTCTGTTGTTGATGCATTCCATTATGGTGTCCTCCCATTGACTTTCTCCTGACAGCTTGATACGTACACAATTTCTACACCTACTCCATTTTCTCTTGCCATTCTTTGCCATGCTGCTGTTTTCATATATTTTTGTGACAATGCAATATTGCCTATTAGCAATTGGTAAAAGAATCTCATGCTAAATGAGGATGAGTCTCATACTATATACTAATGTCAGAATGGTTCTATGAGAATTATGGCATGTTTTAAGTCTTCCAACTAAGAACATATTGGTTTAGTTAAGTTCCTAATATGTTAGGCCCTTTCTTCTTTCGTTTTTCTCTCAAATGTTATTTTCTTTTTTAAATCTTTTTTAAATTGCTTTCAAATTGTTTCTTATTACCTAAAATTATTACAATTAAGACCTAACTGTTTTAGATATTATATCATATGTTTTTAATTATTTGGACTATTTGTACAATGTATTACATTATTAATTGAATGTTTCTTGTTAAAGTAAATGCTGAATTTCGTCTGTATTTGTAAATGAATATTGTCTATATATATTGAAAAAGTTGTTTATTCAACTGTATTCAATAAAGATAAAAAAGATTTTAAAAAAAAAGACAATGCAATATCATGTCAGCAAAAAACTATATCCCAGGCAGAAATAATGTGTCGCAATTTCTCGCAATCTATCATCAAATGTCTTAAGGTTTCAGTCATGAAGACACTGAAACTTTAAACATTTGATGATAGATTGCAAGAAATTGTTAACACAGAGATGTATTCACTTTAAATGTCAAATTGTGGAATATGTGAATGTAACTCATTATCAGCTGTGACATACTTTATTTCACACGAGTTGAAAATGCATTAGATATGCAATCATTAATTATCTTCGGACATTAAATTTAAAGGAGACACACGATAGTAGGCATTATCACAATCATGTGGACGAAACTGTAACTTGGTTCTATCTTTTTTCCTTCTACCTTTCCTATTTTTTTACATTAATGAAGGAATTGTATATTATATAAATGAATGGATAATGGTTATGTGAATTAGTATTATTTAGTTCTGTTTTATGCCTTAGTTTTCACCCTTTATTTTTATGAAAACTAGTTTTACATTAATGTAAAATGAAGTAACAGAAGATGTATATATTTTTAAAGTATTTGTATGCTTATTTTGTACTTCAATGTTGAAAGGTTGGAATTTATTTCAGCCAAAACAATGTATAAATAACAAAACCAAAAAATATATATATTTTTTGCATTTGGTGATTGCCGCCACCATGTAAGAGAGCAGGTGCTATTCTGAGCAGGTTGGATGTCACCCAATGTGCGCAACTAGACGCATAATCCGCGACTGCTCTCTGTGTTACCATGCTGCCAGCAGTTTCACTATGTTGGAGAGTTCTTCTTTACAAACTAAGGATATCCTGCTAAAAACCAATGAAATTCATTGGCAAAAAACGTTGTTAAAGCACCGTTATGGTTAAATTGCACTAGCAAAAACCTATGCAATTCAGTGGACAAGCGTTGTTACATGGACGTTATGGTTAAATTGCACTAGCAAAAACCTATGCAATTCAATGGACAAATGTTGTTAAAGGGAAGTTATGGTTAAATTGCACTAGCGAAAACCTATGCAATTCAATGGACAAACGTTGTTACAGGGATGTTATGGTTAAATTGCACTAGCAAAAACCTATGCAATTCAATGGACAAACGTTACAGGGACGTTATGGTTAAATTGCAATAGCAAAAACCTATGCAATTCAATGGACAAACGTTGTTACAGGGACGTTATGGTTACAGGTAAAACCGAAAAAACCCCAAAATTCACAAGTTATGGTAAGCTAAGCAACCAAAACTCGTGCCACCAGTGTGCACTGCAAGGACTAACACCCATGACATCAAAGATGCCATCACAAATCTCATTCAGGAGAGCAGTTTCCGTGTTTCTGGCAGCTGTCCTCCCTTGGCCCTCCCCTTGCCCCTACTTGCGAGGCTAAGAACCTCAGTATGCAGTATGCAGATGCAATATCCGAACAGAAACGTGACATTGTGAGCTATGGTTTATGCCGCCTATCTGAAAGGATTACAGTGACTTGCCTTTAATGTAATTTTAAGGACAATGCACAAAATTATCAGGGCAGAGCACATTGGGACGATCAGTGAAGGTTAAAGACATGTGGATATACCAGTATAAATTCACACACGGGTTGGTGCAGCACATACACAAGTCATTAGGAATTGGTAGACCACCATTTTAATATATGGACATGCAGTGCCACATGCATTTCGTATACTATTATACACATAGTGTAGTGACAATTGTCATTTTTGCCTTTCCCAGCTCCTACACCTCCAGCTAGGAGAGGGGGCTGTCCATGTGACACAGGAATGTGAAAAATTGAGAAAAAGGACCCTGGCCATCCTCCGAATTATACTTCACAGAGCCATTCTTTCGGTCACATTCCTATCAGAACCGCACTTTGCGGTATATTACAACAAAGTATTATCTCTAGGTGATACAGGGTTAGTCTCTCCTACTTATTTATCTATTTATTTACATAGATTAAATACAGTTTAAACTTTTGAACTCAATAGAACTTTATGGTAATACATATTTTCTACATGTGATCTACAGATACATATTTGTAGCTGGAAATCTATATTTGAAAATGTGAAAACAGGCGTAAGGCAGCATCAGCCCTGAAGAAGGATTTACTCTGAAACGCGTAGGCTTTGATCATATAATATCTTGGATACAGCCGATATACTCTTACTAAGTAGAGACAGGATCACCTGACACAAGAAAGTGTGGAAGTCAACACATTTACTTTTTGAAGTGATATTGAGATGTGTTATACTGGACTCTATTAACTATGGAAAGTTAACCCATGTGAACAAACTGTGGTCACTTATCAGAACTTGTGTGCTATTATATGTTTCTTTGTTAAATTGATGTGCATCTGTGAATTTGGCAAATATTGCTAGGAAATACAATGAGGAAATGTTGACACACTGTCTTTGTACGTGCTTACAACAAATAATTGTTATAAAGATATTGGACTGTTTTTGAAAATTACTTCTTTTGAAAATTACTTCTTATAAAGAAATTCTTTTCAACTGAAAAGTCGTGTTGGATGATTCACAGATTCTATTTAAATGCATTGAAAGTTGAATTGCCCTGTTGGGCACCTATTGAAATATAAGGTAACTCTTTACACCCACATAAAATAAAAACTTGGGAATATTTCCTCAGGAGTGCATATAGGGACCATCTGTCAGCATATGACAGGTTTTCGGTATGCTTGGTTTTCCCTTCGTTCTGTCTCTGGTGGTCATGAGACAAACTTCATCCCTTCATTCACACTCAACACAAGCAATTAACTGCACATTAAGTCATACTGATTTGAATTCTAACTAACTATAACATCTTTTGACAAGCTAGTGCCCCTCTACCCCCTATCTGTTTAAGAACCTCAGTGTCATCTTTGATTCCACACTTTCCTTCTCTACCCACATCTCTGTACTGAGGGCCCAGGTACCTGATCACCCTGCCACTCTCCTGCACTGCATTTGGGCGACCCATTGCACTGGGGTCTCTATCGGTACCCATACAGTGCCCCGCCCCCTTTCTTTTTCTTCTGCACTTATCAGACATACCCTGTCGGCTAAACTCAGCATTTGCCACTAGCTGGCTGCACTTCCACCGCTTATTGCCTTCTTATTTATTTATGTATTTATTTATTTATTTATCCTTATTTATCTGTTCCTCCCCTTGCTCTGCACTTTTCCACTTCTCCCCCCTTCCATGCACTTTTCCTCTTTTCCCTTCCCATGCACTTGCGTGTTCTCAATGTTACTGGGCCTAGTAAGACCGTTGTTTTTGTTTCTCCCATGTTCCCCCCATTGCCTTGTCGCGCTCTGAAACGCTTGTGTATGAGCGCGATATAAATAAAATATCAATTCAATTAAATTCAGAGATATTGGAAAGAAAAGTGGGCAGACTTTGAAGGGTTCACACACTTGTCCTTGAAATATCTGAAAGGGTGGCTGTCTGGTAACAAAGTTGACACATTAAAAGGGATGTACAATTTGATTGCGTGTGAGCATGTATTGAAGAATTGTGAGGTTAACCTACACCAGCATCTTGTGGACAAGACAATTACAAACCCCAGAGAGCTTGCAAAGGCTGCTGACAGGTATGTAAGTACACCTAAACCAGAAGCAAAATCTTTGTAGAAAAAGGTTAACAAGTGTGGGAAGGACAAAGGTCCAACCCACTCCTCTTTGAAGTCAGGCCCCCAAAAGAATGAATGGAAACCCCAAAACCTTAGTTCAGCCGTAACATACCGAAAGGAAGAGCGCAGGCACCCCTAACACTGGGACACATACATTCTCAACACCTAAAGGTTGGTGTGTGTGTAAGGAGTTGGCCATGGGAAGGCGAATCCTGCTTGCAAGAGCTTACCCAAGCAAGCCATAAAGAATGTTGAACTCATGAAGGAGACCATCATTAGTGTGGGCCTCCTTGGCAGACTTCCCAGTAGGCCAGGGAGTGGCTGAATGTGGATTGGTTACACTGAGTGGGAACGGTACCGGGTCTCCAGAATAGATCCCAGTTCCCAATAATACGCAACTATATTTAGAAAATGTGTATACCAATGGACACAAAACTCCAGCGGTCAGCGACACTGCAGTTAGCCCCACTGCTGTCACCAGACAATGGATACAGCCAGGCCAGTATATTGATGGCCCTGATTGTAGCGTCACTGGGTTTGACGGAAAGAGTAAGTGCCCCTTAGTGATAGGAGAGTTCAGCTGGTGAGGTGAAACAACCTAGCACTGTGTAGCAGTGAAAGAATCCATCTCTGTCCCATGTCTGTTGGGTCCTGATCTTCCAGGCCCTGGGATAGTCATGTGGCTACCAGATTGAGGGCCAAAGAGGCTGCCAGATTGAAGGCTCTCAGAGTATTCAGGCCTGGAGTGCATCCTTGAGACTTGTGTGAAGGATCGGCATGGCTGGTAGCCCCTGGTCCAGTTCCACAGACTGTTGAGTCGCATATTCATGCGGGAGGGGGCCAGTAGCCCATGAGGACCCTACTTTAGGGGACTCAGTGACTTCAGTGTTGCCTGCTGCAGTGCAAGAACCTGAGATGGAGGACCTGGTGAGCTCAGATCTGAAGGGCCTGCCCAAGCAGAAGGAGTTTGCATCAGCCGGGGGACCATATCAGAATGACTACTTTAAATCCCAGAAAGATTTACCCACTCTGGCAGGCCTGCAGAAGCAGGCAGATAAGCAGGCTAAGGGTGAGGATCATGGACTGGTAAAAGTATCCTGGAGGATGGACTCCTATACAGTGAGCCAAAAGACTCTGAGGGTGAGGGCATCAGAAGGTTGGTGAATCCCCTATGCCACAGAAAGTTCCTTTTGGATTTGACTCATCAAATTTCTTTAAGACATTGGACCACCAGTTGTCTGTGCACTTTTACGGGCCACAGTTCAGCATAAAAGTTGAGGAATGTAACCGGTCCTGCCTGACTTGTCAGACTTCTGTCAAATCAGGTGGTACCACAAAGGCCCCCTTAATTCCACTACCCGTGGTTCGGCCTCATTACGAGAGCATAGGCACGGACATTGTTGGTCCTTGGTTCTTCAGAGAGGTAGTTGAAACCCAGTTAGTATTGGTGCTGGATCTGTGAGATATTCACTCACATCTGGTTGCTCTTGGTAAATGAGAGGTCAAGTCACTTGATTGTGTGTGTAGCCTTGATTTAATCGGTACGTAACTGCCCTTTGCTCAGGCACCTCCAACTCTCTGAGGGTCAGATGCTTCTCCAGGCAGAGAGTGGGGGTAGATCTCTATCCTCTGCAGGTGCCTCCCTCTAGAATGGCCTCCCTGCCCATCTCAGAATTACTTAATGTATTCTCTTTATTTAATGTGTTTAGTTTGTCCAAACTTTTAATGATATGTGAGATGTCCTCTAATTGTATATATATCTATACTTGCAGATATTTTTGCTCCTGAAGAAGGGGATAGTCCCCGAAACGCGTAGAGCTTGAAGCTGCAGTTCAAAATTGGGAGCTTATTTCTTTGTCTGGTTTGATTTGTTTTTCATGCTGGCCATATTGGAAGTCAGTTGATAGCTTTTTTCTGTACTTTTATGAAGATATTTTGTTACCTATGTTCTAAATTGACAATTCTTTCTATATATAAAAGTGCAAATGTTATGAAATTTGACTGATTTATTTCAGCTTGTAAGGTGTGCAGGGGACGGGAGTGTCTTTAAGTTTAGACACTTTTTGTTTTATGTTTAACACATGCTCCAGTGTCAGGGCGTGTATTCCTCCCCAGCACCCAGAATTGTAATAAAATCTCTCTAAATAGTTATTTAGTTTTTGAGTAATTAGGTGTGCTCTGATAGATACTTCTTTTTGCATCTCAGAATTGAGCCAGACCACCTAAAGTTCGGGAAGCAGCTCAAGACCTTCCTTTTCACCTCTACTTTCTCTCTCTCTCTCCCCTTCTGAACTTCCTGTCTGCTACAGTGATGGGTTGCCTGGTTCCCCTCAGAGTCTCACAGGGTACCAGGCTCCTACACGACCAGTAGCCCCTGCACTGCCTCCGGGCCTAACATGCACTTGGAGCTGTAACTGCAACCCTACAGTCCCCTTCCTCCTTGCACTTACCCAGAGCCACGCTACCCTGGTTGCACTTACTCAGAGCAAGCAATGCTGTCCTGACTGCAATCCCCCCTTCCCTCCCCCTGGCACTTCCCCTCTCCCTCCCCCTCTGTACTTTGCATTACTGCACTTGCACAATCTGAATGACACAAGGCATAGTAAGACAGTTTGATTTGCCCTCCCCCTGTTTTCCCTCCCTTGTCTTGTCACGCTTGGAGAAACACCTGTGTACAGGCGCGTTATAAATGACTTATCATATAATATGTGGGAAGAGTGAGGAGACCCCTACCAGTTCTCTACCTCCTTCCATCTACCAACAAATGGGCTTGTTGAGCAGTTCAATAAGACCCTGAAGTGCATGATAGGTGGCTTGGAAAAGCACCTCGGAGAGAAAATGTGATATTCACCTGCCATGCCTACTGTTCGCCTACATGGAGGTGCCACAGAACAGAGTAGGATTTAGCCCCTTTTTGCCACTGTTTGCACACCCTGTACGAGGTTACCTCAGTCTAGTGAAAGAGGGATGGGAGGGCAACCCCTCATCACCCACACAAGATGTGGTGGACTATGTACTCGCCTTCGGTTTAGAATGAAAAAGTACATGGAACAGTTGGCAAAGAAGTCAGAGGCTGATGAAGCACTGGCATAATCAGAAGGCCACAGTGACAGTCTGTTGTCCAGGCCAGTGGGTGTGGAATATGGAGCATGTCCAACCCAGTGTCATTTAGGAGAAATGGACTGGGCCTTACTGCATGCTGGAAAATGTCAGTGAGGTAAATTATCTAATTGATGTGAAAGGACCTAAACAGATGTGCAAGGTCTTTCACGTCAACCTGCTAAAACCCCAGTATAGTCAGGATGACTTGGTTATGGCATTAGTGAAAGATGGAGAGCCTGAGGAGGAGACCGATCCCCTCACAGACCTCCTGCACAATTGTGCACTGGGACCCCAGCCAGCCCATAGAACTGGGGGTGTCCCAACAGCACTTTAAGATGAGCAGCAGCACCCTTTAGATGGATAGGGATGCAGATTAATACTCTCGCATCAAATCAATAATGACAACTCAATGGTTTGGCAAAGGGCGTCCGTTTAATGACAACTCCAAAAAAGGGGGAGTTCATGAATATCAGCAATCGCTCGATCTAAAAATCTGGCATGTAATTCTATTGGTTCTGGGAAGGTTACTTTAATATAGGTGCTATATCTGTATATGGTAACAGGGAGTGGGGATTGGATAAACACTGACAGGTGGGACATCTAAGCCCTTCCTTCAAAATGGCTACTGTAAACGTCACTAAAAGTACAGTGTCTCATTGGTTCTACTATCAATAGAACCCGTGATTACTTGGTCCACTATGATTGGGTTGGCAACAACTCCACTCATACTTTTCCACTTGCCTAGCAGCATGCAGAATAGCCGGCCAGGTGCAGGGAGTTTGTGTGCACCTCCAGCTTCCCTCCAATTATTGCTACAATCAATCATCACCTCAGTAGTTATGTGTCAAGTATTTCTTTGTGGTTGGCCTCGAGACTGCTTCTTGGTCTGGAAAAGTTAAGACATCTGTGCATGGCACAACTCCATGCGTAGGTGTGAAAGTTTCATCCCTTATCGCTCAGCTGGTCACGTGATTCCGACATCATGAAATCATCTTATTCTTCATGCAATTCATGTATTTGATTTAATTCTGCCAGTCATCTGCCTTCTGTGGCTTATCTTGACCTTTCTGAACAAGATACTCTGTTCTTCTTTTCATAAATTGTATCCACTGTTGGTCTATTTCAGCCAATATGACCTTGGCTTCTTGGCATGATTTGCCCTCGTCTGAGTTTCTCTCTGTCTTTAATTCGTTAATTTGTTTGCTGCAGAGCTTTCCTCTTGAGACCTTTAGTAACCTTTGGTTAATTCTGCTCTTGTGCATAGCGAAGTATACTTATATAAAATGCTTCTTTTGAGGTAGATATGTATAGGTGGCACTTACCACATTCTATTTTACTACAAAGCATAAGCAAGCCTCACAATTCTTTGCTTCTTGCGGTTCCTTGCATATGTACATGTTTAAACTGACTGAATATCTTCATTGCATCTTCATTGCATACTTTCTGATATCTTTGACATTGATTATTTTACTTTAGGCTCAAGATGTCACTTATCCATGTTGTTTCGTCTCTTTTCATCATTCTCAGGTCGTTATATCTTCTATATGTGAGTCAGTCCAGATTCGTGTGAGGTCACCATTCGTCTTCCCTCAGCATCTTTTAAGGTTCTTCAGGGATTGCATTCTGACAATCTTCATTCTGTCTCATTTGTCGATATGGTTTTCTCAATGGGTACCTTACTGTCCTGGTTTTCTTAGGTGTCGGTACTTCAACAGGTGCTGTTCTTCTGATAGGTACTGGACAGAGCCCCACTGCGGCTCTCTGCTGGTTTATTGCTCATCATACGTCACATATTTTGGCTTGAACGTTCCTGGTACTTTAAATGGACGGTTGGAGTGTGGATCGAGCTTGGCACCTCCTCTACACTCCCCCTCTGGGCGATTCATTGACCACTTTCACTTTTTCCTTGGTATCCACCTTTACTTCATCTCATCCTCTGAATCCACTTTTGCTTCATCTTCTGGATCCACAGATAGAGGTTTGAAGAAATATATCTTTGGGGTCCATATCGTTATGACTCCCTTCAAATTTCCTGCTGTTCTCAGGTGCTCATCTTTGTTCCAAGTCATTAATTGAAATTGTCCACTTGGACTACAATAGATCCATTTTCCCACATAATTTCTATGTTTCTTTGGATATCGAAACTTTGTTCCTTCTGATGCATGAATGCTTGCTTTTACAAAGTCTCTTATTTCGTCATCAGTCAGGTCCTTGGGTTTCCATCCTGGTTCGACATCAATCATGGTCTTCATCCTTATGGCCTTTTTCGCAGTCTTTTGGCACTGAGAGATAATTATCTTGGTAACACTGAATCCGAGCAATATCATCACTAGCAGGGCTCATAGGAATTTGAATGCATATGCCATCCACTGTGGAACCCATGAAAATAGTGATCCAAAGCAACTTTCATCGTCCACTTCGTCAGTTTCATCAATCATTTGATTCTGTAGTTTCATCAGCATACCTATGGCCTCTGTTAAGGTTCCATTTTCGTCATCGTGAGATGGTATAAATGTGCAACATGATTCTCCGATTTTTGCACAAACACCTCCATCCATGGCTGTGATCACGTCAAGGACATATCTGTTCTGGAGAGTCATTAGTCGAATTGCTCTTAGCTCTTCCTTGATTGAATTGAATCCTTTTATTGTTGTGTTGATGGTCTGCAGTAACTCCCATCTGGTTATCTGTAACCATTTAGTATTTGCTCCAACCTGAACTCTTGGCATAGATCTCTTCTTTTTTAGGTGAGCATCTGCTTTCGGGAAACTGTCAATATTCAAATCACTTTTTGGAATCACCAACGCTGCAACATGGACATTCACCATTGTGCATATACCTCCCCAGTTCTTTGGCAGCCTGATATATGCTTTGGATCCACATGCCCAATAATGATCCATGATCACTGCAGTACCATGTACCATTCCTGGAGCGTCAAAAACTCACCCACAGTTCTGATTTTCCCCCATTTTTCTTGTGCCATTATTTCTGAAGCAGAATTTTGGACTCTCCAATGGCACTATCTGTAAGGGTCCTCCTCTGTCCTCGACCCATGTCAATAGTTTTGCAAGTTTTGGCCATAATGGCTTGGATCCAATTCATACTATGTCAATGGTGGGCTGGTAATAACCGAAGACCATCCATGCTCTGCAGATCACTACTCCTTTCTCCCATCCGTCCGGTGAAAACACAGTGTTCCCCAGATTTGCATTTGGCCTCTGTTCTTCCACCTCCGAGCTTCTTCTGGAGTTTTTCCTTGAACGTTCAGTTTTGTATTTGCCTCTCTTCTTATCTCTGCTCCTTTAACTCCAGGCTTCTCATATCTGATCACAATATGCTTTGTTTTTCCATTGTTTCTTGTCTTTATATCCTGGACATAATCGTCTTCATTTGGATCCGTTGCTTCAGTTGCCCATTTCAGTGAAGCATCATTTCCCATAACCTGACCTCTGGTCTTGCACATTGCTACGTGGGTTAGACAGTGCGCTGTCTGCACATCTATTTCAACAGCTACAAAGATCTTTGACTTCCCCATGCTGTAAGGCAGGAGTGTACAAACAAAGCATTCTTCTTCAGAATTTTGTCTTCCAACTTCTTTCATATGTTGGTACCAGATGTTATTTCCCAAGTGTGCTGTGCTGTCCAGGTACTCGTTTAGTTTGTTATTGTCTTCTTGTGTGCTTCTCTTGATCCTCAGGGTTTTCATGTAGTTTGATATCATCACATCTTTAATAGCATCCATATAGCTTCTTCTTGCTAGAGGATTCTCAGGCACCTCCAGCCATGATTCATGCATCTTCATCCGAACTATTTGAGTGGGAAAATGCCTGGTAATGATTTCCTTGTCCTCTTGTCTCTTTCTGGCTCTGGCTATAGACGGCCATATTGATGCTACTATCATCTCTGCACGTGATAGTTTTGCTGGGCTTGCGCTTGCCCCTTTCATTGCTGGATCAGGGGGGCTTATCAATGCTGTCTCTGTTGGTTTATTCTCCAACTCCTTTTGTTTCTTTAAAAGTTCAGCCTTTTCCATTTGTCCTTATAGTAGAACTTCTAATCGTTGGTTGTCCAACCTTCTCCAATTCTTTGGATCGTGGTTCTGCAGTTATTGACACTAGACCTGGTATATGTGCACTCATCGGTTGTGTGTATGTGTCTTTCAATAACTTTTTCTCATGCTTACTCTGCCGACCCTGTCTCCGGCTTTTCAATTTGCTTGTTACCAAATGTGTGTGTGTCATTGCTAATCACATCCATTTCAAGTTCACTCACTCATCTGTCAGACCTTCTAGGGACTGGAATGACTATAAAAGGTCTGGGTGCCTTTGTGGATTTCATGCGTACATCATTAGGTGGGTGCACTGGAATTGGAACACTTTGTGCACCAATAAAAAATTCAGTTTGAATCGTCAGTGACAGTAAAACAATGATGATCCCTCTTGTCCGGCCAACTATCGTCCAATTTCCATTACCCCCTTCTTAGGCACACTCCTTGAAAAGCTGGCCATCTCTCAGCTGAACCTTCATTCTGATTCTGTTGGTTGTCTCCATGACCATCAGTCTGGCTTCAGATCTGGCAGAAGCACGGAAACTGCTCTCCTGAACATCTGTGAAGATTTGCTTTCCAACCTTGACTCTAGAATTCCCTCTGTTCTCATTCTACTTGATCTCTCCTCTGCCTTCAACACGGTCAACCATACCATCCTGCTCAACCGTCTCCGGGATAACTTGGGCATCACCGATCAGGCTCTGGCCTGGCTGACCTCTTTCCTCTCTGATCAACCCTCCCAGGTCCAACTTGGGTCCTTCCTATCATCTGCCTTCCTCTCCACCTGTGGTGTTCCCCAGGGGTCTAACCTCTCGCCCTGGCTTTTCAACCAATACCTGGCAACTCTCAGCCGCTGTATTGCCATTTTCTGCTCAAACTTCCAGTGCTACGCAGACGACACTCAACTCATTTTCAGGCTGCCCTCGGCCGCCTCCTCCACCTCTCTCATCACTGGTTGCCTAACTGCCATCCAAGATTGGTGTGCCGCCAACGATCTTTGTCTTGATGCCAGCAAGACAGTGAACCTCCTCATTGGCACACCATCACCTTCCTTTCCCCTCACTCTCTGGCCGGCCTCCCTTGGCCCTCCTCCTATCCCCTCTTGCGAGGCCAAGAACCTTGGTGTCACCTTTGATTCCACACTCTCCTTCTCCGCCCACATCACTGATGTATCAAAAAAGTCAAACCTCCTACTGCACCTCCTCAGAGGTATTCTTCCTTTCCTCTCATTCCTCCAGAAGCTCACTGTCTCCCAAGCTCTGGTTCTCTCTAAGTTGGACTATTGCAACAGCCTCTTTCTTAATCTACCTGCCTCTACTCTCCGCCCTTTACAACTTATCCAGAACAGGACTGCGAGACTTGTCCTTAGCCTAAAGCCCTGGGATCGTATCTCTCCAGCTCTGAAATCTCTCCATTGGCTCCCAGTGGATGCAAGGATTAAATTCAAAACCCTCTGCATTGTCCAATAGGCTTTCTGGGGCCTGGGTCCAACATACCTTCAGCTATCCCTCCGCAAATACCTCCAATCTCAAGCACTCCGCTCCTCTACCTCTAACTCCCTCAGGGTCAGTCGTTTCTCAAAGAAACGAGCTGGGGGTAGATCTCTGTCTTCGGCTGGGGCCTCCCTCTGGAACAGCCTCCCTGCCACTCTAAAACTTGAGGAGAACCATCTCCGGTTCCGGAAGCACCTCAAAACCTTCCTCTTTGCTTCTGCTTTCTCCTCCCCTCTCCTCTGTTGATTCTACTCTCCCTCGGCACCATGCACCTGGCCACCCTCTGTCCTCTGGGCCCAGGGACCTGCTCATCTTGCCACCCTCATGCACTGCCTCCGGGCCACCCCCTGCACTGGGGTCTGTATCTGTACCCATACAGCCCTCCCCTTTTCTTCCTGCACTTTCAGACCTACATGGCCTGCTGCCATAAACCCAGCACTTGCCACTTGCTGGCTGCACTCCCATTGTTTGTTGCCTTTTTATTTATTATTTTATTTATTATGTTTGTTTTTTCCTTCTCGCTCTGCACTCTCCTTTTGTTCCCCCTTCCATGCACTTCTTCCTCTTCTCCCTCTACCCTGCACTTGCACGTTCTCAATGTCACTGGGCCTAGTAAGATTGTTGTTTTTGTTCCCCCCTGTTCCCTTTCCCTTGCCTTGTCGCGCTCTGAAACACTTGTGTATGAGCGCGATAGAAATAAAATATCAATCAATCAATCAATCAATACAATGCATAGGTACATGATTCCTCTATATGTTAACCTACAACACTTAGTTCCAAGACAATGTCAGTGTCTCTCCTCCTGAGGGATGACAACATTACTGCTTTGGTTGCCCATCTCGATCATTTAAAGAAAGAAATCTACATTTTAATGCATTCTAGGCAATATTATCTCTGGATTCTGATGTCTCTGCTGGTCGGTTGCAGGTACTGGAATGATTGTCCTTCTTTGCCTGAATAATAGATAGTCTCTTGTCTCTTTTTTTGTATATGAAAATGTTGAAATCAGATAATAAGTTCAGCAAGTCTCTAGTTTGCGTGTTCAAAATAAAGAAGCTCCCAGTCAATGCCTCTTATCTGTTTCACTCCAGAAGACATGTCGTGTCCTTGTCAGCATAAACAAGAGTGACGCTTTCTGGCAACACTTTCTCGATCTGTGCCTCGGTGGAAAGTCTTACAGTCTTCTCCAGACATTCTGATGATGATTAGAAAGTTCAACCTGCATTACAATACCATGCAGGAGCATGCTCATCTGTGTAGAGTTTGTCTCTGATAAAAGTGAGGACGTCAACACCGGCAGGCCTCCCCACAAGCTCTGGAAGGTCCTCAATCAGGGAAAAGAAGACGTTGCTTGCTAGTCTGCTATCTTCTGGTGACAGGGACATTTGTCTTGTCCTTGCTGTAAAAGGAACTGCTCGGCAATTACGATGAACAGCCTCTGTGATTTCAATGAGCGTGAAGCGCAACCTGAATTATGATTCCATTCAGGATTACACTCAAACGTTCTGTGTTTGCTGGATCTCGAAGAACTGTCAAGACGTAAGTGTGTCTTCCAACAAGATCTGGGCAGTCTTCAATAAAGCGAAAGAATAGCACGCTGACAAGCCTATTCACTTTGTCTTCTGCTTGGGACATTTGTCTTGTCTCTGCTGTACTCCGGAAGCAAAAGAAACTGCTGGGTAATCACAATGAGCAGTCTCCTTATTATCTTTTCGTTTTCAGGGTCTTGAAGAAATTCAGTGATGTTAGTGAGCCTTCCCACTAACGACGGGTATGATCTCAATACTAACTCAAAGTATATTAAAACGCCTTTAGTAATGTCACTGCTGTGGTACACCATGAGTGTGTCCAAATAATGCTCCTGTTTGAAATGAGTCTGGATACTGTATTTTCTTCCACTTTGTGTGTCCTGGATCAAAATTTGGCATATCCTTTTCTCATCAAGGCTTTAGTGTGCCTCAGTCCAAAGTTCAAAGTCAATAACCTATGTTGTGGATTATATGTGCAATTTTTCTTCTTCAACCTGCAACTAGGATGCACAGAGTATCCGTTTTTATGTCCTTATCCCCTTGTTTTGCTCAGAGGAAATGTCCAAATTAAGCCACAACTTTGCACAAAAGTTTGTTGTCTTTGCTTTGCTGGTCATTCGTCCTTCTTCCTCGTCGTGGATCTCGTCTGCAGGTGCTGTGGTTCTTCCTGTCATCTGTAGTCTCTACACATTGGGGTTCGTGCAGGGGGCCTTCTCCATTGTATGGCTTGATATCACCCAGGAATATCCAAGCTCTTCTTCCTTGTAGCTTGACTGCAGAGGGAGTGACGTCCTCCACTATAAATGGTCAGTTGAACCTTGGCTCGTCCCACTTTTTTCTCATGTGGTTTCTCACCAGGACCATGTCCCCAGGGAAAACTGGTGGTAGACGTAAACCTTGAATTGGGTCTGTTGTAGTATCTCCTTCTGTGTTCTGTGCTGCCCTGCACCATTTTTGTCATCGGTGCAGCTGTCCTGAAATTACAGTAATTTTGCATTTCTGATCCTAAAACTTCCTCTGTCAGCTGAGCATCACATCTAGTTCTATTTCTGGGTGTCAATGGAGTGTGCATCCTTCTCCCTGTCACTATTTCATGCGGCGTAAGATGGTGGTCAGAATCAGGCTGGTTTCTGAGTGCATACAGTGCCAGTGGAAGGCAGTGCAACCATCCCTTCTTAAGGGTAAGCTTCAACTTGGCTATCCTTTCCTTTAACAAGCCGTTGAGCTTCTCACCTATTCCATTACCTTGAGGATGATACGCCGAAGATAATTTGTGCTTTATACCAAGCAGCAAGCTAATCTGTTTGAATACTGCATTAACAAAGTGAGGACCATTATCTGACCTAATGACCTCACATACTCCCCATCTGGGAAATACCTCCCTCACCAGAAATGTGGCACCACAGGTAGAGTCTGGGTGTGTACAAGGACCTTCATCTATCCATCTAGAGAATGGACACACCACAAAAATTAGATACCTGTACCCGTTACATACTTGAATCATATAGACATAATCAACATGCAAGTGTTGAAAAGGTCCATTGGGCCTTGGGATGACTCCTCTAATTACTTTGAGTGTATGCCCAGCCGTGAACTGTTGGCAGATTATACAGTTCACCATAAAAAATGCAACGTGCTCTGCTACGTTCGGTATAAACCAGTCTTCAGCAATCATTGCTGCTAGATTCTCTTTTGTCATATGCGCTGGAAAATACAACTGTTCCAAAGCTATTTTCAATAGGGCTATAGGCATCACCAGTTTACCAGTGCTGTCTTGTCACCACAAGCTCTCAGAGGGGTTTAAAGAACACCCTTGCTGCTTCCACAGATTTTTCTCCTCCTGTGGTGCCTCCGCTTGGATTACAATCAACTGGGTATGCCCCATGTTACTATAACACTCAGGTTCGCTTTGTGCAACAATCGTTCTCTCATGCACATCAGTTATGTCCACATTCATTATTATTTTGTCCTTGGTCGCCACACGCCTGGCTTCTGTGTCTGCTGCTTGATTTCCACGTGAGATAAAATCTGTCCCTTTCATGTGGGCGGCGCATTTCACGACCGCTATGCCCACTGGGAGCTGTAGTGCCTTAATGAGCTTATCCAATAAGGCTGCGTGCTGCACTGGCGTGCCGTCCACTCTGAGATAGTCCCTCCTTTTCCAGTGTGCTAGGCCTGCGTGCACTGTCGACATCACATAGGCGGAGTCACTGTACACCGTCACTTCCTGGTCTGTGTGATTCTCGAGTGCTAGTATCAACATCAATAATTCTGCAGCTTGCATTCAATAATGAGATGGTAATCGTGCACTAATGAGTACTCGAAATTCTCCATTTGCTGTGTGCTTCATCACAGCGATGCCTGTATATCTTTGCCCATCATTTTAATTGATTCTCGAAGAACCACCAATGAAGATGATTTCTCATTCTGCTAATGCATTTCCTTGCACTCTGGGAATCAAATCATAAAATTCTTCATAGTTTGCGCAGTCATGGATTGGATCTCCGTCAGTGACTGGCTCTGCTATAAACATAGCTGGGTTCACTATCTTACATTGAATTATCTTAATCAATGGATTTGATATGATTACTTCATAAGCAGAAGCTCTCTGAGATGTCAATGTGCCTTTCGGTTTCTCTAGAATGGCAAATAATGCGTGCTCGACGAACAATGACATTGAGCATCCCATCACAATGGTTGTAGTTGTTGGGGAGAAGCTGGACCCCCACCAGGGCTGTGGGGGGCCAGCAGCTATGGGAGACCCCAACACCTCCCATTTGGCCCACAGGAATGCAACAGAGACCCCAGAAGGCAGCCACATGTTCCAAACTGCGTTTATTCCTGGGCAGCAAAAAAGCTTTGTAATACACTGCAGGCTGACCTCACAGAATTGGACCAGCTCCCAGAAACCTATCTCATCCTGCTATTGGCTGCTAAGTAATAGGTTACCTATGTAGCCGTTATAGAGAGCCTGATAATAGGACATTGGAATTTTGCGTCAGTGGGTTGGTTTAGCTGCGCCACCCCCCATTACCTAACTCTGAAATTGTTGCAGTATGAATCTGTTCCCATCAGTTTTTAGCTGAAACAGGTTTTTTTGCCCCTGGGCTCTCAGTGTTCATTGGCCAGAGCTGAGCCATTCTTGTTACAATTATGTTCAAATGGTGTGCGAGTCTTGCGAAAATGTCTTTCGTTCCCATAGAAAGAAAAGGAAAGAAAACCACACTGGGCTCTGGATGCTCTGCCGTGGCTTTATTCGTATTTGTGGAAAATTAAAAAATGTCTGCCTGCCAGGGTTTACTGTTGTTCAAAGAAAGCAATCTTATCTCACTCTGGCTGCTCCTGGGTTTGCGAGGAGTATTGATGAAGTCAGCACGGCTGGTGTTCAGTGAGGCAAAATGCACTTGGCTGTGATTTTCCTGAAACATGGCTTTACACTGTGCAATTAGTTCATGTTAATTACTATAGGCATCTGCAGCCTTTAAACAGGGGTTCTTGTGTTTTGTAGATTATGGTATTTCTGCATTGATTCTAATGTAGCCTGGAAGTTGCAATGTTGGTGGAGTCGGTGTCTTTCAGCATGTTTGTCACCCATGGGTGCGCTGGGGCCTGGTTCAAATGATAAGTGCGCTCCTTGTTCTTCCTGCTGTTCTTCTGTATATGCGCCTGGGGTGAGGGGGCAGGAGTTTGATCTCGATTTTCCCTATTCAGTCCCCCCTCTGGTCGACTTTGTCGACCACACCACCTATCAACATTCACCTCCTTCCGGTCATATATCTTTGTCAATTCTTTGAAGTGTCCATGATTGTCCACATTGTTGTCGATGAACAGTACATGTAGGAGTGTTCTCCTTCTGCGTTCCACCACACTCACTTCCCTTCGTACTTCCTTGTATTACAGGGAGTGTTACTGCTGGAACCATGTCGCACACCGCTATCTACTCCCTTAGCCCAGCTCTTCCTTTCACCATGTCTCTTGTTTGCATTCCGATCTCTTCTCCTGCTGTTCTCTCGCATCTTGCAATGTATCTTGATCTTGCACAATGATGCTGCGCTCGGTAGTAGTGCTTCCGTTACCGCCTTCAATCTACTAGCCAGTCATGATGGCATCCATTACCATGCAAGCACTGGCCAGTTCTTGGTTTTCTCTGTTCAGATGCATTTGTTACTGAGCATTCTTTTGTGTGCTGGTACTTTATCCAATGTTGCTTCTGTCTCGCTCGAGAAGTAATTCCCCCCTCTTTTCACTCCTCTGTCTATTTCTCTTCTTCCGTTGTTTTCCATCTTGGGGAATGTATCATTCTTCACATCTGCCTTGGGCATCACCAACAAGGGCATGCTGATGTGCACCAACGAACAGTCGCCTCCCCAATTCGCTGGTAGTTTCTCTCGAGCTTTAGATACATATGCTGAATAGTTGTCCATAAGCAGTGATGTTCCTGCTCTCCCTACTTGTCTGAACCTTCTTGCATCCAGCATGATTGTCCACTTCTTTTCACTGTTGTGCTGGTAACATAAGGCTGGTACCTTCACAGTATACGTCCTTCTTCATTCTCCACTCAAGTGACCATCTTCGCTCTTTTGTCTCACTCCGTTAGGCACTTATCATATTTTTGTCTCTTTTTTTTCTTCTTCTCTTTTTTGTTTTTTCTTTCTTCTGTTATTATTTATTTATTTATTCTTTTGGTTTTCTTTCTCTTTCACCTTGCTCGCTGGTGCATTTGCTCGTTGTTTCTTCTCTCTCTGGTCACTTGCCACATACAGTTGTTCTTCAATTAGCTGCTTTATGTAATCATCTTCCATAGGGGATTGCCCCCTTTTTTTTGTTTTCATCAATCTCAATGTTGCTGTCTTCCCTTGCAATATTCTTCACACCTTGGGATGCATGGGCGTCGTGCTCTGCTGTAGTAATTTCTGTTGTAATCAATTCTCTCATGGCATATGTTAAAGAGCAGTCAGGACAGCTCTCTCCAGTGGTGTCCCTACCAATTTTGTACATGTGTGCATGTTGTTGGTCACTTCTGCTATATGTGTTATATGTATGTTTACTCCCTTTGTGTCTGCCCTTACCTCTCCTTACTTTAGCAGCAGCTTTTCCTCACCCACTGACACCGTACGTCTTCCTGCTTATGTTAGGGAATGTTATCAGGGGATACAGCGGTAATGCTCACTATTACATATAATTTTCAAATGACCACCCCATTATTTCGTTCATCATTAATAGTCCCATCATAATAATAAAAGTCTGTATTTGCTTGCCCATAACCACTTACGCTCCTGGGTCTTTGCAGCTGATGAGATGATAAAGTTACCCGCCTGAAAATCGCAAGAAAGGCGTTAATATGTTAGTACTTGTTAGTAACCTCAAGCTCCGCGAACTAAACAATCACTAAGGGCAAAATGAAACCTCCCCCTGGGCATTTCGTGTTGATGTTCGGTTGGACATTATATGTACTTTATTCCAAGTTAGGGAAAAATTTGGGCTTTGTATTCAATATGAAACTCAATTAAACTTTGGACATGGGTGTGTCGGTCCCTATTCTAGTTGCTAGTGTGTGTTGGACCATAGGATGGCCATGTTTCCCTAACTCGGGAGTATTTGTGCTGTTTTGCAGTTCATGAAAATCTTTTGCGTTGGCCCTGTTGATCGTTGCTCCCTCGTTGCCAGGGTGGCCACCGCTTTGTAGGGCTTGACGCCTTACACGTCTAACAAAGTCTGTCACAAGGGCAAAATGTCCCACTCTAGTCCGTAGCCATTGGGTGTTAGTTGTCCGTTGTCTCCATGCCTGCCCTGGGTCCTTTGTATCTGGCGAGAAATGAAAAAGAAGCGCTTGAGACCTGAGAATTTACATATTCTTCAATTTCTTGACCTAGCCTCTATGCACTACTCTTGCACTATTCAGTGTCCTAGTGGGAGGAGCCAAGGGTACATTTATGCACCATCCTGTCACCACCTGGTGGCGTTCAATGACGGTCTGACCGTAACTTGTTGCACTATTCGAAATGTACCCGGAAAATGGGTAGGCACTTCATTTATGTGAAGATACTCATTATACACTTGGATCATATATACGCAATTTAGGTGCTAGTGTACAAATGGGCCTTTGAGTCTTGTATTTACTGTACTTTACTTTAAGCTATTTATATTGAGCGCTTTTGTCCCGGGGGGCATCAGGCACTGACAAGCTAAACAGGGAAGCACCAGGGTGGTAAATCTGTCATATAGCGTGGCTGTGTGTCTACATTAAGAGGATCATGTTACTTATCAAGGCTTTAGTGTGCCTCAGTCCAAAGTTCAAAGTCAATAACCTATGTTGTGGATTATATGTGCAATTTTTCTTCTTCAACCTGCAACTAGGATGCACAGAGTATCCGTTTTTATGTCCTTATCCCCTTGTTTTGCTCAGAGGAAATGTCCAAATTAAGCCACAACTTTGCACAAAAGTTTGTTGTCTTTGCTTTGCTGGTCATTCGTCCTTCTTCCTCGTCGTGGATCTCGTCTGCAGGTGCTGTGGTTCTTCCTGTCATCTGTAGTCTCTACACATTGGGGTTCGTGCAGGGGGCCTTCTCCATTGTATGGCTTGATATCACCCAGGAATAACCAAGCTCTTCTTCCTTGTAGCTTGACTGCAGAGGGAGTGACGTCCTCCACTATAAATGGTCAGTTGAACCTTGGCTCGTCCCACTTTTTTCTCATGTGGTTTCTCACCAGGACCATGTCCCCAGGGAAAACTGGTGGTAGACGTAAACCTTGAATAGGGTCTGTTGTAGTATCTCCTTCTGTGTTCTGTGCTGCCCTGCACCATTTTTGTCATCGGTGCAGCTGTCCTGAAATTACAGTAATTTTGCATTTCTGATCCTAAAACTTCCTCTGTCAGCTGAGCATCACATCTAGTTCTATTTCTGGGTGTCAATGGAGTGTGCATCCTTCTCCCTGTCACTATTTCATGCGGCGTAAGATGGTGGTCAGAATCAGGCTGGTTTCTGAGTGCATACAGTGCCAGTGGAAGGCAGTGCAACCATCCCTTCTTAAGGGTAAGCTTTAACTTGGCTATCCTTTCCTTTAACAAGCCGTTGAGCTTCTCACCTATTCCATTACCTTGAGGATGATACGCCGAAGATAATTTGTGCTTTATACCAAGCAGCAAGCTAATCTGTTTGAATACTGCATTAACAAAGTGAGGACCATTATCTGACCTAATGACCTCACATACTCCCCATCTGGGAAATACCTCCCTCACCAGAAATGTGGCCCCACAGGTAGAGTCTGGGTGTGTACAAGGACCTTCATCTATCCATCTAGAGAATGGACACACCACAAAAATTAGATACCTGTACCCGTTACATACTTGAATCATATAGACATAATCAACATGCAAGTGTTGAAAAGGTCCATTGGGCCTTGGGATGACTCCTCTAATTACTTTTAGTGTATGCCCAGCCGTGAACTGTTGGCAGATTATACAGTTCACCATAAAAAATGCAACGTGCTCTGCTACGTTCGGTATAAACCAGTCTTCAGCAATCATTGCTGCTAGATTCTCTTTTGTCATATGCGCTGGAAAATACAACTGTTCCAAAGCTATTTTCAATAGGGCTATAGGCATCACCAGTTTACCAGTGCTGTCTTGTCACCACAAGCTCTCAGAGGGGTTTAAAGAACACCCTTGCTGCTTCCACAGATTTTTCTCCTCCTGTGGTGCCTCCGCTTGGATTACAATCAACTGGGTATGCCCCATGTTACTATAACACTCAGGTTCGCTTTGTGCAACAATCGTTCTCTCATGCACATCAGTTATGTCCACATTCATTATTATTTTGTCCTTGGTCGCCACACGCCTGGCTTCTGTGTCTGCTGCTTGATTTCCACGTGAGATAAAATCTGTCCCTTTCATGTGGGCGGCGCATTTCACGACCGCTATGCCCACTGGGAGCTGTAGTGCCTTAATGAGCTTATCCAATAAGGCTGCGTGCTGCACTGGCGTGCCGTCCGCTCTGAGATAGCCCCTCCTTTTCCAGTGTGCTAGGCCTGCGTGCACTGTCGACATCACATAGGCGGAGTCACTGTACACCGTCACTTCCTGGTCTGTGTGATTCTCGAGTGCTAGTATCAACATCAATAATTCTGCAGCTTGCATTCAATAATGAGATGGTAATTGTGCACTAATGAGTACTCGAAATTCTCCATTTGCTGTGTGCTTCATCACAGCGATGCCTGTATATCTTTGCCCATCATTTTAATTGATTCTCGAAGAACCACCAACGAAGATGATTTCTCATTCTGCTAATGCATTTCCTTGCACTCTGGGAATCAAATCATAAAATTCTTCATAGTTTGCGCAGTCATGGATTGGATCTCCGTCAGTGACTGGCTCTGCTATAAACATAGCTGGGTTCACTATCTTACATTGAATTATCTTCATCAATGGATTTGATATGATCACTTCATAAGCAGAAGCTCTCTGAGATGTCAATGTGCCTTTCGGTTTCTCTAGAATGGCAAATAATGCGTGCTCGACGAACAATGACATTGAGCATCCCATCACAATGGTTGTAGTTGTTGGGGAGAAGCTGGACCCCCACCAGGGCTGTGGGGGGCCAGCAGCTATGGGAGACCCCAACACCTCCCATTTGGCCCACAGGAATGCAACAGAGACCCCAGAAGGCAGCCACATGTTCCAAACTGCGTTTATTCCCGGGCAGCAAAAAAGAAAACACAAACACGCAGAGCTTCGTGCACATCGAAAGTCCAGGCGCCGTCTCCCCGGGGCTGGCTTGCAAGCCAGCTTTGTAATACACTGCAGGCTGACCTCACAGAATTGGACCAGCTCCCAGAAACCTATCTCATCCTGCTATTGGCTGCTAAGTAATAGGTTACCTATGTAGCCGTTATAGAGAGCCTGATAATAGGACATTGGAATTTTGCGTCAGTGGGTTGGTTTAGCTGCGCCACCCCCCATTACCGAACTCTGAAATTGTTGCAGTATGAATCTGTTCCCATCAGTTTTTGGCTGAAACAGGTTTTTTCGCCCCTGGGCTCTCAGTGTTCATTGGCCAGAGCTGAGCCATTCTTGTTACAATTATGTTCAAATGGTGTGCGAGTCTTGCGAAAATGTCTTTCGTTCCCATAGAAAGAAAAGGAAAGAAAACCACACTGGGCTCTGGATGCTCTGCCGTGGCTTTATTCGTATTTGTGGAAAATTAAAAAATGTCTGCCTGCCAGGGTTTACTGTTGTTCAAAGAAAGCAATCTTATCTCACTCTGGCTGCTCCTGGGTTTGCGAGGAGTATTGATGAAGTCAGCACGGCTGGTGTTCAGTGAGGCAAAATGCACTTGGCTGTGATTTTCCTGAAACATGGCTTTACACTGTGCAATTAGTTCATGTTAATTACTATAGGCATCTGCAGCCTTTAAACAGGGGTTCTTGTGTTTTGTAGATTATGGTATTTCTGCATTGATTCTAATGTAGCATGGAAGTTGCAATGTTGGTGGAGTCGGTGTCTTTCAGCATGTTTGTCACCCATGGGTGCGCTGGGGCCTGGTTCAAATGATAAGTGCGCTCCTTGTTCTTCCTGCTGTTCTTCTGTATATGCGCCTGGGGTGAGGGGGCAGGAGTTTGATCTCGATTTTCCCTATTCAGTCCTCTCTCTGGTCGACTTTGTCGACCACACCACCTATCAACATTCACCTCCTTCCGGTCATATATCTTTGTCAATTCTTTGAAGTGTCCATGATTGTCCACATTGTTGTCGATGAACAGTACATGTAGGAGTGTTCTCCTTCTGCGTTCCACCACACTCACTTCCCTTCGTACTTCCTTGTATTACAGGGAGTGTTACTGCTGGAACCATGTCGCACACCGCTATCTTCTCCCTTAGCCCAGCTCTTCCTTTCACCATGTCTCTTGTTTGCATTCCGATCTCTTCTCCTGCTGTTCTCTCGCATCTTGCAATGTATCTTGATCTTGCACAATGATGCTGCGCTCGGTAGTAGTGCTTACGTTACCGTCTTCAATCTACTAGCCAGTCATGATGGCATCCATTACCATGCAAGCACTGGCCAGTTCTTGGTTTTCTCTGTTCAGATGCATTTTTTACTGAGCATTCTTTTGTGTGCTGGTACTTTATCCAATGTTGCTTCTGTCTCGCTCGAGAAGTAATTCCCCCCTCTTTTCACTCCTCTGTCTATTTCTCTTCTTCCGTTGTTTTCCATCTTGGGGAATGTATCATTCTTCACATCTGCCTTGGGCATCACCAACAAGGGCATGCTGATGTGCACCAACGAACAGTCGCCTCCCCAATTCGCTGGTAGTTTCTCTTGAGCTTTAGATACATATGCTCAATAGTTGTCCATAAGCAGTGATGTTCCTGCTCTCCCTACTTGTCTGAACCTTCTTGCATCCAGCATGATTGTCCACTTCTTTTCACTGTTGTGCTGGTAACATAAGGCTGGTACGTTCACAGTATACGTCCTTCTTCATTCTCCACTCAAGTGACCATCTTCGCTCTTTTGTCTCACTCCGTTAGGCACTTATCATATTTTTGTCTCTTTTTTTTCTTCTTCTCTTTTTTGTTTTTTCTTTCTTCTGTTATTATTTATTTATTTATTTATTCTTTTGGTTTTCTTTCTCTTTCACCTTGCTCGCTGGTGCATTTGCTCGTTGTTTCTTCTCTCTCTGGTCACTTGCCACATACAGTTGTTCTTCAATTAGCTGCTTTATGTAATCATCTTCCATAGGGGATTGCCCCCTTTTTTTTGTTTTCATCAATCTCAATGTTGCTGTCTTCCCTTGCAATATTCTTCACACCTTGGGATGCATGGGCGTCGTGCTCTGCTGTAGTAATTTCTGTTGTAATCAATTCTCTCATGGCATATGTTAAAGAGCAGTCAGGACAGCTCTCTCCAGTGGTGTCCCTACCAATTTTGTACATGTGTGCATGTTGTTGGTCACTTCTGCTATATGTGTTATATGTATGTTTACTCCCTTTGTGTCTGCCCTTACCTCTCCTTACTTTAGCAGCAGCTTTTCCTCACCCACTGACGCCGTACGTCTTCCTGCTTATGTTAGGGAATGTTATCAGGGGATACAGCGGTAATGCTCACTATTACATATAATTTTCAAATGACCACCCCATTATTTCGTTCATCATTAATAGTCCCATCATAATAATAAAAGTCTGTATTTGCTTGCCCATAACCACTTACGCTCCTGGGTCTTTGCAGCTGATGAGATGATAAAGTTACCCGCCTGAAAATCGCAAGAAAGGCGTTAATATGTTAGTACTTGTTAGTAACCTCAAGCTCCGCGAACTAAACAATCACTAAGGGCAAAATGAAACCTCCCCCTGGGCATTTCGTGTTGATGTTCGGTTGGACATTATATGTACTTTATTCCAAGTTAGGGAAAAATTTGGGCTTTGTATTCAATATGAAACTCAATTAAACTTTGGACATGGGTGTGTCGGTCCCTATTCTAGTTGCTAGTGTGTGTTGGACCATAGGATGGCCATGTTTCCCTAACTCGGGAGTATTTGTGCTGTTTTGCAGTTCATGAAAATCTTTTGCGTTGGCCCTGTTGATCGTTGCTCCCTCGTTGCCAGGGTGGCCACCGCTTTGTAGGGCTTGACGCCTTACACATCTAACAAAGTCTGTCACAAGGGCAAAATGTCCCACTCTAGTCCGTAGCCATTGGGTGTTAGTTGTCCGTTGTCTCCATGCCTGCCCTGGGTCCTTTGTATCTGGCGAGAAATGAAAAAGAAGCGCTTGAGACCTGAGAATTTACATATTCTTCAATTTCTTGACCTAGCCTCTATGCACTACTCTTGCACTATTCAGTGTCCTAGTGGGAGGAGCCAAGGGTACATTTATGCACCATCCTGTCACCACCTGGTGGCGTTCAATGACGGTCTGACCGTAACTTGTTGCACTATTCGAAATGTACCCGGAAAATGGGTAGGCACTTCATTTATGTGAAGATACTCATTATACACTTGGATCATATATACGCAATTTAGGTGCTAGTGTACAAATGGGCCTTTGAGTCTTGTATTTACTGTACTTTACTTTAAGCTATTTATATTGAGCGCTTTTGTCCCGGGGGGCATCAGGCACTGACAAGCTAAACAGGGAAGCACCAGGGTGGTAAATCTGTCATATAGCGTGGCTGTGTGTCTACATTAAGAGGATCATGTTACTTATCAAGGCTTTAGTGTGCCTCAGTCCAAAGTTCAAAGTCAATAACCTATGTTGTGGATTATATGTGCAATTTGTCTTCTTCAACCTGCAACTAGGATGCACAGAGTATCCGTTTTTATGTCCTTATCCCCTTGTTTTGCTCAGAGGAAATGTCGAAATTAAGCCACAACTTTGCACAAAAGTTTGTTGTCTTTGCTTTGCTGGTCATTCGTCCTTCTTCCTCGTCGTGGATCTCGTCTGCAGGTGCTGTGGTTCTTCCTGTCATCTGTAGTCTCTACACATTGGGGTTCGTGCAGGGGGCCTTCTCCATTGTATGGCTTGATATCACCCAGGAATAACCAAGCTCTTCTTCCTTGTAGCTTGACTGCAGAGGGAGTGACGTCCTCCACTATAAATGGTCAGTTGAACCTTGGCTCGTCCCACTTTTTTCTCATGTGGTTTCTCACCAGGACCATGTCCCCAGGGAAAACTGGTGGTAGACGTAAACCTTGAATTGGGTCTGTTGTAGTATCTCCTTCTGTGTTCTGTGCTGCCCTGCACCATTTTTGTCATCGGTGCAGCTGTCCTGAAATTACAGTAATTTTGCATTTCTGATCCTAAAACTTCCTCTGTCAGCTGAGCATCACATCTAGTTCTATTTCTGGGTGTCAATGGAGTGTGCATCCTTCTCCCTGTCACTATTTCATGCGGCGTAAGATGGTGGCCAGAATCAGGCTGGTTTCTGAGTGCATACAGTGCCAGTGGAAGGCAGTGCAACCATCCCTTCTTAAGGGTAAGCTTCAACTTGGCTATCCTTTCCTTTAACAAGCCGTTGAGCTTCTCACCTATTCCATTACCTTGAGGATGATACGCCGAAGATAATTTGTGCTTTATACCAAGCAGCAAGCTAATCTGTTTGAATACTGCATTAACAAAGTGAGGGCCATTATCTGACCTAATGACCTCACATACTCCCCATCTGGGAAATACCTCCCTCACCAGAAATGTGGCCCCACAGGTAGAGTCTGGGTGTGTACAAGGACCTTCATCTATCCATCTAGAGAATGGACACACCACAAAAATTAGATACCTGTACCCGTTACATACTTGAATCATATAGACATAATCAACATGCAAGTGTTGAAAAGGTCCATTGGGCCTTGGGATGACTCCTCTAATTACTTTTAGTGTATGCCCAGCCGTGAACTGTTGGCAGATTATACAGTTCACCATAAAAAATGCAACGTGCTCTGCTACGTTCGGTATAAACCAGTCTTCAGCAATCATTGCTGCTAGATTCTCTTTTGTCATATGCGCTGGAAAATACAACTGTTCCAAAGCTATTTTCAATAGGGCTATAGGCATCACCAGTTTACCAGTGCTGTCTTGTCACCACAAGCTCTCAGAGGGGTTTAAAGAACACCCTTGCTGCTTCCACAGATTTTTCTCCTCCTGTGGTGCCTCCGCTTGGATTACAATCAACTGGGTATGCCCCATGTTACTATAACACTCAGGTTCGCTTTGTGCAACAATCGTTCTCTCATGCACATCAGTTATGTCCACATTCATTATTATTTTGTCCTTGGTCGCCACACGCCTGGCTTCTGTGTCTGCTGCTTGATTTCCACGTGAGATAAAATCTGTCCCTTTCATGTGGGCGGCGCATTTCACGACCGCTATGCCCACTGGGAGCTGTAGTGCCTTAATGAGCTTATCCAATAAGGCTGCGTGCTGCACTGGCGTGCCGTCCGCTCTGAGATAGCCCCTCCTTTTCCAGTGTGCTAGGCCTGCGTGCACTGTCGACATCACATAGGCGGAGTCACTGTACACCGTCACTTCCTGGTCTGTGTGATTCTCGAGTGCTAGTATCAACATCAATAATTCTGCAGCTTGCATTCAATAATGAGATGGTAATCGTGCACTAATGAGTACTCGAAATTCTCCATTTGCTGTGTGCTTCATCACAGCGATGCCTGTATATCTTTGCCCATCATTTTAATTGATTCTCGAAGAACCACCAACGAAGATGATTTCTCATTCTGCTAATGCATTTCCTTGCACTCTGGGAATCAAATCATAAAATTCTTCATAGTTTGCGCAGTCATGGATTGGATCTCCGTCAGTGACTGGCTCTGCTATAAACATAGCTGGGTTCACTATCTTACATTGAATTATCTTAATCAATGGATTTGATATGATCACTTCATAAGCAGAAGCTCTCTGAGATGTCAATGTGCCTTTCGGTTTCTCTAGAATGGCAAATAATGCGTGCTCGACGAACAATGACATTGAGCATCCCATCACAATGGTTGTAGTTGTTGGGGAGAAGCTGGACCCCCACCAGGGCTGTGGGGGGCCAGCAGCTATGGGAGACCCCAACACCTCCCATTTGGCCCACAGGAATGCAACAGAGACCCCAGAAGGCAGCCACATGTTCCAAACTGCGTTTATTCCCGGGCAGCAAAAAAGAAAACACAAACACGCAGAGCTTCGTGCACATCGAAAGTCCAGGCGCCGTCTCCCCGGGGCTGGCTTGCAAGCCAGCTTTGTAATACACTGCAGGCTGACCTCACAGAATTGGACCAGCTCCCAGAAACCTATCTCATCCTGCTATTGGCTGCTAAGTAATAGGTTACCTATGTAGCCGTTATAGAGAGCCTGATAATAGGACATTGGAATTTTGCGTCAGTGGGTTGGTTTAGCTGCGCCACCCCCCATTACCGAACTCTGAAATTGTTGCAGTATGAATCTGTTCCCATCAGTTTTTAGCTGAAACAGGTTTTTTCGCCCCTGGGCTCTCAGTGTTCATTGGCCAGAGCTGAGCCATTCTTGTTACAATTATGTTCAAATGGTGTGCGAGTCTTGCGAAAATGTCTTTCGTTCCCATAGAAAGAAAAGGAAAGAAAACCACACTGGGCTCTGGATGCTCTGCCGTGGCTTTATTCGTATTTGTGGAAAATTAAAAAATGTCTGCCTGCCAGGGTTTACTGTTGTTCAAAGAAAGCAATCTTATCTCACTCTGGCTGCTCCTGGGTTTGCGAGGAGTATTGATGAAGTCAGCACGGCTGGTGTTCAGTGAGGCAAAATGCACTTGGCTGTGATTTTCCTGAAACATGGCTTTACACTGTGCAATTAGTTCATGTTAATTACTATAGGCATCTGCAGCCTTTAAACAGGGGTTCTTGTGTTTTGTAGATTATGGTATTTCTGCATTGATTCTAATGTAGCATGGAAGTTGCAATGTTGGTGGAGTCGGTGTCTTTCAGCATGTTTGTCACCCATGGGTGCGCTGGGGCCTGGTTCAAATGATAAGTGCGCTCCTTGTTCTTCCTGCTGTTCTTCTGTATATGCGCCTGGGGTGAGGGGGCAGGAGTTTGATCTCGATTTTCCCTATTCAGTCCCCTCTCTGGTCGACTTTGTCGACCACACCACCTATCAACATTCACCTCCTTCCGGTCATATCTTTGTCAATTCTTTGAAGTGTCCATGATTGTCCACATTGTTGTCGATGAACAGTACATGTAGGAGTGTTCTCCTTCTGCGTTCCACCACACTCACTTCCCTTCGTACTTCCTTGTATTACAGGGAGTGTTACTGCTGGAACCATGTCGCACACCGCTATCTTCTCCCTTAGCCCAGCTCTTCCTTTCACCATGTCTCTTGTTTGCATTCCGATCTCTTCTCCTGCTGTTCTCTCGCATCTTTCAATGTATCTTGATCTTGCACAATGATGCTGCGCTCGGTAGTAGTGCTTCCGTTACCGCCTTCAATCTACTAGCCAGTCATGATGGCATCCATTACCATGCAAGCACTGGCCAGTTCTTGGTTTTCTCTGTTCAGATGCATTTTTTACTGAGCATTCTTTTGTGTGCTGGTACTTTATCCAATGTTGCTTCTGTCTCGCTCGAGAAGTAATTCCCCCCTCTTTTCACTCCTCTGTCTATTTCTCTTCTTCCGTTGTTTTCCATCTTGGGGAATGTATCATTCTTCACATCTGCCTTGGGCATCACCAACAAGGGCATGCTGATGTGCACCAACGAACAGTCGCCTCCCCAATTCGCTGGTAGTTTCTCTTGAGCTTTAGATACATATGCTCAATAGTTGTCCATAAGCAGTGATGTTCCTGCTCTCCCTACTTGTCTGAACCTTCTTGCATCCAGCATGATTGTCCACTTCTTTTCACTGTTGTGCTGGTAACATAAGGCTGGTACCTTCACAGTATACGTCCTTCTTCATTCTCCACTCAAGTGACCATCTTCGCTCTTTTGTCTCACTCCGTTAGGCACTTATCATATTTTTGTCTCTTTTTTTTCTTCTTCTCTTTTTTGTTTTTTCTTTCTTCTGTTATTATTTATTTATTTATTTATTCTTTTGGTTTTCTTTCTCTTTCACCTTGCTCGCTGGTGCATTTGCTCGTTGTTTCTTCTCTCTCTGGTCACTTGCCACATACAGTTGTTCTTCAATTAGCTGCTTTATGTAATCATCTTCCATAGGGGATTGCCCCCTTTTTTTTGTTTTCATCAATCTCAATGTTGCTGTCTTCCCTTGCAATATTCTTCACACCTTGGGATGCATGGGCGTCGTGCTCTGCTGTAGTAATTTCTGTTGTAATCAATTCTCTCATGGCATATGTTAAAGAGCAGTCAGGACAGCTCTCTCCAGTGGTGTCCCTACCAATTTTGTACATGTGTGCATGTTGTTGGTCACTTCTGCTATATGTGTTATATGTATGTTTACTCCCTTTGTGTCTGCCCTTACCTCTCCTTACTTTAGCAGCAGCTTTTCCTCACCCACTGACGCCGTACGTCTTCCTGCTTATGTTAGGGAATGTTATCAGGGGATACAGCGGTAATGCTCACTATTACATATAATTTTCAAATGACCACCCCATTATTTCGTTCATCATTAATAGTCCCATCATAATAATAAAAGTCTGTATTTGCTTGCCCATAACCACTTACGCTCCTGGGTCTTTGCAGCTGATGAGATGATAAAGTTACCCGCCTGAAAATCGCAAGAAAGGCGTTAATATGTTAGTACTTGTTAGTAACCTCAAGCTCCGCGAACTAAACAATCACTAAGGGCAAAATGAAACCTCCCCCTGGGCATTTCGTGTTGATGTTCGGTTGGACATTATATGTACTTTATTCCAAGTTAGGGAAAAATTTGGGCTTTGTATTCAATATGAAACTCAATTAAACTTTGGACATGGGTGTGTCGGTCCCTATTCTAGTTGCTAGTGTGTGTTGGACCACAGGATGGCCATGTTTCCCTAACTCGGGAGTATTTGTGCTGTTTTGCAGTTCATGAAAATCTTTTGCGTTGGCCCTGTTGATCGTTGCTCCCTCGTTGCCAGGGTGGCCACCGCTTTGTAGGGCTTGACGCCTTACACATCTAACAAAGTCTGTCACAAGGGCAAAATGTCCCACTCTAGTCCGTAGCCATTGGGTGTTAGTTGTCCGTTGTCTCCATGCCTGCCCTGGGTCCTTTGTATCTGGCGAGAAATGAAAAAGAAGCGCTTGAGACCTGAGAATTTACATATTCTTCAATTTCTTGACCTAGCCTCTATGCACTACTCTTGCACTATTCAGTGTCCTAGTGGGAGGAGCCAAGGGTACATTTATGCACCATCCTGTCACCACCTGGTGGCGTTCAATGACGGTCTGACCGTAACTTGTTGCACTATTCGAAATGTACCCGGAAAATGGGTAGGCACTTCATTTATGTGAAGATACTCATTATACACTTGGATCATATATACGCAATTTAGGTGCTAGTGTACAAATGGGCCTTTGAGTCTTGTATTTACTGTACTTTACTTTAAGCTATTTATATTGAGCGTTTTTGTCCCGGGGGGCATCAGGCACTGACAAGCTAAACAGGGAAGCACCAGGGTGGTAAATCTGTCATATAGCGTGGCTGTGTGTCTACATTAAGAGGATCATGTTACTTATCAAGGCTTTAGTGTGCCTCAGTCCAAAGTTCAAAGTCAATAACCTATGTTGTGGATTATATGTGCAATTTTTCTTCTTCAACCTGCAACTAGGATGCACAGAGTATCCGTTTTTATGTCCTTATCCCCTTGTTTTGCTCAGAGGAAATGTCCAAATTAAGCCACAACTTTGTTTGTTGTCTTTGCTTTGCTGGTCATTCGTCCTTCTTCCTCGTCGTGGATCTCGTCTGCAGGTGCTGTGGTTCTTCCTGTCATCTGTAGTCTCTACACATTGGGGTTCGTGCAGGGGGCCTTCTCCATTGTATGGCTTGATATCACCCAGGAATAACCAAGCTCTTCTTCCTTGTAGCTTGACTGCAGAGGGAGTGACGTCCTCCACTATAAATGGTCAGTTGAACCTTGGCTCGTCCCACTTTTTTCTCATGTGGTTTCTCACCAGGACCATGTCCCCAGGGAAAACTGGTGGTAGACGTAAACCTTGAATTGGGTCTGTTGTAGTATCTCCTTCTGTGTTCTGTGCTGCCCTGCACCATTTTTGTCATCGGTGCAGCTGTCCTGAAATTACAGTAATTTTGCATTTCTGATCCTAAAACTTCCTCTGTCAGCTGAGCATCACATCTAGTTCTATTTCTGGGTGTCAATGGAGTGTGCATCCTTCTCCCTGTCACTATTTCATGCGGCGTAAGATGGTGGTCAGAATCAGGCTGGTTTCTGAGTGCATACAGTGCCAGTGGAAGGCAGTGCAACCATCCCTTCTTAAGGGTAAGCTTCAACTTGGCTATCCTTTCCTTTAACAAGCCGTTGAGCTTCTCACCTATTCCATTACCTTGAGGATGATACGCCGAAGATAATTTGTGCTTTATACCAAGCAGCAAGCTAATCTGTTTGAATACTGCATTAACAAAGTGAGGACCATTATCTGACCTAATGACCTCACATACTCCCCATCTGGGAAATACCTCCCTCACCAGAAATGTGGCCCCACAGGTAGAGTCTGGGTGTGTACAAGGACCTTCATCTATCCATCTAGAGAATGGACACACCACAAAAATTAGATACCTGTACCCGTTACATACTTGAATCATATAGACATAATCAACATGCAAGTGTTGAAAAGGTCCATTGGGCCTTGGGATGACTCCTCTAATTACTTTTAGTGTATGCCCAGCCGTGAACTGTTGGCAGATTATACAGTTCACCATAAAAAATGCAACGTGCTCTGCTACGTTCGGTATAAACCAGTCTTCAGCAATCATTGCTGCTAGATTCTCTTTTGTCATATGCGCTGGAAAATACAACTGTTCCAAAGCTATTTTCAATAGGGCTATAGGCATCACCAGTTTACCAGTGCTGTCTTGTCACCACAAGCTCTCAGAGGGGTTTAAAGAACACCCTTGCTGCTTCCACAGATTTTTCTCCTCCTGTGGTGCCTCCGCTTGGATTACAATCAACTGGGTATGCCCCATGTTACTATAACACTCAGGTTCGCTTTGTGCAACAATCGTTCTCTCATGCACATCAGTTATGTCCACATTCATTATTATTTTGTCCTTGGTCGCCACACGCCTGGCTTCTGTGTCTGCTGCTTGATTTCCACGTGAGATAAAATCTGTCCCTTTCATGTGGGCGGCGCATTTCACGACCGCTATGCCCACTGGGAGCTGTAGTGCCTTAATGAGCTTATCCAATAAGGCTGCGTGCTGCACTGGCGTGCCGTCCGCTCTGAGATAGCCCCTCCTTTTCCAGTGTGCTAGGCCTGCGTGCACTGTCGACATCACATAGGCGGAGTCACTGTACACCGTCACTTCCTGGTCTGTGTGATTCTCGAGTGCTAGTATCAACATCAATAATTCTGCAGCTTGCATTCAATAATGAGATGGTAATCGTGCACTAATGAGTACTCGAAATTCTCCATTTGCTGTGTGCTTCATCACAGCGATGCCTGTATATCTTTGCCCATCATTTTAATTGATTCTCGAAGAACCACCAACGAAGATGATTTCTCATTCTGCTAATGCATTTCCTTGCACTCTGGGAATCAAATCATAAAATTCTTCATAGTTTGCGCAGTCATGGATTGGATCTCCGTCAGTGACTGGCTCTGCTATAAACATAGCTGGGTTCACTATCTTACATTGAATTATCTTAATCAATGGATTTGATATGATCACTTCATAAGCAGAAGCTCTCTGAGATGTCAATGTGCCTTTCGGTTTCTCTAGAATGGCAAATAATGCGTGCTCGACGAACAATGACATTGAGCATCCCATCACAATGGTTGTAGTTGTTGGGGAGAAGCTGGACCCCCACCAGGGCTGTGGGGGGCCAGCAGCTATGGGAGACCCCAACACCTCCCATTTGGCCCACAGGAATGCAACAGAGACCCCAGAAGGCAGCCACATGTTCCAAACTGCGTTTATTCCCGGGCAGCAAAAAAGAAAACACAAACACGCAGAGCTTCGTGCACATCGAAAGTCCAGGCGCCGTCTCCCCGGGGCTGGCTTGCAAGCCAGCTTTGTAATACACTGCAGGCTGACCTCACAGAATTGGACCAGCTCCCAGAAACCTATCTCATCCTGCTATTGGCTGCTAAGTAATAGGTTACCTATGTAGCCGTTATAGAGAGCCTGATAATAGGACATTGGAATTTTGCGTCAGTGGGTTGGTTTAGCTGCGCCACCCCCCATTACCGAACTCTGAAATAGTTGCAGTATGAATCTGTTCCCATCAGTTTTTAGCTGAAACAGGTTTTTTTGCCCCTGGGCTCTCAGTGTTCATTGGCCAGAGCTGAGCCATTCTTGTTACAATTATGTTCAAATGGTGTGCGAGTCTTGCGAAAATGTCTTTCGTTCCCATAGAAAGAAAAGGAAAGAAAACCACACTGGGCTCTGGATGCTCTGCCGTGGCTTTATTCGTATTTGTGGAAAATTAAAAAATGTCTGCCTGCCAGGGTTTACTGTTGTTCAAAGAAAGCAATCTTATCTCACTCTGGCTGCTCCTGGGTTTGCGAGGAGTATTGATGAAGTCAGCACGGCTGGTGTTCAGTGAGGCAAAATGCACTTGGCTGTGATTTTCCTGAAACATGGCTTTACACTGTGCAATTAGTTCATGTTAATTACTATAGGCATCTGCAGCCTTTAAACAGGGGTTCTTGTGTTTTGTAGATTATGGTATTTCTGCATTGATTCTAATGTAGCATGGAAGTTGCAATGTTGGTGGAGTCGGTGTCTTTCAGCATGTTTGTCACCCATGGGTGCGCTGGGGCCTGGTTCAAATGATAAGTGCGCTCCTTGTTCTTCCTGCTGTTCTTCTGTATATGCGCCTGGGGTGAGGGGGCAGGAGTTTGATCTCGATTTTCCCTATTCAGTCCCCTCTCTGGTCGACTTTGTCGACCACACCACCTATCAACATTCACCTCCTTCCGGTCATATCTTTGTCAATTCTTTGAAGTGTCCATGATTGTCCACATTGTTGTCGATGAACAGTACATGTAGGAGTGTTCTCCTTCTGCGTTCCACCACACTCACTTCCCTTCGTACTTCCTTGTATTACAGGGAGTGTTACTGCTGGAACCATGTCGCACACCGCTATCTTCTCCCTTAGCCCAGCTCTTCCTTTCACCATGTCTCTTGTTTGCATTCCGATCTCTTCTCCTGCTGTTCTCTCGCATCTTTCAATGTATCTTGATCTTGCACAATGATGCTGCGCTCGGTAGTAGTGCTTCCGTTACCGCCTTCAATCTACTAGCCAGTCATGATGGCATCCATTACCATGCAAGCACTGGCCAGTTCTTGGTTTTCTCTGTTCAGATGCATTTTTTACTGAGCATTCTTTTGTGTGCTGGTACTTTATCCAATGTTGCTTCTGTCTCGCTCGAGAAGTAATTCCCCCCTCTTTTCACTCCTCTGTCTATTTCTCTTCTTCCGTTGTTTTCCATCTTGGGGAATGTATCATTCTTCACATCTGCCTTGGGCATCACCAACAAGGGCATGCTGATGTGCACCAACGAACAGTCGCCTCCCCAATTCGCTGGTAGTTTCTCTTGAGCTTTAGATACATATGCTCAATAGTTGTCCATAAGCAGTGATGTTCCTGCTCTCCCTACTTGTCTGAACCTTCTTGCATCCAGCATGATTGTCCACTTCTTTTCACTGTTGTGCTGGTAACATAAGGCTGGTACCTTCACAGTATACGTCCTTCTTCATTCTCCACTCAAGTGACCATCTTCGCTCTTTTGTCTCACTCCGTTAGGCACTTATCATATTTTTGTCTCTTTTTTTTCTTCTTCTCTTTTTTGTTTTTTCTTTCTTCTGTTATTATTTATTTATTTATTTATTCTTTTGGTTTTCTTTCTCTTTCACCTTGCTCGCTGGTGCATTTGCTCGTTGTTTCTTCTCTCTCTGGTCACTTGCCACATACAGTTGTTCTTCAATTAGCTGCTTTATGTAATCATCTTCCATAGGGGATTGCCCCCTTTTTTTTGTTTTCATCAATCTCAATGTTGCTGTCTTCCCTTGCAATATTCTTCACACCTTGGGATGCATGGGCGTCGTGCTCTGCTGTAGTAATTTCTGTTGTAATCAATTCTCTCATGGCATATGTTAAAGAGCAGTCAGGACAGCTCTCTCCAGTGGTGTCCCTACCAATTTTGTACATGTGTGCATGTTGTTGGTCACTTCTGCTATATGTGTTATATGTATGTTTACTCCCTTTGTGTCTGCCCTTACCTCTCCTTACTTTAGCAGCAGCTTTTCCTCACCCACTGACGCCGTACGTCTTCCTGCTTATGTTAGGGAATGTTATCAGGGGATACAGCGGTAATGCTCACTATTACATATAATTTTCAAATGACCACCCCATTATTTCGTTCATCATTAATAGTCCCATCATAATAATAAAAGTCTGTATTTGCTTGCCCATAACCACTTACGCTCCTGGGTCTTTGCAGCTGATGAGATGATAAAGTTACCCACCTGAAAATCGCAAGAAAGGCGTTAATATGTTAGTACTTGTTAGTAACCTCAAGCTCCGCGAACTAAACAATCACTAAGGGCAAAATGAAACCTCCCCCTGGGCATTTCGTGTTGATGTTCGGTTGGACATTATATGTACTTTATTCCAAGTTAGGGAAAAATTTGGGCTTTGTATTCAATATGAAACTCAATTAAACTTTGGACATGGGTGTGTCGGTCCCTATTCTAGTTGCTAGTGTGTGTTGGACCATAGGATGGCCATGTTTCCCTAACTCGGGAGTATTTGTGCTGTTTTGCAGTTCATGAAAATCTTTTGCGTTGGCCCTGTTGATCGTTGCTCCCTCGTTGCCAGGGTGGCCACCGCTTTGTAGGGCTTGACGCCTTACACATCTAACAAAGTCTGTCACAAGGGCAAAATGTCCCACTCTAGTCCGTAGCCATTGGGTGTTAGTTGTCCGTTGTCTCCATGCCTGCCCTGGGTCCTTTGTATCTGGCGAGAAATGAAAAAGAAGCGCTTGAGACCTGAGAATTTACATATTCTTCAATTTCTTGACCTAGCCTCTATGCACTACTCTTGCACTATTCAGTGTCCTAGTGGGAGGAGCCAAGGGTACATTTATGCACCATCCTGTCACCACCTGGTGGCGTTCAATGACGGTCTGACCGTAACTTGTTGCACTATTCGAAATGTACCCGGAAAATGGGTAGGCACTTCATTTATGTGAAGATACTCATTATACACTTGGATCATATATACGCAATTTAGGTGCTAGTGTACAAATGGGCCTTTGAGTCTTGTATTTACTGTACTTTACTTTAAGCTATTTATATTGAGCGTTTTTGTCCCGGGGGGCATCAGGCACTGACAAGCTAAACAGGGAAGCACCAGGGTGGTAAATCTGTCATATAGCGTGGCTGTGTGTCTACATTAAGAGGATCATGTTACTTATCAAGGCTTTAGTGTGCCTCAGTCCAAAGTTCAAAGTCAATAACCTATGTTGTGGATTATATGTGCAATTTTTCTTCTTCAACCTGCAACTAGGATGCACAGAGTATCCGTTTTTATGTCCTTATCCCCTTGTTTTGCTCAGAGGAAATGTCCAAATTAAGCCACAACTTTGCACAAAAGTTTGTTGTCTTTGCTTTGCTGGTCATTCGTCCTTCTTCCTCGTCGTGGATCTCGTCTGCAGGTGCTGTGGTTCTTCCTGTCATCTGTAGTCTCTACACATTGGGGTTCGTGCAGGGGGCCTTCTCCATTGTATGGCTTGATATCACCCAGGAATAACCAAGCTCTTCTTCCTTTAAGCTTGACTGCAGAGGGAGTGACGTCCTCCACTATAAATGGTCAGTTGAACCTTGGCTCGTCCCACTTTTTTCTCATGTGGTTTCTCACCAGGACCATGTCCCCAGGGAAAACTGGTGGTAGACGTAAACCTTGAATTGGGTCTGTTGTAGTATCTCCTTCTGTGTTCTGTGCTGCCCTGCACCATTTTTGTCATCGGTGCAGCTGTCCTGAAATTACAGTAATTTTGCATTTCTGATCCTAAAACTTCCTCTGTCAGCTGAGCATCACATCTAGTTCTATTTCTGGGTGTCAATGGAGTGTGCATCCTTCTCCCTGTCACTATTTCATGCGGCGTAAGATGGTGGTCAGAATCAGGCTGGTTTCTGAGTGCATACAGTGCCAGTGGAAGGCAGTGCAACCATCCCTTCTTAAGGGTAAGCTTCAACTTGGCTATCCTTTCCTTTAACAAGCCGTTGAGCTTCTCACCTATTCCATTACCTTGAGGATGATACGCCGAAGATAATTTGTGCTTTATACCAAGCAGCAGCTAATCTGTTTGAATACTGCATTAACAAAGTGAGGACCATTATCTGACCTAATGACCTCACATACTCCCCATCTGGGAAATACCTCCCTCACCAGAAATGTGGCCCCACAGGTAGAGTCTGGGTGTGTACAAGGACCTTCATCTATCCATCTAGAGAATGGACACACCACAAAAATTAGATACCTGTACCCGTTACATACTTGAATCATATAGACATAATCAACATGCAAGTGTTGAAAAGGTCCATTGGGCCTTGGGATGACTCCTCTAATTACTTTTAGTGTATGCCCAGCCGTGAACTGTTGGCAGATTATACAGTTCACCATAAAAAATGCAACGTGCTCTGCTACGTTCGGTATAAACCAGTCTTCAGCAATCATTGCTGCTAGATTCTCTTTTGTCATATGCGCTGGAAAATACAACTGTTCCAAAGCTATTTTCAATAGGGCTATAGGCATCACCAGTTTACCAGTGCTGTCTTGTCACCACAAGCTCTCAGAGGGGTTTAAAGAACACCCTTGCTGCTTCCACAGATTTTTCTCCTCCTGTGGTGCCTCCGCTTGGATTACAATCAACTGGGTATGCCCCATGTTACTATAACACTCAGGTTCGCTTTGTGCAACAATCGTTCTCTCATGCACATCAGTTATGTCCACATTCATTATTATTTTGTCCTTGGTCGCCACACGCCTGGCTTCTGTGTCTGCTGCTTGATTTCCACGTGAGATAAAATCTGTCCCTTTCATGTGGGCGGCGCATTTCACGACCGCTATGCCCACTGGGAGCTGTAGTGCCTTAATGAGCTTATCCAATAAGGCTGCGTGCTGCACTGGCGTGCCGTCCGCTCTGAGATAGCCCCTCCTTTTCCAGTGTGCTAGGCCTGCGTGCACTGTCGACATCACATAAGCGGAGTCACTGTACACCGTCACTTCCTGGTCTGTGTGATTCTCGAGTGCTAGTATCAACATCAATAATTCTGCAGCTTGCATTCAATAATGAGATGGTAATCGTGCACTAATGAGTACTCGAAATTCTCCATTTGCTGTGTGCTTCATCACAGCGATGCCTGTATATCTTTGCCCATCATTTTAATTGATTCTCGAAGAACCACCAACGAAGATGATTTCTCATTCTGCTAATGCATTTCCTTGCACTCTGGGAATCAAATCATAAAATTCTTCATAGTTTGCGCAGTCATGGATTGGATCTCCGTCAGTGACTGGCTCTGCTATAAACATAGCTGGGTTCACTATCTTACATTGAATTATCTTAATCAATGGATTTGATATGATCACTTCATAAGCAGAAGCTCTCTGAGATGTCAATGTGCCTTTCGGTTTCTCTAGAATGGCAAATAATGCGTGCTCGACGAACAATGACATTGAGCATCCCATCACAATGGTTGTAGTTGTTGGGGAGAAGCTGGACCCCCACCAGGGCTGTGGGGGGCCAGCAGCTATGGGAGACCCCAACACCTCCCATTTGGCCCACAGGAATGCAACAGAGACCCCAGAAGGCAGCCACATGTTCCAAACTGCGTTTATTCCCGGGCAGCAAAAAAGAAAACACAAACACGCAGAGCTTCGTGCACATCGAAAGTCCAGGCGCCGTCTCCCCGGGGCTGGCTTGCAAGCCAGCTTTGTAATACACTGCAGGCTGACCTCACAGAATTGGACCAGCTCCCAGAAACCTATCTCATCCTGCTATTGGCTGCTAAGTAATAGGTTACCTATGTAGCCGTTATAGAGAGCCTGATAATAGGACATTGGAATTTTGCGTCAGTGGGTTGGTTTAGCTGCGCCACCCCCCATTACCGAACTCTGAAATAGTTGCAGTATGAATCTGTTCCCATCAGTTTTTAGCTGAAACAGGTTTTTTTGCCCCTGGGCTCTCAGTGTTCATTGGCCAGAGCTGAGCCATTCTTGTTACAATTATGTTCAAATGGTGTGCGAGTCTTGCGAAAATGTCTTTCGTTCCCATAGAAAGAAAAGGAAAGAAAACCACACTGGGCTCTGGATGCTCTGCCGTGGCTTTATTCGTATTTGTGGAAAATTAAAAAATGTCTGCCTGCCAGGGTTTACTGTTGTTCAAAGAAAGCAATCTTATCTCACTCTGGCTGCTCCTGGGTTTGCGAGGAGTATTGATGAAGTCAGCACGGCTGGTGTTCAGTGAGGCAAAATGCACTTGGCTGTGATTTTCCTGAAACATGGCTTTACACTGTGCAATTAGTTCATGTTAATTACTATAGGCATCTGCAGCCTTTAAACAGGGGTTCTTGTGTTTTGTAGATTATGGTATTTCTGCATTGATTCTAATGTAGCATGGAAGTTGCAATGTTGGTGGAGTCGGTGTCTTTCAGCATGTTTGTCACCCATGGGTGCGCTGGGGCCTGGTTCAAATGATAAGTGCGCTCCTTGTTCTTCCTGCTGTTCTTCTGTATATGCGCCTGGGGTGAGGGGGCAGGAGTTTGATCTCGATTTTCCCTATTCAGTCCCCTCTCTGGTCGACTTTGTCGACCACACCACCTATCAACATTCACCTCCTTCCGGTCATATCTTTGTCAATTCTTTGAAGTGTCCATGATTGTCCACATTGTTGTCGATGAACAGTACATGTAGGAGTGTTCTCCTTCTGCGTTCCACCACACTCACTTCCCTTCGTACTTCCTTGTATTACAGGGAGTGTTACTGCTGGAACCATGTCGCACACCGCTATCTTCTCCCTTAGCCCAGCTCTTCCTTTCACCATGTCTCTTGTTTGCATTCCGATCTCTTCTCCTGCTGTTCTCTCGCATCTTGCAATGTATCTTGATCTTGCACAATGATGCTGCGCTCGGTAGTAGTGCTTCCGTTACCGCCTTCAATCTACTAGCCAGTCATGATGGCATCCATTACCATGCAAGCACTGGCCAGTTCTTGGTTTTCTCTGTTCAGATGCATTTTTTACTGAGCATTCTTTTGTGTGCTGGTACTTTATCCAATGTTGCTTCTGTCTCGCTCGAGAAGTAATTCCCCCCTCTTTTCACTCCTCTGTCTATTTCTCTTCTTCCGTTGTTTTCCATCTTGGGGAATGTATCATTCTTCACATCTGCCTTGGGCATCACCAACAAGGGCATGCTGATGTGCACCAACGAACAGTCGCCTCCCCAATTCGCTGGTAGTTTCTCTTGAGCTTTAGATACATATGCTCAATAGTTGTCCATAAGCAGTGATGTTCCTGCTCTCCCTACTTGTCTGAACCTTCTTGCATCCAGCATGATTGTCCACTTCTTTTCACTGTTGTGCTGGTAACATAAGGCTGGTACCTTCACAGTATACGTCCTTCTTCATTCTCCACTCAAGTGACCATCTTCGCTCTTTTGTCTCACTCCGTTAGGCACTTATCATATTTTTGTCTCTTTTTTTTCTTCTTCTCTTTTTTGTTTTTTCTTTCTTCTGTTATTATTTATTTATTTATTTATTCTTTTGGTTTTCTTTCTCTTTCACCTTGCTCGCTGGTGCATTTGCTCGTTGTTTCTTCTCTCTCTGGTCACTTGCCACATACAGTTGTTCTTCAATTAGCTGCTTTATGTAATCATCTTCCATAGGGGATTGCCCCCTTTTTTTTGTTTTCATCAATCTCAATGTTGCTGTCTTCCCTTGCAATATTCTTCACACCTTGGGATGCATGGGCGTCGTGCTCTGCTGTAGTAATTTCTGTTGTAATCAATTCTCTCATGGCATATGTTAAAGAGCAGTCAGGACAGCTCTCTCCAGTGGTGTCCCTACCAATTTTGTACATGTGTGCATGTTGTTGGTCACTTCTGCTATATGTGTTATATGTATGTTTACTCCCTTTGTGTCTGCCCTTACCTCTCCTTACTTTAGCAGCAGCTTTTCCTCACCCACTGACGCCGTACGTCTTCCTGCTTATGTTAGGGAATGTTATCAGGGGATACAGCGGTAATGCTCACTATTACATATAATTTTCAAATGACCACCCCATTATTTCGTTCATCATTAATAGTCCCATCATAATAATAAAAGTCTGTATTTGCTTGCCCATAACCACTTACGCTCCTGGGTCTTTGCAGCTGATGAGATGATAAAGTTACCCGCCTGAAAATCGCAAGAAAGGCGTTAATATGTTAGTACTTGTTAGTAACCTCAAGCTCCGCGAACTAAACAATCACTAAGGGCAAAATGAAACCTCCCCCTGGGCATTTCGTGTTGATGTTCGGTTGGACATTATATGTACTTTATTCCAAGTTAGGGAAAAATTTGGGCTTTGTATTCAATATGAAACTCAATTAAACTTTGGACATGGGTGTGTCGGTCCCTATTCTAGTTGCTAGTGTGTGTTGGACCATAGGATGGCCATGTTTCCCTAACTCGGGAGTATTTGTGCTGTTTTGCAGTTCATGAAAATCTTTTGCGTTGGCCCTGTTGATCGTTGCTCCCTCGTTGCCAGGGTGGCCACCGCTTTGTAGGGCTTGACGCCTTACACATCTAACAAAGTCTGTCACAAGGGCAAAATGTCCCACTCTAGTCCGTAGCCATTGGGTGTTAGTTGTCCGTTGTCTCCATGCCTGCCCTGGGTCCTTTGTATCTGGCGAGAAATGAAAAAGAAGCGCTTGAGACCTGAGAATTTACATATTCTTCAATTTCTTGACCTAGCCTCTATGCACTACTCTTGCACTATTCAGTGTCCTAGTGGGAGGAGCCAAGGGTACATTTATGCACCATCCTGTCACCACCTGGTGGCGTTCAATGACGGTCTGACCGTAACTTGTTGCACTATTCGAAATGTACCCGGAAAATGGGTAGGCACTTCATTTATGTGAAGATACTCATTATACACTTGGATCATATATACGCAATTTAGGTGCTAGTGTACAAATGGGCCTTTGAGTCTTGTATTTACTGTACTTTACTTTAAGCTATTTATATTGAGCGCTTTTGTCCCGGGGGGCATCAGGCACTGACAAGCTAAACAGGGAAGCACCAGGGTGGTAAATCTGTCATATAGCGTGGCTGTGTGTCTACATTAAGAGGATCATGTTACTTATCAAGGCTTTAGTGTGCCTCAGTCCAAAGTTCAAAGTCAATAACCTATGTTGTGGATTATATGTGCAATTTTTCTTCTTCAACCTGCAACTAGGATGCACAGAGTATCCGTTTTTATGTCCTTATCCCCTTGTTTTGCTCAGAGGAAATGTCCAAATTAAGCCACAACTTTGCACAAAAGTTTGTTGTCTTTGCTTTGCTGGTCATTCGTCCTTCTTCCTCGTCGTGGATCTCGTCTGCAGGTGCTGTGGTTCTTCCTGTCATCTGTAGTCTCTACACATTGGGGTTCGTGCAGGGGGCCTTCTCCATTGTATGGCTTGATATCACCCAGGAATAACCAAGCTCTTCTTCCTTGTAGCTTGACTGCAGAGGGAGTGACGTCCTCCACTATAAATGGTCAGTTGAACCTTGGCTCGTCCCACTTTTTTCTCATGTGGTTTCTCACCAGGACCATGTCCCCAGGGAAAACTGGTGGTAGACGTAAACCTTGAATTGGGTCTGTTGTAGTATCTCCTTCTGTGTTCTGTGCTGCCCTGCACCATTTTTGTCATCGGTGCAGCTGTCCTGAAATTACAGTAATTTTGCATTTCTGATCCTAAAACTTCCTCTGTCAGCTGAGCATCACATCTAGTTCTATTTCTGGGTGTCAATGGAGTGTGCATCCTTCTCCCTGTCACTATTTCATGCGGCGTAAGATGGTGGTCAGAATCAGGCTGGTTTCTGAGTGCATACAGTGCCAGTGGAAGGCAGTGCAACCATCCCTTCTTAAGGGTAAGCTTCAACTTGGCTATCCTTTCCTTTAACAAGCCGTTGAGCTTCTCACCTATTCCATTACCTTGAGGATGATACGCCGAAGATAATTTGTGCTTTATACCAAGCAGCAAGCTAATCTGTTTGAATACTGCATTAACAAAGTGAGGACCATTATCTGACCTAATGACCTCACATACTCCCCATCTGGGAAATACCTCCCTCACCAGAAATGTGGCCCCACAGGTAGAGTCTGGGTGTGTACAAGGACCTTCATCTATCCATCTAGAGAATGGACACACCACAAAAATTAGATACCTGTACCCGTTACATACTTGAATCATATAGACATAATCAACATGCAAGTGTTGAAAAGGTCCATTGGGCCTTGGGATGACTCCTCTAATTACTTTTAGTGTATGCCCAGCCGTGAACTGTTGGCAGATTATACAGTTCACCATAAAAAATGCAACGTGCTCTGCTACGTTCGGTATAAACCAGTCTTCAGCAATCATTGCTGCTAGATTCTCTTTTGTCATATGCGCTGGAAAATACAACTGTTCCAAAGCTATTTTCAATAGGGCTATAGGCATCACCAGTTTACCAGTGCTGTCTTGTCACCACAAGCTCTCAGAGGGGTTTAAAGAACACCCTTGCTGCTTCCACAGATTTTTCTCCTCCTGTGGTGCCTCCGCTTGGATTACAATCAACTGGGTATGCCCCATGTTACTATAACACTCAGGTTCGCTTTGTGCAACAATCGTTCTCTCATGCACATCAGTTATGTCCACATTCATTATTATTTTGTCCTTGGTCGCCACACGCCTGGCTTCTGTGTCTGCTGCTTGATTTCCACGTGAGATAAAATCTGTCCCTTTCATGTGGGCGGCGCATTTCACGACCGCTATGCCCACTGGGAGCTGTAGTGCCTTAATGAGCTTATCCAATAAGGCTGCGTGCTGCACTGGCGTGCCGTCCGCTCTGAGATAGCCCCTCCTTTTCCAGTGTGCTAGGCCTGCGTGCACTGTCGACATCACATAGGCGGAGTCACTGTACACCGTCACTTCCTGGTCTGTGTGATTCTCGAGTGCTAGTATCAACATCAATAATTCTGCAGCTTGCATTCAATAATGAGATGGTAATCGTGCACTAATGAGTACTCGAAATTCTCCATTTGCTGTGTGCTTCATCACAGCGATGCCTGTATATCTTTGCCCATCATTTTAATTGATTCTCGAAGAACCACCAACGAAGATGATTTCTCATTCTGCTAATGCATTTCCTTGCACTCTGGGAATCAAATCATAAAATTCTTCATAGTTTGCGCAGTCATGGATTGGATCTCCGTCAGTGACTGGCTCTGCTATAAACATAGCTGGGTTCACTATCTTACATTGAATTATCTTAATCAATGGATTTGATATGATCACTTCATAAGCAGAAGCTCTCTGAGATGTCAATGTGCCTTTCTGTTTCTCTAGAATGGCAAATAATGCGTGCTCGACGAACAATGACATTGAGCATCCCATCACAATGGTTGTAGTTGTTGGGGAGAAGCTGGACCCCCACCAGGGCTGTGGGGGGCCAGCAGCTATGGGAGACCCCAACACCTCCCATTTGGCCCACAGGAATGCAACAGAGACCCCAGGAGGCAGCCACATGTTCCAAACTGCGTTTATTCCTGGGCAGCAAAAAAGAAAACACAAACACGCAGAGCTTCGTGCACATCGAAAGTCCAGGCGCCGTCTCCCCGGTGCTGGCTTGCAAGCCAGCTTTGTAATACACTGCAGGCTGACCTCACAGAATTGGACCAGCTCCCAGAAACCTATCTCATCCTGCTATTGGCTGCTAAGTAATAGGTTACCTATGTAGCCGTTATAGAGAGCCTGATAATAGGACATTGGAATTTTGCGTCAGTGGGTTGGTTTAGCTGCGCCACCCCCCATTACCTAACTCTGAAATTGTTGCAGTATGAATCTGTTCCCATCAGTTTTTAGCTGAAATAGGTTTTTTCGCCCATGGGCTCTCAGTGTTCATTGGCCAGAGCTGAGCCATTCTTGTTACAATTATGTTCAAATGGTGTGCGAGTCTTGCGAAAATGTCTTTCGTTCCCATAGAAAGAAAAGGAAAGAAAACCACACTGGGCTCTGGATGCTCTGCCGTGGCTTTATTCGTATTTGTGGAAAATTAAAAAATGTCTGCCTGCCAGGGTTTACTGTTGTTCAAAGAAAGCAATCTTATCTCACTCTGGCTGCTCCTGGGTTTGCGAGGAGTATTGATGAAGTCAGCACGGCTGGTGTTCAGTGAGGCAAAATGCACTTGGCTGTGATTTTCCTGAAACATGGCTTTACACTGTGCAATTAGTTCATGTTAATTACTATAGGCATCTGCAGCCTTTAAACAGGGGTTCTTGTGTTTTGTAGATTATGGTATTTCTGCATTGATTCTAATGTAGCATGGAAGTTGCAATGTTGGTGGAGTCGGTGTCTTTCAGCATGTTTGTCACCCATGGGTGCGCTGGGGCCTGGTTCAAATGATAAGTGCGCTCCTTGTTCTTCCTGCTGTTCTTCTGTATATGCGCCTGGGGTGAGGGGGCAGGAGTTTGATCTCGATTTTCCCTATTCAGTCCCCCCTCTGGTCGACTTTGTCGACCACACCACCTATCAACATTCACCTCCTTCCGGTCATATATCTTTGTCAATTCTTTGAAGTGTCCATGATTGTCCACATTGTTGTCGATGAACAGTACATGTAGGAGTGTTCTCCTTCTGCGTTCCACCACACTCACTTCCCTTCGTACTTCCTTGTATTACAGGGAGTGTTACTGCTGGAACCATGTCGCACACCGCTATCTTCTCCCTTAGCCCAGCTCTTCCTTTCACCATGTCTCTTGTTTGCATTCCGATCTCTTCTCCTGCTGTTCTCTCGCATCTTGCAATGTATCTTGATCTTGCACAATGATGCTGCGCTCGGTAGTAGTGCTTCCGTTACCGCCTTCAATCTACTAGCCAGTCATGATGGCATCCATTACCATGCAAGCACTGGCCAGTTCTTGGTTTTCTCTGTTCAGATGCATTTTTTACTGAGCATTCTTTTGTGTGCTGGTACTTTATCCAATGTTGCTTCTGTCTCGCTCGAGAAGTAATTCCCCCCTCTTTTCACTCCTCTGTCTATTTCTCTTCTTCCGTTGTTTTCCATCTTGGGGAATGTATCATTCTTCACATCTGCCTTGGGCATCACCAACAAGGGCATGCTGATGTGCACCAACGAACAGTCGCCTCCCCAATTCGCTGGTAGTTTCTCTTGAGCTTTAGATACATATGCTCAATAGTTGTCCATAAGCAGTGATGTTCCTGCTCTCCCTACTTGTCTGAACCTTCTTGCATCCAGCATGATTGTCCACTTCTTTTCACTGTTGTGCTGGTAACATAAGGCTGGTACCTTCACAGTATACGTCCTTCTTCATTCTCCACTCAAGTGACCATCTTCGCTCTTTTGTCTCACTCCGTTAGGCACTTATCATATTTTTGTCTCTTTTTTTTCTTCTTCTCTTTTTTGTTTTTTCTTTCTTCTGTTATTATTTATTTATTTATTTATTCTTTTGGTTTTCTTTCTCTTTCACCTTGCTCGCTGGTGCATTTGCTCGTTGTTTCTTCTCTCTCTGGTCACTTGCCACATACAGTTGTTCTTCAATTAGCTGCTTTATGTAATCATCTTCCATAGGGGATTGCCCCCTTTTTTTTGTTTTCATCAATCTCAATGTTGCTGTCTTCCCTTGCAATATTCTTCACACCTTGGGATGCATGGGCGTCGTGCTCTGCTGTAGTAATTTCTGTTGTAATCAATTCTCTCATGGCATATGTTAAAGAGCAGTCAGGACAGCTCCCTCCAGTGGTGTCCCTACCAATTTTGTACATGTGTGCATGTTGTTGGTCACTTCTGCTATATGTGTTATATGTATGTTTACTCCCTTTGTGTCTGCCCTTACCTCTCCTTACTTTAGCAGCAGCTTTTCCTCACCCACTGACGCCGTACGTCTTCCTGCTTATGTTAGGGAATGTTATCAGGGGATACAGCGGTAATGCTCACTATTACATATAATTTTCAAATGACCACCCCATTATTTCGTTCATCATTAATAGTCCCATCATAATAATAAAAGTCTGTATTTGCTTGCCCATAACCACTTACGCTCCTGGGTCTTTGCAGCTGATGAGATGATAAAGTTACCCGCCTGAAAATCGCAAGAAAGGCGTTAATATGTTAGTACTTGTTAGTAACCTCAAGCTCCGCGAACTAAACAATCACTAAGGGCAAAATGAAACCTCCCCCTGGGCATTTCGTGTTGATGTTCGGTTGGACATTATATGTACTTTATTCCAAGTTAGGGAAAAATTTGGGCTTTGTATTCAATATGAAACTCAATTAAACTTTGGACATGGGTGTGTCGGTCCCTATTCTAGTTGCTAGTGTGTGTTGGACCATAGGATGGCCATGTTTCCCTAACTCGGGAGTATTTGTGCTGTTTTGCAGTTCATGAAAATCTTTTGCGTTGGCCCTGTTGATCGTTGCTCCCTCGTTGCCAGGGTGGCCACCGCTTTGTAGGGCTTGACGCCTTACACATCTAACAAAGTCTGTCACAAGGGCAAAATGTCCCACTCTAGTCCGTAGCCATTGGGTGTTAGTTGTCCGTTGTCTCCATGCCTGCCCTGGGTCCTTTGTATCTGGCGAGAAATGAAAAAGAAGCGCTTGAGACCTGAGAATTTACATATTCTTCAATTTCTTGACCTAGCCTCTATGCACTACTCTTGCACTATTCAGTGTCCTAGTGGGAGGAGCCAAGGGTACATTTATGCACCATCCTGTCACCACCTGGTGGCGTTCAATGACGGTCTGACCGTAACTTGTTGCACCATTCGAAATGTACCCGGAAAATGGGTAGGCACTTCATTTATGTGAAGATACTCATTATACACTTGGATCATATATACGCAATTTAGGTGCTAGTGTACAAATGGGCCTTTGAGTCTTGTATTTACTGTACTTTACTTTAAGCTATTTATATTGAGCGCTTTTGTCCCGGGGGGCATCAGGCACTGACAAGCTAAACAGGGAAGCACCAGGGTGGTAAATCTGTCATATAGCGTGGCTGTGTGTCTACATTAAGAGGATCATGTTACTTAGTTAAGATGATCGCAGGGTTTTTAAATCTTTTCTCTATGGCTCCTCTCACAACTTCTCAGGGCGTGCCCAGCAGTGAACTGCAGGCATTTTAAGCTGGTACTAATGAAATTTGCTACCAATTATTCGCTACCCCCCCTCTTTTTATTTATTTATTTATTCATTTATTTATTTATTTCCTCTTTTCTTTCAATCGTAACCGTCACAATTTACTCCCATGTCCTGTATCCCACTACATTTCCACTTGTCAAACCCTACTCTATTAACTACTCATGTATTTAATCCTCGCATTGTATTACTCCACTACTTTCCCTACTGTTACATTTAAACAATATATTTCTACTCCCAAATCTTAATACAACCATTATTCTCCAATTCGTGCAGCAATGACCTCTTTCCCTATGTGTGTTAGCCAATGCATTTGTGCCAGTGCTGTGTTCGAAAGCGCTAGTGGTATTACCACTTGCACTGTGTTATTTTGTCGCCAAAGGGTGTCTTTTGGGAACATGTACCACCCACCCTTTACCCGCACTTCTCTCCTCCTGTAGTGAACTGTCAATAAGATGCACGACTCCCCCCTCAAGTGCACTTTTCTCTACCTTATGTGTCACATTCAAGTGCTCTGTGTTATTCATGTATGCATGAGCCCAGTCTCCTCAATGAAAGATGTGTGCTCAGAATGTAGCTAAATGTACTCTCTTGTGATGTGCTATCTTTATGCACCCCCCCTCTGTATTGTGCCCCTCCACTATACCTAAACAATCTTCCTTACTTTCAACATCTGTATGCCTGGTGTTTAACAAGTTGTGGCTTTGTCTGTTAATAAGGTGGTCATATCCACTCTGCTCATGATGTCACAAATTTCTCTTCCCTACTGCATGGCCTAGTCGCCCCACTGTCACCCAGAAAAGAAAATGTTTTGTTACCAATCGCCATCCCTATGCAATTGTCCTTTGCAGTATTGAGTGTGTGTGAGTGCGTGTGTCGGAGTGCGTCTCGCCCGCTCTTTCGGGGAGGTGGAGCATGAGTGTGTGTGGCAGAGTGAGACAAATCAAGTTTGTTTTGGGCTGTCCTATTAAGGGTATAATGTCAATTTATGTCCTTTGAAAGGTTTGTTCCCCATCAAGAAGACCACTCCCAGTCATGTAACCGGTACTGTTGCTATTGTGTCAGTGTTCTGTATGGGTTCTGTCTGCTGTGCAGTGCCCCTGGGTCGTGATGCTTGTGAGTCCTGGGGTAGTGGTGCTGTCATTTGTTGTGTCTGTACATGTAGTAGTGACAGTGCCTGCGTTGGTGCTTGTGGTGTCTGCTAAAATGATCCCGTCCTGCCCCATGTATCCTCCCCACATGGGCGGTACATATTGTGGTGGTTGTTGATACTGCTCTTGTGATGCTTGTGCGTGTGAGTCGAGGCTGATTTTAAGTGCCCCTTCAATTGCATACTTTAATAATTTATTTTGTGCTTACTTGGCCTCATCTTCCTTTCTCTGCCTCTGCCGTTTGTTTAACCCTCTTCTCTTGCCACAATCTACAATGCACACAGTCAATGTCTAGCACGCTATACTTCCTGCCTCCTGTCCATACTCCCATGCATGCTGTACCACCCCCTACTCAGCCTCTATCATGTTTGGCTGTGCTGTCTTGTTCAGTCCTTCTCTCCTTCTCCCATCACTTCCTTTCTTATTCCAGTGCAACCCACTCACTGGCCACCTTTATTGCCCGTTCATCCTCCTGCTTTTGTACCCATTCCCTTGCCATCTATCCCTTCTCCACGCTCTTTTCCCATAATCTCCCTCTCATCCTTCCTCCTCCATTCCCTTTCTTCCCTTCCCAGTTCCCCCGCTCTCTTCCTGTCTCTCTCCTCGCACTGCACTTACTTTTCGTGGTCCCTCTCCCCTCTCTCTTCTCCCTCCATTTTGCACTGCCCAGTCAAGCTTTTGTGCTCCTTCTGCCCCCTCCCTGTTGCTATTGTCACTCCTTGCAACTCCCCCGTTATCTTCCCTTTAAATTTAATTCCTCTGTACCTGTACCTTCAAATTTGCTTCCATGCACTGCAGCCCTCCCTCGCTCCCTCCGGTGCTGCTAGTGGGTTTTTCCGCACCTTCCTGTTTGTTCTCTTTAGTGTATTGTGATTGTGTGTATGTGTGATGTTTAAATGTACTTATGCTGTTTTCAGTTCTCTCATGCAATTCATTCCTTGCTTACCATCTGTGTCATCAAATATTACACTGCCAGAGGTGCAGAAGGGTGAGTCCCCTCTTCCCTCTGCTCGTGCTGGTTCAGCGTCTGCTGACGCCTCGCCACTTCCCTTCCCTTCCTGCACACCGTTCAACTATAGCCAGGTGCTTTTTCCCAGCTTCTTTCCTGTGTAAGTGCTATGCATGTGTGTCATTAGCGATTGCTGCATGTTTCTGGAGAAGCTGCCTATGGGCAGCCATGGTCTTTTTTAATTTAATTTCAGTATTTTTGAATCTTTGTACACTATGTTTTACTAACTTATTTTGGCGTGGAAGCTGTGTGCTACACAACAGGTGAAGGGTAGTCATTTCTCTATTGTGTGATACCTTTTACCTCACCTCAGTTTGATAATTCCGATAGTCTGCTGTTCAGGGAGCAAAAGTTAGAAGATAATTGAACATATTTTCAATTTCTGTGAGCCTTCTTGGCTCTGCACCTTAGCCAGTGCACTCCACGTGAAGCCCATCTTCACCAAACCATTGCCTTCTCCGCCACACCCTCACAATCTTGCGCATGTGTCTTCCACACACCGCCTCGGGGTCACCTCTTCTTCTTTTCCAAAACCACACCACCATCTCCTCACCATCAACAATCAGCATCCTATGTATCAATCTAAAGGTGACGTCACCAAACTAAAAAAACACAATACAAATGAACAGGAAAATGTGCATACACAGAACAATAACCCATTGCTTCCAACCCCACAAATATCCCAAATTAAAATCCCACAATCCCCACAGCTGTCTTCCTGTTTCAACTGGAACAAGGTAAACCACAATAAAACTCTTATAATTGGACTGCGCACGCTGCGTCGCCTCGCTTGTGGCACGCCCCTCACCAGGGGAGCTTAACCAGCCAATTATCTTCCGCACTCGGGAACAATCTAGCTACCTCCTGCGGGGAAACATCATCCACTCACTGTACTAAAACGCTCAATTAGCAGGGAACCTCATCTACTCATTGATCTACAACGTCAATTCATAGGAAATCCATACCCCCGTACATGTAATCGCCATCCAGACCAACCAGCACGGCACTCCGTCCTATACGTGGGGAGTCACTACCCCACCCAATATGCTCATAAACACAAGAAGGGACCACTGCAACCGCTCCAGTCCCAACTACAATCCGCATGCCGATCACCACCAATACGCCAAATTGTTTGTGACAATGTACAATCTCCCGCCACCGAATTTACAATACCTCCCCCCAGTTTCTACCCAAACAAAACAACTTAAAATGTCTGCAACATACTGATCAACAATACATCTTAATACTTGCAACATTTGCCCATTTTTACCCCCACACAATCACACCCTCCCCTCAAAGCCCATGTTGCTGGTTGCTTGAACTTGTACTTACATTTCCTATGCTGCACTGGCACTTGCTCTGCTACTGGACACCCCCTCAAGACGCTTCACCGGACCCCTTCTCCTGCAGGGCTCTCACCTGCCCTCAAGTGGCCCCTGATGCCTTTAGCCAGTTACGCATTGTCCGGTGGTCTTCAGGTGCAGGCGAGGGTCCCACAGCTTCCTTGAGTCAGCGGCAGGGAGTGCAGTTCAATGCAGGGCAGGCGGGCAGTGCCCATTCCCCCATGTCTTACAATGAGCAATGAGCCTCACAGAGGGCACCAACTTGTTGGGGGAGAGGCTGGACCCCCTCCAGGGCTGTGGGGGGCCAGCAGCTATGGGAGACCCCAACACCTCCCATTTGGCCCACAGGAATGCAACAGAGACCCCAGCAGGCAGCCACATGTTCCAAATTGCATTTATTCCTGGGCAGCAAAAAAGAAAAAACAAACACTCAGAGCTTCGTGCACATCGAAAGTCCAGGCGCCGTCTCCCCCGGGGCTGGCTTGCAAGCCAGCTTTGTAATACACTGCATGCTGACCTCACAGAATTTGACAATCTCCCAGAAACCTATCTCATCCTGCTATTGACTGCGAAGTAATAGGTTACCTATGTAGCCCTTATAGAGATCCTGATAATTGGACATTGGACTTTTGCGTCATTGGGTTGGTTTAGCTGCGCCACCCCCCATTACCTAACTCTTGTTGCAGTATGAATCTGTTCCCATCAGTTTTTAGCTGAAACAGGTTTTTTTCGCCCCTGGGCTCTCAGTGTTTATTGGCCAGAGCTGAGCCATTCTTGTTACAATTATGTTTCAAATGGTGTGCAAGTCTTGCGAAAATGTCTTTCGTTCCCATAGAAAGAAAAGGAAAAAAAACACACTGGGCTCTGGATGCTCTGCCGTGGCTTTACTCGTATTTGTGGAAAATTAAAAAATGTTTGTCTGCCAGGGTTTACTGTTGTTCAAAGAAAGCAATCTTATCTCACTCTGCGACCTTGGCTGCTTCTGGGTTTGCAAGGAGTATTGATGAAGTCAGCACGGCTGGTGTTCAGTGAGGCAAAATGCACTTGGCTGTGATTTTCCTGAAACATGGCTTTACACTGTGCAATTAGTTCATGTTAATTACTATAGGCATCTGCAGACTTTAAACAGGGGTTCTTGTGTTTTGTAGATTATGGTATTGCTGCATTGATTCTAATGTAGCATGGAAGTTGCTATGTTGGTGGAGTAGGTGTCTTTCAGCATGTTTGTCACCCATGGGTGTGCTGGGGCCTGGTTCAAATGATAAGTGCGCTCCTTGTTCTTCCTGCTGTTCTTCTGTATATGCGTCTGGGGTGAGGGGGCATGGGTTTGATCTCGATTTTCCCTCTTCATAGTCTTTTCCATGGTGAACGCTGTGGCAGCTAAACTTTGTTTGCATGGGAAGTGACCTCTCATCTCTGGGTTCAAATTCCCACTGTAGTATGCCAGGGGCTGTACCCCAATGTGGTTCTCTGTGTGAGTACTGCTGTCATAACATTGCCATTTGTGTGTGAAAACATGTAGAATTCCTCTGCATAATTGGGAATTCCTAAAACTGGTGCCGTGCAAATGGCCTTTTTTAGTTTAACAAACCCTTCTACCATGCTTTCAGTCCATTCAATTTTTTCTTTCGTCTCCTGTGCTTTCTTTAGGGCTTGTAACAAGGGCTCGGTATAAGAGCTGTAGTCAAAGACCAATGCCCTGACATAATTGCATAATCCTAGAAAGCTCTGCATTTGTTTTATCGTGTGTGGCTTGGCTGTGTTCAATATGGCCTCAGCCCTTTCAGGGGTAACCCTTTTCCCCTCATGTGAGATCAGCTGGCCTATGTAAAGCACTTCTTGCTGACAATATTGTTACTTCTCTTTGTCAACTTTATATCCCTTCTCAGCCAATATAGTCAATAGCTGAATAGAATCGTATCTGCACGTTTCCTCTGTTGTGCTGCAAATTAAGATGCTGTCCACATATTGCAAGACAACACTCTCTAATGCAATATTAGTCCATCTACAGGACTCTGTTGAAAATTGAAGGGGACTCACAGTACCCCTGAGGTAACCTTGTGCTTTTCAGGCGCATCTGCCTGAATGTGAATGACGTCAAATCTTGTGAGTCTTTGTGCAATGGGATTGATAAAAATGCATTTTTCAAGTCAATCACCGTGAAATATTTTGCCCCAACAGGTATATTACATAGGATTGTGGACGGGTTAGGGACTAGAGGGAACTCGGCCTCTACAATATAATTTATTGGCCTTAGGTCCTGGATTAAACACCAAGACTCTCCCTTTGATTTTTTGATAGGGTACACTGCGGTATTGTATGATGACTCTGACGTGACCAAAATACCCTGCTCCATCATGGCAGAAATTGTCTTGAAAATCCCTTCATCTTCTTCCCTAGACATGGGATACTGTTGTGCTTTTGGTAAAATTGCTCCTGGTTTCAATTTAATACACACTTCTCTGACTCCTTTCAACAGGCATATGTCATAAGGACCTGTAGTTCACACTAAAACAGGCACCTTTGCCATGCTGTCATCGAAATATTAAGGATGGTTTTGTGCCAGCATCATTCTCTGGGGCACCTCTCTTGATCATTCCCACCCAATAATTGAGATTAATCTCAACTGTTGTTTCATCTATACCTGTTTTCTCTTCAAACAGATTGTCATCAGTGACGTCAGTCAATCTGTATCCTTCCTCAATGGTGATCACTGCGCACCGTTGTCTACCTTCGTCATCATAACCATCGATCAAAGCCACCTTTCCTCGTACTATAGCTGTGTGTATTGCTAAGGGAAACACTTGTCCCTTTTCCTCATGTATAGGTATTCTTGGCCTGAATAGAAACTCATCGGGGGTCCTCATGGTTTTGTTTGCAAGGCCTGGTAGCCCTGCTATTAGTATAGGCAATCCATACGCAAATATTTCTGGTTCCAATGGAACAGCTCTCATAGCCGTTTGTCCTGCGTATGCTCTAATCATTTCGCATATGTTCAAATAATGCATTCCTGGAATTGAACATCCTATGCCCTTCTCCGGCTCATATGTCGGGTTGCTATATCATGTGGCTGATTTAAGTTCCCTCAGCGGGTATAATCCTTCGTCTTTACTGGCTTTGCTTTTTGGTTCAGATGGGGCGGGTGGCGCAGAAGGCATTTCACCCCCCTCTGTGCATATGTTAAGTATCCAATCTAACTGCGGCTCTTCCTCCTTGTCCTCTTGGTACATCTTCCAAAGTTCTAAACTAGCTAGGCATTTGTCTAACTTTCTGCCAGTGTACGTGGCGTGCAAATATGTCGTCATGTGTTGCAGGATCGTTTTACATAGCGATCTGCCCTGGGGTCATGGCATGAACATTCAATGGACGGTTCCTTAAAACCATTCTGCACTGTACTTTTTCAGTTTTGCCTGTTTTGGCAACTGTTTGCACAAGTGTACTAATGGTGTAACATCTTCCATGCTTAACTCTGATTATCTTCTGCTCATATAACACTTTGTTATGTTTTACGTTTCTCAAATACAATCAACAATCTGAGTGAGCACCAATCGTCGCAAAAATGTATTTTTTCTTTTTCAAACAACAACCATCAATTCATATCATACAACATCCTGGCTATACAATTGTGCAATTTTCATGCTAATTCCTCCAAAAATGTTCTTACCTCATGACGCCAGAAAAAAGAAAAACATCAGACAGACGTGACAGACTAGACAGACTCCGGCCGGCTACATGAATCTCTATTCCGACATGGAATTTAATCCCATCCCTTTCAAAACGTCTTTTTAAATCGTTTTGGTCTCCTATAGCATCCTATCTTTTTCAGGACTTTGAATGCAGTCTTCTTCCAGCGCTATATTAAAGCATAGGTATCTGGGCGTATCCTCAAGCTCGGGTATCATTCCTGGTATCCTGTCTCTAGCTTGGGTATCCTTCTCGGTATCCTCTCTATAGCTCGGTTATCCTTCCTCGTATCCTCTCTCTAGCTATGCCCCCTCGAGTCAATATTTCTTTCCCCTTATATATACATTCTACTCTTACTCTGACGTTATTTTTGTCCCACCTCCCTCCGTTACCTTCTCTTACTTGTTCTAAGGCAAGCAACTATTTTGCCAAACTATATAGTCTTTTTCACTCACCGCTCGCATTTTTTTCCTCTCTGGATTCTCCGGATCACTGCTTTCGCTACCGCCTCTCCTTGCTGTTCGCTCGAGTAGCTGCTCGTAGAAGTGGGAAGGGGTTTGTGGGGGAAAGCACAGGTTCCTTCAGACCTCAACCTGCAGGTTTTGCACTTTAGACTAACCGCTATCTATGGGGAGCCTCTCGGTCTACTTAGCCGGATGGCAAAGGACTTGTGATATTGCAGAGAACTCAGAGTTACTTAGGTCGACGGTCAATGGGTGGCTTATCTAATCGATAATCGATAAACCATCTATCTCTGCTACCAAGTGTGCACTGGGACCCCAGCCAGACCATAGAACTGGGGGTGTCCCAACAGCACTTAAAGATGAGCAGCAGCACCCGTGAGATGAATGGGGATGCAGAGTAATACTCTCTCATCAAATCAATAATGACAACTCAATGGTTTGGCAAAGGAAGTCCGTTTAATGACAAGTACAAAAAACAGGGAGTTCATGAATATCAGCAATCGCTCGATCTTCCTTCTTGCTTCAACTGCAATTAATTTCAGAAAAAATATAATTTATACTAAAAACTCATCATCACTGACGTGTAACGCTTAAAAATCTGGCATGCATTTCTATTGGTTCTAGGAAGGTAACTTTAATATAGGTGCTATATCTGTATATGGTAACGGGGAGTGGGGATTGGAAAAACATTGTCAGGTGGGGCATCTAAGCCCTTCCTTCAAAATGGCTACTGTAAACGTCACTAAAAGTATGACGTCTCATTGGTTCTACTAACTATAGGACCCTTGATTACTTGGTCCACTATGATTGGGTTGGCAACAACCCCACTCATACTTTTCCACTTGCCTACCAGAATGCAGAATAGCCGGCCAGGTGCAGGTCATCACCTCAGTGGTCATGTGTCAATTATTTCTTTGTGGTTTGCCTCGAGACTGCTTCTTGGTCTGTAAAGGTTAAGACATCTGTGCATGGCACAAGTCCATGCGTAGGTGTGAAAGTTTCATCCCTTATCGCTCAGCTAGTCACGTGATTCCGACACCCTGAAATTGTCTTATTCTTCATGCAATTCGTGTATTTGATTTAATTCTGCCAGTCATCTGCCTTCTGTGGCTTATCTTGACCTTTCTGAACAGGATACTCTGTTCTTCTTTTCATAAATTGTATCCACTGTTGGTCTATTTCAGCCGATACGACCTTGGCTTCCTGGCATGATTTGCCCTCGTCTCAGTTTCTCTCTGTCTTTAATTCTCGATTTGTTTGCTGCTGAGCCCCCATCTTGAGACCTTTAGTATCCTTTGGTTGATTCTGCTCTTGTGCATAGCGGAAGTATACTTGTAAAAAATGCTCCTTTTGAGGTTGCTATGTATAGGTGGTGCTTGCCGCAATCTATTTTACTACGAAGCATAAGCAAGCCTCACAATTCTTTGCTTCTTGTGGTTCCTTGCATATGTACACGTTTAAACTGACTTAATATCTTCATTGCACATGTGGCATACTTTCTGATATCTTTGACATCGATTATTTCACTTTAGGCTCAAGATGTCACTTATCCATATTGTTTTGTCTCTTTTCATCATTCTCAGGTCGTTATATCTTCTGTATGTGAGTCAGTCCAGGTTCGTCCATTGGTCTTCCTTCAGTATCTTTTTAGCTTCTTCCGGGATTGCATTCTGACAATCTCCATTCTGTCTCATTTGTCGATATGGTTTTCTCAATGGGTACCATACTGTGCTGGTTTTCTTAGGTGTTGATACTTCAACAGGTGCTGTTCTTCTGATAGGTACTGGACAGAGCCCCACTGCGGCTCTCTGCTGGTTTATTTGCTCAGCATACGTCACATATTTCGGCGTGAATGTTCCTGGTACTTCAAAATGGACGGTTGGAGTGTGAATCAAGCTTGGGAACTCCTCTACACACTGAAGCCACAGATGGGTCAGTTGTAGGTGTCAACCTTGCAATGGACCTGTCAGAACAGTAACTGACAGACTGTTGCCATTTACTGGGACAGTTTGACAATCTGTTTTCGCTGACTCCAGGTCATGCAGATTGGTGCACCCATGATGTGGGCACTGGAGACAGTAAACCGGCGAAGAGCAGGATTCATTGGCTGTCCAATAAGTTCAGGGACACCATCAAGGAGGTTGTTTCCAAGATGTTGGATAGAGCCATCCCACAGCCCCTGGGCTAGCCCAGTGGTACGGGTCTCTAAAATGACCCGTGGTGGGAAGACTGTAGTCTGCTTTTGTGTGTACTTCAAGGGGCTCAATTCTGTCATGAATACAGATTCTCTCCCCATTCCTCAGGTAGATGAGCTAATTTACAAGCTGAGCGCTGCAACGTACATGAGTACCTTTGACCTCACGGCAGGGCACTGGCAGGTTGGCTTAATATATGGAGCATGAGAGAGGTCAGCATTCTCAATCACAAAACTACATTATCAGTTCACTTTGATGCCCTTCGGATTGAAGAAGCCCCTGCCTCTTTTCAGAGGAGGGTTAACCAGGTTTTTTCTGGACTGAAAGCTTCAGTGTCATCTGTTTAGATTACATTGATGTGTTCAGCCACACCTAGGAAGATCACTTATCCCACTTGAAACAAGTGCTTCAAGTGTTTTCGAACGCAGGTCTGACTATCAAGAACACAAAGTGCCAGAAAGCCCAGGGCACAGTGACGTACCTAGGCCACCTGGTCGGTGGAGGTAAGAAACAACCTCTTGAAGCGAATGTACAGACTCTGAAGGATTGGGACATCCCCACCACACAGACAAAGGTAACTGCCTTTCTAGGTCTCACCCGTTACTATCGGTCATTCATTAAGGGGTATGGGACCATTGCCATGCCCCTGAAGGATGTAACTTCCAAGAAAATGCCAAAGAAGGTAACTTGGACCCCCACCTGTCAAACCTCCTGTCAAGATTTAAAGTATTGATTGTGCAGGGCCCCAGTGCTATAGGGGCCAGACTATGGTCAGGCGTTCATTATCCTGACAGACGCCTCTGATTTTGGGACTGGAGCAGTGTTACTGCAGTTGAACTCTTGCCTACAATAACAGGTGATTCACAAAAAGGGAAAGGAACTGGACCAATATTGAAAAAGAGCCTTACACGGTAGCGTGAGCAGTAAAGAAGCTGAAACCCTACATATTTGGGTCATACTTTATTATCCAAACAGACCACCAGCCTCTTTAATGGTTAATGGCCATGCAAGTGGAGAACCCTATGTTTTTGCATTAGGCCATATCCCTAAAGGGATTAGATATGGACATCCAGCACAAGCCAGGCTCCCAGCATGGAAATGCAAATGCCCTCATCTGGTACTTTTGCCTAGATGATCAACCAGACCCTCAGTAGGGTGTTGGTTCACATGTTCAGGCTGGGGGACATGTGAGGAATTCGACAATTCGCATGGTGGGTGTGCGATCGGCTGGGATTTTTTGGAATGTTTAATTAAATATAATGATGGTAGACCAACCTCAGGAAAGTGTGTGGTCTAATCCACATACATTTTCCTATGCTCATGGCATGACAAACACATAAAGCCGTGATCTCTGGGTGGACACAGCCTACAGGCACATTCCACCTTGTCATATTTAGTTGGGATATGACAGCAGCATCTCCAGAAGGGGGAGGGCCAAACCTTTCCCCTGCCATGGCCAGTCTGATTAACTAACAAAGGCTCCAATGATCCACCCTGCTCTTTTGTTGGGCCATGCAGCTGGTGGCAGCATACCAATTAGAGGGTAATTCAAGCAGACTCACATCGGCCCTGGCTGCAGAGGTAAACAAAGGAGACAAGACATCCAAACAACCTTTCATATGCAACTGAGTCAACCTGAAGCCAGCTCACGCCCTCAGTATCGCTGACATGGAACTGTCATATCCGGGACTGCTTGTTTACAGTAGTCCTCCCTAAAGAGGGACCCATTCATAAGGTATGAAAATGTGGTTTGCAGGAGCCAGAGAGTCTGGTCTCACCGCAGCTTCAAGGGAGACCTGCCGCTTTAATCAGGAACCAAGAGATCCATTAACCAGAGAGACTCCTTGATCCACAACAGACAGGAAAATGGGTGTGTCTACCACATGTTTTCACCCCTTTACCTTTCTTGTTGCAAAGCACACTGGTTATGACCTCTGGTTATGACCTCATACATACAGGATATTGTTGGTGGGCAACCCGGGATTGGTTCAATAAGGTAGGCTTAGCCTACACTAATCACGGTGGTCCATTTGACTCTAAAAGGCCCTCTTTTGGCATATCATCCGAAGACTTTGCAAGTATTAGCAAGAATAACTCATCATTGGACCCTGGCTGAAGGTACAGGCTACCTTACATCTTCCACCAGTGAAGGAAGGCCAGGAACTCCAAAGAGGGAAGCAAGATCCCTCCCCTAAACATCTCCCAGGGAACATAGGGAGATACTGAATCCAGATGACCCTCTATCTGCTCCAGAACCGGTACCCAGCCAGCACACAGCATGAACCTACAACAAAGGACAAGGAAGCTGCCTGCAACATACTCCTCAGCATTTGCCCGTCTACCTTAAAGGACGACACATGCCCAGTGAAGAAACTGGGAGAAGTGCCTCAACGAGCATCTGCCAACGTCTGCCTTCAAGGACATTTTTGATCCAGTTGAGTTCCTCAAGCTACAACCAACTGCAATGATGACTGTTGTTACGCTGCAGTCACTTAAAGACATCTGAGAAGTCTTGGCCAGTGCTTCAGAATCGCCAACCAGCACTGAGACAACAATTCCTTACCCAGTGCCGCTGTGTAGGCCAGCCTGCAGCCGTTCGTCTAGCTTCGCTCGTTGAACCATCTTGCCGCCTGATGCCTGCAACTGGTCCCCATCCTGAACTCTGTCACAGAAGCCTGCAAAGCGCCCAGAAGCTGCCTCCACCCTGTCGAGCACCAAGAACACCTACAGCACAATGTTCATTGTAGTTCTGTTCCCCTGGTCCTTCCTGAAAGGCCCCTAGTGACATTTTAAGACCCTTTGCTGCCTTTGTGTAGAAGCCAAGTAACCATGAACTGTTGCGATCATTTACCATACTAACTACCCTTTTGTCAGCATTGTGAGAAACCAGAAGGTGCCTCACCTGCTAGTCTTCGGGAATCTGTCATCCAGTTGGCCAGAACACAACCATTGCTTTTGGATCCAGGTCCTGGGGGTGGACCAGTGCGGGAAGATCAACTGGGTCCTCGGTCTTTGGGGAGTGGAACACCTGATGGTGAGATGTGGTATCCCCCCTCTGCACCACCTTTACTCCATTCTACCCAGTAGAATATATAGGAACTCTAGCCCCCTTTCCCTTCATGAACACTTTCACACGGACAGCCCAACCTGGGAGAAAACAGACTCACACCCAAGCAGTGTACCTGACATGTCCAACTACTATGGTCAGGTAAGGTCAGGCGCTTACTGGTAACCATTCACACCTGACTTCCATTAGGCTTACCTACATGGATAAAAGGCAGAGCATGAGAGCACACAGAGCGAGGCAAAGCACATGAAGGAACAGCATTTGTGAGACAGCAGCTGAACAAGGGAAGAAAGATGGCAAACCAAGATGGGTGTGCAAGGAGGGAGATGCCCTTGACCTTGAATAATCCTGCATTGTTTGTCGGAGATACCCGGGGCCCTCCTGCACGGCTGACCGAGTCGGGGATGAGCAGTACCATCCTTGGCGCCAAGTTCAAAGCAGCACCAGAGAAATCAACACAGCCGGTGAGTTGGGGAGACCGATGCAAGACTGGTCTGTGTTGAAGTCAAAGTTGCAGGCAGCAACATTGTATAAAGAGCGCAAGAACAATGACTGGTAACGCACATGATGAAAGACACGAGGAAAGCCTAATTGCTGATGGATGTTTGACCTTTAGAAAAGAAAGATACAATATCTGTGACAGAGTGGCCCAGCACCGCAAGTGTGCCCAATCGAAGGTCTCTGTAAGGTATTCAGCCAAAGAAGTGGCAGAAGCGAAAGAGAAAGATAAGAATAAGAAAATGAGTGAATCAAAGTGGTCCTGTGACGGTTTAAGCAAAACCCATCGCACAATCGAAAGTCTTCAGGTTTGTCTGATACAAAGAGGAAAGCTTCAAAAGTGAGCTTAAGTGATCCAAGCACAAACAAGGGAGATCCATGGTCGGAGCCCAAACAATAGAGACCAATTGTGAACATTGTGCTAAAAGGATCTGAGGTCTTGTCCCATGCAAAAATGTGGGGAAGGGAACCTAACTGCTGAACTATCCTGACATATAATTTCTTGAACACTTTTCTTTTGCCTACATGGTTGTCCCACACCATTTGTATTTAGAAGTAAGGATTGGCAATAGGTTTATTAGGCTAGGCCCCTTTATTTTGACAGAGACTCCACTAAGACTGTGTTATTATTATTTGATGGTCGTAGCTTCATTCCATCCTTAGATTTAGGGTTAGATAGGTCTTCAACCAACCCATTGAAGTTCAATAAACACCCTTGAACTGTGATCACTTGTCACTGTGATCACTTGTGTCTGTTGTCACAGTTTGATACCATGCCTTCCTTGCAGTATCCAGAGTGCCTCCCTTTTCATTCTTTGAAACTGTCTGTCCTCTGCCTTCCTTAACAGGGTGGGTTGTATTGCGTAGTTTTGCTAGAACTGTCTGTTGTGATCATAATAAGGTACATGTTTGTATACAACTTTGACTGGACAGTCCCTTTTATCATGGGTAATAATTGTATTTTAGCTTTGTGGCAACTAACCAACGATCCACGACCTGTCAGAGATAAGCATGCCGCTCTGTCCATGTTACCAAAATTGGACAAGGAGGTTTATAATTTGATTGTGTTTCCAATCTGTACGGATCCCTTCTGGTGTACTAGAGGTGTGTGGCTGATTGATGGTTTAGAAACCGATATTCACCCCTGGACCCCTGGTGCCCCAGAAGTTGATTAGCCGCACATATGTACCTGTAATGAAAGCATACCCACAATCTATATAAACACTATTGTTCTGAACTGGCTCTTTCCACTCTATACATTAATGCATGCATACCAGGTGTCACGTGCATGCTGTACACAATTCTAATCACCCAGTTGTCCATAGATATCCCCGCTTATGGTCTAAATGCTGATTGTTGAGGTTTCAAAGCTTATGTCTACTCCAGAAATGGCTTGATACATGACAAATTAATAATCCAGATTTCACAGTATGGTGCAGCAATGGCATACTGTTGCCATTGTGTGAGATAGACAATGGTAGAACTGCTGAATACGTTCTCTCACAGGCAAACATAGATAAATACACCAGTGATGTGTTTCTCATGTTGCAAAGCCTCACCAGCATATCATCTTCAAACATGTAATGTGCAGTAATGTCTGGTCATGTCCTGTGCTGCTCCTGTCTCTTCTGTGTTAGCGATGTACTGGGCTTCTAGGGTCAGACTGTAGGTGATCCAAACCTTGATCTGTTGACAAGTGCACATTGTACTGTTTAACACATGTACTCTACCATTTTATCAGATGTAGTTGTTCCATGAGATTGCACCAGTTGGAACAATACTAACGCTGTATACTGTGTATGTGGGTATTCTAGAATAACCTTGCACCTTTTCACATTTTCTAGGTGAGCATTTTTGTTCTGCATATAATGCACCACTTCCACGCCTGGTGATCCCAGGTACAGCTTAACGTTAGTCCACCTCACATTGAGCTGACACTGATTCACCTGTCAGCTTCTTGAAATTGGTAAACAACACTCTTATTCTGCCCCTTTGGGTGTATATTATTCCTCTTCACAGCAGTGAATAGCCCTGTTTTACTTTATGAACTCAGGATGATGGAGTGGGTGCCTCCCCTGTACTCTTATCATTGGATTGTGTGTGTTTTTCAGAATGTCATCAAATAAAGTGATAGGCTCTTTTTTTAATATACTTAGCAGGTCTGACCACCGACACTCGTACTTACTAACAAAGGCGGAGCACACACAGCCTCTAATTAAAATGCAGTGTGCCTTAAATGAAGGCATAAAAGCGAGCCTCCGTTTAATGCTCCAGTCGATCAGGCTGACACGAACCAGAGGTGGGGCCCAGAGTGGAGCTACGAGCTATGCTGTGCTGAACGCCTCCATCTTGGGCGAGCACTTCGTTCCATGCCTGCATGATACATTCCTGTAGATGTAAAACAAATGAATTCCTATGGATTCCACCTCGGTTTTGCACTTGCAAAAACCAGACGGATTCCATAAGAATCCAGTAGTACGCACCATCTGCAAAGTGCAATTTTCAGGCAAACATTTACTTGCTCGTGATGCAGAAAATAAATGGAAGAGTGAAAGCTAATTTGCTTCACTTTTACTCTTTCCGTTCCCCTGTTGCATTGTAAATATTTAAAATTGCATGCATGGGGCACTACAGCACGTAAGTGCTAACACTGGTGCTCCCCTGTATGAAATGTACATTTCTCAGAAAATTAGGCTGACAGCGTTTTAATGATTTTTAAATTAGATTTACATTTATTTACGACATGAATTACACAATAAATAATTACATAAATAAGTAACTTAACATTTTGGCACTTGTGACAAATAGCTTCAATGAGTGCCAGTCTTTGAGAGACAACCCGAAATGCTTTAGTGAGCAAACAAGGCGAGCAATTGCAAAAGAAACGAATGCATGCTGTGAACACATCCACGAGGTTTTGACCAATTCATGAAGCCTTCTAAAACAATATTAAACCGAATTTGCGACTACTACATCAGCCCAAGGAGATCTATTAACAAGATGATGATTCTCCTCTTGAAACCAATGAGATGACCAGTGGAAACACTATAATGAGAAATAGCTGAGATAAGAAAAAGGAAAAGAAAAAGCTGACACATTTGTGACAGAGTGTATAAGGGACATTGCCCAGAATATCTGTACTCTCTACAAAAGTTATATAGTGGAGATTACGTTGCTCACCCTATCTATCTGCGAGGCAGTGCACAGTGGGTAATTTGCCTCAGTCCTGACCCTGACGAAGGTTGGAATAACCGAAGGGCAAGAAATGTTATGCCCTGTCTAAACCAACCGAAACACATGTCGACTGTTAGACCTCCTGTGATAAATACAGAGGGACACATCTGTAAATAGGAAAGGGTGCAAGCATATTATATTAACTGAATTGTGTGATATGGTGATATTGTTAATGACACCAGTTCTTGAACAAATTAGGAGATTGTATGTATGAAAGTGAATGAATGATGGGAAATATGTTGTGAGCTCTTTTAGATATGGATATTGATTTTGTTATGTAATTGTATGTGATGAAATAAAATCATTTTTTGTGAATTAAGTAAAAGGATTTCATAGTACATTGTCATCTTTTATCTTTTGGTCCAGTTTTTGTTGTTATAACTGCTTTGTTTGGAACACGGGGCTTCATTCTGCCTTGTTCTGACTGGTATCCTGCTTTGGGGTCTCACAGAGCACTTCACCTGCTTGCTCCCTCCTGTTCTGCTTCTCGGAATTTCTTGCCAGCCTTAAAACTCTCATCTTCTGCAGCCAACGCAACTCTACACGGCTTTCCCAGTGTGTTCTCTCTTGCCACCACTGGCTATGTTCTCAGTCTCTGAGCTGCTTGTGTTCTGGGAGTGTAGAGTACCGCTGACTCTCGCACTCGCCTTACTCTTGTGCTCTCACCTTGCTTCGGTGTTCTTGGGCTTCGCTACCACAAATATACATTTGCTTGACATTTGGCAAGATGTTTCCCTTCTGAGGTATTTTCATGTTCCACAAGCCAACACCCGCCTAACACCTGCCTAGCCGGAGACGTCACATTTTTTCATTTCTTGGTCTGGTTAATATAGAACTGCTTGGCCTCCATGGCCTCCATGGAGAGCTCAGTGCCATCACCTGATCGGGTCTTGGCAAATAAAGTGTTAGGACGTGAACCTGCATGTTGGCACTTGAATCTCTCTTGTGATTGTAACACATCAGATGTTCTTTAATTTAAATTTGTTTCTTTGTCCGGTGCATGCATGATGGGTGTCTTCACCTTGAAGCTGAAGAGAACCACACTGCAGGAAAGCCATTGCTGTATATATGCGTAACTGGGCAGAGAGGTGGGCAGTGCCATTGGAGTGAAGGAGAGGGGACGAGAGCTCAGGATGGGCAGCAGCCTTTGATGAAGGTGCTGTTAAGGGAGTGATTATGCAAGACCCGCTCACCTTCAATGGCTGTAGGGGGGAATCTGCACCGAAGCAAATATGCTTTTGTAGTGTTTACAGCATGGCTCAATACCCGTTTCATTAAAGCAACAGCACCAGGGGTCAAGTCCTAAAAATGAAAGTGGGGGGACTCATCAACAAATGCAAAGGGATGTGACATCGCCAGAAATTAGCATATCAAGGTGAAATATGCAAATTTCATTAAATTGGCTTTGCATAAACACTCAAATTGCACAGGACAAATGGAATTTGCCTTTCATAAAAACAACACACACAGAAAACCCAGAGAGGATTGTTGCTTCTAATGGTGTTTTTGAAAAAGTTAAAAGGTGTGCATGTTTTAAACTCCAAGAACCAATACAAATGTTTTCCCCTTGGACTTGCAGTACCGAAATGAGACATTTTACCTTTAGTTGTTTGTTAGTTTTCACCAGGTTATACAGTGCAGTGGTGAAGTGTCTGGCCTACAAACCTCACGACTGTGGTTCGATCCCCAGTGGTTGGATTTAATGCATAAATTCAAAGCAGACTTTCAATGTTTCTCATTTTAGCTGGGGGGGACTGAGTCCACCTTCTGAAAAAAGTGTGGGGACTCCGTCCCCGTCCCCGTGTACCCTGACTTGAGCCCTGAACAGCACATGTAGTGTAGGGATCCAGGACAAAGTGAAGACGCTGGAGCCGTTAAGTAGCAAAGTAGATGAGCTGTGTTTGTGTTACAGGCTCTATAGCTAGAAGAACGGAGAGAGGGCAAGTAAAGACATCCTTCAAGCTGTGACTCCCATCCTGAATCTCCAACTCACATCCCTGGAATCCTCAGGGATCCGGGGATCCACCCGGGCTGCACAATCCATAGCTTGCATTGCTATGTGCAATGCAAGTACCACACTACACACAATTATAAAGTACTGGGAGATCCATTAAACATCTTGTAGTCCTGGGCGTACAGCAAGAATAAGGGCCTCATTACAGGTACGGTGGAAATGATAAAAAATAAGGGGTATTTTAAATATTGCCTATTTTTGGAATCACATGGGATATTTATGCCCAGAGGTACATAGAAAGTACTACATGGGTTAAATAACTCAGAAAGGATTCCTGCAGCTATAGGCCATGACTTCAGAGAATCTACCAATACGCCAAAATCTTGAGCAAGGGATACCTTCAGCATATGGTATGGGTCCCTGTCTGCAAAAACCTTATCAGTATTGCAGGTAAAACCCATTACATGTACACGCACTGCCCCACTAACGGACCAGGGAGCTTCTTAGAGCGGTGACGAGGTAGCAGTTGGCCCATTACCCACTGCAATGATAGAAAGCTTAGCATTGATAATCGCCTAGTCTCTTGGCCAGAAACACAGTGGGGCATGTGTTTGGGTTGATCTGGTGAGGGGAGACGAGGAATACAATATCCCCTGCCTCCATTAAGCCCAGCCCATTTATCATGTCTTAGGTTTCCTGTTTCACAGAAGCAGTTATTTAGGATTCTCGCTAACTGACCCAAAATGAAAGCTCAACTCTTTTATCTGATTGAATGGAAAGCATAGAATGTGGTTGTTTCAAGGTATGGTGTAATGGCTGCAAGTGTCCTTGAGGTAGAAATGTAGTAGTTTGCATGTGCAGATAACACAATTTAAACAACACCATTTATCACAAAGTGCAAAGGAGTTCTGCAAAATGTAACACAGACTCAATTTTGGAATACACGAGCAATTGATGTATTCTAGTCTCAGAGTGCTCTTGCGGGTTAATGCAAACAATAAAAGATTCCCCATTGTGACAGAAAAGTCAGCACTGCTGAGGATAAACGGCCACAGCTGAAGCTAAACGCATCACTGATCAAAAAGACACGTAAAATCACTGCACGTACCCTGCCGAAACAGTTACACTGTCTATAGTACTCAAACAACAAATGCATTTTAATAACATTCGTTCATCCATTGCACAGAGATGACCAGTTTCTAAAGACACGTGTTATTAAGATACTCGACTTTGCAGCAGGGAGACAACTGCTAATACACAATAGCTACATGTGTTACCCAGAAACAACCTACAAGTGTAAAACATAAAGACACTTCCTTTATGATTTGCATTTGTAGGTGTCTACCATGAATATAAAAGTCAAAGGTCCAAAGGAAAATCTGAAACAGGTGATGAAAATATAGTTAAAGAAATAGAACTTAATTCCATGGCATATGTAGACAAATCCTCGTTAAAGACAACGTAGCAGAAAGGATACAACTGCTTTAGTGGAATAGCACGCTTTGATATCACATAACACAGAACAAGGCAAATGCCCAGTACTTCACTATTAAAGGGGATAATTTGACTGACAAATAAGAAAACAACCCCCTCGCAATTTCAAAAGACACACATGGAACATTCTTACTCAATTGAGATAAATATGGAAGACAATGTTTGCCACAGAAAAAATCTAAAATACCGAGACGAATCAGGTTTGTGAAAACTGGATGAATAATTTACATTCTGTCTACAGCCATTCTACCACATACACTAGTCATGTGTAAATATGGTACATCACAGTTCCATTAATATTTGCTCTTTCTATCATTGTCAAAAATTAGACTAGCTACATTTTATAATAGCTAGTCTAATGTTAGGGTCGATTTCTCTACTGAATGTGAGTCCCCCAGCACTTTTTGCTGGACACCTGGATCTTTTGACTAATTCTCCTGGCTGAGAGGGAACCTTTTCTACACTCACCCCTTCTTTTACTTTGATGTAGGGAATCTTTTTGGACCCTTTTTGGGATTTCCTTTCGGAGTTAAGCTTTCCTCTGATTTTTAGGCAGCTAGCTTTTTATTAAAGAGCACACAGCACCCTCTGTGCAGTGTTGTCAGAAGCCCCTAAAGCGTCTCATTCATTGTTTTGTTTCTTTCCTTGAATAACTATTGCAGTTACTAGGGCAGGGGGATATTTTTAATCCTACCTGTGTTTTATTTTGTGAGATCAGTCCACACCACCTTAAGTGGAGTGATGAGGGAATGGAGTGTGTCCCTTTTCTCGTCTCTCCAGTAACATTTTGTTACTATGACAAGCCCATCTGTAAAGGCTGGTGACAGTGTACTTTTTAAACAACTTTTTCTGTACTTTCTATCTCAGGCTGTCAAATAAAGGTACATAAGGAATCCCATACCTAAAAATGGTGGCCTTGTTTTTTAAGCCCTGAACAAGATGGCTTGTTCTTTCTGATCTCTTCTTCGACCATTCTGGATGGGGAAGATTACTTTGTCCCTTTGTCTTTGCGGGGCTTCTCATAGAGGGCCTGCAAAGGTTCCCTGAGTGTTTGGCAGGACAGGAAGTGGGGCCAGTCAACCGAATCTCTCCTGCATCTCACCCTGCAGTGTGCCTGGCTGAAACCAGTTCAGACTGCGAGACTGGCTGTCCCCATTGGACAGCCACACCAATGTTTGAATGGTGCATGGGACATGATTGGCGGGCACAGCCAGTGTTCCTGCCTCTCACCTGGATAGATCCTGAGGTCCTGAGCGGAAACTCAGAGTTGACCACTGGAATAAGAAGACCAGCACTTTGGTGTAAAGCACTATATAAATAAAAATAAATACAAATACAAATACAATTCCGAAGAAGAGGACAAAGAAGGACGTTGCCAGCACTTCGAACAACCACCAGAGCCTGTTGAGCCACAGCTGCTGTCCAAACATTGTCATTTCAATGGACAGGGAAGTTCTGAAGAAGATGACATCCTCCCATAGACTGGTGGGCCTAATGAGACTTGGGACGAGCTACACTTTGCACCATCCCCAGAAGAGCTGTGGCCTCCCAGGCCTGCAAACCACCAATACTTGTAGTCCTGTGCTGCATCGCTGTGCAACGTCTTTTGAAGTGTGGTTTAACCTGCAACTTTCAGGGCATCCTTCCAAGACTGCAACAACTCGAATTGGCTCGCGAGAGTCACCTCACCAGAGGTGAGGACCGAGAAACGGAGTAGAGTTGACCCCTGGGTCTGTCCACCAAACCTGCAGAAGGCACCAACAAGCCATTACCTTAAAGATTCTTCGCTGGATGTCCCTCTGGGTGAGTGCTGTCACAAGATCCATCATAGTCACCTTCTCACCATCAGGTCTGCTGTCACCTTACCGCTAGGAACCGTCCTGCAGCAACACCTTCTTCATTCAAAGGCACTGTTCACCCCTGGCTGCAGATAGCTTGTATCCTACTACCCCTCAGGTCTCCATAGAGCAACAGTAGGGGACAACCCTTTGTACTCATAGCAGTAAAACCGCCTGCCCTTGGACGCCGGTCCTTGGGCATTCTTTCAAGGGTCATCCTAACCTCCCTGATGTATAGTACTTACCTGGACTAAGAACTGAAACAGTGTGCCTTGGAGTGTATTAAAAATGTCTATTTTTATATAACTCTTAAGTGTGAAAGTGTTTTCTTGAACCAAGGTAAGCTCTGAGGTATTTGTACTGAACTACAGCCCTCCTACCTCCTTAGATTAAGCCTGGCTGTTTGCTGCTCTACCATACCCTTGGGTAGTTCAGGCTGATCCTAAGGGGCGTAGCTCTGTGCACCCAAATGGGCTTTCCTAAATCCTGTCTTCAACACTGACGTTTGTATAAAAAAAACGAACTAACATCAAACAAACATAGAAAGATCAAGAATGGCAACAATGCATTGGGATATTGCTGCCTCGAAAGCAGTCAAATGTGCTGTCACTAATACAACGATACTAGGATGCTACTCCCACAGGGCACTATTGTTACACACAATTGGTTTTGTACAAAAAAGGCTACATGAATTTGACACCATCGTGCTCACTTTATTAAAACGATATGAACCACAAAAACGGATCAGCGCACTCAATGGTGTGTCTTTAGTAACTGTCTAAATTTAAAAGGCTTGGCGATTTGCTCTTGTCACCAACACGTGCAGCGATCCACTTTACATTATTGATACAGAAGAGCATTACCAGGGCGCACTGGACATTTGGATTGCCCACAAGAAGTAGAAACTAGGGAATTCTGCCCTCATATGACTTTGGGCAGATGACTCCAACTTGTGCCAAAGGAAAGGATCAGAGTTAGCAGCTACCCAGTGAAAAGGACTTACTGCATGCTCAGAGGAAATGATCTTAGAATTTTCAATCAAATCCTGAAGCCCAAAGGGGCACTTCCTAGGGCATCTGCCCAGTCTATATCTACCACTGGGGGATTCCCTCAACAATCATATCACTGTCATCTCGGAATAATAGCAGGGAGACAAGCCAAATGTCTCCTGCAATGAGCTGTGAGCCAGTAACTCTCTAAGCTGCTTTCTGTCCTCCATGCAGCTGGAGGTCCTGTGGGGGCATTCTGCACTTCAAATGAAAATGTTATCAACAGTGTTGATGCTCCCAGGGCTGAGGAAGGATATTGTGCTCCTCTACCACATACATCTGGTGTATCCATTTCGAGGGAGCCTTTATAGCAATGGTGGGAAATCCCTTACCACCTGCAAGTTACTCCCACTCAGGGAGTATCTTGATCAGTTTGAAGGAGAGCTCAAGCCACAGTTCCTTGTGGAAGTCAGCCACCACTGATGTGTTAAATATATCTTTACGGGTGATCATAGCTGAGGTGACTGCTCCCCCCATAGCATTTCAAAGTGCTGAATTCAAGAGATCCCAAAACTCCTTGCCAGATATCATTGCCTCTCCACCCTCTTGCATATCCTGTGCTCCAGGACACGCATTCCCTCCTGACTGTGTCAATGTATTTATTTATTTAATGTGATATAGTTTTATGAACAAATAAAACTTTACACATAAATTTAACTAAACAAAATCACCCAGAATTCAAGAAAATGCTTAATACATATAAACATTGCATAGATTAATACATCACATCAATTATCAGTACAAATTGAAGCAGATAAAATGACTAAATGATAAGTATAATATAAGTAGAAAAGGAGATAAAAGAATAAAAATGGAATAAAATAGTAGAAAGAAGTAGAAGTATATATAGGTTAAATAAGCAAGCCTAAATGCCAATCATTCATCATCACAGTCATTACAATGCTCACAATAGCCCTTCCTAGCTTCCCCAGAGCATCAATCAGGGGTAGTAGTAAATATCTGTTTTAGATCCTAAATCTCCAATTCTTCGTTATGATCCTTTCGGAGAAGCTGTGAGGCCAGCATATCGGTCCACGCACAGTGATTAATAGAATTTCCTGCTTTTGACCATACATGAAACAGAGCTAGATGTAGCCTGGGATTGAGTGTAATAATACATTTATGCCAGAATTCCACTTGTCCAATATAATAGATTCTGTTGACAAACTTCCCAAGGTTTTTATCATGGCTAAGGCTCATCGATCGACATTGAGTTAATACAAATTAGCTGTTTCTGGCTCAGTGCGCAGCTCACATATTCTACAATGCCTTTCTGTTTTGGGCAAACCCAATTCTGGGCCAATGAACTCCGGAGTTGGTAGATGGTTGATGCGGAGCAGCAGAATAAATCGCCTCAGCGTTTCTGAAGGACGTAGATTTACATATAGCTGGGCCTTTTTGAAAATGAATAGAACATATGTTATGAACTTGTAACTTTTTAGGTTCTCCAGGTGCACATAGTTGTTCTGCCAATCCCACAGGTTTAGGTGCTTATGTAGATGGAAGAGCATACAATCATTATCCTGTCCCCACTCAGGAGTCCAACAGATTGTTTCGAATAGTGTTTCCATTTGGGCTTCTATCTTAGGCTGTTTTCCAGCACACATATCTCCCTTCACAACCTTTAACAAGGGGTTGGTGGGATTGTTCTTAATTTTAACATACAGTTCAGCTCTCTTCCGGAGTACAACTGCCTTAAGGGAAATGATCCCAAGCTCTAATCTTAAAACAGCTATAGGTATGCACTGCGGGAGACCTAAAAGTCTGCTCCAGAATGTACCCTCTATTAGCTCGAGCCAGCTTTGGTTCATGTTTATCAATGGGTCCAGACCATAGGTTACCATTGGTACCAGGCATTGTATATACAATTGGCACACACCCCAGATGGAAAACCCACTCTGGTCCCGCGTGAATTTGTATACCATTGCTGTTAGTTGTGCTGCCTTCATTTTACGGGCCTGCATGCATGTGGTATAATTACCTTTGCTATCAAAGTCCACTCCTAAATATTCATAGGAGTGAGTGTACTTTATTTCCACTATTCCCACATGCAAACAGGGCCGTGCAACCTTACCAGACGTATACAAGATTAATTCTGTTTTACTGTGATTGATAACCAGTTCGTTGACCTATGCATATTGCCAGAGTCGCTCTGCCGATTTAAGGATCCCACTAAATGTGTCATCAAATATCACAAGATCATCTGCATATGCTAGTATCGTACAGTGCTTTGAGCCAATTTTGGCTGACAATTGCGGGCGCCCTGCAAATACTCAGAAGCATCTGACACAAATAGGTTGTAGAGTATGGGGGCAGTTACGCACCCCTGCTTTACACCTCTTAACTGTACAATAGCCCTTGTCATGGATCCACAGTTATCCAGTCTGAGCTGGACAGTGGTGTTGGTATGGAGGAGCTCTAAATAGTACACGAGAGCCTCTGGGCAGGATAATGCTCTTAATTTATGCCACAATTTCTCTCTGTTGACAGTGTTGAATGCTGCTCTGAAATCGGCATAGAGGGCATATAGCGGGGGACTAGCTTGTTGAAGTGCTTTGTTCCTCAAGGAGCCCATAACAAGCAGATTATGTGATGTGGGGTAGCCCGCCCTTAAGCCGCTCTGAAAGCAGTCTAATACTCCTACTTTATCTGCCCATTGTTGAAGTTCCTTTAGTAACAAAGAAGCAAACATTTTACCCGTGCAATCAAGCATAGATAGTAACCGATAATTACCAGGCTCGGTTTTGTTGTCTTTTTTGAATAACTATATAAGTATAGCAGCTTGCCATGATTCAGGGATCCGGCCCTCCGCTATGACTTTCTCAAACAAGATTTTCAATAGATCTGGCCAGAATTGAGGGTTATTCCTCATTACCACATTGGATAGGCCATTTGCACCCGGGGCTCGGGATGAGTTTAACTTACTAATTCTATCCTGAAGCTCTTCTGTGGTAACAACAAATGGAGGGGTGATTGTTTTAATACTGCGCCGTGCAGTGCTGTTAATAGACTCCGTTCCATTACGGTTTTCCAGAATGATGGACCTTTCATGTGCACCTATCGGGTTTATCATGGGGGTGGTTCTACTCCCTTTAGCATCCCCCAATAGCGACAATATGTTTTGTCTATTTCTGGCACAGAGTGTTTTAACTGTGTATTGCCACCGCTCCAGTTTCCTGAGTTTGTTAAGAGTTTTGAACCAAGAGCGATATTTGTTTTTTAATTTCCTAATGTTATTATGGATTACCGTCCATGGATAAGCCCTGGCTTTGAGCTTGCGGATATCTCCTCTGAGCTTACATTTTGTGTCTCTAATTTCCCTATCATAGGGGGTACTGTGTCAATATGTTATATAATAACTGGTCAATTTATTTTAAAATGTTTTTATTAGCATTTATAGTATACAGTAACAAGATAACCAATTACAGCATGTGGTCTTCAGGGTGTAGTACTTTCCTGTGGGGTAGTCCCCGAGTTCCTGCGGTATCAGCATATGGGGCTGTTCAGTGCCGGCAGGGCCAGGGGGTTCAGTCAAATTTCCCATTTAGGCAGGCAAATTTATGCATGTTCAGTCTGCTTAGCTTAAGCCATCTTCTTGAGAGAGTTTGTCGTCGGATGGATGGAACATATCCCACACCAGTGTCTTCCAGGCCTCATACGCCGGCCCACCTCCCCACCTGTCCTTGCAACACCCTCGTCCCACATCTTTCTTCCACGCCATCACAATGGTCCTTTTTTGCCAACACGCCATATCCATATCCATGAATTTGATGAGGTGTCAGATCTTACTAACCCTCGGGTAGGCGCCTAATAGGCATTCTAACAGTGACCATTCATATCTTGACAGACCAGCCCCTATACATGCTTGTTCTACTTTCTGCCAAAAGTTTCGTACCCTGGAACACTCCCAGAACATGTGCATCATGCCCGCTCCCTCTGCCTTACACCAGGGGCACAATGGGTCTGTGGTACCGGGAAATTTAGCAGTTCTGCCAGGTGTCATGCATGTTTTGTATAGAACATTCAGCTGGATCAGTGGAAACCTAGCGTTTCTCGACACCTCCCGGGGGTATTCTAGTATCCTCTCCTACTCTCTATCAGATATGTCCACACCCAAATCCCGCTCCCACCCCTGCTTTAGTCTGCTGCCTCTGGGGTTTGTCCTATCTGCAAGCAGTTCGTATATCCTCGACATTGGCTTCCATCCGTCCCCCAAGTTGTGCAACAGTGTTAGTATTGGTGCCTCTGTAGGCTCTTCGGGCCAGCCCTTCCAGATGTTCCTCACTACTCTCCTAATCTTCTGGTACCAAAGGAACTGGCCGTTGGGCAGTTCCTCATTTTCCACTAGGGAGTCGAAATCTCTAAAGGAGCCCTCCTCATACACATTCCCCCATGTAGCGATGTTGTGTCTCTCCCATTGTCTGGTCCTCATCAAGTCTGCTTTATTTGCACATACATCCACCACTATCGGGGTGTCAGGTGAATAGGGGTAGTCCAGCCCTGTCAGAGCTCTGCCCCAGGCCTTCTTGCCTAATTGCACAATCATTGGGTGGTTGCCGATGCACTTCGCCGGTACCCATAACACCTCCTTTAAACTCACTGGTGTGATTAGCTGTTTGAGCAATCTCGCTTCTGAGGTTATTTCGTCAGCCAACCATTTTTCCACATAACTAAGTTGTGCTGCTAGGAAATATCTCTCAAAGTCCAGTAACTGAACCCCACTTGCTTTGTATGGCAGTGTGAGTATGTCTAAGGACAGTTTGTGTCTGGCAGGGCCCCACAGTAACTCCCTCAACAGCCTTTCCAGCAGTTTGAAGAAGGAGGCAGGTAAATAATAATGAATATTATGGAAGAGGTATAGGAACCTTGGAAGGACGATCATTTTAACCACGGCCAGCCTCCCCATTAATGACAACGGTAACCTGGCCCAGAACTTTATAGAGTTCCTCAGCCCTTGTATCGCTAGCATTGTGTTGCCCCCGTGTATCTGTTCAGGTGCATGGCAAATATTCACCCCCAAGTCTCTAAACATATGTTTTTGTCACCTGATCCCAATCTCTGGGAGTCCCCTTTGCTCGTTTTTGCCAGCCCCACTAGCGGGAATATGCACGATTTCTCTGTGCTGGAGCAGATTCCAGTTATTCGTGCAAAATTCCGCAAGACATATAAGATCACCGGCACATTGAGGTGCGGTCCCTTATGTAGAGCAGTACGTCATCAGCATACAGTGATATAACATGGTCTTCCCCTCCCACTCTTATGCCCGCATCAAAGAACTGCTTCCTGATGTATATAGCGGCAGGTTTCAAGCCCAGAATGTAGAGCATAGGCGACAGTGGGCAGCCCTGTCTAGTGCCTCTTTGGATCTCCCATAACGCCGATACTACCCTTCCTGTTTTCACCCTTGCCACCGGTGCTTTGTAGAGCAACCTGACCCACCTTATAAACTGATCTCCCAGCCCAAATTGTCTCAGAGTAGCGATCAACCATTCCCAATATATGAAGTTGAACGCTTGTATAGCATCTAACGAGATCACTGCATATTTCCCCTGATCATCTGTTGTCTGGGCTATGATGTGTTGCAGCCTACGTAGGTTCCCTGCTGTGTTTCTACCGAGTACAAACCCATTCTGGTCCTCATGCATTATGGACCCTATTACTTTCGACGGCCTTTTGGCCAATATAGTCATGAGAATCTTAATGTCATAGTTTAGCATAGCTATCGGTCTATATGAGCTACACTCTTCGACAGGCTTCCCAGATTTTGGGATCGGGACAACCAGCGTTTTCCTCATGCTTCTCAGCAGTATCCCTCTGTTATATGCCTCTTGGAATACTTTGTGTAGGACTGGACCTAGTTCCGAACTGTATGCTTTATAAAATTCAGGGGGTCGCCCATCACACCCCAGAGTTTTGCAGGTGGCCAGCGACTGTATTGACTTGCTCACGTCTTCAACTGTTAGTTCTGCGCCCATCATTTCTCATTGGCTGCATCTAATGATGGCAACCCTATCTCATCTAGCGTGTCCTGTATAGTTTCCTGGGGAACCTGCTCCTCATGACTGTACAGTTGGGAATAAAAGTCCCTAAACACCTCGTTTATTGCTAGCTGCGTGGTGTGTGTAGCACCCATGTCATCTTTGATGACTGTTATCAGATGTCTTGGGTTTTCCTTCTTGCACAGCCATGACAGCAGACTACCTGCTGTGTCCCCTTCTGCATGGGCTCTGGTAGTTTTAGCTATGTAGTCAAACTTTGATAATCTGTCCCAGGCATTTCGGCATTCTTCTCCAATACTCGCTTGCTCCCACTCTGTCTCCCTGGTCTTCTGGGCCAAAGCTTCCAGTTGTTGGATCCTCCCCTCTCCTGTTTCCAACTCACCCCTGTGCAGTTTCCTTATTCCACCCGTGCCGGCAACGACCTCTCCTCTAACTACGACCTTCATAGCCTCCCATGTCGTGTCCCAGCCTTTAACACTCCCCACATTAATGTCAATATATTCCATTATCTTACACCTGAGGTCTTCTTTGAAAGCCGAGTCTGTAAGGGCGTCCATTGGCATGCGCCACAGTGGTATGGGTGGCCTAGTTCCCTTCATCCTCCATTCCGTGAATAAGGGTGAGTGGTCTGAGATTGATCTACCCAGGTAGGATGTGCGTTCAATTTGGGGAAAATGTATTCTATCTATCAGCAGATAATCAATTCTGGTATACAGGTCATGAGGAGATGAGTAGTATGAAAACCCTCTGTCTTCAGGGGGCATTTCCCTCCAGACCTCTGCCAGGTCTAAGTTCTTTATTACCTCATTCAGTGGGGACGAGGTCTGTTGTGGCCCTTGCGGTGGGTGGCTAGATCTGTCAAGCGTGGGATCCCGGACACAGTTAAAATTCCCTCCACAGATAAAGAAGCATCCTTGATAGGCCGCCAACTTTGCGCTCAGCTTGGTCAGGTATGTTGTGGTTCCATGGTTGGGTAGGTCGGAGTTCACTATGGAAATGTCTAGTTGTTCTATGTTCCCCCTTAGTATTAGGTATCTCCCTTCCGGGTCCGCCTCCTTGGAGAGGAGCCTAAAGGGCACCATTTCATCTGTCCATGTGTATAGCCCCCGAGCATATTTAGAATAGAGAGCCCCAAACCCCTGTCCTCCCTAGTGTCTCATCCCTTTATTGTTGCCATCGGTCGTGAGGTGGGTCTCCTGTAGCATAGTAATGGAGATTCCTATTCTCCCCAGGTAGTATTGAATCCTGTTTTTCCGCATGTAGGTGCCCATCCCTCTGACATTCCATGTCATTACTTTAATGTCAACCGCCATCATCATGCATCGCCAACACCTTGCTGTCTGCTCTACTTCCCTGTACCAGCCTTTCCTCAGCCCCCTCCCCCTCTAGCTTCCCAGCCTCAGCGCTTCTCCTGTCAGGCGCCTCTTCGTCCCCCATCAAGCTTTCCCTGAAGACCATCTAATGGGACATCAAACAACTTAAACCAAACAGTCTGCATCCAACATGTGCAGTAAACAAATGGTACTTAACCAAAAACAAATAACTGAGCTCAGCAGCTGCGCTACAGGTGCAGCACTCGAGCACCCTCGCACCTTCCTGGCCCATCCAGGTCGTCATGTATGAGTTTGTGCGCTGTCGGCAACATGCCGGCACCTAACCGTTCGTGGGTTGGGTCGTACTCCAGTGAATCGCCCAGGTCGCTGTCCCGTCTAAGTGTCGTGTTTCGGCCCATCATGCAGTAGTATATGTAGTCCATGTCCTGTTGCAGCAGTCTCTCGTGCAGTTGGCAGGTCCCCTTCCCCCAATGTGTTCATTTCCAGCCAGCACAGCTCAGGTGACTCGTTCTTCACCTTGGTCTAGGTTATTATGTTCCATCCACAGCCTGGTCGCTGCTGGCGTCACCAAGGAAACTGGTTTTGACTTGTAGATCACCTTGAGCCTGGATGGATATAGCAGCATGTATTTAAGTTGTAGTTGTCTAAGTCTTGCCTTGAATGGAACAAAGGAGTTCCTTGCTCATTGGACCAATGGTGTGTAATCCAGGTATATAGTTATCCTGGAGTTATCGCGGTGGATCACGCCTCCTTCTCTCGAAAATCTAAGGATGGTCCCTCTGTCCCAGAAATTGAGAATTTTTGCTATCATGGGATGAGGATAGGAGCCGGGAGGCGGTTTCTTTTGCAAGGACCTATGGGCCCTCTCCACCACAAATCCTGTGACAGCTTTCCTGCCCCTCTTTCCTGCAGAATCAGGTTTTCGACAAATTTGGTGGGGGTCGGTCCCTCCATCCCTTCAGGGATCCCTAGCAAGTGCACGTTATTGCGCTAAGCGTGGCCTTCAGCATCCTCAGCTCTGGCCTCCAGTGCTGCATTCTTTCTTTCCAGCTCTGCCAGCCTCTTTTCAAGATTACTGGTGCTATCCATTGTCTCTTTCAGGTCTTTCTCGGTTTTGTGACTCTTTCTGTAAGATTGCGAATATCCTGCCTCATCAGTTGCATATTGGATTTAACTTCTTCGATTTTGGTGTCAATGAAGGTTTTCAGAGCAGCAATTGTGTCCAACACTTTTGTCCCAGCTTCTTTGTCTGGTTGGGCTGACTGCGCAGCAGTGTCGCTCGTTGGTTGCCCTTTAGGTGTGGCAGCGTTGGACGAGTCCTTAATTGTGGTCTTTTCCTTGTTTTTACCCCTGGACTGAGACATATTGCAGTGCAGCTCAGTCTGGGTTCTCCAGACCTTCACTTAGTTCTCCGTACACCCTCTGAAATGAGTGAGGCTGCTGCTTGTGTATCCCTCTATAGTTCTGGATCTTGCTGCATGTCAGATGGGGCACTGCCGCAGCGTCAGTAGTTGGCGCCTAGTTATTGTGTGCCAGTCTCTTGCACTGCCTCGGTTGTTTCCTTGTGCGTGCTGATCATCTACGTGACCGCAGCAGAATTTGCCTTCTACCCCTCTATTGCAGGGTGCTGCTGTCCAGCCACTTACTTCCCCGAATGCCAAGCAGTATATCGCCTAGGGGTGCAGGTATTTGGAATGCCGCTCCTCGCTATAGTTCAGGCTGGTCCACCCTCGGGTCCAAATTGCATTTGCGGTGCTGAATAGTGCAACAGCCTACCAGTTCCAGCAGCAGCGGGAGATACGCAGACTGCTGCGCAGCAGGTCGGCTCCTGATGTAGTGTGATGCACTTTTCTCCCGTCCCGGCGCCGGTCCTCCGTCACCACACCAGCCCCCGTGTTATCTGAATGTCCTTGCCGTCTCTGCAGCCATTAGCCCCCAGGTTGACCCAGGTATTGGATCCACGACATGCTTTATGCTCCTTTTTGGGTTGATTCTCCACAGTTCAGTGTGTCCAGTTTAATTGGAATCTTGCTGAGTCCGGCCCAGGGAGTGCAAGCCTGCAGCTTCGCTTCAAGTCCCTGCACTAACCATGTGCGGGAAGCAGGCTGCCACAGCCGCGTGCGTATACTGTGCCGGTTAAGTCACCACTCCAAGGCGTATGCCGTCTTGGGCCTGGAGCTGTGGCACACCTCGCTCTCAATGCTATTGTAGTCTCTGCATTCAGCGCTCACCTCCCCTTTCCTTGCACGTATGAGCAGCCGCTTTTACCTCCTTGGGGGCACCACAGTGTTTAGCGCGCCGGGCCTCTTACTCATGTTAGGTAGCTCCTTTGCTCTTCACCGGTACGCGTTCCTGCTAGGCCCGAGGCGTCTAGCGTTCTGCTGGCTCCATTTGCCTCCTGGCCGCCTTGTTCAGGTGTCTGGCCGCTGGCAAAACACTGGGTTATCTAGATGCAGCAGGAGGGTGTCTCTGCATCGTTCGTCGTTCCAGTGCTGCTCCTTATCTGTGCACTTCCTCTGTTGGTGGGTATACGCTGTCCCCGCTGCCGGTGTCCACTGCTGTTGCAGTAGTCTTCCCCCCGGGCACAGCCACCAGCGTTGCACCAACTGTAGGCCAGGTACCCAGCAGGTAGTCCGCTTCGCTCGTTCAGTGGGTCGCTACGGGCAGTTTTCACTGGCTCGCTGCCCCTGCTGTTGGTTTGTATCTGGCTCCAGGCTCACCAGTAGTCAATGCAAGAGGAGGGCTAATCCACTGTTACGAAGGTTGCCTCCAGGCACCAAAGGATCAGGGCGAGCCCCTCCCCCACCACGCTCTGTGTCTCCTCTCAGGATGCCATTTTCTCCATACCCCTGGGGCTCGCTTGTGGGACTCGTTCTCTCAGATGCAGTCTCCAACTTTCATCGGGTCTTCACTCATGAGTGGCAGAAACGCTTGTTCTGCGCAACGCTGGCGTTTTCAGTCATGATGGTCACTATTTTCAGCGAGTTAGAGGATTGCAGCTAGGATCAAGACGGGAGCTCAGTCCCGGCGCAGCTTCACTCCATGAGCTCCAGCAACGCCCCCAATAACTGGTCAAATGCTGCCAACACCAAATCTAGAAAACAATGCCTGGTTGCAATGTGGGGAGCTTAGCTTTCTGATTCCTTTTGCCATGTAACTAGGGTAATAGGTCAAATGAACTTTTTAGAAAAAAAAACTAAAATAAAATTATTTAGAAAGACCGTGACCCACCAATTGAATGGGCATGCCCTTGCCGCACACAAGTGTGTGCAGTGGCTGACAGCCACACCAGGACCCGGAAGAACCATCAAGGGAGACCCGGGTAAGTGTGTGTTTGTGTGTGTGTTTATGGATGTGCTCTATGTTTGTGTATGTTTTGGGTTGGGGGAGTCTTGGGTGGGGAGGGAGCCGGGGATGAGGGATGGGGATTTGGGGGTGGAACCCCCAATTTAGAATTAATCGCACAAAAGAGAGGGGGTCGTAGGGGTCAGGGTCCGGGTGGTGGGGGAGTGGGAATGTCTTTTCTTCACTTTGTGTCGGTCTCTAAAATCATAGACCTAAAAGAGCTAAATTATGACACCGTAACTAGTTCTTCTCCACTGATTAACTGCTGTCAATCTGTGGAGAAAAGCCACAAGGAAGTGCCTGCCGTAGGGGAGGCATGGTATCACAAGTATGACACTGACAAAATGGGTACAGTTTGCAAAACCTTTATTGAAACTCCTAATGTGCCCTATAACTAAGATGGGAGTGGTCTTGACCATCAAATAATAAATAACACAGGCCTAGTGGATTCTGTCAAATCAAAATGTCCTATGCTAACAAAACCTAATGCCTGCCCCAGCTCTTATACAAAAAGTGTAAAAAGGAGAAATGTATGCAAAAGGTAAAAATCAGTGTTCTAATTAATAAATGTGGTTCAACCATCTTTCCTGCCCATGTTAAACCTCATAGAGTAGGGCGGTCCTGTCGGCAGGATGACACACTTTGGCTCAGTTTCCAACACTATAAACCATTCTAAAGTCTCCTTTCCTGACTTCCAAAATAATGTTTCAACCAGAAAGTTCACAAAGGTCCCCCTCTGTCAGGCTCAGACCACTCATGACAAAATTCAACACAGACTTGAAAGGGGGCCCCTTTCTCCATGCTTATTATACTTAAATTTCCCTCTGTCGGACTCGGGCCACTTTCGGATATGGAAGATTTTCGAATGTGCATGGTTTTCTTTACAGACCCCCACAGGACCACTTTGACTAAAAGTTTACAGTTTGACTTTCACTCTCCCCTTCTCTAGGAGTTAAACGTCATTATTTCACTTTTGCTGTTGATTCGTTTTATCGCTTCAAACAATGTACCTTTCACAGAGACTTTCGAGTGGGCTACTTCCTTTCGCTGGACCACTCCATTACTTAGTATCGCTGATTTTGCAGCTGACTTTTACTTCAAATTTAATTCTCAGGTCTGCCTTTCTTCGCATCTCATCCACACTGGTGCAATATTCAATTGCGAAAATATGCTGCTAAAACTTTCACGCACACCGGTCTCTCTGGTCACTTGCCAACTCACTGGCTGTGTGCATCTCTTTCTTGGTTCTGCGATATCCAATTCACATATCAAGGTTAGTACCACAGGCTTCACCTTGCCTCCCCAACTCTACCGTTCACCCGGGAGGGCCGCTTGCGTCCTTGAAACACAATGCAGTGTTCACTTGTGGGATCTGGCCTTCTCCATGTGTTCTCTGCAGCCTATCGGAGGCAATGACCTCTGGTAGAGAACTCTCAGGGTGTTCTACCCGCTGCTCTCGCTCCTTGATCCACCGCTCTGCTCCAGTAGGTTTGCCTTCATCCTGGAAGTTCTGCTCGTACCCGCGTTCCGCCTTGCTCAGAGAGTGTCAGTGGGTTCTGTCTTTTATTAGTATTAGGTGTATGTACTTAGAGTCAAGTGCAGGACTTTGCCTTACCCGATTAGCGGGACATGTCCGGTACGATGCGTTAAAGTTAATGTTGTTACTCTCAGTCACCCTCTTGCTCGGCCTGGTGTTTGTGTAAAATGGGGGGGATTTGGGACAGTGAATCCTAAAAAATAGGATGGGTTAGATGAACAAAACAGGGGGGAATACAATGTCTTACCATCGACTGCCTCGCACCCACTCCCCGAAGAACCCTCACCCAAGTGATCCTCCCAAACTGGTCCACCCCCAGGGTCTGTATCCAAAGGTGATGGTCATGCACTGGTTTCTCACACTGCCCATTGACAACCTTTTAGCATCATGCATTTGTTTTTTTGTATTTGCATTTATTTGAAGAAGAGGGAAGAGACATGTTGATTTCCATCAGAAATGACTTACAATAGCACATTTACAGAAAGCGGAGTCACTTACAATAGCACAACGAGTCTTTACAATAGCACAAAGATGAGAATGAGTGATGAGCCAGTGTATAGTGAAGTCAACAAAGTGGGACAAAGATGAAACAAAACACAAAGAAAACACGCTTGAGTGATCAGCCAGCGATCAGCTTTATTATGACCCAGTGTGAGATAAAGCTGCATAGAGTCTAGCCTGACTAATGGCTGTGTGCACTCTGTTGGCATTGACACATATTTCTTTACACTTGCGCCTCTCTCTAACTACTGAAACATTACAGATAAATGTTGGCTGGAGGCCCAGAAAGCTCCCACCCCCTGAGAGAGCTGAAAAGAGCTGCGCTTGGGTCACCCTCCCCTTCTCTGGTGACCTGTATGATGCTGAGGCTGCCTTTTCCCAGGTGAGGGAGAGTTTGTGTTAGCTATCCTGTCCCTGAGATCCATGTTTCCTTTCATGGACATACATGTGCTGTTCCTGTTGTGGCGGCGGCTGGCCATTCTCTGCCACCTTTCTCTGTTGGCTGGTTTGCAATGCGGTAAGCACAGTTATGCATCGGGTGTCCTTCTGCCTGGGCAATGCCACCTCCCTCAATGTGAGGTGGTGTTCTGGCATCTCTGACTCTCGGTAGGGAGTCCCCATGGCTCCTTGCTTCACCCGATCCTAATTAGGCATTTTGGTAGCCCTGTGATGTGCCATCTCTGCAAATGTTATTTATCGGGTCTCCTGTCGGGGCAGCTTTCTGGCTGGTACACCTCCATAATGTGGGGCCAGACTGATGGTCCCCTGTCAGGGCAGCTTCTTGTCCACCACCGCCCCATGCTGCAGCAACACATTGCCAGTACTCTTCATGGCTGGAACTGGCATCTTGGCTCCATGCTGCAGGCCAACTGCCGGTCCTCTGTCGTGGGGGCTTCTTGTCTGCTGCAGCACCATGCTGCGGCAACACAACTCCAGTGTTCTTCATTGCTGGAACCGGTGTCTCAATCGATTCATCACACACCTTCTGTAGACCTATTTGCTTCCCAAATATTTCTTCTTTGCTACTTCTCCCATTCTAAGGATGTGGAGGAAAATGGAATAGTCTCCCCTCGACTTGGCATCAAGCATGCCTTTACGCATTGTCCCATATCCCACTCATCCAGAGGCTGCTAATCCATATCAAGATAGAGAGGGTCTGTATCATCCTCACTGATTCCAAGTAGACTTGGATGGCTTAGATTGCACTACTTCTCCACCTATCCTCTGACTTTCTGCCTCCACCACTAAACCCTCCACCTCTCAGATCTCTATCCCCAGCCCTTCACGCTGCCATACTGAGCTTAGCAGACCTTCAACCCTCTCTTTAATATGCCTCCCTGTTGCAATCCTTTTCAAAGGGATGTAAGATTTCCCTCCCGAACCTCTCACCTGCAATGCTATTCAGATACTGCAATTCACCAGGGATTCACAATGGATCTGGGTGTTTCTTCCCGTAGAGAACATCTGTCAGCAATTTGAGCATTCAGCAGCCCCTGGGCCCGCCTCACCCTCACTGAAAGAATGGCCTCTCAACTCCTAAAAGGCTTGGAGATCTTCACCACACATTAGATCTCCCTTTTCCACATAGGATTTGGCCTCCGGTCCACAAACCGTTGTCCTCCAGCCTTGAAATCCAGCTCCATTGCTCTCCTCTTGTACAAATGCCTCTTGCATGTGGTTATTGCCTCGACTAGGAGACCTGAGGAACTATGGGTCCCCATCTGAACACTTCCATACTTAAGCTTTGTTCTGGGCATTTGGAAACTCCATACTTCTCTCTCTCCCATTTTAAGGTTTATTCTTGGGGTTTGGAAGCTCCATCCTCCTCACTTTGCCATCCTAAGGTTGTCTCAGATTTCCACCTCCATGAAGACTTGGTCTTGACCAATTTCCCACAACACCTGTATATCGCTAGAGACGTTAGGGTCTTACTGGAATGTACAGCTCCTCCTGACAAGAGGATAGCCTCTTTGTATTCTCTGCTGCTGGTCGTTAGGGGAAGATGCCCTCCTCCGCCATCCTGAGAAGGTGGATGAGGTTGACCATCTCACTAGCCTCCAAGGACACTGGGAAATCCTATCCAGGGGTAATCTTGACCACTTCCAAGAGCTGCACCCATTTAAGGGCAAACCCTCAAGGGTGTCATCCTAGATGAGTGTTGATTGGGAAGAACAGTGATATCCTTATGTTACAGGTTAAGAAGTAGGTCAGTATCCACCTCATTACAATTTCCTTTTGAAGGACTTTCCTTCTCTATCCATTCCTTGTATGGCTTTCAGATACTCACATTTTAACTATTGGCAGGAGGAAGGAGAACAAAGGGGTAGTACCTATATTTCTTTTGTGTGATCACATTACCCAGAGACTTACCTTTGCTCGTACAAATACTGCAACCCTCCCACATTCCCTGAGTCTGACATTGCCTGGGTTGATGTTGCTTTAGTAATTTCCAGGAATGGCTGGCTATTGGGGTCATCCTGAGGAAGGTGTGAATGATTGCCAACAGGTAAGGGTGTAAAACGGTGTGACACTGACCAGATCCCCCCTTTAAGCCAACTCCATGCCAAAAGCATACTGTGCACCCGTGCCCTGCTGAAAATGTACCCTGATATGCTGCACCTGCTCTCTATTGGCACAAACCAGGTTTATGGGTCATAGGTGCCCTCTGACAGCTACAGTGACAGACAATTTACTTCATTGCAGGGGGCTGCATTTGAGATATGAACCTCTGTTCCCAAACCACACAACTATTAGAGGTAGGATCCTGGTGGCAGTTTTAAACTATAAATATAAGCAATACCTGAGTGTAAGGTATTGTGGCTGGTATCTGTCATACGTATTAAAGCCACGTCAAATTGATATCATACATGTATCAGCACTGTGAGATCATCGCAGCTGTTATGTGTATTCTGGTCAGACTAACTGACCCTGCCTTCTTTCAGCTGAAGCAGACTGAATTGTTAGTCTTCTTCTTTAGTTCTTTATGAGTTCTGGTAACACCTCTCTCCAGAAGAACATCCTCCCAGTAGGAGCTGTCCTAAGAAACCACCACCAACGGGCACACTCATCCCAGAATGACTTGCCTTACAATAGGGTGCTGCATACCAAGGGCCTTTAAAGCTATTGATAGGGGAAGGGGACAAAGTTGGTGCGGACAGAGGGAGCTCAGCAAAGTTGGTGGAATATTCCACCAGCTTGTTTCTCACTATATCTCTCCTGTCTCCCTCCATGTCCTTTACCACAAAGAACTTTGGGCACAATGTCAGAAGACAAAGACCAGTTGTCTCCAGGACGGAGGTTGGACCCCTAAAGGCAGGCATGCCTTAATCTAACCGCTTGCGGACATTTGGTGAAAAAAGAGGGAGTCTCCCACTCCTTCTTTGATTCACTCTTGAACAAACACCTGAGAAAATATTCATTGGACCTCTGGTGAAAGAGTTGACTTTCCAAAGCTATCCACTTTGGAAAGCTCTGTTCCCTACTCATCCCCAGGGCACACTGAGGTGGCCTCCTGCTGGAGCAAGACCTTCACCTCTGCTAGCCACACTGCTACCCAGGGCTTCATCATGCTGAAGGACTCCTGAAAGCATGTGCTGGCCTCCACTGTGATTGGGAGCCCAGGAACAAGACTGATATTATCCTTGTGTCTCTCGATTGAGATTCACAACACCTGAGAGCAAGGACAGCTACGATCCCTGTGTTTTGCCTTCAAACCACTGCGAGACATGATTCAAGCCCATTCAACCCCATTGAACCAACATGATTCTTTCAGAGCTGTCTTTGACACTTGACTGATCTTCGAGCCACTGTACTGCACGCTCAAACTACAGCACCTTAGCGTGTCATTGCCTCAGCTCGAACTTAAAGCCCATTGTTACATTCATTGCGTTCAATCTGCCTTTTGAACTGCAAGCATCTTTTGTGAGCTGATCTACAGCATGACCATTGAACGCTGCATCAAACCACTACACTCAAGCTGTGTATTCAGGCCCCAGCATCATCGTCGTCAAAACAACCCTGGTGACCCTCACAATCTGCACTTCATTGTGCACCTCATTGTACAAACTGGCTAGAACAGCATATCGAATCACCAGAATTTTCACTGTCAAACTGACCCTGGTGGCCCTCACGATCCGCTGTTATTCAAACATGACTGCGAACCGCAGTGAACTGCAGCTCGACCCCAGTTTGACACAGCTCTCGATGTGGAAAAACGTGACAGTCACATCTGAGCCTGGCTCAAACGCCACAAACAGTACCAAGAAGGCTGGTACAACACTGTCGAAATGCCAAGAACAGTCAAAGGTAATATTTACTGATAACTGCCTCCTTTGTCCAGTTTTGGTCCCTAGAGACAAACGTGGTCACCTTCAATCCCTTTCTACAGAAACATATATCCTTATTGAGAACACTGTGTTTTGTATAGCCTGTCTCACCTTTTTCACTACCAAGAGCTCCGCCCCTTTCTATTTTTACATATCCTAGGTTCTTTCCACCTGGGTGGGTTTTGTGGAATTGTTTTCTATTTAGTCATTATGGCATATGGTGTGTTTAATTAAAGTATATAAATATATATTGTTATAGAACTTTGATTGGCTATTCCCTTTATTTTGTAATGTTTTATTTTGCGGGTTGGGTTGCTACTCAATCACATTCACACCCCTCTTGAGAGTATAGCCTACACTCGGCCCCTTTTACTGTAATGGGTATTTTACCACGCACTTGTTTGGGGACAATACACTTTTACAGCCCTTAAATGAATACTTGACCCGCCTCTTACCAGTCTTTAAAATATAGATAGTTCTGAAAAAATATTAGAAAATCCTTAAAAATGTATACAAAGGCTCTGTACAGTGTGCTGTAAAAATAACTATATATATACTCTTTACTTTGGAGACAGCCTTGAAGGGCTGTTTCAAGAGCCTTGCTGCTGCTGTTTGATGTTCCTTGCTGTGATGGTTGGTTCTCTGGCAGGCAAGAAGTTATCTTGATAGGCAGCAGCAACATGTGTGTTGGGGGGACACAAAGGGCCTCATTCCGAGTTATCCGGTAAAAATCCATTAATACCGCCAATCTGGTACTAGCGTCTCGGGGTTGGGCGTGCAGCGGAAACCCTGCCGTACTTCGAGTAGACAGGCATGTGCACAAACCCATGACGGAAGTGGCAATACTGGATTGCCTGTACCAACAGATAAATGGAGAAAACAACTGGAATTAGCAGACAAGAAATGGCGTCCCTAACGGTTCCACACAAAAAAAGGCAGTAATACCGGATTGGCGGTAATCCCATCACCGCAACCCGAAATGCAGCGAAAAGCAGAAGTAGGCCAAAAGCCATTAAAAAAACAAAATCCACCTCAATCCACTGCAATCTATAGCCATCCAGGCACAGAATCAGCAGAAAAAAATGTCACAGAAACACAGCAACCCAAGGAAGGACCAACATGAACGCAAACCCAAGTTTGCAGATGAAGAACTGACAGCCCTGGTGGAGACTGTGCTGCAGTATGCTGAGTAGCTGTTTGGAGCAAGGCAACGCAAGACAAGTTGCCAGAGGAAGAGTGCCATATGGGGTGAGGTGGTGGCCAATATCATAGCTGTTGGGACCATCCCCCGGATGAGAAAGGATTGCTGAAAGAGGTGGGACGACCTCAAGGCCAAGGTCCGCTCAGCCATTGCAAAGCATAAGCGGGAGTGCGCAGGCACAGGCAGAGGCACTGTGGAGCCCCTATGACTCATGCTGTGGGAGAAGTGCCTGAGCAGCATCCTGCACATGGAGGGGACTGATGGCATCGGCGGCACCAAGCCTGGTGCACGGACACAAGGAGAAGGCAATAAGTACAAGTGCATGTACATGTGCGCCCCACCCCCTTTTGCTTGCCTCTACCATCAGGGCACTGAGCAATGGGCAAGTGACCTGACCCATGGCATGGAATGCACTGCCCAACCTTCCATGGCTGTACCACCCCAATGCACACACAGGCATGCACATTACACACATACTGCATATACCCCAATCCATGAAACCCACCCATGCAAGGTCATCCACCTAAGCAACAACAGCTGACAGCACATCTCGTCTCCTCAACAGGTACTCACTCCACAGACAGCGACGAGGCATGACCATAACATGCACCCACCAGGAGAGGCACCATACCTGTGCAGGCCAGACACATTGCCGGACGCAGCAGGCAGAATGGCAGTGGGGTGACACCAGCACAGCCACCAGTGGGAACAGCTGCAGGTGCCCAGCCACTCTCACCCTGGGCAGTGTCAGCTCAGCCATCACCACCTGTGGCAGTTCCAGCCCAGCCTCCACCACATGTGGTTGCATCACCCGAGACTCCACCACCTGTGGCTACGCCAGCCCAGCCTCCACCACCCCAGGCAGTGCCAGAACAGCCTCCACCAATCCAGGCAGCACCAGCCCAGTCACGGCTGGACCAGATCGAGTGCCAGCAGGTGGAAAGAAACACAGTGGCTGGTCACAATACCATCCAGAGGAGCACCCGCCGCATGGCACGCATACTCAGACAGGCAACATCTGCGATGGTGACACTTGGGCAGAGGATACACGAACACACAGATGCCTCACCTGCTGCCGCAGAGTCCTTATCACAGGCCATGCATTTGACATTGCAGAACATCCGTGCCCAGGGTTCTGAGCCCTCAACAACCAACATACCCACTGAGGGCTCACTAGAAGGCACACCAAGGTGAAGATCCATCCGCCTCCTCAGCACAAGGCTCCAGGAGTCAGGCCCCAAGGCCAAATGTGCCCAGAAGTAATGCATGGGTTTCATGGACATGGAAGTAATGCTAATTCATATTGTTGAGGATTTGGAGGGGTAGGATGTTTTGGGAGATTTGGAGTGGGTAGGGTTTTTTGGGTATTTTGAGTGAGTAGGTTGTTTTGGGGGGTTTTGAGTGGGTAGGGTGTTTTTGGCATGGGTGTGGGATGGGATGTACACTGCATATCCACAATGGCACTTAACATCATAAACTGAAAAGTCAAACATGCAACCTTGAATGGACACTCTTTGTGTGCATGCATTTATTGTGTGAAATGAACAGTGAAGTGAGCATTGCCCAGAAAAATGGCAGGCAGCATCACAAGGTCTCTATCAGCTCCTGGCAGGTGATGTGACCCAGCCTGGCCTCTGAACATGCTGTATCTGCATGTGTATCATCTGCATGTGTACCTTCCACATCCTCAGGGGGAGGGGCATGTCCACATCTGGGGGCAGCTGTACGTTGTGCCAAATGCAGATGTTATGCAACATGGTGCATGCCATCACGATCTTGCCCACCTTGTCTGGTTTGTACATGAGTGCCCCCCCAGTACGATGTAGACATCGGAAGCGTGCTTTCCACATGCCAAATGCACACTCAATTACCACCTTGGCCCTTATGTGTGCACAATTGTATGCCACCTCCTGTGGTGTTCGTGTATTCCTCACAAGGGTCATCAGACATTGGAGCTGCGGATATCCAGAGTCACCTGCATGGGGGACATAAATAGGTCATGTCAGTGGATACAGTGGATGAGTATACCTTCCAAGCACTGTGACAATGGTCAGGGTAAGTAGAGTGCCCATTTGTGGAAGCATATTGCACCTTAAGGAATGTGGGTCATTGGATGAGTGGTGTATATTCCTGTCAGGCATGTCATCTATGTACTACATTTATACCATGTTGCTCTGATACTACATGATGGTTTTTGCATGCCCAACACTGTCAAATGGGACATGGACAGAAGGGGCACAGTACAAACACCATGGTGCCGGTCATGAACATATGTGGGTCCACTGTGCCTTGTGGAATTCCAAGCTACAGGTGTTGCAATGGGACGTGCATGTGACAGCGGAGGTGGTCAGATGGGATGTGCAAGTAATCTTGGGGGCCTGGAAGTGGTTGCTGATGTGTTCCACGGTGGTGGAACTGGCTGGGTGCTAGGCCCGGGTGGACACAAGTGTAATGTGCATATGCACCGTGTATGGTGCATGCTGAAGCATTGGTGGGAAGGTTAGTGAGGGTGGTGGTATAGAGTAGGCAGGGGCCTGTCGCCCTGTCAGTGCCATTTGGCCACAGGGCACATGTGTCAGTAGCAGAGGGGTGATTGTCAGGGGAGGGTAAGTGGTGAGGAGGTAGGGATGGCTATCGGGTCATCAACACATCAGTTGATGGTGCTGTCTGTTAAGGGCAGGGGACCATTCCAGTGAGAGGACCCGCCTATGGGAGGGGGGCATGGGAGGTCATCCTCAATAATGCGGACATGCCACATGAGTTTAGGGCCGTGGTTGTGGGCACCCAGGACAGATCTGGCTAACATACCATGTTGGTGCCCGCTGAGGGGGTCACCCCATTGCTTGCCATCTGGTGCACTTCTGTAAATGGAAATGTACTGCACTCAGTGACTCAGTGTGTGTACCATTTGTTGAGCTTGCTGTGGCATGCTGTGGTGCTCTATCATGCATGTGTCATTGTGCAGGCACTTTGTGTGTATATGGTTCTGCATCCCATGCGGACGCACATTGCCATGCATTACCCCTGATTCACTTTTTTCATCATATGCTGGGTGTCCCTGCTGTATGTGCAAGTTGCCATTGGTACAGGGCAGTGTTGTGGCATGTTGATGTGGAGCTCGTTGTGGAAGTTTGTCGCTCCCATGCACATGTACTTGGTGCACCTATGCATCCATGCCTGGCCACAATGATGGAACATGCTCTTTGTGTGTCTCTCACTGTTGCATTGTGATACATGTGGTCCTGTGTGTCTATGTGCAGATTGGGTAACACAGTGTGGGCATTCAGTGCTGCACTTTTTTTCGGGTCATATGATGGAGGTCAAAAGCCACTGATGTTGAGGGGGTGGCATGGATTGGGGGGGATTCCCAGTGCCACTCAATGCCATTGTGCCTACCCACCAATGCAGTCTCTGTGTATTGTGAATTCTACTCACCAAATGCCCACGTACATTGTACTCTGTGCCTCTCCATGTATTCTGGCAGTGTGATGTTATGCAATACCATGGATCATGTATTGATCCTGGAAACTGGGCACAGCAGTGGGTGATCATGAGGTCAGCATCACAGGTGACCTGGACGTTCAGTGAGTGGTACTGCTTCTGGTTCCTGTATACTTCCTCCTGGGCACAGAGGGCAACCAGCTCGACATGCGTACAGTCCAGGGTTGCCACCACATTGGACATGCCTACCATGACATAGTATCGTGCCTTAATGGCATTCGAAAGTGCAGGGGTAGTTCGGAGATGCAAATGTGCTGTCCCACACGCAGCAGGAGTGTGTCCAGCAACTCCACCAGTACTTTGGAAAATGTCAGTTGTGCTAATCCGTACAGCTGAATCACAGTATGCTGGAAGGTGCCGTTGTGAGGAAATGCAGGACAGACACTGCCTTCACCAGCAGTAGTTTGTCTGTGCAGATGCTAATTCTGCTTTCAATGTCTCCCTGGATTATGATCAAGACATATGCTATGTTCTGCCTGTCGAGGTGGTGCAGGATTAGTATTTGCATGTCACTGTGGGTTCATGGCGTGGCCCATACAAGGGGTATGGGTGCACGCCTTGCAAGGCGCCTCATCCTCCTTCTCCTCCTCTGATTCCTCATCCTCACCCTCCTGTCCAGTGCCTTTTGGGCCCTCTGTTGGTCCCCCAGCCGCTGCAGCACTATGCTGGCTTGGAGCATCTGCAGGTCAATGCTGACTGCTGCCAATGGCAGCTCTGAGGTGTTTGGAAGTGTGTGTGTTCAAGGTGTGGCCTTTTTCACCTACTCCAGGCTGGATTGGATGCACCTGGATGCATTAGGTGCACTTGTGGCCTCATTCCCCATACCTGCATGCATTTCCTGCCGTTTACGACTGCTTTCAGGTGGGGGTTTCTCCGCCTAGCATTTGCCTGTGTTACTGCCATTTTTTGGCCAGTATTCCTGGATAGGTTAGACTTGTGATATGGCAGTGTTGCTCGGCCGGCGGACATTGGTGCTGGCATCTCCGGCACCTTACTTAATGTGTGACTGTTGCCATCGGTGGATGTGCCGCCTTCGGGGGCCTCCACCTGACTCATAGTCTGCCGATCCGGTAAAATGGTGGTATCTTGTATTACTGCCATTTTTTACCGGAATGCTTGGCTCGGAATGAGGCCCAAAGTCTTTACCGTGGCTGGGCTGCATATGACAGATGCAGCCCAGCAATTACCAGCAGTGTGGGGGAGTCCCTTGATTTAATCTGTCTGGGCTGTGTATGCCAGGTGCAGCCCAGCATTTACTGCAGCGGGGGGGGTCTCACAAACCTCTTCAACCCGAACTGCGTCTGCCAGCTGTGGCCCGGGCAGTCCTTGCGGGCCGACTGGCAGGGAGCAGCCCCTTTGAACAATTTTATGCAGCCTGGGGAGGGCAGTGCCAGTAATTAGAGAGCCAGGGCCTGGTGATGACAAGAGGCTAGCCTGGGAGGCTGGAGTGATTTTGGGCACTCGACCTGCCTGTCATAGGCTGAGTAGTGTGGGCTCCCCCCTGCTCTTATACCTGACACCTGTTACCTGTGATAATGAAATGATAGTACAGACCATATTTTTGCTTTGTGGAAAGATTGTGGCCGTAGGCCCTTTTATTTTCTACAAAAATAATGCCACACAATAATCATGACAGCCAAACATCATTAATAATCGCTTTTGGGCACATCGTGTCCAGGGGTTATAGATGCCGAGCCTTCCCTTAGGCTAGTTTTCGTTGCCCTGTGGCATCCCTTCCTGGACACGTGCCGCCACGCCTGAGGGGGTGTTGCCTAACCCGCTCAGGTCCCCCCAAACAGCGAACCTATTTGCAACCACGAGCCGCCAATGCTTGAAAGATGTTGTCCGTAAATCTGCCCATCCCTTTATTGGATAAGTGCACCCCATCCTGATGAAACCACTCTGGGTCATTATGTGATAGCCCATGCCTTATGAAATGGAGACCCGTGCTCCTACAGTATTTTTCTACAGATTTGTTTAGTTTTTTCCATGCTGTCTCAATGGCCTGCCTTCTGCGTGCCCCATACCAAATTCTGCGGGTAATTATCTCTGACATGACAATTTCCGTTTTCCACCAACAGTGTGCTATTGCCCTTAAGGACTCGCACATGTTGCGCATCAGCTTGCCCCTATTTGTTTTAACCAAGTCATTGCCCCCGAGGTGGATAACCAGGTATTCAGGGGGATCCCTGAACCCGATCAAATCCGATAGCCGGTCGTGGATGTCCTCCCAATGCATTCCTGGGAGGCCCCACCAGGAAGTTATCGTCCGTTTAAAATGCAAACCTTCTCTGAAATCCTCGATCCACCTGCCTGCACGTGTCACGAATGAATGGCCAACTATCCATGCCGACTTGTAGGGGGTCTCATCTGCGTGGGTGGATGGGAGATGAATTATATCAAATATTCTCGCACATATCTTTTGAAACATTGTGACTTCCACCCCCCAATTTTCTTTACTCCTTTTGCCCCTAGCCCACCTACCATGGAGAGGTGGCTGCCCCTATCCTGAAGGAGTGGGTTCCAAACTCGGCTGCGTCCCACCCTGCTTTCGCTATGGTTTTCTTTAGTACGGCTTGGAATTGATATCTGCTGAGGGCTCTGCCGTCTCTATGTATCAATAGCTGCCCCCCAACTTCAGGACGCACTTTGAGAAATTGCTCGGTAATGCACCTGGGGCAGTGGTCCCTTTCTTTAATACAATTTAGCTCAATTGTTCGCCCCTTCCCTCTTTGGTCCGTTTTCGATCTCCTTAGTATTATGGACATACCCTTAGATCCTATGCTGATGTCGCTCCTTGCTAACCCGTCTCCCGCCATCGTGTTACTTGCTACAAGCTCCCCGACCCTGAATGCCCCATAGTATGCCAATGCGAACGCTGCCCTGAACAGCATGCTCTCATAGCTGTTGCTACATGTGCTATGCAATAGTTGTAACAATTTTACTACTTTCAAAAAATTCAGGGGCCTCCTGTCGTCTGGTTTCTTGCCTTCTAGCCTAGACCACCCCTTCATTGCGTATTTTAGACGAGGGCTTGTTGTCGGGTCTGCAAACCCCGCCACCTTTGCCGTATAAGCAACTGCGGCCAAATGTGCTGCCGCCCAGCTTTTCCTCTTCCCTTGTGAAAATGCACTCCCCAAAAAGTCACACAAATTGGAAACTGTGATATCCCCCACATCTTTCACTTTTGATTCTCTCAACACATTATTCACATATTGTTTATATTGCTCACCAGTTTTGTATGTTATGGCGTTTCTGGCCAATCTTTCTACCACTTGCTCCCGTGGGCCTTCTTCCACTTCTGAGTCAACCTCGTGGCTAACCGACTCTTTTCCCATGCCTCCAGCGGTACCCATGCCTTTTTTGGCGTGGGCGTTTTCATCCTTCTTGCATCTGGCCGTAGTTCCCTGAACCTGCTCCACTGAAAACGAGACAAGGCATCAGCGACCATATTTGCTTCACCGGCGATGTGTCTCGCCCTTATGTTAACATTATTATTCAGACAAGCCAGAGTTATTGCCCTCATTAACTCCAAGACCAGCGGACAAGAAGCGTTTCCGTTATTTATTACATGCACTACCGCCATGTTATCCGACCATACGTTTAACTCCTTGCTGTATAGTTTTGCTTCCCATGCACACAGTGCCACCCAGATCGGAAATAGCTCTAAAAGGGTAATGTTACTTGTCCATGCAGCCTCATGCCATGCCTCTGGCCATCTTTCTGCGCACCATTCTGTATCCAATATTGCACCAAAGCCAAAACCCCCAGCTGCATCCGTGAACAACACCCTTTCGCTTTCTTCGTTTACAGGTGTGCGCCAGATTACTGAACCATTGAACGCTTTTAAGAATTCTGCCCAAAGCTCCAATTCTTTCTTTATTGCTCCACCGATCCGCACCCTGTGGTGCCCCACCTTAGCACCCTTTGTTCTTTGCTCGACCCTTCTCTGGAATACCCTGCCTTGCGGTATGACCCTCCCCGCAAAGTTCAATTTCCCTGCTAGTGATTGTAACTCCCTTACTGTGGCCTTGTTCCTCCCTTTCAGATCTGTGATTGTACCTAGCAAGTCCGCCACCTTCTCCTCTGGGATCCTGCACACCCCGACCCATGAGTCGATTTCGATGTCTAAAAATTGTATCACTTGAGTTGGCCCCATTGTTTTTTCTTCTGCAAGCGGAAACCCCCACTCTTCTGTTAATGCCGTGAATTTCTTCAAGGTATTTTTACACAGCTCGGAACCTTGTGGACCCACGAATAGAAAATCGTCCAGGTAATGGACTACCTGTGCTCCCTTAATTTCCTTTGTAAGAGCCAATTGCAGGAAAGAGCTTACTTTTTCAAAGTATGCACAAGAAATGGCGCAGCCCATAGGGAGACATTTGTCCACAAAGTATTTGCCCTCCCAGTGCATGCACAACCATCTCTGTGATTCGCTCCTCACTGGCAATAGGCGAAAGGCTGACTTAATGTCTGCTTTCGCCATACAAGCTCCCTGCCCCGCTTTCCTGACTAACTGCACTGCTTCCAGGAAATCTGAGTAGTTTACCGACGACGCCTCTTGTGTGATGCCGTCGTTAACCGAGGCCCCTGGTGGATATGAAAGGTGGTGAATCAGCCTAAACTCGCCTGCCTCTTTTTTTGGGACTAAACCCAAAGGTGAGCATATAAATTCTTTAAAAGGAGGAGACTATAGGGGCCTCCCATCCTCCCTAGCTCAATTTCTTTTCTGATTTTTTTGCCCACCAATTCTTTATTTTCTAAAGCAGATTTCAGGTTTTTTGGAGTGTTCTGGGAGCCCTGTCCACTAAACGGTATTATGAAACCTTCTTGGAAACCTCGCCTTATTGTTTCTGCTCCATCCTGATCTGGGAACACCCTTAGCCACTTTTCCATATTCTCGATTTTCACAGGTGAGGCCCCTTTCTCTCCTTTGCTCCTAGTTCCGTTTTTCTGGTACCCTGTACTTACTGGGCGCTGCTCTGGTGCATTTGGTAGTAATATGTTCTCCTCTGCAATTCTCGCATTTGTGATTGAATTTACATCTCTTCCCCCAGCTGTATGGTATTCCCTTCTCAAAGTTACGGCATTGTGCTGGCTCTGACTTTGCCGTCCCGCTACTCCCTCTACCACCCCCTTGTGCTGTCGGAGGTATGTTGCTCTGCCACCCTCCCTGTGTCTCGTACTGTCTGCTCCCTTGCTCTGTCATAATAGTTATCGTATCTCCTGTTGTTGTATCTGTACTCGCTTATATAATCGTTCTGGCCATACTGTTTCCTATAATAGCTCCCTGCATTATACTGTTCCCTGGTATCCCATTTCTCTTTTAGCACGTTTAGTATGTATAGATTGTAATTTTCTTCATCCCACCCTATATCCGGGAAGCAATCCATTTCTTTCCTGAATTCGTGGTCGTATTCCTTCCATGCATCACCCCCAAATGCTTTGTACACCCTCAAAACTTTCTGTTGATATGTCACTAGCGATGGGCCGTCCTCGGGAAATTTCTGCAAGATGATTGAGGACATTATCTGGAATGCTGCTGTCCAATTGTCAAAATTCCTTGACACAGCTGTTCTTTTTAATAAGCCCTTCTCATCCTCTTTTATGTCTTCCTTTGATACATCATGACCCCTTTTCTGTACGTCTAACAGGGAGAAGATATCTATCAACTCTTTTCTCCATATCTTCTCCTTCACTTTGTCGCTAATGTACCAGGCTTGTGCTTTTAAGGACCGCCCTTGTGCATCCTTGCCTATCGTGGGCCTGCCATATTTAGTCATAATTGTGGTGGGTTCTGTCATTTTTACTATGGCGGGCCCTATCATAACTACTGGGGTGTCGGTAGGTGACCCCTGGGGACCAGGAATTTGGGGAAGCCCCTGTGAGATGGGAACCCTGCTGTCTGTTAGCCCTTGTTCACCTGCCCCCTGATCTATACCTGCCTTATCCTTTTTTTGTTTTTCTTTACTTATAACCCCCTTCGTTTTCACCCATGCTTGAAAGTGATCCCTCTCTTCGTCTTCGCTACTTTCTGTATCAGATGCCACCCTTCTGTGCTCTTTTATTCCCCCTTTACTGGCTCTGTGCGACTTACCCTGAGCCGTGATACATGCATTTAAAACTTTCACCATTTTGTCAATGTTGTTACTCAATTTTACGATACCTTTCTTGGTTCCTTTCTTCCGTTTTATTTTTGGCATCTCCGGCTCTTGTGACTTCCTTGTTATCTCCCTTAACCTCTTTTGGCCTTGAGGTATAGCAGTTTCTTCATCGCTGCCAGCGGACTCCTCGAGCAGCAAGGGCGACATTGCCCTAGCCCTTTCTTCCGTCTGCACCACATCCAGCACCCATTGTGCCCCATACTCTTTTTCTGCCTTTTTAGCCCATGCGCTGAATTCCTGTGCTCTCTTTGTTCTTTCCTCTGCCATTTTTGCCTTTTCGACCTTTCTTACCAATTTGTTGACCCACCGGGATTGAACCCCAACTTTTGGCTTTTATATCGCCTAAAATCTATTCCCTGCTTCCAAGATTCAATTCAGTGTTGCTGGCGTGATTTTTAAATAATTATTTAAATATCTATTCAAGAAATTCCAATGCCACAATTCGACTCTAGTGGGATCCGAACCCACCCCTTTGAAAGACTTAATACGTCAAGACCGACGTGCAATCCATTGCGCCACCGCGCCTGATAATTATTTTTTGTCTACTGAGCTCTTGAAGGCTCACTCGCGTCACAGCTGCCCTCTGCCGGCGTTGCCAGCCGTGCGTGCCGCGTTGTAGCCCCACCCCTTTTGTTTTCAATGAGCCCTTTGCCGACTCGTGTTCACCGGCCGCTGCCGGCTGGCCTTTACGTACTAATCGGGGCGGGCCTGGTGCCGCTTTGTGCTGCCTCTTGCCGCCCACGCGCGTCCCGAGTGAAGATAGAGTGCCAGCCTCCTGCAGTGCGCTTTGCGCTGCCTCTTGCCGCCCACGCCGCGTCCCGAATGAGGATACACCGATCAGGGGATTAGAGCGCAAGCTTCCTGCAGTGCAAGACCCAGCACTTATCGCTTGCCCAACTGATCTCCTCCCTCGTGAACTCTGACCGCTGCCGAACTGCCTTTGACGCCCGTGCCGCTTCCCTGCTCCGCTGGCGTCCTTCCTCCTGAAGCCGAACTTCCTCCTCCGACGCCTCCGACGTCTGTGGACCTGACTCCGTAGCTCGCCGATCCCGCTCGTCCTCCGACTTCCCCGCTGCAACTCGACGAAGGATGTCCCCTGCAGAAAGGGAAAAGACACAGAAAACGGTAAACCCTCCGAGGCAAACGTTTCTTTCTCCCCTTTTCTCAGGTCCGGGGAGCTTACCCGAGTGAGGTGAGCTCCGGACCTGTTTGTGTTTACCTTGGTTTTTACCTGGGTATTTATCCTCCCAGTCCCCTTTGTTGTGCTGTTGGGGGCCGGGCTTCCTGTCCTCCCCTGCTGTTTTTCCTTCGCACCTTTTGGTGCGCTCCTCCGGCAACGCTGAGGGTGGGGGCGCCGCTTTGGCTGCTCCTCCCTCTAGTTTCCGGCCGTTTGGCTCCCCCACCCTGCGCCTAACCCCCCAGGCCCTCCATCGTGTCACACTTCGTATGGCACGGGGCCTGGGGCAGAGGAGCGCCACTGTGAAGAACCGGGAAGCAGCAGTGATCGGAGCTGAGCGCCTTTCAGCCCATTTCACAAAGGTTTGAGAACCGTTGAGTCAGCGGTCCACTCACACCAACAGCAATGTCTTTTTTTTCTTTTAAAGGATCCCACACATGGGATTGCGCTGGAGATCTTTACTCTATTTTTTTTCTTTTCGTTTGAAAGTATCCCTGTGTGGCTTTCCACAATAGGGATCCTTTTTTCTCTCATTATCACAAAAGGCAGAAGAGGTATCTCTTAACCGTGCCTGTTTTATCTTTATGATTGAGATCATTCTGGTATTGTAGAAGTGTGAGGGCTGAGTAGGCGGTTTATCAACAACTTGTACACCTAAAGGGCAAAAGTCAGAAGGAAGAACATAAAAGCTTAAACCCACAAAGAAAACTTTTTCAGAGTCATTTTTCAAATGGTGTGACTGTCATTGAAATGGGTCATCATAGTGAAAGAGCTGGGACAAGGAGAGTATGACTGAGTGTAATGAGTTTACCATTAAGTAATCCAAGGCATTTTAGTGTTGTGTTCTGGCGTGGGGCCCAGGCATACAATAAAACGCGGACACAGGGTATGTTTTCACACGTTTATTTCCTTTTGATTAATGACTTGCTTCCCCTTCCCCCTCCCTTCCTTCCGCCCCTCCCTCCTCAGTCCTTGCTTTCGCTTTCCCTTTCCCTTAAAGGGGCCGTGTTGCTAGGTCTGTAACACCCGCCCCCTTACTTATCACGGAAATCCATGGCCTACATTTCTTCAATGAGGTGGGGGGACCTTCGTAAAGCTCACTGGGGCCTGCCAGTTGTCTCGTGTGGTGTGTTGTGGTAACCCGCGGCTTTCTGGCGTGTCCGCTTGATGTTGGCCATAAAGCGTTCTACCATGCCAGGCTTGGGGCCACAGCGGTATAATCCGTTGATGGTGGAATCCTGCGAACTTCCCGAACTCCTGCCCTTAGAAGGTTGGGCCCGTGTCAGTTTTTACCACATTAGGGATGCCCCATTCACTGAACAGCTCGTCCGTCACGGCCACGGCCTGGTGAAATGCTGTGGACGGCACGTGGTTCACTAGTGGAAATCTGGAGTATTCGTCAATTGCCACTAGGAGATGGCCTCCTTCTTCTAGCGGGCCATAAAAATCTAGCACCACTCGTTGCCATGGTCCCTCAGGTAAGGGGAATGTCTGGAGGGGAATGGGGGTGGATTTGTCGCATTCACCTGGCATGGCACGCAGTGCCTCAGTGTGTCCTCCACTATGGTGTCCATGTGTGGGAACCAGACCTGATTGCTTAGTATCTTCTTTGTGTTGGCTAGACCTCGGTGCCCCTCATGCGTTTTTATGACTAGGGGTTTCCTGAGGCTTTTGGAGGCCACTAACCGGTTTCCTCTCAGGCGTGTACCTTGTTCTGTCGTGGCCAGTTCTCTGTGTATCTTTGGCATACTCAGCAGGTCTCTTCTGTCTGCTTCCCCCCTCCTCCCTACCTGGAAGTGTTCTGTGGCCACCTGTCGCCACCTGTTGGTGTTTGTGTGTTGGACGGTTGCCCGTATTGTGGGGTCAGATCTGCTCCATTCCACAAATTGCTCAGTCTTGATTGCCGGGGGAAGTGCATTCATGGATAGGTAGGTGATGTATTCTTCTGCCTCAGCTTGCATAGCGGTGTCCAGGGGCTTGTCCGGGTATCTCGACAGGTAATCAGCCGGATTGGTCTTGCCCCCAGGCTTATGGATGATGGTGTAGTCATAGTCCTGGAGGCGGATGCCCCAGCGTTCGATGCGTGGGGCATCTTTATTTTGGGGTTTCTGAATAGGGACAGGAGAGCTTGGTGGTCAGTTCTCAGTACAAAGGTCCTCCCGATGATGAAGTGGGGAAATTTCTTGCACGCCCAGACTGCCGCCAGGCTCTCGCGTTCTGCCTGTGAGTAGGCTTGCTCAATGGGATTGAGCGCTCTACTGGCGTATGCAACCACGTGTGTCTCTGTGTTCTGTTGTGGGTTGGTCTGGGCTAAGATGGCACCTAGGACCCCAGGGCTGGCATCTACAGTGATTTCCGTGTCCCCCTGTGGGTTAAAGTACGCTAGCTGTCAGTTGTTCACTAGTTCTTGCTTGATCGTGGAGAAAGCGTGCTGGCACTGCTCATCCCATTCAAATGGTTGTTCCTTCTTGAGCAGTTGTCGTAGTGGGTTTGTGAGTGTCGCATAGTGTGGGAGGTATCACGCACAGTAGCCAGCCATGCCTAGGAACGATCGTAGTTCGGATACATCTTTCGGGCTTGTCAAGTTGACAATGGCGCTGATTTCGGCAGGGTCTGCTCTGATGCTGTGGTCTGAGAAGATGTGTCCGGAGAAGCATAGGCTGTGTTTTTTGATGTCACACTTTAGGCTGCTGAGGGTGAGGCCAGCTTCCTGGAGGATGTGGCATACGTGCCGTAGTGCGTCATTGTGCTGGTCTTGGGTTACTCCAAAGACTAAGATGTCGTCGCTGTAGTTAAATGAGTTTGTGACTGTGCTTATCAGCCTGTGTATGGTCTCTTGGAAAATTTCAGCTGCACATGAGATTCCAAAATTCAACCGTTTGTAACGGAAGAGGCCTTTGTTGTAAAAGTTGTTATGGGTCGTGATTCGTGGGTCATGACTAGTTGGTGATAGCCTTGGTTCAGATCCTGCTTTGAGAACCGGATGGCCTGGTTGAATCTCACCAGTATGTCTTCAATATTTGGCCCTGGATGTCTCTCCCTTTGGATCGCTGTGTTGGGGCCCCTCATGTCGATGCGGAGGCGAAGGCATCCGTCCAACTTGGGGACAACTACCAGTGGGGACACCCATGGAGTGGGTCCTTCCGCTCTCTCAATGATGTCGTTGTCGAGTAATAGCTGCAGCTCGTGTGTCACTCTGGCCTGTAGGTGAAATCCTATCCTCCTGGGGTGCTGCGCTACTGGTCGTACTGAGGGATCGATGTGAAGCTTGATCACAGTTTCCTTTAACATACCAACGCCCTTAAACAGGTTGGGAAACATGGCGCTTAAGGTCTCGAGATCTACTGCCTTCTGGGACATGGTGCATATTGACTGGGCGTTCGGTGGGAATTCTTGAATCATCTCTGACTGATCATACTGAATGTTGATTAGTTGGAGAGCAGTGGCTGTCTTGTAGCTTAGGCGGCATCTCCCAGTTACTGGGTTATGAATGACATGGATCATGACCGGCACTCGTCGTCCTCTGTGCACTAGGTCGCACAGGAATTGGCCCTTTGATGTAAGGGGTAGAGTTGCGCCCCATTGGAAGATGTGAGCCTGAGATTGTCGTAAGGGAAATGTCCCGGTTAGCGTTTCATATGTTTTCTCGTTCATTACGTTGACTGTGGCTCCTGTGTTGATGAGGAACGGTGTGTTGTGCCCTCTGAGGTGTACCGTCACTTGGGGTGCTGCGCTGTTGTCAGACTAGTCAGATATGAGCTGGAAGTATTCTCTACTGTACCGGTCATATTCTTGGTATTGTTCCATCACAGGTGGTTCTTCTTCAATGGGAGGATTCTCATAGGGGTCTCCGGCAGTGACTCCTCTTCTCGGGTCTTCATCAGGGATGGGTTGCATGTGGTAGAGGTGTTCCTGGGTGCGTGCCAGTCACCGGTTCCATGTGTAAGTTCTCCACTGCTCGGATGAATCCAGGTTGCGTTGTGTTTCTGAGCGGGTTGTTTCTAGTGTTGTCGCTTTCTGGATATAGTCTTGTATTGGGTGACCTTGGCTGTTCATATCTCCTGTTTGGCGTCGGCTGAGTCGGCGGCCTGTAGGCCTGCAGTTGTGGTGTTCTTTCGCGACACATGCTCTGGAAATGAATTTCCTGGCAGCACCTCAAACACATCTGGCCGATTGCGGGGCGCTGTCCTTAGTGGGGAAAATCAAATCCACAGCGATAGCACTGCCTCTTTGGTTGGGTCCTACGGACTGTGTTGTAGGAGTCTTGGCGGGACGAGGTGCCAAAGTGGCGGGTCTGTCCTTGCGGGTTGTTGGTCATGGCAACTATCGTGTCGAGTTTCTTTGGGTTTTCGATATTGGCGGCTTGGACGTCAACGCGTTCATAGACCCTTGCTACTACTGCTACCTCTTGTAGGGGGAGGGGCTTCTTCAGCAGGTGCTTCCTGAACTGGGAAGACAGACATTCCTCTATTACCCTTAGCCGGATGGCTTTGTCATCGTTGAAATTTGCGAAGTCGCAGTATGTTATTTTCCTTTGGAGACATAGGAGGAACTGTCCTATTGTTTCATTGGGTGCCTGGGTACACTGGTTGAATGTGTATCATTCGTAGTCTCTATTTGGTAGAACCAATAGGCGGCCGTTGATTGCAGCGATGAGTAGCGGGTATGTCTTTCTCTCTTGAGCAGGAATGGTTTTAATGACACTTTTGATGTATTTCCCCACTATGTTGGTGAAGATGTCCAGCTTGTTAGGTGCATCTTGATTACCCACGGCTCTCATGGACTCTTCAAATTCGTCAATCCATTCCTGCCATCTCTGGCCTTGGTTTTCTTGTGGCTCGAGCGTGAACGGATTTGGGCGACGTAGAAATGATACTGGATTCGTGGGCGTTCCCCTTGCTGGGGTCGGTATGGCCCATTCACTGCAGTGCCTCCTGATTGTGACATTTTTAAGCTGGTTTGTCCCTTTGTCTTTGCTAGTGCTTCGCTCCCAGGACACGTGCCTCTGTACTAGCCATCTCTGTCTGGCCTGGGCGGCAGTTGTGGCTCTATTCTTTCTGGGTGATGTGGGTGGGAAAGGCCAGTCTTCACTTTCTGGTGGCCTTCCTGTGCGTGTCGATTGCCCTTCATTTGTAGGTAATCCTCGCTTTATAGTGGAATTATGGGACTGTGGATTGCCCTTTCCTTGTGGGCCGTATGTTGGTACTCCTCGCTTTCTAGTGGATTTATGGGCCTGTGGGTGGCCCTTTCCTGGTGGGCTGTATGTTGGTAATCATCGCTTTCAAGTGGAATTATGGGTCTGTGGATTGCCCTTTCCTTGTGAGCCTGTGCTGGGGATCCTCGCTTTCTAGTGGTTTCCATGGTGTGTTGGCTAACTTTCCTTTGGGCATGTAACACCAATCCTCGCTTTCTAGTGGCTTCTTTGTGCGGGTGCTTGTTGCACACTGCTTTACGTGCGGTGTGTTCTGCCACATGTTTCCACTACTCGGGCCGCTTCCGTATCTTCTTGCAGCTGCCGTCGGTCTCCGCGCTGCGTCACACGTGGTTCTTCCTTTCCCTCGCTGCTATCCTGTTGCGGCCCTCCTGACCAGCAGTACTGCTGGGTGTCACGGTCCTCCTCACCGGCAGCACTGCTGGGCGTTTGCTCCTCTGGGTCAGTCTTCTTACCGCTGGCCGCTCTCTGGATGCCTTGGGTCTCTTCTGTTCCCACGCTGCAGGTCCTCCTCACCGGCAGCACTGTTGGGCCCTTCCTTCTCTCCGGACTGCACGTCACCTCCACCCACCATGCTGCGCTGTGTCTGGGTTCTATGCCGCGGTCCGCCTCCTTCGGTCCGGGTTTTTGCACGTCCCCTCCTCACGGGACGGCGGCGTGGGCTATTGCTCATCGCAAGCTGTTGTGTTCTGGCATGGGGCCTAAGCATACAATAAAGCGTGGACACAGGTTACGTCTTCAAACATTTATTTCCTTTCGATTACTGACTTGCTTCCCCTTCCCCCCTCCCGTCCTCCCTCCCTCCTTAGTCCTTGCTTTCGATTTCCCTTAAAGTGGCCGTGTTGCTTGGTCTGTAACATTTAGGGCCTCCAAATGACCCCATCTGAAAGGACCGTACCAGAAAAGCTGAAACAACAGTTATTTTGAACAAAAAACGACCTTGCTTGCATTACCAAAAGCACAATAAGTAAGACAACAAATGTTCATCGTAGTACACTGCCACATTTCAGAGGCAGAATTAGCTGGTTAAATCCATCCAGACCGCAGCAGCAAGCTTAGTCTTGGACGTGGGATTTTACACTGTGCAGTGTTGTCTTTGGCTCTCAATAAACGAATAAACACAAAGGAACAGTATGCCCTATCCGTAATCCACACAGTACTGTTTCCCCATCATCCATAGCATTTCTGATTAAACTAGTTCCCATCAGTTAGAGAACCTAATTTCCACTAGATGGCGCTCAAATTCTTTTTATATAGTTATTGTCATTCTCAAAAGAAATATACTAGATATAATTTAAGTATGCCCTGGTACAACTGTGATATTTTGGGGCCAGAAAGTTAAAGAATGATACCATCACCGTACTTTCTAATGTTAGTCTATGTAAACCTATTGTGTCCCAACCTGCAACATACACAGGCAATGACAATATTAAAAGATGACATGATGTTGTCAGTTCGTTATCACCATTTGCAGTCTAGCAGCCTTCTTAACCACGAGTTCGAGCCCTCCTAACGAAATAGCTAGCGACATGGATAACACGCTGGTTGATGAGATTTATCAAGAGATGACACTATGCAAACTGGTAACGCGTTACATAGCAGACACACTAATTCACCTGAGTTTAAATTACATCAATTGCCCTGCTGTCAGGTAATTTGGCGCCGGCGCCAGGAAACTCTGCATCAGTTCATGGAAGTTCTGCAAGAAAATGTGAACTCACTGACAAGTGTAACCCTCATTGGTAAAACTCAACACTTTTGGCACTACAAAGGCACTCGTGGCTAGAGAAAACATGGGTAATACCTTCCACACTGGCGCACACAATCAGACCACATGGACAAATGTAGAGAGCGCAGTGGGGAGAGAACACTGGGAAGGGCACGCTCACAGAGGTCGGGTACCCAGGCAGGGCTCGGGCCAGCATCGGCCTAATGTTCTAGGCTGAGTAGTGTGGGCTCCCCCCCCCTGGTCTATGCACCTAACACCTGTCCCTGAGATAGACAATGAAATGATATTCCAGGCGTTTTTGCTTTGTGGAAAAAATTGTGGCCGTAAGCCTTTTTATTTTCTACAGAAAATAATGCCATACAATAAACATGACAGCCACATATCATTATCAATCGCTTTTGGGCACCTCGTGTCCAGTGGTTATGGATGCCGAGCCTTTCCTTAGGCTAATTTTCGTTGCCCTGTGGCATCCCTTCCTGGACACGTGCCGCCACGCCTGAGCGGGTGTTGCTAAAACCCGCTCAGGTCCCCCCAAAAAGCGAAACTATTTGCATCCCCGTGCTGCTAATGCTTGAAAGATGTTGTCCGTAAATCTGCCCAACCCTTTGTTGGATAAGTGCACCCCGTCCTGATGGAACCACTCGGGGTCATTTTGAGACAGCCCCTGTTTTATGAAGTGTAGCCCCGTGCTCCTACAATATTTCTCTACAGCTTTGTTTAGCTTTTTCCGTGCCGTCTCAATGGCCTGCCGTCTGCGTGCCCCCTACCAAATTCTGCGGGTAATTATTTCGGACATGAAAATTTCGGTATTCCACCAACAGTGGGCTATTGCCCTTAATGACTCGCATATGCTGCGCATCAGCTCGCCCCTATTTTTTTTAACCAAGTCATTTCCCCCTAAGTGGATGACCAGGTATTCAGGAGGATCCCTGAACCCGATCAGGTCCGAGAGCCGATCGTGGATATCCTCCCAGTGCATGCCTGGGAGACCCCACCATGAAGTTATTGTCCGTTCAAAATGTAAGCCTCCTCTGAATTCCTCGATCCATCTGCCTGCTCGTGTCACGAATGAATGGCCGACTATCCATGCTGACTTGTAAGGGGTATCATCTGCATGGATGGATGGGAGATGAATTATATCAAATACTTTCGCACATACTTTTTGAAACATTGTGACTTCCACCCCCCAATTTTCTTTACCCCTTTCGCCCCTAGCCCCCCTGCCCATGCAGAGGTGGCTGCCCCTATCCGGAAGGAGTGGGTCCCAAACTCGGCTGCGTCCCACCCTGCTTTAGCTATGGTTTTCTTTAGTACGGCTTGAAATTGATACCTGCTGAGGGCCTTGCCGTCCCTATGTATCAGTAGTTGCCCCCCGACATCAGGTCGAACCTTGAGAAACTGCTCGGTAATGCATCTGGGGCAGTGGTCCCTTTCCTTAATACAATTTAGCTCAATTGTTCGCCCTTTCCCTCCTTGGTCCGTTTTTGATTTTCTTAGTAATATTGACATACCCTTTGAACCTATGCTGACGTCACTCCTCGCTAGCCCGTTACCTGTTATTGTATTACTTGCTACGAGCTCCCCGACCCTGAATGCCCCGTAATATGCCAATGCGAATGCTGCCCTGAATAACATACTCTCATAGCCGTCGCTACATGTGCTATGCAATAATTGTAGCAATTTTATTACTTTCAAAAAATTCAGGGGCCTCCTGTTGTCTGGTTTCTTGCCCTCTAACCTAGCCCACCCCTTCATTGCGTATTTTAACAGCGGGCTCGTTGTTGGGTCTGCTAACCCAGCAATTTTTGCCGTATAAGCGACTGCGGCCAAATGTGCTGCCGCCCAGCTTTTCTTCCTTCCTTGTGTAAATGCATTCCCCAAAAAGTCACACAAATTGGAAACTGTGATCTCCCCCACCTCCTTTGCTCCTGATTCTTTCAACACATTATTCACATGCTTTTTATATTGCTCACCAGTTTTGTACGTTATGGCATTTTTGGCCAATCTCTCTATAACTTGTTCTTGTGGATTTTCCTCCTCTTCTGAGTTAACCTTGTGGCTAACCAACCTTTTTGCCAAGCTTCCAGTGGTACCCATGCCTTCTTTGGCGTGGGCGTTTTCATCCTTCTTGCATCCGGCCGCAATTCTCTGAACCTGTGCCACTGAAAGCGAGACAAGGCATCAGCGACCATATTTGCTTCACCGGCGATGTGTCTCGCCCTTATGTTAACATTGTTCTTCAGACAAGCCAGAGTTATTGCCCTCATTAGTTCCAATACCAGCGGACAGGCAGCGTTTCCGTTATTTATCACATGCACTACTGCCATGTTATCTGACCATACATTTAAATCCTTACTGTTAAGCTTTGTCTCCCATGCACACAATGCCACCCAGATTGGAAAAAGCTTCAGTAGTGTAATATTATTTGTCCATGCTGCCTCATGCCATGCTTCTGGCCACCTTTCTGCGCACCATTCTGTGCCCAATATTGCACCAAAGCCGAAACCCCCAGCTGCGTCTGTGAACAACACCCTTTCGCTTTCTTCGTTCACAGGTGTGCGCCAGATCACTGAACCATTGAATGATTTCAAGAATTCTTCCCACACCTCCAAATCTTTCTTTATTGCTCCACCGACCCTCACCCTGTGGTGTCCCACCTTAGCGCCTTTTGTCTTTTGCTCGACCCTTCTCTGGAATATCCTTCCTTGCGGTATGACCCTCCCTGCAAAGTTCAACTTCCCCGCTAGTGATTGCAACTCTCTTACTGTGGCCTTGTTTCTCCTTTTTAGAACAGTGATTGTACTTAACAAATCCGTCACCTTCTCTTCCGGGATCCTGCACACCCCGGCCTGTGAATCAATTTCGATGCCCAGAAATTGTATTACTTGGGTTGGCCCCGTTGTTTTCCCTTCTGCCAGCGGGAAACCCCACTTTTCTGTTAATGTCTTGAATTTCAGCAAAGTATTCTTGCACAGCTCTGAACCTTTTGGACCCACAAATAGAAAGTCGTCCAGGTAATGGACTACCTGTGCCCCCTTCAATTCCTTCGTAAGAGCCCATTGCAGGAAGGAGCTCACCTTCTCAAAGTACGCACAAGAAATGGCGCAGCCCATAGGGAGACATTTATCTACGTAGTATTTGCCCTCCCAGTGCATGCATAACCATCTCTGTGATTCGCTCCTGACCGGCAGTAGGCGAAATGCTGACTTAATGTCTGCTTTCGCCATACAAGCTCCTTGCCCTGCTTTCCTCACTAGCTGCACTGCCTCCAGAAAATCTGAGTAGTTTACCGACGACTCCTCCTGCGTGATGCCGTCATTAACCGAGGCCCCCGGTGGGTATGAAAGATGGTGAATTAGCCGAAACTCGCCTGCCTCTTTTTTTGGTACCAAGCCCAAGGGTGAACATATGTATTCTTTAAAAGGCGGAGAACTATAGGGGCCCCCCATCCTCCCCAGCTCAATTTCTTTTCTGATTTTTTTGCTCACTAATTCTCTATTTTCTAGAGCAGATTTCAGGTTTTTTGGAGTGTCCTGGGAACCCTGTCCCTTAAAAGGAATTGTGAAACCTTCTTGAAAACCCTGTCTTATGGTTTCCGCACCTTCCTGGTCTGGAAATACCCTTAGCCACCTTTCCATATTCTTGATTTTAACTGGTGTTGCCCCCTTCTCTTCTGTGCTCCTAATTCCGTTTTTCTGGGACCCTGTACTTGCTGGGAGCTGCTCTGGTACATTTGGCGGTAATATGTTCTCCTTCGCAATTCTCGCACCACCCTATGTCTGGGAAGCAATCCATTTCTTTCCTGAATTCATGGTCGTATTCCTTCCAAGCGTCTCCCCCAACTGCTTTGTACACCCTCAACACTCTCTGTTGATATGTTACCAGTGATGGGCCGTCTTCGGGAAATTTCTGCAGGATGATTGATGACATTATCTGGAATGCCGCTGTCCAATTGTCAAAATTCCTTGGTACTGCAGCTCTTTTTAATAGACCCTTTTCATCCTCTTTTATGTCTTCTTTTGCTATCCCATGGCCCCTCTTCTGCACATCTAGCAGGGAGAAGATATCTATTAACTCTTTCCTCCATATCTTCTCTTTCACTTTGTCACTGATGTACCACGCTTGTGCCTTTAAGGACCGACCCTGCGCATCCTTTCCTATCGTTGGTCTGCCATACTTAGTCATAACTGAGGTAGGTTCTGTTATTTTTACTACGGGAGGCTCTGTCGAAGCTCCTGCTGTATTGGTAGGTGACCCCTGGGGACCAGTATTTTGTGGAAGCCCCTGTGGTATTGGATCCCCGCTGTCTGTTGGCCCTTGACCCATGACCTACACCTGCCTTATCCGCTTTCTGCTTTTCTTTACTTATTATCCCTTTTGTTTTCACCCATGCCTGAAGGTGATCTCTCTCTTCATCTTCGCTACTATCTGTATCAGATGCCACATTTTTGTACTCCTTCATTCTCCCTTTGTTGGCTCTGGGCGACTTACCCTGAGCCGTGATACATGCATTTAACACTTTTACCATTTTGTTAATATTGTTATTTAATTTTACGATACCTTTCATGGTTCCTTTCTTCCGTTTTATCTTAGGCATCTCTGGCTCTTGTGGCTCCCTTGAGATCTCTCTTAACCTCTTTTGGCCTTGTGGTACTGCAGCTTCTTCATCGCTGCCAGCGGATTCCTCCAGCAGCAGAGGCGACATTGCCCTAGCCCTTTCTTCCGACTGTACCACGTTCAGTACCCACTGCGCTCCATATTCTTTCTCAGCCTTTTTGGCCCATGCGCTGAATTCCTGTGCTCTTCTTGCTCTCTCCTCTGCCATTGCCTCTTGCTTTTCCTTCTAGGTTATTGCCTTTGGGCCTCTTCAAAATAGGTTGAGTTTGGCCCTGCCGGGATTCGAACCTGAGCTCAACAGGCTCTGCACAGGACTCTGAGAGTGCTCAACAATCTGAGCTATTGGATGGCACCAAACGAGAATGACTTGCACCACGGGTCTCTCGGCTGTGCTACCGTAAATGCCAAAGATGAACCATGTAAAACAGGATTTTTTTTTTTTTTTTTAAATGCCCCGGATGTTCCGGACATTGGATTAGAACTCAGGTCCCCAGCATTCAAAGACCAAGCCCTTAGTAGTTAAGCCACTGGTGGCTGTTCGATTTGAAAGTAGTGCGGCCGCTCTGCGACTTTAAATGCAGGCCCCGCCCCTTTTCGTAACGATTATTTCCTTTACCGGCTTGTGAGCTCCGAGCTGGCGCCCTTGAGCGCGCTACGCGGTCAGCGCTTCGCTGTCGTCCTGGCTTGCAGGTGCTTCCGTGAGCTGAGTTGCTCGCGCCGTGTCCACAACCCGCCGGCGATTTGTTTAAGGAGCTGGGCCAGCTCCCGAGATGCCTCCGACGCGATACACCTCCGCCGCACTCAGCCCGCCGGTCGCCGCAGTCCTCAGGCTCCCTCGTACTGCTTCGCTGCCGGTGACCGCTCGCCACGAAGAGGACGCTTCCTGAAAAGGAAAGAACAGAAACGGTAAGCCCGCAGAGGCGAACAACGCTTCCTTATCCCTTTTCCCAGGTCCGAGGAGCCTACCCGAGTGAGGTGAGCTCCGGACCTACTTGTGACTCCTTGGGGATTTACGGGGGTATTTATCCCCCGCTGTACCTTTGAAGTGTTGCTGGGGGCCGGGCTTCTTTCTTCCTCCCCCTATTGTTTTCTTTCACACCTTTTGGTGCGTTTCCCTGGCACGTCGAGGGTGGGGGTGCCGCTTTGTCTGCCCCTCCCTCTTTGTTTCCCGCGTTCGTTTCCCCCACCCTGCGCCTAACCCCCCAGGCCCTCCATCGTGTCATACTCTGTATGCCACGGGGCCTGGGGCAATCTTCAGTCTCGATTTTCAAGCCACTGATGAGTACAGCCCGAGCCCAGCATCCTCACCCCGATTACGAAACAGCGAGGCAGGGGAGAACGTGCGGGTGGTATATTGGAAGCATACCCGCACACTAGTCCCCTGCCCTTAGTCGAGAGTCCGGGAGGATATCTCAACGGCAACAAACAAGACGGCAGGTAGCAAGACAGGTTCGATCCCCGGGTCCGCGCTTAAAAACTTTCGGGTATTAAGCGCGTTATAAATAGGCAACTTGGTTGGTTAGGATGGTTAAGGTATATTGGCACACGTTGTAACAGTTGGGGGTATGGGGGAGATGTATGGTCTGATGTCTGAGATATGGACTGGGCTCAAATCTTGGCCTCAACCTATGAAATGAAATGTATGATCCTGAGGTAATGCTTTTCATATCACTGTGTATTATTTGGAAAAAATAGGGATGCCAAGTATGGGTTGTGTGTTATTGGTGGTGGGTGGGAAGTACACTAGGCATGTTTTACGAGGGTGGGAATGAAGGGCGCTAGGTGTGGCTCTTTAGTTATTCGTAATGGGGAGGCTGGGTGAGAGGTATTGGTCTTTTCCCAGCTTGGCTTTAGTTTGGCACCTGGCCCTGGAGACAGGCCAGACGCTTGGCTTGGCTCTGTATTGTTTCTACTTATCTACCCCTCTATACTCACTAGCCCCCTCCTCCTCCCACGGACACCCACAGTTCAAAAGGATGTGCGTATACAGTGCAAAGAGGGCCACACCCAATCAGCACAGGGTAGGCACACTCCCAGAGTATGGGGCAGACTGACAGATCACATGGGTCACATTCCGAAAGCAATGGCCCATACTAACATAATCGGAGCACCCACACCCACCACAGGGTCATGGCTCACTCACAGCATGTGGGAACTCACAAACATGTGTAATAAACGTGAATGGAAAAGAATTGAAACCAACATGGGGAGTGGGAGCAATAAAAAAAGAACGAAGGGTGTGGGGGATACTCTGAACACAGGAAGAGTGGGGACTATCACGTGAATGAGGGAAAGGGAGTAATGAGAAACTAGACCATAAGCATTGCTGAGAAAGGAAAGGTGACAAACTCACTTTGTGTTTCCCTGTGGCTGGGCTGTGTGATATGGAAAGTGGGATGCAGAAGGTAGGGCCCACGTCCATACCACGCACTAACTGCTTGAAACAGGGACTGCCATTATTTGTGCAGCCCTTGGCTGCCACATTCGGCATGTGGTGCCTAGATCAGGACTCAGAGGTGGTGGTCACGTGACAGTTACGTCCAATGCGAGGCCTGCCTGACGCTGTGGTGGTTGGTGGATCGACCAGGGAAGGCGGCGATGAAGTGGCGTCTGTGGTTTCAAAGCTCGAACTGGAGCAAGTGGCACTAATGTTATAGGCCGTGCCGGACCTCTTGCAGGAAAGATTAGGGGAATTTTCAGATAAATACAGATGGATATCAATGGCTTATTTTCCAAATATAAATGTGAATATCTCAAGTAAACAGAACATTGTGACGTTTTCCTTGCAATTTGCACAGAATTTTGAAAGATGTAAATATATAGAATTTTGTGGCCAAGCTCAAGCAGAGTACCATTTGGGCTGGTGAAGCTTGAGTTCACATTTGCTGGTTTTAGGGAGCAGAGACTCACATTGCACTTTGGTGCAGAGGGCTTTGGACTCTCAGAGTTCTGTCACTGTTATTGGGATACAGTGTTGAATGCATGTATGTATGTATGTATGTATGTATGTATGTATGTATGTATCTATGTATCTATGTACATATGCCTGGGACTTGGAAAGCACAAAGCTAGCTGGGTAGAAATGGAGCCCTGTACAAAGGTTACAAATACACTTCTCAAATGAGGGGTAACCCTCCTGTGGCCTTTCACTAAATCTCCAACTCCTACCCAATGATCCTGTTCATGTCTGTGAGTAGGTGTAGGGGATACCTTTTATGTCAACGTTATATTTGGCAGGTGATCCCACCCCTTTCCAAGCCCCCGAATCCCTTTATTGAACCCAAAATGTTTTATATAAATTGGATACAAACTGGATAAAGCCACAATTTTAGTGTATACATAGGTGACATAATAAATCCCTCTACATTTGACTGCACCCAAAAATACCCTATACATTTAAGATTGCTTTGTCAACTCATAACATCAAACTTTGCCTTGCACACAACGCCTGCACAAAAGCACAAATTGCTGGCTTTGGCAGTGCTGGTTCTTTAAGGATTGGAACCCACGGGCTCCCCCAGGGATGCCATAGTCCACATCTCCATAACCCCTTCACTTTCAAATGGAATACTGCTCTCGTGTCTCACCTCCGAAAGCCTCCCAAGTCCCACACCAGGCAATCGTCCTAGCAGTAAAGCTGATCATAGTGGACGTAGTGCAACTTGAATTTAATTCCCAATCTGTGCCTGAACTTGCAATACCTTATCAAACAGGGGGCAGTAGTATCAGTTCAGCAAAAGCACATGTGTGCATGTCAAGTGGGCACAGCCAAACAGCACAGAGACAGGCTTTGGAGTACGGGAAATGCCCTGCGACTCCGAGCACAGGACATGTCCTGCTGGCACTGCCTGAGCACAGAGCAAAGCATTTCAAAAAGGGTTTCAATATCTATATATTCAATGAAACACTTTAGTTAAAGATCAGTTAAGGTGAAAAAATAGATTTCAACAAAACCCCTGAAATTCAACACAATAGAAAACTCAGGACCGGCTTAAATCAGAGCATTCCCGTTTATCTCTGCTCTAATACTATATCCCCCATAATGCCATTTGCTATGGCATTGTGAATCCCTTCTCTTCTAATATAAATGTGCTCTTGGACTTTGCAACAGGGAACGCGCCGAGTTAAGTCGGTCCTGAGTTCCCTAATTCATTGAATTTCATGGGTTTTGTTGCGATACGTTTCTCACCTTAACTGGCTTAACCGGCTTAACCAGGCTATTGTTTACAAGATGATCCCCATGGGAAGTTTTCTGCATTGTACTGCATTTCACTGGGTACATTGTCATGTTACATGGTTACTCTGATGGCACTAGTATTCCCTGTTGTACTAGCGCAGAGATTGTGTTGTAAATGCCCTCTTCTGCTTCTTTTGACATTGGGTACTGTCTCACTCGTGGCAGAATTACTCTTGTTTTCATTTAATTTTGACTGCACTCACTCCTTTCAGTAAGCCAACATCACACGAATGGTTGGTGCACAGTATACGTGTAACCTATGCTAAGTATTCACGGAAAAAGGACGGTGTCATTTTTATCAACGCTATTCTCTACGGTACTTCCCTGCTCTCAATTTACATCCAGTAAGTAAGGCTTACAAAGAACACTATGGGCCTCATTACACAGTAGGCGGTGAGCCATGGCGCTTTTAGCGCCATGGCTCATGCCGGTAAAATACCGGCACCGCCTTGGCAGAAAGGGGATTTACCGCCCCATTCCAAGGTTGGAGGGGCGGTAAAACACCCTTCCGCCATTGCCCTTCCCCATTCCCATTTCTGCCCCATAGGGCTCTATGGGAATGGGGAAGGCACTAATTACGGCACCGCAATTTTCCGGTGCCGTAATTAGCTCCAAGGTCCCTTAGCGGGTTGGATTTTAACGCCTGCAAAAAGCAGGCGTTAAATCCCCCAACCCGCAAAGGGACCTCGTAGTAAGGCGGTAGGGATTTACCGGTACCGGTATTTTACCGGTACCGGTAAATCCCTAACGCCATCCGTGTAATGAGGCCCTATCTCTTTGTTTGAATCATCATCTCTGAATAGTTCCTCATCTGTTAAGTCAGTTAATCTGTGTCCTTCGTCGAGAGCTATCACTGCTCCCCTCGTCATCGGTCCCATGACGAATCAACCTCTCTTCCCTCACTATTACTTCCTCTATTTCTATGGGAATCAATCGTTCTTCATCATCAATAGGTACTTCCAGACAAATTCTGCGGGTATTTGCAATGTCTTCCCGCTTATAACAGGTAGCTATGCTAGCAAATGATGTATTCCATAATGAAACACTTCTGGGTCTAATGGTGTGCCTCACTGTACTTTCTGGCCAGGAAATACTGATATGTATTATTGTGCATTCATGTAATGAATCCCTGGTGTGGAGCACACTATTCCCTGGTCCGTGAAAGAGATGGTCATGTTGAGCTTTGTGAGAAACTCGTGGTGGCCACAAGTAAGACAGACACAAGTGATCATGGTTCAAGGGTGTTTATTGAACAATGAATGCTGTACGTAGGTTGAAAAACGCCTATTCTAAACCTAAATCTAAGATGGGGAGTGACCATCGACCATCAAATGAAAATAAAGCAGTCTTAGTGGCGTAGTGTTAAAATAAAAAGGGACTATACTAAGAAACCTATTGCCAAACCTCACAACTAATACAAAAAGGGGTGTGGGATAGTTCTCAAGAAAATAGGAGGGGTCTCAAATAATATGTCAGGCTGCGGTAGCCTGGGTCTCCCTTCCACATGCGTTGGACACGGGGTAAGATGGGAGCTTGGAGCACAGAACAGCTCTCCACCACGAGACGACAGTTCCAATGGCAGTTGATGATAATGTTCTCAGGACCGTCAATGGCCAAGTCTTGTTTCCTTAGAAAGTAACTTTCCTTCGGGGGCCTGACATGTTCAAATAAAAAAAAAACGTTCCTTTAACCCAATGAAAGTTATTCACGCCTGGGTCCCCCTCTTCTGGGCGCTCACCCTTCTCAATTGTAATCCACAGTTCAGATTCAGTGATTATTTCACCCCTGTGTCCCCCCCCTTCTGGCCGCTGGCCCTTCATGTAACTTATTTCTTAACTTAAATGTCAGTTCTTTTCTTAATTGAAGTTTGGATGATAGCTTCAACCCTGGATTTCCCTCGGTCGAGCTCGGACCCCTCTTGACTGGCAGTATTCGGGTGATGGCTTCACCCATGGATCTCCCTCTGCCGGGCTCGTACCTTTCTCAACTGCTAATACTTCAGTGATAGCTTCATCTATGGATATCCCTCTACCGGGTTCGGACCACTCTTCTCTGGCATCCCTCCTTCAGGTTCATTCTTGCAGTTTCTTAACTTTTGCTTTCACTTTTCTCACACTTGGGGTAACAACTTTTCACCTTTAGATCCCCCTCTGCCAGACTCCGATCCCTCTCTATTCTTAGCCTCCCCTCACCGGGTTTACTGTGGCTCTCGATCAGGGTGATAGTGCCTCACCTCAAAGTGATAATCAAAGGGACAACAAAGGTAGGTTTTGCATGGTAAACGGGAATAGTTGGGACCGTAAAAGAAACAAGGGGGATTGTGGGAACTGTAGGATTTTTTCTGGTCAGGTTGGGAGTGCGGAAATAAATAATAATCAGAGGGAGGGGAAGAAGAATGATTGGTATTTTGGGAGATGTGGTTCTGAAGGGTAATAGGGATCCTAGTTGGTCTGTCAGAGTGGTCTGGGTAGCAGGATTTTGTTAAGCAAGCTTCTTTGGGCAGAAGGGAAGTAGCTTTGGAATAACCAAAGAAGATCTCCTCGATTTCCTCCTTCTCCTCTTCTTCCACGGTAGAGTACCGCTCCCCACCTGGTGCATCCCCCTGAGCATAACCCCGGGCTCCCCTATCCAGATGATCCTCCCCCACTGATCCACTGCCAGGAACTGGATCCAACAGTGATGGCTGTGTCCTGTCAACCTGGATAAGGGATTCCTGGGTGCTACTCCAGAGAACACCCATAGGTTTCTCACAGCCTGCTCATCATGTCCCTTCCCATTATATTGACTGGTGTCTTGTGCGAATATAATAGTGGCATGGAAAGGTCATGTTCTCCGATAGTGATGAGCTAGTCATCAGTAAATGGAAGCAAACATGTGGCCCCAGAGAAACCTTGTGCATTTATGGCAATGCCTGACAATGGGCACTTCACATTCCTAACACAGGACCTGATTTCTCCTGTATCTACAAGGAAAGAAAATGTTTTGTCACCTATGGTTACTCCAACCCGTGGTTCCTCTTATGGGTCTTGTGTAACTGATGGGATTGGACACATGAAGTCACTCTATGGGCTGTCCTATTTTGGGTATAAATTCATCCCTGTCCCAGTGAAAGGATATCCTCCTACAATGGTCACACTCCCTATTCTGTGTGTCTCTGTGCTCCTGTATTTGCATTCCATGCCAGCACAGTGTTCTATTGTACCAGTGCCTGTGGTTGCATTTGTGTTTGTTGTGTCTGCATGGGGACTTGCTGGGTCTGCATATGTGCTTGTTGTATTTGTGGCGCATGTGTTTGATACTGTGTGTGATCTTCAGCATAATACTCAGGTGATTCTGCATTGTATGGTGGAGGATCTGTTGCCCCCTCTTGGACAGTTCTGTTGCATCCCTCCCCTGCTTCTACATGCTCGGGAGATGGGTCCCATTTTCCCACACATCCAACACTATTGCGGCAGTCCTGTGGGTCTGGGTGTCATGATCACAAGGGGGTCCCCTAACCACCCTGGCAATCACTCACATCCTCATATCCACATTACACCATGGGCCAGGAAAAGGGTAGGCTGGACCTCACTATTGCGCACCTGGAGCTCACCATGGCCATAGGTTTGGCCTTGAACCTATGGGGCCACATTCAACCAACTGGTAGCTGAATCCAACTGGCCGGATGAAAAGCGAACAATGTTATTCTATCAGGGGCTCAGGGGGAGCTGAAAGATGTCTTGGGTCAGGTAGTTAACCCTCCTAAAGGGTGTGCAGAATATATACACCTGGTTCTACAGCTGGAACACTGTTTACAAGATCGAATCGAAGAGCTGAAGGGCGATCATTATACATCCATCTGAAGGAAATTCCAGTACAATCACTCAGAGAACCATCCTGAGCCCACGCAATTAGGAGGTATCCGAAGCCCCACTCACTAGGGAAGAGAGGGAGAAGAGACGGCAGAAACAACTGTGTTTGTTCTGTTGCAAGGCGGGCCACTTTCTGCAAGATTGTCTGGTGAAACTGCCAAGGAAGGCAGTGGGAGCTATGGACAAGGGAGATGCTGAACACCATCCGGAAAACTCCACTGTCCAACAAGAATAGAGGCCCACTTATCGAGCAAGGAAAAGGCGTCTATGGCCTCACATCTGGTTTTACCCGTGATGCTCATTTGCCACTAGCAACCTACACGGATTCACACCTTGGAGGCGTATGTGGATTGCGGGGTTGTGGACAACTATATGGACCACAAAATGGCCTGCAGAATTGGGATCCCTTCGTGGTTAAAAATCACAGAGGATAATAGTACCGCCATGGCACCCAATTATCGTCGGGCCCAGTGACCCAATGCACGAAGGAAGTTGTACTACTCTGTCACGACGGACATCGTGAAAGCATCTCTTTTTATCTTATTGGAGATCTGCAATTCCAGATCATTTTGGGGATGCCCTGGCTGGAGTCCCACCACCCCAGCATTGATTGGTGCACCAGGACCTTCCTTGACCTTTTCCGAGCAGCATGTGCATATGTGTTACCATGAAAGCACAACTGCCACTAATGAAGCCATCCATCCAGCGGTGTCCACAAGAAACTATGCATCGTGGGAGTGTTACCACCAGAATACTCTGAATATCACAAAGAACAGGCAAACACGCTTCCTCTGTATCAGACTTACTGCTGTCAAATTGACCTCATCCCTGATTCACAAGTACCTTGCAGTCGCATTTATGTATTAACGGAACAGGAAAACGCCTATCTCAAGACTTACCTAGACCAATACTTAGACAACGGGTTCATCCGTCCGTCCAAGTCTCCGGCAGCACCTCCCCTCTTCTTCGCTCCTAAGAAGGAGGGAGACCTAAGAACCTGCATCGACTACCAATCCCTGAACCAAATCACAGTGAAAAACCAAATCCACTGCCACTCATACCCTTACTCTTGGATCAAGTGAAGGACGCCTGCATTTACAACAAATTGGACCTTAGAGGGGCATATCACCTGGTGCACGTCAAAAGCAGGGATGAATGGAAAACAGCCTTCGGCACCAAATTTGGGCTCTACAAATACCAGGTGATGCTGTTTGGGCTATGCAACATGCCGGCGGCGTTCCAGTATTTTATGAATGATGTCCTGCGTGAGCTCATGGACGTGTGCGCGATTGTTTACAACGATGATATACTAATCCTAATCTATTCTGCCACACCTAAAAAAACACTTACATCATGTGTGAGCTGTGTTTGAGAAACTATGCCAGCATAATCTGTATGTCAAGCTGGACAAGTGTGCCTTCCACGTCTCTGGAGTTTAATTTTTCAGTTTCCTATTGACATTGCGAGGCATCCGTATGGATAATCACAAGGTCTACGCAATTCTCAATTCTCAATTGGCCTTTACCCACTTCAGTAAAAGCTGTCCAAAGTTTCTTAGGATTCACACATTTTTATCACTGTTTCATTCCCACATTTTCTCACCCTGTACATCCCATCACCACAGTGCTCCGTAAGAATAAAAAATGTACTTGGTCCTTAGAAGCAGAACAGGCATTCCTTGCATTGAAACAAAGCTTCACCACAGCACCCATCCTGCAGCACCCAAAACCAGACCTTCCATATGTCGTGGAGACCGATGCTTCAAATGTGGATATGGGAGCTGTCTTGTCCCAGAAAAACCCAAGAACAGATTAATTACATCCAGTGGCCTTCAGGTCTAAAAAAATCTCACCCGCTGTGTTGAATTACATAATCACAGACAAAGAACTGCTGGCAATCAAAGCAGCCTTCAAAGAACGGAGGCACCACTTGTTGGGAGCAAGGCATCCTGTAACAATAATCATGACCACCGGAACCTGCAGTACTTGTGGACAGCTAAGGTGCAGTCATCGCGCCAATTAAGGTGGGCCCTGTTCTTCGTGGAATATGACTTTGTGATAAATTATCGACCCGGAGTACGCAAAGGCAAGGCTGAGACTCTATCACGCCCGGGAGAAGGGGACAGCACATACATTACCCAAGACCCAGTGGTCATCATTCTAGTGAACAAACTGTTTGATGCCATCAATACCGCAACCACCCTGCTGAGTGAGTTACTTACATTGGTAAAGCAAGCCATGACACTAGTGGACCAAAAGGCTTGGGCAGCAGAAGACTCACAGTGGGAAGTCCTGGTGGGCCTATCCTATCACCATGGTCGACTGTACTTCCCAGACTCTGTGCTACATTCTTTGGTGCTGTCCAACTATCACAGCGCCCTGGTAGAAGGTAATCTAGGAATCACAAAGACCTTGTCCAAAATCCAGCAACATTTTTGGTGGCCGACCTGGGGAAAAGACACTGTGCAATACATCCAGATGTGCAGTATATGTGCACAGAACAAGACTCACAAACAGAAACCTCAAGGTCTCCTTCGCCCTTTGGCCATGGCCCAAGCCCCATGGCATACTGTGTCATTAGACTTAATTACTGACTTACCCCATGTGATGACTATAACACCATACTAGTTGTAGTAGACCTTTTGTCTAAAATGGCTCATTTCATAGTGCTCAAGGAACTCTCAAATGCGAGTACATTGGCCCAAACCTTCCTAGAACAAGTCGACAAGCTACATGGCTTCCCTCCTGTTGTAATTCCGTATCAGGGAAGCCAATGTATGTCTCAATTCTGGAAAATATGTTGTAGCCTTGCACAGATCAAAGTACGTCTGTCCACCAGCCACATCCTCAAACGGACGGACAAACTGAAAGAACCAACCAAATGTTAGAGCAGTATCTCGGTTGTATTTTTCCCCAGGCTTACCAGAAATGGGTTGATCTCCTATGGATAACTGAATATGATTGGCATGATGACTGGTATGGTGTAACAAAGCATTCTTATCTGTGCTTTTGCTATATTGTCTCACCTTTAGTAACCCCAAATGATGCAATACAGTGATATGAAGAAAATGAATTTCCTCTTCTCTGTTTGGTAAATTTAAGGAATCTATTTTGTAGATTCAGCCAATCTATAAATGCACTTGCTTCATCATTTGTTCCATCCCAGACTATAAAGACATTATCTATATCTCTTAACCACTTTCGTAGAAGATGTTTGAATGGATTATTTTCAGGGTAAATCATAGTCTTTTCGAAAAATTCGGCATACAGGTTGGCCAAGTTTGGGGCCATGGCAACACCCATGACTGTACCCTCTATTTTTTTTTTGTTAATGCGAACTCGGTTCACCACATGATGAAGCCATTGTTTACAGGGTGGCCATCTTCTCTATTGTGTAGAATCTCCTCTATGACTTCCAATTTGGCCCTTGGTGGTATCACGGTGTAAAGATATTGTATGTCTAAACACATCAATAAAGACTGTCCAGGTATAAAAGCTAGATTCTCGATCTTATCGATTGCATCTCTGATGTCTCTGAGATAACTAGACGTGTTCAAAACAAACAGACTCAAATAAAAATCTGCATATTTGGAGAGTGGTTCTAAAATAGAACTCACGCCAGAAACTATGGGTCTGCCAGTTGGATTGGTTAGCCCTTTATGTATTTTCGGTAGAATGTAAAATACCGAGACACTCCTCTGTTCTCTAATAAGATATTCACACTCCTGTTTGCTGCTCATCTCAGCTTGAAATGCACTGAACACCTTTTCTTTTATGATCTTAATTAAGTCAGTGGAGGGATCGCAGCGATGGTGGAGATAGCTCCTTTCATCGCTGAGTAGCCTCATGCATTCATTAATGTAATCAACATGTTTTAACAGAACTATTGCTCCTCCCTTGTCTGCCTGTCTGAGAACGACTTCTTGATCTTTAGCTAATTTGGTCATAAGGGATCGTTGTGTTGCGCTGAAATTGGAATGGTGTTGTGTTTCCATTTGTTTCAATCTATGTACCTCAGGTAACACCTGTTTTTCAAAGACCAAAGATTCAGAAGTAAAACTGTGCGACACACAGTTTCCCATCCACTAAATGTAACAATACTTCAATGGGCTAGTCTGCTGTGCTATGCTGACACGGGTGAAAACACCTTTCTCAATCACAGCACGAGACCCCACTTTGTCACGGTTTATTACACGGCACACTCCATCCAGGGAACTCCTTCCCCTACAATAAATGTGGCGCACAATAAAAAGCTTTTTATTTTTAATATACTGTGGATTCTTTTGAGTAGGCCTCCAACCCGTCTTGCGCCCAACCTCCACAAACACCCTCTGTCACAATGGACTAGGAACCAGGCCGGTGTGTATTAATAAGATATTTTATTAATTTGTTATTCAATGTAAATGAGGATAATCAAAATACAACAGCTACCAAAATTGTGGCAACACAAATGCAATATCCAATCTAGACCGACCAAGTGGAAATGGGCTGTTACACTTGCTTTTGTTATGATGGCAAACAGGAAAATACAATCAGGTTGATATAGAGATTCAGTTGGTTGGAGTTTAAGGTTAACGGACCCCAGCGCTTACTGATATGGTTAGTTGGTTGTTGTGACCTGCGTCCTGGCACATGGTTTGTCTAGGAACATAAACTCCAAAGTTCCCAAGGAAGGTTTTGCTGGGTGGTTCAGACAAACCTTGTTGGTTGCTGGCGCTGGTGAGTGGTCATAACCCCTGTGTTATAGTTGTGAGTTTAGATAGTTCCAAGATATTATAATAAAGGAGCAAGGAATCTTGCTGTTTTGTCATCAGTGTAGGTTTTTAATCTTGTTTCATACATAGAGCATTTGGCCTAGTAAGCAAGCTAGGTACAGGTGAGAGAAATAAAGCCAACGCGTTTCAACCGTGGTCTTTGTCAAGGCTGTGGTACATTGTGTGGTGAGGTGGCAATTGTGAGGGCATATCAACGCATCATAGCAAGGTGACACATGGTTAGACAATAGAATAGTAATGTTGTTCATATAACATGGATTGGTGGAGGAGTGTGAAGTGTGGTGATAGTGACAGGGCAAACAAGTTGAGTAATCACATGTGCATTAGGTTATTATGCAAGACAGTATAGCATTTGATAAAATGGACATTTCCATGCGGCAGATGCCGTGGTGTCAAAGTACTAAGGAGAGAAGAGCGGGGTGGGGAGGGAGGGGAAGAAAAGTGGAAAGGGTTAGCAAATGGAGAGGCTGTCTAAACTGAGTCGTAAACTGGCTAGGTACTGTTGCTTACCAGAGCATATGGTGGTGATCCTGTATAGGGTTGAGGTGCCTGGTGTAGGTTTCCCAATAGTAGTGGGCAGCCCTTTCATTTTGCACAGTAACCTATTGCGCATTCTACTTCCAGATTGGCTAATCAGCCTTCCCTCTCCACCCTGCTCTTCTCTCCTTGGTACTTTGACACCATGGCATCTGCCGCATGGAAATGTCCATTATATCAAATGCTATACCGTCATGCATAATAACCTAATGCACATGTGATTACTCAACTTGTTTGCCCTATCACTATCACCACACTTCACACTCCTCCACCAATCCATGTTATATGAACAACATTACTATTCTATGGTCTAACCATGTGTTACCTCGCTATGATGCACCAATATGCCCTCACAATTGTCACCTCACCACACCATGTATCACAGCCTTGACAAAGACCACGGCTTTTTTTCTCTCACCTGTACCTAGCTTGTTTACTAGGCCAAATGCTCTATGTATGAAACAACATTAAAAACCTACACTGATGACAAAACAGAAAGATTCCTTGCTCCTTTATTATGATACCTTGGAACTAACTAAACTCACAACTATAACACAGGAGTAATAACCACCCACCAGCGCCAGCAACCAACAAGGTTTGTCTAAACCACCCAGGTTCAAATAGACTTTTACACTTGTTTTTGTTTTAATGGCAAAACAGGAAAATAACAATTCCACACAAAGGGATAGCACCACAGGAAAATAACAATTCCACACAGAGGGATAGCACCTACAGTTAAGCACTCCCCCCTGTAAGACACACCCCCAGACATCAATTTGGACTTGATTCCTTTGAATGGAAGGCAGTGGCAAGGGGTAGGAATATAGAGGGAAAATTGGTTTTGGGATAAAGCCCACCACCACAAGATGGGAAGCCAGCAAAGAAAGGGAAAACCTGTTTTTGGAGCAAAATTGAAAAATGGGATTTTGATTATTTCTCAAAACTGCTAGGGGACGGAATAGAAGAACATTCGTATTGCTTACACTTAGGAGATAGGCAAAGTTTTAGAGAATACTAATCAGCACACCAGGGCAAAAGACAAATGAAGTAGGAAAATCGCTTTTGAGAAAAACAAATGCCAGGGAAAATACGTTGGCAAATGGTAATTTGTTTATACTGAGGTTTACAATGACAAACAGCTCAGGGAAGAGGTTTAGCTTACAATAGGAAAATCAGGTTTCAGTAACAAGGACAGAGGCTCAAAACAGGCAGACTTCAGGGCAAAATGGATCGCTCACAATGGGAACAATGGTTTGGGTTTAATAGAACAGATGCAAATAGGAATTGTTTGGTAATGCACACAATACACAGACAAATTCGGTTTTTAGTTACAAGGAGAATAATTCTTTTGAGGCAACACTTTACTGACTATAACAATTAAATAAAAACACCAGGAACAAGACGGTTGATTTCAAATTGCAATAATCTTGAACTGTGAATTTCAATGGGAGAGTTAATTGATTTACTTAAAACAAAAATACTAAGGATTTACACAGACATCTGAGGGGTTTTTCAAAGGAGATATGCTAACATGCACAGGCAAACAAGAGATTTTTCTATGGGGAGATGACTGAATTGCACTGGCAATTTGAGGTGTTAAAGGGGGATATGACATGCCCCATAAAAACAGGAGTGGGCCTCAAGCAAGGATGCCGTTTGGCACCAGCCATCTTTAAATTGTACATCTTCGACATGGGTGATGCATTTCAGGGCACAAGATGCTTTCCACCATCTATTGCTGGAACTCCAGTTAACAGACTGCTGTATGCGGATGATGTAATTCTCCTCGATGAAACTCCGATTGGGCTCCAGCGTCAACTGGACACCCTGGCGTGTTACTTATCGTCCAATGACCTGTGAGTAAACATTGCCAAATCTGCAGTTCTGACTCTTGGGAACACAAAATTAAATATCTCCAAATTCAACGGTTGGTACATAAATGGCGATCAAATTCAAGAAACAACAGACTTGCTCTACTTGGGGATATCTATTAACATGATCAACAATGATGCCCAAGGGAAGCATGCTTGAGACGCAAATTAAAGATGCTTACAGCCCAGGCAAGTCTGATTAAATCCAGGTATTGCAAATGTTCATTGACACCCCTGATAACTTTCTACAGCATGAAGGTTGTACCTATATTAACCTATGGGGTTGAATGCTCACTTCAGTGAAACTGGAAGTTGTGGCAAATTTTAGAGGTTTTTTTTTGGAGTTCTGTTCTTGGGCTTCCAAACTTTGTGCCAATGGCGGTGATAAGAAAAGAGCTATGTTTGACATCTCTCATCACTTATGTGAGCTGGAAAACGCTATCCTTTTATAGGAAATGTAAACTGCTGCCACCGGAAAGTGGCTTCACGCTGCTGGGGCAGGCGCTTGAAACAGAAAGAGAGCACTTACTTGTGGAATGGGGCAACAAATGTTTGGTACTGTTGGACTCAATTGACACAACAGAGAAACTACTTGTTGAAAACCCAGACTATGTCAAAAATAATTTGTATGAATACGACTGGATCGAGTCCTCAGAGGCTGCACATGCATCCAAACTTTATGGGAAATACTGTTTTACAGTTAATAAGCATGGGACAATTCCCACATACTTGAGTAAGTTCCCTTCAGTAGTTCTGCAGCAGCAATTCTTAAGACTGCGACTCAATATTCTTCCAACTAAATAAAGAAATTCTTGAAGTCAATAAGACAAAAGGCACAAGAGACTATGTATGCAGACTCTGCGGATACAAAAGGGAGTCGCTTCACCATCTTATCATGAGTTGTCATGGTGTGATTGATCCTCGACGAAACTTGCTATGTAACTTTTTTGCGAACAATCGAACTTTAACCAAAAAAGACACTTGGTTGCTTTTGTTTACTTTAGTTTAGTTAGTTTATTTATAGAGCGCGACCGAACCCTTGGGGAGCTGGGCGCATAATCATATGGACAACATGGTTAAATATTGTTGCGCACAGCAGGAAAAGTACATACATTCAATGGTGCAGACAGATGGTGAAGTAAAAAATAAGCAAAGAATACAATAGAAAATAGTGGATCGGGTTACATGGTGATCCGTTTCACGGTATAGTTAAGACCTAGGGTAGCACAGTGTTTAGGCAGAGAGCCCTGATTTCACCATGGCTCTGAATGGCCAAAAGGAAGCTTCCGATCTGATTGCAAGAGGGAGGGTGTTCCAAAATTGAGCTGCAAGAACCGGGAAACTGGAACCTACTGCTGTTTTTAGATTGAATTTGGGGACCTTGAGTTGGTGCAAGTAGGGAGTTCTGGTGGGTCTAGAAGTGCTGTGTCTAGCGAATTTGTCGGATAGGTATCGCGGGGCAGTCAGTGAGAGGCACTTGTGTGTAATGACAAGAGTTCTTAGCTTGATTCTGACTCGAATTGGGAGCCAGTGGACATCTTTGCTAGCCGTGGAGATGTGTGCCTTGCGCGGGAGGTTAAGAGCGCATTTTAAGGCATTGTTTTGGAGGATCTGGAGTCAATCTAGATTTTTGGTGGTAGTACCTAGGAAGAGTGTGTTACAATAGTCTAATTTAGACAAAAGCAATGCTCTGGATAAGGTGAGGCAGCTGGAGGATGATAGAAAAGGTCTACAGGCATTGATAAGTTTGTTGGTGTATGTGGTAGATAAGATGGTGGCATTTATTTGTTTTTTGAACGATAGGGTGGAGTCGAGGTACACGCCTAATGTTTTGACCTTTTGGAGACTTTTATGATGTTGCCATCAATGGTGAAGGATTTGTACCTAGAATCTAGTTTATTGAGGCGGGCCTGGGAGCCTACGATGAGCAGTTCCGTCTTATCGTCATTAAGGCAGAGACTGTGTGTGGCCATCCAGGCTTGGATTTCTAGGTAGATTTCGTTAAGCTTTGCAACATCTTCTTTGTAGCAGCCAGTGAGTGTGATGAGGACCTGGGTGTTGTCTGCATAATTAGTGCAGCTGACACCCAGTTCGTCAAGACGGTCGAATAGAAGCTTCGTGAAGATGTTGTAAAGTGTGGGGGAGATGCAGGAGCCTTGGGGAACTCCCCATTGGATTGGGATAGGGTCAGCAGCCGCTGAAGGGACGAAGACCCTAGTCGATCTGTCAGACAGAAATGACTGAATCCAATTGGTGGCATTCTGTGAGAATGCGGCAGCCGAGGAAAGGTGTTGTGTAAGGATCTGGTGGTCAACCAGGTCGAAGGCTGCAGAGAGATCCAACAGGAGCAGGATGGCCAAGTTGCCCTTGTCTTTGGCTTCATCCATTTGGATTTTTAGATCCAGGAGGGCAGTTTCGGTCCCGTGCCTGGGTCTAAAGCCGGATTGTCCCAGGCCTAAGAGGTTATTGTCTTCCAAATGTTGTTGTATTTGGAGGTAGGCGACTCTGTCTAGTATTTTGAGGAGGAAAGGGACCGTGGTGATGGGTCTGTAATTTGTAGGGGTGTTAGGGTCTAGGTTGGGCTTTTTGAGGAGGAGGAAGACCCACGCTTCTTTGAGGTTATTAGGGACTACTGAGTTCTTGAAGGAAGAATTGATCAGTGAGGTGATGAGGGGAAGTAGATCTTTGGCTCCATCTTTGATGACAGAGGCGGGACATAAGTCACCTTTACAATTGGATGGTTTAAGGCTAGCGATTATCTTAACTACTTCCTCTTCAGTGACTGAGGAGAAATGGAAAGGGGGGCAGTTGGGAGTGGTGTGGTCATTTTTGCTATTGAGGATATCTTTGGCGACCAAGTTGTTTTTTTAGCTTCTATCTTTGCTTGAAGCAAGGCAATTTTGTTTGAGAGAAGTAGTTGGATATTATTGCACCATGCCTTAGTGCAATCCTCTGAGGGTGGCAGTGGTGATTCAAGTTCTCTTAGTATGGAGAATAATTCTTTCGTGCCAGATTTGGCGTTGTTTATTCTTGTGTTATAAATCTCTTTTTGGCATTTAAGATTGCAGATTTATAGGTAGAGGCAGCTGTAGTGTGGTTGTCTTTAGTGGATGGAGAAGGAGCTTTTCTCCATCTGGTTTCCGCAGCTCTTTTAAGGTTACGGAGATCTTTTAGTTCTGCTGAGAACCATTTATTAGTGTGGGCAATAGGTTTGGCTTTAAGTTGTTTGAGTGGAGCTATCTGGTTGAGTGCTAGATCCAATGTATTGTTGTAGAGATCTACCAGAGTGGATGGGTTGTCATTCTGAGTGGGAAGGTTGGCTTTAGAGATGGGCATGGAAATGGTCTAAGGTTTTCCATAGTGATGTTACGGTTGTTTCTGGAGATTATTTGAGACATCCTGGGTGGTGGTGTCGTATAGTGTGTAGTCCTAGGTAGAGAGAAGGTGATGAGGTGATGGTCTGTCCAAACACAGGGTGTGATGTCTGTCAGTGATAGATTGCAGTTGGCATCTGCTAGCCAGTCTAAGGATCTTCCTTTAGTGTGAGGAGGTTTGTTAATGTGTTGGGTGAGGCCCAAGTGGGTGATGTTGTCATTAAGGGAGGCGGCGTGATTGTCGTTGGGGTCATTGAGTCCCAAGTTGAAATCACCCATGATGATGATTTGTGATTTAGGTTTGGTGTTCGTGGTGAGCAGAAGAGAGATATCCTCTTCAAAGGTGGATAGGGCGCCTGGAGGTCTGTATATAATGTGAAGGAGGATGGTTTGGGTGTCCGATAGTGGAAGTTTGATGGACAGGAGTTCAGCTGAGGGTAAGGTAGTGTTGGTTGCTTCTCTGATGCTGAGGTTAGATTTGGCAATAATTGCCACACCTCCTCCTATTCCATTATTTCTGTCAGCGCGGAAGATGTTGTAATTCTCAGGGATGGCTAGGGAGAGAGTAGGGCCAGCTGCTAGGTGGAGCCACGTCTCCGTGATAGCGATAAAGTCGAGGTGGTTAGCAGAGATGATGTCTACAACATCGGTGGAGTGGGCGTTGATGAGAGCGCCTTTAATGGGTATGGGAGTAGGGTTGATTTTCATAAGTGGCGGTGTGTGAGGTGTTGTGGGGTTTTGGCTCACTATGGAGTCACTATGCGTTGTCTGATGCATCTGGTTCTTAGTCAGGTTGGTGTTTGTTCTGATGGATCTGTGACTAAGGGTGGAGCCGAGGCTAAGTCTAGCGTTTCTATGCATGATGGATGGAGCTGTATTCAGGATGGTGGTAGTGGGAGGAGAGAGGCGAGAGCCTAGTCGTGTGTTTCTGAGGGGTGTAGGGCATGGTGTGAAGGGTGTGGGTGGGCGAGCAAATCTGTTGATCCATTCCATCGGGGATAGGAGGTCTGAGTAGAGTGGAGTGGTTGTACTGGTACTGTTCTGAGGTGCAACATTGTGGAGTAACGGGAGGAGCGTTGCCATAGTCAGGGTGGCGCCTCTTAGAGTGGCCATCATGGGAAGTTAGGCTCCCGGTAATAGTGGCAGAAGGTCGAGAGGATTTGTGGGTTGACAGAGTATGGGGCGTAAGCAATGGGTATATATTTTAGCACAGGCAACACTGGGCCGCTAAGGGCAGAGGCAAAAAAGCAGTGTGGGCATTCAATAAATGACTAACACAGGCAACACTGGGCCTATAAGGGCAGAGGCAAAAAGTGGTGTGGGCATTCAATAAATGACTAACACAGGCAGCACTGGGCCGCTAAGGGCAGAGGCAAAAAGCAGTGCGGGCATTCAATAAATGACTAACACAGGCAACACTGGGCGCGAAGGGCAGAGGCAAAAAAGCAGTGTGGGCATTCAATAAATGACTAACACAGGCAACACTGGGCCACTAAGGGCAGAGGCAAAAAGCAGTGTAACAAGGATCAAGGTTATCTATGACTTTTGCATTGCTGGAGTTAGTGGCAATTATCATCAAAAACCTTGAAGAGAAAAAGTGAACTCAAAGGGTTGAGTTATTGTCACACTCTGGTTGGCTTTTTCAATTAATTGCCATTTTTGAAATTGTGATTTATTTAAACTGTAAATGGCTATTGTCGTAACTGTGATTTACTAAAATTGTAAATGGCTAAAACGCTTCTATTGAAGCTAAATGCTAATAAAATAAAGAAATAAATAAAAATGGGGTTATTGGATGCACTGCTACAGAAATGAAGGGCTTATGCAATTTAGGCTGGGAGTATTGCTACTTACATATCCAGACTTGGTTTAAGATTCAGGAAAGCCAGCTGCATCTCAGGAGACACTAGAAAAAAATGGCAAGGGTCTGGTCACTGCACTCGCAAAGATGGTAAGGTTCAGCGGCCTTCTCTCCGTCCTCCTTTTTTGTCTCCCCGTGTTTTTGTGTGTCTGTCCTGTGTCCTAGTATAGTACCCCCTGTATAGCAGGAATGACATCACTAATTTTGCAGTCTAGGGGGGAGTACCCTGTAACTATTCCTGCCATCAGGATCGGACAGTTTTTCTCTCTCTCTCCGCCCCCAGTTGGGATTGGTTATGGGCAGGAGAACATCATCTGTCTTTTCCATTTGTCATCCTCCTTTTGTTCCCCTTACCACTTTTTGGCAAAATCTAGTTATATATCATAACTTCATAATTGTACTTGCCACTGCCATGTGTAACATATATTCGGTTTGCGTTAATCATGGGGAATTAGATAAGCTGATCGCAAAATCTGTAAGATGTAGCATGGCCATGTGCACATCTTTGTCATTTTCATAAAATGTATAACAGTTATGAATATGTAAATCATCAAGCATATTCCTAATTTCAATTTCCACCTTTTCATGCAATCTCATAATTGTCGCATGTTCAGATCATCCAGAAACCTAATCTAACTGGCCATTACAGTTCCCAAAGTCCCAGGTAAATGCAATTTATATCCTTAAAACTGCCTGGAAATTACATGAATAATAGCACAAAATGGAAATAAATCCTTAGGGCCTCATCATGAGTTTGGCGGTAGCCCTTAAATGCGGTGGTAGCGCTGTTACCGGCGCATTTAACGGTCCGCCAAATCATGCCTTCAGCTGATTTCCCTCCCAGCTCTGAGCTGGGGGGAAATCCGCTGAAAATTTGCTGATTTTCAGCGTGTTTACCGCCGGCGGGAAATCCGCCGGCTGTAAGAGCACGAAAATTCCCCTTTGAGCCCAATGGGGAATGGGGAATTCCCGAATGGGCTCAACGGGGAATGGGCAATACCCATTCTGCCAAATCCGTGATCTGGCGCTAATAGCGCCAGTGGGCTTGGCGGTAGGGATATTAACGCCAGCGCTATTAGCGCCATCGTTACCGCCCAACTCATGATGAGGCCCTTAGTCTGATGGCTGCACAAAATGCCTAAAGGAAATAGTTGTTTAATATTAATTGGGAGTGTCTTGTTCAACATATGGGAGAGTCACTTCATCCCCCAAAGCCATCTGTTCCCCTGGGTCAGCCTGTGACCAGGGTTTTTTTTTAAGAGTCCCTTTGAAATTGGCAGTTTGCTCTTTGAAGTGGGTGCTACAATGACTCACACCTTTTCGTCATGCTTTAGCCAAGGATTGCCTTCTTTGAAATTCCTGCCATCATGTCTGCAGAACAGGGAATTATGAGGCCTTCCGCAGAATCACATTGCATTACAGGATAGTTAGAGGATAGGTGTGATAGCCAGCTGGATTTGGGGCTTGTCATTGTGAAGTTGTTGCCTCAGCCAAAACCTTTTTTTCCTGAAATAGTGTCTCTTCATAGGTTACAGGAATTTTGTGGGTGAAACCTAATATACATTTGCTTTGATCAGCCCCTCCCCACCCCCACATCATGTTACCCTGACATGTTCTGTGGGAGCAGTGATATCTTTTTCAATTGTGGCTTTTTAAAACTGTTTTTATTTGCAACACACGGGCAGGCCGTTTTTTGCTTTTAATGTTTAAAGTCCTGCCTTGCAGGACACAGGATTCTTTAATTTCTCCTTCTTGGGTGAATTTACATTGCTTCTTGTCCATTGATAATGATGGGTAGGCCTATTTCCCCATGGTTCTTTGATTTGACCTGAACAAAAAGAAAAAGCCAACCCGTTTTTGGTTGCAGTGTATAACTTCTTGCCATTCATGTGACAGGGATAGCAAAGCAGGTCCGTTTTTGGTTGCAGTATATAACTTCTTGCCATTCATGTGACAGGGATAGCAAAGTAGGTCCGTTTTTGGTTGCAGTGTGTAAATGCTGCTGTTCAGGTGAAAGGATCTTCTGTTTGGGGCCTTTAAATGCACCCCACACTTCTGAGGTTGATAAGTTAAGTACTATTACATTTGGTAGTAAGAACTCAATTTTTACAGCACGTAGGAGGAGCATAAATCAGACAAGAAGCACTATACATAGACATATGATATATTAACAGCTATTATACCTGGATACAGGAAAATTTAGACCACAGTGACTTCAAAATGTGAAGTATGTTTGCACAAAATGATAGCCCTCAGTAACATAAAACAATCAAGTTGACACTAAATAAGCTCTGGATCTTGGTATCCAGTCTGACTGGCCTTTAAAGACAAGTGCTGCTCTCCAGTTGTACCTTTGTGAATTTAGCAAATTAGAGAAAGCAAAAATGCATGGGTATTGTGATGGAAATGTCATAATGCAGCTCACATTATCAGTAATGTGCACAGAGTTCATGTGACTAAAGTGTACATGGTAGACTCAGGGTTCATGACCCTAGATACTGGTGAGAGGTGGCATATGTTGGGCGACCATGACATGATCTTTGCAAGGTTTTCAGTGTGTTTAGTCTCCAGATTTACCATACAAATCGTTTTGATTGTAAGTGCAATTGACCAACAGCAAGATTTTAGTTTAGCCCAGCAGCATCCAGAAATCCCATTAACATATCTATGTACTTCATACAAACTCAACGGGCAAGTATTTGCAGGGGCAGCTGAAGATAAACACAGGCCCATTTCAATTGAAAAGGGTGAAAGGACCTGATGCCACCCCTGAGTATTCACGTCACCTATGTGTGGTGCCGCTGACGCAGTGCAAAAAATAGCAAAGGAGCTTCACCACATGTTTTGCCCTGGGCCCCACCAAAACCTGTGGCAGCCCTATAACAGCACAAACATGTTCTCAGGACATTGGGCATCATTATAAGTTTGCTGGTCCAGAAACAAGGATGTCAGTAAGCTCACTGGCACCCTTGTTTCCGGACCGGGAAACTATGTGTCTGCCTGCTGTGGCCGCTGTGCCCGACAGGCCTGACCCTGCTAGGCACAGCGGCCACGGTAAGCACTTTATTTCTGAGGAAAGGACAGTTGCTCAAAGATCCATTTATTCTTTTTAATGTTTGATTAATTCTGTAAATGTTTTATTAACTTCAGAACTACTGATCCTTAAACCAGCACAACAGGTTTTGGGATTTTATTATGTCTTTGCCAAATGCTACTTAACAAAATTAAAACATCATGAATGTTGAATCACTAGCAAACGTGCATAACTGTACACACGATGAAACAGCACATTACATGAAAAGCAAGACCTTCCTTACCACAGAAAAAGGAAACTACATTAAAAGCCTGCTCCCCACAGATGCCAATGAATGTTTTGAATGAAAGTACTATCTTAAGGGGGTAATTCATAGATTTCAGCGCAGAGGCAGGGCACGCGAGCAGCGCAGAGCTGGAGCGTGTGCCAGCCGTGTGCGCTAAACAGCATTCTGGCGCACCGCGTATTCATGGAATTACCAAGCCATTTTCAGCGCTGGTGCAGAGAACATCCCGCAGCACCAGTTACGCCCCCAAGAATGCCCCTTGCGCAAGAAAAGGCATTGATATCCCCAATGCAGCGCAAAGGGCCTTGCTAACCCTGCACCAGCTTACAGGGCCGGTACACTGTAATCGCGTGAAAATATTACATGCACCGCGCTCACGGCACCCAAAAGCGTGAAAATGTACTAGCGCACCCCTCGAAATACGCGTACCCCGCTCGTGAAAGGTACATTGCGTAGAAAAAGCACTCCCTGTGGCGTGGGCTGCCTGTCGGGCATGCCCAGGTAGGATGGGCTGCCTGCGGGGCATGGGGAGGGTGAGTGGGCTGCCAGTGGGGCATGCCCAGGGTGGATGGGGTGCCTGCATGTATTTCGGGGGTGCGAGGGAAGTTTAACACGTGAAAGGCCTTGTGCGAGTGGGGTACGTGTATTTCGGGGGTGCGCGGGGAGTTTCCCACGCAATAGGCCTTGTGCGAGCGGGGTACGTGTATTTCAGGGGTGCGCAGGGAGTTTCACACGCGATAGGCCTTGTGCGAGTGGGGTACGTGTATTTAAAGGGTGCGGGGGGAGTTTCACACACGATAGGCCTTGTGGGAGCGGGATACGTGTATTTCGGGGGTGCGCAGGGAGTTTCACACGCGATAGGCTTTGTGCGAGCCGGGTACATGTATTTCAGGGGTGCGCGGGAATTTTCACACGCGATAGGCCTTGTGCGAGCGGGGTACGTGTATTTCGGGGTACGCAGGGAGTTTAACACGCGATAGGCCTTGTGCGAGTGGGGTATGTGTATTTCGGGTGTGCGCGGGAAGTCTCACACGCGATAGGCCTGGTGCCAGCGGGGTACGTGTATTTTGGGGGTGCGCAAGAAGTTTCACACGCGATAGGCCTTGTGCAAGCGGGGTGCATGTATTTCGGGGGTGCGCTGGGAGTTTCACGCGCGATAGGCCTTGTGCAAGTGGGGTATGTGTATTTCGGGGGTGCGCTGGGAGTTTCACATGTGATGGCCTTGTGCGAGTGGGGTACGTGCATTTTGGGGGTGCGTGGGAAGTTTCACACGTGATAGGCCTTGTGCGAGCGGGGTACGTGTATTTCAGGGGTACGCGGGAAGTTTCACACGCGATACTCCAGGCGAGAGCTGGGTACGTGTATTTGGGGGGTATGCAGGAACTTTCACATGCTATTTGGCATCATGGGCCCTCCCAGGTGTGCGGTTTCCCTCCTCCCCATGCCCTGCAGGCAGCCCACACCACAGGGGACTAACCTACAACCCTCACCATGCCCTGCAGGCAGCCCACATGGCACCATGCACTTGTGAGCACACTTGTGAGCCCCAACTCATGTCCCCCCACCTACTCACCCACCCACCATTGACGGGCACCCGCCGGCAGGCCCTGACTCATGTCCTCCTGCACCCCCACCCCACCCAGCAGTGACGGGCACCTGCCAGCAGGCCCCGACTCATATCCCCCTGCACCGCCACCCACCCCCAGTGACGGGCACCTGCCAGCAGGCCCTGACTTATGTCCTCCTGCACCCCCACCCAGCAGTGACGGGCACCTACCAGCAGGCCCCGACTCATGTCCTCCTGCACCCCCACCCCACCCAGCAGTGATGGGCACCTGCCAGCAGGACACAGGATTCTTTAATTTCTCCTTCTTGGGTGAATTTACATTGCTTCTTGTCCATTGATAATGATGGGTAGGCCTATTTCCCCATGGTTCTTTGATTTGACCTGAACAAAAAGAAAAAGCCAACCCGTTTTTGGTTGCAGTGTATAACTTCTTGCCATTCATGTGACAGGGATAGCAAAGCAGGTCCGTTTTTGGTTGCAGTATATAACTTCTTGCCATTCATGTGACAGGGATAGCAAAGTAGGTCCGTTTTTGGTTGCAGTGTGTAAATGCTGCTGTTCAAGTGAAAGGATCTTCTGTTTGGGGCCTTTAAATGCACCCCACACTTCTGAGGTTGATAAGTTAAGTACTATTACATTTGGTAGTAAGAACTCAATTTTTACAGCACGTAGGAGGAGCATAAATCAGACAAGAAGCACTATACATAGACATATGATATATTAACAGCTATTATACCTGGATACAGGAAAATTTAGACCACAGTGACTTCAAAATGTGAAGTATGTTTGCACAAAATGATAGCCCTCAGTAACATAAAACAATCAAGTTGACACTAAATAAGCTCTGGATCTTGGTATCCAGTCTGACTGGCCTTTAAAGACAAGTGCTGCTCTCCAGTTGTACCTTTGTGAATTTAGCAAATTAGAGAAAGCAAAAATGCATGGGTATTGTGATGGAAATGTCATAATGCAGCTCACATTATCAGTAATGTGCACAGAGTTCATGTGACTAAAGTGTACATGGTAGACTCAGGGTTCATGACCCTAGATACTGGTGAGAGGTGGCATATGTTGGGCGACCATGACATGATCTTTGCAAGGTTTTCAGTGTGTTTAGTCTCCAGATTTACCATACAAATCGTTTTGATTGTAAGTGCAATTGACCAACAGCAAGATTTTAGTTTAGCCCAGCAGCATCCAGAAATCCCATTAACATATCTATGTACTTCATACAAACTCAACAGGCAAGTATTTGCAGGGGCAGCTGAAGATAAACACAGGCCCATTTCAATTGAAAAGGGTGAAAGGACCTGATGCCACCCCTGAGTATTCACGTCACCTATGTGTGGTGCCGCTGACGCAGTGCAAAAAATAGCAAAGGAGCTTCACCACATGTTTTGCCCTGGGCCCCACCAAAACCTGTGGCAGCCCTATAACAGCACAAACATGTTCTCAGGACATTGGGCATCATTATAAGTTTGCTGGTCCAGAAACAAGGATGTCAGTAAGCTCACTGGCACCCTTGTTTCCGGACCGGGAAACTATGTGTCTGCCTGCTGTGGCCGCTGTGCCCGACAGGCCTGACCCTGCTAGGCACAGCGGCCACGGTAAGCACTTTATTTCTGGGGAAAGGACAATTGCTCAAAGATCCATTTATTCTTTTTAATGTTTGATTAATTCTGTAAATGTTTTATTAACTTCAGAACTACTGATCCTTAAACCAGCACAACAGGTTTTGGGATTTTATTATGTCTTTGCCAAATGCTACTTAACAAAATTAAAACATCATGAATGTTGAATCACTAGCAAACGTGCATAACTGTACACACGATGAAACAGCACATTACATGAAAAGCAAGACCTTCCTTACCACAGAAAAAGGAAACTACATTAAAAGCCTGCTCCCCACAGATGCCAATGAATGTTTTGAATGAAAGTACTATCTTAAGGGGGTAATTCATAGATTTCAGCGCAGAGGCAGTGCACGCGAGCAGCGCAGAGCTGGAGCGTGTGCCAGCCGTGTGCGCTAAACAGCATTCTGGCGCACCGCGTATTCATGGAATTACCAAGCCATTTTCAGCGCTGGTGCAGAGAACATCCCGCAGCACCAGTTACGCCCCCAAGAATGCCCCTTGCGCAAGAAAAGGCATTGAAATCCCCAATGCAGCGCAAAGGGCCTTGCTAACCCTGCACCAGCTTACAGGGCCGGTACACTGTAATCGTGTGAAAATATTACATGCACCGCGCTCACGGCACCCAAAAGCGTGAAAATGTACTAGCGCACCCCTCGGAATACGCGTACCCCGCTCGTGAAAGGTACATTGCGTAGAAAAAGCACTCCCTGTGGCGTGGGCTGCCTGTCGGGCATGCCCAGGTAGGATGGGCTGCCTGCGGGGCATGGGGAGGGTGAGTGGGCTGCCTGTGGGGCATGCCCAGGGTGGATGGGGTGCCTGCATGTATTTCGGGGGTGCGCGGGAAGTTTAACACGTGAAAGGCCTTGTGCGAGTGGGGTACGTGTATTTCGGGGGTGCGCGGGGAGTTTCCCACGCAATAGGCCTTGTGCGAGCGGGGTACGTGTATTTCAGGGGTGCGCAGGGAGTTTCACACGCGATAGGCCTTGTGCGAGTGGGGTACGTGTATTTCAAGGGTGCGGGGGGAGTTTCACACACGATAGGCCTTGTGGGAGCGGGATACGTGTATTTCGGGGGTGCGCAGGGAGTTTCACACGCGATAGGCTTTGTGCGAGCCGGGTACGTGTATTTCAGGGGTGCGCGGGAATTTTCACACGCGATAGGCCTTGTGCGAGGGGGGTACGTGTATTTCGGGGTACGCAGGGAGTTTAACACGCGATAGGCCTTGTGCGAGTGGGGTATGTGTATTTCGGGTGTGCGCGGGAAGTCTCACACGCGATAGGCCTGGTGCTAGCGGGGTACGTGTATTTTGGGGGTGCGCAAGAAGTTTCACACGCGATAGGCCTTGTGCAAGCGGGGTGCATGTATTTCGGGGGTGCGCTGGGAGTTTCACGCGCGATAGGCCTTGTGCAAGTGGGGTATGTGTATTTCGGGGGTGTGCTGGGAGTTTCACACGTGATGGCCTTGTGCGAGTGGGCTACGTGCATTTTGGGGGTGCGTGGGAAGTTTCACACGTGATAGGCCTTGTGCGAGCGGGGTACGTGTATTTCAGGGGTACGCGGGAAGTTTCACATGCCATACTCCAGGCGAGAGCTGGGTACGTGTATTTGGGGGGTATGCAGGAACTTTCACATGCTATTTGGCATCATGGGCCCTCCCAGGTGTGCGGTTTCCCTCCTCCCCATGCCCTGCAGGCAGCCCACACCACAGGGGACTAACCTACAACCCTCACCATGCCCTGCAGGCAGCCCACATGGCACCATGCACTTGTGAGCACACTTGTGAGCCCCAACTCATTTCCCCCCACCTACTCACCCACCCACCATTGACGGGCACCCGCCGGCAGGCCCTGACTCATGTCCTCCTGCACCCCCACCCCACCCAGCAGTGACGGGCACCTGCCAGCAGGCCCCGACTCATATCCCCCTGCACCGCCACCCACCCCCAGTGACGGGCACCTGCCAGCAGGCCCTGACTTATGTCCTCCTGCACCCCCACCCCACCCAGCAGTGACGGGCACCTACCAGCAGGCCCCGACTCATGTCTTCCTGCACCCCCACCCCACCCAGCAGTGATGGGCACCTGCCAGCAGGACACAGGATTCTTTAATTTCTCCTTCTTGGGTGAATTTACATTGCTTCTTGTCCATTGATAATGATGGGTAGGCCTATTTCCCCATGGTTCTTTGATTTGACCTGAACAAAAAGAAAAAGCCAACCTGTTTTTGGTTGCAGTGTATAACATCTTGCCATTCATGTGACAGGGATAGCAAAGCAGGTCCGTTTTTGGTTGCAGTATATAACTTCTTGCCATTCATGTGACAGGGATAGCAAAGTAGGTCCGTTTTTGGTTGCAGTGTGTAAATGCTGCTGTTCAAGTGAAAGGATCTTCTGTTTGGGGCCTTTAAATGCACCCCACACTTCTGAGGTTGATAAGTTAAGTACTATTACATTTGGTAGTAAGAACTCAATTTTTACAGCACGTAGGAGGAGCATAAATCAGACAAGAAGCACTATACATAGACATATGATATATTAACAACTATTATACCTGGATACAGGAAAATTTAGACCACAGTGACTTCAAAATGTGAAGTATGTTTGCACAAAATGATAGCCCTCAGTAACATAAAACAATCAAGTTGACACTAAATAAGCTCTGGATCTTGGTATCCAGTCTGACTGGCCTTTAACGACAAGTGCTGCTCTCCAGTTGTACCTTTGTGAATTTAGCAAATTAGAGAAAGCAAAAATGCATGGGTATTGTGATGGAAATGTCATAATGCAGCTCACATTATCAGTAATGTGCACAGAGTTCATGTGACTAAAGTGTACATGGTAGACTCAGGGTTCATGACCCTAGATACTGGTGAGAGGTGGCATATGTTGGGCGACCATGACATGATCTTTGCAAGGTTTTCAGTGTGTTTAGTCTCCAGATTTACCATACAAATCGTTTTGATTGTAAGTGCAATTGACCAACAGCAAGATTTTAGTTTAGCCCAGCAGCATCCAGAAATCCCATTAACATATCTATGTACTTCATACAAACTCAACAGGCAAGTATTTGCAGGGGCAGCTGAAGATAAACACAGGCCCATTTCAATTGAAAAGGGTGAAAGGACCTGATGCCACCCCTGAGTATTCACGTCACCTATGTGTGGTGCCGCTGACGCAGTGCAAAAAATAGCAAAGGAGCTTCACCACATGTTTTGCCCTGGGCCCCACCAAAACCTGTGGCAGCCCTATAACAGCACAAACATGTTCTCAGGACATTGGGCATCATTATAAGTTTGCTGGTCCAGAAACAAGGATGTCAGTAAGCTCACTGGCACCCTTGTTTCCGGACCGGGAAACTATGTGTCTGCCTGCTGTGGCCGCTGTGCCCGACAGGCCTGACCCTGCTAGGCACAGCGGCCACGGTAAGCACTTTATTTCTGGGGAAAGGACAATTGCTCAAAGATCCATTTATTCTTTTTAATGTTTGATTAATTCTGTAAATGTTTTATTAACTTCAGAACTACTGATCCTTAAACCAGCACAACAGGTTTTGGGATTTTATTATGTCTTTGCCAAATGCTACTTAACAAAATTAAAACATCATGAATGTTGAATCACTAGCAAACGTGCATAACTGTACACACGATGAAACAGCACATTACATGAAAAGCAAGACCTTCCTTACCACAGAAAAAGGAAACTACATTGAAAGCCTGCTCCCCACAGATGCCAATGAATGTTTTGAATGAAAGTACTATCTTAAGGGGGTAATTCATAGATTTCAGCGCAGAGGCAGTGCACGCGAGCAGCGCAGAGCTGGAGCGTGTGCCAGCCGTGTGCGCTAAACAGCATTCTGGCGCACCGCGTATTCATGGAATTACCAAGCCATTTTCAGCGCTGGTGCAGAGAACATCCCGCAGCACCAGTTACGCCCCCAAGAATGCCCCTTGCGCAAGAAAAGGCATTGAAATCCCCAATGCAGCGCAAAGGGCCTTGCTAACCCTGCACCAGCTTACAGGGCCGGTACACTGTAATCGCGTGAAAATATTACATGCACCGCGCTCACGGCACCCAAAAGCGTGAAAATGTACTAGCGCACCCCTCGGAATACGCGTACCCCGCTCGTGAAAGGTACATTGCGTAGAAAAAGCACTCCCTGTGGCGTGGGCTGCCTGTCGGGCATGCCCAGGTAGGATGGGCTGCCTGCGGGGCATGGGGAGGGTGAGTGGGCTGCCAGTGGGGCATGCCCAGGGTGGATGGGGTGCCTGCATGTATTTCGGGGGTGCGCGGGAAGTTTAACACGTGAAAGGCCTTGTGCGAGTGGGGTACGTGTATTTCGGGGGTGCGCGGGGAGTTTCCCACGCAATAGGCCTTGTGCGAGCGGGGTACGTGTATTTCAGGGGTGCGCAGGGAGTTTCACACGCGATAGGCCTTGTGCGAGTGGGGTACGTGTATTTCAAGGGTGCGGGGGGAGTTTCACACACGATAGGCCTTGTGGGAGCGGGATATGTGTATTTCGGGGGTGCGCAGGGAGTTTCACACGCGATAGGCCTTGTGCGAGCCGGGTACGTGTATTTCAGGGGTGCGCAGGAATTTTCACACGCGATAGGCCTTGTGCGAGCGGGGTACGTGTATTTCGGGGTACGCAGGGAGTTTAACACGCGATAGGCCTTGTGCGAGTGGGGTATGTGTATTTCGGGTGTGCGCGGGAAGTCTCACACGCGATAGGCCTGGTGCCAGCGGGGTACGTGTATTTTGGGGGTGCGCAAGAAGTTTCACACGCGATAGGCCTTGTGCAAGCGGGGTGCATGTATTTCGGGTGTGCGCTGGAAGTTTCACGCGCGATAGGCCTTGTGCAAGTGGGGTATGTGTATTTCGGGGGTGCGCTGGGAGTTTCACACGCGATGGCCTTGTGCGAGTGGGGTACGTGCATTTTGGGGGTGCGTGGGAAGTTTCACACGTGATAGGCCTTGTGCGAGCGGGGTACGTGTATTTCAGGGGTACGCGGGAAGTTTCACACGCGATACTCCAGGCGAGAGCTGGGTACTTGTATTTGGGGGGTATGCAGGAACTTTCACATGCTATTTGGCATCATGGGCCCTCCCAGGTGTGCGGTTTCCCTCCTCCCCATGCCCTGCAGGCAGCCCACACCACAGGGGACTAACCTACAACCCTCACCTTGCCCTGCAGGCAGCCCACATGGCACCATGCACTTGTGAGCACACTTGTGAGCCCCAACTCATGTCTCCCCACCTACTCACCCACCCACCATTGACGGGCACCCGCCGGCAGGCCCTGACTCATGTCCTCCTGCACCCCCACCCCACCCAGCAGTGACGGGCACCTACCAGCAGGCCCCGACTCATGTCCTCCTGCACCCCCACCCCACCCAGCAGTGACGGGCACCTGCCAGCAGGCCCCGACTCATATCCCCCTGCACCGCCACCCACCCCCAGTGACGGGCACCTGCCAGCAGGCCCTGACTTATGTCCTCCTGCACCCCCACCCAGCAGTGACGGGCACCTACCAGCAGGCCCCGACTCATGTCCTCCTGCACCCCCACCCCACCCAGCAGTGATGGGCACCTGCCTGCAGGCCCTGACTCATGTCCTCCTGCACCCCCACCCACCCCCAGTAACGGGCACCTGCCAGAAGGCCCCAACTCATGTCCCCCCAACACATCATCACGATCCACACTCATGGCCCTTGTGGCCACCCAAATCCCACCCAGCAATGTAACCTAAGCTGAACAATCCTCTATTCCTTCTTCTGTGCCCTAATACCCTTGGGTCTGGTGTGCATTATAAATAAAATAAACAAACAAACAAACATATCCCACCCCACGCCACCCCAGTCAAAACACCCAACCAATTATTCCATCCACCCCACATTGAAATCCCTATGTCATGATAGATCCCAAATGACAAGTATGCACATCAAAACATGTCCTTCACACACACACACTGGTTGCAAGTGAATGAGAAAACCCACATCGTGACATGCATGAAACCAATGAGAGAATACCACACAAATGAAGTATGAAACCAAAATGTATTAAATTCAAAAGCAAGGGAATGAAAGAAAATCACACAATTAAAGAAATAATAAACAAAAGGCTGCATGTCCAAAATGAATGAAAGAAATATGAATGCTGAATCCAAATAAATCCAAATGAAAAGGGCTCAAAAGCGTTTGTCCATCAAAGCAAATCCAAAGGTAAAAAAAAGAAAGAAAACCATTGCTCCATGGGTAATACAAAATCAATAAAGTCTAATCCAGTCCAGAACTATGTACAGCCCAACAATCCAAAGGAAACCTACAAAATACCCTACCTAACTAATAACTATATACAAAAAGGTGGGGCATAGTCCATGCGCCCCAAATGAAAGAAAAATAGAAAGGAAACCTAACACGAATTAACTATATACAATGGCGGCGGGCAAGTCCTATGGCTCACTTGTTGATTTCCCGGGCCAGAGCTTCATCGAACTCCTGTTCAAGGTCCTAGAGGCGGGCCTGTTCCCTGGCCCTGAGGTTTCGCAGGGATAATGCCATGTCCAGCTCCAACTCCCTGCAAATTTCCTCGAGGCACTCAGCCCGCCTCAGCGCCCTGCACATGGAGTTCTCCGCCCTGACCATAGTGAGCCGTGCCTCTTCCTCCCGCCGCTGCGCCGCATCTATTTGCTGGTCCAACCAATGCCACATGGAAGACACTCCCAATCCAGGGTCCTCCTGCCCTCCGGCCGATGCCTGCCCCTCTGATGTTGATGCCCCGAGCCATCATCGCTCCCACCTTGAGCCTGCTGCTGCTGTGCATGTGCCCTGCCTCTTGATGCCTGCACGTCCTCCTCCTGCTGGGGTCCAGTTGTTGAGGTGGCCACCCCTGCTGGACCTCTGACTCCCAACTGTGGCAGGGATGTGTCCTCCACCAGCCAGGCCGCTGGGTCAGAGGCAGCTCCACAGGGTACCCAGGTGATACTTGGGTCGGAAGATGGCTCGGAGGACGACTGGCGCATGGGGGTTGAGGAGGGGGTCGGTACAAGGTCCAGCAGACGGAGGAACCCAGCGCTGGTGACCCGTCCTAGTAGGTCGACATGGTCAATGAGGCATCTCAAATAACATGCAGAGTCCTCATGAAAACCCTGCACGTCATCCTGGATGCCACATTGACGCAACGCCACCCCAGCCAGGACAGGCTCAACATGGTCCCGGATTGCCACGTCCGCGGGGAGAGGAAGGCCAGTTGTTGTTCGTGCATCCCCTCCCTGAGAACGGGTCTGGACGAAGGCATCCCTACTGGTGCGGGATGATGTAATCACAGGATCGGGGACAGGATAACACACAGGCACCTCCGCGGCCGCCTGTGCTGCCTCCTGTCCCTGCCCCTGGACTGTACCACTAGCACCAGTGGAATCCGCCTCCAGACCCTGTGTGTGGCCCTTCCACGGCCTCCACCTCAACCAAACCCCCCACCAACCTGGATGATTCCGTGCCATCTTCCTCCATAGGTCCCTGTGGGGTCTCAGCAGACCCTTCTGCTGCCGAGGAGTCCATCTCCGATCTCGGCCGCTTGGACCTGCCCTCAGCAGCTGCGGCCACGGATGCGGCACCAGACTCCTCACTCCCCGACGAGATGACAACCCGGGAGAGGAGCTGGGCCTTGCGTCTCCGGCTGGCAGTGTGATCCCTGCCGCTGTGCTCCACAGCACTGTCTCCGCCCTCTTCATCAGTTGACGCTGCAGACAGGGAGAGACAGAACACGGGCATCAGGCACTGTCCAATGGTCTGATACACACATGACAGTTGCACATGAGTGGCAGTGTAAAACTCACACATGGCATCACACTCCCCAACACACATGTCATTTGAACTCACACACATGCGCAAATTAACAGGAATGTTGCATCAGGCAGCACCATCCATACACATACAACAGCATGAGCATCCGAAGGTTAGCCTGACGTCACATGCGACACGGGGAGTGCAGAACACATGCAAACACGCCACCAGACATACATGCATCTGTACATTTCCACCACCTATCGCAGTGATATCATCGCCATCCATGTCACATCTGCCAGTCAGCCTCCTACATGTCAGTGTCACATGCATCCATGGTGTGTCACATGCACCCATGGTGTATCACAGTTGCACACTTGTCAAATACACACGCACATGCACATGTACATTGTGCACATACATGAAGGTTGAACCAGCATCCATGTCTCACACCACAACCATGCCACAGTACATATACAGTAATTTAAACATGGGTGTACCCACACATGCATTTGGCCACCATGCATTTGAACACATACACCATTGATGAGCCTCACACATGACTGGCCTCACATGCGGCAGGCTCATGTCCCTGTACATACACATCCATACATGGGCCTACCAAGACATATGTCCAACCTGCACTCTCCTGGCACACCTCAACATGCACAGCATCCAATCAGTACACATGTACACTTACCGCTCGACTCCGGATGGGTCTGCCTCTCAAGGACCTGGAGGTGGAGCGCTGGGTGTATACGTTCCAGGACCCCCATCTGGTTGTTGGTAAGGTGGACCCGGCACCCCTCAGCATCTGCTGCCTTCAAGAGGCGCTGGGGCTTGCTGTCCTGGACCTGAAGTCCTCCCAGTGCTTCCGGGCGTAATGCATGTCACGGGCTGCCACCCCCTCCATGTTGATGGCAGCCACGATTTCCTTCCAGATCCTTTTCCATCCTTCATTGTCGGCGCGTGAACTTCCAAAGAGGGCATCATACTGCCCCAGGACTTGCTCCACCAGGATGCCAACTTCATTGGCACTGAAGCTGGCAGCCCTCTGTCTCTCTGCTGGGGGTTGCCACTGGTGCCATATGGTGTTGTGTCGGACATGGCAACCCCCGAGGCAGGTGTGGGTGGGCAACTGGGTCCTGGGGCTGGGCTGTGGAGCGATGGAATGCCAGTCGGGAGTCTTCTGTTCCAGCAGGGGTGGTCACAGCAACTGGACCCTTGCAGATGGCTGACGTGCAGGCACCAAAAAGCAGGGCACGTGGCCAGCAGGCAGGCAGGCAGCAGCAGATGGCAGGTGGGAGCGTGCTCGGGGCTCTGGAGGGCAGGAAAATGGCCTTCTGGGCAGGAGTGTGGTCTTATGTGTGTTGGTGCGTGGCCAGCTTGATACGGAGTGATTTGGCACGTGAAAAAAGTGCACGTCAGCGTGTAATTCGAGGAAAGGCCCTTAGCACACAAGCGCATCTGTGACGTAACGCGCGCGGGCGTTTCCCTTCACACGGGTGCATGTTGATTGTACACATGCAAAAACTGCACGTCCAGGTGTCACTGCGTGTAATTGGAGGAAAGGCCCTTAACGTGTACGCGCGTAAGTGACGTCACACGTGTGTGCTGGGTTAAAAGGTACACACAGGACGCCATTTTCTTGTACGTGCTTTTTGTGGAGAGCGAGCGGGTGATTCTTGTACTTCTTGTCGGTTCACACGTGATTACTTCACAACGGTTCCAGTTCGTACTCCTTGTATACTCAGACAGCATTCAATTCTTCTTTTAGCGTGGGTGTTGCCAACGTGCACACGTGTGTCTTTTTCACGAGACGGTGAGTCGCGCACGTATTTTTCAACTGTGGTTGCTCCGTGTGTCGCGTACCCATTCAGAGGTCATTGTAGCCTGCGTGTACCACACGTATGCTTTTTTTTGTGTTTCTGGGTGCCACAGCATAGTGCGTGTTCTTTATTCCACGCATGTGGGCTACCAGGGGTTATGTGCACGTTCAATTATGTTTTCGGGGTGCCTGAGCGTTGTGTGACCCGTCATCTTCCCCCAGGGGTCATAGACAGCCTTGCTAGAGCACTAGGGTAGGTATTCCATCTAGTACCCTGCCCCTTTCACCCCAATTGCCCAGGACAATTGTTTACTGCACCTCCCATTCGCACAAGAACATCAGTGCCATGGTTGGGAGCCGACCAAGCGGTAAGGGAGGCAAAGGTGGCTGACCTCCAAGAGGTGGGCGCGGTAAGGGACGTGGCCAGGATGTGCACGGTGGCCCAAGAGGCCAATGCGTGGAGGACCAACAGGGACACCTATGCCTCCTCCCAATGGGTCGGGGAGGTACAGCTGACACCATCCCAGCTCAAGCCTTGTTAACCCGCCCCATATTGTCAACCGAACTGGCACAGGATGACTCCCAGGCTGACTTCCGTGTCACCAAGTCAAAGCCACGTGTGGCGGTGAAAGTTGCTGTCACCAGGCCCCGTGGATCTGGGGCAGCAATGTCATCTGCTGCCCCAGGTAGCCAGGGTGAGGAGGCTGCAGGGGCAGCTGCAGCTCCATCCACCCCAGCTCCGAGTCTCCCAGCCGGGACAGTGTTGCTCCAAGTCCATCACACCGAGGTTGGTCCTGCTAACATCACCCAGCAGCCAATGCCTGCAGTGAGACCTTTGGTCATCATGCCTTTGGCTTTTTCCAGTGCCCAGTCCACCTGCGCTTCAGCCCCTGCCAACCAGAGTGGTGTAAGCCACTCGGGGACCGCACCACCTCCCAAGAGGAAGAAGGGTGCTCTTGCGGTACAGGCTGGGACCCCAGACACGGCTCCCCCTTCCGGCACGTCAAGGAAGCATAGTTTCAATGATGTGAAACGAGACGCACTTGTGGGCTACGTGTCGGCTCATGGCCGTGAAATGCTGGTGACTGCAGGGTGCAAAACTAAGACTGCTCAACGTAGGGCCCACTGGCATTGCATCGCGGACCAGATTAGTGCCCTTGGATTTGTCAGGCGCAAAGCTGATGATTGCTCTAAGCGGTGGAATGACCTCAAACGCAGAGCAAAGAACAAGCTGGCTTCCAATCATGCCACTACTCTGGTGACTGGCAGTGGGTCTCCACCAGAGGAGGAAGTACTCACAGAACATGAGTCTATCGCTGGAGGCTTCATCACAGAAGATCAGATCCAAGGCGTGGGAGTCCTACCAGATCTTGAGGCAATGTCCGGTGAGTGGCCATGCATGTGTGTGCAAACCATGTGTATGTTGCTTGGGTGATGTGTTCTGATTGAGTGCCAGCTGAGGTTGTGTAGTTATGACTGATATGGGTCACCCATGTGGTGGCTCCAAACCATATCCCGGCCTTGGGTTTGGGTTTTCAAGTATCCCTTCTGACCGCAGTTGACAATTTGCACCTGATTACTGCACTTGCCCTTCAACTGCCATCTTTCCACAACATTGTTCATACTGTTTCCCTGTTCATTCTGCCTGATTGATGAAATCCTTTGCATGTTTACCACACATTTTTGTGTCCTTCTGCCCCAAATGTAACATACTTCAGACATAGATTACACCCCACAATGGCCCACATATGTTTCCTTATTATGGGAATGATTTCATCAATCAGGTTGATTGAGTAATGGGCACCTACACATGCCCTGCACACAATCACTTTGGGGCCCTGTTTGAATGTTCAACATGACAATTGTCTTCTGTCATGTCCAAGTGACCAACCATTGATGTATCCATGTGCCTGCCATCACTGCATTAGTGAACACTGGCTTTGTTGCAGCATGTGGCACATGCGTGTTTTGTCACACTATTTTGCATGTTCAATTTCATGATGTCCATCTCACATGGATGGGTGACAGTACTGATTTGCTACCATCTGGGTGTCCTTGTCAAATCTGCCATGGCCATGCTATGTGCCATCTGTGTGCTGGCATGTGTCATGTATGTGAATTGTCCATGCCACTCACAGGCTAATGTGTGATGCCAGTGATATCCAGCATGCAGCACATGTGTTGCTTTTCCATCTTGGAGTCCTCAGTGTCTGCTTTTTGCCTCCCCTTCCAAATCATTGCCAGTGCATGCATGCCAGAGTTATTGTCATGTGTGACATGTGTCATTTATGTACTGGATGTCTGCCTCGTCATGCCTATGTTTGTGGGCTATGGTGCTCATGCCTGTTTTCATTACTTTTCTTTTATGTTTTTGCAGGTGATGAGGCACTAGATTCTGTTGAGGAGGAGGAGATGGTGCAGAGGCAGGAGTACTCATAGCCACAACCAGGCACCAGTGGAGGATGTGGGGTGGTGGTGGGTGAAAACCCATTACTCCTACAGACCATACTGTCCACGGGTGTCTCTGGGTACACCTCCGGAGACCTCTGTGAATCAGGTGCTGAATCTGACATTGAGACATATGTCCCGTTGCAGTTGAGTGTTTCTGGCAGGGATGCTGTTCTGTCCAACCCACCTGCACTGGTGGTAGACCCTGCTATAGGGCATTCAGTGTTGGAAAGTCCGCCTGTGGCGGTTACGGATGCAGGGTCACTCTACTCAATATTTTCTCCTGCTCCTGGGCCAGCAGATCAAAGCAGGAATGCAGTCCTGCAGCCTCAGGCAGTGCCAGCACAGCAAGGTGCACATCACCTTGCCCCAAACAGGTGTGGTGCCCGCCAACGCGGAGGCCGTGCACCACCAGGCAATACTGTGTGGGAGAACTCCTCGTACACTATAGCAGCACAACAGGGGGCATTGTGTGAGATGATGGCTCAGGCCGTGGAAAGGGTGGCCACTTCCATTCTCCCCCTTGAAAGGCAGGTGGAGCTCCAGCAGCAGGCAACAGAGTCAATTTGCCACTCACACAGGGAGAACATGATGGCATCCAACAGGGACCAACGGGCTGGACTGGAGACTCTGCGCACAGCCATATCTGCAGAGTCACAGGCCCACAGGGATGCCCTGAGGTTAGAACACAGGTCCCTCAGAGATACTCTCGGTGAACTTGAGGTGTCCCGTAGTACAAGGTCAGAACAGCAGCTGGAGCAGCTGACACGCACACTCTCAGCTGAGCTCCAGGCAACCCATGAGGAGATCCGGGCATCACGCGAGGCCTTGCAGGCAGAAATGCGTGCTACCCGTGAGGTGCTGCATGGGGATCTCCGTACCATCATCCTGCAGAACCAAACTTTCAGACCTGCATGCTTGCTGCCATGGAGGAGCATGCCAGGGCTTTGCGTGGTCTGCCTCCCATATCACACCCACCTTCTGATATACCACCAGAGGGTGATGACAGCAACACCAGTTCTCCCACTGTAGGGTAGCCGTGCAGGCCGTGAGCCCATGGAGGTTTTTTCATGTGGGTGTTGGGGTACACCCTGTACCTCGCCCCTCTTGGGTGTCCCCCCCCGGTCCACACATGGGCATTTTTGATTTTTGATTTTTTTTTGTTGGTTTTTTCACATTTCATTCTGATTTGTTAAATGAAATTACTATTTAATTCATTAGTTATCTTTATTTCTTCTTTTTTATATTTTTGATTTTCTTTTTATTTTGATTCTTGATTTGTTATTTTGATTTTCATACATTTGTTTTTATTTGGTTATGCTTCTGATTTTTACTTTATTATTTTATTTGTTTCTTTTACTTTACATTTACTTTAGCTTTTTCTATTTTTGATTTGCATTTACATTTTGGTTCATAACCATTTTCTTTAAGATTGTGAAATGATGTTACAGTGTGTTGCTTTGTGTGGCTCCCGTAGGCATCCATTGTGTATTCCAGCTGGGCACATGCTGGCTTGTCCTATCTTTGGGTTATAAACTTGGGTTCCTGACACACACACCCCTCCTGCTTCCCCTTTCCATGGGCTTGCAAAGGGTGTGACCAAGTGACAGTAACTTACACAGAGGCATTGGGCTCCCATAAGTTGTGTGGGCAGTCTGTAGTCCAAACTGTGTATACATCCCTAGTGGGGATTGTTGTTCATTTCTCCACTGCAGGGTGAATTTATATATGGTTTTACATTCAGGACATTTTGCATGTATACATGTAGCTTCTTCATGTCTTAATGAGCCGTCTCCTTTGCAGATGCAGTTCATGTACACTGCCACATTTGCCTACTAGCAACACTCTGCAGTTGGAAGGGGTGTATGTGCTGCCTTAGTCAGGTTGTGACACTTGCACTACTTTAATTTTTGTACTGTCATATGTTGCCACTCTTAGATCCTGTACTGATGTTTTGTCTTCCTGGTGAGTATTTGTTAATGTGTGCTGTTTCTTTTTTCATTGGTGAGAGGTAATTGTCTGTGGGCTGTTTCCATTTGGGAGGGTGCACTTTGTGACACTTGTGTCATGTGATGTGCATTCATTTGGTTGCTTTCACATCGCATGCCATGCCATGGTGTGTTGGGTAGCTGAGATGGGGTTAGGGAGTGGTTGGGTGACATGGCACTATTTTTTTGTAGTGTTTTGCAAGGGGGTAGTCCTTCATGCTGCATGAATGTGTGCCTTTTACTGACACAGCATTGGGTGTGTTTAAGTAGCTAGGGATGCACACAATGTAGCACTTCCAGGTGAACAATCTCAGGGTGGTATGGTTGTGACAGTTGACTGTCCCTTTTGTCATCATCATAAATTGTCAGCTGGTATGTGCCAGGCCTGTGTGCGCTCCGCGGGGTGGGATTTTAGGTGAAGAAATTTGCCACAAGCTGGGTATGGGCTGCCTCACCACGTGCCCTTTCACCTCCCATGTGCAGTGGCCGTGCATGTGTTTGGGGCTGTGGGGGCACCACCATGTCCACCGGCATGCCCCGCCGGGTTGCAACGTTGTGCAGGACACATGCTGCCACTATGATCCTGCACACTACTGGGGGCGCATATAGCAGCTGCCCACGAGAGCGGTCAAGGGAGCGAAAGCGTGACTTCAGCACTCCGAATGTGCGCTCCACTATGCCCCAGGTTGCAATATGGGCTGTGTTGTATCTTACCTTGGGTGGTGTGGTGGGGTTCCGTATTGTTGTCATCATGTAGGTGCTCAGAGGGTAGGCACTGTCACCTGGGGAGGTGATAATGGTTGTCATTAGTGGGGTTTTCCCATTTCTCAGTGTCTGACATGCATGCATGTCCAGAGGCATTTATACTCACCAATTAGCCATGTGTCGCCATGCCGCCCAGCTTCCAGGTCCCAGTTTAGGGGTGACATTCGGAATATGAAACTATCATGGCTGGACCCCAGATAGTTGGCATATACTGAGGTGATGATTCCCTTGGCATCACATACAACCTGCACGTTGATGGAATGCCAGTGCTTGCGGTTTCGATAGATGTGCTCAGTGGCCCTGGGAGGACGTATAGCCACATGGGTGCAATCAATGGCACCTAGCACTTTGGGGAAGTGTGCCACCCCGTAAAAGTCCTGGACGACAGCCTGACTTTCTGCAGGTGTTCTGGGCATGTATATGTGCCTGCGGATTGATGGCCATCACCTGGTGTAGGCAGCATGACTGAGTGGCCTGTGAGACATCCCCGACTATGGCACTTGTCCGCTGAAATGACCCAGTAGCCAAGAAGTGCAGTACATTGAGCACCTTTTCCAAGGGGCTCAGTGTTTGGGAGCACAGGGTGGGTGATGTGAGGTCATCCTCCCACTCCCTGACCGGTTCTAGGATTATTTGTGGTGGAAACCTGTACCTCCCATACACCTGGTCATCAGGCATCCCAAATAGGCTGGTCCTGGGTAAAAAAATGCAGGGTCTGGCTATCCTCCTCCTTCTGCGGTATCCCACGACCACTGCTGCAAGGAACGGTATATTCATCATAGCGTATGAACTTGTTTGTTGTTTGCGCACACTTTTATGCTGCATGGGGCTGCTTACACCTGCCTCCTGCTGGCGTACGTGTTTCCAGATTAGCGTGTCTTTTTTGGTGCACGGGTTTCCCCTGTTCGATTCATGAATACGTGTTGTTAGCGCGCGTGTGGGCGTTGCGAGCATTTACCTCTGGTACTTCCCCCGTAACGCCCACATTTTCACACGTTGTTCCCCATTCCGCGTGTTCCGCACCGTGTTCCGCCCACTTTTCTTGTGTGCGCTACACAATGTGCGCTTTCCCTGTGCACGTCGCACACGCCGTTTAGTGACGTGTGAACCCGCGTGCGCCACCCACCGATTTGTCACACATCCCAGGTTTTACACGCGCAGAGCATTCCATGAATCGATGAACGGCTGCGTGCACCGATTTAGCACGCGTGCGCTGCCCTTTTCGGCACACATTTATTCTATGAATTACCCTGTTGGTGTTTTTCTTGATTTTACACATAGGAAAGGATGTTCAATCTTGTGTGAACCCAAAAGGGAGGCTGAATATGGTCCCTCAAAACCAGAAGGACATAGTAAACAGACTCTTCAAAGATAAACACAAAATCCATACATCGACTTTATTTTAAAACAAAGAATTTCACAACAAATGTTCCTTCTTTCCATCAGGAAAAACGCTTCCAAAGTAGCACATACAGAACGTATCTCTAAAATTGTGTTTCTTCATTCCATCATGGTGCCTGGGCAGTGCCTGAATCTATCTGCACATGCATACAAACTTTTAACGGACTCGCATCATGGTTGCCTCTTAAACTGTCTTGTGCAACACTGGAGTTTATATTGTTCAGTCGAATGTCAGATTTATCGTTGCTTATGTGTTCCTTTCGTTTCAGTGTGGTTCATAAAGTCCTGGCCATATGGACATTTAAGACAATTTTTCTACATAAACTGAAAGACATGTTGCTTATTGTTTCAAGTATATTTTATGGCCAGTTTTTCGAACACAAATACATTCGCCCTTCATAGTATTGGCACACCTGGCAGATCCTAAACAAATAAAATTCCCCTTTTCTCATTCGTAAAAACGTTTGAGTGTTTTTAAATGCAATAATATTTGAAAGCAAAATTCTGAATATGTGATTGCCTTTTAAAGACTAATATCGATGGCTTCTTCATAATTGCTCTCAATTCAATATCCTGCTCTGAAATTGGACAATGTTTCATTGCTTGTCGAATCCGCCCACGCTCTATCTTACTCATCTTAGAAACCTATGAATCAGATATTTCTAAAAGTTGCAATATGAACGAAGGTCATGTCCGTGCAGTACTTCCATGACACAAATCGATTTTGAATGTTAAATGCCTCTTATTTACGTGAGATTCTTTTCACTCTTAAACCTCGTGAATAAGGTAATCTAGTGTTACTTTTTAGGGAGATGGCTCAATTTTGACTGTAGTGAGGAATTCATGTCTGTACTTGTAATGAGAAAACTTGAAAAGTACTTAATGAGTGATTCTTAATTCTGTGTCGCAAAGATTAATTGGCCCTCATTACAGGTTTGCCGGTCCAGAAACAGCGGTGCGGGTAAGCTAACCGGCACCATTGTTTCCGGAGCGGCAAACTACGAGTCTGCGGGCTTGTGCCGTACCGCCCGCCAGGTTCAGACCTGGCTAGTGAAATGGCACCCGCCTGTAGACTTCCACGGAAGCACCGGCACTGTTGTTAACGGTGCTGGTGCTTCCGTGGTCCCCATTCCCATGGAGTCCTATGGGACTCAACAGGAAAGGGGATCAACATTTTACCGGCGCCTGACTTACCGAACTGCGAGGGCTGAAATGCCCTGGTGATTCCGGCAAGTCAGGCGGCTGCAAATCATTACAGATCCGGCTGCTACCTGTCGGTTTTACCGGCACGTTTTTACGCCAGAACCGTAATGAGGGCCACTGTGTTTTATCCTATTGTCACGGGTTGTATCCTATTGTGATTGTTGGATGAATGATATTCACCGATTCACTCAACAGTTTAAGATCTTGAAAAGTTCCAACCCATGCTTTGACAGCACCATTATTGTAATGGACTCCATTGTCCCACCTTTCTTCTATAGGTCAGAGGTCATTATATTCTTCCTCTCTAACCATTTCAAATGTAGATGTGCCCGCATCAGCACTCACCGAACACCCACTCAGGCTCCATGGACTTGCTTTCAAATGGTCTTATCATATTGGAAATAATTCCATTTTAAAGAAATACGTAATAACATCATTACAATTATTGATTTTTTTTTTAGGTACACGGCCTCTCAAGCTGAACTGATGCCCTCAAAATGAGGAACATAACGTGTGACAACCATTTCCACACCTCTGCTCTCCATTTATAGAAAGAGACCTGACATGTAACTGAGTCCACCACAGCCATACAGCTCTTCCAGAAGCCCTGCCCTGTGCATTCCAATCATGCCAATCACTCTCTGAACTTATCAAATGGTCCAGCTCTGTTTTAAGGGCCTCATTTTTAATTGAGGTCTTCGTTGTTCTTCTTCAATGCAGAGGATCAAGAGAAAGTACTGTTCGGCCACTGTAGCAGGGGGAGCGCTGTGCATTTCAAAAGTGGTGCAAGCTATGGAAAAGCACCATGAAGTCAGTAAGGGGATTAATTGAGTGATTGAGATGCACTCAGGAATCCCTGGGCAGTGTGAGTGGGGAGTGCAAATACATATTTTACTTTTAAATTATAAGCTCTCACTAGTTTGGCATGGCTGATATATCACCCCTATTGATATAGCCCCACCTCACAACTCTCAGAAACGAATAGACAGTTTTTGTGAAAACATGAATGTATTTAAAAGAATAAAGTCAAATCCAAACAAATGTGCTGTCCAGGTTCATGCCAGGGAAGTAGCCACAATATTTCTCATACACAGACAGCGTGTAAACAAAACGTAATTTGCTGTGCCTGCATGAATCGCACTATTGCCAAACCACACATTCACTTTCACTCCTATTATTAGTTGTCTCTAAGCAATGCAGTACACATCAATGATAACATTGACGCGTATTGACCTGTGTGTTCACATATATTTAAAACAAAGGGGGATCTGGGAGTTTCCCTACCAGCACAAACACAGCCTATTGACCTGTTCTTGGGTGGATGGCCCCTGGGAGAGTCTCAACCATGGCTTTAGCTCACTGTCCCTTTCACAGAGATGAAATATCCCTGCATATCAGTCTTTGTCCTGCCCAGGGGCAGTCCAGCACCGAAATGCTAGGCAATTCTCCTCTGAAGAAGAGTACCAACAGCAACACCAGCCACGTGTTTCAGCCTTGTTGGGCATCATCAGTGAGGTGAAGCTGTGCCTCTCTGAGAACAGAGCATTTTATATTTTGTTAATTATTTTGTGTTTTTTCTGTAAAGAATGGGGTGCTAAAAATGACACTTAAGAATATTCCTAGCATTGGCAATTGGCAATTGGCTGTATGTTCTGAAAATGCCTTGCCCAAAGCGCTTATGGTGCCACCTCCCACCTCGATCAAGGTGTCACAAGTTTTGCACATAACCACAAAGTTTGAAAGATCGGGTGCAGGCAGGATGGACTGAGGATGGGTGTGAGTTTGTGGAAATTAACTAGTGATCATATTTGTTTTTATTGTCTATATGCAAAAACCTTTTGCCATTTCATTCCTAAAATGTACATTCATTACTTTCAAGTCCCAGTTACTTCACTTCTCCATTCGATTTAATTGTGTCTCTCGAATTCTTGTGAACATTTCTATCAACAATTTCACCAGCGCCAAGGTGATGGGAATTTGATTTCCCCATAGTAGTTCTTCCCACCAATCTTCGATTGATTTATTTCGAGCCGTGCTTCTTGGTAAATTATGTGAAAAGGCTTTTTCTTTTTTCCTTCATTGATGAACAAAATAATACCAAGTGTTTTAATGATTCCTTCTTTCTGGCACAGTCTGCAGGTTGCCTTAATTGTGCTATTTCCTCTGCGACTTAGTATCTCTCCAGTTGGAAATAGGTTTAATCTGAATCTCATAAAATGGTCCCTATAGAACCAATTTGGAAATAATTCAAGGTACTTTGGAAACAAATTCAATTTCCTTGCTTCATGAAAGGGTTTCCCAAAAAGCTTCAAAACCCGTCTTTCCTCGTGTGTTGCAATCCATTCCTTTATATACAGTGTTTTTATTTTTTGAATTTATCTGGGTTTTCCCATAGGCTTTCGTCCGATTCCCCCATGTCAGCTATAATCGCTTGGCAGATCAGTTTCCACTCGGTCAATGTCGCTTCAGTGTTTCTTGTTATAGCCTCTTTTAGGACTGCAAAGCCTCCTTTCTTTGACACGTAAATGCATTTTCTATACAGGGCTAACAATTTCTAAGTTACTATTGTCTTCATTGCTGTTAGGCCTAACTCTGTTCGTATTGCTTGGATTGGTGTACTGTTGGGTATCCGAAGTACCCTCTTCCAGAATATTCCCTCAATCAGGGACCAGCTATCCACCTCGAAGGTGAATACAGTTTCTGCTCCGTGCGTTAAGATTGGAAGTACTTTCACACGTTAGAATGAGATCAGCAGACTTAATGAAAAGCCACAAAATTTTTCAGAAGCAATCTTCTTTGGCTTGCTAGGTTTCTCGCTTTCAGTCTCAGTAGGTCAAGTCTCAGCGTATCCCTTCTGCTTGTATTTAGGCATATTTCCAAGTTTGTAAATGACGTGACCTGTGGGATTTCCATTCCCATTAGGAACCATTTGTTTGCTTTTTTACAACTCTTCCCTGTGTGTGCTTCCAGAGTCATAATCCTCGATTTAGTTGGATTAACTTTAAAGCCATTTGCCTCCACATAGTTCTGTAAGGCCTCTAGTTGTCGCTGTAGGTCGACTGGCGTCTGTTCCAACAGGACGCATCATCAGCATACAACAATCGTCCTATTTCAACTCCTACAATCTTTGGAGGTAAGCATCTGGTGTCTGCAAATGCATCTTTGACAACTGAAATAAACAAGTTGAACAACTCTGGCACCAGTGGGCAGCTTTGATTCAGCCATTTATTTAACCAGATTCCCTTTGATAGCAAGCCAGATCTATCCATTCTTACCCTCACTGAGGTGCCTGAGTATAGATCTTCTAGTGTGTTATTCGAGCATACCCAATGTTGCATTTTCTTCCACAGTCTTTGCCGATTTACCTTGTCAAAGGCCTCAGTGAGGTCTATGAAAGCCATGTATATGTGCTTCCCTTTGTTTCTCTCCACTTGAGCCTTGAGAGTGTTAATGAGGAAGATATTTAGGGGTGTACCTATGCCCTTGATGAACCCGGCTTACCATTTGTTCCTGTGGTTGGTTTCGGTAATCCACTGTCCCAAGGTTTTCAAAATGAGTGAGGCGAAGACCTTGCCCACCACATCACATCAAGCAATGCTATAGGCTGATAGTTGCTCGGGTTCGATCTCAGGCCTTTCTTAAAGATCGGGTGATCACCGCCATTTTCCATGATGATGGTATTGCTTGTTTTGCCATGATATGATCAAATAGAGTCATTAGGAATACGGATCAATGAGCTGCATTTTGCTTCAGCTGCACATTTGTCAGCCCATTGGGTTCCAGGAGCTCTTGAATTGTTCAACTTGTTCAACATCCCATCCTTTACGTGTTCAATGTAGATATCTAATTGGTCCCATCCGCTGGTCTTCCTTGTGAATTTTGAAGATTCAGGCACGTCTGAAAAATGGGCTACCCACGATGTTGCTAGGATCGGGTTGGATACCAGTGCATCCTGAGGAGCATCCAAGGTGTTGATAATCGACCAAATTTCCAATGTGTTTTTGTCTTGATGTTTTTTAACCTACTTTCAGCATCATTTCGCAGCAACGCTTTTTTCCACTGCTTCAGCCAGTTCCTATATTGTTGTTTCAGTTTGTTCGCCTTAATTAGTGCCTGGGCTGTTGCATCTTTGTTTAATGCACGTATCTGATGTCCAATGCTTTTCTTTTTTTCCCAGGTGGCCAAATCAAAGATGTGGTAGTGAGTGAGGCTCGGTTTGTTTCTGCTCCCTTTATTGGCCTCGAAAGCTTTAAACAGACTGTATAGTGAACTGCTTGGGTTATTCCTTCGTTCAGTATAAGCCTTATTGCTGTTTAAAGCTTTGCCGCTAGGTCTGCTACTTGATTGGTGCCGATCCTCAATCTGTTCCTGCCAGGGATCACCTCAGGGTCCACAAAGGGCCCACAATTTATTTCTGTTCAGTGTTCAGTCCTGGACAAACCCAGCTCAAACTGAGGAGGTTGTGGTTACTCTGAGATCTCTCTTTGACTTTCATACTCTGAACTGCTGTCATCATGTTTTGAGATACAAAAATATAATCGATGGTCTGGCCTCCCTTTATCCCCTTCCATGTTATATTTACCGGGCTGTCACCACTGATATTGCCATTTAATGTGTCGGCGTTTCTCCATGATTGACCCCTTTTTCTGGCTTCCGTTATTCTCACTGGATCTTCTTCAATCTCCTGTCTGTCGCTATTCCTGCATTGGGTGTTTAGTTCCGCACACAAAATAAAGTGGGGATCATTCCACTTTTCCCTCTGGTTGTCGATCCAGTCAACCACCTGTTCTGGGAAATCTTTTAACTCTGTATTTGCTTGGTTCCAGTACAGGTTCATGTGGGCACATATCTTCATCTCCTCACCGTGCCATACATGTAACCTACCAACCACTGATTGAATATATGCGTTGGGGTTGCACTCCTCCAAGATATGGAAATGTAGGCTGTTCTTTATTGCTATTAAGAGACCCGACATAGGTCTTCCTCTGGTTCCTTTTATAGCTGAATTCAGATATACAGTGTATCCTTCAAGAATTGGGGTATCTCTCGACCAAGTTTCTTGTAAACAAATTACATCATAGTTCCCTCTTAGGAGATCTTCATTGTTAAACAGGTGCGATAACCCCTGTGTATTCCAGCTTGCCAGTGTTAATGGGGTCTCCTTAAGTTGTTGTTGGCGCTATGGTTTGTTCATTTTCATAGCTAATAACCCTGCTAACCATTACCAGTTCTCTTCCATTACTTTTTCATCTTTTGTCATGTTCACCTAGCCCTAGAAACCAATGCCTGAGATACTCGACCCTTACTTAAAGATCTTTCACTCACTGTCTCTGATTGGCAACTGCATTTTATTGCTATCTGATTCACATCTCCACCTTTGAGATGGTTCTAACTTTTGGCTTACTAGTTTCTGGATATTTGGACTCTCCACTGTCTGCTCCATAAGATCAAAGCCCATTGGTCCTTATTTGCCGAGCTTCCTCTATTAACAGGTTTTTAATTAGTAGACTTGAGGGGTGAAGAATCACCCTGTCCATTCTGTCTTCCACAGGGAATTAAATTGTCACCAGATCATCCGTTGTTAGAGATCTAAGAGTGGGCAAGTGATTAAATAACCTGATCACATTTGCCCTGTTCATGATTAGACCAGTGTTAGTTGGAATCATTCTCTCTAATACTAGTCGTAAAGCAGACTTACTTTGATCTCCTTTTCCCATTTTATCTGGTCTTTCTCGAATCTTGTCTGATGATATTTCCTTTTGCATTCTGGTTATCGTTTGGAGGTCTAATGATTCTGAGAGGGGATATCATGTACAAATCCTTCTTGTTATGAGTAATTCTGATATCAAGTTCCTGCCCATTCATCTCTGGTTAACCTCTGGGTGGATTGTTACTCCATTCCGGAGCCTTTTTCCGAGTTGCTAATGTCAGGTTAATTAATGGTCTTGTTTGCTTATTGTCGTTATTTCTCCTTAGACTTATCTCCCTTTTATCAGCATCCTCAAATCCTGCCTGGTCCTTCTAATAATCGTGGGTCACTATCCTCATTCTCAGCTCTATCTTGTCACTCTCACTCCTAGATCGTGCTGGCACACTTCCAGCATTTGTTTCCACTGAATATCCTTCATCCTGCAAGCACACGGAGGAGTTCTTGTGAGGGTGAAGGTTTTGAGCCTGTTTTAAGACTGCTGACCCTAATGGTTGTTTTGTCCAACATGGCATGTGGGCCCAGGGGCCTATGGGTCAGTGTCTGATGGGGCTGGATCATATGTAGGTTCTTCCCGTCCTGAGCATGTTACGTCAGCTTCCTCGGGCTCCGATATTGTGTATGTTGATAGGTCCATCAGGCCTGCTACAGTTTTATCCTCCTTGTCTTCAATCTGGTGAGGTTTATCTGTCTCAGATCTTATTGGTAGGGTATGTTTTGATTTAATAATCTCCTTTACTTCCCTTGTGTTTGCCGTTGTTAATCTCGGGAGGACAGTTGGCTTCGGTAAAGTAATGTTTTTTATGAAGTCCTTGCTTCCGTTCGACCTTTGTCTTGTGTATGGCACTTGTTTTTTAGTTTTCTTAGCATAATTTGTTCTGTCCCCAGTACCACTTCGAATGTTTATCTGTTCATTTTGTTTCTCTCTGTCATCGCCTGATGGCAAAGCTGCTTTTCCTTTGTGGGCCCTTCTGAAGTTAGTAGAAATTTCGCAGATTTTCTGCGAATCATTAATGTTCATCTCTGTTGTATCTTTTGCTTCAATTGCTATTTTCATCCCGTTTGTTGTTCCATCTTGATTCTGCAATATTCCTCTCTCCTCTCTGAGAATGGGAGTCCCTGTTGATGGGGGTTCATCCTAATGCCCTCTCCAGTTGCCAGTTGAATTGCATCATCTTGATCATCTGTTTCAGGGTTTGATTGAACTGATGGCACTAACGTACCATGGTCCTGAGTGGTCAAGTCTTGCAAGCCACCTGAGGGTCTCAGTTCCTGTCCCGTATCTCCAGTTTGCGTCGCTGTGGATGACGATTTCTTTAAAACCGGTGTTGGTGCTATTTGCAATTCAGCCACCTCGACTGCTCGAGACAATCTTCTAGTTTGTTTCTCTTTAGTAATGGGATCCATGATTGTGTGTAGTAGGGTTGACACTTTCGCTGTACCAGTGTCGAGATCATGCTGGATTCCTGTGACAAATCTCTCTACATAAACCATCTTGGAGTGGAGCATTGCGAGCATCGAAGTTTGCCATTTTAGTTGCTTGCCAATTTGCTCATGAAGTTTCATAAATGGGGTTAGTGTAGATGTCAATGTAGAAATTACTAGAAAGTCCTGTTCTCTAGCTGGCCCCACAGAGTTGTCCCTTTGCCCCCCTTCAGGGCTTAATTTATCCATTTGAATTCCTGTTGAGACTCCCATTACTTTAATTCTTCCTGTCTCCCATTGATCTGCTGGCCGGTCATATCTCCATCTTTTCTGGGAACCTGGTTGGTTAATTGCCTGATTCCACATTTTTGGGGTCTGATCAGGGTTTGCTGCCATCTGTTTTGCAGACCCCCCTGGCCTCCCACTGGAGTTTATTTTTTGACCGATCTGTTTAGGGCTCTGATGTTTCTGAACCCTGTGTAAATGTGTTGAATTTGCACAGTAAATGACTCCGTTCACAGTCATCTTCCATTTCCAACACCAGGGAAATGTCCAACAATAGTTTGTCTGAGACTTCACTATCATTTGTACCAGTGACCTTACCAAGAGATTTTATTGGTAGTCAGTGGCTCGGGTTTACCACGAGTCCCATTTCTGGTTCTTGATGGAAGACGAATCTTCCGTTCACATGGTCTTGTGGTTTTAGTCTCATGGGTTTCCATATGGTGGTCGTTGCTAGTGATCTCATGAATTGTATTTTCACACCTTGGGTGACTGAATGATTGTGACTGTCACTTCTTCTTTGGTGAATAATCCTCTGTGGGCTCTCCACACTATAAGGTTGAAGTGCCTTTCGATGTGGGCAGTGTTTTGGATTTGGTCGCCTGTCGCCCAGTGAAGGGCGTTTTCCATGTGCTGGAATTCACCATATTGTTTCTCTCTATGCAGCCACTTTCTGTTGTTTGCTTGGCCGTGTTAGGAACAGTTCCGGTCTCAACCTGCTCACCCCGCCTTAACTTGCAAGTCGCCAGGTTGAGCTAATTCCACCTGCTCCACTGCCACTACAATCCGTGGAGTTTGATCTGCTGACACACACGTGTCTGCTGTGTCAGCCCCATCCCTCACCACCCCCGGACTCTTCAACAGAGGTAAGGGTATGTTAGACGTTAAGTGTTCTGCCTGCATGTTGTCTATGTACATGGCTGTACTAGCCGTGATGGGTGATGGATACCTCCACATTCAACAGGGTCACCAGGGGGGTGCAGGGAGGTGTCCAGTCTAACCATGTTCGTGACACTCTCTCCTGGTGGTCAGGCATAGCTTACCTTCTCAGGCATAACCTGGCCTGTGGTCTTGGTGGCTCCCATGATGGAAGACTCCTCATACGTTACTGAGTCCACCATCTCTATTCCCATGTTCAGGGCAGCGCCCACGTTCTTTCGCTTGATGTTTGCAGCCTCGGGTACCTCGGAATACATCTCAATGCCCATCAGCGATCTCCGTCCTGCATCTTCCTGCCCAGACTGCCCCGACTGCATCACCTCTGCGGGCTCTGCTTATGTACAGCCTCCTCCTTCAGTAGGATAAAGCTTGTAGAAAGATTGTCTCACCAAACACCATTCAAAGGCACAAATGCACAGCTTCTCCTGCCTCGACTGCACCACCTCTACACACAGCTCTGCGAACACTCCGCGTTGCGGGCTTTGCTCATAAAGAGTCTCCTCCTTCAGTAGGATAAAGTTGGTACAAAGAATATCTCCCCAAACACCGTTCAAAGGCACAAATGCACATCTTCTCCTGCCTCAACTGCGCCACCTTTGCGCACAGCTCGTGATCGTATTGGAACTCTGTGGTGCAGATGATAAATACTGCTGTGCAGATCTTGCTCCATGCGCTTTCACTTGAGCCTGCCTGTATGATTCGTCGACTTCATCCCAATGTATGCAACAAGATGTTGAATTAACGTTGATGTTCCCAAACTTTGCAACTGCTTGTGTGAAGATCCCCTCCGCAAAACCTTACCACAGAAATTGCACATGACTTCCTCAATCTCCTTCTTGCTGTGTCCTTTACCCAGAAATATTACCAACTGTCAGCAACTGTTTTATGTGCACATTGCTTCTTCTGTGGAGGTAAAGCTGAAGTCACCCACACCACCTCATCATCACTGATGGTCATAGTCATTTTAAAATGGAAGACTGTGGAGGCAAAAAAAAACTGTAAAAATGCACAACACAAAAAGGACTTAATATCAAAAACCTTTTTTTTAAAGTAAGCTAAAATGACAATAAATGACAAACTACAATGCACAAGACAAAGGGCAAAATCATAGGAAGAAGAAAGGTAAGAAAGGAATGTATAAATCAAGATACTGCTTTTTAAAAGTTCCTGAATGCCTAAAAAGAAGTTCACCCACCAAGAGACAAAAAGCAATGAAAGAAAACCAGAAAGAGGTGTTTCTGAAAGGGGTATATGTAGAACAGTGTCACTGTCAGGTGAAATGAACCTAGAATCAACACATTAGTGTGTGACTGTCCCCATAGCCATGCAAGGGGGAAGGAACTCAATCAGACCCAAGTCAAAAGAAGCATTTAGAAAAATACATGATTTTATTTCATAATTAAGTTGATAAAAAAAACACATTAAATCTATTGCCCATAATACGTATTGGGTCTTGCTCAATAAAATACTATGCATACAAAACAAGATGCTACCTTTGAGGTAGCTCATAATAAACGCTCAAACTGTCCAATATACTCAAAGATTTTATCAGTACAAAATGAGCCTGCATTAATAATGGCCCATATCCACATTCCACAAAGATAATTGCAAATCCGGAACACCGGACTCAAGTGAAGGGGATCAGGTGAGTCAGGAGGACTGTTATTCACAAGGATATTTGTGAAAAACATGCTCAAGCTCTATATAAGTGCCATTCAATCAGTTCTCACATGAGGGCACAGCTTGCGATTATAGGAATATCAGATAACAGATAAATTCAAACCACAGTAATTAAATCATTCAAACAATTCTTGTGTTAATGAAATTTGGACAGGAGGACACAGTACAATGACGAGGGAGTGCTGTGTGTCAACTACGTTAGTTTAGGGACCATTTAGTTTAGTATAATGATAAGGTTAACCTAGCAATATGTATTATATAACAACTGTAGTTTTGACGGGAACGTTCTTCTAACTGACTCCAGTTGAGACCTGTCTTCATCAGGACAGTGCTATCCCTTGTGTATTAAACACGTCATGTAAATAGATTAAAATTAAACCATTAAGATGAGTACATGGCAAACCAACATTTTCGGCCCTGTGAACAAAAGAAGAGAGAAAAAACGAAAACAGAAACACAAAAAATAGCTTCGTTAGAATTGGGTAAGAAAGAGAAAAAAATACACAGTCAAGCTTGCTCCAGTCACACTAGTGTACATGAGCATATGTGTGGCACGGGAGAAATATCAAAATGAATTACCATATTCTCAACCAAAAGTGGCTTAAATTGCTTTTCCAATAACATGTCAACCGAACACTGTGCAGACGTAGTAGGTCTGGGGAGACATAAACCAGGGACATCTATTACAGTTGGGAAACAATTCCCTAACTGCCATTTGTGAAGTGAATTGGCCATTTGCATCATATTTGCCCGTATGCCTAGGCGGAAATGTTTCAAGACTCACCTATTGTAAATGCTCAAAAGCCTCCACCCAGTGATGGCTCCCAGGGGATCGTCTTAGATAAATGCGTCCTTTAGAGAAAAGATTGGATCCTCCAAAGTCGTACCGCGAGCCACGTCGTCATCTTGCGTAGTGTTTAGCAGATTCTACATGCCCAAAAAAGAGGGAAAGGAAAACAAGCCTGTTGCGTGTTCAGTCAGTAGCCGCATTGAATATATAAGTATTATAACACTCAAAAGAAAATGCTTGTTTTAAAAACAAACAACTGCAAGTTTTTAGCTAGCCATTGATCGCTGGGGTACACTGCCCCCCGAGTATGTAATACACTCCAATCAATTCTATTAAGGAAAGGGGTATAACCATGGTTATGCGATATAGCCACCCGGCATGTGTATTCCGTGTGCAATGACATATTCGCTCCTAAATTATTGACCAATTGCCTTAGTGAAGCCCCAATCACTTTGAAAGCTGTGTTGATGTGGCTGCGCGGCTTTGTGTCAGTTTTTGACAGCCAATCGGATCACAGGCTGCGCTCACCCACCTTTCCGCGTCAATAAATGACCCAATCACACGTTCAAATAAGACAAGGAAACACATAAGCATATAAAATAACAAACAAAAATAAAATGTTGTGCTTTATCATCCACATAACAATATGATTATTGCACAGAAAATGTATGGTTAAATAGACACAGCTATAAGCATAGCCCCGCCTACAGGTACAACTAATAAAATGACAAAAAACATTGAAGCACCTGCCCATGTGCTTTTGCAGTTACAGAAAAGCCCCTTTATGGCCATTTGCGGTTAGCCGCAGCTATATGAAAAAACAATTAACAAGAAAATGTATTTCGACTCCCCCAAACTCCAAAAAAGTGTCCTTTAAGGAACTCATTATGGCATCAGTAAAGACCAACACAAGTGATCACAGTTCAAGGGGGTTTATTAAACTGCAAAAGTGTATGAGATAAACGCCTAATCTAAACCTAAATCTAAGAGGAGACCACGCTTCGACCATGAAATGAAAATAAAGTAGTCCTAGTTGCGACATGACAAATCAAATGGGCCTATACTAAGAAAAACCTATTGCCGGTCCTTGCGCTCATTATAAAAAAGAGTGTGGAATAGGATTTGTAAGAAAGAAAGATGTGTTCTCAAATAATGTGTCAGGATACGGTAATCAGGGTCTCCCTTCCCCACATTTTTAGCATGGGATAAGGTGGAACCTTAGAACACAGCACACTTCTCGGGCTTCCCCAGCACGGGACGGCAGTTCCACTCTCAACGTTCAAGAACCTCAATGGCCAAGTCTCTTTTCCTACAAAAAGTCTCTTGCCTTCGAGGGCCAAAAATAAAAAAATAATAAACAAATGTTCCTTTCTGCTTTACACTTGAGGTGAGGATTCTTCACCCTTGGGTCCCCCTCTTCCGGGCACAGACCCATCATGAATATCAGCCTCCCTCCTGTCAGGTTCAGTCTGGCTGTTGCAAAGATATTTTTCTCCTTGTCATTCACAAATCTTAACGTTCCTTTTGTACGGTAGTTAGGGTGATTTTGGCACACCCCTAGATCCCCTCTTCCGGGCGCAGACCTTTCTTGATTCTCACCCTCCCTCCGCCGGGTTCACTATGGATTTTCCTTGGCTCACGAATCTTAATGTCTGTTTAAACAATTCTTCAGGGTTTGCCCCTTTCTGTTGACATCCCTCTGTCGGGTTCACTCTTGTCATCTTTATCAATTATGCCCTTTACTGTCAGCCAAAGTCTTTCGAATGTACAGAGGATTTTGCAAGACCCCTTTATGACCACTTTGACTGTTCCTTTGCAGCCTTCCCAATGCCTCCTGGTATTTGCAGTTTCAACAAACACAGGAGTGACCAGAGTCTCTCAAATAAGCATCCACGTGGTGCCGGATCCCTCTGCAGCTGGTCTGCCCTTTTATTCTGCTAGTTCTTTGATCTTCCCGTAAATTGCTACTTTGCAGCTTTCGTTCAACACAATTTGGTTTTTATCGCTTCTCCCCTCGACTCACCGGCTGGGATGAACCGCTTGGCATGTCAGCATATCTGGACTCAAGGTCGGTACCACGGTAGCAGACGCTTCCCTCGGTCCTGCTTATCAGCATAGGCATGCTCCATGTACCGTTGACATCTGCTGCAACACACTTGAGTTATTATCCGCGGTCATACAATTCCTTCTGCAAAGGTTTCATGGGTCTGTGTCAAAAAGGGCAAGGTTTCATCTCTCCTTGTCAGCCTCTCGTTATTCGCTGCCTTTCTCCTCCTCTTGAACTGTCGTGCCTGGATAGCTGTCTCATCGTGCGGCCTGCTTTGCTCGTAGTGTGCTTTTGTGCTCCACCTTTTATCCATGTGGGGAAGAGAAAGGGCTGTCAGGTGTGCATTAGTTTGGTCAATTGCCTGACCATGCCTGACCCTTGTATTGGGACATGTTAGGTAAATGGCAGAGGTGTTAGTCCATTGTTTGTTATGTGCGAAATAGACATGTCGGAAAATGGGGGGGCAGTGTTTTGGAATATCCTACATGGTAGGATGGGGAAAAGGTTTTGAAGGAAGGGGGATACCACGTCTCACCCGTTGGTGTTCCACTTCCACTCCCCCAAGGACCCCCCATCCAGGTGATGCTCCCTCACTGGTCCACCCCCAGGAACTGTATCCAAAAGCAATGGCCGTGTCCTGGCTACCTGGATGACAGATCCCTGGGGACTAGCTAGGGAGATATCTTCAGGTTTCTCACAGTCCCTAACATGCCTACCAGCCCCTCTCCACTCCCCATGGTCCTCCTCCACTCCCCTTGTCTCTACCAATCTCCCAAAACACTCCATGTGGCTATGATGTTACTCCACCCAAAACTTTGGATGTCCGTGGCCACCACATATCCACAATCACACAACGTGCCATTTGCCGTTATATACCCGTGGCTGCACAGGGTGCCACTTATACCCGTGGGTAGCAGTGCTGCACTGTAGATGGCTGTTGCATAGCCGTGTGTAAAAATGCCAGCAGTTGCTGTTGCTAGGTGGGCTCCTGAATACACCAATCACACCCTTTTTTTCTAGCCTCGGTTAAAAGATATATATTTTTTTAATTCTGATTATGGAATACGAATGACGAAAAAGACAGTAGTGATACAATGTTAAGTAAAAGGCCAATACCATAAATTACAGCTCATGGAGTTATGTAAGATAGATTGATGAAGAAGAGAGCATCCTATACATGGCAGTACACTAGGTGAGGATACATTTAATGGGTACAATTACACAAGATGTAGTAACATGGGTGAATACGCAAGCAACAATACATTGGATAGGGCAGCTAAAACTAGAGCAGGGTGGCTGAATCGGCTACCTATTAATTTTTTTAATGATATATTTTATATGTATATTTTATATTATATGCATATATATACATATATGTAAATAAACAGTACTCAATTTACTTTGTTATATTTTTCTTCTAAGAATTTCCAATTTAAAAACAACACACCTTTTTGTATTGATCATTTTTTTTTTAGTTTTCTTCTTTTTTTCTCTACAGTCTCACATGTAAAAAAAGTCTGGAAACACACAGCCAAAATAAAAAGGGCTCCCAAATACCTACCGTCTCACTGACAATTTTTCAACCCGATGTCACTATATCTATAAAAATAACTTTTAAAAGGAAATAAAACACAAACACACCAAAATCTGTGGCCGCGGGCACAGGACTACACATACACACAGCTATCTGTAGTCATACATAACTGCAGTTATCGAGAAAAACAATCGTCTGAACAATAATCCCTGCCTGAACCACCAAAACCCAAATCAAGTGTCCCCCCACTCACTACCCCTCCCCACCCTGCTACCAAGGTCTCCTCACCTCTGCTAACCTCTCCCATTGCCCTCGTGACACACACTGTTTCCAAGATGCAGTTTCATTTGAAATTCCAGACTACAGCCGTGGCTACAGAAAGCTTCCTTTTGCAAACTGAGTTCCTGGACTGCCTAAAACTCCCAAATTTCACTTGGTGTCCTCCAGAAACTGGCCCACCTCTAGACCAATGTAATTCGCAATCATTTTAACCTGCAAATAGCTTTTTAACTACTTTTCATTTCCCATTATAGCCGCAGTTATCTCTCGCATCGGAGAAAACCAAGATGGCGGTTGCTTAATTAAAAAAAAAACTGGTTTTGGTATTTTAACCAACATATAGCTTTCTATGTTTGAGAAGGAGCACCCCTTCTCTGTCAAATATTTAAATAAATACTGCGCAGAATAACCCCAAACCAAGCATGGATCACGAGTTAACGCTTCGTGACCAAGTTGTTCTGGACCTGGTCCAAATCCATTCAGCAGTTTCGGCTGCATGCTTTGGCAAAAATGGTGTTAAGGAAAACGTGCACGCTTGGTCCGCCTATGGTGAGTTCTAGATTGATTTAGTAGGTTTAGAGTGCAGTCATCAGCAAGATGGATGTCCAAATACTGTGGCTGCCCAGTATTATTTGTAGATTATTAACATTCAATAGGGTTATCCAAGTTGCACCAACGTAGTCCTTTTAGAAGAAATTGCTCACAAGTTTGATGTATTCAAAAACTATATTTTAATCATTGGATGGTCAGTTCATTGGTTTCTCATTAATGATTGTGGATCTGCATAATTGTCAGATCATTGGTTGCTCATTTATGATTGGAAATGTGCCTCGACATGTGTTTCCCCACTTAAATATCAGTGGTTCATCAGGAGTTGTGGTGTTAAGTTTGCATAGCTGTTGTATCTAGTTTAAACTAGATAGTTGTAAAAAAGGCGAAAGAGAAAAATAAAATTAAACATGTTTTCAGAGAATTTGAAATATAAAACAAGTGAAATCTCTTAGTTTTGTATATTTTGTGTACATACATTCATTTTTCTAAATGATCAAAGGGTTTAACCTATATGTTATATGCTGTTTACTGCATATGGAACTAGCGATGTGGTTGTTTAGTGGAGGCCTCAGCCTGAAGTTTCCGGGAGGTTTGTTGCTCATCTGTGGTTTACCAATTCATTTTCTTGGTTGTGGTTTCTAATCCTATGAATAATAGAATAACTAGCGTATAAAGTAGCACTTGCTCATGATACATTTCAAAATGACTTGGCTATAGATGCAGAGTAACATTAATTGGCAATTTTAAATCACCAATATTGCACAAAGAAATAGGATGCGATTGTCTCGAGAAATTCATTTGCATTGCGTTCTAAAATGCGAATTTCAAAATGGCTGTCTTTTCACTCTGTCACGTGATGATTTCACTGCGTTCTTTATCACAATCACGTCATCACGTTTCAACCTCGTGGCAGCCATCTTACTTTGGGGTTTGGAATTGTCATAGCTTGTGCGCTTCGACTTTGTGCTTTTTAACAGTTGCATGAAATAAGAATGTCAATAATCACAACTTTTAATATAGCAAAAGAGTATTTTCCAATTGTTATGGGCACGGTTCAGTGCTTGATTATTATAGTTTTGAAATGAGTTCTTTAATCTTACTTTGCTGAGTAGAATATTAAAATTAACAAAACAGTGCCTTTGTTAAATGTCTACGAGGTTCCATACTTACCTGACTTCGGTAAGCAGAAAAAATAGAAATTAATATATTTAAACATTTTCTTGACATAATGTCCTATGTGGCAATAGGTGTATAAAGAGTTTCATTTTTATAATGGCTTATTGTAGTACACTTTATTAGTGTATCTCTATACAGTTATGAAGTAACAAGGTTAATATTGTAGTTTTCAGCTCTTCAAAATCTCATGGATAGTGACTTATTTCTGTGTCGCTGTTTAAACCTGAATTGCAGGTAGCCATGATATTTACTCAAAATGCTTCTTTTTGTCGCAGGATGAGTTCTTTGTTTCATTCTCTGGGTGGCATATTGATTTTGTCTATAACAAAAAATGTTATCCTGCCTATGCTTTCTTCAGTATGTTCCATTGTGAAATGGTAGGCTAAAGGGTATTTGAGATCCTTGTGCTTAATGGCTCTCAAATGTTCCATCACTCTGATTTTGAGCGGTCTATTGTGCTCCGAATGCAGTTTATTGCATACACATTTTATCCCGTAGATCACATATTTTGTGTTGCAGTTGTTGAATTGCGTTATTTTCCTAGCAGTTCTGTTGAGCAACTGTATTTCATTTTTTCCATTGTCATATTGTGCGCATATTCTGCAGTTACCACATTTGTAGTTGCCTAATATAGTTTTTTGCTTCCACATTTGTTCAAGGCTTGTAGATTATTGTTTTGAAATGAAGTGTGAAGGACTTATTAGACCCTTCATTGTTTTTGCTTTTCGGTACATTATTGTAGGTGCAGATTCAAGGTGTTGACTGATTTCTTGGTTTAGTTTAAGGGTGTCCCAGTGTTTTTTAAGCGTTTTTCTGATTATGTACGCATTGGAGCTATAGGTTGTGATATATCTCACTTTTGATGCTTGGATATCAAGTTGATGTTTTCTTTTGTTGTAAAGTAAATCTGTTCTAGATCTTGATTTGGTTTTTCCCAAGGCGATAGTGAGGTTTTTCTCGCTATAGCCTCTTTGTGTGAATTTACCCATCATTATTTCTGCATGCGTCAAAAACTCTTCATTTTGAGTGTAGTTTCTTTTGATTCCTAGTAGTTTTCCGAATGGAATTTTATTCTTGACTTGGCTCGGGTGGGTACTATTTGCATGAAGTACACTATTTCCTGCAATAGGTTTAGTATATAATGTTGTCTGTGTTGTATTGTTTTCTACATAGAGTTCCAAGTCTAAAAAGCATACATATGTAGTACTCTCATTGTCAGTTGAATATTGTATTCCTTTGTGTTCAGATGGTTGACGTATTGTAACAGTGATGGTTTGTCCCCATAACCCTATAGAATGTTTATAATTGGCAAAAATTTACCCTGTTTGTCTATGGGAAAATGAATGGGAAGTAGGCCGCAACTTTGGAAAAAAAAATATATTTGTCTGCTTAATAACTTTTTATTTTTTAATCAATCTTTACAAAACTTTGCAGTCTGGGAGGGGCCAGTCCCTAATCACGTTACTCAAATCAAAGGTTATTAACAATAGACTTTTAAGGGGTATCTGTGGGAGTCCGACTCACCTTATCTATCGCTACCCTAGAATACATTGTTTATCAATCATTGCGAAATTCTTAATTTTCTCCAGTATCAAAACAAGTATGTATCAAAGAAGTTAAGAAGTTACTTGGACAAAGGACATTCATATGCAAATATTCACTTCACGTGGTTCCCTTAAATAATACTCTCAAGGAGTGTGCAGTCTTTTCTGGACATGTGTATGCAACATTGTTAAGGATTTCAGTCAGGCGATACACACCTTGGTCTCAGCCTAGTATGCAGCACACGACTGAAATGCTTATCTTTTTATGTTAGATTCAATATTGAGATGGTACACCACTCGTATCACACCCCCTTTTCAAATACCTTGGGTCACAATGGATCATGAACCAGGCTGGTTGAACAAATGTAATATTTATTTATTTGAAAATTAAAAGAAATCATACAATGTTTAATATAGGGCAGTGATCACCAATGGGGTGATAATAACAATAGGAATATAAGCAATGCACTTAGTTTAACCTGCTATTGACACATCTACAAAACACCAGGAAATAGGAGCACTTTTTGATTTTAGGAAAGATAGCACACAAGTTAGAATTTCCCCTGCAAGGTTCCCTCAACCCACAAATAATCAATCCTGAGTGGATAAACAGAAGCAGCAGGTAATCGGGAATGACAAATAGGAAACAGAATTGAAATCTGACCTTCCCTCCCCAAGAGAGAAAAACGGATTTCAAACCCCTTTGAAATGTTGTAAAATGACACTCGGAAATGGACAATTAAATAATGAATCTGTGTGAAAAACCTTGAAGCAAATATAATTCCTCACTAAAGCTACAATGCAAGTACACAAACAATCACAAAGAATGGATAACCAAGAGCATACAGTTTGAAAATGAGTGGCAGGATTTAAAACTTGTTGCAGCAACTGACACTTTGGAAACTTTGCAAACTTTGCAATTCCCGCCTGAAATTACCCCAAACGGTTTTTAATAAAAATGGGTGAAATACACTGATTTGCTGTTCTTATGTTGCGGGATAGCTATAAATCACAGGTACAAGATGGAAGTGAAATTAAGTCTCTAGCTGGTAAATTGCATGAGTTATGCAAAATCTAGAAATGTGCGTTTTGAGTAAAATGGAGCGGTGAAAAAGGAAAGGAAATCAGTTTTGACAAGAACAGTTTTACTCTACACTAGAACATTCAGGCTAGGCTACCAAAGAGGGACACAGTAAGCTCCAGGGTTGATTCGCAAGTTCAACCCTACCACCTCAGTGCCCAACCCTGGCATAACCAGTCCGATCAATCGATATAGGACTAAGTTCTTAGGATTTACACAAAGCAGAATCACTAAAGAGATGGTGCGAGCACTAGAAATCAAAGGCAGGGTTGCAAGAATGATTCTGACTTTATTACAAGTTATCAGGGTAAGGATAGGATGACTTAGAGAGGGGAACTAAGGACAAGGCAAGGCAAGGGATACTATGGTTTTCTATGGTTCCTATTGATACTCACAGTCCACTTTAGTTTAGGATTTTGGGACAGTCAGCGTTCTGGTTACCACACATATCTGGTCTAACAAAGGACAGCCGGACAAAATCAGCAGGATAGGATCAGCTGGGCAGGGACTGGATACCAAAGGATAGTTCTGGTCACTGGATGGCACAGGTACCTCTAGATGCAGTTATTGGGCAGCAATTGGTGGGCCGCAAGCCAGGCTGGTGTCAGGAGGCTTCCCACAAAAATACCACTGCTTCTCCCCTTTAAGTATTAGGATTTTAAAATTGAGGCCTTGCTGGAAGGGTCAGCAATGCTTGGCCTGGTAGTTGGATCTGGAATCTGGATCAGTGCAGGATGACGGAAATAGCAACAGGACGCCATGCAGGAAATCAGGAAAAGATTGTGTCTAGAGTCTTGTCAGGGACCCTTATATATAGTGCATAATGACATCATCAAAGTAGAGGCTGGGCAGGGTTAACTAAGCGCGCCCCTAAACTACTTGGATTGGACAGGGGTGCTAATTTCCGCCTTGCTCTCAACCGGTTTGCTTTCCAAGGGAATGATGTCAGGTTTAAGAGGTGAGTTTAACAATGTCCAAAAACTCCCACATTACTTTACAGAAAATCTGATTTTGCCAAAAACATACATTTACACCATTGCAATATCTTGTCAAATTATACACAGAGGATACATATTATGTGCAGCACATCTCAGTACAATCCTCAAGTCTGTGTGACCTTGTTTCGTCCTTCTGATACATTTTGGTAATTTTGAGCATGAAAGATTTGTTCTAAAATTCCATAGTTTTATACACAGATGCGAATTATCCCAAGGAATGTCTGTACAAAAATGTATGTGTGCAACATTGATACTTTTTGATTTATCCTCAATACTTTGCCCTTTCTGTCCCCAAGATGTTAGTGACTTCTATCACGTCTCAAAAGAAAGCACGAAAAATCACTTTTAAACTGCAACATTTTTACAATTTTTCAAAGTCTTGCTGCAAAGATAGAAGTCTTTAAAGTTTATGAAATAGTCTTGGGGAACAAGAGGCAGTCTTTTTGTCCCTCGGTCAATTTCTTTCTGTCCTTCAACTGCTGCCAACTGTCATTTCCATTAGTGCAGTGTGGAGGTTTCTCCCTTCATTGAAGTTATATTGCCTCCTTCACACCTTCGGCTTCCTTCCACGGTAGCTTCATTGTTTGGGTCCCAGCAGAGACAAAAGTCTGTTCAACCCCATAATTGTCAGGGGGTTGTCAGTATTTGCTGAGAGAGAGAGCCCTCCTTTTGGTGCCACCCCTCCAAGCAGAAGCTGTTTGTCAAGTTGCAGCTCCAGCCACCATATTGCTTTTACCCTTTAATTTCTGATCTTAGATCTAGAATTAAAGCAAGCCTGTTGCCTAAAATAACCCAGGTTATATAATCTCACCAGCAACAAGCCCCTTCATATTGCCAAAGACTGGCAGGCTTTCATTCAACAGTGTACTGTTCCAACGCACAGGCATATGTTTTTCTTTATTTTGCAAAAGCCAATTTTTTTGCCACATGGTGCAGCTGGCCTTCCTTTTTAATTTGACTTTTAATCTCCAGCAGATTCACACATTGTCTGCAGATACAATTATTCTCTTGAAATGCTGGAGTGGGTCTGAAACACGGATACATTGAAGCAGGCATTGCTCAGCTAGTTAGTGTCTCTCTCTGAATTGCTGAGTTTTGGATACTTTTGAACAGAAAATAAACGCGTTTCCCGTGTAAGTAAAAGTAAAGTTCCTGGTTGATTTTTTTTTTTAGAGTTGGTTTGACTGGGTTTGTCCATTCTGAATTATGCCTGGTTTTTCTGAGACACAGTGAAATATACAGGGCTTGGTAGAGCTTATTAATCACAGTGCCTTTAATGAACAAGGGGAATTAGCGTCAAAACCACATTTTTTTTAAAGGTGAAAAGGGGTTTCTCTTCCATGGTGATTTTGGCTTTTGCAGCAAAGCAATGCTGCTTTTTCAACTTTCTTCCTTTTGTTGATGTCGGCACACAATGGCAATCTCCTTCAATGTGCCCCCTTTGTTCCATCCTGCCCGATGTGTGCTTGGCAGGACGGTGCAGCCATTTTTGGTTGTTGTTGCAACATGCGGTTTGGAGCCAGGGTGCTCATAGGAGCCAGCACAGCCATTTGGCAGTTTCTGTGCCAATGCAGCTTAGTGATGTGGGGCAATACTGTTGAGTGGTTCAATATATCCACAACATTCAATCGTAGTATGCGTGCAACTTTCGGTCTTGTGTGTACAGCTTTAAGTCTATTTCTATTCATTTGCCTCCAGATCTCCAAATTTTGAGCTGGTGATATAATATTTTCCAGTAAAAGGTAGAATAGTAAAGCATCCTTGCATCTTTCCCATCACTGTTGGCATTTCAAAACAAGAGATTGCATAGGTTTTAGGCTTTGCACAACTCACAGTGAATGGAATGTATTCTCTGATCCACTTTCTGTAGCATGAGTACCTATTTAATGACTATTTTTCCAGTGTCAACAATTTTAAATGGTATCCTGTCAGTCGGTAATATTTCATGATGCTATTATTTCCCACATCATTCTCTATGCCGATAGGGACTCAAGTATTCTATTTTAAAGGATACTTAATTTTAAAAACATCAAATACTGCATTAAGATTTTACAGAATAAACTGTTTTTCCATAAAAAAATGCATTGGTCTTTTTGGAAATTAAATCTCACTTTCATTGAGTTTCAAATAAAGAACACAGGGTTATTTTATTTTACACTAACCCCTGTGTCCCTGTTCAAACCAGTTTCCCCTTTTTTTTACCAGCCCCTTTTATTCCCATGATTCACCATGGACAGCACTATAGGACTCTGGATTCAAATGGGGCTCATTCACTACATTTTAAATGTGGTTTCTCATTTGAGGAAAGCAGCTGGTATCCTCTCACTATAGAGTAGCTGCACCCCCAACGTTCCTTTCAGCATCCTGTCTAAAAATCAGTCTCCAATATGGCCTGTTCCTCTATTTCTAAATGGGGTGCTTTCTCTAGCCTGCCGCCACACCAGTTGTCCAGTTGGTGTCAGTTCTAAGCTCCAGCCATCCATCCATCTCCTCAAATAAATTCCAGAATAATAGTTGTGATTTATTTTCTTGATGAATTTCTTCTATCTGGATGTAAGGATATTAAATCATATTAAACTCCTCCCAAAATCTTGTAACTAAGATGTGGCTATCCTCTAATCTTAGGAATTGCAAGCTCCACCCCTAAACCTTGTGACTCTAAAGTGAAAGGCAATCATTCATAATCTTGTAGATAAGCATTTTGTTTTTGTGACGTAACTATTTATATAAATGTCCTAATGTATTCAAATACAAATCAATAGAATCTACACATTGGAGTGAATGACCGAAGACACAACACAACATGCCCCTGTGAAACATATATTGAAAGAGATAATAATTGTTCATATTCTTTTTGCATTTTTAATCATTACACACTATGTGGATGTTTTGTTGGCTGAGCAAAAAGTTGTTTCTTTTTTTATCTACAACTTTCAATTTGTTTCAAGTTCCAAGTTTCCTGGCCCTTCCTTTCTAAAGTTATACATTTTCTATCTATTATATTTTTGAATTCAAATGCAAAATGTGGAATTTTTCTTCAGCTTGAGAAGAACTATAAATGCCGATTTTGAAGACACAATGTTTCTGACATGGTCTTGTGAGCTGGGCTTGGAAACACCATTTGATAGGCCTTGCTCAGAATGTGATTCTCAGTTGAAGTAAACAAAGCATTTTCCTCATGATCTGGGTATCATGACAAATTCCTTAGGTTGGAGCTGCTGTGCCAAGACACATCCAATAGACTGCAGTGTTATTGAAAATAATGGAAATTCAAATGGTGCGTCTTTTGTTCAATATACATTTATTGAAAAGGAATGAAAGGTTATTTTGTATTAGGATTTACATGTGTGCATTCTTCAAACAATATTGGAATATGGCATTGTGGGGAAATTCTAGAATGGTTCTGGGGCCTGCTGAGTTCTGTTGGTGGTAAACACATTACAAATGTCTGGCCCTTATCCTTTTGCACATAGCAGAGTACCAGCTGCCTTAAGGATAGTTCCCTGCATGTCCTTGGCATCAACCGAGCCTCTGGAATCATGGCAGTGAGTAGGGGACAATAAAACCAACATCTAAACTCCACTGATAGCTACCCACCTTTTGCACAAATAGGTCATGGGAGATGCCACAATATTGCAATCTATGCGTCTGTATTACTTAGATGAAACGGTAATACAGCAAGTCAGTCAAAACATTTATCAGTTTCATTGTTTATACTATTGTAAAACATACATAAACAAAGTTTTAAAAAGGTGGTAAAAAATACACATAAAAATCATACCATCCAATCAAAACATATTCCGGTTATGTTTCAAGCATAAACCCTTGATGTTGACTTTGTAATATTTTTGGTGGGGATGGATTCAGTGTGTGGAAAGATCCATGCAGAAACAATGCAATGTTGGACATATCCACAAAATTAAAAATAAAATAAAAAAATAAAATAAAACAAGAGAAACACAGAAAGGCACACAATGAGCCATGTAAATGATGTACCCTATATTAGCATGCAGATTTCAGTACCCAATATAGTTCAATAGAGATTCACTCAAGGGTTATGATAGCGTACTCATGTGAAATTTATTTGAAAGGCATTTCGGAACCAACAATGCCCACCCTATACTTCTTACTGAAAAGACATAAACCATTTGATAAATTACCGGAAGTGAGACCAATAATGAGTGGTATAGGGTGGGCAACCAAGGGTTTCTCCCAATACATTGATAAAGCCTTGAAACACTATGTGCTTTTGACGAAATCCTATATTTGGGATAGTATGCATATCTTGAAATTTGTTGAGACCATTACATGGGAACCAGATTATCTATTAGCCACCTTAGATGTCTCGGCCATGTATAACAGTATAGACCATGATTTAGCATTGCAAACCATTGATTACAAATTCAAAGAATGCTCTGCTTCCTACATAAAACATATCAATATGATAAAAAGTTTTTTTTAAATTTACACTGGATAACAATGTCTTTATTTTTAAAGACCAATACTACTCACAAGCAAAGGGTGTAGCCATGGGTACCAAATTTTCTCCGGCTCTGGCAAATCTCTTTATGGCATTTTTTGAAGAGACACATATTTACAACCATGATGTTTTTGGAACTAATCTTATTGCTTGGAGACGGTTTATTGACAACATTTTGATTGTTTGGAGAGGTGCATCTGATTCATTTGACAAATTTATAGCACACATTAACACTAATGACTTTTTAATTCGTCTCACTGGTTTTGCCAGTGCACTATCTGTTGATTTTCTTGATCTCCACATCTTTGTGGACAAAGGTTCTTTACAGACTAAAACGTACCATAAACCAACGGAAGTTAATTCAGTACTGTATGCTGAAAGTAGCCATCAGAAATCTACAATTAACAAAATCCCCGCTGGGGAATTCTATAGGGCTAGGCGTAAATGCAGCCGTGACCAAGACTACCTGGAAGAAGCAAATGCACTAACCAGGAGGTTTTTAAACAGAGGGTATCAGACGAACTCCATATTCAAAGCCCGGGATAAATATGTGTTATCCAAACAATCAGATTTAATTGGTAAACAGACTAAATCAAGATGTGAGCAACATCACATTGCTATTATCACGCAGTACTTACATGAGTCTTCCAAACTTTATAAATTGGTTGCTAAGCATTGGAACATTTTAAAATTGGACGAGGATCTGGAGCCCTTTTGTCAGAAAAGCCCAAATTGACGTTCACTAGAGCATAAACTATAAAGCAGAAAGTCAGTGCCTCCTTTTTGAATACCACTGATGACAATCTCAATAAGAATTGGATAGGCACAAAGACAGGTTTTTTAAAATGTGGATCTTGTAACCACTGTAGATATGCACCCACTAATTGTGATTTATTCACTGATATTAGTGGTTGATCCATACGCATCAATGCATTTATAAATTGCAAGTCATGTTATGTGGTTTATGCTATTATATGTGTGTACGGAAGGCTATATGTGGGCATCACCATTAGACAGCTGAGAATCCGGATTAGAGAACATCTGGCAAGTCTGAGAAGCACTGACCCAAAATCACCACTTGCAATACATTGGCAAGAGCAGCATCAGTTGGATAATAAAGAAGATATACATTTTATTGCCCTTATTAGAACTACCATGGGTAAAAGAGGCGGAAATATGAAACTGAAATTAAGGCAATTAGAGAGCAAACTTATCTGCCATCTTAGATGTACTTCAGTTGGCCTCAATTGTGACCATGAGATGCATGTGTTTTTATGAATCTGTGTACACTATGAGACCCATTTATTATAATTATCATTCACTTGTAGCCAGTTTACTAGCACAGAGTGATTCTTACTTTTTACATTATTTTTTTGTGGTCGGTCTGGTAATAATGGATACTAAACCATGATCCTTAGTATTATTTCTACTTTTTGTGCGTAGACACTAACAGGCCAGTCTTCTACCCACAACATTTCTCTTTATCAAACTTACTAATCAAGCGGCATCTTGAAATAGTTCTTTTTGATTACTTTATGTCGTGCTCATTCACCCCAAACGGGGGAGTAATATTATTTTCTCAAGAGAGCTTATTAAATCACACAATTCCTAATTCGTAACGCCACCGATTTGCCTCAATTCTCTACAGTGGCAATTTGTCTCCTCTTGTGGACTTAATAGATGGATTATTCATTTTATATGTGACGCTATTCACTTAGTCGCACGGAATGCCATCATGCTTTAAAACCTACCAGGGTATCGCCTCTTCGTGACGTATGTTTGTTTACATATGAAGTCACGCGCAATGCTGCTCATGATGTCATCACGTTCTCAGGCACCATTTTGGACCATTTCACATACGGCGGTCCGACCAAACGCGGTTCTTTGCATACAGCCACGAAATGTTGGATTCAGGGATTAATCCCATCTCACTAAATATCAGGTATTTTTAGGGTTTCCGCTGTGCATCTTAATTTGGCCAACAAATAGATCTCTCTGTTTTGGTCTCTGACTATGAGGCTTAGCTCATGGAGTTGTGATAGATAATCTGGCTTACACTGACCAGAAGTTTACTATAGAGATTTGTCAACCAATGTGTTTTAGCATGAAATACAAAGGTCATCTTTACATTTTTTCTTAGTCATTCTTAAACAAATTTTTAAAAAGGTGGTAAAAAATACACATAAAAATCATACCATCCAATCAAGACATATTCCCGTTATGTGTTGACTTTGTAATATTTTTGGTGGGGATGGATTCAGTATGTGGAAAGATCCATGCAGAAACAATGCAATGTTGGAAATATCCACATAATTAAAAATAAAATAAAAAAATAAACTAGTCATGTTATGTGGTTTATATGTGTGTGTGGAAGACTATATGTGGGCATCACCATTAGACATTTTCACTACATTTAGGTGTATTTCTTCACCTGAGTAAGAGACAGACATCTCAAACACAAAACAAACTCTTTAAAACAATGCTTCTCTCACTGTACACCATGTTCTCATTTTACTTCAGGAAAATGATGCTCAGATCCATATATATTGACAGGGAAAGCACTATGCATTCCATTCAGTAAGAGGAGAGATTGAGTGAGGCAGAAGTTCTCTGCAGTCTCCAAGTGTTGACAGTGAGGGAAAAGAACCATCCCTTCTCCTGATGACTTTTGCACCACAGTCCAAGCACTGGTACTGTCCAAGCTGGGCTATGCCATGCTCTCCTCACTGGACTCCCTAGCAGTATCCTAGCAGTATCCTTGCCCCCCTGAAAGCGATACAAAAAATAGCAGCCCAGCTCATCAACCACCAACCTAAACATTCATACATCATTCCAGCAGTGGCCCAGCTCAACTGGCTCCCCACCCCCCATAGAATTTCCATTAAAGGACTCTGTATTGTTTTCAAAGCCATCCACCCAACACCCCATCTTTCCTTCATAAAAATCTCAACCCCATCATCTACACAAACACCAGACAAGCAAGCCAGAACCACAAAAACAAGCATTTAACCAACAGGAACCCAGGGCATGAAACACCTTGCCCCTTCACATCACTTCACATCCGCGCTGAACTCCCATCACCACTTTCACAAAGAACTTCAAAGAACATCAAAACAAACCTATTTCCCCACACATAAACCCACCCCTCCATCTCCGCTGCTACTACTTCTCTATCCCAATCTTTGCATCCTGTCCTGAAAATGTTTTGTAACTTCTGTTTCACCGCCCATCTTTTTAACCTTTGAAACTTATAAGATGCTTCAAGACCCTTTGGGTAGGGCCAGCGCTGAACGAAAATTCAAATTAAAAAATATAACTAAATAATGCAAACAGAAGAGGGGCATTTGAGTGAGGCAGAAGCACTATGCAAACTCTGAGTAGTGTGAGTGAGGGAGAAGCACCACGCAGACAGTAAGCAGTTGTCTGAGGAAAGGCACTGTTCAGACCATTTGTGGGGTGAGTGAGAAATCATTACTATATAGACATAAGTGGAGTTAAGTGGGAGAAGTAGAAAAACAGTCAGTTTGGTGAGTGAGCTATAACAACTGTGCAAAAGGTTCATTTGATCAGTAAGGTAGAAATACCCTGCAAGTAATCTGCCACACACATTGACCTTGGCTCACTATAAACCGGAAGCAGAATCTGCTACATACTTTAGTTTTAGGAGAAGGCGCTCATATACTTTATTAGAAATGTAGAGCACAAGACAAATATGCAAAGGGTTCTGCAAACTCACAGAATTGCTATTTGAGTGGTGTCCAGCCTAAAACATAAAATGCCACAGTGCAAATAAGGAATAGGTTCCTCACTCCATTTCCCCAGATTTGGTGACTACTTAAGATGGAAGGAATGCCAACTAAATGGATATTCAGGATGTGGACACACCTCGTAAGCATCAAACCACATTTGTTATAAATCATGTAGCATCGCATAAATCATAGAGACAGAAGCTATCTCCTTGGTAGTACAGCATGATATTCCCAAAACGATCTGGAGGGGTGCACAATCAGACAGCACCATGGATGTGTCCTCCAGAGCCATAGACAGTACTTCCAGCATGAACACTGCAAGCAAGAGTCCTTCGGCCTTCATATTGAGCAACTCTCAAGCACAGTTTTGAGAGAACCAAAATGCATGAAGATAGCTCGGTGTTGGATTATGTGAAGTTGCACATCAATAAAGATGAATGAATTTGAAAGAAGGCCCAGGGGAGAGAAGGTAAGGTAAGATGGATTGATGTTTTCCATTCCTCAGGTCTCACTACCCTTCATATATAGATCACCTTAGGATGATGAAGGGCAGTTATGGCAGTACTCTCTGCACCTTTGGATTCAGTTGTGGAAATGTTATCATATTGCTGTGGACACATTTCAAACTACTACAGGGCTATGTGCTGGAAATTTGTATAAACTACTGGTGGTCCCTTTTCCCTGTTCGTGACAACAGAGCGTGCCGGTGAGGAAGTGGAGGGACTCTTTCAATATTAAATAACTTGTTCCGCTCAAAGCGCCACGTAAGAAGGCGAAGGGCAGTTACGGCAGTTGAGATGGGGGAGGCACTGGCACCTTGAATGCATCCCGATTCCTCAGACTCCTCTGGCAAATTCTCGATTGAGAATAAGACGAATACAACAGTGATAAACTTGAATTCAATTGCAGCAACAACTGAAGCAGTGTTTGCTCTAGTCTCATCTATCGCAGTAAAGCAGCACAAACTTAAAAGGGTATTGGATTGTGTTGTTGTCTACAGGAGAGATTGATCCCTGAATTTCTAGGGGATCTGGATCCATAATATGTGATAAAACAGCAACATAACTTGTTATCTTGGAACACTAGGCATACTGTTCCATTCTATGCAATGAATTTGGACTGAAGGAACTTATAAAAACTGATATTTTTGCTTTGCAGGAAACATTTTCTGTTAGAAACTTTACGATTGATGGTGATAGCATCATTCAACATCCTGCGACTGCACATCCTAGAGGTACATCTGTGGCGGGTTTATGCATAGGAGTGAAAACTCACCTCAATGCTATTAGATGTCCTGCAGGCAAGTACTGGCCTTTTGTTTTAAGTGTGGTGATAGAGGGTTTATCCATCTCAATAAAGAAATTGCTAATTATCAATCTATATGATCCCCAGGAGGGTCCTATACCAAGAGTATTCAACATAAATTCAGAGAATTGCTAATTAATTGGTGTGCGCCAAGTAAAGGCAACAACATAATAGTAATGGGTGATTTTGACATTCATGACATTGTTAACAAGGCTAGAGATTGTGTGAGAAAAGCTCCTATATCCCCGTGAAGAATTATTGGTGAAATAGCATTAATGGTAAAGGTGGGGAGATATTGTGTGGCTGGGTTGAGCAGTTATCCCATTATGAGTTAGAAATAATGGAGATGGAAACACGTTTGGGTTATATCTTTGCCAGTCTCTCCATTAGAAGAAAATCCTCTATCATAAGGTTGGATCAAAGTGGGCCCAGTGATCACACTGCTCTTACCTGGTGTCTCGAACTTTCCCTGGGAAAAGAATACCCATATTTAACAACAAAGTGAAAAAGAACGCTGAGGCAAATCAATTAAAATGGAGCACATTTAATGCCATCAAACTTAACTCATATTTGACTGGTATAAAAGAGCCTTTTATGAGTAATTCATAAATTTCAGAATTGTGATTGTAATGTGGGTGCCATTGCTTGAAGTTGTGTTGGGAATACTGAAAGAGCAAAAATTGAGCATTTGACACCTTAATTGCCAACAGGAAAAGAGAACTTTGCAGAACCATACAGAGTATACAACATGCTAAACTAAACCCTCTGGATGAAAGAACCCGTAGTATAACTCGACTACATACTCACAATAGAAATTGGTTGAGGAATCACAAAATCAGCCTTAATAGTGCTAACTGTAATTTTGTGTTCGACTTAGTAAAATCCAACGACAGTCGCAAATTCTGGTATAGCTACAGAGAATATTTAGCTGGTGATGCTCCTTTGATCCTCAACCCTATACCAAAAGACATGTGGTTAACATATATTACTGAAAACTACTTCTCCTCAGAGAACTCTCTGGAAGCAGGAAATTCACCCTACTAGCCCCTTCTAGTGTTGAGGGTGTTGAGGAGACCGATATACTATGAGTCATTCACCCACCTACCTAATGTGGTCCTCAAAAATAAAACCGAACACTGGGCCCAGACACTAACAATTTCTTTTGCCAAAATTCGAAAAACTGGAATCTTACCTACTAGCTGGGGAAAATCTATATTAATCCCTGTTTTCAAAAAGGGAAACAGAGCTGACCCTAGAGCATATAGACTAATGGCATGCTTCATTCCAGTTATTAAATTGTTGCTTTTTTTGTATTGAAAAAACTTAACATATGGGTAAAGGTGAATGGTCTCCTCCCCTTTCCTCACGGCTTTAGATAAAGCTTTAGTAGAACTTATAACATCTGGGCCCTCAACTATGTTCGAGCACACATTATTCGAAACAAAGAAAGGAGACTCTATCTATGCTACATCGACTATTCTTCTGCATTTGATAGAGTCCACTGACCTCTGCTCTGGGAAAATCTTAAGAGATGGTGTATAGCTCCCTCTCTCCATTTAATCAAATCCCTTTATACTAACAACACAGTGTATGTATGCCTTGATGCGGTTGGTCTCTTTACTCAGTCTATAAGAACTAATATAGGGCTGAAGCAGAGATGTGTCCTGTCACCCCTGCTTTATCTTTTATATCCAGTGGACATGGACGCAATAATAAGATTGGTGTAAATCCTCCCCCCACAGGTGGGAGAGGTCGCTGTCCCCTATCTAGCCTATGCTGACGACACTATACTGATGGACCTCCCACCCATAGGACTTCAGCGTTCATTAAATGCCTTATTCAGCTATACTAATGAAAATAATATGAAAAATAAAAATTAGTAAAAACAAGGTCATGGATATTGGTAAGGTGGGGGAAGGAAAAGCTAAATTCATTTGGAAAATGGATAAGGAGAAGTTGGAAATTGTTAAGATGTACACTTATCTTGGAATTGTGACAGTCTCTCCTCCCAAATCCACTTACTTTGGCACTTATATTTGTACCAAAGTCCTGAAGAAATGGCTAGTAATTCAGAATTCTATCCATACAAGAGGAGGACATAACATAGAAGGATTCCTGGAAATATATATAATAGGCATAAGACTTTGTGTTCTCTATGGATTAGAGACTCTCCCTCATAAAATGGTCACTTGGTTGGATATGCTAGAGGGCAAACTTCTTCGTCACATCCTTGGAGTTCCACACGCGGTGAAGGTAGAAGCACTCAGATGTGATGTGAGTTGGGAACTCCATCGTTTGTTGCCCTCTGGCTCATTCGAAGGATGGAGTTGCATATGTTACTCTCAGAAATTCTAGATCTAAGTGTAATACGCTTTTGCAGATCTTTGCTATTAATGGTGGTAATAATGAAGGGAATTAATTGTTTGCAGACCTAGAAAGAACAGTAATGCGCCATCTAGAAGCAACTGACCTTTGCATACTGAACGATAATACTCTCCCCTTATTTTCAAAAGCATTGAAAAAGAAAACGTTGATTTGAGACAGAGACCAACATTTTTGTAAATTAGCACATTAGAAATGGTACGTAGATTTCTGCAAACAAGGCTTCCAACCAGGTAAACCTAGATCTTATCTCACTAAACCGTGCATTCAAGAGGCGAGACGTTTCAGTAGTTATTTGCGACTGAACATATTACCAACTCTAATTTACATAGGAGCATAGAGAAAAATAATAAAGATGAGAGGTGTCGCCTTTTCACGAGGACGAGAGAGACATGTTGACATCTCCTCACTAACTGTGAAGTATTAATGGAAAAATGTACGTTCAGCTATGGTAGATTTGAATGTTCTGATAGAGGCTATGAAACAGATACATTTTGGAGTATTCTGCAAGGAGGGGAATCGTCAGTTATCGTCACAGGTGCCATTCATGTTTCGAAGGAAATAACAAAACTATGGGTAAATAAACAAAATTAGTGATTCAGGACTTTACTTACTAGCAAATGTATTAGTACACTTTTGGTATTGATTTGGGAGGATGAAAATTAAAAGAAACCCTCTATTTTCTATTCAATCGAAATGTGAAATCATATGTAAGACATCTTTCCTTATTTCTTCCAAATAGAAGATTCAAATGTCTTAAATAATAGTGGATTTAAATAAAATGAGTTTAAAGTGTAGTACTTGTATGAAACATTAAATGATTAAGGTAATGACATTATTTAATTTTGAATTGAAGGATGAATTTTATATTTGTTTTAACTATTGTAGTCCAAAAGGTTTTGTTATGTTTTTAACCATAATACATTTTAATATTAAAATAGATCCCCTTTCCTGTTTCCTTTACCTTTATGGTGAAGCCTTTTTCCAGAGGCATTGACTTAAACCTCCTTGGAATTTTACAGGTCTACCAAATTGCAATATGCTATGCATATAAAGTTGGGGCAATTTTGCGTGGTATTAGCACTAGGGCAACGTTTGCTCTTGGGAAAAAACCTATACTCTCAATGCATTTTTGCAACAGGGCAAATGGTATTAGCAATTGTGCAAACTTTGCCCTAGTGCAAAAATGCATTGAAAGTGTGTTTTTTACACTAGAACAAGTGTTGCCCTAGTGCTAGCTAGTGCCATGCAAGATTGCACTTGCTATGCTGCAAAGGATTTCTAATATGGCTTCAATGTTTTTTGCAGGAGGGCAAATGTTCCTCTAGCGCTATATAGCTGGGGGAAATAGCGCCAATAGCGTGCATGATTACACTTGCAGCAGTGCAAAATCTGTGTAGTCTGGCCCACGGTGTACATCATCCATTCTCCCAACAAAACCCTAGCCAGGTACAGCCTTCCCATTCTGTAATTTCTACTATTTAAGTTGTTTCTGTTTGAAATGGCAAATTGGCTTTTAATAAATACAAGTACAAAAATGTATTTTAAATGTACCACCCAATGTGTATTTTAAATGTACCACCCAGGAAAAAAGGGGTACTAGCTTAAAAACGTATCCCTACGAGCAGAATCCAGCTTCCCTTTAGTTGCAGCTAAACACTGGAACTCCCTACTGCCTGAGCTGAGAGCAGAGACCTCCTACTGGGCTTTCCAAAAGGCTCTGAAAACCTGGCTATTTGCCCTAAACAGGCCCTGAACTGCCCCGACGTCCAACTACGAACTCAAATCACATAACTATTCTCAGTGTAACTGGTTGCAAAAGCGCACTGATGCCCTTGGGCTTGGGTGCTTTACAAATGTAAAAAATAAATAAATAAATACTGCACAATGGATATCGAGGTAGGAGAGGGGTCGACTGGTTTTGTTACGAACCCGGGCATATGTAGTCTATGCTGTGCCTACAATTATGGCATTTATGAATTACTTATTTTTGCGGCAATAGTGCCCCTGGTTAATGAAACTTATTTGAGCGACCTTCTGAACGCATGTCCATTTCCCCTTTTAGGTCACAGGATGGATGCACCGATCCCCATATATTGAACTATCGATCACAGCGAATAACACTCCTCTGAACCTACTTGTCCCGAAGATGATGACACAAACCACCCAAGTCATTGAAACCAGTCGACCCCTTTCCTGCCTCGATATCCTTTGAGCACACTGAGCCCCACAGACACGGCTCCTCTCTCTGTTGAGTTTTAACTAACACGTAACATTGATAGTGCACCTCATGTACATATTGCTTTGTCCGTGAATAAAAGCATTGAATACTATAATAAATTCCCCTTTGGAATGTTGAGAGTGTGACAAAGGGGGACACCATTTTGGGCCCCCTATTTCCGGCTATTGAGTGTGTTTTAACTGAATAACAGGAATTACTGCTGTAGTAGAGGGACAGTGACCCTACTCTTTTCTTTTAGGTAGGCGGCATACCAGCGCAGAGCTAGGGATAGCACCCCCTAACAGGGATAGGGTGTGCTTCTTTTAGGGTCAGTGTTAGGTGGTTGATAGCTTCATTTATTTTTACACTAAATGAAATGTATTCACTGTGTTTCTCAATGTATTCCCTGTGTGAATCCCAAAATGACAGTTGGAGGAAGGACCACCTGATGCTCACACCAGAAAAAATACAACCCGCTACGGACAAAGGCCCAACACACCTCTTGCAAGGATAACACATTTATTTCCTTACAAAAAGGAAAAAGTGCCAACAAAGAACTTTGCTGCTGCAGAACGTTCTGCCAGAAACTGCATGAGCAGTACATTATAAAGATACATAACCTCATCAGTGACATCATTACATACAGTAGAAACCTGTGTGGCTGGTTGGTGAGACCCTATACATAGGCCACCTGCTCCATAGGGGATGCCAGACCATTGGTCCAAGCCCCGTCCGTCCATCTTCTTCCACATGGGTGATGCTGCACTCGTCATCGGTCACAAGTTGTTGCAATTAACAATTTATTTGCAAACTAAACAACACCTCTCTATCTATGTATGTAACAGTGCACCTGGTATGAGCAGACAAGGGTCCGGGGGGAAAGCTGAGGTCATACTAACTCACACATATCACTCGCTCCAAGAAAGGCAGGCACTTCTGAAAGATCTTCAACCCTTGTTCTGGGTTATAATTTTATCCCTTCCTGCACCTCGAACACAAACCACGTGACCTAAAAGTGAAGGCAGAAAAGACCTGCTTTCTGATCACTTTGATCGATCGGGGCTCTAACAGGTTTATGATCAATGGTCTGGGGCTGGCTGGCACTTTGGAATTCAGGGCTCCTAAAGATAGGGCATTTGGGTACTATAACTTAGAATTGGGTCTGGTGGGGGTTGGAGGCCCAGGCCCTCCTTCCCGTGGGATCATGTTGTTCACAAACACTCAGCCCTCCTCCCATGGCCTGGCACAGCACATTCTTTCCAGGACGCAAAAGTTGGTAAAATGTTTAGGACAATGGAGTGTTCATGGATCTGTGTAGCTCTGGCCTTTCTCATCGGTGTGTGAGATACAACGTATTCTTTCCTCATGTCTGACTATCGTGCTACGTTTAAGCTTTGGGCCACAGTATGGCTGCTAAAATTTAAGATGGCTGCTATTCTCGCATGTGTGCTGTGCCTATAAAGCATGCAATAATGGTCTCTTACAGTACCTGCAGAGGCCTTTGCCTTATCCTAAAGTGCTTGGGGGTGTGGTAAGATTGTGTCCCCTTCCCAACACAGTCCTTTCACACCATGTATAGAGATAGTTTGAAGTCCCAGGAAAGCCCAGGAAAGCCCAGACCAATCAGTTGTGCTATTGGTCATGCTCTTTCCTTAGATTAGCATGTAGGCATCTGAACAAAGCCATAAATAGAAAACCAGTAGTTGATGGGCTGGTTCATCATAACTTTGACTTTGGAATTACTGCCAAAATTGTTTTCTGTTACCGCCACTCAGTCCCCCAGATTTACCACAAGTTATGAGTGGGGTAACAGCGGTGTAAGCCTCCATTTTTGGAGTCACAACTCCACAGGGATTTCATTGGATTTACCGCAAGTGGTAATTCTGTAGCGGTAAGTCTAAAGGTGCTTGCTGGATGTAAATCATCCACTTTATCTCCAAGCTAATAGTTCAATGGTGTGGTAAAGTGGAAGTAACGGAATTACCGGCACTTTACCATCATTGCTGACAGCCCATAGTTCTTTTGAACTGATCCAGCAGAATCCATACCAAGCTTGGATATTTATGATCCCCAGATATGCTGGAACCTTCTGCACTCTGGGATTCAGGTGAGGCAACGGGAGGATTTGGATTCCTCACCGAAGTGTCTCTGGGATTCAGGGGAGGCATCGGGAGGATTTGGATTCCTCACTTAAGTGTCTCCGGGATTCAGGGGCGGCATTGGGAGGATTTGGATTCCTCACCTAAGTGTCTCTGGGATTCAGGGGCAGCATTGGGAGGATTTGGATTCCTCACCTAAGAGTCTCTGGGATTCAGGGGAGGCATCGGGTTGGGGATTTGGATTCCTCATCTAAGTGTCTCTGGGATTCAGGTGAGGCATCGGGAGGATTTGGATTCCTGACCTAAGTGTCTCTGGGATTCAGGTGCGGCATCGGCAGGATTTGAATTCCTCACCTAGGTGTCTCTGGGATTCAGGGGAGGCATTGGGAGGATTTGGATTCCTCACCTAAGTGTCTCTGGGATTCAGGGGAGGCATCGGGAGGATTTGGATTTCTCATCTAAGTGTTTCTGGGATTCAGGGGAGGCATTGGGAGGATTTGACTCATCACCTAAGTGTTTTTCTCACTGTTAAAATCACCAGAAACAGAACTGCACAAAATGGAGAGGTTTTACTATATTATTTGTGTTGAGGGAAGTGGTCTCAACAATATTAGTCTTGTTTACCTAGCCTGCCTATTTCAAGTCTGCCCCCATTTTGTTTATGTGTGCTTTCTTTGGAAGTTTCGTTTCCCTGTGCGCCCTCTGGCCTATTTGCGTAATGTATCCTCCCGAGGGACTGTTTTTGTTTGTTGATTAAACTTCCATCGGTTGTTGGTGCCTTTGATACAGTCAAGGAAAGCTTAGGTGTGCGTGTTTCTCGTGTTTGTTAGAAGGCTGAATAAAAAGGATGTTTTCTGTCTGGGTGGTGGCTACTTTGAGAGAGACGCGTTTATACACTGGGTACAGCCATATCCTGTACAATCCTCATGCTCTGCAGTGCAGTCATCAGGATGTCGCGTAGTTCACAAACCAACAAAATATTACATTTCAGAAGTCTTAACACCCACAAAGAGGATCGCAATATCCTCTTGGAATAGAGGCCATTCACATATTTATTTATTTTTTTCTCAGTAATTGCAATGGAATTGTGGGGAAAATTCAAGGCATTTGGATAATGTCACAGAATGATAAAATCAGTAATACAGCAGCTGTTTTCCCGCTTATGGACCTCCGAGACGCTCTGGGCAGGGCCAGCGCTGCAGAAAAAAATAATAATAAAATAAACGGCCCTGTGCGTTGGGTACGCCTGCGCACCGCATTCATTTCCTTGGGCACTCAAGCCTTAGCTCTGCAGATGCAAGCAGTGTCATACCACATACTAGAATGTGAAATGCACTATTTGTTTACTCTGTGTATAATGCAGGTGTTGTTTGCGCCACAACCCGGGTGAAAAGTGCATTAATGATATTTGGGAAGGCTGCACATCATGCAGGATACTTTTGCAAGGAAGCCACATCACGGATGCCGGCCAGTTGCAGCTCATAATCCTGTCCTGGGAGTGGTGCGCAGTAGCATAATGTATGGATGCAGAGCCAAGGTGTTTGCCCGACCACGGTGCAGCAGAAGGGTACAGCACCACAGAAGATGTTCAGCTGCACTACTTTGAGATCTGAGAGCTGGAACGTGAGCTCACATAGGTGTGACACGAGTATGTCCTTAGAACGTGGCCCTGGCAGGATGGTCGGGCACGTGCAGAACCCAATTTCTACAGTCAGCTACAGACAGACAGAGGCACGGCTGCCGGCTGCAGTTCTGGTTGTAGAACAAAACGCACTGTGCACATGCCAGAACCAGTGCATGGACATTCAAATGGCGCGCCCCCGCCCCTAAAAGCATGCGAGATTGCGAGACAGTAATAAAGAGCGTGACAGAAGCGAGGGGAGCTCAAATAGAGGTAGGCAGAGTGGTAGCAATGCCAATTTTTGGGGAACATTAACATTATCGGCTGTTAGGCAGACATGGAGGCGCCGCCGTAAGAGAGCGGCACCACTAAGGACTGCCTTTTGGCTTACTGCACAAAAACCCAGACTCATTTAAAAGTGGAAAAGGTCGCTTTAATGTGACAGGCCAAAGCTTACAATCAAAACGCTTAACTGGCTCCATGACCTAACAAACTAAAGAGATATTTGAACAATCAATTAAATAACTTAAACATTTTCATTTTCACTTTCCCCCAACAATTAAATAATTAAATAACCAATTTCCTCCCTAATGATCCCTTGGATCCTACCGTCTCCTTGCTCCTTTTCCAGGCGTCCCGCTTTCTCCCAGGGGCCATGCCCCTCCAGGCTCAATACCTGTTCCCCCGGGGTGACCTGCTTGTGCAAAAAGCGCCACCCCCTCCTTTCCCGTGTCATTCCCCCATTGTGCTTCCCTCCCCCCACATCAAAAGGGGCCATGCCCCCGGTGCCCCGACCCGCTTCAACCCCTTTTAAACTCCCCTCTACACCAAACTCCCCTTTCCTATAACCTGCAGCCAGCCTGACCTGCCACATCAGCAACATATATTACACACAAACTTTCACAATGCCCTGACCTGTCACACAAAACTACCAAGCCTTACCCTCATAACAGACCCCAAAACCATGAAAAAACTCCCCATGACATCTAGAAACCCCCCCGCCGCATAATCCCATGAACAATGGACCCCCCCTATTCCATAACTGACATTACCCTAAAACCAAAATGAAGGGGTGGGAGGGCGGGACAATCACCGAGTCCTAACCGTCGCCTGCCTCCCGAACCTTCCCTGAGCCCTTAAATACCCCCTAGGGAGGCGCTCTGCACCCCCCACGGCCACTCGCTGGCCGTGTGCAGCGCCAAAAACTCCCCAGGGGGAAACGCTTTGCGTTCCCCCCGGGGCCTCCCTTTTGGCTTACTGCACAAAAACCCAGACTCATTTAAAAGTGGAAAAGGTCGCTTTAATGTGACAGGCCAAAGCTTACAATCAAAACGCTTAACTGGCTCCATGGCCTAACAAACTAAAGAGATATTTGAACAATCAATTAAATAACTTAAACATTTTCATTTTCACTTTCCCACAACATTTAAATAATTAAATAACCAATTTCCTCCCTAATGATCCCTTGGATCCTACCGTCTCCTTGCCCCTTTTCCAGGCATCCCGCTTTCTCCCAGGGGCCATGCCCCTCCAGGCTCAATACCTGTTCCCCCGGGGTGACCTGCTTGTGCAAACAGCGCCAGCCCCTCCTTTCCCGTGTCATTCCCCCATTGTGCTTCCCTCCCCCCACATCAAAAGGGGCCATGCCCCCGGCACCAGAAAAACCCTCCCCCGAGGAGTTCTTTCTGCCCCAACCCCCCCCCCAAATTTTTCTACCTCAAACTTTTTACCCAGTCTCCCAGCCAGGAACCCAAGTCTGCCAGGTAGTGATTATTCCCATACACGGACAAGTGTACCCCATCCTCTCTAAAGATAAGGAAACCCTCATATGTTATTTCTTTATGGTCCATGACCTGCACTGCCACCGAGGCACAAAATTTTACCATTTCCCTGTTTATCCCCTTCCTGGCCCGCTCTATTGCCCCCTCGCTTCTTGCTCCCCTCCAAACTCTTCGCGGCAACAACTTAGTCCACACCACCACCGCTTGAGGCCACATATCCCGCACCCACACTAAGTCCCTCTTCATTTTCTTTAGCAGAGCCACCCCCGTATCTCTCACCAGGTCATTCTCCCCAGCATGCAGCATCACCACCTTTGGAACCCCATAGCATTCCCTCATCCCTGCCAATATGGGCAGCAGCTGATCCCACCGCAGGCCCCCCAAACTGTGCCATCTCACCACCACTTCCTTGTAACTGCACCCCAACTGCCTTCCAAACAACCTTTTCTCCGCCTCTTTCCCAGCCCACTTCACAATTGAATGGCCAACAATCCAAACTTGCGCCAACTCCCCCTTCTTTTGCGCAGCATCTGAAAAAGAAATTACAAAATTACTGACAAGTCAAACATATTACAACAACAACATCTTGCCCACAAAGTCCTCCTACACCTTTCTTCAACATTCCCCTTTCCCCAAATCCCTGACGTACCCCTTGTATTTCCCCGACCTCCAACGCCCCAATCTTTTCACCTTGTCTTCCGAAAAACCCAGTCTGGTACCCTCAGATGCTGCGCCCATCCTAAAAGAATGAGCCCCGAAATCCTCAGCCTTTTCTCCCACCTTCACCTGCGCCTTCCGCAATACCCCTAGCACCTGTGCCGCTGAAACCGGCGATCCATCCGCATGCTGAAAAACCAAGCCTGACTTACCCCCACAGCGCTCCTTCCACACCTTGCCTGCCTGAACTGGGCATAAAACCTCGCTCCCTTGACCCAGCAGAACCCAAGAGCCCCTTCCCTTCTGATCCGTCTTTTAATCTTGATGTCTAAACCTTCTTCTGTAATTTGAACATCTTCCCATTGCAGTCCTCCTACCCCCTCTTTTCCCCCGACCAACTCAGAAACCCTGAAAGCCCCAAAGAATAACCATGTAAAACAAGTCGCAAACAGTTCCCCTTCCCATGCCGACCAGCAAACTCCCCCCACCACCTCAATCAACCTCTGCAGCAATTCCGCCGATATCGGCCACCTCTTATCCTTGTCCCTCTTACTCTCCCTTACCCATCCTTCCAACATCCTACTCGCCATCTCCCCCCCACTTGGTTGAAAACCCCAAAACCATTTCCCGTAAAAGGCAATCCCTGCTAGCTTTCCTGCTATCGTTGCCCTTGACCAGCCCCTGTCCATGCACCTCAGAAGGAAATTCGTGACATCATCCCTCCTCCGCTCTTCCGCATCCCATCTACCCTTCCAACTACAAGCTCCTCCTCTAATAAAATCCTCCCAGGCCCTCCTGTATGACTTCTTAGATGCCGCGGCCAATGAACCCTCCACCAGAGCAAGTGCTCTCAGCTTCCTATCTTCCACAGCTCCTCCGGAATCTGCTGCCCCTCCTGCTCTGCATCTGGAGCCAATCCACGGAATCTCTGCCATTGAAAACGAGATAATGCATCAGCGATGCCATTATCCTTCCCCGGCACATGTGTTGCCTTAAACACCACATTCCATTCCATGCAACGCAGGACAAATTCTCTCATCAGTCTTGCCACCCTCTGATCCCTAGCTGACTGTCTGTTCAGCACATGGACCACGCATTCGTTGTCGACATTGAAGTTCACCTTCTTGTTTTGCAACTCCTTCCCCCACAACTCCAATGCCACTAGTAATGGAAAAAATTCAAGAAATGCTATAATCCTCCCTTCCTTCAACCACCTCGCTGGCCACTTTTCCGCACACCATTTTCCCCCCCAAAACACTCCAAAACCACCGGCCCCCGCTGCATCCGAGAGTATCTGAACTTCCCATGTCACCGGGTCTCCCTGCAACCACATTGACACTCCATTGAAACTCTCCAAGAAGCGCAGCCAAATTCTGCAATCCTCCCTCACTGCCCCCGATACTCTTATCCGATGATGTGGGCACTTTGCTCCCGCCATGGCCCTTGCCATGTTCCTGCAAAACGTCCGCCCTGGGGCCACCACCTTACATGCAAAATTCAGATGCCAAACCAATCTCTGCATCTCCACCAGCATCATTTTCTTGGCCCCCACCGCTTTTTCCAACAGTACCACCAATTTGCTCACCTTGTCGTGCGGCAAGCGTGAGGTCATGGCCACTGAATCCAGTTCAATTCCTTGAAATGTTAACACCACTGCCGGCCCTTCTGTTTTGTCTTCGGCTAAGGGTACGCCCAGCTCCTCCATCAGTTCCTGGAACAACCTTAGCATTTCTTTGCATTCCTCCTCTCTTTCTGCCCCGCTAATGAACAGAAAATCATCCAGATAGTGCAGCACACTCTCCCAACCCGAGCTAAATGAGAAAACCCACTGTAGAAAGGAGCTGAACCGTTCAAACAAAGCATAGGAAATTGCGCACCCCATTGGCAAGGCTTTGTCTATAAAAATGCGGTCCTCAAACTGCAAACCCAACAACCAAAAATCCTCCGGGTGCACTGGCAATAACCTGAAAGCCGCCTTGATATCGCACTTGGCCATGAAGGCCCCTCGCCCATCCTTCCTTATCAGCTCAACCGCCTGGTCAACACTCGCATACACAACCCCACATTCTCCCGGGGCAATTAAATCATTAACTGACATACCCTCCGGCCAGGACAAATGATGAATCAGTCTGAACTCCCCCGGAGCTTTCTTGGGCACCACCCCCAATGGGGATATCACTAAATTACCTGGCATGTCATCAAATGGGCCCACTATCCTCCCTGCCGCTATTTCCTTGTTCAATTTTTGTCTTACCACCTCAACATTCTCTCTCGCCGACTTCAAATTTTCAGCCCACCGCCGCACCCTTGGGCCCTGGTAACCTAGTCTGAACCCCTGACAAAACCCCTCACTCAAGATCTCAGCCCCTTCCCTATCCGGATAAAATTGCAACCATTTTTCCAACACATCCACTTTAATTGGAGTAAAAGCTTTTCCCCACAACCCCTTTTCCTGAACCTCTCCCCTCCCCCTGTCTCCCTGTTGGAAACACTGAGTGAGAGGGTGTTTTCCACCACACTTGCTACACTCGTGCCGGAACCTACACATGGTCCTCGTGCAGCCGTCCTTATTATACCCCCAGCACGCTGCTGAGGACTGACCCCTGCCTCCTCCCCCCACCCCCTCGTGGGCGGGGCGACCAAGAAAGGGCCGGAAAGGCACAGGCAGCCCACTTGCTGTGTGCAATGTCGGGGCAGGCCTCGTTGGGGCCATCCATTGCAGCCAAAGATCCATGTCTATCTCCCCCCAGACCGCCTGACTGTCCTCCGCCATCTCGCTCTGAATTCCTCATCGTACCTTACCCAGGCAAAGCCCCCAAAACTCGTGAAAGCCTTCCTTATTACATCCATATATTTAAGCAGGGCCACGCAACGCTCCGGGAATTTTTCACAATACACACTGGCATAAATGATAAACGCCGACGTCCAATTCTCAATAGTCACCGGGACCCTTGGGCGTGAAGCCAGTTCTCTCTCTTCCTCCTTAGACCCCTCTTTTGCTCTCACTTCTCTATGTAGCAATTTAAAGACATCGACAAATTCCCCCGCCTGAATCTTCTCCTTGGTCACTGCCATCAAGTGCGCCCCCAATGGTATTGTTATCCCCATGTATGGCAATTTTTTCTCCTTTCCCTTCACTTCAACCTCCTTATCTTTTCCAGCTTGCCCTCCGAGCACCAATGGCTCCACCACCTTGTCCGTTTGGACCTCCACCGAGCAAATGCTCTTCTCAACCCCTGTGGCTCCAATGGCCTGCACACCAACTTCTTTCCTTACATCTCGCAGTCCCAACCCTTCCTCCTCTGTCCCCCTTCCTGGGACCCCTCTCTGCCATGCAGATGACCATTCCCTTTCCCGCTCACCTCTTTCCACACCTGCCGCCTGCGGTCTGGTGTCCACACCGATGCTCCTCCTCTCCTTTCTTAGAGGGCTCCTACTGCGGGGACAAAACATGTCCGCACACTCACCCAGCCAATAGTTCCCTTGACCCCTTCCCCCCCGTCCACCCTGCCCTTCCCTTTCCATGTCCCACGTTGACCTTCCTCTCTCCTCCCCCTTTCCCTTTCCGCCCTGCAATCTTCCAATTCCCATTGCCCCACATATTCCTCCCATCCAACTTCATCACCCCTTAAATACCATTGCGGATGCAAGCTCATGCCCGAGTTGAGTTGCTGATCTTCTTGCGAGCCCGGGGCGTCCGCCCCGCCACTCCTTTGACGTCTTCTCGGCGGGGTTGTGGAAACCCCTGCCTGGTCCTCTTCTCTCGGGCGAGGCGTTCCGACCTTCACCCTGGAATCCTCATTGCTAGGGGCTGTTCTGCGCCCTCTAGGCTCTCCTTGCGTTGACCGAGGAGGGGCCGTACTGAAACCCTCAACCTCCACCTGGCCAGCGGGGGCTGCGCAGTGCCCTCCGCCCTCACTCCTCCTACCCAGGGGGGCCGTTCCGCGCCCCACTCCTACTTCCTCAAGTGACGGTGACCTCTCCCCCCTTCTCCCACCTGCACTCTTCCGCAGGCATTTACCCCCTCTTCCCCTCTTCCCTGTCACCCCCCTCTGCACCCCTTCACCGGCTCCACTCTGATTTCCTTGCGCCCCCTCCATCTGCAAATTCCTATCTTCCCTAGCACTCTGACACGCTCCCTCCCTCCATGGCTGTCCACCCGAGATCATTTCTCCCCCTGCCGCCCTCCTATCTATCTCCCTCCTCAACTTCCTACCCCTAGTTTTCCAAACCTCCCCTTTTCCCGCCGATGGGGTACAAGCCACCACTGCCGCGAGAGCCCCATCTGCCGCTGCTCTACGCTGTGGCCTACCATCACTTATCTCCCCTTCCCTCGTGCCCCCTCCCCCAGTGACCTCCCCCACTGCCCCCTCTAACTGGGCCCTGGATGCCATACTAATAATTTCCAACGCCTCCCTAAGAGCCTTGGCATGAACCAACCCCCTCCTGTTGGCTCCCTGGCCCACCATCGTGCACTAATAAATTGGTTGTGCACCACAATATATATGCCCCCTGAAAATGAACCTAGCAAACCTAAGCCCCCGAGCCGAAGCTACCCGTGGACCTATCCCAAAAATGCAACTAATAACTTTTAAACTAGGATTTTTAATTTTTTTAATTTTTTTATTTGCCCCTCTAATTATCTCCTAGATACTGCCCTATCCCCTGTAGCCCCCTGCCCAGGCAACTAAGTGCCACCAGGTAAAGAAAATCCCCAACAACAATAAGCCTAACTAATATAAGGGCCTATTTTCTTCCTTGTCACACTGCCCCCTGGCAGCGAGTGAGCACCACCGCACCTCAGACCCACAAATGGACGAGGCCCCTTTAAATGGGAGCGCTCTGCCCCCTCTGTCCCACGACGGACACCGCACTCACAATTCCCCTCTCCCCGACGAAACAACACGGGAACTCCAATCTCGTATACACAGAAAATGTGTTGTCCCCCACCGGCTCCCGTGCGGATGCCGTTCGTGGCAGCACAATGTTTCTCCACACCCAGCCCCCCGCCGGCAAGCGAACGGAGCACGGATGCGCCGAAAACAAAAATCCGCTGCACGCCCACGGCACCCCGCGCCCTCGAGCCAACAAATCCCTTTACTTTTTTAACGACGCGGAACAGGCGCTACGGTAAGTAGCGAGGGGTGTCTTATTTACGGCACCCCTAAATATCCCTTCACACAACTGTATATATCTATATATATATATTTTTTTTTTTTACTAACAAGCTAACAAAACTACCTAACCGCCCACTATACTAACACTATACTAACAATCCCCTACCTCACCTGCTCTACCTCGCACACTCCTAGGCCCAGCTACTACAGGGAAGGCTCGGGAGCAGGCAACAGGACTTGACAATCACCGAGTCCTAACCGTCGCCTGCCTCCCGAACCTTCCCTGAGCCCTTAAATACCCCCCAGGGAGGCGCTCTGCACCCCCCACGGCCACTCGCTGGCCGTGTGCAGCGCCAAAAACTCCCCGGGGGGAAATGCTTCGTGTTCCCCCCGGGGCCCTCCTTGTGGGCCATGGCAGGGGCTTTTGTTGCCACTGTCCTGATGGCTCCCGGTAGAGGGGGCAATGGTGAAGGGCACAGTGGCAGAAAAAATTAGGGTCTGCCTTACCTGCATCCGGTGGGGCCGTCAGATATATAAGGGTATGAAAAAAGTTCACTGGCTACCCATTCGGGAAAGGATAATCTTCAAAGCGTTATCCATCAAGCTCAAGTGCCTTTCCAACACAGCCCCTCAATAGCTGACGCAGATCGGTAAGACCCGCCCATGCACACTGCCTAGTACTACCCAAGGTGAAAAGAGTAAGAGGAGGAGGGGCTAGCTTCCCCACAGTAGCCAACAATTGGAACAGCATACCTCCTGATACAAGAGCGGAATCCTCCTATTGGCCCTTCTGAAAGGCCCTAAAAACCTGTCTCTTTGCCTAGATGCCTCCCCACTCCCTGGGAACAACACCAAAACAGAGAAATTATGGACCAGTTGCTCTACAAACCCCACAATGCCTTTGACCTTGTTCTGAATATAGATGTGTTGGAGCCTCTAGCTGTTCCATGCTGTGTCTCCCATGCCTATGTATGCTAAAGTTCAGTGTAACCTTGTTTGAAACAGGGTACTGATGCCCTCAGGCTTGGGTGCTTTCCAAATGTAAAAAAATAAATACATTTGCTACATCTTCATCCTCTTTCCTGCTGCCGCCCACTCCTCAGAAGTTAGCATTTTTCTTATGTTGTGTGCTGTGGTCCAGGTCCTGTGTCGTAGGCGAGAGTGCTGAGGAGTGCATCATTTTCGTTTGGGGCAGAACAACTAGCGTGTCAGGCAGCACAGTTTTCGCCACCTCTCACAGTGGAGATTGAAGTAAGCGGGTGCGGGCGTAGGTGGGAGAGAGCTCACTGCACTATGCCCTACCTACAACGCCAGCGATGCTGTACCTACAAGCATCAAGAAACACTTGTGGCCAAAGCAATGAGTTCACAGTCCACGCCAGTAGGCAGTAGCTTGAAGTTGATCATTTAGTGTACCTGCAGCCACAGCTAATGCCATCACGACAAGTGGATTTCACTTTCAGTAATGCATTTTAAAGTGAAGTTTCCTTCTAACTTATGAGGATTGGTTCGTGCATCTTTAAACATTAATACAATAGACCTCCAGCCAAAGATCCATGCACTGTTGTTCAGGCAATATATAGCACGCTGTACTCGGCCAATTGCCTGCTATGTGCTACAAAATATTTGTAAAATTGTCGGTATCTTACCACTTTACTTGCAGTGCAGGGTGTAATGCTTCGCCCAGTTGCTTTCCCAGAAGGAAACTTGCAGTCTGCAGAAAGGGTATACTGTTGCTGTGGCCTGGGCAGTCCAGTCCTCCTGGGCACGTACTGGCATCTGTTGGGGAGGCCTCGTCCAGTCCGCGCCTCCGACTCGCCTGGTGGAGGCCAGTGGTCCGCTCTCTGATTCACTCTGCGTGGGTCCTCCTGGTTTGCAGTGTGCGGCTCAGCTGGGCCTGGCTCAGTCCGTCTCTATGGTCTGTGTCGTTGCGAATGGCCAAAAATCATGGCCAGCCCAGGTAAGGTCAGAGGCCCAACTCCCAGGAAATTGAGTCATGTGGTGTGACTGACGGTGACTGTGAGGCTCGTGCACACAACCTGGCGACACAGAGTCTATTGGGGCGGGCTGCCTGCAGCCGAATTTTCAGCCCCCGCCCTGTTGTTCCATGGATTGGGGCGGGCCCCCCAGGCACAAGTTGCGTTTCAACTTTGCAGGAAGTAACAACTTGTTACTTCCTGCAAAGTTGAAAGCAACTGTAGTGTGAAATGCCAAGTGGCTGGGGTGGGGCCCCAGGCCCAGCCGGCTCGCCTCTCAGCCAAGCCCTGCAGGCAGGCAGTCTGAGTCTCTGCCCTGCCAGTTTCCACGGCCCCCCAGGCTCAGACTCACTCGTCGGTGTGTTGTAAATTGCTGCTTTGCATTGCTTAATTGTGCAATGCACAATCAGCACCAGCCAGCCGGCCCGCCCCGAGCGAGCACCACCCGGTGCCGGCCCCTGCAGTGGTGGCGGGTAGCACACCTGCCGTGGCCACCTTGATCTTTATGTATATGCAGGATGCATCTGCTGATCTGCAGACTGTCTGCATTGCAACATGCATGCATCATAAATTATGATGCATGCATGATGCAATCATCAAAGCAAGGTAACACCATTTCTGTTACCTTGCTCCTTGATGAATTATTATGCTGCAGTGACTCTGCACTCTGCAGACAGTGTCAGTGCCTGCCTGCTGGCTGCTGCCCACCTGCAGGCAGCGCCGCGCCCGCCGCAGCACGCACGCTGCACACAAAGAAGTCAACAAAAATAAATAATATAAAAAAATACGGCCCAGGGTCACGACTTGCAGTGGCCAGGGCCGCCCACCCGCAGGCAGGGCCGTGCCCACCGCCGCGGCACACACACCACACACAAAAGTAAATAAAAAATAAATTACAAAAATAAACGCCCCAGGGTGCCTGTCTGAAAAACCGGCCCCCAGGGTCCCCAAATTCGTTCAGCCATAGGCCGAACGACCGAAAGGGCCAGTCCAAGCCTGCTCTGAGTGTTTTCACTGTTCCGGGTTAGTTTCAATTTCTTGCCCACGTTAGAAGCACGTGGTTTCTGATCAATGCGTTGGGGGGTGCAGGAATTTAATTTTTGATGATCCTGGAGTTTGGGACCGACAGAGGAGTTTCAAGCTCACTATGGTCTGAGCGTTTTTTCCCCATTAGAGGTCAGCTCTAATGCCAGTTTCTGATCAATGCGTCGAGGTGCACAGGGATTGTATTTTTGACGATTCTTAAGTGAGGGACTGTCCGTGGAGTTTCAGTCTGCGCATTTGCACAGGGTCATATGTATCCCCGGCTGCAATAAGCCTTGGGGGGATTTGTAGACAGTCTCTGGATTGCGGAAGGCTCCTGATCTTGGAAGCTAAGCAGCGTTGGTGAGTGGATGAATGACTGTCTTGGATGCCATGTGCTGCTGATGGCAGTCCGTGGTTTGGGGACCGTTAGTCAGGGCTATGCTGTGAGCGTGGTCTTAGGGAAAGTTAAAACGTGCCCAATTTGTGTGGTGTTTTCTGACCATCCTTGCAGTGGCTCAGAGGGTAGATGTGCAGCTTTTATATGTGGCATCTCGGGCTCGGATCCCCATTCAGGATCTAATGTTCATTCAACATCTGATGTTATTACTCTCTTGATGAATTTCTTAACGTATGGAGGCTGAGGCGCGTGTATGCGCAGAATGGTTGTTTCCTCCTGCATTTAGTTTTATGCGCAAGGCCTCCTGCATACGGCTCAGTAGCGCGGGGGGAGGTCCTGAATACTCAAATTTGAACAGTGCACAGTACATTGGGAGGAGCGGATCGCAAGAGCTCAATGGGTAGAGCATAGGTCTACCAGCAGCAAGGTGATGGGTTTAAGTCACCTCTCAGGCATGTGAAAGTATAATGGCAGTGAGAGGAAAATGGCAGAGTGAGGTACAAGTGTATTTTGCCCGGAAGCATAGCTCTGGAACCATGCAGAGCAGCACGGGTTAGATACCCGGTTGCGCGCGGCATGGGAGCTGCAACAGAAATGTTTCGTTTTTTTCAGTGGAAAGTTTTCTGTCTGGTTCGGGTGGCTTGGGGGAGGTGTGACAAATGTTGAAGTTTAAACAATTGCACACTTTGGCCTCTTTTGAAAGGGTGTGCATCGCAGGCATCGTTTTCAATAAAGAGCTTGGATAATTTATTGGGCAGGTTTGAAGGAATGCTGTTACAGTCCACGCAGTGATGGGTAGGACTTGTTGGCCAGTTCATCTATGCTTTGTTTTTGCGTGGGGTAATTGGCCAAACAAATTCAATATTTAATTATTTAATTGTATTCATGCACGGATCGTTCCCTTGGCAAGTCAGAAGGTCAAGATATATGACCTTGACTTTCGGTTTTATAAACTATGTTTTATTTTCATTATGCTTTAATGCCTTGAGCTAGTGGAGCAATTCCACTATTGGGGTTGCTACTTATTTCCTAAAAGGGGAATTGCCTTTGTTTCTCCAACAGTTTAGCACGAGGAAGGAAGTCTGTATTTTCTGTGAATGGGGTACCGTGCAGTCGGCGTTAAAATGTGTTCTTCTTTAAGGGCTGACAATGCAACATGAGGCTTTAGTAGTGGTGGTGGCAGCCCCGGTTGCATTTCCAAAATTAGGTGTGGAAAGGCTAAGTTAGAGAATCTTTGGCCATCTCCCCATGTGCTTTTCCCTGTCTCAGCAAAATTGAGTGCAATTTGATTGGGTAATTAACAGTAATAAGGTTGAACATGTTGAAGCAGGGAAGAGTTTACCATTTGAGGCTACACAGAAGGGGTATAACATTTTTATATTGCCTGTCATTTCTACGAATGCATTTTAAATATGTACGAAATTACAAAAAAGTTAGTCGAAATTTTTGGGGGGTGAGAAAGGGCATATAAAGGGTTGTGGGGTTCGTGAATAGTTAAAAAATAGGTGGCAGAGGTAGGGTTTGGGAGACCCCCCCTCAAAAAAAATCCATGACCTTTTCATAATTTTATACACATTTAAAAGGCATTCGTAATAATGTCAGACGATGAAAGAACATAGAACCCACAGAAGGATAAGAAATGTACATGGCACTAATTATTGTAGGCTGTCTGACAGAAAATGTTGCATAAAGTAATAATTTCGATTATCTAAGCGCTTTGGTTTATAGCGCTATATAAACACAATAAACATAAACATATTAGCAGATTCTCTAAGAGGGTCAGTTAGCCGAACTGTAAATTATTCATCCATGGACATTCAGTCTGATCTGTCACATGGGTAGCCTGTGGTCTCTTGAGGAAAGTGGTGTTGTGATGACTAGATCTACAATTTAACTGCATTGGTGTCGTTTTCTTCCTTTAATCGTCATAACTTGCCTGTCATGTTCTCCCAATAATACTTGAGACACAAGTAAGAGTAAAACACGACAACTGTCATTCCTTATCAGCATTAATCCTTTAGCCCAATTGTGGCATCAGATTGAGTATGAAATAGTGAGGAGGTGTTTTGCACTAATGGTGAGAGGTTTCCTAGCAAAGCCCCATGGATATTGGGTAATAGGACTACTTCTGCGATCTCTGGTTATCCCTGTTTCACAACATTATGGGTGAAGGTGGGTTTGGTAGCTAATTCAGGTAAATGGGGTTGTTAGTTGGGACGTGCAGGATCAGTGCATGTGCTAGCGGTGGCTGCTGGTTTCTCAGGCAATATTGGTCTCTGGGTATCTCAGAATGGTAATGAGTTTTTTAAAATGGCAATTGAGGCTTCAAATGAAACTAAAGAGGTCAGAGTTGGTTTCTTTTAAATTAGTGTTAAAGCGACGGCAGCAAGGTCCACAGCTTGGAAGATGTGTCCATAGCAATGATGTTTACAGCAAAGGCTTTGTAGAAGTTCAGTTGTTCAGGAAGTTATCTGCCATGGAGCCCACAGTTTTCCCTTGGATTTCGGTGCAGCAGAGCATGAACAACAGCCCAATGCAACAATTTGCCCCATTGGCGTACGTCTATATTCAGTGAAAAAACTTTGTAAAAGGGTTATGGTTAAATTAAAACCTAAAGTCCCCAGAAATTCACCAGTTTTGTAAACTAAGCAACCATAACTCGAGCCACCACTGTGCACTGATAAGACTAACACCGAGGACATCAAAGATGACATCACAAATATCAGTGATGACATCACATATACATTTACTTTTCATAGAGGGGTATGTGAATGTAATGTTGGCAAAAATGTATCAGGGATTATCGGGAGATGTGTATTAAACTACATACTTCATTACACAATGTAGTGTTCTAAGGCTCATTCCATTGCAGTGTTCTTTCTAGTACAGGAAACTACTTGTACAGAAATGTAGGTATTGGCTGCAGCAAACACCATAGAGGTGCGATATTTGTAATTTTCCAAAGTTATATAATAAAATGGCGAATGCTTCTGTATCACTAATAATGCATCACTTACTACATACTTCTACTAATACACAAAACACATAAATAGACTACAATGCATACAGCTATGGGGCTCATATATGGAGAGTAAAGTAAGCAAACAAGAGGCAGTATCATTAGCAACGGTGTATAACCTACATGACTGTATTCAAGCACAAAAATTATTGCTGTGGTTCAGGCCTGCTTCTTACCCTATATATGTACATCATAATATGCCATTAAATTCTAAGGAAAGTAGTGTAAGAACATGTGAGAATAGCAACATCTATAAATGTAATAGCTTTTGAATGTTACATTTTTGACTGTCAGCAAATAAAACCATCTGGCCTAGATATGGCAGTGAACAAAAAGGGGCTAGACATGTGATGTCATCAATGATATTTGTGATGTCATCTTTGATGTCCTGGCTGTTAGTCTTATCAGTGCACGGTGGTGGTGCGAGTTATGGTTGCTAAGCGTACCATAACTGCCGAATTTCTGGGGTTTTTCGGTTTTACTTGTAACCATAACATCCCTTCAACAAAGTTGTTTCACTGAATTTCATAGGTTTTTAGTAGCGCAACCTAACCATAATGTCCCTTTAACAACGTTTTTTCACTGAATTTCATAGGTTTTAAGTAGCGCAACTTAACCATAACGTCCCTTTAACACAGTTTTTTCACTGAATTTCATAGGTTTTTAATAGGTCAACTTAACCATAACGCCCCTATAACAGAGTTTTTTCACTGAATATAGATAAAGATAGTATGAATTTGATAGGTGTTTAGGAGAATTGCCTTAGTTAATATACATGTAACATAGAACATACTGAACCCCTGTTAGGGAGAATTCTCAAAATGTGCTAATCCCCCTTACCTTTTGAGATCCGCAGTAACTTTGCTGGATTTCTAGGATTTTATTTTTTACCTGGGAAGAGTGTGAGCCTTTTTCCCACTCTTCCATGCATTTTGATGTGTGTTTTACTTTTGTGTTCTTTGGTTATGGAGTTTTAACCCAACTCCACAGACATCATCTTTTTCTGTGTGTTACACAGCACCTTCAGTGCAGTGGCACAGGGATGTCTTTCAGACTTCCCAAGGTTTAAATACCTTCTCTGGGACTGACTACTGTCTTCCAGAGCATGTAAAGTTAAATTGACTTTACTAGTCTCTTTAAAATTACTGGCCCAGCACACACAATCTTACTATAGAGTGCTGGAGGGGTTGCCTAGCTTCCCCTGAGTCAGAACACTCATTTGACGGTCAAATGTTCCCTTTTCTTACTTTAAATGGCATGTGGTAGTGGTTTAGATCAAACTACCATGATTTTTCCCAACCGCTAACAACGGTAGCTAAAAATCGAGTCAGCCATGTTTTTCAATATGGTGCCCCAGACCTGTCTGTAAAAACAGACTCTGGTCATCTTTTTCCGCCATTTCTTTTAGGAAAAGTCCTTCTTGTGTTTTTCTCTGTGCGCCAAAACAGATTTGGTCCCTTTGTTCGTTGGCATTTGGCAGGCTTCAGTGCTGAAGCCCACTCTGGTGCCTGAGTGTCTGGGGTGGACAGGATGTGAAGGAGGTGCCCGAAACTCCCTGTGCTTAGTCTCCTGGGAGACCTAAATGCAAGGACAGCCACCCTGCTGTGTGATGACAGCCAGGCTGGAATTCATTGGGGAAAACTGTTTAAAAGCATGTCTCTGGGACTTGGAAAGCAGAGTCGACCACTGGAACGAAAGAACCGAAGACGAGCTGAAGGAAGAGGACTGCTGCAACTCCTGGACGACCGGTGAAGCCCTGTTGCAAGTCCGAATTGCCTGAAACTCCATCAACAGAGAAGCTCTTCAAGGTTAACTTCTTCCCTTGAGTTTGGTGGGAACAACCAACTCGCAAGCCACCTGGACACTGTCCCAATCTGGTCGAATTTTCATCAGAGTGCTGTTGAAAACCGGATAGCCAGAGGGAAGGAAACCAGCTTGTGGACTTTAAGGCACTCACACCTTAAACCAACGTCTTGCTAACCTTTCGGCCACATCTCAGGGCAGTGCAGTAACCTCCCGACATCCTCCTTCTTGTCCCCACGACTGAAGCTCAGGAACAGCGAGATCTGCAGGAACTGCCAGGAACAAATGCCTCATCTACAGCTGTTCTTCATTAACAAGATACTGTGCAAACGCGGTCCAGAAATATTTTCAGCTATCGCAAATGTTCATGGAACTTTCCTCAACTTCGAAGGCTTGTCCTTCCCTAAACATTTATCAAACTTTTCGCCTAGCCAAATTCTTCTAAACTCCATGGCAAAGACTTAACCGTTATCTACCAGAACTGTGCTATCCTATACAAAGACTCTGAACCATCGACTTTGGCCCAGACCTCCGAATTGAATAGCTCGTTGTAGTTAACTGAAACCCTTTGCCCTGCCTATGAATGTATTTGGGCTGTCTGTTCTTTTAACCTTGTCTTTTTACCCCTTTAATAAGTATCTGAAGTGCCATTTTGCTCCCACTTCAGGAGAGCTAAACATGTTCATTTACTTACCAGTTGTATTTTTGTGGTTTATTAGTGTGTGAAATTGAGCTGTTTAAGCTAATGTAATGTTTTCTAACTGACTGAGTAAATAAATGTATATTCTTTAACCAAGAAACCTTGAGTAAATGTTTGTTTGAATCACTGTATTAGTTGGCCCATTGTGTAACTTGTTCTACTGCTCACTTAAACTCTTGAGATAAGTATGGCTGCTCAGCCATCGCTACCACATTACTGTGTAGTACAGGCTTGTACCAAAGGTGAAATTGTGCTTACACGTGTAGTCTTAATTGCATGTAGTGTTCCCAAAGAGTACTTCTGTGATTTTGCCTAACAACACCCTGCCCCACGCTAGTGGTTCTGAGGTCTGCGTACCGCGCGCATGTCCGTGGACGGTCTCGGTCAACATCAACACTTTCCAAAAACTCAGGGGGTATCTTACTTCGTTGTATCATGCAATAAAAACACTGAACAAGTTCAAAGAGCAGCACATAAATACATTACTTTCAAGAATAAATAAGAAGTGCAAACTGTATATGTAAGACACCAACAGTCCAATTACATAGCATATGCAACATAATGGAACATACCAAAAGAAAATATCATATGCCTCCAGCAGAATTACCTCACAGAAACTAGACAGCAAAAACCAACAGCACAGCTACGCAGCAGTAGTGCCAAAACTTAAGAAGAAACTGGTAAGTACAATACATTAATTTCATATATTTATAAACTTTCTGTATTAGGGTACACTGAAAAATAATATTTTTGTATGTCCAGTACTCTGAAATGGCTAGAAGAAAAATGTCCTCCCGACGAAGTGAGTGAAAACAGTGATAGTAATGGTAGACACTACACTTCTCTAAATAAACCTATTAATAACCATTATTGTATTAGTACTTAACATATATATTTTTTTAATAGACCATACAGACAATAAGAAAAAACCCAGAAGCAGACACCTTGGAAAATCATCTGCAGCGTGTAGAGCAAATAATTGATAAATGAATGACAAATTTCAATTTCTTAAAAAACTTTGTAGAAGACCATATAAAGGAAAAAATGTAATATCACTGCCCCACATGTACTTGTACCCCTTCCCCATGTCCCAGCCAACCATCCCCAAAAACTTCCCAACAAGAAAAACATTATGATGAGACTTAAATCCCTTCCTCCCCTACCTTCCAACATGTACAAACCCCTAATTCCCCTATATTTGTATCAATTTCTTCTTCCCCCTCCCTTTCATAATTTTTATATTTTCATACAATGATAAAATATTAAGTGTGCGGTTAGTGTATTCCTCTGTGTCTTGTTTTTTTGAAAAAAAGCAGTTAGGGTGTTCGGGATATTCGCAATTAACCAAAATGGGGGTGTCCTCAGGACACTATGCCTGTTCGTACTGTCCGCAATCAAAATGTAGGTGTGCGCAGGACACTAAATCCGCATATCCGCAACTATTCACAATAAGGTGTCCTTAGAACATACCCTATGATTGCATTGTCCGCAACCACAATGAATGCGTCCGTAGAACACATAGCCCATCCGTCTGTCCGCAAAGTTGTGACGCACATTTAATTTGGTCGGGGACCTGAACTCTGTCCGTAGAAGACCCGCATGCATGCGTATTACCCCTTGGGTCCTCCAAACATCACGCCTGTCCGTAACTGTCCACTGCACATGTGTCGCACTTTTAATTAGTTTGGGGACACGAACACTATCCGTAGAACACCCGCACGCATGCGTACACCCGACCCTGTGCATTTGGTGTCCTACGGACACTCGTCCCATTCGTGAACATGTCCGCAACGTCATCATGTGACTGCACCTACGCTAAGCGTGGGTCCTTGTTCGCTAACACAGTCCGGCGCCCTGGACATTAAAAAAGTGCTTCTTTGAGCATTCCAAGGTATTTTCCTGGGAAAATTCACCCTTGCACATGGAACCTTTTGAGCCCTTTTTGGGTGTTTCAAATTTTCGCAGACATCACGGGTGTCTGTGAAGCATGCCTCAGCACCCCTATAAAAGGTCACACCCAAGAGCTGATCCTCATTTTGTATTTCGGTTTCCATCCGAGACAGAGCATTGCTGGACATTGATCCATGGTGGACCTGCTTTTGCTACTTCATTAATTCCTTTTTGGAAATTCCTGACAGCTGTCCTGATGGCATCCATGGCTGCTGCTGGTGCTACTTCTGTCTCAGCACCACCCTTAACCCCTCCACCACCACCACCTCCCCAAGGGCCTGCAGAGGGGAACAGGCGTGAGGATACAGAGGAGGATGAGGAGGATGACGAGGATGAGGTAGTGGAAGTCCCTACTACTAGCACTCACCATGAGTCTTGGGTGTGGAGGACGTTTGCCACTCTTTATGGAGTACCAAAAGCTCGGTACTACCTCAATGAAGCGACACCTAAAGTCATTCCACAGTGGGGCTATTCGTAAGGTTGTACCTTGCAATAAACATAGTAGGTTTAGTTCCTCTGAAGCATCCTGTTTCTGCTCCTGCCACTACAAGAGACACTCCTGTGGGGCAGCGCATCCCTGCAGCTGCCTGACAGGCCATACGTGATTCTGTAGACTCAGTTTTCGAGAGTCACAGTATTATGTATGTACTGTGATGCAGTACTCTGCAGGGGGGAGACCCTTCGAAGTGCTTTCAAGGCTGCGGTCTGAGAAGGACTGCGAACTACCTGAGTAAGGCCCACACTACATCTTCCTCTCTCCACCTGCCCTTTCTTATCCCCGTGGTTGCTGCCCCTTCCTTATCCTCCCTCCCTTCCCTTCCTTTCCTTATGTGTCATGTGTGAAAAATAAAAAAAAATACAAAACAACAAAAACAAAAAAAAGCCCCTTTTCAGAGCCGCCTTTCACAGTTCAAAAATAGAAGTGCCAATGCAATGCTGCAGGGCTCTGTACAGTTCGCGGACATTGACATTTTTTGGATGCTGCCCTATCAAAACCATTGCACTCTTCTTGGTGGTGTTTTTTGTGTTGCAAAACCTTCAAATGGTCAACACCTACTGGAAAAAGGATTGCTATTATTCCAAAAAGGGTCGCAATGCATTTTGTATATTTCACAGAAAAATCTGATTGCCAGCATAAGTGACATGTCCTCTATCTCTGCGGAAAATGTGTGTACTATGAAACATAATACTTTCATTGTGAAAAGAGGACATGCCAAAATCTCTCAAAAAGGCACAAACAGCATCGCACATTGTGCCTCGCTTTCTCCATTTGTGGACCAAATGAAGAAGAATGCAGCCACATTTGTCTCTGCGCAATACGAGAAAAAATTACTCGGGACTTTGGAAACATGTCCATGACTTTCCCAAGTCCTTCTTTCATTGCAAATTGCAAAGAGATTCCAGAGACATGCCCTAAACTGTTCCCTCCACAATGAATAATAATAATGTTTGTTTGTTTGTTTATTAATTTGAAGGGCGCAGCAAACCCTTAGGTAACTGCACCACAGTGTAACATGAATACTTAAAGCTTAGTTACAGATATAAACACGTCAAGTGGAAACATGGAGACTTGGTTACAAGTGTCGAGATATACAGGTCTGAAGCATACACATAGACATACAATTGCAATCATTGGACTTAATGGTCATTGAGGCGTAACCAGGTGAGGGTGTTGCATCGGAAACTGTAATAAGACTGATCCCTTCTGAGCTCAACTGGTAGTGCATTCCAATGCTGGGCCGCTAATGTCTGTTTGACGCTGTGTCACCAAAGTAGCACAAAGAGGTACCAAATCCAGCCACTTCATTCTACGCACTCCATTCCAGTGCCCTTCTATATGAGGGAATCCAAGATGTGAAGCCACTCCACAGCGATCTGCATGTACCTCCAACCAATTTATCCACAAGTCTCCCAAAATGCAGACAATCTGCCTTCTGAAAGACACAGCCATAGCTATATGCTCTCCTCTCAAGAATAAGACTTTCTGACAAAGTCTCTCCTTACACATCACACCCAGTAAACCTTATTGACCAATCCCTTGCCCTGCTACGTCTCATTTGCATGCCTCTCAGCCTCAAAATCCCCATATGTAATATGCGCTGTCCGCGGACAACCGCGGTGTCCACGGACAAATCACAAAATCTGAGTGCGGGGAGTGAAAATTTCAATTGTGTGCCCCATTTCCCCTTTGAGGTTGGCGTTGAAAAGAGCCGGGGTTTTTTTTGAAGATGCTTCAGAAACACTTCTTATTTTGTACATTTCTTTTGGTTTTTTTTCTTATTTTCCTCCAAATATCTTCACATTAGCTTCTCCAAAGCAATCCTTATGTTCCAAAGCAGCATGAGATTTCCCATAAAAGATAAAGACATGCCATCTTCTTTAAAGTAAACAACATACCAGAATCAATGTTGTCATTATTGCAAAAGAACATGCCAGCTCTAATCATAAAAGCAAACATGCATTGGTTAATTAAACACCTAGCAACATTTTGTTGCGGACAAAAAAACAGAACTATTGTCCCATACTGCCCTAGATACCAAAGCAGAAAAAATAACCTTGGCATTTGGAAGTACTTTCATTACTGCCTGAACCAAGTTTTCCAGATCTTGCAACAAAGTAGGGGCACTAACATAGCCCAAGTGCAAAGCACCACAGTGCATGACAACCACATGTGGACTATTAAACCTAGCCATACCCTTAAAAACATCTAGCAATGTCTGCAAATTAAAACCAGGCACATAGCACCACACCACCTCCACTCCTTTCATGTCAACATTGTTAGCCACATTCCTAGATTTTGCATACTGCTCCAAACCATTGACACCCTGGCTCTTGCCCTGTCCGACTTCTACAACCACTCCTTCACCACTGGAGTCTTCCCATACCCCCTGAAGCACTCCCTTGTGCACCCTCTTCATAAGAAACCCTCTGCCGATCCCTCCTCCCGGGCCAGCTACCACCCAATCCCCATCACTCCCTTCCTGGGCAAGCTCCTGGAGAAACTGGCCATCTCCCAGCTTAATCTCCACAGGGAATCTGTTGGTTGTCTTCATGGCCATCAGTCTGGCTTCAGAGCTGCCAGAAGCATAGAAAGAGATCTCCTGAACATCCGTGAAGACCTGCTCTCAAACCTTGAATCTAACCCCCCTGTGTCCTCATCTTGCTTAATCTCTCTTCTGCCTTTGACACTGTCAACTATGCCATTCTGCTAAAGTGTCCTGGTGATAACCTAGGTATCACCGGTCAGGCCCTGGCTTGGCTGACTTCCTTCGTCTCTGACCGACCCTCCCAGGTCTCTACCTGTGGTGTCTCCCAGGGGTCTAACCTCTCTCCCTGGCTATTCAACCAATACCTGGCACTCCTTTCCCACCGCATTGCCACTCTCTGCCCCAACTTTCAGTGCTATGTGGATGACACTCAGCTCGTTTTCAGGCTACCTTCGGGCCACCTCCTCCCTGTCCCTCATCTCTGACTGTCTGCTCTCCAGGAGTGGTGTGCTGCTAATAACCTCTGCCTTAATGCCAGTAAGACTGAGATTCTCCTCATCGGCACACCCACTCCCTCCTTTCCTGTAGCTCTCTAGCCGGCCTCTCTTGGCCCTCTTCCTGCTCCCAGCTGCAAGACTAAAAACCTGGTGGTCATCTTTGACTCCACATGCTCTTTCTCCCCTCACATCTCTGACGTCTCTAAGAAGTCACACAACCAGCTGCACCTTCTCAGATGTATTCTTCCTTTCCTCTCCTTCCCCCAGAAGCTCAATGTCTCCAGAGCTCTGGTTCTCTCCAGGCTGGACTATTGCAACAGCCTCTTTCTAAATCTGCCTGCTTCTACTCTACGCCCACTGTAACTCATCAAGAACAGGACTGCGAGACTTGTCCTTGGCCTCAAGCCCAGGGATCATATCTCTCCAGGACTGAAGTAACACTGGGCAGCCCTTCTACCCTTTCCACTTCACTCTCTGCACCCTTCACTCATTGGCTACTGTTAAGTAGTCACACAACCATCCACCAATCACATCCAAGAACTCTACATCTAACTCCATCATCACAGTTCAGCACTTTAGATATACTGTTGATCACTCTGAGTACAATTGGGCTCTGATTGCAAAGCACGTACTGCAACAACTACTGTAAAACTCTCCAAGATGTCTGCTTCCAGATTCATCCACATGAATGAACACAAACTACAGGTGGTATGAATAATTTCTGCACAGTACATGTACCGCTCTTACATAAATGCATATAAATGGGGTAACTGCCACTTGCCCTGAATAACTTGTAAAAAGAAGCTTACTGTCATTCCTCCCATCTGCTACGATCAAGTGTTGCTTGCAAAGCTGTCTGCTCTCCAAATTTTATTTACCCATATTACTAACTGTAATGTGCAAACGATTATTCTCTTCATTCATTCTGTCATTTGTGTAACCACTGCCACCTATGTATCCACATTTTAATTATAATAGCATTTAATGCATTATAGTGCATAGGATGCACATACACTTTCCTTTCTATACATTCTGGATATTTTACGGACAATCTATAATTTCAACTTCCTTTAAAAATTATTACAATACTAATGAGACACAACACACACAGCTGTCTAACAAAGTGTAATTTCATGTTAAAAGATGTGAGAAATAACAGTATGATTGTGGGAGAAGGCTTTGTAGTGTGTTATAAAATAACACGCAGCCAGGATGAGTACATGCATCTTTATTCATGCACACAGATAGCCAATATCATTTCAAAGGCTCCCAGCTGAAACAACACCACTGCCTCTACAACTGCTATTCCAATCTAGACAGCTCTCTCATTCCATCTAGTTGCCCATTCTGTTCTAGAATTTAACACAGCATTCAACTATACACAGGTGCAGTCATGTCTATCACATCATGTACAATTATGTACAAACAGTGTAGTAAACCAACACATACAACATCTTCCCCTTCCCTTCAGTCTGCAATGCAAGCACCACACCCTCCATTGGAACCCATACTTTATTTCAGACTCTCCCATCTCCAAGCACCACACCATCACCCAGTAGTTTGCTAATCATCTGCAGTCTGGTAAACTTGCTTTGTCCCTTTGCCACTTTTCCAAGTTTTCTTATTTTAACCTTCTATCCTACAACTATCATGGAGAATAATAAACTGCTGAACCCATCAAATCCTTCTGCTTTATTTCCCACACCTTCACAAATGCATACATTGCATGCTTTTCCCCACAGTTCCTGCCATTTACCCTGTATAAATAGCAAGAAAAGCATACAGTTATTTCTCCTAACTCCTAACATCCAATAACACTGCCTTAAAAAGCCAAGTGTACTCTGTGTGCTTTCTATTGTAATCATTTCTAAGGCACGTTCAACTGACATATTCTAAGTAAAATATACAGAATGCACATAGACAAAGGAAAGTGCCTCTACATGCTATGCACAGTTATCAGAAGGCACTGCTACTGTAAAAAGAAACAAATTAATGTCTACATTAACAACAGTACTATTACCACACACATTTACTAACTTCTTTCTTTCACAATTGAAGTGAAGACCACTCTCCTGAAAACCAGCAGCGTCTAAAGTACGAACCAGAACTCAGAAGAAACCAACTCTTTCCATCCAAAAAAGTAAGTGCAATAATGCCATAACTGTTACTAAAACACAGTAGAATTATAGTATTGTAGAACAAACAATTGTATTAACCCTGCAGCATTAGATTCAGTATTACTGCTTGCCCCTCAGCAGCTGCATACCTTGTATTGTCATCTAAACACGAGTATAGTAACACACAAATACGAGAATAGCCTTCCCAACCTGAAGTAACAGCCCATTGCACAATCACACACCGCTACATACATGCTTAGCATCATATTCAGACAGAGTTCTCAAATCATATGAAGACATAGAAACAATAGCCAGAAATGATCCCAACAGCCAAGACATTTTGAAAAACAGTTTATTAGACACATACAACCCAAACATGGGTACCACTTTGAAAACCATGTGCCTATACCACATAGCCCAGAACATCACATACAAAAATAACATTAAGCCAGAGGAGAAGAAAGGTAGATACAGAATGGAAAATTGTGAAGGCAGCTTAATGAAACTTACCAAACGAAGCTTAATTAATCATATCAAATTGTCATTAAAAACTCCTCAACATAAAGAACTGTATTACATGTCCCAGCTACAACTTTTTAAACCATGGAGAAAAGAAGATGTATTAGATACCTATGACTCCTATGAAGACGCTTTCAAATCAGATGAAAGCACTATAACAGACGTAAACTTTACACAGTACAAATCAATGTTGCACAATTAACAGCAACAAGAAGAAGAACTCTGGGTGCAACTAGATGTGAACACTCTTGACAGTAGTGAACCTTCTGTAACAGGAAGCCAAGAACCACTTGGACAGCCACTAATAGCAAATGAGGCAGAATTAGTCATGACAGTGTCAGTATGAGCAATCTACAGAAGACTTTGCTCTACTAAAATCACAACTAAACAAGGAGCATCATAGCATTTTCTAAGAAATAACAAAACAAATTGTACATGGTGTGCAGCGTGAAAGTAGAAAGTAGAAATTGAACTTGCCAAGACTACACACCTATACTGCTATACGTGAGAGGTCAAGCTGGTTCAGGCAAAACATTCTTAATCAAAATCATCAGCAAATTCCTACAACAATAGACAAACAACAAACTGTCAGCTGTTGTAACTGCCCCCACAGGTTTAGCTGCCTACAACATAGGTGGTGTCACTTTACACTGCTTACTACTCCTTCCAATAGAACACCAAAACAAATTAGACTGTTACAAACTTTCTCCAGAAGCTGCAATGGAACTATGCAGAGTTTTCAAACAAATGAAAATGCTGTTAATAGATGAGTTAAGCATGGTTTCCAATCTGATGTTAGCCTTCATTCACCTCAGATTACAAGAGGTCCTGAAAACAGACTATGAAGAACTCTTTGGAGGAAAACACACTACAGTTTTCGGAGATCTTCTTCAATTAACACCAGTTATTTTTAAAAACTTAGGGCACAAACTATGCCGTAAAACTCTTGGCCGCATAGGAAATGTCAACCTTTGGCAACATTTCCAATACAGAGAATTAACAGAAAACATGCATCAATCTGCAGACCTCACATACGCCGACATTTTGAAAAGGATTAGAATTGGTGTACTATATCAAGAAGCACAATATATATTGAAAACCAGGCACATCCATGCACTCTATGGCCATAACTCAAGTGCTACTGATGTCATGGAACAATTAGCACACAAAAATGTAAACTGTATGTCCTTGATGCCAACATTTGCAAGCTGTTCAAAATTTAATGAAACAATGTTAAAAAAGAAATGCAACCAATACTTCAAATGTGCTCCACAGACAAACTGGACGTACATGGTATGACACCGCCCATGTGTTAACAAGCCACAACAAGGCTAAATACCTTAGAAAACTCTATCTCTAACACAGCTGGTTTGGAGAAAATATAAAAATGATCTTTAAACTGTAGAGTAATGCTTAAACGTAAACCTGACCTGCACCAAGGACTAGTTAATGGAGCACTTGGTACAGTTGTTGGCTTTCAAACATACCCACGTGACAACAACATTCAGTTTGTCAATATTCTCTTCAACAAACTATCAGAAGTTTAAAGGATAGGACGCTCAACAGCCGCTTCCTTCTTTTCAAAGACACGTATGTACACAGAGAAAAATGTTCTCTAACTCTAACATACGCAGTCACCATTCACAAATCACAAGGTCTTACCCTAGATAAAGCATTGATAGATATTGGTAGCACAGTATTCAAAGAAGGCATGAACTATGTAGCACTATCATGCTTACGTACACTTGACGGACTATTTCTAATCAACTTTGATGCAAGTAAAGTGTGTGCTGATATTGCTTGCATTCTAGAATAACAATAGACTGCGTTCACGCTACACCCCTATCTAAAAACCTATCCTGTTCCACAAAAAGCAAAATATTGTAAAAGAAAACTACCTCACTCTCAAATTATGCACGATCTCACAGCAATTCCTCCACAGAACTTAAAAGAAGCTACTAATTCATCAATGACCACAACCAAAGAAGAATCTACTGCACAAACTAAGTCAACTACCTCTTCAAAGAAACAACGCGCACCCCAAACAAATGACTTGGACACAGAACTGTCAGGTTCATTCAAATTTTCAAACATAACCGGTGTAAATTGCTACGCAAATGTAGCAATCAATATTCTATTCCAATTGCCACCAATTATTGACAACATTTACTTACGCGAGACAGAACAATTATGTTTGAAAATGTTAGTCCTTCACAGAAATGCAACCAACAATCCTGACAACACTTACAGTGTCTCTGGAATAAGGCAGGAATTGGACTACTGTGCTGGTATGGTCAAATTCACTATAAGCACACAAGAAGATCCACAAGAATTTTTAATGTACTTACTACAAGTAATAGAAAACCAAAACATACCTATAAATGAAATCTTTCAGATTTCATACATGTGGAAACATACATGCACTCTTTGCAGCCATGTCGCACAAGAAGAAGTTCCTAATGAATGCTTTGTATATGTATCCATACCTAACTGTGAATCCATTCCATTTCAGCAACTTATACAAAATGCAAACCATAGCACATTATGTACTACCTGCAATTCAGATAATCGCTCCACCTTACAAATACAGACGCATAGTAAATACGTAATACTTATGCTTTTACATTACAATGCAGATGGTACCAAAAACAACTGCAAGCTGACTGGATTCACACATGGTCAAGTATCACTTGGTAAGAAAACCTTCACAATAGGTATAATCTACCACACAGGATCCACAACCAATGCATGTCACTACACTGCATGTATAAAAAATAATTGTGGATGGTTCGAATGTAATGATACTACCATTACTCTAAAACAGAGATTACCAGCAAATCTTGTAAATGCTTACTTAATATTCTTAAAACCCAAATTGAATAACTAATTGGTATATGAACATAAAAAAAACTTCAACTTCCAAACTATGAACAGTTAGAATACGCCAGCAGGTATCTAACTGCCCCAAGACTATTGAACAAGCAAACAGATAACTGAATACCACTGAAATGAAACAATAAATAAACAGTTAGAATATGCCAACAGGTATCTAACTGACCCAAGAATCTGCAAAAAGCAAACAGATAAATGAATACTACTAAAATGAAACAAGAAATAAACAAATAGAATATATCAACTGCTATCTAATTGCAACAATACTACCACCACTTCCAAATTAAAAACCATACACCTATAATTCCTCCTACTGAAATTAATGAAAGAAATATATTGTACCACAACATAGAACATTTCTTTTTATCCAGTATGGATTTTCTTCCCACAGACCCAATGATTTAATTAACAAACACAGGAACTGAGCAAATTGCACAGTACACTGGTTTGATCTGTGGTACTAGCCATGAGGGTAGACAAAATACAGAAATGTCTACTATGCAATGCAATACTCATTATAAACTACCTACACTAACATGTGTTTCTTCTTTTATCACAGTGATTGGAAAAAAATGTCTGCTCCAACTACCCATGTCATGAAAATACTGCATACAACCACAAAAAGTCAAACAGTAAGTATATAATGATTGGAAACACAAACGCCACAGCATAAAACACCCATTCAAGCAAACACCTGACCATAGACCACAATCCAAAATGTATGCTTCCATGGGTATCTTATGCTGCAGTGCTTGTTGCCAAACACTACAATCTGGACTGCATTGCCTGGCCAAAACTCTACATACAGCCTCAACAAAGGAAGCAGTAAGTATGTAATAATTAGACTCACAAACACTGCAACATAACACAGCCATGCAAACGAACACCTCACCAATAAATACAACCCAAAATGCCTACAGTCTTCAATATTAACATTCTGAACATAATCCAACAAACAAACAAACTCACATCATCTCAGTGTCCTATAAACATACACTACTGCCAATCATTACTCAAATTTTTGAAAACATATCCCCTTAAGCAGCCCACAAACCACAGTCAAAATGTTTGATAGCATTGCTGTGTTATGCTGTGGTGGTTGTGGCCAGGCCTATGTACCCAAGACTCTAGGCCCTGGCCAGAACCACTGCAGCATAACACACCCATAGAAATAAGTATTTACCAAATGACTACAACCCAAAAACATAACACATCCACCTCAAAACCTATCCACTTCAATTATTAGGTTCCATGTAATAATGTCGCCACAAAAATCTCGTCATGCAAAAATATCGCAGAACAATGGCCATTTTTTGTGGCGACATTATTGCATGGAACATGCGGGGGACATCCCTGCAACCCCCAAACTTTTTTTTTTCTTTTCTTTTTATTTTCCAAAATTTTTTTTTTGCACCTGTCCCCATATATATGGTCACCCAAATAATATCGCCACAACATTTTCCCGGCGATATTATTTACGGCGACCATATATATGGGGATATTATTACCTGATACCAATTATCATTCTAAAATAATATTTACAACCAACGCACAAACTCTTCAATAAATACCCTCTTCACCCAATGCTCTACTAACGACCCAAAACCAACATCATAGTAAAGTAAAATAACCAATAGTGCGCCCAGTGTTTAGTATGTCCGTGGACTACCGCGGTGACCGCAGATACTGCGAGCACATCACGGCCTTCTCCCACCTAAATAAATAAATCATTTGACCCATCTCTTACTCCCTCAACCTCTCAAAGCACTCCTACACACCAACACACTCCCTAAAATTGGATGTATGCTCACTTCCACACTGCGCTGTCCGCGGATCCAATATGGCGGACGCATTGGAAGAATGTGGCGCACCTCGCGCTTCACCCCAACCAGTCAGCGAACATGTCATGTGTCCGCAGACACAATGCAATACGATTATCCAATCAGTGTCCTGTTCGCAGAGCGAACAGGGAAGTGTGTCCACGGAGCGGACTTAGATATCACTCATTTTTTGAAACCCACTTTTTGGTTGTTTTAAAAAGAACTACTGGACGGATTTTCACCAAATTTACAAAATCACGCTTTCGGTGAAAATTAGGCCAGCAGTTTGGGCTGTAGGTGTGCGCAACATTTTTTCGCCATTCACTCTATGGGAAAAAATAAATGTTGGGACTCCCCTATAACTTTGCCCCCCCTCCCTTGACCACACCTCACCAAACTTTGCTGAAAGATTCAGAGTGGGCCATATACTTTTTCTGCAAATTTTGGTGAGGATTCATCCAGGGAGAGCAAAGTTGTAAGCCGCCCACAAAGTGCTCTTCCTATGGGTTTAGCAACTTAAACATAACTATATGGCTGCTATCGCAGGCCAATGTAATATATAGATGTGCCTATTCTGACAGCAATGTCACATTGGGGGAATTGGTAGTTAGGAATGTATGATCATGTCAAAAACCATTACCTCCGATCCATCAACAATGTTCTAGGGTTCAACTACAGCAGGAAGTTCTGTCTAAAGGTGAGCCGGGGGATCGATGGTGCCTATTGCGGTTATAAGCGACTATCAACGTCTTGGCACACCTGAAGGTGATTTTGTAGGGCTATTTATGCAGCATCAAATGACATAAAGGTTTTGCTTGGGCTTCAGATGGTCCTATAGATGAAATGTAGAGCTCTTGTAGCAGCATCAATTGTGGTTAGTGCTAAGGAAGTTGAGCGGTCTACAGTTTAACAGTGTATTTCATCCGCTCTTAGGCATTCCCCTATAATATGAGGCATGGTGAGTGGTGCCATCTGGATCTTGTTCTCAGGGCGGGGGGGGGACACGTTTTCAGTGTGTATGGTTTTACCCCAACATACAATGAGAGCAGTACATCCAATTATCAATACAACCTGAGGAGAGGGGTGTAGCATTGATTCATTCAGATAACAGACGTTGGCTGCAATCTTGTTCGACAGCCAGACATAGGGAAGGATGTTCCCAGTTCTTCTTAATTTTCTTATACTCAATGAAGGAATTTTCACGAGCGGTCTGCACCACATGAGTATTCGTTAAGAGTAGTGTTCTTGAATGGAGTTCTGAGATAACAGTTTTATTTTTGTTGGATATCACAACAGCATATACATAATATGACCTATGAATGTGTTGTCCAGTTTGTGTCAATGGGATGGAATTTATCTGCACAACCTGTTGTATTATCAGTGTGGCTTGCAAAGGTGGAACAAAAGGTTCGACTCAAGTTTTGTGAATATGTCTCCTGTGGAGTGGTACCCGGAAGCATCCCACCCAGTGTTGGGGAGTTGTACAGTAATCCTTGAAGTTCAAGGCATTGATTGGAAGTGGGGTTTGATATGTGTTGATATGTGTTATGGCCCATGCAAGTATAGTCAAAGTTGGTGTCAATGGGATGGATATCCTTATGCATACCACCCAGTGTTGCGAGTTATACAATCATTCTTCAGTTTCAAGGTAAGATTGGCATAAGTTCAAAGACTAAGTTCAAAGACCACATATCTAGGCCATCATTTCTCAGTCTCATTGCTCTGAAGTATTGGCGTATCCACCACACAGTTGTATCAGGGTAATAACCTGCTACATATGTGGTTTCCTGTTGCCTTTCAAAGATGGGAACGTTTTAAGAGTGTTTTCTTACAGCTGCCACCAGGCTGTTTGAGTAGTGCTTTTAAGTTGGTAATTTGGCAGTTTGTTTTGCAACATGTAGTTCATTATAGGGACAGGGTGTATCAGCATCGCCCAGAAGGGCTGCCCATGACAGATTAAATCCTGGACAATCCTGTTAAGCTATCAAAATGGAGCACAACGATGTAAAAAGAAGTTGACCGCTGTTGCATTCTTCGTTCCGGAGGCATGCTGATGTTTTCTTGGGAAAGGGCTTCTTGTATAGTTGGAGCCCAATGCCATTAATGGGCTTTTTAGTAGGATGTGGCACCTGTTAGTAGGTGGCAGCAATGTAAGGGCGGCATTGGTTGGCTATCCAGGCGGCCAAGCATTCATCCCACATTATATGTGATAATTTGGGAAATGGCAGCCCTACAATGGTTCGGTGGAATGCGAGGAGGTAGTCTTGAAAGGTGCCTAAACCCTAACAGTGGGGGAGGGCTGTCGGACACTAGCCCAATCAGCCCTGTGGCGCTGTTGACGGGGACCTACACAAAATTTCGGCCCATGTCCAAAATGCTGCACCAAGATGAACTATGATTTTGCTACCCAGGTTGTGGGTTGAGTGATCCACTTGCATCCAACTGGCCAAGTTGGCATGGACAGTGGGGGTGGCTTCTCGTGCTGCCCCTTAGGTGGAGATGTAGCCCAGGTTTGGGCATTGTACTGTCCTGCTGGACATTGGATTCTGCAATTAACCCCGGGACAGCTCAGACAGCTAGTTGGCCAAACCGGCAGGTGGCGGGTTGTCAGGGTTGCTAGGGTCAAGGTCAAGGAAACCGATGTAAAAAACACGTGGGGTCCCCATCACGATCTATGAGAATTTTTCTGTAATACAATGTGGCCTCTTTACTTCCAAAATTGATGTAGGATCTTTTGTATAATAGAGTGTGGGTTTCATGAAGACATGGGCATATATGAGTGCACTCCTATTGAGGCAACGCCATGGCCCTACCAGAGTTGTGCCATTAGGGGCTGCCTCGTGGGCCAGGGTGGGGGCCTTTGTTGCCACTGCTGTAGGCGGAAGGTGAGGGTCTGCCTTACTTGCATCCGGTTAGGCTGTCAGATATATAAGGGTGGCAAACTCCATCTTCATTCTCTTTCCCGTCGCCACCCGCGCCTGAGAGGAAGTTAGCCTACCATGCCATACCCTTATGCTGGCAGTTTTTATTGTTAGCTAGGAACTGGGTATTGATCAGTTACAGTTGTGTTATGAAGATCAGAGTGTGTAATTATACTGTGTGTTTATTTTAGTGTTGCATTTTGTTGGCGCTGTTGACGGGGGCCTACACAATGGATTATGAAAATGTTCAGACCATGACCAAAACGTTGAACTAAGATAAACTATGATTTTGCTACCCGGGTTGTGGGTTGAGGGGTCCACTTGAGTCTCGTGCTGCCTCTTAGGTGGACATTGGATTCTGCGGTTAACCCTGGAACAGCTCAGACAAACAGCAGCTGGCGGGTCAGCATGGCTGCTAGGGTGAAGGTCATAGTAACGGATTATGTTAGATGTAAAAGACACATGGGGCCCCGTCAGGATCTGGGAGAATTTTTCTGTAATAAAATGCCTATTTGCCTCCAAAATTGATGTAGTATCTTTTGTATAATACAATGTGTGTTTCATAAAGACATGAGCATATCTTATTGCACCCCTACACCTTTTTAATTTGCTCTACAAACCACCCTATACAGACCACCCTATGCCAAGATCCTGCATGTTGAAGTGCTATCTGAGAGAACCCTGAGAACGGCATTTCTCTGCCTTGTCCCGCATCCCCAACTTTCCCACATAATCAACTGTCCCACACCCAGTGGTCGAAGTGTAATAAAAAAAAGTAGTGGAACTATGATCCCCCGCCCCACCCCCTCCTATTCCCGCACCAGCCGTCCTCACCCCCCACTCCCCAGCAACCACATACTCAACCCCTTCACAATGTACACACCATACTTTCCTTTTCTCCACTGCACCTCACACTGCTGTGATTACAGCAGTACTATTAAGACAGTCGAGAACACAACAAAAGAAAATGCAGCATTTAAATAACAACCATTAGTTGGTCATTGTCCCACACAGCATGCAACTTTAAGCAGCCTCCCCCTTCCAATCACCCACCATTCCCACCTCTTAAGGGACACGCCTAGGGCTATATCCACACACCCCTGCCAATTACCTGTACATACACTGTGTCTGCAGCAATCCATGATTAAATGCAGAAGACACATATCAGTGCAGAGGACGAGCTTTGTGACTGCTTCACAATGAGCGTTATGGCCCAGGCGGTCTATATAAAGGAACAACAATACCCCTCAGCACCTACAGGATAGCTCAGCATGGTGTGCCACTGGAGTGTTATCTGCAGAACCCACGTTCAAATCCCCAGTAGGGAAGAAGTTACTAAATACAAAAATAAACTTGTCCATCCTGCCGTCCTGGAACTGTGATCCAGGTTAAATAAAGGAAAGGAACATCTTGGAGTTCTGAAAAAAGTAAGACCATCGTACCCTTTATTTCCCACCCACTTTGATCTCCGGTCACACTAATCTGTCTTGCATCCACAATTCTCTCTTCACATGTTAATTATAATTGGGCCTCATTACGACCCTGCCGGTCCGGAAAGAACGGTGGTGGTAAATCCGCCACCACCGTTCTTTCCGGACCGGATGATCTCAAGTCCTACAGGCGGGAGTTGTCACTCCCGCCAGGTCTGACCTGGCGGGTTTAATACCACCCGCCTGCAGGCAGACATGGAAACACCGGCACCATTGAATTACCGGGTCACCGGGGTTGTAGTGCCCCGGTGATTCCGGCAATCACGGAGGCAGAATGGTAATACGAGTCTGGCGGTAACCTGCCAGAATTTCCGGCACAGTTACTGCCGGACTCGTAATGAGGCCTGTGTTTTTTATAATCCACTTAACACCAGAGAGGTTTCTAAGCACGAAACTGGGATTTAAACCTGTGTTGCTCTGCGTCATCTTGCTTCCAAGGAGCACGTTTCCACTGCGCTATATTACCCGTACATACCCGTTCTCACTCACAGTATTATATGCCTCTAACGCATCTGTCCTGCGAATTACAATCCAACCACAGCTGTATTCAGTGGAAAGGGCCTACTCATTCACCCCATGCAAGGTCTGCAAAATAAGCGTCTGCAGTTGCAATTTCAAGTTAGAATAACATTTCCCCTGTTCCTGATACAATTGCCCAGAACAGCTTCCTCCATGCTACTTGTATGACCTTTAAACTATGAAATGGTGTCCTCTGTGACACAGACCTCCACAGTATATGAAGTCAGTTAACCCCTGCCGCCTCTCTGTTCCAATTCCTTTCCTTGCAATTCGGATGTTGACCCCTCCATAGGCATATCACTGTAAAGCTATGCACATATGTGATCAAACACAACTTATTTTAGTCTAAATAAAATGAATTATACCTTTATTCTTTTTTAACTCGTAGCTTCGCTCTGGTAGGGGCTCAAGTGTATTGGAGGGCAGAGGTGGGAATAGGCACAGGCAATGCGATATGGACCTGTGGGTGGGTGGTGCTCCACTCCTGCCCTCCCATATGTCTTAGGTGGTGTGTAATCTGTATATTTATACAAAGGAAGCGCCTATTACCATCCTTTCATAAACTTCCATCACCTAATACTTAGACTCAGATGCTCTACAAATATTCATGTCAAACCAGTCCAGATATTTCAATAAAGTTCCAGATTATGCTGTGCGAATTCCATGCATTATAAAATGCCAAACTGAGAAAAGGAAAATAAGAAACAACATTTCTTTATACAACAATAGAATAATCTCTATTGTTCCCATGTTGCATTTTTAATTACATACACATTCATACCACATAACATAATCAACATTGCGTGAGTAAAGCTTAATCCCTAATTTACATTCCTTCAAAAAAGTAAATCTGTAACTGCGTAGATTCAAGTTTTGCACACGTGTATGTCTTTACATCAGAGTCAAAAATAATGTAAAAGTACCATTTTATCCATATGTGTGTCTGACATGTTTCCAAGGAGGAAAGGTCTTTCTCAGAGATTTCATTCTGATTCATCAGGGCAAGGCCGCATCTGAATATGAAATGAAAGTCTCGTACATGAAACAATAATAGACACGAATCCGCAACGATATGTGCCATGCTGTGATTAATTTCAAAGCTAACACTTTTTTATTTCAATTGAAGACACCAACTTCACCGAAAAGAACTCACCAATCTTTTTATATAAAGCTGAATGTATGTATGTGTGTATGCATGTTTGTCCGGCTATACAAATCCACCCCGTTGAACCCACTGCTACCAAATTGTGAATGGATCCTCATTTGTCTGGGGCAAGATTGTAGTCTATGTTTGGATGAAGAAAATGCACTCACTAGACACCCTCATTTACTGATGCTCACCCCAATTAACTACAGTAGCTACTAGAAGGAAGCACAATTCGGTAAAGTGTCTGAAGCAAAATGTTCGATGGGTTGGTTGTTCCTTTGAAATGTATTACTACTGTATACAGTTCAAAAGTATTTATTAAAGCGTTTTTCAAGTGAATAAAAAAAAAGTAAATGTGTTTTTATCACGCCGCTCCAAATATGGGAAATGGCAAGGTTACAGTTTAGTTAAGTTCATTCACAAGAAGAGAGCACAATCAATCAATCTTTCTTGGACATTTTCTCAAATGTGCTGAAGCCTTTGAGTGATTGAAACATGGTGCACAAAAAACGAACATGACTTGGAAAAGCTCCATCGGATGCAAAGCAAAAATCAATATCAAGACCTTCTGAAACGCAACAACAAACAGCAGCATGCCTTGCCGACCAGAGGACAAGAGCAACTTTCTCCAGGGCAAATGAGATGCCAGAGCAAACTGAAGAAAGACTTGCTAACATGCGGACAAGAGCAACATCCTCCAGGGCACATGAGACACCACTCGATCAGAACACGGGCTAGTCAATGATACACAGAGGTCACGAACCGTCAAAACTTGAATATCTTAGAAATATTGGAGGCTAGTTTTAAAATAATAAAAATCATAAAGTCACTTCAGAAACATTTTCCAATAAGGCTGATAGATCCTGCTTTCCAGACTAAAACATCAGAGAATTCAAGAAGAATGAAGTTTGGTACAAATCACTGCTAAAAATGTTGAAACTCCATCTAAAACCAAACATAACATGGGCAGTTGTCAAAAGTGGAATCCTTTGCGCACACCCTTGTGCCACATTCCCCCCTCAAAACCAAGTAAATTAGCTTTGGCTGCCACACACTCACTTCAAAGATTCCTTGCTCCTCTTATCCTTAATTGCTGTTGGCATCCATTCACACACATACATCTCTCACAAGCCTTTTTTGCGCCAGTGACTGAGGCAACTGCCCGTAGAGTGTCTGCCTCTTCCTACATGGAATAGTGTGGTGTGACTGTTGTTAGATGTGTTCATGGCTATACGCTGTGTCATACAGTGTTTGTTTAGTAGGGATTACGTCTACCGCAAGCTTCCCACAACATCAAGTGACTGAGACAATCGTTAGGATATTGCTTGTCGCCTCTGGTATGGAACTGAGGGGTGTATTTTTTTCCCCCTTCCCCACCACCTATCCGTTGATCTCCTCACCCTCTCATTTAAGGCAGGATGGGAAGGGGAACAAGCGGAAATTGCCCAAAGGCTGGCAGGACTGTGGTCCACTTTTAGGCCCTAGTGACAGGTTAGGTAACTTTCATTCCTTTTGCCACCAAGAACATATCCTTATAAAGAAAATGTTGACATGCACTTGCTGTTCACCGTTGATACATTACCCAGAGTGCTGCATCTTGTTATATTTGCTGATTCTGCGTTCTTTCCTCAAGGGTGGGTTTTGTGTACTATTTCTATTAAGTTATTAGTGCATGGGGCGTGTTTGATTAAAGTATATATATTTTTATAGACTCTGGATTAGACATTCCTTTATTTTGAACTGTTATGTTTTACTGTTTGTGTTGCTACTGAATCACATTCACACCCCTTTCAAAAGCATGGCTTCCCCCGGCCCACGTTACCGCAAAAGGCGAAGGAGGTATATCTCTTAACTGTACCTGTTTTACCTTTATGATTGTGAGAGCTCTTGGTTTCTAGAAGTATGAAAGCTCAGTAGGCGCTTTAACAGGGGAACGGCTCATGGCCAGGGCTCGGCAAACAAGTTGAATTGAACTCTGGGTGTGGAAGTGCCTGAGTTGTTGCAATAGCCACAAGCTTCTCAAGAATTCTTCTACCCACCTTGTATCCTTAGGACTGCTCAGGGCACCTTGGATAGGACTGGAATTGGATATAAGTGCCCCGCTAAATTGCTTTCCTGCAGAAGTATAATTGCCTTAGAAGTAGTGGACTACTTTTTAACTAGACCCGAGAGCAGCATGCTTAACCAGTTTATCACACAAATGATTGATGAGAGGCATTTTGAAAGGAGGGACCACCCAAAGTGCTGATTAATGACAATGGTGTCCAGCTAGGTTCCCAGGAGATATCTGCATGCTCATTGGTTGGGGGTTTAACCGTTGCACTGGGTAACAGCATGTGTGAAGTGCACTCTATTTAAACAGCTAAACATGGACAATAAAGTCAAAAGGCTGTTGACACATATAAGTGTACTGTTTGCTCAATGTTCAAAATCCCCCCCTCCACCCCTCCAAACTGATATGGCTAGCTGAGTAGAGAAGTTCAATGCTGTTGTTATTGATTTTATCAAAGTGAAGATGTCCTGGTTTTGCAGGAAAGCTAGTCCTAAGTGGAATGCCCCCATAGTAGTGATTGAGGTCTTAAAGACAGGACAGGAGAATGTGGAACGTGAAACGGGTGGCAGGTACCACAATATGGCATAGCTCTCACCTCACACGCTTTTGGCGGGTGTGAACCACCTTGTAAATAGTTGACTCACCCACCAAGACCCCTATATGCACATTCACTTCAATGGTCTCACACCCTGCAAAGAACATGGATGTTTTCATCCCACGTGGTGACACAAAAGCAGAGCTCTCAACCTTTTGTTTTGCCACAGTGGGTGAAAACAGACAATTTTGATTTTGACATGTGAGAGCTGATGGAATTGTATGGGCGGGTAGGGAGCTGGGCGAGTGAGTCCACTGATTACAAGCCAGGTGTCACACGCCAAAAGCATGTGATTTGAGAGGTATGATACGGTGGGATCTAATGAGAGGCTCCAGGATGTCATGATGCCATTCATTGGGATATAGATTCCAGAGGAAGCCAATTGAAGAGAAAATCATGCTCAGAGGGAGAGTAGTAAATCTGCATGCATATTGGAAGAGCCACAGGATCATGATGCTAATGCAGAAAACCACCTGGAAATCCAAGAGCGTGATGGTTTTGCAGTGAACCCAGGCAAAGCCAAATCTGTTGCCGGGAGGGTTATGAATAACAAGAAGCTAGTGGCAGCTTCCGTCCACTTCCAGGCCTAGTTGTTGCACCATACTTCTCTATGATCCAGAAACCTTTGTTGGAATTCTTATTTTGTTCCAGGCAGAGATTATTTTGCATTCATTGCCTAATTTGGAGAGCTTATTGTGTTCCTATACCCCTCCCATGTTGTGTTATGTAGACCATCAAGAGACTGTGGGGAAGGAACATGGACTTATGAATTCACATATTATTGAACTATGAGTAGGGAAAATATGTCCAGATACAGCCTGTGTTCTTCTCTTTGGACAATCAGAAAATGTGGAATGCAGGCTACAACACCATTAAAGCAGGTTTACTTATTTTTAGGCAATCAAAAAGTGTGAAATGCAGGCTCTATCCATCATTGTTTCTTCTCTTTAGGCAATCAGAAAGTCTAGAATGTTCTAACCACCATTAGTTCCCGGTGAGGGTCAATCAGAATGTAAAAAGTATTCTGATTGGCCCTCGCCGGGGCATTACCCGGCTGGGAATCCCTCGTACGTGCCTGCGTTTGTTCCCGGCAGGGTGCGTGGCAGCCCCTTAGCCAATGAGGAGGCTCGAAACGGGGCAATCTCTGCTCCGAGCCTTCCCGAGCCTCCCCAAGGCTAGAGGCTGTCTTTGTCCCCCAGCGGGGACTCAGGTATGTTTTTTTCCCTGCTCCCCCCTCCCTGGCAAACTATCTCCTCCATGCCCCCCCAACCCCACTTACCTTCTTTTTTCTTCTTTTCTCGGGAGCGATGGCCTCCACGGAAAGGGGAAACAGACTATGTTTTCCCTTTCCCAGCGACCATTTTATTTGACTTTTTGCAATTAGTACCCCAGTCTAACGGACCGGGGTACTAATGGCAATAGTCCCATCAACGGTGGGCCAGTACCTCCTGCAGTAATGCCTCCGGGCCTCGCCTATGCTTGGGCCTGTAACTATGGGCCCCGGGGGCATTAACTGGGGCGGTATTGGCCCGCCGTCTCAGGGCTTATTGCCACAATGTGAGCCTGCATTCCATGTTTCTCATTTGTTCTTCTTACTGTTTCAAGTTGCCCAGCCAATCAGCAGGCTTGAAATTGAGGCACTAACCTCCTGTAAAGTCTGCATTTCACACTTCCCTTTGTGATGCGTGCCCAGTGGCCACTGGGAAAGGGACCTGCACTTCCTCCAACACAGGTTACCCGGGCAAGGCTTCCCTTTTTCCCTCTGCACAAGCTCTAAAAGCATTGGAGCCCTTACTATTGGGCTCTATTGTGTGCAAGGTGACCTTTGCCCTCATTAGAGGCCCTCGCCTTCAGCTCAGGACCATTAACTTGGGTGGTGGTCACCTATTACATAACAGAGCTCTTAGGTGAAGGATCTACCACTTTAATAGAAGGAATCAGCCTATCCTTCTACTTTGTTCTTCTTTTTTTATTTGTATTTGGTTACAAAACCTTTTACAAAATATATTAACATAGCTCATAGAAAAAACACACAAAAAAGGAAATTTAGCACAGAAAAAGAAAGAAAGAAAAAAAATGCATTTTCAGTCTACCACGATGGTTAGAGGAGAGTATGAACATAAAAACAATATTCAAACACTGAAAGAAAAGCTCAGGATAGTATTATAAAACCTCTCCAATATGAGACCAGGATAATAAAGGAATAACAAAAATAAAAGAGAAAAAGAGTTATCAAAAAAGGAAAAAAGAAGAGAATCGATGCAACTGCCAAAAGCAAAGTTTTACACATTGTCAAAAGAAAAATCATAAAATACAAAATTGAAAAGAAAGGGTGCAGTAAGCTTAAACACTCTAGATTGACTACAGTCTCCAATTTTAGCTTTTCCTTCTGACCTAGTAGAGCTATACCCGAACATTCTCTGATGACCCCCAAACCATTGCAGTGGGTTCAGATCATAATGTTGTTTCTTTTCAGGATCTGAACCAGTGCAATTGTCAAGGCTCTATCTATCATATCCCGAGATCATTCTATCCCAAAACATGTCAGGCGTAAGACTCTTCTCTCCCACTCCAAATCTGGCAAACAAAAATGATCTAGCTGTCCATGTACCCTCGCACTCCACCAACAAATGTTTAAGGGATTGATTAGCCAGTTTTTCACAGGCATTGCACAAGAATTTAGTGGCCTCCCCTTGTCCCCTTTTATTCAGGACCTCACCTGTATGGGCTATATTCAAACATATTCTCAGGAAGCTTTTTCTGATCTCCCAATCAGGGAACTTCACTAGGTATCTCGGGAGACAATCCAGTTTCTTATCGACCTTCAGAAAGGAACTTGGTAGAGCTAGCGAGCGCATATTCTCGATTGTCATTATCCAGTCCATCAAGTCGAGGACCTTTTTAGCCTTCATGGGATTATTGATGTCTGTGTCTGCTTTGTCAAGGTCCCTTTTAACCCTTTCTTCAAGATTTAATATTTAATAGCATTTTTTATTTCCGAGCTTTGGAATGGGCCCTGATATCAGCATACAAAGTGTGTTCCTAGCTAGTGATAATGAGACAATGGAGAGAAATTAATTTCCAGTCTGCCTGGGCTCTCAATGATTTCAACCCCAATTCAAACCTTAGGCTCGATATGGAGGGACTCATAAGGAGACTAAGAGCTCTCTTCCAAATCAGCCCTTCCAGCTTTTTCCAATCTATATTCCACAGTAAGGGTTTAGCCTCCAACCCATGAAGGATTACTGGTATGACCTTCCCCGAGTAATATTTGACCAGTGGGATGATTGAGAATTTGAAGTATTTTTACAGTACCTTTTTCATCTGTGGTACCAACTGTGCAATTTTACTTTGTACATCCTGCTCCACTTTACTGCTTCACTTTACTGAAAACCCTGGCAGATGCCTCTTTTCACCCTGATGGATTCAGAGAGATGGCCTTCATTGTCTAAACGCACTTATATGGTTGTATCCTTGTGCAACTCGACAAGCATATAGAGAATACCCTCCGGAATACCCGAATTCTTAAGCTTAAGCCAGAGATCTCTGCTAACTTGATCGAAGGCCTTTGAAAAGTTCACACAAGCCCCATACAGTTGTAATTCCACATTGATTCTGGTATTTCCACTAATCAGGTTCAGAGCTACCCCATTCAGGGCTGTAGAAAGGCCTCTTCTAAACCCTCTTTGGTATTTAGACCTTTCCAGTTCCCCTAGGAGAATCCTCATGAACAACTTGCTATCAATATCATTGCGAAGAGTGGAATGATTATAGATGTTTTCCACGAGGATGGAAACTTTTGCTTTCTGAGAATATCCTCAAAAAGCCAGCGTAGTAATTTAGCCCAAAGGGTTCTGTTATTCTTCAAGACTTGATAAGTCAACCCATTCGGGCCAGCAACTTTCGAGGTGGAGGCGGTGGAGATCAAGTCCACCAGAACCTGTTCGTCAAACGAAAGGTTCCAAGAGACATCTGTGGTGGTTCTGTATGTTATCTCTCAGGAATTTTCAAAATTCAGTGATAAATATTCAATCCACCTTGCCTCCGGCAACAAGTTACACTGAGAGTTGCTAGAGTGATCTTCCAATTGATGGATGACAGACCAGAAGTTTCTAGAGTCTTTATTGCTGATTAGATTCAAGATAATTTCACCATCTTGTTGTAAACACAGCATCCTTCTGCCAACTGTCCAGTTTTTATATTCCTGGCTGAGAATTCTAGCCGCTCTCCTATAGTCCTCCAAACTGAGGAATGATTTCTTTAGTTTTCTCTGGCTTTTTTTCTGCCAAGTCACCTCATCAAACACATGGCAATGTGTTCATTTCTTCCCACCTTCCCCCAAGCTCGGTGGACAGATAAACCAAACAACTTGACAAAAGTCCCTGGGTGGCAGTTTTTTTGCTGATCATTATCAGGAATATTTAATAGGTTGTTATTCAGGGAGCCACCATCCCATTTATATTTGGAGGGATGCAGTCTACCCTTTCTACTCGTGAGGTCCTGAACCTGTTTATCTGGAAGGCTGGAGAATATATCAGAGAATGTTAGTTCTAAGAGTGAATGGTCACTGCCCCCATCCGCCTTAATACTGAGACTTTCCTAGTAAAGAGGCTTGCTGACATGAAAATGTAATCCAAGGTTGATGTGGTGTTCCCTCGGTACCATGTCGGAGATGACGGGGAATCCCCCGCTATTGACCCATTCCTCATGTTCAGGATGCAACTGACCAGGAAGTCCACACAACTTCTGCCCTTATCAGAGACTCTACATGGTCTCAAAATTGCCTGCTCCTTTTTTAGAGGGATGCACTGAGAATTCAGGTCTCCTGCAAGGATTATATGCACTCCTCCATATGAAAGTTTGATCTTTTCTATCAAAACTGAGAAGGTGTTCAAAAAGGCCTGTAATCTGGAGCAGGCATAGTTCCAATAGATATTTATAACAATTACCTCAAGATCAGGCTTCTGACTTTTTAATATGAACCTACAGGCTTGAATGAATATTTTATCATTAAGGATCACTGTGGCATCTCCAATTGTGGTATTTTTAAGAGCCATTAGTAGCCCCCCTGAGGACCTGCCTTTGGGTTTTTGGGAAGCTGATTGAACAAAGATAGTATAACCTTCAATTTCTATGGGATTCACAAGCCATGTTTCCTGAAGACTAATCACATCCGTGTCTCGGAATAGAAGCTCTTTCATTTTCTTTGAGGTGAAGGTGTTGGGCCTCCATATGTTCCAGCTTATCAGGCGAAATTCAGTCTGACTAAAAGACTGCGGGCTCACTCCCAATTTCTGCAAAACCTGTGTAAGGATTTCAGGTAACAATGCAAGAGTGTTGTCTTGAGAATTGTCTCTAGGTCTTTTCAACTTCTACCGGATCCCTCAGTTCTTGATGCTTCCCCAAGCCCCAGCGATGACCTGGAAGGCCTGACCAGAGCCAGATGACATGCCCCAACCAATTCCAATGGAACTATGGGGCACACCACGAGACCTTGATCCTACAATTCTCTTGATGCCTCCAAAATGGCATCATGTGCTTTTTGTGATGTTAGACTGACCTCCACCAAGAAGGAGTTATGGGTAACTGGGAATCGCACAAATTCCATGTCCTTTGAACCAAACAGGTAAAGATTAGGCACCCTTTTGAAATGCAACAAGATTGCACTTCTACAGATTGACTTGTATTTAATGTTCTTTGCTACTGACATAAGCCAAACCTTTGGCACAGCAAACGCTGATGTTTCTTCTTCTATGTTCTTGTGACAAATAGTCTCGGGTCTTGGATGATTAAGATGGACTTATTGTCATCCCCCTTGACTTCCATCGACTTCCCAGCTCCATTAGATTTCATTGCGATCATTGTCTGCTTACCAGGTCCCTTCCTCACTTGCTCAGCACTAAATGTTTTTCCTGTCTCCTTACTCATATGTTTTAAGACTATTGGGGTGATTTTCACTCTCGCCCCCATTATATTAGTTACTGCTGCAGAGGTTGGGGTTAGCCGTGCTGTCAGTGATGCATGTTTATTCACCAGGAAAATCGGGCTATTGGCAACTCAGGACTTTTTGGGTCTTGATGACTAAGTGGCAAATGAGGGATTGCCATTCCCCCCAAAGTCATGTTACCAACCTTCTGATTGTTTATCACAGACTGTTGTTCTCTGTTTTTGAAACAAGGCTCTTGCAAATCCGTTTGGAGCCCCACACTTCCATTTATAATTTCGATCATTTGCTGTGACCCTCTTGAAAGGTTCATCGTCTTAGACTTTTGCTTTTTAATTATTATTTCCTGCTTCCCTTCTTTGCATGTTTTATCAATTGGTTCCTTCCTGATGGTAGCTGTAGAATTAAGAGTATCTTCTCCCTCCAAGAAATCGTCTCTAGAGGTTTCGATAGAGCCTTGAACAAGGCATTCGTATCGGATTTTTTCAATTTTGTATTTTTTTGCTTCTTCGTTTTATTTACTCTTACCTCAATATCAGAGAGGACTTATTCAAACTCCTCTTCCTGGCTTCTCTCTTCTGGACCCTTCCTCTAACTCTAGGATTCTGGTGACCTGCCTCTATCCACTCTTGTGTGACCACCTCCAATTCCTTGGTGGGGGCCACTGGCACAGGCTGTAGGGGGACTAAACCTCCTTCCATAGTCCCCTCTACCACATTGGCCAACCGTCTGAATTCCTCAAAGATTGACTCAGAAAGGGGGCATCGTCGAGAGGAAAATTGTGGTACTCTGCCCTCTCCCCCTCTACTTCTCTTTCCTCCAGTTGAATTTTGGATTTCAGCTGGTTAAATAATTCTTGAAGGCGCAAACGATTAGCTTCTTCCTCCTTCCTTTGTGTTAAAAATGATGTCTGGATTGCTGAAATATCCAGCCCTTGTTTTGCTACCTCCAGCCGTATATCCTTCAGCGTGGGGACCAACATAGAATTACTTACACCGTTCATCCCCACTAATGATGATTCACAATTAGCTGTTTCCTTGTTAAGTTCCAGAAGGACCCCTGCTTGTGACTGCACTTCTGTCTTTAAAAGTTCAAAGATAGACACCAAGGAATTAAAAACGAAATTTATGGCTGATTGTGTAGCTTCACTTGTTTGTGTGGCCAGCTGAGGGACCCTAATGGCTGACGAGGAACCTATTTCTTCTGTAGGTTCACTGCACCTCTCCTCATCTGAAGGGTCCCCCTGGATATAGATAGATGGCTCCCCCTGAATAGCCAGAGTATTCAAGGCCTCCCTTTCAGAAAGTAGTACTCTCTGCGATGTGCCTAAAATGCTTTCTTTACTTTCTCTTTTCTCTTGCCATGATGATGAAGCCAAAGTTGTGGTTGAGGCCTCATTGTCATTTATTCTTCTACTCGCTTGACTTCCGAAATGGTCTTCAGTTCTCCTTTGAGTTTTCTTTGGGGTCACTGTGTACACAAGGCCACGTTTCCATGTATTCATTATAGCTTGCTGCCCCTCATCGACTGAAACCCCAGCCTGGGTCGTATGATGCAGCTGTTGCGTCTGAACTTGTGCTTGAATCAAGTGGGTTGGATTAACCACTGAATTATTCTCAATATCCAATGGAGCCTGCAGAGCCAGGGCGATTGGAGGGTCCATAAAGGAACCGTCCCACTCTGGAGATCTAATGTCGTCCTTCATAATTGTACTTCGAAACTTCATCACGTTTAGCTCCGACGGGTGCCCCTCTGAACTTGAACAGATCAGGTCAGCAGTCATGGAGTCAGGCTCAAGGAAATCTAAGTTTCCTCCCCTGGGCCAGATCTCGCAGTTAGAATGTTGCGCTGTGAGGTATCCAGCTGTAAGATATCAGATAGTCTCTAGTAATCTCTCACGCTGGGGACGCTCCGAAAAGGAAAATATCAACAGGATTATAGATGGAACTAAAAACCACTTATTTAACCCGCATTTACCAGGCTTTAATATGTTTCCTTACAGAGCACAAAGAGCCTTATACAAGAAAAAAAAAAGATTAAAAAACTGCAAACGCAAGTCCTTAATTCTCAGTTCTCAGCCGTGGAGAAGCCCGGGCGGGCACCCGCATTGCAGTCCCACAGAACGAGCGTGTTGCAGAGTATTGCTGTAAGTGTAGTACAGTGGCTCCTAGGAGAGCTGAAGGAACTGGGGGCCGAGAAAGGGCAATCCTTGTTTGCTGGACCTTAGTTCAATTTGGCTCAGTTTCACACCTATACACTCTTGAGCGAGATTGATCCACGTAATCTAACACCAATTGCCCCCAGGCCCCAGTCCCAATCTTACCGCTGCCTTTGCAATCACGCCATCTCCTTCTTCTAACCGTTTTTAATCATGTTGAATACTAGCTGAATGGTCTTCTGTTCCGTTTCCAATGTTTCCAACGTTTCCAACAGCCGCTCCTTCATCCCTCTGGGATGGCCCCGGACACAGCAGCAGTATCAGTAACAGTAACAGAGTCTCCTGCGCAAAGACTCTTCAGCCGAAATGTCCTTCTTTTGTCTGCTCTCTAGCCAATCAGCAAACTTGGAATGGAGGGTCTAACTGCTTGGGCAATGTGGCCTTCTAAGGTTCCCCTCTCTTGCACATGGGGCACTGGGCAAGGAGACATGGACAAGCACCATCACAGACAACCCTGGGGACTCCTCACTTTTATCCCTGCACATGCTCTACCAGTGTTAGTGTGTTTACCATTGTGCTTGATTGCGTACTAGATTACCTTTTTCCCTGGTTAGAGGCTATTGCATTCAGCTCAGGAACACCAACTTGGGCAGTGGTCACCTACCACACAGTAAAGCCATCTCCCCAGCCAATCAGAAATCTTCCAGTTTCGAACCTCTCCTTGGATTTGAAGAACTGAGATCATTTAGAAAGCAATGTATTCCTTACATTTAGAGTAGTGTGCAAGCTCAACTGAGCTTGTAAACATGTACCTTGTTCAAGTTCAATTAGAAGAATAAAATGTTCTCCTTTCTGCCTTTCCTTTTCATTGAATAAATGTTCCATTGCCGTCTATTGGAGTGCCCCCCTTGGCCGATGAGGCGGTTGCCTGGTATCTACGCAAAAAGCAGAAAGTCATCTGCCAGGCAAAAAACTATGCTGATCATAAACGCTTAAACAAAACGTCCAAGGCTGTTCCTGACCCAGCCACTACTGAAGGGTCAGATTTAGGGGCAGCTCAATTTGTTTTTAGAACTGAAAGGTATTCCAACAGTGGGATTATCACTGGTCCACAAACTGTAAAAAGTAAGAATGCCATTCACACTGGAATACAGGAACCGGACGGGATTGCACCTCAGACCAATTGGGCTGTGCAAACATCCTTTTCTATTGAGAACACAAGTGATCCAACGTTTTCCAAATATGTTGATCCTCCATGTATTGCAACAGATGCGACCAGTCCAGGGACCAAGTCAGCTACCGTGGATTTGACCACAGCAGACTTTTCCAACGTGGGTAAAAGAAAGGGAGTGGCTCGCGGAAGAATCAAAAACTCTGGGTAATTAGTTCCAAATGCCAGCAAGAGTTGGTACCTGTGCATAACATTAAACAACTGTTTTCCACACCCGCTGTCATGGTCCCCATCTCTATGACTAAGGTGCCTGCCCCAGCATGAATAGGCAAATATGTAACAATGGCAGAGGTCCAAACTGAAGTATGTTCTACTATTGAAAGACCACAAATGGCTATCTCTGATTGAGACACTGAAAGTACTGAGAAGGCTTTTCAAATTACAGGTCTTTTTCGTAAGGACCGACACGACTATTTGAACCACTCTCAGATATTCCGTTACGCATTGTTGGGAGCAGTGACATTAGAATTGTATGTCAATGTGAAAAGGAGGAGTTTGTTACATCTTTGGTTTACTTCTTTACTGATGTAAGCACTGATTATGTTGCTGATTATTCTCAGCATTTTTTCCGGGTTGGCAATGAGTGTACTATAGTAAAAAGAAAGAAACGTCCAAACGTGGGTAATGCAGCTGCTGGATTAATAATAACAGGGGAGTCAAGCAAGGCTGCATCCTGGCTCGAATGTTGTTTAATTTGTATGTATCCAACATGGGGATGGCATTGGTGGATCTGTCCTGTATTCTGCCTAAACTAGGAGATGAAGTGTTACAATGGATGGGTTACGCAGATGATATTGTCTTTCTTGACTTAACTCCAGGAGGACTTCAAACTGCTTTGAACAATTTTTATACTTATTCGGCTGTTAATTCACTCATGGTTAACACTTCCAAAACTAAGATCATGGTGTTGGCCTTAAACGACACAGGGCGGTCAGAGTTCATTAAAAAATGAATAAAAATTCCCATTGAGGTAGTTACCCACTACACGTACCTAGGCATCATTTTTTGACACTAAGCTTACAAGCATTGCTCCTCCGAACAGACTAAAGGTTAGAACAGCACAAACATTGAGCGGTTCTGTTCATTTGCACGCAAAGGGGAGGTTATTCTGTCAGGATTTTGGTCAAATTGTACTCTATGAAAATATTGCCCATTATCTCATACGCAGCTGAGGTGTGGGCACTTGAAAGTTTAGAAGCTATTTCTAAATTCGAAATTATGATTTTAAAGAAAGTTCGAAGGTTACCTTCATTTGTTTCATCGGGAATGTTTTATCTGAAGTTTAACATACTTCCAGTTTGAGAGTGAATTATGTAAAATTGTTTAACTCTATATTGGAAATTAGCACATGCTGAGAAAAACTCGCTCAAGGGATGGCTATTTGAGGTACCCTCTAGAAGAATTTCTTTTATGCGGCTAAGTATTTTGGATAAAGAAGGCCTAGAAACACTTGTGTACAGGCGCATTATAAATGACTTATATCATATCATAAGGAAGTGAACCCCGAAACCTCAGAGGGATCCTTCAGCGATGAATCTGAACTCCTACAAAAGGATAATGAGGGTCTCGCTGAAGGCTTTTATCCATGACCAGCTGATTGTTAACTTGGCCTCTACATCTACAGGTGAATGGTTTATCCCATACATATTAGAGCAACAGCTGGATCCATCATATATACAGCACTTCATTGGCAACTCCCTGGTCTGGGAATACATGTGTCTCAAATTTAATGCAATTAAATCATTTGAAATGATTAAGGGATGGCTCAAGATCCCTAGGGAAGAAAGATGTTGCCGTCTCTGTGGTGAATTAGAACTGGAGTCGACGCTTCATCTCCTTTTTGAGTGCTCTGCAAGAGTGGTACTACGGACAAGAGAAATTAGAGCTGTAGATCATGACATGTCAACTACCGCTGATGACCTCTGGACATTATTTACATAAGGAACAAATGAAGGATGTATTATTCATTTTACTAAATTATGGGTAAAAATCCTTGAGATACTACTGATTTTAGCATTATGATATGTTTTATTATTCAGGATGTTGATTTTATGTATCGAAAAAGTTCTTTTGAGAAATAACTGGTTTTAGCATTATGATATACCTTATTGTTCATGATGTTTATTTTATGCATTTGACTGGAATCAACTGTATTAAAACGTATTAATTTAACTGTATAATACTAAATAAAAATAAAAATAAAATTGAATAAAGTAAAATCTTTGTATTCTGGTTATGCCTGAACAGGTCATCTATTAATTCTGCAATGGCGCCTTGCGTGTTGCACTGCTATCCATTACAAATATAGCGGCCCTACTGAATAGTGTGGGTACTGTCCATTTAAAGTTTTTAAGTACTTGGAAGAAGACAAAATTGCCTCCACAGAGAAGCCAGCTGTCAAATGCATACATATTACACGGCCTGCGTTAGCGGCTGTGTAGTTATGGTTAAGTTTAAGTTGCTCAACCCATAGTAATAGCACTTCTTGGGTGGCTTATACCTTTGCCCCAACACCCCTGGACAAATCCTCATGAAACTTTACAAAACAGGTATATGGCCAGTCAGATTGATTCTTTGAAGTTTGGTGAGGTTTTGTCCAGGGGATGAAAAGTTATAGGGGGTCCCAAAGGTTGTAGTTTTTCCCATAGATGCAATAGAAAAACTAATTCTGCTTACGCCTTCAGCCCAAACCGCTGGACGGATTTTCATGACATTTTCTGCAGGAGAGGCAGCTTGGTCCCAAACAGCCAAAACGTAGGTAAAAAAGAATTACTAATATCTAGGTTTGGTCTGCAAACTCACTCCCCTGTTCGGTCCACGGGCAGGCTTCCGATTGGCCGAGGGGGCGGCGTGAGGCCAGCAGAAATCGGGCGCACCTGCTGATTGGATGGTTAAAAGCATGAGGTGTGTCAGATTTTTGTAAATGTCCACCATGTTGGATTTGCTGACAGCTGCAGTTGTCCACAAACACAGCGGTGAAAACATGTTAAAAAACACAACATTGCACTTGTCAAACTTATAAAACAATCTCTGGGGAGGTGAGGGGTGATGAGGATGGGATGGGATATGGCCTTAAAAAGCCCCAAAAACTGATGTTTTTTCAACTCTGACGTCTGCAAACAGTCATGATGTCCGAGGTAGTCCTGTGATCTTCATGAATATCTGAGATGTTCGGGGACATCTATGCCTATTTCTGCATTACAGGGTTGGTGAAAAGCAGTTTTTGGATGGCTTATAACTTTGGCGCCACTCAATGGAACTGCATGGAATATCATTCTAGATCCGAGTCTGAATGGTTCTGCAAAGTGTGGTGATGTTTTGTCAACAGAGAACAAAATTAGAGGGGGGTCCCAAAATATCTTAAAGGCTTCAAAATGTGGTGCCATTTGAAGAATCTGCACAAAAGTTTGTAAAAATATTTTAGACCTAGATAGGAATGTTTTTGCAAAGTTTGGTGGGATTTTGTCAAGAGGGGAAAAATTAGAGGAGGCGACTCAACATATTTAGATGGCTCATAACTTTGATGCTGTTTGACAAATGTGGAAAAATGTTTTCAGACAGATTATAGACCCAACCTTCAATGTTTGTGCGAAGTCTGAATGGTTTTGGCTAAGTTATATAACTATTTTATGGACAAACATTTTGACAATTTTCAGAAAATAAAACATGGGCAGATTTGCAGCAAACAAAGGGTAAGGAGCACTGGAAAGCACCTGAAAGCATGGGTTTTGCAAATGTGTATGTGTTTTATTTACGATGTTCTAAAGGGATTCACATGTGTGATGTCATCTTTGATGTCCTGGGTTTTAGTCTTAGCAGTGAATGGTGGTGGCACGAGTTATGGTTGCTTAGTTTACCATAACTGGTGAATATGTAACGTTTTTCAGTTTTACTTGTAACCATAATGTACCTTTAACAAAGTTTTTTCATTGAATTTCATAGGTTTTTATTAGTGCAACTTAACCATTACGTCTATTTAACAAAGTTCTTTCAGTGAATTTCATGGGTTTTTACCACTGCATGCTATTTTCCCACAACTTACTAATATCATACTTACCCCAATATAGCAAAGCTTTTGTCCAATTTACAAAGTGTCACCTTAAAACTCTGCCATTTCCCATCTTCTAGCATCATTTTTAACACTTCTATACACTTTTTGCAACTTTTTCCACTGTTTTTGCATCTGTTGACATCCGCGAACGTCTGACTTCATTGCAGACCTGTGCCACGTGACCATGTGCTTGTGCGCAATCTGGTACACAGTACATACTTGGAAGAATTGTGGCAAAACTACTATTTATCTTAAAAATGGCATCAGCTTTTGCCATCCCTCATCCCCAAAAGCCACCACCACCAGCTGGAGGACCTACACAACAAAAAAAGTGCCGTACACCCAAAGACAATGAAGAGGACCAAGAAGATAGGGTAGAGGAAGTACCTACCTCTAGCACCAAAAGAGAATCATGGGTGTGACAGTGCTTTACCACTGTTGGGAATGTACCAAAGGCTAAAGCTACCAAAATGAAATGCACTGAGTGCGTTGTACTCAGTCACTGACAACCTGGGCAGTACTCCTGTGGGACCACCTCCATGCGCCTCCACACCAAATCTAACCACTGCAGTGCTCTCAGAAAGGTTGTTCCTTTCTTATCAAGTAGTAGGCTGTCTTCCTCCACCTCATCTTACTCAGCCAATACTGTAACCACACAGCCTACTTCTGTTGGACACAACATTCCACCAGCTACCTTGCAAGCAATAAAAGAGGCTGTTGATCCATATTTTTCGAAGACAACAATCCTCTGTATATACTGCAGCACATCACTCTACAGGGGGAAGCAATTTTGAAGTGCTTTTGAAGCTGTAATCAAGGAGCATGAGAAACACTGCCGCCTACCTTTGAAGTAACACCCACTCAACATCTTCCCCTGTCCACCTGCCCCTCCATATTAGTGCGCGGTGCCTCCTCCCTCATTATTGGCTGAAGCATGACAGCTGAGCACGAGACCGCCAGACAGAAGACCAACTCCCTCAGGGTCAGCCGCTTCTCAAAGCAACGAGCTGGGGGTAGATCTCTCTCGCGGCAGGGGCCTCCCTCTGGAACAGCCTTCCTGCCTCCCTGAAATTTGAGGAGAACCATCTCCAGTTCCGGAAGCACCTCGAAGCCTTCCTCTTTGCTTCTTCTTTCTCTGTCCCTCTCCCCTGCTAAATTCTTCATTGAAATTGCACTGAATCTGCAACTGGCCCACTCTCACCGACCTCGGTCCTGGGCCCAGTCACTCTCCACTTGCACTGCCTCCCTGGCAACCCCTGCACTGCGGGACTGTCTCTGTATCCCTACAGCCCCCCCTTCCCAGCACTTCTGCACTTACCTTGCACTTGCCACCAGCTGACCCTATTTATTTATTTATTTTATATTTTTTATTTTTTTTATTCTACTTACTTGTACTGCACTTCCCCCCTCCTCTTCCCCTTGCACTTTTCCCTTCACCTACCCCTGCACTTGTGCGGTCTGAATGATACCTGGCCTAGTAGGATCGTTGTCTGTCTTCCCCTTGTTCCCCCCTCCCTGCCTCGTCGCGCCTTGAATCACCTGTGTATATGCGCGTTACAAATGCCATATCATATCATATCATATCATAGTGGCAGCAAGCGGGGGCATGGGGCTACCACTGGTGGGTCAAGCTGGGTTGGCCGGCGGCTGGAGGCCCCAATGAACCTGCAGCTGAAACCATACACGGAGATCCGAACAGCGAAGGAAAGGCATGAGAGGGGACAGCCAAATGCGACTTGAGAAGTGGGTGGATGCCGCAAGGACTGGTAGCGGGCCCCGGGAACAAGGAGGAGAGCCCACAGCGAAGTGGGTCCAACTAACATCTGCTGCTGGTGACAGGCCAGGGACCGCCTGGACAAAAGACACGCAAGCATACTGCCGGAATGGCTGCGGGCATTGGAGGGCCTGCCCAGACAGCGGATCAAGAGAGGCATGACACTGCATCCCAGCAACAAACCCCAAGAGCAAGGTGGGTAACCCAAAACGCCCCCAGAACAAAATCACACAGCGAGTCACACCGTCGCCAGTACGAAAAGAGGCCACCGGGACACAACCGGGAGCACCTGCGGTGCGAGGGAGGCCACAACCCACTGGCACACAGACTCACTTTAGCCAGCCATAAAGGGGTGGGCCTGGACTCGAAGGGGCCTGGAAATACGGGTATAATAATTCCATACACAATCCTGTTAAAGCCCAAGCAGGCCTTGAGAAGGAAGCGCATAAACTAGAGGCGCATAGCCTAGAGGATGGAAGGGAGAATAGCCCACTGATTGGGTACTGCAAGCGCCGTGGCAATGTGAGCCCGCTCACACCTGCAGCGAAAGTCCACAAAGGTAACGCGCAGAATACATCCGGGACGTAGTGACGTCATTACGTTACATCCCTACGTCCCTACGTCCCGGACGTAGTATATGAAACGGCCATTTTGAATCATGGATCGGACAATCGGATCCGAATTCCGTGTTCAAACCGAGCCGGAAAGGAAAGCAAGGAATCGAATTCCTAGTACATGAAGGTGAGTGAAAGGACAGCTAGTGTCCAACCAAAAACTATCATCAGAAACCCCAAACAGAAACATAACATTATTGACAATTATGCAATTTTGTGTCTGTTATATTATAGATTTCCAAACTAAGTAAACCGTACATGAGACCAACACATGAGAATATTTGAGAACTTTAGTTTGAGAAACAAGGAAAATAACTCCTACAGTAAACAACTGAGGAAAGTAAGTGCAGAATATGGGGGTACCTATAGTGACTTTTGGCTAATATTTTACTAGGGTATGGAAATAATTTGGTCATTACTTTTTTTGTTCCCTTTTACCTAGTATCAACGAAATATAAACACTAGACTTTTACAATTTAGGAACCGTGCGTTATAATCCCTCATGAGGAACCATCCCAACAAAAGGATGGGGAAACACGTGTAGAGGGGCAAACAGAGTTAATGGAACCAATGCAAATGACAATGGATATTAATTGCCAAACATTGGAATGAATTGCATGAATAAATATGAATGACAATTAAATTTATTTTCTAATCAATGGAATGAATTGTTTGATTGAAGCTTTCTAAATACAATCAATTTGGAGCGCAACAGTGGAGGATTTGTGTTTTCTTCAGAGCACGAAGGTAAGTAAGGCTCTCCGCAAGGAACAGTTGGCCACCGCCTGACAGCCTCATCCGGACGGCAAGAGTAACAAGGACGGAGGGGGTCAGCTCCTTACCAAGGAGGCACTGAGGAACACAGGACAATACCGAGGGGCAAGCATAATAGAATTGTGCGTAGGACTACGGGATACGTTGGACAACACAGTCCATTTGTTTGTTTGTTTGTTTGTTTATTTGATAATGCGCACAAAACCCAGCGGTAGCTGGGCGCAGCAGTCATAAGAATACTTGAGCTTAGATTACATACATGGAATACATACAAGGAATGCAGTACATGAAGAAATTACAGAACGGGTATACAGAGTGCATTAGGTACAAGATACGTGAAATACAGGTTCCTAGTATGAGGTAGACTAATGTCAGGTAACAGAGGTAACAAGGCAGTTAAAAATGCTAATCGGTCCTGGCCTAGCGCAATTGTAGGTCGTCATTGGTCCAAAGCCAACTTTTCACTTTGCATCTAAATCTGGTGTAGGGTAGGTTGGCTCTCAGTGCGGTGGGGAGTGCATTCCAGGCACGGGCAGCTCTAACAGGGAAGCTTGCCCCACCCGCTTTGGATAGTCTGAATCTGGGTATTTCAAGTAGTAGGTGGTTAGAAGCTCTAGTGCGTTGAGTAGAGGATTTGGATTTTCTTGTTAGTCTGGCCGAGATATATGGGGGTGCAGTGTTATTCAAGCCTTTGTGGGTGAGGGATAGTGTCTTGAGGAGAACTCTATCACTGATTTTTAACCAATGCTGGTCTTTTCTGATGTTAGAGATGTGGGCTCTACGGGGTATGTCCAGAGCTGCTCTAAGAGCATTGTTCTGCAGTATTTGCATTTTGTTTATGACAGTTTTGCTGGCACCTGCATAGAGGGCGTTACAATAGTCCAGTTTCGACATTACTAAGGCATTGGCTAGGGTGATGCAATTAGTTTTGGAAAGGTAAGGTCTGCAGGCCCTGATTAGTTTGCAGGTGTAAGCTGTGGAGGACGCTAAGGAATTAACTTGTTTTTTTAGAGATAGAGTGGAGTCGAGGTAGAAACCTAGTGTTTTTACCTCCGTTGCCACTTTGATTATGGTGCCATCTATGTTGAAGGCACTGTAGTTTTGGCTAAGTTTTCTGAGGTTGGAGTCGGAACCCAGGATCAGTATCTCAGTTTTGTCATCCTTCAGGCAGAGGCTGTGGGAGGCCATCCATGCCTGAATGAGGAGGTAGATCTTGTTTACTAGAGCTGTGTCTTTGACAAAGTTGCCAGATAGTGGTATGAGGATCTGCGTATCGTCCGCATAGTTGGTATAAGTTACTCCTAGTCTGTCCAGTTTGTCGAAGAGTGGCTTAGTGAAGATATTGTACATGGTAGGTGAGACACATGAACCTTGTGGGACGCCACAGGTGATTTATATTGGGTCTGCTGAGGCTAAAGGGGAGAACACTCTCATCGTACGGTTGGCTAGGAAGGATTGTACCCAGGCTATAGCTTCACTTGAGAAATAGGAGGCAGACGCTAGGTGGTTGCATAACACTGCATGGTCCACCAGGTCAGGAAGTGAGTAGACACCCTACCCTTAACCCAGCCAACATAGCGGAATAGAGACAGCAGTGTACTGCACCATGTAAAGCATGCCTGAGTGCACTTAAGACATTGCCAGCATAGAGGCCCTTAAATCATCGATCGGAGGCAAGCTGGATGCAGTGATCGTGGATGTGGGGCTCCTCAGGCATAACACTAGGAACCTGGTGGAAAGAGTGGCAACGGTGGAACAGCAGATGCAGAGTAACACAGCGAACGTGGCAAACTCCCAATCCCAAATGACAGAGGTACTGGATCGAATCAGCACGTTGGAACGCAGAGCGGAAGATGCAGAGGGGAGAGCCCGACGCAACAATGTGCACATAGTGGGGCTGCCGTAGGGGGAGGAAGGCAGGGACCCCAGGGACTACATAGAAAGCTTGCTGTTCCACGAAGTAGGGGCAGGGAATCTGTCTCAGGGCTTCGCTGTGGAGAGGGCGCACAGAGTCCCGGCCAGAAGACCTCGACCGGGAGGACCCCCGAGGCCTATGATTGCAAAGATCATGAACTTCGATCTTGACATTTTCATGGGAAGGTGGGATGATAATGAGAAACGGTGCAAGAATAACCATCTACCCGGACTACATAGTGTTGGTGCAAAGGCAACAGGTGCAGTTTTGGCCGATTAAGGAGCGCCTTCGGGCTGCGGGATTGAGATTCGTGTTACTATACCCTGCCAAACTGAAGGTGCTGCACAATGATAGATTACAGATTTTTGAGGCCACTGTTGACGCCCAAGAGTGGATGGATCAGCAAGTGATCCCACACCCAAGGGGGGGGAAACTGGAGAAACACAAACACACCTCAATGAATATCAGAGTGAGAAGTAGAGAAGCAGGATACCTTACAGTGAAGTGGACCGGCAGTTAAACGGGTGAGAGCTTGCATAACTTTTGAGCATCCTGGCATTGGATACGAGAAACCCTACAGAGAAACAGAACTTTCAGAACCTGGGAAAGCGCCCCGATGAAACAGGAAGAAGCGAAGCAAACAGACATGTTATAATACGGAGACTAGAACCAGCAGATTGGAAAGCGGGAGCCCTGCTGTTCCCGTAAGCAGGCCCAGAAGACCCACAGACGGGATGCCGCGGAACGATAGAACCGGAGATGCCAGTTTTAAGGCACCACACCTCAACGTGTGCGCCCACAAGATGGAGGGTGGCACCTGGATAGCGGCGGAGCCTGAGCAGGGCCAGGGTGGCTGGGCATTTGTTTATAGTTAGAGTAGTTATGTGGTCAGGTTTGGTAGGTAATGGCACGAGTGGAGGAAAAAGCATCAAACGGCGAGTACACAGCAGAGATTTAAGGCAAGATCGATCAGAGCTATGTCCAAACATAGAGATCCGGAGGGGTACACCAGGACGAGGGCCTGCATAGGGCAGAAACAGAAGGAAATTAACAGGGCACAGAGGACCAACACCACCCCATGGGGTGATAATTACAATGAGAACTACTGAAATACACTTGGGTAACCTTCTACAAGAACATATCACAAGCACAATTGAATAGGAGCACTTGTTCAATTAGGATAGATAGCACCAGAGTTAAGATTTCCCCCTGCAATGTTCCCTCAACCCACAATTAATCTAATTCTGAGTGGATAGAAAGAAGCAGCAGGTAGTTAGGGATATGAGGCAGCAAACAGAATCAAAATCCAACCTTCCCTCAAAAAATCCCTTTGCAATGGCCTAAAATGGCACTCAGAGTTTAACAAATAATTAATTACATGTGTAATTAAATAATGACGTACATATGTTTTATCACAGTCTCAGGGATGTCATATCACTAGCAACTATAAGGTAAGGTATCACAAACGGCATACAGTTCACAAAGCAGGTTGAAATTGAAATCACAGTGCAGTGAAATCACACATGGAAAAGTTGCCTTTCTAGTTTGCAGTTTTAAATGTCAAAAACGTTTTTTTCAGAAAAACAGGTGAAATACTCTGAATTGGAATGCCATTTTGGGCTGGGGGATAGATGCACATCATAGGGACAATATAGAAGTGTAAAGAGGACTTTAGCTGAAGAACTGGATGAGATTTGCAAGATAAAAGGAGGTTCCGTTTTGGTAAAATAAAGCCGTTAAAGGGAGGAAATCAGATGGAAAGAAAAAGGACAATTTTTACTTAAACTAGATTATTCAGACTAAATTGTTAAAGAAAGACACGTTACGATCCCGGCTTAATTTGCAACTTAACCCTTTCACCCCATGTTCAGATCTATGTGGGAATTAATTTAAATGATTCCAAATATTGCTAAGGAGTTACAAGATGAGGTGAAAGATGAAAGAAGAAAGATGAAAGAATTGTGCTAACACAAGAAAGACAAGTTATCAGGGTATGGATAGGATTACTTAGAAAATAGGGCAAATATAAAGGGGTCAAGATGGGGTATGCTATGTGTTGCTATGGGATGGGGAAATACTCACAATCAGCACTTGAGTTTTGAATTTGGGACAGCCAATCGGGTTCTGGGCTCAAAAGGTTCTGGTCACTGGAAGCAGGCTCTCCTGGCAAAAGACAGCTGGGCAAAGGTCTGGTCACAGCACAGCGACACCTCAGCTGGATGGAGCGGGTAAGCAGGGCAAGCAGGCGGCACTGGAGAATCCCAAAGCGGGCTCAGCCACCTTTCCCCTTTCTCCCTGATGTTAGTGGGATTTTCTTTATGGGGTTTTAATGCTGAAGGGAAGTTCTGACTGGATAGGAAGGCCTGGGTCAACTATCCCTTTCTGGCAGTAGGGTCTGGAATCTTGCAGAGTGAAGGTGGAATATCTCGATATGCAGGCGCTGGAAAATTCAGAAAAGTTCTATCAGGCTCCCTTATTTATAATGCATGGTGACATCATAGGATTATATGGTGGGGCCGGTTTACGCCGGCCATGCCTCTAACAACTGGATTGGCCAGGGGTGATTGTTACCGCCTTGCTGTCAGCTGGTTGGATGTTTAGGGACATCAGCTTTATGATGTGGCTTAACAATGCATAGGATCATCCCACAGTTACTCTAGCTAAAATCCAGTTTTGACATAAATAGCACATTTGTATAATTGTGGCATTTTAACAAATTACATAGGCAGATTACATATTTTATACAGGGCATGGCAGTCCATCCCTCATGTCTGTAGGACTTTGTTTCGCCCTTCTAATAGTTTTTCATGATTTTCAGCGACCTAAAATTCTATGAGGCGTGCGAAAGCGTGCGAATCGCAGCGCAAGTGCGAAAATCGCAGCGAAACCCGCACACAGCGATTCATGGAAGTCTGTGCACGTGTAAATCCATGGATGTGCGCTAAAATCCTGCGTGGCGCATGCGGGCGCACACGTGTTCAAACAGCGTGCGCTACGCGCACAGCGAAAGCGCACATAGCACTGGGCACACAACAAAAGTAGGCGTAACACGGGGCGTAACACGCGGAATGGGGAACAACGCATGAAAATGTGGGCATCACGGGGGAAGTACAGGAGGCAAATACGCGGAACGCCCACACGCGCGCCTACAACACGTATTCATGGAATCGAACGGGGCTAACATGTGCGCCAAAAAAGACTTGCTAATCCGGAAACACGTACGCCAGCAGGAAGCAGGTGTACATGGACCCGCGGAGCATAAAAGTACGCGCATACAACAAACAAGCTCAGACGCCAAGATGAATATACCGTTTCTCGCAGCAGTGGTTGTGGGATACCACAAGAGGAGGAGGAGGATAGTCAGGGCCAGAATTTTTACACCCAGAACCAGCCTTTTTGGGATGACCAGGTGTATAGGAGGTACAGGTTTCCACCTCACATAATACTCGACCTGGTGCTCCCAAGCACTGAGCCCCTTGGAAAAGGTGCTCAATGTACTGCACTTCTTGGCCACTGGTTCATTTCAGCGGACAAGTGCCATAGTGGGGGGGTCTCACAGGCCACGCAGTCACGCTGCCTGCACCAGGTGCTGGCTAACATGACTGCACGCCCATCAGTCTGCAACCACATTACCTGCCCAGAACACCTGCAGAAAGGCAGGCTGTCGTCCAGGATTTTTTACGGGGTGGCACATTTCCCCAAATTGCTAGGTGCCATTGACTGCACCCATGTGGCTCTACGTCCTCCCAGGGCAACTGAGCACATCTACAGAAACCGCAAGCACTGGCATTCCATCAACGTGCAGGTAGTATGTGATGCCAAGGGACTCATCACCTCAGTATATGCCAACTATCCAGGGTCCACCCATGAAAGTTTCATTTACAGAATGTCAACCCTAAACCGGGACCTAGAAGCTGGGCGGCATGGTGATACATGGCTGCTTGGTGAGTATAAATGCCCCTGCACATGCATGCATGTCAGATACCGAGTAATGTCACAACCCCACTAGTGATACCCATCATCACCTCCCCAGGGGACAGTGTCTACCCTCTGAGCACCCACATGATGACGCCAATTTGGAACCCCACCACACCACCCGGGGTAAGATACAACACAGCCCATATTGCAACCCGGGACATAGTGGAGCACACATTCGGAGTGCTCAAGTCACCCTTTCGCTCCCTTGACCGCTCTGGTGGGCAGCTGCTATATGTGCCCCCAGTAGTGTGCAGGATCATAGTGGCAGCATGTGTTCTGCACAACATTGCAACACGCCGGGGCCTGCCGGAGGACATGGTGGTGCCCCCACATCCCCAAACACAAGCACGGCCACTGCGCATGGGGGGGAAGGGCACGTGGTGAGGCAGCCCGTACGCAGCTGGTGGCTAATTACTTCACCTGAAATCACACCCCTATGGAGTGCACACAGTCCTGGCACATACCAGCTGACAATCAATGATGATGACATAAGGGACAGTCAACTGTCACAACCATACCAGCCTGAGATTGGTCACCTGGAAGTGTTACATTGTGTGCATTCCTACCTACCGAAAGACAACCAATGCTGTGTCACAAAAAGACATACATTTATGCTGCATGAATGACTACCCCCTTGCAAAATACAACATGAAAATAGCGCCATGTCACCCGACCCCTCCCCATCTCCACCACCCAACACACCATGGCATGTCCTGCAATGTGAAAGCAAACAAAGCAATGCACAACACATGACACAAGTGTCACAAAGTGCACTGTCCCAAAAGGAAACTGCCCACAGACAATATGCTCCCAGTAATCAAAAACAAACAGCACACATGACCAAATACTTACCAGCAACACAATACAGCAACACAGCTTGAAACATCGCCAAAATATGACAGTACAAACTCAAAGTAATGTAAGTCATACAACCTCAATAAGCCAGCACATCGACCCCTTCCAACTCCAGAGTGTTGCTGCCACACAAATGTGTCAGTGTACTGCAGACAACATGAACTCCATCTGCAAAGGAGACAGCCTTGTGAAGACATGAGTTCCACCCTCAGGGCTTCACTTTGGCCCTGGGACTCTATTGATATGGATTCGCGCAGAGTCTCCAGTGCCGCCCGTCGGTCCCTATTGGACGCCAACATGTCTTCCCTGTGTGATTGGCAAATGGAGTCTGTTGCCTGCTGTTGTTGCTCCATCTGCCTTTCAGGGGGGATAATGGAAGTGGCCGCCCTCTCCATTGCCCGAGCCATCATTTCTACTGATGCTGCCTGTTGGGTTGCCATACCGTACATGGAGTTTTCCCATACAGTATTGCCTGGTGGTGCACGGCCACCCCGTCGGCGGGCACCACACCTGTTTGGGGCAAGGCAATCTGCACCTTGCTGTGCTGGCACTGCCTGAGGCTGCAGGACTGCATTCCCCCTCTGATCTGCTGGCCCAGGAACAGAATCAGATGCTGTGGAGTGTGACCCTGCATCCGTAACCGCCAAAGGCAGACCTACCAACACTGACATCCCCATAGAGGGTTCTACCCCTGGTGCAGGTGGGTTGGACAGAACAGAATCCCTGCGAGAAGCACTCACCTGCGACAGCAGATAAGTCTCATCATCTAACTCAGCACCTGAATAGAGGTCTGGGGAGCTGCACCCAGAGACACCCCTCGACAGTATGGTCTGCAGTACCAAAGTGTTTTCACCCACCACCACACCACGTCCCCCACTGGTGCTTGGTCGTGGCTGAGAATCCTCCTGGGTCTGCACCATCTCCTGAACCTCACCAGCATCAAGTGTGTCGTCACCTGCAAAAACATGAAATACAACAAATGGAAACAGGCATGAGCACCATAGCACACACATAGGCCTGACAAGACAGAGATCCTGTACATGGTTTACACATGTCCCACATGACTATAACCCTGGCATGCATGCACTGTCAATGAGTTTGAAGGGGAGTCAAAAAGGCAGACAATGAGGACACCAAGATGGAAAAGCAACACATTTGCAGCATGTTGTGTAGCACTGGCATCACACATCAGCCTGTGAGTGGCATGTCCAATACACATACATGACACATGCCAGCACACAGATGTCATGTAGCATAGCCATGGTAAATTAGACAACTACAGCGATATGTCAGTGAATGAGTACTGTCACACATCCATGTCACATGGACATGATGAGAAGATTAATGCAGAATAGTGTTGCAAAATGTGCATGTGCCTCACACTGCAACACATCCAGTGTACAATAATACAGTGATTGTAGGCAGATGTACACATCAATGGTTGGTCACTTCAACATGACAGGAAACAACTATCATGTTCCACATGCAAACAGGCCCTAAAAATACATTTCAGCAGGCCAATAATCTCTCGCCCTGAGTGGTCTCATCATTCACATAACCAGGTAAGAAATGTGGCACAATGTGGGGTGTACACAATGACAGAAGCATGTCACATATGTGGCATTAGTGATGAAAAAAGCATATGAAAAATGGGATGATCTAAACAATCAGCTTGAATGAACACAGAAAAAATCACAACAATGTTGTTACAAGATGATAGTTCAAGGGCAACAGCAGTAATGTGGGGCTAATTGGCTACTGTGGGCAGAAGGGATACTGTCATACCCAAATCAAAGGCACGTGAATGTATCAGAGGAAGCACATGGGTGACCCATAACACTCAGGAGTACACACCCTCACCTGGCACTCAATCAGAACCCGTCACCCAAACAACATACACATGGATCACACACACATGCATGGGCACTCACCGGACAATGAGTCGTAATCAGGTAGGCCTCCCACGCCTTGGATCTGTTCCTCTGTGATGAAGGTCCCAGCAACAGACTCATGTTCACTGAGTTTGTTGTCCTTTGGTGGAAACCCACCGCCAGTCACCAGAGTAGCGGCATGATTTGAGGCCAGCTTGTTCATTGCTCTGCGTTTCAGGTCATTCCACCGCTTGTAACAATCATCAGCTGTGCGCCTCACAAATCCAAGGGCACTTATGCGGTCCGCGATGGTCTGCCAGTGTGCCCTACGTTGACCAGGTGTGGTCTTGCACCCTGCAGTCACCACCATTTCGCGGCTATGCGCCGACACATAGGTCACAAGTGCATCAAGTACAGCGTCATTAAAGCTAGTCTTCCTTGATGTGCCGGAGTGTGTAGCCATGTCTGGGGTCTCAGCCTGTAGTGCCAGAGCACCCTTCTTCCTCTTTTTCAAAAGTGGAGCGGAGCCTGAGTGGCTTACGCCGCTCTGGTCAGTAGGGGCAGAAGCACCGGTGGACTGGGTACTAGGAGTGTCCGAATGCACAATGACCATAAGTCTTGGTGCAGGCATTGGCTGAATTGTGATGTTGGCAGGGGCAAAGTCGGTTTGATGGACCTGGACCGACACTGTCCCGGCAGGAGACTCAGAGCTGGGATGGCTAGAGCTGCAGCTGCCCCTGCAGCCTCCCCACCCTGCCTACTTGGGGCAGCAGATGACATCGCTGCCCCAGATCCACATGGCCTGGTGACACCAACTTGCACCACCACACGTGGAAGTCAGTCTGGGAGTCATCCTGTGCCGGTTCAGGTGCCACAATAGGCTGGTCCAACAAGGGCTGAGCTGGGGTGGTGTCAGCTAAGTTTCCCACAACCATGGGGGGGGCATGGGTGTCCCTTATTGGTCCTCCACACATGGGGGTCTAAGGGTACCCTGCAAATCCTTGCCACGTCCCCTACCGCGCCCACCATGGCCACCTTTTGGAGGTCGGCCACCTTTCCCTCCCTTACCGCTTGGTCGCCTCCCAACCATGGCACTGATGTTGTTGTGCGTATGGGAGTAGCAGTAAACGATTGTCCTGGGCAATTGGGGGTGAAATGGGTAGGGTACTAGATGGAATTCGTTCCCTAGTGCTCTAGCAAGGCTGTCTGTGACCCCTGGGTGAAGATGACGGGTCACGCAACGCACAGGCACCCCGAAAACAAAAAATAACATGCACGCAACCCCTCGTAGACCACGTGCGTGGAAAAATGAACCTGCACTACGCTGTGGCACCCAGGAACACAAAAATAAGCGCACGTGTGTTACACGCAGTCTACAATGACCTCTGAAGGGGTACGCGACACACGGGGCAAGCACAATTGGTAAATACATGGGCGACTCACCGTTTGCCTGGTTAAAGGACGTGAAAAAAATGCGCGTTTGCACGTTGGCAACACCCCCGCCAAAAGAAGAATTGTATGCTGTCTGAGGAGACAGGACAAAAGAAGAAGTGAACGCTGTTTGAGGAAACAGGCCCAACAAAGAAAATGAATGCTGTCAGAGGTAACAGGGAGTACGAACTTGAAACGCTGTGAAGTAATCGCGTGTAAACCGACAAGAAGTACAGAATTCACCCACTCGCTCTCCACAAAAAGCATGTACAAGGAAATGGGGTCCTACACGTTGCTTTTAAAGTGGCCCACACGTACAAAGGCCCTTTCCTCCAATTACACAAACTGACACTCGGACGTGCAGTTTTTGGACGTGTACGATGAACATGCACCCGTGTAGATGGAAACGCCTGCGCACGTCACGTCACAGACACGTAGGCCCTTTCCTCGGATGTGCAGTTTTTTCACGCGCCATGAGCCACTATGCCCCCGTCACGAGGGAAACGCCTGCGTGAGTCATGTCACTTACGCGCTAAGAGGCTTTGGTCCAATGAAACCGCGTACATGTTCTGGCGCGGTTACGCGCTAAGGTCCGTTCCTCGAATTACACGCTGACGTGCAAGATTTTCAGGTGCCAAATCACTCCGTATCAAGCTGGCCACGCAACAACACACGGAGGACCACGCTTCTGCCCAGAAGGCCGAATTACTGCCCCCCAGAGCCTTGAGCACGCTCCCACCTGCCATCTGCTGCTGCCTGCCTGCTGCCCACGTGCCCTGCAATTTGGTGCCTGCACGTCAGCCAGGGTTCCAGTTGCTGTGTCCACCCCTGCTGGAACAGAAGACACCTGACTGGAATACCATCGCTCCACAGCCCAGCCCCAGGACCCAGTTGCCCACCCACGCCTGCCTCAGGGGTCGCCATGTCAGCTTCAGTGTAAAGGAAGTTGGTGTCCTGGTGGAGCATGTCCTGGGGCATTATGATGCCCTCTTCGGAACATCACGCGCCAACAAGGAAGGACGGGAGAGGATCTGGGACGACGTAGTGGTTGCCATCAACGCGGAGGGGGTGGCAACCCGCGACATCAAGCATGTCACGAAGCGCTGGGAGGACTTCAGGTCCAGGACCCTCCACAAGGCCCGGCGCCTCGTGGAGGGGGGCCAGGTCAGCATCCAGATGAGGGTCCTGGAATACGTATGCTCAGCGTTCCACGCCCAGATCCTTCGGAGGAAGACTCGTCTGGAGTTGAGCGGTAAGTGGCCAAGTATTGGTGTGTGAGACAGGGCATGTTGCAGTGTGCTGGTAGTCTGATACTGCATGTATGTGTGACATGGGCCATGTATGGATGTGTGTGTTCAGGGACATCATGGTCATGCATGTTAGACCAGTAATGTGCGAACCACATGGTTGGTGCATGAGTTCCAATTCTACATGGGGAGCTGTATGGCAAATGCACAGATGAAAGCATGCCAGTGTCTGTTCTTGCACATGGTGGGGGTGTGAGGGATGGGTGCTGCTGTCATGTACATGTATGGTGCACATGTGTGTGTGTCTGAGAAGTGTGTCTGTGACTTCGATACGCCCTGGATTCATGACACATGTCTGTGATGATGTGTAGATTCACTCATGCAGTGCGGTCACCGTTGTATGCACTGTGTCTGTCCACTGTGTCTGTGGTGTACAAGGCATGATGCATGACCCTCCGGTGATGAGTGTACATGGGATCAGTGTGAGCCATGATGCAGGTGAGTTTGAAGGCAACATTTTGATTAATAGAGGCCCTTGTACATGGATGCTGATGTTGATTGCAGGCGCCATGCCTGTTTATGCATGTGTGTTGCGTGCATTCACCCATGTGTTGTGGAGGGACAGGATGGAAGTGACGTTAGACACTGCCACTCATGTGTTATTGCTTCCTGTCTAGGGGAATATTGTACTGTACCCTGATGCTTGTGTTCTATGTCTCCCTCTACGCAGAGTCAAGTAAAGAGGGCGGAGATGGTGCTGTGGAGCCAAGCGGCGGGGATGCCTCCACTGGGCGGCGATGCAAGGCCCAGCCACCCTCCCAGGACTTGCCATCATCTGGGAGTGAGGGGGCTGGTGCTGCATCTGCCACTACGGCTGTGGCGGAAGGGCCGGGGGAGCCCCCACAGGGGCTTGCAATGGCGGAAGACGGTACGGAGACATCCAGGTTGGTGGTCTCCACAGAGGAGGAGGAGCCCGCTACTGATCCGCACATGGGGCCTGGTCGGGGTAGTACAACTGGTGCAAGTGGTGCAGTCCAGGGCCAGGGTCAGGAGGCAGCACAGGTCACAGCAGAGGGGCCTGTGCATGTCCCTGTCCTTGACTCTGTGACTGCACCACCATGCACCCCCGTCCCAGGCCCGTCCGCAGGTAGGGGAGAGTGACATGTCATCTGCCTCTCCACTACCTGCGGACGAGGGGTCCCATGAACGTATGGGCTCCGTCCTGATTGGTCTCGCGTTGCGCACGCATGACATTTGTGATGACATGCGTTCTTCCTGTGCGGAGAACGCATGCCATCACGAACAGCAGCGTCACGATGTGGCACTGTTGGGAGGGGCCCTGGTTGGTGGGTTCCTACATGTCAGGCGCACTCTGGCGGACCTCTCCTCCTCTGTGGAGACTTTGCACCAGTCATTCTCCCTGCCATCTTCCGGCCCAGATTCCACCAGGGCCCCCTGTGGACCTGGCCTGACCAACACAGCCAGCTTGGTGGACATCCCATCCCTGCCACAGTCGGGAGTCGGCAGTCCAGCAGGGGTGGACACCACAACTGGTGACCAGCTGATGGAGGATGTGCAGGCATCATCAGACAGGGCACATGGACAGCAGCAGCAGCAGGAGCAGGCTCTAGGTGGGAGCAATGATGTCTCGGGCCATCGACATCAGGAGGGCAGACATCGGCCAGAGGGCAGGAGGACCCTGGAATGGATGTGTCTTCCGTGTGGCTGCGGTTGGGCCAGCGTATAGGTGCGGATCGCCGGCGGGGCGGAAGAGGCGCGGCTCACCATGGTCTGGGCAGAGTTTTACATGCGTCAGGCGTTGAGGCGGGCAGAGTGCCTCGAGGCGACTCGCAGGGAGTTGGAACAGGCTATGAGTGCCTCCCTGCAAGACCTCGGGGCCAGGACAGAGGCCCGCCTCCAGCAAATAGACATGGAGTTCGATGATGCCCTGGCCGAAAACATCACTGAGTGAGCCGCAGGACTTGCCCGTTGCCATTGTAAATAGTTTATAGTGTTAGGTTTCCTTTTTTTTATTTTGGGGCTTTTGGACTATGCCCCACACTTTTGTAAATAGTTTTTTTGTTAGGTAGGTTTCATTTGTTTCGTTGGGCTCATGGACCCTTGAGAATTGTATTGTGCATAGTTGGACGTTGGATTTATTTGGACATTTTAATTTCATTTCACCATGGATCAATGGATTTACCTTTTTGCGTTTCATTTGGTTTGGTGGACAGAGAGTTTTGGCCATTTTCCTTTTGGATTACTTGGGGTTTTTGAGGAATTTTTTTTTTTTGGACATGCATTTCATTTCATGTTTGCCATTAAGTACTTTCAATTGGTTTTCATGTTAATACATTTAGATCTTTTACTTCAATGTGTGGGATTCACTCATTGGGTTCATGCATGTTGACATGTGGGTTTACTCAATCAAGGGCAAACTGTGTCTGTGTGTGTGTGTGTGTGTGTGACGGACATGTGTTGATGTACATAGTTGACTTTTGGTTTGTGTCATGAGATGGGCATGTTTCTGCTGGGTGGGTGAGTGGGCGGGGGGACATGAGTGGGACATGAGGGGGAGCCTGCTGGCAGGTGCCCTCACTTCTGGGGGGTGGGGGTGCTGGAGGACATGAGGGGGACATGAGTGGGGCCTGCTGGCAGGTGGCCCTCACTGCTAGGGGGTGGGGGTGCTGGTGGACATGAGTGCGGGCCTGCTGGCAGGTGCCCCTCACTGCTAGGGGGTGGGGGTGCTGGGGGACATGAGTGGGTGCCTGCTGGCAGGTGCCTCTCACTGCTAGGGGGTGGGGGTGCCGGGGAACATGAGTGGGACATGAGTGGGGCCTGTCAAGCTTAGTTACTGATGACCCCGCTTCCTGGTCACCCCGCTCCCACTCCTCCTCCTCACCTGATGCTTCGGGTTCCTGTCTTACTCCGAACCTCTTCTGCCACAAGGCTTTTTTTTTGGTGTGCAGAAAGGGTCGGCGGCAAGAGGAAGCCACCCTGACCCTTAGAAAAGAGGTCTAGGATGGGCACCCCTTCCGCGACAGACTGGTCCGGGGAAAAAGCCTCACGGCATAAAAAAAACCCTTTGCCAATCAGCGGTCCTCACTTCAGATGGTGTATTGAAGGGGAGATCCGGTGTGATGCGTGTGTTTCCAATATAAGAATACACTGGTAGTTTCCAGCAATAATGCACAAGGCGGTGGAAAGGCGAGGAGAGGGTATGCTGGCAGAGCGAGGGAGATGAGAGCATAGAGGAGAAGGCAGGACAGAGAGGTAAGCAAAGACGGAAAGGGGGGGGGACAAGTACGAGCAGAAGGGAAAACAGCGTGTCAACCCGAAAGCCTGAACGCAAAGGTTACAACGCGTCGGCTTCCGGGTTGAACGCCAGGAAAAAAGGCTTCCGACGGTGTAGCCTGAAAGGCTAGACCTTCACAATACGGTGGTGGGAGCGTGGCAGCAAACTCAATGGCGGCCCATACGCCAACAGAGCCACAACCGCCAGCTCCCACGGTTTGTGACAGTATGCCCCCCTCCCAGACCTATGCCACCAGGTTTACCCGGATGGAGTCTATGAAAGCGTCGGGTGAGAATAGGAGCATGAATGTGGGAAACAGGTTCCCAGGAATCCTCCGAACGAGGATAACCTTTCCAGGATACTAAATACTCCAGCCGGCCCCTTCTGTATCTGGAATCCACTATGGACGCTACCTCATACTCCGCTGTGAAGGTGGAACAAGATCAGGTATCCCTTTCTTACTAATGGAGGGGGTGTCCGGATCCACCGGACGAAGGAGGGAGGAATTGAAAAACTGGGTGTATACGATGCATACTCTTTGGAAGCAGCAATTTATATGCCACGGGGTTAACCTTCCTAGAAATCTTAAAAGGTCCCAAATACCTAGGAGCTAATTTGGATGGATGGAGCCACCAAGGCACAAACTTAGTGGATAGCCATACCCGATCCCCTTCCTTCCAATCGGGGCAGGTGGTTCGGAATCGATCAGCCTGTCCCTTACATCTCCTTCGGGACTGAAGTAAATTCTGCTGAGCAAACCTGTGGGCTGAGGCTATGTCCACCAAAGTGGATTCTATAGTAGGGATGGTGGTAGGAGGATTACACACTGGAAGAATGCCACAAGGATGCATTCCGTAAGTGCAGAAAAAAGGGCTAAGGCCGGTGGCAGTGTGTATGGCATTGTTATATGCAAATTCTGCCGTCGATAATAAGGCTACCCAGTTATCCTGCAAGCTATTGGTATAACACCTAAGGTACTGCTCAAGGGAGGCACTGAGTCTTTCGGTCTGGCCATTAGTTTGAGGGTGGAAACCAGAGGAGAGTGCCCGCTCGATACCTAACCGTTGACATAAGGCTCCCCAGAAACGAGAAGTAAACTGGCAACCTCGATCGGATATTATTTTATCAGGCAGACCGTGTAACCTAAATATCTCTTTGAGAAATACCTCAGCCATCTCAGATGCGGATGGAACCCCTGGAAGCGGAGTGAAGTGAGGCAGTTTGTAGAAAGAATCCACCGTAACCATCAGACAAGTGAACCCTTGGGACGGAGGTAAGTCGACTATGAAATCTGCCGAAATTTGGGACCAGGGACGAACAGGTATCTCAGATTGCACAAGCAAGCCGTAGGGTTTATGAGTGGGATTTTTACTCTTGGCACAAACCTGACAGGTATGGCAATACTTCGTAACGTCTCGAGTGAGGGAGGGCCCAGCGTGCCTGTCTGGAATTGACACATTCCATGTTCCTGAGCAACTGCAAGTTCTTGTGGTCAGTGTGCAGTATAACCGGATGGGCACTTCCTTGTAACAGGTGTCTCCATTCTTCACACGCTGTCTTGAGGGCCAACAGTTCCTTTTCTATTACTGAGTAATTCCTTTGGCTTGCTGACAGGGTCTTGGAGAGATAAGCCACTGGGTGTTCTTCTCCGTCCTTAGATTGTAAGAGTACAGCTCCCAAAGCACTTGCAGAGGCATCTGCTTCAACTATAAAAGGTTGGGTCTGGTCTGGCTGATGCAGGACAGGAGCGGTACAGAACATCTTCTTTAAACACTGGAAAGCTTGGTTGGCTTGGTCAGTCCAGACAAAGTTTCTGGCCTCTTTCTTGAGTAGAGCTGTGATGGGCAGTACAATTTGGGAAAATTGTTTAATGAATTTTCTGTAAAAATTAGCCAGACCCAAAAACCTTTGTACATCTTTCTGGGAGGAGGGAGTGGGCCACTCCAGGATGGCAGACACCTTCCTGGGATCCATCAAGATGCCCTCCTGGGAGAGAATGTAACCTAAGTAAGGAACTGAGGAAGTACTGAATACACATTTCTCGGGTTTGACCAGGAGGTGTTGAGATTGGAGACGAAGGAGTACAGTCTTAAGATGTTGGGCATGTTCTTGTGGAGAGGATGAGAATACCAAATGTCATCGAGGTAGACGATATTGTTCACATACAACAGATCTGAAAACAGGCGGTCCATAAATTGTTGAAAAATTGCCGGGGCATTGACTAAACCAAATGGCATGACTCTGTACTCAAACCATCCAAAGGGAGTTCTGAACGCGGTCTTCCATTCGTCCCCTGTTCTTATTCGTAGAAGATGGTAGGCACTCCATAGATCTAATTTCGAAAAGATGGTCACTCCTTGAACGGCCTCCAAAATGTCGGAGATCAGGGGCATAGGATAGCGATCTCGAACAGTGACCTTATTCAAACCCCTATAATCAATGCAAGGTCGTAACTCAGATGAGTCACGTTTTGGAATGAAGAAAAGAGGGGCTCCAGCTGGGGATCTTGAAGGCTGGATAAGCCCATTGGTTAAATGGGAATCCAAGTAGGTGCGTAGGACCTTCTTTTCCATAATGGATAATGGAAACATGCGCCCGAAAGGCACTACGGCATCTGGTACCAATTCTATGGCACAATCTTCCGGGCGATGGGGAGGTAATTCCAAAATTGGATTATCACTAAAGACTTCCCGGAAGTCAGACAAATCAGGAGGTACACTACAAATGTCACACGCCTCTTTGCGTTCGGGAGTCAGGATCTGCACAGTCTCTTTAAGTATCTGCGACAAACAATTTTGTCTACAAAATACAGACTCAAAGGTCATAGTGTTACGGGTCCAATCGATGGCTGGATTGTGTTTCCTAAACCAGGGGATACCCAGGATGATTGGGAAATGGGCGGCCCGGATAAGATCAAACTGCAGCTGCTCCGTGTGTTGAAGTATGAGCACCTTGAGAAGTTCAGTAGAGTGGGTTATGGGACCCGATGACAAGGGTGACCCATCTACCCCTTCCACCTTTTGGATGTCTTCCCGCTTCAGCAGGGCGAGCCCTTGTTGGGTGTCCATAAATATTCCCGCGGCTCCGCTATCCAGCCATGGTATGGAATCCTGTGGTTGGGGTTTCTAGTTGGATGGCCACCACCATAAGAAGCGAATCCATGGTGTCGGTGGGCGAGGATATGGTTACCGTGACATAGGGACTTGGAGTTAGACCTCAGAGACTTGTCCCCATTAGTTCCGAGGTTGATTGTTTCCCGCTCTCCTGGGGGGGTACATCCGGACAGCTACGAAGCAGGTGAGTATTAGACCCACAATACATGCAGAGGCCTGTCTCCCTCCGTCTTCTTCTCTCTTCTGAAGTCAATGGAGCCCGAGCAGCCCCTATCTGCATTGGTTCTTCCTTATTACTTCGGGCGGCAACGTAGGCAGGGAGGAGGCACCAGGAGTGTGGGACACAGGGGGCTTATGATTCCTTCGTTCTACCCTTCGTTCATTCAGCCGGTAATCAATCTGGAGAACGAGAGACATCAGATCCGATAGGGTGGTAGGTCGGGCGATGCGGGCTAGTTCGTCCTTGATCTCCTCCTTGAGACCATGACGAAATATGGTATATTGAGCCCGTTCTGGCCAACCTGCTTCTGTGGCAAGGCTCTTGAAAGTGGAGATATACATGAGTAAATCACTGGACCCTTGTTGAACATCAAGGAGTTCTTCGGCTGCCACATGCGTGATTTCGGGTTGCTCAAAGGTTTGCCTAAGCAGGGTCAAGAAAGTCCCATAGTCACAGGTGACGGGATCGTTGTTTAAGACTTGCGGTGTTGCCCAGGCTAGGGCATTTCCGGTCATGTTGGATACCAGAAATCCGACCTTGGTGTGATCAGAAGAAAAGGTCTGGGGGCGAAATGCGAAATAAATGGAGCATGCTTCAATAAATTCTTTCAACTTCTTGGGGCTTCCGTCAAATTTACCTGAAGACAAAGTCATAGAAGGTAAGTCGATCTCACGAGTCTCTCGGGTAGCTATCATCTGTCTTAGGGCGGCGTTGTCAGCCTTGACATTCTGTAGTTCTACATTCATAGCCTGAACAGCTGTTACCAGTTCTTGGATCTGTTCAGGGGTGGCCATCGCTACACTTTGGCGTTGCAAACTGTCAAGCTTGGTTACTGATGACCCCGCTTCCTGGTCACCCCGCTCCCACTCCTCCTCCTCACCTGATGCTTCGGGTTCCTGTCTTACTCCGAACCTCTTCTGCCAAAAGGCTTTTTTTTTGGTGTGCAGATAGGGTCAGCCGTGAGAGGAAGCCACCCTGACCCTTAGAAAAGAGGTCTAGGAGGGGCACCCCTTCCGCGACAGACTGGTCTGTGGAAAATGCCTCACGGCATAAAAAACCCCTTTGCCAATCAGCGGTCCTCACTTCAGATGGTGTATTGAAGGGGAGATCCGGTGTGATGCATGTGTTTCCAATATAAGAATACACTGGTAGTTTCCAGCAATAATGCACAAGGCGGTGGAAAGGCGAGGAGAGGGTATGCTGGCAGAGCGAGGGAGATGAGAGCATAGAGGAGAAGGCAGTGCGATGAGAAGGGGGGCACTAAGACAGAGAAGTAAGCAAATACGGAAATGGGGGGGAAACAAGTACGAGCAGAAGAGAAAACAGCATGTCAACCCGAAAGCCTGAACGCAAAGGGTGCAACGCGTCGGCTTCTGGCTTAAACGCCAGGAAAAAAGGCTTCCGACGGTCTAGCCTGAAAGGCTAGACCGTCACAATACGGTGCGTGGGAGCGTGGCGGCAAACTCAATGGCGGCCCATACACCAACGGGGCCACAACCGCCAGCTCCCACGGTTTGTGACAGGGCCTGCTGGCAGGTGCCCCTCACTGCTGGGGGTGGGGGTGCTGGGGGACATGAGTTGGGGCCTGCTGGCAGGTGCCCCTCACTGCCGGGTGGGTGAGTGGGTGGGGGGACATGAGTGGGGGACTGCTGGCAGGTGCCCCTCACTGCTGGGGGGTGGGGGTGCTGGGGGACATGAGTGGGGGCCTGCTGGCAGGTGCCCCTCACTGCTGGGAGGTGGGGGTGCTGGGGGACATGAGTGGGTGCCTGCTGGCAGGTGCCCCTCACTGCTGGGGGGTGGGTGTGCTGGGGACATGAGTGGGACATGAGTGGGGGCTGCTGGCAGGTGCCCCTCACTGCTGGGGGGTGGCGGTGCTGGGGGACATGAGTGGGACTTGAGTGGGGGCCTGCTGGCAGGTGCCCCTCACTGCTGGTGGGTGAGTGGGTGGGGGGACATAAGTGGGACATGAGTGGGGGCCTGCTGGCAGGTGTCCCTCACTGCTGGGGGGTGGGGGTGCTGGGGGACATGAGTGGGGGCCTGCTGGCAGGTGCCCCTCACTGCTGGGGGTGGGGGTGCTGGAGGACATGAGTGGGAGCCTGCTGGCAGGTGCCCCTCACTGCTGTGGGTGCGGGTGCTGGAGGACATGAGTGGGACATGAGTGGGGGCCTGCTGGCAGGTGCCCCTCACTGCTGGGGGTGGGGGTGCTGGGAGACATGAGTGGGACATGAGTGGGTGCCTGCTGGTAGGTGCCCCTCACTGCCAGGGGGTGCAGGGGGACATGAGTGGGGGCCTGCTGGCAGGTGCCCCTCACTGCTGGGGGGTGGGGGTACTGGGGGACATGAGTGGGACATGACTGGGGGCCTGCTGGCAGGTGCCCCTCACTGCTGGGGGGTGGGGGTGCTGGGGGACATGAGTGGGGCCTGCTGGCAGGTGCCCCTCACTGCTGGGGATGGGGGTGCTGGGGGACATGAGTGGGTGCCTGCTGGCAGGTGCCCCTCACTGCTGGGTGGTGGGGCTGCTGGGGGACATGAGTGGGGGCCTGCTGGCAGGTGCCCCTCACTGCGGGGGGGTGCAGGGAGACATGAGTGGGGGCCTGCTGGCAGGTGCCCCTCACTGCTGGGGGTAGGGGTGCTGGGGGACATGAGTGGGGCATGAGTGGGGGCCTGCTGGCAGGTGCCCCTCACTGCTGGGGGGTGGGGGTGCTGGGGGACATGAGTGGGGGCCTGCTGGCAGGTACCCCTCACTGCTGGGGGGTGGGGGTGCTGGGGGACATGAGTGGGACATGAGTGGGGGCCTGCTGGCAGGTGCCCCTCACTGCTGGAGGGGTGGGGGTGCAGGGGGACATGAGTGGGGGCCTTCTGTCAGATACCCCTCACTGCCGGGGGTGGGGGTGCAGGGGGACATGAGTGGGGGCCTGCTGGCAGGTGCCCCTCACTGCTGGGGGGTGGGGGTGCTGGGGGACATGAGTGGGACATGAGTGGGTGCCTGCTGGCAGGTGCCCCTCACTGCTGGGGGGTGGGGGTACTGGGGGACATGAGTGGGACATGAGTGGGGGCCTGCTGGCAGGTGCCCCTCACTGCTGGGGGGTGGGGGTGCAGGGGGACATGAGTTGGTGATCATATTGCAAGGTGACATGTGGCTTGGCTGGGGGGCATGCCCATGGTGGATGAGCTGCCTGCGGGACATGACCAGGGGTGCAGGGTACTCCCCTGTGGTGTGGGCTGCCTGCAGGGGCTGTGGAGGGAGTAGAGGGGACACCTGGGAGGACCCACATTGCCAATTCATGTGTAGAACTCCCCGCGCACCACACTGGATACACGTACCCCGCTCTGACAGCAAAATCGCGTGTGAAACTTCCCGCGAACCCCAGTAATACACGTACCCCACTCGCACAGGGCCAATCATGTGTGAAACTTCCCGCGAACCCCAGTAATAAATGTACCCCACTCGCACAGGGCCAATCACATGTGGAACTTCACGCGAACCCCAGTAATACACGTACCCCACTCGCACAGGGACAATCGCGTGTGAAACTTCTTGCTCACCCCAGTAATACACGTACCCCGCTCGAACAGGGCCAATCGCGTGTGAAACTTCCCGCAAACCCCAGTAATACACGTGCCCCGCTCAAACAGGGCCAAGCGTGTGTGAAACTTCCCGCGAACCCCAGTAATACACGTACCCCGCTCGCACAGGGACAATCGCGTGTGAAACTTCCCACAAACCCCAGTAATACACGTACCCCACTCGCACAGGGCCAATCGCGTGTGAAACGTCCCGCGAACCCCAGTAATACACGTACCCCGCTCGCACAGGGACAATCGCATGTGAGACTACCCGTGCAGCGGGGTATGTGTATTCGGAGGGGTGCACAGGGAGTTTTACAGGTGTTTTCGAGGTTGTGAGCCTGTGCGCCATGTACGGTATTTGTGCGCTGTACATGGCGCACGGGGAGTGGTTGGGGGCGTAACTGGCGCTGCTGCAGGGTCGATGCGCCACTCTGCGCCACGGCTGGTTTTGGATGTTAAAATCAATGAATACGCTGTGCGCGGAAATGGATTTTAGCGCACGCGGCTGGCGCAGAAAGTCGCACGCACACACTGTGCGCCAGCCGCGTTCGCCACTTGTGAATTCTATGAATTACCCCGTATAACTTTGTACATGGGTATAGATTATCATAAGACATGTAAGTATTGAATTTCACAGTGGCATCAGGTACACTTTCCTCAAACTGTCCAAATCTCTGCCATTTCTGTTCCCAATATGGCAGTGAAGGCTAGCACGTCTTAAATTAAAAACCACAAAATTACATTTAAACTGTTACCTTTTTACATTCCTGCGAAGTCCTGTTGATAAGATAAAAGTCTTAAGCATTTATTAATAAAATAGCCTTTAGAGCCAAAATGGTCAGCATTGTTCACCATATAAGGGCATAGTTCCAAGGCTGCTCTGAATTTGGCTTTGAAGCTCCCAGTAGAAGTTGCGGGACGTGTGATTTCCTATTTCACAAGTCTGTGTCCCAGAATCTTTATGGTAAGGGGCCTCAGCCCAGACAAAAGTCTGATGAGTCTGTGATATGCGGCCTTCTGGCCCATTCAAAGTTTTCCAAGGTAGCAATTATCACCCATGTGTCCTAGAATCTATGGTGGCTCCTTCTTTCGGGGGTTAGGCCACTCCTGTTGTCAAATGTCCCTTGAGCCATGGCTGTTTGGCTAGTTTTCAGAAGGCACCCCATGTCTTTATTTCTTATTTTATTTTGTTTTGTTTTAAATCCAAAGCAAGCCTGTTGAAAAAACATCCCATAAATGTTTCCCAGCAAACCCCCCTTTACATTGCTAGGCCAAAACAGGGCCTTCTTTCAACATTACACTTTTAAAACAGCCGTTTTTCCTTATTTATAAAAGCGCATTTTAACACATGGGGAAGTCTGCTGGGCTGACCATTTCAAAAGGTTTTCTCACTGAATTCCCCACATTGTTTTTCAGCCTTAGTCAGTTTCACTTTTACAATAATCTGTTTAAGACACAGGTCCATTGAAATTGACATAGGCCCAGAGAGCCAGTGTCTCATTTGCAGCATTGATATTTGACATGTTGTAACTCAAAAGTCAAGCATTTTCCTGTGCGACTGAAAATAAAGCTTCTTTTGATTTCTCAGATTTGGCTGACACAGCCTGTCATACAGGGATAATGTTCTATTTTGCTGGAGCACAATGTGGATATGGGTGGGCATGGCAGGTCCTCATTGATGAAAGCAGTTTGATGTTGAACCGATGGAAATAGTGTCAGGGTGCCGCCATTATAAAGGACAAATATTTCATTTTTCAAGTGGAATGTGGATCAAACATTGCTGCTTCTCAATTTTCTTCTTGGTGCATGTAAGAAACCTACTGGCAGGCTTTCTCAGTTTCTCCCCCTTTGTTCCATCCTGCCCAATAGGTGCTTGGCAAGATGGTGCAGCCATCATTTTGTAGCTGTAAAATGTAGTTTTGATGCATGGCAATGGTGCTCCAAGGAGCCGGTGCAGCCATTTTGCTGTAAACTGGTGAAGTGCAGCTGGATGATGTGAGGAAGTACTGCCGAGTGGGTAAATATATCCCACAAATCCCCCACCAACTCTTCTGAGATTCCTTGTCGAGGGAGAGTAGGGCACAGTGGGATTTGTCGGTAGGGCAAAGTGTGGTTCATCAGTAGGGCAAAGTGGGGTTCATCCGGTGGAGCCCTTCTTTCATCATGGAGCGGTACGTCACGATCATCCCGTTGTGTCTCGTTAGAGTGGGGAGCAACACCCACAGCTTCCCCTTAGTTCTTTCTTTGTGGTGTGGAGTGACACCCCCAGATTTTTCTTTGATCTTTGCTTTCCAGGTCCCCGGGGGTGTCCTCCTCGGTCTATGAAGGGCGCAACCAGTACAAATCTATTGAATAAATAAAAAACAATTACTACATTTTTCCACTGATTGCCTTCCAAGAAGGTTGACAGCAGTGGGACACACACATGCATTGCAATAATGACAGTACTTTGATGATAAAGAAAAATGATCACTCACAAGACATAGATAACTACTGATTTGACTAGAATTTTTGAGAATCCCTTTTTTTCTGACAAAGCAGAAAAATGCTCCCTGTTAAATAATTATACCTAGAAACCTACATATTCCCTTCTGGTTCTTCTTTTCTTGTTCTTATGCTCCAGATGTCTCCTCTATTTGATTTTCTTTTGGCTCCTCAATTTGCCGCAAAGTGTGCCTAGGGTGACAACTCTTTAGCTGATTAATATGGACCCATTTCTCTTCTGGCAGCTCTCCTTTGGGGATGCGGATTCTATAGGCGACAAGTGAAATGTTATCTACAATTTCAAAAGGACCGCACAAACTCGGTAACAATGTCCGCTCCTTGGTCTGGTTCTTTTGGAAATTGTACAAGTAGACCCTGTCTCCTACTTGGTATTCTTTTTTGGGTTTTTTTTAAGTCATATTGAGTCTTCATCCCATCTGCAGATTTTTCCAGATTCCGCTGAGCGTACGCAAAAGCATGTTGAAGGTGTTTTCTTAGATTCTCAACATACTCATGTGTTGTGGAGGCGTTTATCAGTGTCTGCTCTTGTGTTCTGTAGAGCAGATGCTGAGGTAGCACCATCCTTCACCCAGTCAGTAGCTCAAATGGAGACATCTTGGTCGCAGAAGAAGGTGTAGATCTGATGGCCATCAGGACAAGCAGTAATCGGATGTCTCAACTTGGCCCAGTCTGCCACAAACATTTTTAGAATGCTCACAATGGTTTTATTGTACCTCTGAACTCCCCCACTAGAGGGCTGGCAGTATGTAATGTGAAGTTTCCTTTTTACCCCAAGTATTTCCCACATCTTCGTCATCACTTGGCTGGTGAAGTGACTAGCTCGGTCTGACTCAATCCTTTGGGGTAGGCCAAAATGCGAGAAGATGTGGTTGATCATCAGGGCAGCTGCTGTTTCTGCCTTGCACTTTGGGGCCGGGAGACATTCCACCCATTTGGTAAACAAGGATGTTACTGTTAACATGTACCTGTTCCCTCTAGAGGATCGAATCATGGGCCTGATTAAATCTACTTGTAAATCTGACCAAGGCAGTGTCATCCCCCTCTTCTGGAGGGCAGCTCGGTGTGTGAGTGAAGTTGGCTGAAATTGTGCACACACAAGACACCCCTTCAAATATTGGTTGAGGTCCTGCCCCATGTGTGACCATTATGCAACCTCCCTCAAGATTTCTAAAGTAGTGTGAAACCCCCGATGACAGTCTGTGGCTGCGTCATGGGTGTGACTAAGCATCAGGCTTCAGAATGAGGTAGGTACCACCCACAGGTCACAGCCAGAGATGGATCTCCTTACCAACAAACCATCTTGGATTCGGAACATTTTGGGACACTTCATCAACACTCTGAGGTTCTCTTTCCCAATGTCATCGATATCCATCAAGGGAAAGTTCTCAGGGTCCTCAATGTGGTGCTGACATTTTCCAATAATCTGATCCCCTTTTTGTGCTGTAAGTAAATCAGCATCTGGGGTCTCCTTACTCCACTGGGCAGTTGAGAATTCATTGTGAGCATCTGGCTGGGACCTAGTGACAGCAGTGACCTGGATTTCCCCCAACAGGGACTCAATCCCAAGGAGATCCCCTTAGATAGCTTCAGACATGAGCTTTGGCCAGCTGATCAACTAGGTCGTTTCCAGTTTTGTATGGCCCCTCTATTCTGGAATTACCCTTAATCTTCTTCCAAAAGATGGTCATCCCATTAGAGGTGACCAGATCATCATTTTTCTGTATTAGCTTGCCATGTTTAAGTGGTTTGTTATTAGCACATAGCATGCCTCTGGTTTTCCAATTAACCAGGTGCTCCACGAACCCATTCCGGACATAATCTAAATCAGTGATTATGACCAGTTCGTGGATTTGGTGTTGGACGGCAGTGAGGATGGCCTGAAGAACTGCCATCAACTCCGCCACCTGACTACTGCTGGGACAGATTTTGTACCCAGCGGAGGGTTCCGGGGCATCATTCACCCAGGCAATCCCAACGCCGGCCACCAGTTCCTTTTACCTGTTGTTATCAACATGGTAGGAGCACCCATCCACATAAACTGTGGGCCTTCCCTGGCACTTGTCTTCTTCATAGACTTTGTGCAGGGAATTCAGGTACGCCTTCATGTTGTCCTGAGTTTTAAGACTTTCGTCCTCGAGACAGTTTTCTCTGGGACAATTATGAAAGTGAGCCAGACTTTGCGCGAGGGGCTCTTCTTGTTTTGGCCATATCTGACCTCCACAGGAAAGCTTTGCATTGACAGAATCCAGGAAGTCATTCTGGAATTACTCACATTTCCAGCCCGGATTCTGTCACTTTGGAGGTATTACAACGGCTGGTGGGGAGTCTCCACTATGATGTGTTCCCCCTGGATGACCGGGAGGTAATTCTTCAATGCCCACACCATTGCCAGGAGTGCCTTCTCACAATCGTTGATTTTTTCATCCACAGAGGATAAAGTCTTGCTTGCATAGGAGATGACTTTATTGACCTTTTCATGCTTTTGATATAATACTGCTGTCAAGCAAGTATTCGAGAACCTTGTCTCCAAGAAGAACTCCTTGTTTTTGACAGGGTAAGCTAGACGAGGAGCTTGTGAGAGGCTTCTTTTGAATTGATTTGTGCCTCGGCTTGTTCTGGACCCCACTCCCACTTGACCTCCCCCTTCAGTAATTAGTCAGTCCAAGGAGGCTTCTTAGCTCACGCAGAGTTGTGTGGTATTTTAGTTTTAGGAGTGCTTCCACTTTCTTCTCCTGGGGACAGAGACCCTCCGGAGTTATCTCATGTCCCAAGCAGTTGACACGGGTCCTGCACCACTGTGCCTTTTGGAAGGACAGTTTTGCTCTGGCAACCCTCAACTGGGTCAGAACATAACGGATTTCCGCTATGTGTTCCTCCACAGTTGAGCTTTTTATCAAGGCATCATCCACATAGGCCAGGTTACCCCTTTCACCCAATTCGGCCATGGCCTTATATAGGAAGATGTTGAATTTGTTGATGGAGTTTATGTATCCGAAGGAAGTCCGGGTCCACATTTACTGCTGCCCCCCGAAGGTAAAGGCCAGCTTGTATTGGTCCTCCCTCCTGACGGGCATGGTCCAGTACCCATTTGTCAGGTCAATGGCAGTATATACCTTTGACGCCTGGATCTAGCCCAGTCCTTGGTCAATATATGGGAGAGGCCATCGGAACATGTGGACCCATTTATTTAGCTCCCTAAGGTCTGTGCAGAGTCTCCACTGGCCATTTGGTTTATTAAAGGTGCTGTGGATTGGACAAATTATCCCACGGGACTCAAGGTTTTTGATTATTTCCATCAGGGACACCATGGATGCGAGAGGCATGCAATATTGCTTCACAAACACAGGAGTCATTCCACGGTCCGTGGGAATTGTTGTAGTATGGATCTTAGTGCGACCACAGTCGCACGAGTCCACAGCAAAGAGATCTTGAAAATCTAAGAACACCTGTTTCAACTTTTGCTTTTGCTCCAGAGTCTCACAGGCATCAACTAGGTTGACCCGCTCTTCCACCATTTGCCTGAAGCCTGGAAAGACTTCTGGTTTTGCTATTTCAGCAGCCTCCTCCAGTTGGGTGGAGAGGTCTCTGGTTAGAGTATTGACCTGGACAGAGGGTTTCAGGTAGGAGAGGCAGTCATTGTGGACCTGGAATATCACCTCATCCTGCCTGATGTCATAGGTCACCTCTTCCTCCCCGTAAGGGCAGGAAGAGTACACCAGGAAATTTACCCCTTGCTGGGTAACGATCCTGTCTGGTGGTAAATCATTGTCGCTGTCATTGTCAAAACAGTAATTGGGGATTGGACCTATCACTTAATTTCCTAGGTCGATGGACAAATGTCAGTCATCAACCGCCATTCAAATAATGGTGCCTGCGCCCAGAGTGATTCTCCCGAGGTCGCTGTTATCTACCACTACTGGAAAGATGTTGCATTCTACATTGACTAATGGGGTTGCGTTTAACCCCAACCCCTGCTGTTGAAGATGGGCAGTGAGGTGTACATATGCGTCAGGACTTTGAAGTTTCTGTCCACTTTTAATTTTTAATTCAAGTGGGAATTATCGGGTCCGTCCTGGGATGGTGACTTCCTCTCCAATTTGAACTTCAACTGCATACAGCAGCAATTGGACTGACCGAAATGCTTTTTCTGAATCATCAAAGCCCATGGGATTGCCCCCTAATTGGGACCAGGCCTTGTAATTTATCAGATCCAAATTAATGACAAAACGATTGAGAATGTCACTGCCTAAATAGAATGTAGCAGGGACATCTCGCACAACCCAACAATTATGTTCTATGCTTTTGTTACCTATAAACATTTTTAGCATACACCTGCTAGGCAGGAGATGTTTAGAATTGGGAGTTTCCAGGCCCATTTCCCACTTATTGATCAATTTAAATGTGGGAATGGCTGGATCTTTTGGGAGCTGTCTGAATGTGGCTTTGCTGATGAAGCTCTTTCCATTGTTCACGCACACTCGGGCGAGAACAGACTCCTTCTCCTCATTTAAATGAATAGGGATGTACAACTGTTCTCTAATTTTCTGAATGTCAGCTAAACTATGAGCTGGTTTCTCATCACTTTTGACTATAGAATTGGGATTTTCTGATTGGGGCTCAGTATAAAATATCAAAGTATTTCCTTCCAGCGTGGAATGCCACATAAAACTGGAAGGAAGTTTGATTTTCAGGAATGGAGAGGAGTTCCCATCACCAGATTGTTGCCCTAGAGCAATTTCTGTCACGTCAGGTATTTAATTATTCTGGAGATGAAACTCAATATGATCTGATTTTTGTTCAACCATGTGGCATGTGCCATTTAAACTAATTGTCACGCTCACCTGATTCCCACGGAGGCGCAGGTCTGGCTTCGAGTGCTGATGCTTCTTCAATGGTGAAGCGCAGGACTCTGAAGATGGACAGGTGGGGCCCCTCTACTCTGGCTTCTCTGGCTCGCAGGAATATTACCCTGTGCGTGAAAAGGGAGTGTTACCTACTGACAGAATAATGCTCAAGCCTCCCACTCCCTTCCAACCCTCCACGATACCCTCCCACGATTCCCTGTGAAGTCTCACCTTAGGGTCTGCAAGGATGAGTTCTCCATCCTGCTTCTGATGCAGGGGCACGTTGAAACCCAGTTACTTCACTGGATTGAGGTTCGATGGAAGTTCAAATAAGCTTGACTATTCAGGTAAGGCGCTGTAAGAGTTCTGTTGCAAGTTCAAAAGTTCAAGCTTAATAATAATGTTCATTGTCTTATTGCAGCAAGCGCTAACACTTATGTCTTTTTCCCCTTAGGGGCCGGGGTTCGGAATGCCGGAGATATGGCGCCGACCCGAAGTGAAACGTGCAGTTCCAATAAATGACAGGTAAATTCTGGATGAGCGTTCGGGTAATGTCTTTGCATTCACTCATTCAATGTCTTTTTCTTTTTTCCCCATAGGGGCCGGGGTCCAGAATGCCAGGAAGCGGCAGGACCCGAAATGAAATGGGAATGACCCAACAGGTAAGTCTTAGAAGGAAACTGAGCTTTTCCTATTCCCTTCCTTCTCTCACCTTGTGTTCTTGTCTTTTTCTCTCTAGGCTCTGGGAAGTGGCTGCGGATCCGGATGATCGCTGCTGAAGATGGAGGTGCCCAGGAAAGGTGAGTGAAATGCAGCGCTGCAGCGATCGAAGCGAAATGCTTTTAAAAATGATGTCTTCCCTTTCAGGATCGTCGGTGTGATGTCTCCGTGATACAGCTTTAGCAGGTAAGGTCTTCTTTCTCTCCAATTCTCTCTTATCTCCCTTTGCAGGTGACCCAGGATGCTGACAGGCGTGGCTGAAGTCCAGATGCAGGAGCTGACACGGTTACGGTCCAGCTGCGAGGAGCAGAACAACGCGAAGCGTGAGTTGCTGATCGGGCGTGGTTTAAATAGCTTTGGAAGTAGTTCCAGGTATGTATCCTTCCACCGATCAAGTATGTATCCTTCCCCGACCACACCCAGGTGGAAAGTAGTCCCACAGGTAAAGTAGTCCCATTCAAGCCTCAAGAGGGCCTGGATGTAGCAGCATGGTCTGCATCAGGTAAGTGCACATTAAAACAGTTGAACACATGTCTAGCTTTATGAGCCTGGCGACTAAGGCGCAAGGACAGGGGTCCAACATGAGCCTGGCGCCTAAGGCGCCAGGACTGTGTCCAAAGGGCCCCAGCTTGGGCCCACTGGCACTACCCTGTGGGGAATGATGCCTGCCCTTGGGGTTGCTGGGTCTGACCTGGCTCCTTGGAGGTAGGCATCATGACACTAATATGGTTGACACTCTGTTTTAATTTTATTGGCCTGTTAGTCTGAGTCCAGAGGACCTTGTTCACATAGTCTATTAGGGGGCACAACCTGCGCAGGATTTCGTTCCCTAGTAGAAAGGGTATACCCTCTGGAGTCATGACTATGACCGGATGTTACACCTTGTGTCGCACTATTTTTATTTTCAAATCCGCTCTCCCCTCAATGGGAATTTCATTCCCGTCGAAGTTCTGGAGTTGTGCAGGAAGATGGGTGAGAGTGATCTGGTATCTCTCCCCCCTTCCTGAATTTAGCTGCTCAAAGGCCCTTTTTGACAGAAGAGTGGCTTGGGTTCTAGTGTCCACCAGTGCTGAAATTGGACATTGCCCTTGCACTTGAACGGGGGCATAAAATCTCCCCTCTTTCTCCTCAAGTGGGCAAGGGCAATGTGAAGTTTGGGCAAGCTGGGAGGTCCATTTCTTTATTTTGGAATCTGACACAGTGGCATTTGGACTGTTTTCTGTGTCAGAGCCTGGGAATCTGTAATAAAAATTTGACATCCTGAAATAGTGTAGATTTTGGAATCCCCTGTTTCCCTTAGCTCTGTGCTGCCCCGCTTACCGGGTGGCAGTCACTGCAACCAATTTGTGGGGAGGATCCCTCCATTACTATTTTCTTCTCAGGATGACAATTCTGGAGTTCAGGGATGGGTGACTCTGAATCAGTCCCCACACCCATCCAGTGTTCATTTAGATCTTTTGGGACCCATTTTTCTTTCAGAGGAATTCCCCCATTCCTGAAGGAGAAGATTGTTTTCCCAGAATCCTCTAAGGATTCTTCCCCTTCAAACTGGTGGACACTAACTTCCTCCACAAAATGGGCATTTTTACTGTCTTTGTTTCTCCTACCCACCCTCTGTTCCCTGGGTTGCAGATTTTCGAGGGGCAAAAGATTTTTGTTTCGGTTCCTGGATGTCCAGGGGCTTTTCACGGGTGAGGAAGGAAGCCTCCTCCAGGGCTTTACACCCCACCTTCCTCCTGTACCTCTTCCTCTGGAACCTGTGAATTGTCGGGGTTCTCTCCCCGTCATTTTTCTGGGGTGCCAGACGCTTGGTTTGTGGGTTTCTGAGCCACCATGTTCATCTGAGGGTTCTGCTGAGCCCTCAACATGTGACCCAGATCCTGTGTAAGGTTCTGGACCTAGTGTTCCAGTTGGGACACCCGTTCAACTGGTACGGGGGTCTCTGTTCATATCTAGGTGGTTCATGGGAAGGGTAACTATCCCTTCTCCCCGAGTACCCTAAGAATTGTGGATTTTGGTAACCCTCCGCCCTTGGCCTCCCCTCTCCTGGATTTGGCAGTCTGGGCTCCTGAAGCCAGCGAATGAAAGGAGGGTTGTCCTGCAGGTTGGGGTTTTGTGGATACTGGGGAAAGAAACTTAACCCAGGATTTGGGGGATTAATGCCCTCATGAGGGAAGTTAGGAGGGAAGTTTCCTGGGGGAGTACTTACCTGGCGGGACCCTTCCCTTGGGCTGGGGAGTCCACACATACCCTATGATAGGCCGGTTGCCCTTGTATCTGGGATTTATATAATCAGGAGAGTTAGGGGTCCCATTGGTGGAATTACCTCCCTGACCACCTGTTTGTTATTGGCCTGAAGGCCTTCTTGGCCTCTTGTTCTGTTGGTTTGGGATTGGTGCATTTTTGGGCTCCCCCATTTCTAGGTCCAAAATGGGGGCAACCTTCACCTCCGCCACCTTAGCAGCAGCAGGGGTGTTGGCTGGTTTGGGGTTTTTGGTCTGGTTTTTATTTTCTGCAGGTTTTTGGACTTCATAAATGCAGGTAGCCTGTTCTATTACCAAGTCCAGAGATCTTTTATCATGGAAATCCCTCAACAGCTGGGTCATAATGTATTTTGGGAGAGCATGAAAGTAGGTAGTGATAAACTCTCTGATATCTGTGCGCACCCTCCTGGTAGTTTGGGCAAAGGCGTGTTTTAATTCCTGCATAAACTCTCGTGGGGCCTGATCTTCTCCACACTGTAGATTGTAGGCTGCTTTGCGAGCCTCTTGGGGGTTTCTATGGGTGGAGAAGTGCTTCAAGATGGCCGCCTTGTAGGTGGACCATCTTGAATGTTTTTGGTCTTCTAGTCCAGCAAAGAAGCTGGAGCACTCTGGAGAGAGTGTCCATTTGGCATAATCTATACAGTTCTGGCTATCTTTTATGTGAAATGTGTCCATCATTTCTTCACAGAGTTCCAAATGCTCCCAGACAGAATATGTTGTGTTTTTATTGTACAGTGTCATGAAGTTCCTGATGGCCTTGATCTGCCTAATGGGGTCTTTCACCAGAACTCTTTTTGGTTGACCTGCCTTCTTTCGCCGCGTCACCGGAGTTCATTCACCCTCAGACTCAGAGGCACTGCTATTTGAGGTCCCCTCAGGATCATCTAGACCCTCCCTGATTCTGTGAGCTTGGGAGGGGCTCGCAGAATGGTGGGGCCTAGTTTCTTCTCCCCTGTGGCCCAGAGGAGAGTAGTCTTCGGACTCCTCCCTGCTTCCAGGATTGGCAGGGTATACCCCCCACTGTCCTGATTGGGTGGAGGTCTTCAGGATGTTCTTTAGGGGGCTTTTTTCCCGTTGTTCTTGTGCAAATTGAACCAACTGGTCCTTTTGGAGGTAGTCATTCTGCAGATCGAATTCCCTGACTTTCTCCTCATAGGAGGTTTCCGGGTCAGAGACATCAGCCATATATTTTTGTATCTATCCAGGGATGCACTTCTATCAATTCCTGGGAGACGCTGACCTGTCAGCTCCATCATGCTGGGCCCATTGAATTCTGATGGCCTCATGGTTTCTGGCTCATATGAACCGGTAGTCGTGAAGTTAGCAGTGCGCAAAGTATTAAATGGGTTGGAGACCCTCAGTACCGATGTCATCATACTATGATCCGGGGTTGCCCTGTCCCTCTCTACCTGTTTGGGTCCCTCCAGTTTGGATTAGATCCAGTTTGGATTAGATCTAGGATAGCCTTTCTCCAATCTCGCTAGTTTTTCCTTCTCAGCCCCTACCTCTTGAAAATAGGCAAAGATCTGAGCCTTCTGCTCAGTTTTCAGGGCTTTACTGACCTCTATGACCCACTCTTGAGCTCCCACTGGCTTGTGGAGCCCATATTCTTCCTCACAGAGGGCCTCCTTATCTCTTTGTGCCACCTGTATGGTTTGGAAACACTAAACCAACTTTTGTTGCAGGAGACTCACCTCCTGAGTTTGTGCATTTTTAGTTTGGGTGTTCTCTTGCAGAGTACCTTCTACCTGTCTGGTGTGCTCCAGTAACTTTTCATATTTTGTTTTGAGTTCATTTAGTTTCTGGAGGCCCAACTCACTTTCCTGTAACTCTGTTTTTAAATTGCTTACTTCCTGACATAGGGCATCTTCCTCCTGATTTAGGGTGCCACTCTGTTCAGCCAGGTCATGCCTTTGTTGCTTGATAGTATTTAATTGCTGGCGCCCTTGATCAAAGTCTGCTTGGGAGTGGAGGTCTTTAATAGTGAGTTTATTATTCTCCTCTTCCAACCTTTTGACCTGATCTTGCAGCATGGTTATTTGTCCTGAGCAGCCCCTATTATATGTTAATTTTTGAGTCAGCTTCTGTTTACTCTCTTCCAGAGAGTCAACCTTTTTCCTCACACTCTATTTTTAATGCATCTAATTGGGCCTCTTGGTCTACATTATTTAATTTTTTTATGTAATTTCCAGATTCTGCTCAGAATCTTGGCTCTTTTGCAATTTTTGTTCCGCTAATTTTAGTTCAGTCTGGATTTTAGTTAAAAGTTCCGATTGATTTTGCGCAAGATTTGTATTTTCCTCGTATCTCGATATGGCAGCATCACTGCCATATCAAAATACATGTAGGCTGCGATTCTGACAATTTTAATCTGCTCTTCTTTAATTTTCGGAGTCATGTATAACTCACTCAAAGCTTGGTGTAATGGGCCACCGTCCTGCCACCTGTCCATGCTCATGGCAGTGACCTGTTGCACCATTTCTTCTAGCCAGACTTTTTCATCTTGTTCTGTCCATTCCCCCCTGACAAATAATGTGTGCAGAAGGTGCTCCCTAGCTATATTGATCTCTATTGTGGCCATTTTGGAAAGTGTTCTTTCTTTATTAATTTATTTCTATAAGGGTAATCTGTATTCTGTTGCATTTTGTCTATTTTTAGGGTTGATTTAGCTTTCATTTTATACACAAGCCTGGTACTTAGGATTTTTGTTTTGGGGAGGCGCTTCTATGGCATAACACAGTGTTCCAGCCACACAAAGTATTACTACCTTGATGGTTAACCTGCTGTGTTAAGCTGTCATGGGTGAATAAACAAAACCAATCCCTGGTAACGAGCCCCCAATTTGTGAAGGATTACAATCAGGTGTAACTCACTGTACCAGGACCTTCGCCCTCAGCCTTAGATGTAGCGCGCAATTAGAATGCTTTTTCTTTGATTTCAATGAATTCGAATTGAGCCGATACCCGACCCGACTCACACCCCCTTTTACAAATACCCCGGGTCACAATGGACCATGAACCAGGCCGGTGGGTGGTAACACAATATTTTTTTTTTAATTTCAAAGAAAATCACACAATTTTTATATTGGGAAGCAATCACTACAGGGTGATAATTACAATGAAATCTACTGAAATACACTTGGGTAACCTTCTACAAGAACATATCCCAAGCACAATTGAATAGGAGCACTTGTTCAATTAGGATAGATAGCACCAGACTTAAGATTTCCCCCTGCAGTTTGCCCTCAATCCTCTAATTCTGAGTGGGCAGAAAGAAGCAGCAGGTAGTCAGGGATATGACGCTTCAAACTGAATCAAAATCTGACCTTCCCTATAATTAAAGGCAAAAACCCTTTGCAATGGGCTAAACTGTCACTCGGATTTTAACAAATAATTAATTATATGTGTAATTAAATAATGATCTATATATGTTTTATCACAGTCTCAGGGATGTCATATCGCTAGCAACTATAAGGTAAGGTATCACAAAAGGCATAAAGTTCACAAAGCAGGTTGAAATTGAAAACACAGTGCAGTCAAATCACACATAGAAAAGTTGCCTTTTCTAGTTTGCAGTTTTAAATGTCAAAAATGGGTGAAATACTCTGAATTGGAATGCAGTTTCTAGGCTGGGGGAGAGATGCACATCACAGGGACAATATAGAAGTAAAAGGAGGGCAATAGCTGAAGAACTGGATGAGATTTGCAAGATGAAAGAAGGTTCCGTTTTGGTAAAATAAAGCCGTTAAAGGGAGGAAATCAGTTTGCAAAGAAAAAGGACAAGTTTTACTTAAACTAGATTATTCAGACTAAATTGTTAAAGAAAGACATGGTACGATCCCAGGTTAATTTGTAACTTAACCCTTTCACCCCGCGTTCAGATCTATGTGGGAATTAATTTAAATTATTCCAAGTATTGCTAAGGAGTTACAAGATGAGGTGAAGGAAAGAATTGCGCTAACACTAGAAAAACAGGACAGGGTGCACATAGAATTAGAACAGTTTAGACAAGTTATCAGGGTATGGACAGGATTACTTAGAAAATAGGGCAAAGACAAAGGGGTCCAGATGGGGTATGCTATGTGTTGCTATGGGATGGGGAAATACTCACAATCAGCACTTGAGTTTGGAATTTGGGACAGCCAACCGGGTTCTGGGCTCAAAAGGTTCTGGTCACCGGATAGCAGGCTCTCCTGGCAAAAGACAGCTGGTCAAAGGTCTGGTCAGCGTCACCTCAGCTGGATGGAGCGGGTAAGCAGGGCAAGCAGGCAGCACTGGAGAATTCCAAAGCGGGCTCAGCCACCTTTGCCTTTTCTCCCTGTATTTAGTGGGATTTTGTTATGGGGTTTTAGTGCTGAAAGGTAGCTCTGCTTGGATAGGAAGGCCTGGGTCAACTATCCCTTTTCTGGCAGTGGGGTCTGGAATCTTGCAGAGTGGAGATGGAACATTTCTGCTTGAGTGGATGTTTAATCTCCATTTGTGCTTTGACTTTTTTTGTTTTTTATACATTTTTGATTATGGATATTTTTTACATTTATTAAAATGGCGCCTGATTACTTATTCAGTTAAACATCTTAGTTTTCAAAAGACGCTTTGGTTTGTGTTCCGTGATAGTGTACTTCGGCGGATGCATCCATCAGAGGAAAGAACCCTCCTTCAGCATGGATCAGCTGATTTGCATGCTTGGAAGTGTTTTTACATTACGCTCGCTCTATCGCGTATCGTACACTCCTGGGGATCGGATGCGTATGGAGAATGGATGCGTAGTGCCCGCCGATCGCAACTGATTTTGTTACGGGGAGTGGACGCAAGACTTCGGAAATGGATTCCAGTCAGCTGTTCCGAGGCTCACTCACTTTATTACAGTGAAGTACGGAAGCTCCTATTGCTGCTGTGGTTATGTATGTAATGACGGCTGTTCAGATATGACGTGGGTCCTTGCCAAGGTGCTCATACTGCAAATGCGCCAGCATGGAAGGGACGACATATGGGAACTCGGGGGCAGTTGGAGGGATCCACTGTTTGCTCTTTGTGATGTCTCACTCTTTCTCCCACTGAAATCAAATGAAGCTTGGCATAATATTGGCATATTGCAGAGTCCGTGGCCTGGAACTTTACTTCCCAGAGTACAGGGATCTTTCTCATTCATTCCATCACCTACCTACACACTAAAATGTATCACCAATCAACCTCGCGGAAACGATAGCTCTATGGTGTGTACATGTGTAGCCTGTTCATCAAGATAAAGGTGCAAGAGCCATAGCGTTTCCATGATGGATGTAAGGGCAACAAGACTTCCTCACACCTTGCTTCCTCTAGCCTCTTCCTCCCCTCTATAGCTTCACACTCACCTATTCAGCCTCTGTGCGATGCCGGCCGGCATGTTACACAACACTGGAAATAAATATGTACACACACAAATAAACAAAAACCCAGAGCGTTCATGTTTCCCGTTGTTTCCGGTGGCCATGTGTGAGAAGCCATTCAGGGCCATTCACTCTTATTGTATTCCCTATGGATGATGGGACTTGTAGTTTTACAAAATGTGGACTGGCTTTTGTCACCCAACTGGATTTTATGGTTTGGCTGTGACTTCCTTGCCACTTCCCAATTATCTAATTATGAGCAGCTGATAGGCTCTGGTGAAAGGTTTGCTTAATTCAGTGTGTATGCAATATTTTCAGGTATGCAGATCTTTTTCTGGGTCTTCCGCTTCTCTTCTAGCATGGCACTCGTAATGCGCTGATCAGCATGCATAAGGAGGTGCATACGGGTGCGCTATGTTCATGATTTTGGCTTTGGTAAATGTATTTTCGTGATGTTGTGAACTGAGGTGAATACCCAGAAACAATCCTCTGCCTGACTGATAATTTCACTTTCATAAGAACTTGGGGTCCGCTGTCCATTTTGATCTCTGTTTGGAGTTGAAGTGTTGGAGTGCACTGTGCAAGACCTCGTTTTGCTTTCTAGCTTTATCACTCATTTGTTTATGTTTGGACTTGTTAGTGTTGATGGTAGGGCTGAAGGCTGGGTTAACGTTGGAGCTGATTTACAAGCATCAAGCAATAATGTGTAAAGTATAGATGGATGCATATTACCTTTACTTCCATTTTAGTATTTTTCACTCCTATTGGTGGATAATAGTTGCTATTTGGATCTCTCTGATATTATTCATGTCTGGTCATACGGGAACGACATTATTTGTTATTGTATTTGGTATGTGCTGTATGCATGAAGAGAGTGTGTTGTGTGATTTATGATGAGTGGAATTCTGGGTGTGACTTGTTGCTTATGGGTGAGTTAATTTTGACTGCTCTAAATATGTTGGTTCGACTTTGCATGTGTGGCATTCCTTTCTTCCTAACATCTAAACTTATTGATATGGCTCTCATATGAGGGCTATGAGGTTCTAGGAATATAGCTGTCTTATAGTTTATATTGGTGGGGATGATACCTCATGATCATCTTTGTTTTTGGGAACTATGCTCTATGGGTGGCATGGGCTTTTTGGCTTTTCTTGGTGCTTTGTTTTGCTGTATTCTTTTTTTTTAATTTGACAGGAATGCTGTAGATGTGCTGCTGATTCGGTTGGGTGACGGGGGTACCGCGTGTGTGCGGCTGAATCGGTTGGGTTTTAAAGTTGAACTGTACTGACTTTGAAGCTAGCTCCTGATGGTTGTGATGAGTAGGGGATCATATGATTGTACTGCTTGGTGACGCACTGTCTGGGAATGTGCTGGTATTTATGTCAGTGTGGTTGCAAATAGATACGTAGCTTTTAGTTTATGGGAGGCATGCTGTGGTTAAGAGGGTTTAGAAGGTGGTGAGTTGTCATAGTTATATGTTGGCAGGTTATTTGCTGTTGTGTATGTTGATGGCCTGTAACTGGGAGTCAGTCGTGTCATGTTTGTTGATGAAGTCGGATTTATGCTTACTGCATTGATAGTGATGTTTTGGTATTCAATTAGCTTATGTTCTTATTTTAAGTTGGGAGGGGTGCCGGGAGTATACGGTTTTGGATTTCCTGTTGGAGTTGGATTCCAGCTTTTCCTTCAGGGGGAGGGGGAGTTTTTTTTTTGTTTTTTGTTTGATTTTGGAACTAGTGCTTATTTGTCTGTGTGTTGTGTTTATTTACAAGATGGCTCTGGCTACGGGACTGGATCTGAAGGTCACAACTTGGAATGTTAATGGAATTAATAATCCGATTAAAAGGCGGAAGATTTTTCATTGTATGGATGACATGCGGAGTGATATTTACTTTTTGCATCAGACGCACTTGCTAAAAGGAGAGATTCATAGTTCACAGAAGATGTGGGTAGGAAGCGCTTTTGGCACATGTTATTCCTCAAGGTCTAGAGGGGTTGTGATTTTGATTCAAAGAAATGGTCCAGTTAAAGTTCTGAAGGAGTGTTCTGATAAGGATGGGAGGGTTATTGTACTACATGTGAAAATCCAAGGTGTTAAGGCAATTCTGTGCAATATTTACGCCCCCTCGATTGATGATGGATCGTTTTTCAGGAGAGTCTCTCAAATGGTCCAAGATTTAGACTCACCTAACATTATTCTGAGTGGCGACTTTAACTTGGTAATGGATGCCCTTAAAGCTCGTAGCGGAGCTAGGGTGGTTCAGAGGAAGGATTATCACTATTGTTCATTTCAATCCTTGATTGCCGAATATGATTTAAAGGATTGTTGGCGGTTGGAACACCCAGACTTGAGGGAATTCAGTTTTTATTTGGGCTCACATTCTACTTATTCTCGTATAGACATGCTTCCATATACACTTTCCTCAGAATATACAATTTTCTGTCCTTTCTGTCCCAAACATGCTACTGAAAGCGACCACGTCTTAATGTGATGCACCAAAAATTGCATGTAAACTGTAAAGCCTTCGCATTACTGCGTCGTCCAATAGCAGAAATAACAGTCTTAAAGTGTATTAATTAAAAGAGTATTTTGAGCCAGATGGCCAGCATGGTCTCCCAAATAAGGGCATAATCTCCAAGGCTGCACTGGAGTTGGGTGTGAAGCCCCCAGTTGAAGTTGAGGTGAGGTGTTATTTGCAATTTCACACCTAAGTGTCCTGGAACTCTATTGTAACAGGCTCACGCCCAGCCACAAAGTCTGACGAGCGTGTGAGATGCTCCCTCTTGGTCCATTCATAGCTTCCAAGGGGCTGGCCCATTTGGAGGAAGGCAAATCCTGTTCCAAGCAAGCAAATGTCCTTTGAAGCCAAGCAGGAAAACCTGTTCTGTGGCTTCCACAGTAAATGCACTTATTTATTTACTTCTTTTTTTTCTGAATCAGAAGCAAGTCTGTTGAAATAAAACATCCCATTTATGTTTTCAAACAAAACCTCCCTTACATTTCTAGGCAAGGAAAGGGCCTTATTCAACATTACACTTTTAAAACAGAAATTGTTCCTGTTTGCAAAAGCAACGATTTGTACAAGTGGTGATTTTTCCTTTTTATATCACCTCCCAATGCAGTTTTCTATTCCATCTAGATTCTAAACATTGTTTGCAGCCCTAGTCAGTTTCTCTTACACAGCAATCTGTTCAAGGCAAAGGTCCACTGATACTAACATAGGCACAGAGGAATAGGGCTTCTTTTGAAGAGTTCAGCTATGATATTTTGTTGCAAATTGAAGCCTTTTCCCCTTACAGCTGGGAGTAAAGTTTGTTTGCTTGTTTGTTTATTTTATTCACTTATAATGCGCACCAGACCCGAAGGTAACCGGCACAGCAGTACAGAATATGTCAAGCTTGGGGTTACATGGTTCCAGATTACAAGCAGAAACAAAATATATACAGGCCATAGAAGGTCAGTTATTGATTCCATGCAAAAACAAAATATATACAGTCCGTAGAAAGTCAGTTACAGAATACAAGCAGGATGGAATATATACAGGCACAAGCAGGTTGTCTCAGGCACGAGGCACAAGCAGGTTGTCACTAGCCTAAAGGGAAGATATACAAATGGGCAACAGGATGGTGGATATAAATGTATAGCAGGGGTCTAGACGGAGCTAGTGAGCAACTAAACGTCGGCAGACTTCAGTAGTTTGGACTACGAAGCCACACGAGTGCCACTGAAGGCAGTTAGTAGCAGCTACAATAGGCTGGATCAAATAAGCTCAGTTAATACCTAGTTGCCATAGGCTAGGTCAGGCTAAATTCAGAATAGGTATGGTGGGCTGCTATAGTCTACATTCAACATAGGTACAGTGGGCTAGATTCAACATGGGCCAGTGGGCTGCAGAAGGCTAAATTCAACATAGGCACAGTGGGCTAAATACAGCATGGACACAGTGGTCTGCAGTAGGCTAAATTAACATAGGCACGGTGGGCTACAATAGGCTACGTTCAACATAGGCACAGTGGGCTAAAATCAATATAGGCACAGTAGGCTATATTCAACATAGGCACAGTGGGTTAAATTCAACATAGGCACAGTGGGCTAAATTCAGCATGAGCACAGTGGTCTGCAGTAGGCTAAATAAGCATAGGCACGGTGGGCTACATTAGGCTAAGTTCAATATAGGCACAGTGGGCTAAATACAGCATGGCACAGTGGTCTGCAGTAGGCTAAATCAACATAGGCACGGCGGGCTACAATAGGCTAAGTTCAAAATAGGCACAGTGGGCTAAAATCAATATAGGCACAGAAGGCTAAATTCAACATAGGCACAGTAGACTAAATTCAATATGGGCACAGTGGGCTAAATTCAACATAGACACAGTGGGCTAAATTAAACGTAGGCACAGTGGGTTAAATTCAACATAGGCACAGTGGGCTAAATTCAGCATGGGCACAGTGGTCTGCAGTAGGCTAAATCAACATAGGGACGGTGGGCTAAAATCAATATAGGCACAGTGGGCTAAATTCAGTAGGGGCACAGTGGGCTAAGTTCAACATAGGCGCATTGGGCTACCAAAGGCCAGTTCAGGATGGGCACAGAGGGATAGTGTTGCCAAGCACATTGGGCATTGAACAGTGAGGGATCAATGGGCACATACAATGGTGACATACAAGATTGTGGCAGTCGGGGTATGAGCAGTTCAGTGATGCACCCGGTAGTATGCTGCCGGAGTCGTATCAGTTGCAATTAATGTAACTGATCATTAGATTAGGTCAGGACAGGGTGTGCGCATAATTATAACCTGGAAGACACAGGGGGTGGGTTTTTCAAAACACGGTGGGCAGCAGAGGAGTTACGTGCGTATAAGCCAGTTTCTTACGTATAGACCAAACTTGCGTGGGAGGCTGCCAGGTGTCGATACAGCACTGGGAATTTAGTAGATCGTGGGACGCTTGGCCTCAGTTACAGGCCGCATTGCGCCTGACATTTTGGATTTCTGTAATGTCAGTGCATGCGGTCCTGAGAGTGAAACAGGCCGATTTTCTCATGCAGATGAGCAATTCTGCATCAGAGTGGCTGCAGGTTAGAGGGGATTGCTTGGGCGTAGTTTGAGGTAATTGTTTTGAGGTGATTGGCGAGTTATGTAGAGCTTACCGTCAGCGGCTCTGGATTGTAGCTGTAGGCGAGGGCATGGGAAGTATTGTGTTGCGATGCAGGTACTGCTGTTTCAGCGATTGGGATTGCTGCTTGTAGAGATAGGGTGGGCAAGCTGGTTGGGGATCCAGGCTCAGAGGCCTTAATGGCCCAGACAGGTCCAGACAGGTCCAGACAGGTTGGGCCTTCTATTTATGGGCCTTAGACATGCTGGGCATGGCTAACGCCTTCCGGTTAGCTTCGCTGCCCTATAAGCACATCAGAGGCCGGTTGTTGTTTATAATTTCACAGATTTTGCCTGACACAGCCTGTCATTCAGTGGGAAATGCTTTCTTTTGCTGGAGCACAACCTGAATATGGCTGGGCATAGCTGGGTCTCACTGGATCAGAACTGTGTATTGTTCAACAGATGAAAAAGGGCATCAGGCTCCATCATTTTAATGCAAAATAGTTCCTTTTTCATTTGGAAATTTTGAGTGAGCAGCCACGCAGCGCTGCTTTTCAATTCTCTTCTTTGGTGCACATAAGGAAACACACTGGCAGCCTTTCTCGGTGTGTTCCCTGTTCCATCTTGCCCAATAGGTGCTTAGCAAAGACAGCGCAGCCCTCATTTTTGTAGCTGCAAATGCAGTTTTGATGCAAGGGCATGGCGCTCAAAGGAGCCAGCTCCGCCATTTTGCTGGTAACGGCTGAAGTGCAGATTGGTGATGGGGGGAATTCTGCTGGGTGGGTAAATTTACCCCACACCTGCATGCTAGGGCAATATAAGAGAAACGTGAAAGATAAACCACTGAACAAACTCAAGGATTTGATGTATATATTGACTAAGCGTATATAGCCATGGGATGGAAAGATATGAAAGAACCGAGTGTGCACAACTGGTGGAGAGATTTGGAGAAGTGGTGAACAGCGGAAACAGGGGTGTGGGAAAAGGCACTCACAATGCAATATACAGAGACTGGTATAGATATACAAAAATGGATAGTGTTAACGGTAACGTTGTTCGCAAATGTGGGAAAAAAGGAGAGTGTACAGCAAACAGAGGAGGTAGATGCAGTAATTGTAATTGATTGACTAATGAACATGAAGGCTATGAGGGGGTGTTATATAGTAGTAGTAGTTGTGACTGTGAGATGTATATATGTTGTTTAAATGGTGGCCATTGGATTGGAGCCTGTTGCTCTTGTAATGGCATATAAACTCTAATAAAAACTTTAAAAAAATAAAAGAATCATTTAGGTTAACTCCCAAGTTTGACGGCAGGTGCAGGAAAATGGATTGATGAGTTCGAAAAAATGACAGGAGGAAATACTTTGGCAATAGGGGATATTAAGGGTCTCCTAGCAGCCATTCTTGGGGAAAGAGCTGATGATTTTGGGTGAGAACAGGCTATTCAAGTGTCAAGGCACAAAACACAGCGCACAAAGGAATGCCATTTAATAATTGTAGGGCAGATGCCTGGAGAGCTCTCAGGCTGCAGTATCCTGGCACATCAGACATGGGTGCAATTATGACATGGAAGATGAAAGAAGACGAGGATCCTCTTGCTTATATTCAGGATATTCAAGAACGGTGAACCATTGAAACTCAAGAACAGTGGGGAAAAACAGTGGCAGTATTTTACCACATTTTATGTCAGGGATTGCCTGAACAAGTACAGACGCAACTCAAGAAGTAGGTGGGAATGGAAGCAGAACCATGGGCTGAAATTGTAAGGAATTTCAATCAGGCACACACCCAAGTCTCGCCTAGTATGTAGTGCGCAAATGGAACCCTTATTTATTTTTGTCTATAAGTTGAATATTCTGAATGATATACCACTCATATCACACCCTTCTCAAAATACCCCCCTGTCCCCCGGTCACACTGAACCAGGAATCAGGCTAGTGTGGAACTGTAAATATTTGTTTATTTATTTAGAATTTAAAATCACAATATATTTTTTATATGTAACAACAATCACCAATGGGGTGACAAGAACAATGAAGAATATCTTTAATACACTGGGAATCAGGTTATGAACACAAAAAGAATGCAGCAAAGAAAAGAATACTTTTGGGTTGGTTTGGAACAGATAGCACTATGGTTAGAGGTTCCCCCTGCAACACCCCCCAACCCACCAATAGATAATTTAAATAGATGTGAGTAGAGAGCAGGTACTCATTAATAATACAGACCAAACAGAATATCACTCCCACCTTCCCCCCTTAAACACAAGAGAAAAACGGATTTGACTTTTCAACTGTCAGCATGGCTTTGAAACTGGCTGAGCAAAAACACTAAATGAGTTCGAAAATGCTTAAATTATTGTAGATTTCTGCAGGAGCCGCTTTGAACAGATGCAAGCAATCACAAGCAATTATTTAATCAAAAGAAAACAATTGGAATCTCAAAGGCAAAGTGGGAAATAATTTAAAGGCTATTTACACGTGTAAAACTTTTGCAAAATGTAAATTTGCGGAAAACTTTTACTATGCGATTTTTGATAGAAAACGGGTCAACTACATTGTTTTGCAATCGGGTGTGGAGATAGCAAAGGATATTAGGTATCAGTGGGAGTTGAAATTTCGTTTCTATCTTTAAAACTGAGGGAGTTATGGAAGTTTTAGTGAGAGGTGTTTTCTGAAAATAAAGACACAAATTTGGACAAGAACTTCAGTTTAAAACCAGAAAATATGGATTATGCTTTTACTCAAGGCTACAGCATGCGGACTAGACAACCAGGTTGGGTCGAAGTAAGCTCTGAGACTGATTCATGACTTCAGTAACAGAGCCCCAGCGCCTTCCCCGGTGGAACCAGTCCAAACTCTCGAAGTGGGATTTTTGGATGAGAGTTACACAAATAAAATGACAATGAAAATGATGCTTTAGGAACTAGACGGAATAAGATAGCACTAAAGATTTGACACTGTTACTGGTTATGGCAGGGTAGTTCAGAGATTTGGATGGGTCAAGATAAGGCAAGGAATACAATAGTGCTCTAGCGTCCTGTTAATACTCACAATCCACTGGGATTTAAGATCTTTGGCCTGTCAAGATTCTGGTCAATGGATCGGGTCTATCAGGGAAGGACAGCACAACAGGCGCGGGACAGGATCAGCTAGGCCAGTCACCAGAATTGCACGGGATCTGCATTTCTTGTTTCTGGATATTTCAGATCAGCGGGATGGCGAGTTCAGCAGGCAAGCATTTATGGTAGCAAGCCAGATAGTTTCAGGATGCTTTCCCACACCAGAGCGCTTCACTGGGTTGTAAGGATTAGTTGAGGATTAATTGAGGACTGAGGCCTATCTGAAAATGGTTCAGCAACTGCTTGGCCTGGTGATGGGCATCTGGATCTGGAATGATGTTAAAGGCTGGATTTTGAATGCTGGATCAGAGTGCTTCGCTGGAATCAGAAGAGAGAGTCCCTATGTGTTGTCAGATGTCTCTATTTATCCTTTCAATGACATCACAAAAATGGGTGTATGTGCCGGCTTAACTAAACTTGCCCCTGTGAACTGGGATTTGATCAGAGCCTCATCTCTGCCTTGCATCCGAGTGATAGGATCAAAGAAATATGGTGTCAAGTTTATGGTTTGATTTTTACAATCCTTAGAAACCTCCCCTAGCCACTAGCATCAAAATCGAATTTTGTCCTAAATACATATTTATACATTTGTAACCTCTACGAAAATCACATACAAGGATTACATATTTTATGGAGTATCTGTTCATCAAAATCCCACAGCTGTGAGACCTTGTTTCGCCTTTTTGCAGCATTTTGTCCATTTCGCCATGAAAACATTTTCCAAACTTTCTCCAAATTTCCACAAATATGTGTATTTACCATAGGAATGTGTGTGCAAAGTTTAACAATTCTAGCATATATAAAGTTCCCATTAAACCGCATATACTGCCATTCCTGTTCAGAATATGCTACACAGTTCCACCACGTTTTGAAATATAGGGCCAAAAATTAGATCAACAAATCTGCCCTTTTGATATTTTTCACCACTTCTGATAGCGAGTTATAAGTCTCTAAAAATTGTTCATTACATATTCCTTGCAGCAAATGGTCAAACCTTTGTCTGTCTCTGGAGTCAAGGAGCAGCCCCCAACTTTGGGATTTCCTTCTAGGAGCAGCCCCCACCTTTGGGATTTAATTCTGCAGCCTAATTTACAACCTTTTCACACGTCCATTTCCTAGCATGGCAAATCTGCCATTGTTCAGTCCCTGGCAGCAGACACAAGTCTGGCATACCCCACAATTATCATGCGTCAGTGAGTATCTGCTGAGAGCCATGCCCTCCCCTTGGGTGGAAACCTGTTTTTCAACCTCGTGCAGGCCCAGCCAGCCTAAGGTAATTCTTAATTTCTTGACTTGAAGTCCAGCATAAATCAAACCTGTTGCATCAGATGGCATAAATAAATTACATTCTTAGATTTAAACCTGTGGGATCAAAAACAACTGAGATCTGTGTTCCTTTCAGCAACAGTCCTTTTATATTTGCTGCACCGGCAGATCTTTAGTTTTAGACAACTTTACAGTTTAATCAGGAGAGCCCATTTGACAGAGGCTGTCACTCACAGGTAGCCCAGTGTGGCTGCACACAGATTTTTGACAGGATTTGTCATTCATAGGCAATCCAGTTTTGCTGAGAAAATGTTTTGCTTTTAACATTTCAGGACCTTGTAATTTCACAGTGCTTCATTAGATTAAATGAATGTTAGGACCACGCAAGATTTTGAGTGTTGGAACGTGTTATGTACAGGCATTTTGAAGTTTCAGCAGCAAAGTAAATGTCATTTACAGGCAAATTTTTGAGTTTCACTTGCACAGCGATGCAGCTCCTTCTGCACTCTATGTTTACTTGTCATGGAGCCCACTGGCACTTTTTCTGCATTGTGTGCTCTGTTCCACCACACATGCACCATGGGTGGCAGGTTGTGCAGCCATCTTTTTGTATGTTGGAAAACGCAGTTAATGAGGTTTTGGCGCGCACAAGGGTTTTGCTGCCATTTTGCTGTTTCTCGCACCATAGATAGCAGAGTGAGGCCGTATAGTATATCAGAGTGGGTCAATACATCCCACAAAATACAGTTGACTATAGTGCATCACTGTCGGCTGTTACAGGAGAAAAACAAAAAGAAAGATGATGCTAGAAATCTTGAAGAAGCCAAGCTAGCTCAGAAGAAATTGTCAAAATATGCCATAGAAGGGACAGTATTGACAAGCAGAGAAGGACTAGGAGTACAGCAAGCAGTGGGTACATTGCAGACGAGTAATCAGCACCTAATGGACCAAGGAGGAGAGGAATGGGCTATAGAGGAAGGGGAGGTTTTCAGAATAATCAAGCCGGGTTTCAGAACACGCAGAATGATAATCAAAATGCGCAAGGAGGATTTAATCAAGGGGGACTAGTCAGAAGGGCTCCTCCTATATGTTGGACATGCGAGATGACAGGGCACATTGCACGTGTATCTGGAAGCCAAGAGTATGTACAGAATGACCAATTCTCAAGAGGGGGGCAGCTTATAGCTCACAAACTAGGGAAGGGTTCACCTCAAGATCAGACAGTGTATCAGGCAGAAGCGCCACAAATGCAACTGGCATTGCAGCCACAGCAAGCACCATTGAATCTGCTGCAAGGACAGTCGCAGCACGCCCCCATGCAGATACTGCAGAATGCAAACACAGGACAACTATTGACACCTAGAATAGGGGGTGTCACTGTGGTGGGAGGGAATTCTTTCACAGGTACAGAGCTATGCATGTATCCACAATAGGACAGCTCACAGGGCGACTTGATGTGTTCAGTACTATCAGTGACACCAGACTCCCAAGAGGAACCAAGGGTTGATGTGATCATAGGAGGCACATCTTTTTCTTTTTTAGTAGACACTGTTGGAACTAGCTCATGTATAGGAGAGGGAAAATACCCAATGTTGGGAATTGCCGTGAATGCTCAGGGATTCTCTGGGGCTACGCGCCAAGTTCCTTTTACTGATGAATTACCAGTCTCCGAAGGAGAGTGTGACATGTCTGTTCCATTGTTGTATTCACGACAGACAGCAGTTAACATTCTGCAAACAGATTTAATGACAAAGCTTAATATGACGATTTCTTTTATTGATGAAGGCATAGCGTGCTCCACTCCTGAGATACATTATATGAATGTGGGCAAATTTATATTAGCATTTACAAGGCAAATCGCTCTGCTAGGTGTATCAATGGAACCAGAAGTTGTTCTTTATGGGGTGAGCATTCTGTTAACATGACTACCTGGCTTAGTCGGAAGAACTATGAGGATACCCGATTCATTTTTTATTTATACCACAGATACCTATGGACGAAGAGGGGGGACAGACTATCCCCCTAGAGTTAGATGCAGACATAGCTGAGGGGAAATGGCAATTCTCGAAGGAGCAGACGATGAGGGTAGGCCATGGAGAACAGTGATTGTCATAGGGGAAGGGTGCAGACTGACTGACATCACTGACAATGACATGTTTAGAGATGATCCATTAGATGATGAAGTGGTATTCTCTATGAGCATTACATATTGTATTAGAATAGAGAAAAGGGAGATCCCACAGCGAATGGTGTTAATGCGGCACCGTCGAGCATTTTTTTATGGAGACTTGGAAAAGGAGCCAAGCGCTTTATGGACTACAGGTCCCTATGACATAGACCTACTTAAGGGTGTAGGGGAGGTTAAGAAAAACTGAAGCCAGGAATGAATTTACCTCAAGCAAGACAGTACCCATGTCTCGAGAGGTGGATGAAGGTATTTTTAAAACTATTTCAGCACTGATGGAACAAGGTATCCTGGTGCCGTCAGAATCATTGTGCAACACTGCGGTGTACCCTGTGAACAAATCAAAGGGAGGGTCGTGGTGATTTATACAAGCCATGAGACCAATTAACCAAATTTTAGAGGCAGAGTTTCCGTTAGTTGCTAATCCAGCGACAATATTATGCAGTATCCCAGTAGAAGCGTGATATTTCAGGATGATTGATTTGAAAAATGCGTTTTTCTCAATCTCATTGCATAAGGACTCACAAGACCTAACTTAATTTATGTTTTGCCAAATCCAACTGAAACACACGTGTTTGCCTCAAGGGTACTGTGAGTCCACATTGATCTTTAACAGAGTCCTACAGATGGGCCTAGGCAATATTGATTGAAGAGCGCTGTGATAAAGTACGTAGATGACATTTTGATTTGTAGCACGACAGAAGATGAGTGCACTCAAGACTCAATTCAGTTAATGGCTATCCTAGCAGACAAGGGATACAAAGTAGACAAAGAGAAGTTACAGTACTGCCAAGAAGAGGTGTTGTGCATAGGCCAGTTGATCTCACATGAGTGGAAGAGGGTAACACCTGAAAGAGCTGAGGCGATCATGAAAACTGCAAAACCACACACAGTAAAGCAGATGCAACAGTTTTGGGGATTATGTAACTATGTGAGAGCATGGGTCTTTGACTATAGTTCATACACAAGACCCCTTTTGCAGGTTTTAAAGAACGCACAGGTGAATAAGAATAAAATAGAATGGACTGAGGAAATGAAGGGAGGGTTTGAAGAATTGAAGAAAGCAATTTGTACAGCTCCTGTTTTAGGAATTCCCAATTATTCTGATGAGTTTTTATTGTTTTCACACACAAATGGGACAGTTATGACAGTAGTGCTTACACAGAGGACTACATTAGAGTACAAAACTCTGGCATGTCATAGTGGGATTTTAGATCCAGTTATGAAAGGACACTTTCCTTGCGAACAGTCATTGGCAGCAGCCGCGTTCGCAATTGAGAAATCTACAAGTATTGTAATGGGTTGTTCTATGACACTTTTTGTAGAGCATTGTTTGCCATTTCAGAGAAACCCAAGGGTAAATTAACATCTCAGAGAGCTTCTGCGTATGAGGTAGTAATATCGAATTGAGCAATTAAAATAGTCAGATGTAAAATAGTGACCCTGCCACATTTGTAGCTGAGCCTGTGGCAGAGGGGGCAAGCATGTGCACGACTGCACAAATTATACAGAGTTTTATGATGACATAGCATGAGTAAAGGTAAACGCGTTGTCAGGAGGGGAAATTCTCTTTATTGATGGTTCTTCGAAAATCGATCAAACAAGTGGAGAAAGGCATTCTGGCGCAGATGTCGTGAGCCATGGAGCAAATGGTGAATTTGAGGTTGTAGCAAGTGCAATACTACTGTCTCACTTTTCAGAGCAAGCGGCAGAATTGGTAGCACTTATTGTTGCACTTGAAAATCATGCAGGGCAGGAAGTGATGGTGTACAGTGACTCCGCCTATGTAACATCAACATTACGTTCAGGACTAGCACGTTGGAGGAGCTAACTCCAGCGGACGCCACTCTGGTGCAGCATGCCTCCTTATTAGACAGCCTTATTAGGGCACTACAAATCCCAGTAGCCATAGCGAAAGTTAAATGCACAGCGCACACCAAGCAAACTGACTTTATCTCTCGCAGGAACAAATCTGCAGCAGCCAAAAGGTTTGCATATTCCCCAGATATTTCAAGTTTTGACACTCCAGATGTTAAAGAGAAAGTAGTCATGATTATGGTGATAAACAAAGGATTTAATCTTTTACCGAGAACACAGTTGATGGAAATACAAGGCAGGGCACAACAGGAAGGGAAGGAACTATGGAAATGAAAGGGGTGTTCTCTATCCACCACAAAAGCATTATGTCAACAGGATAGCACTGAAAAGCCAGTGATGCCAGTAGCATTGTTAAAGGTAGCACTTGAACAACTGCACTACCCTGCGCATGTAACCAGGGAAAGCCTAGCTGTAACATTTGCAGAAGAATGGTTTGTGCCAAATTTGTTTGAACACGTTGCATTTTATGTAGTAAACTGCATTGTATGTCAAATGTTTACAGCTGGGCATACACTGCGAACGATTAGAGGAGTAATTCCTCGACCGAATGGTCCTTTTCAGCATTTGCATATTCAATATGTGGACGTACTGCAAATATGTAATGGATATAGGTATATGATAGTGGTGGTGTGTACCTTCTCCAGGTGGATCGAAGCAGGTCTGTGTACACACCCTGATGCCACTTGCGCAGCAAAGTTTTTATTATGAGAAGTCTTTCTAAGATGGGGAGCGTGTGAGGTGCTGAGAACCGATAATGGACCACATTTTGTTAATTAAGTATTTGAACAGCTAAGCTTGCTATTAAGTATTAAGCACATGTTTTCTTCTGCTTATAACCAGCAAGTGAACGGAATAAGTGAGAGACTCCACTGTCTTCTTAAGGAGAGGATTGCCAAGCTTAAGTTACCACTGAAGAAGGGATGGCTATATTGCCTACCCCTAGCTTTGTATGCATTAGGGACTCAGCCTGGTTCGCATCACCACCTCACGAGGTACTGACAGGGAGGCGAATGAGAATGCCTTTGATTCCTCCATCAAGGAGTAGAAGAGATGCCCAGAAAACTGCAGAAATGGTAGGAATATAGTTATGTGCGTATTTGACATGTATGACCGCTGGTATTTCTGTCATTTCAGATCAACTCAAGCGCCAGGGGGTCAGTCTCAGAACACAGATGAAAACCATTCAGCAACCAGACCTACATAACTATTAACAGCACTGACATTATTTGCTGGTGACTCTGTCCTAATCAAGAATTTCACTAGGAAATGGCATGAGCCAAGATTTAATGACCCATTTTTATCAATAATGTTACTCTTTCAGCAGTAAAGGTCCAAGGAAGGTGAGCTTGGATTCATCTTAGTGACCTCAAGCTCTACACTGGTGAGACCATCACACTCCCAATGATCGATCCGGAAGCAAGACAAGAAGAAGAATTTGAGCATTTGCAGACTTGATCGATGATGAGGAAAAATGACAATAAAGTTGCTGACTAAATAAATGCAAATTTGCATTTGGATTGTGGCTCTCCCTGGACACTCTTTATAGATACTATAGCAGGTGTGCAAACTCAGTTCTTGAGCCACAGGAATCTTTGAAAAAGAACTTTAGAAAGTTGTTGGTATGTCATAAATATGCTTAAATGGCAACACGTGATTAGAAATTGGAAACTTGAGCAGTACCATGATTTGTTCTTTACAACACAACTATTTGGCTGAGTCTTGGTTTTGACAAACGGCGATGCCCATAGGCTTTTGCTTGATGTTTTTATATTCATCCTTCAAGCTTACCCTGCTCTTGTTAGGCGTGTGTTTACATACATACATGTTTGCAAGATCCTAAGAATGGACCTGTGATTAGGAGGCTGCTTGTGGCAATAGTCGAGGAAATCTTGCAGCTACCAGATATATCACACGTGTCTGATTAAAGAACGTTTTTCCTTCCTTAAACGATTTACAGGCAAAATGAGGAGTATTGATAATGGTATGATTTCACAAAATGAGTGAGCCGAAGAGACAGCAGAATGGCACAAGTGGTGGGAATTAATATGTTGGTTCGCAATATACATATACACTATTATTTTTTGTGCCTTTTTGTTCCTTCTGATTTATTATTTTATTGATCCAAAGAAGGTAGAAGTCCCTTTGGTCCTCCCTACTCCAGTAACTCGTATAGATTTGCCCATTACTGATGAGCCGAGATCTCGAGCTGCATAGCTGCTTTGTAGTTATTTCCATGGGTTGCTGACAAATTGAGCGGGAGATACTGGAGAAGTAAAGAGGAAGACGATAATGGGATAAACAGATATTTAGACAAAACAGCACACTTGAGTAATAACATGTGGTATCAGCACATGAAAAAGGTGGGAGAGAGAACCTCCAAGGAGAGTTGCTATGTTTGTGCTCTCATACCTTATGCCATGGTAACCTCTAAGATATTCATAGATACAGTGGTAGCAGTGTAGAAAGCTCATTGCCTGACACATCTTGCACTCTGGCAGATATGAGGACAGTTCAAGGGCCGTACAGCATTCTTGATATGGGTGACTGAAAAGACATCTCAAAAAGAAGATAACTATGTGCAAGACTTGAAGACAAAAGAGAAGTCAGAAACATGGAATCTAGTGATAAGATATGAACAGCCTGGAATAAACGAAGCAGGAATCAGAAGAGAAGAAAACAAGATGCTAGATTGTCAAGGTAAGAATCAACAAGAGATACAGAGATGTAAGGAAAGAGGTCAATTGCAAATCAAAGGAACCATGTTGATCCCGGAAGGATGAGCAGAATGCCTTATTGTGTGCAAAGCGCCAGCAGTAGCTGGATGACCTGACGCAATTGTGTTGCATGCAGAGAATGAATGCAAGCATCATTGGCTGAAAATTGTGAAGTTGCTGACATGGGTCAAGGGCCGTTGCAGATAGTACCTCTAGCAAATGCATCCTGGTGTTTCAGAAATAATGGCACAAGGAAAGTTGGAGTAAATCATCAGTGTGGCCGAATTTTCGATGTACCATGCATGCATGAAAGATGAAACAGCAGTGCTAATGGAACACTACTGGGCCTGTGGATCCAGAGCCTATATGAAGACAAAAAAACTGGGCTTAAGGTTACAGCTGGTCTGTTGGGCGACTCCTTCGACCTTAAATTAAATGCAAAAAGATCCAAAATGTGAACAGGGATCTATAACATCTATAACTCCTCTCTTTTTGATATTCACTGGTCTGTCGCAAATCACTGGACCGACGGTAAGCCACAAAGAAACCCGTCAAAAATAGTAAAGAAAATATGCAAAAGCATAAAAGAAGATCCAGGACATTGCACCTTATTTCAGGTGATTGTAGATGTATTTTAATATTTTTTCTCAAAAAAAGTTGCCCTTATAGTATTACACGTGTTTCGGCCTCTGCCGGCCTTTTTTCAAATTAGGGCTAATATGTTGAACCACACTGGGGCTCACTGACTTCTTATTCTCGAAAAATGTATTGGGTCGAATCCCATTATTATTTGACGAAGGAAGTAATCACTCGTGTCGGCTTCACTGTGAAGCCTTCCTTTGTCAAATAATAATGGGATTCGACCCAATACATTTTTCGAGAAAAAGGCTGGCAGAGGCCGTAACACGTGTAATACTATAAGGGCAACTTTTTTGAGAAAAAATATTAAAATACATCTTCAATCACCTGAAATAAGGCGCAATGTCCTGGATCCTCTTTTATGCTTTTGCATATTTTCTTTACAGAGCCTATATGAGGCTGCCCAAAGATTAGGGAGGGATGTGATCTATAGTGCTTATTCATGTTCCAGCATTGGTGATTCCGAAGAGTGGCCTGAATATTGGAGTTTCCAAAAGCAGATGCTCATTTGAGAAAAAGAGGATCATTTGAATTTCTCAACTGGACAAAGAGGGAGCATTATTTTTCAGCTAAGTCAATAGAAGCCTTTGATTCTATTCCATATGAGCACAGGTTGTTCAGCCAGACTTCAGCAATATTTGTGACTATCTTCATGCCAGCGATCCAGACGATGGCGAATGCTAAATGGTTACAAATAACCAGATGGGAGCTCCTCCTGACAATCAACACTATCATTAAGGGATTCAGTGCGATCAAGGAAGAAGTGAGGGCCATAAGGCTGATGACCTTCCAGAACAGATATGTCCTTGATATGATCACACAATCAATGGAGATGTTTGCGCCAAAATCAGAGAATTATGTTGCACATTCATACCTTCTCATGATGACGAGAATGGGACCTTGACGGAGGCCATAACGTTGCTGATGAACTTGCACAATAAGATGGAAGACGAGACGGAGGACATTGCCGATGACAGCAGGTTCGCCTCAATCTTCTCATGGGTTCCACAATGGATGGCGAATATCTTCAAGTTCCTGGGAGCAGTACTGGTGATGGTGATGTTTGGATTCTGTGTGATCAGGATAATAAGCACACAGTGCAATAAGCCAACAAAAAAGACAGTAGGAATGAAGATCATGATCAATGTCGAAACATGGTTTGGACCCAAGGAGCCGACAGATGAAGAAATCAGAAAATACATAGAAGTCAGCATTCTAGCACCTGAGGGAACAAAGTTCTTGCATTCGAGGAACCACAAGAAATCTGTGAGACAATGGATCTATTGTAATCCAAATGGATAATGTAGCCACATGACCTGGAGCGTTGATGAACATGTAAAATCAGCAAGTTCCCTGAAGGGAGTAGTGAAGATTTAAACCCCGAAGAGACACTTCTTCAAAAGAAGAAATCAAGATGTGGAGAATGGTGAAGGAGTGGTTGATGAATCAACCAGAGGGGGGAGTGTAGAGGAGACACCAAATGCCTCTACAGGGAGACACGCCCCCATTTTGCCTATATCTTGGAAACCTGACATTGCGACATGCTCAATGCCAGGAATGGTGCCTATACCACAAAAAGTCTTTGAGACAAGTTATCCATTGATAAAGCCCTATCTGATGTATCCTCGGAGAACTGACACCTGGAGGAAATTCCCAAAGGAATATGAAGATAAGTGAGAGAGAAGATTGGTGGTGTCAGATGAAGTAAAGGTGACACACTGAGAAGAATAACAGAAGGAAAGGATGTATAATACTTATAGAACCTGATGAAAAGGAAAGAATTGAGAAGACTTTCATACACAGAATAAAGATTGCATGTGTAGAGAGCACTGCAGAAAATCCAAGCCATTCTATAACTGCACAGATGCTGCAACACAAGTAGACTAAGTAATCGTAAAGGCTGGCTAGATGTAATGAATAGACTCGAGGCGGTGCCGCCAATATATATATAAAATCTGGATATTCAATGTCTCAACTTGCAAAAGGAAGGATTGACGGCTGAAAGTGTGGCACAGCAAGGACAGCAGCTGAAGATTGAGGAAGGATCGAGAAGGCTGACTGGCTTGGTGTCAAGGGTTAGGGCAGCCAAGAAGTGGTTATGTATCCTTGAAGATACAGAGAACGTGAGAAGCTGGACAAGCCCTTGTTAAGGTATGAAGAAAAGACACCATTAGTGCCAAGTTTTATTAATTTAATACTATTAAATGCGAAAAAGGAGCCAAAGCATGGTCTCCTGTCACATGGGTTAGATAGAAATAGAAACTGGGCATGCAGCACCAGACATGCAGATTGCTTGCACTCCCTTCTATTCTAAGGAGCAGTGATACTTTGCAAGGCCAAGTTCAAAGACAATTCAAATGGCAGAAGGCATGAGTGATGATAGATGTTGGGTTAATTTGGTGGGGAGACATGGTCAAGTCTACCCACAGACACCTGGGGTACCAGCTAAAATGCTGCTTAGTGAGTCGAATGTTCCAGAAGGGGTACAAGCATGCCAACCAATTGTAGAGGGCCATATAACTAAGGGTCTTAAAGTTTGAGAGCCACTGATATACTGTGTACTTAATAACTGTTGAAGAAGACTTGCACTAGAAGAGGGCATAAGTGTCCACCGGAAGTAGAGACCCAATCACAATCCAATCGCTCATAGAAAGTATACTTAGATGTTCCCCTTAAGCCAACCACAATACCCAGTAGGTTTTCTTAGTTTGCCACATAGTATGACGTCACGTATGACGAATTGTTGTTATATTAGAATGTTTTTTATGAAATGCGTTGAGACTATGCTCTGTGAAATCCGTTGATGTCCGTTGTAACTCCCTGTTTTAGACAAGTGAGATTAAAATAGAGGCTTTTTGCCAGTCGGTCTTATTATTTGGTGTACGAGTTATTCTGCATCCCCTGCATCGTACGATTTGTTACCTCAATTAAAAGGACCATAAGTCTTCACTTCATCCTGGCTGGAATCAAGATATGGTGCAGGAGGTGACCCGGTAGGCTGGAAAAAAGGAGAAACTTTATATGGAAATACTTTAAACGGAGCTAGGATCATCTTGAACACCAGAGGAGCGGTCATCAAACCTAAGTTTAACCTCTGCCCAAATGGAGCACTTTTAGGCATAGGTTTGCAGAGAGTCAAAGCTAGTGTGGTGTTAAGGGATAGGATAGGATAGAAAAAGGAAGCACAGACACAGTGAAGTGTTTAAACAATTATTTATTAATGTGTATGTTTCTTGAGTGCGATTTAAGGACTTAACAGACTTAACTAAAGTGCCCCCACCATGGGGGACTCATAGAACATTGTGACTAAGTTCAATTGGCAGGGCTCTCCTGCCAACAAGATTGCACTTACCTGTGTGGAGGTTCTACGAGATGAGTTGAAAGACAAGCACGATTGGATGGAGAGCTGAGAAGGAGAGATGCATAGATTGTGCTCACTGGGGTGGGTCATGGCCTTGAGTGGCTAGTGTGTCGAATCCTGAGGTAATGTCACTGCTTCAGATGCAGGAGCCTCTTTCCATGAGGCCAGGGAGGTGAGGCCTCTACCCGATAGCCCCCCTGGCGTGGTACTCAGCGGGAGGATCTCATGAGGAGGGACAACCCCACTGAGAGTACTTGTCACGCTCACCTGATTCCCACGGAGGCGCAGGTCTGGCTTCGAGTGCTGATGCTTCTTCAATGGTGAAGCGCAGGACTCTGAAGATGGACAGGAAGGGCCCCTCAACTCTGGCTTTTCTGGCTCGCAGGAATATTCCCCTGTGCGTGAAAAGGGAGTATTACCTACTGACGGAATAATGCTCAAGCCTCCAACTCCCTTCCAACCCTCCACGACACCCTTCCATGATTCCCTGTGAAGTCTCACCTTAGGGTCTGGAAGGATGAGTTCTCCATCCTGCTTCTGATGCAGGGGCGCGTTGAAACCCAGTTACTTCACTGGATTGAGGTTTGATGGGAGTTCAAAATAAGCTTGACTATTCAGGTGAGGCGCTGTAAGAGTTCTGTTGCAAGTTCAAAAGTTCAAGCTTAATAATAATGTTCATTGTCTTATGTCTTTTTCCCCTTAGGGGCCGGGGTTCGGACTGCTGGAGATATGGCGCTGACCCGAAGTGAAACGTGCAGTTCCAGTAAATGACAGGTAAGTTCTGGATGAGCGTTCAGGTAATGTCTTTGCTTTCGCTCAATCAATGTCTTTGTCTTTGTGTTTTTTCCCCATAGGGGCCGGGGTCCGGAATGCCAGGAAGCGGCAGGACCCGAAATGAAATGGGAATTACCCAACAGGTAAGTCTTAGAAGGAAACTGAGCTTTTCCTATTTCCCTTCCTTCTCTCACCTTGTTTTCCTGTCTTTCTCTCTAGGCTCTGGGAAGTGGGTGCGGATCCGGATGATCGCTGCTGAAAATGGAGGCGCCCAGGAAAGGTGAGTGAAATGCAGCGCTGCAGCGATCGAAGCGAAATGCTTTTAAAATGATGTCTTCCCTTTCAGGATCGTCGGTCTGATGTTTCCGTGATGCAGCTTTAGCAGATAAGGTCTTCTTTCTCTCCAATTCTCTCTTATCTCCCTTTGCGGGCGACCCAGGATGCTGACAGGCGTGGCTGAAGTCCAGATGCAGGAGCTGACATGGTGAGCGTCCAGCTGCGAGGAGCAGAACAACGTGAAGCGTGAGTTGCTGATCGGGCGTGGTTTAAATAGCTTTGGAAGAATTTCCAGGTACAGGTATGTATCCTTCCACCGATCAGGTAAGTATCCTTCCCCGACCACACCCAGGTGGAAAGTAGTCTCACAGGTAAAGTAGTTCCATCCTCAAGAGGGCCTGGATGTAGCAACATGGTCTGCATCAGGTAAGTGCACATTAAAACACTTGAACACATGTCTAGCTTTATGAGCCTGGCGCCTAATGCGCCAGGACAGGGGTCCAACATGAGCCTGGCGCCTAAGGAGCCAGGACTGTGTCCAAAGGGCCCCAGCTTGGGCCCGCTGGCACTTCCCTGGGGGGAATGATGCCTGCCTCTGGGGTTGCTGGGTCGGACTTGGCTCCATGGAGGTAGGCATCATGACAGTACTCACCATCTCAGGAGAATGCAGCATCCCTTTGACCCTCCCACCTTTCCTCAAAACCCATCCAATTCCTCACTACCCAATGCCCACATATGTTTTTTACTGTTTATCTCAGGCAAGAACTGCTGGGGCAAGGAAGAGGCCATGAGTAATGCAGATCACTGATAGGAATGCATGCACACATTCTAGCTTTTGGAACAATCCTATGGGTGAGCTGTCATTCATAGGCAGCAAGTGAACAGAAGGATGTCGTCTTCGTTGTCAGCTCGGCATAGGCCAGAAATGTGCACAGTACAACAAAGCAAAGCAGAGAGGCTGACGGTGTCCGAGGGAGACATTCACTTGCAGAAGGTCTGCGATGAAGAAAGCTGACCGGCGAAGAGGAAATGTACACGCTGGTGACCGAGGCTGCAGGGGTGCAAGAAAACCACAGCCAAACTACAGAGGAGATACGTGGAAGAACAGGGAAGGTCCTGATGAGCCAGAGAAGCCACTGAAGCTCCTGGGAGTCACACAAACAACCGGATGGTGATGGCCAATGCCCTACAAGTACAAGGGTGGCTAGTCCCAGGGTTGTGGAGACCCAGAGAATACTAAGGCACAAAGCGGAGAACAGAAGGAATACTCACTGGGCGAAGAGTGACCTAGTTAAGGGGGTCTGTGGCATCTGGTATGGGTGGAACATAATTCACTTAGTTAAGGCCTTGAGATTGGGCACTGCTCTGAAATCTCCCAATGGCTTCCTCACCAGGAAAAGAAGCAAAGAAAAACCCCTCTGGAGTTCCTCTGGCATATCCTAACCACTAAATTCTTCTGGAGCAGAATCTGTAGCCTCTCTAACAAGGCCTCATTCTTCTGTTGGTTTCTGGGAACTGGGGTCATGATCAATGTGGAGTTTCTGGGAAGTTCCTGGATTCCAGAGAGTATCCCTTCTGCACCACCTCCAAAGCCAACTCATCTCTTATGTGCTGCCACAACTGAGCAAAAAAGGAGGCGGCAATGCCACACCAGATGGTCATAACTGAGGGGATGGGGGGGACTTTGTGGTGGAAGAGGTTGCGGTTGGCTGTTTTCCTCTGGCTGCTGCACCTCTGCTTATTTTTTGAAAGCAACCTCTGCTGGCCATCTGAGCAGAAACTGACACACAACGGAGAAGTGATTTTCAGGTAAATGACCTTCCCCAGCCTTTGTATGACAAACCTTGCTTGTAGTAATTGAAATATGTTTCTAACAAATAATCCAATTGTACACCAAAGAAGCATGATCTTAGGAATGGCAGTCTTGCAAGTGCTGCTTTTTTGGCTATGTCAGCTTTCCAATGCAAGAGTCATGGAAATGTTCTGACTGCAATGGAGGTGCTACTCTCTGACGCTGATACCCTCAGATGTCTTAATTGATGTCAGACAGGTACTAGCCATTGCTTTTCATAATTTCGAGAAGGGGTGTGATATACACCCCATCATTGTAAGCAGCAAACAAGGCCTGAAAGTGCAACAACAAGGACTAAGCTGCATACTCTGGAAAGGCCTGCGTCCGGATGATGGGGTTAATGGCTGAATAAGTCCTTTTCAAGGCCCCATCTATCATTTTGACCACTGCATCCTCTGTTGTTGCTTCATCTGGGGTAAAGTTTGTCTGGGCCATTCCTCTAGTTGATCGCCCATCTTCGCATGTCTAGGGTATTTAGCATCAAACCCCTTCATCGGATACCATTACAACATGTACTGGGAGAAAGTGTTCTCTGTATCCTTCCAATCCTTTAATACAACATGTTCCATGTCCTCATGGAATGGAAAGAATGCAGATGGCAGATCTTTAAATTGTCAGAACAATTTATTTTCAGGTGTAAGAGCAGCTGCTGGGAAATCCAGATTAAGCTGAAAATATGTCCCAGTGCCAGATTCAGGTCTTCCTCCATTCTATGTTTGCCTGTTCTTTTGTCCTTCTTTGTGGGATCTGGCAAGGCTCACTCTTCACCTTCAAGAGTTTCTCTTGAGTAGCCGCTTCTTCTGCCCTGGACTAGGCAAGCACTAGGGCCCCTTATGCCAGCATAGAGACTAGATCATGTGGATGGATGAGGGTTGTTTCTGGAGCGGATGCTCACTCGAAGAGAAGCAGCCCCTGTTATGATGATCTTCCCGTGCTCCTTCAAGGCCACTGGTACCGAAAACTGGACTAGCGGAATTATCTGGGCTTGAGACATCACCTGAGAATCTCTATAGTGCTGCCTGTGTTTATAAAGGTGTTGCTTATGCTTGACTCTTTTCAAGGATGGTGACATGGAAAAGAAAGCAGAGGCTATGGACCCCTACTTTGTAACGGTTTCTTGAGAAGCCACCCTCAACATGGGGTGTCCCTTCCCTCCCCACTCAAGTAGTTATTCAACAAACTTTTTAAAAGATTCTTTTTAGCCCTATCTCAGACAAATATCATGCCCCTTGGGTCCCTCTTCCCTGAGGTAACAATGAGCCAGGAACCAGGCCGGTGTACGGGAAATATATTGGTATTTATTTAGATGAACAGTGATAGAAATTAGCACGAAAATGTAAAACACCACTTTATCCGTGGCACAACACAATCAACTTCTCTCAGCATGAATAAATCACAAAAGTGTGTTAAAAAGAACACAGATACAATTGTACACTTTCTGCCAATTTCACTCAATGAAATAATTACACTGATCAATAATATAATTTCACCCAAATGTTTAGTTTAAAATAAACACTTGGTGATTTATCGCTTTGTTTTTCAGACTCAATCCCCCCACCCCGGGCTTTGATCTATGTTGGGAAGTCAGACAGAAAGATTGCTTTGCTTTGGGGAATTTTGGATTTCAGACCCCTCTTACTAAAAAGGGGCCTGTGTTCGAGAAGCTGGATAAAAGGTCAGACTGATTTAAGAAGAAAAACACCCCTCTTCCTTAAAGAAGTTGGGGTCAGCTGGAAAACAAGAATTACCCAATTAAATTATAGGCTATAGGTTTCAGTGCATACTGAGAGGTGAGCTTTGTTTATTTCAAATTTTAACAAAACGCATCCTGTAGTATTCTGCCAAATGGGGAATTAATTAAATTAATATTTTTGGTTACATAGGCTAAAAACCTACACTCTTTTGCCTACCCCCACCCATTATAAAGGGAAAGGATTCAATGCAAGCAGACTCCCCCACCTTTTGGCTTTCCCAGGCTTAGTTCTGCTTACATAGCAAGCCTCTGTTTAAGGTTCAGGAAAGCCAGATGCATCTCAGGACACTCTGGAAAGATAAGGCAGGGGTCTGTTCACTCCCCTCTCAAAGATAGCCTCCCGCTCTCGACCACAGGACCCAGCCAGATGTACTCTCAGCAATCTCCTCTGGTGTCTCCTTGCAGCTGTCAGATGGTCAATTTCAGCGCCTTCCTGTCTTTCTCCTTTTTCTGTCTCCCCGGTTTTGTCTGTGTCCCCTCTCCTAGTGCAGTCCCCCTTTTATAACAGCAATAACATCACAATTTTACAGTCTTGGGGGAAGTACCCTGCAATAATCCCTGCCACTAGGATTGGACAGCTAGCCACTCTCTCCTCCCAACCCAGCCTCCAAGTCAGGATTGGTTTAAGGGTTTGGAGCAACATATTGCAATTGCTATTTGTAATCGCCCCTTTGTTCTCCTTACAACTTTTTGGCAAAAACTAGTTATGTATCCCAACTTCATAAGTTTACTAGCAACTGCCATACCTAAACATATTTTCTGTTTTAGCTGATCATGGAGAATTAGATAAGGCAACCGCAAAATTCATACGATGTAGCATTGCCATGTGGCACATTTCTGCTGTTTCCATAAAAAGCACAACAGTTATGAAGATGTAAATTATTAAGCATATCCCTAATTTCATTTTCCACCACCTCACCAACTCTCACATTTGAAACATGTTCATATCAGCCAGAAACCAATATAACTGGCCATTACAGTTCCCAGAGTCACTGGTAGATGCATTTTATATCCCCAAAATCACCTGGAAATTAAATTACATTAAAAAAATGGTAGATAGATGAAATCCATCCACATTATGATGGCTGAGAAAAAGGCCTGAGTTATAATAGTAATTTTAAATTAATTGAACATCTGTATGTTCAGCAAATGGGAGATCTGCTTCATCAAGCACAGCCATCTGTCTCCTTGGCCCAGCCTGTGACCAGAGGTTTTTTATGAGTCGCTATGAAGTTGGTAGTTTGCTCTTTGAACTTGCAGCCCCCGGTCTTCACACCTTTTAGTCATGTTCCAGCCAAGGATGGCTTTCCTTGAAGCCTCTGCTTTCCTAGCCAGCAGGTCTGGGAAAATTGAATCTTGATGCTTTTAGCAGCTCCTTTTTATGCGGGTTGCCATTAGATGGGAGATGTGACATCCAGGCTGGAAGTGGGAGTTTTCCTTTGTGAAGTTTTGCCCACAGCCAGAAATAGGATCTGCCTTGGGCTGACATTTTCCATGAAGACAAATGGCTCTTCAAATGTCACTGGAGTTCTGCAGGTGAAACATAATATACATTGCTCTTTGTCAACCCACACATCATGTTTTGTTTTCCTGACCTTTTTCAGTGAGCAGTGATATTTTTTTCACATTTATTTTTTACAAACTGTTTTTATTTGCACACACATGTGCAGGTCATTTTTGTTTTCAATGTTTAAACATCCTGTTTTTCATGTGACAGGGATATGCTTGTCCATTGGTAATGATAGGTAGGCCCCTTTCCACATGACTCTTTAACTTTACTTGAAAAACAAAAACAAAAGCCAAGTCATTTTTGTTTCAGTGCTTAAATGACTTCCATTCATGTCAAAGGGACTTCTGTTTGGGGCCTTTAAATGCACCTCACATGCCCCCCCTGTTCTTCCATGATTCTTTGTTGGGGAAGAGCAGGGCAGAGTGGGGTTTCCTTAGGTGTAATTTCCTTCATCAGGGAGTGGACACTCCAGCATCCCCTTCCATCTTTGTGTTGGAGGGCTTTGCATGTCACCACCTTCCTTCCATCCTTTCCAGGCCCCTGAGGTTCTCGCCAGACTCCATTCTCACCTCCAGGGTGGAAGTTAAGGAGGTTAATTCTCTAACAAAAGATAGAAAAAGAGTTTCAGTACTTTTACCACACATTTTTCCCTGGGAAGATTTACATAGAATTTACTAAAACAACAACATACAGTTATAACATGTCATTTCCGTTTCACAACACATTTTATTTATTTCTCCACCAAGTAAATTACTCCATGTTATGTATATAAGGAGTGTGGCGAAGCGCATCAGTCAGCCTCTCTGACATTGGGAAGCCTTTTTTAAAACTGCAATGATTTAATAAAGCTCGTTTTTACCTTCAACAACTCTGTTGTGCAGTTTTTGGTGTTTCCCAATCTTCGGATGTTGCTGGTAATTCGAGCTGCATTCTGGTGAAATCCAAATATTGATGAGAGTGCAGCTCCATACAACGAGGGCTTCAGCGCCTTGCGTTTGGAAAATATATAGAGATTTTTTCATTGAGGAGAGTGCCGTCCAGAAAGCGGTATTCCGCTTTCACTTTGTTCTTTGTTTTGATATATATATATATATATTCAGTAAAAAAACATTGTTAAAGGGACGTTATGGTTCAAAGTAAAACCGAAAAACCCCTGAAATTCGGCAGTTATGGTAAGATAAGCAACCATAACTCGCGCCACCGTGCTCTGCTAACACTAACACCCAGGACATCAAAGATGACATCACAAATGTCATTGATTACATCACTGATGACATCACATGTGCATTTACTTTTCATGAAAACTCTGTACAAGGGATTCTTATAATGCTGACCAAAAACTATCAAGGATCATTGGGATAAATATCATGAGCTAATTAGTGCATTAAGCAATGCATTGATATAAATAGGTTTTTAGTAGCGCAACTTAACCATAACGTCCCTTTAACAAAGTTTTTTTACTGAATTTCATAGCTTTTTAGTAGCACAACTTAACAATAATAACTTTGACTTTATGTACATATAATATGGAACATACTGAAACCTTTCTACTGAATTTGACGGTCCGCAGACATGTTCAGACAGCAGTACCACCACCTAAAAACTCTGGGAGGGTATGTGTAATAGTCATATCATAACATAGGAACATTTAACAAATTCACAAAACAGCACACATACAAAGTATATGTAGTAATACTTAGAAAATGTAACCCATATATGTAACACACTAACCATTCGTTTAAATACAATATGTTTTAAAATGGAATATACCAAAAGAAGATAAAGTGGCTTCCACCATAATTACCTCACAGACGCTCCACAACCAACAGCAAGACCAGACGTATAGACTACTGATTGCATATCTCACCAGACATAGTAAGTGCACTTCTTTTTACTCATATATTTATAAACTTTCTATATTAGAAAAAAAAACATATTACTTTTTTGTTTTCTCACAGAAATGTGCAGTACTCTCGACTCGCTAGAGGAGCATTTCCCACGAGAGGAAATGTTAGAAGATAGTCCACCTAATGGTACACACTTTACTATATAAACCAATTAATAAATACTATTTTGTATACATTTAACATATACATTTTTTTATTACAGACCATACAAAAATTCCAAGCATCTCACAACAACAATCAGAGGATATCACTCTACAACAGATTAATCAAAAAATGGACGACCTTATGCAAAATGTTATGGATTTGAAAAACTTTGTGGAAAATCATGTGAAACAACCAACAGCACACCATTGTCCAACCTGCACTTGTCCCCCCTCACCCTATCCCACTCAGTTAACCCCAAACCCTGTCTATGGACCAAAGCGTTTCGATGAGCTTTCCTTCACGTCTTCACCTAATGCCAGTTATCTAGAAATCCCTAATTCTCCTGTTTTTGTTTCCGTTTCTGCCCCACCTTCCCAGTCATAATTGTATATATATATGAAATAAAGTTACTTTTCTTATATTCTGTTGTAATTACTTTCAGTTCTTTGTGATGAAACAAATTTAAGTGTCCACGGACAGCGCGGTTGTTCGGAAATGTTCATAAATAAAAGAAAATGGAGGTGTCCGTAAGAACACTGTGCCTGTTCGTAGTGTTCGCTAGCAAGCAGAAACTGTTCTAAGAACACTCGTGGTGTCCTGAATTGTTAGTAAATAAACGAAAATGGAGGTGTGCTTGAAACGCTATGTCTGTCCATATTGTTAGCAAATAAATTAAACTGTGCTAAGAACAAACGGCTGTCCGTAACTGTTCGTTTTACATGTGACGCACTTTTAATTAGTTCAGGACCCGAACACTGTCCGTAGAACATCAACACGCATGCGCAAAACAATGTCCGTACATTGGGTGTCCTGCGGACAGCTGCTACCTTAGCAAACATGCTCACAAAACAATCATGTGACCGTGCCCACGCTCATCTCGTGCTCTAAATGCGGACACTGTTCGTGTCCCCGAACAGTTTAAAAGTACATTTACAAGTAATCCAAAATATTTCTCATTGAAAAATCACCATACCACAAATCCCACATACTAATCCTAACTTTCCACATAGTTTTTGTGACTTTTTGAACCTTTTTTGATGTTCGATCTGTCTTGCGGACGGCGCTCATGTCCGTGACCCGCGCACAAGCACCCCTATATAAGACCACGCCCTAGAGCGCATTCTCATTGTGTTTCTGACTATTCCACAGAGCACACTGCATTTTGCTGCATACTTTGCAGATTTTGAGATTTCCATCTCCAAGCCTATGACATCCATGGCTTGACTATTACCACATGGTGCTACATCTGCCTCAGCACCACCCCCACCCCCTCCACCACCACCATTTCCCCAAGGGCCTGAAGAGGGGAACAGGAGAAAGGATACAGAGGAGGAAGAAGAGGATGACGAGAATGAGGTAGAGGAAATCCCTACTAGCCGCCCGCGGCGTGATTCTTGGGTGTGGCGGTTGTTTACCGTTCATGGGAATGGTCCTAAGGCTCGTGCAAACCGTGTCACCTGCAACGAGTGCAAAATGGTACTCAGTCACGGGAGGCATGGTTTGTATAGCTTTGGGACTACGACCATGAAGCGACACCTGAACTCATTCCACACTGGGGCCGTTCGCACGGTTGTACCTTGCGAAGAGTGCAGTAGGTTGATTGCCTCTACTTCCTCCTCCGTTTCTGATCCTGTCACCACAAGGAACACCTCTGTGGGACAGCGTCTTCCTCAAGCTGCCTCACAGGCCATACAGAATTCTGATGACCCTTACCTTTCGAGGATCACAGTTGTATGTATGTACTGTGACACAGTACTCTGTACGGGGGAGCGACTTTGGAGTGCTTTTGAGACTATCGTCTCAGAGCACGAGAAGACCTGCTCACTATCCAATAAAACCCACTCTACATCTTCCTCTCTCAGCTTGCCCTTTCTTATCCCTGTGGTTGGTGTCCCCCCTTTACCCTCCTTTCCCCTCCTCTCCTAGTGTGTCATGTGTAAAAAACCAAAAAAATACAAAATAACAAAAATAAAAAAAAAAAATAAGGCTCTTTTCAGAGCCACCTTTCACAGTTAAAAAATAGAAGTAACGATAAAGAATGCAGGGCCCGTTCTATTTCTTGAAAGTCCACGGACAGTTCACGAAAATAAAATAAATTGGGGTGCTGCCCTATTGTAACCATTGCTTTTTGGTGGTGGCTCTGAAAAGAGCCTTTGGGAGGTGTTTGTATGTCAAAAAATATAAATACTTAACACCTACTTCAAAACCTACTTCAAAATAGATGCTGCATTTCTAAAAGAGGTTGCAAATCATTTTTTACATTTCTCAGAAAAATCTGATTGCCAGCATAAGTAAGATGGACTCCATCTCTGCGAAAAATGTATGTACTACGAAACATAATATTTTCATTGTGAAAAGAGAACATGCCAAAATCTCTTAGGAAAGCACAAACAGCCTTATTGACATTACACCTTGCTTTCTCCATTTGTGGACCACATGAGAAAGAACGAAGCCACATTTGTCTCTGCGCAATCCGTGAAAAAATTGCTCTGGAGTTTGGAAACATATCCATGATCTTCTGAAGTCCTTCTTTCATTGCAAATTGCAAAGAAATTCCAGACACATGTCCTAAACTGTTCCCTCCACAATGAATTACAATTATGTCTGGATGTTCCTCTATCTTCAAAGTTGCACAAAGAGGTAGCAAGTCCAGCCACTTCATTCCACGCACTCCATGCCAGTGCACTTCCACATGTGGGAATCCAAGATCTATAGATACTCCACAGCTTTCTGCATGCACCTTCAGCCAATGTATCCACGAGTCTCCCAAAATCCACACAATCTGTGTTTTGAAACACTCAGCCATAGCTATCTGTTCTTCTCTCACCAAAAAGAATATCAGAGAAAACCTCTCCTAGCACAACTGCCTTTCTCAAATCAGGGCATGTCCCATGTTCCTTCTTAAAGTAGTATTGCTTTAATGTGGCGAGTAATAACTGGGTACAAATCCCAAACACCTGCAAAGTCACATTTGCGCTTCCCGCAAGAAGGAACATGGGACATGCCCTGATTTGAGAAAGGCACTTTTGCCAAAACACGTGTCATGCTTAAAGGGCAACTGTAAATAAATACACCAGCATTGGACTATCGTTTGGTACTTATTTATTTTGGCGCAGTAATAAGGTGTGCCTCAAGTCACTTCTCCTGCAATTATAACAAACGGAGTAGAGGAACTCTATGTCTCCGTCTTGGGACACACCAATGCGACAGTCTAACCAGACATAAGAAATAGGTTGCAGTGGCATTAGTTGATATCAACCAAAAAGTTCCTCACACACTCACTCTCCTAGCACAACACACTCACTAAACTTTACTGACCAATCCCTTGCTACATTCAATCTCATTTGCATGCCTCCCCACCCCAAATTCTCCGGATGTAATACGCGGTGTCCTGGAACTACCGCCATGTCTGCGAACGTATCGTAACATGGACAGCCCTTCTACCATTTCCACTTCACTCTCTGTGCCATTCCCTCATTGGATGTAGCTAAGAAATCACATGACCGTCCACCAATCAAATCCACGACCTCTACATGTAACTGCATCATCATAGATCAGCACTGCAAATGTACGGTGAATCTCTCGGACTACAAGTCTCATACCATTGGCAAGCACGTTCTACGAGAAATACTAGACAAATCTCCAAGATTTCTACTTGCAGCTTCGTCCATATCCATATGCATGAACACAAACTACAGGTATGCATATTTTCTATACAGTACATGAACACATTTTCTAACCAACTTTTACCTTGTATAATCTGTAAAATGAATCTACAATCATTTTTTCATTATCCTAAAATTAACTGTGACTTACAAACCTTTATACTGTTTAATTTCTTTGTACACACACACACACGCAAATAATGTTAAACTAATCTTTTTCAAATAAAATATATAGACTACAAATAATCAAACAAAATTACATGCACACTCTATGATCAAATCTCATAGATTAATATTTGTACAAACTCATATTTGGTTTTACTTTTTTTAGTTTATATAATTACTTACATTTATATAGGACAAGCAGGCTATGACATTCACTCACTATTACGTGGAAAAGCAGGCTATGACATGGACTCACTATTACGTGGAAAAGCTTAGTTGCAGGAATAGTGGTATACAGTGGTACATTATGAATTTAACAAGCCATAGTGAAGATATTTTCTTTCCTACAGTTAGTCATAAAATAGTTTTAATGGTTTTAAGGAAGGCGCTGAGCATTTCAATTTAAAATATCTATGTCTAAATTAAAAAGAGTGCTATATACAGACCAAATTACTAATTTCTTTCTTTTACAATTGCAGTGAAGACCATTCTCCTGAAAAGAAGCAGCCCAATTGGAACTACAAAGAACAACTAAGAAGCATTTTAGAAAAAAAATAAGTAGAATGTTACCATAATATTAGAATTATTACTCACACTGTAAGCTTAATTCATGCTACTTCAGTGCCTAAAAATAGAGATTCTGCACCATTCTGACCAAAAATCCCCCCGTCTTAAACAGTGATTTACTGGCAGAATGGCCCACAAATTCCTATTTTTCGACACACAAATTACCCAACTCAGCCGCTAGAATTTAGATGTTGTAGAAAAAACAACTGTTTTAATTGTATAGCTTTAGATATACTATTTATACTTCTCCACACCACTAGCTTACTTTTTTCTGTCATCTGAACCCCAGTTTAGTAACACATTAATTCAAGAATAGCCATCCCTACTAGTTGTACTTCCCAATGGACAATCACACACCATTACATACATCTTTATCACCTTACTCAAACACTCATGCACACACCACACATGCATTGCAGAACACCCCAACCCATACCTTCTGTATTTTTTTCAACAGACCCTAAAGAATGCCTACCAAAAAGCAACTCTGTAGAAAGGGACACAGAAGTAGAGCAAATGAAAAGAAAAGTCTCCAACATAAACATCCATCTATAGCAGAATTTGTAAAAAAAAGTTGAAACACAACAGCTAAAACAGTCATGTAGTGAAACAGAAGAAGTTTCTAGTACAAAAACTTTCCTTCCTCTATCAAAAAGTAAAACAACCCAAAAAACAATTAAAAGAAAATCAACTATCACTACAAATAAAACTTCTTCTATTAATCTTGATATAGTACAAAGTAAGCATACCAAGAAAAGTATTTTAGCCAAAATGTTCCGTCACAAAGTCCTTCAAAATCTTATGAAAACAGGAGAGAAACCAGGTTCAAGACTTCAAACCTATCGTAGGAAAGTAGTCTTAGAAGCATTGATAGACACTGCACTTCTTCTCAAAACAAAGTTATTTATTTTAGTGTTAAACAGAATGAAACCACTAACAAAACTAATAACTAAATTACAAAAAAGACTTCTCAATAAACGAAATGTCAACAGAAATAACTTCTTAAATATCTGTGGAGGTGAATGGAGTCACACTACAACCACAGAACCATACTTTAATGAAGAAGCCTACAAACAAAAGCAAACAAATACAATTGCCATACATAGCAGCGGTCGAGGTGATGAAAAAGTTAATAATACCATAATGGAACAAGAAGAACTCCTTACAAAAATATGCCCTGAAAACATAGATTTATCTCTCCATTCAAATGAATCACAACATCTAGTGTACAAATGGCCACGCACGTCAATGTGTAACATTCCCAAAAAAATGTTCAAGTCTTTACGCCAATTCCTCAATCAATATGTGAAAAGCAAAGACAAAATCAAAATTAAACTACTGCAAAATATGGATGCTTGTCCAATACGCAAGTTCACAGGACTACAAGGACATTCCTTGGCCTGCATTACAGGACCTACTTGCAAAACACCCTTCCATGATATCAAAAGGATATCAACACATCCTGCAAGTATAAGAAATCTAGTTTATAAACTGTACTATGCTAAAAGTCCTGCTTTAGTACTAGCCAATTTAAATAACATTCTTCTACATGGTACAGCAAAAGACCTCCTAGAAGAAATCGACTATATCCAGACAAAATATTTTGGAAGTGAAACCCACTTACAAGATGAATTAGCTGTCACCCAACTTCGTAACAATTCTGCACATGCCAACCTTTCACTACAGACATACAAAAAAGAAATACTAAAATTTGAAAGTACTTCAGCTGACGTACCAAACCACGTGTGTATATGTTGCTGCAGAACTGTATATAAAAGTAGCGCAAAAACTATAGACCTATCATACAAAATAGAAGACAATGAAGATTCTAAATGGTTTGAATTAGCTCTCTACCTTATAGCAGAAAGCAAATACGAAATAACTGACCCCATAATACTTGACAACAACCAAACTCCTTCACGTGCTATCACAAATAACTTGGAATTGTATCCACTACCAAAACCCCTTCAACAACTTGATTTATATGAGAGCATCATAATTCAAACAGTGCACCCATTTCAAGCAATAATACGCCTTCAACCAAAAACTGCAAAATTACCTCCCTCTGAATTAGTGAAAGGTATTTGTGGAAAAGTAGTGTATTTACCATTAGATCTAAAAGAAAATGTGCACATTCTCGGAGTGCAACGTCCAATGCAGCAATCTTTAATTATCTTGGTAAATGGAGTACCTACAAAAGACAAACAAATTTGGCAACAACTGGTAGATTTACATAAAGTTAGAGAAGCCCTACAATATCTTAAAGAGAACAATGAATATTACAAAGAAGTTAATATTGAAGAAAACTTGCAAGATACAAGTGAAATAATTGAACAGACACAAAAAGCTGGTCAATATGAGCTCCTAGATCCTGCTACAATATCAAACACTTTAGACCATTATACAATTCATCCATTGCACTCTAATAACACCATAGAAGATGCACTGGAAACATATCAAATGCGTCAAACAAAAGGATCACCAATCAGCATATGGGAAAAAAGTATAGAAGCACGTGCTTTTCCTCTACTCTTTCCTACTGGCAAAGGAGGAAGATACGATGATAGACCTGTTCAAATATCAGCATCAGAATATCGCTCATTACGAATGTATTCTGAAGATCCCAGATTTCGACAAAATGTGGAATACATATTCCACCTACTCTTTGAAAGTGAACTAGCAACTTTATGTTACAGAGTTGCACACATATTAAAATCAGGATCACACTTTCAAAATATGACAGCTACACAATTATTACAAACAGTTCAACAAAACGATGAGGTTTTACAAGCAAATCTTACAAATCTATTAGCAAATATGCGTGGTACTAAAGAGTACTGGTTTTTACGTCATGGAGATGTACATTGTATGATCAGAAACCTTGGCCCACCCACTTGGTTTGTTACATTAAGTTGCGCAGAATATGCATGGGAAGATTTACATGCTTTCCTACGCATATCAAATGAAAACAAAACAAACATAGATATACTAACACCTGGAGAACTTTGTTCACAGGATCCTGTTAATGTTTCACGATATTTTCACCATCGCTTTATTGCTATGCTACATTTTATTTGTAACAAAACTGTTCCTCCCCTTGGAGAAGTGCAACACTTCTTTTGGAGAAAAGAATACCAAGCCAGAGGAGCACCACATATCCACATGCTTTTATGGATTAAAGATGCTCCTAAATTTGGTCAAGACAGTGATGCCACTGTTTTACAGTTTATTGAAAAATATGTCACTTGTGAAATTCCATCAGAATCCACAAATAGTGATCTTCATGCAAACATTTTACAATTCCAAAGACACAAATGTGGCAAATATTGTCGTTGCAAATACAAATACAAAGGGAAATACTACACCAAATGCTGATTTGGTTTCCCTAGACCAGTCACAAATACAGGTCAAGTGAACAACCTCATGTCTTCAGTTAGACATAGTGTTAAAGGTAAGTCACCTAAAAATACATATTGCATAAAAAGAAAAGAAGAAGAAAAATATATCAATGATTACAATGCAATCATTGCCTACTTATGGAATGCAAACATAGATGTGCAGTACATTGCAGACAATTCTACTGCAGTTGCATGATATGTCACAGCATACTTAACCAAATCAGAAAAGACAGAGCTCCAAGACCTCTGGAATGACCTGTCACCAGATAAAACAGTGTGTCAGAAATTATACAGCTTGGGCATAAAAATGCTGTCCCATAGAGAATGTGGATCCTATGAAGCAGCTGATCGATTAACTGGTACTGCATTGTATGGTAAATCTGCAAATATAGTATGGCTAAATCTTGGTCCAGCTAAATCTAGAAAAAGAGTTCTAAAATCATACGAAGATATAGAAACAATAGCCAAACATGATCCCAACAGCCAAGACATTTTAAAAAACAATTTATTGGACACATACTACCCAAACAGGAGCACCTCTTTGGAAACCATAAGTCTATAACACATAGCCCAAAACTACACATACAAAAATAATATAAAACCTGATGAACAAAACCGTAAATACAAAGTGACAAACTGTGAAGGCAGCTTAGTAAAACTCACCAAACCAAATTTAATTAATCATATCAAATTGTCATTAAAGACTCCTCAACATAAAGAAGTATATTACATGTCCCTGCTACAACTCTTTAAACCATGGAGAAAAGAAGAAGAAATACTAGATAACTATGGCTCATATGAAGACGCTTTCAAAGCAAATGAAAGCAGTATAACTGATGTAAACTTTGCACAGTACAAAACAATGTTGCACAATGAACAGCAACACGAAGAAGAACTCCAGGCCCAACTAGATAAGGACACTCCTGACAGTAGTCAACCATCTGTCACAGGAAGCCAAGAACCACTGGGAGACCCACTAATAACAAATGAGGCAGAAGTAGCTATTATAGAAGTACAAAACACCATGTATCAGTATGAAGATAAAGAAGACTTAACTATACTAGAATCAAAGCTAAACAATGAGCAACGTAGCATTTTTCAAGAAGTAACAAAAGAAATTGCAAATGGTGTACAACATGAAAAAAAAGAATGCACCTGTCAAAATTACAAACCTACACTATTGTATGTCAGTGGTGAAGCTGGTTCTGGCAAAACATTCCTAATCAAAATCATCAGTAAGTTCCTTCAACAATTCACAAACAACAAACAGTCAGCTATTGTCACTGCCCCCACAGGTTTAGGTGCCTACAACATAGGTGGTGTCACTTTACACCGATTACTACTCCTGCCAGTAGAACACCAAAACAAATTAGATTATTACAAACTTTCTGCAGAATCTGCAATGGAACTACGCAGAGTATTAAAACAAATGAAAATGCTACTAATAGATGAAGTGAGCATGGTGCCCAACCTAATGTTGGCTTTGATTCACCTCAGATTACAGGAAGTACTCAAAACAAACTATGAAGAGCTCTTTGCAGGAAAACACATTATTGTTTTCGGAGATCTTCTTCAATTGACACCTGTAAAAGGTGAGCCTATTTTTAAAACATTAGGACACAAACTCTGTCGTAAAACTGTTGGCAGCATTGGAAATGTCAACCTTTGCCAACATTTACAATACAGAGAATTAACACAAAACATGCGCCAATCTGCAGATCTCACTTATGCCAACATCTTAAAAAGTATCAGAGTTGGTATACTTTCTAGAGAAGCAGAAGCAATATTGAAAACCCGGCACATTCATGCACTTTATGGTGATAATACATGTGCTACAGATGTTATGGAACAATTAGCCCACAACAATGTCAATTGTATGGCCTTAATGCCAACTCTTGTAAGCTGTTTCAAATTCAATGAAATCATGTTAAGTAAAGAAATGCAACCAATAATGGAATTTAGCGCCACAGACAAACTAGATGTACATGGAATGACACTACCCATGTGTGACCAAGCCACAGCAAGACTAAACAGTTTAGAAAAATCAATCTCAAACACAGCAGGCTTGGAAAAGATATTAAAATTATCCTTAAACTGCAGAGTAATGCTGAAACGTGACCTTGACGTAGACCAAGGACTAGTTAATGGAGCACTGGGTACAGTTGTTGGCTTTCAAACATACCCACGTGACAACAAAATTCAGTTTGTCAATATTCTCTTTGACAAACTTTCAGAAGTTAAAAGAATTGGACGCTCAACAGCTCGATTCCTTCTCTTCAAAGACATGTATGTACGCAGAGAACAATTTTCTCTAACTCTTGCATACGCAGTCACCATTCATAAATCACAAGTTCTTACCTTAGACAAAGCAATGATAGACATTGGTAACACAGTCTTTAAAGAAGGCATGAGCTACGTAGCACCATCACGCTTACGTACACTTGACGGCCTATTTCTAATCAACTTTGATGCAAGTAAAATAAACGCTGATATTCCTTGCATTTTAGAATACAATAGACTTCGTTCACTATACACCCCCCATCTACAAACATATCCTGTTCCACAAAAAGGAAAATGTTTAAAAGAAAACTAAATCAAACAGAAATGCAACAGGATGTCACTGCAAATCCTCCAAAAAGACTAAAAGAAACTAAAACTTCATCAAGTACCACAATCAAAAAAGAATCAATTAGGGAAAGTAAACCAGGTACTTCTTCCTAGAAGGAAGACAAACTCCAAAAAAAGCAGTCAGATACAGAACTACATGGTCCATTTAAACTCTCAAATATAGTTGGTGTAAGTTGCTACGCAAATGTAGCAATGAATATTCTATTTCAATTACCACCAGTTGTTGAGAACATTTACTTACACAGTGCAGATCCATTGTGTTTGCAAATGTCAGTACTTCACAGAAATGCAGCAAACAATCCTGACAACACGTATATAGTGTTTATGGAATAAGACAACAATTGGACTACTGTGCTGGAATGGTGAAATTCACTATAAACTCACAAGAAGATCCACAAGAATTTCTAGTGTACTTACTACAAGTACTGGAAAACAAAAACATACCTATAAATGAAATCGTCCAGATTTCATACATGTGGAAACATACATGCACTCTCTGCAACAATGTGACACAAGAACAAATCCCCAATGAGCGCTTTGTGTATATATCAATACCTAATTGTGAATCCGTTCCATTTCAGCAACTTGTACAAAATGCAAACCACGGTAGATTATGTTCCACCTGCAATTCAGATAATCGCTCCACGTTAGTAATACAAACACATAGTAAATACGTAATACTAATGCGTCTACGTTACAATGCAGATGGTACCAAAAACAACTGCAAGCTGACTGGATTCACACATGGTCAAATATCACTTGGTAGGAAAACCTTCACAACAGTAGGTATCCTCTACCACGGAGGAGCCACAACCAACTCAGGACACTACACTGCATATATAAAAAAAAAATGTGGATGGTTTGAATGTAATGATGGTACCATTACTCTAAAGCAGAGATTACCAGCAAATCTTACAAACACTTATTTAATGTTCTTAAAACCAAAATTTGATAACTAAACTGTACTTAAACCTTAAGTACACTTGTAGTAAAAAAATATAAACTGTCACAATATTCCAAAAGCTATCTAACTGCCCAAAGATGCTACAACTAAACAGATAAATTAGGACTACTCAAATAAATCCAAAAATAGACAGTTAGAATACGCCAATTGGTATCTAACTGTCCCAAAATTTAGAAATATTCAAACAGATAAATCAATACAACGAAATTATATAAAAAAATAAACAGTTAGAAATAGCCTACTGGTATCTAACTGCTCCAAAACTGTACAATATCCAAACAAATACCTAATATCTTACTGCTCCCAAAAACTGGAACAATCCAATGTATAAAGCATTAGCCAGAAACAACAAGTAAACACTGAAAGCAAACAAACAAATAAACTGCAGCATAACAGAAAAAGGTTTTTTTTTAATCCAACATGGATTTTTTTTTCTCCCACAGACCCAATGATTTTAGCAACAAACACAGAAACTGAGCAAATTGCACAGTACTCTCATTTGTCATCGACTAAATACGAGGGTAAAAAAAAAAGAAAAAATGTTGATTGTACAATGTAATAACTCTTTATAAAATACTAATACTAACGTGCTATTTTCTTTTATCACAGAAATGAACAAGAAAAACATGGACTCCCGTTACTAAACCAAATAGTAAGTATAACATCATAAATACAACCATCGCAGCATATCACACCCATACTGGCTTATAACATTGTTCCTTATAAATTTGTTTTTGACCCAAAGTTATAAGCCACTCTTACTGTGATATGCTGCAGTGCTTCTGGCCAGGGCATACACTCTTGGGTGCATGGCATATGACTGTGATATGCTGCAGAGCTTCTGGCCCAGGCATAGACTTTTGGGTGCATGGCATATGACTATGTCACACCCATAGATTCAAGCATTGCAACCATTTTAATGTCCGCGGACATAAGGAAGGTCCTAGAACACATTCAACTTGCCAGAGGACAATACGGACAGCGTCCTCAGGACACCCCCATTTTCTTTGTGTACGAACATTTCAGGACACCGCGACTGTTCTTAGAACACTTTCAGCTTGCCAACGAACAATACAGACAACGTCTCCAGGACACCCCCTGCGAACATTCCAACACCCCACGAGTGTTCTTAGCCACTATGAGTGTGATATGCTGCTATACTTGTGGCCAGGGCATAGACTCTTGGGTGCATGACCTATGACTGTGATATGCTACAATACTTCTAGCCAGGGCATAGACTCTTGGGTGCATGGCATATGACTGTGATATGCAGCGGTGGTTGTGGCCAGGCCATAGAGTGTTGGGTACATGGCCACATGGCCATGCACCCAACATTCTATACCCTGGCCACAACCACTGCAGCATATCACACCCATAGATTCAAGCATTGCAACCATTTTAATGTCCTCGGACACAAGGAAGGTCCTAGAACACATTCAACTTGCCAGAGGACAATACGGACAGCGTCCTCAAGACACCCCCATTTTCTTTGTGTACGAATATTTCAGGACACCGCGAGTGTTCTTAGAACACTTTCAGCTTGGCAACGAACAATACACACAATGTCTCCAGGACACCCCCTGCTAACATTCTAAGACCCCACAAGTGTTCTTAGAACACTTTCAACTTCACACCGAATCCATTCTGTTTATTTACGAACATTCCACAACAGCTGTGTTGTCCGCAGACAAATCGAACACAACAAAAGCGTCTAGCACATAAATAAAATACAACATTGAACCTATCTCATACTCCCCCACCCTCCCCAAACACTCTTACACACCAACACACGCCACTAAATACCAATTTTTAATTCAAGTTTCACAGCGCTGTCTGCGGTCGTCGGCGAATGCAAGATGGCGGGCGCAACAGAAAATCTGACGCGCATCACCAACCACACCGCCCAATCAGCGAACACATTGCATGTCCACGGACATGACGCAAGCCCATGGGCTAATCGGGGTGCTGTCCGCGGAGCGAACAGGGAAGTCCGTCCGCGAAGCGAACACAGATATCACTCATTTTTTGCCTTACATTTTGGTCATTTTTTAAAAAACTACTGGACGGATTTACACCAAATTTGCAAAAGCACGCTTTCTGGACCAAGCTGCCGCTCCTGCCGCAAATTTGGTGTAAATCTGTCCAGCAGTTCGGGCTGTAGCCGTGCGCAAAGTTCTTTCCCATTATGTCTATGGGAAAAAACAAAAGTTTTGGGACCCCCCCTATAACTTTGCCCCCCCTGGACCAAACCTCTCCAAACTTTGCAATAAAATTCAGAGTGGGCCATATACTTTTTTTGCAAGGTTTGGTGAGGATTCGTACAGAGGGAGCGAAGTTATAAGCCACCCATAAAGTGCTCTTCCTATGGAAACACCAACTTAACCATAACTACATGGACGCTACCGCGTCCATGATATATATATATATATATATATATATATATATATATATATATATATATATATATATATATATATATATATATGTATTTTCTAAATGAAAATAATGCCCTGAAACAAGGCAAAATCCAACGGGTTGCACTCCCAAGAGCAGCTGAGGCGTGGAATCCAGTCTCAGCAAGGAAAAGGCATGACAGCTAGTCCAGGCAGCACAAATGTTTCTTTATTGGTAAAAGGTGCAGCAAAAGGAAAAGCCTGGATAACAAAACGATTACATGGAAAAAGGACTCCTTATCAATGGTTTAAAACCTCTATGATACTAGTGCATAGAATGTCCCCATTCACAAGAGAATACAATGTGGTGAACAAATGTCGGCCATCTTGTAACAGTAAAAAAATAGCAATGCATAACGACATGCAGTGTATTATATAACTAAAAACACACCACAGTCATGAAAGCATTAAACCAATGTTGTATGGTACAAAATATAACAGCAATAGTTGCGTGGACTGAGGAGAGAATGGCAGAAATCGCGGGTGAATGGCGGAAGCAGAACAAATTATATCAAACATAAGTCCAAAAAATATATATATATATATATATATATATTTCCATCAGATTTTTCCTCCTTCCTTTTCATTCTTCAGATGGTTCCTCTGCTCAACTTTAATTTGGCTCATCAATCAGTCATAAAGCGTGTCTGGGATGACAGCTATTCAACTGATTAATATGGACCCATTTTTCTTCTGTCAGTTCTCCTTTTGGGATGCGGACCTTGTAAGCAACAGGTGACATTTTATCTACAATTTCAAAAGCACCATGCCAAGATGGGAGGAATTTCCACTCCTTGGCCTAATTCCTTTGAAAATTGTGCAGGTACACCTTGTCACCATTTTCATACTCTTTCTTGGTGGTCTTTAGATCATAGTAGGTCTTCATCCCTTCAGCCGAATTTTCTAAATTGTGCTGAGCATAAGTAAAAGCATGCTGTAGATGCTTCCTTAAATTTTCAATGTACTCATGAGTAGTGGACGGATTTATCAGTGTCTGCTCATGTGTTCTATAGAGCAGATGCTGTGTAACACCATTTTTTGTCCGTTCGTGAGTTCAAATGGAGACATCTTTGCGGCGGAAGATGGTGTAGACCTAATAGCCATCACTACAAGTGGCAATCGAATGTGCCAACTGGGTCCAGAGTCTGCCACAAACTTATTTAAGATACTTACAATTGCTTTGTTGTATCTCTCCACCCCCCCCCGCTTGACACCCAGTGGTAGGCAATGTGGAGTTTTCTTTTTACCCCTAGAATCTCCCAAATCTTCGCCATCACCTCACTTGTAAAATGGCTTCCTAGGTCTGACTCAATCCTTTGCGGGAGGCTAAAACAAGAGAAGATGTGGATGATCATTAGGGCAGCAGCTGTCTCTGCCTTACAGTTCAGGGCTGGTAGATATTCTACCCACTTTGTGAACAAGCATGTCACAGTCAACATGTACTTGTTTCCTCTAGAGGAGCGAATCACTGGCCCGGTGAAATTGACTTACAAATATGACCTAGGTAGTGTCATTCTCCTTTTTTATAGCCGAGCTCTGTATGTGAGTGAACTGGGTTGGAATTGAGCACATGCAAGACCCCGCTTTAAAGTAAGTGTTGCAGTCCTGGCCTAAGTGTGGCCAGTAGGCAACCTCACGCAAGATTTCCAACATCGTATGAAACCCCCTATGACCGGCAGTGGCTGCATCATGGTCGTAGTTCAACATCAGGCTTCGAAATGTGGTTGGTACCACCCACTGTTCCCAGCCATATAGGGCTCTGTTTACCAACAAACCGACTTGAATCCGGAACATCTTGGAAAACTTCATCAACACCCAGAGATCCTCTTTACCGGCATAATCCGACTCTCTTAGAGGAAAGCTTGCAGGGTCTTAATGGTCGATAACATTTCCCAATGATCAGGTCCTCTTTCTGTGCAATGATCAAATCTGCATCTGGGCTATCTTTACTCCACTGAGATTTTGAGAGTTCGCTGTTAGCCCGAGTATGTGACCTGGTGAGAGTTGCCATTTGGATTTCACCAAGCAGGCATTCCATTTCTATTAAATTCCCCTGAAGAGCTCCAGTTTTAGCCAGCTGGTCAGCCAGGTAATTCCTAGTCTTATCTGACCCCTCTATCTTGGATTTACCTCTTATTTTCTTCCAATAGATGGTCATCTCATTGGAGGTCACCAGATCACCAATTGACTGGATCAGTTTGGCCTGCTTTTAGGGGTTTGCTGTTGGCACAATGCATGCCTCGATTTTTCCAGTTAATCAGGTGTCCTCAAACCCATTCCTGACATAATCAGAGTCAGTGATTATGACCAGTTAATTGAGTTGGTGGTGCACTGCAGTGTGTATGAATTGATAGAAAGCCATCAACTCTGTAACCTCACTACTTTGGGGTTCTATTTTATAACCAGCAGAGGGTTCCAGGGTATCATTCACCCAGGCATTCCCAATGCCAGCCACCAGTTATTTTTCCTCGTTGCTATCAACATTGTAGGAGCGTCCATCCACATAAACTGTGGGTATCCCCTGACACGTTTCTTCTTCATAGACCTTGTGTGGGTAAGCTAAGTACGCCTCCAGGTTGTTGTTGGTCATTAGACTTTTTTCCTCAAGACAGTTTTTTTGAGCAGAATCATGCAAGTCTGCCAACCCTTGCGCTAGGGCACTCTTCTTGTTTTGGCAACATCTAACCTCCACAGGAAAGCCTTGCATGGACAGAATACAGGAACTAATTCTGGAATTAGTAATGTTCCCTGCCTGGATTCTGTAATTTTGTAGATACTGCAAGTGTAGGTGAGGAGTCTCGACAATTATGTGCTCCCCTTGTATGAATGAACGGTCATTTTTTAGCCCCCACACTGTGGCCAGGAGTTATTGCTCCACAGAGGACAAAGTCTTGCTCGCGTACGAGATTAATTTTTTGACCATGTCATGCTTTTTGTACAATAGCGCTGTTAGGCAAGTATCTGAGAACCCTGTCTCCAAAAAGAACTCCTTGTTCTTTCTGGGTTAACCCAAACAAGGAGCCTGGGAGAGTTTTCTTTTCAGTTGACTAACTGCCTCAGATTGTTCTGGACCTCGATCCCACTTGATTCTGGTCTTTAATAAATGGACCACGGGTCGAGTGACCTCTGCATAGTCTTCAATGAACTTTCGACTATAATTAGTAAGTCCATGAAGGCTTCTCAATTCTCGCAGAGTGGTAGGGTATTTAAATTTTAATAAGGCTTCCAACTTCTTTGTCTGGGGATTAAAAAAAGGACAGTTTTGCTCTGGCCTTCTGCAACTGGGACAGAACATAGCGGATTTCTGCTATGTGTTCCTCGACAGTTGAGCTCTTGATCAAAACATCATCCACATATGCCAGGTTTCCCCTTTCGCCCAAATCAGGCATGGCCTTATGTAGGAAGATGTTGAACTTATTACCGGAGTTTATGTATTCAAAGAGGGTGCGGGTCCACATGTACTGCTGCTCCCCAAAGGAAAGCTTGTACTGGTCTTCCCTACTCACGGGTACTGTCCAGTAACCGTTGGTCAGGTCAATCTCGGTGTACATAATAATAATGGGACTCCATGGATGTGAGAGGTAACCAGTATTGTTTGACAAATACGGGAGCCATCTCGGGGTCCATGGGAATGGTGGTTGAATGAATGGATGTGCATCTACAGTCATATGAGTCCACTGAAAAGATATCTTGGAATTCCAGGAAGACCTGTTTTAGCATTTCTCTTCGCTCCTCAGTCTCACAGGCATCAGTAAGATTGATCCTTTCTTTGACCATCCGCTTGAAACTAGTAAAGACCTCTGGCTTGGCAATCTCAGCGGTATCCTGCAGTTAGGTGGAGAGATCTCTTTTCATAGTGTTGACCTGGACAGGGAATTCGAGGTAGTGGTCCTTGACTCTGAACACTACCTCCTCCCTCCCAATGTCACAGGTCACCTCTTCCACACAGTAGGGGCAGGAAAAGTTCACCAGGAAATTCTCCCCATGCAAACTAAAAATCTTTTCTGGAGGCGTACCATTGCTGATGTCGATACAGTTGTTTGGGATTAGTCCCATGATTTCATTACCTAAATAAATAGAATAATTTTGAGCATCAACCACCATTCCAATAAAGGTGTCTGCGCCCAAAGCGATACTTCAAGGGTCTCTGTTATCCACCAATATTCAAATGGTGTTGTGTTCTAGGTCTACTAGCGGTGTTGCATTTAAATATAAACCTTGTTGTTGGAGATGGGAATGTAGATTTATATATGCATCCTGATGTTTGAGGTTCTGTCTTCGCTTAATTTTGAGGGGAAGAGTGAATTGCACCTGTCCTAATATGGTAACCTTTAGTCGCACTTGAACTTCAACTTCATAAGGCACCAATTGAGCTGACTGGAATGCTTTTTCAATGTTGTCAAAGCCCATGGGGTTACTCCCCAGTCGGGACCAGGCTTTATTTTTAATTTGATCCAAAACTGATTGTGAATCGGATGAGAATGTCACTTCCCAGTTAAAAGGTGGAAGGGACATCTCTCACAACCCAACAATTATGGTCTATACTTTTGTTGCCAATAGAAATCTTTAGCATACATGTTCTAGGCAGGAGATGTTTGGAATGTGGGATTTCCAGACCTGCATCCCATTTGTCAATCAATTTAAATGTGGGAATGGTCTGATATTTTGGGTGTTTCCTGAATAATTATTTGCTGATGAATCTCCTTCCGTTATTCAGGCATACTCTGGCAAGCACTGGTTCCTCCTCCACATTTAACTGAATGGGGAAAAACAACTGTTCACCCTTTCTCTGAATGTCTGTCAAACTTTGAGTGGATTCTTCCTTGTCTGGTTTCATGGGACTCAAGGTTTCTTCTGATTTTGGACTGGTATAACATTTTAGGGTGTTCCCTTCCAGTGTGGATTGCCACTTAAAACTGGATGGAAGGTTGATTTTCAAGATTGGAGAAGGGTTGCCATCACCAGTTGGTTCACCTGCAAAGATGACCGTGATGCCTGGGACTTGGTTATTTTTTAAATGGAACTCTACATTCTCAGAGCGTTGATCAATTACGTGACAGGTACCATTCAGGCTTACATAATTGGCACTCATTTTTAATTTAATGGGGCGGTTAGAGTATAGAGGACCTTGTTTACACAATCGATCAGAGGTGTTAACCTTCTCAGGAGATAGTTTCCCAGTAAACACGGTGTGCCATCTGGAGTCACAACGATCACCAGATGTTTCAAGCAGTGGCTGGCAATTTTAATGTCCAGATCCACAGTCCCTTCGATGGAAATAACATTCCTGTTGAAATTTTGGAGTTGTCCGGGAAGTGGGGTGAGTGGAATTTGGTGGCCCTCCCCCGTCCTGAGTTCAGGTACTGGAAATTCCCTCCATAATATTCCATCCTGCATCTCCTTCTCATGGATTCAGGAATCTATTGTCCTCTAACCGGGGAGAGAGAGGAGGATTGTTTTGGAGGTTCTGGTTTGGTGAATGTCTGGGAAAAAGTTCAGATTGGGATGTGGAGTGATACTTCTCTCCTGTGGGAAGTTTCCCGGGTCAATACTTAACTAATTAGTTCCTCCCCATGGGCCCGGGGAGTATATACATAACCCAGAATTGGTTTAGTACCCTTGTACCTAGGGCACATATAGGTTGCAGGGGGAGAGGGATCATTGTTCTGGGCTCCCGCCTGACTACCATTCGATTGGGCCGGGTTGGGGCGTCCCTTCTACTTTCCATTTTGCTTGTTGGCAGGAGGGTTACTTTTAGACCCTCCCCCATCTCCAGATCCAATGGAGGGGTAGTTTTTATCCCTGCCACATTTGCAGCAGCTGGGCGTTAGATGGTTTGGGAGGTTTGGTGGTATTTTAACTTTTAGCAGGCTTTTGGACCTCATACATCCTGGTGGCCTGGTCAATCACCCAATCCAGGGTCCTGTGCTCATGAAAGTCACGCACCAACTGAGTCATTATGTATTTGCGTAGAGCATGGAAATATGTAGTTATGATCATCCTACTATGGGTGTTCACCCGCCGTGAAGTCTGAGCAAATGCACACTTAAGCTCCTGCAAAAAATCCGCCAGCGCCTGACCTTGCCCACACTGCAAGTTATATGGGTTATTGTGGGTTCCTATGGGTGGACATTTTTTTCAGTATGACTGCCTTATAAGTGGACCATTTATATTGATCCTGGTCTTCCAGTCCTGCAAAGAAACTGGAGTACTCAGGTGAGAACGTCCATTTAGCAAATGCTACACAATTCACATCATTCCTGATCTGGAATGATGCCATCATCTGTTCATAAAGTTCCAGATGTTCCCATACCTAATATCTGGCATTCTTGTGATATGTGGTCAGGAAGCTCTTTATGGCTTTGATTTGTCTTATTGGGTCTTTCACAAAACCCTTGCTCTGCTTCACTGTCTATTCACCTTATGACTCAGAACTGCTACCGGTACTCGTTTCCCTGTCTTCTGGGCGATCCCTATCTCTATGAGACTGGGAATATCTCCCAGAACCATGGGGTCTGGACTCCTCTCGCCTGGACAAAAGTGAACTCTCAGGGCCACTCTCCCTGGAGTTCCTTACAGGCCCAGGATAGAACCCAGTTTCCTCATGCCTCCTACCAGGGAGTCTGGGGAATTCCCCTCCTTCCCCTGAACATACAGAGGTTTTTAGAATGCCCTTCCTAGGCTGGGGGTTTGGCTTTTCTCTTTCAGCGAAGTGGGCAAGGTGGTCTCTTTGTAGTCACATCTTCAGCCAATCTAACTCCCTGACTTTCTCCTCAAAAGAGTTTCCATGGTCTGAAGTACTTACCGTATTATTCCTTACTTCCCAGGACACACCGGTCAGGCCAATTTCCCTTCTGTGTGGAAGAGATGAATACCAATACAAGAGAGGAACTGGCCTTCCTGATCAGTTGGACTAGGCCTGGGTCAATCGAACAGCCTCATTTCACCCTGTTCTGGGTAGGTGGCATGCATGAGGTCAGTTCCCATTTGTGCATGAGAGGATATAAAGGACTGGCATGGAACCCCTGCTGGGAGGGTGCCACACTGTTATCAGTGGGCCTTCTACCATATCCTGATTGATCAGGGTGCCTCAAGCCCTGATTATAATTTTCAATTTCCTTGGTGAGGCTCTCAAACCTGTGTCTCTCTTTATTTATTTGTTGGTAGTCAGGGAGCAGGCTTTTTATTCTGGCACTAAGGCCTGATTAATATAATGTACCCTGTTCTGAGCTACCAACCAATCCTTTATTTGCTGCACCTCCTGCAGACGTGATTCATTTTCCCTCTGTGAGCCTTGTATGCTGCGTGCATATTCAAGGCGCCTTTCCTTTAGGAGACTAATCTCTTTCTCTTGTTTGTTCATCTGTACATTTTGCTGCCTCAACTAGTTCACCTTCTATTTGCCTCACTCCCTCTACAAGCTCATTCCTTTCTTCTCTAATTTTGATAAGTTCCTGAGACCCTGACTGCTCATTTTCTACCTCCATTTCCAACTGATTTATCCTCTCTAACAGGATGCTGTTATCCTGATTCAAGAGTACTTACCTGCTATGTATCTAATCAAAGTCATTTTGGGAATCAACCCCTTTGATAATTAATTGCCTACTTTCAGTTTTCAATTGTTTTATTTCTGATTGGAATGGAAAAATGTCCTCCAAAAAGACTATTATGAGCAGACTGGTCATTTAGCTTGTGTTACAGTGCACTCAGATTTTCTACACACTCTTTATGTGCATTTCTCAGTACAGAAAACTGGGTTTCACGCTCTGCACTCTCTTGCTGGCTATGTCAGCTATGTCAGCTTTCCAATGTCAGAGTCATGGAAATGTTCTGACTGCAATGGAGGTGCTACTCTCTGACCCCCTCAGATGTCTTAATTGATGTCAGACTGGTACTAGCCATTGCTTTTCATAATTTCGAGGAGGGGTGTGATATTCACCCCATCATTGTAAGCAGCAAACAAGGCCTGAAAGTGCAACAGCAAGTCCTTTTCAAGGCCCCATCTATCTTTTTGTCCACTGCATCCTCCGTTGTTGCTTCGTCTGGGGTAAAGTTTGTCCGGGCCATTCCTCTAGCTGATCGCCCATCTTCACATGTCTAGGGTATTTAGCATCAAACCCTTTCATCGGATGCCATTACAACAAGTACTGGGAGAAAGTGTTCTCTGTATCCTTCCATTCCTTTAATACAACATGTTCCATGTCCTCAAGAAATGCAAAGAATGCAGATGGCAGATCTTTAAATTGTGAGAACAATATATTTTCAGGTGTAAGAGCAGCTGCTGGGAAATCCAGATTAAGCCGAAAATATGTCCCAGTGCCAGATTCAGGTCTTCCTCCATTCTGTTTGCCTGTTCTTTTGTCCTTCTTTGTGGGATCTGGCAAGGCTCACTCTTCACCTTCAAGAGTTTCTCTTGAGTAACCGCTTCTTCTGCCCTGGACTAGGCAAGCACTAGGGCCCCTTATGCCAGCATAGAGATTAGATCATGTGGATGGATGAGGGTTGTTTCCGGAGCGGATGCTCACTAGAAGAGAAGCTGCCCCTGTTATGATGATCTTCCCGTGCTCCTTCAAGGCCACTGGTACCGAAAACTGGACTAGCTGAATTATCTGGGCTTGAGACATCACCTGAGAATCTCTATGGCGCTGCCTTTGTTTATAAAGTTGTTGCTTATGTTTGACTCTTTTCAAGGATGGTGACATGGAAACGAATGCAGAGGATATGGACCCCTACTTTGTAACGGTTTATTGAGAAGCCAACCTCAACATGGGGGGTCCCTTCCCTCCCCACTCAAGTGGTTATTCAACAAACTTTTTAAAAGATTCATTTTTTTAAGCCCTATCTCAGACAAATATCATGCCCCTTGTGTCCCTCTTCCCCGAGCTAACAATAAGCCAAGAACCAGGCCGGTGTACGGGAAATATATTGATATTTATTTAGATTAACAGTGATAGAAATTAGCATGAAAATGTAAAACACCACTTTATCCGTGGCACAACACAATCAACTTCTCTCAGCATGAATAAATCACAAAAGTGTGTTAAAAAGAACACAGATACAATTGTACACGTTCTGCCAATTTCACTCAATGAAATAATTACACTGATCAATAATATAATTTCACCCAAATGTTTAGTTTAAAATAAACACAGGGTGATTTATCGCTTTCTTTTTCAGACTCAATCCCCCCCACCCCGGGCTTTGATCTATGTTGGGAAGTCAGACAGAAAGATTGCTTTGCTTTGGGGAATTTTGGATTTCAGACCCCTCTTACTGAAAAGGGGCCTGTGTTGGAGAAGCTGGATAAAAGGTCAGACTGATTTAAGAAGAAAGACACCCCTCTTCCTTAAAGAAGTTGGGGTCAGCTGGACAACAAGGATTACCCAATTAAATTATAGGCTATAGGTTTCAGTGCAGACTGAGAGGTGAGCTTTGTTAATTTCAAACTTTAACAAAATTCATCCCGTAGTGTTCTGGCAAATGGGGAATTAATTAAATTAATATTTTTGGTTACATAGGCTAAGAACCTACACTGTTTTGCCTCCCCCCACCCATTTTAAAGGGAAAGGATCCAATGCAAGCAGACTCCCCCTACCTTTTGGCTTTCCCGGGCTTAATTCTACTTACATAACAAGCCTTTGTTTAAGGTTCAGGAAAGCCAGCTGCATCTCAGGACACTCTGGAAAGATAAGGCAGGGGTCTGTTCACTCCCCTCTCAAAGATGGCCTCCTGCTCTCGACCGCAGGACCCAGTCAGCTTTGAGGCCTTCCTAGAAATAGACAGCTCCACCCAGATGCACTCTCAGCAATCTCCTCTGGTGTCACCTTACAGCTGTCAGATGGTAAGTTTCAGCGCCTTCCTGTCTTTCTCCTTTTTCTGTCTTACCGGTTTTGTCGGTGTCCCCTATCCTACTGCAGTCCCCCTTTTATAACAGCAATGACATCACCAATTTTATAGTCTTGGGGGAGGTACCCTGCAATAATCCCTGCCACAAGGATTGGAGAGCTAGCCACTCTCTCCTCCCAACCCAGCCTCCAAGTCAGGATTGGTTTAAGGGTTTGGAGCAACATATGGCAATTGCTATTTGTAATCGCCCCTTTGTTCTCCTTACAACTTTTTAGAAACAACTAGTTATGTATCCCAACTTCATAATTTGACTAGCAACTGCCATACCTAAACATATTTTATGTTTTAGCTGATCATGGAGAATTAGATAAGCCGACCGCAAAATTCATACGATGTAGCATGGCCATGTGGCACATTTCTGCTATTTCCATAAAAAGCACAACAGTTATGAAGATGTAAATTATTAAGCATATCCCTAATTTCATTTTCCACCACCTCACCAACTCTCACATTTGGAACATGTTCAGATCAGCCAGAAACCAATATAACTGGCCATTATAGTTCCCAGAGTCACTGGTAGATGCATTTTATATCCCCAAAATCACATGGAAATGACATAAAAAAAATGGTAGATAGATGAAATTCATCCACCTTATGATGGCTGAGAAAAAGGCCTGAGATATAATAGTCCTTTTAAATTAATTGGACATCTGTATGTTCAGCAAATGGGGGATCAGCTTCATCAAGCACAGCCATCTGTCTCCTTGGCCCCGCCTGTGACCAGAGGGTTTTTATGAGTCGCTTTGAAGTTGGTAGTTTGCTCTTTGAAGTTGCAGCCCCCAGTCTTCACACCTTTTAGTCATGTTCCAGCCAAGGATGACTTTCCTTGGAGCCTCTGCTTTCCTAGCCAGCAGGTCTGGGAAAATTGAATTTTGATGCTTTTAGCAGCTCCTTTTTATGCGGGTTGCCATTAGATGGGAGATGTGACATCCAGGCTGGAAGTGGGAGTTTTCCTTTGTGAAGTTTTGCCCACAGCCAGAAACAGGATCTGCCTTGGGCTGACATTTTCCATGAAGACAAATGGCTCTTCAAATGTCACTGGAGTTCTGCAAGTGAAACGTAATATACATTGCTCTTTGTCAACCCACACATCATGTTTTGTTTTCCTGACCTTTTTCTGTGAGCAGTGATATTTTTTTCACTTTTATTTTTTACAAACTGTTTTTATTTGCACAAACATCTGCAGGTCATTTTTGTTTTCAATGTTTAGACATCCTGTGTTTCATGTGACAGGGATATGCTTGTCCATTGCTAATGATAGGTAGGCCCCTTTCCACATGGCTCTTTAACTTTACTTGAAAAACAAAAATAAAAGCCAAGTCATTTTTGTTTCAGTGTTTAAATGACTTCCATTCATGTCAAATGGACTTCTGTTTGGGGCCTTTAAATGCACCTCACATGCCCCCCCTGTTCTTCCATGATTCTTTGTTGGGGAAGAGCAGGGAAGAGTAGGTTTCCTTAGGCATAATTTCCTTCATCAGGGAGTGGGCAATCCAGTCTCCCCTTCCATCTCTGGGTTGGGGGTATGGCATGTTACCCCCTTTTCTTCCTTCTTTTCAGAGTGGACACTCCAGCATCCCCTTCCATCTTTGTGTTGGAGGGCTTGGCATGTCACCACCTTTCTTCCATCCTTTCCAGGCCCCTGGGGTTCTCTCCAGACTCCATTCTCACCTCCAGTGTGAAAGTTAAGGAGGTTAATTCTCTAATAAAAGATAGAAAAAGAGATTCAGTACTTTTTACACACATTTTTCCCTGGGAGGATTTACAATGAATTTACTAAAACAACAACATACAGTTATAACATGTCATTTCCGTTTCACAACACATTTTATTTATTTCTTCACCAAGTAAATTACTCCCTGTTATGTATATGAGGAGTGTGGCGAAATGCGTCAGTCAGCCTCTCTGACATTGGGAAGCCTTTTTTAAAACTGCAATGATTTAATAAAGCTCATTTTTACCTTCAACAACTCTGTTGTGCAGTTTTTGGTGTGTCCCAATCTTCGAATGTTGCTGGTAACTGGAGCCGCATTGTCACGCCACGGGAGCGGTTTTCAAGAAACCCGCTGTTCACCAAGCGTCTCGCTGAATCTGATGTAAGACGGAAGGGCAGCAAAAGAATCCTGCTTTTCCGACCGAACTCACGCAGAAGGGCTTGGAAGTTACCTTGGCAACGGTGGAAGCCGTTGTCAAGGGGAGGGAATCGGCGTCCAGGAAGGAACCCTTAGTCACATGACTTCCCCTTCTTAAACTCCGCCCTGTCCTATGCTCAGTGCTTCTGATTGAGCATTTCGGTTTACTGCTTCGATCCGTGCTATGTTGATTCTGCTTACGCTTTGTTCGGACCTGCTTTTTGGATTACCCTAGTCTGCCTTGGTACCTGGAACTTCTGATTTGTTTTCGACTTACGGCATTCGTTCCTGGATTCGCTACTTGCCTGTCCCCTGGTTCTGTCACCGCTCGTCTGTGTTTTCGATTCGGACTGGACTTTGGCTTGATGTGCTTGACCCTCTTGTTGTTTACGCCTTTTGGATATCGGATTTTCCGTGCTTTGACTTCCTTTCTTTCTCTAACTCGCTTCCGTGGAATTTGAAGTTCTCAGCCTCAGCTGCACCGCGGGATCCTGCCAGCCTCCGCTGCATCGTGGGATTTGTAGTTCTCAGCCTCAGCTGCACCGCGGGATCCTGTCAGCCTCCGCTGCACCGCGGGATCCTGCCAGCCTCCGCTGCATCGTGGGATTAGTAGTTCTCAGCCTCAGCTGCACCGCGGGATCCTGTCAGCCTCCGCTGCATCGTGGGATTTGTAGTTCTCAGCCTCAGCTGCACCGCGGGATCATTGTAACTTCACGTACGGTAACTAGTGCTTCATTCTTATTTTTTCTTTGTTCAGGGAAGTGGGTCACCTCAATCCATACTAGTAGATAGGACCTTCCCTCACATTGGCTGTCCAAGGGTTATTCCTACCTATACCAACTGTTTAGTTTACATAGCACTTAGGGTATTGGTTATATCATTTATTTTCTCAGTTATTCTGTTCTTTTCACGCAGTGATTTCTGTTACGTGACATTTCCATGACTCCCGACTAGAAATCTATAGTTCTGGGTTTGCTATTGAAGTCACCTATTAATTATCGTATCTTCTGCACAGCCACGAGGTCTCCAAGGATTTCGGTCTTTCAATTAATCAATCTTTCTGGATGTTCCTTTGTACATTCAGAGAGGTATATTGATCGAAAGAATTCTTCCTCTACACTACGGGGTCAAGTTTGTGAGGAAGAATTCTGACAAAATCAGAAGCCTCATAAATGGAATCTAACGAGACCCTGGCTAATTTGTTTCAGTTAGTGGCAGATTTGCGCACTGACATGGCTAATGCACATGCCACGACCCAACAACAGATCCTAGAAATTCAAACGGCCATGCACCCCTCCTCTCTTCAGACTCATTCACCTCCGTCCACTTCAGGTGGAGGTGCCGCAGCCGCACAGGCCGAGGCAGGGCCGGTTTACGTCACCTCACAGTTTCCGCTAGCTCCTCCTGAGCGGTTTCATGGGGATCCTAAACATTTCAGGACCTTTTTGAATCAATGCCGGTTACACTTCTTATGTCGCCCAGGATCTTTCCCTGATTCCGCAACTAAAGCAGCCTTCCTGTTATCCCACCTTGGGGGTACTGCTGCAGCGTGGGCTAACCCTTTATTGGAAGAGGGTAGCCCCCTACTGTTTGACTGCGATGCACTAATTGCAGCCATGGGTAAAGTGTTCGATACACGGTACAAGGCCCAGGTTATGGAGTTGGAGTTGTTAAGTTTACAACAGGGGGATTCAACTCTTCTGGCTTATTTGGCCAAGTTCAATCAACTGGCTGCTGAGACAGGGTGGCCAGATGATAAGAAGGCCTCGCTCTTTTACAAGGGGCTATCCGATTCATTGAAAGACACTCTTGCTTTGGTACCAGTTGTTCCAAACACATTTCCAGGATTGTTGGAACTGGTTCTACAGATCGATGCCCGTAAAGCCGCCAGAAAGGGTGAGAAGAGGGGGTTACCTCCTCCAATATCTATTAACCCCATTCCAACTGCAGGTGGTCCTGAGCCCATGCAGATCGGAGCGGCTACACGGGGACCCCTTTCCCCAGAAGAAAGGGAAAATAGACGAATGAATCGTTTATGTTTCTATTGTGGTGCTTCAGATCATCTCTTGAAAGAGTGTACTAAGAAACCCATGAAGAAACAGGGAAACTTGAAAGCTCGACAATAAGAGGAGTCCGTTTGTCGAGTCCTTCTGTGTTAATGGACTCCAACTTGGTAACGCCTTTCACCATCCAAGTTATGTTTCTGTTCCCTCCTGGGAAACCGGTTCCAGCTACTGCAGTGCTCGATTCGGGTGCTACTGGAAATTATATCGACTCACTATACGCCAAGGAGCTAGCCTTACCTGTTCTTGCGAAAGACAAACCGGTGGCTGTTAATGCTGTTGATGGTTCTTCCTTGTTGTCTGGTATGGTTACCCATCAGACCATTGACCTGGTTATGGTAACTTGTCAGGGGCATACTGAGACCATTGGATTCAATGTCATTTCAGCCCCACAGCTCAAGCTAATCTTAGGGATACCCTGGCTTAGAACACATAATCCAACCATTGATTGGTTTACGAATAATATTGAATTCTTGTCGGAACACTGTGAAAACCAGTGTTGGCAGTCGAGATCACCAGGAGATAATCCATGTCGTCCATTGATGGAGGCTACGTCCACCATCGGAGCAGTGCTCACAGGAGAATTACCTAAAGAATATGTTGAATTCCAAGACGTATTTGACGAAGGAAGTGCCATGGTTTTACCGCCTCATAGACCTTATGACTGCCCCATAGATCTTATTCCCTGATCTAAGATACCTTCTGGGAGGGTTTATTCATTGACACACAAGGAGGACCAAGTACTTAAAGAATACATTGACCAGTCTCTTAAGTCTGGGTTCATTTGTCCTTCTCGGTCTCCCGCGGCTTCTCCCCTCTTTTTTGTTCCGAAGAAAGAAGGGGAGCTGCGTCCATGTATCGACTACAGGGCCCTGAATCTGATCACTATTAGGAATCAATATCCTATTCCTCTAATCTCGGTCTTGTTAGACCAGCTGGGTTCTTCAGCCATATTTACCAAATTAGATCTCCGAGGAGCCTACAATTTGGTTAGAATTCGTAGTGGGGATGAATGGAAGACTGCATTCAAAACTAAATATGGCCTTTTTGAATACAGGGTTATGCCATTCGTACTTTGTAATGCCCCGGCTACCTTTCAGTACTTCATAAATGATGTCTTTCACGATATGATCGATCAATTCCTTGTTATCTACTTGGATGACATTTTGATTTACTCAGCTAACTATGATATTCATGTGCAACATGTCAACCAGGTCTTACAACGGCTTCGAGAGAACCGCCTGTATGCTAAATTAGAGAAATGTATCTTCCATGCCACGGAAGTGGAATTTCTCGGGTATGACATCACGTCCAAGGGAATACAAATGAGTCAATCTAAAGTCAAGGCCGTGTTAGACTGGCCAATACCTAAATCACTTAAAGCTCTCCAATCCTTTTTGGGATTTGCAAACTTCTACAGAAGATTCATTAGGGACTTCTCTACAGTGGCGGCTCCTTTAACTGCTCTCACAAGCAGTAAAAAGTCATTTATATGGGAAGAGGACTGCACTAATGCTTTTGTTAATCTCAAGACAGCGTTTACAACCGCTCCCATTCTTCAACATCCAGATCCTTCTCTTCCTTTTGTGGTTGAAGCTGATGCTTCTGACATAGCCCTGGGTGCGATCCTGTCTCAAGTATGCCCAGATACTCACGGGTTACACCCAGTCGCTTTTCATTCACGTAAACTAACATCTTATGAAAGCAACTATACCATAACAGAAAAAGAGTTGTTGGCCATCAGGGATGCATTTATGACCTGGCGGCATCACTTGTTAGGTTCAGCAGTACCAGTCCAGGTATTCACAGATCACAAGAACTTACTAGCCCTACAATCAATTAAATGTTCCACGGCTCGACATGCAAGGTGGCATGAGTTCTTTGCAATGTTTAACTTTACCATAACATACAGACCTGGGTCCTTACATACCAAAGCTGATGCATTGTCACGTATGCATGGTGTTCCTTCTGCGAACCGACCCGAGAAGCAGCTGCTACTACCCCATCAGGTAGTATGCGCTTGTACTCTAAAACCTAGTCTTCATTCTGAACTGCTGGTTTGGGTGCAGAAAAGTCCAGACGAAGTTAAACGTTTGAGTCTTGATGTTATCAGGGGTCTTCCGTATGTTAAGGGATTGTTATACTTACCAGACGAGAACACCCGAAAGAAAGCAGTTAGTTGGTGCCATGATTCTAAGGTGGCAGCACATCCTGGTACTAAGAAAACCATGGATCTATTACATCGGTGGTGTTGGTGGCCATCCATGGGCAAAGATGTCCCTGAATACATCGCTCGTTGTTATATTTGCGCTCAGTGTAAGAGCACCCATGCTAAACCAGTAGGTTTGCTTCAATCCATGCCCATACCAGACCAGCCCTGGTATATGATATCTATGGACTTCGTAGTGGAACTGCCTCCAGTGTCCGGTTTCGATACCATTTGGGTCGTCGTTGACTATTTCACCAAGTTAGCCTTGTTCGTACCTTGTCATGGGATACCTACTGCTCCGGTGTTGGCGGAGTTGTTTCTAAAGAATGTCTTCCGTTTCTTTGGTCTTCCCTCAATTATCATCTCGGATAGGGGTTCACAATTCACCTCTCATTTCTGGAAATCCTTAACTACCTCTTTTGGTATCGACGACAGATATTCTAGCTCATATCATCCCCAGACGGATGGGCAAACGGAACGTTTGAATTCCACCATGGAGCAATACCTAAGATGTCTGACCCATCAATATCAGGACGACTGGCTCTCAGTCCTTACCATGGCGGAGTTTGCATATAATAATTCTCTGCACTCTTCTACTCAGTCTTCGCCTTTTTTTGCATTATTTGGACGTCATCCTAGGTCTTTGCCGGTGTCCCCTGTTTGTCCTTCTAACCATCCCGCGGCAACCTCTTGTGTGGAGCGTTTGGTGTCGATCCGTAGTCAGGTTAGACGTCATTTGGAACTGGCGCAGGTACGCACCAAACACTATGCTGATGCTCATCGTTCTCCAGCCCCTAACTATTCTGTGGGTGGGAAGGTGTGGTTATCTACAAAAAATCTACACTTGCCAGGCAGAAGGGCCCTCTTGCCTCGTTATGTGGGTCCTTATTCGATCACTGCATTAATAAATCCGGTGACGGTGCGTCTGCGCCTTCCTTTGAAGTGGCGGATACATCCGGTATTCCATGTGTCCCTTCTGAAACCTTTCTACCCAAACACCTCCCTGCCTTCACGCCCGCTACCTCTACAGATACAGGGAGAGGAGGAATATGAAGTTCACAAGATCCTCTCTACTAAGGTTTCCAGGGGTGTTCGATGGTATTTCGTTGATTGGAAGGGTTATGGGCCAGAGGACCGTACTTGGGAACCCGTGGATCATATCCATGCCCCACGCTTGATTGCCGATTTCTGGGCGTCCCGGAGAGGGGGTCTACCTTTTGGGGAGGGTACTGTCACGCCACGGGAGCGGTTTTCAAGAAACCCGCTGTTCACCAAGCGTCTCGCTGAATCTGATGTAAGACGGAAGGGCAGCAAAAGAATCCTGCTTTTCCGACCGAACTCACGCAGAAGGGCTTGGAAGTTACCTTGGCAACGGTGGAAGCCGTTGTCAAGGGGAGGGAATCGGCGTCCAGGAAGGAACCCTTAGTCACATGACTTCCCCTTCTTAAACTCCGCCCTGTCCTATGCTCAGTGCTTCTGATTGAGCATTTCGGTTTACTGCTTCGATCCGTGCTATGTTGATTCTGCTTACGCTTTGTTCGGACCTGCTTTTTGGATTACCCTAGTCTGCCTTGGTACCTGGAACTTCTGATTTGTTTTCGACTTACGGCATTCGTTCCTGGATTCGCTACTTGCCTGTCCCCTGGTTCTGTCACCGCTCGTCTGTGTTTTCGATTCGGACTGGACTTTGGCTTGATGTGCTTGACCCTCTTGTTGTTTACGCCTTTTGGATATCGGATTTTCCGTGCTTTGACTTCCTTTCTTTCTCTAACTCGCTTCCGTGGAATTTGAAGTTCTCAGCCTCAGCTGCACCGCGGGATCCTGCCAGCCTCCGCTGCATCGTGGGATTTGTAGTTCTCAGCCTCAGCTGCACCGCGGGATCCTGTCAGCCTCCGCTGCACCGCGGGATCCTGCCAGCCTCCGCTGCATCGTGGGATTAGTAGTTCTCAGCCTCAGCTGCACCGCGGGATCCTGTCAGCCTCCGCTGCATCGTGGGATTTGTAGTTCTCAGCCTCAGCTGCACCGCGGGATCATTGTAACTTCACGTACGGTAACTAGTGCTTCATTCTTATTTTTTCTTTGTTCAGGGAAGTGGGTCACCTCAATCCATACTAGTAGATAGGACCTTTCCTCACATTGGCTGTCCAAGGGTTATTCCTACCTATACCAACTGTTTAGTTTACATAGCACTTAGGGTATTGGTTATATCATTTATTTTCTCAGTTATTCTGTTCTTTTCACGCAGTGATTTCTGTTACGTGACATTTCCATGACTCCTGACTAGAAATCTATATTTCTGGGTTTGCTATTGAAGTCACCTATTAATTATCGTATCTTCTTCACAGCCACGAGGTCTCCAAGGATTTCGGTCTTTCAATTAATCAATCTTTCTGGATGTTCCTTTGTACATTCAGAGAGGTATATTGATCGAAAGAATTCTTCCTCTACACTACGGGGTCAAGTTTGTGAGGAAGAATTCTGACACGCATTCTGGTGAAATCCAAATATTGATGGGAGTGCAGCTCCATACAACGAGGGCTTCACGGCCTTGCTTTTGGAAAATATATATATATATGGATGTTAATTTAAGAATAGTGGAACAAAATCTAACGTGTGAATTACACAGAAAACCCACGGGATCCAACACGCCACTACATGCCAAGAGTGGGCATCCAAAGAGTTTAATCTGGAGTATACCGTATGGAGAGTTCGTAAGAATAAGAAGAAACAGCACAACTCTCAAAACATATGATGTAGAAAGTAAAATCACGGCGAGAGGTTTTCAACAACAATGTTACCCCAAAAGAGTCATCGAAAGAGCATATTTAAAAGCCAGAAGTCATGACAGACTTAAACTCTTGACTGACAAAGAAGAAGAAACAACGAATAAACAAAATGAGGAAGTGCGTCTTATACTAACGTATGACAGCCAAACAACAGAGGTCAAACGCGTGTTACAGAAACATTGGAAAGTTTTAACCATCGATAAGGATATCGGGGGTTTGCTTAAGAAACATCCAGATATCAGTTACAGAAGAAACATTTCAATTAAAGATAAATTGGTCCACAGTTTTATGGGTAAAGAGGAAGCCAAAGATGCAAGTGCCTGGTTGAGTAATCGGAAGAAAGGTTTTTATAGATGCACAAGATGCAATGTATGTAAATTTGCTAAGAATTGTGCTACCTTTGAGCATCCAGTAACAAGATCAACCGAATACATTAACGAAACAATTACTTGTGACACTGAATATGTAGTTTACGTCTCACTGTGCGAATGCAAAAAGTGGTATGTTGGAAGTACTAAATGCAAACTGAAAATAAGGGTCCAACAACATGTTAGAGCCATACAAAACAAAGATGCGAACTATCCGATGGCAAAACATTTTACTGAATGCCATGAAAGCAATATGAACAGTTTTGCTTTCTTTGGAATTTGTGCAATTGAGAATGGCCCAAGAGGGGGTGATCGCGAAAGAAGGCTCAGACAACAAGAAACCCGCTGCATTTTAGACTTCGAAACTAAACAGCCAAAAGGGCACAATATAGATGAAGAACTGTACACTTTTTTAGGGCACTAATCCTAGCATCGTTTTCTTATATATATAAAAAAAACCTGGCACCTCTTACCCATAAGGATTGACTTATGCAAATTAGTGATTTCATTAATTGGGTTTAAATAGGTGTAAATCCATACATTGTTGCGTATTTTAAATTGCACTTTTATTGTATGTTGTTAATTGGGTTTATAGGCACTCCTTTTTAGAATTCACCACGTAGGTGTAGTCTTATTTATTGACTTTTGTATTTTTAAACAAACATAGCCACAGACTATTGACAATGATGAGTAAATGGGAGTTGCAACTTAGTCCAAAAAATTGAAATATATCTTCACATTCAATAGAAGCTTTAGCACTAAGCACTTTATGAAAATTAGAGGCTGAAATACATTAAAGCACTAGGCACTTTAGCGAGCTGCTAGCACTAGTAACTTTATTAAGCATTATGCTCTTTATGTGTGAAGAAAAGGTATATTTTAAAGAAGGGTAAAAGGTTGCCGTTAGATTCATGGTAACTTTGTTTAGCATAGTATTGTCAATGCAGGGCCTTTGTAAATATCAATGCAATGCTTTAATTGTGAGGACAATTCATATTGAGTTTAGTATTTATGTCGACATGATCACTTGATCACGATTTATCAACTCAAATAAGCAGGGACTAAAAACCCTTCAAAGATGTCCGACAGCATTGTCAACAACATTAAGTCCCATCTTCTATGTTTACTGAAGTAGAACTCCATTGTCCCATTTTTATGTCTGTAGGCATATGTTTGTATTTAAACAAATTGGTGTGGTGGCAGTAAAATGGTGTTGTGAGCAAGCGGCAAGTAATGCTGCGAAACGCGTCGATTTTCTTGGGAAGAATGGAAGATGTATTTTAAACAAATAAAGAAGCCATAAATGATACGCCGGTAACCGTCTACTCTTTGAAGCCTGGTATGAAGGAGAGTGCTCCTTAAATGACTGACGACAAGCCAGTTTCTTTGACAATATATATATATATATATATATTTTACAAAAGCAAGGCGGTATATATATATATATATATATATATATCCATCTGATTTTTCCTCCTTCCTTTTCATTCTTCAGATGGTTCCTCTGCTCAACTTTCATTTGCCTCATCAATCAGTCATAAAGCGTGTCTGGGATGACAGCTTTTCAACTGATTAATGTGGACCCATTTTTCTTCTGTCAGTTCTCCATTTGGGATGCTGACCTTGTAAGCAACAGGTGATATTTTACCTACAATTTCAAAAGAACCATGCCAAGATGGGAGGAATTTCCGCTCCTTGGCCTGATTCCTTTGAAAATTGTGCAAGTAAACCTTGTCACCATTTTCATACTCTTTCTTGGTGGTCTTTAGATCATAATAGGTTACCCCTAGAATCTCCCACATCTTCGCCATCACCTCACTGGTAAAAGGGCTTCCTCGGTCTGACTCAATCCTTTGCGGGAGGCTAAAACAAGAGAAGATGTGGATGATCATTAGGGCAGCAGCTGTCTCTGCCTTACAATTCAGGGCTGGTAGACATTCTACCCACTTTGTGAACAAGCATGTCACAGTCAACATGTACTTATTTCCTCTAGAGGAGCGAATTACTGGCCTGGTGAAAACGACTTACAAATATGACCTAGGAAGTGTCATTCTCCTTTTTTATAGGGGAGCTCTGTATGTGAGTGAACTGGGTTGGAATTGAGCACAAGCAAGACACCGCTTTAGGTTAAGTGTTGCAGTCCTGGCCCATGTTTGGCCAGTAGGCAACCTCGCAGAAGATTTCCAACGTTGTATGAAACCCTCTATGACCAGCAGTGGCTGCATCATGGGCATGGTTCAACATCAGGCTTCGAAATTTGGTTGGTACCACCCACTGTTCATAGCCATATAGGGCTCTGTTTACCAGCAAACCGACTTGGATCCGGAACATCTTGGAAAACTTCATCAACCCCCGGAGATCCTCTTTACCGGCATAATCCGACTCTGTTAGAGGAAAGCTTGCAGGGTCTTAATGGTCGATAACATTTCCCAATGATCAGGTCCTCTTTCTGTGCAATGATCAAATCTGCATCTGGGCTATCTTTACTCCACTGAGATTTTGAGAGTTCGCTGTTAGCCCGAGTATGTGACCTGGTGAGAGTTGCCATTTGGATTTCACCAAGCAGGCATTCCATTTCTATTAAATTCCCCTGAAGAGCTCCAGTTTTAGCCAGCTGGTCAGCCAGGTCATTCCTAGTCTTATCTGACCCCTCTATCTTGTATTTACCTCTTATCTTCTTCCAATAGATGGTCATCTCATTGGAGGTCACCAGATCACCAATTGACTGGATCAGTTTGGCCTGCTTTTAGGGGTTTGTTGTTGGCACAATGCATGCCTCGACTTTTCCAGTTAATCAGGTGCCACAATCCCATTCCTGATAAAATCAGAGTCAGTGATTATGACCAGTTCATTGAGTTGGTGGTGCACTGCAGTGTGTATGAATTGATAGAAAGCCATAAACTCTGTAACCTGACTACTTTGGGGTCCTATTTTATAACCAGCAGTGGGTTCCAGGGTATCATTTACCCACACATTCCCAATGCCAGCCACCAGTTATTTTCCCCCGTTGCTATCAACATGGTAGGAGCGTCCATCCACATAAACTTTGGGTATCCCCTGACACGTTTCTTCTTCATAGACCTTGTGTGGGGAAGCTAAGTACGCCTCCAGGTTGTTGTTGGACATTAGACTTTTGTCCTCGAGACAGTTTTCTTGAGCACAATCATGCAAGTCTGCCAACCCTTGCGCTAGGGCACTCTTCTTGTTTTGGCAACATCTAACCTCCACAGGAAAGCCTTGCATGGACAGAATCCAGGAACTAATTCTGGAATTACTAATGTTCTCTGCCTGGATTCTGTAACTTTGTAGATACTGCAAGGGTTGGAGAGGAGTCTCGACAATTATGTGCTCCCCTTGTATGAATGGATGGTCATTTTTTAGCCCCCACACTGTGGCCAGGAGTTATTGCTCCACAGAGGACTAAGTCTTGCTCACGTATGGGATTACTATGTTGACCGTGTCATGCTTTTGGTACAATACCACTGTTAGGCAAGTATCTGAGAACCCTGTCTCCAAGAAGAACTCATTGTTCTTTATGGGGTAACCCAAACAAGGAGCCTGGGAGAGGCTTCATTTCAGTTGTCTAACTGCCTCAGATTGTTCTGGACCTCGATCCCATTTGATTCCGGTCTTTAATAAATGGACCAAGGGTCGAGTGACCGCTGCATAGTCTTCAATGAACTTTCGACTATAATAAGTAAGTCCAAGAAGGCTTCGTAATTCTCGCAGAGTGCTATGGTATTTAAATTTTAATAAGGCTTCCACCTTCTTCGCCTGGGGATTAAGACCCTCAGGTGTGATCTCGTGCCCTAAGAAGTTCACTCGGGTCTTACACCACTGTGCCTTTTGAAAAGACAGTTTTGCTCCGGCCTTCTGCAACTGGGAAAGAACATAGCGGATTTCTGCTTTGTGTTCCTCCACAGTTGAGCTCTTGATCAAAACATCATTCACATAGGCCAGGTTTCCCCTTTCGCCCAAATCAGGCATGGCCTTATGTAGGAAGATGTTGAAATTATTACCAGAGTTTATGTATCCAACGGGGGTGCATGTCCACATGTACTGCTGCCCCCCAAAGGAAAGCTTGTACTGGTCTTCCCTATTCACGGGTACTGTCCAGTAACCGTTGGTAAGGTCAATGGTGGTGTACACCTTTGACCTTTGGATCTGGGCCAGCCCCTGATCGATGTAGGGAAGGAGCCATCCTGACATGTGGACCCGTTTGTTCAACTCCCTCAGGTCTGCACATAGTCTCAATTGGCCGTTTGGTTTTATGATCCCCAGTACTGGGTCGTTGAAGGCAGTGTGGATCAAAAAAATTATCCCACAGGATTCTAAATTCTTAATAATGGGACTCCATGGATGCGAGAGGTAACCGGTATTGTTTGACAAATACGGGAGCCATCTTGGGATTCATGGGAATGGTGGTTGAATGAATGGATGTGCGTCCACAGTCATATTAGTCAACTGAAAAATATCTTGGAATTCCAGGAAGTCCTGTTTTAGCTTTTGTCTTCGCTCCTCAGTCTCACAGGCATCAGCAAGATTGATCCTTTCTTCGACCATCCGCTTGAAACTAGTAAAGACCTCGGGCTTGGCAATCTCAGCGGTATCCTCCAGTTAGGTGGAGAGATCTCTTTTCATTGTGTTGACCTGGACAGGGAATTCGAGGTAGAGGTCCTTAACTCTGAACACTATCTCCTCCCTCCCAATGTCACATGTCACCTCTTCCACACTGTAGGGGCAGGAAGAGTTCACCAGGAAATTCACCCCATGCAAACTAAAAATCTTTTCTGGAGGAGTACCGTTGCTGATGTCGAAACAGTTGTTTTGGATTAGTCCCATGATTTCATTACCTAAATAAATAGAATAGTTTTGAGCATCAACCACCATTCCAATAAAGGTGTCTGAGCCCAAAGTGATACTTCGAGGGTCTCTGTTATCCACCAATATTTAAATGGTGTTGTGTTGTAGGTCTACTAGAGGTGTTGCATTTAAATATAAACCTTGTTGTTGGATATGGGAATGTAGATTTATATATGCATCCTGATGTTTAAGGTTCTCTCTTCGCTTAATTTTGAGGGGAAGAGTGAATTGTACCTGTCCTGACATGGTAACCTTTTGTCGCACGTGAACTTCAACCATATAAGGCACCAATTGAGCTGACTGGAATGCTTTTTCAATGTTGTCCATGCCCATGGGGTTACTCCCAGTCGGGACCAGGCTTTATTATTAATTTGATCCAAAACTGATTGTGAATCGGATGAGAATGTCACTTCCGAGTTAAAAGGTGGAAGGGACATCTCTCACAACCCAACAATTATGGTCTACACTTTTGTTGCCAATAGAAATCTTTAGCATACATGTTCTAGGCAGGAGATGTTTGGAATGTGGAATTTCCAGACCTACATTCCATTTGTCAATCAATTTAAATGTGGGAATGGTCTGATATTTTGAGTGTTTCTTGAATAATTCTTCGCTGATGAATCTCCTTCCGTTATTCAGGCATACTCTGGTGAGCACTGGTTCCTCCTCCACATTTAACTGAATGGGGAAAAACAACTGTTCACCTTTTCTCTGAATGTCTGTCAGACTTTGAGTGGATTCTTCCTTGTCTGGTTTCATGGGACTCAAGGTTTCTTCTGATTTCGGACTGGTATAACATTTTAGGGTGTTCCCTTCCAGTGTGGATTGCCACTTAAAACTGGATGGAAGGTTGATTTTCAAGAATGGAGAAGGGTTCCCATCACCAGTTGGTTCATCCGCAAAGATGACTGTGATGCCTGGGACTTGGTTATTTTTTAAATGGAACTCTACTTTATCAGAGCGTTGATCAATTACGCGACAGGTACCATTCAGGCTTACATAATTGGCACTCATTTTTAATTTAATGGGGCGGTTAGTCCGAGTATAGAGAACCTTGTTTACACAGTCGATCAGAGGTGTTAACATTCTCAGGGTATAGTTTCCCAGTAAACACGGTGTGCCCTCTGGAGTCACAATGATCACCAGATGTTTCAAGCGGTGCCTGGCAATAGTTTTTATGTCCAGATCCACAGTGCCTTCGATGGAAATAACATTCCCGTTGAAATTTTGGAGTTGTCCGGGAAGTGGGGTAAGTGGAATTTGGTGGCCAGCCCCCGTCCTGAGTTCAGGTACTGGAAATTCCCTCCATAATATTCCATCCTGCATCTCCTTCTCCCGGATTCAGGGATCTATTGTCCTCTAACCGGGGAGAGAGAGGAGGATTGTTTTGGAAGTTCTGGTTTGGTGGATGTCTGGGAAAAAGTTCAGATTGGGATGTGGAGTGATACTTCTCTCTTGAGGGAAGTTTCCAGGGTCAGTACTTAACTAATTAGTTCCCCCCCTTGGGTCTGGGGAGTATATACATATCCCAGGATTGGTTTAGTACCCTTGTACCTAGGACATATATAGGTTGCAGCGGGAGAGGGATCATTGTTCTGGGCTCCCGCCTGACTACCATTCGATTGGACCGGGTTGTGGCGTCCCTTCTACTTTCCATTTTGCATGTTGGCAGAAGGGTTACTTTTAGAGCCTCCCCCATCTCCAGATCCAATGGAGGGGTCGTTTTTACCGATGCCACATTTGCAGCAGCAGGGGTGTTAGATGGTTTGGGAGGTTTGGTGGTATTTTTACTTTCAGCAGGCTTTTGGACCTCATAAATCCTGTTGGCCTGGTCAATCACCCAATCCAGTGTCCTGTGCTCATGAAAGTCATGCACCAACTGAGTCATTATGTATTTGGGTAGGGCATGGAAATATTTAGTTATGAACTGTTCACCCGCCGGGAAGTCTGAGCAAATGCACACTTTATCTCCTGCACAAAATCCGCCAGCACCTGATCTTCCCCACACTGCAAGTTATATGGTTTATTGTGGGTTATTGAGGGTTATTGTGGGTTCCTACGTGTGGATTTTGTTTTCAGTATGCCCGCCTTATATGTGGACCATTTATAATGATCCTGGTCCTCCAGTCCTGCAAAGAAACTGGAGTACTCAGGTGAGAACGTCCATTTAGCAAATGCTACACAATTCACATCATTCCTGATCTGGAATGATGCCATCATCTCATATCAGTTATTTATTTATAAGATTTACACAAAGAAAAACAAGCAAATCAATTAATATAATTAAAACAAAGCAATTAAGTACACGCAGAATATAATATACAAATAACCATCAAAGAACTAATACAAACTTATAAAATCATCCCAGATCTTTTCATGTAATCTCAACCTCCCTTGTTGCTTATAAATCACCCTCTCCATGGTTGCAAGCCCAGACATTCCCTCAATCCAGTCTTCCACAATAGGTGCAATCCGTGTTTTCCAGCCCCTCAGAACTAGTTTCTTGCCTGATCAGTTGGACTAGGCCTGGGTAAGTCGAACGGCCTCATTTTGCCCTTTTCTGGTTAGGTGGCAAGCATGAGGTCAGTTCCCATTTGTGCATGAGAGGATATAAAGGACGGGCATGGGACCCCTGCTGGTTGATCAGGGTGCCTCAGGTCCTGATTATAATTTTCAATTTCCTTGGTGAGGCTCTCACATCTGTGTCTCTCATTATTTATTTGTTGGTAGTCAGGGAGCTGGCTTTTTTATTCTGACACTAAGGCCTGATTAATCTCATTTGCCCTGCTCTGAGCTACCAACCAATCCTTTATTTGCTGCACCTCCTGCAGAAGTGATTCATTTTCCCTCTGTGAGCCTTGTATGCTGCGTGCATATTTAAGGCGCTTTTCCTTTAACAGACTAATCTCTTTCTCTTGTTCATCTGTACATTTTGCTGCCTCAACTAGTTCAGCTTCTGTTTTTCTCACTCGCTCTACAAGATCATTCCTTTCTTCTCTAATTCTGATAAGTTCCTGAGACCCTGACTGTTCATTTTCTACCTCCATTTCCAACTGATTTATCCTCTGTAACAGGATGCTGTTATCCTGATTCAAGAGATCTTTTTTCTGAGCCAGCTGCGTCCTCTGTTGTTTCAGAGTACTTACCTGCTGATGTATCTGATCAAAGTCATTTTGGGAATCAACCCCTTTGATAATTAATTGCCTACTTTCAGTTTTCAATTGTTTTATTTCTGATTGGAATGCGAAAATGTCCTCCAAAAAGACTCTATTATGAGCAGACTGGTCATTTAGCTTGTGTTGCAGTGCACTCAGATTTTCTACACACTCTTTATGTGCATTTATCAGTACAGAAAACTGGGTTTCACGCTCTGCACTCTCTTGCTGCAGTGTTTTTAACTCAGCGTTGAGTTGTTGAACAACATCCTGGGCCTGTGACAGGTCTCCAGCCTGAGTCATCCTACTAGCCCACTATTTTGCTGATGTTGTTCTACTAAAAGCAAATGAAAATATAACTAAGCAGTTAGCTGAGCCATTTGTATTTGTTAATTACGAGCAGTTGCAGGCATATAAAATGCATCAAGTGCCTTGTGCAATATCCCAACTTCAAGCCAAATATCATTGCTTACTGAGGTAACCTCCTACACAATTCTGGTTTGCCAGTTTCCTGCAACGTCCTAAGCACATTCTCCATTGAGAAATCATTTAGTTAGGAGAGCTCCTTGGCTTTCCCAATATGTACAGTAGTCATTTTCACGATTGGCTTTTTGCACTTTAATAAAACTTTCTTTGTTCAGCGGCAAAATTAATTTTCTAACTATACACCTTGATGCAATTGAACCAAAATGAATAGACTGGCACAATGTACTTGTCATGTGTCAGGAATAGGAAGCCAAATCCCGACGACAAGCCCCACTTTGTAATGGTTTATTGAGAAGCAACCCTCAACACGGGGAGGCCCTCCCCTCCCCACTCAAGTGGTTATTCAACAAACTGTTTAAAAGATTCTTTTTTTTAGCCCCATCTAAGACACATATCATGCCTTTTGGGTCCCTCTCCCCTGAGCTAACAATGAGCCAAGAACCCGGGCAGTGTATGGGAAATAAATTTGTATTTATTTAAATTAACACGAAAATGTTAAACACTACTTTATCCGTGGCATAACAAAATCAACTTCTCTCAGCATAAACAAATCACAATATTTAGTTAAAAAGAACACAGATACAATTGTACACTTTCTACCAATTTCACTCCACAAAATAATGACACTGATCAATAATATAATTTCGCCCAAACTTTTGGTTTATTTTAAACACAGGGTGATTTATCGCTTTGTTTTTCAGACCCCCTCCCCTTGCTTTGATCTATGTTGGGAAGTCAGACAGAATAATTGCTATGCTTTGAGGAATTTTATATTTCAGATGCCCCTTTCTGAAAGGGGGCCTCTGTTGGGGAAGGTGGATAAAAAGGTTGGACTGATTTAAGAACAAAGACACCCCTCTTCCTTATAGAAGTCAGGGTCAGCTGGACACCAAGGATTACCCAATTAAATTATAGGCTATAGTTTTCAGTACACACTGGGAAGTGTGTTTTGTTAATTTCAAATTTTAACAAAATTCACCCGTAGTGTTCTGCCAAATGGGGAATTAATAAAATTAATATGTTTGGTTACATGGGCTATGGATCTAGACAGTTTTGCCCCCCCCAACCCATTATAAAGGTAAATGATCCGAGGCAAGCAGATTGCCCCCATCTTTTGGCTTTCCCAGGCTTAGTTTTACTTACATAGCAAACCTCAGTTTAAGATTCAGGAAAGCTAACTGCATCTCAGGACACACTGGAAAGATAAAGCAGGGTCTTGTCACTCCCCTCTCAAAGATGGCGTCCTGCTCTCCACCATAGCACCCAGTCAGCTTTGAGGCCTTCCTAGAAATAGACAGCTCCACCCAGATGCATTCTCAGCAATCTCTCCTGGTGCCTCCGTACAGCTGTCAGATGGTAAGTTTCAGCAGCCTTCCTGTCTTTCTCATTTTTCTATCTCCCCGGTTTTGCCCGTTTCCCCTGTCCTAGTGCGGTCCCACTTTTATAGCAGCAATGACATCACCAATTTTACAATCTTGCGGAAATACCCTGCAATAATCCCTGCCGCTAGGATTGGACTGTTAGCCCCTCTCTCCTTCCAACCCAGACTCCAAGTCAGGATTGGTTTAGAAGTTTGAAGAAAATCGTGTCAATTGCTATTTGTAATCACCCCTTTGTTCTCCTTTCAACTTTTTGGCAAAAACTAGTTATGTATCACAACTTCATAATTTTACTAACAACTGCCATACCTAAACATATTTTCTGTTTTAGCTGACCATGGAGAATTAGATAAGCTGATCACCAAATTTGTACGGTGTAGCAGGACCATGTGGCACATTTCTTCCGTTTCCATAAAAAGCACAACAGTTATGAAGATGTGAGTTACTAAGCATATACCTAATTTCATTTTCCACTCGCTCACCAATTCTGACATTTGGAACATGTTCAGATCAGCCAGAAACCTAATCTAACTGGCCATTATAGTTCTCAGAGTCACAGGTAGATGCATTTTATATCCCCAAAGTCGTCTGGAAATTACATAATAAATGGTACAAAGATGAAATCCATCCACCTTATGATGGCTGAGAAAAAGACCGAAGTTATACTAGTCCTTTTAAATTAATTGGACATCTGTATATTCAGCAAATGGGAGATCTGCTTCATCCAGCACAGCCATCTGTCTCCCTGGGCCAGCCTGCGACCATGGGTTTTTGATGAGTCTCTTTGAAGTTGGTAGTTTGCTCTTTGAAGTTGCAACCCCCAGTCTTCACAACGTTTAGTCATGCTCCAGCCAAGGATGACTTTCCTTGAAGCCCCTGCTTTCCTAGCCAGCAGGTCTGGGAACATTGAATTTTGACACTTTTCGCAGCACTTTTTATTGAGGGTGGTCATTAGATGGGATGTGTGACATAGTGCCTGGATGTGGGAGTTTTCCTTTGTGAAGTTTTCCCACAGCCAGAAACAGGATCTGCCTTGGGCTGACATTTTCTATGAAGACAAAATGGCTCTTCAAATGTCACTGGAGTTTTGTAGGTGAAACATAATATACATTGCTCTTTGTCAACCCACACATCATGTTTTGTTTTCCTGACATTTTTCTGTGAGCAGTGATATTTTTTTCACTTTTATTTTTTCAAACTGTTTTTATTTGCACACACACATGTGCAGGCCTTTTTTTGTTTTCTATGTTTAAAAATACAGTTTTTCATGTGAAGGGGATCTTTGATTCCTCCTTCTTTTGTAAATTATAATGCCGTTTGTCCATTGGTAATGACAGATGGGCCCCTTTCCACATGGCTCTTTAACTTTACTTGAAAAACAAAAACAAAAGCGAGGCCATTTTTGTTTCAGTGTTCAAATGCCTGCCATTCATGTAAAAGGGTCTTCTGTTTGGGCCCTTTAAATGCACCCCACAACTTCTTACTCGATGGGGAGTGTGAAGGAGGGGCTTATATCCCACGTGGCTTAGAGTAGAGGGAGGAATTATTCCACTTCATGACGTCTGTCTGGAAAGGCAGAGGCCTTGATAAAAGGACAGAAGTACAGAATGTGATGAGGAAGGGCAAACGAGAGGTAATGGAAACTGGTTTTATTGTGCTAAAAGAGGTGGTAGAATCTGCCTCTTCTGTGCTAACTGCGCATACTGAAATCAGAGCGTACTAGTCATATTTTAAGGTGGCTTTATCAGGCTAACTGGGCTTAAAGAAATGTGACCTTACAGCCCAGTACATCATAAGCACACTTCATATCCGTTGTTTATGTCTGTGGTGCGGCATTTGGTAAATGTACATGGCACACCCCGGAGGTGGGAGGCCCAGGGGCATAAAATGGAAGGTGGGATTATTGTGGATCTGGACATGGGCAGCACCTTCCAGTTGCTTGCCCATTAGCATGCATGAGTTCGGGGTGGGCCACCAGGCCCCATCAACAAAGGAGACTCAGACTCCTGGGCGCCCAAAATGCGAGAAGGTGACAGGGGCAGGTGACAACAGGTAGTCCCTGACACCCCACATCAAAGGCCCCCTTTCCCACCCGGACAGATGTGGAGACAATGGGCCTTTGATGCATCAAAGGGGGCTCCCTTCCCCTCAGGCCAGTTTTGGCCTATATCTGGGGAGGGCAAGATAGCCCCAGTCATATGTCCCCTCTCACCTGCACTGGCAGGAGTAGTGGGCTATTTTCTGCGACAGCGAAAAGAGAAACCTAAAGATTAACATCATTGCTCTTAAATCCCAGATGTCCTGGAACACTACGGAGCTGTGAGAGCACGGCAGGCACTGCATGCATCCAGGGGAAAGCGAAGACATCGCGGGGGATCAGAGGAGCGGATAAACTGACTCCGGCCCAATTCCGCTATCACAGCAGGATGCACCGTGCTTCAGCCGGCTGGGAGGCTTTGAAAGGAGCACCCACAGAGCGGCGCTCGCAGGAAAAAGAGGCAGAATCATACTGTGCCGGAGTGGGGGGGTGGAATCCAGCAGCCTGAAGGGTGGCGTTTTGCATTCGCATCCAAAACGAAATTGGAATCAGGACGGCAGAGAGCAAGGCAAGGGGATTTCACGGCCGGGCTTCAACAACAAGCTTTTTTCAGAATAACCGCCTCAACACAGTTTATTGCTTCTGCAGCAAACAAGCGCGGTGAAGAAGGATGAGAGAAGCTACAGCATTGATCGCCCATAGACTGATAAGGGGCTGACATCAGCCCAGCCCCTCCTGCTGCAGTACATTGCCCGGCACCTTGAACAGAACAACACGCAGGGAGAAAGCCGCCAGCAGCGAAATCCCAACAGATGGCCAGAAGATAGGAAAAGCAGAAGAGACTGACAAAGACCCAACCCCTCCAGCCTCGCTGCGGATCATGACAACACTTCACCGAACAAAGCGCGGAGGATAAAGGTAGACGGCAGCCAGCCCCCAGCGACCGCCGGAGATAAGGACAGTCATGGGGCAGCTACCTAACCCAATCCCTCCAGCTTCGCACAAAGGCAGCAGCGGCACGGAACAAGCGCAGAGTTTAAACGTAAGAAAAGACATTCATCTGATTGATGGGCTGTTTTTCCTAGGTGCGCGCACTTCTGGTAGGCAGGACGACACAAAACAGAACAGGAACTGTGGGCGCAGGTTGGTGCACGAGCTGCTAAAAGGGACAAATTAACAATAATATTGTGGCCAGAGGCGTAACCACATTTTGAAATTTTGAAACCCTGCACCGATCTCCCCCACCCCCCACCCCCTGTGTCTCTGAAGCCGGCCAGCAGAAGGCAAGGACAGAGTGGCGAGAATTGAGCAAGCCTGACAATACAAAGCAGCATGAGGCCCGGCCCCACATCTCTGCTGCCATATACAAGGGAACGGAGGCAGGAATTCTGATAATTAAAAAGGGGGAACAACGAAGACACAGCTGTTTTTTGTATAAGGCATATAGCGCTAGTAATACAGGCGCAATTGGAAGCAGGATGACGCAGAGCGATCAGACTTGCCAAATGAGGATAACCAGAAAAAGCACACCTAGGCATGACAGGAGGTGTAATCGCCACTGCACAGCTGTACAAACACACGGCTTCAGAGGGGAAAGTCGGCTTTGCTCTCTGGGGTTTTCAGCTCTTACACAAAGACAAGGAGCTGAACAATACAGCAGCCCTGTACAACAAGCTCTGGGGACTAATTTGTTTGAAGCACCCCAGGGAACACAAAAGGCATATCTCCCGGAGACAAGCCCATAGCCCAGACAAACTTTCTTGCAAGGACCGAGGCAGGAGCAGGGATGACTGAATCCCTCACCTTGAAGGAGAAGCTGCTCTTGGAATGGGCAAAGGAAGCTGAAGCAGTGCATGGCATGGATTTGGTCAAGTAAAAGATGGCAGAACTAGCAGCGGCATCACAGAAGGAGAAGCCGATCAGGAAGATGACCAACCAGAACAAGAGGTGCAGGCGAGGAAGAAAAGGCGCCTAGATGTCCGCAGCATGCCAGCCACTGCAGATGCCCACCACGGCAGCATGAAGAAAGCAGAAACAGTTACTGTGCAAAATGACTTAGGCCCAATGTTAGAGCAATTTTTAAAATGGCACAAAGAAGGGGGTGCTGGGAAAAAGAAGAAAAGGCACAGGGAGGACCCTAGCAGCTCCAGCAGTGAGAATGATAGCTCTGACACAGGGTCTGAATCTGAGAGTGAGGATGACCAAGGCCACCCCAAGGCATGGGTTGGGTCTAGTAACAGTGATGAGATCCCAGGGCTCAAGACCACAAAATATGGCAGGTGCACAGCAGGATAGAATGTGAATAGGAGTGTGAAGAAAACTATTGCATGGCATAACGAATGCAAAATTAAGAAGAAAACTTGGGCAAAACTTTTTATAGAAATCTTCTCCCTGTTGGAATATGAAGGCACGGGCTTTGACATTGTAAAGAAAGACAGAAAAGAGGAAGAAAAAGAGAGAGCAAAGAGACCAAGATTGGAAATAACTATACAGAATTGGGAAGCAGCATTTCAAATCCTAGCTACAATAAGTTTAGAGAAATTCCCAGAGGAAGGCAGAGCGCTGATTGCATACCACACATTTGGGGGGGAATCCTGGCTGAATTATGATAGGGAATTCAGGAAAGAGATGGAATGAAGAGGACCCCAAACTGGATATGTTTATATCCTAAAAGAGAACTCAGCTCACAATACACAGAATAATAGGAAATATGAGAGACAGGGTAATAGAGTGGGCGGATACAGGCAGTGCGACTCATGCAGATTTCAGAGAGGCAGTCCCCCCCCAACATAATACAAAACACCACTTTCGAAAGCCTGCCCCAGGGGGGCAGAAAACCGGGCAACAAACCCAGGGGCACACAAGCACCCGCAACCCGGGCGTGTCAAGGGGGAACACCACCCCATATTGTTGGAATTATGAAAAAGGGTCTTGTAGTTGGGGAGAAAAATGCAGGTTCAGGCATCAATATAGCACATGTGGTGGAGAACACCGCAGTAGCAAATGCGCCAAGACCTCCTCCGTCAGGCCAGGCCCCAAAGTCACAGAGGGAAAAAACACTCACTAGCTTTAAAATGGGGGCCACTCCATTGAATGTAGATAAACTAATAATAATGTTAAAAGATTACCCTTGATGTAGCAGCAAAACCCTTTTTAGGACAAGGCTTTAAGGAAGGATTTAGAATCCCATTTCATGGACATGGATCCCAGCACATCCCCATGAATTTGAAATCTGTCTCTGCCTTACCTACAATAATCAGGGGGAAAATAGAAAAAGAGTTAGGCTTGGGCAGAATAGAGGGACCATTTGATGGGCCTCCCATCACAGAATTCTTATGTTCCCCCCTTGGACTAGTGCACAAGAAAGAGAAGGGGGAGTTTAGAATGATCCACCACTTGTCCTACCCACCAGGGGGCTCCTTTAATGATGGCATCCCCACCACATAAGCAGCTGTTTCCCACAGCAGCTTTCAGGTTGCTGTTGATTTGGTGAGGTTATCGGGGCGGAATGCACTCATGGCCAAAGCGGACATTCAGTCAGCATTCAGGCTGTTGCCGGTCCATGAGAGTGCATACCAATGGCTCTGTTTTCAATTGATACATTTTTTATTTTTTTTTACAAATGCCTCCCCATGGGTTGCGCCATTGCTTTGAGCAATTAAGTTCCTTTTTGCAACGAAATGGACCTTACAAATAGGCTAAGCCGGGGTTAGAGTAGTTCACTATCTGTATGATTTTTTCTTTACAGGACCAGAAAGGTCTACACTGTGCAGCTCCGCTATTACATTTTTTGTGTGACATCATGGCCGTATTATGCGTCCCACCAGCAGGAGAGAAAACCGTAGGCCCAACACAGACCCTCTCATTCGTAGGGATTAAAATTGACTCCATTAAAGGGGAATACGGTGTACCCAAAGAGAAAGTAGATGCCTTATTAGGGACAAAGAAATTGCAGGTAAAAACAAAGCAACCCTTAAAGAGATACAGTCATTAGCGGGGAGGTTCAATTTTGCAACCAGAATTATGCCTCAAGTCCGGGATAAAACAGGCACCAATTAAAAAGTTATAAGTCAAAGGAATGCTCAAAGAAAGAAGTTAACATATGTCTTCCTGGAATTAATTAAATAACCAAACCACATGGGTAGGTTGCCAAACTTGAGGTGAGTTTGATGAAAGCTGAAGCCCAGTAATCCACAAATAAGGAGGTCAAGGAATAAATAACCAAAAAGCTGAAAAATGTTAAGACAAGGCAAGTACCATTTAAAAAGGTATAAATTCACAGGATTACCCGAAGAAAGACGTTATCATATGCCTCACTGGAATTAAATGGATAACCAAACCACATGGGCAGGTTGCCAAGACCGTTCGTTGATCAGTTGCCACATTTGTGGAGAATCTTTTTTTGTTAAGGCAGGTTGCCAAACTTGAGGGGAGTTTGATGAAAGCCAAAGCCCAGTAATCCACCACTAAGTAGGAAAGACAAAAATAACCAAAAAGGCAAACACCTCCCAAAGCAGAAAAATATTAAGAAAAGGTAAACTGGCAAGCGTGATCAGGAAGGAAACAGACCAAGAAACTTGAAATATCCACAACGCCTCTTAAGGGGCCAATCTTAAAATAGGATTCTGATATATGCCTCAAAAAGAGGAAAAATGCATAAAACCAGGGGAAAGGTAAAATGCCTCTCCAGGATGCATGGAAAAATAATAAGGCCCCTTAAGGGGACAATCCCAAAAAGGGAGTATATATCAGAAGAAAGGCTAATAAGAATAAAGGGCCTTCCTTGGTAAACGTTCAGGGTTGGGTGTCCAAATCTCAACACATAAAAACGGCATCCCCCTTAGCAGAGTCGCATAAAAACGGCATCCCCCTTAGCAGAGTCGCATAAAAACGGCATCCCCCTTAGCAGAGTCGCATAAAAACGGCATCCCCTTAGCAGAGTCGCATAAAAACGGCATCCCCCTTAGCAGAGTCGCATAAAAACGGCATCCCCCTTAGCAGAGTCGCATAAAAACGGCATCCCCCTTAGCAGAGTCGCATAAAAACGGCATCCCCCTTAGCAGAGTCGCATAAAAACGGCATCCCCCTTAGCAGAGTCGCATAAAAACGGCATCCCCCTTAGCAGAGTCGAGTCCAGTTAAGGTCTGTGCTTAAAAAAGCCAGAAGGGCAGTGGGATGGAACCCAGCAGAATTTGGGTCTCACTCCTTCACGATCGGCTCAGCAACATCTGCATGGATGGGGGGTTTACAGGAGAAAGCAATAAAAGGGAATGAGGATGGAAATCCCTCCCCCGCACACCATCCTCTCCTCGCCTTTTCCACACAGGGGAACTTGCATTAAAAACTGCAGAGATCGTGGGCCACTCATTCACCACAAGGGCCAGCAGATGGCTTGAGGAAACCCAGGAAGGCCTGCATTTTCAGAACACAATCACTTATTGGTGGGGCAAGCCCGGCATGTGCTGCGGTGTCCTACATGACAAGCTTACCAGCCTTCTGGGAGGCAGCGCCCCACCCCCTGATTTCCAGATCATACACCTTGGGGGCAATGATTTGGCCCAGTTATGAAATGAAGAGAGCCGCTACTGACAGAATTGTGCTCCTCACTCAGAACCATTGCACATTGTTGGAAACAAATGGAGGTCATGTCGTCTGAAATCATCTTGTGCGAAGACTGGCATGGGCTTAGTCAAATAAAGCTATAGAAATATCAAAGCGTACGTAAATGAAACAGAGCATTATGCAATTTCGGACATTCTCATGACTCAAGTTCATAAAACACGGGGGTTCCCAGGGCATAATAAAGCCCTATTTTGCAGTGACGGGGTCCACCTCTCCATAGAAGGTATGGACATCCTTACAAGGGACATTTTTTGGACATTGGCAGAGAGGGGCTGTTCATAGTGTCCCAATTTTGGAGGGAGCTGAGGGGCCGCCGTGCGGCACCCCCTCAGGGTGGCGGCAGGGATCAGCCTCGTGTTGGCCCTATGTGGGAGTAGGGTCCTCTCTAACCTGATCCCCTGTTCCCCAAAATATTTATGTTATGTTTTCATTATGTTTTTTGTTTGGTTGGATTTCTTTGCACCCTAGCTCATGATACAATGAAGCTTGTGGCCAAAGATTTTCCACCTTACCTTCTTGTCTGGCCTCCTCACTATGGTACTGTCATTAATGTCACCTGTCACACCCCGCATTGCTCCCCCACACTAAACCCCTTCCAGGCTTATGGAAGGGGAAAGGTCATGTCAGCTTTGAAAATGTGTTCATTGTGGTTTTCAGCTTTTACCCCTTTATCCAAATAAAGAACTATCAGTTTTATCCATAAAACCTTCATTTTTTTACAATTTCAATTTATTTTGCAGTTGCTCTTTGAGGTTATGAGCAGGCCATGGTCCCTTTACGAGGTTTTAACATTCCTTCTTATGCGAGCAAAGTTACCTAATTGCCTTAAGTTGTGTAGCGCCACTACAAGCGGTTTACGAGAGTTTATATAAAAATACTACATCCCTCTTTTAAGGAATGTCTGCTATTTACTCAGACACTGCTACTTTGTTTTCGCACAATTTCAGGTCATTAGTGTCTCCCATGTGATCTCTGATCTCTTTCAAGAGGCCAGTAAGTCAGTGAATGATGTGCTTGTACGCTGTGCACTGCAAAATGGATTGCCTCAAGGTGCTCGGACATCAAGATAATGGGAGCGTGACGCAGAGCATGGGAAAAAGAAGGTTGCTAGTATAGGAGACAGAAGAATTAAAGAGCAGGCATTCCCATGAATGTGATTCCCACCCTCTCCAAATCCCCACGCCCCCCACTAGCCCCCCTCCTGCCTCCGTGACCAACTGATCTAATGCAACACACCTTTAGGAGAGAGAGACAGTGGGATAGCATAATAAAGAGGCACTCTTGGTGCAGAGGTTTATGATATGATAGGATATATGATACTTTATTTGTATCAGGCCCATACACAAGTGTTTCAGGGCGCGATGAGGCAAGGGAGGGGTACAAAAGAGGACAGAAACAACGATCTTACTAGGCCCAGTGACATTGAGAACGGTCCAAGTGCAGGGGAGAGGGAAGGGGGAAGTGCAAGGGGAGCAGTGGAAAGTGATGAACATGTGATCAAACGGTAGTGCGGCTAGCAGGTGGCAAGTGTATGAATTAAGCGCAAACAGCAGGTATAAATAAGTGCAGGTAAGGAGACTGTAGTGTTGCAGATACAGACCCAAGTTCAAGGGATGCAAGAAGGCAGTGCGGGTGTGCAGCTGGGTGGTCAGGGACCTGGCCCTGAAATCAGAGGGTAGCCAGATGCCCCGAGCAGAAGCAGACAGAGACCAGCCAGGGAGAGGAAGAGAGAAGGCAGAAGCAAAGAGGAAAGCTTAGTAAATAATATTTGGGTGGTATGATTCTGAGATTTTCCAAAACACTATGGGGCACAGTTTCTGATTCCCCGTAAATTCGCCGGTGGGTACCTGTGCTCGTGCACTTTGGCATGCACAGGAATCCGCCGCTGAATTTTCATCATTTGCACAGCGGAATGCAAAGTGCAGAGCAAAATGCGGCCTTTTCCCCTGCACTTTTTCTTTCCCCCTGCAAAGAGAGTAAACGCGGCCTAGCATGCCTGCGTGCATGGCAAGCGGTGCTCACAATTAGAACTAAAGCATCTCAGGCAGGGTATCATTGTAATTGTACACACTGCCTGCCATGCGATCATGGCAGGCAGCATGTTTAATATATCCCTATGGGGCCCGCTAGGAATTTCCAGCATTTGTGTCAGTATGAAAATCCATGCCTGAGCAAATTCTGGAGCATTTGTATGGCAGAGAGGAAACGCTAAATCCTCTCTGTGATGCAAATGCTTTTTCTCCTTTCATTAACGTTACGGCTGTCAGGGCAATGAGCCTCTAGGCAGTTTACACAACTAAAATGCATTTGATACTGTAGACCATGATATCTTGTTGACCTGCCTCACTAACCCGATACTTATTTCAGACACGGTTACTAATTGGTGTAGTTCCTTTAATAAAATGGTCTCTGGAACCCAAGCCAATGGTTTCACATTGGGCGAGAAAATGTAACATGTGGAGGCTCCTTGTTGCGTCCCCACATTAGAGGAATGGCCTTAGTTGCTGTGACAGCGCACAGGGAATGTGTATTCTCGGCTGCTATTCCAGCCACCTAATTGGCAGAGCGCCCTTCCCCAGGTGCAAATCTGATATCTTTGCAGAAGATGGCTGCAGTTCATTTGAAAGACTAAAATAGGAACTGCAATGTTCACAGCAGTTACCCCGCTAGCAGTTTATTCTACAAAAAGGCATATCTCTCAAGACTGAATTGAATGTGAGTGTGTCACACCATTTCAAAGAGATTCCTTTTGGTACCTTTTAGGCTTGAAATCCCTTCTATCAGAATTTGGTATTCACCTATATAATGGCAAGTCGTGGCCCACTTAATTTGAAGCATCCTGATTTCTAATGTCCTGCCAACCGCTAAGGACTAAGAAGAATACATGATAGGACAGAATGTGTCAAATCCTGGTCAAATCCTGGTGACTGAAGACATTCAAAAAATGGCGGATGGAGCATACATGCTGCAGAAATCTGCATGAAGCCTGTGAGCAGAGGTGAACGTGTCTAGTCTGTTCTTGTGGACATTACCAAAGTGACTGAAAGCTGAGTGTTGTATTTGGAGACTGATTAGCACTGCCTCAGATATAGCCTCTCCCAGGCTGAATGAGAAGTAAACGTTATAAGCATGGTGTGTGGAGAACCGGCAAAAGAGCTGGTTTGAAGCACCTGTTATCATTTTAGCCAGAAAGAAGCACTGTTCTTGGCGGACAGAGGCTTCTGCGATCTAATTTTATAACAGCCATTTTGATCTGTGTGAGGTATGAAACTCATGGTGGCAACAGTAAAGACAGACACAAGTGATCACAGTTCAAGGATGTTCATTAAAGTATATGAATGGGTGAAAAAAACGCCTAATATAACCCTAAATCTAAGATGGGAGCAAGCTACGGCCATCAAATAATAATAACGCAGTCCTAGTGGCGCCTTGTCAAAATAAAAAGGGCCTACACAAAAAAAACTATCGCCAATCCTTACCACTAAGTTTACAAAATAGTGGGGGTAATGTTCACCAGAAAAAAAGTTCACAAAATGATAAGTCAGGATGGTATGGCTGGGGTCTCCATTCCCCACGTTTTAAGCACGGGACAAGGCGGATCCTTCTTGCAGTGTTGGCCTCCCTCCTTCGGGTTCACTACGGCATTTCAATCAAAGTTCAACAATCATTCGCTGTGGATAGCCCTCAACCAGGTTCACTCTTGTCAGCACAATATTCTCGGGTGCTGCATGCTCCACCCTTTCACAAGCATCCCTCTTCCGGGCTCACATAGCCATCTTTAACACAGTTCATGAGTTTCTAACATAGTTCATAATTTGCTTCCTCTCATCTGAAAGCGGGATTCCCTTCCCCTTGCTTTCTCTTGGCAATGGGCCAGCGACTTTAAATTGTACAGGGGATGTGACGTAACCCCTGTTCGACCACTTTGACACCTCACGTCGCCCTCTCCTAGGGATTTCTGGGACTTGTAGTTTCAACACAGAAAAAAGGGCCCTCCTTCGACACCTGACCACTCTGCAGCTGGCCCTTCTCTGGGCTTTCCCCAAAAGTTCAAACACACACAAGTTCTTTGTTCACAAGTCCTTGCATTGGCAATATGTTGCTGATTGCAATCTTCAGCTCAACACAGCCCGGCTTACTATCAGCTCTCTCACTGACTCACCGGCTGTGCTGAACTCTCTGGCATTTCTTGTCTCTGGAGTCAAGGACGGTACCACGGTAGCCAGCATGCCTCGCCGCCTGTGCTATCAGCGCTGGAGGCCCCCGTGCACTGTTGACATCCACCACGCCACACACCAGCAGTCTTAGGATTCCTTTTGCAGAGGCTTTGCGGGCCTGGGTTGAAACGGGCAAGGGCACTTCCCTCTTTGTCGTCCTTTCAGGTCTCCCCATCTTTCTTCTGTGTTTGAACTGCCGGCTCGAAATAGCTGCTGCCTCGGGCAGCTGGCTTTGCTCATAGTGTTCTCTCGAGCTCCGCCTTGTATCCCTGTGGGGAAGGTAAAGGGCCGTCAGGTGTGTGTGGTTACGGTCAATTTCCTGACTCTGCCTGGCCCTTGTATTGGGACATGTCAGGTGAACGGCTTTGGTGTTAGTCTGTTGTCTTTTACAGTGTGAGAAAGTATTTGTGTCAGAAAAGGGGGCGAATAGCTTTCAAATATCCTACAGGTTAGGATGGGGGAAAGTGTCACAAGGAAGGGGATACTGCATCTCAGCCTTCGGTGTCCCACTTCTACACCCCTAAAACTCCTCATCCAGATGTTCCTCCCCCACTGGTCCACCCCCAGGAACTGGATCCAATAGCGATGGCCGTGTCCTGGCCACTTGGATGACAGATCTTCGGAGTCCAGGAGGGTGAGACACCTTCAGGTTTCTCACAGTGATAATCCTGACTTGTGGAGAACCTCTGGTGGTGCTTAGCAGTCTAAAAGGTCAAATACCTTCTGGGTTCCTTCTGGAGGGCAAATGCACTTTCATGGGGGAGGTAGTATAATCCCAAAATACTCCACAGGTGCATTCTACAAGTCGCAACTTTCCAGTTTTAGTGCTGGTAGGCATTTTTGCATTATGTTTAAGGACGTTCATACTAAACCTGTTACTCATAAACAGTACACAAATCAGAATATAGCAGCAAAGCATCCAATTATTTAATCAGTAGCTGAGCATGTCAGAAGTAAATGAACCTTTCAACAGTGTCCAGGGCACCACCACATATAAGAGGCATAACTTGATGCTCAAGCTCCCATAGCGGTGTTGTAAGCTGATCCATACCTCATTGCAAGATGTGCTGCTACAGTCTACATGAGCTGTCATTTGGACTTCTACTGTCAGTGCCTGAACTGTTGCAAGCACTTCCTGAAGCCAATCAATCTATTCAATAGAACAATGCCATTGCAACTGTTACTTTCTCCAGGTTTGAAAGCATGAAAGAGTGACCTTTCATTTAACCACACAGTCCAAAGGTCTGCAACCCTTGGATCCTCAGATGTTTTGGACACCGGCTCCCATCATTCATAGCCATTATAGTCAATGGCAAGGGATCATGGGAATTGTAGCTTGAGATGGTGATCCAAAGGTTGCAGAGCCCTGACATAGGGCCTCATCATGACTCTGGTGGATTTGCGGCACAATTTTGTCACCGCCGGAACAGGAAGCATGGCGGTGGCCATGTTTAAAAACTCAATCCAACCAGAATCACCCACTTCCTGCTGCCAAACGGACCTGAAAGACAGCAAACAAGTCACAGGAGAGGACCTGAGGCAAGGTGCCTGAAAATAGTCTACAGGAGGGGCGTGGCCTGGAGCCGACCCGACAGGACTGCTTCCCTGAGAGCTCCCGTCCGGCCCAATGCGCCTTTGCAGATAATGTCTGTTTTCCCCCTCCGTTTTCACCTGTAATTCAATCTACAGGCGGGGGAACCCCCCTAGCACCCATCGACCGAGTGAGTCCCGGCTTTAGCCTGAAACTACTGCAGAAATCCTTTCAACCGCCTCGGGGCCCACTCGGCGGAGGAATGGCCGCCGCAGCTGCGAGCGTCGGATGTAGCCCAGGAGGGGGCAGTGCGGACACAGAAGCCCTGCCGATCGGCAACCGCACATGACAAACCGGTGTTTCCTGCTCGCCTCCCGCGGCTGAGACCCGCCGCCTCCGGACCCTGCATCCTGCCTCCCCAGCCAGCATTGCCCTAAGCAGCGGTGCCCCCCACGGGGTGAAGTTGCCAACACTGCTTAGCCCTTCGCTTGCTGAGACGCGGCCACTGTCCAGCCTCTGCTTCGCCGGGCCCTGGAGTCGAGTGGCCTGACTTGGTGCGCTCCCGGGCCTCAGCCTACATACGGCCCACAGCATAAATCCTCCAACCTCCCGGCAGCCCCAGCGAACGCTAACGGCCCAGCGTTAGCCAGCGGCACCCCGACGGGAGTGCACTACATCCACGCCCGCATCGGATCTCCACATCGGGCGGAGGAGCAGCCGCCTCTCTCCCTTTACCCGCCTGCCGGGACGCAACAACTGGTCTGTCCCCTCCCCCCCGAGCCCGGAGTCAAGCGGCGCTGCAAGCCGCATATCCAGCACGGCCACCTGCTTGTGGCCCACCTCGGGGGGCCAGCGGTTGCTCCCCAACACCACCTGAAGCCAGCCGTCCATCAAGCCCGCACTCCCCGAACTACCTTACAAGACTACACAGGATCCCCCGAGGCTCCGACCCGCGGGCCTCCCTCTTTACACCCGGGGCACTGTGCGGGTGAGGGGGCGGCTGGTTCACCGCGCCGCAGCCTGCCCGTCCTGGTCCGACGCCCCTGGGGCCTGGGACCCGCGCTGCAGACCCTGCAGTTTTTGCGCCTCTGGTCCCGGCGGCCATCTTGCGGATCCCCACCGGAACCTGGATCACTCACCACTGCAGCAGGGCCTCCTGCCCACCTCACATCATCACCAAAGCTCGCCTGGATCCTCCTCCCCCCAGCCGCCCGGGCCAGCACGTCCATCACATCAAGCTGAGGCCCGGATTCGCACCCCAACTCCGGTGCTCCTCGCCCCCTCCCCTCATCGGCCTGCTACCACCATATATCTTCTGGCCCCCCTTCCTGGCCCACCACTCCACAGACCTGCAGGGGTAGCTACCCCCACTACCTATCCAAGTTACCCCGGGTTACAGGAAGTGCCCGGATCCTCTACAGCTGCACAGCGACCCCCCAACATCGGGGTCGGGAGGTGAGGAGTCGGGGGAGGGAGCGGGAGTGCGGCCTACTTGCTCCAGGGGTGCGGCGGGGAGAGGCCCCACGGACTCGCCATCCCAACCCCTCGAGCCCCACATCGGCAGATCCCTCCTGATCTATCCTGGACACAGGCGCAGCCACTGCCCCAACTTCAGCTTCCTCACGCTTCCAGGACCCCCCCCCCCAAAAATCCTTAGACTGATCCCTCTGGACTCGGAGTCCCAGCCCCAGAACCTCCCGGAAATCACACAGCTCCCACTGTCTTACCCACACCAAAGAGCTGCCACTCTCCCCAATCTTCTACAACAATGTCTAAAAGCGCGAAGACACCCAAACAATCGAACATTGTCACCCTCATGACATCCGCGGCTGTTGAAAGAGCCAAGAAAGCCGACCCGCCGGGGGATACTAACAAAAATAGTGCCCCACCAGCTGAAGAAGCAGATTCGACTCCGCCACAAGCCGCAACTAAAGCTGATCTGCAAGACCTACTAGCGGCCCTAACCAGGGAAATCCAAAAAAGCTCTGAGGAAATCACTAAGAAAATAAACACTCTGGACAAAAGAATGGGGGAAGTGGAGCATCGGACTGCCGAAATTGAATCCGAAGTCTGTGACCAAAGATTCGAAGATGAACATAACAAGGACAGGATAGCCGCCCTCGAAGCTAGATGCAACATCCTTGACGCAAAACAGGAGGATTTGGAAAACCGATCAAGGAGGAACAACATCAGAGTCCGAGGGATCCCAACCACTATCCCGGAATCAGACTTGAAAGCTTACATATCGGACCTCTTTCGATTTATCATCACCCTCCCAGACAACTCCCCACTAGAATTGGACCGAGTGCACAGAACCACTTCAAGGAAGACTTCCACACTCCCCCCAGATGTTTTGGCCAGAATACACTTTTTTCAGATAAAGGAGGACATTATGCGAGAAGCAAGGCAAATGAGACAGATCACCTTCCGAGGGTCCATGATCTCACTCTACCAAGATCTAGCGAGCGCAACACTCTTGAAACGGAAAGCTATGCGGCCCTTGATAACCTGGCTACAAGAGAAGAAAATCCCATACCACTGGGGTTTTCCCACCTCAGTGAAATTTAAATGGGATGGAGCACAGAGGCCAACACAGTCGTTGAGAGAAGCGGAAAAACTCATGGGCATAAACAATACCGTCCCCAGCGATGAACCTGAAGTACCAGTTCGCCCCCCCCGGGACGATTCCCCCGGAGGGTCATGGTCCAAGCCCAGCAGACGACGCAGACTCAGTGGCCCCCCGAAAAAAGACGGCGATAGGGGCTGAGCATGCAACAGCAGATTCCCGGTCCAGGAGGCGGTGGACCCCTCATGCAGCGTTCACCCAAGAACAAATGAGGCCCCTCTGGAGCTAACACAAGCAACTCACATGCACCTATACAGAGGCATGCCCTCCGGCGAGCTTCCACACGGTTCGTCTCGGCGGCCCAGTTGGCCACACAGAGCGCATTGGTGCCACAAGTTCCCCAGTGGCAGTAGGTAGACGTTCCCTCTACCAGTTCAACGTTGGGAAAGGAGTAAAGATACAGAAAGAATTATGAAACTTACAGGATTGTACTATTCATCACGTTTATTCACCGTCCCTAGAGTCATCCAAGGACTCTGCAACACAACATGCAACAACATACGAAAACAAACCCACAATTCATCACACTCATCAGGCCTTATCCAAAACCCACAGATCAACCCAGGGATAAATCCCACAAGACAGCCTCAACGCCACGCTGCCAGAGATGGCTAATACAAGTGAGTTAAGATTCCTCTCCTGGAATATACAAGGGATGAACTCCCCAAGAAAACGCAAATCGGTAGAACACCGCCTGGGTCAACTGGCCGGAGACATCGTCCTACTGCAAGAAACGCATCTCCTCGCAGAGGATGAACACCGCATAAAATTCAAGAGATACAAACAGTCCTTCTTCGCCACCTCTGGCTCAAAGAAAAGGGGGGTGGCAATCCTTCTCAGCGACAAAATCCCACTACGCAACATCACAATAAGGAGAGACACGGAGGGCCGTTATTTGCTACTCAAAGGTATCTTCGAAGAACTTCCCATCACGTTTGTCTCAATCTACAGTCCCAATACTTCCCAAGGCAAGTTCCTAAACGACATCTTACCAACGATCCTATCATTCCGGGAAGGCCACCTATTCATTGGTGGAGATTTCAATGCCATCCCTAACCCTCTGATCGACAAAACTCTTCCCGCCACGAATAACGATTACACGCACCCCTGGCATTACTTAAGTTGTTCAGAGAAACAGAAACAGTAGATGCATGGAGAATACAAAATGGCACCTTAAGAGACTACACACATTTCTCCAACGTTCATAAGGGATACTCAAGAATTGACCTAATCTTAATCCCTGGCATCCTCTACCCTTGTGTCAATGGCACGGAAATCCACACACGCATGATATCCGACCACTCCCCGATTTCCGTAAACTTAACCATCTCAGGCCAGAAACCCCCCCCTCAAAGGTACTGGAAACTGAACGACTCACTCCTTCTAGATATTAGCACAAGAGCCGAAGTGGAGGACTCACTGATAAACTACTTTGAAGAGAACACCACACAAACATCCCTCATCAGTACAATCTGGGACGCAATGAAAGAGGTGGGTAGTGGTGTCCTAATAGGGGCCGGAGCTGAACAGCGAAGGATCTCAAACATAGCCTCCTCCAAACTAGAAAAAGAAGTATCCCTCCACGAATCACAGCTAAAAACTCAATACTCAAGGAAAACCGAGCGGGCCCTGAGAAAGGCGAAAACAGCCCTGCAAATGCACTGTGCCGACCGGACAGCCAAATCCCTGGCGTACACAAAGGAATTTTACTAATTTTATTAGTACAAAAGCTGAGGGCACTCCCTAATCGAAACAACATACTTAAACTACTTAAACTACGAGGAGGAAATGGAAAACTGCTCTTCTCCCAATCGGAGAAAATAAACGAACTCTTGAGATACCACACATCTATAATGTCCAGTGACCCGCTAATACTAGAAGATCTACCAGAATACCTGAGCGCACTTCCGCCCCGCAACCCTGCACATCTGGAACATCTGGAGGCTCCCATTGGAGGAGAAGAAATTATTGAAGCCATCAAAGCTCTCAAACCCTGCGCTCCAGGCCCAGATGGCCTAACCGCAACCTTCTATAAAAGATTCACCAGAGTTCTGGCCCCACAACTATCCGCATTATTCAACTCCTTCCTATCCACGAAAGCCGTCACTAAATCCATGGCCGAATCAATCACGATCCTGCTTCATAAACCCGGAAAAGACCCCGAACTCCCAGAATCCTACCGGCCCATATCACTCTTAAACAATGATGGGAAGATCTTTGCCAAAGTGCTAGCCAGAAGACTGGACCCAACTCTTCCAAGCCTAATCGACCGTGACCAAACAGGATTTATCCCAGGCAGAGGGACCCATGACAACATTCGGCGAGTACTAAACCTAATTGAAGGCGCTCACAAATCGAAAACAAAAATGGCGGTAATCTCATTAGATGCCCACAAAGCCTTTGATCGGGTGGACTGGGGATACATCCACAAGGTCCTCCAACGCTTCGGCTTCGGCCCCAACTTCACATCATGGGTCATGGCTAATTATCAAATCCCCACTACACAACTCTGAGTTAATGGCACAAGGTCCGAACACATCCGTATCACAAGAGGCACTAGACAAGGCTGCCCGCTCTCGCCCCTGATCTTTGCTCTATCCATGGAGCCTTTCGCTGCCAGAATCAGACGAAATGAAGCCATAAAAGGAATCCAAGCGGGAAATCACGAGTATAAAATCACACTCTATGCTGACGACGTGATGTTAACCATTACAGACCTTACGGCCTCCCTGGGGACACTATGGAAAGAGATCGAGGAGTTCGGCACCATGTCAGGATTTAAAGTCAATTTAACCAAATCCTCAGCACTACCCATCAATCTAACCCGCCTGGACGAGGCCACCCTTGCACCGCTCTCACGCCATAGAATACTTCGGAGTCCAGATCACCGGAAACCCAATGCGCCTATACTCAAAGAACATCCCACAATTACTCAGCACCCTTCAAAATGATCTCAAAAGATGGAAACAACAAGAAATCTCATGGTTCGGACGAATCTCAGCTGTGAAAATGAACCTGATCCCCAGATGGCTATACCAATGCGCATCCCTGCCACTACAAATCCCACCCCCAGCCATACGTGCACTACAGAAGAAACTAATGGAATTTGTCTGGGGAGGGAAGAGGCCCAGGATCAACAAACGAATCATGATGAAAGGCAAACCACTAGGAGGAATGGGTGTCCCTGACCTAGCCAGATACTCGCTAGCAGCTCAACATAGCACGCATTCGCTTGGGTGCAGGAAGTAGACACCCCGCTATGGCGTCAAATCGAAGAATCCTGGTGTCCGGTCCCCCTACATGACCTCCCACACCTACCACTACTAAAACCACAAGCCAACTCCGGGCCACTATCTGCCACGACCATCACAACCCAATGTTGGAAATCCGCAGCGCGGAAATGGGGACTTCGCAGCTCCCTGGGACCCATGTCTCCCATCTGGAACAACCCGGAATTTATCCCTGGAAACCCACCTCGAGACTTTCACGCCTGGATAGCAGGGGGCCTGGCAAAAACTAGCGATTTCCTTGAAGAAGGCTTGCCCATCACCTTCGAGATATGCAAATCAAAATTCGGAGTGGGGGAACGGGAAAGATTCCGATACTCACAAATTAGACACTGGATGTCACACAGAAGGACCCGAGACAAATGCTCGAGAGAACCAACAGCCCTGGAGCTCACGTTAACATCCCCGACCAACAAAGGGAAAATATCCATCATATACCGGCTCCTAGACAGATCGGACCGAGCAAAGAAAGAAAAATATATGACGGAATGGGAAAAGGATATTGGCCGGGAAATAGCAGCAGAAAGCTGGGAGCAAATCTGGTCCAGACTACATAAAAGTTCACAGTGCATCACGAATAAGGAAGGAGGCTATAAACTGTGCTACAGATATTACATCACCCCCACCCAAATCCATAAAGCCAACCCGGACTTTCCCGCCACATGCTGGCGAGGGTGCCAAGCCCCCGGATCTCTCTATCACCTAGTATGGAGCTGCCCAAAGGCAGAAATATACTGGAAAGAAGTGCTGAAACACATTAAAGAAATCTCTGGCCTCTCTATCCCTTGGGACCCAGGAATTGTCCTCCTGGGCGAAACCGGTGATGGAGCATTCCCAATCTCAGGTCATATTTCCCGACTATGCAACCACCTGCTATTAGCCGCAAAGATCGCTATGGCTCGATTATGGAAAGACAAAAATGGCCCCTCGATCGCCCTATGGTGGGCCAAATGCTGGGAGATTGCAGTAGCAGAAAAAATCACAGCAATCCGCTCGGACTCCCTAAACAGAACCCTGAATATATGGGACCCATTCTTGGACTACACGCCAAATACCCAACCCTCACCAGGAGACCTCCACTTACTAGATGGCTCCAATGCAGCCCCCTCTACTAATCTTCGACCGAACCCCGAACACACCGGAACAGAGGGAACATGTACCCAGAACTTTTCCACCTAATCGCCACATCCAGGAACCACCCACCATCTCCTCCACCCTCCAACTCACATTAGACTACAAAGGCACTAATTAATGTTTAAATTGAAATATATTACATTGTTGCATGTAACACTCTATCCTGTAAGATCAATAAAATGTTGTTATGAAAAAAAAGAAAATAGTCTACACAAACCCAAATTCATTGAGGAAGAACTAGTCGTCCTCACTGATGAGGTTGTGGCCCACTGGGATGAACTGTATGGCAGCAGGCAGAGAAAAACATTGGGCCATCGCAGGACTGCCATCTGGCATGCCATCAGCCACAAGGTGACTGCAGTGTCCAGCGTTCCCCGTGCTGCCGAGGGCTGCAAAAAGCAGTGGAATTACCTCAGGATCAGGGTGCAGGGACACCTGTCCCAACAATGCCAGAAGTCCCTTGCAAGAGGAGGTGGAACCGTTGATCCACTAGTTCTGACAGCCTGGCAAGAAAAGTGCACCACCGCTTTTGATATGGGGGGCATTGAGGGAGTCAGAGGTGGCTGCCTGCAGCCAGGAGGCACGAAGTGAGTCAACCTCACCCCCACCACAAAGCAAAAGACCATGCACAAATGTCAGCCTAGCACATACGCTGCAGCGGACATGGACACATATCAGTAGACCCAGCAACTGGGACGGCCAATCAGTGTGAAAAAACAGGGTGCCACATCAGCCACCCTCCACAGCAGCCAGGGGCTAGGCATCAAGTGCACCCCTGCGCGTTACAGCAGTGTGAATGGGTGTCAAGTGACCAATCCAAGTGCCATGCACACAACACCCCTGCTAGTGCACCCTGTGCCAGTAGGATTGTGGTGCGTCAGTAACCACGACACCGTGCAGCAGTCACACCAACATGTTGCAGGCCCAGTTGGCCTGGCCCATGTTGGAATGGCAGACGAGCCCCATAGAAGTACATGTCCCCCTACACCAACATGGGCGCAGCTAGCCAATCACTGAACACCACAGCGCAACACTGATGGCTGAACAGCAGTGTCCCATTGAGCCATGGGAGTGCCATAGAGGAAGCCACCGCACCCACTCCCACAAGGTGTACACCACCCGGGGAGGGGATGTGGGGGCATGAACGACCAGAACCATGCATACCATACATCAGCTGCCCCAACATGCACACCCTGTCCTCCCCACACATAGGCCAAAGACCTCCTGACCATGTACTACACACATAGCTGCAACCATCGGCCCAAATGTGTGGGGTGCCACTCTGTATCATAGCAAATGGGTTTTGCATGCCAACACGTGTGATTTAACCATACCTGACAACATTTCCTATGCCCCCTACAGGCACTCACGCATCACCAGAAGCATCAGTGGAGGACGAGGGGGCAGGCCCATTAGGAAGTGGCCATGAAACAACTCGACCCAGCAAGGCCAAGCCTGCAGGTGACACCACAGGGCTTGAGCCAACACCAAAGGGCACCAGGAGCACCTTCAAGCCCACTGCACCCACCCCGCATCTGCAATGTCAGGCACAGAGGGACATCAGCCCAGTGGCACAGCCAGATGAAGGGCCACCAACACCTGAGAGCCCTCACTGCCACCAGCGTGCCTAGACACCTGAGCCGGATGTGGACACGCCTTCCTATGGCTCACCGGCCAACAGCCCTGAGCCTTTGCACAGCCCCCTCTCATTCAGCACACACCATCAAGCAACACCATCCTACAGAGGCTGGATGAGATGGAGAGGCGGCAAAGGGAGATGGAGGCCATTGGGCACACCCATTCCGAATACCTCCAGGCAATCCGCGATTGCCGGCAAGGGGCCACCCGCAGGATCGTGCGAGCAATGTGCAGGAACCTGGAAGAGGCAGCTGCCAGTACTGTCGCCCTGACTGTGTATGGGCAGAGAGTCAGGGAGATGAGGGAAGTTGTTTCGGCCCTGCTTCCAGGGGCCATTCGTTAGAGCACCAAAGTCAAACTGCAGCAAATCCGGGAGCAAGGGTCAATACCCTCAAATTCCACAACACTCACTGAGGGATTGCAGCTGAGCACACCCAGGCGCTGGTCTGAGCGCCAATTGGGTCCCAGATCACTAGGGCCTGGCATAGGGGAAAGAGGTCACAGAAATCACATTGAGACACCTTTTGCCTTGAGTGGCCGACCCCAGGAGTTTGATGGTGGGAGAGGGATGGGGGGCAGTGTGCTGAGGAGTTGGTGGGGGAGGGGATAGTAAGTGCACATTATTACATTAAAACTGTTGAACTTCATCAATGCGAGGACATTCCTGATTGTGTCGTGTTTATTAACGGAAATGAATATCACACAGTGGTGAATGGCTTGTGCAATGTGAATGTGTCAAAGGAAACTGTCTATCAGTCCCTGCCGAGCCAGTCTCCCATCCCTCATGTCATCTCTGGCAATGCGGGCAGTTGCCACTGCCAAATGCAATGCATCCTCATCCTCTGGGGGTGGCATGTCCACGTCAGGGGGTAGTGGTATATTTCTCTGTAGGCAGATATTGTTCAGCATGGCACACACAAGCACAATTCTACCCACTTTCTCAGGAGCTTACATCAGGGCTCCACCAGTACGGTTGAGGCAGCCGAGACGTGCCTTCATGATGCCGAAGGTACGCTCTATGATCACACATGGCTCTTGCTGTGAGCGTGGTTGCAGGCAATATCCTGCAGTGCTTATGGATCATGCACAGGGGTCATTAGCCATGTAATGGGGGTGGCACAGCCATTAGTCACAATGTAATGTGTGCAGCAGATATTACGTCATGTGTCTGTTGGTGACAGGTGGAGCTGACATGGTGGCTGTCTTGTGGCAGTGTATTGGGTTTCCGATTGGCCCCCCGTAGGCTTCTGGGGCCAGCAGGTTGGCATTGCAGGCTGGGGGCACATGGATGTGGTACTGGCAGGGTTGCTGCTGTGTGATGCTGCAATTTGTTTGCATTGTTTTGGATTATGCATGTTGCATTGTGGAACCTGTAGTCATGTGTGTATTTGGGGTTGCTACTGTACATGCTCATTAGCTCCTCCGTCCAGATGCGTCCAATATGTGCATGCTCCCTGGGCTGTACTGTGACATTGGTGTGGGAGGAGGTCAGGTACGACTTGCCATGCCATTCTTTGTGTAGTTATTCCCACCTCGCACCCTTTTGTAAGGTGCTTTGCAGCGCATACGTGCAGACAGTTTTATTCACCTGCTATCCACGCCCGTTGTCCTCTGTGCATCTCCATGTATCTTGGCAGTGTGCTGTTCCGTCGGACCATGGAAATGTGGGTGGAACCAGGGTAGCAGACACAGCAGTGGGTGATGTACATATTAGGGTCACAGGTCACCTACACATTCAGGGAGTGGTAGGGCTTCCGGTTACGGTACACTGCTTTGTGGGGTGGAGGCCACCAGCGCAACATGGGTACAGTCCAGGGCTGTGATCACATTTGGCATTTGGGCAACAGCATAGAACTGTGCCTTCATGGCATTGACCTGAGCTGGCGTGGTGGGCAGTGAGATATGGCATTGCACATTCCATAGGTGGGCATCCAGCAACTGGGGCAACACTGCACAAAATGTGGGCTGTGCCATGTCGTGCATCGTGGCCATGGAGTGCTGGAAGGACCCAGTTCCTAAGAATTGTAGGACGGACACTAGCTTCAGCAATGGGGGCACAGCTGTCCGGATGTTAATCCTGCTCCCTTTGTCTTCCTGTATTGTAGCAAGCAGCTCAGTTATGGTCTCCCTATTGAGGCGGGACAGAGTCACCAAATGGCTGCCAGTGAGGGTCTAGGGTGAGGGCCTGACCATGGGGATCGGGGCATGCCTTGTTGGGCTCTCCTCCTCCTCCTCTGTACCCCCTGTCCCCCGGCTGGTTGTCCTGCATCTCTACTTCCAGGCACCACATCAGCAAATGCATGTCCCAGTTCGCAATGACTAGTGGCAGCATGGTGTTGGAAACTGTTTTTGGGGAAGGGGTATGCCTTATGTAACCCTCTTGAGTGGATTCGGATCACCTGTGGCTTAATTCCTGCCACCTGTGTTCATTTACCTCCACCTGGAGGCTGGGGCTAATTCCAGTGGTTGAAGTGTATGAAGAGAAGTAGTGGAATTATGTTCCCTGCTGGCCCGCCACCACTCCCCACAAACCCCATCGCCACCCCCCTTCTGACCTGCTATACAAACGCCATAACTGGGTCCTGCCTTTCCTCCATTTCACCCTGTGTAAAGGCCAAATGAAACACAGTGAAATAAAATCTAAATGCATTTTAAATGACCCCCCATTACTTTCATTCACTGTCCCCCACAGCATGCAGCTTCACACACCCTCCACTTTCTAATCACCCACCATTCGCACCGCGTAAGGGTCATGCTAAAGATTAAAGTCACCACTTCCACCTTCCCATTAACGGCACGTACAGCTCTGCCTGCAGTATTTTCATGTTGCGTTGCTTAAATGCAAAAGAAAAGTTATGATTACTGCGGGAGCAGGGCTATAATGAGGCTTGGGAATGTGCTTTGTCCCAATCAGGCCACTGAAAAAGTAACAGCAACTCAACAGTTCTATGATAGCTCACGTGATGTGAGGTGGGAGCAGCTCTAGCAGGCTCCAGGTATGAATCCCCAGTAAGGAGAAAGCAAAATACAAATGTGCCTGTGTGATGCTGGAAATGCATTGGAGGGACAGGGCCTCTATGTCCTTGTCCTGTACTCCCTTATCATGTTTGTTCTGTGTTGTTTTCTTCACATGAGTCCATGTGGGACTCCTGGCAGTGCAGTTCTTCCTCTTTTTGGTTGTGGTGAGCAGATGCTTGGGATACCCTTATAGCACCCATGGGTGGGAGTACAACCTTGTACCCCTAGTGTATGTTTTGCTGAATTTGACAGGTGCTCTGAGTATCCTCTATTTTGGGACAGGCCCTGCCATTGGAATCAGTTGATTCCTGATAGGAGACAAGATGGCCCCTGTGGCCTCTTGATTTGTATTGCCTGTTACCTTGTTTTCCCAAAGTCCTGGGAAGCCCTGACTCTGTAACGTCCCCTGACTGGGTGTTGAGTGGAAGAATCATATATGGTACTGTGGGGAAGTCCAAGCCGAAATGGCTGGACCCTTCCTAATGACTGTATGTTGTGGATACGTCCTTGGGGTGGGACCTGGGTGAATGGAGTGTGTGACCAATATGACCAATATGCATTCCATGGTATGGGTGTCTGGTATCTGTGTGTGTGTCACAAAGAAGGAGACAGCCCTGCCCAAAACTGGTATGAATACAGTGTGGTGTGCTGAAAGACTGGGTGCTTGTACCAATCCACATTCTTTGTTATGAGTGTCTGGATGGAAGAGAATGGCCTGAATGCACTGTGAGGCTGATCGGCTCCCTGCCTGCATGAATGCCCTTCTGAATGATTGGCTGCCTGAGCTTGGCTCAGCAGTGTGAATGAGAGACCGAACAGTATATCTGGGGACCTCTCACTTTCCAGAATTGTTCAGAAGCTGAAGTCGAAACTTGATGCTTAACCTTGAAGCCCAGCTGGAAGAGAAGAATTGCTGCGGCTTTCCTTTGCCAATCTGAAAGCTGTTTTGTCTCCAAGAACCGATCCACTTGCTGTGACCGCTGGAAGTCCGTCGAGTCGTATTGCCCAGAAACCGGGGACAGCTTGATGCTGTGCTGCTCTATGACAGGCGCTGCAACGCTACACCTTTGCCTAAGACACTTTGAAATCAAGGAGTCCCTTGACATCACGGTCGACCACTTTGTCCCGCCGCAGAGAGTTGAGGTCGTCGATGGCCAAGGTGAATCCACAAAGATGCCGACGAAGATCCGAAAGCCAGCCGTGGTCGAGTCCTGATCGCCGACGCCAAACGCTGATGACCCAACGCCCTGGCTGGGCCTACATTTTTCATCAATTGGCTTTGCAGCAACTAACTCTTGTCACCACGGTGCACGGCACGCCTCATCTTCACAGGACATCCACGACCAATCTACGAGCACCGCAAGGGTCGAAGCTGCTCTCTCAACAACAGTGTTCACATTCCTTTGTAGGAATCTCGACGACCCATGGCTCCCGCTTTAAAGGGAGTCCAGTCAAGAAGGGTCCGTCGATGAACCATCGAAAGAACTCTGCTAAACCAGGTAAATTAAGTTAGTAGAACATTTTAGCAGGAAACAAGACTATTTTAAACATATATGGGCCGGGATTGTTAATACACTTTATTTACAGGTTGCCCAGGTGGGGGGATCCTCATACAGAACTGTGTCTGGCGGTAGGGACCCAGTATTCTGCCATTGTTTAACCTACTTTGTCTTCCTTCCTATGTCTGATGCTGATACACATTCTTGTTTGATTTGTATGCCATTAGAACTGTCCGCAGTTGGTGCATATTAAGGGAGTCAAGAGTGAACTGTGGTACCACATAGACGTTGTACATATTTACCATATTAGAATTGCCAGAGTACAAAGTGTGTTATTGATTTTAAATATATTGAACATCATTTATATAAATGACTGTGTTATCACCTAACATATTGTGTGGACATTCCTTTGTGGGGGCTTGGGGACTACACTGTATTTAAGAACCAGCCCGCATCACCTCCTGGGAGCTTAAGCCTTGATTGCTCGTCCATAGCTACCCAATAGAGAATCTTGACTGGGGTGCTCTGTGCTTCTACCCTGCCATATAGAGGGCAGGAGTACAGAATCCCCCTCCAATCTTTACAGCCTGCTGTTTCAGGAACAGTTCTCGCCTCACAAAAAAGTAAGACGCTAGCTTGCCCCCCAAAGAATTACGAGTTTCAACTTCTTCCCACACTTTCATTTTTAAAAACCAAACCATTCCGGAACCGTTTATTTTTTCAATAAAAGTATAGAAAACAGTAGAGTGGAACCGCTCCCATCCGCTCCCACCCACTTCAGCAACTAAACAAAAACACATCTTTCTACCAACTAGAGCTTGGAAGATAAATGTGGTAAAAATTCTGTTTCAAGGTCGGCTCAAACCCTGTATCACCACTTAACTGAAGTGTGTGATCTTAGGCAAATCATTTTATCTCACTATGACTTATGTAAGGAAGGCATGGTATCCAACAGTGAAGACAGACACAAGTGATCACAGTTCAAGGGTGTTTATTGAACTTCATTTGGGTTTGAAAAACACCTATCTAATCTTAAATCTAAAGATGGGAGCAAGCTACAAGCATCAAATAATAATAACGCAGTCCTACTTGAGTCTGGTCAAAATAAAGGGCCTATGCTAATAAACGTATTGCCAATCCTTACTTCTATCTACAAATAGTTTGAGAAACAATGTTATACAAAAGAAAAGTTTTCTTGGGAAATTTTATGTCAGAATAGTTGAGCCATTAGCTTCCCTTCCCTTCATTTTCAGCACAGGACAAGGCGGCACACTCAAGCTTACCACATACTCTGGCTGCTTTTCTAGCACGGGGATGCAGTTATGAATATCAGTATCAGAACCTTCTGTGCCAAAGTCTCTTTGCCATTCAAAGTTTCTTATTTCTGAGGGCATGATGCGAAAAAAAAAGAATTGAAAGTTCCTTTCTCCTCAGTATTCTAATATTCACAACTTCTCTGGTGATTCACTGTTCACCCGGGCCCCCCTCAGCCAGACTTGGACCCACTTGACTTCAAAACCTTCAATTGGTCTCCATCTACCGGGCTCAGACCAAATTTATTTTGTTTTCCAAACTTTCTTTACTGCATCAAAATCAAAGACTTTCGACTGTGTGCAAGATTTTGCTTGACCCGTCGCAGGACCACTTTGATTCACAATTCTTTGTTCTCTTCTTTATATAATAACTCTTTATATTTCTTTTCTGGCCCTTCTCAGCTGGATACCTTAAAGAGACCTTCAATTGAGCACCCACGCGGTGCCGGACCACTCTGTCAAAGTTATCGTATCAAAGTCTCTTCAAAGTTGAAACACTCATCAGCAGTTCAACTTTACTTGCATCTTTTCTAGCACGCATTTGAACAATGTTCGTTCCAGCGCTCGCTATACAATGTTGCCACTTGGAAACTTGGTTTCAACACAGACCGTTCTTGTATTGGTCTCGCCAATTTACCGGCTGTGTTGATTTCACTGACGCTGCTTTGTTCTTGGAGCCAAAGACGGTACCACAGCGGCTGCTGCTTCTCCTCGCCTTGATTAGTGACTCAGGAGAGCCATAGCTATCTCCGACACACAATACAGGATTCTTCAGCCTGGTTTCCTGGTCTTACGCTTTCTAATCTTGAGGGCTCGTGAAAATAACAGTCTCTTGTCGGAAAGGTCAAGGGAATTTCTTTCCTTGCCATCCCCTCCTGTTTTGCTGTCTTTCTTCTCTTGTTCAGCTGCTATCTCGAAACTGCTGTTTCCTTTTGTGCCTTGCCTCGCTTAGAGTGTGCTTTTGTGCTCCACCTTTCATCCATGTGGGGAAGCTTAATGGCAGTCACGTGTGAGTGATGGCCAGTAATTGCCTGACCTTGCCTGACCATTGTATTGGGACACATCAGGTATACTGCTCGGTTGTTAGTCTGGTATCTCCCCGAGCGGGTTGCCCGTGTGAAAGTGTTTGTGTAGGAAAAGGGGTAAATTCTTCCATATCCTATCTGATAGGATGGGGTAAAGGTGTTACAGGGAAGGGTATAACACATCTTTCCATTTGATATCCCACTTCCACTCTCCAAAGACCCCTCACCCAGGTGATCCTCCCGAACTGGTCCACCCCCCAGGACTTGGATCCAAAAGCGATGGCCGTGTCCTGGCCACCTGGATGACAGATCCCCCGGGACTAGTGCATGAAACACCTTCTGGTTTCTCACACTTAGTAGTGAAAAGTAGAAGTCCTTAGAACTGATTCTGTCCACATTGTACTCTAGAAACAAAATGCCCCACTCATGCTATTGCTCCATAAATAATAACAGAAACCATTCATTGAGCGGTGGGAAACCATAAATATGACAGTGGTGGGAGATATAAATCAACATAACATAACATGTACTGAACATCACACATTTTGTTTGCTTTTTGGTTTACTCATGGCAATTTCTTGTAATGTTGCTTTCCATGATATCATCAAGTGTCAAAGCCTCATGTCACTTCCTGTGACAACATTTTCTGTGATTTCACACTGATGTCACTACATATGTAAATTAGGGACCCCTGCACGTCCTTTGTCATAGAACCTGCCCCGGATATTGATAAAGGGCATCATTCTGTAAATAAAATTGGCTACTTCCTTTCCAAGGCTAGCGTCTCACTGACATCTATTACCGGCATTCTCAGCAGAAGCGTGTTGGCTACCCCTTTTGAGAGACTGTTCCCTCAATAGCCTGCCCATTGAGGACACTGTATACCCCATAATATGTCTACTCCAAAATATATGGGTGTTAATAAACAAATGTTAATAAATGCATGTTTTAAAAAATGTATAAACACACATTTTTGAAATTTTGTGGAAACACTGGATTAACTAAATTGACAAAACAAACACCAAAAACCAGACACCCTACATATATTTAAAGCTGGATTTATTGTGGACTGTTACTGGGTTGGGCAAAAATAAATAAAGGCAATGTAAAACAGTTAATCAAGAAGAACGGGATGCCTTTTACTTGAGTTCTACAGTTCTTCGTTTTGGAAATAGGTTCTCTGCCCAGAGAAAATTATCAGTTCATTGTCACTCGCAGTCCTGTTGTTTATGCATGTTCCTGATAGGTCTTTCTTGTCTACTCATTCCGCAGGGTCAGGTCCTCTACTTGCCATCACTGATGCAGCAGGAGTTCCCTTCCAGGCAACCCTGGGCAAATTGATGACCTGCATGTTAAGCATCACAAGTGAAAGAAGCCTGGGCTTGATAAAAGCTGGCAAAACTCAAGGTATTTACTAGGGGACCAGTTAAAGCTGCCATTCCTACCCTATATTAGTCGCTACCTTCCTCTTCTAGGGACATGGCACTGTCGCCATACCCCAACCTCCTCTCCTTAATGATTCAATATGGGCTTGTTCCCGAGGGGGCCCTTGGACTCCTCCTTTATCCTCCTCTCCATACCATTTTCTCTCTGCCTCTTCCTCCTTAATACTGTGAGAAACCATATGATACCCGCACACCTACTCCCCTTGGATCCTCTTCTCAGGTGATATAGGAAAGGCCATCGCTTTTGGATCCTGACCCTGGGGGTGAAGATGGGTGGGTGAAGTGTCCTTTGAGATTGGGGAGAGGATATACACAGGCGAGACATGGTATCCCCCTTTCCCTTGTGAGAACCAACTTCACCCTCCCTCTGCCTTTATAGACTGTTGCAAACCATTTCCCCTCATTCATACCAGTATATTACTGGGATGAGGAAGAAGTGGCTAGGAGTAGTGCACACTGACATGTGATTTCACCACTTTAGTAGTGAGACGAGGAAGAGGCACGCAGACTGTTGTAAAGGTCAGACATGTCCAGAATGCTTCACTAATTGTGGTCAGGCAATTGGGCCTGAGGACACACACCTGCAACTTGTTCAACAGTTGCCAATGCATAAAAGGTGGAGCCGACAAGGAGTGGGGGAAGAGAGACCAGCAGGAGAGAAGCTGAGCATTGTGGGCCTGAGAGGAGAATCCTGTGCAGAAGCAGGTGGCCGAGTTGGGTCCTGCTCGGACGACAGGAAACCGGCAAGAATCCCGAAGGAGCTGAGGAGCCGAGGTCCGGCGGACCAAGAGAGGGCCCCAGAGGTGGAGCCTCACTGGTCGGGTGCCTGTAGCAGGAGCTCCGGGCCACAGAAGAGAACTGAGAGCTGTAAGCTACTGCCAGCGTATGCTGAAAGTGAGCAGAGCTGCCGGCAACCCACAGAAGACCGAAGTGCGAGCAGGACTCGCAATCCAAAGAACACATTGCTGCGGAGCAAGAGAAGTGAAAGCAGCCGCCCGGAGGAGATGCCAGGAACCGGTGTTGTGCACTGGAGGGAGCACTCACACTGGGGTGCTCTGGGGGGGGGGCTGTTAGAGAGCCAAAGTAGATAACAAATGAATGAAAGATGATGTGCAAGATACCATAAACCCAAAGAAACTGGGTTGTGCTAAATATTTTGAATAAGATGACCTGTGAGCAGCATAATAGAAGCTCCAAACTATTGAATACCAAACTAAATTAAAGCTTTTGACAAGTGGTGAAAGAAGGAGAGCACAACATAGTCAACTGTATGAAAAGAATACATTTTGGCAAAGCCAAGAGACGGGCAGAGAGGAAAACCACATTGGGGCAAAGCCAAAAGGCTGGCGAGGAGAAGTGAGAGACCCACACTTTTGAGATTCAGGATAACTTTAGTTTAATCTCTGAATTTTGGTGATTATACATATAATATATCAATTGTTAGCATTATAACAGACAGACGGACAGTTGTACATTTGATATGTAGGTGTACCACTAGGTACCACCCTCAAGAGTGTGGAGGGTGCAAGCCGTCTGATGGTTCAAGATCTCTTGGATACACAGTTAACAAGGGTTTACAAGACAAGAGAGTGAATGCAGCCCAGGACCTCAGTTGGTCCATGGGTATTGTCATAGGGAAATAAACACAACAACAGGTGTGTACAAGTATGCAAGGGGTGGAGTTGTGTCATGGATCGACACTGTAGTGTTTCGGCCACAGGGTATGAAGACTGGACTTAGGTGACTGGGATGGCCTTCTTCAGGATGGAGGTGAAGGGATTAAACATTGTCTGTGGGGTATCTGTGGGATTCAATGACAGATAGTTTAAGAGGAGTGGGATCTCCAGAGTTAATTGGTGATTTGCGTAACTTATTAGTGACCAATTAGTGTCAGGACAGGTGCAAAGAGTAAGCACCAGAGAACAGAAGCTTACCGTGAACCGACAAGCGGTGCAGCAGTAAGGGCTTCTGAGAGTCTTCAACCATGCGGGAAGTCAGGTGAAGGCGGTGGCCCACTGGTGGGCCATCCTCATTTTTTGTTTGAATATACGTTCACCCTCCTGGGCATATCAGGACCTAGCCAGGCGCCGTGTATTATTACCTGGCGAGGATAAGGCCAAGTGAAAGTGAACCAAAACACAATTAGTTGCAAAAGAGCCTGCATGGGCAACAAAGCCTAGGATTCCCCGGTTGAGTGACCTGTGATCGGTGGACCATGTGGTCCGACAACTGCGCTTAGACCTATCTGTGAAAGCTAAAGAAACATACAGACAGCTAATCCAGGTGTATGAAAGAGATTGCTAAAGCAAAGCAGAAGAAAGCAATGTGTATGAACTGTCAAGAACCAGAAGGAGTGTAAAGTTGACCTGGAACTGGTTTTGAATGTTGAGAGACTGACACTAAGTAAAAGGTTGGCAAGTTGAAGTCTTGGGGAAGGGAAACATGAGACTTTCTGAACTTTGTTGTTATCTTGAGGAAGGGATCCTCAATGCCCATTTTTTGGAACTGTGTTGTCTTCTTGGGGAAAGGAACCCTGAGACTTTGTGGAACAGCATACAGAGCACATGACACATGAGGCTCTCTGTCCGGGCCCCACGGTCGCACTAGCGATCAGTGGCACGGCCCGTTTATTATCTGCACACACGGCAGAGTTGCGTCACTCTGCTGCATGCGTGCCCTTAAAGGGGGAGGCACCACACTCCTCCTTTTTATAATAAACAAAATGCAACAGGAAGCACACATAACAACACCTCTTTATTCACTTCCCTCCCAGGCCCACAAGTCTATGCTCAGTCCATGGGTGGGGCACACCACTTCAGGGGTCCAACACATTGAGATGGGCAGGCTTCCCCCTCCCTGGCATCTGGGGATACCTTCTGCCTGCCTCCCGGATTGGGCCCTCCTCACCTGTGTTCCCTCGACCTAGGGGACTCGGCAGATGAACCAAGCCACCGCCCTCGTCCGGTATCTAGACACAGTCTCTCTGCAGTATTGCCTCCGGCCTGGTCTCTCCCACCTTCTTGACAAAACTGGCATTTCAGATGACAGTAGCAGGTCCATCCGACGCAGTCACCATTGTGCCATGCACCAGTACCACGTCCATGGGACTAGGCTCATACGTCAGTGACAGTTTTCCTTGTGGATGCCGGTTAGTGACAGTTTTCCTTGTGGATGCCGGTTCTTCACTAGCACTTCATCACCGGGAATCAGCTGATGGGGTGCAGTCCACTTCTAACGTTCTCTCCTTCAGTCCTAAGCCTTCTTTCCAGCTCCACCTAAGCATCGTCAATCACGGCTTGTTCTCACTCCCTCACTTCAGGTATTAATCCCCTCGGGCACCGTCGAAACATTGCTTCCGCTGGTGCCACTCTAGTCGATGCACGAAGGATGGACCTATACTCCCTCAGAAACTGGTATAGCACCCATTGTAGGGAGTGGCCCTGTCCATGAGCAATGCGGAACACCTTATTCAGGGTCCTCATCAATCTCGCGGCCTCGCCGTTGGTATGGGGCTAGTCTGGCATGATTTTCTGATGTTGTATACCATATTCTTCAATCAACTGACCTAAGCTGTCCCCCTGGAACAGCAGCCCATTGTCAGAACACAGAGTCTGAGATAACCCATGAGTGGCAAAGATCTTTTCCAAAGCAATGGCCACCTTGTCAAATGACACCGAGACGATGAACTCGACCTTGGGGTACCGCGACCATTCATCCTCTACCACCAAGAAGTGAGTGTCTCTGCCAGTGGACCCAAAGTCTGCATGCACACTCTCCCAAGGCCTTGTGCCTCAGGGCATCGTCTCAATGAGGGGCTCTCTCTTGTCCGGGGCAGCCGCTTGACACCACACACAGGCCGACACAAACTCTTCCATCCGTTTCTCAAGGTCAGGGAACCATACTTTCTGGTGTAACCTTGCTTTCGTCTTTGCAGTCCTTTAATGACCTTGGTGCAGCAGTTCAATGATCTGTGGGATTTTACACATCGGTATCACTATGCGGTCTCCCCTGAGTAAGAGCCCTGACTTGACAAATGTCAGCTACTCCTTCACTTTCCACAACTGTTCCAGCGTCAGCAGCGCCTCTTGGGTCCTTTGGGCCAGGGTCTCCACCACCAACTTCCACAACCCTCGCTGAAGGGCCACCTTCAGTATTGGGAAGCACTCATCCTCTGCCACTAACTTTTCAAGCTCTTGGAGTGGCACTGAGTTCGGGGTTGCCGACTCCACCAATAGCCACACATGCTCGTCGACCTCCTCACCACTGCTGTCACGTTCTTCCACCCTGCCTGTGCGATGCCTGGACAGATAATCTGCACCGTTGTTATTGCCAGGCTGATACACCAGCGAGACCCCCTACTCCAGGAGCACCAGCATCCACCTTTCAATCCTGGCTGGGGGCTTTGCTGATGAGCCAGCCATAATCGGCAGCAGAGGCTTGTGGTTAGTCACCACGGTCACCGGCCATCCAAGTAGGTACAGTGAGAAATGCCGACATCCCCGCAACACCGCCAGGGCCTCCCGCTCAATCTGTGAGTAGCGCTGCTCTGTTTCCGACAGTGCCTTGCTCACATAGGCGATCGGTCTGACCTCTCTTTGCGCGTCCGTTTGAGTAAGGACCGCACCCAGACAAAACAGGCTGGCGTCCATCACAAACTCCAATGACAATGATGGATCGAAAAACACCATAGTGTCTTCTGCCATTAGCGCGCTGTTGACATCCTCAAAAGCAGCTTGCTCTAGCGGGCCCCACAGTCATGTCGCTTCTTTCCTGGTGAGGCTTCTCAGGGGCTCTGACCTGGAGGCTAGGTTCTGGGTGAAACGGCCACAATAGGTGACCATCCCCAGAAAGCTTCGGACTTCAGTCATGTTTTCTGGGGGCCTAGCCTCCGCAATGTCTTGACCTTCCGGGGGTCAGGTGACACACCCCCTTCCTTGAATACGAATCCAAAATACGAAACTTGTCTTTTCAGGAATTCGCATTTTTCTTTGTGCAAGATTAGCCCCAGTGCATGCAGCCATTCCAGAGTCTTTACCAACCCTTCCATGTGTTCAGCCTCTATGTTTGCAAACACCAGAATGTCATCGCTGATGTTGAGCACACCTTCGAGATCCACCAGGGCCCCATGGATGATATTCTAGAACACTTCAGCAGCCGATGACACTCCAAAGCTTAGGTGCTTGTAGCAGGACAGGCCCCGATGCGTAGTGAAAGTTGTGATGTATCTCGAGTCTGGGTGTAACACCACCTGATGATAGCCTGCACGCAGGTCAAGCTTCAAGAAGAAACAAGCCCCTTGCAGTTCTGCGATGATGTCATCAATCATGGACGTCAGATGTCTGTCTCACTTGATGGCCTTTTTTGGCAGCCTCATATCAACACAGATCCTCACGGAGTCGGGCTGCTTCGGCTTCCGTACAATCACTATAGGAGACCCCCACGGAGTAGGTCCATCCACCTTCTCAACGATGTCCATCGCCACCAGATTATCCAATTCTTTGTCCACCAGGTCCCGCAGATGAAATGGGACTCTGCAGTGCTTGAGCACAATCGGCTGTATGGACTTATCAATATGCAGCCTCACAGGCTCGCCGGCAATGCGGCCTATCCCCTCGAAGAGCTGGCTGTATTTTGTGAGAAGTCCCTGTACCTTTTCCACGTACACTGCATATGCAAAGCTTACGATGCCCGATGTTTCTGCCGCTGCACAGCTCAGGAGAATGTTGCTGCTGACACTTGTCACATAGAACCAAACCTTGTTGGATGTCCCTCCATGTTCGACGTTCGCCACAAATGCTGCAGCCAATGGAATGGCCTGCTCACCGCCAAACGTGAATATTTGTGTCTTCGGGCTCTGCAAGGTGGGCAGCACTGCCATGGCATCATAGTGCACCCTTGCCATTACGTTCACTGATGCCCCGGTGTCCACCAGAACAGGTACCAATGACTTGTACGAGACACAGTGGCTGTCTCCTGGTGGTGGTGCGCAGTGCATTGACACTGGATATGAAGAAGATGTTTTCCTCTTCATCCTCTTCCTCTTGGTCTACCTGGGAGACTTTTGCGGGCACTGTTGTCTAAAGAAGCCTGCCCTTACTGGCCCCCTCTGCGACTGGCAACGGTGCCCTGCACATCCGGCATAGTGATCTAATGTCCCACAGCATCCACACGCCTTTCCCTGCACTGGGCATTCCACGGGGTGCGGAAGATCATAACTGTCATAACCGCACTTGAGGCATGACTCCAGAAAACCTGCCTCATCTGTCATGCTGGCCACCACTCGGTAATCGGGCACCTCTCTCCCCTTGGCCACGGCCCACAGCACACACCTCTTCTATCTTCCCTGGCCGAATGGCTGCATCCATTTTGGATGCCCTCACTTCGGACACCTCATGGCACCGCCCTAGGTCCGGTATGCGGGGCAGGGTGAGACCAGGTTCCCGCAGCACTTGCCCTCTCAGCTTGCCAGATGAACAGCCCTGTACAAGCTGGTTCCTGACCATGGTCTGTGGGTTTTTCCAGGCACAATACACCGACATCAGGCGCAGGCGGCCAAAGAACGTGTCCGGAGACCCATCGTCTTTCTGACTGGCTGCACATTACGAAACGCTCATAGTCTGCTTTGGCCATTGGCATGAAGTGTTCACGCAAGGTGTTCTTGGCTGCTGTGTATGATGCATCCACTGGTGTAATGACTGAAAGATTTCATGCACTAGAAGTGTGTCCACTTTGCTATCCTCATCAGTCTCACCGGTGACCCGGAAGAACATGTCCAGTCGGTCTATCCAGAGCCTCCACCTCGGTCCAAGCTTCGACGGGCCCCAGAAATATCAAACTCAGGCATTGGTGTAAGCAGCCCTTGCTGTTTTGGCGCATGCACACCCACTGAGGTCACTGGTCCTGCTGGCGTCTGGGCTCCTGCACCATCTTCCTGGTCACCCATGGTGGTGAGCGCACAAGCACCCCACGTGGAAACTGGGGCCGCAACTAACGATGGACCTCCTCCAGGCAGAACACACCGACCAAATGAGCATGCACCTCCTAGCCAATACTACACCCTCAGGCTCACTGTAGTGATTGCCCCTCCACTACTGTCCAAGCAGGCAGAAATGTCCTCCGCAGCACACAGGCCAAAAGTTCCAAAATTTTAGCGGGCAAATACTAGCCAATACTCCACTCTCGGCCTTGCTGTAGTGATTGCCCCTCCACTAATGTCCAAACAGACAGAAATATGGAATAAACTCCCCAGCATACAGGCCAAAGTTCCCAAAAATTGAGCTGGGTGGGACCCCTCTCCTCACCTCAATCCTGAAGAGAAAAGTGTCCAAAACACTCAAAAAATGGTTTCCAGCAACAGAATATTGACCCCTGCAATAGAGGGGTCCAAAGATTCACATGGGAGGTGCACGAGCACTCCCAACGGGAGCCGCACCCTTCACCACCACGTGCAGAGAAAATGGCAGCTGTCCGCGTGGAACTCGCCGACTCTGCCACATGTAGATTCTAAGAAAATGTCCCCAGAGTTCTCACTGCTTTGGCCCTGCAGGTTCTGTGCATTGGATCGACCACGTGACCTTGTCGCCACGGTTGACAGTTGCCGGTGTGCCCCATCGGCCCTGTGAGCCCCCAGCATACAGAGCACACGCCACACGAGACTCTCTGTCCAGGCTCCACAGTCGCATTAGTGATCCGTGTCACGCCCCGTTCATTACGTGCACACGCAGCAGAGTTGCGTCACTCCACTGCATGTGTATCCTTAAAGGGGCAGGGATCACAGCCAAGGTGAAAAAAGGATCAAAGTTAGGTTCTACTTACCAAACACATTTGCACCCAGTGCTCCACAGTGAGACCTCTGTATACCACTGCTGCATGAAACGGCTCTGCAGATCTTGCCGAGCACGAAAGGCAAGTATGAGAAAACTACTCAAGTGCTGCTTGAAGCATGTTCTATTTGACAGTGCCCCTTCCCCCCGCTCTTGACAGCACTGTAATCCCAGAAGAGCTCACAGCACCAGCAGTGGGAATAACAGCCATGCTGTTGGAATTGCCTGCAGGCAGAAAGCTCCTGGGGTTCTGCCACGCACTGAGCAGTTGGTCATGTGCATTTCCAGACAGGGTATCCAGTGTTTTAAAAGACTTTCTTTAGAAAGTCTACAGTTTAGCCGTACCCTTTTGGGCAAATCAACCAATTTACATATACATGCATATGTGTAGGTGGGGTTGGGGAGTGGAGAGTGGGGCATGGAGGGAGTGGGAGCTGGGTATGGGGGAACCCTTCATGACAAAAATAAACAGTAGAAAAAGATAAAAACACATGGAACCCCAGACGGAAACCCTGCTTGATAACAATTTTCCACTAGGCAGTAACCAGGCCTGCTTGCTTACCACACTAATATGTGGTGGGATCAGTTAAAAATTGCATGACGTCCTGTACCTAAGAAGCAGTAGGTTAAGGGGTTATTGCTTTGCAATTGACATTTTCTAGAAGTTGTGCTTGTATCCCTGCACCCATTCCAGTTTTTTTCTCAAATGTGCAGGTGCACATATACTTATGCCATCAGTGGGACTGTGGTCAATGAGGTTGTATTAATTGAAGGAAAAGGATAAAACATGAGTTGCTCAAGCTTTTTTAGGTTGAATGGAGAAACAAAAATAGCACTCCCCTTTATGAAGGGTCAGGAATGAAACTCAGACACAGTGGGTTCATGATTTTGGCGATAGATATTTATTAAAAAAAAGTGGATTTGGAAAACGCCTCTCTGTCCTTGATCTAAGAGGTATTGTCCTTACCAAAACAAAACTAATTGGTCGGCCCTTTGTCAGCATGTCCAAAACAATCAGTCCTGTGTCCAAAGTACTATTCTGACCCTCACATTCTAAAATCAACTCAAACATGAAAGGGAAATGTATCTGGCCTTGAAAAGTGCACACATGTTCAAAAGAAGAAATGTTTGACTCCAACACAAAAGTTCCAGGTGGATATAGTTCAGAGTTCCAAAGGTTAATTCCCTTCACCTGGATTTTTCTTAACTTAATAGCCTGGTGTACTCTCCTGCTAGGCTTCTTTCACTCTTGGATATGTTTCACTCACACTCCTTGGTTATCTCTTGCTATATCTTTGTCAGGATTTCCTCATGTAATGTATTTCATATATTGTTCAGCTTGGTCTTGCCTGGCAGACTCTCCTGCCGCGGCTTGCTTTATATGTAGACACTTCTGATTTGAAAATGCCTGTTAAACCCTCCTGCCAGGACTTTATTTGTATGCACACAACTTGTTCTGATATATTTATTCTCATAACACTTGTGACTGGAAATGCCTAGTATACTCTCCTGCCAGGGCTTTCTTTATATGCAAAACACAAACTTGACAGTCTTTTATTCTATTGCTCTGTTCCTTTAAGACATATGGCACCCTCCGTTCTGTCTCATTCATATAATGTACTTCTATTTCCTTTTGGTACCAGTGTTGGAATCCCCTGGTGTCCCCTCTTCCCTTGTGCAGACTCACCGGGTTACTGTAGCAAGAATTGATTCCCCCATGGTGAACCTGTGGCATCCTGTCAGTATCTGTCTCCTTCAGGCTTGTGGCCTCTGCCTTGTGGTTCCCTTCCTTCTCACGGCTCTCGCTTGCAGGGTGCATGTTTTCCTGGACTCCAGTGGTGCGTAGGCTGCTCTCCGGTGTAGCTGCATGCCAGGAAGCCATCCTTCCTGCTCTGGCATTCCTGCGGTTTACCGGATTCTACAGTCTGCCTCCCTTGGTTCCTTTCATTAGCCAGTTAGCTCCACGGATCTTGATCACACTTGCCAGTCCCTCGGTCAACTCTGAGCAGACAGGAGTTCTCTGGGCAGGCTCCCTCATCAGCTGATTTCCTGGTTTAAATGCCCTACCTACCAGAATGTGCTCACAGCAACCGGAGCATAGTGTGTGTTCCGAACTTTTCATGATCTTCATTACTCGGCTCCTCTTCCTCGTGACACTACTTTCAGCATTAGAAAAAGGAAAATCAGTGTGTGATACCTTATTGGTAGAGTCTTAGGAATTGTCTTTAATAGTTTTAGATGGAAAGTTTGACGACCTATATGTAGAGTTGGAAAAAGGGTACCCAGTAGTTCTAAATGACAAGTTAGGTTTTAGATAACTGGGAGGAGGTGGACATTGAGTTATCTGGGGAGTAATCCTCCCTACTCCATGTCTCTTCCTCCTCTCAGGGCATGATGAAGCAGGGTTACAGAGAGAATAGAAATAATGTATCCCTGAGATTTCATCAGTCACAGTCATAGGGAAGGGTTGGCAATATGCCATAAGGTTAGGAGGTGTCATAGGGTCAGGTGAATACCATGTCTCTCTGAGGGATACCTCATCACCCCCTCTCAGATTACCTCTCCCCATGTGGTCCTTACCACATTATCCACCGCAGGGCTAAGATGCAGTAGCTGTGGCCGTTCCCTGGCTGCATGAGAAGAGGCTTTCCCTAGGAAAGGGTGCTGGTGCCCTTGGATTCATCACACCTTTCATGCATATTCCCAAATCGCGTGGTGCATTCTTCCGCTGTAGAGGACGGATTAATCTAGGCTTCATCTCATCCAAAGTGTGCATGGAAAGGGTTCCAAATCCTGAACAAAAAAACACGATAGTAGGCCAAAGTTTATCTGGAAGAAGAAACAAAGTAGGACAAAAATCCTTAGTGCTATTTACATGAAATTACGTCATTGTACCTACCCTGTGGAGGTCACTGAAGTAATGTCATGGACCTGCTTTGTCAGATCCGTCAGATATTACCAAATATGTTTTACACTTTACTTAGAAATTGGGAAACTGTGGCAGAAGAGGAGGGTCAGTGCGGCCTGATAGATGTAGGCAGTGTGTTCCTTGTTTCATGACTAGTGACATAATTCCCCTAGCGACAGCCTGGCTCTGTGGGGTCATCACTAGAGGCACTGTTGTCAAGGAAGTGTAGTCCATTCTATTCGCTGGATGAGGCTGTTAACCCCGGGGGGATTTCACGATAGTGATGGAGCCATATCCACCAGCCCCCACAATGTGCTAGTGCTCTTCCAGAGAGAGATGTCCTGAGTTCCAGGTCCTGTTTGTTATGGTAAGGGCAAGCAAGCACAGCCTTCAATAGAGCATCCTCCTGTTTCATAGGTACCCATGGCCTCCACCCTTAAAGAGTGGGGAGGTGAGTCCTCAACATGCTGGCATCCCACCAGAAGCATGGCTTTGGTATAGCCTGTGAAGCTTCCCAACACAGAGAAAGTTGGAAGTAGGTTCTGGCCAAGTCTCTGGCAGGAATGTGGAGGGAAGGCAATCCAGAGGACCTGAGGAAGTGACCTAATCCAGTATAATCAGTGCCTTAAGTGGTACTGGAAAATGAGCCGGGGCTCATCAAGGGGGCGTGGCCTAATGGTGGTAGGGGGGTTGCCTGCCTGCCTGCCGGTTCGGCCATGCCTCCTTGACGAGCCCCAGCTCAATAGGCTACAGGCACCCCCGCCAGGCAACCTTTTGTAGAGCTCAGCACCCTCTCCCCATGGCTTCCATGTGTTAATATCACCGCAAAAATATCATCATACAAAATAATCGCCATATTTATGCAGCGATATTAAGGCATGGAACCTGCGGGGGACACCCCCGCAACCCCTGCATTATTTTTAAAGGAGCGGGGGACACCCCCGCAGCCCCACTGCCAAAAACCCCCAAAATGATCTCCCCCAAAAATATCGCCTATGGCCGTTCCTGACAACCATATATATGGTGATATTTTTGGTGGGGATAATATGTAGTGATACCCTCCCCATGGCGGAAAGGGTGCTGATCTCTGCATTTATTTGCGAAAAGGCTTGACTGGCAGTGGACAGCGCCTCACCTTTTCAGCCTGAATGGTGGCGCTGACCCTAGCCAGGCTGGGGAAGGCAGCGTTACCATTAAGTCTGAAAAGGTGAATCTGGTGGAAGCCGAGGCATTTTTCCCCAAAGCCTGAAACTCCCGCAAATGAGCAGGAGCTTCAGGCTATGGGAAAAAAAGGCCTCTGCTTCCAGCAGCCTCGCCTTTCTTCCATAATGGTGGCGCCAGACCATGGGCATCTCTTTCTTGAAGGGATGACTCGCATGTGCGGCGCAACCATTATGGATTAAAGGCATTTTTGGCTGAAGCCCAAAGCTCTCGCACATGAGCAAGAGCTTCAGGCTTTAGAAAAAGAGCCTTGTCCTGTAGCGGCCGGGGCTGCCAGGGGAGATTAGTGAGCCTGGCAGGGACCCGCCTTAGAATAAGATTTCTGAGCCTGCCGGGGCTCAGCCCCGGCTAGGCACAGCCCACTTAAAGCCCTGAGTATAATATTACCCAGTTAGAGGAAGGAAATGTTATACCACATCCTGCCTTGCTTATCTTTGAATATGTTTGTTGCTGGAGCAAAGTCGAAAGTTGCTCTATATCGGTTTATATTCCTTACCCTTAGGCAGATAACTTCCCACGGAGGGATGCTCGGCTATGTTCCTTCCAGCATCTTTTGAGTGATATCCCACAGATAGCTGATAGCTTACCCTTTGTATTACAACAGAGTTGTTGCCTTATTATGCCCTAGTCTCTCAATATAAGTGTCAAAGAATGCGTCAAAGAATGAGCTGCAACTGAATATATGACAAATAGTAAATAAACAACCTGGCTATGCAACCAATCACACGTCTGGTTGCAGACCAGGCTGGCCAAAGGAGACAATATAAAAGTAGCAAGGATTCACTAATGGTTCTGTGTATAATGTATTGCTAAATGAGGAGGATCTGCAATTATCCCATTTGGCTCCTAGAGGGTCCTTTTAACCCCTAGAGCACACGTGCAGGCACTGTAGCGCTTTGAGACACGCAGGGAAGCAACTGCACCAAGATGGCAACCCACGGGGTGGTCAGGGAATGCAACAGTACACAGGTGGCACGAGCTTGCTTTCCAGCATGCAGGCCGCGCTAAACATGGGTTACATCATTTACATATTGTCGGAATTGAAACAATATTATGCCTCCTATCGGAGCAATTGTATGTGTATTGGCCTACGCCAAGTTGTCTAAACATCATATGTGAACAAACTCTGCGGCAAGGTCTTGACCTTAGAGAAAGTAATGTAAGTCGCCATCTTGGATTAAGCCGCCATTTTAGGTTCTCTTGTAATATGGAAGTCACCCTGAACATCAAAATGGAGGCCGAATGACATTCCGAGTAAGATTCTGGCCGTTGTGACCTCCATACACATGAATAATTAATATGCCTGCAGGCCACTTGTCGGGGTCGCGAACCGAGACCTTGTCCTACTGCTGACCTATGTGTAAATGTACAACTATATCAGTGAAACTAATCAAAATGCATATATTATAGGATTGACCTGGCTAGGAACCCATAGGCCCGATCCCTAGAATGGTTAACCTGTGAGGGGGTTGGCCAAGGGCTGGACAAATCATATAACCCAAGTATTCCAATGTACGGTCTCTCTTACTAATAAATCGAACCTTTGTTGAAGTTCGTTACGTTACTCTGAGAGCCGAATAGCTATCCGTTTGTCAATTGACTTTGGTAACTGTTGTAGCTTTTAAATAAAGCACTTGTATGTTCTTTGTAACCTGTGTTGGTGTGTTTCTTTTGGGCTTCCCGGCCTCATATTATTTTTATGTTTTCACAGTTGGCGCCCGAACAGGGACCCTCAAGATTGATGCCGGATCATTGAAGGTTGACGCAGACTATCGAACCGGGATCGGACGGTGTGATATTGCGGGCCCGACCGAACGAGACGCGATACCTCGGCAGCGCTGCACGATCCGATCCTTGGACGATAGTCGTGTGGTCTGACACGGCATCTTGACGAGGGTCCATTTTTTGAGGCGGGCAGATTTGTCGAAACCACCAAACACAAGGTAAAATTCGTTAGGTAAGTTCTTTGGTAAACCGTACGGTCCTCCTTAGGTTTGGTCAGGTGCAGTCGAGACCCGGCTCTTAATTTAACCCTGACAATTTGAATTTGGTGTATTGTATCTGCACACAATTATTGACCAGGTAACACCAATTTTTGTGAAATGCCTGGGAAATTGTCTAGCTGCTTTAGGGCTCTGTTGCGCAACGACCGACAATCTTTGGAATTTAGCCGCCCGGCACCACAGGAGGGGTCGCTGGCATGTACTATGTACTGTAAGTATGGCATTGGAAGTATAGTATTTAATGATATTTGGCACAGACAAACCAGACATGCCTCCGAATTTCAGTGGCCAATCAATGGTAGTTTTGAGATCCCCCTTTTTTTAGCAATCAGTCTTGCTAAAAAAGAAGGGCAGACCTGCAGCCTTTGATGTTTTGCAGAATTGGAAAAAAGAAGCATTGCAGCAGCTTAAAAGTAGGGATAAACATGCACGCCGTCATAAAACAAATGCCGAAAAGGCGTTGTTATATGATAAGGAAAAACATTCAGAGTCAGTTAAAAATATGGATAGGGCTTTTTCACTCGGAATCCAGAAAATGTATCCCTCTAAAGATTTCCATGTTTCTGAAGAATTTATTGATAAATTGTTAAACGAACGCAGGCCTGGTGCCTCTGTGCTGCCTCCGTATGATCCTCTCCCGGGTGCTCTGCCCATTCCTGCTGTTGTTCCTGTTGTTATTACTGTTCCCCCTGTACAACCTATTGTTCCTATTCCTCTAGTTGTTGTTCCTCCACCTATTGCACCACCCCTTTCTCCTGCGCCGATATTTGCACCCTAATTGAATTTGCCTGCACCTCCGCTCCCGAGTGGTTCTGTATTGACTAAAGTTGATCAGGGTGCGGGGTCAAAGATTGTCGCTCGTAATACTGTTTACCAATTGTTTGTCCGGTTTCTTCACCGGTGTCTGTTTCTTTGGGTCCCTTTACGGACCATTGTCCTTTCCTTCTGACTTCGAACTGTGGAGAGAATTTGCTGGGGTTAAATCTGTTGAAGAAATTGAATGCAGTAATTCATTGTTCCTCTGATGGAGTACGACTGACGGTTTCACCACAGCAACTTCCCAATTCTCAGTTTCTGATTCGGCCATTGCCTCCTGAGTTTAGCGTTGTTCCGGAATGTTTATGGGCAGTTGACGACAATGATGTCGGGGTACTACAGATTGAGCCCATCAAAATAGTTTTGAAACGTGGAGTTAAACTACCACGCATTCCGCAATATAAAATATCAGTTGAGGGCGAGCGTGCTTTGAAGTGCATTGTCTCCGATTTTGTGCATCGAGGGGTGATTGAAGAGATTGCAGGTAGTTTATGTAACAGCCCAATTTTGCCTGTATACAAGAAAGGCGACAATGCAATCCCATATTGTTTTATAATTGATCTTCGTGCTATTAACAAAGTTGTCGCCCCACAATTTCCAATTGTGCCTGATGTAACAACGATACTAACAATGATCCCTGCTACAGCTACGCACTTTAGTGTTGTGGATTTAAAGAATGCTTTCTTTAGCATTCCTATACACAAAGAGAGTAGATATTTGTTCGCATTCACCTTGGGAGGACGTTCATTTACATTTACTCGGGCACCTCAAGGGTATACTGAAAGTCCAAGCATTTATAGTAGAGCTTTGAAAGAGCAGCTCGACACCCTTGAATTGCCACCTACTTGTACACTGCTTCAGTATGTCGATGATTTGCTTTTGGCTGCAGATTCTGAAAGTGCTTGTAAAGAAGGCACTGTACTGTTGCTTGTTCATCTTGCTAAAAATGGTCATAAAGCTTCGCTCAAAAAATGTCAATATTGTTGTCAGGAGGTCGCCTATTTAGGCTACCTCCTGTCAAAGGAGGGGAGAAGATTGACACCTGAAAGAATAAAACACATTTCTGGCATGTCTGTTCCAAATACACAGAAGGAAGTCAGAGCCTTAATAGGTATGGCCTCTTACTGTAGGTTGTAGATTCCGAACTTTTCACTAGTGATAAAACCGATGTTGGCTTTGACGAAGAAGGGAATTTCTCTGCCACTGCCATGGAAATCGGAACATCAACGATCATTTGAGTTTCTCAAAACCGCGTTATGTTCTGCACCGGTTCTGGGTACTCAAAATTGTGACAAGGCCTTTGTGTTGTTTGTGCATGAATGTGATGGATGTGCTTTGGCTGTGTTAACACAGGAACACGGAGGGAAGAATAGGCCGTGCGGCTACTACTCCTCCGCCCTTGATCCTGTCGCATGCGCTTTGCCAAGATGTTTGCGAGCTGTCGCTGCTGCTGCCGCGTCCGTAAAACAGAGTGAGGGAATGGTCCTAGGCCATGATTTAATTTTGATGGTACCTCACTCTGTAGATGTCCTATTGAATAAAACCCAAACGCAACACCTCACCTCTGCACGGCTAACAAGGTATGAATTAATTCTGTTTGCCCCTCACATTCAAATTAAGAGGTGTTGTGTTCTTAATCTGGCTGAACTTCTACCTTTCCTGCAAAATACTGTTTGCGGTGACGAAGAATTACATGACTGCCTGTATACCACTGAACAGGAAACGAAGGGCAGGATAGATCTTATAGATACTCCTTTGGACAATGCAGAAGGGGGGCTGTTTTGTGATGGCTCCTGCTCCAAACTTCCAGATGGTACATCAACAGCTGCTTACGCAATTACTACGTTGAGTACGGTTGCTGAAACTAAGAGAATTCTCCGCATAACTCCGCGCAGGCCGCAGAGATTATAGCGTTGACCCGAGCTTGTGAACTCTCTGAAGGGCGTATAGTAAACATATATACTGATAGCCATTACGCCTTTGGGGTGGCTCACAACTTTGGGAGGCTCTGGTCGGAAAGAGGGTTCCTAACCTCACATGCGACCAAGATCCAGCATGGTCCCTTGATAGTGCAATTGCTCTCGGCACTCTCACTCCCTAGGCAGTTAGCGATTATGAAATGTGCAGCACATCGTAAGGTCATAGATGATGTGGGAAAAGGGAACGCTTTTGCTGACCAGATAGCCAGGCAAACGGCCACAGACCTTAGCGCAGACATGTATGCTCTAAGGGGAACAAAAGATGCCTATGTAATGGATGAGGGTATTGAGTCTGTGTGAGATATTCAAACTGATGCCACAATAGAAGAGTCTAAAAGGTGGGCCGAAGGAATGGGGAAACTGGATGATGATGGGTGTTGGGTGGATATATCTGAAGGAAAATGGTTGCTCCCTGATTCATATGTGCTGGCAATGGTTACGATGGCACACGGCCCTACGCATATGTGTGCTCAGCAGATCACGAAAATGTTAGAACAAGTTTGGGTGAATGATAAAATTTTGAAGACTGCACAGCGACATGTTCAGAACTGTATGATTTGCTTACAGCATAATGTGGGGAAGGGGACAGTAACTCCAAGGGAAACTTTGGGCCCCCTTCTATCCCCTTCAAGGTCATCCACTTTGATTTTATTGAAATGGAACGGTGTAACAATCTAAAATATGTTCTTGTGATTATTTGTGCTTTTAGTAAATGGGTTGAGGCTTTCCCCGTTAAAGATGCTACTGCCATGACCACTGCAAAGACTATGGTAAAAGAATTCTTTCCACGATTTGGGCTTCCAAGGGTAATTTGGTCGGACAATGGTCCCCATTTTGTTGCAGTAGTAATTTTGCAGATATGCACAGCGTTACACATTGAAAAACGATTTCACTAAGCTAGACATCCTCAAAGTGCTGGGTTGGTAGAGAGACATAACGGTATCTTAAAGAATAAGCTTGCAAAAACATGTGCCGACACCAAATTGAAATGGCCAGATGCCTTACCCATTGTATTATTAGCCATGCGTACCACACCTCAAACTAAGACTGGGCTTTCTCCATTTGAGGTAGTGATGGGGAGACCTGCTAACATTTGGGGTCTTCCGAAGCCTAAAGTCCTGAGGGAGGTAGAAAATGTATTGCTTGTAGAATACTGCAACCAGTTGACTAAAAACCTGTATTTCATTTATCATCAGGTTCAATCAGCTTTACCTGTACGGTTTACGGGCCCAGGACACAATATTCAGCCTGGAAGTTGGGTCCTAGTGAAGGCCTACGAAAGGTCTTCCTGTCTCGCTCCTCGCTGGAGGGGACCCTACCAGGTGCTGTTGGTCACTCGGACAGCAGTGCGGGTGGCTGGGAAAAAACACTGGATCCACGCGACGCATGTCAAGAAACTTCCTCACCCGACGCCACACGTTACAGAAGAAGCAGAACCCCTCGCTGATGCCACAATCTCTGATCTTGGAGTAGCAAACAGCGCTGTGAGTGCGTCGGAGAATTTCTCTGAGCCCGTGGAGCTTGGGGAACAGTCCATTTCGTCTCTGCACTCTTTGAAAAAGTCACTTCCGGAAAACATTGTTTCAAGTTCTGCAACTTCCGTCGCCTCCGATACGTCGCTTCCCTCAGGAAGTGACGTTACCTTGTTTCCAGATCAAACAGTTTTGGGTACCACCAGGTACGACCTTCGACAAAGAAAATAGAACTACGGCACGGGTCTTTCCGTGCATTTGGAAAGAAGAAGTGATTGAAAGTTTTCTCTTGTAAAAGAAAGTTTCTTTCGAACAAAAGGAAAAAAAAGGGGATTCTGCTGGCTAGGGTTGGGAAGGACTAAGAAGTCGCGCGGCCGTAGTGTCGCCAGCAACGAACATTGGGGTCGTCGATTGAGAAACTGCGATGCCTGCCACCTCCACCGCTGCTCCCCGCACTGGACTTGTAAATAAGGGGGTGACCAACTCGGACAACGGACAATGTGCCTGGGCCCCGAAAACGTATTGCTGCGTTGTGTTAATAATAATTGGAATTTGTGTAATTACTGCTGTGGGACTTTGGTACTTCGAAGAAATTTACCCTCAAAAACCTCTACTGCCAGTTGAGATTGTACCTACTGCTTTGACTCCCTCTGTACACCTTCACACTCTGTCACCTAGAGACTCCCAGCATAGACGAAAGTATCACAATAACACTTTAATGATAGTAATGAATGCAACGCATGCCATTTTTAATAAGAGTAATTGTTGGATTTGCACTCATTTACCGCAACATGGGAACAAGGGGCTAGGATGGTATATTCACCATTTACCTTTAACGACTGCTTGCTATGCCTCTCTTAGAGCACTATTCTTTGGCCGTTGGAATGATAGCATCTCAGGGAACTTTGATGGAACTAATTTAAATGATTTTGAGAAACGTGAATTGACTCCCCTGGGATGCTCGCTTTTTGCAAATAGAAGTAAACCTAATGTTGCTTCTATTAGGCAGTCTGATAAACTATCTCTTCCTTTTCAAAATCTAATTTCCTTTAAAATGGCTCCGATAGGCAATAAGGACGCCGTGCCTCCTTCCTACTCTATTAATCATAGCCCTGATTCAGTCCCCTTTTGTGTACAAAGAAATGGCACTCGGCCAATGGGAGATTTTGAAGGTTGTGTAAACATTGTAAATTTGACTGGGGAGAACAGGCCTCTGTATGTAGGGGGGGCCTGTTTATTTCGTTTGTGGTAGTTCAGCATTTCCCTGGTTGCCCAAGGATTGGCAGGGAACCTGTTATTTAGGAATCCTGTTACCTGGGGTATTTATAGCTAGTACTTTGGAAGTTTCTAAGGCTTGCCCACGGTGGGACGAGGATGGAGATACCCCTGGGCAAGTATTGGGAGATATAGCGAAATCAGTTGTGCCATTTTGGGGACAGATAGCAAACTCTGAAAATATTAGGGGACTAGCAAGAGTACTGGAGAGAACCATTAACCGGACCACGGATATACTCTACAATATGACACTAGAACAAAAGGCAATAAGATTGGTAGCACTTCAAAATCGGATGGCATTAGATGTCATTCTGGCAGAAAGTGGTGGAGTATGCAAATTAGTGGGGTCCGCTTGCTGTGTTTTCATACCAGATTCCTCGCCGACAATTTTCAAAGCAATACAGAACTTGCACATCCTTAGTTCTGAAGTACATGTTCCTGTGGGAGATTGGAATATTAGCGCCTGGTTCTGGGATTCTCTACGATCCTGGGGTTGGAAGTGTAACGCTCACCTGACTCCCACGGAGGCGCTGGCCTGGTTCGCGCTGCTGTGACCTCTTCTAAGGTGATGCGCAGGGTTCGGAAGACGGACTGGACCGGGCCCCCAAATCTGGCTTGTCTGGCTCGCAGAAGTATCCTTCTGTAGGCGAAAATAGGAGATTAACTGTCTGGGGTAATGCAATCGGCCTCCCACTTTCCCCTCTCACCCTCCTCAAAACCCTTCTTTGATTCCTCGTATTTCTCACCTTAGGGTCTGGAAGGACGAGCTCTCCATCCTGCTTCTGATGCAGGGGGCGTTGGTATCCAGTTACTTCACTGGATTTTCGGATTGGTGAGAACCAAACTTGCTTGGCTTCCAGGTAAGTTTTTTGATAAGAGGTTCCCCTTGTGTCCATGCATTAATGTACTAATGCTAGTGTCTTTTTCCCCATAGGGGCCGGGGTACGGAATGCCGGGGAACAGGCACCGACCCAAGATGAGAGGTGAAATCCTTGTAGAAATCAGGTAAGTCTTTAATGAGCGTTTTTTGGTAATGTCTTTTCATTCGCTCATTAACGCTGATGTCTTTTTTCCCCTTAGGGGCCGGGGTCCGGAAATGCCAGGATGCGGCGCGGACCCGAAATGAAGAGGGAATGAATCAACAGGTAAGTCTTAACATGGAGATTTAGCTTTCCTTATTCCCTTCTCTCTCTCACCTTTTGTTCTTGTCTTTTTCTCCATAGGTGCTGGGGCGTGACTGCGAATCAGGATGATCGCTGCTGAACATGGAGGCGCCCTGTAAAGGTGAGTGGAATGCGGCGCTGCAGTGATCGACGCGATGAGCTTTTAAATAAAAGTCTTCCTTTTCAAGATTGTCGGCGATATGTCTCCGGGATGTGGATTTAGCAGGTAAGGACTTTTCCTTCTTCTGTTCTCTTCTTCTCTTCCTTTGCAGGTGATCCAGGATGCTGGCAGGCGTGGCAGAAGTCAGGATGCAGGAGCAGACACGGTGAGCGTCCAGCTGCTAGATGCAGAACAACACGAAGCACGTGTGGCTGTTCGGGTGGGGTTTAAATAGCCTTGGAAGAAGTTCCAGGTATGTATCCTTCCTCCAATCAGGTATGTATCCTTCCCCGACCACGCACGGATGGTAAATTAGTCCCACAGGTAAAGTAGTTCCTTTCAGGCCTCAAGGAGGCCGGGATCCTGCAGCATGGTCTGCATCAGGTAAGTGCACCCAAGCACTCCCATAATGAGCCTGGCGCCTATGGCGCCAGGACTGATGTCTTTTATGAGCCTGGCGCCATAGGCGCCAGGACACTGTCCAAAGGGCCCCTATATGGGGTTGCTGGGTCCTTCCTTGGGGACTGGATGTCTGCTTTCGGGGACGCAGGGCTTGAACCGGCTCCCCGGAAGCGGGCATCATGACAGCACTCCCCCCCAAGGCCCCTCCCAAGGTTGTTCCCTCCGGGGGTTTTGGTTTGTCTGGGAAGAGTCGGCGGAATTTCCTGACTAATCGAGGTGCATGCACATGGTCGCTGGGTTCCCACGACCTCTCCTGAGGTCCGTACCCCTTCCAATCAATTAGGTAGAACAGTTTTGACCTAAACATTTTTGAGTCTAAAATGTTCTTCACTTCGAATTCAGGCTCCCCATCTATTAGAATAGGTTCTGGAGGTTTGAGGAATCGGGTTCCGGGTACCACTGGTTTCAGAAGTGACACATGAAAAACAGGGTGAATTCGCATACTAGCTGGTAAATCAAGTTTAACAGCCACTGGGTTAATGTTTGCCGTAATAGAATAAGGTCCCAGATATTTTGGGTTAAAAGTTCGAGGCCCTTTGAGTGGTAAATGTCTGGTAGCTAACCACACTTGATCCCCAATCTGATACGGAGGTGCTTCACTCCGATGTAGATCAGCATTCTCCTTGTATTTTCTCTTGGTTTGTTGTAAATGCGTAGTTGCCTCTTTGAAGGCTTGGGTAATTGTAGAATGCAGATGCTCTACTGCAGGCATTCCGAGGTTCTGAGGTGAGTCAAGGTTTGAGGTTCGAGGGTGATGCCCAAACAAAGTATAAAAAGGACTGTGGCCAGTTCCAGAGTGTACCGAATTATTATATGCGTATTCGGCTATCCAAAGAATGTCTTTCCAGTTGCTTTCAGATTGCTGTAACATACACCGTAAGTACTGCTCAAGGGTCTGATTTGTCCTCTCGGTCTGACCATCGGTCTGAGGGTGGTGTCTGGTCGATAATCTTACGTCGATCTGTGCCATTTGACAACATTTGCACCAGAAGTGGGAAATTAATTGGCTTCTCCGGTCAGAGATTAGTATAGATGGGAATCCATGTAGCCGAACAATATTTTCGAGGAATTCTTTGGCTAGGACAGAAGCTGAAGGTAAACCTTTCAAAGGAATAAAGTGGGCCATTTTGGAAAACAAATCCACAATTACCAGAATAGTATTGTACTCCGAACAAGGAGGCAGGTCCGTAATAAAATCCATTGATAGGGTGTGCCAGGGTGCTGGCGGTATGTCTAGAGGTTGAAGGAGACCGTCTGGTCTTTTCTTTTGACTTTTATTTTGGGCGCAAACACCACAGGACATCACAAAATATTTAACATCTTTTCACCAAGAGGGCCAACAAAATTGTTGTTTCACCTTTTCCTCTGTCTTGGCAATAACGGGGTGTCCCTCTATTAATGTTTCATGATAACCAGAAATAACTAGTTCGTGTAATTCCTTATGTGGCAGGAATAAGCGTCCTTGGAAATAAGGTAAACCATTATCTATGGTAAAGTCTGATCCCTTTTGCATCCAATCCTGTAAGGTTGTAGGGTCCAGGAGTTGCTTCACTCTGACTTGAATGTCTTCAAACGTCTGTAACGAAGTCATGCCTAGAATCCTCTGTTCGGGAATTATTGGTACTGGTTCTGAGTTTGTATCAGATTCCCCCATTCCAATTCGGGATAAGGCGTCTGCTTTGCCATTCTTGCAGCCAGGTCGATAGGTAATCACAAAATCAAATTCAGCGAAAAACAAAGCCCATCGGAGCTGCCGTGATGACTGAGCCTTGGCGGTTTTCAAATACTGTAAATTCCGGTGATCAGTGATCACTGTGATGGTATGTCGAGCGCCAAGCAGATAATGCCGCCAGGCTTTAAAAGCGGACTTAATGGCTAACAGTTCTTTGTCAGTGATTGCATAATTAACTTCGGGTGCCGAGAATTTTCTGGACCAAAATGCTACGGGATGCAGTTGGTTGGTTTCGGGAACTCTTTGGAACAGGACAGCTCCCATGGCTAGGCTGGATGCGTCAGTCTCGACGACATAAGGGAGATCTGGACGCGGGTGTTTCAATATAGGTGCGGAGGTAAACTTAGCTTTTAAATCCTGAAAGGCCTGCTCGGCTTCTTCAGACAATTCAAAACGTTTATTTTTTCTCAAGAGTGCAGTAATGGGTTGTACCACGCGTGAAAATTCTGGGATAAACCTGCGATAGAAATTGGCAAAGCCGAGCATGCTTTGAACCCCTTTTACAGAGCTAGGTGATGGCCATTTGAGGATGGCATCCACTTTTCTTGAGTCCATTCGGACTCCTTTGGGTGTCAGGATGAAACCTAGAAACTCGACTTCTGTGGTATGGAAAACACATTTCTCCAATTTAGCAAATAGTTTGTGTTGGCGCAGTTTTTCAAGTACTGCCCTGACGTGTTTTCTGTGATCAGATTCCGAAGAGGAGTACACCAGAATGTCATCGATATATACGACAACACAAACATCGATGAGTTCCCGAAGGACATCATTCATGAAGTATTGGAAAGCAGCCGGCGCGTTACACAATCCGAAAGGCATCACCTGGTACTCGAATAATCCGTATTTAGTACGGAAGGCAGTTTTTCATTCGTCGCCTTCTTTAACTCGTACCAGATGATAAGCCCCCCGGAGATCTAACTTGTTGTATATGCAAGCGTCCTTCACCTGGTCAAGGAGTTCAGGAATCAGAGGCAGAGGATAACGGTTTTTAACTGTTATCTGGTTCAATGCGCGGTAATCGATACAAGTTCTAAGGTCGCCTTCTTTTTTGGGCATGAAGAACAAAGCCGAGGATGCCGGGGACTTTGAAGGGCGAATAAAACCATTAGCTAGGTATTGATCCAAATATTGTCTCAAATGCAGGTTCTCAGGTTCGGTAAGGGCATAAATCCTGCTACAAGGGGGTTGTGCACCGGGCAATCGATTTGGCAATCGTACGATCTGTGAGGAGGTAACGTGTTGGCCTGTTCCTTTTGGAAGACGTCCTGAAAGTCTTGGTATTCCGGAGGTAGTTGCATGGAGGCAGAGGTTACAGATGCTAGATTAATCTTCAGGTTTTCTGGGTAGCAGGTTTGTGTACAAACCGGGAAGGTTATTCTCTTAGCTCGCCAATCAATTCGAGGATTATGTGTCTCTAACCAAGGGATTCCAAGAATAACCTGAAACTGTGGAGCCTTGATTACATCAAACACAACACCCTCCTGATGGCCGTCGGGACCAATAAGAGTCACCTCAGTAGTGGAATGTGTTACCGGTCCAGAGGCAATTTCAGTTCCATCGACTGTGGTGATGACATCTTTGCTGGTCTTAGGACGGAGAGGGAGGTTAATCCTAGAGACCAATTCACGATCCACATAGTTTCCAATAGCCCCACTATCGATGTATGCCTTTATTGCATGCAACCGCTTAGGCTGTTCTGGATCTACGAGAACCATTGGCACAATGAAATGCGAGGTCTGAGAGTTAGTTTTCAAGCTCGGCAAGCGGACCCCTACGCTTGTCGGGCGGAGTCGTTTCCCGAAACAGAGTCTTCATGGTTTTTATCAGCGGCTCCTACCGCCTTTCGGGGCGGTTTTGCCGGGCAATCTCGTAGAAAGTATCCAGAATTCCCACAATAAAGACATAATTTTAACTGCCGCCTCCTTTCACGTTCCTTTTGAGTTAAGGGTCCTTTAACCCCTCCAATTTGCATAGGTTCACAGACATCAACTCCCTTGGGATTAATATGGGTCTTGACCAACACCAGGGTCTCAAACCTGGACCGATCTTCTTTTCTTTTTTGAAGTCTGTGATCCAATTGGACCACTAAGTCTATATACTCTGTGCATTCTTGGGGCGGATTTACAACTTGGGCCAAGACATCTTTAAGTTCTCCGCGTAGGCCTCGATAAAACAACGTGACTCTTTTATCCTCTGGCCATCCCGTTTCCACAATTAGTCTATTAAAGGTTGCAATATAGGATAGGAGGTCCTGATTGCCCTGTCGCAGGGATAGAAGTTCGTCATCCAGAGCCTGCCCCTGAGAGTGTCGAGCAAATAACCTTTCCATGCTTGCTTGAAACCCTTGAAAATCACGGAGAATCGGGTCATCTTGAGTAACCAGTGGAATTGACCAATCGGCAGCGCAGCCGCTGAGATATGACAATACAAAGGCTACCTTGGTCTGATCATTAGGGAAGGCCCCAGGTCTGCATAGGAAGTGCAAATGACACTGATTCATGAATACGGCGAATCGTTTGGGGTCCCCAGCAAAGCGTTCGGGTGGGGCCAGCGGCATGTTTCCAGGTAGATTAATCTGCACAGGGTTACTGGAAACCAAGGAGCGGGGTTCCCTCCGGAACCGGGTAGAGGAGTTTGCCCAGCTTGACCTTGCAAAAGCTGTCTGGCCAGGTCATCAGTTCTTTCCTTTGATATTATTAATTCCCTCCTGAGGGCATTAGTCTCTTGACGAGCGGCATGTACTTCGGCCCGTAATTCCCCCAGTAATTGGGCCAACTGATCTGTCTCAGAACTTTCCATAGCGCCTGGGTGGGAATTTGTAGGAAGGCTTCGCGTTCTGTAACGCTCACCTGACTCCCACGGAGGCGCTGGCCTGGTTCGCGCTGCTGTGACCTCTTCTAAGGTGATGCGCAGGGTTCGGAAGACGGACTGGACCGGGCCCCCAAATCTGGCTTGTCTGGCTCGCAGAAGTATCCTTCTGTAGGCGAAAATAGGAGATTAACTGTCTGGGGTAATGCAATAGGCCTCCCACTTTCCCCTCTCACCCTCCTCGAAACCCTTCTGTGATTCCTCGTAGCGTCTCACCTTAGGGTCTGGAAGGACGAGCTCTCCATCCTGCTTCTGATGCAGGGGGCATTGGTATCCAGTTACTTCACTGGATTTTCGGATTGGTGAGAACCAAACTTGCTTGGCTTCCAGGTAAGTTTTTTGATAAGAGGTTCCCCTTGTGTCCATGCATTAATGTACTAATGCTAGTGTCTTTTTCCCCATAGGGGCCGGGGTACGGAATGCCGGGGAACAGGCACCGACCCGAGATGAGAGGTGAAATCCTTGTAGAAATCAGGTAAGTCTTTAATGAGCGTTTTTTGGTAATGTCTTTTCATTCGCTCATTAACGCTGATGTCTTTTTTCCCCTTAGGGGCCGGGGTCCGGAAATGCCAGGATGCGGCGCGGACCCGAAATGAAGAGGGAATGAATCAACAGGTAAGTCTTAACATGGAGATTTAGCTTTCCTTATTCCCTTCTCTCTCTCACCTTTTGTTCTTGTCTTTTTCTCCCTAGGCGCTGGGGCGTGACTGCGAATCAGGATGATCGCTGCTGAACATGGAGGCGCCCTGTAAAGGTGAGTGGAATGCGGCGCTGCAGTGATCGACGCGATGAGCTTTTAAATAAAAGTCTTCCTTTTCAGGATTGTCGGCGAGATGTCTCCGGGATGCGGATTTAGCAGGTAAGAACTTTTCCTTCTTCTGTTCTCTTCTTCTCTTCCTTTGCAGGTGATCCAGGATGCTGGCAGGCGTGGCAGAAGTCAGGATGCAGGAGCAGACATGGTGAGCGTCCAGCTGCTAGATGCAGAACAACGCGAAGCACGTGTGGCTGTTCGGGTGGGGTTTAAATAGCCTTGGAAGAAGTTCCAGGTATGTATCCTTCCTCCAATCAGGTATGTATCCTTCCCCGACCACGCCCGGATGGTAAATTAGTCCCACAGGTAAAGTAGTTCCTTTCAGGCCTCAAGGAGGCCGGGATCCTGCAGCATGGTCTGCATCAGGTAAGTGCACCCAAGCACTCCCATAATGAGCCTGGCGCCTATGGCACCAGGACTGATGTCTTTTATGAGCCTGTCCAAAGGGACCCTATATGGGGTTGCTGGGTCCTTCCTTGGGGACTGGATGTCCGCTTTTGGGGACGCAGGGCTTGAACCGGCTCCCCGGGAGCGGGCATCATGACAGGAAGGTGCTTTCTGTTATCCTGGTTATTTTGGGAATCCTGCTATTCCTTTGTTGCTGTTTTCAATGTCTACCTAGTATATGTGCAATGCTAGGGGGGTGTTGTGCTCAAGCGGTGAGCACAGTGGGGCACAAAATGTATGCCCCAGATACAGCATCTAAAGAGTTTGTGTTACAAGAGGTTCTGATGAACGACCTAATGGCTATAGACATTACAGATAATGATTCAGGATGTATGGACGACAATGCATGGAGTTATTTGCAGAAGTATTAGAAATGATATTAGCACTTGGCATAGGCCAAAAGGAGGGTCTGTCGGAATTGAAACAATATTATGCCTCCTATCGCAGCAATTGTATGTGTATTGGCCTACGCCAAGTTGTCTAAACATCATATGCGAACAAACTCCGCGGCAAGGTCTTGACCTTAGAGAAAGTAATGTAAGTTGCCCCTCTTGGATTAAGCCGCCATTTTATGTTCTCTTGTAATATGGAAGTCACCCTGAACATCAAAATGGAGGCCGAATGACATTCCGAGTAAGATTCTGGCCGTTGTGACCTCCATACACATGAATAATTAATATGCCTGCAGGCCACTTGTCGGGGTCGCGAACCAAGACCTTGTCCTATTGCTGACCTATGTGTAAATGTACAACTATATCAGCGAAACTAATCAAAATGCATATATTATAGGATTGACCTGGCTAGGAACCCATAGGCCCGATCCCTAGAATGGTTAACCTGTGAGGGGGTTGGCCAGGGGCTGGACAAATCATATAAAAGACCCAAGTATTCCAATGTACGGTCTCTCTTACTAATGCATCGAACCTTCGTTGAAGTTCGTTACGTTACTCTGAGAGCCGAATAGCTATCCGTTTGTCAATTGACTTTGGTAACTGTTGTAGCTTTTAAATAAAGCACTTGTATGTTCTTTGTAACCTGTGTTGGTGTGTTTCTTTTGGGCTTCCCGGCCTCATATTATTTTTATGTTTTCACAATATGGAGAATAGGCTGAGGGCGGCATCTATTTGTTTACAGGAATCTTGCATCAGCTAAGGGCCAACCTGCCCCTGCTTCCCCCAATCCGCCCCCTCCCCACCCCCCACATCAGTCCACCGTTGGATAAGTAACTGAAAGATTCAGGGTGTCTCTGCCCTCAGTATATGATGGGGGCCCTGCAGGAGACAGCCAGCAATCTCTGTGTGCACTCTTGTTGCATTCACACTAGACTTTGCTGCGCTCAGTGCTGACACACAGAAGGAGCGCTCTTGCCCCCCATTCCGTCATTGCGCATCAAGTGGGTCCCCTGGTCAGTGGAGGTGAGTGGGCTCTCCTCAGGGCTCTATCACACAGTCTGCCTCTATTTGGAGATGTTTGTCATGACCTGGAGGGAGGGCAGGAAGCCCACAAAGGGCCGTCAGCTTGCAATCGAGATAGCGCAGAATAATAAATAGTGCAGTCCACCCAGGTGGGCCTATGGGGCACTGGCATCTCAATAAGCAGCTCAGAACGTAGTTAGCACTGACAGGTTCCCCAGCAGACAATATGCAAAGTGACCCAATACACGTGTCCATGGAAGCAGATCAACGATTTCACCTACTTTCTCACATCAACTCACAGCGCGGCGCGAGGCCCGGGGGCACGAGGTACGTGCTCACGGCCGAGTCCTGTACAATTAAGGATATGGAATGTGAAGTAAGCCACGAATTGCCCGATAGCTGGAAGGATAACACGTGCAGCCCTGTGACTGGTTCGTGGGAACGTAGTTCTCGGTGAAAACTATCATGTGTTAATAATTATCTATATGGTAGACATGAAAAACGACGGAATTTAAACGACATTCTGTCAATGTCCTTGTTCCGCTTCAAATACAATACTGAGAAGGCCAGGTTACGCTGAATTGGAAAAAAAACATAGCTAAATGCGCAATTTATCAAAGCAATATTAGATATTATATTAAATTATAAGGGTATATAAACGGTATTTCCTTAGGGTATTGTTATGGTGGATTTAATAGTAAAGTATAAAAACTGCATTAATGCATTCTTGAGTAAAAAAAAAAAACAACTGCTGTATATTTCCCTATGCCCACGCGCCCCCCTCTACTTTCCCTTTAGATGCTTTCCGTTTCAAGCAGTTTTGGTTATGTTGGGGCGGGGGGGGGGGGGGAGGGTGGTTTGGGTTGCTATCAAAATGATATTGCCTCCCACTCGCAAAATGAGGTCAATGTGGCTCTGAACTTAAATGTTATGTTTTTCGTCCATTGCAAACCGTCATAACATTATTATACTGCACCTACTTGTGTAAACTGTGGTTTTATAAAAAATATTACACTAATTGTACATTTTCATGTAGTTGGGCACTTCCCAGTCAATAGTTCAAGCAACACTAAAGGGAGAAAAAGAAGTGAGACCGGAAATGCACAGAAAAACTAGATAAAGGTCCCAAAGGATGGGCGGAGCCGAGGGAAGCAGAAATCTGGGTGAAAATAAAATGGTGGATGCGGAAATAAGCAGTACAATGAGGTGCAGAAAGACACATGCCAAAGCAATGAAGAAACACACTCAGGAGAAACTACTAAAGAAAATAAAAAGCATGTATATACGTATATAAAATCCCATTACGAAAACGCATGAGTCGAAATGTCTATGGAGTTTCAAAAAATAACATTTCTTTCTCAGAAAAATCAGCACAATAAAATTTGGTAGCAAAGAGAGCCTCATTACGAGTTAGGCGGTAAGTGGCAATATTGGCGGTAGCTGAGTTACTGCCAATTTTACCACTGCGCCAAATTATGAGGTTGGGTTTGAGTGGAGGCTTTACCTCCAGGAAATCCCTGGAGGTTAATTTTCCCACTCAACGCTGACAAATCGGCAGAATTGGTGTAATTACCATGGCAGTAATTTGGTTGCGGTAATTACCGCAAAAAAGCCCCATTGGGTCCAATGGACCCAAAATAAATGGGGATTTACATTGTCACCACCACTTGTAATCAGGTGGAAATTCCACCTGGCCAAGTGGCGATAACAGTATTTCCTTAGGGTATTGTTATGGTGGATTTACCGCCAAATTTCCACCTTACTCGTAATGAGGCCCTTAAATGTTTATCTCACGGGAATAGATTTCGTCAGTTGACTATGAGCATTGGTAACACGTTGGGCAGTGAATTGTTCAAATCTGACCCATATTTTCTAAACTGCACAAAACAAAAAATAAGTTTGACTGTACTATTAATGTATTTTTCATTTAAGATCTTAGCGCAGGAATAGTCCCTTTTTCTAGTTAAACACTATACATTTTGGGACTGTGCAGGTGTGATCTGTAAGGAAATCCCTGATGCCCTCTAAGTGATGGCTTATGTGACATGTGTAATAAATCAAAGTGAACCAACATTATCATCAACAAGAAACTGAGGAAATCCCTTTAAATCAATTTGCACTGTGCCGAGGATACTGTAAAGGGAGGATATGCCAAAGGAAAGCCGAGAAAGGGTGCAAAGCTAAGAGAACGCTAGAGGCTGAGAGAACAAGGGGATGCTCCCTGTATGTAGCAGAGCGGAAAGAAGCAGAACGCAGAGCACACGCAAACCAGAGAAGCTCTGATACATAGCAAGAAACACTGGGCAACCAGCATGCGAAAGCGGAGGAAATCTAAACACAGGGCACCAAAGAGTTCTGTGGTGGCGTGACCACAAAGCAATTGTGGTGGGCGGCCACCCCATACAATGACGCCAAAACACCACCAGCGAGAGGATCCGAACACGTCGGAACAGAGAGTTTGGTGGTGGCGTGATCAAAAAGCAATCGTGGTGTGTAGGCAGCTCGTACTGAAGGGGTTGTATTCCCAAAATCTAGGGTTTATTGCAAAAAAAAATAGTCCCAGTTGGCCAAATGGTCCCACGCCCCGCGACATGTGTCTAACAGACCTCGGGGGACGCAAGAGAGCGAAAATCGTACATCAGTTACATATATACAAAATGAGCATCTTACAATCAGTAATGACACATTCGATGCCACCCCTAATTCATTCCCTTTGAATTGGAGGCGATGATTGACCATGGTGACGAATATGACACCTTAGACCACCATATTTAGTAACAGTTTGCAATCTCAAATTTACAGACACCATTCTTTATTTCAGAGAACACAGCGCTTCTGTTTTCATGGGCAAGCTGTGCATAGAGGACTCGCACATTCCAGGCCTTACTATCTCCTGGTTTTAATTTACGCTCTAGAGGTCTGCTTGCTCTCTGGGGCCTCACAGTGCTCAGAAGGGGGGACCGTAAAGAAGAACATATTTCAAACCCTTTAATATTAGTTTCGTACATTGCTATTCTTTTAAGGATACTCGCTGGCATCCGTGTACTGATTAAAATGCCTTGCTCCTTGCCTTCAAGGATATGTGAGGGAGGGAACCGGGCATTTCTGTCTGGCTCTCCAGCGTAATGTTTCAACATGTCTTTAGTAACCTTGGACCATTGAAGCAGAATAATATCTACAGCAAAGCAGTTTTAAATGAGACAAAGTAGCAGCGCTAGAGAGAACAGAGAGAGAAAACAAAATGGCGATTCTGGTCATCTTAAAATGGCCACACTCTAGTTGAGCTAGTAACTATGTAATGACTAATGAGCATATATTCTTAACACTTTAAAGGAGGTGGTTGGTCTTCGGCCAACCAATTATCCTGCATTGCCTTCCGTTCGAGGATGTCTAATTTTTCTAGACTGACAAACCCTCCTCTTTGTCGTATGCTAAACGCCTCATCCATACATTGCATCCTCCTCCGACCAAGTGTTTAGATCAGATTCGGAATCTGATTCGAACTCTGACTCATAAACACTCGCTGTCTCCTGCTTATTATTATCTATATCGATCGCCATGAATTCTTTGATCATTTTGGATTCATTACTATTGTGAGTGTTTGGTCTAGTAATGTTTTTTCGTTCTACCATTTGTACACATTCAGTGCATACTATGGGGAGGTAATGTATGCAACAACAATGTTACGAATATTCCTAGAATTGCTACTAAGATTGCGAATAGCTTCCATCCCCAGGACCGCAACACTTCCCAGAACCAGGAGCTTATGTTCAATTCCGAGCCTCCTTCAGGGGGGTGAAGATCAGAGCTTAATACATGCAATTTTATTATCGCTTTGAAAATCGTGGGGGGAGTCACTTACAAATACGCAACACGCTGATCCCACGATTTTGCAAACACCGACGCGATCAACTAAGATTATATCAAGGGCCATTCTATTTTGTAGTGAGATCAATCTAATTCCTTTTTCCTCAAGAGTCATATTATATAATATGTTGGTTGTTCCATTTATTGTCTCTTCAAATATTCTGGACAATCGTCTTATATTATAAGAGTTTATTGCTTGGCCCCAAAATGGTATAAATGATTTTGTTATGTCTTCTACAATCAACCTGTCTTCAATATTCCGGCAAGGTCGTGACCTGGTCAATTTAGCTATATCTGGTGTTTTTGAAAGAAACACCCCAGGAAACGGAAAGCCTAAATAGCAAGTACCTCCCCAGTTTCTAGGTAACCAAGGATATGCTTTTTCTCCACATATGAAGTACACAGGATCTCCCACATATATTGGTTCCACTTCTTTATTAAGGAATGCTATGTTTTTGCATCTAGTGAATGTCCCCATCTGAAAAGAGCCCTTTTTCTGTAAACAAAAAGGGACCAAACGTGGATTATAATTGACTGTATAAGAAGAGGGCTTTGCATCCTTGTTTCCTTCTGGGTTCATATGAAACGTGATCACAGATGATTTATAAGGCACAGACAATCTATCCTGTGGCATTATTGCTGGTGTAATTAATCGTGTTTTATGGAATATGGAGCAACTCACCGGTTTCATAATCACTTCCTCGAATTCATTCATGTTTGTTTTGTCTAGTTGACCAGTTTCACTCTCGTTCCATTTCCCATAATATAAGGCACTCAGAGAGGCATAGCATGCAGAGGTCAATGGCAGGGGCTGTACATAGCATCCTATTCCCTTACCACCATGATGGGGCAAGTGGGCACAAACCCAACAGTTGTTGTTCCTTAGTATTGAGTGTGTCATGTTCATTATCAATAGTAATGTGTTGTTCCCATACCCTTCCCTATGTCTCTCTTCCATTGGGGACAAGGTATAGGAAATCACATGAACTGGGCTTTCCATCGTGGAAACGTTCACAACAGGCAAAAGTACCTCTAGAGGGTGCATTTCCTCCAGGTACCATAATACTGATACGGTCAATATTGGGGCTAATATACTCATTATACACATTATTATTGTTAGACCCAGCATACAATTCTTCCAACCATGTCCTTTTTTCACCTTTCTATGTACTGTGTTTAACTCATTATCAGCATTGGTGCAGGAGGGGACGTTTGCTGGTTCCAGTATCTTCTCGCATCGTTCTTCTTCTTCCGCCGTGTTTGTCGTGAATATTCTCCTGTCAATGCTCTAGAGTTTCAGATCAGTTGCCTTTGTACCATGTGTGCCCCGCTTGTCCGCTCGGGTTCCGGACACATGGATTTAACACCGAGGAGTTGCGTTTGTTGAGCTGTCTGGTTTGCAAAACCCTCACGCCACTCTCCTCTAGGCCTCCGGTTCCTACTTCATCCAAGAATAGGAAACAGAGGCAATAAAATCACAAAAAGATGAAGGTGTGATCACTCCATTTTTCTGCTCCGCAGGTTATACCGATTTGCTCCCGGTATCGTGCGGTCAACAAATAGTGCGGGTGCACTTCCGGTCTCAAGCTTGGAGTCAGCCTGGGGCGCAATGGCAGATGATGATGGGCGCCCAGGCGACGATGCAGGCTGTGGCGCAACAGAAGATGGTGGGCGCCACAGAGGTATACGCTTGGTGTCGGCCAGCAGTGATGCAGAATCTGCTGGACAACATTGGGGCAGTCTTTGCACTTCCTCTTTTATGGCAATTTCATCAGGCTTTGTTTCAGGATCTGGCAGTTTCTGTGGCAAGGAACTTGCAATTGTATTTTTCGTTTCTGGAACCGCTGTCTCTTTCTGGTCGCTTTCCCGATCAGTGAAAGTGTCAAGTGGTGGTGGGACTTTCTTGGCGTGCATGGCATGTATCCATGCCTTTCGTCCATCCACCCGTATCGCCGTCTGCGTAGTCAGGAGGATCTGGTAGGGCCCACGCCACCTGGGTGCTAACGATGTTTTCCATTCAAAATTGTTCACTAGCACCCAGTTTCCTGGCTCCAATGCGTGTCCTGGGCCAGTGTATCTTATGGGCAGCGCCTCCTGCACCTGCTGATGAATCAAACGCAGTTTTTGCATTAACAGATTACAATAAATGCTGAGTACAGGATGTTCCACTTCCCTCAGCCTTTTCGGCTGAGGTGCACACCAAACATTCGCTGGTCTCCCCATGATAATTTTGTACAGGGAGAGCCCAGTTCTCACCTGCACAGATGTTAGAATACACAGTAGCGCTATTGGCAATGCATCTACCCAACTTAGCTTGCTACCTGCACATATCTTACTAATCTTGGACTTCAAGATTCTGTTGTGGCATTTAATAAAACCGGCCGACATCGGATGTCTCGAACAATGGAATCGCTTATCGATTTGGAGGCCTGCACAAATCTGCAGTATCACTGCACCTACAAAATGCGGACCGGTGTCCGACCATATGACACGGGGCAGACCAAAGCGAGAGAAATATTCCTTCAGCATTACTTTCACCGTGCTCATGCCAGTGCAGTCTTTTAATGGATACGCTTCCACTCACTTGCTGAACGCACATAGGACCACCAGAACATACTTCAAGTTTTGGCATCACTCCATTTCTATGAAATCAAAATGGATCACCTCAAATGGCACAGAGGGAGGGCCAAAACTGCCTGTTGGAGTCATTGTTCCCTTTCCCACATTGTGTTGTAGGCACGTGATACAATTCTGTACCAACCTCTCAGCATTCTTATTAATGAGTGGATTTTCCCAGACTGTAGCTAGATGTTGAATTATTTTCTTTGCACTAATATGGGTGGGAATGTGAGCCATTGTAACCATTGCATTTACATAGGCATTTGGCAACATCCAATTCCCGCTCTTCTTGTCCACCCAACAACCCTCCAGATCCAATTCTGCAGAGCCCTCAGCCCACCCTTGTATTTCATCGACAGTGGCTTCCACCTGCAACGCTCTTTGACAGTGACAACTCCATTCTCTATCATACAGGGTACTTCCTCCGACTGTACTGTTAACATTTTTGTATTCAAATCAGTGGCAGTTTGTTTCGCAAATCTGTCAGCAAATGCGTTTCCCTCTTCCACCTTGCATGTCACCTTTTTATGTGCTTCACATTTTACTATTGCCAAATGCTTTGGACACGTAAGTGCAGACAGCAATCGTACAATCAAAGGGCCATGTTGGATTCTAGCCCCGTGTGATGTTAGAAAACCTCTCTCGGCCCAAAGTGGGCCAAAATGATGAACCATGCCAAAGGCGTATTGGCTGTCAGTGTATATGTTCACGCTTAGATTTTCAGAAATTTCACAGGCTCTCGTTAAGGCAAGTATTTCCGCTGCTTGGGCAGAGTTACAAGGAATTCTTTTACTCTCTACAATGCTTTTTAATGTGGTGATGGCATATGCGGCAGTTGATTTGCCGTCAGGTAATTTAAAGCAGGAACCGTCACAAAACAGTTCTCCATCTGGTTCTTTTAGTGGAGTATCACTCAAATCAATTCTCCCTTTTGTTTCTTCCTCAGTAACCATTAAGCAATCATGGGGGAGTGATTCATTTCCACCAAGGTCTTCCTCGGGCATTGGCATCAATTCTGCTGGATTCAAAGCGCTACACCTCATAATTTGGATGTGGGGTGCGAACAACACTATTTCATATCTAGTTAATCTAGCAGAGGTGAGGTGTTGAGTCTGCGTTCTATTGAGTAGAACGTCTATGGCATGTGGCACCATCAAAATTAAAGTGTGCCCCAATACCATCCCTTCTGTTTGTTTCACTGACGCAGCAGCCGCTGCAACAGCTCGCAACAATTGTGGTAGTGCGAGCACTACAGGGTCCAGCGCAGAAGAAAAATAACCGCACAGCCTATTTCTTCCACCTTGTTCCTGTGTTAAAACAGATAACACGCAGCCTTCATTCTCATGCACAAACAACCTAAGAACTTTTCCATAATTTGGCGTGCCCAAAACTGGAGCAGAACCCAATACAGTTGTTACCGCAATAGGACAACCCACGACAGGGGTCGGAACCGGTGTCCATTCCCGTAACTACACATCATCCGAAGTGTAGTCACTGCTATTATTGTAATATTATTGTAATATGCACCCGATCGAGTATCAAAAATGTTCCCGCCTCTTCCTCTATTTCTATTTTGTATACCCTGATGATTTTGACTATGGGTAAAAGTAGTTTGATTCGGAGCCTGGCCTTGATTCTGTGCACCATTCCCTTGATTATTCTGGTGCAGCTGCATATGGTTTCTGTTGTGGCCATTTGTTCCTGGGTGCCCTCTGTGCTGCCTTCTCTGACCATACCCGCCTCTATTTTGCATGTGTGGACATTGCGCTCGCCAGTGTCCTTCCTCTCTGCAATACGCACATTGATTTAATCCCCAAGGCCCTCCATGCATGTTTAAATTATTCCTGCCCTGTGCATTTCCCCTTCCCCTGTTGTGTCCTGATACTTGCTGGAGTAACACCCTCGTTTTCAAATTTGTTCTATTCTTCACTTCTCTTTCTTTCTCGGTATTTACTCGATCCTTGTAATATTGGGCCATGTGTAATACTTCTCCTTAAGTTTTTGCTTGCCATGCACTTTCTGATGTCATTATTAAATTTTGAATCGGGAGTATTAATCCTCTCACATATTTATCAACAAATAACCTTTTTCCCGCTTCCGTGCTTACATCCTGCCCACTGAAATCTGTAAATACTTCTTCGAATCTGTTAAAATAATCTGTAGCCAGCTCGTCCTTACCTTGAACACACGCAGTCAATTTGTCCCATTGAATTCTTTTCTCTGGGACAAATTCTTTCAATATTTGTACTGTTCATGCCGGCAATGCTATCATATTCGGCCCTGGCTTTGCACCCACTCCTTTATCTTTAGCCTCCTGTATTAAATCTGCCCAAGTGGCGCCATAGGCCGTCTCATCATCTACCTTCCTTATTCGTTTCCATAAACCCGCTGGCAGAATTACAGGGAATATTAGATCTATATCACTCATAGTGAACACTGAGGATTGCAATAAAGACACTACTTCTTTATAGAAACCCAATGGATTTTTCCGTATATCAGGGATCGCTTGTTTTATATTATTCACTTCCTGTCTAGAGAAGGGGACGTGCAGATATTGGGCTGTGTAATGTGCTGGAATTACCTGAGCTGGCATAGTGCCTACTGCGTGAGTCCCTACCTTTGGTACATCGGTAGGGGGTACTTCCCTCATGGGGAATGCCACACTCACTGTCCTCCCCCTTCTCTCATATGCAACAATATTCCCAGATCGAGGGATAAGGCTGTTTCTCCCGTCCCTCGTTCCATTGCCCTCTTATATACTGCCATGGTCTCGGGGGGGGGGGGCTGGCTTTCTCCTCACTTATATCTCTGTTTATCAGATATTCAACCATCGTCTGTAGTGCTTTCCTTTTTATCGGTAAAGAATATTCATCAAATATTCCATGTATTTCCATCGCGGGAATACTAGGATCTGAAATCCATTTTAGCGCTTCTCGTGTGCATATTTTTAGTACACCACCAACCTGACCTGGAGGCGGCAAAATATTCTGCTGCATATAAAGTCCCGCCGCTTTCTTCCTACCTCTCTCAATATCCTTCCTCTTATACCCCGGTGTGGCAAGTACTTCGGAATATTCCTCATCAAGTTAATTCTTAAGCTCAAACAGTCTTCTCACATGCTCTTTTATTTCTTCATCTCTCCCTCTACAATGGGCTAATGCATTCAAATCCAACAATCGTTGCGGTGGTAACTTCTCAATTAACTTTTTCCATTGTGCCAACAAATATTCCCCCATGCATTCCAACAATACCTGTCTCTCATTGTTCCTTCTGAAGTCATACAGTGACGCTAGCGTGGATGCCCCATCATTCTCGTCTATATACATTTCCGCCTGCTCTTGCAGCTCACGATTTATCTCCTTGCTGATCGCTCTGCAGGTCACTCTCATACATTCACTTTGTTCAAATTCGCTCATTGGGGGGGCAGTCAGGACAGAGGCACCCTCTTGGGCAGGAGGTGCAGAGGGGGCAGTGAGAGTGGGAGATGTCTGTTGGGGCTGTGGTAATTGCGAAACACTCGGGGCTGGCTGACTAGTGGGCAATGCAGTTACTGATGCAGCCTGTGGCTGTGCTGGGGTTGGGAGGGGCTGAGCAATGGGAGGGGGTTGAGCGGCAGCTACTGACGTAGTGTTTTTAGTCTCTCCCCTCAGGCCTTGTTTTGTTTCAGTTAATATTTTGTTTATTAATTTGTCTGATGAGTGTAGCTCTCTTTGTGGATATATTTTTTCAATATTCAATTGATCGCGTCTATTTGCCTTCCTCAAACTATTATTCCACTCCTCCTCCTCCTTTTCCTCAGCTTTCTCCGCTTTTGACTTATGCCTGCGCGCATGTTTCTCTCTACTTCTAGATCAGGGCATTGCTTCCCTCCTCCAGTCCCTAAGGATATCAAGTGCCGCAGGGCGTGCTTTCTTACTTATCAAAACCTTTTCCAGGTTATCTATCCGATCCATCTCAAAACTACCATTGCTCAGCCACTGAAGATCTTCCTGCTTTCTGGTTTGCTTATGCCAAATTTCACAAAACATTATTGCTCCCACACCATACTTCACATACATATCATAAGCCGGCGTTCCCCCCGGAGGCGGGACCTGGCCAGTTTCCAAAGATTGTTCGCCGCAGCGGAAAAACCCTGCTAAGGTGGACAATACCTCAGGCATGTTTTAACCTTACCCTTAGTTAATCAAACTTACTCTGGGTGTTTGATTTAGCAAAATCAACTCTCAACCAATATCAGGATCACTTACGAATCGGGGCAAGACTCATCTGATTAGTCAATTTGTCTTTTCAAGACACAATTCGTCCGTATACTGACACAACCAATGACGTCGTGTCTGCGTATCTTGGCACGGCCTCGTTTCGGGACCCTCGCCCCCTTGTTCGCTGGCCGGGGACATCGATCAGGGATCAGCTGTGTGCAGATCTGCAGGAAGGAATCTCATCACTTACGCAGGGCGCCCCGAACACCATCCCGGCTCGATCGCTCCCGTCCTCGCCGTTCTTACCGCTTTCCTCATTTTGCAACGTATACAATGGAACAAGTGGGGGAGGGTCCCTGTTCGGGTGCCATGTTGAAGGGGCCCCTGAGGGACCCTCGGATGTGGAAACAAGGCACAATCACCACACACGAACTGATACGCCAGACAGGAGGTTGTATTCCCAAAATCTAGGATTTATTGCAAAACAAATAGTCCCAGTTGGCCAAATGGTCCCACGCCCCGCTACGTGTGTCTAACAGACCTCGGGGGACGCAAGAGAGCGAAAATCGTAAATCAGTTACATATATACAAAATGAGCATCTTACAATCAGTAATGACACATTCAATGCCGTCCCTAATTAATTCCCTTTGAATTGGAGGCGATGATTGACCATGGTGACGAATATGACACCTTAGACCACCATATTTAGTAACGGTTTGCAATCTCGAATTTACAGACACCATTCTTTATTTGAGAGAACACAGCGCTTCTGTTTTCATGGGCAAGCTGAGCGTAAGGGACTGCCACATTCCAGGCCTTACTATCTCCTGGTTTTGATTCACGCTCTAGAGGTCAGCTTGCTCTCTGGGGCCTCACAGTGCTCAGAAGGGGGAGGCCGTAAAGAAGAACATAATTCAAACCCTTTAATATTAGTTTTGTACATTGCTATTCTTTTAAGGAGACTTGCTGGCATCCGTGTACTGATTAAAATGCCTTGCTCCTTGCCTTCAAGGATATGTGAGGGAGGGAACCGGGCATTTCTGTCTGGCTCTCCAGCGTAATGTTTCAACATGTCTTTAGTAACCTTGGACCATTGAAGCGGAATAATATCTACAGCAAAGCAGTTTTATATGAGGCAAAGTAGCAGCGTTAGAGAGAACAGAGAGATAAAACAAAATGGCGATTCTGGTCATCTTAAAATGGCCGCACTCTAGTTGAGCTAGTAACTATGTAATGACTAATGAGCATATATTCTTAACACTTTAAATGAGGCGGTTGGTCTTCGGCCAACTAATTATCCTGCATTGCCTTCCGTTCGAGGGGTGTCTAATTTTTCTAGACTGACAGTACAATGATGCTGACACCCCCAGCTGGATGAAGGGACTCCTGACCGAGTCACAGCACCAGCGCTACCCAGATGGCAAGTGTGAGATGCTGGCAAGAGAGACGCAACGGAAAGTAAGCCATGGAACTACGAAGAAAGCAAGAGTAAGTCCCACGTCCTACAGATAACGGCACGGTTACCAGTGAAAACAGAAGTTTATACAGGGAATAACGGAAGGTCAAGAGGGACTCATTATAGGTTAAACAAAACTCTTCTCAGTACTAATGTGAAAAGAAGTTTGAAGAATCTGATAAACCAGAACTGTGTTAATGACATCAGGAGAAACACAAAAACCACTAAGGGAGAGAGAAACAAATTTGGAAACTTGTTACCCTGGGAAAAGTGTATGGCCAACCCGTTATCCAGGCGATAAGGAAGAGGGCATACTAGAGAAAGGCACTTCGGGAAAAAGACCTGTGACCTGAGAAAGATAAGCCTCATACATGAAACAGCACCCTGACAAGAGGTCAATTGAAAATTGAACAACCAATATATTCGAGAGGATAGTCATATACAAGAGGGTCTCAAAAACTACAAGAGAGAGAGAAGAAACCTGAACACAACTAAGACAATCTCTAAGAAAGAGGGAGGGGAAAATACCAATCCCCTAGAGGAACTGCAGAACTGAATCCAGAGGATAACCAGATGTAACATGTGGCTTTCTTGTGTACACCTAACGAATCGATACCTGATCCTCTTTCTGGTTTCCTTTTGACTCCCATACCTATCCAAACACAAGACTCGGCTCCCCCTTCCTTTCCTGCTTCTGTGCAGTATTGTAATACTACATCTGTGGCTTGGAGGAAGAAGGTGGTAGACTGATACTGTCTCTGTGGATCACTTGGAGCCAGGTTTGACACCCACCTAAACGAATGTGCTTGCAGTCGATTTGAGACAGTTTAGGCTCGGCACTGAAGCTCACCTCATCCAACATGCAAGCAATCAACAGGCAGTACCTGGATGAGGCATACTCTTTAATGTGATGATTGCCACAGGCTGCAGGCTCTCTACCTGTCGAGGCCGTAGTCCACAATGAGAAGATTGGACGCTGTACTTTGCAAACAAACTCTACTTTATTTCCTTACAAACTGGATTCCTCATGAAACCCCTTCTCCTCCTCCTTCCCCGTCCCATGTGTCCTCCCTCCCACGTGGGTCCTCCTTAAAGGCGCAGTGTCCCTTTGCTGGGTAACATCACCCCACCACAAAGATCCTTAGGTCAGTCTCAGCATTCTTCCACTAGCCCCCTTAGCCTCTTGATCACTCTCTGGGGCCGACCGCTGTCATCCCTGGGTGTCCCTGCCTCGGGCTCATGGGTTTGTCCTTGTGTTCTCCTTTCAGTTGTGACCGGAGGTCTCTATAGCTCAGCTGGTGGTTCTTCTCTTTTCACCTCGCACTCTGTCATGATTTTGGTTTCCCCATTGCCCTTGATTAGGCGCTTGAACTGGGATGCGTTCCTTGTCACTTCTTGATCCTCATTCCTTGCGGTTATCATGAACGCTTTTATCGCCACGTCATTGAATGGTTGTGGGTGATACCTGGGGTCCATTTTCCATCGTCCCTAGAACCAATTCTTTTGGTCTGGCTCCTATTATGCGGTCGGCCTCTTCCTTGGCTTGCTGCTTCATTTAGGCATCCCTTCCTTTTATCTCAAGGTCTCTATTGCCGCGATCTGGGGGTATGTTGACCAATCTAGTGCTTACCTGGTAGGCCATCAGGATTTCGGTGGGCTCATGTGGCATATTCCTATAGTCCGTTAGCATGCTACAGAGTGCCTGGTGAGGGGAGGTACCCTCAATGTAGGCTCTCTGGATTGTCCTTTTTATAGATGCCATAAATCTTTTGGCCATTCCGTTCGCTTGGGCCCACCTGAGTGTTATCTTTTGGTGTTCGAAACCCATGTCTCTGGCAAATGTTGCAAAGTCATGGCTGTTAAATGGGGGCCAATTGTCTGATTTGATGGTGTTTGGGATTCCCCATTTGCTGAGCACTTCATCGATGATCGCTGCCACTTGCAGAAATGCTGTTTTTTATGTCATCTTGACTATAGAAAATCATGAAAATTCATCTATAAGAACAAGCAGGTATTCTCCAGTGTCCATTGGTCCGTAAAAATCAATTGCTACATCCTCCGTAACCCGGACTTTGCCCCAGGACTGCAGGCAGCGATCTTCCACAACTGATTCCAAGGGGGCCTAAGAATTTAATCCCTATTGTTTAAAAACGGATCCCGCCTGGACTTCATGGGGTGTAAAGCCCGCTTTAACTTATTAGAAGCAGACAGGTTCGCCCGCACACAACTTCCCCACTGGATCTGCCAGCCAGCAAACAAACAGAGAGCCACTAGAGAACTTCTCCCCCTGGAACTCTCATTATAGGAAGGCCCCAAGAGAGGCCACATTACCTAACTCTACAGACTTCTTCAAGAAGACATGCTGATCACCAGACCTACATGTATGTCTAAATGGGAAGCAGACCTAGGACATGACATTGAGGACCAGACATGGATCGACATCTGGACTAGAAATAATTCTGCCTCCATATGCATCATAAATAAAGAAGGAGCTCTCAAATTGCTGTACCGATGGTACTACCCCCGGAGCGACTACACCACTTTAACAACTCACTAGATCCGAACTGCTGGAGGCAATGTGGAGCCTGTGGAACATATTTCCACATGTGGTGGGAATGCACGCTAGCACAATCCTACTGGAAGCAGGTTTTCCAAACAATTGACGCGATCACCCACCAGAGACTCCCGCTATCGCCAGAAGCGAACCTACTGGGCACCCCGCATCCGGACTGCTACCCAAGATCGGGCCCGATAGCAAAACTGATTACCCAGCTCCTACTAGCAGCTAAGATCTCACTCGCCCGCAGATGGAACTCTAGGGAGGGTCCGCTTCTCCCACTGTGGTGGGTCAAGATCTGGGACATCCTAGTAGCCGAAAAGGTCACTATCGCCAAAGAAGGGACATTTCACTGCTTCACAGATTGCTGGAACCCAGTCCTGTAATATCATAAGACCTTCCCTGTCCAGACCTTCCAGCCACGGCAGGCGAGACTCACCCTATGAACTTAGTTACAGGCAGAAGAGCCGACTGGGAGAACAGACCTTGAAGAATAGGAACAAGAATATGGGCCGAAGTTAAGGGGGAGAGGGAGGCGGGGAATTATGGGGATAGTGTGATAATATTACCACTGCATTATAGCCATTAATGTAACCCGCTGCAACCAGAATTAAAATAAAGTTGTTAACAAAAACAAATCAATTGCTACTCTGTCCCACGGCCTGTCCAGGATTTGGGTTGGTTGTAAATTGGCAGCGGGCGATTGGCTCAGGCGGTGCATTGGCACGGTAGGCACTGACGTACCATGTTTTCTAGCAGCGTGTCCATTTATGGAAACCACATGTGTCTTAGTTGTTTCTTAGTATTCTCTGCGCCCCTGTGGCCCTCATGTGCTGTGTGTACGTCTGACCTCCTCAGTGTGGGCGGTATCACAAGTCGGCATCCCCTGAGTAGGATTGCGTTGTCCATTACAGCTTGCTGCCTGTGTACGTTTGCCAGACGGTCCATCTCTGTTTGATTTGCGTCTGGGTGTGATCCACTTTGTCTGCGGTAGTCTTTCCATTTGTTTCTGTTTGTCAATTGAATGGCCAGGGCAATGGACGGGCCTTTCACTGACTCTTGGGCAAATGTCTCTGTGCACTGGTTGTGACATAGTTGATGTATTCGAGATCGCCTTACCTTGTCATTTGGTCCCCTCCTGGGTGACGTGAAATGTAGTCTACTGGGTTGTGTTCCCCCCTGGGTCTGTGAACTATGGTCTAATCGTAGTCTTGCAAGCGGATTCCCCACCTCTCTATCCTGGGTGGCATTTTGGTGCGTGGATTTTGCCGAAAAGTGAAAGCAGTGCCTGGTGGTCCATGGCCAGCGTGAATGTTTTCCCGATGACAAAGTTGTGGAAATGTTCACATGCCCATTGTTAGGCAAGATTGTATGCAGTACTCTTTGGGTGCACTACAACAACCCTGACCACCAGGCAATAGGAACCCAACCTTTGGTATAAGTCTGTACAACACAGGTTGGTAGTGTGGTCGAGTAGCCAGGCTTATCTCAAGAGGGGTCAATGTGAGCTGTAGGGGAGTTACACAGAGATTCACAGTGACAAGTATTCAAATTAACTCTTACACACAAGGTTTCTTGATTAAACAATTATGAATTTATTTATCAGTCAGTTAGAATAAGCCTTCTTCAGATGGGAGCAATAAAGCAACTCACAACTACACTCCAATAATACACACTGTTAGTTATCTAAATCAGCAAATACCCACTTGGGATAACACACAGACACTACCTACATCCTCAGGTGACTTTAATAGCTAGGTTGCTGTTGGCATTTATATATCACTGTTGCATTTAGAATATTCTTGGGAGTAGTGTTGAAGAGAAGAGAGTTCAGAGTAAAACAAGTATTCACACAGTTATTCTTAAGTAGGTAAGTACTTTCAATACAACCCCCAATGCAAAGTCAGTTAACCCTTTCGTGGAAGGAAGGTAAAACACATAAGCGGAAGAGAGTAGAGTCATTCATGGAGCCAGGCCAGCTAATGTTAAGTTAGCAAATGTCAAGGTGAACTGAAGCAGTTCTTGCAGGTAAGTAGAAAGTATTTTCCAATGTTTAAAAAGTCTTTGTAGAATAGAAGAAATCAAAGTAGGACCAAAAGCTGATTAGGCTTGTGAAGTAAGGAAGCTGCAAGCAACTCTACACATGCAACCAAGCAAGTCTCCAATAAGGACAAGTGGCTACACAACAAGAGGTAAGTTCTCTTAGACTGTACAGTACCTTTAGGTTGAAGAAAAAGGGCAGCAGATGACTTCTGTTCCTGTGCAGCTCTGCAGATCTCGTTGTTCCTGGGCCTCAGTCATGGGGACAAGAGGGAGGACTTCTGGGGACTCCTGCACTGCAATGTGACGGTCACCGCTCGCAACCGTCAAACTTCAAACAAGTGGCTGTTCGGTGTTTCAGCTCCTCGCATCTGGCGCAAATAGCAACACTCCAGTTCCTGGCTGTCGAGATGAGCTTTCCTTGCATCTGGGGTCCCGCACTCAGTTGAGGGGGCTCAGACTCGGTCAGTCCTGCTTCCTGGGAGTCTGGAGGATCTTCCTGGAGGTCTTGGCCAGCTTAAAAGCAACACACACAAACTGGTATTCCCCCCCCTGGCTATCCGGTTCCAGCAGCGACTGCAGTGGATACTCAACCAGCTTTGAGAGGGTGTCCAGGTGGCTTACTTTGGAGTTGATTGGTCCCACCACCTCAAAGGGAGAAGTCGTCCTTGCAGGGGCTTTTCTGTCAATACAGATTTGGAGTTTCAGCACAACTGCAGGGCTTCACCGGGGAAAACCAACGGTCAAGGAGTTGCAGCAGATGTCCTCTTCAAGTTCTTCTTCAGATTCCTTCATCCAGTGGTCGACTCTGCCTTCCAAGCCAAAAAGCCTTGCCTCTTATGCAGCTTGCTCCCATTCATTCCAGCCCAGCTGTCAACGACCCAGCAGGGTGCTGTCCTTGCCGGACAGCCGCCAATCACATAAGAGTGCATTCCTAGCACACTAAGCACATGGAGTTTCGGGCACCTCCCTTGCTTCCTGCACCTGCCAAACACCCTGGAGCCAGAGGCAGCCTTCACTCGGGAATCCTGCCAAGGGCAAAATGAACAAATGGAATAAACCTGGTTTGGCGTGCAGAGTAAATCCCAAGAAGGACCTTTCCACAATGAAATGGCGAAAAAAGAAGACCAGGCCATTTTGACAAAAATGGCACCCATGGGTGTTTTACCGTGGCTGCAAACGCAGCCCGCAGTAAAATCCCATAATGGTAGTAAAATGAAAACCACTGCCACCAGCCATTCAGTGAAGAAAGGGTAACATAAAAATGTTACATGAGAAGCTAGACAAAGGGGATACTATTTGTGTGCTGGGTCTAGAAAGTTATACATGTAAGTAAAGTCAATTTCACTTTACTTCTCTGGGAAACAGTAGTTTATCCCAGAGAAGGTATTTAAACCTATGGGAATTCTGAAAGACTTCCCTGTGTCACTGCACTGAAGGTGCTGTGTGACACAATGTAAAAGATATTGCCTATGGAGTTTTTCAGACTCCACAACCAAAAGAAACACAGAGTAAAAATCACATTAAGACACATGAGAGAGTGGGAAAAAGGGTCTCACTCTCTCCAGGTTAAAAAATCAAGTCCTCAAAATCCAGCAAGGGTGCTGGAGGTCTCTAAGGTAGAGGGAATTAGCACATGTCTGAGAATTCTCCCTAACAATTGTTCCCCCCGAGGCTAAGGGACAGGAGAATTTAATCCACCCTTGGATGAATCTCCTTACTCCAGTCGGTCATACTTTCTGGAGAAACCATCAGCATTTTGGTGATCACACCCTGACCTGTGCTCTATGGTAAAATCAAACCCCTGTAGGCTGATTGACCATCTTAACAATTTAGGATTATCCCCCTTCATCTGCATTAACCATCTCAAGGGTTGGTGGTCTGTTTGAATTACAAGAGTAGATCCATACAAGTATGGTCTAAACTTCTTCAAAGACAACACAATGGCAAACTACTCACATTCTATGGTTGGCCACCTTTTTTCAGGGTCCCTCAGTTTCCTACTGATGAAGCAGGTTAGGTGTTCCCTGCCTTTCTCATCCAGCTGACTCAGAATGTCACCTATACCTCTATTGCAAGCATCAGTTTGTACAATAAAGGATTGATTGTAGCTAGGAGCTCTCAAGACTGGAGCTTGACAAAGAGCTTTCTTAAGTCCTTCAAATTCCTTAGTGCACTCTTCATTTCACCTGACTTTCTTGGAGAATTTGGGTGAGGAGATCACATTCCAGGGAGAAGCTATGGTCCCATAGTTAGCAATGACATCAGCTGATTATAGGGGCAGTTCTTGCAGTGGGTGGCGGCGCTTACCCGCGCTGGGAGGCCGTTGTCATGAGCAATCACCGGATCGGGTCACGGATTCTCAGGTGTCTTGTGTGAGAGAGCGAGGAGGCTGGAGTGAGGGAGCGTGCTCCTGCCCTTCGGTGAATGAGCCTCTGCAGATCAGGGGAGCGGGCTCCTGCCCCTCCACGGTGGTCACTGCAACTGAGGCAGGCGTAGACAGGATATGGCCCTTTTGCTCGCTGGCCCTTCTGGTGCGCTGTTAAGAAAGGAAGAAGGCAATGAATATGGCAAGGGAAATGTGCACGGAATCACACAATGAAAAACTTTGAATCTAACAACGTGCATACAATACCCAAGACTCGTGTATACTAAAACCCAGGAGTGCAAATAGAGTGAAACAATAATACCAATATATGAAAAGGGATGTGCGGTAAGCACTTAGCACCTCCTTATGACTGAAAGGAAAGTCGGCAAACTCCTTACCCACTACGCTATTACAGATACTGACAGCGCTAAGCCCACGTAGAGGGCAAGCAAGGACAGGATCTGTGAGCTGACACTCAGGCTGATACTGAATAAGGAACTTAGAAACAGTACTCACGAGGACCGGAAAGACCACTTGAATGTCAGTAAACCCACGAAGCCAGTTGATCAAACAGGGACCCTGAAGGCTATAACAGCAATGGGTTGAGGAAATTAAATACATAAGACCCTAGTCAAGGGGCAAGTAGGAATAGTGATTATAGAATAGTGAGGAAAACAAAGGGCATTCACACTGGGACTAGTTACAACAGCACCCCACACCTAATAATCAATGGGAAATAAATGCAGAAGTGCAATGGAAAACATGGAATGGATCCCAATAGAAAGTAAGGATCAGGAGCAGGGAAAATGATATCACAAAAGGAAACCTTTCCCACCCATCCAAGGAGAAAAGGCAGGAAGCTAAATCTATAAAGGGAAAGACTAATGCATCAAGTTTTTCAGTAGCAAAGGACAGCTTCAAAGAAACAGAGAACACAGGCAAATTGGGCAGCATCAAAGGGTAAAGCACAGAGAAAGGCTGCCTGCAGACAGAGGAAGGCAGAAAGGGAAATCCAGAAAGCAGAAATCAATTAAGCACATAAATTCAAAATCCAGGGCAGAGGAACAAGAAACAGGAACTAGGAACCAGGCACACAAACTAGGAACCAAGAACAAGGGACCAGTCACAACAGGAACACTGCAACAATGACCAGCGCTGGACTGACGTAAACTGAGGCTTTTAAAGCTCCTTAACAAGCACACCCCTCAGGTGTGCCGCCTGCTGCACCTGCAGCCACAGGTGTTGCCTATCCTCCACCCAACCTTGTCCTGCAAGGGAGGAGGTGAGGCAGTGAGCCAGGCATTCTGGGAAGCATAGTCATGAGATTAACGTAGCATGCTGGCTGCCAAAAACCTGGAATGGATCCGGAAGGGAAGTAACTTGGAAAATAAGGTTTTAGCGCTCCCAATTCATCACAGCACTGTAGCATAAGGTTCGGAGGAAATGTCCAGTAGGGAAAAAACCCCAAAACATGCCCCCAAGTGACGGGAATGGGAGCGAAGGGAGCGAGCCGTGACATGCGCCGGCTCTCGCCTTCCGGTAGTGGGCCTCTAACGAGCGTCGCAGTCTCCTAGCGACCGCTCGCAGCCAGGATTGGCTGCTTTCTCGCATTTTTCTCCCAACCACTACCGGAAGGCAAGAGCTGGCGCACCAGAAGGGCTGGCGAGCAAGAGGGCCATATCCGGTCTACACCTGTCTTTGCCGCATCGGAGCCATGAGGAAACTGCATAGGTACTTGCATAGTTTCGTGCAAACGCGCATCCCGCACTGCCATCTCTAACCCGCAAGTCTCTATCTCCTTGCATCAAAGTCCTGTCCGCCCATGTACAAGCTTGGCACTCCAACCCCATGGCTTCATGACGCTTGCTTTTGCACCATAACTGGCCCAGACTAACCCCTGGACCCTTCACCCTGCTACCTGACAATTCTATATAACCTACTGGCCTCCCATCTGTATTAACTGTCATCATCCTGTATTGCCCTACCAATGATTACTGCATTCATCCCTAATTGCATTGTCCCTACTTGAATTGCCCGCCTAACCTATGGCATCCAGCCTAACTCGTGTCCTGGCATATCTGTTCTTGATTCAACTGCTGTTCACCTGTGCTAGATCTACTTCAGCCCTCCCACCCCTAGATAAAGGCTTGCAGATTGTGCTTCTCACTTTGCCTACACCACTAGCATTTGCCATCCTAGCTGATATTGAATCCAGATACTGCATTATACTGAATGTGCTAGGCATTGCCTCTTACTGAATGTGCTGATACTCAAATCTAGGTACTGCCACACCTGCCATATTGTGCAATTACTGTGCCACCATTTGCCTCTATTCATGACCTCGGACCCGTATGCCTCTCTGTACTCTATTCAATGTGCGACCTCAGTGCATTTGTGCCCCTTACTGTGATTTCGAATCTAGGTGCCCTGCAGTACTCTAGTCAATGTGCGACATCAGTGCATTTGTGCCCCTTACTGTGATTTCGAATCTAGGTGCCCTGCAGTACTCTAGTCAATGTGCGACATCAGTGCATTTGTGCCCCTTACTGTGATTTCAAATCTAGGTGACCTGCAGCACTCTAGTCAATGTGCAACCTCAGTGCATTTGTGCCCCTTACTGTGATTTCAAATCTAGGTGCCCTGCAGTACTCTAGTCAATGTGAGACCTCAGTGCACTTTACTGTGATTTCAAATCTAGGTGCCCTGTAGTACTCTAATCAATGTGCGACCTCAGTGCATTTGTGCCCCTTACTGTGATTTCGAATCTAGGTGCCCTGCAGTACTCTAGTCAATGTGTGACCTCAGTGCATTTGTACCCCTTACTGTGATTTCAAATCTAGGTGCCCTGCAGTACTCTAGTCAATGTGCGACCTCAGTGCATGTGTGCCCCTTACTGTGATTTCAAATCTACGTGCCCTGCAGTACTCTAGTCAATGTGTGACCTCAGTGCACTTGTGCCCCTTACTGTGATTTCGAATCTAGGTACCTATACTTCTATCTAGCTGCTATACTTCCAGTCAATGTGTGACCTCAGTGCATTTGTGCCCCTTACTGTGATTTCGAATCTAGGTGCCTATACTTTTATCTAGCTGCTATACTTCCATTAAATGTGCGACCTCAGTGCACTTGTGCCCTTACTGAGATTTTGAATTCAGGTGCCCCCATTGCTCACTTTCGGTAGTTACTGGAGAAGGGTATCTCCACTGTAAACTATCCTCCTGATAAGTACCACACGAGTAAGCGACTGGCTTTTTACCCTACCCGGTATCCGAACTACTAGGCCACGTCATGCAGCTGTGTCATCCTGCTTGCCTCCACCTTATCCACCTAATAATTATAGGGTATTCAATCTCTACCCTAGGCACTCCCTCCATCAGAAATGACCGCCGTTCTAATCTGTCTAAAGGCGGAGGAGTCGCATTTATACACGAAGATATTATCACTATAAGAACCATTACCAATTCCCAACTTAGTTCTGCAGAATCCTTATCCGTGAAACTATCCCTATCACCAACCAACACAGCAACATTACACCTCATATATAGACCCTCAGGTCCCCTTGGGTCATTTACAGATGATATTACATCTATCCTGACTGCTACCACTAAGCCTAATTCGCAGGTGTTACTACTAGGTGACCTCAATCTGGGCCTCGCCGACCCTAAGGATCACATAGCCACCAAGGTTGCCGCTACCCTTGGCAACCTAGACTTCCAACGATGCATTCTTGCTCCTACCCACAACAAGGGCAGAACCCTGGACTGGATATCTGATCTTAATTGCAACACCATGATCACCTCTAACTTCGCCTGCGCCTGGTCGGACCATCACATCATCACCTTCCACTTACCTGCCACTAACCCACAGCCTAAAACCAACATAGCCCCGGCTATACACACCAGGAACAAAAAGGACATTACCAGGGACAAATTGCTACCTCTCATCCTCCCCATCCTTAATAATTGTGCATCGCAGTATAAGGACCCTACTGTCCTAGTAGACACCTTCAATCTCACCATGCTCAATGCCATAGAGACTTTAGCCCCTCTCAAAATACGCAAAGCCAAACAACGATCCCACCTGAACTCATGGTTCACCCCGCAGCTTAGAGATCTGCGTAAAGTAAAGCGAAAGGCCGAAGCTCTCTGGAAAAGCAATCCTAACATGGCCAACAAAGACTCCCTTCTCATCACCTCACTTAACTACAAGGAAGCCATCCTCCAAGCCAAAAAAGAGACATACAACCAACGTATATCTCAAGCTGAATCCAACACAAAAGAATTATTTATAATTCTCAAAGAATTAGAATCCCCTTCGCCTGTCCCAGATTCCTGCATCAAAGATAGTACTTGGTGTAATAACATCCAAAACGCACTTTTCAACAAAATCGCTACCCTGCAAGCTAAAATCAATGCCAAACAAAATACCCTCCTCACACCCCCCCTACTAAAACCATGCCACCTAAAAAAGACCATCCCACCTTCCCACAAGCCATTCAGCTTCACGGCTCTTACCATCGCTGAGGTTGAAAAAATCATTAGTACCTTAAAACCTTTGAACTGCCAGGGCGACTTCTGCCCGGCACCGATCATTAAGGAATCGCCACATGACCTCGCTCCCTTCATAACCACTTTCATCAATTCCTCGTTCCAATCGGGAGTGGTCCCTAACAATTTGAAGGATGCTTAGGTTATCCCCTTTTTAAAAAAACCGACACTAGATCCGGAGATGGCAACCAACTATAGACCCATTACTACGGTCCCATTTCTTCTAAAAATACTTGACAGAGCAGCCTACCTACAGATACAGAAATATCTAGAAACAAACAAACTTCTAGGCACCAAACAATCCGGTTTCAGACCCAAACATGGGACTGAAACAGCCCTCTTAGACCTTAAAACCCAAATTGAGGACTTAAAAGATAATGGCAAATTGGCACTATTACTCCTATTGGATCTATCTGCTGCCTTTGATCTGGTCAACCACCAAATCCTCTGTCAACATCTGAAGTCTGCAGCCCACTTTTCTGATAACGCCACCAATTGGATCAGGTCATTTCTAGACAATAGACACATGAAAGTCTTCTCCCTTACATCTTCAGCTGACCCAGCGCCAGTCCCCTGTGGGGTCCCCCAAGGGTCATGTGTATCACCCACCCTCTACAATGTATTCACTAAACCCCTGTTTGATGTGCTTGACTATCTGGGTGTCATCTACACAAATTACGCTGATTACACCCAGATACTCATTCCCATCACAGGCGACTACGCTGTAGATTCTAAATCACTAAACGACATTTATCAGGTCATCCAAGCCTGGATGGCACAACATGAGCTCTGTCTCAATGATGATAAGACAGAGCTCCTCATCATAGGCACTCAACAAAGGCTCAACAAGTTGAACCCCATGTTCAAAACCTTTAATATCAATGGTAACTCCATCAAAGTATCCAAAGATACAAAAACCTTGGGAATCTACTTAGATTCCACACTCTCACTTCACAGACAAACCAACGCAGTTGTGTCTGCATCAGCTTACACATGTAAGCTTATCACAGCCTGTCGCCCATTCCTCTCTTCGCAGAACTGCATCACCCTCGCTAGGACACTGGTTATGTCCAAACTGGATTACTGTAACGCACTTTACCAAGGCACTAACCAGTGTAACCTCAACAAACTTCAGATCACTCAAAACAATGCCATTAGAGCAGCCCTCAACATCCCTAGATCAGCACACATCTCTGAAACAAGGAAGAACCTTCATTGGCTTTCAGTCTCCCAAAGGATTTCACTAAAATCACTGGCCCTTACTTACAAATGCTTACACAACCAAGCTCCTACCTACTTAGCTTTGCGGTTCACTCAATACAGCCCGCCGCGGCCACTCAGATCTGCCCGTAGTCAAAGCCTGGCCATCCCCAGATTCAAGCTCCAAACAGCTGGTGGGGCTAGCTTCCCAGTCCTGGCAGCCAAACTTTGGAACACTGTGCCTCTTTCTATCAGAAATCTCTCATCTCTCAATCTATTTAAACTCAAGGTTAAACACTGGTTAGCCACATCTGATGTCCAAGTACCTTCTGAATAGCCAACTTCTCAGAGTTGCTATGTATGCCCGATTAATTTGCACTGTTCCTGTATGCTTATGCTTTGTACTATGCTCTTGTAATTTTGTGCTATCTACTATGTACTATGCTCCTGTAATTTTGTATCTATTACATATGCTCCTGTAATGCTGTAACTATTGTTTGAAGATATGCGCCCGGTTGCCTACGGGCCTGGTTTGCGCTATACAAATAAATAAATAAATACATAAATACAAATACAAATGAAGTTCATATAGTAACTTGTGAGACCTAAAAAGGCTCTCACTTGGGTTTGAGTAGTAGGGGTGGCCCAGTCCTGTACAGCTTGTACCTTGCTAGGCAATGGCCTTATTTCACCTTCTCCTACCTCATGTCCAAGGCCGACCACTTTACTCTGACCAATTTCACATTTACTTGCCTTTATGGTCAGATTGGCCTGCTGCAATACATATCCTAAGTGGTCAATATGGTCCTTTCAAGTAGGGCTGAACATTGCAATGTCATCGACGTATGCCATGCAGAAGTCCTCCATCCCATTCAGAACATGATTTACCATCCTTTGGAATGTAGCAGGTGCATTCTTTAGTCCAAAAGGCATACCTTTAAACTGGTAGAGACCTCCTGGGGTTGAAAATGCAGTTTTCTCTTTGGCATCGTCTTTCAGAGCTATTTGCCAATAGCCTGAGGTTAGGTCAAATGTACTGAGGTACTTGGCTGAACCAAGTTTGTCCACCAGCTCATCTGTCCTAGGTAAAGGGTGGGCATCAGTCATGGTGACGGCATTAAGAGCTCTATAGTCCACACAGAATCTCAATTCCTTGGACTGTCGTCAGGACACTGATTCTGGTATAGACGATGGCAGTTGGACTGTGGACACGTGTACCTAGTTTACTGGCATCATGACAGAGGAGTTTGTTTCGTGTTCCCGGCTGTCGTTAGTACAAACAGAGTGTTTTCAGTCTGCTACATCACAATCTGGTATCTGGAGCCTGATGGGTAGCGTCCAGGTAGGATAGTTTGTGGATTCTTACAAACTTTGAGGTTGATTGATGCAGGAATCTAAAGGTGATGTTGCCGTGTGGTGAAGCATAAATGCTTGCCACTGCCTGTGCAAAGAGCTGTAACTCACGGATGGAGCAGTGCTCCAGATACCAGAGTGTGATGTAGCCAACTGAAAACACTCTGTTTGTTCTAACGACAGCCGGAAACTTGAACAAACTCCTCTGTCGTGACGCCAGTAAACTAGGTACACATGTCCACAGTCCAACTGCCATCATCTATACCAGGATCAGTGTCCTGATGACAGTTCGGTGCCTATCCACGCAGCAAATGCTGTAGCTCTATCCTTTAGCGAACCAGAAACACCATAATCTTATGTGTCAACAACAATTACGTACTACTACCCATGCAGCAATACAGGCATCACAGAGTATCACTCTGTTTTGATACTAACCCTCACATATGCATTTTGATTTATGTTGTGCATATTTCATGTGCCAAACAAGCACATGTCTCTATTTTTAAATGTGTGTCAAAATTAAACTTTGTTTGAAGACATTACTATTCCTGGTGATGTAAGTGATTTTGAGCCGGCACTTCACCTAAGTCAATGCCTAGCGTGTGATGCACAGCTGAAACCCTTAATTAATTATTTGTGTCTATAAGTTCTTTTATTTCTGAACGATGTACCACTTATATCACACCCCTCTCTTTGAATCCCCCCCGGTCACACTGAACCAGGAAGCGTGATGGTTTGCAAAGTAAAAATATGTATTTATGTATTGCACAAAATATATATGTCACACTATTTTTAATGGGTATACACTGATCACCAATGGGGTGATGTCACACTAAACAATCTCTTTAATCACAAGGAGCAATGATGGAAAAATAATGCAGCACAGAAATAATCCTTTTGTGTGTGTTCAATCAAATGGCAATGTAGTGACTATTTCCCCCTGCACACCCCTCAATCCCCCCCCAAAATGCAATAGGAAGAAATAGAAGGAGAGAGTACAGGTTTCAGGAATGCAGAAATCAATACGATATATCAATCCCAATTTCCCCCAGCAAACACAGAGAGAGAAACAGGAATGATTGCAAACTTGTCAAAAATGGTTTTACAGTTGGCTTTGAATGAAATGGGGAAAACACTGAAATGGGTTTAATTCACTGAAATGGTGGAAATTCTAATGGGAGCCGCTTTGTATGGTATTAGGCAAACACTAGCAATGATTTGAGAGTAATAAGCAAGTAGAAAAGTTAATTTTGAGGTCGGGTGCAATGAAAAGCTATTTCACACGTCATAGATTTAAGCCAAATGAATAATTTGCGGCAAATTTTCTGCGTGCCGTAAAAACTATAAGGAGTTGAAATATGAAGAAGTTATGGCCGTTTTTGTGGAGGGTTTTTTTTCAGAAAGAAGCAAAATGTAAAACAAAGATGCGCTTTTAAAAGTACAAACAAGCATCAAGATTCATGGAATTATTTGCGTGATAAACGCAGATTTGCGCGCCTTTCTGCCCGAAAATCCCCATACTTCAAACAGGGATTTTCAGGCAGAAAGGCGCGCATATCTGTGTTTTTCACGCAAATAATTCCCCCGATCAGGTTTTTGCCCGCCGAGGCGCTTGCCTTTCTTCCGATGCAAAAAAGATGATTTTAACAATATTATTACAGAAAGACTATAGGATAAGAGAGAGAGTTCAGGTAAGGCAAAAAAAAATTCTAAAAATGCAGATTCTGGATATGAGATAGATTTGATTTTGATAGGGATGACTATAGATAGTACATAGGCTAGTGACAATCCTATGCTATGGATACTCACTACCAATGTTTGAATGGAACCGTCAGGGATTCTGGTCAAAGATTTCTGGGACAGACTGCTGGGCACACTGGACTGGATGGGTCAGCGAACAGCAAGGCCCTCTGGACACCGCACGGCAGGACTGGACTGGATCTGCAATGGCTCTCTGGTCTGCACAGCACAGCATAGCATGAGACGGGGTTTAATCTGCCCTTCTGGTTATGAAGATAATTATTTGGCAGGCAAGCAGTTACAGCACAGCCTGGCTGCTCTTTGGTTTCCCCTTTAAGTTGTGGGATGGGTTCTGTAAATTAGGCCCAGCTGAAAGTGCTTCAGCTATGGTCCGGAAATGGGCCTTTCTGCTTGCAAATTTTCAGGAGTCTGGAACAAGGAGTATGGATGGATCTTCTTCAAAGTGCTTCACCAATCTCAAGATTGTGGGTGGATTAGTGTGTTTTTCTAGGTCCTCAGCTGTCTCTATTTATGTGTTTCATAAAGTGGTGCGTATGCTTATTATTCTAGGCGCACCCCCTTGGTAGTCCATTGGCTAAAGTCTGCTGTCTCCCTTGATTGACAAAATGTCATGATGATGATGTGGTTTATGAGACAGGGAATACCTCCCCTTTGCCTTTTGCACATAAAATCTATTTTTGATATAATACATCTTTACATGTGTGCAATCTTTATACCAATGACATACATAGATCACATATTTTGTGGAGCACACTCTCTTTGAAGCCTTGTTTCTGTGAGATCTTAGGTCTGGATTTGACAAATCTTTGCACTTTTGTTCGGGACACAACATCTGATTTGTCCACAATTTTGTACATATGTGCGCATGATATCCGGGCATAATCACATGAAGTTTCATGCTTCTGGCATGAATACAATTGCTACAAAACCAGAATTTTCACTACGCCTTCTCAGAACATCGCACAGAGTTCTGGGTCCTTTTAAAATGTGCACAACATTTTTTTTTACAAATTTGCACGGTCATGTATCAGTCTTTTTCAAAAATGTGCTTTCGGTGCTATGTGAATCCACAAATGGTTGTCTGTCCCCGCCTCCAAAGTTTCTGGCAGGTCTGAAGCAATCTGCTCCCTTCGTTCTGGGAGAGGCCACTTTTGACACTTGCAATCTGCATATCCTTTCAGCCAATGAAGGTCCTTTGTCTCTCCCAGGAGCAGCAGCCCAAAATCTCCTCCCCTCTTAATCAACACCTGAATGTGAGTTCCTGGCCTTTGGTGGGAAACAGGAGAGATGCCTTTTGTTGGGGAAAGCTGGGGAAAACTGGTTTGGTGACTCTGAGTTCAGCTAAATCCACTGTCAGTTTATAAAAATGTTCTTAATTTAAAATAAACTTGCAATTTTTAATCAAGCAGCTAGAACTCTGATTCCAGTCTCTAAACCATGGAGATTAAATAGTTACAACCTATGTTCCTCTTAATGACAGGTTACTTAGATTTAAGACATTAGATCTTAATGGTGCAACTTTGCAGTTTAAATGCAGGCATTTGAAATAGTCACAGGTGGCCGCTGGTACTGCGCCCATATTTTGACAGATTTTCACAGGCAAGCACTCTTCTTAGTGTGGATATTTTTATGATAGATTCCACTTTTCCTGACATTGTGGGTTCATATTGATTCCTTAAATGAAGGGACGGGTAACACCCAGCAAGGATGTTGGATGTTTTGTGGTGTTTTGATCCGGTATTCTGTATTGTCAGCAATCAAGAAAAAGGGATTTAAAAGCTATTTCTGGGTTTCTTGCAATAAAGCACTGCCTTTCCTGCAGTTTCCATTTTTCCTTGGTAGGCAGCCCGGTGGCATGTTTCAGCAGTGTGGTCTCCTTCTACCACTGACAACAGGCAAAGTAGATTTGGCAGCCATCCTTTCTGGTTTCAAAGTGCAATTTTCATAGGTTTTGGAGCAAATGGGGTTTTTTCAGCCATTTTGCTGATTCTGGTGCCACCAGCACACAGGGATGTCACAGGGCAGAGCCTAGTGGGTTAAAACATCCCGCAGTGATCATAGGCTAGTATATGTGAATCTAGCCTCACTGCTAATATAGGGTTACCTCCCATGCGTTAATGACAAGGGTAGCCTTTTACTCTTTTCGGCCTTCTGGTCATGCCAATACTTCACCAGAGCCTGACCAGCTTTCAAGTTATCAGAAGCTTCTGTCATCATGTGTGTCATTCTCCTCTGAGACCTAACACATAGTCAGTGACTCTCACTGGCTTGTGGGAAGGAGCACTCTGCAACCCCTCCTTGATTAGGGCCAATGGACCTCTAACCGGATGACCATAGAGAAGCTCAAAGGGGCTGAAGCCAACCCCTTCTTGAGGGACTTCTCTATAAGCAAAGAGAAGGCATGGCAGTAGAAGGTCCGACTTTCTACCAAAGGGTTCTTCTAAAGCACCCATCATGCTCTTCATAATTCTATTAAACTTCTCCACCAAACCATTGGTTTGGGGATGGTAGGCTGTTGAGAACTTGTAGGTTACTCCACAGTTTTTCCACATGGCCTGCATGTAGTGGGACATAAAATTGGTCGCCCTGTATGAGATAACCGATTTAGGAAAACCTACTCTGGTAAAAATACCAAGTAGGCCCTTAGCCACTGCCTGAGCTGTAACAGTCCTCATAGGTATGGCTTCAGGATACCTGGTAGCATGGCCTACCAAAACCAATATAATCCGGTTGCCTGAAGATGTGGGAGGGTGTAAGGGACCAACAATGTTGATTCCTTCCTTTTCAAAAGGGACTCCCACCACTGGGAGAGGCACCAAAGGTGCCATGTTCTTGGATCCGGTCTTGCCAGATGTCGGACAAGTGTGAAAGCTTCTACAGAACTTATCTACATCAGACCCCATCTTGGGCCAATAGAAATACAGGTACATCCTTTCCTTGGTCTTCTTAAAACTTAAGGTACCAGCTAAAGGAATCTCATGGGCTAACTGTAGAAACTGAGGTCTCACCTCCTGAGGCACTACAAGTTTTCTGTAGTGCCCTGCGGTAGACTCAATAGGTTCGCTGTAGAGGAGGCCATCCTCCCAGTACAACCTGTGCTTCCCTGGCTCTTGCCCTTCCAGCTGGGAAGATGCCTGTTGGCAAAGTCCTTCAAGTGTAGGACACTCTCTTGGACCTCTGCTGAAGTCTGCCCTACAGGGGCAACCTTCTGCAAGCAAAGTCTGCAGCTCAGGATGGTCTTTAGGATCCAGATCTCCAACAGGGGGAAGGTCTTCTTCCAGCTCTGTGTCATCAGTAGCTGAACCTCACACTCAACCGCAGCTGGTGGAGGAGTCACAGGTGTGACTTGGGACTGTCCTCTCTGGGATGTCCTGGTTCTGTGGACAGGAGGGCTACTCTTCTTGTCTCCTGAGACCTTGGGTTTCCCCATTGTCTCTTTCTTCCTGGAAATAGAGGTTTGCTTTTCCTGTGGTTTTGGTGTCAAAGGTTTCTCTGTAACAACCCACTGAGAGTCATCCAAGGTGAGCTCTCTGGCCTTCTTTGTCTGGTCCTGCTTCTTTTTACTGGGGAGCCTGGGGGTGCTTGATACAACTCCAACAGTTTTTAAGTCATTCCCCAGCAGGACTCTCCCAGGCACAGCACTTTGTACACTGACACGTATCCTTATAGTCATATTGTTGGACTGGAGGAGAGCTAGTAGTATTGGAACCATCTGGAGAGGGCCTCCAGCAAGCTTAGTGGGGCCCTTGGGTGCCTTAGCAACATCCTCAGGTTTGAAAAAGGTTTCATCCACCACTGTGATGCTGGCCCAAGTGTCTCTAATGGCAGGGGTTTCCTGACCATTCACAAGTAAACTGTCCTTGTAATATTATTTTGTGTTATTTGTAATAGAATTGTACACATCTACATTCTGCTGTTCCCACAGACGCAGGGACACTAAAGAAGCACTGACTGAGACTCCAATGGGGTCTTCAGCCAATAGATGAAAGTTTACACTTGCCATATGTACTTCTCCCTTAGGGAGAAAGGCTAAAGAGGCAGTGTGGACCCCTGAAGGTTCACTCTTGCCTCTGTGATCCCCTTTCACATGGTCAGTAGACAGACAAGCATAACATTTACCAAATGTTTTCTGGAATGGGTGTTTCTGCTGACCTCCCTATGGTATGGCACCAGAGATTTCACTAGACTAACCTGGCTTCCCATTGTATTTACCCTTCTTATGTTTGTGGCCCTCTTTTGATGGGAGGTTTTAGAATTCTCTTTGTCATCCTTTTTGTGAGTGGCCCCAGAATCCTTGTGAGTGACCCTGTTGGCACCCCACAAGTCAGCAGCTTTTGCGAGCTTCTTGGGATCAATCTCTTTTGAGTCAGCCAAGTGCTGTCTCAGATCAGGAGAGCAGGCATCAAAAATAGATTGCAACAAAAACAGATTTCTCATTCCTTCAAAAGTAGTTACTCTGTAACTCTTAACCCAACCTTCTAAGTTTTTCAAACATTCACACACCCAGGTAGTCCAAGGGGTACCATCAGTCTTGTTGAGGGTCCTAAACCTCTTAAGGTACTGGGAAGGAGTTTTCCCAAATCTAGCTATCAAAGCTATCTTCACATTTTCATACTCTAATCTTTCAAATTCCCCCACCTCCATTACAGCATCAGTTGTAACCTGTGGGTGGGGGGGTTGAAAAAAGCTAAGGCAACCGGCAAACATCAAACAAGTGACTGTTCAGTGTTTCAGCTCCTCGCGTCTATTGCAAATAGCAACACTGTGGTTCCTGGCTGTCAAAATCGACTTTCCTTGCATCTGGGGTCTCACACTGTGTTGAAGGGGCTCAGGCTCGGTCAGTCCTGCTTCCTGGGAGTCCGGGGGATCTTTCTGGAGCTCTTGGCCAGCTTAAAAGCAACGCACATGAACTGATGTTCCTCTTCCTGGCTATCCGGTTTCAGCAGCGACTGCAGTGGATACTCGACCAGCTTTGTGAGGATGTCCAGGTGGCTTACTTTGGTGTTGATTGGTCCCACCAACTCAAAGGGAGAAGTCGCCCTTGCAGGGGCTTCTCTGTCGATACGAATTTGGAGTTCCAGCGCAGCAGCAGGGCTTCACCGGGCCAACCAACAGTCCAGGAGTTGCAGCAGGTGTCCTATTCTAGTTCTCTTCTTCGGATTCAGCGTAAAACAAGTATTCACACAGTTATTATTAAGTAGGTAAGTACAAGTAGGTAAGTACTTTCAATATAACCCCCCCAATGCAAAGTCAGTTACCCCTTTCCTGGAATGACGGTAAAACACATAAGCAGAAGGGAGAAGAGTCATTCAGGGAGCCAAGCCAGCCAATGTTAAGTTATAAAAAGTCAAGGTGAACTGAAGCACTCCTTGCAGGTAAGTAGAAAGTATTTTCCAATGTTTAAAAAGTCTTTGTAGAAAAGAAGTAATCAAAGTAGGGCCACAAGCTGATTAGGCATGTGAGGTAAAGAAGCTGCAAGCATCTCTACACATGCAACCAAGCAAGTCTCCAATGAGGACAAGTGGCTACACAACAAGAGGTAAGTTCTCTTAGACTTTACAGTACCTTTAGGTTGAAGAATAAGTGCAGCAGATGACTTCTGTTCCTGTGCAGCTCTGCAGATCTCGCTGTTCCTGGGCCTCAGTTGTGGGGACAAGAGGGAGGACTTCTGGGGACCCCTGCACTGCAATGGGACGGTCACCGCTCGCAACCTGCAAACTACAAACAAGTGACTGTTCAGTGTTTCAGATCCTCACGTCTACCGCAAATAGCAACACTGCAGTTCCTGGCTGTCGAGATGGACTTTCCTTGCATCTGGGGTCTCGCACTCTGTTGAGGGGGCTCAGGCTCGGTCTGTCCTGCTTCCTGGGAGTCCGGAGGATCTTCCTGGAGCTCTTGGCCAACTTAGAAGCAACGCACATAAACTGGTGTTCTTCTCCATGGCTATCCGGTTTCAGCAGCGACTGCAGTGGATACTCAGCCAGCTTTGTGAGGATGTCCAGGTGGCTTACTTTGGTGTTGATTGGTCCCACCAACTCAAAGGGAGAAGTCGTCCTTGCAGGGGCTTCTCTGTCGATACAAATTTGGAGTTTCAGCGCAGCAGCAGGGCTTCACCGGGCAAACCAACAGTCCAGGAGTTGCAGCAGGTGTCAGATTCAAGTTCTCTTCTTTGGATTCCTTCGTCCAGTGGTCGACTCTGCCTTCCAAACCAAAAAGCCTCGCCTTTTATGCAGCTTGCTCCCATTCATTCCAGCCCAGCTGTCAGTCACCCAGCAGGGTGGCTGTCCTTGCCGGACAGCTAGCTGGCCAATCACCGAGGATTGCATTCTTGTCTCCTGGGAGACAAAGCACAGGGAGTTTAGGGCACCTTCCTTGCTTCCTGCCCCCCGCCAGACACCCTGGAGCCAGAGGTGGGCTTCACTCATGAATCCCGCCAATGGTAAATGAACAAAGGGAACAAACCTGGTTTGGCGCACAGAATAAATCTCAAGAAGGATCTTTCCACAAAGAAATGGTAAAAAAAGAAGACCGGGGACATTTTGACAAAAATGGCACCCATGGGTGCTTCACCGTGGCTGCGAACGCAGCCCGCGGTAAAATCCCATTATGGTAGTAAAAAGAAAACCACTGCCACCAGCCATTCAGAGAAGAAAGGGTGACATAAAAATGTTACATGAGAAACTAGACAAAGGGGATACTAAGTAACCCCTCCAGCACCCTATTGTATGATAGTGTGTGGTGGGTCTAGAAAGTTAAAAAGGTAAGTGAAGTCAATTTCACTTTACTGCTCTGGGAAACAGTAGTTTATCCCAGAGAAGGTATTTAAACCTGTGGGAAATCTGAAAGACTTCCCTGTGTCACTGCACTGAAGGTGCTGTGTGACACAGTGTAAAAGGTTATGCCTTTGAAGTTTTCAGACTCCACAAACAAAACAAACACAGAGTACAAAATCACATTAAAACACATGAGGGAGTGGGAAAAAGTGTCTTACTCTCTCCAGGTTAAGAAATCAAGTCTTCAAAATCCAGCAAAGTTGCTGGGAGTCTCTAAGGTAGAGGGAATTAGCACATTTCTGAGAATTCTCCCTAACACCCATACAGCAGCTAGACTTTCCTTCTCAGGCCCGTGAATATGCCCATTCCATAGGGGAGAGAGCTCTACTGGCATATGCAATGATATGTTTAGGGTGAGTGTCCTTGTTCTTTGCCTGCGCTAGAATGACCCCTAAGCCAGCGGGGCTCGAGTCGACAGGAATTTCGGTGTGTCAATCGGGGTTGAAGAATACCCGCTGTTTTGCTTCCGCCAGTGCTTTCTTGATGCCGTCAAATGCCTCCAGGCACTCCACTGTCCCATTAAAAAATGCCATCTTTCGGCAAAAGTCAGCGCTGTGGTTCTATTTGTGAGGCATAGTGTGGGAGGTATCTGGCACAGTAGTCAGCCATGCCTAGGAAAAAGTGTGCATCTGCCACTTTTGCGGGGGCCACCAGGTTTGTGATGGTGCTGACTTTCCCAGGGTCAGAGGTCATTCCTGCATCATCGGGGCCACCAGGTTTGTGATGGTGCTGACTTTCCAAGGGTCAGGGGTCATTTCTGCATCAGAGAAAATGTGTCCAAAGAATCTCAACTTCCTTCTGTTGATATTGCATTTGGCCAGGTTGAGGGTCAAGCCTGTCTCCTGTAGAGCAGCACATGCGTTCATTAATGCTTGGTTATGCTCTTCTTGAGACGTTCCATTGACTAGAATGTCGTTGCTGTAATGTAGTGCCGACTTGATAGGAAGAATCACTTGGCAAATGCACTCCAGAAATATTTCTGCAGCGGAGGTGATTCCGAAATGTAATCTCCTGTACCTGAATAGCCCTTTGTATGTTGAGAAGGTTGTGATAACTCTAGAGTTAGGGTGTAGTTCCACCATGTGGTACCCTTGGTTAAGGTCACGTTTCAAGAACATGGTGGCTTTGTTTTGCTGGACAATCATGTCTTTGATGCTAAAACCGGGATGACGCTCTCTCTATATTGCAATGTATGCAACCCCAATGTCAATGCATAACCTGATTTTGCCTCCTTATGTACGGGAGTGATCCATGGTGTGGCGTCAGTGGCTCGTTCAATGATGTCATTCTGAAACACTTGCTTTAGTTCCTGTGATACTGCTTCTTGGAGATAGAACCCCACTCTCTGCAGGTGTTGGGAGACAGGTTTGACTTAGCTGTCGATATGTAGTTTGATGAACACCCCATTTAGTTTGCCCAGTTTTCTCCATATCTTTCGAAACTTGATTTGAATGGATTTGTTGGAGAGTGGGGCTGTGCTCATCGTGCAGATGGAGACTTTGATTTCCTGAGTGCTTGCAGTGGACTGGACCATGTTGCTGTCCTGATAGTAAATATCGGTGAGTACCAATTGATTTGCCGTCTTGTAACTAATTAGCTCTGAGCTGGGGGGAAATCCGCCAAGGCCATGATCTGGCAGACCCTTAAATGCGGCGGTAATAGCGCTACCGCTGCATTTAAGGGTTACCGCCAGTCCTGTCAGGGACCCTTTATATAGAGCATAGTGACATCATTGACTATATTGCTGGGCTGGCTTAGCTAAGTATGCCTTTAAACAACTGGATTGGACAATTAATGTTGGTAGCCTCCCTTGGGTTGTACCCAGTTTATGAGGTTGCATTCTATGATGGAAAAAGACTTCCCACAGACCTTTTTGCCAAAAATCTGTCATATCAGTATTTACACTTTTGTACAATGGTGGTACCTTAATAAATTGCATAATCAGGTCACATATGTTCTGTAAGGGACAGGCGTCCAATCCTGCAATCTGTGAGACATTATTTTGATCATTTTAAGCATGAAAAGTTTGGCCTAAAATTCCATAACTTTATACATATGTGGGATTGATCATAAGGTATGTAAGTATAAAATGTACATTTTGAAACATGCATACTTTTCTGGTAATCTGCAATATTGTGTTACTTCTGTTCCCTATGCAGCAATGAAACCTATGACTTCTTAAAAGAAAGGCCATAAATTACTTCTAAACAGTGCAATATTTACATTTTTCCAAAGTCCTGCTGCAGAGATAAAAGTATTTACATTTTTATTCATTAAATAGTCTTTAGAAGCAAATGGCAGTCTCTTTGTTCCTGGGTCCATTTTCTTCTGTCCTTCACTGCTGCCAACTGTCATTTCCCTTAGAGCATGGTAGGCGTTTCTCAGCTTAATTGAAGTTTTTATTGCCCCTTCACACTTCACAGGTTATTGTCCCAGCCTGGAGCACAGACGAATGTCTGACGACCGTGTGAACTTTCCTTGACCTGTCCCATTCAAAGTTTTTCAAGCTGGCAATTATCACTTTCGTGTCCTGGAAGTTTATGGTGTGCTTCTCTTTCTAGGGGGAAATTTCAAGGCTGGCACTTGAATAACTGGATTTTTTTTGGAGCTTGCCAACTCAGCCCATGCATCTTAATCTTTATTTTCTTATTTTGAGTCTTAAATTAAAACAACCCTGTGGAATAAAAATAGCCTATGTGTGTATTATCACCAGCCACAAACCCCTTCACATTTCTAGATAATGGCAGGCTTTCCTTCAAAAGTTTACTTTTTAAATAGGCCATTTTTTCTTCAGTCAGCAAAGCCCATTTTTGTACACGTGGTGCAAACTGCTAGCATTTCTTTCTTTAAATTCGGTTTGGCATCTGTCTTTCCAATAGGGTTTACACAACAGTCTGGACAAAGCAAAGGTCTCCATAAAATTGACATGTGTACATACAGCCTCAACAGAAGGACCACTTCCAGAGGAACAGGCAGGCGGCCGGTTGTCTTGGCGGGATTGTTGAAGTTGGAATGGGCGGGATTGCCCGAGACTGTACATGGAAAGACCTGTGCCTCCAGCCATGGTCAGGAACGGCAGGCTCACACTAAGGATGTATGTGGAGAAAGGGGGCCATGCCTCCAGGCACGGTTAGGTGCGGCTCAGTGGGATCATTGGCACAAAGGAGGACAAGAGCACACAGGAAGCGGGTGGGTTCGCCTGCAGCATCCGCAACTAGCGGTATCGCTAGGTGCGTAGGATTGTGGCAGGATCGCCTGCACTCCAAGAGTAACTGCGCCGTGGGGTGGACTACCACGGCCGCTGCGGCTGGTTCAATGAGGACGTCAGGGCTCAGACGGGACATGTCTCGTCCGGTTGCTAGTATGGGAGGCAGGCTGTGGGTCTGCCCTTTTGGTGGCAATTAATGAATTCCTGGCACTGAAGCAAAATATTAGGAGGTATGGTGAGGGTGCAGAGGACTTGGGGTGGATTAAAGAATGCCCACTATGTAGATAGAAGCATGTCAACATATTAATGTGACGTCTTTCAATTTCTCTCTTCGTTTCATTCCTTACTTTCTTTTAAATGTTCCCTTTTATTTATTTTAACAAGATCCATACCTATTCCTTGAGTCAAGAAGATATTTAATCTGTGTGTGCTTTCTGGACACTTTCAATCCGAAATTACTGATGGTAGGTGGGAAGTGCTGCTCCCATCAGGCTGAACTTTCCTTTCATTCAAGTCGCTAAAGGTTTTTCATTCCCATGGTCCATTCATGTGGTGTGTCAAATGCTCTTGTTCACAGATATTATTCCAATCCTTAACCCATTTGGTTTTTGTTTGAATTTTCAGAACATTTTATAATAAGAAAAGCATCTGTCTTTCATGTATCCACTCTTTTTTGCTCTATAGTTTTATGAGTCAATGTTTTACGTTCACAAATACCAAATAGAACAGGTTCTGGTTACCATATTTAGTTGTTATGCTCTCCTTCACTTTGGGATCTATCTACACCCTGTCTAGATTTTTGATATATATATATATATATATATATATGCATTTTGAATATCTCAAGGAACCATCTTGTTTTCGGTCTGATGAATGTGTGGATGTGTAAAACAATCTATATTGATTCCATTTCCCATATCCTGTTGCAAATAGCTAATAAATTCACGAAGAAAAACATGTTGAAACTTGGGCATTCACCAGGGTCTAAATACCATTTATATACTGTTCCTGAACAGTATATAAATGGTATATATACCATATACTAGGCCCATAAGGGCCTATACTGGCCCTTCAATCTTGATGAGTAGTGTATTTACTTACTGCTACCAGTTCAGGTAGCTCTTTAGCCACTAATGTTCATCTTCTCATGTCAGTGACTATTGGGTGTTTGTTTTGCCCTGTGACAGAGGACACTCTTACTAGGCAAGTTGAGCCATCATACATTATTTAAGCATTATCACCTATGTTATCTTGCATTTGTATAGCACCTCCTGCCCTAGTTTATGGCCTTGAAGCTTTCTGCCTGGCAGAGAGGCAAAGGAGGAGTGTGATAGAACATGCAGTAGTGGCAGCGAGAAGCAAAGTCAAATAGATAGTTGGGGTGAGGGCACAGGATGGATAGGATGCACTAGAAGGCATAAGAAGGAAAAGGTAGAGGAGCTGTGTGTACAATTGGAACACATTTATCGTAGCACTCACCTTTATTCTATGGGGTCAAGCACCAAGAGGCGAGATAGCTGGAGAGGTGTTTTCTGTGCAAGGGGGTATGTCTGGAAATTACTCACTGAATATCGAGCCTGGGCATGTTGAAGCCATGCCCAAGAAAACACATGTGACAAAGCCAATACGCTTACTTTCTCTAGGCCCCCAACAACATTTGGGAGGGCTTGTATGTCAAAAATCCGAATTTGCCAAGTTTGCAAAATCTCCCTGAAAAGTGAGGAAAAAACACATTTATGGGTTTCCTCATTTATGACCTGGTTACAAATACCCTAGGCTTGTGCGCAAAGTGCTTATGGACAGACTTTGAGCCTTCCACAGTGTCATGGTGAACCAGGGCAGGTACAAAACCATGCATGATACAATGCAGCATGCAAAGCCTCTCTCCTTATTCGGCTAGGAACCGTACCGCCACAAACAGCCAGATTCTAAATATGGGAAAGCTGGAAGTGAGTGAGCCATGTGGTAAAAACGACAGGACCTGCGTTGGGTGGCGAGCGTTGTTTATCCAACACATTTAATAGTGATATTTTTGAATTTGTCAATGTATTGCCTGCTATAGTTTGCTTTCTGTTTTCGTTTGCCTTTTTTAGTGCAGTGATTACTGTGCAACCATACTTTGCATTGCTAGATAGTGAGCCCGTCTTGGGTCTGGAATTCTGCAAACGTTAGGTTCCTTTTCCGGTTTATAGTAAAGGACATGCATGTTTGATCATGCAAGGTGAAAAGCAGGATACATGTCAATGGGGAACCCTGCCGAAACGTGAATAAAGTTGCATACAAAGAGCTACACTCATTAACTCAATGGGAATATTAACGATAATGAAAAATGCTCTGTTTTATGCCTACGTGCACAAAGTAACAGACAAAATCAGAAAGAAAACTGCTAAACACAATGCACTCAGACCAACTCTCAATTCTTTTCCATATACACAACAGAATAGATACCTGTACAAAACGTACGCTTTGCAAAATAGGAGCAGTCAAACCAGGGGTAGACTGGCCTTTAGGGAACTCTGGAGATTTCCCGGTGGGCCTCTGCACCCTGGGCCTCTTTTCTGTGGTATTTCCAAATGTTCTCATAGGAAAAGCATTGGGCTTGCTGAAAACGTGTCATATAGGGGCACTTTGAACTTTATTTCCAGGGCCTCTTTCGGTCCCCAGTAATTATTTCCAGGGCCTCTTTTAGTTCCCAGTCCAGCCCTGAGTCAAACATAGCTGTACTGGGTCAGACTGTAAATTAAGGCCATTCCAACAGTTTCGGCACTCGTCAAAAAGGTTTATGAAATCACGCCCTGGGTCATGTCTCTTTTTCATTCAGTCCTGACGGTTTTCTGAGAGCAAAAGAGCTCAGCAGAGGCGCTCACCCTTAAACAATTCGATGCCAAATGGCCGCGGGAAGCAGAAGAGCTAACATGAAATGGCACGACCTGCTCCATGATTGACAACAAATGTTTTACTTTTCATACTGGGTGAAAAAGAAGCATCATTGACTCGACGCTCTACTTATTTGGACTTTAATGCAAAGGGACCTTCGGAAAGATGCAAGCAATAACCTTCTGCTCTATGAGAGTCGAGAAATAGGAAATGTATCACGGGTGTGTGTAAAACCCGGAATGGTACCCTAATTCATAAAATGGCATCAAACCGTACCTGAAAATGACAGAAACACACATGAACATTTTGGAAATGGGAAAGGCAAAACAATGTGCTGTCATTAACCCATGAATGCCCAAAATCTACATTTTATCACCAAAAAGTACACGGAACGGGCCGGAAGTGTACCCTAATATATGAAAAGGCACCAAAACTCAACTGAAAATGATGCAGACACACATGAAGGACATTGTGAAATGAAAAAGGTAAAACAATATGCTGTCATTGACCCATTTCTGCCCAAAATCAACATTTTAACACAGAAAAGTACCCGAATGGGCCTGAACGGTACCCTGATATATGAAGAGCCAGTGCAACTCAACTGAAAGTGATGCAAACACATATGAATAACGTTTTGGAAATCAGGAAGGTGGAACAATGTGCTGTCATTAACACATTAAAGCCGAAAATCGACCTTTTATTATGTAAAAGTACCGGAACGGGCCGGAACAGTACCATAACATATAAAAAGGCAAACGTGCATGAAGAACATTTTCATTTTAGAAATGAGGAAGGTTAAACAATGTGCTGTCATTAACCTGTTACCATCCAATATCTACATTTTAACACAAAATAGTACTCGGAACAGGCCAGAATGGTACCATATTATATAAAAAGGCAGCAAAACGCAGCTGAAAATGATGCAAACACAGAAGGAGAACATTTTGGAAATGAGGAAGGTTCAACAATATGCTGTCATGAACCCGTTACTGCCCAAAATCTACATTTTAACACAAAAAAGTACCGGAATCGGCCGGTACAGTACCATAGTTTATAAAAAGGCAGAGTACCTCACCTGAAAATGCTGAAAAAATGCATGAAGAACATTTTGGAAATGAGGATGGTTGAACAAAATGCTGGCATTAACCCATTACTGCCCAAATCTACATTTTATCACGAAAAGGTACCCAGAACAGGCTGCAACAGTACCATAACGTAGAAAAAGACAGCAGAACCCACCTGAAAATGCTGTAAACATGCATGAAGAACATTTTGGAAATGAAAAAGGTGAAACAATGTGCTGTCATTAACCCATTACTGCCCAAAATCTACATTTTAACACAAAAAGGTACCCAGAAGGGTACCTTAATATATGAAAAAGCAGCGAAACTCAAGTGAAAATGATGCTCTCAACTCTCAACTGAAAAGTTGGTTCTCTTACAAGAGCAGTTTCACTGTGTCCGTGGGATTGACTGTCACCATGCCCTCCTCCGGCAACCATCCCGGCCCCTCTCGGGGCCGCCAGGGCGGTGATGAGGTACAGGTCCCCTGTTCCAGGGCAACTGTCGACTGGGATGGACTGTCCTCAGTGTGCCCCGACCGTATGGCGCCGTCAGGCGGGGAGGCCAACAAAGGACACCAGGGGTTCGCGGTGATGTCGGTTGCCCACCCTACCCGTCTTGAAACATGGACCAAGGAGTCTAACACCTGTGAGAGTCGGAGGGCCGAATGAAACCCTGTGGCACAATGAAGGTGAGGGCTGGCACGTGCCGGCTCAGGTGGGATTCCATCACAGCGTTGTGCTGCACGCACCATTTGCCCATCTCTCCCGCTTTGTAAGGGAAGTGGAGTATGGGCATGTGTGGTAGGACCCAAAAGTTGGTCAACTATACCTGGGCAGGGCGTAGACAGCGGAAATGCTGGTGGAGGTCCATAGCAGTCCTGACGTGCAAATCGGTCATCCGACCTGGGTATATATATGACTTGGGGCAAAGGACTAACAGAACCATCTAGTAGCTGGTTCCCTTCAAAGTTTCCCTCAGGATAGCTGGCGCTCGGAAACCCAACTTGTATCTGGTAAAGCGAATGATTAGAGGTCTTGGGGTTGAAACGATCGCAACCTATTCTCAAACCTTAAATGGGTAAGAAGCCTGACTTGCTGGCATGAAGCTGGGCATTGTATGCAAGTACCCAGTGGGCAACTTTTAGTAAGCATAACTGGTGCTGCAGGATGAACCAAATGCCGGGCTAAGGCGCCTGATGCCAACACTCATTAGACCCCAGAAAAGGTTTTGGTTGATATAGACAGCAGGATGGTGCCCATGGAAGTTGGAATCCATTAAGGAGTGCATAACAATTCACCTGCTGATTCAACTAGCCCTGAAAATGGATGGCGCTTGAGCGTCTAGCCCAACGCGGCCGTCGCCAGCGATGAGAGTCAGATCCCACTCTAACACCATATGTAGGGAAGGCATGGTATCACAAGTATTGAAACTGACACAATAGATACAATTTGTCAAACCTTTATTGAAAATGGTGGGGTTGGAGAAACTCCTATAATGCCTTATAACTAAGATGGGAGCCGTTTCAACCATCAAACGGTAAACAAAACAGTCCTAGTGAAGTCCATCAAATCAAAATGGTCTATGCTAACAAAACCTAATGCCTGCCCTATCTATTGTACAAAAGTGTAAAAAGGAGAAAGTGTATGCAAACAGAAAAATCAGTTTTCAAATGATAAGGTGGCTGAACCAGCCCTCCTCCCCACGTTAGGCCTCACGAAATAAGGCGTTCCTTGAGACAGGATGACACACTCTGGCTCAGTTTCCAACACAGTACACAGTTCAAAACCGTGGAGCAAGGCTTGCCTGGCCTTCCATGTTAAAGTCTCTTTCTCTGACTTCATAATTAATGTTTCAACCAAAACGTTCACAAAGTTCCCCCTCTGCCGGCTCAGATCTTTCAGCACAAAGTTCTCGTGGATCCCCCTCTGCTGGTCTCAGACATCTCACGATAACATTCAACATGAAATTGCAAGGGGGGCTCCCTTCACCAAGCTTAGTATACTTTGGGTCTCCCTCAATCGGGCTCAGACCCCTTTCAGATGTTGAAGTCTTTCAAATGTGCATGGCTTTCTTACAGACCACTACTGGACCACTTTGAATCAACGCTCACTATTCTCTTGGCATTTATTCGCCTTTTAGCTTCAAACAATGTACCTTTCACAGAGACTTTTGAATGGGCTACTTCCTTTCACCGGACCATTCTGTTACTTAGTATCGCTGATCTTGCAGCTATATTTTACTTTAAAGTTCATTCACAGGTCTACCTTTCTTCGTGTCTCATCCACACGCATGCAGCCTTCACTTGTGATATGATGTTGCTACTTTATTTACTTTAACACACAACAGTCTCTCAGGTCCCTTGCCAACTCATCGGCTGTGTGCGCGTCTTCCTTGTTTTGTGGTTTACAATTTTCGAGTCAAGGTTAGCACCACAAGGTTAGTACCACAGGCTTGGCTTCGCCTCCCCAACTCTGCCGTTCACCCGGGAGTGTCACTGGTGTCCTTGAAACACATTGCAATCTTCACTTGTCGGATGTGGCCTTCACAGCGTGTCTTTCCCAGTCTGTTGGCGGCAACGACCTCCAGTAGGGAAGCCTTGGAATTTTCGGCCTGCTGTGCTGGTCCCTTCTTCTGTTGGTCTGCTCCAGTAGGTGTACCTTCATCCCGGAAGTTCTGCTCGTTCCCATTTTCCACCTTGCTCAGAGTGTTTCTTTAGGTGTTGCCTTTTATTCGTGTGAGGAGAGCTAACTGGTATCAAGTGTATGCACTTAGGGTAAAGTGTCTGACTTTGCCTGACCCGATTAACAGGACATGTCCAGTACGATGTGAGAGAGTTAGTCTGGTTACTCTCGGTCACCCTCTTCCTCAGCCCAGTGTTTGTGTTAAAAGGTGGTGGGGGGTAATTGGGACTTTGGAAAATCCTAAAAAATAGGTTAGGGTAGATGAACAAAAGAGGGGGAATAACACGTCTCACCATCAGCTATCTCACCCCCACTCCCCGAAGAGCACTCAACCAGGTGATCCTACCACACAGATCCACCCCCACGAAGTGGATCCAAAAGCGATGGCTGTATCTTGGCCACCTGGATGACAAGTCCCTAAGGACTAGTGGGTGAGAAACCATTTGGTTTCTCACATACTTTTCCCCTATGCAAGGTGGATAGGTTTGTTCTTCTCCGAAGTTCTCTAGTCTGCGAACTCTGGAGAGGACAAGTGGAAACTCTATCCAGGGACTCCCGCATACCCACATCATTTTTCTTTGGCTGTGCTGGTATGGTCTGGATGTTAACCTTAGTTCCCTGTGAGTAGCCATGAACTGGCATTGAGGAGATTTGCCAGAACTAAAGTCGCTATGAGGCTCTGTTTCCATCCATTAGCATACCGGGAAGGTCTGGGAATAGAAATCATACTGCCATTTATTCTTGTGGCGTAAATTCTCTGGGTGAGGAAGGAGGCTCTTAAAGAAGGGTAGAGAATTCTGGAAAATCTCTTCCTATAATAACCTCTTCCGGAAGTCCAGGGATAATGGCTGATGATACTAGCCGGGGCTTCCCCCTGATATTAATGTACAACGGTACTCTGGGATAGATCTCGTTATCTCTGTGTATGCAGGTGACTCTAAACATGGTTGCATGTTCTAGGACTGCTGAAGAGAACAAATTGGCTTCTATGGCTGTTAGTTTACTGCCAGAATCAACTTATGCTTTTACTATCCTCCCGTACACCAGAGCTTTTTCTTACATAAAATCCACTGAGGATTGGCATAAGCACATACTAAAGGTTTCTAGATCCTCCTCTTGTTTTTCCCATTCCTCTCCTCTCAAATAACCTATTTCCATACGTTCCTCCTTTTGATTTTTGGGACAATGCTGAGCTAAATTACCTGTTTCTCTACATGAGAAAGAGATGGGTGGTGTTGGCTTAATCCCTCTGGGTTCCTCTCTCCTTAATTCTTCATAATCCTAGTATCAGTTTTTTTTTATTTCTACCTTTTCTCTCAGGGTGCACTCTCAGGTCTTAGGGAGCCCATCTCGTTCTAACGTCAGGTTTTGAGAGTGGTAGGTTGGTTTTTGATCTTTTCTATGTTCATTTTTATGGAAGGAATGGAAATGTTTTACTGCATCTGAATGGTGCTGGCCAGTTTCGATAGCCAGGTTGAGAGTGGGACGATTTAATTGTAGTACGGCATTCTGTAGAAAAGGAGGTAATGAGTTGATGAATTGTTCCAAGATGATCATTTCTACCAACTCTTCCAGTGTTTTATTAGCGACCTATGGGACGACAGTGTTCTTAATTCATTCTCCCACTTCCAGTTGGGGTCTCACCGGGGTTTGATCTAATGGACTTTAGTTTTTGTCGATAAAAATTACTGGTTTGAGCTACTCTTTTATGGAGCCCTTCCTTGATGGATATGAAGGTAGCTCAGAAGATTAGATTAAGCAACTGATAGGCGGTTTGTAACTCGCCTTTTAACAGGGGTCCCAAGTAGCATTTATTTTGGTGTTTGTCCATTCCAGATGTTCCGCCAATCGTTCGAAATCCTCCAGAAAATCCCTAAGTCTTCCTTTTCCTGGTAGAGTTGTAATATTCCTTGAGGTAATAGGGGTCTTGCTTGTAATTCAACTAATCTTGTCAAATTTTCTTGAAGGCGAGCCTCGGCCTGAATTTGATGGGTAGCCAGTTGGGATACGATTGATTCAATATCAGTCATCTTTTCAGAAGGGGTAAGGGATCCCTCTGTCAGGCGTTCAGACTCAGAGAAGAAAAGGGTCTCAACCTCTTCAGAGAAGGTTTCAAAGTCATCTAACCCTTCCGAACTTGACTTTGATGAAGGCGGTTTCTTACCAAAAACAAAAGGTTTCGGGAAAAGGTGGGTTTAAGGTGCTAGGTCTAATAAATATGTGGGAGGGTCTGACTTTTAAGACTATTCATTCACACTATTGTATGTGATAATAGGCTATCGGAAGGGTGTCTAATAGTACCTGGGTTTAGAAAAACAAATCCTATTGGTTTACTGGGATTTGCAGTTGGGAGAATAAGATCTCTTTAATAGTGGATATTCCATCAGAATCAAGGATTTCAATAATCCTATTCTCGCCTTCTGGTGGGATGGCAATTACCATCATGGGTTCTCAATTTTTATCAATTGAGTCAGATCCCACCCTGACACCATATGTAGGGAAGGCACGTAATCACAAGTATTGACACTGACATAATGGAGACAATTTGTAAAACCTTTATTGAAAATGCTGGGGTTGGAGAAAATTCTATTTTGCCCTATAACTAAGATGGAAGTAGTCTCGACCATCAAAAAATAAACAAAACAGTCCTAGTGAAGTCTGTCAAATCAAAATGGCCTATGCTAACAAAACCTAATGCGTGCCCTATCTCTTGTACAAGGAGAAAATGTATTCAAAGGGAAGAATCAGTGTTCCAATGACATGGTGGTTGAACGAGCTCTCCTCCCTATGTTAGGCCTCACAAAGTAAGGCGTTCCTTGAAGGCAGGATGACACATTCTGGCTCGGTTTCCAACACAGTTCAAAACCATGGATTGAGGCTTGCCTGGCCTTCCACGTTAAAGTCTCTTTCTCTGACTTCAAAATCAATGTTTCAACCAAAACGTTCACAAAGGTCCCCCCTCTGCCGGGCTCAGACCTTTCTCCACACAGTTCTCTTAGGTCACCCTCTACTGGGCTCAGACCTCTCACAATAAAGTACAACACAAAATTGCAAGTGGGGCTCCCTTCCCCAAGCTTAGTATACTTCGGGTCTCCCTCAATCAGGTTCGGACCCGTTTCAGATGTCAAAGTCTTTCAAATGTGCATGGCTTTCTTACAGACCACCGCAGGACGACTTGGACTCAACGTTCACTATTTTACTTTCAATCTTGCTGTTTATTCGCCCTTTAGGTTCAAACTATGTACCTTTCACAGAGACTTTTGAACTGGCTACTTCCTTTCACCGGACCACTGTCTTACTTAGTATCGCTGATCTTGCAGCTGCATTTTATTTTAAAGTTCACTCACAAGTCTGCCTTTCTTCGCGTCTCATCCACACGCATGCAGCCTTCATTTGTGATATGATGTTGCTACTTGATTCACTTTAACACACACTGGTCTCTCAGGTCGCTTGCCAACTCACCAGCTGTGTGCGCTTCTTTTTTGTTTTGCAGTTTCCAATTTTCGGGTTCAGGTTAGTAGCACAGACTTGGCCTCGCCTCCCCAAATCTGTTGTTCACCGGGAGGGTCGCTGGTGTCCTTGAAACACAATGCAATCTTCCCTTGTGGGATCTGGCCTTCTCCACGTGTCTTTCACAGTCTGTTGGAGGCACCGACCTCCAGTATGGAAGCTCTGGGGTTTTTGGCCTGCTGCTCTTGTCCCTTGGTCCGTTGCTCTGCTCCAGTAGGTGCGCCTTCATCCCGGATATTCTGCCCTTTCTCATGTTCCACCTTGCTCAGATTGTGTCTTTAGGTGTTGCCTTTTATTCGTGTGAGAGCTAACTGATGTCAGGTGTATGCATTTAGGGTAAAGTGCCTGTCTTTGCCTGAACCGATTAACAGGACATGTCCAGTGAGATGTGAGAGAGTTATTCTGGTTACTCTCAGTCACCCTCTTCCTCGGCCCAGTGTTTGTCTAAAAAGGGGGAGGTTGGGACTTCGGAATATTTTAAAAAATAGGACGGGTGGATGAACAAAAGAGGGGGGACTACTGCATCTCACCATGGGCTATCTTACCCCAGTCCCTGAAGACCCCTCACCCAGGTGATCCTTCAGCACTGGTCCACCCCCAGGAACTGGATCCAAAAGCGATGGGTGTGTCCTGGCCATACGGATGACAAGTCCCAGAGGTCTAGTGGTTGAGACACCCTTTGGTTTCTCACAGCTGCGACGAGTAGGAGGGTTAGTGCAGTGTGCACGGAAGCCTGGGCCGAAGTCCTGGGTTGAGCTGCCACAGGTGCAGATCATGATGGTAGTAGCAAATATTCAAACAAGAACTGTGAAGGCCGCAGTGGAGAAGGGTCCCATGTGAACGACAGTTGAACATGGTCAGTCGGTTCTAAGAGTTTGTCAAGATCTCGTCTTACCTTAGGGCTCAGCAACCTCGCCTAGAGACGTGAGCGACTTCCTGTCCCTTGGGCAGCCACCTCATCGCTGGGTCAGGAATGCAGGCTCTGCCCATCAGATGTGGAGCCAAGTAAATGTTGGAAAAACCCTCACTGAGAAAAAACCTGCAGGTAATGGAGTGGAAGTTCCAGACTGGATCCACCTAGTAGACATCTGACTGAATCCTCTTAATAGAAAGCTGGTTTACTATAGATATGGCTCCAGATGACAGTCTTTTCCAGGAGTTGTAGACAAGGCGGTGGATAAGAAGGCTCCATGAAGTAATGATTCAGGTTGGCAGGAAGGCAGAGATGAGCAGGCAAGGACTGGAGGTCAAAGGAAGAGGAGCACTGCAAGGAGGACCACCAGTTAATGTGGAACTGAAATAGCAGTTAAGTGAGGGAGAATGGAGGAAGGCAACCAGGGAACAAGAAAACAACGAGTGCAGAAAAACAACAGTGTTCGTGCAACAGGAAAATCCAATATTGCGGCGCGAGGCATACCTCACGTTAGAGGATGAAAAAGGCACCCAGCGGACTCCGGGATGAAGGACTCATGATGCCATGTGCCTACGCAACCCTCCATGAGGGGAGTGGAAGCATCGCCAACGTCGCCATAGCGACCATGATGCTAGCCCGGGGCTGCAGCAGTGAATCATAACAGAGATGGGCGAGCGCCATTCAGAAGGGACAGGTGTTGGCCTCCGTTGCCCTCAGCCAAACGAAAGGGAGTCGGGTTCAGATCCCCGAACCCAAAGCGGCAGAGATGGGCCCCCTCGCGGCTTTCAATACAGTAACACAAACGATCCCGCAAAAGGCGGCAGAAGCCCTGAGCAGAGTTCTATTTTCTTTGTAACGGGCAGGGCACCCTGGAATGGGTTTGCCCCAAGAGAGGGTCCCGAGCCTTGGAAAGTGCTGCGGTTCCAGAGGTGTCCGGTGAACTCTCGCTGGTCCTTGAAAATCAGGGGGAGATGGTGTAAATCTCACGCTGGGCCGTACCCATAGCCGGAGCAGGTTTCCAAGGTGGCTTGTTGGAACAATGTGGGCAAGGGAAGTCGGCAAGTCAGATGGATAAGGATTGGCTGTAAGGGCTGGGTCGATCAGGCTGGGGCACGAAGCAGGGCTGGGTGCACGCTGCAGCTGGATGAGGCATCCCCCGGCAGTGGATGCGAGATAGACCCTTCCTGTGGATTGCCCCAGCTGTGGTGGTCACCTCCCTCCATTCCCCTCCCGGGAATCATGGCTGGCGTGCTGCATTGACCGATGCCTAGCAGCTGACTTAAAACTGGTACGACTAGGGGAATCTGACTGTTTAATTAAAAAGAAGCATTGCGAAGGTCCTCTGTGTGAGTTGACGCAATGTGATTTCTGCCCAGTGCTCTGAATGTCAAAGTGTCGAAATTCAATGAAGCGCAGGTAAACGGCGAGAGTAACTAGGACTCTCTTAAGGTAGCCACATGTCTCATCATCTGATTAGTGATGCGCATAAATGGATGAGTGAGATTCCCACTGCCCCTGCCTACTATCTAGCAAAACCACAGCCAAGGGAACAGGCTTGACAGAACCAGTGGGTAAAGTATAAACTGTTGATCTTGACTCTAGTCTGGCACTGTGAAGAGACATGAGAAGTGAAGAATAGGTGGGAGGCCCTCAGGCTGCCAGTGAAATAGCACTTCTCTTATTGTTTTTTCACTTACCCGGTGAAGTGGGGGGGTGAGCCCCGTGAGGCTCTCGCTTCTGGCTAGAAGCACCCGGCGCCCGACGGGCATGACCCACTCCGGGGTCAGTGGCAGGTGGGGAGTTTGACTGGGCCAGTAGACCTGTCAAACGATAACACAGGTGTCCTAAGGCAAGGTCCGGGACGACAGTAACCACCCGCAGATCAGTACAGCAAAAGCTTGCTTGATCTCGATGTTCAGTATGAATACAGACCATGAAAGTGAGGCTTCACGATCCTTCTGACTTTTTCGGTTTCAAGCAGGAGGTGTCAGAAAGGTTAACCCAGGGATTACTGGCTTGTGGCGGCCAAACGTTCAAAGCGATGTTGCTTATTGATCCTTCAATGTCAGCTCTTCCCATCATTGTGAAGCAGAATTCAACAAGCATTGGATTGTTCACCCATTAACAGGGAACATGAGCTGGGTTTAGACGGTCGTGAGACAGGTTAGTTTTACTCTACTGATGATGTGCCGTTGCAATAGTAATCCTGCTCAGTACGAGAGGAACTGCAGGTTCAGACATTTGGTGTGTGTGCTTGGCTGAGGAGCCAATGGGGTGAAGCTAGCATCTGTGGGATTATGACTTAATGCCTCCAAGTTAGAATCCCCCTAATGATACCACAGTGCTGTGGAGCCTCAGTTGGCCTAGGATAGCCGGCCTCTGGACTGGTGCATAGAGCCGCTTGTCTCAGGATTGAAGTGTGGTTCAGAAGGGGACCACCTCTCTCGCCCGTAGTGCAACGCATGTTCGTGTGGAAAATGGTGCTAAATCATTCGTATATAACCTGAATCTGGGTTAGGGTTTTGTAAGTAGCCGAACCGCTATATCGCTGCGGTCTATTGAAAGTCATCCTCTGAGCCAAACTTTTGTCAAAAGCACAGCAGTGGCACCACAAGTGTCTTCATCCTTCCTCCCGCTCTGCCTCAGCGCGCACAGAAAACTCCCGCCCACCACTGGGCAGGGAGCAATATTCTCCCTTCCTGGTCAGCCTAGCAGACCAAATGGCATTGGCCTTGGCCCAGCCGGCAGCAGGCATTGTGGCTCGAACCAGACCTTGGGAGGCAGGGAAGAGAGGTGGGAGCTTAAGGTCCTGCCCCAGTGTGCAGAGATGGTACCTTAAGCACCGGCCCCTGGACGGTGGCATTAGGGCGGTCACAGCGAGATGGCAGCTGGGAAATCTGGTCAGGGCCTAACCAGCCATCTGGCAGGGGCAGACAGACCAGATGGCCTGAGTTGCAGCTGGCCTGGCTGACTCCTACATTTGTCTCTGGTCAGGCTCCATAAGCCCCCACTTTGTGGGTGCTTAATAGTCAGTGCGGAAGTGACTCTCTGCTGGGCGGCTCTGTGGCAAAGGCGGTAGACGCCTGCTCGGCGACCGGACCGATGCCGGGAACAGAGTCTGGGCTTTGGTTGCCGATGGCGGCTTAGAACACAGAGGTTGTACCTTAAGTCCCCTCCCAAGTGACGCTATTTCTGAGGGCTATTTCCAAGGGCGGCACTTCCACTGAATGCATAAATGGATGTCAGAAACAGAAATTCCAGCCCCTTTCTAACTAAAGTTTCAGCAGAGATACTGCAGGTCGCCACAGCAGTAATGGTAAAACCGCCATACGGAATTTCTGCCAAACTCTTAATGAGGTTCACTGTCTGCTCAATACCCGGCCTCATTACGAGAACAGAGGTAAGTGGAAGTACGGAATTAGCGTCCCTGTGGGGTCCCTGTACCTCAGCGCAGGTACGGGCTCTTAACGCAGCCCGGCCAGAGCATCCGGGCGGCCGTTGCACTCTACCCGACCTCAGGGCAATGCCACCCATTTGTGGCCAAGTCCAAAACGGTGTGCAGGTGTCAAGGGGTGCCCCGAGCAGGCACCTTCCGGCCATGGAGTGTATAGGCACTTACTGTGGCCAGCCTTGAGTACCATGTCATTTGTGGGTTAGTCCTGGTCCTCGGACTAATGTCACCCATGTGTGGCGAAGTCCCCAACCCCTGGTGGGGTACCCATCCCTCCCCGGAGGGAAAAGCTCTAACGCAGAGGGAAAAGAGTGACCGCGGCTGGGCCAGAGCTCCAGGATGGCTCACACGTGGGTCGGCCGTCCCCACGCCCAGCAGCAGTCGTGGGGAGCCATGGCGTGGTCCCCATCCCTCCCTGGAGGGAAAAGCTCTAACCTGGCCCCACCAGAGCTCCAGGATGCTACACCCAGTCTTGGGCAGCTGACTGGCACGTAGGTCAACCTTTCTTCCAAAATGTTTGCAGCATTATCAGGTGAGTTTTGCTGTGTTTATATATGCTATGATACCTTTCCGGCCTGTTATGGGTACTATTTCATGATAAAAATGTAGATATGGGCAGTAATGTGTTTGACAGCAACACTGTTCAACCTTCCTCATTTCCAAAATGTTCTTCATGGGTGTGTGCATCATTTTCAGTTGAGTTTTGCAGTCGTTTTATATATTTGGGTACTGTTCAGGCCCATTCCTCGTTACTTTTTTGGGATAAAATGTAGATTTTGAGCAGTAATGGGTTAATGACACCACATTGTTTCACTTTTCTCATTTCAAAATGTCTTTCATGTGTGTTTGCATTATTTTCAGGTGAGTTTTGCTGCCTTTTCATATACTTGGGTACCATACTGCCCGTTCCGGGTAATTATCTGTAATACAATGATGATTTTGGGCAGTAAGGGGTACATGTCACCACATTGTTTCATCTTTCTCATTTCAGAAGGTTCTTCATGTGTGTCTGCATCATTTTCAGTTAAGTTTTGCTTCCTTTTTATATATTAGGGTACCTTTCCGGCCAGGTCTGTTTACTTATTTGTGGTAAAATGTAGATTATGGGCAGTAATGGGTTAATAACAGGACATTGTATCACCTTTCTCTTTTCTAAAATGTGCTTCAGGCATGTTTGCAGCATTTTCAGATGGGTTTCGCAGCCTTTTTATATGTTATGGTACTGTTCTGGCCCGTTCTGTGTACTTATTATTTTCAAGATAAAATGTAGATTTTGGGTACTGATGGGTTAATGGCGGCATATTGATCAATCTACCGCATTTCAAAATGTTCTTCATGTTTGTTTGCATCATTTTCAGGTGAGTTTTGCTCCGTTTTATATATTAGGGTACCGTTCCAGGCACTTTTGCATGATAAAATATAGATTTGGAGCAGTAATGAATTCCTGACACCAGGTCGTTTCACCTTTCTCATTTCTAAAATGTTCTTCATGCATGTTTGCAGCATTTTCAGGTGAGATTTTCTGCCTATTTATATATTAAGTTACCATTCTGGCCGTTCCGAGTTTTGCACACACCCTCCACTGTGACGATTTGCAACTGAAAACGGTGTTTTTCCTGTGATGGGCTACACCGAACAAGCCACCGTCTGCAGCCCTTCAGTAAGAATAATCTCTCGAGAATCAAGGCAGCGTGAGTGGTACGGGGAATCACGGGCATTGTAGAGCCACTGGTTACAGACCACTGGTATATAGAATATAACACACGTCTGCTGGTGTCGAATGAATATGAAATATGTGAGTTTGCCAGTGAAAATTGGCCTTTTCTCAGCACAGCTGTTGGAATGTGGGGGTGGGAGCTGCACAAGGCACAAACGGAACTAAGGGAGGCAGATGACTAAAACTATTAAAGACCATTGTCAGACAATTTTGCAACGGTGCAGGGAAGTTGTGCGCCGACATATGTACTCACCATCCACCTCAACACTGACATTTGCCAAACTGAACAGCACAGAATTTGATTTTGCATCAGTGTGTCAATGGAAATATCAGTACCGAATGGCCCAGCACTGGTGCAAAACTCCCCGGCATTGGAGCAATTTCTGTAATGTGTCTAAAATGCCTAAATAACCTTCTCGGATCCAAATCAGGAGCAGTGAGTTCAATGCTTTGGCATGACTTAAACTTCCTTGTGCATCATGCCATGAGCTAAGCAAACATGTATTGCATGCCATGACTTAGGCATCCTTGTACAGCATGCCATATATTTATTTTATTTATTATTTGTTTATTTTACATTTTTAAAGCGCTCACACAGCCTGCGGACATCGAGGTGTTGTTAAAGGAATTGTTTGTTTGTTAGTTGCGTAATCGTTTTTTTTTTGTCTTAGTTGCGTATTTATAACGTGCTTAAATACCCAGAGGTTTCTAAGTGCGGACCCGGGGATCGAACCTGTGTTGCTTCATGTCATCTTGCTTCCAAAGCGAGCACATTGCCACTGAGCTGTCCTCCCGGGACATGACCTAAGCAACCATGTATTGCATGCCATGACTTAAACATCCTTGAGCAGCATGCGTTGACCTTAATAAACATGTATTGCACGCTATGTGTGATGAATCCAATGGTGTCATCACTTCTTTCCCGGCTGTGACCTCTCCCCATGTGGCCCGGGGATGGCAGCCGCTACCTGATTCTGACCCTGGGGGCCAGATGAGGGAGGATCACATGATGGGAGACAACCTCCAGGAGAATATCATGATATGATATAATATGATACGGCATTTATAACGCGCCTGTACACAAGTGTTTCTAGGCACGACAAGACAAGGAGGGGGAAACAAAGGGAGGACAAAACAACAATCTTACTAGGCCTTATCTCATTCAGATCCCGCAAGTGCAGGGAAGAGACAGAGAGGTGCCAAGTGGGGCGGGAGGGCAGGTAACTCAAAAGGTGCAGCTAGCGGGTGGCTCATAAGTGCAGAGAGAAGGGACTGTAGGGTTGCAGGTACAGACCCTTAAATGCTGGGGGATCCCAGAGGCATTGTGAGGTTAACTGGATATGCAGGAGGCTGGGCCCCAGTTCAAAGGGTATCCAGGTAACCAGTGCATGGAGCCATCAGGGACATCAGCAGGGAAGAGGAAGAGAGAAAGCAGAAGCGAAAAGGAGGGTCTTGAGTTGCTACCGGAACCGAAAGTGGTTCTCCTCAAGTTTGAGAGAGGCAGGGAGGCTGTTCCAGAGGGAGGCCCCAGCCGAAGAGAGAGATCTGCCCCCAACCCTCTGCTTGGAGAGGTGTCTGACCCTCAGAGTTGGAGGTGGATGAGTGGAACCATCGGATAAGACATGGTATCCCCCTCCTTCTTTTGAGGATACCACATCCCTTTCTAAAGCCTTAATGGCTTATTGTAACACCTCCCCTCAGCCACTTAGGGAACATGCTGGAGACCTTCTGATGGGAGCTCTATAGCTCGCCAACAAGTTTACCCGCACACAGTGCCCCGGCTTCAGAGACAGACGGAACGCCACTGGAACAAGTACTATATCAGCACTGTGAGCACTCAGAAGGTAAGCACACCGATAACATAAACAGCGTGTCCTCATTAGTGACACTGTGTAGCGTAGTTAAGCGAAAAATAGATAATATGATTTACGATTCGGACACACTTTCTTTTTTCAGCGTTCGCCGAACGCAGACTGGGACCGCTTACATACGCAGATCCTGAGCAGGGATTCCACCTGCTCTCAGGTCAGTTCTATGACAGGGTGAAGGAGGGTGATTCACCAGGCACAAGCTCTCGTATTTTAGGTAGCACTAAGCACGTTAATGAACACATTAGAAAATAACTTTCTCAGACAACTGACTAACCATACAAGAAAGCTATGGTATGGCTGGAGGGAAAACACAACAGTAATACCTTAAGACTACTAAATTCTGACAGAATACTAATCGACACAGTTGATAATATTAAACAAGCATGAATTACTTTTTCCTGCAGTTACTGATTGTTTAAAATGTTCTTTCTCTTTTGTGTTACGTGTCTTTCTCTCACCTGTGAGTACCCTGTTTTGCAAATTCATAATGTCTAATTGTATTGCATTATATTTAATCTATACTCTGACAGTTAAATTCTGTATTGAAACCCGGCTCTGAAGAAGAATAATTTCTGAAATGCATTAGCCAGAGGGTTTTTCATTTGCCATTAATTCAGCATTTATCAAATTGGTGATGTTCAACCAATTATTATTGAAAGCAACAAAAGACTTTTTTAACAAATATACTCATCTAAAATATTCTCAAACTTGATTACATTGATTCTAAAGAACAAAGATAAAGACATTTAACCCCTAGTGGGAATTACAGGTGTGTGGCCCACACCGATGGCTAACTAGCCTAGGTCCTTTCTTTTCTTTCAGCTCTATATAAGTCATCATGATCCGACTTACCCTTAAGATTAAGGAAAATGCCTTCTCAGCTACTACCTATTAGTCATCTACAACTGACTTACCTTTAAAGAACAATTACCTTTAAAGAACAATTAACCAGACTTTACCTATAAGAATTCAAGAATGGACTTCCATTCCCATAACCACCAAGCGAATATCTGTGCATGAGGGATTTAAACTAGTAGAGCAGCTGACAAGAGAGAGCTTCTGGAGAGAGAAAGCTGCCTCTCTCGGAACAAGCCGAGAGAATGTGAGGCTGGAGAGGAAGCCGTGGAGCAAATCGGTTTGAGAACTGAAAGAAGGGAAGCTGACCTCAATGAGTAAAATGCTGCAGGGATGACAGGAGCCAACAGAGGGCTCGGCGGTGTTCACATGTGTTTGGAGGAAGTCTTCGCCCTTGCTTGAAGATGGGAGGCAGAAGAGTCCAGCTGAGCCGTGGGACCACCAGAAGCCAACAGAGGGCTTGCCAGCATTTGCAGGTGTTTGGAAGCAGTCTTCGCTGTACCAGAGCCTGAAGACACAAAGCAAAAGAACCCAGCAGGGACTGTGGGACATTGAGAAGCCAAGAACCGAATAAGGCAACCAGAGAGGTGACGGCGAACAAGATTTGCAAACTTACCGCGAGAGAAGGAAAATACACAGCCAAAGCCGATGAGTCCAACCAGGCGGAGCGGGGACGCCTGAGCATATTGGCAGCCATGCCAGAACCACATAAACATTAATGAAGTACATGAGAGCAAAAAAGTATTTCTTACCAAGAGGGCACAGAAGGAAAATACCAAGCTTTCCAGATTATGAGTGTATGCGATACATATGTAAAAGAAGCCCTGGCAGGATAAAATACCAGGCAAATAAACCATTAGAAAAAGCAGAAACAAGAAATTATCCACTTTAGAGAAGTGCGCAGAGTCCACCAGAGATAAGCCCTGGCAGGGAAATGTGCCAGGCAAGTTCAAAGTGTAAAGAGCATTTACAAAAGCTCTGGCAGAGTAGTATACTAGGCAATTGCAAGTGAGTTCCTTTAAGAAAGCCCTGGCAGGACAGTATCCCAGGCAAATGCAAGGGAGTGCATTCAGGAGAGTATTCCAGGCAATTGCAAGGGAGTGCATCCAAGAAAGCCCAGGCAGGAGAGTATACCAGCCAGTTGCAAGTGTGTGTATAAAAGCAAGCCCTGGTAGGAAAAGTACACCATGCAAGGACAGATTGAACATTGTATAAGGAATACTTGAATCAAAGCGGTCCTGAGAAAAAACAAATTAGGACTAGCGAAAAGGCTTTATTAATCACAAGAGGAGGAGTAGAAACCTGGCAGGAGAATACACCAGGTATCCTAACAAGACAAAGACAGAAAGAGCCTTGTTGCTTTGTGCACTAATTGTGATATTCAAATCTGGCAGGAAAATATGCCAGATATCCTAACGAGACAAAGAGCCACGTTGAATTGCATACTATTCTTTTTGTTTTTTCTTAAAAGCACAGGAACTGACATTGTTGAATAAACAACAACGGTAGGAGATCTTCAGGAGAAGGGAACCACCCTCTGGAACAAGGAACTCTATCCTGTTGGATATCTTATGTTGGAGTTACGCGTTTTCCTTTTTTTGAAACATTTATGAACCACTTGATGCCAAAGACATTATCCTTTTCACTTTAAAGCTTAGTTCATTAGAATGCAACAGCCAGAATAGTACTTTGGACATGAGACAGTTTTACTTTGGACATCCTGACCTTGACAGACCCTTAGTTTTTGTTCTAGGTAGTGAAACACCTCTTCAAGTATGGACTGAGAGGCATTTCCACAACCCGCTTAACTTTAATAAATGTTTATCCCGAAAATCCATAAGTCTCTGTGTCCATGTCTCATTCCTGACACCTCAAATATGGTGTTAGAGTGGGATACTGACTCAGCTGACTCTAGCTGGAGAACCCACTGGAACTCTATGTTATATCTCTTAATTGTCATCTTCTATGATAATAACTGTCAAAGAGTTACAGGGTGAGGAGCGTATTCTTGAGGTACATATAGATGAAACAATCTTTAATATTAAAGATGCAATAGCAAGTAGGTTTCATCTTCCCATCAGATGCACACAACGACTTTTTCAAGGGAGGCCCTTACTAGATGCTTTAAGATTGACCGATTATGCAGTAAACCCCAATAGTAAGTTGAACCTTGTAGTTAAAGCCAGTACAGAACTCCCATCAGTCACTGTTTCAGGCATAAAACCCAGTTTCAAAAGACCCCGAAAAGAAAATATTGGGGAACCCAGCAGACAGAGGGACACACCTGACCAAGAAAGCCCAATATAAATAGATCAGCCGCAAGAACAAGAAGAAGTGTTCTCCTTCACAACTAATCAAATAGACAAACCTATTAGGGACACTGAGCTTTTTACTTTTGAAAAATACATCAATTTTAGTGAACAAGAATATACTGCTAAAAGTCCCACCATCACAGAGAATCCTGAAATGGCCAGTAGAGAGAATTTGTTAAGTCAGTTAATGGCACACCAGTTCCAAGCCGAGATACGTTTCCAAACCGGGTTGGATCAGATTGTTGCCTCTCAGCATAGACCTATACTGCCCATAGTGTGTTACAGCCTTACAAAGAGGAAGAAGACCTGGGCCCTTTTTTTCTCAACTTTGAAAGGTTGGCACATCAGTTCCACTGGGGAGATGACTTAAAAACATGTTATCTGGGCCCTTATTGAAAGGAGAGTTACAAAATATGTGCAAACTTTTAAATCCTTTGAGAACAGCCATATGTAATGATATAAAACAAGGATTATTACAAAGGGTGGACCAAACAGATAACTTAAATAAACAGAAACTGAGAGAAATTAAACCGAACACCGGAGAATCACCCACAGAATTGGGGTCTTGAGTACAAAATACCATCTCTCCATGGCTCGGCAAGAAGACCTTACCTGAGATAATAGAAGCTCTAACCATTGAACAATATATACATTCACTATGCCCTTAGCAAAAATGGGCAGTCCTTCAGTTAAACAGACCTAGATTGGCAATGGCTATAGCAATAGCCCAAAACCACAACGAAGCCAAAAAACATTTAAGACTCATTCACTGGATGAAGAAACTAAGAAAGACCAGAAGGGACTGCCCTGTTCCCCTTTTTCCCCAGGATAAAGAAGATCCATAAGAGACAGGAACCAAGACAGTTTCCATAAGCCAACCTTAAACGATCTTGGTGGGGGGAGAAAACCTAAAGTAGGTAATGAAAGAGGGGAAATACAACCTGAAGAAGGATGAACCTTTCAAAATTGTGAGCCCTTCAGAGTGATTTCCTTCTCATGGTATGATTGGTATGATCTTCACAAAAGCCTTATTCATGGTTTCAATGGCTATAGGGTTGCTTCCACATTAATAGTGAGCATATTTATATCGCACACCACAGGCATGTGTTCCTTTGATAACTAACGGCAACACTATTTGAAAACCACATCCCACTTCTAATCTCAGTCTATCTGGATAAAGACACCTTCCTGGTAGCTTCTAATCTGCCTGCACTATTCATGCTACAGTATGTGAAGCGTTCTCCTTCCTTCCAATTGGTCTCCTCTATCCAGGCTTGAGCATGTTTGCTTTATGTGAGGCAGCTAATGTGAGTTCTATGTCTATTATGGGGTACATGTACCTTTTACATACGGTCCTGCATTAATGCTACAGGCTGCATCCCTTCCTGGATGCTACTGATAAAAATGATCCTGTATGTACTAGAACAGTAACCTCTTCGTAGACTGCTAATGTTGGTGTTCAAATGCAACTTGTTTATCATTCTGATTAGAGCAAGAATGAAGAGGGTAAGGGGACTTAGAGGGAGTAAACGTGCGTATTATGCTGCAATACAGCACATCAACCTATAGGTTGAGAGCGCGACGGGCGGCGGGCGCAACAAGGATTCTTGATTCCTTTGGTTTGGTAGAGGGGCGTCCCCAAAGATGCCAGTGCCCAGGGCCCCAAAAGTGCTTAAAATGGCCCTGCATGTTGTGACTTAAGCACCATTGTACTGAATGACATGATGTAAGCAAACGTGTACTGCATGCCACGACTTAACCAAAAGTGTACTGCATGTTGTGACTTAAGCACCCTTGTACTGCACGCCATGAAAGAATCCTTGTACTTCATGCCGTGACTTAAGCATCCTTGAATTGCATCCCCATATTGTAATCAGCATACAGTACATGCGTGGCCTTCACACGTCCTCTGCCCCGGAAACCCATTGTGCATGAGCAGCCTTAACAGGGCCTCCGTTCTGTAAACCTACGGTGGATGCGTTGCTTCGTAGGTTTCCCGAAATGAAACCCGAGGGTGCACGTGCTGGCTTCCCATGGCCTCTGACCTGAAGTCCCACGGTGCACGTGCTGCCGTCAGAGGCCCTCGGGCGTGAAAACCCAGGCTGCAGGTGCTGCCTTCCCAGGGCCTCTGACCTGAAAACCCCCGGTGCCCGTGCTGCCTTCACAGCCCCTCTGACCTGAAAACCCACGGTGCCCGTGCCCGTGCCGTGCTGCCTTCACAGCCCCTCTGACCTGAAAACCCACGGTGCACGTGCTGCCTTCACAGCCCCTCTGACCTGAAAACCCACGGTGCCCGTGCCGTGCTGCCTTCACAGCCCCTCTGACCTGAAAACCCCAGGTGCCCGTGCTGCCTTCACAGCCCCTCTGACCTGAAAACCCACGGTGCCCGTGCCGTGCTGCCTTCACAGCCCCTCTGACCTGAAAACCCACGGTGCACGTGCTGCCTTCACAGCCCCTCTGACCTGAAAACCCACGGTGCCCGTGCCGTGCTGCCTTCACAGCCCCTCTGACCTGAAAACCCCAGGTGCCCGTGCTGCCTTCACAGCCCCTCTGACCTGAAAACCCACGGTGCCCGTGCCGTGCTGCCTTCACAGCCCCTATGACCTGAAAACCCACGGTGCACGTGCTGCCTTCACAGCCCCTCTGACCTGAAAACCCGGGGTGCAGGCAGGGCTGGACTGGCCTACATAGAACTCTAGAAATTTCCCGCCTCTGCACCCTGGGCCTCTTCTGTGTGGTCACCTATTTTATTTTCAATTGTTCTCATAGTTAAGAAAATGCTCAAAATGTGTAATATCGGGCCCCTTTGAAAATGATTTCCAGGGCCTCTTTTGGTTCCCAATTCACTCCTGGGTGCAGGCGCTGACTTCTCAGGCCCTCACGGGGCGGGCGCTATCTTCACAAGCCCTGTGATGTAGAAACGCTCTGTCCCTCTGCAACCCTCCCAGGATCCATGACATGATACTGCGGGCACCTACCGCCCCCGCAGTAGTCATGGTGTGATTTCCTTAAGACGTCAGAGGAAGGCTGGGAAGGAAGACGGAGAAGAAGCAATCATGATGGGACCAGGGCCAAGAGCGGGAGCCCCCAGAGCGCTCCTGCAGGAAACCGAGATGATAGCAGGGAATTAACAAGCACTGCTGCCATATGCATCATGCATGCAACCACGTCCAACATGTCAGCTATCATGGCGTCCTCCGGCAGAGCGCCTTCATTCAGCCTCATCATTTACAACCGAAATGCCTGAAAACTACTGGGCCTCCGTAGACAGAAAAGGGATGCCATAGCCCTATCTAATGGAAGGAAAGGCACCATAAAATGGTGGGGAGTGTTCACAAAAAGACCATTATGGGTGCAACCCGGAGTTTCTATTTAACAACCTAGTGCATGTTGGGTGTTGTAGTCTAGATCAATTCAAAAGATGCAATTGGGCTAAAGTGTCAGATTCCAAAAGGCCTCATTATGAGTTCAGTGGTGCGATAAAAAGAGGCAGTAATTCGGTTACCGCACATTTACCTCCAGTTTTCCACACTGCCCAATTATGACAGTGGAAGTAGAGCAGAGGGGAGAACTCCAAATTGACTGGGAGAAATTACCACCCGCAATAATTCCTCCAAATCTACCATGGAGTCCATGAATGGGTATTAACTCCACCACTGACCTACTTGTCACCTGGCGGTAAATCCACCAGTCATGAGGCAGCAACAATAATCAAGTCTGGCGCTATGTCTGTCAGAAGTGGCACCAGGCCAACAATGATGCCCAAAATATAAAATAGCAAAACAATGTCCCTGGTGTCACCTGGTAAGGGTAAAGGCCTGTATTTAGGTGCCACGTGCGGCCTCCCAACATACCATACACCTGTGGGATGCAACCCCGATTCCGTGAGCTGGCCTCTGCTGGGGGCTGTTTCTCACAAACACAGGCTGGTCATGTGCGTCACGCGCGCACACGTCTTGTCTTCGCAGCCATTAGGGCTCAGGAAGTGAGCCTGGATGAAGTCATCACTTCCTCGTGTGCAGATAGAAGGGGAGGCATTCCAGCCTTTCCATTCCTTTGTCTTCGGGGCATTTGGGGAATTTCCTCCAGGAAATCGTGGGTTATGACCTCAAGACTTCCTCGGTGAGCAAGCGCCGCTTTCCCACACTTGGGTTACAAAGGAATGGTAGACTGCATACTGTATAAGGTAACTCGCTGCTGCATGCCAGGGCGGGGACCCGCTAGATTCCAAACAGCAGCCTTTTAGACACCAAAGCAAAATGGCGGACGTTAAAACACTACATTATGCGACGTATTATTGTAGCGCATCTGTTGCGATCTTGCAGAATATGTGTCATTCTGCGCTTGTAATGTATTTGTGTACGTGATTTAGTCGGCCTGGCTTTCTGTGTAAGAGTGTATACTGTTAAACAATACATTAATTCGTAAATGTGTTTCCAAATCTAATAAATAATAGTGAAAAAAATCTATTTTAGTTACATTGCAGAAAAAAGATTCTCTCTCTCTCTCTCTCTCTCTCTCTTCCCCCCCCCCACCCTCCCTCTGCCAGATGCATGTTTGCCAGAGCCACCCTGGCCTTGTTGACAATGTCACCAGAGGAAAAAGACAGATATCTTGGGTCAATGGAGTGCTATGCTCTTTAGCAAAAGAAGCGGTTGAAAAAAGAAAGTTATGTTATTGGTACTAACATTACAAAGTGGCTTTTAAAAAAGGCACAACGTTCAGTTCTAATGATCACTTCATTTTCAACACCTAGCATACCCATGATATGTTTCCTGATACACTGTTATCATTCTGAGATGGACAGCCTGGTACAGTCATATTATCCTCTTTCGAAATACCCCTGTGAGACAAGGAAAGGGGACAAATAGAACCAATGAAGGTTCCTGGTGGTATTGCATGAAATCAAAGAGCATTTGGGGAACATAATCACTGTGGATTTTTATATTTGACGATATGTCCATGATAAAACGGCTGTATGCTTGAATCACTAAGTACATACTACACAGTGGACTTGGTGCACATTTATTTTTTTACAACACTCTAGCATTAAATTGTTTGTAACCGTGACACATAAATACTAATTTGGACAGTCTGAAGATTTAGATCAACATCTGCCACTCCAGTGGCATTCTACGGTTATACCGCATCTTGTTTCTGGGGAACTAGGTCTCCGTGCGATCATAATAATAACTAGTGTTTATATAGTGCTACAAACCCGCAGGTAACTGAGCATGCGATAACAGTTGTTGTAATTATCCCACTGTGTGGTACTCAATGTATCGACCTCAGAAGGACAAACAGGCTTTGTTGGCCCTGCCAGGATTCGAAACTGTGTCAGTAGGCTGCACACGGATGTTAGAACGAGCGCTCAACTCGCTGTGCTATCTGACCAGCTATGTGATCATGCCAGAGTCCCCAGTGCAAAGACATCCTTTGAGAATTAAGTATCTAAGCTCTCCCAACATGTAACACAGAAATAAGCTCGCCCAACACATAAAATAGAAGTGTGCGATATCCACATGTAGAGAGAGTAAAACAAGTTAGTAAGGAAGGTCCATGTGGTACAGAAAGAAAGCAACCACATGCATAAATAAGTTAGCCTGATAAATGGCTCAGCACTGCAAACACACTGGGCCTCATTACGACCCTGGCGGTAGGGGGTTAACGGCGCCCGTAGAGCTGCCGGCGCCGTTAACCCATTACCGCCTCATTACGAGGTCCGCTCGTGGGACCCGCTCAGGACGCCTGGTTTTTACCAGACGTCCTTAGCGGTCCCGCGAGCGGGCCAGCATGCTAACAACAGGCCCAAATAGGAATGGGGATGTACCGGGTCCGGGTCCCTTGAATGGGGAAATACCGGGCCCTCCTAGGTCGGAATGGCCCGGTATTTCCCCATTCAGGGAACCCGGTCCCGATACCCGGAACACCATTCTCGTAAAGAGGCGCACTGTGTCCCAGTAAAGACTACGTGCATTGGTCCTCACTGTTCTTCTCAGCAAATATGAGCAAAGATGTCCTAGGCAGGACTCCCAGACATGCAAGAAAAGTTCTCATGTAATTCAAAGATACGCATTCTGCCATTCGACTGGAGACGAACAGCCTAATCAGTGACTTGCAGTCAGTGTTCAGGTTCCATTTCCAGTCACCTCACTTGCTCTGTGACCACTTTCGATGTAACCACACAGCAGTTCAGAGGTAACCCAGGAACCGCGCCCAAGCAGTGTAAACACCCAACCCACAGCTCACTCCCTGCCCATGCTGCACCGCCAGCAGCAGTCCAAGGCGACCAAGAGACCACAAGGGCATTGTTTTGTTAAAATAAAAAAAACAGTTTATTAAGTTGTAAAAGTCAATAATGCTGTGTGCAAATTATAGAGTAAAAAGTAAGGAACATTTAAATACTATTATGTAAACTAGAAGAACAGATCTCAGTTTAATTGCACTCAAAATACCCCTACAAATGCAGTAACGTGCCTACAAAAACAAAATGTCTAGGTTTCGTCAATGAACTGTGCATTAATGACATACCCACGCCATGTACTGTATCCGCTGCCTGGTCGCCCCACAACTTTAAATATGCTGCATTAAATACGGTATTAACACTGAATCTGCGGCCAATACATTCAAAGAATATAGGCAGTACGTAGGCCTCAGAGTTAGGGAGCGCAACCACGCAGCTGAAATGGCGACCGCCCCGCTGTGGCACAGACCAATCTTTAAGTGCTGAAAGCTGTGCTGTGTTGTGTTAGGTAAGTGCCTTGGAGTGTCCTCACAACTACTGCTATATTGCTTTCTCTTGTCTATGCAACTGTAGTTTTTTTTTTCTTCATTTTTCATACTTTCCACATTATTTAGGCTTCAATTGGGCATTCGTCAAAACAAGGAACATATCTTCTTAGGGAAGATTGTGTTTATCGATCGACTATTGCCTTCTGCTGAAGTGGCCATGATTGCGAGCAACGTGAAACTCTGGGGTGTTGTACTGTACGCAGAGCTGCCAATCACTACCAACTTGAGACGCAGTTTATTAATAAAACACCACATACGTCAGTCACAGTCTGCTGCACACTAAAACTTTGTGCCCAGCTACTGTGCAAGTGCTTTGAAAGCTCTACTCTGGCTCGCACTCTGCATCCATCGCACATATGGACACTGAAGCAAAACAAAATGGACTCTCAGTGGTGCATAGGTTGGTGGGCCGGAACTGAGTTGGCCATGGGGCCGAGGTTGAGGTGAAGCAAGAGAAGGGTGTGATATGGGGAGAGGCACCCATAGTCTGCCTGAGCTATGACTTTTGCCAAGTCTGGCTTTTTAGCCAGCGGCTCTTTGTGCAGTGCTTCTGTCAGGATGGGAAATTGAAAACTGCAAATCCCAGCATGCAAAGCGCTTTTTGATTGAAAGTCAACACTGAATGAGGTGTAACATATGCCATGGGGCTACATGCAATTTGGGGCTTCAGCTGGAAAGCAATGCACGAAAGGCATGCAGTTTGACGTCAATATTTAAAAAGAATGACAGCGTTTTATATATGACACATATTTCAGTTGGAATGCGTCATGTATTAGCACACCACTGTTTTCATAGGCACCTCTGAGCAGAATACTTCACTTGCCAGCCCCTTAGAGCTCATCTTAAGCCCTCCCCCGATTTGGATCTGTGGTCCCCAAAATGTATCTGTCGGCGGCCAACTCTAATGTAAGGAAAAACTCCCTACATACACCAGAAACTATAATCTCTGGAATCGCCAATTATGTGTACACGTGTACAGTGTTCCTGTATGCATGTCTGGTGAACTCCAACACAGACCCATTCAGCTGGACAATCGGAGAAAGCTCTGATCACCACAGCTTGTAATACTACCAACACAGGACAAAAAGTTCGCTTAGTTTCAAAGGTACAGAATACAACCCATCCTTTGGCAAGCACCGTGTCCGGTGGAACAGATACGACCGTCCATGTGGTACACCAACATAGCCTAAGGACTCTGTCCCTCGAGGCTCTAGGTCAGTGCAACTGCTGGTGGTCACTAGGGCAAAATCTTCCACAACGAAAAAAAGGCTGTTCACAGTCCTCCACCTTCCCTTCGGGTAGAGGTCACAGTGCATGCAGGGAAGACCTCATTGGGCCTCCCTCCGTTCGTGGTGCAAGTCTGACAGGTTTCCCAGAAAACAAAATATATTCCAGGACATTCCAATCTTGTCCATGGACGCCATGCTTTCTGTACTCCGAAGCCATTCCAACATGAGTGCTACATGTCCTGATACAGGCTAGAGTAGCATTCTTGAAGCAAGCCAGCGGTTCTCTTCAGAGTTTGCCAACGCGCGAGATGTTTCAAGAGGAGGAGGTCACGTTGCCCGAAGACATTATAGTCTCATGGTTCTCCCCCTCCTCCTTCTGAGGGTGGGCAGAGTTGTCAGACTTAGTCCTGCTGAACTCCACGCCAGTGAGAATGGGTCTCTTGAACATGGGCCCCGAGCACAAGGCAGACCAGTCACAGGAGACCATCTTAATGAAGGCCCTACGCATCTCCTTGTTGGTCAGGGTGTAGATGATAGGGTTGGTGGCAGAGTTGAGCACGGCCACCGCCAGGAAGTACTCCGCTCGGAACAGGACCTCGCAGGTCTTCACCTCGCAACCCACGTCCAACAGGAGCAGGATGAAGAGGGGGGACCAGCAAACGATGAACGCGCTCAGTACAATGATCACCGTTTTCAGTAGGGCGATGGACTTTTCGGAGCTCCGGCTCGACTTGACCGAGTTCTTCCTGAAAGTGAGGCGGCGGCTCCGAGTCCTGACCAAGTGGTAGATGCGGGCGTAGAGGATGACAATGGACATGAGCAGCAGGCTGAAGACGGTGGTGCAGAAGAGCAGGTAATGCTTGTGGTAGAGCGGGAGCACAGTGGAGCAATATTCCAGGGCCCCGATGCAGTTCCACCCCATGATAGGGAGCCCTCCAAGGATCACGGACACCACCCAGCAGCCGCTTATCAGAAGGAAAGACCTGCAGCTGTTGCTCCCGTTGTGGAGCTTCATTTTCAGCATGGTGATGTAGCGCTCTATGGCAATAGCCAGCAGGCTAAAGACGGAGGCCGACAAGGCCATGAACATGCTGCCTTCTCTGACCATCCACTGGGCAGAAGTCAGTTTATACGTGTTGCGCCCGGACAGTAGGATATTAGCAGTGTACACGGCCCCGGCCAGGAGGTCGGAGAGGGCCAGGTTCCCCATGAAGTAGTACATGGGCCTATGGAATTTCTTGGTCCTCCAGATGGTCAGCAGGACCAGCACGTTCTCCATGATGATGAAGCAGCAGACAATGATGAAGAGGACGGACGTGGCCTTCACCCCGCCGTCCGCGCTGGACTTGAGCTTGCCGGTGTAGTTGTAATGCGTGATTATTTCATAGTTGGTGTAGTCCTTGAGGAGGCTGCGCGCCACTCGCATCGGCGTCATGTCCGCGGGAGCCATGGACTCGCTGGTTCTGCACTCAAGCCACCAGGTGGCGCCGTCGAGCCGCTGTCGATCTTCAGTGGAGCCGGCAGAGCCGCGGGGTCGCCGAACACCGTTATATTCTGTTGTGTCCTCTCCCCGCTCTAAAACGAGAAATCATGTGTTAGAGCACATGTGGCAAATGGTTGAATTTACAATGCGCACGGCTCCGCATATTCTCACGCTCTTAAGTGGAGGAGAGGCCTGGCATTTGGAGAAACACCTTTGGAAGCATGCAAGTTTGGGGCGCGGGAAATGCAGAGTACACAGGCCTGCTCAGGCCTTGCTCAGCGGTCTCGACCCGGAAGTGAACAACCGGGAATGGGATAGCATGTGTGCAGGTTTATGTTAGCCCCTTGGCAGTTGCTTCCTTCAGGGCAAGGACGCAGTTTACACCCACCTCAAATAACGCATTTATCCGCAACCAAAAATAGCCACTCAACAAAGGGATTACAGAAAATACTTGCATGGGTGCCCACTGCCCACTGTTTACAGTGCGAATGTGAAATCGTCAGGGATGCTTTTGCTGAAGATCCCTATTGGATGGCGAGCTGGATTTCGAACCGCATACCCCCGTTTTCCAGTAGGAGGGGGTGGGGGGTCTTTCAATAGCCAGACCGGGACAATGAGGGTGCCTGGCAGCACTCGTATTGCCCTGGCAGCAGGGCACTTTTCCTTCAATGTCAATGAGGGTGCCCAACGGGGGAGAGCAGCAAAGCAGCGCTCCTTAGAGCCCGGCACGTTGCTCTGTGTTCACAGAGTTTTACAATGGGAGCCATTAGGTGCTGATGAGAGGGGCGGCGGCCGTTAGCAGCGACTTGCGTCCCTTAACAAATGTGAATGGGGGTGATCAGAGTGAGAAGGGTGCATAAAGCTGCAAGCTTTGGGAAATAATGCCTGTGTCTTTAAAACCCAAGGGGGACTGTTAGGCTCACATCAATCTACATGACTAATTGCTCAACATATTTCCATGGCGATGTGTGTAGTGTAAAGCATGTGCAAATGACGAGGTGGGCGTGTATTTTGTCCCACCGAGCTGTAATAAATGAGTTTCCTGCACCTGTAATGAGCCTGCAGTTTTATTTTGTTGTTAGGTGTATGTACAGCGCCGCGATGCCTTTGGGCTGCTGCGCGCTATATAAATGTGAATAAATAAATAAATGTGTTCAAATGCCACCTGCCACTAATATTACTCAAAAGGTGGATTGGGAGGATGGGGGTTGTTGGAGGCGCGAATGAGACGTATGAAATCGCGCCCACTGTATTGGGGGGGGAGGGGGGATAGCAGGACAGACACCAAAATATGACATGCACCCATCGAAGTATACAGGTGCAGTGCAGAACGCCCGAATCTCTCCCGGGCTGCGTTTACCCATACGCATGCAGTGAGAAGTGATGCATGCTGTGCCAATCCAGTGTGATGCCCATGCCATCAAGTTGCCCCCCATTTGTGAAAGTCCTGCACGGGACCCTTACACAGAAGTGCGCGAGAAAAAAAAATCCCATAAACATGGTTTCCCGTGACCACTGGCACAGAGGGAACCCCCGCCGGGCTTGCTTAACCGGAGGGGGCCATGGTGGGCAAATATGTCGTTCCACGGGACGACCCGGTCCTGAACTAAAACGATCACTGCACACAGCTCAGTGCCACCGTGCATACATCCGCGGCCAATGCGGTGCGAAGTTCCACACCGATACAAGGCAAGTGGCACGAAGTTCCACACACGGCACCGTCAGGATAAATGCAGGGCAGAGAAGACGTTTGGAAATATTAGATTCAACAACGCCCAGAAAAAAAGACGCCTCAAATGCGGTAACGTGATTAAAGGGAGCCGAGAAGAGCTGGCGGGGTGTTCTGGCGGGATCGCAGTAGCTCAGGAGCCGAGAGGGCAACCTGTACACTCTGTAGTTCCGCGAGGGGCCTCGCTCAGAAAGCCCTCTGTTAGCGGGGGGGGGGGGGGGGGTGGACCCTCTGAGTGCAGCACGCGCCGTGGGCCACACTCTGCAGCGCCAGGTCTCCGGGGCATGGGGATACCTGGAGGTGCTCGAGACGTGGGCGAGCAGTGCTCATCTCCCGGGCTTCCCCCTGGCAGCTGGCGAGGGTGTGCATGTGTGCTACGCCCCCCGCCTCCCTCCACTGCACCGCTTGCTGTCCCAGGTGCCCGCAGAAGGGACGGATCCCCGGGGTGTGGGTGCTCGCTGCTCTCAGCGCTGCCACTCTGCCCGACTCGAGGTTGCAGCAGTTGCTTGTGTGCGAGCTCCCCTTCTGGTACGGGCATACAGCTGGCTGTGTAAGGGTGGCATGCCTAGGTGGGCCAGCAATAAAGACAGGCAAAGCACTGCTTTGACGGATGTCACTTTCCCCTAGGCTGCAACCTGTGAGCGTGTGCTCATGTGTGGGGTGCCAGTGTGGGCATGGCGTGGTTCCACCCTTGAGGTCCGCTGCCCGCGATAAGGATGGGCAATGCGTTTCTCGGGGGAACGCCACTTTGCCCCAGGCTGCAGCCTGTGAAGGTGTGCGGGCGTGTGAGCCGCCAATACAGGCAGGCGGTGGGTCGCACCTTGAGGTCTCCTGCTCATAAAAGGGTGGCATAGTCTAGGAGTACCAGCGATAAGGATGGGCCGTGCGTTTCTCTAAGGGGCGCCTCTTTGTCATAGACTGCCGCCAGTGCAGGTATGCCGTGGTTCCCACCTTGAGGTCCCCTGCCCATGAAAGGGTGGCATAGTCTAGGTGTGCCAGGATAAGGATGGGCAACGCGTCTCTCGGAGTAACGCAACTTTGCCCTAGACTGCAGCCTGTGCGTGTGTGCCGCCAGTGAGGGTATGCCGTGCTTCCCACCACGAGGCCCCCTGCCCATGAATGGCTGGCATAGTCTAGGTGTGCCAGGATAAGGATGGGCAATGCGTTTGCCCTATGCTGCAAGCTGTGAGGGTGTGCGTGGCACTGCGGGCGTGTGACCAGCCAGTGCAGGCGTGCCGTGGTTCGCTGTGAGGGTGCGCGTGTGAGCCGCCAGTGTAGGCGCGCCGTGGTTCCCTGTGGGGGTGTGCGTGACACTGCGCGCGTGTGAGCCGCCAGTGCAGGCGTGCCGTGGTTCCCTGTGAGGGTGTGCGTGTGAGCCGCCAGAGCAGGCGCGCCGCGGTTCCCTGTGAGGGTGTGCGTGGCACCGCGTGCGTGTGAGCCGCCAGTGCAGGCGCGCCGTGGTTCCCTGTGAGGGTGTGCGTGGCACTGCGCGCGTGTGAGCCGCCAGTGCGGGCGTGCCGTGGTTCCCTGTGAGGGTGCGCGTGTGAGCCGCCAGTGCGGGCGTGCCGTGGGTGCCGCGGGCCTCACCTTGCAGTCTCAGGTGCCGAGTCGAGGATGCTCTTGGGATGAGTGTCCAGGGCGCTGCGCTCGGCTCCCAGGTCGGTGTGTGTAGGCGCTGAGCCGCGCTGCTGCTGGAGGGGGACTGGCTTGACTTTATAAACACATTTCCTCTCAGTGTGGCCTCCACCCTTCCTATCTCCCTCAGCCGCCGCCGGTTTCCTCCCTGCGCGCAGCTGCCACAGGGCTTTCTGTCAATCCACGAGAGACACCTCGCCCAAAGTTTCGGAATCCCCTCCAGTGGTCTGGGGGCACCGCGAGCGTGTCCCCCGAATGCGCCCCTCTTATTCCTGGGCGAACGGTTGGCAGCAGCAGTGAGAGTGTCCCCCGTGCGGCTCCTGCCCTGGGAACCGAACCAGGCGATGAAGGCCCGCTTAAAAGAAAGCCGGCTGAAAGGAAGCGTTGGCAGGACCCCGAGGCCCGGGGTCGGGGGTGGGCGCTTTCAGCCAGGCTCTGGCACAGTCAGTGAGCCCCGGAGTGGGCTTGCGGAGGAATCCCAGCCCCCCTCTCTCCCCGCTCCTCATTCAGCGCTCGGCAGCAGTGATTCATGTGGGATGGCTGTGAAGAACCCCAGACAAAGGGGCTGAGGGGGGCGGGGGGCGAGGGGGAGGCTTCCTGGGATTCTGGGGTCTACGCGCGGCTCTGACCTCTGGGAAACCGCGGGCGGGTTGAACCCTCTCCAGGGTGCTGGGGAGCCTTCCCTCGGCGCGCGGGGACCTCCACACATACTACCCCCAAGTGGCGTCTACTGTAGTATGTTTGACAAAAGACAGCCATCGTTTCTGGCAATGTTCCATCGTAGTCCTCTTTGTCTCCCATACGAAATGAGGCCTTTTACCTTGTAAATACAGCAGGAAATCTATTCCCCAAACTTGGCCCTCGCGGTGCCCCCCTCAGGTGGTTATAACGACACCTTCTTCACATGTAAGTCACACTGTCTGCCCAGTGTGCCATTGTTTTGGAAACCATAAACACACACACTGCACTGTTAGTGTAGAAAAGAACACTTTCTTGAGAAAGGTCCAATCTCACAAACTCAAACCTGGAGGATCTCCTTACGGTCTGGGGCCTTGAACCTGCCTCCCTCCCCCATCTGTTTTTGTACGGCAATTCCCATACTTGACAATGCTGACGAGCGACCTAGATTGGAGTCGCAATCTGGAGAGCCACAGGTTGCAGATCCCTGGCCAACACCCACCCTAACAAGCAAACAAACCGTCAAGAACACTAATCCTGACCCTGCCCGAAAACAATAAGGCCACCCCAGTAACTGTTGAACCCATATGCAGCAGACTTACAAGGCCGTAGGTTTTATTGATACAGATATGGTTATGGGAACATAAACAATATTCATATATCATAATTACATCATCCTTTTGAGCACCGGATCCAGAGGTCACCCCCTCTGGCCCGTGCTGCCTTTCTTGTCCCGTGAGTTGTTGTGGTCACCGTACAGTAGCCTGAGTTTCTTTCCATTGTTCTTCTCCCCCTTTTCTGTGGTGGGAGAGTTTTTGTGGAAAAGAAAAAGAGCTGAGTGCACAGCGCACTTCCCTATACTGTTTGGGTCCCCGTGCAGGGACAACAAACGGTTTGTGTCTTTTGGAGCTGCAAGTAGCTCATTATATAGGGCCCAGAACAGGCCCTGGGTCTTTGTAGTGTGGGGGGGGGGGCTGTGCACCGACCCCCCAGGCCAGCCTGAAGCTGACTAATTGGGCCCCCTCTGCCCCAGAGGGGTTGGGGGATCCCTTTGTACTTCCCTGCCTGGTATCCTGGGTCTCCTAGATGCAATGCACCCATATATTCTCCTGGAAGCGTGAGGTATTTATATTAGCTGACCCTTCCGCTTTGATGTGCCAGGCCCTGCTGACTGCCTCCCTTATCCGCGGGGCAGAGAGGGGCACTGACCCTGTAGGAGGGCTGCTGCCCCTCTCTTGACCCTGCTGCCATGTATCAACAGTTACCTGGCCTCACCTGGGGCAGCCCGGCGGCCTTGCCCATAACTGTTGAACCCATATGCAGCAGACTTACATATGTAGTTGTGCGGTGCGTGCATCATACCTGACGGCCCTTGCCCTCCCCATGAAATATTACACCACAACAATTTGGTCAAGTGTTGGCAATACAAGACCGTAGGTTTTATTGATACAGATATGGTTATGGGAACATAAACAATATTCATATATCATAATTATATCATCCTTTTGGGAACCGGGTCTAGAGGTCACCCCCTCTGGCCCGTGCCGCCAAACACGGGCAGGTACTCGGCTATCTGTGTTCCCCCAAAAGTTTGTTACTTGCAGCCCCTGTTGGCTAAAGTGGAAGAGATTTCTCTGAAGACATGTTCCATGCCCTGTACTGATAGTTGGGCGCCGTCCTTGTGAAAAAGGTCGGGGTCCCCTAATGTTATGGATTGATGTTTTATAAACCCCAGGCCCTTGGCTAAGCATAATTTCTCAACCCCTCTGTTCAATTTCCTTCTGGAAATGTCCACTGCCTTGTAGCAGATGGCCCCTTGCCATTTTCATCTAGGCAGGATTGATGAGAAATACATTTCTGTGTCCCTCCAAGTGTGAGAAATGCCTGATAATGAGGCACAGATTTCCTCGTATACATTTTTTCTTCCTACAGACACCAGATCGTTGCCCCCTAGGTGTAATATCAGGAATTCCGGCGGGTCCCTGTATGCAACCAGGTCTGCAAGTTTGTCATGGATGTCTGCCCATAGGAGGCCTCTGTAACCCCACCAGGATGCAATGGTGTTTCTAAATGGAGGGCCCTCCTTGGTTTCTTCAGCCCATCGCCCTGTCCTGAACACGAACGAGTGTCCCACTATCCATGCTGATCGCAGCAGGGTCTTTCGTCCATCTGGTGTCTATAAGGGTTGCGGGGAAGAGAGAAAAAAGGGGGGAGGTGAAAGGAACTATATTAGTTCTGGTCTGATGTATCTTTTGTAACAATCTGGCTTCCACCCCCCTATGCTCTTAAGTTGCTGGGTGTTCAACCCTCCCTGCCATGCAGCGGTTGAGGCCCCAATCCTAAAAGAGTGGGCGCCGAAGACCTTTGGATCCCATCCCGCTTTGCTGATCGCTTTTGTCAGCACCCCCATAAATTGATAGCCGCTTAGTGCTGAGGAGTCTCTATGAATTAAAAATCTTCCGCCAACTTTGGACCTTTGTGCATAATAGAGATTAGGGATGCATACCGGACAATTTGGCGCATCGTCAATATAACACATGTTAATTGTTCTTTTGGCCCCAGTTTTTGACTGCTGTATCTCTATGTTGACGCTGTCCTGTCTAACCCTGGTCTCCATGATGCCCAAGCCATTGTTGGCCGTGGTGCTGGATGCGATGAGCTCTCCTATTTGAAATGCCCCAAAGTATGCCAGAAAAAATGCTGTTTTAAATAATAAAATCTTGTACGGATGAAAACATATGTTTTCTAGTAGGTTGGATATTATTACCAGCTTGTCAAAATTTAAAGGGCGGTGGGTGTCTACCTGGGGTCCCTCCATTTTGCCCCAGCCTTTCATTGCATATGAGATTAAAGCGCTCTGAGTCGGATCTGAGTCACCCCGTAGCTTTGAGAAATAAGATATCGCTACCAGGTGTCTTTTTGCCCAATCTTTTTTAAACCCCTGATCGTGTGCCCACTTCAAAAAGATTTCTATATCTTTTATAGTTATTCATTCTACATGATTCAGACCTGGTGCTCTAAAAACTGTTTTCAAGCACTTACTGTACTGGGCTGTGGTGGTGCTTGCCAGCGCTTTCTCTGCCATCTCTGCTAGGAACCCAGTGGCAGGGTTCTGGTTTCCTGTTGGCAGCAAACTGCTGACACCTGTTTTTGAGGTGCCTGGTCTTTGTTGTGCATCCCGGCCTTGGCCCTCTGGCGATGGCGTTGATGCGATCCCTTTCAGTTTCCCATTATCGACCAACCGTCCACCGGTATTACCGTCATCCGTTCCTGGGCATGTGGTGCTAGCTCCCGGAATCTTGTCCACTGAAAGCGAGATAAGGCGTCTGCAATGTTATTATCTGCTCCAGTGATATGCTTGGCTTTGACAACAATGTTTTCTTGCAGAGTGACTGCTGTAATGGCTCGTAGGACTTTAAGCACTAGCTGGCATTTTGTGGTTCTTCTGTTCATGATGCCTACTACCGCCATGTTGTACACCAAACCAAAAGTTTCATGTTAGCCAGCCGCTTGCCCCAGATGCGTATGGTTAGCTAGATGGGAAATATTTCCAGCAGGGTGATGTTCTTTGTCCACCCTGCCGTTTGCCATGACTTGGGCCACTCCCCAGCCACCCACTCCGTGTCTAATATAGCCCCAAAACCCTTAGTCAAGCTGCATCTGTGAAGAGGACCCTTTTTGCCCATGTGTTCAATGGCGCGTGCCAAAGTGTGGTCCCGTTGAAGGTTTTTAGGAAATTCATCCATACTTTTAGGTTCTCTTTCACCTCTTTGCCCAGCCGGGTATGTAGGTGGGGTTTGGTGCATGTCTTGGTCTTAAATTCCAGGCTTCTGGCAAATACCCTCCCTTGTGGGATGATTATGGCTGCAAAGTTGAGACTGCCTGCCAGTGATTGAATTTCTCTTACTGTGCCTATGTTCTTGGTGCTTAATTCTTGGATTTTCCTCAGGAGTTCTGCTACCTTGGTTTGTCGGATTCTGCATACCCCCCACTGCAGAGTCTATCTCTATACCCAGAAAGATAATGCTTGTGGATGGCTTGGTTGTCTTCTCTGGTGCCAAAGGGATGCCCCATTGGGCGGCCATCCTTTCCAACTCTGCCAGGGCCCTCTTGCATTCTCCTGAGTCCGCTGGTCCTATTACCATGAAGTGGTCGAGGTAATGGACTACCTTGGCCCCTGGTAGTTGTTTCTTAAATGCCCACTGAAAAAATGAGGTGAACTGCTCAAATAGGGCGCAAGACACTGCACACCCCATGGGGAGGCATCTGTCGACATTATTTTCGAAGGTAAACCCTAGCTATTGCTGTGAAACTGGGTGAACTGGTAGGAGTCTGAAAGCAGATTCAATGTCAAGTTTGGCCATAAGGGCATTCCTACCACAGTCCTGTATAAGTATCACTGCTTCTTGGAAATGCGTGTAGGAAACTGCAGATTCAGTGTGGGGGATGCCGTCGTTCATTGATTGGCCGTTAGGATAGGACAGGTGGTGAATTAACCTCATTCTACCAGGTTCTTTTTTGGGAACCAGGCCTAGGGGCGACACTAGGTATTCTGAAAAAGACATGGCATCCCATGGCGCTGCAATCCTGCCAAGGCGTAACTCTTTCTCTATTTTGTTTTTCACCATTTCTGGGTTGTCCCTGGCAGACTTTAGGTTTCTTGGGATATTACAGGACCCTGTTCCCATAAAAGCAATGACAAAACCCAATTTGAAACCCTGCTGGATAGCCATGCTGGTTTCCCTATCCGGATAGCTCATTAATGCATTGCTGAAATTGTTAGGGTTGATGGGGGTTCTGCCTGGTTCTGACACTGGATGTGCTATGTTATCACCAATCAGCTGTATGTTTGGCTGGTAGTCTGTTGTTGGCTGGACCGGGTTGTTGCTAATCTTTTGTATTTTTGGATGGGAGCTGCGTGCAATTGACAGCTGGGTGATCGCTGTTGCAGTTGGTGCAGGTGTGCTTATACCAACAATCCTTCCCCCAAGTGCATAGGTTTTTGCTAAAGTTTCTGCATGGAATATTGTCTTTGGAAGCGTGCTGGCTTTTGTTCTGTCTGTGGGCATTTGACTTCGCCGCCCATGGCTGGTTTCTCCGAAAGGGCTGTTCCCCTTTCTTATTTCATTGTCAGCACTTCTGTGCCCTTGTGAATTTCTATTGGTTTTGGAAGTAGCTTGGGCAGCCTCCTCTTCCGATGGAGGCTCGGCATTTAATATGTGTAAATCATTCTGCACCTCATCACATTCTATGGCTGGCCTCTCTGACATACTCCGTCTGAATCTAATATCATATGCCAACCAGCTTTTACCCTTTTGTGCAATTTTAACTTCTCTGACCTTGTCCATGTAAGCCCATAGTTTGGCACCATCACCGGGAAATATTTTGAGGTATATGGTGGCTAAAATGGCAAAGGATTTCAACCAATTGTCCCAGTTTTGTTCTACCTGGGCATTTAAGGCTATCGCCTTTTCCTCTATTTTTTTAGGATCCCTAAAAGCATCCCTCCCCTTGCGTTGGGCTTCTATAAGTGAAAAGATTTCGATAAACTCTTTTACACATATAGCCTCTTTGATCGTAATGTCAATGTTCCATGCTAGACATCTTTTGTATCTATTGAGAATTTCTGTATGAAAAGATTTAAACTTAAGGTCCAGTTGGGCGGTGCTGATCATCAGAATATCAGATGCGCTGTTTCTAGCTGCCCTGGTATGCTTGTATTGGGGGCTGTCCATGCTTTTAGTGCACCTGCCAGGTCTGGTGCTGCTGTTGCCACCATGGGTGCATTTGTACCTATGGCTGCTAGCATCGGTGGGGCTGTTGTTGTATGGGTCAGAGCTGTTATTGGATTTGCGGGGGCTACAGCTGTTGGCAATAATGTGGGGGGGATCTGCAACTATTATGGGTTCCACCGGTACGTTGGGGGTTGGTGGCCCATTTGTGTCTTTGGAGAGTTGTTGTTCCCCCCTAATTTCGAGTAACATTTGTTGCATCACACTCAGGTTTCCGTATAGTTTTGACATTACCCCTTTATTACCTTTTCCTGAGCCCTCTGCGGATTTCCTTCTCTCTGGCGGCATGGGATTCTCTTCGCGGCCGGGCGGCATGGGCACCCCTTCCTTCGGCAGGCCATATAGATTCTCTCTGACCCAGACCCAACCATAGTGTTCTGCTGCCTCTAGTGCCGCCAGTAGGTGAGGCGATTTGGGTTTCAGTGGCGGGATTAAAGGTTCCTGCAGTTTCTGTTTGGGAGCCATTTGGTTTCCTGTTTTGCAAAAGAGACAATAGTTTTTCAAAGTATTTGTACTTTGTGTGACTTTATGAAGCACACATTCTTGTTCCCCGTTTTGGGTAACTGCCTAAAACTGTACCCGTATACTGTCCAGGGTTGGCTTGTCAGCATGAGAGGAGGATGTGCTATTCCCAGCACTGTTTTTCGTTGATGTTTCTTTTCCCAGTTTTAACGGCCAGTTCCCCTAAAAATGCTTGGAAAGTTTGTTAGCTGTAAATGCCCCCACTTATGCCCTGCTTTCCTCCAAAAATTATTCTTGAAACATCGTGACCTATTCAAAAATGCCCCCCCCCCAGCTGCCACTGTGGCTGAATGCAGATGAGGGAATTGTACATGCTAGTTAGGGCAATTATATAGCGCTAACAGACTTCAGCGCTGCTTATTATTACCCACAATGTGTGTGCTCATTTATGATCTCGGAAGGCTAAAAAGCTAAGTTTGTCCCTGGCGTGTTCCAAAACTGCATCAGTAGGCTCTGCACAGATGTCAAAGCGGGCGACTCTAGTTGCTGTGCTATCTATGCAGCCTTAAAAACAGAGGGCTTTATGCAGTGCTTACCACCTTCGGTGCTCTTACGCGGTGTGCTGCAACATTATTACCAACCCGCGCAGCAACCGCGCTTCAAACTCACTAAACTGTTATGGCATGCAACTTAACTTGCAATGATTTCTTAAAGCACGCTCACAGTGTGGGAGCTGGAAAATAGGCTGAAACCCCTGCAACCTTAAGGTACGAGTCAGAACACTGCTTGACTGTGCTAACGGGCCTGGCTCATGCAGTTCAGCACCCCCCTGCCCTGCACTATACTTCCATCGCTATGGTGCCTATAGTTAAAAGGCTTGTATCTTGCCGCCAAAACATTAGCCCCGCTTCGTGACTAATTCGTTTTCCAACGACGCGTCAATTTCAGCTTGTGCAGAGCCTGCTTCCGCTCGCGAAGCCCTAAAACTCTAGCCCTGCTTCGTGCCTTGTTTATTTAAACGACGCGTCCGTTTTCGCTTGCCGAGCCTTGGGCTGTGCATGCCCGGCACCGCGGCTGAAACTTACTTGAAAGAATGTAGCAAGTCGCCGCGGCACCAGGTTTCTTCCGCGGAGCACTTCACTCCCCAGGTGCTTGGTGTGTATTCCACACCTTCCCAGGCCAGCACAAATGTTCGTCTTCCCTCGAGGGCACCGCCGGATTTCCTCAGGCAAAGCGGAGGGGAAGTTATAGCCCGTTTCCTTCTGCCCAAAGCAATGCGAGATTTCTCAGAACAGGCCAATGTTCCGTTGCGATAGAGTTTTAGCTGTGACGCCACGTACACGGCAAACACCGCTCGCAGAATACCAATGCTGCTGAGTGCACAGCAAACGATGGCAGTGACAATAGTAAGAAAGACCACAAAAGAAATAAAGAAAAAGAGCAGGAAGACGCTGAGTACACAGCAAACTTCCTTATACTGTTTGGGTCCCCGTGCAGGGATGACAAGCGACAACCTGGTAACTCAGGGGAAGTGCGACGCATCCCCCCAGCCCTTCGCACAGACACATGGTGCCAGGCAGGATGTGCAAAACAAAGGGACCATGCATAATAAGAGAAAGTGACAAGCACCAAAGGCAGGAGGGCAGGAGGCAGGAACCCCCCAGGTAGGAAACAAAACCAGGCGTTGAAGGTCCGCTTAAAAGAAAACCCGCTGAAAGGAAGCGTTGGCAGGACCCCGATGCTATCAGCGCTAGCCAGCTGGGGGCTTGTCAGAGCCCCCACACAAGCAGACCTAGCTTAAGGCTAGTAATCCTCAATATAGGGAGCTGCACAAGCAGCCGAGAAGTACAGTCCTGTTTGGGACTCCGCACGGAGCACCAAACAAGTAGTCTGCGTACACAAGATACATTTTTCTTTGAAACATTGGCCTGTTTCCCATTGCCGTGAGCTTTGCCGTGCTCCGGTGAAATTCGTCCCGTGAGAAGAGACGTTAAAGGCATAGTATTCTGCCCGGCTAAAATACCATGAGCTTCACCTTGCTCCGGTACTAAGTGCAGGAATATTTTGGAAGGAGAAAAGCGGAAAAATTGGTAAAGTACGCCACCATGAGCTTTCCTTAGGCTCCATGGCAATTCCAGCAGCAGAAAAAAATCATTTTCAGAGAAACTTTCTGCCCGGCTATAACACTGCAAGTTTCATCTTACTCCAGTGCAATTGGCGGGTAATTTGAAGAGAGGCAAACATCAGAGAAAGCAGCAGAAACCGAGTAAGCGAAAAACGACTCACCGAAGAGGTACGGCGAAGCGATGGGAGAACCAAGAGTGCAGCCGCATTCAGGTCGAGCAGCAACACGTGAAAAGACTCACCGATCGGTCCAGTGCAGCCAGAGACACCCGGGAACCACGGACAGCAATCTGAATGCAGAGGACATTCAATAAGCAGACAGAGTGTAGCAGAGGAAGAACGTGGCGAAAAAAGAGGGACCCGTCGAGGGGAGGGCACAAAAAGGACACGGGTAGGTCCCACCTCCTCCCACACCCAGAATGTGATAGCGTGGCTCGGAACCACGGTCCTAGTGATAGAAGTAGGTGCAGCAGCAACTACCAGCAAAGGTACAGGGAGTGCACAATCAATCCCACAAGACCAGAGCAAAATGGTCACAAACACACACCTATTGGAAAAACTAAAGACTGCAAAACAATATTTTGAATCGGTTCAAGAGATCCTTGGCATGGAACATTGAACAGGTGGTCAAAGAAATATTTGGGTAAAGGGATATATGGAAATATTTTCATTACTTGAAGCACAGAGAAAGGGTTACGATGCTTTTAGAGACCCCAAAAAGATATAGGAGAAAAGCATAGCAAGAAAAGCGCAGGTGGAGCACAACTGGGATAACTGGCTAAAAGCATTTGCCATATTGGCCACAGTAATCTTAGGGAAAAAAAACAAATGAAGGGGTAAAATTATTTGCATATATTGATTAAATCAGAGAGGTCAAAGAGGAGTTCGGGGGGTGCATGGCTTACATATGGCAAGAGATTTAGGAGAGCCATGTCTGAACGGCCAGAAATAGACTGGGACAAGGTCCAAAAATATCTATATGCACTAAATAGGAAAACACCTGGGGTTGGGGACAAGAGCCCAGCACAGGGTAAAACAGCACAGATAAATAGCAATAAAAACAGCGAGCAGGTGAATCACAATAAGGGCGAACAACCCTATTCGGAAGAAACAGCCATCGGGGGCTAGGGCCAATACCCGCAGTCAAAGCAACAGCAAGCCACAGAACACCAACAAGTATAACGTTACCTGTTGGAAATTTGAAAAGTGGTACTGTGCTTGGGGCAAGGAGTGCAGGTACAAGCATTCATGTACAAAATGCGGGGAGACCATGCCAGCAGTGGGTGCACCCAACTACCTAACAGAGGGCCCAAGAAAGAGGAACAATGAGGGGGTAATTCATAGAATTTAGCGCACAAGTGGCGCACGTGGCTGGCGCACAGTGTGCGCGTGCGATTGTCTGCGCCAGCCGCGTGCGCTAAAATCCATTTCCGCTCACAACGTATTCATGGATTTTAGCTGCCAAAACCAGCCGTGGCGCACAGTGGCGCAGCGACCCTGCAGCAGCGCCAGTTACGCCCCCAAGAACGCCCTTCGCGCAGGAAAAAGCCATCAAAATCCCCAATCCAGCGCAAAGGGCTGCGCTAACCCTGTACCAGTATACATGGCCGCCACACAGCACACGGCAAGCAGGGAACGTGTATTACTGGGGTGCGCAGGAAGTTTCATACGCGATTGGCCCTGTGCGAGTGGGGTACGTGTATTACTGGGGTTCGTGGGAAGTTTCACACGCGATTGGCCCTGTGCGAGTGAGGTACGTGTATTACTGGGGTTCGCGGAAAGTTTCACACGCGAAAGGACCTGTGCGAGTGGGGTACGTGTATTACTGGGGTTCGCGCGAAGTTTCACACGCGAAAGGGCCTGTGCGAGCGAGGTATGTGTATTACTGGGGTTCGCAGGAAGTTTCACACGCGATTCTGTTGTCAGAGCGGGGTACTGTATCCAGTGTGGTGCGCGGGGAGTCCTACACGTGAATTGGCAGTGTGGGCCCTCCAAGGTGTCCCCTCTACCCCCTCCACAGCCCCTGCAGGCAGCCCACACTACAGGGGACTACCCTGCACCCCTGGTCATGTCCCGCAGGCAGCCCAACCACCATGGGCATGCCCCCCAGCCAAACCACATGTCACCTTGCAATATGATCATCAACTCATCTCCCCCTGCACCCCCACCGCCCCAGCAGTGAGGGGCACCTGCCAGCAGGCCCCCACACATGTCCCTCTGCACCCCCACCCCCCAGCAGTGAGGGGCACCTGCCAGCAGGCCCCCACTCATGTCCCACAAATGTCCCCCTGCACCCCAGCCCCCCAGCAGTGAGGGGCACCTGCCAGCAGGCCCCCACTCATGTCCCACTCATGTCCCCTCACCCACTCACCCATGCAGCAGTGACATGCCCATCTCATGACACAAACCAAAAGTCAACTATGTGCATCAACACATGTCCGTCACACACACACACACACACACAGGTTGCCATTGATTGAGTAAACCCACATGTCAACATGCATGAACCCAATGAGTGAATCACACACATTGAAGTAAAAGATCAAAATGTATTAACATGAAAACCAATTGAAAGTACTTAAAGCATAAAATAATGGCAAACATGAAATGAAATGCATTTCCTAATAAAAAAAATAAAATTCCCCAAAAAAATCCAAGTAATCCAAAAGAACAATGGCCAAAACTCTCTGTCCACCAAACCAAATCCAAATGAAACGCAAAAAGGTGAATCCATGCTCCATGGTGAAATGAAACTAAAATGTCCAAATAAATCCAACGTCCAACTATGTACAATACAATTTTCAAGGGTCCATGAGCCCAACGAAACAAATGAAACCTATCTAATAACCTACCTAACAAAAAAACTATTTACAAAAGTGTGGGGCATAGTCCAAAAGCCCCAAAATAAAAAAAAAGGAAACCTAACACTATAAAATATTTACAATGGCGACGGGCAAGTCCTGCGGCTCACTCATTGATGTTTTCAGCCAGGGCATCATCGAACTCCATGTCTATTTGCTGGAGGCGGGCCTCTGTCCTGGCCCCGAGGTCTCGAGGGAGGCACTCATGGCCTGTTCCGAATCCCTGTGAGTCGCCTCGAGGCACTCTGCCCGCCTCAACGCCCGACGCATGGAGAACTCTGCCCTGACCATGGTCAGCCGCGCCTCTTCCGCCCGCCGCCGCTCCGCACCTATACGCTGGCCCAACCGCAGCCACACGGAAGACACATCCATTCCAGGGTCCTCCTGCCCTCTGGCCGATGCCTGACCCCCTGATGTCGATGGCCCCGAGCCATCATTGCTCCCACCTAGAGCCTGCTCCTGCTGCTGCTGCTGTCCATGTGCCCTGTCCGATGATGCCTGCACATCCTCCATCAGCTGGTCTCCAGTTGTGGTGTCCACCCCTGCTGGACCGCCGACTCCCGACTGTGGCAGGGATGGGATCTCCACCAAGCTGGCTGTGTTGGTCAGGCCAGGTCCACAGGGGGCCCTGGTGGAATCTGGGCCGGAAGACGGCAGGGAGAACGACTGGCGCATAGTCTCCACAGAGGAGGAGAGGTCCGCCAGAGTGCGCGTCACATGTAGGAACCCACCAACCAGGGCCCCTCCCAACAGTGCCACGTCGCGACACTGCTCTTCGTGATGGCGTGCGTTCTCTGCCCAGGAAGAATGCACGTCATCACGAATGTCACGCGTGTGCAACGCAACACCAATCAGGACGGAGCCCATACGTTCATGGGACCCCTCGTCCACAGGTAGTGGAGAGGCAGATGACATGGCACTCTCCCCTACCTGCGGACAGGCCTGGGACGGGGCATCCCTGCTGGTGCATGGTGGTGCAGTCACAGGGTCAAGGACAGGGTCATGCACAGGCCCCTCTGCGGTGACCTGTGCCGCCTCCTGACCCTGGCCCTGGACTGCACCACTTGCACCAGTGGTACTACCCCCACCAGGCCCCATGTGCGGCTCAGTAGCGGGCTCCTCCTCCTCTGTGGAGACCACCAACCTGGATGTCTCCTTACCGTCTTCTGCCATTGCAAGCCCCTGTGGGGGCTCACCCAGCCCTTCAGCCACAGCCGTAGTGGCAGACGCGGCACCAGCCCCCTTGCTCCCGGATGATGGCAAGTCCTGGGAAGGTGGCTGAGCCTTGCGTCGTCGCCCGGTGGAGGCATCCCCGCCACTTGGCTCCACAGCGCCATCTCCGCCCTCTTCTTCACTTGACGCTGCGTAGATGGAGACATAGAACACAAGCATTAGGGTACAGTACAACATTCCCCTAGACAGGAAGCAATAACACATGGGTTGCAGTGTCTAACGTCACTTCCATCCTGTCCCTCCACAACACATGGGTGAATGCACGCAACACACATGCATGAACAGGCATAGCGCCTGCAATCAACATCAGCATCCATGTACAAGGGCCTCTATTAACCAAAATCTTGCCTTCAAACTCACATGCATCATGGCTCACACTGATCCCAAGCACACACATCACCGGAGGGTCATGCATCATGCCTTGCACACCACAGACACAGTGGATAGACACAGTGCATACGACGGTGACCGCACTGCATGAGTGAATGTACACATCATCACAGACATGTGTCATGAATCCATGGCGTGCCGAAGTCACACACACACACTTCTCAGACACACACACATGTGCACCATACATGTACATGACAGCAGCACCCATCCCTCACACCCCCACCATGTGCAAGAACAGACACTGGAATGCTTTCATGTGTGCATTTGCCATACAGCTACCCATGTTGCATTGTAACTCATGGACCAACCATGTGGTTCACACATTACTGGTCTCACATGCATGACCATGATGTCCCTTCACACACACATCCATACATGGCCTATGTCACACATACAGGCAAGTATCAGACTACCAGCACACTGCAACATGCCCTGTCTCACACACCAATGCTTGCCACTTACCGCTCAACTCCAGATGGGTCTTCCTCTGCAGGATCTGGGCGTGGAGCGCTGGGCCTACGCGTTCCAGGACCCTCATCTGGATGTCACTTATGCTGACCCAGCCCCCCTCCGCGAGGCGCCAGGCCTTGTAGAGGGTCCTGGACCTCAAGTCCTCCCAGCACTTCTTGACGTGCTTGATGTTGCGAGTTGCCACCCCCTCTGCTTTGATGGCAACCATTACGTCGTCCCAGATCCTCTCCCGTCCTTCCTTGTTGGCGCGTGATGTTCCAAAGAGGGCATCAATATGCCCCAGGACATGCTCTACCAGGACACCAACTTCCTTCACACTGAAGCTGGTGGCCCTCTGCCTCTCTGGCTGGGGGTCACCAGTGGTCTCAGATGGTGTTTGCCCCGACATGGCGACCCCCGAGGCAGGCGTGGGTGGGCAACTGGGTCCTGGGCTGTGGAGCAATGGTATCCCAGTCGGGAGTCTTCTGTTCCAGCAGGGGTGGACACAGCAACTGGAACCCTGGCTGACGTGCAGGCACCAAATAGCAGGGCACGTGGGCAGCAGGCAGGCAGCAGCAGATGGCAGGTGGGAGCGTGCTCGGAGGTCTAGGGGGGCAGTAATTTGGCCTTCTGGGCATGAGCGTGGTCTTCTGTGTGTTGTTGCTTGGGCAGCTTGATACGGAGTGATTTGGCACGTGAAAAAATTGCACGTCAGCGTGTAATTGGAGCAAAGGCCCTTAGCGCGTGAGCGCATCAGCACACGTATGCGATTTCATTGGACCAAAGGCCCTTAGCGCGTAAGCGCTTCTGTGATGTTACGCGCGTGGGCGTTTCCCTCCTGACGTGGGCATAGCAGTTCAGAGCGCGTGAAAAAACTGCACGTCCGCGTGTGAATGCGTGTAATCCGAGGAAAGGGCATATGCACGTAAGTGACGTGACGCGTGTGCGCGGGCGTTTCCCTCAGCACGGGTTAAAGGTGAGCAGGGCCAGCAGTTCGCTGTATGTGCCTTTCGTGGAGACCGACGTGTGTTCCTGCTTCGTGTTGTTTCGCGCGCCATCACAACTTCACAGCTATCAAGGACGTATCTCTTCTTTTGGCGGGGGTATTGTCTACGCGTGTTTTTCTGCATCGCGCTAGTCAGACGGTGAGTCGCACACGCTGTTTTTCCCACTGCGGGTGCCCCTGTGTATCGCACCCGTTTTCGAGGTCATAGTAGCCTGCGTGTCCCACACGTACGCGTTTTTCGTGTTACTAGGTGCCACCGTGTACTGCGGGAGGTTGATTCCACGCACGTAGGCTGCAGGTTTGCGTGCACGGTTTTACTGCAGTTTTGGGGTGCCTGAGCATTGCGTGACCCGTCACTACATCACCGGGGTCACATACAGCCTTGCAGGTGCAGGGGGGCTGTTAACATCTTGCATCCCACCCCCTTCACCCCAATTGCCCAGGTCAATTGTGGTATACACCTCCCATTGGCACTACTCCATCTGTGCCGGCCCTACTACATCTGTGCCATGGTTGGGAGGCCACCAAAGGTGAGGGGCGCCTCAGCTGGGCGTCCTCATCATGGTGGGCGTGGTCGGGGACATGGCCGGGTTGACCAGGGAGTAGGGGGACTCCAGGGTGGCCGCAGAGGGGGAAGAGGCAGGGGTGCGCCACTTGAGCACGATGTTGTGCCATGTGTCAGTGCAGTCATGCCACCACCCCCTGTGGTTCCAGGAGATGCAGCTTCTGCATCTGGCACTGGCACCCGTGTGAACCGGCAATCCGTTTCATCGACTGCCACGGGCCCAAGGGTAGTGGTAGCTGCAGGTGCAGCTGTGGACACCACCACCCAGGCTCAGGGTCTGCCAGCGCAGGCTGCTTTGGCACTTGAAGAGCCCTTGGAAGATTTCCAACAGGCCAGGAGGGAAACCGTAGGGGCACGCAGGGCTGCCCTGACCAAGACACGTGTCCCTGGGGCAGTTATGTCATCTGCTGCCCCGAACAGCCAGGTGTTGGCAAGTGCAGGGGCAGATGCACCCAACAACACCCTGGTTGTGAGTCTGCCAACCAGGACAGTTGCGGTCAATGACCCTGCCACAGCGGATGTTGCTGCGCATGGTCCATTAGAGGGCACCCAGCTGCCACTAACACAAGTCAGGCCTTTGGTCGTCCCTCCACCTGCCACTCCCTTGGCTCAATCCACCGAATCCACTGGCCATACTGATCAGGGCGGCATTAGCCAGCCAGGGTCTGCGCCACAATCCAAGAGGAGGAAGGTTGCACCTGCAGCACAGGCTGGGACCCCACACACAGCCACAACCTCCGGCACGTCGAGGAAGAAGCCTTTCTGCAAACAGGAACTGGACTTCCTCGTGGACTACGTGCGGGACCACAGCCGTGACATGCTAGTGGGTGCTAATTGTCAGACTACGGCTACCCACCGTGAAACCCACTGGAAGCAAGTTGCGGAACATTTGAGTGCATTCGGCCATGAGGTGCACACGGCGCAAGAGTGCAAAAAGCGCTGGAATGACCTCAAACACAGCGCCAAGGCTAAGCGTGCCTCAAATTACAACTTCACTCTGGTGACTGGCAGTGGGCCTGCACCAGAGGAGGAAGACCTCACTCTGCATGATCACTCGTTGCGGAGTTCATACCATCTGAATCGGTCGAAGGAGTGGGAGAGATGCCGGACTTTGATGCCCAGTCCAGTGAGTGTTGATGCGCGTTTGTTAAGGACGTGTGTGTTTTACTTGTGTGATGTGTTGTGCATGACTGCCACTACATGTCACGTGTACATGGTTCTGATGTGAAAGTAATGCAATGTTTTCCTGATGCATGTCTACTCTGCTGGATGGTGGACATGTGGAGCAGACGGGGACTGTCCGCATCACCACTATTGCACCCTACTCACATGCTGGTTACCAGTATGCCCCTTCGGTCCATGTTCCAGCTCACTGGCACTTCTGCATGTAGCGTGGGGTGTCCTTCCTCTCATCCCAGGGACTATGCATAGCATGACTGACGTGCATGTGTCCTCTGCCTGCAAGCGGGTACTCAATGTAGGCATGCACCCTTGCCCCTCAACCCCCCGCTCTGCACCCCAATTCCACCTCAGCACTGGTCTGCTACAATATTTCCGTTGGGTACTTCCCTGTTCATGCCTCCTGTGTACATGCTAACATCCAGCGGCCAATCTGCCAGACATATGCTATGTGGTACATCCTTAGGACTTGATGCAGGGTGTCTCACTTGAACTGTGCTGAGGTCAGATGCCCCGCAGGGACATGAGTGCCCATTCATGCTCCATGTGCATTCCACGCATGCCCCTAAGTGTCCATGACTGGATGATCACTGTAATACGAGTCCTGGATTACCTACATTGCATAGCATTTCATCTGCCTTCCCATGTCAACTGTGGCTCAGTACTGCGTTGCACACATGTTTAGGGTCTGACAATCTGTGTGGGTCACAGACCTCAGCCTGTTTAATGGCCAATGACTCTGTCCAACTGGTGTAATGTCTTCTTCACACGTGGGTGTACTCCAGAGGTTTCATCATGTGTCCTGCTTACTGTCCCATCATCATTTGCTGTGTTGTCACTTGACTCACATGATGCTGTTGACGCTAGTCAACACTGTCTGCCAATACACAGGTCTATGGTCAGCCTTTTGATACCATGCTAGGCATCCCTGCTTTTGCACTTGGGGGGAGGGGTGGTTTGCTTTTAGACATGCTACCCCTTGAATGCACATTGCACGTGATGCCTGAAGTTGACCTTGCACTGCCTTCACATTTTATGACACACACCATGAAGTCCTTGTACATGTAGATAGTGAGTAACATACATATTTGCTGCACTGCATAGACCCACTTCAGTGCAAACTGCCACCTTTCCACAGGTCTAATCACAGAAGCAATTTCAAGTTTACCCAGCATGCATGCCAGGTTCTATTTTGTGTGTCACATATCTGCCTGATGTGTTTGGTGTCGGTGTGTGTGTGTGTAGTGTGCTTCTAACATATGTAGTGACCTTTTTCCTCTCTATTTTTCAGGTGATGACGCAATGGAGCTGGAGGATGGTGTTGTCATGCCAGGCACAGGGTTGTTATCACTACATCAACCCAGCACAAGTGGGGGTCGTGGGGTGGTAGGCCACGAAAACCACCAAGTGCTACAGTCCATCTTGTCTCTGGCTGCCTATGAGTCCAGCCCTGATGAACACTCTGACGACCATGTCGAGTTGGATGAGCATCAGGTCCATAAATCAGGGGTGAGTGATTCTGATGTGGACACTCCTCTGTCCGCGACACCTGCACTGAAGAGTCAGACAGCCTTGGAACCTCTGCCTGTGGTGGATCGGGACGCAGGGTCACCCTCCACACCAGTCACTGATGTGCCTGGGACATCACGTTGACGGGGGCATGTAGTCGTGCAGCCGCGGGCGGTGCCAACACAACGATGACACCCAGTCCTTGGGTCCCGCAGGGGCAAGCCCAGCAACGCGGTCGCCGGGCGCAACCGCTGTATACTGAGTGGGAGCAAGACATGACTGCCAATTCCGAACGCCAGGGGGCAGCTGCTCCCCCCTGCTAGGCAGGTGCTTCTCCAGCAGCAGGCGGCACGGTCCACGGCGCGCTCGCTCAGGCTGGGCATGGCGGCCTCAGACAGGGCACGCCAGGCTGAAATTTTGTCTCTGCGTGAAGCAATTGCTGCTCACGCAGAGGCACACATGGAGGCCCTGAGGAAGGAATATGCTTCCCTCAGATCCACTCTGGGTGTCCTTCTGATGTCCCAGAGGGAGCGGGCAGAGGAGAGGTTTGCACAGCTTGAGCGTACCATCTCGGCTGAGCTACATGCTTGCCGGGAGGTGCAGCGCTTGTCAAGCCAGGCCTTGCAGGAGGAACTCTGTGTTACACATGCTACCTTGCAAGAGGAAGCACGTGTATCACGGAAGGTTCTGCATGCAGACCTACATGTCATCACCACACAGAACCAGGCTCACCCGTCCGGCAGACCTGCTGCCGACGAGGGGCAAGCTGCGGCTAGGCGTGGTCATGCTCCTGTGCCACGTCCTCCTTTCCAGGAAGAGCCAGACTCGGACAACAATCTATCTCCCACATAGGTCGGGCTGTGCAGGCGTTGAGCCCATGGAGGTTTTTTTTTTCCTCAGCATCATCGCATGTGGGTGTTGAGCAGCACCCTGTACCTCCCCCCTCCTGGGTGCCCCCCCGGGTCGTATGTGCCCATTTTTTCTTTTTCTTTTAGTTTAGTTAGTTAAGTTTCTGTTTGATAGTTAGTTTAAATAGGTAAAGTAGGTTTTTCATAGTTAGTGTAATTAGTTAATATAGTTTAAAATTGCTAGTCTATTGTGCTTTCATGTGACGGTGTGGTGCGTTGTGGCTTTTGAAAGCATCCACTGTCTGTTCCAGCTGGGCCCTTCAAGCTTGTCTTGTGTATGTGTTTGCTGCTTGGGGTCCTTGACTCACATTTGCCACTACTGCTTCCCTTATCCATGGGCTCACAAGGATGGTTCGGTGTAAAAGCCTATTACACAAGGGCAATGGACTGTCATATCTGTGGCATGTCTGCTGCTGTGGAACTTGTGTTAACACCCCTAGTGGGGATTATTGGGGTGTAATTGGCCACTGTTCTTCTTTTGCTAGATGGGGTGTTTAATGATTCATGTGTACATTCATTGCTATGCATTGTGTAGTATGTTTCTTATCTTTAATGAACATGTGCTTGTTGCAAATCATGCCATAGATAGTGTGTTCCACACTGTTGCTGTGAAAGACGGACTGATGGTGTGATTTCTGATGTACGTCTCTGACATGGTCCAGTCATGTAATGCCTGAAGAGACACACACAGATGAATATTAAGCATTAATCATGTGTTTCATGCACTTTCTGCAGGGGGATGAGCCTCAAGACCACCTTTGCCAGCAGACATGGGCCATTGGACGTCTGGAATCAGGATACGTTTGGTGCTGTCGACATGCGCATGTGTGCGCAAGCAGGGGCACAGGGATTGCGATCATACATCCGAAAATCGATGACGTGTTTCAAGGGACTCCAGGCAAGGTGAGCAGCACAGGGGGGTCACAACACAGCAAACCTTCCACCTGGCCAGTTGAACATGCATGCTTAGTAGCAGCACTGACAGTGAACTTGGACAAATATTGGTGTAGAAGCGCACAATACAGCTGAAATGTGTTAGTGGACTGATGGCTAGTAGATGTGAAAGTTGTCTGGGGCACCTGCAGGGGCAGTGGCAGATACCCTCCGGTCCACGATGGTCCATTGAGGCACTTGTATTAGCCATGTAGCGTTCTGAGACATGGAATGAAGCAGTTCACATGGACAGACAGCAAGGGACAGACTCGGGTGCAGTGCTTTTCATTTCCAAGTAGAAATTGATACATGCACTGGCTACTTTATTTTGGTCATGGTGGTACAGGACTTGTTCTGAAGTCAGACCTTGCTATGTGCGTCTGTCTGCTTACACAGGGAACATTGGATGTTGTGTTAATCATGACACATTGGTGTTCCATTTGCCACGCACCCACCGGTGCCTGACTTACTGCATTGACTGTGTATGAACCATCAGAGGGGTAATGTTACATATGGATATGAAGCATCCACACAAGTTTGTCTGTTTGTAGTGTATTTTGTTACTTTGGGGCATATTTGGTCGTGTGTTTGTGTGTTTTGGGCACGCACAGATTATTAACTGTGGCTCGCTTTGCAGCATTGAAATGCTCCTGTTACCGGACCTGAGAGTGCGCAGGCAGGAGGCCAGCACTCACCCCAGAGATAAGATAAGGGGGGGTGTTTTGTTGTTGATAGTTGCCTTGCCCTGCAGTGTGATGGGCACCCTGAAATTGTAATTGTGCTTTCCTATTTACATGATGTATTCTGCTGATCAATGCCTGTTCATGTGTTGTGTTCACCTTTCAGGTGTGAGGGGATAGTTGTGATTTTACATGCTGGGGTATACACATGATGAATGTTCACATGTGATGTGTAGAGGACACTGATGGTCACTTGATTTCACATGCATATGTTGAGTGCATGTCCCTACTGACCCACACACTCGCACTATGATCCACTACATGTACAACCACCCTTACATGTCCACGTGTACACTCTGTTTGCCTTCTGGTGCCCACTGTGTCCCTGCAGCACATGTTCTATGACCATTTGTGGATCATGTACATGCCTATTTTGGTTTTTTTATGTAGTTTGTCGCTTAGATGTGATGCTCAGGGTGTGCATCACACACAATGGCTGTTCACTGTGCTGTGCGCTGAGCAGGTGTGCACGTGTTGCAGGACGTGGACATGGCACACAGTAGCTGCAGTGTTGATTTTGCAATGCACATTGTGCATGTGGACAGGCATTCATTGTTATGTTTAAAATACAACTTTTGGAATGCATTTGGGTATGACTTATTTTTGGTGGGAGGTTGTTGGTCAGTCATTTCATCTGATTCCATGTCAGGCATCATTGTCTGATGCCCATTTACATTTTTCACATGGCAATGTGTACCTTTTTGGTACTGTGTTGGTGCATGGCTATTGCTTGCCATGTCATGTTGTGGTTTGGGAGGGTTTGAGTGACATACCAGTGATAGTCATGTCCTGATTTGCAGGTCTGTGTGATTCACACCTTGCATGTGTGCCTTTTGGTCACACAGGATTGCTTGTGTTTAAGTAGCTAGGGATGCACACAATGTGGCAATTCCATGGCAACAATCTCAGGGTGGTAAGGTTGTGACAGTTGACTGTCTCTTTGTCATCATCGATTGTCACCTGGTATGTGCCAGGCCTGTGTGCACTCCGCAGAGTTGGGAGTTTAGGTGAAAAATCTGGCCACAAGCTGGGTCCGGGCTTCCTCGCCACGTGCCCTATCCCCTCCCATGGGCAGCGCCTGTGCCTGTGGTTGGGGATGTGGGGGCACCACCATGTCCACCGTTACGCCCTGCCGTGTTGCAAGATTGTGCAGGACACATGCTGCCACAATGATCCTGCAGACTACTGGGGGTGCATAGAGTAGCTGCCTGTCAGAGCGGTCAAGGGAGCGGAAGCGTGACTTGAGCACTCCGAATGTGCGCTCCACTATGGCCCTGGTTGCAATATGGGCCGCATTGTATCTTACCTGGGGTGGTGTGGTGGGGTTCCGGATTGGCGTAATCATGTGGTTGCTCAGAGGGTAGGCACTGTCCCCTGGAGAGGTGATAATGGTTGTGATTATTGGGGTTTGTGTATTTGTGTGTGTGTGTGTGACATGCATGCATGTGCACGGGCATTTGTACTCACCTAGGAGCCATGTGTCGCCATGCTGCCCAGCTTCCAGGGCCCGGCTCAGGGCGGACATTCTGTATATGAAACTGTCATGGGTGGAGCCAGGGTAGTTTGCATAGACAGAGGTGATGATTCCCTTTGCATCGCATACCACCTGTACAATGATGGAATGCCAGTGCTTGCGGCTTCGGTAGATGTGCTCAGTGGCCCTAGGTGGACGTAGGGCCACATGGGTGCAATCTATGGCACCAAGCATTTTGGGGAAGTGTGCCACCCTGTAAAAGTCCTGGACAACGGCCTGCCTTTCTGCGGGTGTTCTGGACATGTATATGTGCCTGCGGACTGAAGGGCGCGCTGTCATGATTGCCAATACCTGGTGTAGGCAGCGTGACTGCATGGCCTGTGAGACCCCCCCACTATGGCAGTAATCCGCTGAAAAGACCCAGTGGCCAAAAAATGCAGGACATTAAGCACCTTCTCCAAGGCGCTCAATGCTTGGGAGCAGAGGGTGGGGGATGTTAGGTCATCTTCCCACTCCCTGACCAGGTCTAGGATGATATGGGGTGGAAACCTATACCTGCCACAGACCTGGTCATCAGGCATCCCAAAAAGGCTTGTCCGTGGTGAAAAAATGTGTGCCTTAGCTATTCTCCTCCTCCTGCGGTGTCCCACGATCAGTGCTGCGACAAATGGGCCATTCATCGTAGCTGTATGTACGTGTTTGTTGTTTGCGCGCACTTTTATGCTGTGCGCGGGGACGCTTCCGTCTGCCTTCGTGTGGCGGATGCGTTGACGCCTGTGCGCGTCTTTTGCCGTGCACGGGTTTCCCGTATTCGAATCCATGAATACGGGTTGTTCGCGTGCATGTGGGCGTTCCCTGCAGTACTTCCCCAGTGACGCCTTCTTTTTCACGCGTTATTCCCCATTCCGCATGTTACGCCCACTGTTCTGCCCACTTTTGTTGTGTGCGCTGCGCTATGTGCGCTTTCGCTGTGCGCTTAGCGCACGCTGTTTGGAAACGTGTGGGCCAGCGTGCCCCATGCACGGATTTGGCGCACAACCAGTGGGAAAGTAGCGCAGTGGCTTCCTTGAATCGCACGCATGCGCGTGCGCTTGCTTTCTCCCGCTTTCGCCTCCTTGCGCCTGCTTGCGCTGGGATTTTCGGCACACGTTTGTTCCATGAATCGGCCCCTGAATGTCTTAACACCAACGTCATATTGTACCTGGGGAAAACCACAATTGAACTCAGAGAATTCGCATCAATATTATCAACTTACCCAGACAGAATCATCAGGCAAAACAAAGAGAAAGGGTTTCAAGAAGGTTTTAACATCCCTTTCAAAGAGAAGGGCTCCCCGAAAGATTCCAGAGAATCTGAAATCTGCAAAAGAGAACCTAGAGATGATTAGGAAGAACATTTTTAAAGAACTAAAACTAGACAGAATTGGGGGACCATGGGAAACAATACCTTTTAAAGAATACATATGTTCCCCACTAGGCCTGGTACCTAAGAAAGAACCAGGGCAAATGAGGATGATACATGATTTATCTTACCCACAGGGGCAGTTAGCGAATGACGGAATCCCAGAGAGTGAAACTGCGGTGACTCACACCTATTTCCAGGAGGCACTCAGAATTGTCAAGAAATATGGGGAGGGGGCGCACATGGCAAAACTGGATATTGAGTCAGCCTTTAGACTCCTACCACTAAACCCCAAATCTCAAACCTGGCTAGGTTTCACATTTGAAGGAAAGCTTTATGTGGACAGATGCCTGCGAATGGGGTGCACAATGTCTTGCGCCCTTCTCGAGCAGTTTAGCTCCTTTTTTCAGTGGGCATTTTTTAAAAAAAGGTACCGGAAGAACAAGTAGTGCATTACCTGGACGATTTAATGATAGTTGGCCAGCCAGGTACAGAGGAATGCAAAAAGGCTTTGAGACAAATGGTGGGGATGGCATTACAGTGGGGCATCCCACTGGCTAAGGAAAAAACGACCAAACAATCAACTAACATAACTTTCCTAGGCATAGAGATAGATTCAAGCAGAGGTGAGTGCAGGATTCCAAGCAATAAAGTAGAAGAATTACTTGACAAATATGAGGGCAAGGAAATACAGTCTCTAGCAAGGAGCCTAAACTTTGCAGCCAGGGTGATACCTCAAGGCATTTGCAAGGAGCCTTGAGCTGAGGATAAAAGGGTTACAAAAGCCACATTTGCATGCAAGACTAGGGGAAGAGATTAGAAAAGACTTATTGGTATGGGAAGAATTCCTTACAAATTTCAACGGAAAAACAATATGGCGCACGCCATTGAACACCGTCAATAAAAGGGTACTTTTCACCAATGCAGCAGGAAGCAAATGGGCACAGACTGGTTCGCTGGCAAACACAGAGTTAATCGCCTAGTCAGATAACATGGCAGTGGTAGGGATTATTAACAGAAGGATGACAAATTGCCAACTGGTGTTGAACATTTTAAGAGCAATGACCAAGATAACTCTGAACAAAAACAAGGCGGTAAGAGCAAAACACATGGCCGGGAGGGCTAATAACACTGCAGATGCTTTATCTCGTTTGAAGTGGAGCAAAGTTTGGCAAATAGCCCCAAATGCCCAGAGAGATATGACGGAATTACCAAAGGACTGCTGGGATATCCCGGCAGACTGATAAATGCTGCATCAACACCAACGCTGGACGGCCAGGTCCGGGATGCTCAAGCAACAACAGCAAACAACTCAAACACGGGTGGAAGCAGGAGTTCTCTGCCAACGAAAAGCACTGACCCTGCGACAGGGCTGCTTTTAGACCTGGCCAGGAAGGTTTTGGAAAGCAACACCAATGCTCAATATAATAAGTTTGTTTGTTTGTTTGTTTTATTATTTATAATGCGTGATCATACCCTCAGGTAACAGGGCGCAGCAGTTACATGTATATGCGAAACTTAGTTACAACAGCAAGAATATATACATACATACAGGTAAAGCAAGATTATATACATAGATACAAATATAGGTACACTATATGTAGATATGTACTACTGGAGCAAGCGGACCACTTACTGGCATAGTGAATATAAGCAAGTGAATGTTAGCTAAAGTATATACAAGTAAATAGCGGGGTGGAGGGCGGTGCTCCTCGCGGTAAAACCTGGCAACATGTTGCGTTTAATGATCCTACGTTTTCAACCATAGGACAATGTTAGTCTGGAATTTATGGTAGGGGAGGTCCATTCTCAAAGTGGGAGGAAGGGAGTTCCACAGTTTAGCTGCTTTCACAGGGAAGCTGTTGCCCCCTATTGTAGAGCGATTGAAGTTAGGAGTGGAAAGGCAATCTTTGTAGGCTATTCCTGTGGGTCTCAAGGAAGTCTGTCTGTGGAATCTGTCGACCAAGTAGGTGGGAGCAGCTTTGTTAAGAGATTTATGAGTAAGTGACAGGGTTTTTAGCATAATTTTGTCATTGATAGGTAGTCAGTTATTCTGTTGGCTATATGCAGAGATGTGGTCTCTTCTGGAGATGCCTAGTGCCGCTCTAAGGGCGTTATTTTGTAAAGTTTGTATTTTACTGGTAATGGCTTTGGTAGACCCTAGATAAAGGGCGTTGCAGTAGTCCAGGCGAGACAAAATAAGGGCTCTGGCAAGGGTCGTGCAACTGATATCGAAAAGAAATGGCTTGGCTGCACGGATCAGGTTACACATGTAAGCAGTAGAGGATGCTAAGGAGTTCACCTGTTTATTAAATGAGAGGTTTGAGTCCAGGTGAACACCCAACGTTTTGACCTCTTGTCCTACGTTGATTCTGTTGTCATCGATTATAAATGAGGAATAGACATGGCCTAGTTTCTTTAAGCTGGAGGATGTGCCCAGGATGATGAGTTCAGTTTTGTCATCATTCAGGCATAGTCTGTGTGTGGCCATTCATGCCTCGATGAGGATGTACACTCTGTTCACCAAGGCCAAATCCTTTTCATAATCCCCAGAAAGCGGAAGGAGGATCTGGGTATCATCTGCATAATTAGTGTCGGTGAAACCGAGATGATCCAGATCATCGAAAAGGGGCTTGGTAAAAATGTTGTACAGTGTGGGCGAGACACAAGAGCCCTGTGGCACACCACAGGAGATAGGTATGGGGTCTGCCGCTGCAGTGGGCAAGAAGACCCTCATGGTCCTGCCATTGAGGAAGGATCTAATCCAGGTGATAGCATCATTGGAGAAGTGAGCGGCTGTGTTAAGGTCGGTGCATAGGATGGTATTGTCGACAAGGTCAAATGCAGCCGAGAGGTCTAGGAGGAGGAGTAGGGCGGCTTTACTGTTATCTCTAAGTTCATCGACTTGGGTCTTAAGGTCAATGAGAGCAGTGTCTGGAAACGGTACTAAAAACTACAGGTATAGCACATGTAGAGTTAATAACAACAGATATTAACATATTTCTAGAATGGGCCTACAAGAAAGGAGTTAAAAAGGAATTGGCAAAAAGAGACCTAATTACAGTAGTATATTTTTCTGAGATCCATGGGAGGGATCAGACCCAACCCGCAGTGCTCTAATATCATACGCATTAAAGGGCTGTTGGGAAATTGAAAGCCACAGGTAGATAAGAGGCGCACGCTGGATTTCCAAAGCTAATAACCATAACACAACTACTAGATCCAATATGCTCCCACCCATACGAGGCATTATTATTTAAAACAGCCTTTTTTTCGCTAGCATACTTCGGGGCGTCCAGGGTGTGTGAGCTCATAGCATCAAGCCCGAAATCCAGTGACGTGTTTGGGATGTTGGACATAAGGGTAAGGGCGGACAGCATCACAATAGAGTTTCAGGCATCCAAGACAGGGTGCAAAAGGGAGATAAATATTTACTGCATTGAAGACATTACCAATTGTCCGGTGTGCATCACCAACCAATATAACGGCCAACGCCCACTAGTGGCGGGCCATTCCTGATTCATAGGGACACATCTGCCTAAGCTAGTTCCAATTTAAGGCTGTACTCAGGAACGCCATAGGTCAGGCCATCGGTTATGCTGGTGGGACACTAAGGACACTAAGGAATACGGCACCCACTCGTTCAGAACAGGTGCAGCAACCTCAGCTTGGCAAGGAGGGCTAACGGGCGCAGAAGGTAAAAGCAATACGGGGATGGAAATCGAAATATTACAAATGGTACATAAGACCGGAACTAATTTAATTTTTCTCTAGGTACAGATCGCAACGCCCCCCTCAAATCAGCATGGATAATAGGACACTCCTTCATGTTCAAAACGGGTGACATGGTCGACGGAAACAAAATACAAGACTGCATTTGAAGACACCATTACGTCATGGTGGGGGAATAGATGCCTAAAATGGCCATACATTTACTAACTGACCTAGTGGCTTTCAGGGACCCACCAGCATTGCTTATTGTACATCTAGGGGGCAATGATTTAGTAAACCTGGGGAGAAAACAACTATTGGGCAATATATGTACCTCACTAGCAGGCATAGCACACAATTGGAAGGATACAGAAATGTTTTACTATGCAATATTGCCCAGAAAAACATGGTTAGGGGCAAACTCATATAAGGCTATCGATATAGCAAGAATGAAATTGAATAGAAGGGTGGAGAAATTTTGCGCAATTAGAGGGATACATTTTGTGAGACACAGTGCAGTCTCGTTAGCAAACCCGGAGATGGAACACACCTGTCTGAAAAAGGGATGGAGCATTTTTACAGAGAAATAATAGATAACCTAGCAGAAAGAGAATGTAGGTAGCAACTTTTGGGGGAACCTGGTAGGCCAAAAACCCTCCCAGGTGTGGTGGCACGGGCCAGGGGGCACAACCCTGGACCGTATGCCCAAAAGTGTATATTATGTATTATTATGATGATGATAGTGCATTATTATTAGGTAATGTACAATAAAAACCACAGCCTTTTATTGCCAACACTTACACACTGTTGTTTGGTGGTTTCTGAGGAAAGCAGGGGGACAGTCACTAACCTTTTGGCTCCACAGGTTATAGACAGCGCTGCAGAGGTGGCACCATGCAGCTAAGGAAGTGGGGGCCAGTAACCTGGGGGGTAAAATAAGGACAAAGGGAAGAGGGGCAGATCACAGGTTGTCAAGCGACAACCTGGTAGCTCAGGGAAGTGCAACACCTCTCCCCAGCCCTTTGCACAGACACACGGTGCCAGGCAGGATGGGCAAAACAAAGGGGCCATGCATAATAAGAGAAGGTGAGAAGCACCAGTGGCAGGAGGCAGGAAACCCCCAGGTAGGAACCAAAAGAGCACCCCAAGGTGTGAAATGCTGTCAGCGCTAGCCGGCCGGGGGCTTGTCAGAGCCCCCACACAAGCAGACCTAGCCTAAGGCTAGTAATCCACAATATAAGGAGCTGCACAAGCAGCCGAGAAGTACAATCTTGTTTGGGACTCCGTACGGAGCACCGAACAAGTAGTCTGCGTACGCAGAATACTTTTTTCTTTCCCGAGAACACCCCGACCCAAGAAAAAAAGAGGGAAGAAAAAGAAGAAAAGCGATACAGAGCAATGGACGGGTCCCTTGTCGTTGTGTGAAGATGAAGGCAGCACCAGCCAGGGGGCACAACCAAGGACCCTGTGCCCAAAAGTGTACATTATGTATTATTATGATGATGATAATGATTGTGTATTAATATTATGTAATGTACAATTAAAAAACAAGGCCTTTTATTTCCAACACTTACACAATGTTGTTTGGTGATTTCTGAGGCAAGCAGGGGGACAGTCACTAACCTTTTCGCTCCACAGGTTACTACGGGCCATTCCCCTTCCACCACCCAATGCCAAACCCTGACAAACACTTCCTCCCAGGTAGCCAATGAGAGCACGGAGGCGCCCCCCCCCCCCGTGTACACTCTGATGCACTTCCCACAAAGGGGCAGTCAGAATAAAAGATAATAGTCTCACCCGTGGTAATGTTTATTATTCTTATACATTATGACGGAGACTCAAGGTCCTATTAGTGGCACAGAAACGAGTGTGCGCACTAAACTGTTTTTCTTTGATTAAATCGCAGTAAGCAAAAACGATATCTTCAACTGCACCTACTACAATCCTCTCACGTTTCAACCCAACTTTTCCGGTGAGCAGGTTTCTTATGTCCCTCCTCTGTAATCGTGCTCGCCCCTTCTTTGCTGCACACCCCGGTGAGACCTGGTGGCAGGGCAAGAAGAAAGCTCGAAAAAAAACAGAGCTAGCCCTCAACCTCAGAAGAAATGTCGGTCGTTAAAAATGTCCATGAGTAAAGAAGACAAGACCATGAAGAGAGAGAGGGCGGGCAAGCATGAGAGGGTGATATTTAGAAGGTCTCAACTCCCTGTGTCAGAATGCATCAGAAACACTCTACATCCTTCGGAGCAGGTCACAGAGCAGAGGCTTCCTAATGTGTAAGTCTGAAGCTAAAATAGGCTCACAGCTGAGGGCTTCCTGTAATATTTGTAATGCTCGCAATGGACATTTGAAAGCAGGAAGTGTTGTACTCTTCTTAACTGGGCCTCATACACACCCAAAGACATATCACACCGGAGCCAGGGTTGTTCATGACCTTCACTTTATTCCTCCTTACAGTGACTGTGCTCCCTCTTCCCTTGCCCCTCACTTTCCTCGGCTTCCCGCTCCCTCTCATAGTCCTGGGCTTCCCTCTTAAAGGGGCTCTGTCCTTTTTCACTCGCAACAGGAAGGCACTGTTGTCTCTACAGGTGGTCATCGTCCCGCCCCACCTCTGCCATGCTATACATGCCGATGTCATTTCCTGCTGCCTCCCGCTACTGCTTGCGACCAAAGAGACAAATAATTGCACGTGTGTACATTTTTGCCCAATCCCATTTTTTTCTAAAAACATTGCTAAAAAGGTTTATCATATCGTCACAGCTCACGTTTTACCATTTTAAACTTTATTACTTACCTAATATTTATTCACTAGACCCGGCTGGAGATCTGAGAATAGCTTGAAGCCTGCACCAGACCAATATGTCTGGCATGGCATGGCACACCAGGAGCAGTGAGCCTAAAAACCCGCAGCATCAGTGCCCGCCTAAGACATAGCACACCAGCTCCTCTACCTTAAGTCTATGTAGGATCCAGACAATAGGACTTCTGAAACTATGCAGACAACCAATCACCTGCCATTCTCAAGTCTGCAGTAGGGTCCTCATATTATGGTACTGCACCGAGATAAGTCACTTTATGAAAGTAAGAAAGTTCACCAATGCTCGATCCCAGGGGCACAGCCAGCGTCAACATGGAGGAGGCAACTGAGGTTTCCACGGACATGCCTAATATTTTAGGATGGGCCCAGGGACAAATGGTCAACAAAGAATGAATCGATCCTTCTTATTTAATATATTTAAACACAGTACCCATCTCCGGACCTTGCACTCTGATGACATTTAATGGATTCGACTAGCGAACCATAATAATTATCGGAAGATATGTGGCCCCTATTCGAATATCATTATGAAACTATTATGGAACCACCGATCTGACTTTGCAGTCCGAGGTATATCTCTTCGATTGTTTCAATCTGTGGAGGAAGCAAATGAATTTCTAGATTACCAATTGCCGATTGTGGCACCAATCTCTGAAAACTCGACCAATAAAGTAGAGACTGTCCAACCTACCAGCGAGGTACTACCGCAATTGTCAGCATTGGTTGCAAATGCTGCGAGTCGGTCTTGGCTTGCCCCTCTATTAGCCACGATTTCTGAAATTGCAAAAGCCAGTAGACTCCCGTAGCTGGCTACAGTTGGAAATTATCTCATGGAACTGTTGTGGCTACTTTAAACTTAAATGCTGGCTTGGTGCACTCTCGAATGACAAACTACCTGTATTTCTAGTCATCCAAGAAACTATGAGCATCAAGCCATTTGGAGTAGATGGCTTTGCTACTTACTGTCTTCCGGCCACTAAAGGAGCAGCTGGTAGACCCTCTGGTGGTTTGGCAGTATTAATCAATAATAAAATGGACGTTCAATCATCTTTGATATCTTGTTTGGATGAAATAATGGTTATAAAGTATTGTCAGGGTAACTCTCCTCAGGTTATTTGTTTAATAATATGCATTTATTTTGACCCTTCTAAATCTTCACTCGATTATTTTTTTGACAACCTTAATGCGATGTTAGAGGCCACTTTTTTGACCAACCCTGATTATCATATAATACTTAGAGGGGACTTTAACTCTGCATGCAGCAATCCTTCCATTACAGCGCACCCTTGTTCTTTTCTGGCTTCATGTTCACCTTGTAAGTGATTTCAATCCGGTATACACCCAAGTCAATGCCTAGCATGTAATGCACAACTGAAATCCTTATTTATTTTTGTCTAAAAGTTCTTTATTCTGAACGATATACCACTCATATCACGCCCTTCTCCTGGAACCCCTCTACCTCCGTTCACACTGAACCAGGAATCAGGCTGGTTTGCAAAGGTAAAGATTTATTTATGTATTTAACATTTTATCACAATATGTCTTGATATGTACACAACAATCACCAATGGGTTAATGTAACACTAAATGATCTCTTTAATACACAAGGAGTAACAGTGAGCAAACAATTCAGCACAGAAAATAATACTTGTGTGTGGTTTCAGATAGGATAGCACTCTGGTTAAAGGTTCCCCCTGCACACCCCTCAACCCCCCAATAGGCAATGTAAAGAGATAGGAGGAGAGAGCAGGTATTCGGGAAAGGCAGAATTCAAACAGAATATCAATCCCACTTTCCCGCTTTCCAACACAAGAGTAAACAGAATTGACTGTCAAGCAGTCAGAATGGCTTTTAAAGTTATCTTAAAATGAACTGGGTAAAAACACTAAATGTGGTCAAAATTGCTGAAATTGCTATCAATTCTCATGGGAGCCGCTTTGGATAGTTGCACACCAACACAAGCACTGATTTAATACCAAGAAACAATTTGAAATCTTAAAATTCAAGTCAGAAGCAATCAAAAGCTGTTTTACACGTGTAAGAATTTCCCAAAATGAAAATTTGCTGCAAACTTTTCACTGCGTAATATTCGCGATAAAGGGAGAACCGTATTGATGTGGAATGCGGTTTTAGATGTGATTTAAAGCTGTGAATGTTTGCTACAAGCAGAAGTTGAACCTTTGTTTCTAGCACGAAAACTGAGGGAGTTATGGACGTTTTAGTAGAGGCTGTTTTTTTGAGATAGGCGCAAGAATGGAAAACAGGAATGCACTTTTAAAATGTCAAAGGGTTTCTTACACTAGAGGATGACTATGAACAAAATGAAAACCACACAGGAACACAGTCACTTGATCAGAATGACTGCCTGCGGAGGAAACTCACCTTCTTCAGATGAGAAAAGATCAGCGCAAAGATAGTTTTTACAGTACTAGTTATGGAGTAAGATAGAACGGTTTGGATAGAGAGTTCAGACAATTCAAAAATACTCCTAACAATACAGGTTCTGAATACAAGATAGGATGGGTTTAAGATAGGGATTGACTATGAAAAGTACATATGCCAGTGACACAATTCTTTCTATAGATATTCACTTGATATGTTTTTAAATGGAACTGTCGGGATTCTGGTCAGGGAATAGGATCTGTCTTAGGACAGATGGCTGGGCACATCGGACTGGATCGGATCTGCAAGGCACTCTGGTCACAGCACGGCACAAGACTGGATTGGATCTGCCCTTCTTGGTTCTGATGATAATTATTTTCAGCTGGCAAGCAGTACAGGGCAGCCCGGCTGTCTTTTGATGCTTCCCCTTAAGTTTGTGGGGTTCTGGTTCTGGAATTTGAGGCCTAGCTGAAAATGGTTCAGCTATGCAATGGGTTCTGCTTTGCCAAGTTACTGGAGTCTGGAGCAAGGAAGATGTAGAGTTCAGCAGCAGGGTGCTCCACCAGCATCCGGATAGTGAGTGAATCTGTCTGTCTTTCTGAGTGGTGAGCTGTCTCTATTTATGCTATGAACAGGCATCATAAAGGGGGCGTGTGGGCTGGTTTAGCCTAAGCTTGCCCCTTTTGACAGGTGATTCGGTCAGAGTCTACTCTCTGCCTTGATAAGAGGAGAGAAACAGAGTGTCACCTTTATGGTGTGATTTTATGAGGCTGAGAATCCACCCCTAGCTCCTAGAACACAAAATCTACTTTTGGCACAATACATATTTACACATGTGCAACCTCTATAACAATCACATATACAGATTACATATTTTACATAGCAGCTACTCTTCAAAACCCCGTAGCTGTGGGATCTTGTCTCTGCTTATCACTGAATTTTGCCCTTTTCATCAGGATCACAATGTCCAATTTATAAGCAAATTTCTACAAGTGTGCGCATTGAACATGGGCATAAGTGTATAAAGTTTCATACTTCTAGCGGATATACATTTTGCGTAAAATCACATTTCTTGCCGTTTCTTCCCAGAACATGTCACACGATTTGGCCACCTCTTGAAACGTGCAGCTAAAATTTAGATTCACAAATCTGTTACTTTTATATTTTTCACAATTTTAACTGGCAAGTTATAAGTCTTTAAATAAAATGTTCTTTGTTAATGCTCAGCCATAGAAGGTTGTTTGGGTCCGCCTCTTTTTTTCTCCCTGCAGTCCAGAGCAGTCTCCTCCCTGTTTGCTCATGGCAGAGGCCATTTACGACTGTCCTCACACCTTGCATTTCCTTAGTTGCACCTGGTCATTGTTCCTCATGCCGCTGTAGGCCAGGTTCTTTCACAACCCCATAATTAGAGCTTTTGTGTGATTTCCTGCTGGGGGGAAAGACCTTCCTTCTGTGAGAACCTGTTATTCCAGTTTGATAGCCTCAGCCAGGCTTAATTTTAATTGTTACTTCTGTTGAATTCTCCCTTAGCTTAAAACACACGTGTTGTATCAAATCACAGCTAGAATACTTATTCAAGATTTTAAACCACGGGATCAAAACAATTACAATATGGTTTACTATCAGTAACAGGCCTCTTAAATTACAAACATTTGATTTCAGTTTATACATGTTAAAGTTTAATCAGGCAGGCTCCTGAAAGCTGTCATTCAGGCGGCCCAGGGTACTGCACCCAGATTTTTGACAGATCCACAGACAGGCCACTTTTGCTGTGCAAATTCCTTTATGCTCTCAGCTTTTCAGGACTTTGTAAGTTCACAATGATTTCTTAAACTAAGTGAATTGTAGCACCGAGCAAGAATTTTGGATATTTGAAAGTGTTCTGTACCGGCATTCTGTAGTTTCAGCACAAAGAAAAAGGGATTTAAAGCAAGATTTTGGGGTTTCATTTAGCAACACACTGCTTTTTCCTTCTGTACACCATTTTCACTTGTTGTGGAGCCCAGTGACATATTTCAGGAGTGAGATCCCTGTTCCACCACTGACAACATGTGTGGCAGATTGGACAGCCATCTTTTTGTGTTTTGCAAAGCGCGATTTTCAGAGGTTTTGGCGCGCACAAGGTTTTTGCGGCCATATTTCTGTTTTCTGGCACCATCATAACACAGTGATGCAGCATAGCAGAGCAAAAGTGGGTCAATACATCCCACAACTTCTATTGTATAGAGGTGACCTATGGGTGCAATATTTGGATCATTGGAATTGCCACCTAGTCAAGTTCCACACTGATTGGCAAAGGGGTACGGCCTACTCGTGTATTGATTTTCTTTTCATCTCTGCGAATTTGTTGGGATTGGTAGTCCCTGTAGTGTTTATAGTGACAATTGCCAGATCACTTTATGTATTCAACGCAATTCAAATGCAATGAAGAACTCCTCAAGGATTCATCATCATCCATACAATGCTGCAATTGCTCATTATAAATCCACTAGGATTTATGCGCTTAGATCCTTACTTAAGTTGCACCTACCCAACTCAAAAAATATGGCCTCGAAATACTGTATCAATCAGACATATAAATCAGTTGCAAATAATCAAACATTAAATTAATCGTGATGAAAATCAGAGAATGCTGGTGCTATTATGCAAGAGAGATGTCCGCAATATATGGTCTTAAGAGATACAGCACATAGTGAAAGTTATAATCTAACTTCTTGCATCTCTGCTAATGGTTGGCAATTGTACATTGAAGCAAAATTCCAGTTACTACTGCTATATAAACATTGTGATTCTTTGGGCTATTGGACAATAAAAAAATTCCAAAGCGGCGGGACCTGATGGAATTCCTCCCAGTATTATAAAGTCAGATGCACAATTTTGGGCAGGTATTTTATTTACTAAATTTGACCATATTCTTCGTTCTAGCAATATTCCATCCTCTTGGCAGAATGCTATTATAATTCCGATTTATAAGAAGGGAGATCCACGTGATCCCGCCAGTTTCATCCTATAGCCCTTATGGATTCATGTGCCAAGGTGTTTGCTATTCTCTTTCTTAGGCTCCTTGAGAATTTTATTGTCGAACATGATGTTTATTCAAAATATCAAGTCGGCTGTCGAAAGCACATGAGCACTTCTCTTAATGCTATTGCTATAGCTCATTTGCTTGTGATGTTGAAATCATCAAACTCAGGCCCACTATATATGTCAGCGTTAGATTTGTCGTTTGCGTTGGATTCCACGGTTAGAGAACTATTATGGTCTAAGATGCTGAACCTGGGCTTTCCTCGCCGTCTTGCGCAGCTTGTGGACCTACTCTACATGAATACCACTTTTCAGGTACGGGTAAATCAGGAGGGAGCTCTTACCCTGTGTATACCAACTGCAACAGGGGTAAAGCAAGGTTGCAATCTCAACACTACATTGTTTGACCTTTATTTATGTGACATGGACACCTTATGGATGGATTTAGCAATGTATCCAGCGAGACTGGGCAAATTACATCTGCACTGGATGTGCTTTGCAGATGATATCCGACCCCTTTTGGCCTGCAACTTAAATTAAATGCTTTTCTAAACTTTTCTAATACACATAACCTGCAAGCTAATGCTTTGAAGTCTAACATCATGAACTTCACTAATAAAAAGCGCATTAAAACATATCAATGGAACATAGATGGAGCAAACATTCTACGTGTTAATTCTATACGATATTTTGGATACTCCATCTCTGATTCCATCTCTCTGAAATCTTGGAGCATGGGTCTAAAGGCCAAGGCTCGTCCCCTCCTCTCACAAATGAGAATTATATTTAAAAATATTGTAAATTCTCTCTATTACACATCATTGAGTTTTATTTATTGAAGGTGGAACTGACTTTATTGTTTGGTTTAAATATATGTCTGGGAAATGTAGATGATGTCTTGAACACTAAACAAGGTCAACTATGGAAAAACATACTTTGGGCCTTGCGCTTGCCGTCCCTAATTCTATTATTCGACATGAACTAGGGCTGTTGTCCTTGTCTTCAAGATTCGTATGGCGTAAGTTAACATCCTATGCCAAAATGTTAGTGCCACTGCAGAACTCTGTGTATCAGAATCTTAATGAACTTTTGGTGGATCACAATGTATCTTCAATGGTATTGTTTGATACACAAATGAAGGCTATTCTTGCGCAGATAAATTCCACAGTAGAAGATCTTGCCCTAGGACTTCCGAACGTAAAGGCTAAATTATATGAAATAGAATGGATCAAGACGCTCAAAACCAATGATACATATAAGACATATCTCGATTATGCCTCATTTCCCAGAAAGAGATCTGAGCGGGCTATTTACATACAGATGTTTCCGTGTGAAAAGCCAGGAGAAATTACATGCAATTTAAACTAAACCAATTTTCTACTTTAGAGCGGATTCAATATCGTTATTCCGTACTGTCATTGACTATGACATTATGTCGATTTTGCCTTTCACTTGACCATCAGGAAACACTAAAACATTGACAGGCCGATTCATGGAATAAATGTGCGCCGAAAATCCCGGCGCAGAGGGGCCAATACGTGCGCTGCGCCGAAAATTAGCGAAAAGCGCAGGGAAACCAGCGCACGTCGATTCATGGAAGTCCGTGCGCAAGAAAAGCAGAGGACGTGCGCCGAAAAAGCGCGCGGCGCAGGCCGGCGCACAGGTCAACCAACGTCGTGCGCCACGGCCACTGCGCTATCACTCCGAGCGCAGCGCACAGCTCTAAAGTAGGCGGAACACAGGGCGGGACACTCGGAATGGGGAATAAAATGGGGCACAACACTCGGAATGGGGAAGAATGTGGGCGGCACGGGAAAGTATAGGAGGCAAGTGCGCGGAACGCCCACACGCTCGCATACAACACGTATTCATGGAATAGAATAGGGCAAAAAAGCGCACGCTCAAAGCAGCGCACAGGCACAAACAGGCACAAACACGACCGCCACAAGAAAGCAGGCGGTAGCGTCTCTGCGCCTGCAAGAAATGTGCGCTAAAAGGTGCGCCAACAAATAGCACCTATATACAGACATGATCAATGTCCAATACTGTGGCCCTCCAGGACAAATGACGTACAAAGGGGTACCCACAAACACAGACACGCGCTGAGAGAAAAAATAAACGTGTGCGTGCATACCGGGGTGCGCGGGAAGTTGCACACGCGATATGGCCGGGTACGTGGATTACAGGGGTGCGCGGGAAGTCCCACACGCGATATGGCCGGGTACGTTGATTTCAGGGGTGCGCGGGAAGTTCCACACGCGATATGGCCGGGTACGTGGATTGCAGGGGTGCGCGGGAAGTCCCACACGCGATATGGCCGGGTACGTTGATTTCAGGGGTGCGCGGGAAGTTCCACACGCGATATGGCCGGGTACGTGGATTGCAGGGGTGCGCGGGATGTCCCACACGTGATATGGCCGGGTACGTGGATTTCAGGGGTGCGCGGGAAGTTCCACACGCGATATGGCCGGGTACGTGGATTGCAGGGGTGCGCGGGAAGTTCCACACGCGATATGGCCGGGTACGTGGATTTCAGGGGTGCGCGGGAAGTTCCACACGCGATATGGCCGGGTACGTGGATTGCAGGGGTGCGCGGGAAGTTCCACACGCGATATGGCCGGGTACGTGGATTTCAGGGGTGCGCGGGAAGTTCCACACGCGATATGGCCGGGTACGTGGATTGCAGGGGTGCGCGGGAAGTTCCACACGCGATATGGCCGGGTACGTGGATTTCAGGGGTGCGCGGGAAGTTCCACACGCGATATGGCCGGGTACGTGGATTTCAGGGGTGCGCGGGAAGTTCCACACGCGATATGGCCGTGTACGTGGATTTCAGGGGTGCGCGGGAAGTTCCACACGCGATATGGCCGGGTACGTGGATTGCAGGGGTGCGCGGGAAGTTCCACACGCGATATGGCCGGGTACGTGGATTTCAGGGGTGCGCGGGAAGTTCCACACGCGATATGGCCGTGTACGTGGATTTCAGGGGTGCGCGGGAAGTTCCACACGCGATATGGCCGGGTACGTGGATTTCAGGGGTGCGCGGGAAGTTCCACACGCGATATGGCCGGGTACGTGGATTGCAGGGGTGCGCGGGAAGTTCCACACGCGATATGGCCGGGTACGTGGATTGCAGGGGTGCGCGGGAAGTCCCACACGCGATATGGCCGGGTACGTTGATTTCAGGGGTGCGCGGGAAGTTCCACACGCGATATGGCCGGGTACGTGGATTGCAGGGGTGCGCGGGAAGTTCCACACGCGATATGGCCGGGTACGTGGATTTCAGGGGTGCGCGGGAAGTTCCACACGCGATATGGCCGTGTACGTGGATTTCAGGGGTGCGCGGGAAGTTCCACACGCGATATGGCCGGGTACGTGGATTACAGGGGTGCGCGGGAAGTTCCACACGCGATATGGCCGGGTACGTGGATTTCAGGGGTGCGCGGGAAGTTCCACACGCGATATGGCCGGGTACGTGGATTGCAGGGGTGCGCGGGAAGTCCCACACGCGATATGGCTGTGTGCTCCCAGGCATTACCTGTACACCCTCCACGGCCCCTGCAGGCAGCACACACCACAGGGAACTACCCTGCACACCTGCTCATGTCTCCCACCACCCCCACCCCCCATCCACCAGGGACACCCTCCACCAGGCCCCCACCCATGTCTCCCACCACCCCCACCCCCCATCCATCAGGAAACACTAAAACATTTAGTTGTATATTGTCCTTATTTTGAACAGAACCGTTATGAAAGGTTGGGCATCTACTATCCTGGGCCCACCACCTTAGTGCGTCACTCATTCTGGTAACGATGCATAAGAGGAGAAAGCACATGCTTCTTATTGGCATTAATTAGGCTGCTGTCTAAAATTGAAGATTTGTTGATGAAGTTGAGTCAGATCTATCCTGTATGAATGTATATTTAAGATGAAATCCAGGTAGGAACATCCTGGAGGCTTGTATTTCTTTTAAGAAATGGTCATATCGATTTGATTAAATCTTGGACAGCTTGTAATTCCCGTTTTTGACTATATCTAAAACGTGTGACGTACTGAGTACGCATGATACAAAGATTACCACCCCTGATGATTTATGTTTCACTTTTGTTGGTGTGTGAAGTTTATTATTCACCAATTGTGCGACAACAACCTTTTGTATTGCATGTGTTTTATCAACAAATTTGTGAATGTTTAGGTGGTTTTTTATGTTTTCTTTTGTCATTTTTCTTCTAATTTAGTATTAATTTATATTGATTTTGTATGTGCATTTTAATAATGTAGTATGTTTTGTGTACGGAAACCGTTGTCTTTGTTTGCAGTTGATGGAAATAACATTTGAAATTGTTATGTTTTTATTTTATGGATTTTGATTTTGATAAAGAATTGTAAAGGTTTCTTTGTAAACCAAATACAATAAAAATTAAGAAACATCATTTACACGTGCTCTAGCACCCATGTACACCATTCGGTTGGGTGAAATAGCCCATGGATGCCAGAAATCAAAAGGCCAGAGTCATTGGTGGGCATGCTCCTAAATAAAAGGCCAGTGCAGAAGAAATAATGTCCAACATAATGCATATGGAACAAAAGCAAAAAGCAGAGAAAGTGGCCCTAAAAATGTAAAGATGTTAAAATGTGCTCAAAACATCTCATGAAGGAAAGACATGTGGCAAGGATGTGTTGTCAAATCAATGAAGAACTGCAGTAATATTTCCAGCAACTGTAGTGCACTGAATCTTAAGTGAAAATTTCTGTGCAGAAAAATGCTTGCCAGACTTTAAAAAAGTGAATAGGGCTGCTGCTGAGCACACGCTCACATAATAGACAATGTTAAAGCAACTTACCTAGTTTTGAAATTGTTTATTTCATAAGATGTCATTTTAAATGCCTTTAGGCACGAGTTACAGGCTGTTTTTTGCAGGGGACCGGGATGATGATTTCTTCAAATGTGAAACCAAGCTCTCCCCCCTATTGCCTTGAAGAGAGAAGCCTGGCTGCTTTAATTGTCAGTGCTATTCCTTAAAAATACAAGCAATAAAATGCTCTTAGATGGGAGACAAAAGGTGGACTGCAATCACATTTTATCACATAAAATTGACAATAGACATTGCACAACAGTCATTCCAGGCTTTAGTGAAAGGTGACACCATGCTAAAACGATTTTTGTGGGATAAACACAACTACAGTTATTCATGAAAATGTGATTTGGGCCTGCTAGTGAATTTCAGAAATATAAAAAGTTGATTAAAGCATGCCAAGTATGATTAGCCTAGAGCCCATAAAGTGCCATGATTCTCACCAATATAGTTGCAGAACAAATGGAGAAAATGGTGTCTCTGCACAGGAATGACTTACAGACACCATTCACTGTAAAAAAGAGTTTTCAAAAATGTATTCATTTATGTCAAAACGTGGAGAGTAAAGGTAGTTAACATGTATGGAGATTTATAAATCTTAATGCAGACCGAGCCCCCCCTGTCGAAGTGAGATAATAAAGTTATCTCCTCCACTAGTTGTCTCAAAGCACTCCACTATACCCTTGTCCTAACATCACACAGGTGGGAGTGGGGTAGGGACACTTATCCAAATCCCTTTTGTGGGAATTATGACAAGTTAGTGATGTCATTTGCACTATAACTAAGCCAGCTTGCCTCAGAGCTAGACCTTTCCCGCTAATCCCATGAGGTGACCTGCTGCCTAAATCTGGTGTGAACATCCAAGCAGAGAGAGGCCTAACCTTACTTGCAGTGGAGCCAGGAGACATAGAGACTGATTGGGAACCTTGGAGGAAGGAGAGGAGACCTTTGACTGACCCCCTTTGGATGTCTCAGCAGTGTGCCCTGACGCTTTCTGATGCCCAGTCCAGACCTTGCCTGTAAGTAGAAATATCCCAAGCCATAGGTTGTGTATGCCCTGTATTCTTTCAGCATTGTCTTAGTTATTTCCTCATGGAAAAAACCGGTTTGCCTGTGTATTTTATTTATATGCCCATTGAAAAATCCCTTGCTTTCCGGTGTAGATCCTTAGCATATTTATCAAAGTAAATCAATTCATTCCCCCATTGAATTCACGGGATCTGTATTGTTGGCATTCAAAACCAACAATCTTTTCCTAGTGTGTTGTGAGACGGTATAGTCATAAAGATTCGCCAAAAGAATTAAACCTCAAGCCCTGCTTCCATGTGTGTGTGTGTGCAGGGTGCAAAAACGAAATTGGCCCTGTGTCCCCATTGTGCTACGAATAACATATTTCCATTTGCAATTTCCTTCTCACATTGCATCTGTCATCCTAACCCAAAACCGATTTTTCCACTGTGTGCTGACTAATATTCCCCAAAGCCCTGCTTGTCTTTTTGGTGTAACAAAAAATGAATTTCCCACTTCTTTCTATGCTTTCCCATTGCAACTGCGCTAGGTAACTGAAACCCAATTTTCCCATTCTAAGGTGCAAAAACGAGATTGTCCCTGTATTCCCATTGTGAGCTAAAAATCGAATTCCCATTTGCATTTTCTTTTTCACATTGAAATTGTGCTAGACATCTCAAAATCAATTTTCCCATTCTGTTCTGACTATAATCCCAAATCCCTGTGTGTTATTGTCAGGTGCAGCAAAACACATTTTCCCCTAACCTTTCTTACTGTCATATTGTTGCTGTGAGCACTACCCAAAAAACGATTTTTCCCTTGTGTTCCCACTCCCTGCCACTGGCTTCCATTCAAAAGAGTCAATCCTAGTGGATGTTGGGGGTTGAGCGTTGCTGAGAGAGAAATATAACTCTGGCCATTTTCCTTGTGTGTTTTGAGCTGTTCTTTGCTTGTATTGGAGGGTGATGTAAAAGAAAGCTATTGTCACTGCATATTCTAGTGTCATCTCTCTGTGGATACTTTACCAAAGTAATTTGTTTTTTGTGTTGCCACAGCATTGATAATCTGTTTGTTCTAATTTGATTTAAATAAATAAATTAATAAATATCTTATGAATACACACTGGCCTGGTTCCTAATCCATTGGGGCACTGGGTATTCGTTGGGGTTGTGTGCGAGATGGGTGGAGGCCTTATCAAAAAGGACCTAAAAGATATAAACCAAAGCGTTTCATTGTGCGTCACACCCATTGTAGGGGAAGGAGCTCCCTGACTTGGGTGTGACCCTGTAATAAACTGCGACAAAAATTGGGGTTCATCCAGGATTGGTAGAGAGTTTTCACTCGTGACAGTGCAGCAGAGCAGACTATTCATTGAAGTATTTGTTACATTTAGTGAATAGAATGCTGTTTTGCTTTGTGAAGGCGCCATCCAAACCTGTATCTTGGGCTTATATAAAAGTCATCAACAGTGATCATTGTGAATACAAACTAAGTAGGAACAGGGTGAGATGTTGCCCTTACATATAGAACCTATTAGGTGTAGCACACATTTCACAATGAGCTCCGTAGAGGTTAATCTGGCCGGAAAGCACCTTCTATCCAAATTGTTTATTAAAGGTGAATAGATAGAACAGGAGAATGAAATGTGGCAATCTAGAATGATGCAGGATGTTACCTCTGTAAATATGGATAAAGGGGAAAGGTAATGAATGGCCTATTACATCAGGCCCTGATAGACTTTTATATGACACAGACCACCAGAGATGAGCACATTAAAATGACCCAGCTCACAGCATATATGTACTTCCATATGGTGATCATAGAAGAACGATACCAGGAGAGTGTAGCCTCTGTCCAAACCCAATCTGAGCTGTTGGATCAAGCACAGAGAGAGTTGATGCAAGTAGAAGAAGAAGTGCAACAGAGTCAAAATTCAGAATTAAAATGAGAAAACATGATTCAGCAGCTAAAAGATGACTTAGTGGCACTGCAGCAAACGAATTTAGAGCGAGAGTACCAATTTTCTGCACTGAGAGAGGAACATCAAGAAAACCTGAGAGAGAGTCAGCAAAATGTAAGTGAGCAGGTAGTGCACAATAGAGCCTGCTTAGTGGACATTTGTGTACTTCAGATGCAAGTTAAAAAAAAACAAAAGATGAGAATATCAAATGGATCATAAAGGAGGTTGATTCCCCGGCGGAATTCGATCAGGAGTGCCAGAATCTGAACACTCTGAAACGACAGAGAGATCACCTCATTGAGGAGAATAGTAAATTGTGTCAGGAGAAAAGTGCCCTGTGTCAGCAAGTGTACCAGTGAAGGAAGGACATGGAGAAAAGCGAGTCATGTTCTCAGGAACTGACTAACATGAGGGTAGAAAATGAAAAATGAATGGGACATGTGAGGCAAGCAGAATTTGATCTAGAGCAGGAACACAGGCCCAAAATGCACAAAGTGAGGAGATTAGTCTCTTGCAAAGGAAGTGGTCTGAGTATTCCCAGATAATACAAGCCTCACAGAAGGAAAATGAGTCCCGTGGTGAGGAGAACAAGGGACTTAGTGGCCAATAACGCCTGCCCGTGATTTTATTCCAGCCATAACAAAGTAATAGAAGCTACTCAAGCCCTGATAGCAGAGCGCAAAACTAAGGTCTCTATATATCAACAATAGATAGGGGTAGAGAAAGATAAATCTGAGAGATTGGAGAAGGAAATGGCTAGATACACCCCGAACAGTTAGAGTATGGAAGGGCCCCCTCCGACCAGGGTGTGATGACCTCCTTACCAGGGACCTCAAGCCCACTCACCACATTATATGCGCAGGGCACTGCCAACTTCATGCCTACCAGTTTGCAAGAACAGGGAAACATGAGGCAGCTGGACTCAATCAGGCCTAGTATAACTGAGCTGGAAGGCCAGTCCCTATCAGATATTGACGGATATTTATCTTTATCCAGATTTAAAAATACACTAGCAGTCACTTCAGACCAGGAGGGCTCCTATGAAGAGAAGTTCAGGGAGTTAGACTGGCAGAAACATAAGTTACAAAGGGATCAGCTGGACCGCACTGCAGACAGAGCAGAACTAGTGTCCAGGCCTCAAAAGAGCATCTTGAAAACCTTCACCCATTCAGGGAGGTGGGGGGCGGGAGTTCACCATCACACCTGGAAAAAGGGAGGAGGAAGATGAGTTCTCCCCTGTAAGAAAGGCGGAGCCCAAGGGAAGTGACCCAGAGAGCTCACAGTGCCACAGGGGAGAAAAGACCAGACCCCGTCATTCTCAGGGGGATTCCCAGTCTCACTGAGGAAGGGAGCACCTCGAGGACAGTGAGTGGACCATCAATAGTAGCAGCTCTGAGTCAGGGGGCGAGTGGACTCAGGAGCAGCGGAAAAAGGCTGCCAAACAGAAGAGAGCTCTTGTAAAAGACCCAATTTGGCAAATAAAAGCCATCAGAAGCTTTATGACACCCTATCACAAAAATGGAAAATACTCAGTATGGGAGCATCTGGAACTGTATGATCAGATAATTACATAATTTGGCATAAAAAATGATCACAATTCCATAGAGTTTGTCAAACAGACATTCTCCCAGAATACTCCAGCTTCTTTGCTGGGCTGGAGGATCAAAACCACCAAAGATGGTCAACCTACAAGGAGGCCACCTTAAAGCTCTTCTCTGTGCACAGGAACCCTCAGGAGGGCCGCAAGGCGGCCTACAAACTGCAGTGCGTAAAATACCAGGCACCCAGAGAGTTCATGCAAGAACTGAAGCGGGCATTTGCCCAGACCTCTAGACGGGTGCGCACCAATAGCAGGGAGTTCATTAATACTTATTTCCATGCTCTTGCTAAGTACATAATGACCCAACTGATTAGGGACTTCCATGAGTGAAGGACCCTGGATTGGGTAATAGACCAGGCTACACAGATTTATGAAGTCCAAAAACCAGTTGAGAACAAAAATAACCCCAACATTTCCAAACCCTCCAACACCCCACTGCCGCCAAGGTGGCAGAGCTGAAAAATAACCCCATTTTGGACTTGGAAATGGGGGGGGCTAAAAATACTCCTCCCTCTAATAAGCAGAATGAGAGGCAGAGGAGACCCTCTGATCAATCCCAATCGGGTAGTAGCCAGGCAAGGTATCCGACCTACTCTTCACCTGACCCTGCCAGCATTATTAGCCCAAGATACAAGGGTAACAGACCCATCTTTCAGGACAATAGAGACCCAAATCAGGGAGAAGGGAGACCAAGATGGAGGGTTATCAGGGAAACACTCAATACCTGAGCTACTATGGGAGAAGGGACAGGTACCCTTCCTGAGAACAGCAAAGGTATGACTCCAAACCCCCATTCCAACCCGAAAGGATGTTGCAACTGGAACGCCAGGTCCAAAGTTTGACACAAGACCTGGGTCACGTGTTGAGGGGTCAGCAGATCCCTCAAATGAACATGGCTGCCAAGAACAGCTCAACACCCGGGTGTGGTTCCCCGGAGCAATGACAGGAAGAAAACCCTGACAACCAAAAGGTTCCAGAGGAGGACGCCCGGGGGGAAGGGAGATGCAAAACCCTAGAGGAAACTTTCTCACCTGAGAAAACCCCCTTGAAACCTCTGAACCTGAACCCAAATCTCCTACCCATGAAAAGCTGGAACCTAGGAAACAGAGGGTAAGTAGGAGAAACCAAGGGACAAAGAAACCCATTTCGTGGAGGGGTCCACATCATCCCGTTTGAAGGGGAAGAATCCCTGGAGGATTCAGGGATGAAAATCTTCTTTTTCGGGGATGGAGGAATCCCTCCCAAGGAAAAATGGGTCCCGAAATATCTTAACGTAGACTGGATAAATATGTAGACTGACCCAGAACCACCAATTCCTGAACCCCAACAATGTCACCCCGAGAACTCTGAAAGCAATGAGGGATTCTCCCCCCAAACCGGTTCAAGCCACTGTCTCCAGGAAAAGGGGGCAGTAGAGAATAAGGGGAAAAAGGGGATTTCACAATCCCACAGATATCTTGGTGCCAAATTTTCTTTACAGATTCCCAGACTCTGTAAAACTGTCCAAGATCACACAGTGTCGGAGTTCAAAATAAAGAAATTAACCACTAGGCTGCCACAAAATGCACAAATTCTTTGCCCCCTTGAGGGGAGGGAAGGGAGATTTTATACCTCTGTCAAGGTATAGGGTAAATGTGCATTTTCAGCGCTGGTGGAAACTGGATCACAAGCCACCCTTCTGTCCAAAAAGGCCTTTGACCAAATGAATTCGGGAAGTGGGGAGAGTCACAAAAATCCCCTCACACCTCTTCCTGGACAACTCCAAAACTTCAATGGAAATGACTTTTCTGTCAAGGGGACTGCAAATCTGGAGATCAAAATTGGACGACATAGGGTGAAACACCCGGTGATAGTCGCCACTCCCGAGGGCACACCTTGTCTCCTGGGGAATTACCTCCTTTGGAGGTTATCACCCTTGACTGACTGTGTGAACAAGGTCCTCTGGACTCAGAATAACCAGCCATTTTGAAATAAAGTAACAATTATGTGAGTTTAAAAGGCACATATCACATGATTGAACAACGGTCAGACCAACTCGAATTTCACTTTAAGTCAAGTCCCAGACATGACTGTCATCTCTGTAGGAGAGCAAACTGGTGATGGGAACCTTTCTCCATTTTTGAAAATTAACCTTTCTCACAGTTTTAAGTGGCATTCCACACTGGAAGGAAACACTCTGAAATGTTATACTGAATCACTGAATCACAATCTGAAGAAAACCAACATCCCAGTTGTTTCTCGCCATTCAGGTAAATGAGGAGGGGAGCCTGTTCTCGCCAGAGTATGCCTGAATAACGGAAGAAGCTTCATCAGCGAAGCCTTATTTAGGAAACTCCCAACATTTAAGTTGATTGATAAGTGTGAAATGGGCCTGGAAACACCATTGTCCATGCTAAGAATGTCCATTAGCGACAAAAGCATAGAACATAATTGTTGGGTTGTGAGAGAGGTCCCATCCACCTTTTACTTAGGCAGTGACATTCTCAATCAATTTTCAATTAATTTGGGCCTAATCAATTACAAATCCTGGTCCCGAATGGATGGTAGCCCTATGGGCTTTGACAATACTGAGAAAGCATTTCGGTCAGCCCAATTACTGCCGTATGCAGATGAATTTCAAACGGGAGAAGAGGTCACAATCCCAGGACAATTCACAATTCCCCTAAAAATGAAGCGAGGCCAGAACCCCAAAAACATGGACGCTTATATAAATCTGAATTATCACCTCCAACAGCAAGGGTTGTTTTTAAACCCAACACCACTAGTTGACCTAGAACATTACATCATTGGAATATTGGTGGATAAAAGCAACCCTAGAAGTATCACTGTGGGCGCAGACACCTTTATTGGAATGGCGGTTGATGCCCAACATTTTTCCATTGATTTAGGAAATGAGTTCATGGGACCAATTCCAAATGACGATTACCACTGTGATGACGATATACCTCCGGAAAAGAGTTTCAACTGGCAAGGGGGGAATTTCTTGGTGAACTCTTCCTGCCCTTATGGTGGGGAAGAAGTAACCTGTGACATCAGGAAGGATGAGGTGGTATTTCAAGTCAACAGTAGTTACCGCCCCTCCTTGAAACCATATGTCCACACCAACACCATAACAAGAGACCTCTCCACTCAACTGGAGGATACCGCACAAATGGCAAAACCCGAGGTATTTCCAGGCTTTAGGTATATGGTTGAGGAACGAATCAACCTCGCTGATGCCTGTGAGACCGGGGAGCAAAAGCAAAAGCTGAAACAGGTGTTTTTGGATTTTCAAGAAATCCTTGCCGTGGACTTGTATGACTGTGGTTGCACTGAGATACATTCAACCCCATACCAACAGACCCTAGGATGGCTCCTGTATTTGTAAGTGTGTGTAAAAATTGGGGAAGATCCTGTTTTGGGGAGCGCCACCTTCGGGGATCAGAGAAAGGGACAAAGAAGAACACTGAAGGTGGTGACCCTGTCTCTTAATTCTACAATCTAGCAAAGGATGTACCTATCATCAGGAAAAATCAAAACGACATAGGGAACCAGCAAAGGAGAGGAGCCTGAGTGTGTAGGGATGTTGAAATGCCTACAGAAATGTTTTTGAAAGGACTTACTGCACCTTTCTGCCCTGCAAAATGTGCATTTATAAAAACTGAACCAGGTATGTTCTTCAACCATTAGACATTCTTTCATATTACTGTAGCCATACAGAGGCCACTTCTTCTGTGATCACTTATCCAGATACCATCTACAATTAGCTTTTGGTATTTCTAGATTACTGTGATTCACCTAATCAGAAGAATACCTGTGCACTGCTGAAATAATGACAGCCAGCACAAACACAACCATGAGGAATCCCCTAGTATCAAACGTTTAGGTGAGAAAATATTTCTTCAAAAAAAGGTGGCACCTTTCTGGTCTTTCATGAAAAAACTCTTCAGTGTTTAAATAAAATATGCATGTAATCTTTATACATGAGTGGACCATTTTGACCAAGTGTATTATGATTTTAGATGTTCCGAATAACTACGTTTGTCTAAAGAGCACGTTAATTTAGAAATGTCATGCCGGTTTCTTTTCTACAATTGATACAGTGCATGCCAGTGATATACACTATGATGGAAGATCTTGTGTTTTTAATTGTGTTTTTAACATTGTGACACTTCCAATTTGCAATCTCTATAACCAACCCCTTTTTCTGTATATTCACTTGTAGTGGGTGATATTCATACAAAGTACGGCTAATAAGAAGTACTTAACACAATCAAGGTCTTCGAAAAAACCATCTCTTCTCTGTCCTGAAGATGGCTATACTTGTAACCAACAGTCATATTGTGTATTGCCTGATTTTCTCTGTTGCCTTTAGCTGAAACATATGTCGACCATCACTAGAAAAACCTAAGGATTCTAATAGGTTTCATCCCTGAAGAGTTGTTTCTACTCAAAAGTGCTCTACTTCAGTGCTTGATTTTGAACACTCACTGCAAAACAAGGCACGATAATCACGTACTAACCCCATCACAATTTTAAATGTGTTGTATCAGACCTTGGGTCTGCTTTTTTTGATTTGTTCTTTGCTGTGTGGTTTTTTGTTTATGCGAAGATATTTTTCTTTTTTTTAACAAAGAAAGTTTATGTAATCTTTACTGTAAACTTAAATAAAATAGTTTTTTTTCATTATTAGTGGTTGGTTTTGCAAATTAGCCTGTTTTGTCCTTTAACAAACATTTCTGTAGGCATTTCAACATCCCTACACACTCAGGTTCCTCTCCTTTGCTGGTTCCCTACGTCGCTTTGATCTTTCCTGACAATAGGTACATCCTTTGCTAGATTGTCAAATTAAGAGACAGGGTCACCACCTTCATTGTTCTTCTTTATCCCGCATTTGTAAGGCAATGCCAGTTGCCTCTCACGTCTATAGAGTCACTCACAGAGATTATAAAAAACAGAATTCTCTGGGATAATTTGTCTAGTCCACAGTACCTTTAATAACCCGGTACTGGGGATACTCAAACCCAATGGCCAATGCAGACTTTGCGCAGACCTTAGCAAGTTAAATAAACGGGTCCACATGTCGAGATGGCCCCTTCCCTACATCGATCAGGGACTGGCCCAGAACCAAGGGTCAAAGGTGTATACCGCCATTGACATGACCAACGGTTACTGGACAGTACCTGTGATTAGGGAAGACAAGCACAAGCTCGCTTTTACCTTCGGGGGAGGGCAGCAGTACACATGGACTTGAACCCCCTTTGAATACATAAACTCTGGCAACGAATTTAACATCTTTCTGCATAAGGCCATGCCTGACTTGGGTGAAAGGGGAAACCTGGCCTATGTAGATGATTGTCTAATCAACAGCTCAACTGTGGAGGAACACAGCTGAAATACGCTATGTTCTGACCAAGTTGCAGAAAGCCAGAGCAAAACTGTCCTTCCACATGAACTTCCTAGGGCATGAAATCACCCCTGAGGGCCTCAGTGCCCAGGCGAAAAAGGTGGAAGTCTTACTGAAATTGAAAGACCCTACCACTCTGCATGAACTAAGAAGCCTTCTTGGACTTACTAATTATGGTAGAAAGTTCATAGAGGAATAACCAGAGGTCACAAGACCCTTGGTCCATTTACTAAAGGCCGGGGTCAAGTGGGAGTGGGGTCCAGAGCAAGCTGAGGCAGTAAAACAACTCAAGAGAGCCTTTCCCAAGCGCCTTGTTTGTCTTACCTCGTACAAAACAAGAAGTTCATCTTGGAGATGGGGGTTCTCAAATACTTGCTTAACAACAGTATTATACCAAAAGCATGACACGGTCAACAAAGTCATCTCGTATGCAAGCAAGACTTTGTCCTCTGTGGAGGAAAAATTCAACAATTGTGAAAAGGCACTCCTGGCAACCGTGTGGGCATTGAAGAACTACCGCCCGTTCATCCAGGGGGAGCACATCATTTCCGAGACTCCTCACTAGCCCTTGCAATATCTCCAAAGTGACCAAATCTGAACAGGGAACGTGAATAATTCCAGAATTACTTCCTGGATTGTGTCCATGCAAGGCTTTCCTGTGGAGGTCAGATATGGCCAAAACAAGAAGAGTCCCCTAGCGCAAGGTTTGGCTGGTTTGCATGACTGTGCTCAAGAAAACTGTCTCGAGGATGAAAGTCTAAAGACCCAAGACAACATGGGGGCGTACCTTACTTCCCCGCACAAAGTCTATGAGGAAGACACGTGCCAGGGGATACCCACAGTTTATGTGGATGGGTGTTCCTACCATGTTGATAATCACTGGGAAAAGGAACTAGTGGCTGGCGTTGGGAATGCCAGTGTGAATGATGCCCCAAAGCCCTCTGCTGGGTACAAGATCAGTCCCCAAAGTAGTCAGGTGGCGGAGCTGATGCCGGTGCATCAAGCCATCCTCACCACCGTGCAATACCAACTCCAAGAACTGGTCACAATCACTGATTCAGATTATGGCAGGAATGGGTTTGTGGAGCACCCGATTAATTTGAAAAAGTGAGGCATGCAGTGTGCAAATAAGAAACCGCTGAAGCATGGAAAATTAATACAATGCATTGATGATCTTGTCACCTCTAATGAGATGAACATCTACTGGAAAAAGATCAAAGGTTACTCCAAAATAGAGGGACCAGACAAAACTGGGAATGACTTGGCTGACCAGTTGGCAAAAACCAGAGACATCCACAGGGATCTTATCGAAACTGAATCCCTGTTGGGGGAAATCCGGTCGCTGCTGTCACCAGGTCCCAAACACATGCCCAAAATGAACTCTGAACTGCCGAGTGGAGTAAGGAAACCCCATATGCTGATTTGATTACGGCACAAAAAGGGGATCCAATTATTGGGAAATTTTATGAACACATTGAAGACCATGTGAATTTTCCTCTGACCAAATCCGTTTATACTGGAATGAGGATCTCTGGGTGTTGATGAAGTTTTCCAAAAAGTTCTGAATCCAAGACTGTTCATTGGTATGGAGATCCATCTCTGGATGTGACCAGTGTGCCGTACCTACCTGATTCAAAAGTCTGATGTTAAGTCACGCCCATGACACGGCTGCAGCCGGTCATGGGGGGTTTCATAAAACTTTGGAAATCTTGCGAGAAGTCGCATCCTGCCAACACATGAGTGAGGACCTCGACCAATACTTGAAGGGGTGTCTTGTGTGTGCTCAGTTTCAGCAAAGTTCCCTTATACACCGAGCTCCCCTACAAAAAACCAGAATGACACTGCCGGATTTGCAAGTCGATTTCATTGATCCTGTGATTTGCTCCTGTAGGGGAAACAAGTATATGTTAACCGTGACATGCTTGTTTACCAAGTTGTTTCCTGGCCCTAAATTGAAAGGCAGGAACAGCTACTGCCCTGTTGATCAATCACATCTTCTTGTGTTTTGGCCTTCCCCAAAGGATTAAGTCAGACAGAGGAAGTAATTTTACCAGTGAGGCGATGCCAAAGATGTGGGAGATACTCGGGGTAAAGAAAAAACTCCACATTGCCTACTGCCTAGCATCGAGTGGGGGAGTTGAGAGGTACAATAAAATGATTATGGGCGTCCTAAAGAAGTTTGTGGCAGACTCTGGGCCTAGATGGGACATCCGATTACCGCTTGTCCTGATGGCCATCAGGTCTACACTATCTTCTGTGACAAAAATGTCACAATTCAAGCTCATGACTGGACGAAAAATGGTGCCACCTCGGCATCTGCTCTACAGAACTCAACAGCAGACCCTGATCAATGCGTTCAGCCAAATCTAGAAAAGTCGACAGAGGGGATGAAAGGCCACTATGACTTAAAGACTACCAAGAAAGAGTACCAAGTAGGAGACAGGGTCTATTTGTACAATTTTCAAAGGAACCAGACCAAAGAGAGGAAGTTCTTCCCCTCCTGGCACAGCACCTTTGAAATTGAGATAAAATCTCACCCATCACCTAAAAGATCTGCATCCCTAATGGAGAACAAACAGAAGAGAAATTAGTTCAAATCAATCAGTTAAAAAGCTGTCACCCCAGACAGAACTTGTGACTGATTGAAGAACCCAGTGAGGGTAGAGCCCAGGAACCATCTGAAGAGTAAAAATAAAGAATTGGAGCCCAGAGTAATAAAATCAAACACTTAAAGGGAGTAGAACAACTTATGCTAATTTTTTAAGTTAGTACAAACAATAATTGAAATGTTCTAAAATTGTATCCTAAAATGTTATGTGTCTCTTGTTGTTTTGTTGTGAATTTTCACATCCCTAGCTAGGAAAATAGTATTGTATGAAATACTTAATCTCTTCTTTCATTTTGGCAGATTCAATAACTCCTTGCCTCTACAGGCCAGAGGTGGAGCTGCCGGAAAGAGAGGGGTCCAGGACCAGAAAGCCTAAAGATATGAAGAGAGTGGAGTGCAGACCAGAGCACCACTCCATCAGGACCAGGAAAAGAGCAAACTCACTCTAAAGGAGATCCCGGAGACGAACCCAGGCCCCAGTGAAACAGACACCATACTCTCTCCTTCTCTTCTCTGTGTGAAGGTAATCAAATTGCCAGGAGGGGGATTCTGTGGGGGTACAATATCACCTGGATGCCAACAAACAAGAAGCCAGAGTCATTGGTGGGCATGCCCCTAAATAAAATGCCAGCGCAGAAATAACATCCAACATAGGGCCTATGGAACTAAAGCAAAAAGGAGAGGAAGTGGGCCTACAAAAGGATGCTAAAATGTGTGCAAGACTTCTCATGAAGGAAAGACATGTGGCAAGAATGTGTTGTCAAATCCATGAAGAGCTGCACTGATATTTCCAGGAACAGTAGTGCCCCCGAATCTTGAATGAAAATGCCAAGATTGTGTTTCAAGCTGTAGCAGTGAAATGAAGCATTTTACTGTGAAATAAACAAATGCATGTAATTTCATTTTTCCCTCTAGACTAATATGTGCAGAAAAATGTTTTCCAGACTTTCAAAAAGTGAATAGGGTTGCTGCTGAACACAAGCTCACAAAATAGACAATATTAAAGCAACGTGCCTACTTATGAAACTGTTTATTTCATAAGATAACATTTTAAATGTGTTTAGGCATGAGTTACTGGCTGTTTGTTGCAAGGGACCAGGATGTTGATTTCTTCAAATGTGAAACCAAACTCTCCTCCCTGTTGCATTGGAGCGAGCGGCCTAGCAGCATTAATTGTCAGTGCTATTCCTTAAAAATACAAGAAACAATATGCTCTTAAATGGGAGACACGGAGTGGACCAGATAAGATTGGGTCTGTTCTCCAGCCCTGGTGACCTCCAGGTCACTCTTTAACCAAAAGAAGGGACACATACATTATCACTAACAAGACATGTTACCATCAGAACTCAGAAACATTAATACAGCCACTTACCAAATATGGGCTGTATGTGATATGATTAATAACATGTACACATTAATTGCTAAAATGTCATCTTTTTAATTCATTTACTTATTCATTGCACAAGTATCAAAAAAGCATTAAAAACACATATACACCACTTAAAAGTATACAATGTTAAAAGTAGTGTTTCCTCCACACAGAATCAAGTTTACAGATGCTTGATACACTCCGCAGTAGCAACTTAATTACTCTTGCTTCCTACTACAGAAAAAAAGCCCTTTAGGTCACAAAACCCATAAAAAGTGCATTAGCTTAGTCGTTAGCCCTTGGAGGGGCAGGCTAATCTAAACACAACTCTCTCTCTTGACGTCATTTCTCTGAACAGGAGAATTGGAACTTTAAAAACGGTGGGGACCAGAGCAAAAGAGTAGTGGAGCTGCACATTGATTTCAATGAGAGAATCGCATTTTATTGTATACAATTGACAATATACATTGCGCATCAGTGATTCAAGGCTTTTATGAAAGGTGACAGTTAACCCCTTCTAACCATGTGAAAACGATTTTTGTGGGATAAACACAACTGAAGTTAATCATGAAAATGTGATTTGGGCCACCTTGTGAATTTCAGAGGTATAGAAAGTTGATTAAAGCATGCCAAGTATGATTAGCATGGCACACATAAAGTGCCATGTTCTCAACGATATAGTTCCAGAGTAAATGGAGAAAAACTATCTCTGCACAGGAATGATGTACAGACACCTGACTAGTCTCATGTAATTCACTGTGAAATGTAGTTTTCAAAACTGTATTCATATATGTCAAAACGTGGAGATTAAAGGTACTTATGTGGGGAGATTTTTAAATCTTAATGCAGACCGAGCCCCCCTGTCGAAGTGAGATGATGAAGTTATCTCCTTCCCTAGTTGTCTCAAAACACTCCCCTATGCCCTTCTAATATCAGCACACAGGTGGCAGTTGGGTAGGGACACTTAACCAATCCCTTTTGCAGGAATTATGACAGGTTTCCGATGTCATTTGCACTTTAACTAAGCCAGCTTGCCACAGAGCTAGCCTGTTCCCACTAATCCCATGAGGAGACCTGCTGCCGAAATCCAGTGTAAACATCCCAGCAGAGAGAGGCATAACCTTGCAGTGGAGCCAGCAGACATTGAGACTGAATGGGACCCTCGGAGGAAGGAGAGGAGATCTTTGACTGACCACCTTTGGCTCTCCCATCAGTGTGCCCTGACATTCTCTGATGCCCAGTCCAGACCTCTCCTGTAAGTAGAAATATCCTAAGCCATATGTTGTGTATGCCCTGTATTCTTTTAGCATTGTCTTAGTTATTTCCCCATTGAAACATCCTGTTTGCCTGTGTATTTTAGTTATTTCCCCATTGAAAAATCCCCTTCTTTCCTTTGTAGCATATTTATCAAAGTAAATCAATTAATTACCCCATTTAATTCACACGATCTGTATTTTTGCCATTCAAAACCAACAATCTTTTCCCAGCATGGTGTGAGCCGGTATAATCATAAAGATTTGACAAAAAGAATTCAACCCCAAGCCGTGCTTCCACATGTGTGCAGGGTATAAAAACGAAATTGTCCCAGTGTCCCCATTGTGCTGTGAAAAACGAATTTCCATTTACATTTTCTTTCTCACATTGCATCTCTCATCCCAACCCAAAATCGATTTTTCCATTGTGTGCTGACTAATATTTCCCAAAGCCCTGCCTGCCTTTTTGGTGTAACAAAAAACAAACTTTCCACTTCTTTCTATGCTTTCCCATTGCAACTGTGCTAGGTAACTGAAAACCAATTTTCCCATTGTAAGGTGCAAAAACGAAACTGTCCCTGTGTTCCCATTGTGAGCTAAAAAAACTAATTCCCATTTGCATTTTCTTTCTCACATTGAAATTCTGCTAAACATCCCAAAATTGATTTTTCCAATCTGTTCTGACCATAATCCTAAAGCCCTGTGTGTTATTGTCAGGCACAGCAAAACATATTTTCCCCTTCCCTTTCTTACTGTCATATTGTTTCTATAAACACCACCCAACTAATCTAAACTGGCCCTTTAACTGGTTGACTCCACCTTAAATAGGTGTTGCAGGCGCAAAGCGCCGCGCGGAGTCCCGTAGAGACCCAGTCTGCCCAGTCTGCCTCAGGACGGTATACAGTGTACGCGCTTTGCGCAAACAAAGATGGTCATCAGTGGCAAAACGGGGGTGCCTAGTCCACACACAAGGCTGAAAACTCTATTTGAGCGCCGCCAGTCGAAATTAACAAAAGATTTTGGCATAACCACAGCTACAAAGTCCGCCGTTGAGGTAAGCGATGCAAGTGCAGAAACGGATGTAACATATGTTAAGAAAATGATCATACCTTCTTTACAGGCGCTAGCATCTGCCCAAGGAACCACAAATGACGAGGAAAGCGCCGATATACAAACCATGTGCGCGCAACTACCTTCTATCGACCTGCGTAGCTTGCCCGAAGCAACTCCTTGTCCCGCTGGCCAGGCGACTACGCAACCAGCCCACCCACTACAAACAATCTTACCCTCCGCCGAAGCTAGCGACTTCATCGGCGACAGAAGAGATCTCACGTCCGAACTGCAGAACAGAATAATCATTGACCCCACACAATTCTTGTCGCCATTTGATGTCACAGATGTGGAACTATTGGAGCTATAAGTGGCAGCGAGCTCCTTTGAGCAGAGAGAAGTATCATTTGAGCCACAGCTGCCCCAGTTGCCGTGCGATCAGACGCAATGCATTATGGTCTCTGTGGTACATCGACGCCACATCCAAACCGAACCAGCTGCAGCTATGTTGAACAAGCCGGTTCTACAACCCGCAGCTCTGGCTTCGGTTTTGGCTTCCCCCTCAGTAGCGGAGGCAATATCTACGCCTCGTACTTGCATCACAAATCAACCGCTTCTGCATTCCATTCAGACGGGATTCGTCTTTCCAGATAGGCAAATGGAACACAGCCAAAAGACTAGCGCGCCTGGACCTGCAAATGCAAAAGGCATATTTAACAGGGACACAGTCCCCATTCAACATACATCGAAGACTTTGTTAACTGGACCTCTCAGTCTCAACAGTCAACGCAGCTGTTGTGTTGCACCAGGAAGTGACTTGATTAAGTGGTCTGAATCTGACCCAGTAAAAATAAACCCAACAGGAACTGAGTCCAACCAAAATCAAATGACGATCTTTCTAACACCGAGCCGTGACGCCGCCGAGCGCGAGGCTCGCCTATCAAAGCGCCTCTCTGGGGACTACTTGGAAATCAAAGATAGGCTGACCAACAGCTTCTTACAACCAGGCAACACACAGAGGGCGATGCCTGTCACAGACACAAATCACAGCCGAAAAAATGCAAACTCGGCCGAAGTAAGGAAAAATAAAGGGAGAATAAGCACACCTTATCAAAAATCTTCACAAGTAAAGGAAATATTAATTGGGTCAAGTGATGCCCAAATCGACTCGGTGCTACAATCTCGGGACGTTACCATATTGGACCAGCAACACACGAACGGTAATGTGTCCGAGATTGCAAATGAAGAGAACTCAATGCCACGTATCGAAGACCAAATACCTAATGAGCAAGATAAGGAAAATGTCCAGAAAGCTAATCTATCAGTAGCTGCGTCATTCCAGATCCACAACAACGTGCTAGCCGCGACGTCATTGGCGTTAATACCCTTTGTAAAATTGTACGAAGCACTGAATGAGTCAATAAGGGACCAAGGCGTAATACTGACAAACATGGAAAATAAATTATCCAATTTGACTCACAGCCACTCGCTACTACAACAAAAAAGGGAAATAGAGGCTAATCTTTCTATGCAATGGCAACATAGATTGGGTGATTTGGCAATGAAAGAACACACAAATTCGGCTGACTTAATGGAGGCCATTTTAGAATGCATGAAATGGTTTCGCCATTTAGATAAAAATCGACTGAATGATCAGTTGTGTAACAATAACTCACAAGATGAACAGCAGCCAAAGGAGTTTCTCAAATCAGCCAACCCAGCGATGTATGCTGAAGAGCCATGCATCTCGACTAAATTAATACCCTCTGGAGTTTCAGTAGTTCCCTCAAAATCAGGACAAAAAGAAGTTGGAGTACCTGGGGTGGCCAAGTCAAGTGTAAAACCTGTCAAGCAGGCTTTAACGTCAGTGATTGTTGATTCCACCACTCCGGCAACTCTCTCAGAAGTGAAACTACAAGAGCCAACAAAGGGCATCCAATGCAATACCTTTGGTATTTTTCAGGGGAACGCAAAGACACTGGACCTATCCATAAAAAAAAATGACGAACATACCAAAACGCTTGCTGGCGCAAAGAAAAGGCGTTGTAAACAGCTACCAGTCAAGACCAAACAATTCATTCGCAATTTGTCTACACCTCGTAAAGTAGGACTATTTCAGCGAAGGACGGCTGACAAGCCCTCCGAACCCCAAGTCGTTAATGACAGCAACGATGGGGTTTCGAAAGATGCAGGGCGAAGTGACCGGGTTCAGGAACCACTCCCAAAAACATGCCCCTGGTTGGACGAGGTCTCCTGCCATGGAGATGCTATACAAGAGTCTCTGATCGGTGAGGAGTGGTCGACGTACTCAATTAACAGTGACGAAGAATTAGCAAATGAGGAAAACGAGGGCACTTCAGGAGTGCTCTCCTGGGCGCTGTCAAATAGATCCTTACCTTCTGACCACTCGCCCTGTGGATGCAAAGCAAAAAAAGGCAAATTGATTCACCTTCCAAACGAAGGGAAAGATCTAATTAAGGTACCAAAGAGCGTACCGTCGAGTGGGATCACCCAACCCAAGGAAGACGCAAGAAATAGAAATGTGTTAAGTAAAGCTCTAAATCCAAGACAAACACAAGCACAAAGGTCAAAATAGACTGATCAAAAACCTCAAGAGACTGCAGAGAATCGTTGTGTGCATTCAGGAGCATCAGGGAAAATTCGGATTGTGAACATCTTTCCAGATGGAAATGAGGTAAACCTGAACAGAAATAACGTGATGCGTTTACTTCATGTGATTCCTCATTTACGCACTATCACGTCTGATGATATCCGTCTCGTGGAATATATTTCGGAGACATGCTCTGACCAAGTTTTCTTACATATCCGCTCACAAGCGGTAGAAAAAACCCTACTAGCAGCAAAAGACGAACTGCTCTCATATGGGTTCGAGGTTTCATTCCAAAGAGATGAAAGCATGAATCAGCGGTCTTTAATCAAGCCTATGACCAAAGACAGTCGTACTACCAATGAAAAGAGGAGAGATATCCTAAAAGACGTATTTAACATCCACCCAGCAGGATCTGCCAAATCAGCCCAGAATAAGCTCAGTGTTAACACAACTGGTCAACGTAGGAAGTAACTAGTCTCGCAAAATGGAAAAGTGCTGTGTGGACTGGTGTCTTGGAACACACAGGGTTTTACCCATCTCTTTCAAGATTCTCCCTTCTCGCTAGACAACAACTTAGCGTTATGTCGACAAGAAACGTGGTTACGAGAAGAACCAATAAGAGATGGTTATTCCATAATACTAAACCCTGCAGGGAAAAATCGCCTTGGTCGCCCATTCTCGGGGCTGTTAATAATGTTGAACAATTCCTTTGCCCAACCTATTTATTTTGGGGATCTTGTTGGAATTCAAACCAACGGTCTCAGATGTCCCAAAAATGTTACTGTTGTTAAACACATATTGGAACCCGAAGATGATATCTCCGAGCTGTTATTTGAAATCATTAACAGCAATCATAGGCAACAATCTAGTGAAATGGCACTCATTGCAGATAATCATATGTGGCGATCTAAACTGTTCCTGGTTTGATGACAACAAGTCTACGTCTTGGTTCACACAAGAACCAGCTGATCCTTATGCAGAGAGACATCTATGGTCTAGTGCCATGGAATCCCGGGACTGTGAAATACTGAATGGGAAGACAAAGAGTGATAATCCACCCAAACCAACTTGGCATGGTGGGACAACGCATAAAACGCTTGACTATATATGGATCTCAAACAATGTATGGGCTGACATTGAAGATCTTGAAATAGGAAAAAGCGTTAACAGTGACCATGATCCGTTGGTTTTGTGCTGGATGTGTGACAAAATCACAACAGATAGCATCTATGAACCGCTGTTGAGGTAAATCAAGGTGGGAACAGGCTTCGAATCAACGCGGCCCAAGCAGATAGGCTATCTCAAAATCTGCGTGAAGGAAATCTGTCACCACGAAGCAAAATAAATTTCGCACCAATGCTTACGAAATTTAGTACCACAAGGAAGTCAAGAGGTAGTCTACCTAAAGATCCGAAACACTTCTTCAGCCGGACTGGGTGCAACGAAAAAAAGAGACTGCGAAAAGACATCAGACGCCTCAAGAAATTACAGTGTCATAACATTGCCCATGAAATTAAAAAGAGAAAGCTGATTTACAGGAACTGGTTGAAGTCTTTCAAGTGCTTAAGAGACCAAGAAAGAGGCGAAGAAATACTAAAATTAATCTTGAACCACAATTCAAGAGAAATTTGGAAGATCTTAAACAAAGGTCAGTTAATCAAGATTTATCCCAGTCTAATGGCATCTCAAAGGCAAACTGGGAAGATCATTTCCGCAAAGTATTCGGAGCCGCCTCTACACACAGTACAGCGTTGACACCAGAAAGCAACGTAACTTGGGATGTCATCGAGAGCACGGAGGACATAGCGCACATAATCCAGCATCTAAAAAATTCTAGAGCAGCAGGACCTAATGGCAAACGAACATCATGCTAAAAGAAAAAAAGGAACATTGGTCTAAGTTCATTGTCCATCTATTTGAAATAATCGCATCATTTAAAGGAATACCAGATTCTTGGCGATCAGCGGTTGTTGTACCAGTGTTCAAGAAGGGCAGTCGGAACGACCCCTCAAACTATAGGCTGATTGCGCTTCTCGACACGATTGGAAAAATCTTCGCAACCTGCCTACAACGCAAACTAACGAGATGGGCTATTGAATCTGGCTTGATGGACTGTAGACAAACAGGCTTTACAAAAGGTGTGGGGACCGAGGTAAACCTGTTGCTACTAACTCTGCTAAAACTGGAGACGTTGAAGAAAGAATCAAAGATTTTTTTTGCATTCATCGACAAGCGTCAAGCATTTGACTCAGTTAATCGAGTCAAATTGTGGAGAAAGCTATATAAGTGGAACTGGCCAGTTTCACTATTGCATCCAGTGATTGCACTACATTCAAATACCACTGTATGTGCGGATTAACTCCCAAGGTGAGCTAACAAATAAAATACCGACTAAAAATGGAGTCAAACAAGGTTGCCCCCTTGCGGCGTTACTATTTAAATTATACATCGCAGACATTCCATCAGCATTTAGAGACGTCAACTGCTTCTCACCAAAGGTGAATGGGCAAAAGTTTAACTATGCAATCTACGCCGATGACATTGTGTCAATGGACCTTACACAAATCGGGCTCCAGAGGCTGCTCTGTAGCTTCCAAACATATTGTGAAGCAAATGACTTAACAATAAATGAAAAAAAGACAAAGATCTTGGCAATTGGAAAGGTCTTCACTAAGAAAGATTGTGCATTCAAATGGTCCATTAGTCGATAAAACATTGAAATTGTCTCTTCCATACGCTACCTAGAAATACTCTTTAACAGCTCAATACGAGAGGCAGACTGGATGATGGATCTAAAAAATCGCATGAACACCTGTGCTCTACAAGGAGCCCGGATCCACGCTGATTATGGTAAATTCACAACACTCCTGGTGTTGACATTCTACAAACAGAAGGTGGTTCCTGCAATCTGCTTCGGTGAAGAAAGTGGGTGGAATCTGAGCGCTAAGTGCTGGCAAACACTAGAAAGCAAGTTCTGGAGACGTGCACTTAGACTCCCTGCCTATGTCTCAGTAAAATCTATTAGACATGAGCTTGGCCTCGACTCCCTATATACAACAATGCTATGGAGATCAATCAGTATGGTAAGGAAAATAGATTTAACCGATCCAGCACCAGCCTATAAGATTTTGTCTGCTCCAATGCAACGACCTCATGAAGGGCTGCTGAGCTGTTGGATCAACAAAATAAAGCAAATTGTTGATGCTGCCGACATCAAGTAGGAAACAGTGATGGCCACTCCACAAATAGCCAAACTAAAACTACGTCAATGGAGCTGGATACAGAACTCAGAAAACCAAGCTGGCTTGGAGACCACGTTGGATTTAGGACTAGCAGAGAGCAGCTTAGATCATTTGCCTAAATATCTAAAGCAATTTCCCTCCAGATTCCACCGAAACAAATTCCTGCGTCTACGGCTAAATATATATCATACAAAAGATGCGCTGTGGGTTAGACACGATGAAAAAACAAGGGACAATACTTGTAGATTTTGTCAAGGGTCAGTAGAATCCTTAAAACATTTAATAATGGAATGTGAGGAGTTGGTACAAGCTCGTTCACTGTTTTTAGGAAAGTATGCTCCTGTAAATGATAATGTTGATGATTGGTGGTATAGGATGTTGTCTAGCATCAATGTTCAGTTAACATGTGCAGTGATTAATTTCTTGGAAAAGATTATACCAAATGAAGTAATGAAACCATCATCAGAATAGGAAAACATTGTGTTGCCGCTGCTGCATCATAATTATCTGTTTTTTTTTCCTTTCCTTTCCTTTTTTCTGAGTTCTGTGTTTCGTGTTGCGTGTTTTGTAAAAAAAGTTTGAATAAACTGCAAATTACAAAAAAAAAAAATAATAAATTATCTATTCAATGTCTAAACAGGCATGCAACTTGATTAACACCTAACAGTCAAGAATACTTGGATTTAGGGGGTGTGTGTAGATGGAGGCCCCTAAACGCTATGAACGCCCCTAGACGTTTTGAAACACAATTTCATGATGTATAAGCACCTTACAAATGCACAATAAATAAAGAGTCTACATTCCAAAAGTTGCATAACAGAAAAAAATCCAGACTCAGAGACCAATTGTGAATGAGGTATGGTTGGTAAATCTTTAATAGCAGCAAGCACAGCACTATAGATGGCATGAAACCATACAGAATGACAGGACAGCTTCAAATAGACACATCCAAAGCACGGACGCTCTCCTGAATGCCTTAGCTTTTATACACTTCTTGGAATATAAAAACCTGTGAGAGCGGCGCAGATTTAAAACTAAGGAATACATTTTAAAGAGGTATCTTTCAGCCTTCAGCTTATCTTCAGAGACTTTAAACACAAGCAATACATTTCAGTCTTTCACTGGACCCAGCTTGACTATCCTGCATGTCATCCTGCAGTTGCAAGCCCATTATAGTGAATTTACTATCCTTACTGCGTTTCGGTCAGAAGCAGAATCAGACAGTATTGGGCTGTACAATTAGCAAGGTCAACCAGAGCTTAACAAAAAAAACCCTACTCTTCAGTAGTAGCTTTAGTAATGCAACTCATTCTCACACAGTGTGCCAAGGAGAAACACATCTACTAGGTAATCGCTCATTATTTCAAGATGGATTGCTCTACCTAACCAGACCAGAGTCTAAAGTGATATAGCAGCTTCATCTTTTTTGGTTTTCTTTTTTTCATTTCTTGAGTCTACACATCATTACATTGTACCATTCTCATGTTTCTGTGTTTACATCAAACATTTTTCAATTACAGTTGCATCCCCAGAGTTCATCAAATTATGGAATGAAAAGATAGCAGATCTATAAAGGTTCATTGTACGATATGAGAAGGAGGGTGAAAAAAGGCATGACCTATATAGATTCTGACCAAGGGAGATCCAAATTCCTCTGCTCGCACAGGCCAGTCCAGGCCTTCCATCGCAAGCCCTGATAATGCTGGGAGCCCAGGATTGGCGACTGAGTTCCATAGCCTCAGGTGAAAGACCCTCAGGGGACCATCTACTCCTGAGATTGTCCAGGCCATAAGGAATATGGAGGCTGCAAGGATCAATGGATGGGGAGCGTACAGTAGTCAGGCAGGAGGTCCATGCATAAGGGTAGGAGGATCCAGAACTACATAGACATTTAAAATGCTGAAATATACCATTCCTGTAAAGGCCAAAAAGGCATGACCAGTACCAATGAAATTCCTTGAAGAAGAGCCCTGGCAATCATGGAAAATGAGGCTGTGTGTAATGGACCCCTTCAACCTACTGTGAACGAATTAATCCGTGGCAGCTCTGTTCGGGTCAAGTCTCTAGCTGAAGAATATCAATAAATCGGAATACAGACATGATGCAAAAAAGATCTATTTGAAATGGACCCCCCATGATCAGCATTCAAAACGCTCATCTGTATAAACAGCAATTGTTATGTCCATTTAAAGCCAGTGGTTAAGATTCATTCTAAACCTTCCAGCCATCACCTCTTTGTTTTTGCTTTGTCACCCCGAGTGGGACGGGTATTCCCAGATGTGGGTCCCGTGCCTGCTGGGCCTAGAGACTCAAGCTACTCCTCACTGATGAGCCCCAACAAGGGCGAAACATGTTTGGGGACGCGTGTGGTCTCGTGCAGAAGAGATGTGACCTAGCAGTTCCAGCTGGACTGCCCCTTTTAGGGTGAGGCCAAGCCTGATTTACATATGGTCTTTCCCCTTCTGTAATGGCTTGGCAGGCGAAGAACGGTGGTCTGGAGGGTTGCCCAGAGCAAAGCCAGTGGTTAAGATTCATTCTAAACCTTCCAGCCATCACCTCTTTGTTTTTGCTTCATCTAATGTTCCCAGCAATTCCACCTGAACTTTTAAACAGAGCAGCAGGTAAATTCTTGAGTAGATCAGACAGAGACTCGCACATGGTTTCCCCTAATTTGCTGATATATCGGAGAGCTGTTGGGTTCTCCACTACATGCTATCCCACACAGATGGAGAAATACTTTGCTAAACTACATACCTTGAGGAGTCAGGAAAAATCTCTAAACCGCTTATTTGCTGAGGGGACCTTGCTCTCCAGTCAAGACTGGGCCACATCTGGCCCTCCAACCTCCAAGACGTGCACTGGATATAAACTGAAGATCTGTGTTTCCATAGGATGTATCCACTTCAATAACTCTCCTTTTGCATGTGGAGAAAGTGCGACCCAAGTTGCATAACTTAGACCTTTTTGCAGGTCCCCTACCTTTAGTATTTGCAGTGCCCTGTGGCAAAGGAACCCTGGAAAGGTACCTTTGGTGGAGGACATCAGAAGGCCTATCACCCTGGCAAGACCCCTGAGTAAAGTAACCCACTAGAATAGCAGTGGCCCCCACCTTGCAGTGGTCCCATAGCGTATGGACAGGGGGCTGTGGGTGTGGGCAAAATATACCACAGAAACAAGCTGCTTTCTCCAACTAATCATAACTATTTCCCTGTCCAAAGAATGCAGCGAGTGAAATGAGAAGCCATTTTCTGCTCAGCACAAGACTCACAACAAAATAAAGACGTGTCCACATTGATATATATGACTCATGTTTTGCAGACGTTTTACTGTCAGTGTGAGTAGTTCTACAAATGAAAACCAAGCCCTCTGCGCATTGTGTGCTCAAAATAGATGCATGCTTACATCATTATCGCGTAACTTTATGCTTTGCTCTCCTGATGTTACACTCTGGGCACTTTCTACTCTTTCTTGCTTTTGTAGGCGGTGAAACAATCTCCCACTCCACGCACCTCTCCTCGCTGTGAGGGCAGTTTGCTCCCTACTTTCCCTTTATACAACAGACCCTCACTAGGGATCTCCAAACATCTGTGCATTACACCCCCGAGGAAAACACTATAGAGTTGTGCCCTGCTCTCCCACTTTACTATCCTCCATCTAAGCCATTGTCAGCTCAAACCACCTTACTATCTGCCTGCTGCACAGTTTACTCCAACCCCCACCACGGGCATTCAAAGCAGTCTTTTGATTCCAAGATGGGGGCAATACGGAGTGCACCGTAACCGATGCGCTCCTGAAACACGGGACCTCCTTAGGGGTTCCACCGCAGCCGATAGATTCCTCCCCAGGTGATCCGCAGCACATTGCAACACCCAGGCATTAAGGGCAAAAAGGAATCGTAATCCGGGACAGGCTGTCCAGAATCTATCTCGACCTGCCTGGTGGGCGAGTCGTGGCAGGGCGGCCAAAGAAGAGTGACCTCCGCAGCAGCTGAGGAGAGGGCGGTCCACAGCATCAAGGAGGAGCGGTAGTGGCAGTGCAGTCCCCGCGGCACATGTGGAATAGGCGGACCACAGAGAGACCCATAGGCCGGGCCAGGGGAGGGCCTCGCAGCACCACCCCTGTGGGGGCACGAAGCACCAGATCCCAACAGAGGCAGAGAGAGGAGTTGAGGTGTAAGGTGGTGCACTGGTGGCGGCAAACCCCAGGAGAGGCTAAAGACACAGCCCCCGGCAAGAAGAAAAAAGGACACAATGGCTGTGTAGCATAAGGTGAGCAGAGGGGGGCGGAACGTGGAACATCTACAGCCAGAGGGCCTAGCAGCAGCCCCCCATGGGTCAGGCAGGCCCGGCCTCCCCCCCAGTGTTGGAGCCCATGCATTGCACGGCACAAGTCTGCACACCGGGAGTCGCCTAGTCAGAGGAAAATCCAAGCCAGCCCATGCAGCACTCGTGCCGCCCCCAGTCTGAGGGACAGTCAGCTGTTGTACCGCTAAAATGACTACCGATACATAAACTAAACTACAGGGATTATGAGACATACAACCCACTAACCAAAATCTCCAATTTCTGCGTACTTAATTCACACACAACCACCTCTCTCACAGCAAACCACACTGACTTCATCACACCACAAAAACCACCCCATCCACCTTTTTTTTACAGATCCGCCTGAGCGCCTGAAGACCAACTCAGTTGTTGACGATGCGCTATATAAATACCTTTAACATTAAGATTACAAATGGGGTGACCAACCCCCAGAGAACCCTGCAGAGCCTCAGCAGTATCTTTGGGGATTTGGTCCCGACCTCCCCCCACATGGGGCCCGGGTGCTGCGTAACCAGCGACTGCACAGGGGACCACCTTTTCAGGAAAGACTAACAGTAATGTCTGGGGAAGGCAATGCAGTGCCTCAGCAGGGGGAGCGCGATCCTGCTGGGCCCGTAGGTAGGGGTGGCAGGCCCCCTGCCCAGGTGCCCCCCATCCTCCCTACCAGAACAGTAGCAACCTAAGCGATGCACCGCTTCTCCCACGCATCGAAGTGCCAATATAAGCCAGTTGGACCCAAGCAAGGCCCGGATGCCCCCGGGGTAACACCAAGGTAAGAAGACAAAAGGACAGAATGGCATGGAGCGCAAGGTTTGCAACCCCCAGTGGGTCACACTAGGGCCGACCGCCACACTGACGATGCGCTATATAAATACCTTTAACATTAAGATTACAAATGGGGTGACCAACCCCCAGAGAACCCTGCAGAGCCTCAGCAGTATCTTTGGGGATTTGGTCCCGACCTCCCCCCACATGGGGCCCGGGTGCTGCGTAACCAGCGACTGCACAGGGGACCACCTTTTCAGGAAAGACTAACAGTAATGTCTGGGGAAGGCAATGCAGTGCCTCAGCAGGGGGAGCGCGATCCTGCTGGGCCCGTAGGTAGGGGTGGCAGGCCCCCTGCCCAGGTGCCCCCCATCCTCCCTACCAGAACAGTAGCAACCTAAGCGATGCACCGCTTCTCCCACGCATCGAAGTGCCAATATAAGCCAGTTGGACCCAAGCAAGGCCCGGATGCCCCCGGGGTAACACCAAGGTAAGAAGACAAAAGAACAGAATGGCATGGAGCGCAAGGTTTGCAACCCCCAGTGGGTCACACTAGGGCCGACCGCCACACTAGAGGCTCTGACTCGCTCCCCTCTGTGGGCCTGTGGGCCAGGAAAGCCAGGAATAACTTTGGGGTGTCTCTACCAACACTAGGCAAGCGGCCCCGTCCTTGAGGGGCGATGTCAAAATCAAGAAGAAGGAAGGACCCTCTGCACAGCACAAAAGGCACTAAGAAAGCCCAGGAGGGCAGAATCCAGAAGCTGCAGAGGTGCAGGGGGACCCCCCCCTGTCATGACCCCCCAAAGGAGCAATCAGATAGTGAAGACACCCATGGCCCGAATCACAAGACCAGGCAGTCACACATGCTGTCCTTAAACAATTATTCATAGAATTTTGCAAAAAGATCACCAACACAGTTCAAAAGCAAATGGACAAAATGAGGGAGGACCTGGCAACCGCACTATGGGAAATAGAAACAGATATTAGTAAAGTCGAGGAGAGGGTAGACACCAATGAAAGGGCACTCCAACAACTGGAGGATGAACGCCAGGTCAGAGGTGTTGTTGGAACAGTTGGTGAGCACTGCACACAATCTCGACCTTCAGACGGAGGACCTAGAGAATAGGTCTAGGAGATCCAACATCTGAATAAAATCTCTCACGGAAGACATCCTCGACAAGGACCTGAAGGGGTGGTTCACAATATTTTTGCAGACCTTCTGGAGGAATAGACCACAACGGAGGTCCGACTGGACAGGGTGCACAGAGTGGGCCCAAGCAAATCAGATTCGGGGGCATGACCAAGGGACGTATTAGCAGCTCTGCACAACTTTACCACAAAAGAGAAGATCCTGGCGGCTGCAAAAAATGCAAATCAAATAACCTATAATGGGGCAGAGATCTCACCCTATCAGGACTTATCCCTAACAAGGCTGGCAAAGGGAGACAAATGGCCCCAGTAACTATAGCCCTCCGGGATAAGGACATTCGCTACAGATGGACCTTGCCATTTGAGATGGTGTTTGAGTGGCAAGGAAAATAGTGACAGATCAGCTCGCGGGATGAGGGGGCGAAATTGCTGGGGGAATCGAGGAAGAGCAGCAGGCACCAAGTGCACCTGGCACAAGCGGCCTAAGCAAACAAAGAAGATGGGACTTGGCAACAGTCCGGCCAAAAAGAAACAGGAAAAGAGGGTACTGTTACGCTCACCTGGTTCCCACAGGGGCGTCGACCGGAACTGGGCCGCTGTTGTTTCCACCAGCGTGACGTGTAGCGCTGAGATGACTGACTGGACTGTCCCGCTCAGCCTAGTTTGTCTGGCTCGCAAGAATATTCTTCTGCAAAGGAGAAGAGTAATTAACCACCCGTGGAATTGAGTGTCAACCCACCTTCCCCACTCCTGTTGTCTTCCCACAGATCACTCTTGATGTCCCCTCCTTAGTCTCACCTGATGGTTTGGAAGGAAGAGCTCTCCATCCTGCGTCGACCGCAGGGGCGCGTTGATGACCAGTTACTTCACTGGCGTAGAGGAATTGGTGAGTTCCAGTATTGACTCTAAAGTCCAATTGTTCATAAGAGTTCAAATGCCTGATCTTCACTCTGTCTGATTCCTTGCAGGTTGCCGATTAATCCACTCGAAGATTTCCAAATGGCACTTGGTAAGATTCAGGTAAGTCTATTGTGGTTTTCCCCTTAGGGGCCGGGGTACGGCGATGAAGCAGAGTTGACTGTGCCGACCCGAGATGAGGTGAGACCCCTGTGGTAAATCAGGTAAGTTTTGTGGGGGGGGTAACTGGTATTGTCTTTGCTTTCTCCCCTTAGGGGCTGGGGTACGGCGATGAAGCAGAGTTGACTGCGCCCACCCGAGATGAGGTGAGTACCTCCCGTGGTAAATCAGGTAAGTCCTTGGGGGTAGCTTGTATAGCCTTAGAGAGTCCCCTTGCTCACCTTGCTGTCTTTGTCTCCTTAGGTGTTGGAGGGCGGCCGCGAGATGGAGAGAGCATGATGGAATGCTGAAGTACCGCCAAGCCGGTGAGTTCAGCGCGGCGCCGTAGGAATGCGAAGCAATGCTTCAAAGACTTCTGTCTTTCAGTTCCGTGGCGAAATGGATCAGGATTCAGGTAAGGATTAAAGTTAAAACTCCTGTTCTAACCTTTATCCTCCTTTTCTTCTTGTTTCAGGAGTCCCAGGACTGAAGCGGGCGTGGCTGAAGACTGGAGCTGCTGAAAACACGGTGAGCGTTACGCTGCAGCAAGCAGAATAACGCGAAGCACGTGTGGCTGTCCGGGCGTGGTTTAAATAGCCTTGGAAGAGATCCAGGTAAGTATTCTTCCACAGCCCCACCCAAGTAACAAAATAGTCCCTTCAGTAAAATAGTCCCTCCTAAGCATCATTTGGCTTGAGTCTTCATGCAGCATGGTCTGCCTCAGGTGAGTATGCAGCATGGTCTGCTTCAGGTAAGTTATCAATAATGAGCCTGGCGCCCATGGCGCCAGGACTGACTTTATCTTTATGAGCCTTGCCCCATAGGCGCCAGGACTGCACCCAAACAGCCTCTAACTGGGGCTTTTGGGCATGCTCCAAGTGGCATGATGCCTGCTTCCGGGGCTGCTGGGCCTGGTCTGGTCTTCCGGGGGCAGGCATCATGACAGGTACCAAAGTCTTCTAAAAAATTCTGGGGCTGGGAGAGGCCATGCTCCACCCGCAGGGGCCCCAGGAGGCGATGAAACGTAGGAGGAGCGAGAGTCTAATTTCTCTACGCAACGCCTGGGGAGGGCAATCATGGGCGTTCATGCTATATGTCTCGGGGGGGAGAGTGGTGGAATCAAATGGTGGGTTTTAGGATACCGCGCACATGTTCCTGGTTAACTTAGTAGGCCCCCTCCGTGGGAGGAACCCACGGCTAGAGTGGTATGGGGGTCTAAACCAAAAAGCGGAGCAATGGGGAGGTGAGAGAGGAAGGGGGCATGGAAGGGGAGGGCTGGTTAAAGGCACTTAAAAGAGGAGGGGCAGTGGCACATACTACTACGGACACACACAGGCTATGCACAGCTTCGTGGGGGGCAGGGACATGGGCACAAATTCACGCAATGGTGGAAATATACTCTGGGGTTTAAGGAAAGGGTCTCTGATGTAAGTTTGGTGAAAAGTGTTTAAAAAGCAAATAGCTGTATTCAACAAAATAATCCTTAGATTTATAGTTTTTTTCCCCCCTTCCACTAGATGTCTCTGGAAGGATGGCAAAAGTGTTCCTTTCAAATAAAGTCTCCTTAATGGTGGTAAACATGTCTGTTTCCCACAACCACTTCTCAAGGATGACAACACTGTCTCTTTCAAGGAACCACTTCTTAAAGATGGCAAAGTGTCTTTTTCAAGCATCCATTTCCTAAGGATTAAAACAAAAAACAAGAACCTCTTCTGGCTGGAGAAACCCCTGGTATACTCTCCTGCCAGGAGGCCTCTGTGTCTTTGGTATGGATTGCCTGGTTTACTCCCCTGCCATGAATCCCTTTGTAGGGTCTGCATATCCCCTGGTATACTCTCCTGCCAGTTATCTTCTCCCCAATTTCCCAATGCCTGATTCACTTCTTTCACCAGGGATTCTCTTTAATGTTCTGACTTTCTCTCAGTATACCACAGTTGTATTCCTTCACTGTATATACTTTCTTGGCTTACGGTATTACTTGTCCCAACTTTCCCACCATTGACATTTCATATATGTAGACTTGTTCAAGTAAGACCTTTTCACTTCTTCAATATTATTCATCTGCTTTTGGTAACACTTTCTTCAACTTTCCCCATCTTGATATATCGTATATGGAGATTTGTTCAAATTTTGTCTTTTGATTTCTTCATTAACATTCATTGGCTTGTGGCAATACTTGTTCCAACCTTCCCCGTGTTGACATCTCACATATGAGGACTTAAGCAAATTCTGTCTTTGTTTTCTGTTAATTCGATATTCAAAATTAGTTCTTAAGGCTTCCCAGGTCAGTCGGAATACCCCTGGGTTCCCAACATTTCTGGGTAGACTCACCAGTGTCTGGCACTGCCTCCAACCTGTATCATGTTGCTGCATTGAAGCTCTCTCCTCGAGATGGCGTCTTCCGTGATGCAGTCCTCCTCTCAGCTCTTCCGCTGACTCTGCGCTCGTGTAAGCCTGCTGTTCCAATACTCGACCGTGCTGCCGGTAACTTGTTCAATGCAGCCGGTTGACCAGCAGTCCTTTTCCGCTGCCTGTGGCTTCCTCCGTAGCCCAGCACTTCTCTGGTGAGCACTGCCTGCAAACGGCAAATTGGGAACACCTGTACCGACCAGCACGATCCATTCTTGCGCCTCTGCCTTCCCCCGTGGCTCTGCTTCCTTCTGCCTCCGTTCGGCTTCTCTCTCCTCAGTAAAAGCGGACACCATTTTTTAAATGTCCCACGTAGTTGAGCCTCTTCATATCAACTAGCCTGTGTATTCAGTTTAGTGTTTCTTCTGCTCTACATTAACTCTTTTGTCATCTTCCTGGTTCTAGTACTGGAGGTTTTATGGGAGTAGGAGTTCATAAAACCTATCAGACTTTTGATGTGATTTTGTTTGGGATTTTTAGCTGGCACAAAACCATCAGAGACGGGAGGTGTTGTGTGTGTGTGTTATGTACTTATGAGGTATGAATGGTATTCAGCTCAGTATGACAGTATGCCTTCAGAATCCTGGTTCTCATAGTGTTTTCTTCAAGGGAGGGGGAAGAATATTGGGATCCTCCTAACAGAGTCACCACTGTTTCCCGATATTTGTCCCTTTCCACATAATCCTACCTCATAATACCACCACCAGGGTCAGGATCAGGTAGCGGCTGCCGTCTCCTGGCCATGCGAAAGGTGACCATCACTGGGGAATCAGTGATGGTCCCACAGGATTCATCACTGAAGTGCCCACTCTTGGACCACCAGAACTACAATTCTTTCTCTTTAGCTAAAACTAACAACAAGAATTGAAAAAAAACTATACTTTTTTGCTCTCACGAAGGCACTGTATAGTCTTTCAGCTCAATCAGTTAGGTAAATCACATCATTTGCCAGCCATTTCCATCATATTCATGAAAAGTACAATCATTTATCAGGTATGGCCTTAATATGAACTAGTACTCACATCATATGCCAGTTATTGCTATCATATACCATGTTCATTCATCAAAAGCCCTAATACTCACTGTTTCCGGACATTGCTATAGAAAGCCTAAAACCATTGGCAGGAATGCCCAACTAGAACAGCAGGGGCAGATTTTTGTATAACAAGGAGAATCCAACTTCTTTGGTTCAAGTGTTCTTGTACATTTGTTCATACAATCAAGACATTAATGATGGTCACTTATTCAAAGTTATGCACCACACAAATGCCGAATCCATTGTTACAGAAGCGAGACAGGACAGGGGAATTCTGAACTGAGAATATCTGGCTGGCATAGTAACTGTCAGTGCCAGAACATGAATATGCCAAGTTAGCAAAGTTTATTTTTCCAAACTCCTCTGCCATACTGCCCAATGAGGAGTTCCCTAACAATATTTGCTCCAATCCGCATCTTTGTAAGAAGCAAGTCATGTGCCAGGCTTTCCATTTCCCAGCCTCACAGTGATTTGTAAGGTTGCGATGTTGGGCAATTTTACAGAGAAAGGGGCTATTTCCTGCATGATTGGGCTAAAACACCATTTGTGCAGTGAATTACAGGTGTGTGCAGGTTTCTGGGCTATGATTGACAGATCTGTTTTTCTCTCTACCCACACTCAACATACACCCACTCACTCTACCCCCATACTATCCACCCTACCCAAACTCTCTCTATCCCCACTCACCCAACCTCACTCGCTCTACTCCCTCAACCAACCCCTCTCTCTATTCCCATCCACCCTGCCCCCTATATCTACCCCCACCAACCCCATCGTTCTACCACCACAACCCCACCCCACTCTCTCTCTCCATCCACCCACCTCTTATTATCTCTACCCCGCACCCACCCATCCAAACCCCTTCTGTCTACCCCTACCCATCCAACACCCAAATGCTCTAAACCCACTCATTCCACCCCACTACCTCTACCCCCACCCACCCTACCCCACTCTCTCCACCCCCACCTACCATACCCCCATTATCTACCCAACCCCCAGGCCCCCTACACCCACCCCAAAACTCTCTGTACCCCCACTGCTTCAAACTCCACACTCTCTACCCCACCTGCCCTACCCTCTCACGGTACTCAACCCTGCACCCTCTCTATGTACAGCAACCACACACCCTACCCCTCTCTATCTTTAGCCTCACCCACCCTACACCTCTTTTCCCCCACCCACCCAATTCCTTCTCTCTACCCCTGCACCCTTCCTCTCACTCTCACCTTTTATTGCTCATATTTCCTCTTAATCATCATCAGTCGCACCCTTTCTCAATGGCTTCCTTCCTTACTCTACTGCCTTTCTGATTCTCTTGTTCACCTGCACCCCTCATCAATATCATCCTTAGAAACTTTACACTCTCCTCCTTGCACCCTGGTGCCTATAAATGTAAAATGCAAAGAACAGCAGTAAATGCCAAAACTATTAGCTTTGCCAATGTGTGTTTGTATTTATAGAGTGCTTTTTGGTAACCAGCCAACAAGTGTTTTGTGCACAATGCACCTCCTCATGGCTTACAGCATTTAATGATCAGCTAATCAGGTGTAGATTTTGAGTAAGACGGGCAAATAAGCCAAAGAGTAAGCAAACTTGCTCCAATCTCTAACCCATGGGCTTAATTATAAATAGGGATGGTGTGTTTTGTCTCCCCCAACTTCTGTGGCATGCCTTTTTGTCCCCTCAACTTTTGGAAGGAGGGCCGAGGGGCCTCAATTATCAATTATGTAATTGGACAGCGTGAGCCCAGCTGGGGTGCCCAGTAAGGATTGCAGCGTCTCATTACATAATGCCGAGCTGCCTGGTGGCTGCGCTGCAGCATATTCAGGGCCAGAATGCTCCACGTGGCTCAGTCCCTCACCCTGGCAGGCCTGACTCAAGGTTAACAGTCAAGGTGCTGAACTGGATGGTGGGGGACCTGGCACCCGCGCTTTCACACTAGCAGCAGCACTGCCACTGTGCAGAGCGTTGCTTTCCGGCTTTAAGCTCGTGCGACACACAGACAGGAATTAGGAAGCTCATTCAGCTTCCTGATTTCTGTCTGGAGGCGCTTGAGTGCAAATAGGTTAGGTTGGTGTAACTTGAGAGATAGCACCGGCGACATTTGAAAGCAGAGCAGAGGTAAGTTTAAGAAAGAAAGATTTTACATTTGTGTATGTTTGTGGGGGGCTGGTCTGCGGGCTGACCCTAGCAAGGGATCGGTCACATTTGGACAATGTGAGAAGAGCTCACAGTCCACATTAAGGCCCAGGTATGAAGACACACTAACAATAACACACGGTGCATTCTCTGTGGCAAGCCACAATGCTGCAACGCCTCTAAAACTAGTCTTGTCACTTTTTAGGTTCCACTAAAGCACCAACATCCAAATTTCAAAATGAAGTTTGGCGGAAAGTGCAGCAGTGTACCCCCCGGTGAAGGTGGAGCAGGAGCTCCCTTCACGAAGGTAAGGCTGGATTCCATTCCTGCCTACCCCCGCTGACATCACCACATCTTGCTCCAATTTGGGAATAAGCGCGATTAATGCGCACCGTCACTGTGCAAACCCCAGTTTAGCCCAGCAAGGCTGCCCGCACCTGCACCTGAGGGATACTTATTTACTGCACCCATTTGGATGCATGAGGCGGCGACCTCTCCAAGATGGCCGCCTAGCCCCCTTTGTGTTCTTTTCCTGGCGGCTTAGCCCTGCCGGGCCACGGTCATCACCTATTGGCCCACACCGTCCTTAAGAGGACCAATCCGGTGACGGTAGGCGTGAGCCGGCCTTCCAGAACGAAGGCCAACAGGAACAAAGGCTGATGCCTGTCTCAGCCTGTCTTTGCCTGAGTTTGCCTCTTGCATGAACCCCTGCCTCTCCAGTCCGGTAACCTGGACTTAAACTCAAGGTACTGTCGCACTGCATACCTCGCTGTTACCTACTCTCACAGACTCTCTCAGTGTCCTACTTCTTGGCTGTGTTCATGCTTATGTGTCGCCGCTGACTCAAACGGCTTATTGTGCCATCCAAAGGCTGATGCACAAGTTGTACTATGCTTGCTCCCTATCCTCTCACGTTTCAGTACTCTGCCACCTGTAAGCTACCTCCAGTCTGTTAGCAGAGTCACTGCTCCCACAGCGCTACCTGCCTTTTCTATATATGTTCTGCATACTGATAGCCGCCTTTAGCCTGCCTGTACCGAGCCATACTAGAACTTACTTTGATATCTAGATTGCACCCAGCCTTGATATTCGTTTCCAATTGGCCTGTATTCAGTCATCTTTATCATGTACTCTGATATCTAAAATTGTATCTAGCCTGATATTCTCATCTAGCCTGCCTGTACTATACAACCTAAAGTGCACTTTACATCCATACTGTTCCAATCTTGCTAGTAGCATCCGGCCTGCTTGTACTGAGCCAGCTAGCAAGTACTCCCTAAATCCAGGTAAACAAATTATCATTGCCCATAATAGGATAGCCAGACCACCTCTATACATCGCCTCTACCTTCATATTAGCAGCACTATCACTGAGCTTAGCGACCAAAGCCAACATATTGTTTCACTGCACTAGGTCCCTCCACCTCTCCTACCCCACCATGCCTGACACACATCAAATCACAGGACTTTTGGTAAACCAGCATCAAGAAGATACTATCTTACAAAGGCCAGGTAGCACCACGGAAAGTAACCAAAGACTACGCACGCGCCTGTCTAAACTGTATGAGCTACCAGCAAAGAAAATTGAACAACTCCATCTCCATAAAAAACACTCACCCTTGATGGTAACTGCAGAGTGCATTAGGAAATATTGCAACCCCAAAAGACCCACTCAAAACTGCACTAAACCTGTCACCATAGATAAATGCAGCACCTTGCACCCTAACATTGAAAGCCACAAACATCTTCTCAAAGGTGCTCTTATAAACGCCAGATCTCTAGTTGCACACGCAACAGAGATCTCAGATATCATTCACACAGACAACCTCGATTTCCTGCTATCCCAGAATCATGGCTGCATGACGCGGCTGGCCCTGCCCTTTCATTAGCAGTCCCCGATAATTACACCATTTTACGAGCAGACAGACTTACCTCTCGAGGTGGGGGTCTAGCAATCATAGCTAAAACCAGTCTAGACACAAGAATTGTCTTAACCCCAACTATGAAATCCTGCGAATGTCTCACGGTCAAACTTGCCACCGCCAGCTCCCAAACATTAAACCTCCTCCTCATCTATAGGCCCCCATGCCCCATTGGAACCTTCACTGAGGATATCTCAACTACCCTTTCCAATAACTTAAAAACTACTTCCCAAACAATAGTGCTAGGTGACTTCAATTTAGGCTATAATGACACCAATGACTACTGCCTTGATCTAAAAAGAGCTGGGATTTTCCCAGAAAGTTATCCTTCCTACTCATAACAAAGGCCGAATCCTTGACTGGATAGCAGAACACAACTGTGAAGTTACCATCACAGAGACTGTACCCCAGATCTGGTCTGACCACCATCTGCTACGATTCACAGCAGCAACAAACCCTGCCACGGCCAAGTCCTCACTTGTCCCACCTATGCCCACGAGGAATAAAAAACTTATGACAGCGGAAAAACTGTTACCCATTATATTACCGCAACTAAACCTGATCCCAGACAATATGGATCCCAACGTGTTAGTCGAACAATTTAATTAAACTATCAATACAGCCCTCGACCACATAGCTCCGCTCAAACTTCGGAACAGCAAACCGAAAAAACATCTTAACTCATGGTTCACCCCTCACCTTACAAAATCTTAGGCTAATTAAAAGAAAGCTTGAAACTATTTGGAGACTCTCTCCTTCAGCCGAAAATAAACACAACCTAGCCATGGCATCATCCCAATATAAGAAAGACATCATACTAGCCAAACAGGAAACCTATAATACTAGAATATCTCAATCTACATCTAGTGTCAGAGAATTGTTCAGCACTCTGAAAGAACTGGAAACACCTATTGCACCCCAAGAAAACTGCACCAAGGACACAAAATGGTGCTCTAGCATACAGTCTGCCCTCACAAACAAAGTAGCTAACCTGCAAACTAAAATTGCCCTCACAAAAGCATCCCTAACGCCTCACATCCCGCTGATTATAACACCACCACCTAATCCCAAACAAGAATCATGCTTCTGCTTCTCTAAGGTATCGACCATTGAGGTAGAAAAAGTTATTCTGGGACCTAAACCCTCCAAATGTAAAGGCGATCAATGCCCTGCCCAACTGATTAAGGATGCGGCAAGAGAATTATTGCCATTCATAACTAAACTCATCAATTCATCCTTTACCACAGGCACTGTACCGAACAACTTAAAAGAGTCCTGGGTACTGCCACTTTTAAGGAAGCAAACCCTCGACCCGGCCATTCCCACTAACTTCAGGCCCATTACTACAGTGCCCTTTCTTCTAAAAATCCTAGACAAAGTGGCATACATGCAAATACAAAACTTCCTTGAATCTAACCATCTACTCGGAACCCGCCAATCCGGTTTCCGCCCGCTACATGGGACCGAGACAGCCTTAATCGATCTCAAGGCCCAAATAGATCAGTGCAGAGACAATGGCCAAGCAGCGCTACTCCTCCTGTTAGACCTCTCCGCTGCATTTGATTTAGTTGACCACACAGTCCTATGTAGCCATCAAGGCTCGGCAGCCCACTTCTCTAAAGAGGCCATAATCTGGATCAAGTCATTCCTGAGTAACCGAACCATGAGCGTCTTCTCTCCATCAGCCTCGGCTGACCCGATCCCTATAACTTGTGGTGTACCACAAGGTTCTTGTGTGTCACCTACCCTCTACAACGTATTCACAAAGCCCCTTTTTGATGAAATGGATCATCTGGGTATCGCCTACACGAATTACGCAGACGATACCCAGATCCTCCTTCCGCTTTCAGGAGACTACGCCAAGGATCTGGCCCTAGTGAACAGAATATACAGCATCGTTCAGGCATGGATGTCCACACATGGTCTATGCCTGAACGATGACAAAACATAGCTCATCAGACTAGGCACCCCAGCATACATATCTAAACTCAGCCTGGACTATGCCAATTTCATTATCGATGGGAATAACATAAAAGTAGCTAAGGAAGTAAAGACCCTAGGTTTTTACTTAGATGCCACCTTGAACTTTGCTAAACAAGTCAACTCTCTAGCCTCAGCTTCTGCATACACATGCAAACTTATCAGAGCCAGCAAACAATTCCTCTCTACAGACAGTTGCATCACGCTTGCCAGAGCCCGCATACTTTCCAAACTGGATTATTGCAATGGACTATATATTGGGGCTAATAAACAGACCATCCATAAAATTCAGGTCCTCCAGAATAATGCCTTAAGTGCAGCTCTTAAGATTAACAGGAATGAGCATATTTCATCGGCAAGAAGAGAATACAAATGGCTATCCACCTCGGCCAAAATTCAACTCAAAATTGCCTCCCTCACTCATAAGTGCCTCAACAACAAAGCACCCCCCTACCTCAAGGATAGGCTACATATAACAACCTCGACCAGACCCATAAGAACAACTAACCCAAACTGCCTACAAGTCCCACGGTTCAAACTTGCTACTATAGGAGGACACAGCTTCCCAGTCAAGGCTGCGCAGCTGTGGAACTCCCTTCCCCATGGCATTAGAGAACCACAGTCCTTTGTGAATTTCAGACAGAACCTGACCAACTGGTTGAGAGCAAATTACACCTAACCACTCTGATATGATGGTATCCGCTGACGCACTAACAGGCAATGTTCCTGATGTATGTATAATATTATTGTGTTTTTTATTATTGTGTATCTGATATCGGCATATCTGATTTCACTGCATTGTATATATTTGCCTTTACATTAACCTGTGTACCTGATATCACTGCCTTTACTGCAATTTGTCTGATGCCCCTGCACTTTCCTATTTAACTTGTACCTGAAACTAAGCTGTGCATATTCTTGTTTTCTGCGCCCTGATGCCCCAGGGTCTGGCGCGCTCTATAAATAATAAAACAAACAAAACAAGCAAAACAAACAAACCCTCCTCAAGTAGAGTGGAAAGAGTCAAACTGAGAAAACCTGTGACCCAAAACTGTCATACTCTGCAAATTATAATAAATGAAGCAGAGTGCTATACGCCTTCCAAACATGGTGAACTTTTGTTATGCAGTTTTTACTCTAGGTGTGCAGAAGGAACCGTATGGGATTTTGTGTTAAAATCATACTTTTCGGGGCCCCGTATAACTTCTCCCTTTTGCTTCACCAAACTGGCAAAAAGTATTTCGAGTTATGCAGACACTTTTACAGGATGGTTTGGTGCAAATTAGTCAATGTGTGTCATGGTTCAGGTTACAGGCCACCAAAAACGGATTCACTTACCAAACTAAGCAGGGGAGTATCCAGCATTGTAAGAGTGGGGTGGTAAGCGACAAAATGCAGGGCATGCAATTCTAAATGGTCTCATTCGTGCCCTCAAACCACCCACCCCTTCCCCAATCTTCATTTTTGGTAACGTTAGTGGCAAATGGCATTTTATCACATAAAAACTGCAGGATCATTCCAGGTGCAGGAAAGACGTCTATTAGAGCTCTGTCCAAGCCCTCTGGGGCAAAATAAATGCAAACCTCCTAATTTGCATGTGGATTGTACCAACAGAAGTGACTTCACAGAAAAGGACATTGCAAGGAGCATCATCATTCGTTGATACTTGGAGCCACCATGGGAGTGACTTTAGAATAAGTTGCCATAAGTAAGCCAAGTGGCAAATAACTTTGTGGTGCAAAATACCTAAATTGCACTATTGTTATATATGGAGAACCTCTATAGTCATTAGACTTTTTGATTATAATAGCATTTTAACATAAGCTTTGAAGTGAATCAGAATCACCCACAGAGCTGCTGATAGGGCACGATTTGATGAAATGATGTGCCCAGTACCACACACTTTGGTAAAATGGTGAAACTGGGATGTCGACAATTAAAGCAACTGCACACATCTTCCAACCTTTAGTTGATATAGATTTTTATTAAGTAGTTGCTTTACATTTCATGTGCTTAAATACTTATTTATATCAATGCCTTGGAAGCAAACCACATTACATATAAAACTAGCCTTTCATAGTAAACTAACCATACACTATATATATTGTCATAGAAATATGTTGAGCAATGAGAGTATGGCTTTAGTTTTATCCTCCCCATCCTGCACGCAAAGTCACAATAGCATCATGCAGATTAATGTGAGCCTAAAAAATCCAGCTCGGGTTTTAAAGCCAAAGTCATTATTGCATAAATCATGCAACATAATGCCCCCTTCTCACTTCTGATCACTCCCTCCCATTCACATTTCTAAAGGGGCAAATGTCCATGTGAATAATACCCCCCTCCCTCCCATCAGTGCCTATTGGCTCACATTGTAATGCTCTATTGACACAGAGCAACATGAGGACCCTCTGCTGCTCGGAGATCCTTGGAAAATTTTCCTGGCAGCAGGACGCCTCTACGGTTCTGAACGGATAAGGTGTCCCGCTGCCAGGACAATGAGTGTGCTGAGCAGGTATTGCTTGGCACACAGTATCCTGCCAGCAGGACACCTTTCCCTTTGGCACTCTCTTTGAGGTGCCGAACGGGAGAGGTGTCCCACTGGCAAATGTCCTGGTCTCGCTCTTAAAAGAGTCACGGGGGTGGGGCAGCTTGCCCCCACCCGCCTCTCACGCTCGTTACTCCACTGCTTGGGGTCATTTGAACACAGGAAAACATAGCTTAATTTTAAGAAACTTGTAGAAAAAGTCTATCAGCACGTGCACATATAAGGTGCTGTGCAGAACCCAAGTTGTGAGATATATGGCATTTATTTAAAAATCTATACCTAGTATACTTGGTTGCCCACTGCACTGCATTATCTGATGCCTTCTGCCTTCGAATGAATGGAAAAATCAAGAGAATTGCTGAAATTCCAGTGAATCTGTTCCTTTCTGCCATGGCTTTATAGTTCAGATAGGTCAAGTCCACGTGGCCCAACATTTCAGGGATCAGGGGGTGATAAGGCCTGGCCTGCTCAATGGACGTTGTGCCACTGTTTCCATGTGTTATTGTGTATGTGCATATAAATATTGTGTGCACACAGTGTATGTCAATGGAGGTGCTGGGCATTTGTGTGTGAGTGAGTGAGTTGACTTTTGTGTCTGAATGAATGATAAATAATGCATTGTTTGTATGTTCTGGGTCAAATGAAGTTTGTGAATGTTATGTTGTGTCACTGGCTGCATGGCAGGCCCGGCTGAAGGTGTGTGGGGGGGGCAATTGAATTTTAAAGATATGCCACCAGTCTTAAGAAAGTTATAACAGAGTGTCGGCAATGGACTCTTGTGGTGTAGTAGTTTAGTGCTATCCCTCCGAGCCACCACCTGTCCTTCCTCCACCCCTCCCCTTTCCTTCAGTTTTAATGTCCCCCCCAACATTTTCAGCAAAGTTACTCCACTGTCTCCAATGCCGGTTCTCCCTGTTATACTAATCCATATTGCGAGCATAGGCAAACACTCCACAATCAGGAAAAAGCTTCTTTACTGTCTCCTGAGAACAGTAACATTTCTCGCCTCCAAAATCAAAGGATGCGGAAGCAATGCTCACCCGGAAAGTTATATTTCAGTCTTCCCAGTAAGCACAGTAATGGTATATTTCATTAGTCCTACAGAGCACAGTAACAGTATATTCCAGTATTTTGTATTTTTTTTTTGTATTTTTATTTATTTATATTGCGCATCTAACCCCTAGAGGGGTAGCAAGGCACAGAGGCAACAAGAGGATTGCAAGGCTTGGTTAGATACAAGGAATGAAGTCCAGCTGTGGTTACAGTGCTGGACGCGTCAAAAAGAAACAGTTCACGCCAATGAGGCGTGGGTTACAGAAATATACAATATAAGCAATACTATATACAATAAATCGGTTGTCTCATGACAAGGTATCTACACTGAGCGGTTGACAACCTAAATGTACATATTTACAATCATAGTGGTGGAGCATCAGGGCAGCAAGAGAGCAAGAGGTCGTTATGTGTCGTGAATCTTAAGTCAATGGATGGTCTTAGTTCTGAATAGGCGATAGGGGAGGTCCTCCCTGCTAGGAGGTGGAAGGGAGTTCCAGTATTGTGCTGCTTTAACCGGAAAGCTGTTCCCACCCGACAAGGAGCGTTTAAACCACGGGCACCAGAAGGAGATGGCCAGTTGGCCATTCTAGAGGGGCGAGAGGAAGTAGGTCTGGTGAATCTAGTGATAAGGTATTGGGCAACATAGGCTTGGTGGAGGCATTTGTGGGTCAGGGAAACCGATTTGAGGAATATTTTGTCTTTGGTAGAAAGCCAGTTGACAGACCTTCTAGAATCAGAGATGTGGGCTTTCTTTGGGATACTGAGGGCCGCTCTTAGGGTGTTATTTTGAAGGATCTGAATTTTGTTTGTAATATATGTGTTGCATCCTACATAGAGTGCGTTACAATAGTCCAACTTGGACAGGATCAGAGCCCTGGCTAGGGTGATACAGTTAGACAGGGAGAGAAAAGGTTTGGCTGCTCTGATGAGTTTGCATGTATAAGATGTGGTGGATGCCATAGCATTAACTTGTTTTTAGAAGGTGAGAGTGGAGTCTAGGTAGAAGCCAAGGGTTTTGACCTCCTTGGCTACCGTGATCTTATTGTTGTCAATTACGAAGGAGGAGTAGTTTTGGTCGAGTTTGTTAAGGTTATGTGAGGACCCTAGAATGAGGAGTTCTGTTTTGTCGTCATTCAGGCATGGACCGTGAGAGGCCATCCATGCTTGGATGATGAGGTACACTTTGTTAACGAAGGCCAAATCATTGTCATAATCCCCTGTCAACGGTATGAGGATCTGGGTATCATCGGCATAATTAGTGTAGATGATACCCAGACCATCTAGATCATCAAAAAGGGGCTTCATGAAGATGTTATACAGGGTCGGGGGGACGCAAGATCCCTGAGGCACGCCACAGGTGATGGGTGATGGGTCGGCTGCTGCTAGTAGGGAAAAGACTCTCATTGTGCGCTTATTTAGAAAGGATTGGATCCAGTCAGTTGCCTCTTGAGAGAAGTGGGTGGCTTTTTGAAGGTGGTCACATAGGATCTCGTGGTCCACCAGGTCGAAGGCAGCCAAGAGATCAAGGAGTAGCAGTAGTGCCACCTTACCCTGATCTCTCAGCTCATATATCTGTGCCTTAAGATCTATGAGTGCAGTTACGGTGCTGTGTTGAGGCCTGAAACCCAATTTTCTGACTCCTAAGAGATGGAAATGCTCAAGGTAATGTTGGATTTGTTGGTATGCTATTTTATCGAGGATTTTAAGAAGGAATGGTACTGTGGTGATGGGGCGGTAATTAGTGGGAGTAGAAGGGTCTAGATTTGTTTTTTTGTGCAGGGGGAGGACCCATGATTGTTTCAGATTATTAGGTACGCTGCCTGATGTGAATGACGCATTTATTAGTTTGGTAATAAATGGCGCGAGATCACGAGCCGCATCCTTTATCAATTGTGCGGGGCATAGGTCCCCATGGCAGTTCGAAGGTTTGAGGGTAAGAATGACCTTTTCTACCTCTTTGGTGGATACTCTGTGGAAGTTAAAATGGGGAATGTGCACAGGGGGGTGTGTCTGAGTTGGGTGTATCTTTTTAGGGGTGGTGATGTTGGGTTTGGTGGAAGAGAGAAGGGAATCCTTTTTAATGCTTATCTTTGTCTTGAGAGAGGAGATGTTGTTAGCTAAGGCATTTTGTATACCCGTGCACCAGTTTTTATCCTTGAGGCACGAGTCAGGAGCTTGGATGGGAGATTCAACCTCTTTTAGTATTGTAAAGAGCTCTCTGGTGTTGGATTTAGCTTGTGAGATTCGAGTGCTGTAGGACGTTTGTTTGGCCAGGATGATTTCTTTTTTGTAATGAGAGGCTAGTCTACTCAAGTTATTCTTGTTTTTTTCTGAGGGAAGTGATCTCCAAATGTTTTTACAGCGTCGCTTTTCTTGTCTGAGGGCTTTAAGATGAGGAGAGAACCAGGCGTTGATGTGTTTTCTAGGTTTGCTCTTTTTTAACTTCAGTGGGGCTATGGCATCGAGAGATGAGAGCATGACACTATTATATATGTCTACCATCATTAAGGGATCTGTGTGGTCCGGAATGGCATTCATGGTCGGTGCGATTAATGGGATCAAATTTTCAGGGGTGATGTTCTTTTTATTTCTGGTCTGAACAGCTGGAGCTATACTGTCAATTTGCGCTGGTGTCGCCTCTAGGGTGAACAAGATCAGGTAATGGTCTGTCCAGGGCTGTGGAAGTATAAAAGAAATCAGGACTGGGCAATTGTGCACAGCTAGCAGGTCCAGGGTTCTACCTTTGGTATGAGTGGGCTCTGTGATCTTCTGGGTAAAGCCCAGTTCCTCTAAGGTATTATTGATTATTGTTGCGTTAGTATCTGCAGGGTCGCTAAAACCAAGGTTAAAGTCTCATAATAGATACTTTGTGAGGAGTTCTTGAGTTTATTTGATAGGATATTTATGAGGTCTTCTTCAAATGACACCAAGGGGCCAGGTGGTCGGTAAATAAGGTCAATGGAGATGGATTGTGTATTAGATAAGGTTAACTTTGCAGTCAAGGATTCACAAGATCCTATGTTGGCTGGTGACTCAATGGTCAGAGGGAATTTAGTTTTAGCTATAATGGCAAGACCTCCGCCTCGAGAGGCGGTACGATCGCGTCTTAGTAGAGTATAGTCATCTGTTATGGCTAACATAATTGTGGGGCCTGCTGTTGGGTGTAGCCAGGATTCGGTAACAGCTAAGAAGTCCAAGTCTTCATTGTAGAGTAGGTCGGCAATGTCTGTAGCGTGGGCTACCATGGAGCGGGCGTTTATCAGTTCTCCCTTGGTCTCAGGTTGTACTGGTTTTAAAAGTGATAATGAGGATTTATGCGTGCCTTTCTGGGCGTGGATAGGTTCACGAGAGAGTCTACTATTTAGTTGAAGAGGGTGCTGGGAGGGGCTGTGGGGGCTAGTAATGGCCTTGCTGTGGGCTGATTTGGTTAAAGGGTCATAAAGCCTTGGGAGCCTTGCACGTAGTTTGAGGTCCCTCTGGAGGACAGTGCAGGGTGCAAAGATCATATCAGTTGGCTTGTGAAGATTCAGTGGGGACTCATGTGTAAGTGAGTTTGGTATCATGGTCGGGAATTGGATATTCATAGTATAAAGAAGTGATCTAAATAGCACAGCATAGAGCGTATGGAGATTGTGTACGTGGATAGGATAGGTGCAGGGTGGTTGTTGGCAGTTAGCATACAATCGTGAAGCACCTAGCACCTGGATATGAAAATGCATCAGTATTAATGCAGGTGCAAAAGCACACCATGGAAGGGTTAAATTCAATTCTGGGCGCAGAGCACCTCTAGGCTAGTCACTGCAATCACAAGTGGGCTGAATGCAATTCTGGGCGCAGTGCACCTCTAGGCTAGTCAATGCAATCACAAGTGGGCTAAATGCAATTCTGGGCGCAGGGCATCTCTAGGCTAGTCAATGCAATCACAAGTGGGCTAAATGCAATTCTGGGCGCAGGGCACCTCTAGGCTAGTCAGTGCAATCACAAGTGGGCTAAATGCAATTCTGGGCGCAGGGCACCTCTAGGCTAGTCAATGCAAACACAAGTGGGATAAATGCAATTCTTGGCGTAGGGCACCTCTAGTCAATGCTAAATATAGATACATTTGGGTGCGATGCAGCATTTGAGTGTAGTAGTACACCTTAGATAAAGTGCATGGTATAATAATTCTACTGAGCAGTAGGTGCTAAACGGCACAGTAGGGCAAAGTATTGTGCAGCAATGGCATAGTGCAGCAATCAAATGTAAGGCAGCATAGGCTAGATACAACAATCACATATTGGGCAAAAATGGGCTAAATGCAGTGACCAAGTATTGGGCAACATAGGCTAAATGCAGTAATCTCAGAAAGGACAGTATGCTGATAGGGAGCCACTTAGACCTTTCCGCGTCGTGGGACAAACAGTGTAGGCAGTTAGAGGAAGGGTACATAAAAAGGCATGTTTGTGCCACCTAGTACAGTATTATAATATGGCACAGCGCACAGTTAGTGGAGCTTAGGAAAGCAATGGGCTGGTGTGCAAGAGCATAGGTGGGACACTATTTGGACAGGATAGAGTATGGCTGGCCGCTATGGTGTAGAAGCACCAGTAGGTAGGAGAGGGTGCGTGCAGTAGCGTTTGGGTTGGAATGGCACCTTATGCTGAACCAAGTTAAATGTGCGACACGGCAGGTGGGGTCAGCAGATACATTGGAGCTCAAATCTAGGCAAAGCACGTAGGGAACAGAGCATAGTGAGTAGGGCATCGTGCGGGAGGCAGGGCACAGCAGGCTAGGTATTGCACAGCGCACATTATCAGGCAGTTATAGGTAGCAAGCAAGCATTGAGCACATTTAAGTCATGCAAGACATTTAAGCATGCAAGCACAGGGCACATTTAAGTCACGCTGTAGTGAGGGAATGCCAAATGTCGACACAGCTAGATTCGAAATGAGGCCAGGCGTGCAGGAACTAGGCACATTAGAGTTAAATTGCAGTATTGGAATAACAGATGTGGGCACAGTTAAAATCGTAGTACGGCTCTACAGGCCGACTCAGGCATTTAAGGCAGATGATGCAGGGCGCTGCTTGCGGCACAGCATAGATAGCTAGTAGAGCTGTGAGACATTGAAAGTTTCAAGCTAGTTTACATATAATATGCACGAGAGCCTCAAGCTCGTATGTGCGACGTCACAGGTGGCGGGCAGTTACAGTTAGATGGACGTGCGTTGTGTGAGGCAGGGCGGTGGGAGCCACGGGTACACTTGGCGGCTACGGTGCAAAGGCAGGTTGCAAATGAGAGAAAGTTACCTTGGTGGCGAGGCGGTGCTGGGCCAGGGGGACTGGCAGATGGCAGCCTCGGCAGAAACAGGCTGTAAACAGGCGACGGCCTTATTCCGGTGGGCCTTGTTGGCGGTGGGCCGGCTAAGCCTGCCGGTGGCCAATAGGATATAAGAGGCCTGGACCAGCCAATAAGAGCGGGCAGGCTGAGGCCCAGTATGTACAGTACCACAGTACTGATTTCATAGATCAAATGTACACAGTGAGGCCAGATACCCATATGCCCAGTAAGTGCATATTTCAGTTTGCCCACTTAATACAGTTTGGGGGGAGGGTCGAATACAACCATTTAGCAGAGTTTGCACATTAAGACCGCACTCCTGAATGGCCAATTGTCACAATAAGGGCATGTTGCAATATGCCCAGTTAGCAGAGTAAGAGCAGATTATATAAAACCAGTTACCAGAGTAAGAGCAGATTCTATAGCCCCAGTCAGCAGAGTAAGAGCACATTCTATAGGCCCAGTTAGCAGAGTAAGAGCACTTTCTATAGGCCCAGTTAGCAGAATAAGAGCACATTCTATAGGCCCAGTTAGCAGAGTAAGAGCAGATTATATAGCTACAGTTAGCAGAGTAAGAGTACATTCTATAGGCTCAGTTAGCAGAGCAGAGTAAGAGCAGGTTCTATAGGTCCAGTTAGCATATTAATGTCACACTCCAGTATATGCAGTTGGTGCAATATGGGTATGTTCCAATATGTCCAGTTAGCACAGCAAGACAAATCACACGATGCCTTGTTGGCACAAAAATGCCAGGATCCGGTATTCCCAGTTTAGAAAGTGCCTTTTATGACACAAGCCAATGCATTTGACTTGTTTCCTGCAGACATTCTGGCTACACAGACAACATCAGGATAATTGCAACTGATAGCTTAGCTGTAAACATGTTTTCTAAATGAGTAGTTTGTAATGAATTTAATGGATTTCATATTTTATACCTCATATCATTTAAATAATTGTTAACAGCCCACAGCAAATTGATTTTTGGAAATGAAACCCTTAAAGGCGAACATTTCAGGAAGCAGACTAATAAATGGCTAACGTGGCATCATAATACCATGAAATATGCCCACAGTGCACACATGCCCGGATCCAAAAATGTTCATCTGGGTGGGCAAGGTTTGCAGTGAGGGGGTCCCAATTTCCATTGGGTGTGGGTGTAGCAGTACCCTAAACACAGTGCTGGCATTGGGCCGCCTTTTATGAGAACTGCGATCTGGCACAAAATGTCTTTGCAGAAAATCCATTTGCACCTTTCAATCGGTTTAGTCTGTTCGACTGCAGAAGGTCCAGAAGCCTGGATTCAAACGCAGGTTGTTAGGACCAGGGGTGAGGCATTTACCCACAAGACTACTTGAACGTCTGATCAGGGTGGTTGTGAAATTGCTCGTTAGGAATGCACTTGTCAGAAACATTATAGGAAACGCTCTTCTGTTGTGTCATTTTCCAGGTGTTCATGATCAATCTTCTGAGAAGCAAGTGTTTATTGGGGGATAGAAACAATCCTCCCACTGCCACCCAGATCACTGGTAGAATCCCACACTAAACAATGTCCATTTTCAGCACTGTCTAAACACCCAGGAGTTACAGCATAGTTTCCAAAGAAGACCCACAAAACACGTGGGATGTTCTATTTGCCAACAGACTCTATTAATAGTTACTCAAACAGTATGAGGTTATCAAGTCAGCACCTATCAGTTCAAAGTATGAAAAGTTCTGCAGGGTAGGCTATGCTTCCACACAGACAAAGATACATCCTGTTTAGTTTGGAACCCAACTGGTAAATACAAATGAGAAGAAGAGCTAAAGTGGGCCATACTCGCAAACCCAAACTCGAACTTTTTTGGTAGGCCTTCGTTGGACCAACTTAGTGAAGTGAGGCTTGATCTCCTAGGCGCAGCAAGCATGGCACGCAAGCATGGCACCCACATCTGGGCATATACACTGCTACTTAGGGAGGCCAACCGAAACTAACATGCATTGGCAAAGCCAACATTTTGGGCAAGTACCTGGTCAAATGATGTCATTGCCTGGCAAAATGTGACGGCTGGTGAATCTTTCAATGGGAGGTGTGTACATGTTTACAAGGAATATACAGGAGTGACCGAGTGCGCCCTAACCAAGTAAGAGGTGTTCAATGGGTTTTCGCCCTAAGAAAATAATTAAAATAATGGGTGAAAATTAGGCATTTTACAGTACACCTTTTTGAAAAATTGGGTAAAAAGCCACAGAGTTTGTAATTGGTTTTTTAGGGGAACTCATAAATAAAATGCAAGTATAATAAACGTATTAATACTGGCTATGTCCATACATTTCAGTCAGACAAATTGCTTTATTCGACGTATGTCAAATAGCATTAATCACATTAGAAATAAACAACTCATATATTATATATATATATATATATATTACAATAAAAACAGCAATTTAACAGCCATAAATAAAATTATTATAAAAAGACAATCAACAACAAATAATAAAATCATCTCATCAACTTAATTCTTATTTGCGCATACTTTACTGCATCCATAGATGCGGTTCAATAATGTATTACGCAGTCCTTTACTGGTGCCAGAGTAAGCTTCCTTCTTACTATCCATGCGCTACAGATGCATTTGGACACTGCAAAGACTATACTCTACACTTTTGTCAATTTACACAACATTACCATACATTTCCATGTTGGCTTCATCAATAGCCAGCAGAATTCCCATATCAGAACATACTCATGTTTGCTCTGAGCATGCCAGTCATTATACTATAAGGAAGCATGTCCATGTTAGCTCTGACAATATATGCCAGTATCTGCATGCAAGAACATACTACTACTGACTTTGACAGGACAAATGCCATGCCACCATCAGAAAACATATCAAGACTGGCTGCACCAATATAGGCCAGTCCAGCTATTTAAGAACACTCATCATAATAGATTTACCCTTGATGCCAATACATTTTTTGTGGCTTCACAAATAGCCTCTTTCCCCCTTTTGTTCCTTCGTTCACCCCTGGGTAATCAGAGGGTCACACTCATGCACGTATTCATACACATTTTATACATTAAAATCTCTCATTTACACACACACACATTCATACATCCATTCATTAATCTCTCTCATTCGCACTCGCGCACACATACACATTCATACATTGATTAATTTCTCACATTCATTCTTTTACACATAAACATACATTCCTGCATTCACTAGCACACACTTACAGACACAACCACTTGCATACACACATACATTCATTCATAAAATAAAGCATCATTTTCTTACCTGCAGCCCTGGTCGGATGCCGCGTTATATGACGGCCTCCTGGCTCCATACACAGCATGGACAGAAACCAGGAAGCTCTCAGCTCTCCATAGGATGTGTGTCCCTCGTCCAATACCATATCCATCCTGTCTGTGATCCGGTGCTAGAGTTCTGGCTTGGACCCAATCAGGGGCGCCCCCAGGGGGTGGCCAAGGGGGGCCATGGCCACCCTTATAAAAATGCTGGCCCCCCCATTGGCCACCCTGCAAAAAAGCAAAGAAAATAATACTTTGTTTTCCGCACTGAACTGTGCATGGACAAATAACATGCACAGTTCGGTGCGAAAAGAAATGTCTTTTTTTTTTGCTTTTTTGCCACAGGGTTAGAGTGGCACGTATGATGGTGGCCCCCCCATTACTGACTGATCTCACATGCTCAGTCAGTGAACCCCGAGTGAGGGCCTGAGGTGGAGAAGTAGAAAGGCATCATGTGGGAGAGAGGACACAAAAGATGATGAGAGGGAGGAAGCAAGAGCAAGTGGACTGGGGATTCAGCGACAACAGAGGGCGGGGGGGGGGGAGAAAGCACGAGCAGGGAAAGTGACTGTCCCCACTCCATCCAAGTAACGGCTTAAATTAGTTACATTTTCCTTTCGAGTTGGGTCCCTCTATATTCTGAACAAACAAGCAAAAAACTTGCTGAGATTTGAATTTATGATGTCCTTCCAGAACACTCTCTTTCTCTCAGCCCACTACCTAGAGATGTATGAACATGAAACCCTTCACTCCACGCTACACATTATTGTTAGTACTGAGTTCACACGGGAATAAGCACTGGAGCTGTGGCAGTGAACGTTTTTGTTGTTGCTCTGGGCGAAAGGCCATTTTGTCATCCCATCCAGACACAGGCCGTTGCATGGCGCAAGCACCACGGCCACGTGGACTATTTCCCTCTCAGGTTTTAAACTATCTTTTTAAAACATAGCAGGAAAGATTATGAAATGACTATAGCAGGAAAGATTAAAAGTGAAGACCCCCATGCACCTCTGCCCCCAAACACTCACGCACACGCATTGAGCAGGTCGTCATTGCTTCAGCTGTGCAAACCTTTAGCCCATTGAACAGGGGAGGCACCATTAGTCACAAGCACTGAAAACTGCAATCTACCCTGCCAAACGGGACCATAAAGATTCTTCAGCACGAATACTACAACTCAACAAGTAGTGAAGGCCCCTGTACACCTACCTATCTACAAAATGTATAGCATAGCTGAATTCATGATACCCTTGGGAGAATAAAAAGATCCCTGGGTGACTGTGGGGCGCATGTGTTACCAGGGTATCTTTATAATTATTCTAAGGTATTCTAAGTGCAAGACCAGGATCCAAACCTGTGTTGCTATGTATGTTGTCAAGTTGCCCCTGAGCTATCCACCGGGCCTATGTAAATGATAGCATTGATGTCTCCTATTTGTACCTTTACTCAACAAAGGGCTGCTAAATTGATGTATGAACAGGGAGGCCAGAGTTCTAATGCCAGCTCCACTGAAGCAATGTGTGTGATTCTTGGCACAATTGGGAGCATTCAAAATAACTTAAACCCTGTATCAAGCATTACATGAAAACTAAAAAGTACATTTTACTATAGAGTTTTTCCTATTCCCCAAACAATATATATATGCAGTACCTGTCCATCATGAAGGATAATGGATATTTAATTCTTTAACTGGTTTGGGTAGGGAACCCAAGTGAAAACAGTTCAGAACTGGAACCAAAGAGTGATGCTGAGAGCACTATAAGAACATGTTTATTACCATGCTGCGTCTGCACTGCACGTACTAGGAGAAATGCATGTATGTTTGTTGATTTATTTATAAGCAATAACTGACCCAAACACAGGTTAAGATGTATAAGAGGGATAAAGCAATTCAATTCAATTCCATTTAAAAATTGGAACATCTGTACAGTATATCTCAAAATTGGGAATTTGCCCTTCCACCCACAGATGGCTGCAGAAAACAAGCCTTGCTTTCACTGCAGACATGGCTGTGCATGCAATGCCTACCCATGACAGCCACTATCCTGCAATGCTTCCCAATAAGTATCTGAATAAGCACACTGTGCATACCTAGATCCTCAGAACATGAGAGGCCACTGTGACACTAAACAAATCCGAAAGGTGAGAACACTTGAACGGGCACTCATCTTGCAGAAACGCAGACAAGCAGACAGCAGGCCTTAGTAAAATGGCAGCATACGCACCTGGAAATAAACACATCCTGAGCCTGGATGTACGCATTTCTGCATTGGCTCATGCTTCCAGCCAGGCTGTGTTTATTTCCGAGTTTCCATCCTTGACTAGACTGCATGTAGGTTGTTGTGCGCAAAAGGCTTTTAGGAACAATTGTGCAGGGTCTGGTCAGTGGTTTACGTCTTCGGTTCACCATCGCCAAAGGTAGAGGTTTTATTTTGTTGTTGAATTGAAAATAGTGTTTCTGTAACGACGATATGCATTTTACTTAATACAAATATGAGTACAGTTCTTTCCATTTCAGCAGAGCTGTCATGATGTGGATATCTGTTGGTGTGGTTGCAAGTGCTTGCCTATGGCACCTTATTCTAAAGGCACTTCCATGGTGCCTCCAAGTATCAAAGACTGACGATATTCCTTGAAATTTCCATTTCTGTCAAGTGATTTCTATTGGTGCAATCCTTATGCACATTTGGACGTTTGCATGTATTTTGCCCCAGAGAGCCTGGACAGAGCTCTAATAGATGAGTTCCCTGATTCTGTAATGATTCTGCAATTTTCTTGTTTTTGTTGTGTTAAAATGCCATCTGCCACTAATGTTACCAAAAAAGTAGATTGGGGCAGGTGTGGGTGGATTGGGGGTGCGAATGAGACCGTACAGAATTGCGCGCACTGCATTTGCGGGGAAAGTAGCAGGACTTTTTTAGTGGCTCACACCCCCACTCTTGCAATTGCTGGATACTCCCCTGACCACCACCATAGAATATTCTCTTGCCTCATCCATGTTTATTCGAGCTTTCTGTCCGGGTTGCTTCCTCCCTGAATAATATGATTGTGACACTTTAGCAAACTTTCCTCTCCTGCTATATTTCCAGCACACCCCTTTTATTGCTGAACAACCTGGGTCCGACACCATGTGACCTATGAATTCATACAGGAAACAAGCACATTTGAAGCTTGTTCCCACTAATGGACTTCCTCGAGCACTTGGAGCTTTGTTCTTCTTGGTCACCACTGCTTTTATAGCTTGCGCTGCTGGAAGTGGATCCAAGGTATTCTTAATAAGGCTTACTTACTGCCTCTTTGCCTGAACAGTTCATTAATGTGGTATGTTTGGGTCCATCCGAAAATGTGTTGCCACCCATTGCTATTAAATAAAACTTGAACAAGTCTTCCCACTCTGTAATGGGTTCTCCCGGTCTGTCCAACAACTTGGCTGGAGGTGTTATTCCCAGATTCGCCATTCTTTGTTCCTTTTCTTCAACTGTCCCTTTCCACAAAACAGGATAATTCAGCTGTTCTCTTCCACGATCTTTACTCCACGTGGAACATTCTCTGCTAGCTGGGTCTTTAGTGGCTCCACACTTAATTTGTAGACTAAGTACATCTACTTGAGTAGCCACTCAGATTTGGCTGGTCTATTCCTGGTGTGGTAGCAACATGTAACATCTGTATGTTTTTGCGTTATGTTTAGTGAATTCACGTCGACTAGTTGCACATATGGCATATCATATTTCTTTGCACTTTGGATGGGCTGTTATTGTTATTGTTATTGTTATTTTGCACTTATATAGCGCCTTATATACCATTGGTATGGTCTGAAGGCGCTGGTAGGTTGAACGCCCTTGGGAACCGAAGTTCAGATCAGTAGAGAGATTGGAGAGTCAAAAAGGTGCGTGTGAGCACCGGGTATGTGTGCCGCTCGTGCGGTACTCGTGTAATAGCTGCTTCTTAGCGGTAGATGTGGTGGTTTAGAGATCAGGAGAATGTGTTCGTTCTGGCAGGATTTATCCGGAACGGATGTGGCTGCGTTAGGCCTGAGGAAAACGCCTGGCTGGGGGTGTGATACCAGCAGTGTTTACATAGAATGATGTGGAGTAAGCGGCGGATGTTGGTATGAGAACAGTTATACCGAATGGTGTCATAGTATCTCTGTGTTCTAGTTGAGTGGTGATGTAAGGAGAGAGTAAGCGTGGTGGTGTGATATGATGGGTTATATGCTCTTTCAATGAGCACACTTCTAAATGCAACTTTCCCAGAGAGGGTACTGGGCGAACTTCTAAATTCAATTTTTCATAGCAAGGCTACTGGGCGAACTTCTAAATACAATTTTCCACAGAGAGGTTTATTGGGCACACTTCTAAATTCAATTTACCAGAGAGGCTATTGGGCAGAGGGCTATTGGGTACACTTCTAAATGCAATTTTCACAGAGCGTCTACTGGGCATACTTCTAAATTCAATTTTCCAGAGAGGCTATTGGGCACACTTCTAAATTCAATTTTCTAGAGAGGCTATTGGGCACACTTCTAAGTGTAGCTTTCCAGAGTGTCTATTCGATACACTTCTATAATCAACTTTCACCGATGCTATTGGGAACACTTCTAAATGCAACCATCACAGCGTGGCTATTGGGCACACTTCTAAAGCAGCTTTCATAGAGGATATTGGGCACACTTTTAAATTCAATTTTCCACAGAGAGGCTACTGGGCGCAGTTGTATAATCAATTTTCAAAAGGCTATTGGGAGCAGCTCTAAATTCAATTTTCTCCAGAGGCTATTGGGCACACTTCTAAATGCATTTTTTTTTACAGAGCGTCTATTGGATGCGCTTCTATAATCAACTTTCACAGAGGGCATTGGGCACACTTCTAAATGCCACTTTCATAGCGAGGCTATTGGGCACATTTCTAGATTCAAATTTTCCACAGACAGGCTACTGGGCGCACTATTAAAATCAGTTTTCCAGAGAGGCTATTGAGAAGACTTCTAAATTCAATTTACCAGAGAGGCTATTGGGCACACTTCTGAAATCACAGCGAGGTTATTGGCACACTTCTAAATGCAACTTTCCAGAGTGTCTATTGGGCACACTTCTAAATGCAACTTTCACAGAGGGTATTGGGCACACTTCTAAATTCGATTTACCAGCGAGGCTGTTGGGCACATTTCTAAATTCACGGAGAGGCTATAGGGCACACTTTCTAAATGCAACATTCACGTGCTAACAATCACAGTTCCATCTAGATACGACGCAGGCCAATATTTACAATTCCATCTAAGAGTGGACATGCTAACATTCACAATTCCATCTAAGTGTGGACATGCTAACATTCACAATTCCATCTAAGAGTGGACATGCTAACATTCACAATTCCATCTGAGTGTGGACATGCTAACATTCACAATTCCATCTAAGAGTGGACATGCTAACATTCACAGTTCCATCTAGATGCGACGCAGGCCAATATTCACAATTCCATCTAAGAGTGGACATGCTAACATTCACAATTCCATCTAAGTGTGGACATGCTAACATTCACAATTCCATCTAAGAGTGGACATGCTGACATTCACAATTCCATCTAAGAGTGGACATGCTGACATTCACAATTCTATCTAAGAGTGGACATGCTGACATTCACAATTCTATCTAAGAGTGGACATGCTGACATTCACAATTCTATCTTAGAGTGGACATGCTGACATTCACAATTCTATCTAAGTGTGGACATGCTAGTATTATGGCACTCTATGTTATTGGTAGGTAAGATAGAGTGACGGAGGTTTTCTGGAGTAGAGTGATTGCTCTATTCCCCACCCATGCCACACTCACGGTTTTTGTTGGTGTCTGGCTTCCTTGGCGTCACCTGCGGACATCTGCAGACACATCTTGGAGCCGCCAATGTAGGAGCCGCCCTTGGCCTTCGGGCCCTTAGCCGCAGGGGGCTGCCGGGGAGAGGGCTGCCCTGGGGATTTCGGATTTGTCTGTCAAGTGGCCAATCACGGTGGGGGGTGGGAAAATAACAATCGGAAAGCTGGTCGGGATCAAGGCAGCCTATATATTTATGGAGGGGCTGGGGGCTCTAAAGTGGTAACAGGCAGTGGATTCAAGGCCTAAGGAGGCTGGGAGGCTCACCCACTCACCTGCACGGCCCGGATGGAAGTGGCGTGCAGGTCGAGGTGGGAGCAACACACGGAAATCAAGGCAGCCTATCAGGGATGGTGGGAGGGAGCGAGGGCGGGCACAAGGGGAGGCAGGAAAGACGCGGGGAAAGACGCGGCCTGCACTGTGGGATATGGAGGGGCTGGGGGTTCTAAAGTGGTAACAGGCAGTGGATTCAAGGCCTAAGGAGGCTGGGGGGCTCACCCACTCACCTGCACGGCCCGGATGGAAGTGGCGTGCAGGTCGAGGTGGGAGCAACACACGGAAATCAAGGCAGCCTATCAGGGCTGGTGGGAGGGAGCGAGGGCGGGCACAAGGGGAGGCAGGAAAGACGCGGCCTGCACTGTGGGATATGGAGGGGCTGGGGGCTCTAAAGTGGTAACAGGCAGTGGATTCAAGGCCTAAGGAGGCTGGGGGGCTCACCCACTCACCTGCACGGCCCGGATGGAAGTGCATGAATACAAGAGGAGAAACTATGTGGATTCCCTATTAGTGGTAGAAAGCGTTGTTATAATTTAGTTTATTTTTTGGTCTATGTGTGTGTGTGGAGTGTTTTGCTTGTAGCATAACGATATTTAGATTTTGGTGTCTCGTGGGCTGTATTTTGGGATTGTGCGCATGCTTGATTGTGGTACTGGTATTAGTCTATGCTCATCAGATACATTAATTAGTTAACTGTTAAATAATACATGGAGCTATATCAATGTGCAATTCGTTCTCTCATATACACATAGTTTTCAACTGGACTATATACTACATCACCATAAGAGATTTCCTGAAATTCAGTTATGTGTTTGTTTTGGTGTGCCACCCCAAGATTTCATGTGGTCTCATCAGGCCACCCCTATGAAAAATGGCTGGGGGCGCCACTGGACCCAATAGCCAAAACTAAAACAACATGGATGTAGGGCTCTGAGTCAACCATAACCACGGGCATTGCTCTAGTCAGCGTTTCATGCCATGGTTTACAAATCAGCCCTGTTAATGCCACTTATGTGAGCAGCCCTGCACAAATTAGTAGACCACAAGGTCTAACAATACCTGTGGTGACTTTTGTTCCAACGAAGAGGGGACATGGCCTAGCAGATGAGATTGTTTGGTGGCAGAAACAAAACTCTTGGCTCTGGGAGTAGTAAGATATTAAGAAATACAACAAAAGCACAGCAGTCCCCCGGCTCTCTCTGGTTAAATGAGGAATCAACTCCAAAGACACAACCCCCTTGCACAGCATGTGGAGCATCAGCTGTGAGGCACACTCTGTGGAGCAGGCATCAGTTGACACAGTGTGTGTGTGACCCACCAGCAGAGACAACAGACATGTTAGCCTATTTAAACACCATTCCAGCTGCTCCAATCAATATTGGATGTTGTAGCTTTGGCCTGGGAAGTAGGTTGGCCAAGGCTACAACATCCATTAGTGATTGGCGAATGTGATAAAGAGAGGAAACAAAATGCTTAAGCGTTGCCTTCCATCAAGCTGGCCAAGGGCCACCTTTCAGCCTTTCACAATTAACTGTAAACCGTTGTTTCTGGTACTCCAACAAACCCTACTGCCAGTGACAACTACCTACTAATTAAATGCTCCTCACTTTAATTAACCATGCCCAAACCATGACCAAGGTCTCTCTCGAACATCATGCTAGAGGCAGGGCAGATGGGCCATTTCTTCAGAACCCATGCATGACACATTGCAAATAGCGAGGGTGTGAAAGGCCTGTTTTATTATTTTTAGTGAATGTCACATGGCCGAGGGAACACACAACTACTTGGACCGGAATAATGTTAAGAGGTTTTATTAAACAAAAGTAAAATGGCCGACTATTGCATGGAAATTGGTTCAGGAGGGCTGCAATATAAAGGTTCATGTGAAACGTAGCCCTCAAAATCTGTGGACCACACTCCTCTGATGAGGTGCAAAGAGCTCTCCCGCTTCTGTTAGATATTCTCTTTTCTGGGGATCAAGGTCAACCTCTCTCATTATTTCTCATCCCATTCTCTCTTGGGTCAGGGGTCTCCATGGAATCTGGTTCTTCTGGTCTCAAGAAGATTTTCTCCACCTCACGAAAGCATCCCCCCATTTGGGCTTCCAGAGGCTCACCTATCCCTCACTGGAGTACAACCCTCTTCTGGAGTTCCAGGGGCTCACATCTTCCATCCCAGAGCACTGCTCTCTTCTAGGATTCAAAGGGCTCTTCTCCCACTCACTAGATCACCCCCTCATCTGGGCTCAAGGAGTTCCCCTTCTCTGGTGCTCTACAGCTTGATAAACAGTCTTGGTTATTTGTTTATATTTCGAGTGCTGTGTGGAGAAAGCACTTTTTGAGGTTTTCAGCCTCATTGCAAGTTGGACCGACACCTTATTTCCCGACCGGCCAACTCCAAGGGGCTCTGGTAGGGACTCTGATCTACTGGCAGGTCTGACCTACCGATAGATGAGACCCCTAACGGCAGATAAATGCCTGTATCACCGGCACCGTTACTAACGGTACCAGGGATTCGGGCAACCTATGGAACTCCATGGAATGGGGAGTTACCGGTGTCTTCGCCGCCCATAATATCTCGACAATACCGGGATATCGAGCGGCGGAGACAGTACGGTAGTTCCCCAGTATTCTGCCGGAATTACTGACTGGATACCAGGGAACCCATAATGAGCCCCTTTGTCTTAATTTATTTTATATATTGTAAGTCTTGGATGCGAGAATGAACATTCCCATAGCTGTGAGGATGCAGATGTTATGTAAATGTGTATAATATATTGTGCAAGGATTACAACTAATTTAAATGAATTCACAAATAAATAAATAAAAAGTTAACAAACATCTCTCCTCAGCACTCAGCCCAGATATTCTCACTGTCTGTAAATCTTAGTCTTAGGCAAACTTTTGAATTGATTGGTTAATTGGCTTCATAGTCCAAGCCAGGGGACGGTAGTCTTTAAAAGACAATCCACCATTTTGCATTTCTTTCAGTTTGTTTCCTGTGCAGCAGCTGGTATTTACCTGATGCTCTGCTTTTCCCTTGCCGTCTGGATGTTCCAATGCACAAACAATTGTTTTGTGGGTTTCAGCGTTAAAAGGCCATCAAAAGGGTCAGGGAAACCTCTAGTAAGTTCCGATCTGTGCAAAATCGTTTTACCTTTGGGGAGGAGGAGGGAAGTTTATCGATCTTTAAATGCTGCAACTGCCAGCGAAGGAGAACACCGTTCTTCACGAGAACTGCTGCTCAGGGGTTTTGGTTTAATTTCGATTTTTTTTCATTTGCTGTCCTATTGACAAAGGGGTGTGATGAATCCGATGCTATCATCAATTCTTTCCCGTGGTGACATCTCTCCATGTGGCCAGGAGACGGCACCTGCTACCTGATCCCGACCCTGGGGGCAGCTATATAAAGGAGGACAACCTCCGAGGGAGTAGCAGGGCACCATCGAACAAGGCATGGTATTCCCTTTCCTCTCTTGAGGATACCCCATCCATACCCAATGCCTAATGGCATATTGTTACACCTACCCTCATCCACCTAGGAAGGATACTGAAGTCCATCTAAATAGATATATATATGTAAGCCATCAAAATCTGATTTACCCTATAAGACTTAAGAGAACACCTTATCATGCTCAACCTACAAGTCACCCAGAACTGACTTGCCTTTAAGGTAAAACACCTTCTCAGGCTCTATCTACAAGTCATCCAGAACCGACTTGCCCTTAAAGAACACTTACCCAGACTTTACATGTAAAACATCGATAATGGACTACCATTCCCATAACCACAAGAATACTGGGACGAGGAAGAATTGCAGAGTGGAAAAGACCAAGAATACAGGCTGCGCTGTAGTTGTTGGGAGCATCTGCCTGTAGCCGGGAGATTTAAACAACAGCAACAACTGACTGGAGTGCGCTGCTGGAGGGAGAAACCTACTTCTCTTGGTGAGGACCGGGAGACCATGGGGCTACCAAGAGTTCTGTGGAGCCATTCCGGCTCAGATAAGAAAAATGGGAAAGCTGACCACGAGAGAGAACACGCTGCGAGAACGCCAGAAGCCAACGCAGGACTCCTGGGCGTTTACAGGTGTGGAGCGCCAGCGTTTACCTTACTGGAGCCTGACACAAAGCAGAAGGGCCCAGCAGGAACCGCTAGAGACAGAGAAGCCAAATAATGAAGGCAGCGAGATGGGGAGAAACTCTGAACATGGCCAGCGCACTATTGGGAGAGGAAGTGCAGGAGAAGATGCGGGCTGCTGTCCCAAGGTTCACCTACCAGTATGCCAGAGCAAGGACGGCAGCCACTTCAGAGGGAGAGACTCTGTGTTGGAGACCGAAGTGGCATTTTTCATTCCGGGACCTGAGGGGAAGAAGGCTTGTGCCCACAGAGGCGCGAAGGAAGCTGGAAGATCATCTGCACACTGTGTAAAGTGGGTGAAAGCAACACGCCACAGAAGCGCAAACTGAACCCAGATGCTGGATAAGGCCGGTGAGTCTACCTGAAGCCAGTGGGGACCCGGGGCAGACAGGCGACTGCGCCAACAGCAATTTGAATGTAATGCCAGTATTAACACTGTGAAAAGATTGTTTGAATGTAGAATAAGCCAGTTACAATCCCCAATGAGCTAATGATGCATGAAGGGGGCAAGTGTGGGGCAAACCTTGAACAAACCTTACTGCAAGCCTATATACCAAGCCAAGAGCAATAAATACAGTATTGGTGACATAGAGAAACTCTGAAATACATGAGAAGCCCTGGCGAAGCAAGGCACCAGACAATTGAATCACATAAGAAATCCTGGAAGGGGAGTATACCAGGCAATTGAGAATCACAAGCGAAGACCTGGCAGAAGAGTACACCAGCCAGTCTGCATTGCATAAAGAAACCTGGCAGGGGAATATGCCAGGCAATGTGCAAAGCTTTCAGGAATGTTAAAGAAAGACAGTGTTTTCTGAACCAAGGAAAGATTGGTGTCGAAGAAGGACAGGGTTTTATAAACAAAGGAGAGATTGATGATAAAGAAAGACAGTGTTTTCTAAACCAAGGAGAACGTTGTGTTAAAGAAAGACTAGACTGTTACAGAATTTGTTGCCTAAACAGGAACTTTGTGAATCAAGGCTAAATACAAAGGAACTATTAGTAAAAGAGACTACTGTCATCCTACTTAAGAATCCAGGGGAAGGGGTCCACTCTCTGGATCCAAGGGCTTCTACCTTGGGGAACATTTTTGGGGGACTATTCTTTCTTCAGTTGTGAACACGCTTTGCCAGTATCAAGTTGAATATATTGTTGGGTGTCCTGACCCACGTTTGAGCTATCATGCTGCAACATTTGGTGCTGTGGGCTTAGAAAATCCAAGATGACCAAAAAGCCCACATGTGCGCCAGAATCCAGGAGAACCACGCAGTTTGTGCGCACACCAGAATGGTTACCTAACTTGCCACCCACCAGTGTAAAGAAAGATCTTTGTTAACAAAATCCACTGTTACTGATGTCAAAAAGTTGCTGAAATCGTGGCTCATCGGACCACTTTAAAGATTCAACCCTTTTGTGGGGTTCCACATAACACTTTTACTGTAAGGAGCCCCATCAAAACAATGTTAAGCAAGGATTATTTACTACCATGTAAGAACCATTCCTGTTTGGAATGCATTAATCCAAGAAAGATCCCAAAAATGGATGCAGTACCAACAAAATCCTCAAGGCGGCGCTAGCGGTCTAAACTCTGACAGGAGAACTGAGTGCAGTTGCTGACAAAGGAATTTGACTCAGCTGACGTCAAAGGCTGCATTTTAATCAAAAATTAGCCACCTGCTGTTCCCAGAGGCCAGAAGCCTGGGAAACCCTCTCACCTCAAGAGATTCACACCACAGCCCAGGAGATCACATGGTCATAATAACCAAATGCAAAGTGACCCCCTGGTCTGCTGACCTAAGCCTCCCAGAGACCACACAATAGGCTCTTGCACTTGAATAGAATATGTTGATTTTGACTGTTTCCTGTCAACAAAGGCCTGCCTGCCAGCAGAGGCATGGTCACTGACCCACCCAAGTCTTGGAGGCGGACTCCAACACTCTGAGAACTGAATTTAAAGCAAAATATATATTTTACAGAAACACTGATAACTCTTTGTAATCAAATGACAGGAATGTATAACTTTGAGAGCCTTAATTTAAAAAATATACCTACGATTCAAGCCCAAACTCCAATTTGTGTGATGTTCTGGGGCAAAACCCCGCTATTTATTGACACCACATACTCTGTGTTTAAGCTAGAGATATGGGAATTTACTGGAGTAGGTATGGACAGCCTGTGTATATGTGTATAACTTTTAATGAAGAACCAAGGTTGCATAACCCACTAAAATCGAAAATAAGTTGCCATTTGTGAATGCCCTCAGGAAGAGCAGAGTTTGAACAGAGTATACCTCATGTGATATGTGATGGGTGCATGTAATTTTAAACAACTGTGTATCTGTGCAATATGTATTTGAATCAAATATATATTTGTGGGCAAACTGACCAGGGGAGGATCCTCTGACCCATAAAACCTACAGCATCACTCTGACTCACATTTCCTTCCCCCAATCATGGGAGAGGGGAGAATTGGGCCAATGACAAGTAGAAAGGGGGAGGCTTAGCTAGGCCCAGGCACACACCCACTTTCAAAACACATAAAAAGAGACTGCTGGGACAGGTAGAGAGATTGAATTCCATTTGCTGCGGAGCATGCTGACCGACGACTTCACATCCAGAGATCCAGACTTCAAATCCATCAATCTCCAGAACCTGTAGCAGTACCCAGAAAGCAGAGCAGTATCCAGAATCCAGAGAGGCTAGACCAGCAGAGCAGAGCTGACCCAGATCACTGTGAAGTGCCGAGACCAGAACAGGAGTCCAGTCCAAAACCTGACCAGATCCGTGGCGAGGCCTATTTCAAAAATATATTGTGAGTACCTAGCAGAACTGTGCAGAACCAATCTCTTAGTTAAAATAATCTAATCCAAACTATTTTAATCTAACCAGAACTGCCTCCTGTCACCTGTCATTTGTAAAGCTGCACCACTGTCATTTGTCAATTCTGCAGCTGCAAAGCTGTAACCTGTCGCTTTGAACTTTTAAAATTTCAAATCCGAAAAACAACCTTCACAAAATCGTTCATAACTCTGTACCCGTTGGTGCTAGAAACTAACTTGGTTTAACTTTCCTCTGAAAGCTTAGAATCCTAGCTTTACAACGAACCTAGAATCGACTTGCTACTCCTTATACTTTTGCCGTAATTGTGATTCACGCATTCGCGAATTTTGCCGCGATTTGCGATTTGGCCTGATTTCAGCCACTTGTAAAAATCAGCAGCTTTTGCCTGAACTGCTCAAATTTCATTTGCCTCTTAATCACTATCTCTGAATCATTGCTAAAGTGAGCCTGAACTCATCCCAAGTAGCTACTACTCACCCTGAACCTCCTGAAGGGAATTAAAAGCATTTTCAGCATATTTCTCACCGCATTGTCACCATATTCAAAGCATTTTGCCTGTGTTTCAAAACTCCTATCTGTTGTATAAGCTGCTGGGGGGGAATTGAACTGAATTCTATTTGATTGCATTCCTAAGAACTGTGTGCTCCTCTTTTCATCTTCATCTCCTTACATTGCATAAAGGGGGGGGGGGGGTGAATTGTCCAAGAAAGTGATTACATTGTCTTTTGCTGAAATCCTATCAAGTTATTTTCTGTACTGCATTTTCATTCCACATTGCATCTATTTGAAACCATAAAAGTATTGTTGCTATCTTATCCATCCTATGCCCACTCATCATTGATTATAAAGAAGTGTGCTAGTGCCAGACTATCCATTATTGATTACTGCTCAGATTAAGTGTGATATTCAATTATTAATTTATTATAAAGTGTGATATATATATATATTGTTTACATTCTCAAATAAACCTTTTAAACTTGCAAAACAGAACTACTTCTTGGCTCAGTCGGGTCAGGGGGATTCTAAGAGAGGGGTGTTATATAGGGGTAGTCATCCAGAACTCATGAACTGGACATAAAGATATATCAATAAGGGTTTCCATTCAGTATCCCAGACTAGGCATTGACTTAGCTGTAGCGTTGAATTGAATCTTCTTACAAATTGGGGGCTCGAGCCGGACGTCTGGGTTAGATCTATCACTTGTGCAGATTAATACAGTGTGCCAGCTGACCAGATACACATATCCGGTCAGATCACCACGCTGTGTTACGCTGTAAAGCACTCCTCAAAGGAACGCTCTATGGAAAAGGTCTGTTTTGCAAAAATGAAATACAAACTTCTGTAAGTCAGGAAGGAACTCAAATTCCAGAATGACGACCTTGGTAGATATGAAAATAGCCAGAGAGCACTTCTTACATAAGCTATTTGTGAGAGGTGAGTGGACTCATCAGGACCAGACGGTCTGGTTGCAGGCAATCGCACCCCAGATCATTGAAACAGGGTCAGATACATGGAGAGACCAGGGTCCCTTACATGTGGCCCTGAGTGAACTATATATGTCCCCTAAGGCCAAGGATGAGCACAACAAGATTGCCAGGGTAGCGGCATATTTATATTTACATATGGGAGCCATGCAGGACAAATGTGCTGAAGGCCAAGATCTGGCGAGTAGGCAACTGCTGGCATTACAGAAGGCGCAATCTGATCTGGACTCTTCTGAGCAGAGGCTGCAGAGGAACCAGGAGTCAGAAAATGATAGTAGGCAGTATATCATTAAAATAAAAGAGGACATGGATATACTGCAACAGGAAAAGACAGACCAGGATACCAGAATTCTGGCCTTGCAGAAGGAACGCCAAGACAGTTTGGACTCCCTACTGCAGAGCCAGAAAAAGCTGGAGCAACAGATCAATTTCAACAGGGCATGCACAGAGCAGGTAGCCACCCTGCAAATCGAACTAGACAGAGAGAAAGAGGAGAGCAATAAACTGATCCTGAAAGACCTGGATACCCAGGCAGAGTTTGATCAGGAGCGCCAGAAAGATGGTGCCTTCCAAAGGCAAAGGGACGACCTGACGGCACAGATGCAGACTCTTAGTCAGGAAAGGGACACTTTAGGCCAGGAAGTCTGCCACTTAAAAAGAAAAATGGAAGAAAATCACCTGGCCCACCAGGGACTGGGTGACCTCCAAAAAGAACACCAGGACTTGCTAGAGCACACCAGGAGGGTGGAGGAGGCTCTGGCAAGACAGGAGCAGGCCAGTAGGGATGGGACTCAGGAGGTAACCCTCCTGCAGCAAAGACTGGCCCAGTGCTCCAGGACCAATCAGGAAACGCAGAGAGAGAATGAGGCTCTCTGCCAGCACAATGATAGGCTCCAACAACAGGTAGCGATGCAGGAGAGACTGATAGAGTCTAGTAAGGCCTTAACTGAGGAACTGAAGGCGCAGGCTCTTGCATTGCAAAAGGGAGCAGGGGCGGATAGAGACCAGGTTCGCTGGGAAAGGGAAACTCCTGAGCATAACCTCAGGAGTCCTAGTACCAGAGGCCTTTATCTCTCTCAGTCCCTGGACTCTGCCACCCCCATGTCCCCTGGCGCACATGAGCACCGGGCCACAGGGATGGCAGATTACTATCCAGCCTGAAGAATGGGGCTCATAGGCCAGTACCTCCCAGGAATGGATGGGTGGGCATCCGGGTATGGGCACCGAAGCACAGTGCAATTTAGTGGGGAACCCCAGGAGAATAGGCCCATTAAGGGCATCCTGAAAACCTCTGTCCAGTTAGGTCAGTGGGGGGGTACCCATCAAATCCTGGCAGCAAGGAGGAATCTGAAGACTCCTCTGAACGGCGCAGGACACAGGAGACCAGGTCCCCACATTCTGCCAGCCATTCCCAGGCTCGCAGAATCCGGGAAAACCTCGAAGATCAGACAGGAACCTCTGGGATCAGTGCCTCTGAGTCAGAGGATGAATGGACCAGGGTTACCCGAACCAAAAAGGCCAATAAGGCAAAAAGGGCCTTGCTTAAGGACCCATTGAAACAGATTAAGGCAATCAGGAGTATCATCACACCTTATCATAAGAACGCCAAGTACTCTGTTTGGGAACACTTGGAGCTCTATGAGCAAATGATGGAGACTTTTCATTTGAAAGACAGCCAAAACTGTATCCAATATGTAAAGTGGAAATTCTCCCCAGAGTACTCCAGTTTCTTTGCGGGGCTGGAGGACCAAAATCATTCAAGGTGGTCCACCTATAGGGCGGCCATATTAAAACATTTTTCTGTTCACAGAAATCCCCAAGAGGCTCGCAAAGCAGCCTACAATTTGCAGTGTGGGGAGGATCAGGCCCCACAAGAGTTTGTGCAAGAATTAAAGCGTGCTTTTGCGCAGACCACCAGAAGGGTGCGCACAGACAGCAGAGAATTTATCAATACTTTTTTCCATGCCTTGCCCAAATACATCATGACCCAGCTTGTGAGAGATTTTCACGAGAAAATATCTTTAGACTGGGTCATTGAACAGGCTACCCGGATCTATGAGGTGCAGAAGCCCATAGAAAATAAAAATAATGCGCCCAAAAACCCCAAAACCAACAGCACCCCTGCTGCTGCCAAGGTGGCAGAGGTAAAGGTCGCCCCCGTTTTAGATTTGGAGATGGGGGGGCCTAAAAACTTGCCTGCACCAAATAATTCACAGCCCAGAAGGCCCTTGGGCCAGTCACAGACAGGGAGTCGAGGAGGTAGTCCCATAAATGGGGTCCCCCGCTCCCCTGACTATGTAAGTCCCCGCTACAAGGGAAACCAACCAATCCTGGGTTATGTGTGGACTCCTCCAGCCCAAGGGGGGGGATCCAGCTAAGCACCTGACCCGGGGAACTTCCCTCCTAACTTCCCCCAGGAGGGCAGAAATTCTCCAAATCCTGGGCAGAACTTTTTCCCCAGGTATCCAACCAATTTCCAGCCCCAAAATCATCCATCCTTCTTTCCCCAATTCCCTGAGCCCAGACAACCTAATCCGGGAGAGGGGAGGCCAAGGGTGGAGGGGTACCAAAATCTTCCCAACCAGGGGTACTACCAGAGAAGGGATAGCTACCCTTCCCGGGATCAGCCCAGGGGAGAAAATAGAGCCCCGTATCAGCCTGAGCGGGTTTCCCAGTTAGAGCGCCAGGTCCAAAATATGGCACGAGATCTGGGTCACAAACTGAGGGCTCAACAGAACCCTCAGATGAGCATGCCACCGCAGAATGCCCCAAACTCGGGACCTGGTGCTCCAGAACAATGACGGGGGCAGCACCCCGATAACCCACCGGTTCCCAGGGAGGAGGCACAAGGGGAAGGGAGGTGTAAAGCCGTGGAGGAAGCTTCCTTCCCAACTTGTAAACAGCCCCTGGAAAACCAGGAACCGGAAACAAAATCTCCTGCCCCTGAATGCCTGCCTCCCAAGGGGCAGAGGGGGGGTAGGAGAAACAAAGGACCCAAACAGACCCACTTTGTGGAGGAGGTTCAGGTCTTCCAATTTGAGGGAGAGGGATCCTCAGAAGATCCTGGGAAAAGGATCTTCTCCTTCAGAGATGGGGGGAACTCCTCCCAAAGAAAAATGGGTCCCAAGCGATTCCAATCCAGACTGGGGAGATAAGGAGACTGAGCTACCGCCGCCCATCATCTCATCCCAGAACCCACAACACCGAAATCCCCTGGTTCAAACCCATCCTGGTGACTGCCCCCAAAAAGGGGGGGCGGCCCAGAACCGGGACCAGGGGAACCCACAATGGCTCTGATCTCCAGTTGGCAACTTTTTCTTTCAGATTCCCAAGGTTCTCCACAGAATTCTGCCCAAATCTCTTCGCTAGCAATGTCCAAAACCAGAAAGTTAGCCCACCAGTTGTCCAAAAATGTGCATTATCTGTGCCACCTTGAGGAGAAGGAGGGAAGATACTATGCCCCGGTACAAGTACAGGGGCAGGGTACAATTTTGGCACTGGTGGACACTGGATCCCAAGCTACCCTTCTGTCCAAAAGGGCCTTTGAGGAACTAAATGCCGGAAGGGTGGAGAATTACCGTATTCCTCTCACCTCTCTTCCTGGACAACTGCAGAACTTTGACGGGAAGGAAATTCCCGTTGAGGGGACTGCAGACTTGGACATTAAAATTGGGCGACACAAGTTGAAACACCCGGTCATAGTAGTGACTCCAGAGGGCACCCCTTCTTTACTAGGGAATGACCTCCTGAGAAGGTTGTCACCCCTAATAGATTGTGTAAACAAGGTCCTCTGGACCCAGACTAGCCGACCAATAAAATTAAAACAGAGTGTCAACCATGTTAGTTTAAATGGCACCTGCCACATGGTTGAACAAAAATCTGACCAAGTAGAATTTCACTTCCAGAACAACCAAACTCCAGACGTGACAGTAATAGCAGTAGGACAACAGACTGGTGATGGGGGGTCCTCTCTATTTCTGAAAATCAACCTTCCTTCCAGTTTAAGGTGGTATTCCACACTGGAAGGAAACACTCTGAAATTCTTCACCAATCCACAATCAGAAACTCCCACTTCTATAGTCCAGAAAGATGTGAAATCAGCTCAGAGCCTGGCTGATATTCAGCAAATTGGAGAGCAGTTGTTCATCCCTGTTCAGTTAAATGATGGGAAGGACTCTGTTCTCGCTCGAGTGTGTGTGAACAACGGTAAGAGCTTCATCAGCGAAGCCATGTTCCGCCAACTCCCAAAAGATCCAGCCATTCCCACATTCAAACTGATAGACAAATGGGAAATGGACCTGGAAGCACCTAATTCCAAACATCTCCTGCCAAGCAGGTGCATGCTCAAAATCTCCATTGGCAACAAGAGCATAGTCCACAATTGTTGGGTCGTGCAAGACGTCACTGCCGCCTCTTACTTAGGCAGTGACATTCTCAATCGCTTTGCCATTAGTTTGGACCTAATAAACTTCAAAGCTTGGTCCCGATTAGCGGATAATCCCATGGGCTTTGATGATCCAGAAAAAGCATTTAGGTCAGCTCAATTGCTACCTTATACAGTTGAAATTCAGATCAAAGAGGAAGTCACCATCCCAGAAAGGACCCGACAATTCTCCCTGGAAGTGAAAGTTAAAAGAGGACAACATTTGAAAAACCCTGATGCTTACATACATCTAAACGCTTCTCTCCAACAGCAAGGGTTGGGGGTAAACCCAACTCCATTAGTCAACATAGAACATGACACCATTCTAATAGAGGTGGATAACAGCGACTTAAAGAGTATTACTCTAGCCGCAGGCACCATTATTGGAATGGCAGTTGATGACCGACATTTTTCCATCGATTTAGGAAATGAACTGTTAGGACCAATCCCCAAGGACTGTTTTGACAGTGACAGTGATGACAACACAACACCAGACAGGATTTTCACCCGGCATGCGGGGAACTTCCTGGTGTACACTTCTTGCCCTTATGGTAAGGAAGATGTGACTTGTGACTTCAGGAGGGATGAGGTGATTTTCCAGGTCCATGAGGGTTGCCTTTCCCACCTGAGGCCTCCAGTCCAAATCAGCACTCTGACCAGGGACTTCTCCACCCAGCTGGAGGAGGCCGCTGAGATAGCCAAACCAGAAGTCTTTCCAGGCTTCAGGCAGATGGTGGAAGAGAGAGTCAACCTAGCTGATGCCTGTGTGACTCTGGAACAGAAGCAAAAGTTGAAACAAGTTTTCTTGGATTTCCAAGATCTCTTTGCGGTAGACTCATATGACTGTGGTCGCACCGACATCCTCACCACAACAATTCCCACGGACCCTGGAATGACTCCAGTGTTTGTGAAGCAATATCGTTTGCCTCTCGCATCCATGGAGTCCCTTACTGAAATAATTAAGAACCTTGAGTCCCGGGGAATAATCCGTCCAGTCCACAGCACTTTCAATAATCCGGTGCTGGGAATATTGAAGCCAAACGGCCAGTGGAGACTCTGCGCCGACCTTAGGGAGCTCAACAAACGGGTTCATACTTCCCGATGGCCTCTGCCCTACATTGACCAAGGGCTGGCCCAGATTCAGGGGTCACAGGTATTCACAGCAATAGACCTGACCAATGGATACTGGACCGTGCCTGTCAGTAGGGAGGACCAATACAAACTGGCTTTTATCTTTGGGGGCCAGCAGTACACATGGACCCGGACTCCCTTTGGATACCTCAACTCCGGCAATGAATTCAACATTTTCCTACATAAGGCCATGCCCGACCTGGGTGCGAGGGGTAACCTGGCTTATGTAGATGATGTCCTCATCAAAAGTTCATCTGTGGAGGAACACGTAGCGGAGATCCGTTATGTTCTGACCCAGTTGAGGGCCGCCGGAGCAAAACTTTCCTTTCAGAAAGCACAGTGGTGTAGAACCCGTGTTAATTTCTTGGGGCATGAGATTACTCCTCAGGGTCTCTGTCCCCAGGAAAAGAAAGTGGAAGCACTTCAGAAACTGAAATACCCCACAACTCTGCGGGAACTAAGGAGCCTCCTTGGACTGACTAATTACAGCAGAAAGTTCATTGAGGGCTACGCAGAGATCACCAGACCCCTGATTCATCTCCTGAAGGGGGGGTCAAGTGGGAATGGGGTCCAGAACAAGCCGAGGCGGTAAGATAACTCAAAAGAAGCCTCTCACAAGCGCCTTACCTAGCTTACCCTGTCAGAAACAAGGAGTTCTTCCTGGAGACAGGGTTCTCTAATACGTGCTTGACGGCAGTATTATACCAAAAGCATGACAAGGTCAATAAAGTAATCTCCTATGCGAGCAAAACTTTATCCTCTGTGGAGGAAAAATTCAACGATTGTGAGAAGGCACTCCTGGCAACGGTGTGGGCATTGAAGAATTACCGCCCGTTTATCCAGGGGGAACACATCATAGTGGAGACTCCACACCAGCCCCTGCAATATCTCCAAAGTGACAGAATCCGGGCCGGAAATGTGAGTAATTCCCGAATTACTTCCTGGATTCTGTCAATGCAAGGCTTTCCTGTAGAGGTCAGATATGGCCAAAACAAGAAGAGTCCCCTCGCGCAAGGTCTGGCTGACTTGCATGATTGTGCCAGAGAAAACTGTCTCGAGGACGAAAGTCTAAAAATCAAGGACAACATGGAGGCATACCTTAATTCCCCACACAAAGTCTTTGAAGAATACAAGTGTGAGGGAATGCCCACTGTCTATGTGGATGGATGCTCTTACCATGTTGACAACAACGGGGAGAAAGAACTGGTGGCCGGCGTAGGGAATGCATGGGTGAATGAGTCCCCAGAACCCTCCGCTGGATACAAAATTGGTCCCCGAAGTAGTCAGGTGGCAGAATTGATGGCTGTGCATCAGGCCATCCTCACTGCTGTCCAACATCAACTCCACGAACTGGTCATAATCACAGATTCTGATTATGTACGGAACGGGTTCGTGGAGCACCTGGTTAATTGGAAAACCAGAGGCATGTTATGTGCTAACAACAAACCCTTGAAACATGGGAAGTTGATCCAAAACATTGATGATCTGGTCACCTCGAATGAGATGACCATCTATTGGAAAAAGATCAAGGGTCATTCCAAAGTAGAGGGACCAGACAAAACTGGAAATGACTTAGCTGATCAGCTGGCCAAAACCGGGGCCATCCAAGGGGATCTAATTGAGATTGAGTCCCTGTTGGGGGAAATCCAGGTCACTGCTATCACTAGGTCCCAGACAAATGCTCACAATGATCTTTCAATTGCACAATGGAGTAAGGAGACCCCTGATGCTGATTTGATTACCGCTCAGAAGGGGGATCCAATAATTGGTAAATTTTACCAACACATTGAGGACCCTGAGAACTTTCCCCTGACGGATACCGATTACATTGGGAAAGAGGACCTAAGAGTGTTGATGAAATGTCCAAAAATGTTCCGGATCCAAGACGGTTTGTTGGTAAGGAAATCCCAAGCTGGCCATGATCAGTGGGTGGTTCCTACCTCCTTCCGAAGCCTGATGTTAAGACACGCTCATGATGCGGCTACCGCCGGTCATAGGGGGTTTCATACAACACTTGAGATCTTAAGAGAGGTTGCCTACTGGCCACACATGGGCCAGGACCTCAACCAATATTTGAAGGGTTGTCTTGTGTGTGCACAATTTCAGCCAACATCCCTCACACACCGGGCGCCTCTCCAAAAGAGGGGAATGACACTCCCATGGTCAGATTTACAAATCGACTTTGTAGGCCCCGTGATTCGCTCCGCTAGGGGGAATAAGTACATGTTGACTGTGACATGCTTGTTTACCAAGTGGGTGGAATGTCTCCCAGCCCCAAACTGCAAGGCAGAACGGCAGCTGCCTTGATGATTAACCACATCTTTTCCCGTTTTGGTCTACCTCAAAGGATTGAGTCAGACAGAGGTAGGCACTTCACCAGTGAAGTGATGACAAAGATGTGGGAGATACTGGGGGTCAAGAGAAAGCTACACATTGCTTACAGGCCAGCTTCTTCTGGAGCAGTGGAACGCTACAACCGGACAATTGTGAGCATCTTAAAAAAGTTTGTGGCAGATTCTGGGCCAAGTTGGGATATACGATTACCTCTGGTCCTAATGGCCATCAGATCTACCCCTTCATCTGCAACCAAAATGTCACCATTCGAGTTGATGACTGGGCGCAAGATGGTGCTTCCTCAGCATTTGCTCTACAGGACCCAAGAGCAGACACTGATTAATGCCTCCACAACTCATGAATATGTAGAGAATTTAAGGAAACACCTCCAACATGCTTTTGCTTATGCTCAGCGGAATCTAGAAAGATCAGCTGATAGCATGAAGACCCACTATGACCTGAAAACTTCCCGGAAGGAATATCAGGTGGGGGACCGGGTCTATTTATACAACTTCCAAAGAAACCAGGCAAGACAGCGCAAATTTTTGCCTACATGGAAGGGACCCTTTGAGATTATAGACAAGATCTCCCCTGTGGCCTACAAGATCCGCATCCCCAAAGGCGGTTTGGCAGAGGGGGAAGACAAGTGGGTCCACATAAACCAGTTGAAGTGTTGCCATCCCAGGCACACTTTGCAGCAACTGGAGGAGTCCTCTGCAATCCCAGAGGATACCGCTCCAGAGTAATTCAATTCCAACCCTAAAAGATCCTACATATAGCCTATCAAATTCTGTGTTTCTCAAGTTTATGTGTTCCTGTCTCTTAATTTAAAAAAATGTGCATGTTCATATCTGTTGAGTTCTAAAATATATATGCCACCCCACTATATCAATGGTGGGGGAGAAATGTCCATGAATAGGTATTGCCGCTTTTCCTTTGTCGTCCTAGGAGAAAGAAAACCTGGAGACTGGCCAAGGAGGACGATCCGGAGACCGGGAGCAGAGACCAAAGGGGCCCGGGGTACCGCCCAATATTCCCATCAGGACCGGCGAGGAGAACCAATCGATCAGTACCGGATGGAGGAAAAGATGCTGAACTGTGCCATTTGCAGAATTGGGAGAAGATTATGCGGACATACCAGTACGTGGGTCAAAACACTCTTTGCACCCGACTCCCCATCGACTAAGATTTAAAGTGCAGTCGGGTGGGGGGGCCTTGTTGGGTGTCCTGACCCACGTTTCAGCTATCATGCTGCAACATTTGGTGCTGTGGGCTTAGAAAATCCAAGATGACCAAAAAGCCCACATGTGCGCCTGAATCCAGGAGAACCACGCAGTTTGTGCGCACACCAAAATGGTTACCTAACTTGCCACCCACCAGTGTAAAGAAAGATCTTTGTTAACAAAATCCACTGTTACTGATGTCAAAAAGTTGCTGAAATCGTGGCTCATCGGACCACTTTAAAGATTCAACCCTTTTGTGGGGTTCCACATAACACTTTTACTGTAAGGAGCCCCATCAAAACAATGTTAAGCAAGGATTATTTACTACCATGTAAGAACCATTCCTGTTTGGAATGCATTAATCCAAGAAAGATCCCAAAAATGGATGCAGTACCAACAAAATCCTCAAGGCGGCGCTAGCGGTCTAAACTCTGACAGGAGAACTGAGTGCAGTTGCTGACAAAGGAATTTGACTCAGCTGACTTCAAAGGCTGCATTTTAATCAAAAATTAGCCACCTGCTGTTCCCAGAGGCCAGAAGCCTGGGAAACCCTCTCACCTCAAGAGATTCACACCACAGCCCAGGAGATCACATGGTCATAATAACCAAATGCAAAGTGACCCCCTGGTCTGCTGACCTAAGCCTCCCAGAGACCACACAATAGGCTCTTGCACTTGAATAGAATAAGTTGATTTTGACAGTTTCCTGTCAACAAAGGCCTGCCTGCCAGCAGAGGTATGGTCACTGACCCACCCAAGTCTTGGAAGCGGACTCCAACACTCTGAGAACTGAATTGAAAGCAAAATATATATTTTACAGAAACACTGATAACTCTTTGTAATCAAATGACAGGAATGTATAACTTTGAGAGCCTTAATTTAAAAAATCTACCTTCGATTCAAGCCCAAACACCAATTTGTGTGATGCTCTGGGGCAAAACGCAGCTATTTATTGACACCACATACTCTGTGTTTAAGCTAGAGATATGGGAATTTACTGGAGTAGGTATGGACAGCCTGTGTATATGTGTATAACTTTTAATGAAGAACCAAGGTTGCATAACCCACTAAAATCGAAAATAAGTTGCCATTTTTGAATGCAAGCCCTCAGGAAGAGCAGAGTTTGAACAGAGTATACCTCATGTGATATGTGATGGGTGCATGTAATTTTAAACAACTGTGTATCTGTGCAATATGTATTTGAATCAAATATAGATTTGTGGGCAAACTGACCAGGGGAGGATCCTCTGACCCATAAAACCTACAGCATCACTCTGACTCACATTTCCTTCCCCCAATCATGGGAGAGGGGAGAATTGGGCCAATGACAAGTAGAAAGGGGCAGGCTTAGCTAGGCCCAGGCACACACCCACTTTCAAAACACATAAAAAGGGACTGCTGGGACAGGTAGAGAGATTCAATTCCATTTGCTGCAGAGCATGCTGACCGACGACTTCACATCCAGAGATCCAGACTTCAAATCCATCAATCTCCAGAACCTGTAGCAGTACCCAGAAAGCAGAGCAGTATCCAGAATCCAGAGAGGCTAGACCAGCAGAGCAGAGCTGACCCAGATCACTGTGAAGTGCCGAGACCGGAACCGGAGTCCAGTCCAAAACCCGACCAGATCCGTGACGAGGCCTATTTCAAAAATATATTGTGAGTACCTAGCAGAACTGTGCAGAACCAATCTCTTAGTTAAAATAATCTAATCCAAACTATTTTAATCTAACCAGAACTGCCTCCTGTCACCTGTCATTTGTAAAGCTGCACCACTGTCATTTGTCAATTCTGCAGCTGCAAAGCTGTAACCTGTCGCTTTGAACTTTTAAAATTTCAAATCCGAAAAACAACCTTCACAAAATCGTTCATAACTCCGTAACCGTTTGTGCTAGAAACTAACTTGGTTTAACTTTCCTCTGAAAGCTTAGAATCCTAGCTTTACAACGAACCTAGAATCGACTTGCTACTCCTTATACTTTTGCCGTAATTGTGATTCACGCATTCGAGAATTTTGCCGCGATTTGCGATTTGACCTGATTTCAGCCACCTGTAAAAATCAGCAGCTTTTGCCTGAACTGCTAAAATTTCATTTGCCTCTTAATCACCATCTCTGAATCATTGCTAAAGTGAGCCTGAACTCATCCCAAGTAGCTACTACTCACCCTGAACCTTCTGAAGGGAATTAAAAGCATTTTCAGCATATTTCTCACCGCATTGTCACCATATTCAAAGCATTTTGCCTGTGTTTCAAAACTCCTATCTGTTGTATAAGCTGCTGGGGGGGAATTGAACTGAATTCTATTTGATTGCATTCCTAAGAACTGTGTGCTCCTCTTTTCATCTTCATCTCCTTACATTGCATAAAGGGGGGGGAGAATTGTCCAAGAAAGTGATTACATTGTCTTTTGCTGAAATCCTATCAAGTTATTTTCTGTACTGCATTTTCATTCCACATTGCATCTATTTGAAACCATAAAAGTATTGTTGCTATCTTATCCATCCTATGCCCACTCATCATTGATTATAAAGAAGTGTGCTAGTGCCAGACTATCCATTATTGATTACTGCTCAGATTAAGTGTGATATTCAATTATTAATTTATTATAAAGTGTGATATATATATATTGTTTACATTCTCAAATAAACCTTTTAAAACTTGCAAAACAGAACTACTTCTTGGCTCAGTGGGGTCAGGGGGATTCTAAGAGAGGGGTGTTATATAGGGGTAGTCATCCAGAACTCATGAACTGGACATAAAGATATATCAATAAGGGTTTCCATTCAGTATCCCAGACTAGGCATTGACTTAGCTGTAGCGTTGAATTGAATCTTCTTACAATATTTTGTTACACATTTTCATTGTTTTGTTTATAGTGTGAGGCCAGGATAGGATGTTTTGGACACAAGGACGGCTTTTCAGTTATTGGCATCCTGATGCAGACAGACTCCTTAGTTTTGGTTTATAGGTAGGGAAACCCCTCTTTAGCATTGGATCAGAGAGGCATTTTCCAACCCATTTTCATTTAATAAATATCTATGACAAAAACATGACAACCTTGTGCCCGACTCTCATTCCTGGCCCCTCCCACATCTGTGCAAGTCCCTGTATCAGCTTGGAGCAACTAGCCCCAACCTTGAGAATGCCCATCACAAGGCAGAGAGGCCACAGTAAGAATCTCCTGATTCATCCTGCTAAAACTAGTTTTGCCTCAACAATATTGCCAGATGCTAGCTAATCTATAAATACAAATGGGGCTGTCACATCCATCAATTCCAGGCCCCTCATAAAAATCCATTGAGCTGGAACCATGGCGCTGTCTTTCTGATATTCTGTGCACCAAAATAAACTAGCTGGGCATGCATTAATTTCATGAAAAAGAATACATGTGTGATGGACCGCAAATGACACTTCCAGGCCGGAAGCATTTATACATCTTGTCAAAATGACCAGAAAGTTCATGTATTGCATTTGTTTAAAAACTCTGTTTATTGATTTATGTAGACAAGAAACCATAAAGAACAAGACCTCCTTAAACTTACAAAACTGTCTGAACTCCCTCAGCCTCCCTCCCTCAGGCAGGTGCTCACACTTCAACATGAACGTTGGAACAACACAGTCGGCATTTTAGAATAAGTCTAATTATTTCAGGCATTGTGGGCACCATTGGTTTCTAAAGACTTCCTTGAGAAACATCAGGGTCTGCCCCCATTCAGAGGTGAAGTGTGCTAGGTTATTGCTCATTGCATGTGTTGCCCACTCCAGGGCCACATACTCCCAGACTTTCCTTAGCCAGTCTTGCATTGTGGGGATATCACCTCCCTTCCACTGCTGCGCAATTAGGAGCAAGGTTGCTAAGGTGAGAACCATTCTAGTCTTTCTCTGTCCTCTAGACTCCTCTACCTTTAGCCCTGCATCCAGCCCCATGATCACTTCCCCGGGGGATGTCACTGCGACTTAACCAAAATCCCCTCCTAGGCCTCCCGCACCACCCTCCAGAATAGCTCTATTTTAGGACACCTCCACCAAATGTGTGAATGTTTAACTTTAGAAATGGGGGTCCTATCTAGACACTCGAGACAAATTACAATGTATACATAAAAGTTCTGTCTTACACCCCATATACAATGTGCTTAGTGTATAATGGAAAGAAAATAGGATTTGTTTTTATCTCTGTGAATATACATCACAGAAGGACAGGCATTGTCTTGAATTGTTCCTTCGGAGATATGGGTTATTATGATCTGTATTCTATTGAACTCACAGATGTACTGCCAAAGTTACCTGGCATAAAAGAAATGTCTCTTCATAGGATTAGGAGTGGCATTCCCTCCCACCTTTTCAGTCATGGGATGCGGAGGGAAGAGCCCCTCCTTTCAAGACATAAATGAGGGGAGGAGTTGTATATTATAAAATAGCTTGCATACAAATAGGAGAGAGACTGAAAACATATTTCGAAGGATATTTCTGGATACAACTGGAAGGAGATGACTGGCTGGGAGGAGAACAGAGACCCATCAGAGAGTGGTTTCCAGGCAGGTTGGAGAAAGCAGCCCAATCAGAGAGAGATGAGCAGGCCATATATTGGAAACTGGTTTCCAGACAGGCAGCTGAAAGGGACCTTTCAAATGCAGCAACCCCAGACTGAGAGGGTCCCATCTGATTCTCAAAAATGGGAAGTCACTTTTAAAATGTAAGTAGGAAACCCTGATATAACTCTCGGTAGTCCTATGGTGCTGTCCACAATAAATCCTGAGATTTGAGGGATGAGAACCCAGGGTGATTCTAATCTGATAGGCACTTAAAGTTGCACTGTGTTCTCTATTTGAAAATTAATGAAAGTGAGATTTCTTTTTTTTGAAGCCCAATGCATTTTTGTATTGAGAACTGGGCCAAGAGGCTAGCTCAGGGGGTAGCATGCTTGAATTGGAAACAAGACAACACTGAGAGAAACTGGTTCGATACCCAGTCCTGCACTTCAAGGCTGGACTCCGGCATGAAGCATGATATAAAAGCCTGATTTAGTTTCAAACTGAAAGCATATTGTATAACTTAAATGCAGATTGTTTTTGTAAAATGTTATGACACAAAGAAAGTCAGTCTCAAGGACAATTCAAGGGGGTTTGTGAAAATATGTGTGGGACCTATGACCATCACCCTCTCTCTCTCTCTCTCTCTCACCTGCCCACAAACTCCCTCCCTAGCCCAGGCATCTGTAGCTTGGGTTAGTGCTAGAGAGTGTTGCTAGAGAGTGTGGATCCCAATTGGCTAATGTCTACCTTGACCGAGAGATGTTCTCCCTAAAGGCAGGCTCTCGTGCTCCATCAGGGATTTCCTAACTTTCCCCACCCTCACCAGATGTTAGTGGTCTAATGGGAAAATTGAAGATTGTGCCTTACAGCTATTCAGTAAGATTCACCAGAGTCCACTCAAGTTCACAGTTACCTTATCTTTCTACTCTACCTGCTCCTCCTCTGTCTCCCCCTACCAACTTCCTGTCATTCTGATTTGTTTACTCATCCTTTCTCCTGCCTCCACTCTTTGATATTAACTGCTCGTCTGTCCTTTTACTCCACTTCCACCTCTCTTACACTGCCCACCTCTCACTACTACCACTCCTCTCCCACTACACTACCACTACTCCCCTCCTACTGCTCCCCCTTCCACTACCGCTCTTCCTCCTCTTACTACCACTCATTCTAACACTCTTACCACTCCTACTGTTGCCACTCCTCCACTACTACCACTCATCCGCTTCACTATTCAGTCACCCTCCTTTCACTCTGTACCAGTCTTCTCACATTCAGACCTTGCACTGACTTTTCTATCCACACATCTCACAAAATGCACATACATGGAACCAGTAACACTCCTAAACCAATGCATCGCCTACTCCAAAACTCTTCTCTACAATCCACCACTCCCTCCTTCCTCCTGCTGGTCCTTTGGCCACCATCCTCCCCCTCCTCTGACCTCACCTGATTTACCCACATTTCCCGTTTAATGTCCCCAACTTCTATATCCCTCTCTTTCTGATGGTTGATCAACTTCCCCTATCCAATCTGCTTGCATCCGTCCCCTCCCTGGGTGTGCATGTGCGAGAAAAGGCTTAAAGGAATAGTGCGCTCAAAAATATTATTGTCCCGTTTGTTTGGGCATGTGGTTTTAAGCAAACTGTGATCGATCATAAAAACGTTTCCTATGCACCTTGCCTTAGTTTTCCTCACTGTTACACATGCAAAATCAAGGAGTCGGGTGTTGCCATCTTGTGCTAATCTTATGCGGGGATCGATCTCCCTCAATTCAAGTGCCCCTGCGGCACTAAATCACCCGCCCCGGAAGCTGACATCACTATTCCTAGCAATATTTTCACCTATTTTCATGACGTTAGTGGGCAGCATAGACAAATGCGCCCAGTCATCAACTACGTCTATAATCATTTGACGCAGAACCCGGACTATCAACACACACATCCTCTCACAGCACAGCGCGTCCCAAATTGGAATAGAAAACAGTATTTTTAAAGGAAACATCAATACTCTACAATTTATAATGTGCTTTTATTTCACTAAAAACGCTCCGAGAACATCCACTGATTTCGATTAACCACCAATGTTTCAATGTCCTTGGGTTAGAGCATCAAAACTTTATCATGATACACACAGTGTTCCTGTTGGGAGAAGGTGCATATTTAACGCACCTTGAATTGCAAGGCTTCAGCATCAGCTTCTTGCTAGACCACCGTAAACGATGACAGGTTGCTCCTTGTCGCTGGTACTGCCAAAGGGCATATCGGTCCCGGGCGATCGTCCAACATAAGGGTAATGGAAATCCATCCGTTTAGGCATATCTGCCACTGCTGGCTGAAGAAACCATTGGTCGGTATCTGGAAACGATGGCTTTTGCAGAACGGTAAAATGTAGCTGTGTAGAAAAACATCATAAAAATATATTTTAGTGGCCGTTCTTTATTCTTTATTCAAATTTATCCATTTACCCTGTAATTCTGCACCGGATGAAACCTAATAATGAACACAAACCACAAACAATGGAAACACACAGAAAACATCGGGGAAAGTCTGAGTCTACGATGTGCTTGAGAGGTTAGCTCTGTGGAGTATGTATAGCTCCCAATGGGATGTGGAAGTGGACAAGAAAATTTGAACAACACATAGACGGCATAAAAATTGAATATTTGCAACAAACTTGGGGTTGGTGACCCTATGTTCCATGGGAGAACCCAGACGTGGACTCCATGCTCACTGTGCTTAGAGAGGCACAGCTCCACCTCACCGATGAGGCACAACAAGGCTGAAACACATGTATGGAGTTGCTGTAGGTACTCTTGTTCAGAAGGCAATTGCCATAGCATTTCAGGACTGCCCATGTGGCCGGGACAAAGACTGATATACAAATGGATATTTCCCATCTGTGAAACGTACACTGAGCAAAAGGTGATGGCTGCGGGCACTCAAAGTGTGAAAAAAACACATAGCAGGTTATCATGCCATGTTCTTTCTAGATAGGGTCACCTGCTACCTTTTTCAAAAATGTAATGGAACTGGCAACATCAAATTTCGACAAGCGAACCAAGTCCCCTTGGAAAATGTTCTGCACACAGCACATCCAATAACACTATGTTGATAGCACACACTGATATGCCATGGGACGAAGTGGTTTAGATATCACTAGCCTGCATACAGGTTGTGTTTGCAGGTCGTTAATGAATAATCGTCACAATATGCTCCAACTCACAACCCATAACAATGTAAGCAAGCAATACCGGTCAGAAAATAAAACCTTTACTCGTTCGTCTATAAACTCATCTTTAAACTGAATATTTCAACTTACATTATATTTGGTAGCTCCATTCTCTTGGCATAAAGCAGAGTGTCCGCTCAGAACAAGGGTTTGCATAGATTGAAAATAAATGTTCCAATGTCCAGTTTTAAAACAGTGAATCTTTTCATTTTTGCGGGTATTTAACACCTTCCGTCCTTCAAGCCATAGCGAATCCCCTCTTTCGTCCAACGTCGAATAACAATTGAACCTAGTTTAGAACGTGTATGCCTGGTAGCTTTTGTTTTTGTGAAGGAAAGCCACAAATCTAAAACATACTGTACAAGCCGCGTCGGTGTGAACTCCCCACAAGCAACATCAAACGAAGTGACCTTCACTCCATGGGAGCGATGAGCCAGGCCGACCAACGTGGCATTTGAAATATGTTTGAAAAATAAATGAATAGTTTGCTGGCATCCATCAATGCTGCATGATTATGAATACTTTTTTACCCATCAATAGTGCTAGTGATTTCATTATTTTTGGACAACAGTTACACTGAAGGTAAGTAAAACAGATAATAAAATCCACTGAAAGTCTGGTGTAACCTAAGATTCCATTTGTGTCTGTCTGAAACAGACCATGATAGCATATGATGATATGATATTGCATTTATAACGCGGCAATGCACAAGTGCTTCAAGGCACGAGGAGGCAATGCAGGGGGAACAGAGGGAAGACAGAGACAACGATCTTACTAGGGTTGGTAAGTAGACGATCTTTGCGCCCACTCTCCCTCGTTCAACACTCTCGAAACATAACTATGTGCAGATTTACCAAGGTAACTCCTCATGTCAATATCGGTTTAGAAAAAGATTGGGTACTCAGTGAGATGACGAACTATAACACAGAAAATGTCATTTATATGATTACGTGCCCCTGTGGTCTAAAGTATATTGTAAAAACAAACAGAAAATGTCACATCAGGATGATAGAGCATCGGAGTTGTATTAAAAATAAAGTGTTAACTGCACCGATGGTAAAACATTTTGTAGAGAATGAACATAGTCATGAAAGTTTTCAATGGACTATTCTGAAAAAAATTACAGGTTTGAACAAAAGTGACACGGACCGCAGATTGGCCAATTTTGAGCAAAAAATTATTTTTAAAATTCAAAGTCATGTTGATGGTTTAAATGAAGGAATCGATTGGCACCATGTGAAATTATGATTGCTGTATCTTAACCTTTTTAAGTACCTTGATCACATATGTTGTCTTCCTTTAGGTTAAGTACCTTTTGGAATAAGAACAAGAAACACTATATGTAATTGTGATTGATTGATGATCAGATAGGTCCACCCTATGTCAATATGCAATGAGCTATGTTTGGTACCACCATACTATTTTGTCAGTAATCACGGCATTACCTCGGGCATATCCTCCCACCCTTTGAATGAGATGTGGATTGGTTCAACATTCAATGATATCAAGGCATTATTGTATTGTTAACAATAACCAACTAGCCAGCTCTCAAATCAGCAAACGTTGGTATTCTATCCTCAGGATTTTTTACCCTTATGATATCAGCACGGTTACATGCTAACGCTAAATCAGAACGCTAGATGTGGGTGTGAGTACGTTAGTCATTATGACATTGCCATTCGGAATCGTATCTCATTGTTATACTTCATTGCAACGCAGCACCCTGATATATTTATTCGAAGAAAAGGGTTTCTGCAAAAAAACATATATAATGAAGGTGCTATGCGATATGTATATGTTACCACATCAGCTCGGCTTCTTGTGCACTTTCCAACATGGCGCCTGGTATGTCTAGGGTGTTTTGCCATATGTGAAAGTCCGTCGTTTTTTGACATCACATATACTTCGGTAACCGGACTTCTGAAACCTGGAACATTTCTGGCTTAACGCGTTCCACTGGGGACTTACGTTCCAGGTAAACGTTTTGGTGGGGTGTTGATCGGTTTTGACAAACCTTTATGAAAATAAGTTTTTGGGGATGTTAAGCCTTGTTTTGAAGGTGGAAAGATGATGTGGTTGGACTATGAATAATTAGCCCGTCCACAGTTGTTAGCGAGACACGTTTTATGACGTGGATCGGCTGTAGTGAATGTGTTGTGAACTCATTTTGGGAAACATAGAGGAAGAAGGTCAACCTTCATTTAGATTGTTTACATTCGATTTGAATCGCTCTAGTGCCGCTTAAAGGGAAATGACACAATTGTTTATCTATTGTGTCTTCACAGTGAGTTACGAACTAATTGGCATATTTGGACTAATTTGAAATCTTGGTCCAGTAATGGATGGACACCAGGAGTGTGGTTGTTAAATGACTAACCACTCAGGTAATTTATTCTTGAGTTTGAATTAGTAATAGATGTGCTAGTTCGCATACTATGGTGTTATAACAGAGGTGGTGGTTGGTTTTGTCTCTTGCAGACATCTGTTGGGGCTCTGATGCTACTTATAAGCATGGCGTGGACTTGGAGTACTTGATTTTTCAAGCACTAGGCAACAAATGGAAAGATGATAGTTGCAGCAGACTCAAAAACCAATTAAAGGTAAATAGTCTCTATAGATTCTCGAATCAGTGTATGTCGTAACCGGTTTCGACAGCTTGCCTATCTGAATTTTTTGAGGTTTAGGCCAGCTTGTTCTATTTGGGAGCATTTTCTCATGGCCATTAATATAGGTTTTTCTATTTGTTTTTAGGTTTTTTAGAACCCGCCTCTATTTGAAGCTCTGTCGGTCCTTGAACTATTGGTGTTGCAGGAATCCACTTACAAATATTCCCCCGATGAATGTTCCGTCATTGAAGACATTGTGAACAGAAACATGTTGGGATTTTACTTTCTAAGACATATGTTGAAGAATGTATAGTACATGTATGGTCTTGATTATATGTTGTAACTTGTTTTATGTGATGTATTTATGATTTACACAGGTAATTTCCTTCAATTGAAGGTTGTTCAAGGGATAGATGTGGGTGTTATTTAGAAAAATATGTATGAATTCTTTTATGATGAAAAAATGTTGGTACAAAAAAGAATAATTATTCAAATAAATCAAACAAAAATTTAGAACTATACTGAGGTTGTGCAGGACATCCATTTTTTCAGGTTGTTCTGGGACAGACGAATTTACCTATATTGTTGGGCCAATGAGATAATGTTGCTTTAATTATATTATACCTTTCTCCTTTGTGTATTTATATGAGAATATGAACTTCTGCATGTCTGTAAGGCTCACCATTGGTATACTAGACGTGTCGGTGGTTTCAACACTTGCGAGGGGCTGTGCTTCCATCAGCATGCTCTCCTAAAAGAAATTGACGTGTCAAGCAACCGATTACGAAAACAATATGCTTCTTTTAAAGGGCACCATGGCATTGTTTTCTATGGTCATAATTACTTCATTTGAGGCTCCATAAACCAAGGACAGATGTATAGTAAAATGTGATATCCTGAAAATGTAATATAATATGGTAAATATGCAAACTTTAGTAAGACACATTTAAACCGAAATTACCAATACGTTCATGAAGTTACATTTTTCAGTACCCCACCGCCTACAGCTAATTCATCATCTGGGACTCACCTGAGGCAGCGTGTGCATCAATAGAGTTGGAATTGCATTTGGAAGCAATTTACGAACAATACTGGGTCGACACTTTTTTGTGTACTTCGATTGGTCAAACATATCCTCTGTAAAATTCAGGCTGCAGATGCGGAATCGATTGGCCCTCAGGTCTCGCAAGACAGCCTGGGCTCTACTTTCAAACTCGTCCACCGCAAAATCACAATATCGAACCCATCTTCTTATTAAATCAATATCCTTCGGGAATGTATGCAGGATTGTGCCCAGACTTTTGACATGGCTCCTAGAAGCGCAATCGAAAACCATACAAGCAGGCATTCTTGAAAAATCTATAAGATCTGTATATTTCTTTTAAATAATTACTAAAAATGTGTACTGTATGCATGAGATTGATGCAAGAAAGCATGAAAGATGCCATTCTATTAACATGGACAATGATGAAATGTGCTACATATTGAGATCAAAACACTTGAAACATTAGACAATGGTAAAGTCATTGAGATGAATGATCATTACACTACTGGGTACATTTGGTCGAAATAGAAAATTTGAGATCAGAAATAGATTAATATAGAGAAGTTAATAAATGACCTGCCCTTACCTTGACTAACAAACAATTTGATTCAGCAAGCAGAGGAGCTAGTAACAGGAGAACAGGTAGCACGATAAAGAGTTGATTTCCAGTGCTCAGAGATGTTCTCTGGCAAAATATCAAGGGGTTTATAAAGGATTCGGAAAGTGGGTGTGTATTTGAATGTGTGACATGTTTCTGGCGGGGTCTGTAAGAGGGGAGCCTGGAGACACTGGGTCTGGGGAGGCCGTGTGAACAATGGCCCCTGTGTGCAAGATACCTTTAAAGTGTACATGGTGTTTGGCACTTTGGCCGTTGCCACCCTGCCAGCCCCCTTGGGAATGCAGGGTCAAAAGGTGCAAACTGCCATTGATACTGGAAGGGGGATGGATGGGCATGAGGCGTGCAGACGAGGCCAAGAACACTGCTGATGGGAGACACACTTGTGTGGATTGCAGGGGCGGGGTCTGCGAGAGCGGGGCCTGGAGACACTGGGTCTGGGGAGGCCATGTGAACAATGGCCCCTGTATGGAAGATACCTTTGAAGAATACATGGTGTTTGGCACCTTGCCCGTTGCCACCCTGCCAGCCCCCTTGGGAGCGCAGGGCCACAGATGCGAACTGCCATTGATACTGGAGGGGGGATGGATGGGCATGAGGCTGCTGATGCAAGACACACTTATGTGGATTGCAGGAGCGGGGTCTGCAAGAGGGGAGCCTGGAGACACTGGGTCTGGGGTGGCTTTGTGAACAATGGCCCCTGTGCGTACCCAGTACTGTAGTGGCTTATAATGGAGGGGGGATAGATTGTTGCGGATTAGGTGAGCGTAAAAGGGCACAAACCGTTCTTTCATGTCCCTCATAGACTTGCCATCAGCTGGCTGCACTTTTATTTATTGTCTCATTAATTTTATTGTTATCCTATTTACTGCACTGTCCCCTTCCCTTTTCCCCCTGAACTTTTCCCACCCCCCTCCCTCCCCTGCACGATCTCAATGTCACCCGGCCTAGTAAAATCGGTGTCTTTGTCTCCAGTGATAGATCATAGTTACGACAATATAGGAGACAAACATGAAATGTTAGTGGCCTCAGTGATCAAAATGACATCAAATCTAGAGTACATTTACTCGTAACTTGGATTGCGAGGGCGAACTGTTGCGCGAAGTTCGTGCATAAGAACCATCATAATCCTCAACATGGACCTTGTGAGGCAGGCTGCCTTGAAGCCATGCAGCTCGTTAACGCATAGCGGTGGCGTGGCTTCTTCCGATACATAGGCCTAGTATCCAGAGTTTTCTTTGCAGCGCCAGTTCTCCTCCTCAGTTGGCATGACCTTGCACCGATTGCAGGTACACAAGGTTGAAACGTCTTCCATGCGACTAGGCTCAGGATCCAGTGATTCGTCATCCCAACTGTCCTCCGATGCCCCATCGTTTCCAGCTCGTACTGGTAGGGCTGTATTGTTGCCATTAAACGACAAAATGTTTAAATCAAACGCAATTAACGATTGAAATCAATAGTAATGCTAGTATAAGTATCTGTTTGCAGGGGCTCCGTGCAACGAAGATAGCTGAACAGAGCAGAAATGAGTCACAGGCTATATAAAAAAAAAGAAAAGTGAAACGATTGAAAAAGCATCTCTGATGTTGTCTGATGAGAAGCGGTCTGTTTATACTTATTGAGGAAAGAGGCGTTGTGCCATTTCCATGGAGACACGTCATTAGCTGGCACCCAGAGAACGTTGACACGAGACGTGCAATCGCGTTGTGAAATGGGCCATACGTGTCAAGTGATATCAGCTTCAAGGGAGTGTGATATGATTTAGTGCCATGAGGGCACTTCAACTTAGGGTGATGCAGCAACGGATAACATTGGCACAAGATGGCCGTGCCCCGCTCGTTGATTTTGCATGTGTAAAAGTGAGGAAAACGAAGGTAAGGTGCATAGGAGATGTTTTTATGATCGATCACAGTTTGCTTAAAACCACATGCCCGAACACTCGGGACAATAACATTTTTGAGCGCCCTATTCCTTGAAAAGCAGGTTTTAGCCTTGCCCCCTTTCTCTGAGCTGGCTTGCTGCCCAGGAGATCTGCCGGTGCTGGAAGATGGAGTCCAAAGTTTGTTTTAGTATCATATCATTCAAGAGCCTATGTGTAGGTCTGGGGATATACCCCACGCCCCCTCACTTCAAGTCCATGGAGGTCTAGTGGATCGGGATTACCGGTGAGCCCGTCCGGTCCTGTTTGTTTTTCAGCCACTCAGGGTGGCAGCTCTGAGGTTTTGTGTGTCTGGTCCATGTCTCTTACTTCCCGAAGGAAGGTGTGCACTCAATAAATACTTTAATAATAATATTATTATATTTATATTTTATCTTTTTTTATAGTTGCTTTAATAAATCCTGCTAAGCAACCAGCCCCACGGCCATCACAGCTCAGAGCCTCCACTGATCCCCAGAACCCCGGACACACCCAGCATTGCCCAGAGCTCCCACATGAAGCTACACTCCCCCCCCACCCCCCATCATGCTGCACCAGAGAACCCTAGCCTGCGCTGGGGTGCCATTCACAAGTGAAACTGACATGGAGGCGGGAGAAAGACCCCGGGCATCAAACAAAGGCCCAGAATATTCCTTGCAGAGCCGCTCACGCCCTGGGGTCAACCTGAAATAGTACAGCAACCAAGGCACTCAGCTTTCCCTGTCTCAGGCTAAAGCAGGGAAGGCAACACCTGGCAGCAACTGCTGAGGGACCAACAATCACTCAACACTGCCCCCTGCATGCATGTCAGTTGGGGGTCACCAGGGGTAGCAGCTGTGACCCCTGGTGACTTACCTGCAAACTCTGGCCCTGCCTCTGCAACCCACGTCAAGGAATGCAGAGGCAATGTGAAAACAAAAGTAAAGCAGGCATTGTCAGAACCCTCTTTATTTTTAAAAATGATCCTGTGATATTTTGGATTTCTCTACTGTGCTATATTTGCATACGGGCAGCTGGAGAGTAATCACATGTTGTTATCAGCAACTGTAAGTGCCCCCACCAAAAAAGAAATATATAACTCCTGCACACACCACAGTTCACCTGTGCACCCAACCCCATCTGGTGGCCATGAACCAGAAGAGAAATGCCTGCAAATGAATTACTCTGGACAAGCTTCCTGCTGAGAACGGAATAAGGCAGAGATCATGAAGGAATCATGCCCACCTGGTCCGCCAAGCGAGCAGCAGAGTCTCCAGGTGGCAGGGAGGTGATCTGTGTGTGCAGAGCACAGCCGTGAAAGACTGAACCAGGCCATATTGCTGCAGCTGTGTGAGAAGAGGTGTTAACGGACAAGTAGTGCACACCTGCAACCCCCCCCCCTCCAGTGTAACATGTGCAGTAAAGGCTTGTGCGTGTTGTTGAGGGGGTCAAGGGACTGAGCAAAAGAGGGAAATGTAACTTACTTAAGAGGTGAATTGAAAGGAATGAAGGACACTCCTTTCCCCCATTGTTTTCCTTTGCCCCTATGATTTTACTCAACACTAAGGAGTCTCTGCAGTCCAATCTTACCTGCCTCTTTCGCTTTTTTGTCTCTCTCTGTATCTGAGTGTTTCTGCACACTTTTGCTGCTTCCCTCTCACCTGTGTCTCCCCATTACTGTGTTCCTCTTTCCTATTAAAACCTTCATGCTTTCTCTGCTGCACCCCTCCATTGCTCAACTTTTTTCTTGCTCCATTAAACTCTTCCCTTTTATCTTGAATGGTTCCTCCTTAACGTCTAGGTCCACACACCCTGCACTCCCCACCCTGCCTGAGACTCAGTGATCGGGTCCCCACTGTATTCCCCCCATGCTGCCAATTGCCCACCCTCCCCGGTTAGCTCCACACTCCTTTTTTCTGTGCTTCCCACTATGATTCTAAAGCACTCCATTGCTTCCCGAAGCTAAGACTGCGCTCAATAAATAGCCTAATAATAAATAATAATAATAATATCTTCCCTCCTCTCTTGTCTGCCTGTTCCCCATCACTCTCAAACAGGCATTTCGGGGGCATTTGAGGTCATGCTTGGCAAATGGACACACAAGGATGCAAATTACCCATTACAGTGGTCTGCAACCCTTGACTGTCCTGATGTTTTGGACTACATTTCCCATCAGTCTTGTACAGCATAGTGAATTGTGAGGGATCATGCTAGCCATAGGCAAAACATTTGATTAACCAGATGCTGCAGATCCCTGATGGTAAATTTCCATGCATATGAGGTACTAAGTGGCATTTTATTGGCATTTGAGGTTGCATTTGGTAGGCTGCGCATTACCCATGGTAAAGATGCCATGCATATAAGCAACAATGTGGTGTTTCTGGATCATTTGAGACTGAGCTTGGCACATGATGGAATCCATTACACATGAGGCTGAACACATGATATCTTATACCATGCATAACATGCATTGAATGGCATTACTGGAGCATTTGAGGGTGAATTTCACATATGATGGCTGCAATTAGACATGTGAGGCTCTCCCTCTCCCTTACACCAGGTGTATGAGCTATTATCTGACAATGGACAATGGGTGGCAATAATGGACATTGAAGGATGTACTTGTTATATTAAGGAAGCAATTGGATGAATGCAGCTGTAAATTACACATGTTGAATTTACCTAGGCTGAGAGGCTATAACAGGCATAAGATGGCAGTATTCTCAAATAGTGACGACATTTGGCATACTATTATGGCAGCACCTGGGAATGTGGATCTTTGCTTGGCATAGGATCACTAGACCTGATATGCGCAGCTATAACTGCCATAAGCTGGCAGTAAATAGCCATATAAGGTTGTAAGGCCAATGTTGGTTCATGACACCCTCCATGGCATATCGAAGCAGCACCCTAGTTAAAATGTGTTTGGCATCTTTGAAAAAAAGTCGTATGTCTGCGTTAGTACCCGGGTGATATTTTATGAAATATAAGCTTAGGAACAGTTTTTTACAGCCATCAGTTGCATCAGGTGATGTACTCTGAGTTTAATGTGATGTGATGTCATCAAGGTCAAAGGTCATAGGACAACACTTCCCGTGAAGCACTGTGTGATTTATGTCTCTTCCGCTCCCCCAGACGTTTTCATGAATTGGGGTGCAGGGAGAAGAGAACTAAACTGGTGCCACTCCAAGCCATTCAAGGAAAGAATAAATGCAGGAGCAGGCAGCCCAGACACCCACCAGAGTTTCTGTCAGGATGGCGTGGAAATCAAAAATAATACGTTTTGGAAGCAGGAGGTTGTATGTTTTCTGCTGGGAATTGGTTGGTCATATGGGTAATAATAAAAGATGGAATGGATTCCTGGTACCTCACAAGTAAGTACGGGGGAGGGGAATGGGGTGAGAGGGATACGGGGGATATCAATTTAAAGGCATATCTTTAAACCTCGGTGAGAAAATGAATGTCAAAATGTAAGCTATTATCCTGCTGCACACAACGCTGGTCAATGGGCTGGCTCTTGCCAGGTCCGAGATCTGGCATCAGATGTCTGGCCGGATCTCAGGACACGGCCTGCCTCAGCCCAGGCTATATCAAGCCCCAGCTTCGCCGAGGGAAGCTGAAAGCACGTGATGTAATCTGCGCTGTGGTCCTTTCAACAGCCGTCATTCGCACGTCTGCAGTTCCTATTCACTCAGCCCGTTTTCTTTCTTCTGGCCTGAAAGGGACACCACTGGAATCAATGGGCCATGAATATTACTGGGAGGGGCATCACTGCTGAAAGCAGGATTTTTACATGCTGGGCACATATTTGTTTACCAAATGTGGATTTTGCACTTCCATAAAAAACAATAGTAATTCCCCTGTGCCTTTGCCCCGTGTGTCCCCCAGCCCCAGGCCTTTTTCCAGTCGTTTCCCCCAGCCACAGGCCCTTTTCCAGTCGTTTCCCCCTGCCTCCCCACCCCGCTCCCACTTCCTGATTCTCACCCCTCCTGCCTCCCAGCCCGCCCACCACCCCTGTGATTGGCTGAGTGGCCAGCCCTGTGCAGGCCGTGCCCTGATTGGCTTGCAGGCCCTGAGTCACCAGCCATTACAGACCCTCCCAGGGCAGCCCTCTGCCCGGCAGCCCCCTGCGACTAAGGACCCTAGGACAAAGGACAGTTCATACAGAGACAGCTCGTGACCGTATCTTCAGGTATCCGCAGGAGAAGCAAGAAGCCAACAATAAGTAAGTGTGGGAAGGGCAGGGCCTGAGGCAATCACCTCGCGCCATACTACCCAACCACGCATCTAACAAAACATTACCACTGTAATCCAATCATAGCTGTAGCATATTTGCACTTGGAATCTCTAATCTATACATGTATGAGAAGATTTAAATGTGCGCCCAATAGCCTCCCTTGAAAGTTACTAGAAGTGTGCCCAATAGCCTATCTGAGAAAGTTGAATTTAGAAGTAAGTGTACCCAATTGCACTTAGAAGCTGTGACCATTTGCATTAGAAGTGTACCCAATTGCTTTTAGAACCTGTGACCAACTGAATTTAGAAGTGTACACAATTGCATTCTAGAAGCTGCACCCAACAGCCTCTTTGAGAAAAGTTGAATCTAGAAGAGCCCCCAATAGCATTTAGAAGCTGTGACCACTTTGGCAGGATTTTGAGACATTGTTGACTTGGCGCGAGAGTGTCAGGTCGGAGTCCAGGGTGCATCCAAGATTTTTCACTGTGTTGGAGGGTGTCGGTGAGTTGCCCATGGCGGGTGGCCAGGGTAGTGGGTGCAGAAGAAGGTCGGAGTTGCCGCAGACCTTCCCGAGTGTGTCCCTGCTCCCTCCCGCCTCCCAACCCGCCCACCGCCCGTGATTGTTTCAGTTGCTTCCGTGTTTGGGGTCTAGCGACCCGCGCTGCAGGCGCTCACTGCCTTTCCAAAAAACCTAGGCAGGTGAGTGCTGTGCCCCCGACCTCCATTTTGGGCCAGAGAATCCTCCTGCAGAGCCCTCCCTTGCCCCCGTGCACGCCTCCCTTCCCGAGCGTGTCCCTGCTCCCTCCCGCCTCCCAACCCGCCCACCGCCCATGATTGGTTCTGTTGCGTCCGTGTTTGGGGTCTAGCGACCCGCGCTGCAGGCGCTCACTGCCTTCCTCCAACCAAGGCTCTCCTCCCCTCCCCTCCCACCTCCCGACCCACCCAGCACCGCTCTCATTGGTCCCCTCAGCCTTATCACCGGTCCCCCCAGGGCAGTCCCAAGGCCAAGGGCGGCTCCATTATTGGCGGCTCCAAAATGTGTCTGCAGGTGTCCGCAGGGGACGCCAATGAAGCCAGCAGCTAACAGACACCACCAAAACCGTGAGTGTGGGATGGGTGGGGAGTAGAGCAATCACTCCACTCCAGAAAGTCCATGCCACTCTATCTTACCTCCAAATAACATACACTGCCATAATATTAGCATGTCCACACCTAGATGGAATTGAGAAATGTTAGCATGTCCACCCTTAGATGGAATTGTGAATGTTAGCATGTCCGCATCTAGATGGAATTGTGAAATATTAGCATGTCCACTCTTAGATAGAACTGCAAATGTTAGCATGTCCGCACCTAGATGGAATTGTGAAATATCAGCATGTCACTCTTAGATAGGACTGTGAATGTTAGCATGTCCACCCTTAGATGGAATTGTGAATGTTAGCATGTCCGCACCTAGATGGAATTGTGAAATATTAGCATGTCCGCACCTAGATGGAATTGTGAAATGTTATCATGTCCACTCTTAGATGGAATTTTGAATGTTTGCATGTCCGCACCTAGATGGAATTGAGAATGTTAGCATGTCCGCACCTAGATAGAATTGTGAAATATTAGCATGTCCACTCTTAGATAGAACTGTGAATGTTAGCATGTCCGCACCTAGATGGAATTGAGAAATGTTAGCATGTCCACTCTTAGATGGAATTGAGAAATGTTAGCATGTCCACTCTTAGATGGAATTGAGAAATATTAGCATGTCCACTCTTAGATAGAACTGTGAATGTTAGCATGTCCGCACCTAGATGGAATTGAGAAATGTTAGCATGTCCACTCTTAGATGGAATTGTGAAAGTTAGCATGTCCGCACCTAGATGGAATTGAGAAATGTTAGCATGTCCACTATTAGATGGAATTGAGAAATGTTAGCATGTCCACTCTTAGATGGAATTGTAAATGTTAACATGTCCACACCTAGACGGAATTGTGAAAGTTAGCATGTCAACTCTTAGATGGAATTGTAAATGTTAACATGTCCACTCCTAGATGGAATTGTGAATATTGGCCTGCTTCACATCTAGATGGAATTGTGAAGGTTAGCATGTGAAAGTTGCATTCAGAAAGTGTGCCCTATAGCCTCTCCTTGAATTTTAGAAATGTGCCCAATAGCCTCTCTGGTAAATGGAATTTAGAAATGTGTCCAAGATCCTCCGTGAAAGTTGCATTTAGAAATGTGCCCAATAGTCACTCTGTAAAAATTGCATTTAGAAGTGTGCCCAATAGACACTCTGGAAAGTTGCATTTAGAAGTGTGCCCAATAGACACTCTGGAAAGTTGCACTTAGAAGTGTGCCCAATAAGCTTGCTGTGAATTTAGTAGTGTCCCCAATAACCACTCTGTGAAAGTTGCACTTAGAAGGGTGCCCAATACCCTCCCTGTGAAACTTAGAAGTGTACCCAATAGCCTCTGTAAGAGTTACACTTAGAAGTGTGCCCAATAGCCCCTCTGGTAAATTGAATTTAGAAATGTTCCCAATAGCCTCGCTGGAAAACTGATTTTAATAGTGCGCCCAATAGCCTCTCTGTGGAAAATTGAATTTAGATATGGGCCCAATATCCTCTGCGAAAGCTGCATTTAGAAGTATGCCCAATAGCCACGCTGTGAAAGTTGCATTTAGAAGTGCTACCAATAGCATCTGTGAAAGTTGATTATAGAAGTGTGCCCAGTAGACGCTCTGTGAAAATTGCATTTAGAAGTGTACCCAATAGCCTCTGTGAGAGTTACATTTAGAAGTGTGCCAAATAGTCTCTCTGATAAATTGAATTTAGAAGTGTACCCAATAGCCTCTGTGCGGAAAATTGTACTTAGAAGTTCGCCCAGTAGCCGCTCTGGGAAAGTTGCATTTAGAAGTTTGCACATTGAAAAGCATATAACCCATCATATCTCACCACCACGCTTACTCTCTCCTTTACATCACCACTCAACTAGAACACAGAGATACTATGACACCATTCGGTATAACTGTTCTCATATGAACATCCGCCGCTTACTCCACATCATTCTATGTAAACACTGCTGGTCTCACACACCCAGCCCGGCGTTTTCCTCAGGCCTAACGCAGCCACATCCGTTCCGGATAAATCCTGCCTGTAAGAGGATTCAATTCAGCACTACAGCTAAGTCAACGCCTAGTCTAGAATACTGAATGAAAACCCTTATTGATATATCTTTATGTCCAGTTCATGCGTTCTGGATGACTACTCCTATATAACACCCCTCTCTTAGAATCTCCCTGACCCCACTGAGCCAAGAAGTAGGTTTGTTTTGCAAATTTAAAAAGATTTATTTGAAATAAAATTAAACAATGTATAGATATATCACAATTTGATAATAAATTAATAATTGGATATCACACTTAATCTGATATGATAAAGATTAACAATGGAGAATCTGGCACTAGCACACTTGTGAATAGGAACAGAAGAATAAGGTGGTAGAGAATGCTTTATATAAGTCAGATGGATGTAATGTTGAATGAAAATGCAATACAGAAAATACTCAATATGATTTCAACAAAACAATGTAATCACTTTTCTCTGGCAATCCCCTCCCCCCTTTATGCAATGCAAGGAAATGGAAGCAAAGCACACAGTTCTCAGAAATGCAATCAAATGTGATTCAGTTCACCCCAGCAAGCTTACACTACAGAAGTTGGAAACACAGGCCCAAAATGCTTTTATATGTGCTGGCAATGAAGTGAAAAATATGCTAAAATGCTTTTAATTCCCTCTAGAGGTTCAGGGTGAGTGGTATCTAGTTAATATTAGTCCAGGCTCACTTTAGCAAGGATCTAGGGTGTAACTAGCAGGTTAAACGAATTTTTGGCAACTGAAAGCAAGAAAACTGCTGTTTTCACACATGGAGGAATTTTCAAATCGCGGTAAAATTTGCGCGTGCGTTTTTCGCGATTGTATCGGGGGTAGGAATGCCACGATTCTAAGCTTTCTGAGGAAAGTTACTGCAAGTCTCTAGCACAAACGGTTACGGAGATATGAGCGATTAAATAAAGGTAGTTTTTCAGATTTGAAATTTTAAAGTTCAAAAAGACAAGTGACAGCTAGCAACTAGAAAATGACAGGTGACAGTTAGGAGGCAGTTCTACTTAGATTAAATAGATTGAATTATATTATTTTAACTAAGAGATTGGTTCTGCACAGTTTGCTAGGTACTCACACTATATTCTTGAATTAAATGGGCCTCGCCACGGATCTGGTCAGGTTTTGGACTGGACTCTGGTCTCTGCACTTCACAGTGATCTGGGTCAGCTCTCTCTGGTTCTGCTAACAGTGGTCTGGTCTGGGTCTGCTCTCTCTCTGGATTCTGGAGATTGATGGATTTGAAGTCTGGATCTTTCTGCACAGCTTTCTCTAGAGATTGATGGAGGTAAAGTATGGATTTTCCAGGCAGAGCTTCCAGCCTGTCCTGTCTGTCTGCTTTTATGTGTTTTGAAAATGGGTGTGTGTGCAGCATCACTAGACCCTACCCCTCTCCACTTGCCATTGGCCACTTCATCCGCTTCCACTTGATTGGGGGAATGAAATGAAGTGTCATCATGATGAGGTCTGTTTATGGTACAGAGAACCCACCCCTGTCAACTTACACACAATCTATATTTTGATCCAAAAGGCATATTTGCACAGGTACACATTTGTTTAAAATTACATGCACCCTTCACATATCATAGGAGGTATACCCTGTCCAAATCTGCTCTTCCTGGGGGCTTGGGTTCAAAAATGGCACATATTTCACTTTTTAACTGGTTTCGCAATATCGGACATTACCCCAAATTTATACACATGTGCGCAAGGAGTATGGACATTAGTTGATGAAGTGTCAGATTTTTCACATGCACACATTTTGAGTAATATCCTCTTTTCCGCTAAAACCCCCCTGAACATACCACCGGGTCCTAACACGTCTTAAAATGTGGGCAGAAAAATCACAAGAATTATGGTGTCATTTAAATAATTTTCACAAGTCCGTACTATGAGTTATTCATCTTTTTAGAGTTATGTTCTGGCCCCAAAGGGGTGTGGTTTCCCCCAGCACAAGGTTGAATTTCTGTTTTTTCCAGTTCTGCCAAGCCAGCTTGCTCTCACAGGCAGTGCTCCTCCCCTGTCCTTCCAGGAGGAAGCTCCATTTACGACTCCCACAAATAAAACATTTGCCTGAGTCAGGACAGGGCTTTGTTCAGAGCTCCTGTATTATGTGGGGGCTCCCCTTAATTCAATTATCAGAGAGATGGCATATCCTTAGTGTGGCCAGCAAAAGGCAGATAGGCCTGGGAACACAGCTGTGACTCAAGTTTCACTCCTGATGGGGGGTAGTTGCCAGGCAAAATTGGAATCTCTTTAAGCCAGTTTTTAGCTACATGTCATTTCTGTTCCCCAGTCTTCTGCATTCAAATAAAACTAAACATTTTTACATATGCAGCTAGAATGCTGATTCTAAGTTTAAAACTGTGACATTTAAACAATTGCAACCTATGTGACACTCAAAGTAGGTCACTCATTTCTTTTAAACATTTAGATTTTTAGTGTCTTTCAGTCCAAATTTACTTAAACTGCTGAAATCCACAGCTCAGCCAGTCTTGTTATAAACCTTCAAGTCACTTCAGAATATAACTTTACATTGGATCCACCTCTCAGTAAGTCTTTCTTTGGCTTGCTTTGGGTTCATTTATTCAGTTTTAAACAAAATCTGGTGGTTTTAAAACGCCGGCTTTCTGATAGTGGTGAGTACTGGTACTGCACCCCTTTTTGGGATTTAAGAAAATGAATTCCCAACAGTTATGTGTTTGCTTTTGGCAATCAGCATTGCCATTCCCAATGGTTTCAGACTACTGTATGGGTAGTCCAATGGTGGTTTTAGGCAGTGCCCTTCTGTGCCCATAACATCGGCAAAATGAGTGGCAGCCTATTCTTCATGCATTTCCCTGTGCATTTTCTGGGAAGCTCTGGCCATCATGATGTTTTCAATGCCAGTACTGCACAGTTTTGAGGTAGGGCTTGGATGCGTGGATAAAAACATCCCACAAGCCCCCCTCTTGCGATGGCCATTCTATTTCACTGATGGCACTCGCAAGACCTGGGATGTTTCCTCATCTTCTTCCAATAGATGGCACAGTTCAGCATCTTTTCCTCCATCCGGTATTGATCGATCGGTTCTCCTCGCCGGTCCTGATGGGAATATTGGGCGGTACACTGGGCCCCTTGCGTCTCTGCTCCCGGTCTCCGGATCGTCCTCCTTGTCCCGTCTCCAGGTTTTCTTTCTCCTAGGACGACAAAGGAAGAGCGGCAATACCTATTCTTAGACATTTTTCCACCACTGTTGAGATAGTGGGGCAGCATATGCATTTCATCATAACAAAACATTACATTCTTATTTTGAAAAAAAAAACAGTATAACTAAGAGACAGTTTCATGCAAATCACAATATTTTAGAGACTAGATGTGGTATGTTTTATGGTTGGAACTGAATTAGTCTGAGACAGTACCCGCTAGGATTCCAGAGGATTCCTCCAGTTGTTGCAGAGTGTGCCTGGGATGGCAACATTTCAACTGGTTTATGTGGACCCACTTGTCTTCCCCCGCTGCCAAAGGACCTTTGGGGATGTGGATTTTGTAGGCCACAGGGGAGATCTTGTCGATGATCTCAAAGGGTCCCTTCCATGTAGGCAAAAATTTTCGCTGTTTGGCCTGGTTCCTTTGGAAATTGTATAGATAGACCCGGTCCCCCACCTGATATTCCTTCCTGGAAGTTTTCAGGTCATAGTGGGTCTTCATGCTATCAGCTGATCTTTCTAGATTCCGCTGAGCATAAGCAAAAGCATGTTGAAGGTGTTTCCTTAAATTCTCCACATACTCATGAGTAGTGGAGGCATTTATCAGTGTCTGCTCTTGGGTCCTATAGAGCAAATGCTGCGGAAGCACCATCTTGCGTCCAGTCATCAACTCGAATGGTGACATTTTAGTTGCAGATGAAGGGGTAGATCTGATGGCCATTAGGATCAGAGGTAATCGGATATCCCAACTTGGCCCAGAATCTGCCACAAACTTCTTTAATATGCTCACAATGGTTCGGTTATATCTCTCTACTGCCCCTGAAGAAGCTGGTCTATAAGCAATATGCAACTTCCTTTTAACCCCCAGTATCTCCCACATCTTTGTCATTACTTCACTGGTGAAGTGGCTACCCCTGTCTGACTCAATCCTTTGAGGTAGACCAAAACGGGAAAAGATGTGGTTAATCATCAAGGCAGCTGCGGTTTCTGCCTTGCAATTTGGGGCTGGGAGACATTCCACCCACTTGGTAAACAAGCATGTCACAGTCAACATGTACTTATTCCCCCTAGCAGAGCGAATCATGGGGCCTACAAAGTCGATTTGTAAATCTGACCATGGCAGTGTCATCCCCCTCTTTTGGAGAGGCGCACGGTGCGTGAGGGATGATGGCTGAAATTGTGCACACACAAGACACCCCTTCAAGTATTGGTCGAGGTCCTCCCCCATGTGTGGCCAGTATGCAACCTCTCTTAAGATTTCCAATGTTGTGTGAAACCCCCTATGACCGGCGGTGGCCGCATCATGGGCGTGACTTAACATCAGGCTTCGGAAGGAGGTAGGAACCACCCACTGATCGTGGCCAGCTTTGGATTTCCTTACCAACAAACCGTCTTGGATCCGGAACATTTTTGGACATTTCATCAACACTCTTAGGTCCTCTTTCCCAATGTAATCGGTATCCGTCAGGGGAAAGTTCTCAGGGTCCTCAAGGTGTTGGTAAAATTTACCGATTATTGGATCCCCCTTCTGAGCGGTAATCAAATCAGCATCAGGGGTCTCCTTACTCCATTGGGCAATTGAAAGGTCGTTGTGAGCATTTGTCTGGGACCTAGTGATAGCAGTGACCTGGATTTCCCCGAATAGGGACTCAATCTCAATTAGATCCCCTTGGATGGCCCCGGTTTTGGCCAGCTGATCAGCTAAGTCATTTCCAGTTTTGTCTGGTCCCTCTACTTTGGAATGACCCTTGATCTTTTTCCAATAGATGGTCATCTCATTCGAGGTGACCAGATCATCAATGTTTTGGATCAACTTCCCATGTTTCAAGGGTTTGTTGTTAGCACATAACATGCCTCTGGCTTTCAAATTAACCAGGTGCTCCACGAACCCGTTCCGTACATAATCCGAATCCGTGATTATGACCAGTTCGTGGAGTTGATGCTGGACAGCAGTGAGGATGGCCTGATGCACAGCCATCAATTCTGCCACCTGACTACTTCGGGGACCAATTTTGTATCCAGCGGAGGGTTCTGGGGACTCATTCACCCATGCATTCCCTACGCCGGCCACCAGTTCTTTCTCCCCGTTGTTGTCAACACGGTAAGAGCATCCATCCACATAGACAGTGGGCATTCCCTCACACTTGTCCTCTTCAAAGACTTTGTGTGGGGAATTAAGGTATGCCTCCGTGTTGTCCTTGATTTTTAGACTTTCGTCCTCGAGACAGTTTTCTCTGGCACAATCATGCAAGTCAGCCAGACCTTGCGCGAGGGGACTCTTCTTGTTTTGGCCATATCTGACCTCCACAGGAAAGCCTTGCATTGACAGAATCCAGGAAGTAATTCGGGAATTACTCACATTTCCGGCCCGGATTCTGTCACTTTGGAGATATTGCAGAGGCTGGTGTGGGGTCTCCACTATGATGTGTTCCCCCTGGATAAACGGGCGGTAATTCTTCAATGCCCACACCGTTGCCAGGAGTGCCTTCTCACAATCGTTGAATTTTTCCTCCACAGAGGATAAAGTTTTGCTCGCATAGGAGATTACTTTATTGACCTTGTCATGCTTTTGGTATAATACCGCCGTCAAGCACGTATTAGAGAACCCTGTCTCCAGGAAGAACTCCTTGTTTCTGACAGGGTAAGCTAGGCAAGGCGCTTGTGAGAGGCTTCTTTTGAGTTGTCTTACTGCCTCGGCTTGTTCTGGACCCCATTCCCACTTGACCCCCCCCTTCAGGAGATGAATCAGGGGTCTGGTGATCTCTGCGTAGCCCTCAATGAACTTTCTGCTGTAATTAGTCAGTCCAAGGAGGCTCCTTAGTTCCCGCAGAGTTGTGGGGTCTTTCAATTTTTGGAGTGCTTCCACTTTCTTTTCCTGGGGACAGAGGCCCTGAGCAGTAATCTCATGCCCCAAGAAATTAACACGGGTTCTACACCACTGTGCTTTCTGAAAGGAAAGTTTTGCTCCGGCGGCCCTCAACTGTGTCAGAACATAACGGATCTCCGCTATGTGTTCCTCTACAGATGAACTTTTGATGAGGACATCATCTACATAAGCCAGGTTACCCCTCGCACCCAGGTCGGGCATGGCCTTATGTAGGAAAATATTGAACTCATTACCGGAGTTAAGGTATCCGAAGGGAGTGCGGGTCCATGTATACTGCTGGCCCCCAAAGGTAAAAGCCAGTTTGTATTGGTCCTCCCTGCTGACAGGCACGGTCCAGTATCCATTGGTCAGGTCTATTGCAGTGAATACCTGTGACCCCTGGATCTGGGCCAGCCCTTGGTCAATGTAGGGCAGAGGCCATCGGGAAGTATGGACCCGTTTGTTGAGCTCCCTGAGGTCGGCGCAGAGTCTCCACTGGCCGTTTGGCTTCAATATTCCCAGCACCGGATTATTGAAGGTGCTGTGGACTGGACGGATTATTCCCCGGGACTCAAGGTTCTTAATTATTTCAGTAAGGGACTCCATTGATGCGAGAGGCAAGCGATATTGCTTCACAAACACAGGAGTCATGCCAGGGTCCGTGGGGATTGTTGTTGTGTGGATGTCAGTGCGACCACAGTCATATGAGTCTACCGCAAAGAGATCTTGGAAATCCAAGAAAACTTGTTTCAACTTTTGCTTTTGTTCCAGAGTCACACAGGCATCAGCTAGGTTGACTCTCTCTTCCACCATCTGCCTGAAGCCTGGAAAGACTTCTGGTTTGGCTATCTCCGCGGCCTCCTCCAGCTGGGTGGAGAAGTCCCTGGTCAGAGTGCTGATTTGGACTGGAGGCTTCAGGTGGGACAGGCAGCCCTCATGGACCTGGAAAATCACCTCATCCCTCCTGAAGTCACAAGTCACATCTTCCTTACCATAGGGGCAGGAAGTGTACACCAGGAAGTTCCCCCCATGCCGGGTAGAAATCCTGTCTGGTGTTGTATTGTCATCCCTGTCACTGTCAAAGCAGTCCTTGGGGATTGGCCCTAACAGTTCATTACCTAAATCTATGGAAAAATGTCGGTCATCAACCGCCATTCCAATAATGGTGCCTGCGGCTAGAGTAATACTCTTTAAGTCGCTGTTATCCACCTCTATTGGAATGGTGTCATGTTCTATGTTGACTAATGGAGTTGGGTTTACCCCCAACCCTTGCTGTTGGGGAGAAGCGTTTAGATGTATGTAAGCATCAGGGTTTTTCAACTCTTGTCCCCTTTTAACTTTCACTTCCAGGGAGAATTGTCGGGTCCTTTCTGGGATGGTGACTTCCTTTTTAATCTGAATTTCAACTGCATAAGGTAGCAATTGAGCTGACCTAAATGCTTTTTCTGGATCATCAAAGCCCATTGGATTATCCGCTAATCGGGACCAAGCTTTGAAGTTTATTAGGTCCAAACTAATGGCAAAGCGATTGAGAATGTCACTGCCTAAGTAAAAGGCGGCAGTGACGTCTCGCACGACCCAACAATTATGGACTATGCTCTTGTTGCCAATAGAGATTTTGAGCATACACCTGCTTGGCAGGAGATGTTTGGAATTAGGTGTTTCCAGGTCCATTTCCCATTTGTCTATCAGTTTGAATGTGGGAATGGCTGGATCTTTTGGGAGTTGGCGGAACATGGCTTCGCTGATGAAGCTCTTACCATTGTTCACACACACTCGAGCGAGAACAGAGTCCTTCCCATCATTTAATTGGACAGGGATGAACAACTGCTCTCCAATTTGCTGAATATCAGCCAGGCTCTGAGCTGATTTCACATCTTTCTGGACTATAGGAGTGGGAGTTTCTGATTGTGGATTAGTATAGAATCTCAGAGTGTTTCCCTCCAGCGTGGAGTACCACTTTAGACTGGAAGGAAGGTTGATTTTCAGAAATAGAGAGGACCCTCCATCACCAGTCTGTTGTCCTACTGCTATTACTGTCACGTCTGGAATTTGGCTATTCTGGAAGTGAAATTCTACTTGGTCAGATTTTTGTTCAACCATGTGGCAGGTGCCGTTTAAACTAACATGGTTGACACTCTGTTTTAATTTTATTGGTCGGCTAGTCTGGGTCCAGAGGACCTTGTTTACGCAATCTATTAGGGGTGACAACCTTCTCAGGAGGTCATTCCCTAGTAAACAAGGGGTGCCCTCTGGAGTCACAACTATGACCGGGTGTTTCAACTTGTGTCGCCCAATTTTAATGTCCAAGTCTGCAGTCCCCTCAACGGGAATTTCCTTCCCGTCAAAGTTCTGCAGTTGTCCAGGAAGAGAGGTGAGAGGAATTTGGTAATTCTCTCCCCTTCCTGCATTCAGTTCGTCAAAGGCCCTTCTGGACAGAAGGGTAGCTTGAGATCCAGTGTCCACCAGTGCCAAAATTGTACCCTGCCCCTGTACTTGTACCGGGGCATAGTATCTTCCCTCCTTCTCCTCAAGGGGGCACAGATAATGCACATTTTTGGACAACTGGTGGGCTAACTTTCTGGTTTTGGACATCGCTAGCGAAGAGATTTGGGCAGAATTCTGTGGAGAGCCTTGGGAATCTGAAAGAAAAATTTGGCAACTGGAGATCAGAGCCATTGTGGGTTCTCCTGGCTCCGGTTCCGGGCCGCCCCCCCCTTTTTGGAGGCAGTCACCAGGATGGGTTTGAACCAGGGGATTTTCTTGCGGTTGGTTCTGGGATGAGATGGTGGGCGGCGGTAGCTCAGTCTCCACATCTCCCCAGTCTGGATTTGCATCCCTAGGGACCCATTTTTCTTTGGGAGGAGTTCCCCCATCTCTGAAGGAGAAGATCCTTTTCCCAGGATCTTCTGAGGATCCCTCTCCCTCAAATTGGAAGATCTGTACCTCCTCCTCAACCTGAGTCTGTTTGGGTCTTTTGTTTCTCCTACCCCCCCCTCTGCTCCTTAGGAGGCAGACTTTCAGGGGCAAGAGATTTTGTTTCCGGTTCCTGGGTTTCCAGGGGCTGTTTACAAATGAGGAAGGAAGCTTCCTCCAAGGCTTTACACCCCCCTTCCCTTTGTGCCTCCTCCCTGGGAACCGGTGAGTTATCGGGGTGCTGCCCCCGTCATTGTTCTGGAGCACCAGTCCAGAGTTGGGTGCGTTCTGCGCCGGCATGCCGATCTGAGGGTTCTGCTGAGCCCTCAGTATGTGACCCAGATCCCGCGCCATGTTTTGAACCTGGCGCTCTAACTGGGAAACCCGCTCAGGCTGATACGGGGCCCTGTTTTCTCCCCTGGGCTGATCCCGGGAAGGGTAGCTATCCCTTCTCTGGTAGTACCCCCGGTTGGGAAGATTTTGGTACCCCTCCACCCTTGGCCTCCCCTCTCCCGGATTCGGTTGTCCGGGCTCAGGGAATTGGGGAAAGAAGGGTGGAGGATTTTGGGGCTGGAAGTTGGGTGGATACCTGGGGAAAAAGTTCTGCCCAGGATTTGGAGAATTTCTGCCCTCCTGTGGGAAGTTGGGAGGGAAGTTCCCTGGGTTAGGTGCTTGGCTGGATCCCCCCCCTTGGGCTGTAGGAGTCCACACATAACCCAGGATGGGTCGATTTCCCTTGTAACGGGGACTTACATAGTCAGGAGAGCGAGGGACCCCATTTGTGGGACTACCTCCTTGGCTCCCTGTCTGTGACTGGCCCGAGGACCTTCTGGGCCTAGCATTATTAAGTGCAGGTAGGTTTTTAGGCCCCCCCATCTCCAAATCCAAAACGGGGGTGACCTTTACCTCTGCCACCTTAGCAGCAGAGGGGTGCTGTTGGTTTTGGGGTTTTTAGGCTGGTTTTTGTTTTCCACCGGTTTCTGCACCTCATAGATCCGGGTCGCCTGTTCAATGACCCAGTCTAAAGATCTTTTCTCATGAAAATCTCTCACGAGCTGGGTCATTATATATTTGGGCAAGGCATGGAAAAACGTATTAATAAATTCTCTGCTGTCTGTGCGCACCCTTCTGGTGGTCTGCGCAAAGGCACGTTTCAGTTCTTGCACAAATTCTTGTGGGGCCTGATCCTCCCCACATTGCAAATTGTAGGCTGCCTTGCGAGCCTCTTGAGGATTTCTGTGAACAGAAAAATGTTTCAAGATGGCCGCCTTATAGGTGGACCATCTTAAATGATTTTGGTCCTCCAGCCCCGCAAAGAAACTGGAGTATTCCGGGGAGAAGGTCCACTTTACATATTGAATACAGCTTTGGCTGTCCTTCAAATGGAAAGTCTCCATCATTTGCTCAAACAACTCTAAGTGCTCCCAAACAGAATACTTAGCGTTCTTGTGATAAGGCGTGATGACACTCCTGATTGCCTTTATTTGCTTCAATGGGTCCTTAATCAAGGCCCTTTTTGCCTTATTGGCCTTTTTGGTTCGGGTAACCCTTGTCCATTCATCTTCTGACTCAGAGGCACTGCTCCCAGAGGTTCCCGTCTGTTCTTCCAGGTTTTCCCGGATTCTGCGAGCCTGGAAATGGCTGGCAGAATGTGGGGACCTGGTCTCCTGTGTCCTGTACCGCTCAGAGGAGTCTTCAGACTCCTCTTTGCTGCCAGGATTTGATGGGTACCCCCTCCACTGACCTAACTGGGCAGAGGTTTTCAGGATGCCCTTAATGGGCCTACTCTCCTGGGGTTCCCCATTAAATTGCACTGTGCTTGGGTGCCCATACCCGGATGCCCGCCCCTCCATTCCTGGGTGTTACTGGCCTATGAGCCCCATGCTTCTGGCTGGATAGTAATCTGCCATCCCTGTGGCCCTGTGCTCATGTGCGCCAGGGTACATGGGGGTGGCAGAGTCCAGGGACTGAGAGGTATGAGGGCCTCTGGTACTAGGGCTCCTGAGGTTATGCTCCGGAGTTTCCCTTTCCCAGCGAACCTCATCTCTGTCCGCCCCTGCTCCCTGTTGCAATGCAAGAGCCTGCATTTGTGCCTTCAGTTCCTCAGTTAAGGCCTTACTAGACTATCAGTCTCTCCTGCATCGCTACCTGTTGTTGGAGCCTATCATTGTGTTGACAGAGGGCCTCATTTTCCCTCTGTGCTTCCTGGTTGGTCCTGGAGAACTGGGCCAGTCTTTGCTGTGGGAGGTTTACCTCCTGAGTCCCATCCCTACTGGCCTGCTCCTTTCTTGCCAGAGCCTCTTCCACCCTTCTGGTGTGCTCTACCAAGTTCTGGTTTTCTTTTTGGAGGTCACCCAGCCCCTGGAGGACCAGGTGATTTTCTTCAATTTCCTTTTTTAAGTGGCAGACTTCCTGGCCTAAAGTGTCTCTTTCCTGACTGAGAGCCTGCATCTGTGCTGCCAGGTCATCCCTCTGCCGTTGAAAGGCACCAGCTTTTTGGCGCTCCTGATCAAACTCCGCCTGGGTATCCAGGTCTTTCAGAATTAGTTTGTTGCTCTCTGCCTTCATTCTATCTAGGTGGCCTTGCAGGGTGACTACCTGCTCAGCACATACCCTGTTGAAGTCCAGTTGTTGCTCCAGCTTTTTCTGGTTTTGCAGTAGGGAGTCCAAACCTTCTTGGTATTCCTTCTGCAAGGCCAGAAATCTGGTATCCTGTTCTGCCTTTTCCTGTTGCAGGATGTCCATATCCTCTTTTATTTTAATGATGTACTGCCTACTATCATCTTCTGACTCCTGGCTCCTCTGCAGCCTTAGCTCAGAAGAGACCAGGTCAGATTGGACCTTCTGTAATGCCAGCAGTTGCCTACTCGCCAGATCTTGGCCTTCAGCGCATTTGTCCTGCATGGCTCCCATATGTAAATATAAATATGCTGCTACCCTGGCAATCTTGTGGTGCTCATCCTTGGCCTTTGGGGCCATGTATAGTTCACTCAGGGCCACATGTAGGGGACCCTGATCTCTATATATATCTGGCCCTGTTTCAGTGACCTGTTGTGTGATTGCCTGCAACCACACATCCTGGCCCTGTTCGGTCCATTCACCTCTCACAAATAGCTTATGTAAGAGGTGCTCTCTGGCTATTTTCATGTCCACGAGTGTCGTCATTCTGGAAATTTGATTTCCTTCCTGACTTACAAGAGTTAGTATTTTATTCTTGCAAAACAGACCGTTTCCTTTTGAGGAGTGCTTTACAGCGTAACACAGCGTGGTGATCCGACCGGATATGTGTATCTGGTCAGATGGCACGCTGTATTAATCTGCACAAGTGATAGATCTAATCCAAACATCCCGGCCGAGCCCCTAATTTGTAAGAGGATTCAATTCAGCACTACAGCTAAGTCAACGCCTAGTCTAGAATACTGAATGAAAACCCTTATTGATATATCTTTATGTCCAGTTCATGCGTTCTGGATGACTACTCCTATATAACACCCCTCTCTTAGAGTCTCCCTGACCCCACTGAGCCAAGAAGTAGGTTTGTTTTGCAAATTAAAAAGATTTATTTGAAATAAAATTAAACAATGTATAGATATATCACACTTTGATAATAAATTAATAATTGGATATCACACTTAATCTGATATGATAAAGATTAACAACGGAGAATCTGGCACTAGCACACTTGTGAATAGGAACAGAAGAATAAGGTGGTAGAGAATGCTTTATATAAGTCAGATGGATGTAATGTTGAATGAAAATGCAATACAGAAAATACTCAATATGATTTCAACAAAACAATGTAATCACTTTTCTCTGGCAATCCCCTCCCCCCTTTATGCAATGCAAGGAAATCGAAGGAAAGCACACAGTTCTCAGAAATGCAATCAAATGTGATTCAGTTCACCCCAGCAAGCTTACACTACAGAAGTTGGAAACACAGGCCCAAAATGCTTTTATATGTGCTGGCAATGAAGTGAAAAATATGCTAAAATGCTTTTAATTCCCTCTAGAGGTTCAGGGTGAGTGGTATTTAGTTAATATTAGTCCAGGCTCACTTTAGCAAGGATCTAGGGTGTAACTAGCAGGTTAAATGAATTTTTGGCAACTGAAAGCAAGAAAACTGCTGTTTTCACACGTGGAGGAATTTTCAAATCGCGGTAAAATTCGCGCGTGCGTTTTTCGCGATTGTATCGGGGGTAGGTTCGTAGGAAAGCCACGATTCTAAGCTTTCTGAGGAAAGTTACTGCAAGTCTCTAGCACAAACGGTTACGGAGATATGAGCGATTAAATAAAGGTAGTTTTTCAGATTTGAAATTTTAAAGTTCAAAAAGACAAGTGACAGCTAGCAACTAGAAAATGACAGGTGACAGTTAGGAGGCAGTTCTACTTAGATTAAATAGATTGAATTATATTATTTTAACTAAGAGATTGGTTCTGCACAGTTTGCTAGGTACTCACACTATATTCTTGAATTAAATGGGCCTCGCCACGGATCTGGTCAGGTTTTGGACTGGACTCTGGTCTCTGCACTTCACAGTGATCTGGGTCAGCTCTCTCTGGTTCTGCTAATAGCGGTCTGGTCTGGGTCTGCTCTCTCTCTGGATTCTGGAGATTGATGGATTTGAAGTCTGGATCTTTCTGCACATCTTTCTCCAGAGATTGATGGAGGTAAAGTATGGATTTTCCCGGCAGAGCTTCCAGCTGCAAATGGATTTGAAGGTCCCTATCTGTCCTGTCTGTCTGCTTTTATGTGTTTTGAAAATGGGTGTGTGTGCAGCATCACTAGACCCTACCCCTCTCCACTTGCCATTGGCCACTTCATCCGCTTCCACTTGATTGGGGGAATGAAATGAAGTGTCATCATGATGAGGTCTGTTTATGGTACAGAGAACCCACCCCTGTCAACTTACACACAATCTATATTTTGATCCAAAAGGCATATTTGCACAGGTACATATTTGTTTAAAATTACATGCACCCTTCACATATCACAGGAGGTATACCCTCTCCAAATCTGCTCTTCCTGGGGGCTTGGGTTAAAAAATGGCACATATTTCACTTTTTAACTGGTTTCGCAATATCGGACATTACCCCAAATTTATACACATGTGCGCAAGGAGTATGGACATTAGTTGATGAAGTGTCAGATTTTTCACATGCACACATTTTGAGTAATATCCTCTTTTCCGCTAAAACCCCCCTGAACATACCACCGGGTCCTAACACGTCTTAAAATGTGGGCAGAAAAATCACAAGAATTTTGGTGTCATTTAAATAATGTTCACAAGTCCGTACTATGAGTTATTCATCTTTTTAGAGTTATGTTCTGGCCCCAAAGGGGTGTGGTTTCCCCCCAGCACAAGGTTGAATTTCTGGTTTTTCCAGTTCTGCCAAGCCAGCTTGCTCTCACAGGCAGTGCTCCTCCCCTGTCCTTCCAGGAGGAAGCTCCATTTACGACTCCCGCCAATAAAACATTTGCCTGAGTCAGGACAGGGCTTTGTTCAGAGCTCCTGTATTCTGTGGGGGCTCCCCTTAATTCAATTATCAGAGAGATGGCATATCCTTAGTGTGGCCAGCAAAAGGCAGATAGGCCTGGGAACACAGCTGTGACTCAAGTTTCACTCCTGATGGGGGGTAGTTGCCAGGCAAAATTGGAATCTCTTTAAGCCAGTTTTTAGCTACATGTCATTTCTGTTCCCCAGTCTTCTGCATTCAAATAAAACTAAACATTTTTACATATGCAGCTAGAATGCTGATTCTAAGTTTAAAACTATGACATTTAAACAATTGCAACCTATGTGACACTCAAAGTAGGTCACTCATTTCTTTTAAACATTTAGATTTTTAGTGTCTTTCAGCCCAAATTTACTAAAACTGCTGAAATCCACAGCTCAGCCAGTCTTGTTATAAACCTTCAAGTCACTTCAGAATATAACTTTACATTGGATCCACCTCTCAGTAAGTCTTTCTTTGGCTTGCTTTGGGTTCATTTATTCAGTTTTAAACAAAATCTGGTGGTTTTAAAACGCCGGCTTTCTGATAGTGGTGAGTACTGGTACTGCACCCCTTTTTTAGATTTAAGAAAATGAATTCCCAACAGTTATGGGTTTGCTTTTGGCAATCAGCATTGCCATTCCCAATGGTTTCAGACTACTGTATGGGTAGTCCAATGGTGGTTTTAGGCAGTGCACTTCTGTGCCCATAACATCGGCAAAAATGAGTGGCAGCCTATTCTTCATGCATTTCCCTGTGCATTTTCTGGGAAGCTCTGGCCATCATGATGTTTTCAATGCCAGTACTGCACAGTTTTGAGGTAGGGCTTGGATGCGTGGATAAAAACATCCCACATGCCAGAACGAACACATTCTCCTGATCTCTCAACCATCACACCAACCGATAAGAAGCAGCTATTACACGAGTACCGCATGAGCTGCACACATATCTGGTGCTCACACGCACCTTTTGACTCTCCCTACTCTCTCTACTGATCTGAACTTCGGTTCCCAAGGGCGTTCAACCTACCAGCGCCTTCAGACCATACCAATGGTATGTAAGGCGCTATATAAGTGCAAAATAACATAACATAACATAACATTAAGGAAACTCCCACATCACGTGGCGAGGGATACGAGGCAACGGGGAGGGGCGGGTGAAGGAATGTTCAGTTCACGTTGTAAATTGAAGAATAAAGACACATTTGTTCTGCTCCGTTATCCGCCTCCTCATTCAGTGTGTGAACGAGTGAGGCCGTGAGGGAAACGTGTCAGACAAGGAAATCTGGACGCGACATTGGCGACAAGGAGGCCTGAAGACCTACGGTGCCATCATCCCTCCTTGTGGCGGCGCGAGTGGAGCGGGAAAAGAAAGCACAGGCTGACGTTGGAGTGCAGAGGTGCCGACCCTATTCAGGAACCACAGCGTGTGTGGCACCCTGGACCTCGGCAGCCTCAGCAGAGCTGCCTCCACCTATCGAGGGCGAAGAAAGCAGAGGACAAGTCCTGCTTGACCTCATGTTTTGGTAAGGGCGTGTGAGCGCAGACTCCGCCCATCGAAGCATCATCAATATTCATAACATGGGGAAACACGTGCCGGCCGGGGTGAAGCCGCAGCGGCCGCTGAGGCCACCAGCGACAGCCTGGTCCGGGAACAATCGGCTTCTCATACGCACACGTATGCACTATATCTCCTTGTGACCACATGGCCTGCGTAGAGAGCACCAGCACCAGAGAGAGAGTGGAAAAGGAACAAGAAGATACAGATTTCCTTCACAGGAGACAGTCTAGTGCGGAAACTACTCAACCACGACACACGCACGTGTGTGCAACAACATTTTCTCCACCACGTGCTCAGCGGATAACGAACCGACACTGCAGAGTGGAGCGAGGACCATGATAGATCACCACCACTTGCTGGTATACTGCCAACAGCGCCAGAAAGATGCACTGAAATAAAATACACAAAAAAAAGGGCAACACCTTGGGCAACGCCGCAAACCATCCCCGGTGGCCCACTTTCAGAGGTGAAGCAAGCAACCACAGAACACGTCAGAGAATGATTCACTTATGGTTCCCCTCAACCCACCCCTACCATCCAGAATTCAGGACAGCGTCATTACCCAACTGCCCACCCACTTTCATTTAACTGAATCCAGCAGCCAAGGGCCCCGCTAGAAGAGGTGGGTTAGGGATTTCGAGGTATGCATAAAAGCCATCAGGGCCCAGGACGAAGAAAAAAAGCACAGCCTTCTTACTCTGTCCATAGGCCCCAATGTTAGAGATATAGTAGATGAACTCCCTGTAAGCATGACAGACACATACGCAAGCCTCGAGTCTACACTAACAGACTATTTTACGCCACATACAAATGTGGACTACGAGAGGCACATATACCACACGACAAAACAGATCAAAGGGGAGTCCATGGACACTTTTGTCATGCAATTGAGGGTGAAAATGAAGCATTGCAACTTCAATAATTATTCAAATGAAGAAGCCTTGCGCTAACAAATCATCGCCGGCTGTGAGTGTGCAGACTTCAGGAAGCGACTACTGCAAAAACCTTGCTCACTGGAGGAAATACTGCGCCTTGCTCGTTAAGATGCAGCGCTAGCATCTCAAGTTGAAAGTCTAGGTGACATTAAATATCTCATGGAAAAGGTGAAAGCATCTGCAAGTTAGATTTGCAAGGCAAAGGAAATGGCGAACCATTTTGCTACTAATGAGGCTACAAATTCCCCCATGAAGGCCTGTACCCCGTCATCGGCCAACAGTGCTCACCATGCGGAGGAGACAATCATTTCAAGGCAGTGTGTCGCATGTACTGTGGCCAGTTGAGAGGGGAAGGATCAGGAGGGAGGTCACTCCAGGCCAAGGAGAAACAGATACAAAGCGCCCCTAGATCACCGGGCTACCTGCATGAAACAACTCAGCGAAGAAGGAGGGACGAAAAGGCAGACAAAAGATCACAGGAGAAAACATCAGAGGACTGCCATGACAACACATCAAGCTTGTCAAGGCCAAGGACGAGGCCCAATAGGTACATACGTTACCTGGTCAAACACTCCCAGACTGATAACAGGTCGGGTGCATCATTTTAAGAGGACATCAGAAGAAAGGAGGAACATCGAGAAGAGGCAACGAAACGGGGCTACCTGTACGCATTAGGCAACCAAACGGCAAAAGAACACAGCCCAACCCTCCTGATTCAAGTAAACAAATTAGCGGCTGAATTCCTAGTGGACACAGGGGCTCAGGAGGATAGCTCAGGGGCAACATGCTTGCCTTGGAAACAAGACGACACGGAGCAACACAGGTTCGATCCCCGGGACTGCACTTAGAAACCTCTATTATGTGCGTTATAAATGACCTATTTTATCATATCATATGATAAGCAAAGAAGTATATGACAATCTACTGCAGGCACCCGTATTTCAGCCAGCGGAAGTCCATATCTACCCGTATGGATCAAAAATGCCACTACTGTTCAAAGGGTATTTTATGGCATTGTGCTCATACAAAGGACAAACAAAAAAGATCCAGATGCGTGTACTAGAGGCAGCTACCAAAAGCGTGTGCATCCCAAGTTACAAAGCGGCCATCGACTTGGGCCTCATCCATGTACTATTTTATTTATTTATTTATTTATTTTAATTTTTGTAACGCGCCAACATGCCCGTGGGCCTCAGGGCGCACAAAGAACAAGAACAAGACAAAGACAAACAAGCATAAGAGGCAGATGGAGAAGCGAGTCAGGATATTATTCCAGGTTAAATAAGTGAGTCTTTATGGCACATTTGAACGTTGTATAGCTGTGGATCTGCCGTATACCAGCTGGAAGTGTGTTCCATAAAAGGGGACCCTGAGCATCCAATGAAGTACCTCCAAATTTGGCTGTCCTAAATTTAGGATAATTGAGAGTGACCGCAGAAGAAGAGCGAAGGTTCCTCACGTTAGGTTTGATGCCTATACGGGATGACAGATAGGTTGGGCCGCTGAGACTGAGGCATTTATGGATCGTAGTAAGCATCTTTTGCGTTATGCGGTGTTTGACGGGTAGCCAGTGGAGTTTTTTCCTAAAAGTAGGGATGTGTGTGCGACGTGACTGATTTTTACACACGGCATTGTTCTGTGCCACTTGTTAGGATTGGATGTTAGATGCTGTGGTGCCCGCCAGGAGGCTGTTGCAATAGTCCAATCTTGAATTTATCAATACAGTGGACAATAGAGCACAGTTCTCTTCCGATATGAATGGTTGAATATATCTAATTCTCTTGTTTATAGCACCACAACTAGATTTAATGCAAGAAATATGGGATTTCATGGAGAGTTCTTCATCAAGTTCTACTCCTAAGGTTTTGACTTTCTTTTGAACTATGATGGTGTTATTGGCAATATGGAAAGAGGCGTAGTTAGGGTCAAGTTTTGCCCGGATGTTTTAAGATGCCACAATAAGGAGTTCAGTCTTTTTATCATTAAGAGCAAGAGAATTACAAGCCATCCAATCTTGTATGGCCTTATATATTCGGTTAATGGTTCCCGAAATGCTGCTGTATGAGCAACTCAACTGAATAACAACCTGAGTGTCATCAGCAAATTTGTATATTGCACTCCTAGTTTGTTCAAAAGATCGAGAAGGGGTCAGATGTAAAGGTTGAAGAGCCGCGGCGACAGACAGGAGCCCTGAGGGACTCCACATGTCTGAGAGATAGGAGAAGATTGTTTATCACCCACGCAAACCCTTACAATTCTGGGACCCAGAAAGGAAGCAATCCATTTGGATGCAATTGCAGAGCAATTGGCGACCTCTCCGAGCCTTGACACTAGTAAGCTATGATCAACTAGGTCATATGCTGCAGAGAGGTCCAATAGCATGAGCAGAGCAGCTTGGTTTCTGTCAGCTATGCTAGCAAGTGTATATTTGAGATCCCGCATAGCTGTCTCAGTTCCGTGACAAGCTCTATATCCCGACTGACGGGTACCCAAGATGTTGTATTTTTCAACATGGGCCTGTAGCTGTAAGTAGGCCAGTTTGTCAAGTATCTTGAGAACATAGGGCATGTTAAGTTATGGGTCTGTAATTGTGACTGTTGGCTGGGTCAAAGCCTTCTTTTTTCAGTAGAGGAGTGATCCATGCTGACTTTAGCAGGTCGGCACCAGACCCTCATCAAAGGAGAGGTTAACCAGTTTAGTAATCCATGGGACCAGGGTCTCTAAGGACTCCTTAAGAATGCTGGTCGGGCAGTCATCTGCTGGACAGGATGTGGCTTTGAGGTCCTGAATGATTTTGAATACTTCATCTTCAGTATAGTGCGTGAAAGAGAATGGAGGGATAGTATTTTCACAGGTGTTGGGTGAAGTGGTATCAGTAGTGGATTGTGTAATGGCTACGTTGCCAAGGGCTTTACTGATTTTTTCTTTATGAGAATCAATCTTAAGTAGAAAGGCATCATGAATGCCCTGACACCACTTATCATTCTTGATAATATTGTTCGTGGGAGGAGGCTGATTTTGGAATTCCGCTAAGATTTTAAATAGCTCCCGGTGTTAGATTTAGCATTCACTATTCTTTCGTTATAGTGTGTGGCCTTTGCTTCTGTAATGAGCTTGTTATAGTTGAGGATGGATTTTTAATATTTTGTCAGGGTATTATCGTCGGGGTCTTTCCTCCAGGCTCTTTCAAGAGCTCTTTTTTCTTGTCTGGCTGTAAGAATTTCATTATTGAACCACGTGTTCTTTGTGGTTTCAGTCTTTATTGTCTTCACCTTTAGAGGGGCAAGGTTGTTAACTGCTTCTTTGATGTTGGTTGACAGATGGTTAATCAATTTTGTGGGATCATCAAAGTAGTCTAGGGATTGAAGCTTAGTTGACAGTGGTTCAGTAAGTTTCAGGGCTGTTAGATTCTTTAGGTTGCGAGACATTTTTTGAATACGTGGGTTTGTATTAAGTTTGGGAGGAGGAGGCGGTAGTGAAATCTTGGCTTGGATGAGAAAATGGTCCGACCATATACACGGTGTGACCAAGATATCGGAAATGTTGGTATTTTGGGACAAAAGCCAGTCCAAGGTGTGTCCCTTGCTTTGCGTGGGAGACTCCATCCACTGGGTGAGGCCAAAGGAGGTGATGGTATCCATAAGGTTGGTACCTGCTTTGTCCTGCTGGTCATTAGCCCAATAGTTGAAATCACCCATGACAATAACAGGGCCTTTGGTGGCACAGATCTGGGCTAGGAGATCACTAAACTGTTCTTCAAAAAGGGGCATGATTTTAGGGGGATGATAAATCATGAGTGTGTTTAGTGTAGTGTGTGGGGAAGTTTTTATTTTCACCCATAGACTCTCACAGCCTTACGGAGCCTATATAGGCTCATGGCCCACAAGTACTGCGATCCTGCCGCAAAGATTGAACAGCTCTTCCCGTCTCTGTTCAAGGGACTCGGAAAATTGAAAGGAAAACAAATTGAACTCCACATCGACCCCCAAGTACCTCCGGTAGCACAGCTGTACCGTGGGATACCAATGAACATTCAGAAGCAATTCGAAAGAGGAACTCCATAAATTCCTTGAGGCAGACATCATTGATCCTGTAGAGGGGCCCACCTCATGGGTGTTCCCCATTGTAGCTGTGTCAAAAAGGGAGTCCACTGAGATTTGCATGTGCGTGGACATGCGTCGACCAAATCAGGCAATCCTATGGGAGCGCCACCAAGCCCTTCGTATCACTGATATGTGCATTTGCTGAATGGCGCCACCGTGTTCTCAAAGCTGGACCTCAACAAATAGTACCACCAGCTAGAACTGAATAAGAACTCCAGATACATCACCACATTTGTCACACATCTGGGACTATTTAGGTACAAGCGTCTCAACTTCAGAGTTTCTTCAACTGCAGAGATATTTCAGTCCGATATTCACAATGTCATCAAGCACATACCAAATTGCTTGAATTACAGCAATGATATCCTGGTTTTCGGGCAAGACCAGGAGCAGCATGACAAAACACTCATGCAAGTCTTTGTGGCCCTTGAGGAGGTCCAACTCACCTTGAACAAGGAGAAGTGTGAGTTCAGGAAACAAACCTGTTTTCATCCAATGGCATGACCCCAGATCCCAAAAAGCTTACAGAACTCACAGACGCTACCCCACCCACTAACATCTCAGACTTGTGCTCATTCCTCTGGTTTGCAAGCTACTGCACTTGCTACATAAAGGATTTTGCATCAGTCAGCGAGCCTTTAACAAACAAAACACAGTGGTCGAGTGGTCCGTGAGTGTCAACAAGCATTCCAAACAATAAAACAGTGAATATCGGATGCAAAAAACATGGCCTACTTCGACTCCAAGCAGGAGACGGAACTCATCCTGACACAACTAGATGTCAAAGACAAGCACACAAAACACATTGTCTCTTACGCCTGCAGGAGCCTATCCAAGATGAAGCAAGCATGTTCGCAGGCTGAGAAGGAAGGGTTGGCAGTGGTGTGGGCATGTGAACACTTCTGCTTCTTCCTTTACAGAAAACCGTTCACAGTGGTCACCGACCATCAGGCGTTGTTGTTCATATATGGAAATCTACAGACGAAAATGCCGCCCCGAATTGCGAGGTGGGCTTGAAGACTACAAGACTACACAAAGGTAAAAAAAACACTTGCGCTCCGCGCTTGGCCAGTAAAGTTCACAATAATTGTCCAGATATAAAGTGTGCCAAAGTCTCCAACTGCTTGGTATTCCAATTAAGTTACTGGTATTTAAGTTAGCAGAAACAGCCAACACATGTTTCGACTAACGTCTTTTTCAAGGCAAATGGGTATCTCTCTGCGTTACCCAAATAGGTTTTTTCTACAGTTTATCAATAAGTAGATCGGCACGTTCCTTTCAAGTAAGTATTAAATTATATGGATAAGGGTATAGCCAGTCGTCCCCCTCATTGGAGTCTCACAAAGATTTGGTGAGGTGTCCTGTATGGAGTCACATCACGGATGGTCCACGTGTCTGTCTCACATACAGGACTACAACTTCAACATAATGCATCGGCCTGGGAAGGACCATAACCTGGCCGACTACTTGTCACGACACACTTGCAAGGAATCCCAGCCTACCACTTCGAACGCAGACCAGTACATCCACTATATTGTGCAGGAGAACACGTCAATGGGCCTAGACCCCTATCAAATAGCTCAAGAAACTGAAAATGAACAGGGCCTACAAATCATAACCAAATGCCTAGAGAAAGGACACTGGAAACAAGCTAAACGACAGGAGTGAGCACCTGTGAGGAAGCAAAACAAGATATCGGCTGTTTGTTACCGGTCAAGGAGGAACTAACAAAAACAGATGAAGGGCTACTACTTAAAGGAACGAAATTAGTGATTCCCTGAACATTACGCAGGAAGGTGCTAGAACAAGCCCACGAGGGCCAAAGTGGAATAGTATCCACAAAAAGAATGCTCAGGCAAAAGGTGTGGTTCCCCCACCTTCACGCTCAAGTTGAAGATCTCCTCAGACAGTGCCCTACATGTGCTGTCATCAATCCATTCACACTACCTGAACCCCTACGCATGACAGACCTCCCGGAAAATGGTTGGGATGAAATAGCTGGGAACATCTTTGGGCCACTGGATGGGGGTGAGCATATTCTAGTAGCTGTAGACGAATACTCTCGGTTCCCCGACCCACAGATAGCGCCATCCACGTCCGCATTCCACACCATACCGGCCCTTGACAGGATGCTGCCACATACGTCATCCCCAAGATCTTGATGTCAGATAATGGACCTCCCTTCACAGGACAAGACTTCAAGGTATTTACCGAACACATGGGGTTCACGCATCGTAGAATCACACTGCTATGGCCACAAGCGAATGGCACTGCTGAATGCTTCAAGAGCAACATAAAGAGGAATGTGCAAATTGCCCAACTAACAGGGGAACCAGTCGATAAATTATTGTGCCAGCTGCTGCAGGATTACCGTAGGACACCTAACAACACGACCAGAAAATTGCCAACCGAAATTATATTTGGCCGAAACATACAAACGAGGCTACCCCATGTGCCAAGCTGAGAGGAGAGATACCAAAGAGATGAATAGATGAGGGAACAGAACACCAGACACAAAGAGAGCATGAAGAAGCAGGCTGATGAAACTAGAAGGGCCCAAGACAATGATCTACTACCTGGAGATGTCATAGTATTTCATCAGCCCCAAAGCAGGAAGAGCACAGCCGCCTTCACTGAGGAGCCGCTTACAGTAACTCGAGTAAAAGGGTCTCTCGACTCGGCTGAAGGTGAAAAGAGGAGTGTCACTAGAAACTCTTCCCACTTTAGGAAGATGCCGGGCATCATTCTGTCCAGATCATCCATCTCCGACGTTGCAACGCAAGGGTGGGACCCGTCATATGAAGGTGATGGTGAGAACTTGTCTGTAGAGAGGTTTCAGGCTGACCGAGAAGATCATGAGGACAGTGTAGCTCTGAGAGCAACAGCCAGGCCCTCAGAGAGCCAGAAATCGACCTCAGAGACTAATTGAGCAAATTAACTAAAGTACGTCATTGTGTTTAGTACCCTGGGCGGGGGGGTGTGATTTTGTCACTTTAAGGAAACTCCCACATCACGTGGCAAGGGATACGGGGCAAACGGGAAGGGGAGGGCGGGTGAAGGGATGTTCAGTTCACGTTGTAAGTTGAAGAATAAAGACGCATTTGTTCTGCTCCGTTATCCGCCTCCTCATTCAGTGTGTGAGCGAGTGAGGCCGTGGGGGAAACGTGTCAGACAAGGAAGTCTGGACCACTGGCGTAACAGGGGCCCCCGCAGCCCCCGTGGTGCAGGGGGCCCCGCCAGCACATGTCCTGTGAGGGGCCCCCACTTGTAGAAAAAAAAAGAAAAATATTTTTTTTGCAAAAAAATCAATATTTTCTTTTTCTTTTTGAATTCACTCTGCATTTATAAAGAAATTATTTCTGTAACAGAAATAATTTCTTTATGAAGTCAGAGTGACTTCAAAAAGAAACAATGGGCCTCATTACGGGTTTGGCGGCAACCGTGCCATTGCTGCCAGTAGGTTGCCGCCAGACCCGTAATGATTTACCGGCGCCCGACTTCCCGGTAACACCAGGGGATTACAACCCTGGCGATCTGGAAAGTCAGGCGCCGGCAAATGGTAAGTCCCCATTTCCATAAAGTCCTATCGCACTCTATGGGAATGGGGACCACAGAAGCACCGGCACGGTTAATAACAGTGCTGGTGCTTCCGTGAAAACTATGCGGGTGGGTGCCATCCTGCGGTGCCGGTGAGCTTACCGGCACCATTGTTTACAGTCCGGCATAGTTGTAATGAGGCCCAATTTCTTTTTTAAGTGATAGGGCTCCCCTCAACCCCTTGATGTGTTCGTGTGTGAGTGTATGTTGAAAGGGTTCACACTTAAATGTATAGGTGGCTGCCTGTGCGAGTGTATGGTGAAAGGATGCACAATTTAATATACGGGTGCCTGGGTGTGTGTGCCTGTATGGTGAAAGGGTGCACACATAATTTTATGGATAGCTGCCTGGGTGTGCCAGTATGGTGAAAGAATGCACACTTAAATGTATGGATAGCTGGGTGTGCGTGTGTGTATATGGTGAATGGTGTGTGTGCTTGCGTTCAGGGGCGCAACAAAACCTACATTTCGGGGACTAATCCTTCAAATGTTGGGAGTGGTGCCAACTTCATGGCCGGTGGGAGAGGGGCAAACTTATTTGTTTGGGTCATCTAATTTCTTTATGGATTATACGACAAATTATAATGGCTGTCCATGTTCAGGCTAAGCAGGCATGATATGCGGTATTAGTGGCTAGAGAGGCATTTTGGTGCAGCCAGTCTAGTCATTCCTCAGTTTGGTATGACTTTTTTTAATGGGGCATTTATGATAAAGCAGTCCTGCTTAGTGAATTACCTGGCTAGACTGCCATTTGGGTGCTGCCAATCGGCCGTTTCTTACTGCGGCATTGTATATTTTTCTGGGCATCTTTGATCAAATGATATGATATAAGTAATTTATAACGCACCTGCATACATGTGTTTCTAGGCGCGACAAGACAAGGGATGGACGATAGAGGGAGGACAAGACAAACAATCTTACTAGGCCTTGTGTCATTCAGATCGTGCAAGTGTGATAACGAGAAGCACAAGGAGAAAGGGACGGGGGAAGTGCAAGGGAGAGGGGAGGGGAAAACAGGGCAGCAATGCTCTGAGTAAGTGCTGTCAGGGCAGCACAGCTCTGGGTTGTGTGCAAGGAGAACAAGGGACTGTAGGGTTACAGTTACAGCTCCTAAGTGCATGGTAGGACCAGAGGAAGTGCAAGGGTGACTGATCAAGAAAGAGTCTCGACTCAGTGAGACTCTGAGGGTAGCCAAGCAACCAGTCGGTACAGCAGACAGGTAGGTCAGGTTGGCCAGCAGGGGAGGGAGAGAGAGAAAGCAGAGGAGAAGAGGAAAGTTTGGAGCTGCTTCCAGAACTTCAGGTGGTCTGCTAAAGCTTGAGAGGGGCAGGGAGGCTATTACAGGGGGAAGCACCTGTAGAGGAGAGAGATCTACCCCCCATTGTCTTCCTGGATAAGCGTCTAACCCTTAGAGAGTTGTAGGTAGCTGAGCGAAGGGCTTGAGAAGGAAGATATTTTGGAAGAGAGAGCGTTGGATGTAGTGCGGGCCCCGGGCCCAGAAAGCCTTGTGGACAATGCAAAGGGTCTTGAACTTGATACTTGCAGCAACTGGGAGCAAGTGGAGAGATTTCAGGGCTGGAGAGATACGATCCCTGTGCTTGAGGCCAAGGATAAGTCTTTCAGTCCTGTTCTGGATTAGTTGCAGGGGCTGGATAGTAGGGGAAGGCAGATTGAGAAAGAGGCTGTTGCAGTAGTCCAGCCTAGAGAGAACCAGGGCTCTGCAGACAGTGAGCTTCTGGGGAAAAGTGAGAAAGGGAAGAGTCCCTTTGAGGAGGAGCAGCTGGTAGTGGGACTTCTTGGCGACGTCCGAGATGTGAGAAGAGAAAGAGAGAGTGGAGTCAAAGATGACATCAGTGTTGTTTGCCTCACAGGAAGGTGAAGGAAGAGGGCCCAAGGTGGGCGGCCAGAGTGAGAGAGGGAAAGCAGAGGCAGGAGTCCAAATGAGAAGGATCTCCATCTTACTGACATTAAGGCAGAGATCGTTGGAGGCACACCAATCCTGAATCGCGGATAGACAGTCGGGAATGAGCGAGAGATGAAAGGAGTCTGAGGGGAGCCTGAAGGAAAGCAGAATTTCATCCGTATAACACTGAAAGTTAGAGGAGAATGTAGAGATCGGGTGGGTCAAAGGGGCCACATAGAGGTTGGAAAACCAGAGTGAGAGGATGGAGAGGGGAGAAAGGGACCAAGTTGGACCTGGGAGGGGCAGTCCAAGAGGAAGGAGTTCAGCCACTCAAGGGCCTGATCCCTGATGCCCAGGTTCTCATGGAGTCGATTGATCAGGATTGATCAGGATGGCATGGTTGACTGTGTCAAAAGCACAGGAAAGATCAAGGAGGATGAGGACAGAAGGAATGCTGGAATCAAGGTTAGAGAGCAGAACTTCACAGGTGTTCAGGACAGCAGTTTCCGTGTGTAGCAGCTCTGAAGCCAGACTGATGGTCATGGAGACAACCAACAGATTCCGTGTGGAGAGGAAGCTGGGAGATGGCCAGCTTTTCCAACAGTTTGCCCAGGAAAGGGGTGATGGAGATTGGGCGATAGTTTGCCGGCAGGCAGGATCGGCAGAAAGCTTCTTGAGTGGGTGCATAAGGGAGTGCTTAACGGGAGAGGGGAAAGAGTGATTACAGAAATCGGTCAAGGCTGGAGCGAGTGTGTCAATATGGTTCTTGATGGTTCTGGTGGAGCAGGAGAGCACCTGTTTGGATGACACTTTCATAGATCGGACTTGTCTAGAAACCTCGTCAGGTGTTGTCAGAGAGGAAGAGGAGAAAGGAGGAAGAGAGGTAGGGATGGCCAAAGGGGGGCCGAGAGAGGAAGAGGAAGAGGGGAGGAAGAGGAGATTGAGGACAGGATGTCCTGCATTTTAGTGTAGAAGTGAGATGTCAGAGCCATACAGAGGGACTGGGAGGGAACATGAGACGTAAAGACCTCAACAGGATTGACCAGTTCTTTTCAGATTTTAAAGAGTTTGACCGTGTTGTTAGAGGCCACAGAGACACAGGCTTGAATGTGTGTTCTATTCTTGATGAGTGTTATTGCTTCGACTTCCATTTTGCTGCAACCAGTCTAGATATGTCTAAATGTGGCCTGGCAAGCTTTACTATATTGTTATTACATGTCTACACCGGTCTACCTTGTGCAGCCAGTTGGACATGTTTTCATTGTGGCATGGCATTTTTAATAGCAAAGCTTTAATGTTCCCGTGCACTGTTGGTGACTTGCATCTATTGGATTGGTGTTACCCTACAAAACAATTGCAAACACTCTGGCTTTTTAGCCAATTTTTCTCAGACAGTGTGCTGTATATTATATTAAAACACATATTTATATCTTTCTCCTAGTGCATTGTGCGGCATATCCGTTCAGCAGCACGTTTGTGCGTATTGCGCACGGGTGATAATCTAGGGCGGCCCAGAGTGTGGCGCGACCCTTGATTTGTTGCTGAGTTGGGGGGCCCCCTCAGCATGGCTCGCAGGGGGGCCCCCACATCTTGTGTTACGCCACTGGCCTGGACACGCCAATTTCCAAACTGAAAAATGCTGCTTGCATTCACTAGTTTTCTTTGAAATGTTTTATTTTTTTTGTCAGACTCCCACACTTACTCTGTAATTTGTGTGCCCTTTGTATTTTATCATAGGTTATATTTATAAAGATATGATATGCTTGTCAAACTGGTTAATCACAAATAAATGCTTCTGTTGTGCTGACAGCAGTTATTAGGAAATTAAACTATGGGTTCGTAGGTGCAAACTTTTGATTTCACTACAGGGGCAGAAAAAACCCACCTCTGCCCTGAGTATAAGCAAGCGACCAGCCCAACCCATCCCCTGGTCAAACACATTTTATAGCACTTGTTTTTTGATAAGGACTTGCAAAAAGTCATACGATTAACAACCAGTTTTGAATATATAACATCTCAGCAACGGTCTTAGAACCTGCTGAGCTACCCTGGTAGTCTTCTACTGTAGAGCGTGTCTATGGATCCCTTGTTATGTTATGTCATGTTACTTGGCATTTATATATGTATATATCATTGGTATGACCTCAAAGCGCTGGAAGGTTGAACGCCCTCGGGAACCGCAGTTCAAGTCCGTAGAGAGAGAGAGAGAGTGTCGTATGGGGCGTGGGTGCACCGGATATGTCTGCAGCTGGTGTGGTTGTTGCATGATAGCTGCTTCTTAGCGGTAGGTGTGGTGCTGAGGAAATCAGTTGGATGTGTTCAGTCTGGAGGGTGGACACCCAGACTGAGTTCTGGCTGCATTAGGCCTGAGGAGATGCCTAAACTAGCCGATATGTGCTCAGCTAGCTGTGTTTTATTAGGATGAGGAGGTGTTTTTGGGGTCATGTTAGTATGATAACAGCTAGGCCAAATTTATCATAGTTTAGCTGTGTTCTAGTTGAATGATGGTGTATAGGAGAGAGTAACGTAGTAGTATGATATTGTTAAGGTGTGAATCACGGGAGAGTTGCGTACCTGAATTCCTGGTTGATCTCGACGGGGCAGCCAGACTGACGAGAGGAATTGGTGACACTAGCAACCAGCCTCTCCTCCACCCAGAATGGGTACTGGGTAGAAGATGGGCCGATTCCCAACGCCACAAGCTGCTCTCTCCTGGTTTCAGTGACGTCGGGACTGTGCAAGCACAGACAGGAGAAGTTGAAGGAGCGAATCCTTGAGGTGGCGAGGCTCCAGAGTTTCAAAGTAGTCAGGGGAAAACCCCAGAAGAATGGCGCTGGATGCTATGGTGATTGAGAGTCCAAAGAAGAGAGAGCAGTACTCCCGTAGCTGGCACTGGATGCTGTGGTGATGAGAGTCCAAAGAAGTGGGAGCCGTACTCCCGTAGCTGGCACTGGATGCTGTGGTGATGAGAGTCCAAAGGAGTGGGAGCCGTACTCCTGTAGCTGGCACTGGAAGCTGTGGTGATGAGAGTCCAAAGGAGTTGGAGCCGTTCTCCCGTAGCTGGCACTGGATGCTGTGGTGATGAAAGTCCAAAGGAGTGGGGACAGCCCCAAGAAAGGCACTGGTGGTATACCACTAGGTACAGGCTTGGCCAGGGAGGAGAGGAGAGAGTAAAGCAGGCAGGAGCACTGGGCAGGCAAAGGGAGAGGAACCAGGAAAGAGAAGGGAAATCTAACTGGGACCAGTGGGGAAGGAGAAATGCTGGGAGAGCACCACAACTACCCCAAGGGGAAAACCCAGAAGGCAGCAGGAAGGAGGAGAAGGGAATCCAGAAGCAGAAGTCAAGGGCAAGGCAAATGCTGGACAAAACAAGGGAGAGCGAGTACACGATCCGGAACAGAACGCGTTGAGACGCGATCTGCTCCCGATCCCCTCTCTCCCTTTATGGGCTGGCGGACCCAGAGCGAGGCTTGAGCAGCAAGCTGCTCCAATCCTGGGCAACCGCTTCACGGCGCATGTGCGGGACCGTGACCGCCGTCTCCCGCGCACGTGCCGAGGGGCTGCAGCCCATGTCCCCGGAGCTCTCCCCCTGGTGCCTCCCCAAGCGCGAAAGCGCGAATAGAGGCACCAGGAAGGAAGAGCGTGAGCAGCGAACCCCAGTCTCCCAGTAAGCGTGACACTATACCCCCTCCCAGGAAGGCCCGGAGCCCCAGGTTTCCAAGGAAACCGGCGATAGAACTCACGCACAAGGCGCGGAGCGTGCACATGCCGAGAGGGTTCCCAAGTGCGATCACAGGCCGGGTACCCCTTCCAATCCACCAAGAAATGGAGCACCCCCCGCGATAGCGGGCATCACAGATCTCCTGAACCTCGAATTCTGGAACCCCCTGTACCAGAACAGGGGCTGGACAAGTACCGGCGCGACCATAGGGATCCACCACATAGGGCTTCAAAAGGGAAACATGAAAAACAGGATGAAAATGCCATGAATGGGGCAGCTGGAGACGAAAAGCCACAGAGGACAGGCGTTTGGTAATTTTAAATGGGCCAAAGTACCGGGGAGCCAATTTAACAGGTAAAATGCGAAGAGGCAGATTCTTAGAGGACAGCCAAACCCTATCCCCAACCCGGAAATCAGGTTCCACCCGCCTCCTACGTCAGCCTGAGCCTTCATATGGTCTCGAGCAGCCTTCAAAGAGTTGCGTGCCTGTTCATGCTGCCATTGGATTGCTGAAATCAAGGCATCAGCGGAAGGAACCGTACTGCTCGGTACAGGGTGGAAAGGTATTCATTTTGGATGTTGACCCATAGAGCAATAAAAAGGACTGGTCCCGATGGAAGAATGAAAGGAATTATTGTAGGACACCTCAGCTAGATCTAGATAGGTAATCCAATTGGTCTGCGTGGCATTTGCAAAACTACGAAGGTATGCTTCCAGTGTCTGATTCGTTCTCTCCGTGAGACCATTGGATTGTGGATGATAACCTGAGCTTAGGGCTCTGCGAATACCAAGGTGGCCACAAACTTTACTCCAGAAGGAAGAGAGGAACTGAGCCCCTCGGTCAGAGATGATCTTCTCAGGAAGGCCATATAAACGATAGATTTCATGTAGAAAAGCTGTGGCCATCTGGACAGCAGTGGGTATTTTCTTGAAAGGAATGAAATGGGCATACTTCGTAAAACAGTCCACAATGACCATAATACAAGTGTGCCCTTCAGAGGGAGGAAGGTCAACAATAAAGTCGGTGGCGATAGTGTGCCAAGGGTATGGCGGCAATTCAGTAGGAGAAAGCAACCCCAAAGGATGTTGTCTGGGAACCTTGGATTGAGCACAGATCGGACAGGGCTGTACATATTTCCGAACCTCCCCAGCCCAGCCAGGTCACCAAAATTGTCGCAATAGTAACTCTTGTGTTGCTCAAATCCCTCGATGGCCTCCAATGGGGAAATCATGGACGCCGTGCAAAATGCCATCACAAATCTCTCCTTCGGGGATGTACAGTCTTCTCCGAAAGAATAAAAGGCCATGATTTTCAGATATTGAGGGCCTTTGGAGCAAAACTGACCTCCAAGAATCAGTCCGGGAGGCGTCTGATATTGACTGTAAGAGTGGTGATAAAGTCGATAGAAAATGATGAGAAGAGATCAGTGGTTGAATCCGACTGGAGTTGCCCTCTTCCTTCTCTATCTCCAAGGACCGAGACAAGGCATCAGCTCTTAAATTCGAAGATCCAGGGATGTAAGTAATATGAAACACAAATGGAGAAAAGAAGAAGGCCCACCGAGCCTGCCGTGGTGTCCGACATTGCAAGGAGCGCAAGTACTGCAGGTTACGGTGATCAGTATGGACCTCAATAGAGAAGCGGGCTCCCAACAGGTGATGTCTCCATTCCTCAAACGCGGTCTTGATAGCCAACAGTTCCTTCTCAATAACTGCATAGTTCCTCTCACTCGGATTCAGCTTGCGAGAGAAGTAGGCCACAGGATGTTCAACCGACGTAGCGGGATCCTTCTGCAAAAGTACAGCCCCAACAGCAAAGTCCGAAGCGTCCGCTTCAACGATGAAGGGTAAGTCGTCCTGTGGGTGGCGTAGGATCGGAGCGGCCATAAAGGCTGACTTCAAGGTGTCAAAAGCTTGTGTGGCAGAAGAGTCCCACAGGAAAGCAATCTTGCTGCTAGTCAGTCTAGTGAGAGGTGCAGAGATCTCAGAGAAACGAGGAATAAATTGCCTGTAAAAGTTAGCAAATCCCAAAAAGCGTTGCAAGGACCTTACATCATGAGGCTGTTTCCACTCTTGAATAGCCTGGACCTTCTTGGAATCCATCTCAATACCAGCCTGACTTATCACGAATCCTAGGAACTCTATCCTCGATTGATGAAAGGAACACTTCTCTGCCTTGGCAAACAGATGATTGCGGAAAAGCCGATTGAGGACCTCTCGTACATGATTTATGTGTTCCTCCCTCGATCTGGAAAAGATCAATATATCATCCAGATAAATCCAGACAAAGATTCCAATTACGTCTCCGAAGATGTGATCCATGAGTCGTTGGAAAACCGCAGGGGCATTGCACAGGCCAAAAGGCATCACCCGGTATTCAAAGTGCCCAAATGGTGTCTTAAATGCTGTCTTCCATTCATCTCCACTCTTGATGCGGACCAGATGATAGGCCCCTCGAAGATCAAGCTTAGTAAAAATCCGAGCCTGATGTAGGGTCTCAAGAATACTACGAATCAAAGGTAGTGGGTACCGTTCTTTGATGGTAATATCGTTTAATTGCCGGTAATCTACACAGGGTCTCAAAGTGCCTTCTTTCTTTTTTACAAAAAATAGAGGAAATCCTGCGGGTGACTTGGATGGTACGATGTATCCCTTACTCAAACAGTCCGATAAGTAATCCTGCAGCACTCGTCTCTCCTCCCGGGACAAAGCGTACAGTCTGCCATGGGGAATCTCAACACCAGGAGACAGTTCTATGGCACAATCGAACGACCGATGAGGTGGCAGGGGTATGTTACCTGGTTCGGCAAAAACCTGTTCAAAGTCGGCATATTCAGGGGGAATCAGTAATGCGGAACAAAGGCTGGTCCCCTTGCCACGAAGTTTCAAGTCAGTCGAAGAAACCAGAGTCTGGACTGGCAAGCTGCATTTCAGGGTGCAAGATGTGGAGGAGAAGGTCAAGGTGTGCGTCCTCCAATTAATAACCGGGTTGTGATGCTGGAGCCAAGGTAACCCCAAGACCAACTTGTAGGTGGGTGACCTGATAACGTCCAGAGCAAGCTTCTCCACGTGATTGGCGATCCGAAGATTTAATCCTACAGTGTGCAAACGAACCGGTCCAGAAGATAAAGGAGTACCGTCGATAACCTCCACAGGAAGGGCAGAGTGTCTGGGCAGAAGGGGAATCTTGTGGATGTTAGCAAAAGTTTCGTCGATGTAATTGCCAGACGCTCCACTATCCAACAGCCCAAAAACTTCAAGCGTCCGACCGGGCAGTTGAATCTGGACCTTCAAGGTTAGTAAAATAGCAGGTTGCATGAGAAGAAGAATCGAGCAAAAGGTGGAAAGGTCTGAAAAAGGGGTGAGACCTGTCGTTGCCTCTCCTCCACACGACAGGTCCTCTAGTTTCCCAACTTCTTCTTCTGTGGTCGTAAAGGACACGTTCCCAAGTAGTGCCCGGCAGCACCACAGTAAAGACATAGGCGTAAAGTTCTTCTTCGCCTCCTTTCCTTGTCAGATAACGGCCCTCTCACAGCTCCCAACTGCATAGGTTCGGGTCCAGATTCTGTCGACCCAAAAGCCCCGGCGGGAAGACTGGCTGTTCTGGGACCGACTTTCTCCAGCCGACGTCTCTCAGCCTTTCGTTCAGCTAATCTCTGGTCAATACGAAGCACCTGATTGATTAAGAGTTGGAGACTCTCAGGTTCGGGGATGTGAAGTAGTTCGTCCTTGTATTCCTCCCTCAGCCCCCAGCGAAACAGGGTCTTTTGCGTGATTTCAGGCCATTGTGAATCTGTAGCCAGCAGGCGGAAGCGACTGATGTATGTTATTATGTCGGAACTGCCCAGCTTGATGTCTATTAACTGATTCTGCGCAGCGGCAGCCAGGTTGGGTGTCTGAAAGACCTCCAGGAATGCCTTCTCAAAAGCAGCAAAATCATTCAAAATGGGGCTATTAGTAGCCACAAAAGGTGTCGCCCAGGCTAGGGCATTCCCAGTTAGGTTTCCCAAAATATATCCAATCTTGGCCTTATCATTATTGAAATAGGTCGACCTGAAGAGAAAATGGATACGACAGTGGTTGCAGAATTCCGCCACTCGACGTGGGTCTCCATCGAACCTGATTAGGGCAGTATGGGCCAAAGAACTTTCAGCCTGCGGAGCACTCCCTGTCCCCTGAGTAACCATCTGGCGTAAGACTTGGTTTTCTTGATGTAAGGCAGTCATCTCCGCTCTGAGGGCTTGCAACTCATTCCGCAGGTCCTGTGTGTCTTCCATTTCCAGATCGGAAGGTAGGCGTCTCAATCTGTTAAGGTGAGAATCACAGGAGAGTTGCGTACCTGAATTCCTGGTTGATCTCGACGGGGCAGCCAGACTGACGAGAAGAATTGGTGACACTAGCAACCAGCCTCTCCTCCACCCAGAATGGGTACTGGGTAGAAGATGGGCCGATTCCCAACGTCACAAGCTGCTCTCTCCTGGTTTCAGTGACGTCGGGACTGTGCAAGCACAGACAGGAGAAGTTGAAGGAGCGAATCCTTGAGGTGGCGAGGCTCCAGTGTTTCAAAGTAGTCAGGGGAAAACCCCAGAAGAATGGCGCTGGATGCTATGGTGATTGAGAGTCCAAAGAAGAGAGAGCAGTACTCCCGTAGCTGGCACTGGATGCTGTGGTGATGAGAGTCCAAAGAAGTGGGAGCCGTACTCCCGTAGCTGGCACTGGATGCTGTGGTGATGAGAGTCTAAAGGAGTGGGAGCCGTACTCCCGTAGCTGGCACTGGAAGCTGTGGTGATGAGAGTCCAAAGGAGTGGGAGCCGTACTCCCGTAGCTGGCACTGGATGCTGTGGTGATGAGAGTCCAAAGGAGTGGGGACAGCCCCAAGAAAGGCACTGGTGGTATACCACTAGGTACAGGCTTGGCCAGGGAGGAGAGGAGAGAGTAAAGCAGGCAGGAGCACTGGGCAGGCAAAGGGAGAGGAACCAGGAAAGAGAAGGGAAATCTAACTGGGACCAGTGGGGAAGGAGAAATGCTGGGAGAGAACCACAACTACCCCAAGGGGAAAACCCAGAAGGCAGCAGGAAGGAGAAGGGAATCCAGAAGCAGAAGTCAAGGGCAAGGCAAACGCTGGACAAAACAAGGGAGAGCGAGTACACGATCCGGAACAGAACGCGTTGAGACGCGATCTGCTCCCGATCCCCTCTCCCCCTTTATGGGCCGCCGGCGCCCGCGAGGCCTGGAACGCAAGCCTGATTGTCGCCAGGTGCCGGCGGACCCAGAGCGAGGCTTGAGCAGCAAGCTGCTCCAATCCTGGGCAACCGCTCCATGGCGCATGCGCGGGACCGTGACCGCGGTCTCCCGCGCACGCGCCGAGGAGCTGCAGCCCATGTCCCCGGAGCCCTCCCCCTGGCGCCTCCCCAAGCGCGAAAGCGCGAATAGAGGCGCCAGGAAGGAAGAGCGCGAGCAGCGAACCCCGGTCTCCAGGTAAGCGTGACAGATATGGTGGTTATCAGTAAAGCGCCTGCGACCAGGCACGAGAGCAGGACAGGGGCCGTACATACACTTTCTAGATTCAACCCCAGCATTAACAAAGAGGTGATGGCTGGAAGGTTTAGACTGAATCTTAACCACTGGGGTGGGGCCAAGCCTGATTTGCATATGGTCTTTCCCTTCTGTAATGGCTTGGCAGGCGAAGAACGGTGGTCTGGAGGGTTGCCCAGAGCGTTGCCAGTGGTTAAGATTAATTCTAAACCTTCCAGCCATCACCTCTTTGTTTTTGCTATGTCACCCCGAGTGGGACGGGTATGCCCAGACGTGGGTCCCGTGCCTGCTGGGCCTAGAGACCCAAGCTACTCCTCACTGATGAGCCCCAACAAGGGCGAAACATGTTTGGGGATGCTTGTGGTCTCGTGCAGAGGGGATGTGGCCTAGCAGTTCGGGCTGGACTGCCCCTTTTGGGGTGGGGCCAAGCCTGATTTGCATATGGTCTTTCCCTTCTGTAATGGCTTGGCAGGCGAAGAACGGTGGTCTGGAGGGTTGCCCAGAGCGTTGCCAGTGGTTAAGATTAATTCTAAACCTTCCAGCCATCACCTCTTTGTTTTTGCTATGTCACCCCGAGTGGGACGGGTATGCCCAGACGTGGGTCCCGTGCCTGCTGGGCCTAGAGACCCAAGCTACTCCTCACTGATGAGCCCCAACAAGGGCGAAACATGTTTGGGGATGCTTGTGGTCTCGTGCAGAGGGGATGTGGCCTAGCAGTTCGGGCTGGACTGCCCCTTTTGGGGTGGGGCCAAGCCTGATTTGCATATGGTCTTTCCCTTCTGTAATGGCTTGGCAGGCGAAGAACGGTGGTCTGGAGGGTTGCCCAGAGCGTTGCCAGTGGTTAAGATTAATTCTAAACCTTCCAGCCATCACCTCTTTGTTTTTGCTCAACCCCAGCATTAGGCACACTTTCTAGGTTCAACTTTAGCACAGTGACGCTATTAGGCATACTCAATGATGTTGGGAACACTTTCTGTGTTCCCAACATAGTGCGACATCTAGTGGCAACCGCAAAGCACCGCATCCCGTCCCCCGAAGATAGAAAGGAGATGCGGGCACTAAAAATCACTGCATTACCAACAGCATTTTGGGTGCACCGCTGCCATGGAAGTGATTTAAAGTGCAATTGGTGTAGTGTGGAGTTTGGAAAGAAGCAGCATGAAAGAAATTACACCATTTTTTAAATATTATTTTGAAGATTTCCTTTGAGTGGAGTCCAACTGCCAGCTCCGCCTCCTCAGAACTCCGCCCCTACTTCCAAACTCCACCCCCACCGCGGCCCTTCCACCAGTGATTGCACCGAAGTCAATTGGTCCTGTCAAAATAAAAATAATAGTTGTGCAGCACATGCGAGGCTTCGTCCGCAGTGTCACCACACACGTTTGAGAGTTGTCACAAATGAGAGGTTGGTTTCGGATAGGTGCCTGCTTGCTTTGCACTTCACTTTGCTGTAGTTAAGAGAAGACACCTTCCCGGCCACAAACCAAGCTCGAGCATTAATCTGGCTTCAGGGCTGCCACACCTCTTGGTATGACTCAACTAACGGGTCCCACAAACCGTTTTCTCTTGTTAACGGCACGGGCGCGGCGCCTCAGACCCTGAAGCCAGCAAGTATTGTCCTAGCACACCGACCAAAGGCAGCCGTGCTGCCCTGCTGCCTAAAGTAACAGCTGAGTCAAAACCGAGCGTCAAGCATTGCCTCCTCAATCAGCTCTAGCAAACTTGGGATCGGTATGATGGTTACAATATATTGACATATTTTAGTTTTATGTGATGCTTTAAGTTCACCACCTACCTACCTGGCAAATTGTCCTGCATGTGTCATGCTTGACACCGCGAGCCACTGTTGGTTTTCCCTTTGCATGCTGGTGCTTGTAGTTTGGATGGTCCCTTTGTAAGTCTGGAACTACAAGTCCCAGCACTCACTCGCGGTGTCACACACAACAAATGGGTAATTGGCAGCTATGCCTAAAACTACTGCATAAGGAAAAAAGAAAAATATGAAGAAAAGTGATCTAGTATGCCACAAACCGGTCACAAGCGACCAGCCCAAGTTGCACCAATTTCCACTGGTTGTCTCTTTCCGTGAAATAGTCCGTGACAAGGTGTAAAGGGAGATGGAGGAAGGCAATCTTTTTTTTCTTTCCCAACCACCACCCTTCCTTCTCTGAATGTGGCAGCTGTTCTGCAGGCATGCCACCACTCGTCCTAAACCCGCCCCTCTGTGTTCAACCAATTTCAATCCATTGGGTGACTGAGCAGTGCAGGACTCGAGGCCTGCAGAGGCCACTGTTTTGTCTGGGTTTGATCATCTCCCTGTCTGTGTCACGCGCATTTTGAGAAAGTGTCACGCGCATTTTGAGAAAAGTAGTTCGGGAGGATAGCATTAGCCATTCCTTTCCGGAGACGGTAGTCAAGTCCTGGATTTAACTTTGCATTCTGGGACTTGTAGTCTTGGATTTATAACGGTGAAATCAAGGGCTACAAGTCCCAGGAGCAGGACTGACATTTCACCGGGAACACCAAAGCAACGTGTAGACCTATATGCCCACTGGCATAACAGGGGCCCCGCAGCCCCCGCGGTGCGGGGTGCCCCGCCAGCACATGTCCTGTGAGGGGCCCCCACTTGTAGAAAAAAAAAAGAAAAATATTTTTTTTGCAAAAAAAGAAATATTTTATTTCTTTTTTAATTCACTGCATTTATAAAGAAATTATTTCTGTAACAGAAATAATTTCTTTATGAAGTCAGAGTGACTTCAAAAAGAAACAATGGGCCTCATTGCGGGTTTGGCGGCAACCGTACCATTGCTGCCAGCAGGTGCCGCCAGACCCGTAATGATTTACCAGCGCCCGACTTCCTGGTAATACAGGGGGGATTACAACCCTGGCGATCAGGAAAGTCAGGCGCCGGCAAATGGTAAGTCCACATTTCCATAAAGTCCTATTGGACTCTATGGGAATGGGGACCACAGGAGCACCGGCACCGTTAATACCAGTGCCGGTGCTTCCGTGAAAACTATGCGGGTGGGTGCCATTCTGCCCGGCAGGTCTGACCTGCCGGACAGGACGGCAACCGCCCGCAGAGCTGTAATATGCCGGCCCGGAAACAATGGTGCCGCTGAGCTTACCGGCACCATTGTTTACAGTCCGGCATAGTTGTAATGAAGCCCAATTTCTTTTTTAAGTGTTAGGGCTCCCCTCAACCCCATGATGTGTGCGTGTGTGAGTGTATGTTGAAAGGGTTCACACTTAAATGTATAGGTGGCGGCTTGTGCGAGTGTATGGTGAAAGGATGCACACTTTAATATACGGGTGGCTGCCTGGGTGTGCCTGTATGGTGAAAGGGTGCACACATAATTTTATGGATAGCTGCCTGGGTGTGCCAGTATGGTGAAAGAATGCACACTTAAATGTATGGATAGCTGGGTGTGCGTGTATGTATATGGTGAAATGTGTGTGTGCTTGCGTTCAGGGTCGCAACAAAACCTACATTTCGGGGACTAATCCTTCAAATGTTGGGAGTGGTGCCAACTTCATGGCCGGTGGGGGAGAGGCAAACTTATTTGTTTGGATCATCTAATTTCTTTATGCATTTTTATGAGACTATTCTAGTGCAGCTGCAATGTTTCAAGCAGTTAACTCTCCTTTAAGGTTTAAAGCACCCAGTTATGGACTGCTGTGAGAATGAGTGGTCTCCTGTTCCCTCCCTACCCTTCCAATCACTCCCCTGGCATGCAAGTATTAAACCCACATCACGATTTCAATTGCCTAAAAAAATTGGCATTTGAATGCAGGTACTAACAGTGAATTGCTTTATTTTAGTAATTGGTAGGTTCTTGTTAACAGAGAAACCCAGGTGCCGTTTAACATCTGTGTCCTTTTCTGTCTGGCAACTGCTCTGAAGGTCAGCCAGGTCTAGTCAACATAGCCCAACATTTCAAGGGGGGTGGGGGGGAGTGCTGAATCCCAGTCAACTCAATGGTTTTGCACCAATACTTGTGTTTAATGCCTGGATTACTTATTGGTAATCTTCATTACTCCTAGCCCGATTCTTCCTCGTGCCAGTGTGTATGAGACAGTACTTGTGTATAAGGCACTCCGCCTCATACACAAGTACTGGGATGAGGTAGAGGTACATGGAGGTAATGCTTGATTTAGCTACCTGTAATCTTCATTACTCCTAGTCCCATTCTTCCTCATCCTAGTACTTACCTATGAGGCAAGGAGCCTCAACCGTAAGCTCTTGGGCAAGGAAGAGGGAGGTGGAGGTATTTCTGGGCCAAGGAGCTGATTTTGGAGGTTGGGGTGGGAGGGAGAGGGGATCTGTGGGGGGGCAGGATTATACGACAAATTATAATGGCTGTCCATGTTCAGGCTAAGCAGGCATGATATGCGGTATTAGTGGCTAGAGAGGCATTTTGGTGCAGCCAGTCTAGTCATTCCTCAGTTTGGTATGACTTTTTTTTAATGGGGCATTTATGATAAAGCAGTCCTGCTAAGTGAATTACCTGGCTAGACTGCCATTTGGGTGCTGCCAATCGGCCGTTTCTTACTGCGGCATTGTATATTTTTCTGGGCATCTTTGATCAAATGATATGATATAAGTCATTTATAACGCACCTGCACACATGTGTTTCTAGGCGCGACAAGACAAGGGATGGAAGATAGAGGGAGGACAAGACAAACAATCTTACTAGGCCTTGTGTCATTCAGATCGTGCAAGTGCGATAACGAGAAGCACAAGGGGAAAGGGACGGGGGAAGTGCAAGGGAGAGGGGAGGGGAAAAACAGGGCAGCAATGCTCTGAGTAAGTGCTGTCAGGGCAGCACAGCTCTGGGTTGTGTGCAAGGAGAACAAGGGACTGTAGGGTTACAGTTACAGCTCCTAAGTGCATGGTAGGACCATAGGCAGTGCAAGGGTGACTGATCAAGAAAGAGTCTCGACTCAGTGAGACTCTGAGGGTAGCCAAGCAACCAGTCGGTAAAGCAGACAGGTAGGTCAGGTAGGCCAGCAGGGGAGGGAGAGAGAGAAAGCAGAGGAGAAGAGGACTGTTTTGAGCTGTTTCCAGAACTTCAGGTGGTCTGCTAAAGCTTGAGAGGGGCAGGGAGGCTATTACAGGGGGAAGCACCTGTAGAGGAGAGAGATCTACCCCCCATTCTCTGCCTGGAGAAGCGTCTAACCCTTAGAGAGTTGTAGGTAGCTGAGCGAAGGGCTTGAGAAGGAAGATATTTTGGAAGAGAGCGTTGGATGTAGTGCGGGCCCCGGGCCCAGAAAGCCTTGTGGACAATGCAAAGGATCTTGAACTTGATACTTGCAGCAACTGTGAGCCAGTGGAGAGATTTCAGGGATGGAGAGATACGATCCCTGTGCTTGAGGCCAAGGATAAGTCTCGCAGTCCTGTTCTGGATTAGTTGCAGGGGCTGGATAGTAGGGGAAGGCAGATTGAGAAAGAGGCTGTTGCAGTAGTCCAGCCTAGAGAGAACCAGGGCTCTGCAGACAGTGAGCTTCTGGGGAAAAGTGAGAAAGGGAAGAGTCCCTTTGAGGAGGAGCAGCTGGTAGTGGGACTTCTTGGCGACGTCCGAGATGTGAGAAGAGAAAGAGAAAGTGGAGTCAAAGATGACACCAGTGTTGTTTGCCTCACAGGAAGGCGAAGGAAGAGGACCCAAGGCGGGCGGCCAGAGTGAGAGAGGGAAAGCAGGGGCAGGAGTCCAAATGAGAAGGATCTCCATCTTACTGACATTAAGGCAGAGATCGTTGGAGGCACACCAATCCTGAATCGCGGATAGACAGTCGGGAATGAGCGAGAGATGAAAGGAGTCCGAGGGGAGCCTGAAGGAAAGCAGAGTTTCATCCGCATAACACTGAAAGTTAGAGGAGAATGTAGAGATCAGGTGGGTCAAAGGGGCCACATAGAGGTTGGAAAACCAGAGTGAGAGGATGGAGCGGGGAGAAAGGGACCAACCAGAGTGAGAGGATGGAGCGGGGAGAACGGGACCAAGTCCAAGAGGAAGGAGTTCAGCCACTCAAGGGCCTGATCCCTGATGCCCAGGTTCTCATGGAGTCGATTAATCAGGATTGATCAGGATGGCATGGTTGACCGTGTCAAAGTCACAGGAAAGATCAAGGAGGATGAGGACAGAAGGAATGCTGGAATCAAGGTTAGAGAGCAGAACTTCACAGGTGTTCAGGACAGCAGTTTCTGTGTCTGGCAGCTCTGAAGCCAGACTGATGGTCATGGAGACAACCAACAGATTCCGTGTGGAGAGGAAGCTGGGAGATGGCCAGCTTTTCCAACAGTTTGCCCAGGAAAGGGGTGATGGAGATTGGGCGATAGTTTGCCGGCAGGCAGGATCGGCAGAAAGCTTCTTGAGGAGTGGGTGCATAAGGGAGTGCTTAACGGGGGAGGGGAAAGAGTGATTACAGAAATCGGTCAAGGCTGCAGCGAGTGTGTCAATATGGTTCTTGATGGTTCTGGTGGAGCAGGAGAGCACCTGTTTGGATGACACTTTCATAGATCGGACTTGTCTAGAAACCTCGTCAGGTGTTGTCAGAGAGAAAGAGGAGAAAGGAGGAAGAGAGGTAGAGATGGCCAAAGGGGGGCCGAGAGTGGAAGAGGAAGAGGGAGAGGAAGAGGAAATGGAGGACAGGATGTACTGCATTTTAGTGTAGAAGTGAGATGACAGAGCCATACAGAGGGACTGGGAGGGAACATGAGACGTAAAGACCTCAACAGGATTGACCAGTTCTTTTCAGATTTTAAAGAGTTTGACCGTGTTGTTAGAGGCCACAGAGACACAGGCTTGAATGTGTGTTCTATTCTTGATGAGTGTTATTGCTTCGACTTCCATTTTGGTGCAACCAGTCTAGATATGTCTAAATGTGGCCTGGCAAGCTTTACTATATTGTTATTACATGTCTACACCGGTCTACCTTGTGCAGCCAGTTGGACATGTTTTCATTGTGGCATGGCATTTTTAATAGCAAAGCTTTAATGTTCCTGTGCACTGTTGGTGACTTGCATCTATTGGATTGGTGTTACCCTACAAAACAATTGCAAACACTCTGGCTTTTTAGCCAATTTTTCTCAGACAGTGTGCTGTATATTATACTAAAACACATATTTATATCTTTCTCCTAGTGCAGTGTGCTGCATATCCGTTCAGCAGCACGTTTGTGCGTATTGCACAAGTGTGATAATCTAGGGCGGCCCAGAGTGTGACGCGACCCTTGATTTGTTGCTGAGTTGGGGGGCCCCCTCAGCATGGCTCGCAGGGGGGCCCCCACATCTTGTGTCACGCCACTGTATATGCCAAATACACAACCTCATTTTCCAAAGTTACCGATTGTATATCTTGATCCAGCCAATGTGCCAGCTGAAGATGTGTGTGCTTATTGTCTGTATCACAGGGCAGATTTTCCATTATATGCCCAAATAATCCACCCACATGCCAACATGAATGGAAGCTCATTTAGTCAGTACGGATCTCCCAGAGAATTACATTTCCCAGAATGCATTATATGCATCATTCAAAGTAGATGAACTCACATGACTACATACACCAGAATGCAGACATGCCAAAACGGCCCCATCTCCCACAATTCAGTCTGCCTCCCTCCGGGCATTTTCTCCCAAAGGAATACATATCACAACGTGCCCGCTGAAAAACCCTAATACTGAAGCACCAATAGCACCTGCACCACTCAGTGATAATGCACAGCTAGGACTGAATGGCACAGAATGTACTCATCTGCATTTAGCGCATATGTCCATACAGGTATGTCAGAATGTAGGTGTCCGGTCAAAGGATCGAATCAAAAGGATCGAATGAACTTTTGTTCAAATTCAACCCTTTTTTTCGGTCCTTTTGGTGTCGAAAAAAAGGCATTGTTTTCGAACCTTTGACCTACAACCCAGAATGTATTATGCCTCACTCAACAGATATGTACCCATAAGAGTACATGTCATTTAATCCAGTCTCACAGTTGCCAACGTGACCCGCTGCAAACTGTAGGTGCTTATACAGGCCTGGTTTTTTGTTTTCATTCTGGGACTTGTAGTCCGAGTTTTAGAATGGGAAAAGTCGAACTACAAATCCCAGAATGCAAAAAACACCAGGCCTGGGTAAATACCTACAGATTGGAATGGGTCATGTTGGCAAGTATGCGGTCTGCCTAACTCAGTAGAGATTCCCCCAAATGTCTACAGAACTCACAGTGCGCTTGCCACGTCCTTTGCCGATTTCCTCTCATGATTACATACCTGGAGTGCACTGTGTGTCACACAGTATGGAATCCCTCATATGGGAGAACATATCACAGCAGGTCACCCTCACTCAGCACAGCAGCCACTGCATGAGAACAAGTCTCAGAAAGCACTTTGCCTTACCTAGAGCAATTAACCATGCATGCATACATGGCACATAATATAACATACCGCCCCAACTAGCCCCCTCCCCGCTCCCCCGGCCCAGAAAATAACTATACATGACAGTCTGTCTCACACAAAGGTATGCCCCCCTTCAGTACTGAGAGTTTTACAGAATTGAATGTAATGTTGTTATGCCTTAGTACAGATGCAATACACCTCATAACTACACCTCATACATTCACTTTACAACACTGAATAACTACGGACAGAAAACTATGCATTAATCAAAGGCATTGGCAATTGCTTTGGGTAGCCTTCCAATCCATTATTTCTAAACCCGCTGTGCCACCACACTGCACCACTCAAAGGCAGTGGTCCAACAGTGTTCAGGGCACACTATGCTTCCTCTAGTTCTGAAGCTGCGAATGACTATGTCCCAGAATGCACCTGTAACAAATCTGTCTTCCTCGTCATCTCCCACTACCCCTCATGGAAGGTTTTCTTCATTCGGGTACACAGGGTCTAGCATCTCCTCCCCAGCCACCCTTGCTTCTACCCAAGCTTGGAGGCTGGTCAGCAACTCAGGTTCATTAATCCTGTTGCTGTGGGTAACTCCCCTTTCGTGATGTAGGACACACAGGACATCCTTGCTCATGCCTTTCACAATCTCTATGTCAAGATCCATGATTATTAACACATACCTAGCAGTGTCTACAGTACTAAATCCAGCCGTCTGTCACCAATGTGACAAATCAACTTCCAGGGTACCCGTGGTCAAGGGGTGAATATCGGTTTCTAAACCATCAATCTGCCCCACACCTTTAATACACCAGAAGGGATCCAAACAGATTGGAAAAACAAGCACATTATAAACCTAGCTGTCCAATTTTGGTAACGTGGACAGAACGACAGGCCTATCTCCAAAAGGTCGTGTGTCGCTGATTAGTTGCAACACAGCGAAAGTTCAATTATTACCTAATGATAAAAGGGACTGTCAGTAAAGGTTGTACACAAAATATCTACTTTATTGTTATCAGGACAGTCTAACACCACTACTAAATTACAACCCACCCTGTAAAGGAATGCAGAGGACAGACAGTTTCTACGAAGGAAAAGGGATGCAATCTTGACACTGACAGGAGGTTAGTCAGTATGGTTAATAACCACAACAGTTTAAGGTTACTTGGCTTCAGCACAATGGGAGTAATAGGTCTTAATATGTCTCTAGGGGCCTTCCGGGAAGGACCCGGGAGGCAGAACCACAATGTAGATTGTGCTGTAGATGTTATTGGACGGCTTCAGGGTGCTTTGCAGGCTTCTGTGACAGAGTTCAAGATGGAAGCCAGCTGCGGGTATGAGGTGGCAAGACGGTTCAGCGAGTGAAGCTGGATAAATGGCTGCAGGCTGGCCTACACAGCGGCTCGCGATCAGGAATTGTTTCAGTGCTGATCGGCAGTTGTGAAGCACTGGTCGAGACGTCGCGGATGTCTTTAAGTGTCTGCGGCTTGACAACGGTCTGTGTTGAAGTTGGTCGCAGCTTGAGGAACTCGACTGGCTCGAAAATCTCCTTTAAGGCGGACGTTGGCAGAAGCTCATCAAGGCACTTCTCCCAGCTTCTTCAATGGGATTGTGTCGTCCTTTAAGGCGGACAGCCCAAAGCTGAGGAGTGTGTTCCAGGCAGCGGCCTTGTCTTTGGTTGTAGGTTCAGAGACCTTCTGGCACTTCCAATCCAGTGTGAGAAACCAGAAGGTGTCTCACCCACTAGTCCCCTGGGATCTCTCATACAGGTGGCCAGGACACAGCCATCGCTTTTGGATCCAGTTCGTGGGGGTAGACCAGTGCGGGAGGATAACTTGGATGAGGGGTCTTGTGGGAGTGGGACACTGGATGGCGAGATGCGGTTTCCCCTTCCTTATAACACCTTTACCCCATCCTATCAGATAGGATATGTAGGAACTCCAAACCCCCCGGCCCCTTTCCAACACAAACACTTTCACACGCACAGCCCGCTATGGGAGAAAACAGACTAACACCCAAGCAGTGTACCTGACATGTCCCAATGCATTTTCAGGCGAGGTTAGGCAATTACTGACAAATACTCACACCTAACTTCCATTAAACATCCCCACACGGATAAAAGGTGGAGCACAAGAGCACACTGAGCGAGGCAAAGCACACAAGGAAACAGCAGTCTCGAGTTGGGCTGCGAGGCAAAGCACACAAGGAAACAGCAGTCTCGAGTTGGGCTGCTCAACGCATGAAGAAAGATGGCCAAACAGGAGGGGATCACATGGAGGGAAATTCCCTTGACCTTTCCAACAAGAAGTCGTTACTTTCAAGAGCCTTCGATATTAGAAAACATAAGACCCGGAAACCAGGGTGAAGAATCCTATATTGTGTGTCGGAGATACCCGGGGCCCTTCCGCGTCACTACTCAAGGTGGGGATGAGCAGCAGCTGCCTCAGTACCGTCCTTGGCTCCAAGAACAATGCAGCATCAGTAAAAGCAACACAGCCGGTGAGTTGCAGAGACCGATACAAGAACTGTCTGTCTTGAAGCCAAGGTTGCAAGAAGCAACATTGTATGGCGAGTGCTGGAACAAACATTGTTAAAACGTGTGTGATAAAAGATGCAAGTAAAGTGGAACTGCTGATGAGTGTTGGAAATTTGAAAAGCAAGATATGATACCTTTGACATAGGGGTCCGGCACAGTGTGGATGCTCAATCAAAGGTCTCTGTAAGGTATCCAGCTGAGAAGTAGTAGAAAGGAAAGTTAAGGGGTTGTATCAAGAAGAGAACAGAGCATTTTGAATGGAAGTGGTCATGTGACGGGTCAAGCAAAATCCTGCGCATAGTCGGAAGTCTTCGATTTTGATGTAGTAAAGAAAGTTTGGAAATTAGATAAATTTGGTCCAAATCTGGCGGAGGGAGACCAATAGAAGGTTTTGAAGTGAAGTGGGTCTGAGCCCGGCGAGGGGGACCAAGGGTGAACAGTGAATAACTAGAGAAGTTGTGCATATGAGAATCCTGAGGAGAAAAGAACTTTGAATGTTTGTTGCATCAGGCACTCTGAAATAAGAGAATTTGAATGGCAAAGAGACTTTGGTGGCACAGAAGGTCTTGATACTGAGATTTTGAACTGCATCCTGGTGCTAGAAAAGCCAGAGTATGTGCTAAGCTCGAGTGTGCCGCCTTGTCCAGTGCTGAAAACGTGGGGAAGGGAAGCTAACGGCTCAACTATCCTGACATATGATTTCTTGAACACTTTTCTTTTGTATGACATTGTTTGCACCACCATTTGTATTTAGAAGTAAGGATTGGCAATGGGTTTATTATCATAGGCCTTTTTATTTTGACAGGACACCACTAGGACTGCGTTATTATTATTTGATGGTCAAAGCTTTCTCCCATCTTTAGATTTAGGATTAAAAAAACATTTTTCAAACCCAATTGAAGTTCAATAAGCACCCTTGAAATTGTGATCACTTATGTCAGTCTTGATTTCTTGATACCATGCCTTCTTTACACCAGGAAGCTTGCTGCAGGGCACACTGTTGTGAGAAACTAGAAGGTGTCTCACCCACTAGTCCCTGGGGATCTGTTATCCAGGTGGCCAGGACACAGCCATCGCTTTTGAATCCAGTTCCTGGTGGTGGACCAGTGCGAGAGGATCACATGGGTGAGCGGTATTCGAGGAGTGAGACACCAGATGGTACCCAACCAGTACACTGTAAGGGAGGCATGGTATCAACAGTAAGACAGACACAAGTGACCACAGTTCAAGGGTGTTTATTGAACTTCTATTGGGTTTGAAAAACGCCTATCTTATCTTAACTCTAAAGATGGGAGCAAGCTACGACCATCAAATAATAATAACGCAGTCCTAGTGGTGTCTTGTCAAAATAAAAGGACCTATACTAATAAACCTATTGCCAATCCTTACCTCTAGATACAAATAGTGTCTGAAACAATGTTATGCAAAAGAAAAGTGTTCAAGAAATGATGTCTGATATTCAAGCCCTTGGCTACCCTTCCCCAAGTTTTCAGCACGGGACAAGGTGGCACACTCGAGCTTAGCAGTCTCTGGCTTTTCTAGCACGAGGGTGCAGTTTAAAACATCAACATCTTGGCCTTCTGTGTCAAAGATTCTTTGCCATTCAAAGTCTTTTCTTTCAGCGGGCCGGATGCAGCGAACAAACAAAGATCCTTTCCTTTTTGTATTTCACATATACACAATTGTCTTAGGTGATTAACTGTTCACCTCGGACTCCCCTCCGCCGGGCTCAGATCCACCTTAGCACAATGGTCTCAGGATTTTCACGTATCCAATTTCTCAGGTGATTCACTGTTCACCCCGGATCCCACTCTGCCGGGCCCAGATCCCCTTTGACACAAAAATCTTTATTCAGTCTGCCTTTGCAGGGCTCGGATCAATTTACCTATTTTATCACAAAACTTGCTTTAACACAAAGCTTGCAATTTATCTCCCTCTGCCCGGCACGGACCAACTTGATCTACTTTGTAATAAAATTTCTTTATTTGTATTAACATTGAAGAATTTTGATTGTGTGCAGGCTTTTGCTTGACACGTCGCTGGACCACTTCGATTCCCAATCCTTTGCCACTTTTGTCAACTCTCAGCTGGATACCTTACAGAGACCTTTGATTGAGCACACAAGCAGTGCCGGACCACTCTGTCAAAGGTATTGTATCTTAGTTTCAAAGTTCAATGACTCATCTGCAATTCAACTTTACTCGTGTTGGTTATCACACACGTTTCATACAATGTTTTTTCCAGCACTTGCCATACAATGTTGCTGCTTGCAACCTTGACTTCAACACAGACCAGTCTTGTATCGGTCCCCCCAACTCACCGGCTTTGTTGATTTCACGGACGCTGCTCTGTTGTTGGAGCCAAGGACAGTACCAGGCAGCTGGCGATTCTCCCCACCTTGATTATCGACGCGGGAGGGCCCCGGGTACCTCCAACACGCAATGCAGGATTAATCAGCCTGGTTTCCTGGTCTTACGTTTTCTATGCTCGAGGCTTCATGAAAGTAACGGTTCCTTGTCAAAAAAGGTCAACGGAACTTCCCTCCTTGCAATCCCCTTCTGATTCGCCGTCTTTCTCCTCTTGTCCAACTGCCATCTTGGAACTGCTGTGTTCGTGTGCTTTGCCTCACTCAGAGTGTGCTCTTGTGCTCCACCTTTTATCCATGTGGGGAAGCGTAATGGAAGTCAGGTGTGTGTGATGGTCAGTAATTGCCGGACCATTGAATTGGGATACGTCAGGTATACCGCTCGGGTGTTAGTCTGTTTGCTCTCATAGCAGGCTGTCTGTGAGAAAGTGTTTGTGTTGTAAACGGGGGGATTGAGTTCCTAAATATCCTACCTGGTAGGATGGGGTAAATGTGTTACAGGGAAGGGGATACCGCATCTCACCATCCAGTGTCCCACTCCCCGAAGACCCCTCATCCAGGTGATCCTTCCGCACTGGTCCACCACAAGGAACTGTATCCAAAAGCGATGGCCGAGTCTTGGCCACCTGGATGACAGATCCCTGGGGACTAGTGGGTGAGACACCTTCTGGGTTCTCACATAAGGCAGACTGTACCTTCAGCCAGGGTCCAAGGTTGAGTTCTTCTTTGTTACTTCAAGTGAAGTCCTCAGATGATCTGCTTAAAGTGGGGCTCCAGCCCTCATTTAAAGCCAAGTGGGCCACAGTGATTGGTGTAGGCTAAGCCTACCTTAGTGAACCTATCCTTTGGTCCCTACCAACAATTTTCTATATGCGTGAGGCCATAACCAGAGTGCTTTGCAGCAGGAAAAGGTAAAGCAGTGAAAACAGGAGCCAGGGGTGTCCCTGAACCAATATGGCAGAAACCTTTTCTCAACAGAAAGATCTCTGGCCACACTCCCTTGTGATATTAAGTCTCACCCATCTTCCTGTCTGTTGTTCATAAAAGAGACTCTCTGGTTAATGGATCTCTCTGTGGTTGCTGATTAAAGTGGCAGATGTCCCTTGAAGCTGTGTCGAGACCAGACTCTCTGGCTCCTTCAAACCATATTCTGGTATTTTATAAATGGGGTTCCCCTAGCAGGGCTGTCTACTGCAACACTAGACTCAGATATGTGTGTTCACTGTCATTAGTACTGAGAAGCACTTATGTGGAGAATAGTTTTAAAATTACCTAACTGTGTACCAATGTTATCTTATGTTATGTTAAAGTCCTGAGCCAATTATTTGTGCGTGTTAAGATTTTAATTGGCACAAGGTAGTTGTGCGCAATGAGCAACGTAATTGCCAGTAATATAAAAAAGAAATCCAACATGTGTTCCGACCGTAGGTCTTTGTCAAGGCTAAGGAGTGTTCTTCAGGAGAATAATTCCTTGGTTAAGGAGCTGTATAGCATTGGAATTGGCCATGGGGGCCTCTGCAAGCATGCTCAGCGTTGACTTGGATCTGTAGATGATTGTGTTTAGTTCAGAGTTTGAGAGGTGTACGCGTTTGAGAGATGTACGCAGGGTGAATTTATTTATTAGTAGGGTTGGTTAGTAGCATCACTATCCAGATGGGACGCATCATGATATCCACAATAGCACAATAGATGTGACGCAAGCTAATATTCACAAATCTGTCTAGATGTGGCACAGGCTAATCTTCACAGTTCTGTCTAGATGTGACGTAAACTAATATTCACAGTTCTATCTGGATGCGATGCAAGCTAATATTCACAATTCTGTCTATATGTGACAGGCTATTCTTCACAATTCTGTCTAGATGTGACGCAAGCTAATATTCACAATTCTGTCTGGATGTGATGCAAACTAATATTCACAATTATCTCTGGATGTGACGCAAGCTAATATTCACAATTCTGTCTGGATGTGATGCAAACTAATATTCACAATTCTGACTGGATGTGACGCAAGCTAATCTTCACAATTCTGTCCAGATGTGACACAGGCTAATCTTTACAGTTCTGGCTAGATGTGACGCAAGCTAATATGCACAATTCTGTCTGGATGTGACACAAGCTAATGTTCACCATTCTGAATGGATGTGACGCAGGCTAATCTTCACAGCTCCGTCTAGATGTGACACAAGCTAATACTCACAATTCTGTCTAGATGTGACACAAGCTAACATTCACAATTCTGTCTGGATGTGACACAAGGATAATCGTCACAGTTCTGCCTAGATATGACGCAAGCTAATATTCATAATTCTGTCTGGATGTGAAACAAGGCTAATGTTGACAATTCTAGCCCATCCATAACTGCCCAAACTGTGGACAACTAACCGAATTGGCTTAATTCAACGTATGGTAACCTTACACATTGAGGCTAGAATCAGAAAGGCTACTTTATACAAGTGGGGTAAATGCTGACTGTGCTGATAAGCAACAAGTAGGCTGCATGCCTGTGGAGTAGGATATTGGGTAATGAGATGGGTGGGGTAGTTAATGGAGTACAGTAATGACAGTAATTAGGTTTATACCCCTTGTTTTGTAGAGCAAAATGGAGAATTTTAAATGTGGCGTTTAAGTTTGTGATCCCAGTGAAAAACTCTCTCTATGAAGTTGTGAAATACATCTTGAAGAACCGGCAAAATGGTACAATGTTATTATATTAGGACTTATGTTCCAAGATATTGGGAGATCTGGGTTTTGTACTAAATGATTTAGACACCAAGCTTATGATTATTAAAAAAAAAAGTTCTACACTGATGACTGGAGAAGAACCACTGAAAATATGCCCAGCTATATCTATTAAACATCTTCATTATGAGCATAAGGAAGCTGGAATTTTACCTGGCTATATGCGTTTATTTCCACATCGTAAGGAGCGATATGATTGGTTGAGATTCCACCTTAACATTCTTTTGACCCAAGAGGTGTTAGCCAGAAGGAAATACATTGCAATTGAAAATCGTTTATGTAGATTCTGTAAGGATAAAAATAGTACTGAAACATTGAAGCACCTTTTTATGAAATGTCCCTTTTTTTAGTTTTAAAAGATTATTGCTTTTTAGAAATTTTATATATAGATTGTATTGTATTCATGCTTTAGGGTTCTATTTATTAAATGGCTCTTCTAACTCTGTAATATGTACAATTTTAAACTTTGTTAAAATGTCAAATTTGAAATGTGATGATTAATCATTTTAGGAATAGTACAGTATTATTTAGGTGATTAATATTTTGATGAAGTGTATTTATGTATTTATGTAATGAATTTGATATTGCATGTGATGTTATGTATATTAAATATATTGTAAATGTAATTCATTACCATATGCAATAAATAAAAAATACAACAAATAATAATAATACTCAGAGGCAGGAGCTGGCTTCAGATTGACACAGTTACATATGAATGGTATGTTGGGTTTCCTGTCTCCTTTGTTATCTTCTGCAGCCAGGCCCGCTGGAGGCCTGTTTGAAGTACCTTCTATTGGTATGTTAATCACTGCCACCAGCTGCAGAGCCTAACAAAATAGCAGGGCGGATCCATGGAGCCTTTGTTAGTTAATCATGCTGGCCATGGCAGGGGGAAGGTTGCCCCTCCCCCTTTCCGGGAGATGACATTGTGCACTCCTGGCAGTCCCATTCCAACTAAATCTGACAGGGCGGACTGTGCCTGTAGTCTGTGCCCACCCAGAGTACAAAGGTCTATGCGTATGCCAAGGTGTGAGCATAGGGAAATTTGTGTGGATTAGCCCCACACATTTTCCTGAGGTTGATCTACCATCATTCCATTTAAACATTTCAAAAAGCCCAGGCAAGCGTACGCCCACCACGCAGATGGTTACATTCCTCAAATTCCCCAGCTTCGACATGTGAACCACCACCCTACTGAGCATCTGGTTCATCATCTAGGCAAAAGTACTGGCTAAGGCCATCTGCATTTCCATGCTGGGAGTCTGGCTTGTGGTGGATGTCCATATATAATCCTTGTAGGGATATGGCCCAACGCACAGTGATTAACCATGAAAGAGGCCAGTGGTCTGTTTGGATGATGAAGTGTGACCCAAAGATGTAGGAATTCAGCTTTCTCCCTGCCCACACAACCGCGCAAGCCTCTTTTTTAACGATGGCCCAGTTCCTTTCCCTTTTTGTTAATCGCCTGCTAATGTAGGCGATAGGTACTTATCTTATCTTCATTTATACAGCGCAGCGTACGCCCAAAGGCATCATGGTGCTCAAAGCATAGCAGGAGATAGCAAGCAACATCAGTTAAACAAGGATGTCTTTAAAAGACGACAAAAAGAAAGATGATCCTGAGTGGCCCGCAGGGACATTGGAAGAGAATGCCATAATCTCGCCACAGCCACAGAGAATGCCCGACCGCCCACACAGGCAAGACGATACCGAGGTACCTGAATAGTAAGCCGATCTTTTGAGTGCAGGGGTCGATTAGGCTCATATGGGCGGAATTTGAGCTGTAGATATTTCGGCCCTGCGCCATAGAAAGCCTGATGGACTATGCACAGAGCCTTACATTTAACTCTCTGTGCAACAGGAAGCCAGTGCAGTAATCTCAACATAGGGGAAAATGTGCATGCGAAAAGGAGAACGGTTTACCAACCTGACTGCAGCGTTCTGCAAAAGTTGAAGACGGTGCATAAGATAAAGAGGCTGTGCCAGGTAAAGAGAATTACAATAATCGACTGTGCCGAGCACCAGCGAGCCTACTGCGGGAGCATGCAACTTCACAGAGATAAATCTTACAGAATCAGCACCCCCACTCCACCCTGGTCAGAGAGACGTGCAAGGCCATCAACACCAGAGACCAGCACACTCTCCGTGCCAAGGCCAAGGCAGAAGCCAGACTGGAAAGGATCCAAGAAGTGAGAAGTTTCCAGAAACTGACTAAGTGGAGGTGAAATGAATGACTAACAGTTTCATGAAAAAAGGTAGCTCTACCCTTTGAGAATTCAGCTGCGCTACCACTGCTACAATCCCAACATCACAGGCATTTGTCTGGATAATGAACTCCTGACCATAATCTGGCACTCTCAGAACGGCCCTGTACAATACATCCTTCAAATCCTGAAAGGTGGTTTGACAGGCAGGGATCCAAGTAACCTTCTTTGGCATTTTCTTTGAAGTTACATTATTCAGGAACATGGCAATTGTCCCATACCCCTTGATGAACGGCCGGTAGTACCAGGTGAGACTCTATCCTATGTCTGTGTGGTGGGGATGTTCCAATCCTTCACAGCCTGTACCTTTGCTTCAAGAGGTTGTTTCTTACCTCCACCGACCAGGTGGCCTATGTACATCTCTGTGCCCTGTGCTATCTGACACTATGTGGCCTTGATAGTCAGTCCTACTTTCTGCAGTGCCTGAAGCACTTGTTTCAGGTGAGATAAGTGATCCTCTCAGGTGTGGCTGAACACAGCAAGGTCGTCTAAATAGGCGACGCTGAAGTTTTCTAGTCGAGCCAAGAACTGGTTAACCATCCCCTGAAAAGTGACAAGGGCATTCTTCAATCCAAAGGACAGTGAACTGATAATGTCCTTCTGGGGTTGAAAATGCTGACCTCTCTCTTGCTCGATCTGTCAAACCGACCTGCCAGTACCCTGCCGTGAGGTCAAAGGTGCACATGAACTTGGCAATGCTTTTCAATGAGCTCATCTGCCCGAGGAATGGGGTGATCAACTGTCTTCATGACAGAAGTGAGCCTGGTGGTGCATATTCGAGGGAGGATCACCTGGGTAGAGGATGCTTGGGGAGTGGGGATGAGGCACCCTTGTGTGAGACACAATATCCCCCATTTGCCTTTTATAATGAGTCTGATATCACCCATGCCTTTGGAGGTTACCAGTCCCCTCTCTATCCTTCCAATATATCATCTCCCAGTAAACACCAGTCAGGTACTGGGACAAGGAAGAGACAATCCAGAGCCATACATCGTCTCTTTAATGACTCTTACACAGAAACCACTCTGGTACTGGGACGATGAAGAGGGATGCCGATTGTCAAGATTGTTATGTAATGAATGAACATTGCCTACACCTAAAGCCAAGGGGATGGTATAAATGGCCTAATCGGGTGAGACCAATAGAATAGTCAGTGGAATGCTTGCTGGAGACGCTGGAGGTGAAGCCAGAGAGACGCGTGCCCAAAGTGCCTATGAGCTGCAGATTTGTTGCAGCGGAAGCTGATTGGGACAGGAGCATCCGAGAGGTCACTGGTAGCTGATCTGGCCTGCATACCTCCTGGAGTCAGAAAGACTCTCTCTGCACAGCAGAGGAAGCAGAGACCCTGGAGAAGTGGCACAACAAGCCGGAAGAAGCGACAGGCACAGTGAGCTTGCTGTTTCAAAGAAGAGCACCTGGAGACACTGTACCTGGGGACTCTGAGAAGCCTATGTGACTTTGGGACGCTGAGGTGTAGACCTCGTGGTTGCTGCAGGCCAGGTCACTCACGAGTGAGCGAGAGACTGTTTGGGCAATATGAATGCCAGTCGAGGTTGAACGTAAGAGAGATGAAAGAAAGGCTAACCTGGAGCCGAGCAAAATCCCACGGTGAATTCTCGTGAACCAGTGTACAAGTTCCCAGCAGTAGAGTATACTGGGAATTGCATGTTGTTTTCTACAAAGTCACTGATTTGAATGAAAGGAAGCCTTTTTGAATACCGATCTGAAAGAAAGTAAGTGTGGTTGAATACCTATCTGATTGAAAGCAGTTTTGTACAATTCCCAGATAAAAAGGAAATGTGTAACCTGAGAGACCAAGCATTGGCAAACGCCATAATAATATACAGAACTGTGTGAATAAAAGAGAATAAGCAGTGTCAAGAGCCATGCGAAATGTTAAAGTGCAACAAGTGAACAGTGTCAAAAGAAGCAGTGATAAAGCATCAAGAAGATGTGAAATGAGAATAGGTCAAGCACCACTGTGAAGCTGAAACAGTGCAACGTGCCTATGAAGAAGGAACAAGTAGAGTGTGCCGGTTGCGTGACCTGTAATGGGTGGACTGTGTGGTTCGACAACTGCGCCTAGACTGAGTACACCCACCTAAGGAAAAGCCACTTGATTCACCCAGAAGCTTGAGATTGAATATAAAGGAAAACTTGTATGATCGGAAATTAAGGAACTGAATTCTATGAAATTGGTGAAAGGTGACCAGGCTAGAAGATCTGGGAAGTATTCCAATTAATTGTGTTGTTTTGGAAAGTTGAGAGACTTGAAAGCTTGAGGAAGGGAACCACTCTTTTTGTAACATGAACTATCCTGAACCTTGGGGAAGGGAAATCCCTTTTCCAACCAAGAGTTAGAAGATGCTCTGAACATTTATTTGAACACCTCTCATTTGATGCTGACATCCCTACACATTGTATACAATTAGATATGAGGGCAAGTATAGGTTTTTGGACACAGACAGACTTTTGATTTGGACTTCCTGACACAGATTATCATTAGTTTCATTTAGGGGGGAAATCCCACCTTAGCATTGGGCAATACTCTTTTTGATTTAATACAAGTTTATAGCCCTAAAGCTATTCAGTTGTCTGTGTCTACTTCATGATGCCTTCACAGCTAGCCCATGGGCTGTGGGAATGCTCTATCACTCCTAGGGACAACATCCTGGAAAACGTCCTCCATGATAATGTCCCTGACTTTATCGGACATCTGTTGAATCCTGCTCTTCACCGGCTTATTGTCTTCAGTGTCCACACCATAGGTGCACCAATCTGGAGTCGGTAAACACAGACTGGCAAACTGTCCCAGTAAACAGCAACAGTCTGTCAGTTGCTGTTCTGACCGGCCTATTGCAAGGTTGACAACTTCAGCTGACCCATCTGTGGCTTCAGTGTGCAGGAGGTCTGAGAGGATATTGGTCTCCTCCTCAGTCTCTCCATCTGTCACTAACGCCATGCAAAGTGATCCCGGCTATAATGGGGTTTTAGCCGGTTGACGTGAAAGACCCTGCACATCTGTTTAGGTCCTTTCAGGTCAATGAGATAATTTACTGCACTGACTTTTTCAAGCTCACAGTAAGGCACAGTCCACTTGTCCTGAAGGGCCCTGGGTTTGACAGGTTCCACAATCCACACCCACTGGCCTGGAGAATAAACTGTCACTGAGGCCTTCTGGTCATGTCAGTGCTTCACCAGCTCCTGACTGGCCTATGTACTTTGTCATTCTAGACTGAAGGCCAAGTACATAGTCCACCATATCTCATGTGGGGGATGAGGGGTTGTCCTCTCATCCCTCTCTCACTAGACTGAGGGGACCTCGTACAGGGTGTCCAAATAGAAGCTCAAAGGGGCTAAACCCTACTCCGTTCTGTGGCACCTCCCTGTAGGAAAACAGTAGGGATGGCAGGAGAATAACCAATTGTCTCCTCAGGTGCTCTTCCAAGCCACCTATCATGTCTTTCAGGGTCTTGTTGAACCGCTCAACAAGCCAGTTCGTTTGTGGATGGAAGGATGTAGAGAACCAGTAGGTGACTCTACACTCTTCCCACATAGCCTTCATATACGCTGATAGGACGTTTTGTTCCCCTGTCAGAAACAACTTCCTTGGGGAAACCAACATGGGTGAATATCCTAATCAAAGCCTATGCAACCACAGAGCTTTGATGCTCCCCAGAGGAACAGCCTCAGGGTACCTAGTGGCGTGGTCTACCACCACCAAGATGTAGCTGTTCCGTGAGATGATTTGATGATCCAAAGGACCCACAATGTCCATGCCTGGTCTCTTGAAGGCCACCAGTAGTGGAAGTAAGGGGGCCTTTGTGACACCGTCTGACTTGCCAGAAGCCTGACAAGTGGGGCAGGAGAGGACACATTTCTTGACATTTATGACAAACTGGGGTCAGTGAAAGTGCGCAGACAACTGGTCTGATGTTTTAGTCACACTCAAATGACCCGCTAAAGGGATTTGGTGAGCAAAATCCAAAAGCAACTTTCTGTGGCATTGGGGAATCACCAACCTTCTTGTGCCCTCACTCTCAGGGCCCGGTACTCAACTGGTGTTAAGTACCGAAAAGGTTGTTAAAAGTGTTAACGACCTTTTCGGTACTCAAGACCAATTCTGAAGATTGCGCATTCTTCCGAAGTCGGTAGGAATGTGCCACTTTTGTAATACAAGTGGTGGTTGCTAGGATGGGTTGGAAACCAACCTAACAACTGCCACATTCGTTACCTGCCTCTTTAGACTGGTATTCTTGTGGCACTCCTCCAGTTTTATATGTGCGCTAAAGTCACACACATATACGGGACCATTTCGGTGCCGTTATTCTGGAGGAGTGCCACAAGAAGCCTTTTTGGAGTGCAGGGTGTATTTGAACACTTTCATATACACCAAAGTAAGCAGCTTCAGCGGTGTATCCTGCAAAGTTGAAGCAGCTTACTTTGGTGTATATGAAAGTGTTCATATACACCAGATGGGTGTATATGAACACTTTCATACAGATTCAACGTTGCATCTTGCAACGTTGAAGCTGCTTACTTTGGTGCATATGAAAGTGTTCATATAGACCAGTGTTCTCGGCAGCAGTTTTGTAAAATAACGAATATGACGTTATTTTACAAAAATGCTGCAGAGATTTCAGGATTGCACCCGTTATGGCAAAAACAGCCCCAATGCTGAAGGTGCACTGTCGTGCACTACAAGGCCATCCAGGCCCAATAGAGAATATCAGTAGAGCCTGGGTGTCCTGATTTGGCGCAGTGAATGGTGCTCTTTAGCACGTTCACTATTCCAAGTTAAGAATCGGGCCCTCAGAGTCTTTTGGCTCACTGTGAAGCAGTCCATCCCCCCAAAACACTTTGAACAGTCCAGGGCTTGTTCAAAAATATCCTTCCCCACTTCATAAGCTTGCACTAAGTCTTTGGCGATGTGGTGCAGGTGCTTATCCCGGGCACCCTGGTTTGAGCTACTACTGCTGCTTTTGCTAGAGGTGAAACTGTTGGCCTCCTTCTTCTCTTCAAGTGTCAGCTTGTGCAGCTCTATGGTGACCTTGTCTCGCTGTTTTCTTTCCTCCAGCGCTAGTCTCCTTTCCTCCAGCAGGGGATTTCTAGCTGCTACATCGTTAACAATTAAGGGGCAATTTAGAGGCTGTGCCAAAGCCTGGGACCTGTGGGATGCCGCACTAGCCCCTGACCTCCCTGACACTCTGGAGTGTTGAGAAACCACACTTGCCCCCCACAGGGATGGTTGGCGAGAAACACTACTCATGCTGTCTCCCTTGTCATCTTCCACTGCCCCTCCTGGAAGGTCTTCTTCATTCGGGTACACAGGGCCTATCCCATTGTTAGGAATGCACATCAAGCTTTACTCATGTTAGGTGTGTAAATATGTTTGGTCGTTACTCATTGTTTCTTGCTATAATGCCATCATAAGGCTCCTGTTATTGCCTGCATTTATGTGGCTCTTGCATCACCATGGAACATGGAACTCCTGGAGGCTGACAGGTGTTCCAGGGTGAGCAGGTGGTGTGAGCAGGCAGCTGGATGTCACTGCAGCGGTAGCTTGGCTCTAGTGTTAATCCAATAAAAGCCAATGCCTATCCATGTGCTTGTCAATTTCATGTTAGTGCAGTACCTCCGACTCCTAACAACTGGCGACGAAGGTGAAAACAGCAGCGACCTCCGTCACCAAGGAGTGAGCAGTGAGCGGCGTGCAGCGTTCACTATTGTGGCACAGTATCAGCTAAAGCTAACGTGGAGGAGAAAAGAAGCGGGTAGTGCGAGGCCAGGAGCAGCGTATCACCAAACATGAAGGTGAGGGTTGTGCGGCGCTGAAAGGGAAGAGGATTATTTGAACTCTGCATGGGCGCGCTGGACGCTCGATCCGCAGCTGCCAGAGAAGGGACTAGGTCTGAGGAAAGGACCAAAAAAAGTCCCATTGCATGCAGCCATTTTGGAAAAAGCTGCATGCGCTACCATAGCAATGAACCTTAATACTCCGTCCATCCCAGCCAAACAGGTTGCCATAGTGACAAAGTAAACAAATTACGAAATAGCTTCACAACTGAGCATGAGGACGCACATTGAGTCCCAGCTATTCAGGCCTTGATCTCGTTCACGCTTGCGTCGATAAGAACAGGTTACAAGAGACAGGCTAATACCGGCACAGAGGAATATAGCAAGGCCACAAAAGGGAAAAATACGAGTGGCTTGGGGAAAATGACAATGAAGTTAAAGTGACATTTGAAATCAAAGCGTCATTAAGTTACAAGAGGAAACTACGAGATGAAGAGTGGTCTGGGCAATGTGACACTAAGGTCACCGAAGGGAAGGACAAAAACAACAGATTAGCACACAGGAAGCTAATCGCTGTGGTGGCAGAGAAGTTTCCTTTACCAAGGATCGATAACCTACAGTCTGGGATTTCTGGGGCTCAAGTCTATTCAATACTAGATGTCCGAGCGGCATACCACCAGATTGAACTCCATCAAGACTCAAAAGGATCTAATTGCTTTCATAACGCCTATTGGACTGTTCAGATGTACGAGAATGCCATTTGGACTGGTCTCGGCGGCCAGCGTTTTTCAAAATGTCATGCATCGTCTGCTGGCCAGTGAGAGTGGTGTTCTATTTTATCAGGGTGATGTGCTGATCTGTGAGATGAATGTGGAAGAACATGACAAGCGTCTGAGTAGAGTCCTTGATATTTTGAGTGAAGCGGCACTCACAATTGCCAAGAGGAAGTGCGCTTTCAGAGCAAGCAAGGTGACTTATCTGGGGCATGAGATATCTGCTGAGCGGGTGAGACTGAAGCATGATACCGTTGAGGCCATCAGGAAGATGGAGTGTCCCAAAAGCAAGGGTGATGTGACATCGTTTCTGGGTTTGGTGGAATTCTATAGTAAGTTTATTCAAAGGTTGTCTAATAAAATTCAGAATATGAGGAGGCTCACAAGTAAAGATGTTGTGTTTCATTGGATGGAGAGTGTGCCAAAGAGTTTGAAAACATCAAGCAGGACATCATAAAGGCATCTGTTTTGTCCAGTTCTGTAGAAGGTCGCAAGACTGTGATTTATGCTGATGCCAGTGATTATGGATTGGGGAGCTGCTGATGCAGGAGAATGGGGATGAGTTGGTAACAATAGAATTTGCACCCAGGACACTAAAGGAGGCTGAAGTGAGATACTCGGTGGTGGAAAAGGAGGCTTTGGCATGTACGTGGGCCATTGGCAATTTCAAGATCTTTTTATGGGGGCGCAAGTTTACGATAAGAACTGACCACAAGCCATTGATTAGCATTTTCTCTAAAGGCGGATTAGAGGGTGTCTCCAGGAGGATAATGAAGTGGGTGAGCAGCCTGCAAGGACTGCAGTATGAAATGGAGCATGTCTAGGGAAAGACAACGGTGTGGCAGATGCCCTGTCTAGGTCTGCAGTGTTGGAATTGGCTGGGAAGGTGTATGTTGAGGAGGATGTTGCTGAGATTCTTCGAGTGCAGGAGTGCATCAAGAGAGTGAAGTGGGACGTAGCTTGTATGAATGACGGATGTACCAGACAGTGTTGGGTCTGGTGGGGAAAAACTCCAGGGATTCTGGAGATGAAGCTCTTAAAAATTACAGGAGAGTAAAAAAATGAACTACGTGTCACATAGAATTATTTCTGTAGAGGGCCCAAGCTAGTGGTTCCGGAAGGGATGAAGAAGATGGTGATAGAGTCGGGGAACTGTGTTCATTTGGGCATAGAAAGGACTAATGGCCTGATTAGGTCTGACTTTTGTTGGCCTGGTGTGGACAGCGATATAGAAGAGTTGGTTAAGGAGTGTCCTGATTGTGTTGACAGTGATAAGAGTCTAAGGGTGCACAAAGATCCCATGGTGGTTAGAGATAGTCCTAGAGTACTGTGGGATGAGATAGCTTTGGATTTACTTGGACTGTTTAACATTAGAGGAGCCAAAGATACGTACCTGCTGGTGGTGATAAATCTCTTGTCAAGATGGCTGGAAATATGTGTCTAAGAAGGATGTGTCTAGCAGCAGTGTTATCAGAATCTTGGAGCCACTTTTCTGGAGGGAGGGTTTTCCTCGTCGATGCTTGGTGGATAATGGGTCACAGTTTGTGTCTAAGGAAGTGAAGATGTTTATGGAAAGGTATGTATAGATCATGTAACAACATCTCTTTATCATCCTCAAGGGAATGGATGTGTTGAGAGATTCAACCGCACCTTGATGGAGGTTATCAGATAGCGGTAGCCACTGGAGGAGATTGAGTGAGAGCTGTTATGGAAAGAACGTTTCAATACAGGTTAGCACCCCATGCAGTGACAGGAGTTCCCCCATTTGAGTTGTTATGTATGAGGAAACCCAACACTCATATATGCCCAGGTTGGATGGGAAGGTCCAGTTGTGAGAGGGTGGTTGTAGAAGGAGTGAAGGAGAGGGTGGTAGCCAGTGGACACATGCGAAGTTGAGGTTTCTTAAGAAGTATTTCTGCAGAGATTTAAGTGTCACCGGGTGATGTCATCAAGGTGAAAATTCCGGTGAAGGTGAAGAAAGGTCTATCTGTATTTTCAGAACCCAAGGAGGTGGTGAAAGATTTAGGTTCACCCATTTCAGTGAACGAAGGGGGAATTTGGAACAAGGAGAGAGTGCCTGTCTTGCAGAAAGGGATGACAGTGAATGGTTTTCGAGGAGTCTGAAAATTGCTGTGTATACCAAGTGCTGTGGAGGAAATGAAGTGTTAGGAATGCACATCATGCTTTCCTCATGTTAGGTCTGTAAATATGTTAGGTCTTCTCATTGTTTCTTGCTATAATGCCATCATACAGCTCGTGTTATTGCCTGCATTCATGTGGCTCTTGCATCACCATCGAACGTGGAACTCTTGGAGGCTGACAGAAGTTCCAGGGTGAGCAGTTACTGTGAGCAGGCAGCTGGAGGTCGCTGCAGTGATAGCTTGGATTTAGTGTTTATTCAATAAAAGCCATTGTCTATCCATGTGCGTGTCAAGTTCATGTTAGTGCAGTACCTCCGAATCCTAACACCCATCCCCTGGGGTCTACTCCCTAGCTGCCATCCCATCTACTCAAGCTTGGAGGCTGGGCAGCAACTCAGGATTATTAATCCTGGTGCTATGGAGGAGTCCCATCTCTTGACACAGGATGCATAGCACATCCTTGTTCATGCCTTTCACAGTCTCTATGTCATAATTCATGATTATTAACAAATACCTAACAGTGTCCAAATGTTGCCTGCACAGTACTTTTATCGTTGGGTGAGTAAGCTGTGCCCAAGGCTCCAACTAGATCCGACCGTCTGCTACCAACATGATGAATCAATCTCTGGGGTACCAGTGGTCCAGGGGTGAATATCGGTTTCTAAACCATCAATCAGCCCATCACCTCTAATACAACAGAAGGGATCTGAACAGATTGGAATAACAAGCAAATTATAAACTCCCTTGTCCAATTTTGGTCACATGGATGGAATGGCAGGCTTATCTCCTAAAGGTCGTGGATCGTTGGTAAGCTGCAACACAGTGAAAAATACAATTACTACCAAATAATAAAAGGCACTGTCCAGTCAAGGTTGTATACAAATATCTACTTTATTATTATCACAACAGACAGTCTAACAACATTACTAAATTACAACCCACCCTGTAAAGGAATGCAGAGGCCAGACAGTTTCTATAAAGGAAAAGGGACTCACTCTGGATACTGATAAAGAGGGTCATCGGCATAGTTAATAACCACAATAGTTTAAGGTTACTTGGCTTCAGCACAAAGGATGGGTCTTAATATGTCTCTAGGGTCCTTACGGGAAGGACACAGGGGTCAGAACCATAATGTACTTAGTGCTGTAGGTGTTCTTGGTGCTCAACAGGGTCTAGTCAGCTTCAGGGCGCTTTGCAGGCTTCTGTGATAGAGTTCAAGATGGGATTCAGCTGCAGGTATCAGGCGGCAAGACGGTTCGGCGAGCGAAGCTGGACAAACAGCTGCAGAATTGCCCACATGGCGGGTCAGGAATCGTCTTAGTGCTGATCAGCGGTTCTGAAGCACTGGTCGAGAGGTCTCAGATGTCTTTAGGCAACTGCGGCTTGACAACGGTCATCGTTGTAGTCGGTTGAAGCACAAGGAACTCTACTGGCTCGAAAAGGTCTTTTAAGGTGGACATCAGTAGATGCTTGTTGAGGCACTTCTCCCAGCTTCTTCAACAGGCTTGTGTCGTCCTTTAAGGTGGATGGCCCAAAGCTGAGGAGTGTGTTGCAGGCAGCTGCCCTGTCCTTGGCTGTAGGTACAGAGACCTTCTGGCCCTTCCTATCGAAGAAGCTTGCCGCAGAGCCTAGCAGGGTACTGCTTTTGGAGCAGCTGGAGGGTCCTCTGATTTTTTTTATCCCTCTGTTCCCTGGTAGAAGTTTAGGGGAGGGATTTTTCTTCCCTCTTTGGAAATTCTGGCCTTCCTTCACCGGCGGGAGATGCAAGGCAGACTGTACTTTCAGCCAGAGTCCAAGGTCGAGTTCTTCTTTGTTACTTCAAGTGAAGCCCCTTCATGATTTACTTAAAGAGGGGCTCCAGCCCTCTTTTAAAGCCAAGTGGGCCACAGTGATTGGTTTAGGCTAAGCCTACCTTAGTGAATCAATCCTGGGATCTCTACCAACAATTTTCTATTTGTGTGAGGTCATAACCAGAGTGTTTTGCAACAGGAAAAGGTAAAGGGGTGAAAACAGGAACCAGGCATGTTCCAGAACCAATATGGCAGAAACCTTCTCTCAACAGAAAGATCTCAGGCCGCACTACCATGGGATACTAAGTCCTACCACTCTTCCTGTATTTTGTTGATCAAAGAGTCTCACTGGTTAATGGATCTCTCTGTGGTTCCTGATTAAAGTGGCAGGTCCCCCTTGAAGCTGCAGCAAGACCAGACATTCTGGCTCCTGCAAACCACATTCTGGTATCTTATGAGTGCGGTGCCCCTAGCAGGTGTTGTATTCTGCAACACTAGACTCAGACATGCAAGTTCACTGTCATTAATTCTGAGAGCCGGGAACTGGCTTCAGATTGACACAGTTACATATGAAAGGTTTGATGGATTTCCTGTCTCCTTTGTTATCCTCTGCAGCCAGGCACCCTCAGGGCCTGTTTGAAGTACACTCTATTGGTATGTTAATCGCTGCTACCAACTGCAGGGCTTAACAAAAAGGCAGGGCGGATCCATGGAGCCTTTGTTAGTTAATCAGGCTGGCCACGGCAGAGGGAAGGTTGGCCCTGTCCCTTCCAGGAGATGACATTGTACTCCTGTCATATTTAGTTGGAATATGACTCCAGTGGACTCCTGGCTGTCATATTCCAACTAAATATGACAGGGCGGACTGTGCCTGTAGACACTATTCACCCAGAGTACACAGGTCTATGCATTTGTCGTGGTGTGAGCATAGGGAAATGTGTAAGGATTAGCCCCACACCTTTTCATGAGTTTGGTCTACCATCATTCCATTTAATTAAACATTTAAAAAAACCCAGGCGAGCGTACACCCACCATGCGGATGGTCGACTTCCTCACAGCACCCTACATTACTCTTCACCTATTTCCCCACAGAGCTATGGACAATGTCAACAAATTCACTCTGGCTCACTTAGTAGAGATAGCCCCAATGACTATGGGATACATTACACACTTGCCTTAGAATGGTGTCAGGGCTGCAGAATAGATAGTATGAGATTCCCATTCCTCAACATTTTATGAAGTTTAGGCCTTTGGAGTATTTTTACAGTTTAAGAAACATTGACGTATGTGGCATATAGCGCTATGAAATGCTTCCAGTGGACCCAAGCCTTGAATGGGTACCAATCCATTCACTACAGGGACACACGTCATGACTGTACCACTAGGAAACATAATATAGATATACATGATATGAGACCATGTATAGCAAGGCATATATTACTTGATAACTATTGTTACAGCAAGATACAAATATTGCCCTGTACGAAAAACCAGCACCAATTTACCAGTCATGCCCATACCAAGAGGCCATCAGCACTCATGTAAACATGCTAATTATAACTAAGGCGAGGTAGATCCGATAGCCCTCAGTATCCCCACGCCCAGCTCAAATATTTGACCAGCATTCATGCTTATCATTCTCCTGTGGAACAAATAAAGCAGTTGCTTTATTCAGTCCTTGCCTCCAAGTTTCACACTTAATAAGAGAGCCTAAGTTCAACGTATACTGTCAGCCATTCAACCAAGTGATGGAGAAATACCATACATAAATACATATGCAGGCTTGTGGTGTTGTTTTAGCATAGAAGAGCAAATTACTTGTTCATTAAACACATTGGTCCTCATCGCGTGGTTGGCGGTATCCCGGCGGTAATTGCTGTGGGATACCGCCAACGCAAATATCAATACTGCTGAGTAGCGGTAAGGTGATACAAATCCCCATTCCCCATTGGACCCAATAGGTTTGGGGTGGAGGTGCTATTAGCACCGCACCAATAGCTCTGAAAACGGGCGGGAAGGGGACATTTTTACCTCCAGTAAAAATCTGGAGGTAAAAGTCCCACTTTCCGCCCAACTCAAGAATGGGCCAACCCTTAAAATCATGCGGTAGTAGCGTTACCGCCTCATTTAAGGGCTACCGCTCAGCTCGTGATGAAGCCCCTTGTATGCTCTCAGCATCCATCCCCTTACAAATCATCCGTTCAATTCTTTTGCAGCCTTTTCTTGCACTATTTCCACCCCGTTTGCAACCAAACTCGGCCGAGAGATAAAGGGAAAGAGGAAAAAGAGATATGTCGATTTGAAAGTGGCTTATTACTCCATGAATAGTGAGTCATTGTAAGAGTCATTGAGGTGAGAAGAGCTAAGGGAGGGCAATGTGAAGGCATGAGTTGCACTTCACGATGGTAATGTATCACAAGAGCCAGAAAAAAAGTAATGGCTAACAGATGGGCATATTTTCTGTGGCGATGGGTGACAGACAGGGGTGTGTGCTGGCTCCACCATATGTTTAATTTGATTTTTAAATCATTTCTATACATTTTTCATAACCACACACCAACAAAAACCAAACAACGATTACATCATCATGTGATTCACAAATGCTTCCTACTGTTCCCTTATTTAACTCCTCAACTCCCCCCCTTAGCCTGTTCGTCCCCTAACTTTATTATTCTACCACACCGTCCCCGACCACCTCTTGCGTGCCTTGGGCGGCACCATCCATTTCGTGTTGATCAAACAATGTCACATTCAATGCAATCCATTGGAAAATGTCCATTCCAAGTTCTTGACGTTGTACCCCCAGCGCTTATTCCCACACACCCGCTTCTGCCATAGACCACTTCCTCAGGTCCTCCCACCATCTATCACTGTTAGGCCCTGTGGCAGCTTTCCATCGCATTGCTATGCTGCGTTTCGCTAGTATGTAGAGGAGGTCCTTCATCTTTTCCATAGTTTTATGTTTTGCATTTCTCTTCAACAGGCCCAACATGCCGGCCTCCGGAGATTGTATATCCAAATAGATACCCCCTTAAGCTACTTTACTCGCCACTCTACCCCAGAAGCCCTGTATCACTCGACACCCCCAGAACATCTGAATTAATCCTGCATTCTCTTCATTACATCTTGGTCTCTCCTGGGTCTTGGCCCCTTTAAAGTTCGCTATCGCTGCGGTTGTGAGGTATGCCCTTTGTGTAATATACAATTGTATTAGCTATAGCTTGGCATTCCTAGACACTTTTTTGTGGTATATAGCGATCCGTTTCCATTCATTCTCTTCAAACGTTCTCCCCAAGTCTTCTCCACCCTGCCCTTTCATTGCAGTTGCGCCCTTAGGAACATTTGATCAATAATTCATAGATTCTAGAAATAGCATGCCCCCGTCAGAGATGTTTATGAGCGTTTCCATATCTTCGCTTCCAAGAATCTCATCTGTGACAGTCGGCCACCTGTCTTTTATTGTACACAGTATCGTCCTGTGTAACAGGAATTAGCCCTCTTGTATGTTCGCATTCTCCCTGAGCCCTGCAAAATCAAACCATCCCTCATCATTCCTCAAATCCCCAATAATCGCTCCCTTCAAATGTCCATGCATTTCCGACACCACCGGTGCCAGGGCGTCTGTGGCGATATCGGATCTCCCATTCTCATGAATCTACATGTCCTCCGCCATACCTGTATCCCCAACCTAACTAAATAAGGGTAATTACCCCTCTCATTCAGTAAAATCCAAATCAGGTCCCTGAGGAATAGCCTTTGTAAAGCCGACTGTAAGAGAAATGTGTTCCCAGTAGGGTCGTCCACCATCCAGTGCATCACATACCGCAGCTGGCATGCCCGGAAGTATAGTTCAAAGTTCGGGATCTTCAGTTCCTCCAGTGAGTATGGCCTTTGTAAAACATTCAGTGCCACTCTATGCCTACCCCCTTGCCAGAGGACGCCCCCAAATATTTTGTCTAGCTCTGTGAAGAACTTCTTCAGAATTTTGTATGGGACATTCCCGAAGGAGTGCATTAGCCTTGGCAATGCCACCATTCTTAGTAGTGCCTCCCTGCCTGCCATTGACATGGGTAGCTTGCTCCAAAATGCTATTGATTTGATCAATCCCTCCTTGGCCCCGACTGTATTAGCTTCATGCTCCTGCTTAAGGTCACGGTAGACACTCAGACCCAAATATTTAAAGAAGTCCTTATGCCACAGCAATGGTAGGACCGGCAGGTCCGCCTCTCTAAGTTTCACTGTCCCTGCAATTGAGAATAGGCAAGACTTGTTTTTGTTTATTTGGATCCCTGTTAGCGTACCGAAATTGTCCAGCACCTCCAACACATATGGCAGATTTACCTCCGGGTCCCTGAGATACAGTAACATGTCATTTGCATAAATCGACCCTATGTGCCACACCCCATCTATCTCCATGCCCGTGTCACTACATTCCTGTCTCAAGAGTGCTGCGATGGGTTCCGCAGCCAATATGTATAGCATTGGTGACAGAGGACACCCCTGTGTTGTCCCTTTCTGCAGCTCCCATAGATCAGAAAGCGTGAATCCTGTCCTAGCCATCAGCCGAGTATATATTAATTTCACCCATTTCATGTACTTTGGACCTATTCTCATCTTTTCCATGATGGTATATAACCAGTCCCAATGGACTGAATCAAATGCCTTGGTGGCACCCAATGAAGCAACAGCACACTGCTCTACCCTGTCATTTGTACAGAAGATGACGTGAATCAGTCTTCTCGAATTCCCAGCTATGTTCCTCCCAGAGACATAACCTGTTTGATCTCTTTGGACTAGCATCGGTATCACCTTCCTTACCCTGTTCGCCAAGAGTGCGGTCAGGATCTTGCTCTCTTTATTTAATAGGGACAGTGGTCTATAAGAGCTAAGATCTGTGTCTTCCTTGTTTGGTTTTAGGAGTGGAATTATCACTGCTCTCGCAAGCTTCCCGGGAGGCTGCCCAGTTCATATGCGTCATTGTACACCCTGGTCAGCAATGGTGCTAATATATCCACATAAGCCTTATACAACTCCCCCGGTAACCCATCCGTACCAGAGGCTTTCCCGGAGGGCAATGTTCTAATGATAGCTAAGACTTCCTCTGGGGTAACCAGCTCTTCTAGGATGCTCATTTGCTGCTCATCTAACCTCAGCAGTGTGATTAGATCTAGCACATCCTGTATTTCCTCCCCTCGCGCCCCATGTGGATCAGTGTACAACTCCTTGTAATACTCTGAAAAAACCTTGTTTATACCGTCTTGTGTGTTAACCTCCTCCCGTTCTGAGTTCCGGCTCCACCCTATTTAACCTGTTCTGGAATGATTTAGAGAAGTTTCTAGTTTCCAGCACCTGGATGTGCACAGGGTTAGAGGTAAGGAAGTTCTTCCTCTCCAACTGTTTGTGGACTCACTCGCATGGAAATGTGAATGCACAAAGTACTGGTGCTTTTTGTATTACTCGATTAGCAAGAAGCTGATCGTTAACACAAGCAAAAGTAAGGCAATGGTGCTGGGCCCAGCTAAATGCCCCAGGAGGAATGTTTGTATAAATGAGAATGGTTTAGAGGTAATAAAACAGGTTGAGGGCTGCATGTGGAAAGGCATGGTTATAAATCAGGCCAGTCTGCCAGCAGGATTTTAAGATTCAGTAGGAAGTTTGAGTAGAATTCCCCTGTCCATGCTCTTGATGTCTTTCAACCAAAGTCTGTCCCTGTGGCCATACCTGGTGGTAAAGTCTGGGGCTATGCATTATGTGCCTTGGTGAATGTAGCTGAAAATCCCTTCCTTAGAAGTCTCTTTTCATTGTTAAACGGAACTCCGTCTGCACCACTGCACCTAGAGAATGGGGTGTGTCATATGTCTGATTGTATCGCGTCTTAACAACTGCATATTGGATGGAGCTATTGGGTAATCCAGCGGTCAGAGTATACCAAGTCACACTGAAAGATACTTCTCTCGTCCTCTCCCCTGCTGAATTCCTGACTAAAACTGCACTGGACACCTGGCTACCCTCTGATCTCGAGCCCAGGTCCCCTTCCCGCCCAGTCGCACACCTGCACTGTCCCCCGGCTACCCTTGCACTTGGGTCTGTATCTGTAACCCTACAGTCCACCTACCTGCGCTTTGGACACCTGCTGTCTGCACTTACCATTGCACCTGCCACCCGTTTGCCGCACTTCTTGTTATTGTTTGATCCCATGTAGCGCACTTCCCCACTTCCCTTCCCCTTGCACTTTTCACCACCCCTCTCCCCTGCACTTGCGCGATCTCAATGTCACTTGGCCTAGTAAGATCGTTGTCTCTGCCCTCCCTTCATCCCCCTGTCTTGCCATGTCGCGCCTTGAAACACTTGTGTATAGGCACGTTATAAATGTCACATCATATCATATCATTGGGAGATTTGAGTGGATGGTTATGTTTTTGAAGGATAGGGGTTAGGATAAACGTAAGGGTAAGGGTAGAGTAAGCGTTAGGGTAAATGTTAGAGGTGCAGTTTGGGTAAGGCTCAGGTTAGGACTAGAGCAAGGGTTTAGGCTAATAAAAGTGCTAGAGAATTTGTGCAGAGCGGGTGATGGGGTTGGAGTTACGTACACTGTTAATTTTCTATTTATTTGTTGTTTTGTAATGAGCCACATGCAAATAAAATGCTTTAGCGTGCTGAAGGATTTGTTTTAGGTAAGGGTAGTATAAGGGTTGTAACTAGAGTTAGGGCCAGGCTTAGCAATGTAGTTAGTGTGATGGTGGAGGTTTTATTAGAGGTTTGGGTCATTGGTAGGGTTACAGCCTTGTACTTTTGTGTATTTGTGTATTTAAAAATAGCGTTTTGGCAACATTAATACTGGCAACATTTTCACTCTTGGCCTTGCTTGCATTGAATGACTACAATTTTCAAAACGACTTTTTGCTGACTATTTTTTCACATGACTACATTTTTCCTGGGGACATTTTCACAAGGAAACCTGGATGAGACCAAGTCCACCTATGTATACAACCATATTGCCTTGCTCAAGTCCTACCACTGTAAACTCATCTTCACCCTTCAAGCCATGCTGACCCTCTCCCCAGTATACACTCTATCTCATTGTATCGCCCAATGACTTCACTAGATTTCTGCTCAAAGTATTTATGATTTGAGACACCATAAATATTTTCTCTCCATTGCTTCCTTGGATACTTTCTCCCCAGCTCACCGGCTGAACCAGCACTAAATCTCAAAAAAGCCAACCCAGCACCCAGTCACGTTTGCCACTGAACTCTCACCCCTCTTTAACCTGTGTCTTGCTTCAGATACCTTCCCTGCTCGTTTCAAAATTATGAAAGATTTCCATTTATGTATAATTTTCCCTACAGTTGTAAACCTCCCGACTTTCTGCTTTGTTTAAACACCATAGTCTGAATTTACCAGAGGAGCACAGCCTTCTGCTGCACTCCTCTGGGCTTTTCACTCACTTTATTATTGGGAAACTGACATGCCCTTGAAGACAGTCAGTACTGGGAGACTTTGTTTCCCTTAGTCCTTTACACTGTTGCAACTTTTCTGCAACATGTAACAAGTGTACAATGTACCTTACAGTACAGTGCACTTGGGTCTAATAGTCATTTCCAAAGGCCCTAGATACTCCTGAATGATTTTTTATGAGATGTGCCACAGACAGGGCGGGTGGCAGCTTATTGTTCCTTATATTTTTAACCCTTTCCTGCCAAGTAAACCGCATTAACCTCGTTTGGCACGAACAGGTGGCCTGGCTCCAAAATGGCCATGCCACGAGGTTCTTTGTCCTGTCCTTTGGCCATCGTGCCCCTTCACCTTGCCCAGGTCGAGCCGACCAGGGTCAGTCCTTATTTGGGCATGCATTCTCCCGCGAAACGCCAAGCTGTCGCAAGCTTCTGCATGCCTTGTGTGTGCGCCTCCAGGACGTGGGCTGGGGTGTCTGTCCCCAATACGCATCCCGGGTGCCAGAGAATCTGGAGTGCTGTGAATGCCTGGGACCACCGTGGTCCGTGATTGGTCCACGTATGATATGCCTGAATGTGAGATCTCCCATTGGGTCCTCTTCGTTTTGGCGCCAAGGAGATTCTGGATAAGAGAAGGACCCACACAGCCATAACATGTCGATCTCTGGAGTTCTCACTGAACAAAGGAAAGGATCCAAGTATCCTGAAACTTAGAAGCCGAGTCGAGGAACCGCTGGTGACCCGCTGGAAGGTTTGGCACCCTGAGCCCACTGTCGTCCCGCTGGACCCCTCTGCATCAGGTCATCCTAGAAGGTCTGCGAAGACGCTTCGACCGATTGGAATAGTGGGACCAACTATTCTCGGTACTTTCATCAAACCCTGCAAGTAAGCCTTCTCTGAAGTGTCCCGGGCCAACAAGTGGACTGACCAGCATGCACAGGAGCTTTGCCCTGATACCGCTGCCGTTTCGAGGAGGCCCTCGGAACTTGGTACATCGCTAGCTCTGTGTTCACAGCACTCTGAGACCGAATTTCATACACTTGGAGTTCCCAGGTCTGGAGTAAAGTGAGTGCGCCCGAACCAGAGTATATGCGGGTACCGTGTCGCCCAGCCGTGGTGACGAACTTTGCAGGTGTGCTGCTTTTGTGCCCCTCTTGCTCCTGAAGCAGGCTGCCGTGAAACCGGCCTGATCCATCCACCAGGAGCAGAGAAATTCCCACTGTTCTGTTTGGGAATCATCACTGTTTCTTCGCCGCTGAAAGCCGCAGAGCCGCCAAATTGCTGCACTTGAACCAGCAACGGAAGTAGACTCGACTGCCAAATTTTGGGTCGGAGTGCGCCGGAGGTCGGTGAGTAATTACAACCCTAACCGGTGGCCCCTAGCACCTCCATCCATTTTTACACACGAGTGGCCACTGAGAGCCCCTCTCCTTTCCACTGCTAGTGTAAACTAGCAGACTATTCCCATTTGCATTACTGTGTGCGCCAGTATTGCAAGTACATTTGAGCACTAGGCTTCATTCTTCTTAGGGATTGGACTGCCTCTCAGTTAGGGTTGTGTTGGAAGCAGAAGGGACTAAAGACTATTTGCACTGCCTGTTTCCTTCCCCTTTTAGGTATGGACCTATTTTGTGCATTAACCCTTTAGACCCCATTGGTCTTTTATATATGTATTTAGATAGGATTGTGTTGACTTAAATGTATTACTGTGATTTGATTTGTGTGTTGAACCTCAAAGGCCTTGAAATAAATGTATTTGTATTTTTAATATATACACACCTGACTGGGAGTGATCTGTAAGTGGCTTTTACTCTGTGTGCTCATTGAGGTCTTTCAGTCACCCTCACCCCTCCTGAGACCTACTCCTGACCGCCGCCAAGCTACCTTTATTGGTCTAGCTTGTCCAGAAGGTTACCCTGTTCCAAGAAACTAGGCTGGCCTCCTGAACCTCTGTCCACCAGGTCAGAGTTCAGAAATCCATCTTAACAAATTGGTGTACAGCGGTGGGATAGGACTGAAGGTATCCAGTGTTGCACACTAGTGAAGGCATTTCAAGTTATTCCGACCCAGGACACAAAGTGACTTTGTAGTGATAACTGTAAAGGCCCTAGACCTATCTAATATAATGGAAACAAGTACCTTTATAACCTTGAATGCTTCTAGATCAGAAACATTGAGAAAGAGGTGTACTGAGAGAGGTTTACTTGCTCAAGGTACAAAATTGGAAATGATTCAGAAAATCATGGAATGACAAGAGTTACAACTCAGTGCCTTAGCCTCTGATGAGAGTGCAGAAGGAGGTGGAGCAGCTTCCACTGGCAGAACTAACAGTTCTGTCGCTGCCCTTGTCAGTGGTGCCCATGATGATAGGCAGGATGCTATGTCTAGTGTTTCCTCTGCAAGCTCTGATGCTGAGGCCATGCTGGAATTCAAGAAGCAAGATCTGCAGTTTAAGCAGAAGGAGCTTTAATTTCACATGGCTAAGCTGAAGATGGAGCAGGCAGAAAAACAGAAAGACGGGGATCATCAGTTGGAACTGGCCAAGCTTCAAGTTTCACCAGGATTCAGGGGATTTGGACATGGGTCTGGGTCCTCCTCTCGTCCACGATTTCCTAAGGATCTGCTCAGTGTGTACGATGAGAAGAATGACATTATGGACTGGTTGAATGCATTTGAGTATGCATGTGAAGTTCAAGAGGTTGCAAATGCTGATGGGATTGCATGGTTGCTCAGCAGACTACCCCATTCTGGCTGCTGTGCTATTATGGAAATGTCAAAAGCTGAAAGAGTAGATTTTGCAATGTTGATGCAAACTCTCATTGTAAAGTTTGGGAAGACTTCTGCCCAATGCTTGAAAAGGTTTAGAGAGTACAGAAAGAAAGAAGGAAGTACTTGGGTGTCATATATGACTGATTCCTTAAAGAACTTGACTGGCTGGGTTGAAGGCTATAAGGTCTCCACCTTTGACGGTATGATATGTCTTGTCATGCTTGAACATATTTTTGCATCTTGTTCTCCTGAGCTTAAGACGCATTTGGCAGATTCACAGGAGTTAGATCCTAAGAAGCTAGCCATAGCAGCAGATTTGTGGGTGTCACATAGAGTGTCCCATAAGGACAACACTCATCCTGGTAAGCAGGAGGAGGGGAAAAAGTCCAAAGATAAGGAGGGTGGTGGATCTGCTAAAAATTCCTCCCAAAATAGCCACAAAAAGAAATGTAAGGGTAAGTCACAGGAGAACACACAGTGTAGTGGAGGTTATCCTCCAAAACAGAACTCTGGTTACAGTGAGCCACCCTATGTCCCAAGACCGAGTGGATCTTGTGTGGCTTGTGGATCAAGTGACCATGTGAAGGGAGACCCCAGATGTAAGGTCAAAAACTTGGGGGTTCACTCTGCTAATCTGGCCTTCTCCTCCTATGAGGAAGAAGAGATTACAGGGGCATCCTTCGCCTCAGACTCCTTCCCCAGGGGGAAAGATTCTAAGTTAGTTTTAGTTTCCCTCTGTTCCTGGGAGCCTAAAGTCTCAGAGGCTTGAGCTAGGATTCCTGATAACACCAAGCACTACTTTAAGGACAGTGTGCTGATCAATGGAGTAGATACTCCTGCCCTTAGGAATAGTGGGTGCAGCAGAACAGTAGTGGATTCTACCTTGGTAGACCCAGAGAAAGTTGCCAGAGCTCCTCTGTGCCCCACTAAGTTGGCTGATGGCCCACCTCTCAAGTTCCCAGTTATACCTGTATATCTTACTATAAATGGTACAGTGATTAGGATTCCACTGAGCATTCAGAGAGATGTCACAGGAAAGGTATTGCTGGGGAATGATCTCAGATCTTTAGGGCTTGTGGGAGGCACAGCAGAAAGACCCTGCACAAGGTCACAAACAAGGGCTGCCTTGGCCAAGTCCAATGCCCAGCCCAAGCCAAAGGGGAAACCCAAGGCTAAAGGAGTCAGAAAAACTGACCGAGGGAAAGAAAACATTCCCCCAAACTCACCTACAACAGAGGTGGAGGTAGTTGGTCAAACACCTGAACCTGATGAGGAAGAGGTCTTGCCTGAAATTCTCAATCCCCATGATCCTCCTGAACTTCAACGTTTGTTGGTAGAAGGTGGTCCTGACAGGGTTGAGTTCAGTAAGGGCCAACGTGAGTGCCCATCTCTGGAAGGCCTAAGGAGACAGGCCTGCTCCCAGCTTTAGGGTGAACCTCCTGGGAAGCATGGGATTTATTGGGAAGGTGGGCTCTCCTCTACACTGAGCCTACAGAGTCTACATAAGGAGACCATGGGTGGTTGGTGGTTCCCTTGCTGTAAGACCCCTCCCCCTGCAGCTGGCACATGAAGTGCCCCTTGCTGGTCACCTTGGTATCAGGAGAACCAAGCAAAGATTATCCATGCATTTCTACTGGCCCAAGATGGGGGTGCAAGTAGAAAGTCACTGCAGGAGTTGTGCCACATGCCAGTTATCTGGGAAAAGTGGCACAATAATCCAAGCTCCATTGGTACCACTTCCAGTTGTGGGAGTACCATCTGAGAGGGTAGGGATCAACATTGTTGGTCCCTCTGACCCCCAAACATCCTCAGGCAATTGGTTAATCATGGTGCTGGCCGACCATGCCACCAGGTATCCCAAGGCCATCCCATTGAAAACTGTAACCGTCAAGTCAGTTGCGAAAGCTTTACTTGGCATATTTACTACAGTTGGCTTCCCTAAAGAAGTTGTGTCTGATAGGGGCAGCAACATTATGTCAAAGTATATGCAGGCCATGTGGAAGGAATGTGGTGTCACCTATATGTTTTCAACTGCATACCACCCACAAACTAAAGGTTTAACAGAACCTTAAAAAGCATGATTGGGGCACTGGAAGAACCCCAAAGAAGAAAATGGGATCTTCTATTACCATGCTTACTGTTTGCCTACAGAGAAGTACCACAGGAGGGTGTTGGCATCAGCCCCTTCGAGCTTCTGTTTGGTCACCCTGTAAGGGGACCCTTTGACATAGTCAAGGAGGGGTGGGAGATGCCTACTCCCCCAGTCACTAGCAATGTAGTAGACTATGTGCTAGGGCTCAGAAGAAAAATGATGGTAGTCCTGATGGGTCTGGCTAGTGAAAAATTGAAGGCAGGACAAGCCTTGGTGAAACATTGGTATGACCAGAAGGCAGCCCTCATCAATTTCACATCTGGTCAGCAAGTCTTGATTATGAATCCTATAAGGCCTAGAGCTTTACAGGACAAATGGTCAGGCCCTTACACAGTGGTGGAGTCACTGCGTGATGTCAACTATTTAGTGGACCTTGGAAGTGCTGGTCAGGCTCCAAAAGTGTTCCATGTGAATAGACTGAAGGCTTCATCCCAAGTGTTGAAATCGCTGCACTCCTGCTGGCTTCAGATGTTGAGGAGCAGGAGTCATCAGAACCTGTCCCTGACCTGTTCCAGGGCAGTCCTTCAGATAGCTCCATTGAGGATGTCAAAGTGGCCCCTCGCCTGACTTCTGATCAACAAAAAGAGGTGAAAAGTTTGCTGAGGCAGTTTTCCCCCTTGTTCTCACAATCTCCTGGTTTGACACCTTGGTGCAAACATGATACTGACACTAGAGATAGTGTACCTAAGTAGGGGATACAGAATGTCAGACAAATTAAGGTCTTACATTAAGACAGAGGTCAACAAAATGTTGGATCTTGGGGTGATTGAACCCTCTAGTAATCCTTGGACCAGCCCAGTGGTTTTGGTTCCAAAGGCAGGTACTTCTGAGTTGAGGTTCTGTGTGGATTACAGGGTTCTGAATGCTGTCACCAAGACAGATGCACACCCCTTGCCTAGAACAGATGAGCTGGTGGATACTTTGGGTGCCTCCGAATACCTCAGCACATTTGACCTCTCTGCAGGCTATTGGCAAATAGCTCTGGCAGAACATACCAAGGAGAAGACGGCTTTCTCAACACCAGAGGGTTTTTACCAGTTCAGGGTAATGCTCTTTGGGTTGAAGAAGTTGAAGAATGCCCCTGCCACTTTGCAGAGGCTTGCGAATCATGTCCTTACTGGGTTGGATGAATTCTGTCTTGCATATCTGGATGATATAGCAGTTTTCAGTGCCACCTGGGAGGATCATGTGAAACACCTTAGGATTGTGTTGCAGGCTCTTCACAAGGCCCACTTAACCATAAAGGCCAGTAAGTTCCAGATTGGACAAGGTTCAGTGGTCTACCTTGGACATGTAGTAGGTGGAGGGAGGATACCGCCTCTTCCCAATAAAGTACAAGCAGTACAAGACTGGCCTACCCCCACTACACAGACCCAAGTGAGAACCTTTGTAGGACTCACTGGGTATTACAGAAACCTCTTCATGGCAGACTATGGTATCATAGCTGCTCCTCTGACTGCTCTCACCACTGCTAAGAAACCAGAGAAGGTAACTTGAAAAGTGTGGGGGGGCCTTCAGTGGCTTAAAAGACTCCTTGTACCAGGCCCCTGTTCTCAGGGCCCCTGATTACCAAAGATTACCTTTTATTGTGAAGACAGATGCCTCTGACACTGGGATAGGAGCTGTACTATCACAAGTAGATGAGAAGGGTAAGGAACACCCTATTGGCTTCATTAGCCGCCAGCTTAATGACAGAGAGCTCAGATGGTCGACAGTAGAGAAAGAATGTTTCTCTGTTGTGTGGACCCTAAGGAAGTAGAGGCCCTACCTCTATGGGACCCACCTCACTGTGCAAACTGACCATAACCCCTTAAAGTGGCTAATGAACATGAAGGGAGAGAATCCAAAGTTGCTCAGGTGGTCCATAAGTCTGCAAGGCTTTGACTTCACTATTTAGCATAGGCCAGGTGTCCAACATAGCAATGCTGATGGGTAGGCCATAATGTTTAACCGACCTGAACAAGAGACTCATCCCGGGGTAGATTAATTCCCCCCGTATTTGGTCTGTGAGGGGCGATTGTTAGGAAAGATTTCCATTTGTGTAATTTTCCCTCCAGTTGTAACCCCCCCCCAACTTTTTGCTTTGTTTAAACACGATAGTCTGACTTTACCAGAGGAGCACAGCCTTCTGCTGCACTCCTCTGGGCTTTTCGCTCACTTTATTATGGGGTAACTGACATGCCCTTAAAGCCAGTCAGTACTGGGAGACTATGTTTCATTTAGTCCTTTCCACTGTTGCAACTTTTCTGCAACATGTAACAAGTTTACAATGTACCTTACAGTACAGTGAACTTGGGTCTAATAGTCATTTCCAAAGGTCCTAGATACTCTGGAAGGATTTTTTAGGAGATGTGCAGATGTGTCACGGACAGGGCTGGTGGCAGCTTATCTTTTCTTATATTTTCAACCCTTTCCTGCCAAGTAAACGCATTAACCGTGCTTGCCATGAACAGGTGGCATGGCTCCAAAATGGCCATGCCACAAGGTTCTTTGTCCTGTACTTTGGCCATATTGCCCCTTCACCTTCCCCATGTCGAGCCGACCAAGGTCAGTCCTTATTTGGGCATGCATTCTCCCTTGAAACGCCAAGCTTTCGTGGGTTTCTGCATGCCTTGTGTGTGCGCCTCCAGGATGTGGGCTGGGGTGTCTGTCCCCAACACACATCCTGGGTGCCAGAGAGTCTGGAGTGGACCACAGTGGTCCGTGATTGGTCCACGTATGGTATGCCTGAATGTGAGTAGATCTCCCATTGGGTCCTCTTCGTTTTGGCGCGAAGGAGATTCTGGATAAAAGAAGGCCCTTAACACCCATACCATGTCGTCCTCTGGAGTTCTCACTGAACGAAGGAAAGGATCCAAGTATCCTGAAACTAAGAAGCTGAGCCGAGGAACTGCTGGTGACCCGCTGGAAGGTTTGGCACCCTGAGCCCACTGTCGTCCCACTGGACCCCTCTGAATCTGGTCATCCTAGAAGGTCTGTGAAGACGCTTAGACCCATTGGAATAGTGGGACCAACTATTCTCGGCACTTACCCTGCAAGTAAGCCTTCTCGGAAGTGTCCCTGGGCCAACCAGTGGACTGACCAGATCGCACAGGAGGTTTGCCCTGATACTGCTGCCGTTTCGAGGAGGACCTCGAAACTTGGTATGTCGCTAGCTCTGTGTTTACAGCACTCTCACACCAAATTTCGTACACTTGGCGTTTCCAGGTCTGGATTAAAGTGAGTGTGCCTGAACCGGAGTATACGCGGCTACCGTGTCGCCCAGCTGTTGTGACGAACTTTGCAGGTGTGCTGCTTTTGTGCTCCTTTGCCCCTGAAGCCTGATGCAGTGAACCCGGCCTGATCCATCCACCAGGAGCGAAGAAATCACCACTGTCCCGTTTGGGAATCATCACTGTTTCTTCACTGCTGAAAGCCGCACAGCTGCCAAATTGCCGCACTTGAACCTTCAACCGAAGTGGACTCCACTGCCAAAGTTTGTTCCAGAGTGCGCCGGGAGTCGGTGAGTAATTACAACCCTATCCTGTGGCCCCTAGGGCCTCCATCCATTTTTATGCATGAGTGGCCCCTGGGGGCCCCTCTCCTTTCCACTACTAGTAGGAACTAGCAAACTATTCCCAACTCTTGGAATCGACTGTGCCCTTGGAGGCCCTCCTCGAATAGTGGGAACCTATTCTTCATCGCCTCACCCACCTTCTTGAGCTGGTACAGACCCTTGAAGAGACCCCATTTTGCCCATTTGCATTACCGCATGCGCCAGCATTGCACGTACATTTGAGCATTAGTCTCCACTCTTCTTAGGGATCGGACTGCCTCTCAGTTAGGGTTGTGTTGGATGCAGAAGGGACTAAAGGCTATTTGCACTGCCTGTTTCCTTCCCCTTTTAGGTACGGACCCATTTCGTGCATTAAACCTTTAGACCCCATTGGTCTTTTATATATGTATTTAGATAGGATTATGTTGGCTTAAAAGTATTACTGTGATTTGATTTGTGTGTTGAACCTCAAAGGCCTTGAAATAAATATACTTGTATTTTTAATATATATACACTTGACTGGGAGTGATTTGTAAGTGTTCTTTACGCTGTGTGCTCATTGAGGTCTTTCAGTCACCCTCACCCCTCCTGAGACCTAGTCTTGACCGCTGCCAAGCTACCTTGATTGGTCTGGCTTGTCCAGAAGGTTACCCTGTTCCAAGAAATTAGGCTGGCCTTCTGAACCTCTGCCCACCAGGTCAGAGTTCAGAAATCCGTTTTAACACACTGATATCCTTTTCTCTGTCCCCTCTCCTGATCTCTGGACCCCCATCTTATCTCCACTCTCTCTCCCTCCCCACGCTCCTCTATTAACGGTGGCACCAAGTGGGAAGTCCTCTGGGCTGGCTACACATCCTCTCGTTGCTTCGTTAATATCCATCACACTGGCACCATTCTGGTTCAGGGCCCACAACCCAACCTCCTTCTCTTTGACTGCATCTTGCCTTCTCTCATTAACGTCCTTCCTTCGAGTGCATCTCCCCCTTCTACTCTCTCTCCCCCTCCTCTGAATGGTGTACCATGCCCCTGTACCCCACCTAAGAAAACCTTCAAAAGCACTGACCATCTCCACCTGGCGACCCTTAACGCCCGCTCAGCCACAAACAATCCTCTGACATCTGTCTCCTTCTTTCCTGCCAGTTCAGTACCTGCCTTTGACTCCCTCCTTCCTGACGTCTTCACGATCATCTCCAAGCCTCAACCTCACTGCACTGGCGGGGGGGGTTGCATTAATCTTCCCTGAGTGGGTTCCTGCTTCCATCTTACCTACCCAGACCTATTACTCTTTTGAAAGTCTGGTTTGCAAGTTGGTCACCTCTCCCACCTCCACCCTGACCATGGCTACCATCTACTGGCCTTCAGGTGCCGAATCCCTATTCCTCTCTGAATGGGCTGACTGCTGCTCATCTTTACTTTCTTCCACTTCTAATCTTCTTGTCCAGAGCGATTTCAACATTCAACTGTACTCCCCTGGCTCTGCAACCACTCTATTCACTGTCCTCTTACTCTGTCCTCAAAAACCTCATCTTTCTATCACCAACACGTTTGACAATCTTGCTCCAGTCATGAGGATCTGTCTGAAACCAGCCTCAAAGCCAAACACCTGGTACGACACCAAACTTGCAGCCCTGAAAAAAAAGCAGGGTAGCATAACGGAAGTGGCTAACCTCAGGCTCATCCTCTCACAAACTGGCCTGCCGCCGGCTCCAAAGGCAATTAAGACTCGCCATCCGTGCAAAGAAAAGAGCCCACATTCAGGCACGGGTCTCGGGCGCATCCAATAACTCGGCTGAACTTTTCAAAATCTGCAGGGAACTAGACAACTCTTCTGCAGACTCCTCCTATCCTCCCCTTCTCCTTCCCAGGCCCTCTGCAATGCAATAGCCTCACATTTTGCCACCAAAACTCAGGACATTCTGACCTCCCTTTCTACACTTCCTCACAACCCATCCCACACCCTCCCTCCAGACCCCTCCCCTCCTTCCTCCTTTTCCTCCTTCTCTCCTATCACACCTGAAGAAGTTACCAAAGTTTTCCGCTCCATGAAGGTCTCTTCTAAACAGGTCTCCTCTTGCTCATCCAGGACCATCAAGGATAAGATTGGCTCACTTGCCCCTGCACTCGTTGATTTCTGCAATCACTCTTATCACTGGATCTTTCTCCTACCCCCTTAAGCATTCCCTTGTGTTCACACTCCTGAAAAAACCTTCCTCTGACCTTACCTGCTGTTAGGCAAAATTGTATGCCGTACCCTTTGGGTGCACTACAACAACTCTGACCTCCTGGCAATAGGAACCCAACCTTTGGTATAAGTCTTTACTACACAGGTTGGTAGCGTGTTGAGCAGCCAGGCTTTTCTCAAGAGGGGTCAATGTGAGCTGTAGGGGAGTTACACAGAGATTCACTGTGACAAGTATTCAAATAAACTCTTACATACAAGGTTTCTTGATTAAACAATTATTAATTTATTTAAGTCAGTTAGAGTAAGCCTTATTCAGAAGGGCGCAATAGAATAGTAACACACAAATACACTCCAAAATACACACTCTGCATATTTCTAAATCAGTAAGTACCCTTTTGGGAAGGCACACAGGCGCTTCCTACACCCTCAGGTGACTTTAGTAACTAGGACACTGTGGACATTAATATACTACTGTTGGCATTTACAATCAAACTTAAGAGTTTGTCAAAGAGAATGGTTATTATGACAGGACAAGAGATCTCACAAATATTCCCAAACAAGGCAAGTACTTTTGTAAACCCCCCCCCAATGCAAAGTTAGTTAACCCCTTCCTGGAAGGAAGACAAAACAGAGGGGAGAAGTCATTCAGGTAGCTAGGCTAGGCCAAATCAATTGGGCAAAAGTCTAGGTGAGCTGAAGCACTTCTCAGAGGTAGGTAAAAGTCTTGCACAATGTTTTAGAAGTCTTTGTAGAAAAGAAGAATTCAAAGCTGTTTAGGGTTGTGAAGTATCAGCAACTCTACAGAGCAACCACAACAAGTCTCACCAACAGAGAAAAAGTGCAGTTACACGCCAGGAGGTAAGTACAGTACCTTTAGGTTGAAGAAACGTGCAGCAGCTGGCTTCTGTTCCTGTGCAGCTCTGCAGATCCGGGTGGTCCTGGGCCTCAGTCGTGGGGGCAAGAGGGAGGTCTTCTGGGGACTCCTGCACTGCAATGGGACGGACACCGACCGCAACCAGCAATCTTCAAACAAGTGGCACTTCGGTCAGCTCCTTGCGTCTACCGCAAATAGCAACACTGTGGTTCCTGGCTGTCGAGATGGACTTTCCTTGCATCTGTGGTCCAGCACTCTTTTGAGATAGCTCAGGCTCGGTGGGCCCTGCTTCCTGGGAGTCTGGCAGATCTTCCTGGAGCTCTTGGCCAGCTTAAAAGCAATGCACACAATCTGGGGATCCTCTCCCTGGCTATTCGGTTCCAGCAGCAACTGCAGTGGAATTTCAACCAGCTCTGAGAGGATGTCCAGGTGGCTTACTTTGGAGTTGATTGGTCCCACCAACTCAAGGGGAGAAGTCACCCTTGCAGGGCTTCTCTAGTCGAAACAAAATTGGAGTTTCAGCACAGCAGCAGGGCTTCACCAGGTGAACCAACAGTCCAGGAGTTGCAGCAGGCGTCCTCTTCAAGTTCTTCTTCGGGTGCCATCGTCCAGTGGTCGACTCTGTCTTCCAAGCCAAAAAGCCTCACCTTTTATGCAGGTTTCTCCCATTCATTCCAGCCTAGCTTTCAGTCAGCCAGGAGGTTGGCTGTCCTTGCCGGACAGCCAGCCGGCCAATCACCAAAGAGTGCATTCCTGTCTCCTAGGAGACTAAGCACAGGGAGTTTCGGGCACCTCCCTCGCTTTCTGCCCCCGCCAGACACCCTGTAGCCAGAGGCAGGCTTCACTAGTGAATCCCGCCAAAGGCAAAGCGAACAAAGGGACCAAACCTGTTTTCCTGTTTTGGCACGCAGAGTAAATCGCAAGAAGGTGCTTTCCAAGAAGAAATGATGAAAAAAGAAGACCAAGGTCATTTTGACAGTCCGCGGTAAAAGCACACCACGGTAGTTAAATGTAAACCACTGCCATTCACAGAGGAAAGAGTAACATAAAAACGTTACATGAGAAGCTAGACAAAGGGGATACTAAAGTTGTAAAAACAAGGAAATATCGAGGCTGAGTGCCACAAAAGGCCATCAATCACGGGCTAGAAAGATTCATAGATCTTTATTCTGTACAGTTACAAAGAAACACAGATTGCTATATGGGTCTCAACACCCCACAATGAGTACCAGCCCGTCAAAGAGAGGATAGAGAGTGCTGGACATCTAAACATTTGTGTTTTTATACAGTTTTCAGCAATATTGTCCAGCCCCTCTTTGTGTTAATAATCTGCGGTCTAGACTTCGTGCCTAGTTCACATTCGGTTCACATAATATTTTACAAAGGATTATACATGTTTGTATTTCCACAGTGATACAATGACAACATATGCTCCCAAATCCTACAGCAAGCTCCTTTTACAAGTTGCATTCAATTGAATTCATCCTATGTCCATGCTTGGCGTTTACACTTCATTGTTGCAGATTTGTATTCGCGGATGAGGCTTGTTAGCATAGACAATGCTAGGACAACAGTTCAAGTATAGTGCAAGGCCTTATTACCTAGTCTAAACAGTCGGCCCTTCGACAGTCTAACCATTAACAGAACTCAAAGGTCGGGAGCTTGGTTGCAAGTTGAAAACACAGTCCACCATTTTAGAACAGAGAATATACGAACAGAAATCAAAACGGCGGATGATTCTAAAATGGCGGCAAAGTCGATCCAAAATCGGAACTTTGTAACGCGGTTTTCCTCATAGAGCGACTAGGCTTAGGCCAATATAAATCAAAAGGAGGCACTATATGATTTCCGTTTAACAAACCCTCTTTTTGGCTTAAGCCAAGTAGTATAAATATAAACTTGTCCCTTTACGAGTAACTGCACATCTAAATGTCCATACATCCTGAATCACATTCATCAGATATATCAATTGCCATAAGATCTGCGGCGGAAATTTCCTTCATCACAAATTTGTTGGTCATTCTTTCCGGTGCGTGTACCTTTGGTCCTAACGTTCCCATAGTCTGTGCACAACATCCCCCTAACATTGAACATATGGCAGGAAGACATTGTATACAGCAACAACAGAACAACAGAATACCCAGAATTATCCATAAGACCGAGAGAAGCTTCCATCCCCAAGATCGTAAGAAGTGCCAGAACCAAGCACTAAGATCCCAGTTTCCCTCTGGAACATATATTTCTGAACTCAGGACATGCCGATTTTGTATTGCCTTAAAGATGGTTAGGGAGGAATCTGGTACAAAAACACAGCAAGCGGACCCCACTCATTTGCATACTCCCCCACGCTCAGCCAAGATTACATCTAATACCATCCGGTTTTGTAGCGCCACTAATCTGATTGCCTTTTGCTCTAGAGTCATGTTATAGAGTATGTGAGTGGTCCGGTTGATGGTTTTCTACAGTACTCTTGCTAGTCTCCTGAGATCCTCGGAATTCATAATCTGCCCCCAAAAAGGTACAAAGGATTTTGCTACGTCGCCCAGAACATGTGCCAAAGTATCGCCATTCTCGTCCCGCCTAGGACGAGCCCTAGAGATTTCAGTGGTACTGGCTACATATACCCCTGGTAGCAGAATTCCCAAATAACAAGTTCCCTGCCAATCCCTAGGTAGACATGGATAAGCTTCGTTACCGCAAATGAAGTAGACAGGTTCGCCTACATACAAATTTCTGTCCTCACTGGTCAAGTTTGCAACGCTAGTGCAACCCTCGAAATCACCCATTGACTAAGGGCCTCATTACACAGAAGGCGGTAAGGGTTAACGGTCACCGGTAATGTTACTGGTGACCGTTAACCCTTACCGCCTTACTACGAGGTCCCTTTGCGGGTTGGTACTTTAACGCCTGCTTTTTAGCAGGCGTTAAAAACCAACCCGCAAAGGGACCAGCGTGCTAATTACGGTACCACAATTTGCGGTACCGTAATTAGCACCTTCCCCATTCCCATTATGCCCCATGGGGAAAAAATGGGAGTGGGGAAGGGCAATGGGGGAAAGGGGAACCTTGGAACAGGGTGGTAATTCCCCTTTCCTCCAAGGCGGTGCTGGTATTTTACCGGCATGGACCAAGGCTCTAATAGCACCTTGGTCCACCGCCTACCGTGTAATGAGGCCCTAAGTACCATTCCTCTGTATGCAGAAAGAAACTGAGTTGGGGCTATGGTTAACAGTATAAGAAGGTGGCGTGGCATCCCTATTAACTATAGGAGCCATCATAAAATAAATCAAAGATTGAAAAGGTCGGGACAGTCTATCAGAAGGCCTAATAGAAGCAACATTAATATTGCTCCTATTTGCGAAGAGTGAGCATCCCAGATGCGTTGGGACTCGCCTTTCGAATTCGTTCAAATCCGTCCCATCAAAGTTCCCTGAGATCTTATCATTCCATCGGCCAAAGAATAGTGCCCGTAGAGAAGCATAACATGCAGTAGTTAAAGGCAAAGGATGAATATACCAGCCCAACCCTTTTTCCCCATGTTGCGGTAAATGGGAGCAAATCCAGCAGTTTGTTCTGTTCAAAATGGCATGAGTTGCGTTCATTATTAGCAGTAATGTATTATTATGATAGCTTTGTCTATGTTGAGAGTCTCTAGGAGATAGTGTGTGCAGGTGCACAAAAGGTGTAGATACAGTAGGAAGATTCTCAGTAGGCAAGAATGTTTCAAGTGGGCGTACTTCTTCCATATAACAACATCCTAAGGCATATAATACTATGAAACTGGTTAACACAATTACAAGAAGACAACACGTCTTGAAAGACCATATATTTGATCGTCCATTGTCATTGTTGGCCACACACGCGATTGTCTGTACCGCACGAGTAGGGTCGATACCAGGCATTGTTCCTGGAAGCTCTTCACCGATAAATTCCTGTGAAAATCTCCATAGTCCATTTGCTGGTGATCTCCTGATCACATGTTTTCTGTTTCCCAATCCCCAGCCACCTACTTTCCTTCAGTGCAGAAAGCGGCAAAGGACAAGCTCTGTAGTTATTTTCCTGTGGGCACAGTCGTATCCATGCAGTGTGACTAGTGCAGCGGACACAGATTGTACCTTGTGACTCCTGGTACCATGCGATCTGCGAATAGTGTGTCGTTGCTTCCTGATGGAAGTGCTGAATTTGCAGCAGAACCAGTCGCAAAAGATGCAAAAGGATCTGCAGAAAAGTGTGGAGACAAAGCAACAGTTTCCCCAGGTCCAGCGGCTCACGGAGTGTCTCCGAAGCACTCTCAGTGCTGCTCAATGCTGAATGATCGCTGGGAACAGAGCAAGTAAGTTTCTCCTTATTTTCTTTGTTGTGTGGCAAAGGGAAAGGTATCCTCTTGACATGCGAAGCATGGATCCAGTGACACTTCCCCACTATTCGTACAGCAGTCTGTGTGGCCAATAGGACCTGATGGGGCCCTCTCCACCGCGGTGCGAGACAGGATGCTCTATCGAATGATTTAGTCAGCACCCAGGCACCAGGTCAGATGCTGTGACCTGGCCGCTCGTATTTGGCTAGGAGGGCTTCTCGCACCTGTTGATGAATCAAATACAAATTTTGAGTTAACCAGTCACAATATTCAGAAAGATGTACGTGCTCTATATCCCTCAAAGCCCTAGGTTTAGGAAGATTCCAAATGTTAGCTGGCCTGCCCATTACCACCTCGTACGGGGAAAGCCCAGTCCTAGTCTGTGGGGTCGTGTGCATAGAGAGTAAGACTATCGGTAAGGCATCCGGCCATTTCAAATTGGTGCCGACACACGTGTTAGCGAGTTTGTTCTTCAAGATCACATTGTGTCGGTCTACCAATCCAGCACTCTGAGCACGTCTGGCTGAATGGAACAGTTTATCGATCTGTAATCCCACACATATTTGTAGAATTACAGAAGCGATAAAATGTGGACCATTGTCCGACCAGAGGACCCTTGGCAAACCAAACCTAGGAAAATATTCCTTGAGCATGGTTTTCGCCGTTGGCATTGCTGTGGCATCTTTTACAGGAAAGGCTTCAACCCATTTACTAAAAGCACAAATAACAACCAGGACGTATTTCAGATTATTACAACGCTCCATTTCAATAAAGTCAAAGTGAATTACCTCGAAAGGGACAGAAGGTGGACCAAAACTACCCCTTTGTGTTGATGTACCCTTCCCCATATTGTGCTGTAGACAGACCATACAACTCTGGACAAAACGCTCAGCAGTTTTCGGGATGTTAATATTTACCCAGACAGTTTCTAACATTTTGCACATTTTCCTAGCGCATATGTGAGTGGGACCATGAGCCATTGAAACCATCATAGTGATGTACGCGTCTGGCATCATCCATTTTCCCTCTAGGTTATCCACCCAACACCCATCAACATCCAACCTCGCCAAGCCATCAGCCCATTGCTTAGTTTCCTCTAGAGTGGCATCGGCTTGGATATTCTTTATAGAATCAATTCCTTCCTATAGTACAGACATTTGTGGCTTCCCTTGTAGTGTACATATCTGAATAGAGATCAGTAGCAGTCTGTTTGGCTATCTGGTCAGCGAAAGCATTCCCTTTTCCTACATCATTTATGATCTTCTGATGTGCCGCGCACTTCATAATTGCTAACTGAGTGGGAAGTGCAAGCGCTGAGAGTAGCTGAACTATCAAGGTGCCATATTGGATCTTCGTTCCATGTGAGGTCAAGAAACCTTGTTCTGCCCAAGTCTACTGAAATTGTGAACCACCCCAAAAGCATATTGACTATCACTATTTATGTTTACTCTAAGCCCTTCGGAAAGTTCACAAGCTCGAGTCAATGCAATGATCTCTGTGACCTGCGCAGAGTTATGCGAAATTCTTTTGGTTTCCAAAATCGTGCTTAGTGTATTGATGGCATAAGCAGCAGTGGATGTACCATCCGGAGGTTTGAAACAGGAGACTTCGCAAAACAGCTCCCCTTGTGGATCGTTTAAAGGTGTATCTTTCAAATCAATCCTGCCTTTAGTTTCTTGCTCTGTGGTATAAAGGCAGTCATGTGACATTTCATCACTGCAAGCAATGTCTTGCGGAAGAGGTATAATTCAGCCGGATTCAATACACAACATATCTTAATTTTGATATGCAGTGCAAACAAGATCAATTTGTATCTTGTTAATCGTGCAGAAGTGAGATGTTGTGTTTGCGTTCTATTTAATAGAACGTCTACAGAGTGAGGTACCAACAAGGTTAAAGCATGGCCTAGGACCATACCCTCGCTCTGTTTTACGGACGCAGCAGCAGCAACAGCTCTCAGACATCTCGGCAAAGCGCATGCAACAGGATCAAGGGTGGAGGAAAAGTAACCGCACGGCCTATTCTTCCCCCTATGTTCCTGTGTTAACACAGCCAAAGCACATCCATCACGTTCATACACATACAACTCAAAGGCCTTTTCGTGATTTGGTGTGCCCAAAACAGGTGCTGAACACAATGCGGTTTTGAACAAATCCAAAGCTTTCTGGTGTTCCAAGTTCCACGGCAATGGCAAAGAAAAGTTCGGGATCCACCGCCTACAGTAAGAAGCCATTCCTATTAAGGCTCTGACTTCCTTCTATGTATTTGGGACAGACATGCTAGAAATGATTTTAATCCGTTCAGGTGTCAATCTTCTTCCCTCCTTTGACAAGAGATAGCCTAAATAAGCGACCTTCTGTCGACAATATTGAAACTTTTTCAGTGAAGCTTTGCCCATGCTTTGCTAGGTGAATAAGCAATAACACACTGCCCTCCTTGCAAGCACTTTCTGAATCTGCAGCTAAAAGAAGGTCGTCGAAATATTGAAGCAATGTACAAGTAGCAGTCAACTCAAGTGTATCAAGCTGCTCTTTCAAAGCCCTACTGTAGATGCTCTGACTTTCCGTGTACCCCTGTGGTGCACGGGTGAATGTAAACGAGCGCCCCCTAGGGTGAACGCGAACAAGTATCTGCTATCCTTGTGTATAGGAATGCTAAAGAAGGCATTCTTAGGATCTACGACGCTAAAATGAGTAGCAGAAGCTGGAATCATCGTTAATATCGTCGTTACATCAGGCACAATAGGAAATTGTGGAGCAGCGCGTAAATCAATAATAAAACGAAAAGGAATTGCATTATCTCCTTTCTTATACACTGGTAAAATCAGACTATTGCACAAACTACCTGCAATTTCTTCAATTACCCCACAGTGTAAAAAAATCAGAAACTATACACTTCAAAGCTTGATCACCATCAACCAAAATCTTATACTGTGGAATACGTGGCAACTTTAGTCCTGGTTTCAAAATGATTTTAACAGGCTCAATCTGTAAAACACCGACATCATTGCCATCAATCGCCCATAAACACTCCAGAACATCACTAAAGTCTGGCAGCAAAGGTCTAGTCAGAAACTGTGAGGCAGAAAATTGCTGTGGTGAAATCGTCAAACACACTCCATCCGAAGAACAATGAATTACCGCATTAAATTCCTTCAACAGATTCAACCCCAACAAATTCTCACCACAGTTTGATGTCAAAAGAAACAGACAGTGATCCGTGAATGGACCCAGTGAAATCGGTACCGGCAGAGAAACCAGACTAACCACTGGCATACCAGAAAACCCTACAGAAACATTAGTTTGCCCTGACAGTGGAATGTCTGGAACCCGTGAATGGTCAATGGAACACTTCTGTGCTCCTGCGCCTATCAAAAATAGATGTTTCCTATTTCCCACTATCATTTCAATGTAGGGACCTTTCTGATTAACGGGAATATGCGTTGGTTCCAAACCCTGCTTCGTGCAATCCTAGCGAAAAAAGATATCATCGAAGGGAAGGTCTTCAGAGAGATAAGCAGTAAAAGGATGATCAAAAATATTTCTATTATCCATACTCAGTGGCTGATTGTCTTACGAAAAAGACTGAGAATTCTGAGACAACTGGCTTCTACCAGGACCCCCTGCCCCAGGGCGGCCTCTGGATCATCTACCCATGATACCAAATTTGTTATTCGACCTCTGCAGGAGGATCGGGCATTGTGCTCACCAATGACCCTCTTGTCTGCAATAAGCACATTGGTTTGCCTGTACAGGACCCAGCGGCACATTACCTTGTGGAACATACTGTCCCCTAAACTGTCTACTACCCCCTCTAGGACCTCTAACAATCTGTTGCAACAATACCTTAGTTTTCAAGTCTCCCTTTTTCTTTTCAATCCTTTCCTTCTCATTATTGACTCGGTTTTCATGGTACTGAGCCATATGCAACACTTCCGACTGAGACTTAGCTTGCCAAGCGCTCTCAGAAGTCATAATTTGCGACCGGATGTCAGGTAACAATCCACGCACAAATGTGTCCACAAATAATCATTTTCCAGACTCTGTGCTTAAATCTTGTCCACTAAAATCTGAAAATACTTGTTCAAACCGATTAAAGAACTCGGTAGCACCCTCAGACTTTCCTTGGATACAAGCAGTAAGTTTGTCCCAAACAATCGTTCTCTCAGGAATTAAGGCTTTCAGTTTTGTCACTATTCTATCAGGCAAAGATAGTATGATCTGTGGTGGTCTCTCATCAGCTTTCCTTTCTCTATCTAGCCTAGCCAAATTATCCCATGTGCCCCACTAATCCTGGTACATCGTCTACTGTCCTAATCTGTTTCCACAAATCAGCAGGTAGGAGCACAGGAAATAGCAAGTCTATATCACCCAAAGTAAATACTGCCAACTGCAAGACAGATTCCATTTCTTTATAAAAACCCTGTTGGATTTTTCCTAATATCTGGGATAGATTGTCTAATGGTATTTACCTCCTATCTTGAGAACAGGACGTGAACGAACTGTGATACATAATGTGCATCAATGTCATAGGCGGCTACACCCATTGCAGCATTAGCCGGAACCTCAACTTTAGGGACAAATGTCAGAGGAACCTCTCTCATAGGTAACTGAGAAGTAGGCAACTCGGAACGCTTACTGAGCAATAAAGCTAAAACGAGCGCTAAAGCAGCTGAAGGAGTGTCAGACGAAAAAGCTCTCTTATAGACACAATAATTCTGTGGGACAACAAATCTTTCTTTTTATACATTCATCCTGCAGGTATTCTACCATAACCTGTATCACTTTCCTCTGCATTTCTGGCTTATACTGACTATACGTGTCATATACTTCTACGGGAGATATCGACATGTCTGAAATCCATCTAAGTGCATCTCTTGTGCAAATTCGTGTTTCTTCACTCATCGATTTACAAAGAGGAAGGAACTGTTTCTGTAAAAAAATAGCGCCCAAACTATCACCATCTATTTCATCATTCCGTAACCTTTCCAGCTCCCTTCTATACTCAAAAACCCTCTCGATGTGCTCAAATACTTTCTCCGCAGTATCTCTTGAATATGCTAAAACATTCAGATCCCTCAACCCTTGTGAGATATCTTCATCATTCAATCTGTTCCACATTACGGATAAATGAATTCCCAGCCCTTCAATAAAAACAGTTTTCTCAGGAAAACCTTCTACATTAGAAAGTGTAGCAAAAACATCAGATTGTTCACCTTTCTCCATGCACCAGGCCCTCGTTCATTTAAAAGCTTGTCAATCAATTCATCTGACGCATGAAAATCTTTAGACAGGTATATTTTATGAGTGCCAAGTTGAAAAGCCCTATCCATATTTATAACTGGCTCTGACTGTTTTTGTTGATCATGTAATAATGCTTTCTCGGCGTTCGACATATGTTGGCACGCATGTTTCTCTCTACTTTTAAGCTGCTGCATAGCTTCTTTTTTCCAATTTTGTAATATATCAAATGCTGCAGGTCTAGCTTTTTTCTTTAACAATATAGATTCTAAATATTCTATGCGAGAAATCTCAAAGCTACCATTCATTGGCCACTGAAGTTCGGAAGCATGTCTAGATTGTCTGTGGCAAATATCGTTAAACACTATACTACGAATGCCGTACTTACAGTACATAGTACATGCCGGCGACCCCTCCTGTGGTGCCGGCATGTACTATGATTCCAAAGATTGTCTGTCTCTGCGGAATAATGCCTTGAAACAGGCAGACAATTTCTCAGGCATATCAGATTTCTGGTGTTACCTGGCAGTAATTCTACTCGCGAGGACAATGCGCAAAATCAAATATCAGGATACTTAGGAATTTGAGCACGGCTCACCTGATCACAGGACTAAGAGAGGTCCGATCAGGTTACTAAGAACAACAAAGGACCCTCGTGGTTGGTGATTTCGGCAAAACTGCCCGCCTCGATACATGGACCCTCGTCAAGATGCTGTCTCGGACCGCATGCTCACCGTCCAGGGATCGGGTCGTGCAGTACTGTTGAGGTGTTGCGTCTCATCTAAGAAGGGGCCCCCTTTCTCACCGTCCGATCCCGTTCCGATAGCCGCATCAACACTTCAACGAGATGGATTCAATCTTGAGGGTCCCTATTTGGGCGCCATCTGTAAAAACAAGGAAATATCGAGGCTGAGTACCACAAAAGGAAATACACCAATCACGGGCTAGAAAGATTCACAGATCTTTATTCTGTACAGTTACAAAGAAACACAGATAGCCATCAGGCTCTCAACACCCCGCAATGACTACCAGCCTGTCAAAGAGAGGAGAGAGAGTGCTGGACATCTAAACATTCGTGTTTTTATACAGTTCTCAGCAATATTGTCCAGTCCCTCTTTGTGTTAATAATCTGTGGTCTAGAATTCATGCCTAGTTCACATTCGGTTCACACAATATTTTACAAAGGATTATACATGTTTGTATTTCCACAGTGATACAATGACAACGCATGCTCCCAAATCCTACAGCAAGCTCCTTTTACAAGTTGCATTCAATCAAGTTCAACCTATGTCCACACTTGGCGTTTACACTTCATTGTTGCAGATGTGTATTCACGGATGAGGCTTGTTAGCATAGACAATGCTAGGACAACAGTTCATGTATAGTGCAAGGCCTCATTACCTAGTCTAAACAGTCGGCCCTTGGACAGTCTAACCATTAACAGAACTCAAAGGTCGGGAGCTTGGTTGCAAGTTGAAAACCCAGTCCACCATTTTAGAACAGAGAATATACGAACAGAAATCAAAATGGCAGATGATTCTAAAATGGCGGCGAAGTCGATCCAAAATCAGTACTTTGCAACACGGTTTTCCTCATAGAGCGACTAGGCTGAGGCCAATATAAATCAAAAGGAGGCACTATATGATTTCCGTTTAACAAAGTAACCCCTCCAGCACCCTATTGTAAGATAGTGTGTGTTGGGCCTAGAAAGTTACAAATGTAAGTAAAGTCAATTTCACTTTATTGCTCTAGGAAACAGTAGTTTATCCAAGAGAAGGTATTGAAACCTTTGGGAAATCTGGAAGACTTCCCTGTGCCACTGCACTGAAGGTGCTGTGTGACACAATGCAAGAGATTATGCCTATGGAGTTTGTCAGACTCCACAACCAAATGAAACACAGTTCAAAATCACATTAAAATACATTAGAGAGTGGGAAAAAAGGGTCTCACTCTCACCAGGTGAATAAATCAAGTTCTCAAAATCCAGCAACGTTGCTGGGGGTCTTGAAGGTAGAGAGGAATTAGCACATTTCTGAGAATTCTCCCTAACATCTGCCCTGCCAGTTATCGCCCGATACCCATCATCCCCTTCCTGGGGAAGCTTCTTGAGAAGCTGGCCTTGCCCCAACTTAACTCTGACAATGAACTTGCTGGTGGCCTCCACGACCATCAATCTGGATTCCGAGCAATCTTCTGAACACCCGTGAAAAATTGCTTGCATCTCTGGACTCCAACTCCCCAGCTGTCCTTATCCTTCTTGATCTCTCCTCTGCATTTGACAGTTAACCATTCCATCCTCATACAAAGGCTCCACGATACACTTGGTATCTCGGAAAGGACACTTGATTGGCAGTCATCTTTCCTCACTAACCGCTCATCCCAAGACATCCTGGGCCCCTTCTCCTCTCATAATTCCATCTGTGGTGTCCCCCTGGGCTCTATTCTCTCCCCCTGGCTCTTTAACATCTACTTTGCTGTCCTTGCATGCCTCATCTCGTCCTTCTCATCCAACTTCCAGTGTTACGCAGATGACAGACAGCTCTTCTTCAGACTCCCTGCTGACCCTCTTGTACCCTCCATCATACCTGACTGCCTATCTACCATCCAGTCCTGGTGTGCCTCCAATGAGCTCTGCCTCAATGCCTGTAAAACTGAGATCTTCCCATCGGGACCCCTGCTCCCTCTTTCTTCCCCTCCCTCTGGCCTTCCTCCTTGGGCTCTCCCCCTGCTCCTTCAACTGAAGCCAGATACCTTGGAGTCATATTTGACTCCTCTCTCTCCTTCCTCCCTTCTACTCAGGGCGTTGTCAATAATTCCAACTGTCAGCTCTTCCTTCTCAAAGGAATTCTACCTTTCCTCACTTTTTCTACCTTTTCAGGCGCAATGTGACTCAGGCCCTAGTTCTCTCTAGACTTGACTACTGTAATAGCCTCCCCCTCCACTCTTCGACCCATTCAGCTTATCCAGAATAGGGCAGCAAGACTTATCCTTGGCCTTAAGACCAGGGACTGCATCTCTCCTGCACTACAACGTCTTCACTGGCTCCTGGTTGCTCCATGGATTGAATTCAAATTCCTCTGCATCATCCACAAGGATGTCTGGGCCCGGGGACCACACTATCTTCAACTTTATCACACTAAATACTTTCCCTCTAGACTTCTTCGCTCCTCTGGCACCAACTCTTTGTGTATAAAGCGTTTTGCGAAAAAGAGGGCAGGGGGTTGCTCACTTTCCTCTGTGGGCTCCCTCCTTTGGAATAGCCTCCCCCTCCCCCTGAGCCTCAAGCAGGATCTTCTCAAATTCCGGGAGCTCCTTAAGACTTTCCTCTTTTCCTCTTCCTTCTCCCCTCTGCTAATCCCCCAGTTGCTGAATCAGTGTCCTTAGCCCTTATGCATCTTTGGGGCCTTGACCTCCCACACCAATTCTTCCCAGCTCCTGTCTATCCACAGCACTTTGCATCTGCACACACTCCGCTCTGGAGACACGCACTTACACCTCCTGCAACCCAGGCCGTGTAGCACTCCTCATTCATAGCACTTTGTCCATGGCTCACCCACAAGCTCAGACTCCCTAGCACTTAGCGCCTCTTCCCTCTTCCTTTCTGCACTTGCATGTTCCGAATACTCACAAGGCATAGTAGGTTTGTCCCTCTTCCTCTTCACCCTCTGCTCTTACTATTGTGTTGTAATGTATTCCCCCACCCCCTTCCTGGCCCTGTAGGTGCTTTGAAACAGTATATTCTTATTGTATATGCTCCTAACAAGCAAACAATAAAATAAATAAATAAAATAAAGGATTATTCTATCAATACCAGACCGACCCAGAGATGGAAGAAAAATAAAACTTCTATATTAAAGAAATGTACTGAGGTTCAAAATAATTTCACACCTCTGAATTCCAATGTCATCCCCGAATTTATTAACCAAAGATAAGAACAAATTGAACAAAGACAGTCTTTGAATAAGATCTAATAAAAACAAAAGTCATTGGCCCTCATTAGGACCCTGGCGGTAAGGGGTTTACGCCAGCGTTAGCTGCGCCGACCCCTTACCGCCAACTACGAGTTCCCAAAGCGCCATGGTCACTTTTACGCCCGCTTTTTGCGGGCGTAAAAATCCATGGCGCTATGGGACCTTGGTGTTAATTACGCCACCGTAATGTACGGTGGCGTAATTAACGCCTTCCCCACTCCCATTGAGCCCTATGGGGCCGAAATGGGAATGGGGAAGGGTAAATGGGTCAATGGGGACTTACCGCCCCGCCAACCTCGGAATGGGGCGGTAAGTCCGCCATCCGCCATGGCGTAAACGGACTTTACGCCATGGCGGAAAAGTCCGTCGATGGCGGAAAAAATCCGCCAGGGTCGCAATGAGGGCCATTGTCTGGTACATATCAAAGTTTCTGACTTCAATATGGTCCCTAAATTCAACAAAAAGTCAGTGGGTTTCCAGTTCTTAATCCAAAACCAGGAAAACCTGAACTGCCCAGCAGATCTTCCAAACACTCACACTACAGCGGGTTTAAGTGCGCCTACATTTCTTTCTTGTCTTCTGCTTCTGATAGCTCAGATCCTCGGTTTCTCCTTGTTGCCGCCTGGGGGGGACCTATTTTGCCTGGGTCTCCGGGCCCAACAGGTGCTACTCATTAGAACCCAATCACTGCAGCGGTTGTAGCTGTGTACCACCAGGCTGATTTCAAAGTTTCTACCTGCAAGTTGACCAACTGGTCACCCGAAATGGCTGGATGGTATGGTGATATGTCCCAAAACTCTCAGGCTTAGGCTGATCATACAAACCCTCTTCTGGAGTCTCTCTCGTTCTCCTGGGATACTTTGATGCATCACTGCATGCTTATACTTCCACACCTCCTTAACTCAATTTTTGTCATACTGAAATCATGCCTGTTTTTTCCCTAAATTCTTTCATCCTCTGTGCTCTTACTTCTGCTTATTTATCCTACCCTCCACATACTTTATCTTCTGCTCAGTGGCAGCTGGAGACATTTTTAATTGGTGGGGTATAGATATCCGCCCCCCTCCCCACCCCAAGAACATGTTTTGAACAACTGGTTAAGATGGTGCATCATTGCTCTATACAGCACAATACCTGAGAGTTTGCAATCGGTTTAGCAGGTTAATTCATGAAAAAATCAAATAGATGCAAGTCACCAACTTTGCACAAGAGCATTTCCCAAAGCATTTTCAGGACACCTTTCCCCACAATATATGCCAGTCTAAAAAATATGTTCATGCTGGCTGTGCCCATATATTACCATGCTGGCTACAGCAGTATATGCCAGTATTCCCATATAAGAACATACTCATGTTTGCTTTGAGGATAATGCCAGTAAATGTACTATTAGAACACGTGTAAAAGCTGGCTCTGCCAATATAGGCCAGTATCCCCATGTAAGAACATAATCCTGTGGGCTTTGCCATTGAAAATGCCATGCCACAATAAGAAAACATGTCCAACTGGATGCACAAACGTAAGCCACTCTAAACATGTAATTACACTTATGTTTGATTTACCTTTGATGTCCAGTAGAAAATGACATGCCACAATAAGAATATACAGCCAAACCGTCAGCACTGCCGTATGCCAGTCTAGCCACGTAAAAACAGTTAAGTTTGCTCCATTATAATGATTTTTTTATAATGCGTTTAATAACACCGATTGATTTCTAAGCGCGGGATCGGGATTCAAACCTGTGTTGCGCTGTGTTGTCTTGCTTCCAATATAAAAGCGTTGTCCCCGAGTTATCCCTCTCAGATAGATGCCCAGTAAAAAATGCCATGCAACATTAATACATTATAGCAAGACTGGCTGCACCAAGATATTCCAGTCTAGCCACGTAATAACACTCATCAAGTTTGCTCTATCACAGATGACCAGTAAATAAATGCCATGGCCCAGTAAGAATAACCACCCCCTTTCCCAAATCAGTTCCCTGGGCCCAGCACAAACGGAAGCACACACACATTAACACAACATTTACTTGCTCATTCATACACATATTGACACAGCATTCACTTAATTATTCACTTGAGCACCCATACACCACGCATTCGCTCACTCACTCACAGCTTGACCAAGCCATCCATACATCATACACTCACTCATTCACAAACAAACGCATACATACACACATTCATAGCGTTTCTCTTAGCTTCAGCGTCATTCAAGATTCCACTCCTCACGTCGTCTTGCTGAAGGGCCTCAAGCTCCTGCATACAAGAACAGGAAGTGCTTCCTGGTTCCTCCACATTCGTGGACAAACCAGAGTGCTTATGGCTTAACATTCTGGGCTGTCTGAACATGTGGTGAGGCAGAGGAGCTCCCGCTACGCACATTCAGATGTGCAGTTCTCCAGCCTGCATCCCCAATGGGCCGTGCAAGGATGGGGAAGTAAAACGCCCCCAGACTTGCATAGCTTATTGGTAAAGTGTGCTGGGGAAACGGAACTAGCAAAGGAAAACCATGTACTTTTAGGGAATCTGTCCAATTAGTGATATTTGTATATACAGGGCACCAGAGCAGGAACCCTTGGATAATACAGTTATCAAGCAATTAAGGTATGGTTCATACCTAACTCTTTATACAATGCATAACATCTGTATTGATAAGATCAAGAAAACCTAGAAAGTTGCAATATTTCGTGAAAAACCAATGTATTACAGACGAACACAAGGTCTCCAGATCAGAGAAAGCAGTGATATGGTAAATGCCAAGCTAACAAACAGAAGCCTGGTAAATATGAGTGCACAATTATGAATGAGTTTACAATATTTTTGAAATGTAAACAAATAATATAACTTTAGAAAAAGGTTCATATTAAATATCATTATCTGTACATATCTTTTTCTGTTTAGAGATTGTCCCTGAAGATGGTCACAAGGATTGAAATGCACTGGACATAAACCGGCCTTTTATTTATCCTTTTTTGGAATAAACACATTTTACACATTTCTGAATTACTTTGAACCACAACATCATTTTTCGACATTGAAAGAAGAGAATACAACAGATCTAAAGAAAGGAATAATTTCGAGTGGGAATCCACGCAAGTCCTTCCAGCTGTTGGGGTCACCATACTCAGACAAACATTCAGCTAACCTTTGACAGTTAAAGCCAGCCCAGGATCGCTCCCTCAGCAGCAGGCAGCAGCCGAGGGGGCGCTCTCTATTCACACTGGGCTAAAGCGGCTTGTCGGAAATTGGCGGCATCACTGACAGGTCAGAGCCTGATTGCCGATTACGGACAAGCCGTCCCTGCTGCCCCCATCACTCCCCTTCTTGCTTTCCACCCCCATACATCTAATGTTGCCATCATCCAGCTCCTTAGGATATTACACATCCTTCTTCCTGGTATCCTAAGTCACCTCGCCAATGTATTCCTCCCCATCTCTTTCCTTGGCTCTTCCCACAGCCACTCCCTCTGCTGTTTCTGCTTAGCACCATGTCTTTATTCTATACCTCCTTCCTCTTTCCACGATTCAGATGTTCCTTTTTACCACCCTCTTCTTATTCTTCACCTCATTCCTCTTCTCCAGCCTTCTGGCCCCGTTTCTGTTTTCCATGAATTCCTGCTCCATTTGCTCCTGCTCTTGGGTATGGGTTGTACTGAAACTTTGATTGGCTGAATCACCCCGATTAGCGGACTCACTGCCGCTCCCGCTGTCATGCCCCTGGACATGGGGCCCAAGCCTTTATTGAGGTTGGTCGCCATGCTGGAACTGCATTCTTTCACGGTCTGGAGCAAGATTGCTTTTCTAAAGTTCTGCACTTCAAATGTGCATATAGCAGCACTCCACAATGAAATGGAATGTAGGTTTCCTGATGCGTGATCACCTGCATATGCTGTGCCAGTGCAGGAAGCATCCAGCTTCCCCTACCTGGCACCCTCACATTGGAATGCCCTACCTCCCACCCTCCGAGGCGAGGCATCCCTCATGACATTTTGCAAAGCCATGAACACTGTGCTCTTCACCTGAATTATGCCATGATCTCCAGCTAAACCTGTTAAATCACATAAATGTACCATGCTTATATGTAACCTAATGTACATCTGCTCTATATTTGATCAATCTATAACTACTGCTCCCCGTGTGCCCTCCCCCTGTAACTAAGCTCCCTTCAAGTAACAGCGCCTCGATGCCCAAGGGCTGCAGTGCGCTATACAAATGTAATAAATAAATAAATTCTGTTTAACAACGCATCAGGCAGTTAACTTGTACTAGCGTTCTTTGGGAAACTTTTTCTCCGTAATGTGGAAAGACAAATCCCTCCTACTTTAGTGGCCGTGAGAATGTACCTTCTATAGTATACACTCCCTGGCCATCTTGTCTCACTGCAAATGGGGATTTTGTGACAACTCTAAGGGACAGCCTCTGGGCCTAATGGGGCCACAGATTTTAAGATGGATGAATGAGCCGACTCATGTTAAGGGCCCTTTGGAACCTGCGGGGGACACCCCTATAGCCCCCGTTTTAAATTCCCCCTCGGAAGGTCACTATACATAATATCGGCACAGACTTTTCCCAGTGGCTATATGTATGGTGACTATTTGTGTGGGGGTAATATTACCAGGTACCCTTTAAAGGGGTTTGTGGCATATGGTGCACCAATGTAACAAGCTCCTGACAAGTGGTGGGAATATGGTAGGGTTCCTCCCCACATTAACAAGGGGGGTCCTGGGAGTCCCTCTGCCAGACATTAGTCCTGGTTGCGAGAGACTTACCCAGAATCTTTAGCTCACTATCTTTCACAGAGAAGAAATATCCCAAACATATCAGTCTTTGTCCTGCCCTGGGGCAGTCCAGCACCGAAATGCTAGGCAATTCTACTCTGAACAAGAGTACCAACAGCATCCCCAGACACGTGTTTCGGTCTGGTTGGACCTCATCAGTAGGGAGGAGCTCTGCCTCTCTAAGAATAGTGAGCAAGGGGTCCACGTCTGGATTCCCCTAGTAAGCTAGGGTGAGACCAAAACTTACTCAAATATGCAAATTAACAAGGGGGGTCCTGGGAGTCCCTCTGCCAGACATTAGTCCTGGTTGCGAGAGACTTACCCAGAGTCTTTAGCTCACTATCTTTCACAGAGAAGAAATATCCCAAACATATCAGTCTTTGTCCTGCCCTGGGGCAGTCCAGCACCGAAATGCTAGGCAATTCTACTCTGAACAAGAGTACCAACAGCATCCCCAGACACGTGTTTCGGTCTGGTTGGACCTCATCAGTAGGGAGGAGCTCTGCCTCTCTAAGAATAGTGAGCAAGGGGTCCACGTCTGGATTCCCCTAGTAAGCTAGGGTGAGACCAAAACTTACTCAAATATGCAAATTAACAAGGGGGGTCCTGCCTGGGAGTCCCTCTGCCAGACATTAGTCCTGGTTGCGAGAGACTTACCCAGAGTCTTTAGCTCACTATCTTTCACAGAGAAGAAATATCCCAAACATATCAGTCTTTGTCCTGCCCTGGGGCAGTCCAGCACCGAAATGCTAGGCAATTCTACTCTGAACAAGAGTACCAACAGCATCCCCAGACACGTGTTTCGGTCTGGTTGGACCTCATCAGTAGGGAGGAGCTCTGCCTCTCTAAGAATAGTGAGCAAGGGGTCCACGTCTGGATTCCCATAGTAAGCTAGGGTGAGACCAAAACTTACTCAAATATGCAAATTAACAAGGGGGGTCCTGGGAGTCCCTCTGCCAGACATTAGTCCTGGTTGCAAGAGACTTACCCAGAGTCTTTAGCTCACTATCTTTCACAGAGAAGAAATATCCCAAACATATCAGTCTTTGTCCTGCCCTGGGGCAGTCCAGCACCGAAATGCTAGGCAATTCTTCTCTGAACAAGAGTACCAACAGCATCCCCAGACACGTGTTTCGGTCTGGTTGGACCTCATCAGTAGGGAGGAGCTCTGCCTCTCTAAGAATAGTGAGCAAGGGGTCCACGTCTGGATTCCCCTAGTAAGCTAGGGTGAGACCAAAACTTACTCAAATATGCAAATTAACAAGGGGGGTCCTGGGAGTCCCTCTGCCAGACATTAGTCCTGGTTGCGAGAGACTTACCCAGAGTCTTTAGCTCACTATCTTTCACAGAGAAGAAATATCCCAAACATATCAGTCTTTGTCCTGCCCTGGGGCAGTCCAGCACCGAAATGCTAGGCAATTCTACTCTGAACAAGAGTACCAACAGCATCCCCAGACACGTGTTTCGGTCTGGTTGGACCTCATCAGTAGGGAGGAGCTCTGCCTCTCTAAGAATAGTGAGCAAGGGGTCCACGTCTGGATTCCCCTAGTAAGCTAGGGTGAGACCAAAACTTACTCAAATATGCAAATTAACAAGGGGGGTCCTGGGAGTCCCTCTGCCAGACATTAGTCCTGGTTGCGAGAGACTTACCCAGAGTCTTTAGCTCACTATCTTTCACAGAGAAGAAATATCCCAAACATATCAGTCTTTGTCCTGCCCTGGGGCAGTCCAGCACCGAAATGCTAGGCAATTCTACTCTGAACAAGAGTACCAACAGCATCCCCAGACACGTGTTTCGGTCTGGTTGGACCTCATCAGTAGGGAGGAGCTCTGCCTCGCTAAGAATAGTGAGCAAGGGGTCCACGTCTGGATTCCCCTAGTAAGCTAGGGTGAGACCAAAACTTACTCAAATATGCAAATTAACAAGGGGGGTCCTGGGAGTCCCTCTGCCAGACATTAGTCCTGGTTGCGAGAGACTTACCCAGAGTCTTTAGCTCACTATCTTTCACAGAGAAGAAATATCCCAAACATATCAGTCTTTGTCCTGCCCTGGGGCAGTCCAGCACCGAAATGCTAGGCAATTCTACTCTGAACAAGAGTACCAACAGCATCCCCAGACACGTGTTTCGGTCTGGTTGGACCTCATCAGTAGGGAGGAGCTCTGCCTCTCTAAGAATAGTGAGCAAGGGGTCCACGTCTGGATTCCCCTAGTAAACTAGGGTGAGACCAAAACTTACTCAAATATGCAAATTAACAAGGGGGGTCCTGGGAGTCCCTCTGCCAGACATTAGTCCTGGTTGCGAGAGACTTACCCAGAGTCTTTAGCTCACTATCTTTCACAGAGAAGAAATATCCCAAACATATCAGTCTTTGTCCTGCCCTGGGGCAGTCCAGCACCGAAATGCTAGGCAATTCTACTCTGAACAAGAGTACCAACAGCATCCCCAGACACGTGTTTCGGTCTGGTTGGACCTCATCAGTAGGGAGGAGCTCTGCCTCTCTAAGAATAGTGAGCAAGGGGTCCACGTCTGGATTCCCCTAGTAAGCTAGGGTGAGACCAAAACTTACTCAAATATGCAAATTAACAAGGGGGGTCCTGGGAGACCCTCTGCCAGACATTAGTCCTGGTTGCGAGAGACTTACCCAGAGTCTTTAGCTCACTATCTTTCACAGAGAAGAAATATCCCAAACATATCAGTCTTTGACCTGCCCTGGGGCAGTCCAGCACCGAAATGCTAGGCAATTCTACTCTGAACAAGAGTACCAACAGCATCCCCAGACACGTGTTTCGGTCTGGTTGGACCTCATCAGTAGGGAGGAGCTCTGCCTCTCTAAGAATAGTGAGCAAGGGGTCCACGTCTGGATTCCCCTAGTAAGCTAGGGTGAGACCAAAACTTACTCAAATATGCAAATTAACAAGGGGGGTCCTGGCAGTCCCTCTGCCAGACATTAGTCCTGGTTGCGAGAGACTTACCCAGAGTCTTTAGCTCACTATCTTTCATAGAGAAGAAATATCCCAAACATATCAGTCTTTGTCCTGCCCTGGGGCAGTCCAGCACCGAAATGCTAGGCAATTCTACTCTGAACAAGAGTACCAACAGCATCCCCAGACACGTGTTTCGGTCTGGTTGGACCTCATCAGTAGGGAGGAGCTCTGCCTCTCTAAGAATAGTGAGCAAGGGGTCCACGTCTGGATTCCCCTAGTAAGCTAGGGTGAGACCAAAACTTACTCAAATATGCAAATTAACAAGGGGGGTCCTGGGAGTCCCTCTGCCAGACATTAGTCCTGGTTGCGAGAGACTTACCCAGAGTCTTTAGCTCACTATCTTTCACAGAGAAGAAATATCCCAAACATATCAGTCTTTGTCCTGCCCTGGGGCAGTCCAGCACCGAAATGCTAGGCAATTCTACTCTGAACAAGAGTACCAACAGCTTCCCCAGACACGTGTTTCGGTCTGGTTGGACCTCATCAGTAGGGAGGAGCTCTGCCTCTCTAAGAATAGTGAGCAAGGGGTCCACGTCTGGATTCCCCTAGTAAGCTAGGGTGAGACCAAAACTTACTCAAATATGCAAATTAACAAGGGGGGTCCTGGGAGTCCCTCTGCCAGACATTAGTCCTGGTTGCGAGAGATTTACCCAGAGTCTTTAGCTCACTATCTTTCACAGAGAAGAAATATCCCAAACATATCAGTCTTTGTCCTGCCCTGGGGCAGTCCAGCACCGAAATGCTAGGCAATTCTACTCTGAACAAGAGTACCAACAGCATCCCCAGACACGTGTTTCGGTCTGGTTGGACCTCATCAGTAGGGAGGAGCTCTGCCTCTCTAAGAATAGTGAGCAAGGGGTCCACGTCTGGATTCCCCTAGTAAGCTAGGGTGAGACCAAAACTTACTCAAATATGCAAATTAACAAGGGGGGTCCTGGGAGTCCCTCTGCCAGACATTAGTCCTGGTTGCGAGAGACCCACACCAGCTCCAAGTCCAATATCATGTAGCGGGCGGTGGTACCTGGCCTCTTGGCCATCCCACCCCTTGAACCCGAAGGGACAGGCAGAGCACTTTGTCACCTATGCCCTATTGCGAGATCCACTGCCTGACTCTCAGGCAGCGAGAAAGGTGACCCAGTGGTGCAGATGCCACCCTGAGCCAGTGGATGTTGGGTCCGTGGGTGATATGACAAGGATCCCTAGCATGGGGAACTTCCCCATGTCCCAGTTAGGGAATGTGACTGGCAGGAGAAAGTCACATTGCCTATCCACACGCCATTATCTGTCCCTCCCGACCACAGTGGCTCATCAGGGCAGATCAGCCCTGGAGACCCGAGTTCTGCAAGAGACATTAATTATAATCTGGAGACTCGAGGCTAAGGTCCTCCTCCCCAAGAAACAGTGTTTAAACCTCACCCTAGTTTGACCCAAATCTCCAGTAAGGAAAGGGATTTCATCCCTTCAAAAGGTAAGACTTTCTATCTGACTGGCGAAGGTAGAGTGTACAATGCTACTGTTTCCAGCTCGTCTGACACTTCGATGGTATGTTGATTTGAAGTCAACAGAATCTGACCAATGTGAGAAACCTGAGGGCGTCTCACTTACTAATCCCTGGGGATCTGTCATCCAGGTGGCCAGGACACGGTCATCGCTATTGGATTCAGTTAATGCGGGTGGACCAGTGAGGGAGGATCACCTGGATGGGGTTCCTGGGGGAGTGGAAGTGGGACACCTACTGGTGAGATGCGGTAACCCTCTTCTTATACCCTTTCCCCATCCTACCCCGTAGGATAAGGATACTCGAACACTCTTCCCCTGCCTCCTTTTCCAGACATGAACACATTCACACATCACAAAAGACGACGGACAAACACCAACGCTGTTTCCCTGACATGTCCCAAAGCCAGGGTCAGGCAAAGTCAGGCAATTGACCAGAATCACACACGCCTGACGACCTTTTTCCTTCTCCATAGGCATAAAAGGTGGAGCACGAGAGCACAATATGAGCAAGGCAGATTACACGACAAGGGAGCTAACTCAGCACGGCAGTTCAAGAGGAGGAGAAAGACAGCGCAAACCGAGAGGGTGACAAGGAGAAGCAACCTTGCCCTTTCTGAGTCAAGCCTGTGAAACCTCCACAGAAGGAATCGTAAGACCGCAAACGATAGCCAGCATGTGTTGCAGAAGATGTCAACGGTACGCAGGGCCCTCCTCTGCTGATAACCAAGCGGAGGGGAGACACTTGCCACTGTGGTACCGGCCTTGACTGCAGAGACAAGAAAAAGCCAAGCGGTTCATCACAGCCGGTGAGTCGAAGGGAGAGCCGATAATAAAGCCTACTGTATTTGTACAAAAGTAGCAGAATGGTTAATTGAAGAAAGTACAAAGAAATGTTTGCTTGATACGAGAGGGGAAAACCAGCTACAGAGGAGTCAGACACCAAATGGGTGTTCACTTGAGAAACTCTGGGCGATTACCCTATGGTTGAAACTACCATTACCAGAAGGCCTTGGGAACGGCACGAGAAGAGGGTCAAAGTGGTCATATGGGGTCTAGTAAAATCCTCTGTACAGTCGAAAGTCTTTGACGAACAAATGAAGGTAAAGCTAAGGGAAGTGAATCCTGCATCGTAAGAACTGTGTGAATTAAAAAAGTTGGCAACAGTGAACCAGACAGAGGGATGTCCACAGTGATCTGTTTAAAAAGACATTAAGATTTGTGAATGGCACAGAGGAGATTGTGTTGAAATCCATAATGAACCCAACGGAGGGAGGCTGGCATTCGACAGGGGTCTGAACCAGAAGAGGGGGACCCAGGGGTGAAGAAGCATCACTCTAAAGACAAGTAGAAAATAACTTTTGTTTTGTCGATTTGAATATATCAGGCCGTCTGAAGCAAGAAAGTGAAACACAGAGGGTCTCGTTATCACTAGCAACTTTCTAGGGATCTGAGCCCGGAAGAGGGGGATCCAGGGGTGAAAAGACATCACCCAACGTGGAAGCAGAAAGGAACTTTTGTTTATTATTTTGGAACACATCAGATCCTCGGAGGCAAGAGACTTTTTTGTGGAAAAGATACTTAAGAGGCTCTGATAGTTGAGAGCAGAACTGTTAGCTTGTGCTGGGAAAGCTCGAGCGTGTGCTGTGCAGTCCTGCCTTGTCCCGTGCTCAAAATGTGGGGAACACATTTCTTTCCTGTGAACCCTATCCAACACTCTTTGTTTGTATTTAGCATAAGGATAGGCAATAGATTTTTCTTAGTATAGGCCATTTTATTTGACAACTAGGACTGCCTTATTATTATTTGATGGTCGTAGCTTGCTCCCATCTTAGATTTAGGTTTAGATTAGGCGTTTCTCCAACTCGCATATACAGTTTAATAAACACCTGTGATCACTTGTGTCTTTACTGTTGCCACCATGAGTTCCTTACACCAACCATGCAGTTCCACAGAGACAATGTTTTAAGGTGGTCACCATTACAGGATTCCCTGGTAACTGAATCTTACACGAGAAAAACTGTATCCTTCTCCACATTCACATTGAAAGTACAGAGAGCTTAACTGACATGTAACCAGCATAATTATTAATATGCTGAAAATGCTGCAGCCCTCACCTCCATGCAGGCAGCCGGGACACATTTGTAATCCAAGGTGGCAGACTCAGGTGTAGGTTTGGCCCCACTCCCAGATCACCCTCAGGTGCCCTCAAGAAAACTAGCCAATCCTAGCGCTCATTCAGTCAATACTCCATGTGCAGGCCCTCAAGACCCAGAAGGAATCACAAAATAAAGGCAGCCAGCTACACTTGCTGAGTGTGGATTCTTAGAGCAGGTTGTGGCTGATCATTGTTGGTGTTTGAAGCAGGTTAAAAAAGATTAAGGAGTAGAGCAGGATGAGGTGGTGAGAGCCAGAAGGAAGTGGTACCAGCAGTAGGAGGTGGTGAGAGTGAAGCGGAGGTGGTGAGATACAGGCCAAGCGTGTGCGAGATTGGAGGAAGGGGATGTGACAAGGAGGCGCGAGAGTCTGGAGAAGGTGGTAACATCAGATGGTGCTGGCAAAGATTTGGAAGAAGTTGTACTGAGAGGAGGTGGCATAGGTCATAACATCAGCAGCCAGTGGGGACAAAGGCAGCAAGAGCAGGAAGGTTCCAGCAGTCCAGGTCAGCCCTAAGCAGGACCAAACGTTGGAGGGAGGAACAAGACTGGGACAAGAAGTTTCCAGTGAGTTCAGAAAAGCAGGGGAGGCTCCTCCATAATGGGGGACAGGGTACTGACCTGCCCCCCTTATGGAGGAGCCAAAGCCAGCTCAATGAAAACCTGAGTGCTCCCTCAGCTACAGTGCACAGCTGAAAGACCACTCCTAGGTGGGCTGTGTTGTGGGGTAACCCAGCTCTGCATGGGCAATGAGCCCTGTAAGACTGAGGCATTTTGTTTCCCCAGCCTTGCAGTCCTTATTGGCCATGCTGGGTGGGGTACTACACCCTGAAAATGCCCTGGGTTTGGTCATATGACTCCCTGTGAGTTAAGAAGGCGTGGGGCGATCAGTCCCTGATTTAGGCACTCTCAAAGCACCAGGAATCAGCGATAGATGCTTGATCTACACCGCTCTGTGCTTCCAGCCTAAAGGGTGTGCCGAGTGGGCCTTCCCGGAGGAGCAGTAAAGTGAGCGGGAGTCTGGAGCTGAGCCGACAAGCACATAACAATTTCATTAATGTATCTTAAAGTGTGCATGTATGTTAGTGATTGTGTGTTTGTGAATTATGTGTGCGTGCATTTGTGAGTTCGGTATGTATATGTGTGAGGGTGCATGCAGGCTGTGTGACGTAGGCTGGGTGAAAGTGAGTGAATGCTTTTCAATGTTCGAGTGAATGATAGCAGAGGGTTGCTGAATGTGCAAGTGAATTCTTGCTGGTGACTGAGACTGAATGACTGGTGCCGATTGTGTGACTGAATGAATGGGGAAAGTATGTGAGTGAATTTTAATAGCAGTGAATGTATATATGCAGGCATATGAGAGACTGAATGGTTGTGTGACTGTGTGGAGAATGGGTATGAATGTGTGTGTGCATGCATGGCTGGGGGAGGGGGAGCCTTGATGGACGCAGCCAGCAGAAACATGGTTTCTTACTATGGCATCAAAGCCAAAATGAATGTTCTTGCATTTAGGGGGTATTTGAGTAGCCAGCAACATGTTTTTCTTTTGACATGTCCTTTAATGCTGGCTCTAAGGGCAAAGCCAGCATGATTGTACTTACATAGAGGGGTGGGTGGGGGGAGGCGCCATTTGGTAAGCCAGCAAAGCTACGTTTTCTTAATGTGACATTTTACACTGGCATTAGGGCCAAGACAACATGAGTGTTCTTACATGAGATGGCAGTTGTGTAGCCACCAAAGATATCATTTTTTAATATGGCAGGACATCCTATGCTGGCTTTAAGGGCAAATCAAACATGAGGATTATTCTTATATATGGGGGGAGTGTATTTGTGCAGCCACCAAAGACATGTTTTCTCAATACACCATGGCATTTTACACTGGCAGGGCAAAGCCAACAAGAGTGTTCTTACGCGGATGGTGTGGGATACGTTTAGCCAATAAATACCTGTTTTGAGCTCGTTTTTAGGCTCCCCTCTGCCACCTCTTATCCTTCTCTCATCTCTGATTGTCTGTTATCCAGGAGGGGTGTGCCGCCAACAATCTCTGCCTTAATGCCAGAAAGCAGAGATTCTCCTCATTGGAACACCTGCACCCTCCTTTCCTGTCACTCTATGGCTGGCCTCCCCTGGTCCTCTTCATGCTCCCACCTGTGAGGCTAAGAACCTCTGGGCCGTCTGCGACAACACACACTCCTTTTCTCCTCACATCTCTTACGTCTCTAAGTCATCAAACTAACAACTGCACCTCCACATAGGTATTTTTCCTTTCCTCTTGCTCACTGTCTCTAGAGCTCTGGTTCTCTCTAGGCTTGACCACTGCAACAGCTTCTTTCTAAATCTGCCTGCTTTTGACTTGTCCTTGGCCTCAAACCCAGGGATCGTTATCTCTCCAGCACTGAAATCTCTGCATTGACTCCCAGCGGCTGCAAGGATTAAGTTCAAGACCCTCTGCATTGTCCACAAGGCCTTCTGGGGCCTGCGTCCTCAATACCGCCAACTATCTCTTTGTAAATACCTTCCTACTCAAACTCTTCGCCCCTCCACCTCCAACTCCCTCAGGGTCAGTCGCTTCTCCATGCAACAAGTTGGTGGTAGATCTTTCTTTGGCTGGGCCCTCCCTCTGGAACACCCTCCCTGCTTCTCTGAAACTCGAGGAGAACCATCTCTGGTACTGGAAGCACCTCAAGACCTTCCTCTTTGCTTCTGCCTTCTCTCTTCCTCTGCCCTGCTGATTTCCTATCTGATACTGCACTGGTCACCTGGCTACCCTCTGATTACGGATCCAGGTCCCTTCACACTCAGTTGCAGACCCACACTGCCTCCCGGCAACCCTTGCACTTGGGTCTGTATCTGTAAGCCTACAGTCCCCCTACCTGCACTTTTGGACACTTGCTGTCTGCACTTAACCTTGCACCTGCTGGTCACACTTCTTGTTATTGTTTTGATCGCATGTACAGAACTTCCCCCTCCTCTTTCCCCTAGCACCTTTCCCTACCTCCCCTCCTCTGCGTGGTCTCAATGTCACTTGGCCTAATAAGATCGTTGTCTCTGTCCTCCCTCTGTTCCCCCTTCCTTGCATCGTCACGCCTTGAAACATTTGTGCATAGGCGTGTTATAAATGCCATATCATGTTATGGCATGGCATTTTATACTGGCTTTGAGCAAAGTCAACACAATGATTGTTCCTGCATATGGGGCATGGGAGGGGGCAGTTTTGTAGCCAGCAAATACATGTCATGTTTCCTTACTATGGCCTGGCATTTTACACTGGCATTAGGTCAAAGCCAACATAAATGATAAGTTGCTCACCGTAGTGACTAACGTACTCCGAGTCCACAGTCCCCTTTCCTCCATACTGTATGGGCGTCCCTCGCTAGGGTCGGGTACTGAACTTTTTTCACCAGAAAAAACGGTATTTCCCCTTTGTTTATTTTTTTTTTATTGTTGTGTTCATAGTTTACAAAAAACCTTAAACAACATATACAGAAATATACAAAAAGATAAAATAGATATATAAAAAGGAAAATGGAAATTATTCTTATGGTCACTTAGAAAACTCATTAGAATATTAGAATATAACACATATATTTATTTATTTATTTGTATATGGTTTGTTTAAACCTTTACAAAAGAATCACATGATAGAAAACAATAAATACCACATAAAAGCATTTTAAAATCAAGAACATTACATTATCGTCAAACATTTCTAAAAAAGAACTGTGTTTGGTGACTAAGATTTTAAGATATGTTCAGCATTTCATGAAAGAGAGCAAGAATTCTTTAAAAAGGCGATGATTCTTAATTTCAAGACTGTAGAGCTGTTATGTCGTATCTGAAACTATAGCATTTCCGTATTTACACAGTGTAAGTGTACAATAAATTGCTCAAAGTATAGTATACGTTCTTTCAGTAATGCTGGACATAACAAAATAAGATGCAACAAGGTTTCTTCTGCCCCTTCTTCTTTGCAAAACCTGCACCAGCCCCACACATCTTTTAACACATTCCATCTTTTTAAGACATGATTTGTTTTTAGAATATCAAAGCGGAATCTCATAAAAGAGTTTCTAAAGTTTCGTGACGGATATTTTTCCAAATAAAATTCCAACCAGGGTTTAAATTTCCAACATGAATAAGCTTGACTGACAATTTTAGATTGTGCTACTGCGTTAAGAGTTTGTTGCCAGTCATTACATTTCAAAATGTGTTTCACTTTTAGAGGATTGATTAATAACATCTCTAGTGATATACCTGCATTCCCCAAAGTTTCTTCAATATATTCTTTCAATTTCATACAGAAGTCATTAGATGGATCTCTTCCAGCTAACGTATATAATGAGTTGGCATCAATCAATGAAAATGTTCTCCACAATAACATCTTTTTTCCAGACTATAATAGATCTCAGCGATTGTAGACTGAATTCATATCTAATTACTTCAATCGGTATATTCTTCGGAATGAAATATAATAGACCTTTCCAAATTGTGGTTTCTAGTTTTTTCATCAAATCGGTATTTTCCAGTTCATAAAATTCCAGCCCAAATACCAATTTAGGGATACATGACGTAGTATAAAATCGTTTTAGGGGTATTGCAGTAAATCTACCAAATTTAGCATCGATTTTGCGCATTTGTCTTCTAATCATGTCAGCTTTTACTCCTAACTGTCTTTTCACAATCGCAACAGAACCATTACCTGAAAAATGGTATCCTAGATATTTAAAGGATTCTTGACAGGTGATTTTTTTTCCTTGCACAAGCTTGACAAGACCAAGATAACCGTGCCTGATTTTTGCCGGTCTTACCTAGACACATAATGGTTGTTTTGTCAGCATTCATTTTCAAATGAATACTGGAAATAAAAAGTACAAAAGCATTTATCAGTCTCTGCAGACCCACCTTTGTGCAGTCCAAAAGTAAAAAATCATCAGCATAAGCTAACCATTCCATTGAGATACCACCTAGTTTTGGTGCTATCAGTCCTTACCTTTCATTTCCTTACCAGCTTTACAAACGTGTAAATTAAACAACGTAGCAGCTAGTTTGCAGCCTTGTCTAAGGCCGTTTGGAATTGACTGTTCCGAAGAAAGCTTCCCTTCTGAATTAAGTCTGATTTTGATTTTAGTATTGGAGTATAAATCAATAATCATTTTGAGGAGATGCGCGGGGATCGATAGATCTCTTAAAATTTCCCATAATGTATGTCGATCAACCAGATCAAAAGCTTTAGAAAGGTCCATTGCTGCCACAAAAATTGTAGAGCCTTGTTTTTTCAGAGCCTTAGTTTGCAAGCTCTTCAGAACAAGACCTCCACAATCAGTGCCCGACTTTTTCTTAAAACCAATTTGTTTGATATCAAGAGCTTTACAGCTAGTAATCCAGTCATCCAAGTCTTTAAGTATAATAGATGTAAAAATCTTATAATCAGGATCAGCTATCGCGATGGGCCTGTAGCTTTCAGGAGCAAACCTTGGGCCTTTCTTGTATATCGGAATCAAAATGGCTAACCTCCATGATTCTGGAATTAGTTTGTTAGCAAGTATATCCGTAAACAATATATGCAAAATGTTTCGCCACAGGAGAACATCAGTTTTCAAAATTCAATTTGATAAGTTGTTCGGCCCAGGGGCTCCTGAATTTTTAGCTTTCACAATCATCTTAGATATATTGCTTGAGGAGATATCCAAATCCCAATTAACCATTTCATTTTTTTGTATGATATTCTTTTTCAGTGGTTTTTCAGAACAGGGTACTTCGTATAATGCAATAAAATGTTGTTTCCACATATCTTCACTAATTTGGATAAAGAGAATCTCTTTTTGCGTAAGCAAAGTGTCATTTAACAACAGCCAAAAGTTAGAAATATCCTTGCCTTTAATTGCTGCAAGGATTTTCTCACCGTCAGCCTGGTCTCTAGTCACTTTTCTAGAGATTAGCCAATTTGTATATGCTTGTTTTAAAACTTTAGTCTTTTTGTTTCTTTCCAATTGCGAGTCGGTTCCATTTTTTAGCTTGCAAATTTCTTGTCTCAGCTCTTTTTTCTTGACTAAGATTTGATTATCAAAAACATGTATGCGGGTTTTTTTCTTAATGTTTGTTGCCTTAGTTTGACACATCTTCTGTGTAATCGCATTTAGGTAATTAGTGAAGCCAGTAGCCGACACATTTTTTGCTTTGTCTTCAACCGATGCGTAGCTCCAATCTTTGTGTAATACAGATATGAATTTTTTTGTTTTAGTATATGACCAGCGTATTCTAGTGCCTGTAATATTGGTAAGTATTTCCTCGTCATAGCTTGCATAGTATTCTAAATTTTCAGTATGTTGAGTTTCTATTGATAGCAGGTTATGGTCGCTTTTAGGCATTTCTACCACTGCTAATTTTGACATGTGTCGATCCAAACCATTAGTCACAAAGAAGTAATCAAATATTGAACCATAACCCCTGGCGTGCCATGTATGTTTAGCGTTGGATATTTTAGTTAACCCCATAATTTCCAAGAAATTCATCCATATTGCACCTCTCAGTCTGCTGTTACACGACATTGGTCTTGATCTGTTGTAAATAGATTCCATGTCACATAACAGAGCATCAATCTCAAAATTATCAAGGTTACAATCAGCATTTAGGACCCCAGCTATTAACACGAAGTTGTTTGACATTGTTTCGCTCCAAACATCAATTTTGATCATTACATTTTTTAGTTCTTTCAACAATTGAGTTTCTGTATGTTTAAGAGGGTTCCAATACAGGTTAATCATGCATACATTGACACGCGTTTCTCCTAGTCTGATATTACAAGTAATAGCCAAAAATAATTCTAGGTCTGCCCATACATCTATATTTACCGCATCCATAGTAAATTTACAAGCAGTGAGCAGGCCACCCAGTTGGTCTCCCTTTTTCACCTTTTACCGCAGGTATCTGCCAAGTATCATAAATCTCCCAGGACAGTTGCGTACTGGACCATGTTTCTTGAAGAAGCACCACATCAAAATTACACAGGTAATCTGTAACTTCTGTATTATACAACAACTGGGAGTGACCTCTCGAGTTCCAAGATGCTATTGAGGCTTTACCATTGTCGCTAGAGTAGTTTAACCAGAGTCTTCAAAGAAGCAATTGCGTCTTTTAGTGCAAGGGTCAAACCTCTACATTCCAACTTATCTGAGCGTGAGTCAACAATTTCGGTCGCTTTGGTTGCTTCAGATTGAGATAGCGTTTCTCTCCCAAAATTAGAATGTTTGCTGCCTTGTTTTGAGTCAGGACGGATGTATTGGTAGATGTCAAAACCTTTACATTGCAGAGTTTCGGCTTCTTTTGTCAACAGCATTCTAACTAACGTCGATGGGATTACCTGGCGAACATAGTCAAATCTTTTTTTGTGAATAAAGTCTACCAAAACAATTTCTGCTGGGGATATCAACTCAAACGCAGGAATCGTTGCAAATAAAGACATAATATAGGGACGATTCAACGTTAATTGTCTACCCTCAGCAAATAAAGTGGTAAGTATTAAACTTGGCAACTCGGCCATAGCTGGATTTTTCAAATCTAGAAAATCGTTATCAGTCTCACAATTTTCATAATATTTTTGCGAATATCTCTCTTCTAAGTAAAGATTTGCATGTTCAAGTGGGCTTTTTTTATTTTCCTTATTGTTGTTTTGTTCCTCTAAGATTTGTCTTTCAATATTAGTGATGTCTTGTTTATTAGGTATCACTTCGTTTTCGGGACCATTGTCACCTTTATGATTATCACTTTCCGTCATGTTAGGGGACTCAATGGTGCTAGGATCAGGGTCGCTGCTGCTGCTGCCTTCAAATCGTACATTCAAAGTTTCACAATCGAAAGTTTGCTTATCATCTTGCACCAAAGTTGTTTCGACATTAGTTCTTTGTTTCAAACCATTGTGATCATGAACATTATCATTATTTCCATGCTGTATAAGCCGTGAGGTAGCAAGTGTCGTTGGGACGAATAGTTTAGTCTTAGGGCTTGGTTTCGTTGTGACTTTTGTCCAAAGTTATTGGCCTCAAAAATTGTGATTGGGCCTACTGTGTTTATCACTGAATCCTCATCAGCCTTATCTATGGGGTTTTTAGCTTTAGACATTACTACTGGCATCATAGAATTGGCTTTAAAGATTTCAAAAATATCAGCCATACCGGTTTTTAGTGAAGTCAGCTGTGATGCAATGTCTAAAGATTCGGTTTTCTTTTTCATGGAATCAGAGATGGTGTTTTCAGCATCATGATATCCTTCTTGTAACGGGTGTTGATTAACTCTAGTCTTATTACATGTTACACTACTTACTTTTGTGCCCTCTACAATGTCTATGTGTTTCGTCTTGTCTGAACCTAACAAATCTTGACGTTCAGCTTCTATCATGTTTTTAAAGTCAACGTCTCTTAAATATTTACGTGATGTCTTAGATAGGTTTTTTTAAATTTTTGTTTTGCAGCTGTATAAGCCTTTTTTTTCTTTTTTTGATTTATTTTGGTTCGCATCACATCCTAGTTTATCAAAACTGGAGGCGAGTGATGTTCAATAGCCAGAATCAATGTCTTCATCCCGGCCAGATTTATTCAAGTAGGATTATCATGTTTCTGAGAGTCTTCGATCACAATCGCTTCTGGGCTAGATATTTTTTCCAGATAGACAGGTTTGTCATGTGACACTTTACAGATTAGTGGTTTTGCGGTTGATTTAGACAATATCTCATTAAACTTTGCTGGTACCTGCTGAAAAGATATATTAATTTGTAATAGTAAATCAGTTTGCCTTTTTAGTTCACTCAAAATTAAGTGATTAAAAATCCCCATCAATGTACAGGTGTCAGTGTTATCTGATTTATCCCGTAGCAGTTCATTATTGAGGTCTGTAACTGGTGTGTCAGAAGTGTTGTTAGATTGAAAAGGGTCCTTATCTGCAATTCTGACACACTAGGTGTGTCGTCGAACAGCTGCTGGATCGTTTCAGCTTCCCCTTGTGTATTGGCTATTTCGGTCCAGAGATTTTTCAAAACTTCTTTTTGCGGAAGTTCAATCAGATCTTCGGCAAAGAAGGATTGCGAATTGCAATTCAATTGAGACCCTACATTCCCCATGTCTTCACTTGTTTTCAAATTGTTTGAACAATTTATGGCACATGTCAACAATTCTTCTTCTTCATCAGATTGTTGGGAAGGAAGTGGAAGGGCAGCTGCCTGCGCCAGACTAGCTCTGCTCGTAGAGACCGCATCAAAAAAATCAGCTTGCGGGTCTATCATGACAGTAGGGAGTTTAGATTTTGTACTCTTCATTATTAAGTTTTCAGCGGTGGCAAGCGGCCTTTTTGAAAGCCGTATTCTGAAATTACCTCTTTTGCAGTGTTAGACTCAGTCTGCGTTCTGTTTAAGTATGTCTTTGTTTGACACAGTGCGCGTAGTATAGCTAACAGCTAGCAGCGTACAGTGAACAGTAAACAGTCCTTTGATGTGCTTCAAGGTGCGCGCGCAGGTGCGCTGCACCTTGGGTAGATATGGAGCGTGGGAGGGGTGGGAATGTGTGTGTCACAAAACACCAAACCAATGGCAGCTCCCTAAAAAAAAGAAAACATTTTTTTTAGCGGAAAGCTAACTAATTACCAAATCAACTACCAATTTGAGGTCAGGCAGTCCATTAACTAACAGCCTGAATCCAGGCAGTCCATTAACTAACAACGTGTATCTAGGCAGTTCATTACAACAACACGTTAATCAACTCCAGGTAGCTTCCGTGTTACACGGAAGGACGTCCTCCTTCGTTGCGCTCGTCTGGCAGATGGAAAGTCAGTTACACGTTGAATTCTGAACGGCACTGCAGAGTACAAATGCTCGCCGGGACGCCACAGTAAACAGTCCTTTGATGTGCTTCGAGGTGCGCGCGCAGGTGCGCTGCACCTTGGGTAGATATGGAGCGTAGGAGGGATGGGAGGGGGTGTGTCACAAAACACCAAACCAATGGCAGCTCCCTCCAGGCAGCTTCCGTGTTACACAGAAGGACGTCCTCCTTCGTTGCGCTCGTCTGGCAGATGGAAAGTCAGTTACATGTTGAATTCTGAACGGTGCTGGGGAGTACAAACGCTCGGCGGGAAGCCACAGTAAACAGTCCTTTGATATGCTTTGAGGTATCCACATACATCACAATAGTTTCACCTATAACATCAGATACAAAAATAAAAAATAAATAATAATTTCATCATTTTCAACCAATCCATATGATCAACTCAATACATCTAGGACATGCCATTAGATAACAAGATTATTTTTGTCCAATTCTATTGTTACCAGCGTCAGAAAACTTATTTAAGGCCAAGATCAGAGAGATGTTAGTACCCCACATGCATCTACACCAAAAAAGATTAGCAGAGTCCTCAAAATCTTTATCAAATTTGTCCTTGAAGCTCTCCAAACGCATAGCATCAAAGTAAGGACACATAATAACTATGTGCCTCAAGGTCTCAGAAGAATCTTTAGCATCACAGAATCTACATTGGTTATTAGCTGTCATAGTAGGAGAATCCTTCCAATGCTTAATCCTCTCATAAATCGGCATCTGGTTAAGCCTAAATCACATATAGCTCGAACGACCATTCAGGCATGGAAACCTTTGAAGGTAGAGTGGTATACATTCCCTAGCATGCCCAAATTTAGAGTATTCCCTATAGGTTGAATAAGGGGCAATATGATCAACCGTCTCCACCCAGTCGGCCCTAAAAAGAATCCTCTTCACTATCCCTGGACGTTGAATAAGATCTTCCACCGTTATGCGCCTTGAAACACTCGTGTATAGGCGCGTTATAAATGTCATATCATATCATACCATACCCCTAAAGAGGCCAGAACCTGTTTCGAGTACCATGCCACAGGAAATCCCTATACATACTGTTCAGTTTAGCAAAGAACTTCTTGGGTATCATGTATGGAATATTACTAAAATAATGCAGGAGCCTAGGCAGGACCACCATTTTCAGCATTGCACCCCGTCCCATCATTGCCAGGGGCAACTTCACCCAGAATTGCATACACTTCTCAATTTTCACAATTGCTACCTCGGTGCTGTGCCTATGCTCCTCCTCCACCGTGTGGTACACGTCTATCCCAAGGTACCGGAAAGAGCTAACTGCCCATGGTATTTGTTACACCGGTAACCGTCTCTCAGGGGTTCCCTTATTGCTACCCAGTGGAAACATACTGGATTTTTGAGGATTCACCGCTATCCCCGACAGCCCCGCATACCTCTTCATCACCTCCAGGATGTACTGGAGATTTTCCTCCGGATACCTCAAGTATAGCAACATATCATCTGCATATAAGGAGATCAGGTGTCTTTTCCCCCACCTCAATACCTGTTGTATCATATTGTTGTCTGAGGTATATTGCTAGGGGCTCCAGGACTAATATATAGAGCATCGGGGACCAAGGGCACCCCTGCCTAGTGCCTCTACTAAGTTGCCACCTCTCAGATATCACTGATCCCGTTCTAACTCTGGCCAGCGGTTCGCTATATAGCATCTTCACCCACCTCATGTAACCGGGCCCCATACCATACCCCTCCAGCAGCCATGGCCACTTGACCGAGTCGAAAGCTTTGACCGCGTCCAAGGACACAATCGCCATTTCGCCTTCAGTCTTACTAGCCAATTCGACCATCTGTTGGAGTCGCCTATGATTATGAGTTATATTCCTGTTCGGGACATAGCCCGTCTGGTCGGGGTGTATTAATTTGCTAATTACTCTTCGCCATCTGTTTGCCAGGACAGCCGTCAATATCTTGCTGTCCTGGTTCAACATCGACAAAGGTCTGTAAGAGCCACAGCTGTGCCCAGGTTTATTAGGCTTGGGAAGTGGTATTATGATCGCTTCTCTAAGTGATTCCGGCAACCGTCCCACCTCAAGCGCTTCATTAAGCATTTCTGACATTGGGGGAGCACTTCCTCTCTATATATTTTATAAAATTCACTCGGGAGACCATCCGCCCCTGGGGTTTTACAGATAGGCAGCTGCCTCACCACTTCTTCTAACTCCTCCAGAGTGATTGGTGCATCTAGCTCCTCTCTTTCCTCCTCACTTATCTTAGGCAGTCCTATGTCTTCTAGCGTTTCCATTACTTCCTCTTGGCTGCCTCCCACCTCGTCTCCATCTAGCACCTTATAATAGTTTGCAAACTCTTTATTAACTCCTTCTTGGGTGTCCACTACGCTGCCATCTTCTCTCATTATCGTTTTAATCGTGGGTCTGGGAGTTTCGGTCTTATATAGCCATGCTAAAAGCCGTCCTATTTTATCCCCTCCCGCGTGCTATCTCTCTATGTACTTTTTGTAGTTGAGGTTGCAGAGCCTTTCCCAGTGTTCCACACATTTCTGCTGCAGCTTAAGTACCAGCTCCATGTCTTCGCTTCCACCCTTTAATGCTCTTTCTAGTTCCTTTTCTGTTCTTTGTAGGTCAGCCAGAACCCCGCCCTGCAGGCCTTTTGATTTTGCTATGGCAACCCCTCGCATTACTACCTTGAAGGCTTCCCATAATGTACTTGCCGAGTCAACGCTACCCGTATTCTCCTCAAAGTAGTTAGCAATCTCCTCCCTTATGTCTTCTCTAAAGACTGGGTCCTTGAGCGCCTCTGCTCGGAAGCGCCATGTCGGGATCTGTGCTCTCGGGGGGCAATATTGCTGCTCGAGACCAGTGGCGAGCGATCCGAGAGGACCCTTGCCTTATATTGTACCTGAGTGATCTCTGCTATCACATCCGACGTGGCAAAGACATAGTCCAGCCTTGTACGTAGCTGCTGCGGAGTAGTGCGAATATTGCCTTTCTTGGGGGTATTTCGTTCTCCACACATCCGCCAGACGAAAGTCGTCTAGCAGTGTCTGCAATGCTTTCGCCGCTGGGGCAGGTCTGCCAATCTTGCCATCTGATCCATCTACCTTGGGGTTCAGTACACAGTTAAAATCCTCGCCCCAGATCACCGCACTACCCACAAATATACTGAGGTTGGCGCACAAAGTCCTGAAATATGCTGCCTTGTTCTGATTGGGGGCATATGTATTTACAATGCTTATCTCCTTATTCTCCACCAGCCCCCTCAACATGACCATCCTCCCATCCGTCTCCGCCACCTCCTGTAATAGTTGGAACCGGACGTGCGGTGCCACCCAGATATGTACTCCTCTAGCATAGGCAGAGTATGTCATGCCCACCACCACCCCTTTCCATTTCTTTACAACCAACTCCATCTTTTCCTGCATCAGATGCGTTTCCTGCAATAGTGCAATATCTATCTTTTGCCTTCGCAGACACAACATGACCTTATTCCTTTTCAAATAACTGTTAAGTCGCCTGACATTCGATGTGATTATTTTAAGATCCCCCTTGGCTCATTACAGTCCCTTTTCTTTACCTCTAACAGATCCCTCCCTCCCACGCGACACAGATTCATCCATCCAACTCTACTATATAGGCTCATGTTCAAACTTAAACTCCCCACAACTATATACACACCAAACTCTCCACCCTCCCTCCCGCCCCTTCCCAACCCTTCCCCAACAACTCTCTCCCCAACTGTTGCCCAGCTCCATCACTGGATCTCAGGCACCCCCACATCTAGCCCTGTCCGGCACAAGCCTATGCTCAGGGTTCAGTAGGGTGAAGTCGCCCTAGTGGCCACTCAACTACTAGTTCTCAGGGGTGGGTTGCTTCAGTCCCTTTGCTCCTATTTCCCATTCGATTACGCTTCATGTAAATGCTATGCAGCTCCTACATGCGTTTTATTCACTATATTCCAGTCCATCCAGGGGCACAAGGCCCGGGGACTACACCATGTCCATCCAGTCTAAATTTTCCACACATGACAGTGCCCCCATCCCACTTACCCCCTCAATGTCCATGACACAGGCTCCTCAGTTATCAGATCCTGACGATCTCGGTCCGCCTCCTGTTCCGGGCAGCCCTGCAAGTCTAGCCATGACACCACCTCCTCTGGAGTGTCAAAGAAAAGCGCTCTGCTCTTGTGCAGCACCTTCAGTTTCGCCGGGTACAGAAGCATATACGTGATGCCAGCCGCACACAGCCTCCTTTTGACGGCCACGTAGCTATACCTCTGCCTCTGCACCAGCATCGTGTAATCCGGGTATGCCGTGATGTTGGTGGATGCGCTCTCTATTGTTCCGCCCTTATGAAAATATTCCAGGATCTTTTCTCCGTCTTTATAATTCAGGATCCTCGCAATTATCGGTCTCGGCGGGGCCCCAGGTCATGGTTTCCTCATCAGGGCACGATGCGCACGCTCCACAGTGAACCCCTGTGAGAGCTTATCCGCTCCCATTTCCTGGAGGATCATGTTCTCCACATAGTTCGTGGGGTCTTGGCTTTCCTCCCCCTCCGGCAGGCTGACCACCCGTATGTTGTTTCTTCTCGCCCTTCCTTCTGCTTCTTCTACCCGATTCTCGAGATTGGCCACCTGCTGTTTTAGCACGTGGACCTCGTTTGCATTATTCGCGCTGACCTCTGTGTTGATCTTCACTGCGCTTTCCAGACCACTTGTTCTCTCTGCTAGCGCCCTAACGTCTTGTCGTAGCAGGGTAAGTTCAGTTCCCACCGCATCAATTTTGTTCTCTGAGGCTGTCCGCAGGTCTGCCATTGCTGCGCCCCAATTGGTGCTTAATTCCGTTATGGCTGCCAGGATCTGATGCTTATCTCCTTCTGGGGCTTCTGCTGCGGGAGTCGCGACCATGCCTTGTGCCGCTGTTGTAGGGGTCTTCTGTGATTTTGCAAAGACCTCCATTGTGGGTTGTTTGGTCTTAGCTCTTAACCCTTTCACTGACATTGCGCTACCCTTCTTGCATGTCTGGTTTTGGCTATGCGCTGTTGTTGTGGCACTCCCAAGTCCTTCAGTCGCTGGGGTTGCTTTCTCTGCAACTTGCTTGTGCTAAGGCGCGTGAGATTGCATTTCAGGTGGATTGTATCCGCCCACGTTTATTCTCCATATACATTTTGTTGGCACCCGTTTCCACTGATACCTCCTTATATGATTGGTCTGCCTGGGCGCATGCAGTGTAAGTAAAGTTTGGGTGCACTTTTTTTAAAAAAAGGTTATGTTACTCACACGCACTCAGTGACTATTGGATCAACATCTGTGGCCACACTGTGCATCCTCAATGGGCCCAACAGCACTTCACTTCACAGGTCATGTCCTGCTTACTAGGTGCTTTCCTGCATTCGTTCCACCATATTTGTATCAGAATGTCTGTGATCTCAGACTCATAGCACGCGCACTGCGCTTCCTCTGACCTGCTCGCATGTATGTGAGCGCTCACGAGCTGGTTCCTAGTCCTTTCATGTGATCGCAGCCCCTCCGTATTCCAGTCGGCTCTGCAGTGCCGGGTGACACAGTGTTCTCGGAGAGCAACGCCCGCCCCAAGCGCCTCCGATCCGCTCCGCGGATCACAAGGGATATTCGCCTTTGCAGCGGCTTACATTCTGCAGGGCCCGACAGTTATTCTTCCCTCCAGCGCCGCACAAAGCCCCCTCAATCCTTTTGTTTCGCTACTGTATATTTCATGCCAACGGGCATGACTTTATCCTGTCTTTGGGGGCACTTCTTATCCCGCAAGGGGATTCCAGTAGGCAGACACGCTCGATGCGCCCTCACTGAAAATCCAAACATTACGCTGTATCTGACAGGGTCTCTCACTCCCTGGGCCTCCCAAACGTGCAGCTGTTTATTCTAGCTCTTGCACGCAAGTCCGCAACTGTATCCATCTGCCAGAGACGGCCACTCCATCAAAGGGACGCACTCCTTGGGATCCCTTTGTTCTCGAGCGCCGCCGTTTTAAGGTTCCACTCGCGGCTGGCTCCGGGATACAATGTATCGCTTTGTCAGTTTCACCGCTCCAAACGTGCAGTCAGCCTGCACACCTTCTGCTCAGTGTCCTCCCACGCCTTCTCATATATTTTGAAGTTGCAGTTGATAACAAATATGCGTTTCTTCGTCGGATTAGATCGTCAGCTCACGGAACTCACAGCCTATTCCATGGCTGTCTAGCCACACCCCGCTGCCTCTTTCATCATTGACGGTAATAATACCATCGTCTCCAAGGAGGTAAAAACTATTGGTTTCTACCTGGATGCAACAAGGTCCTTTACCAAACAACTAAATTCTCTGGCCTCTACCACAGCATACACCTGTAAGCTGATCAGAGCAGGTAGGCCCTTCCTTTCCAATGACAGTTGCCTTATACTGGCCAGAGCATTAATTCTATCAAGATTAGATTACTGCAACGCCCTCTACAGCAGTTCTAATAAAACCATCATCCAAAAACTCCAAATTTTACAAAATAATGCCATTCGAGCTGCACTAGGCATCAACAAAAGAGTGCATATCTCTGCCATCAGACGTCATCATAAATGGTTATCGACCTACAATAAAATACAACTAAAATATCGCCTCTTTGACACATAAAGTGCTACACAACATGGCACCGAGCTACCTCATTTACAGAATATCCAGAAGAACTTCCAGTAGACCGACCAGAACCTTTAATACTAATTGTCTGGTAGTAACCAGATTCAAATTGTCTAAGATTGGCGGCATCTGTTTCCCTGTGAAGGCCGCTAAACTTTGGAACTCCTTGCCACACCAGCTGAGAGCCAACCTCCCTTACTCTTTCTTCAGAAAGAACCTCATTATCCACCTCAACCTGACTGAGAATTAGTTCACCCTGAAACCATGGTACGTCAGCACGACCTACTGCAAGATTGTAAATTGTGTATAGTCCTAACTACCTAGTTGTAAATTATTCTGCCTCTAAGTGCAACCTAAATCTTGTATATTGTATTATATTATATTATTTCAGATGTAATGTCGACAGTTCTTATTTTGCCTGTATATCTGTATCATATTTAAGCTTCGCATATCCTTCTGCGCCTTGCTACTCCTGGGTCTGGTGTGCCTATAAATGCAATAAATAAACAGACAAACAAAGTCTCCACCCAACACACTGTGTTTCCCGTAACCCTTCTCACACCATTCACCAAGCATCTCACTCAAACCTTCTTCGATATCTCCAATAGGCACTCTAACGGGGTTCCAATACAGGTTGACAAGCAAAATAGGCTCCGAAGAATTCTCAGTAGATAGCACAATACCAAAGAGCCATTCCTTACTACAGACCATTTCGCAATTAAGCCCCAGGTTATGATCTACCGCTATGGTCAAACCTCCGCTAGGTCTACCCCCCATTCGCCTTACTGTAGGGCACAAGAAGGTATGGAAGCCTTCTATAGAATATCGATTAAGATTCATCATCTCCTGGAACATACAGATGGTAGGAAGGCTATTAGAAGAAAAATTAGCCATATATTTAATCAGATTCGTACCACCGCACACGTTCCACAAAATGATTTTTATATCAATGGTGTCATGCACACCCTGTTCCTAGTCTTATAGTCTCCAAAGTATTAAGAGCTGGCGGTAATCAAGACCAGTCTTGTCCATTGTTTAGGAGATTAGAAATAAGCGACAGTGCTGACGTTGAATCAGATGTAAGATTAGAGTTAGAAGTTCCAGCTTGCACAACCGGTATAGCCACAGGTACTTTATGTGCAAGAAAGGTATTTGCCTCTGTAGCACCATGAATTGCCACCAAATTAAAACCCAGCGACTCCAGATTTCTCTCTTGAGCTCTCACCATTTCCGCCGCCATTTCCAAATGGAAGTTGCTTACCATACAGTGGTTATTGAGAACTGGCAAAGAGATTGCGTCAATATCATCCGTAGTTATGGATCTTAACAGCAGGATTTTCTTAAAGATATTTAACAGGTTCGTCCTGTTAAGGCTAGATGCCTCATCACCTTTTGTTGTTGTTTATCCAACCAATAATTTGCCTTTGTTGTTTGAAGGTTCCGGCCCCTTAGGGACAGTCACCTCAGGCTGATTTCCTAAGCCTGTTGAAACCTTAGCATTAGTATTAACAGCCACAGGTAAAACACTATCAAAAGAGATCAGAGGCCCAGGTGAATCAGCCGTCCCACCCCCATTAAAGCCAAGCAGCCCTCTTCCATCCCAAGTAATGGGCTGAGTAGCTGTGGCTTGAAGAACCATAGTAGAAGGTACAGCTATGGGCTGTGAACCTGTAGATACCCGGGCGTGCATCGTACTAACGATCTTCCCAAATGCGATCTCCTTAGTGTTTAGTCTGGGGACGTTCAAGTAAACTCTCCACCCTGGTTCCTGAATTGGAACCCTCCATTGTACTTGGTATCTCACCACCGTTTCTTGCCCCATCATGTGGGATAAGCAAACTATTTGGCGGCTCCCTAGAATTGGGAACATCTCCTCTCTTTGTAGGTTTACAAGGGCTTATAATAACAAATTGTTCCTCTTGGTCAGATATTTGTCTAATAGCCTTGAGATTTGAATTCCTCCCCTTTATTTTAGCCCCAGGCATATTTTATGTTTTTCTAGCAAATTTAGACTTTTTCTTACATTTCTTCCCCCCTGGGGGCGGTGGTAGGGGGGACAGGGGAGTCTTGAATGTCTCTGTAGGGTCTTCAATGGAAGCATTCAAGGGTCCCTCCCCAGTTGGTATTTCAACCTCTTGTTCAGGGTCATCCTCCTCCACTTGTTACAAGGTTTTTCTAGCAGATTTGGACTTTTTCATGCATTTAGTCCCCCTGGGAGGGGATGTCTTTAATACTTCCCTTATTTATTCATTACAGGCATTTGAGGAACTCCATCTAGTGAATGGTTCATCGTCCTATTGACGGTTAACCTCCTCCAGTTGTCCCATAGCAACCAGCAAAGCTGTAGGACTATCAAGTACATAAGGAATTCCCCCCTCTTGTATTGAGTCCCTTGAGGTTTGACACGAGATCACGGTCTTCTCTCTCGATCACCTGGTATTGGAGGAGGATGCCCGCTCGCCTGAGGTTAGAAATTCCAATAGCGTTGTAGATTTAGCATCAATGGTAGATAGTCTAATATTTTGATCAGCCATCCACCTACAATCCTCTTTGGGGTTGTGATCATTCAAAGTTTTACCTCCAAAAAAACTCTCCAGAAATGACAGTCGAGAAGTTAACTCGTTAAAGGCTGTTTGTTGACATGACAAGATTCCTCCCAAGCTCTCCTGTGTATCTCCCACAGTCCTAAGAGCCAAGTTCAAAATAACATGCAAATTGCTCAACAAAGGAGATATCAGTTCACAAACACCCATCATATCGGAAGATTGTTTCCCATTGTTCAGGCTCTGAGGCGCAAGTCCTTCCCTTGCGCCAGAATCGACCATTGGGACAGAGCCAACATTTAGTTCAGGCAGTCGTTCATTCACAAGTGGCCATAACTGCATAGGACCCTCTTTTATCTTTGGGGTATAGCAAACTTTACTTTGATCACATTCCACAGAAACGCAGAGTGGAGGAGTATGTTTATCACTTAGACCAAACTGCTTTAACCCCCCCTGGACCGGGGATAAGATATTTGGGTTGTAAAGACTGTCTTAATTCTTTTAGTTGATTCTGTGAGGCACCTAAGCAAGAGGGCCCAGAATTACGGTTACAACTCATAGGAACATCTAAGGAAATACCACCCTCCGACAGACTCCTTTTTCCTTTAGTATAATTGGGTCCATTTGTCTTCAACGGCATATCCAGATCAGTAATTTCTTTAAGCAGATCCCCTGTGGCATCTGCAACTTGATAAAATTAATCCTCCATACATTCTCCCCACTGTTTCTGGCCCAGGCACATTGTCATATGCAAGTCCTGGGCCTGGTTTGGACCAGGTATCTGGCGCTTGGAGGAACATCCTAGTTTGGACAGGCTAAGGGATTCAGGTGCAAACCTGGAGACCGCACCGGGTCTTCCAAATACAAAAACATTAGAGGAATCAGGATCAGATATAACCTTCATGGGACCCTGTTCACTGTTGAAAATACTTGTACCACCACCATTAAATGGGTTTTGGAGTCCAAAAGATTTCACCTTCCCCATATTGCCTTTTAAATTGTCCATTTGCAGTGGCGCTGAGGCATGGAAGCGTACAATCCTTCTTACAGCAGGTAAACATTCTTGTAAACACTCTGCATCAGTTAGCTCGTGTGAACCCATAGTGGTCAGGAAAATTCCTAATATAGGTTCATCGATAATGTCTGGGTGTGAATTCTCTTGTGGTGTCCCCCCCCCACTTGTCGTTCTCAGATGGTGATGCAATTCCCAAGTCTACATTTATGGCCATGGCGTCAGACTCAATAGTCACACTTGACCCCTTTTTAGTCATTGAGTTATTCAACCCCTGTAGTTGGTCACTGGGAGGAGGCTGCAACCCCTCTAAAGGAGCTCCAGATTCCTTACCCTTCATAGTGGCCAATTTAGTAGTCAAAGAACCCGACTCCTTGTTACCGGCTTCTTCAATAGAACCAAAGCCACTTCTCAGAGAAGGCATTAGTCGGCAGTTAAATACCAACAAAGAAGCAAGCGGTATGACCTCTCACACGAATCCTATTGAATGTTATCACAACGTATTTCCAGACACCAACGAGGTTCAAAGGCAGAAAGCAGTGAGTTTATATATAAAGGTGGTTTTCCCTTCAATATAAAAATATCAGAAACAAATACTGAGCTGCTGAAATGCACGGGACCCACAGTCACCTCTCATAAAAAACATTCACAACTAAAATAATGAGCGGAGAATATCGCGGATGTGCAAAGGTAGTTCTCCTCACGCTCAGTAGAATCAAAAGTATTTTAATGCCTCGAGTGCAGAACCCACAAAGTTCTTACAGAGTAACAATAAGGTTCCACACAGAACAAAGTTTGAGGCCGCAGATGTACTTCCTTGACCAGAATGCAGTTCGAAGTTCCTTTTTAAATCAAATCCTAAAGAGTAGTACAGCTCAAAGGCAGGGTGCCCGCAGTCGCCGCACTACAAGAAGAAAGCTTTTCAAAGATCAAGAATCCGCTTTATCGTGATACACACGGAATGGAGTTCAACCAAATAAATGTGCGGCTCAAAGGTTCATAGACCCGCAGTCCCAGTACTTCGAAAAAGGGTGCTCACAGCACAAAAATGCAATAAGGTTAAGACAATGGCACATGCGGCTCAAAGGCGCTAAGCCCGCAGACGCCGCTCTCCAAAATGTAGCCCATTGAATTCCGCTCCTTGAGATGGCAAAACAGTACAGTTATCGCTCACCGTTGTGGGTGATAGTTATCTGATAGAATAGTGTATTTAGGAAGACTTCATAAAGGCGATGCACTAAAAATAGTATAATGTCAGAGACAGTATTCCATATTCCAAATCCAGCAAGGGACAGAAGCATAGACGTTACTACAGGTTATTGCTGTGGTCGCCGCCTCCTGTTGACCCACCTCTGTCTTCCCCCGGGCTGGAACCCGCTTTGTGCCCGCCAATGATGCAAACTCGTGAGACCCCTTCACCCCTCTGTCCTCGATCTGCTCTGCGGTCGGTGGCTGGGCTGCTGTCAGAGCAGAAAGCACACCTATGGAAGTCGTCCCGCTCACGTACTCGAATCAGCTTCAGCTCTGGCAGCCGTTCCTGCCTCAGCGTATAACCAGCTTTTGACCACAGTCCTGCCCCCCTTTAAATTTAAAAGCACGGGGGCGTGGCCCTGGCAGCATGCGCTCCCTTGACTCCATCCACTGGCGCCACACCTCAGTCCCCTTTGACACATCAGCTATATTACAATTGCCTAATAACAGTTTTTTTAAAGGGGGAGGATGGTGGGACGTATGGAGGAAAGGGGACTATGTACTAGGAGTCTAGTGACTATGGTGAGTAACTTGTAATTAGTCCTACGTCCTGTCCCCTTTCCTCTATACTGTATGGGTGATTACCACTGATTGAAGCCCTTGGGACGTTGCATACCCTAAGAAAACAAGTTTTTCTGGACCGCTTGGCCAAATGTTGCATCTGATCTGGGAAGGCTGATGGGGAGGCCCAAGTGACCGCCCTGCTGATTGTTTGCCATGGCATGTGTTTTCGGAATGCCACTGCAGTCGCCTTGGCTCTGACCGCATGAGCGTGAATGTTTTCTGGCAACTTTGTGCACTGTCCTTCATAGGCTTCCTTGAAGGCCAAATTCATCCACCTGGCTATCGAGGCCTTGGAGCTAAGACTCCCTGGTTTTGACCCACTGAAAGTGATAAAGAAGGCATCCGATTTGCGGAAGCACTTAGTCCTGTCCAGGTAAAATCTCAGCGCTCTCTTGACATCGAGACAATGCAACACCCTTTCTGCTTCATTCTTCAGCGTTTGGGAAGAAGGTTGGAAGGACTATTTCTTCATTGAGAGGAAACATCGACCTAACCCTTGTGAGAAATGAGGAGTGTGTCCGTAGCACCACCTTGTTCCGATTGAAAGTGGTATATGGCTCTGATGCAACCAGGGCCTGAATTTCACTGATCCTGCGTGCCGAGGTTAGACCCACCAAGAGCGCGGTCTTAATAGTGATCAATCTGATGTCTACGGATCCCGATCCCATACCAGGTGTGGACGATTGACAGGAGGGTACAACCTGGACCGTCCGGCTAGATGTCTTTTGACCACCGGGTTGGAGGTGGAAAAAACGTTATGCCGGTCCGATAGCACAGCGCGTAGAACGCTCGCTTTGACATCCAGTGCAGAGCCTGCTGACGTAGGTTTGAATCCCGGCAGGGCCAAACTCAGCCTTTCATCCTTACGAGGTCGATAAATAAGCACCACACACTGTGCGTAATAATAAGCAGCGCTCAGATACCTGAGGGTTCGTAGCGCTATATAAATGCTTAATTATATTATATTTTCAGAGTTTTTGTATGCACCTATGGCTACCGGGTAGCTGCGGCATGCGTCAACCTGCACCCCAGAGTGTGCCAGAGCGGAGAAGGACAGCACATAGTCTAGGGTGCACCCTAATGGGTCTACGCCATTTCCCTTGGCCCAGTGGTAGAACCTGGTCCATTGGCTTCTGTAGTGACTCCTTGTGGCAGCACATCTTGCCCTTTGGATGATGCCCAAGTTGTCTTGTGACAAATGGAGGTGCTGCAAGGGGTTACGTGTTCAGGAACCAGGCTGCTAGGGCTAACTTAAACAGGGAGCGGTGGACTACCACCTCCCCACCCCCTTGCTGGGATAATAGTGGATCCGGTGTTAGGGAGAATTCTCTGTTTAGGCTGAATTTCCTAACCTAGTGAGTCCCCCAGCAGCTTTGCTGGATTTTTGGGGTTTATTTTTTTCTCCTGCCAAGAGTGAGACTCTTTTACCCTCACTCTTGGACATGATTTGAGTGTGTTTCTTTGAATCTAGATGTGTTTAATGGGCTATGGGGTCTTTTACTACGTAGCGTTTCATGTGTTTTTGTGATGTGTGTTACACAGCACCCTCCGTGCAGTAACACAGGGGTGCCATAGTGACCCCCCAGTATAGACACCATACCCTGGGACTGACTACTGTCTCCCAGGGCATGTAAAGTCACCATTGACTTTACTAGTCTTAAATTCTGAACAGAACCAGTACAAACCATCATATTGTGGACGTACTGGCTGGGGCAATTCGATTGCCCCAGGGTCTGTTAGTCGAGGGGGCACGTCTCCGTCCCCCCTGATCGAGTTTTGGCTGGTGGCAGTGGATACTACTTTTTATATTCAACCGCAAATATTTTCCTATGGGATTTCCCATTGTTTTAGGCTACTATCTTTATTTAATTATTTAAGGTAGCCTCGAACATACCGCCAGTTTATTTAATTAATATTAATTCTCCGGTTGGTATTTTTTGCCAAAACTTGATTCTAAAATGGCGTTTGTGTTCTCTTCTGTGACTCCAACCCAAGTCGAGCCCTTTGTTCCACTTTTTGGCGGGCTTCTCCACAGAAGCCCTCCAAAGTGGTGCTACTATGTTTGGGGTACTTAGGAGGGGTGGAGGGGAATTTAGGCACCCTGGACTGAGTTGCCTAGGCAACTCAAGTCGCACTCCGTCCTGATTGGCCCAAGTGGTGAGCCGGCCGGCTCACCACTTAGCATGTTTGAGTGACAGCTAGGCTGAGTGAATGGGGGTTTGCTGCATAAAAGCAGGGCTTTGGGGACTGGAACTTCAGAAGTCGCCACAGGACCTAAGAATCCGACGAGGGAGAAGCTGAGCCGACCTGCCACGACACCATTACCGGTGGAGCCCTGCTGGACCGTCTCACCACTTTTGCCAACGACAGAGGAGATCTCCCGCCGGAGAGTCTTCTTCCTTTGACTGGTGGGGATAACCAGTTTCACCGTCTTTTCGCTTTCCCGACGTATTTCGTGGCCGCCTTGCCCGTGCTAAGCACCCCGGCAACCGGGATACCACGTTTTACCACGACCGCGAGATAAAGGTACCACCTTTTACCGGAAAACTCCGCGGCTGGTTTCTGCCCTGGTAGTGCAACGACCTGCATCTTTCCTCCACGTCGAGATCTTCTCTTCCCCTGGACGACGCCGCAACTTGCAACCACTACCAGGAACAACTGCCACCGCTGGAGGATCCTTCCCACTTAAGGTACCGTGTCCCCCCTGGCTTCCCTTGCATCCGACTGTACGGGGTAGATTTAGCCCCCGGCTTTCGAACCTGGGTTAGCCTGGGACACCTTGGCTAAACTTTTCTAAGCCTCTCTAAACTCTTTTCTGAACCCTCTGCAAGACTTTCTAAGCCTAGTGTAACCGTGTGATCTTGGGCGCATTTGTGCTCTGCTCTCTCTAAGAGTGGGCCCAGCCTTTGGACTTTGGCTCACTAGTGACTTTTTGCTCTCTGCCTTGCTAATAGTGTTCCTGAATCATAGAGTGGTGTAACTCTGCATATTCTGTCTTTTTCCCTCCCTTTTTCACAACCTTAGTAGAGTGCAATCTAGTTAAGCGCTCACCTCTGTATGAAAATAAGTGGTGTCTTACTGTGATTTTCTAATAAGGGAAAAAGGGGTGTATATATCATAATAGTAACTGTGTTTAGAATATTTTACAATAAGAGTGCTGGAGTGTTTCAACTGTGTGTTTATAAATAAATAATTATATACTTTGATACCAAAGCTCTGGTCAGTGTTTGCTTGTATCATTGTATCTGAGTGCCTATTGAGTATACTTTGCATACTGCCTAACTCTTCTTGAGGGAAGTCTGACTGCTCAGCCACAGCTACCAGGTAAATCTGGGTGGTACAGACTGCTACCAAGTGGGTTTACTGCTAACACCTGTAGTCTTAAATCTTTTGCAGTGGTCCCTAAGGGAACTGCACAGGTTTCTGCCTAACATCCGGCCACACTGAGAGGGGAACTGGTGGTTTGACAGTTGCAAAAGTAATGAGAACCATGGTTTGGCCAGCCACCATGGCGCTATCAAAATGAGACATGGCCGATGCACCTCCCTGGTCTTGCAGGTGACCCTGTGTATTAACGGAGTTGGTGGGAATGCGTATGCCAACATGCCGGCCCACTGAAGCAGCAGAGCATCCCCCAGTGAATCTCTCCCCTGTCCCATCCAGGACACAAACTGGTCACACCTCCTGTTGATCCCGGTGGTGAATAGGTCTGTCTGGGAATGACCCCACTTGTTGAAGATCTCCCACAGGACTCTATTGTTCAATTGCCAATCGTAGTTGTCGACCCCCAGTCTGCTGAGCCTGTCCTCCTCTAGGTTGGACTAACTCGGCAGATGGATTGCGAGAGCCATATGTTGTTGGCCAAGGACCATTCCCATATCTCAAAGGTTAGTCTGCACATGCGTGGAGATCTGGTGCCCCCCCTGTTTGTTGAGGTAGTACATGCAGGTAGCGCTGTCTGTCTGAATAAAGAGTGGCCTGTTGTTGATGATCGGGAGGAACATTTTTAGAGCTAGCCATATTGCCATCATTTCGGGCCAATTGATGTGTTTGTCTTGGTCCTCTCTCGACCATATGCCGTGCACACTGCGGTTGTGCAGCGTGGCTCCTCATCCCTCGAGGGAGGAGTCTGTTGTAATGGTGTATATCGGGATAGTCTACCTGAATGGTTTGCCAGCCATGAGATTGGTGTCTATCCTCCATCATAGTGGGTCCTGGTGAAGATGTGTTGGTATGGTGACGAATGCTATTGGGACCCAGCTTCCTGGCTCCATGAGACTGGGAAATGTAGCTGCAGCCTCCTCATTTTGAGTCTGGTATGAGGTACTGCCAGTGGGCAAGCTGCCATGATCCCTAGCAAAAGCTGGTACCACCATGCGGAAGTCACAGCCCTGCTGAGGAAATGCCCTGTGGCCACTTTGATCGCTGCAACCTTGTCCGCGGTGGGGAATATAATCTCTGGCTTTGTATCCCAGGTGAGAGCCAAGAAGGTCAAGGATTGTGTAGGCTGGAACTGCCACTACTTGAGGTTGATGGAGAACCCCAGTTCGTAGAGCGTATACATCTGCCTGGCTGCTGAGTTCTCGAATTCCGCTGGTGATTCCGGTCGGACTAGCCAGTCATCAAGGTTATGGGTAGACATGGTGGCCCTCCAACCTGAGAAGTGCCACCACACCATTCATTAGTCTCGTAAACACCCTCAGGGGTGAATTGAGACCGAATGGGAGAACTTTGAAGGTATGCATCCTTCAGATCCAGTCTCCCACACACAGGGATTCTACTATCAATGCTGGCATCACCATCTTGAACGTTTGAAGGGGTAGGTAAACGTTTAAGGCTGACCGATCTAGGACAACTCGCAGGCCTGCCTGTTTTTTTTTCTGTATTACGAAGATGCAAGAGTAAAATCCCAATCCTCGTCGTGAGGGGGGGGGGATCTTCCTCTACTGCCTCGCTCACTACTAGACAGTGGATCTCCGTAAGGAGAGATGGCGCTCCAATCTGCGGGAGTGGGGGGAGGCAGCAGGGGGAACTTGTGGTATGGTGAGGCAGATGCCCTGAGAAACCATTAAGTATCCACAAGTCCGCGAACCGTGTCCGCCAGGACTGAAAGTGAAGGACAAGCCTGCCCCCCACTGGAGAGCTGTGGATCCTGATGACCCCATCACTGCTTCTTTCCCTCTGAGGTTGGTGCCTGGTAGGGGGGCTGGAAGAAGCCCTTGTGCATAGTCTTCTGCTTGCTGTTTACGCTGTTGTTGGCTGGGAGACCTGTCGGGCTGTCTAGTGCAGCGGGCCTGGAAGCCTATGAAACCCTCAAAGGTACGACCTCTGTCAGACCGCGACTGGCCCTGGGCCAAATCTCTTGGAAGGCAGCTTTAACAGTATAGCCAAAGATTTGGCTGTTTGGGAGCTGCTCTTTTTCTTATCCAATTCATTATCAGTGGAAAAATTGAACAAGTCCCCTCCCTCAAATGTAAGTGTAGAATACGGTCCTGCACATCTGGATTAAACCTAGTGGACTTGAACTACGCAGTCCGCCTCATGTCTGTAGCCGCACATATGGCCCTGCCTGCTGTTTCGATGTGAGCCACAGATAATTCCATTAGGTCTTGAGCCACTATTTCTGCTTCTGCAAGAACGGTCCGGAACAAACCTGCCTGTGAACTGGGAGGTCCGGGAGAAAGTTGGAAATCTCCCTCCACAGTTTGATTCACGGCAGCTAGCATGGCATCCGCATTTGCTTTCCATAGGTGGAGAGTGGCATTGGAGTATACCTACTTTGCATAGGCCTCAAGGACCTTCTCCACCTTCCTTAAAACGGCCGAAGTGGATGAGGAAGTGGACATCTGAGGCTTAGCATACATTGAGGCTGCGGCAATGACTGATGAGTGTGGTTGTGGGTCCACTGACAGGATGAGAGAATCACCCTCTGTCTGCCTGTATTTAGCATCTAGGCATTTGTTGGTTGGCTGCGTGGAATGGGGTTTGGCCCAAGCTTTCTTTGCCAGGGCGAAGCGCTTTGAAACACATTGTGTATAGGCACTATATAAATAAACATATATCATATCAGGGCCTCCACATCCTTTTGTAAAGGTATGCCCGATTTGATGGCAGAACCGATGGTAAGTACCTCCGCTATGACCCCCACCTCTGGCTGCTCTTTTTTTGGCTGCAGAATTTTTAGGTACTTCGCCACTCTGGCTAACCTCTCATGGAAAACCCTTGTGGTGGTGGAAGTGTCTTGATCCTCCTCATCATCTGTATCGCCCGCTGTGTCTTGCAGGTCCGTGGAGTCTGCTGGCAGTGTATTTGGGGAAGCCACTGGAGGATGAGCCGAGGTGTTAAGCTGAGCGGTGGGCTCCACGGTCTGCTGCGAGGCCACCACGTTACTTAGGACCAGGGGTTGTACCGTAGCCGGAGACTGTACTGGAGCCGGTGGTGTTTGGACTGGAGCCATTTACGAGGATTTCAAGAGTGTGAGGAACTTGTCAAAAAAGCATTCTTCACATGCTGGTGAAGCACGCTCCTGCATCGGTACAGGCGTGCGGGTCGGGACGTACTGCTGAGTTTCTCCCTGTGCCATGCCTGCTTTGCTCTTAGCCGTAGCGCCCTAGCCCCGATGTGGTCAGGTAGGAGATGCACAATGTGACCATAGGAGACCATTCCACCCTTGGTGTGAAATCCTTCCTTTGGGGCTTGCTGGAAAGGCGCACTTCCAGATGAGTCACCATTTTGTGTGGCTGCGCAGCCATTTTGTCTTGTACAGCGCCACATGCTGGATACGCCATGCCTGCTCTGGGCATAGCCCGCGTCGGTGTAGCACCCTAGCCACAACGTGGTCGTGTAGGAGGTGCACCATGTGGCCATAGGAGACCTTTCTACCCTTGATGTAAAATCCTGCCTTTGGTGCTAGCTGGAAAGGCGCGATTCCGGACGAGCGGTCATTTTGTCTGGCTGTGCCGCCATTTTGTCTTGTACTGCGCCATGTGCTGGATGCGTGTCATCTACTGTACTGGCTCAGGCCTCTGGCTGTTTGCTGGAGCGCATAGGCTCGGACCTGCGCTGTACCTCAGGTGTGGACCAGGGAGGCTGTTTGCCCTTGGACATGTTGCCGGTTGTGCTTTCTGTACTGCGTGTAGGTGTCCCCTGGGGCTTGCGTCCGATATTAGAGCAGAGCCCCTTAGGGGATTCCCTGGTACAAGAGCAGGTCGAGCCTATGCGCTCCAGCAAACAGCCGGAGGCCTGAGCCTGGCCAGACAGCACAGGGACAGGGAGAATCCGTGGATCCCACAGCCATGTGGCCGGTAGCTCAAAGAGCCTCGGTACCCGTGCTGGTAGGAGAGCGTGATAGGCCCCTCTCACTTGGTCACCTCCCTGGGAAGGAGTCGCCCTTACAGGGTGCTTAAGAGGAAAGAATACTTACCTTAAATTTGGTCTTCCTACATACGTACTCCTTGATATGCTCCGGTGGTGATCTGGAGAGCAGCTCCCTCCACGTGGCCAGCTGGTTCTTTAGTGACCGCGGAGTAAGAGTGTTTCACGCCAAACAGCCGTCCCAGTCATGGTCTTCACCAGGGCACCGAAGGAAGAGCGTGTGGGTCAGACGTAGGAAAGGATCCATCGCAGACCGGGCACCTGCTAAAGCCCACTGCAGCAGACATGCGCTGGGGAGAGGCGAGGCACCGGAGGATGGTGTATTTATATCTCTATAACAAATTTTAATGGTTAGTGCAGAATAAAATAAAAGGATAGATATCCCTCGGGAAGACTCTGACCATGTGGAATAACGAGGGGAAAAAGGGCCTCAACCACAGCATAAGTGAAGCAGGTCCGCTCCCGTCAACCCACAAAAGAGGACTGGGGTGTGGTGCCGGTGGGCAGAGTCAAGGGACAGCATGCTCCCCGGCCACTCCCCAGCGTGCAGCTAAATTAAAAGTGGAAATGCTGAGAAGGGTTCAGTTCCCGTCTCAAGCGAGTATGGAGGAAAAGTGACAGGACGTAGGTGTGGCTATGGAATGGCATTTTATACTGGCTTTAAGGGCAAGGCCAACATAATGATTGTTCTTAGAGGAGGGGCATGGGGTGGCATTTGAGCAGCCAACAAAGGCATGTGCTCTTATCATGGGGTGGCTTTATTTCCTGGCGTTAAGGGCAAAACCAACATGAGTGTTCTCACGTGGTCATACTGACCTATATTGGTGCAATGAGTCTGTGCATGTTTTCTTACTACGGCATGGCATTTTGTATTGCCATAAAGGGCAAAGTCAACAGGAGTATGTACTTATGTGGGAATAATGGCATGTATTGGCAGACCCAGCATGGACATGGTTTCTTAGAATATCATTACTGGCATTATGGGCAAAGTAAAGAGGGGCATGTTCTTATGTGGAAATACTGGTCATATTGGTGCAGCCAGCATGAACAAGTATGGGCACAGTCAGCATGAAAATATTTGTAACACTGGCATATAGTAAAGGCATCATGGAAATGTGTTCGATCATGGTCCTGTGCACTTGTGGCAACTTGACATCTAATGGATTTTTTTCCAGATTGTTCGCTACAAACCGGATTGTAAACTGTGTGGCTTTTTTCTCAATTGTCCATAGAAACTGTGCCGAAAAATGCACTATTTTAACTCATTATTTGAAACATTTCTCGAGGGGAGTGTAATGGAGGACCTGAATTAAATATATATTGAATCAACAGCTGAATGAAGTGGAGAGCCCCCCCACTTAAACCTAAGCAGAGAAAGTTGTACAGACTAATATGATGTTGTAATTATGTGAAATTGGTATTCATAATGTTAGTATATACAAGTATTCAAAAAAGCATCGTATTTATAAGGTAGAATCATGTCATTACCATGATGTAGTAAGGTGGCAAGGCACAGAATGGACAATAACATTTTCTGTACATAGACAGAAAATAGCCTTGGCTAAATGCCTTTAATGAAAATGCATGTACTGAAAATGTGGCTAAAATGAGCAGAGAGTGTAGGATGAGATCATTTTAAGTTGAAACATTCAAGCATATTAAGCTGTCAGAATGTTGACGAATGGGCAGAACCTACACTTTTAATTAGGCTGTGCTGAAACCTTATCTGAAGAATCCAGCTGCACAAATTATAATTGAACAGAGCACAGAAGAAGAGTCAGGAATGCATGCTAGAGCGTATTTCATTCTGAAGGGTTAGTCCAATAAAAAATAATTGCCCAATCAGCTAATTTTTAACGATGAAGTTGCTTAAGACTGTGCAGGAAAAGTGGGGGCAGATTGCTCCCTCACATTTTGCTATAAAATTGAGCTGTAATGCTGGGGGGGTTGAGTGAGGGAACTTGACCACAGCGGATAGGTGTGCACTGTGTCAGCAGTAGCTGAAACAAACCCTTATGAACTTAACAGTCTCTTTGCCAAATCCTTGAGTTGTCCTTATTGAATTGTGTTGAAGTATGTGAATCCTGCACCCCAACCTCCTCGAGGTGCAGCTATCTTGTTTTACAGGTACTAAAGGATGTGCTCTGACCTATGGGCCCATCAGAGGACTCTGCACCCTCCTGTACATTTGGTAACGAGGAGGATGGTTCTTGACCATCAACTATTGATTAAAATAAGACACTTAATGGCCGTTGACACAAAGTAACTTTAGGTCTTCGGCAAAAAAACGAGTCCTTCGCCATTTCGGGCTGAGTAGACTGTGAAGTTCCTCGTAGACAATGGTAGTGTAATTGAGACTGAAGACGGGACCTGAAGGAGCCCGTGTTTATGAACAATCTCCATTTCCATTCCTACGGGCAGCAGTCCAGACGAAAACCTGAAGAAGGCAGTGATCGCAAGGGTCGGCGGGAGGGAGAACAAAAGGCGAGTGAAAGCTGCCCTAGCCGATAGAGACAGAGACACAGGGAAACAGAATAATGGCAGTCAAGATTTGTGAACAAATCAAAAACATTAACTGCATTTAAAAATCAATAACAAGAGTAAAATATTCATGAGGGGCTTGCATGCAGCCGACCAGATTGTGTCTGATTTTGACATGTCACGTTATGTTGTCTAATTGTTGTATGTTACAGCTGTCCATGTGGTTTATCTTATGGCATAACTGAATGTGCACTGTAAAAATATTGGAACTAGTATAAAAATGATATTTTAAGCTAAATTAAAAAATTGGCGTCAAACCAAGGTTTTGAAATTGCGAAAAATTGCATTAAAATTGGTGATCAGATATTATAGTTTGAAGCACACAAATTCGTGGCAGCCCAAAAAGAGTTAAACAGCCTGTGAAAAGTGCAAAAAAGCTGGTACACTTTAAGCAAACATATTTTGTTTCAAACCAGCAGCTATGGAGTTAAAGTGCTGATGTCCTCGTAGAAGACAATATAACTGATAAATCGTGCTATTTTCGCATTAAAATGGCTGAGTTGTAGTGATTTAGGGAAGTGCTGTTCTCATGCATTAAGAGCGCGACAAGAGAAATAAAAACATGCTTGCTTTATGGCCCACGAAAGTGAGCAGTGAATCGTCAAGAAAGGAATGCGCAAAGACAGTTTTGAGATAAACACTGCCCGGAAAATTACCCTGCATTGCAAAGCTGTATGGAAAAAGAGACAGGCTAACAGCCGATGTAATTGTTAGGCTATTTCAGTGATCTAGAAAATGCTTGAGTGAATGCGTGTTATACATTGCATGTATTTTTTTGAAAATAAGGTGCTTTACATACAAAATGAGTGAGTTCCATGGTAAAACAGCCCAGTTGTGAATGTTAAAGGCAGATATATATATATGGGACTGACAAGAAGGGTCCGAAGGGCCAACAAGAGTGATGCATTCTGATAAGTATGAACAGGCATGGGCAAAAAGACATCTTCACGTGGTGCCAATGAGTTTTGGCAAAGAAATGCATTTGTTTTCTGATACCCTGTGCGCGTCTCACCCTGCTTATGAGAGGCATCTGTGTGGGAACATTTAGGATTGCCTAGAGGCCTTACTCTCTGTGAGACATACTATGCG